>NC_142130.1:94835999-97264124 GCF_024610735.1 Ursus americanus
CTCATCTCTCAAGATTGCTCAGTACAGTCACCCACTCGGTTTCACGCTGTTGGCTTCCTGCTCGGAGCAATGGGACTACAGGTAGGTTTCAAAGGGCTTCTCCGCTAGGGCTCCAGCTGCTGGCACGGAAGGGGTCAACGTGAGAAAACAAAAGGGAGCCAGGTCCAAAAGCAAAGCGCATGCTAGCAATAAACCAAAACCTCCAAGAAACTCTAACAATAAGAAAAAAAGGGCATGCAGATACATGCACACAGATATATGTTTAGATGCAAATGATTCCCAAGCTACTAGCACCCAAATCAGAAGTGCCCCTGATGGGGTCACACCTCCCCCTACTCAGGGTCTTCCGTTTCCAGCTTTTACCGCCATCTCTCCCCCAACCTGCCCAAATCCGTATGATAGTCAATGACTAACTAGCCCCACACACGTCCACCCCTGCCAATAAATCACTACTCGATACGGAGTTCACCAAGAACTGAAGTCCACTGGAAACTTCACTGGGTTGGCTTTCTAGCCAGTGTCTGGCCCTCTACATCCAACAGGGGCCAGGAAGCCCCTTCAGAAGTGTGTGTGTTTTCAGAGGTGGATTATGGGCACCTGGATCAGAAAAATAAGGCCGCTTCCTAAACCACGCGTACCCCAGAGTGGCAGAACCAGCCTTTCCCGCGGTCAGAGCCAGGAAACTACATAAACTATAGCTGAGTTTCTGCACAATGTTGGGAGCCGATGGGGGTGGGGTAAAGATGACAAAGGTACACGTTGGAAGGAGACCCGAGAACCTTTTCCAACTATAGCCCATTCCCAAAATGGTGACAGCATTAGATTCTCCAAAACGAGACTCTTGAAGGAACCAACTCTCCAAGAAATTTCCTTAACTTCTTCCTCTCTGCCCCAGCCCACGTGGGCGTTGAGAACCAGTGGCCTTGGCCCATAGCTGAGAAGGTCCAGAAGGACGCACATTATTAGAACAGGGCCCCAATGTGTGAACAGACTGCGCCTAGAGGCAGCCTGCCTCCTCCTTCCTCCCGTCTGTTCCTGCTATCCTGACACAGGGCTGGTGCAGCCCCTTTCTCCGTTTTTGGTCTCCCCATAACCTTTATTCCCATTGCCTCTAAGCACCTGACGCCACCGAAGCCCGTAGCGTACTCTCCCACTCCCTCATCAGCGATGGGGCAAGCAGGAGAACGAGGGGTCTCTTGTGACCATAAATAACAAGGGGGATGGTTAGGGCTGGTGACATGAGACGCCACAAGACACAGATAAACCACTGATCAAAGTAATTGCCCAAGACAAATACCAACATCATATGTAGGTCAAAATTTTTCTTCCCAGCGTTCTAGGTAAATATCCATTGAGTCTGTTGTAAAACGGTAGCCACCAGAGATTTAATAGGTATTGATTTGGGGGAGTCATAATACGCATGCACGTGTCTGGTGATTAAACATCCCACTTGCTTTCTGCGCTCATGTCAAGGTGCCAGATGGGAACTGCTAACTTAGGTTTCACCAACTTGAATAATTTATGAAAGAATCATTCTTTTCCTTAGAGAGCATTTCACATTGGTTATACATTTCTTGTTCACTGGCCACCAGAGAGGCAAATTGGCTACCTTTGCAGGAACTGCAATGACCAGGTCCAGGATGGCTGACAAATGAACCCTGAAGCCCTCTCTATGGTCTCAAGTTGACTGAGTTACAGTTGGGGGTCCTCAGCTCACCCCTGAAGTCTCACATGTCATATTACAAAGCACTGTTGTTTGTACCCAGGCCACTACAAATCAGTGGTTAAAAATGCTCTACAGCCAATATTAAGAAATAAACACCGTAATTAAGCAGGCTGGGATTCGGGGTTTCTGGTGTCCTGTGGGAACCCAAGATCAAATCAGGCCACAGTGGAGAGAAGAAATGAATCTCGGGTCTCTCTAATGAGAAAATATGTTTACTCAAAAGTTTCCACAGCATAACTCAGGTCTTTTATGTTGGGAAAAAAAAAAGGAATAAAATTTAAAAACACACAGAACTGCAGTGGTTCTAATTACCTTTGGACTTTGTTTCTGTCCTAGGACATAATCACAGAAATCTTGCCATCACCCTGGAGTTCAATCAGTGAGTGAGGAAGCAGAGATTTCATGAGGAATGTCAATGGTTTACTCAATATTAGGAAAAGGCATAATTGGTGAGGGTCTCCACTGCCACGGGCCATTTCACACGGCCCGGCTCCACAGCATGTGACGCGGGCCACCTCAGCAAGCATCCTGCCTGCTGGGGGTTCTAGTCCCAGCTGAACATGGTCCTCACGGGGATCCCCCGAGGATGCACAGGGCACCTGGGGACCCTGAGATCATCAAGATCTTCACTGGGAGTGTTATAACCACTGCAGCTTCACAGAAATATCCAGTAATTGGAGAGTTCGGGTATCTGGAAAAAAGAACTCTAAATTTTCACTGTATTTGTGCATAGCAGACAACAGGAATTACTTAAATTCTGTGTAAAATAAAGCTTAAAACTATTTCCTGGTTCCTCGTCTCAATATTAAAAGAGGCAAGACTCACATTAATAAAAATCAGTAATTGAATAGTTCATGTCTCCTTCCACCACCTCAGAAAACATGTGCATTCCGCAGTCTGGAGAGGATGGCCACAAAATGGCCCATTTTACAGACGCTTCTTCACAAGACAAAAGGCAAATGCTTTTCACAGTGTCCCTGCTCGGGGGGTTGGTCAGGACGTGGCTTTTGTTCAGATCTCCAACCTGTAAATCAGCAGTATTTCCATACAAAATCAAAAGTTCTACTCTCAGTAGAAAATAAGGCCCACGTGAGACTAGTAAAACCAAAATGTCACAAGGAACAGATACCCTAGGAAGGAAAACTAGTCCATTGTTAAGAGCAGGTGTGCTCTCTCTTCTTTGTCCTGTAACATATTTACGTCAATCAAGCGGCTGGTGGTGACTTGGCCTCCCCACCTGGCCTGACCATTTACGAGAGTGGATAGAACAACTTAAATCTCCAGAATTTAGTCCCTAACACGGAGGAAACTGTGATCATCACAAGAGCCTCAATCTGAACCCCTCTCTCAGTAATTGCTCCGCGACAAATAAGACCATGGATTCGGCCCTCCCACTTTCTGTGGCTGACCCCTTGCAAGAGGGGCAATGCGCACTGCCCAGCGAGTATCTGTGGCCACACAGCACGCTCCACACCCTCCCTGCACTCCCTGTTCAGGCCTGCCCAGGCCCAGTTTCCAAACAATGTATACACCGGCTCCCCACCCCACCTCCAAGTCAGACAGACTTAAACCCAGGGAGCGTCTCTAGAACATTCTGCAGCATCCAAAGAGATTTCTCAGGACCTCAGCAAGGGTTGGTATGTCTTCTTTTGTCTCCTCCAAAAATTCTGTACGGTGCTGGGGAGTTAGGGGAAGCCGGCATTCGGTGTGGAGGTGATCTCTCGCGTTTTCCATTCTTTCTTTCACTGTCTCAACCACTGCATTTAAAAACGGCGTTCTATAAATAGGACTGCTTGCTCACTCTTAAATCTTACTCACTGTTGTCTGCGTAAAAATAACTTAAATAGGGATGCCGGCAAGATTTATTAATCTCTGTCATTCTGTCTCTCTGTGCAGGAGCCCCTTCCTTCCTCTTATCTCGACAAATATCTTGTCGACCCCATTCCTTCCTCCCTTCTCTGCTAAACTAGGATATATATTTCCATATTTCGGGGGGCTTAAAGACCAAAAACTCACCCAGCCGAAAGACTTTTTTAAATACCATAGTTATTGATCAACATAGAACAAATATAGATCTCCAAATATCAAAAAAATAGTAAATATTGTAAACTATGACACCTAATCTGACTCTTTAAACAAAAGTCAAAATTTCAATAATGAATAAAATGTATTCCTTTCATGTTACTTTGATGAAGAAACTAACTTTTATATTTGGTTCTGCTGCAAAATGAGAAAAAAAGAGATAACACTAAAAAACTCATAAATCAAGGGGATACTTAAGAAAATAGTAATGTGATTTTTTTAAAGACAATTAAGGGCTAAGAAAGGGAGCTCTGTTTGATGTCCCGGGTGGCTCGTTGATGAAGAAATGAATTCCCAAGAGTCCCGAGGGAAACCTCTGTCGATTTCGTGTTTCTGACCGGCTCTCAGGAGGCAGCAGGGCGGCAAACGTTGTGTAGGATTTCTGAATCGTGCACTTGGCAGCATACACTTGAGAACAAGGGGGCCGGTGTATTTATGGACTTACTTTCTGGGACATTTGACGCAATCCACATCAAGAGGTGCACCTAAAGCAACTTTCCACCATAACGTCCCTGTGATGGAGTCCCAGCGCCTATTCCAAATGTGAATCCATTTTGGAAAAGAGAGAAAAATGCCCAGGAAGCATTTCTAGCAAATAAACGCTTGTATAACCGTGAGGTCCCTGCGTCAGAACGAGATGCAGGAGTCCAGGAATCCACACAGCTGCTTACATTTCTTTCTCACCATGGTTTAGAGACTGGGGCCCAGAAGGAGCGAAGGAGAGGTGAAGCGAGGGCGGCAGAGAGGTGTGTGGGAGAAAGGAGGGGTGGGGAAGGAAGGAAGGAGGGCTCTGCCCGTCATCTGTCCCTTCATTCACTCAGCCAACATCTATTACCACCTACTCCATACAGGCTCTCTGCACAGTGTGTCTAAACTGTGGACCTTACCTTCTAGAGACGGGGACAGTCACGGGCCAAATAGGCACCAAAGAGGTAAACAGTTATGGACTACCCCAGACACTGTGGCGAGAATGGTCAAGGTTCTATGAAAGAGGATAATGCAGGGACCAATCTGGGAGAGCAGGTCTCTGAATGCAGCCCTGCCCAACATCCTGGCCAGAAGCTCTCTAACCTCTGAGCCAGAAATCAGTCATCTACCTGCCCCGTGGTACTTCCCACCTGCCCCCTTGGTGGATGGTGTCACCTGAAGAAGGCACCCTGTGGGCTGCACTCTGCGAATTCAGAACTGGGCACATGTCGGCTGCTGGAATCTTCCATTCCCACTGCCTTATCTTAACCCATAAATTCAGGGAGGGAAATGCAACTTTGAATTTTCTTCTATTTTCAACACATTAAAAAGAACACAAATATGGCGGGAGGGAGACAGAGGATGGGAATTTCTGTGCCCAGTTCTCTGGGAGGTGAAGAATTAACACGGGCCCAGGTGAACAGGTGCTGCCCAATTTGCCTGGGGGAGCAGGGAGGGGGCTCCCGGCCACAGGGCCCTTCGTGGCAGTGAGACAGACCGACCGCAGAGGCACGGGAGCGGCAGCATCACCCCTGTCACCATCAGCAGGAGGAGAAGCAAGCAGAGCCTCCTGGAATGACATTGGAAGGTCAGCCAATCAGGCACGGGGCTGCTCCTGGAGCTGCCACGTCCAGGAGGAGACGCACACGCTTCTGGGCCGGCTCCCCGCCGGTCTGGAAGGGGCTATGCAAATGCACCTTCCTCTCTATGCACCTTCGAGGTTTCACAACAGTGCTGCGAACGGGGCCCTCCTTTGTAAAATCGGAAACAAAGCCGGCCGGCCCCTGCCTCCCTGCCCTGGCCTTCGCTCTGCTCCCGGACAAGTGCACCGAGCCACGGGAGGCCGGGCCCTGGGGCTGGAGAAAACGCGGGGAGGAAAGCCTCCGATCCCCGCACGCAGCAGTGCTTCCCCCGGAGGCGGCGGGCTCCCCGCTCAGCTGAAGGCGGCAGTCTGCACCGGTCTGTGAGGTTTGCCGCCCACTAGTGTCCTATGGCAGGGACACAATTGACATGCAGGTAGCACCACCTCTCCAGTCTCCTAGGCCGGCCGCTGGGGCCGGTCACCAAGAGCCGGCGTGCACTTCCGCCCCGCAGCCGAGAAGATGCCCAGACGCGGCTGCCTGCACGAGAACGCCCCGGGCCCTGCCCGCCCTGCCGGCTGCACCCCACACAGGCAAAGCGAGAAAATGCTACTGGATGCCGTGCCTACGCTAATCCTGAATGCACCGTCTCCACCGCCTGTCCATTACTGAGGAGGCACGTTCACAGTCGCACCCCTAGAACTCGGCTAATTTTGTGAAATTCGGATGCCATCGATTTTGTAAATGTGTCCACGGAGGAATCCATCCTTTAATTTTTCAACCAGAAATATCTAGTCTCCTGCAGTGTTCACAGGTCTCTCCTTATAAAATGACCTTCTCCATCTCTCTCTCTCCTCTCTCAGCCCAAAATTTTACATCAAGTTTCAACGCACATTGCCTGAGTCCCTTCAGAAAATCCTCACTGCCTCTCATCTCAGACACATCAGTGATAAAACACTTTGACAGCTATGTGGAGGTCCAGGAATTAGGGATTCAGATTGGGATTGGCAATTTTCGGGGGTCAAAATTATTTCCCCTTACCAGTATGCTGCATATTGTCCCCGTTCTGCCCTGCGGGTCCCTGATTCCCAGAGGCAGCAACGAACTGTGGTCATGACAAAGTAGCACCCAGGAGGGAGTTGAGATGTAGAGAAGGACGGGTTGGCATATATTAAAGGTCTGCGTGGCATCTTGTTTTCCTACAGAGGGCATCTGGCAGGGACACACAGCTTAAGAGACCTAGAAATTTCAGGTGGGCTCTGAAATTCTGAGATAGAATTTGAATCTGCTTAATAAAAACAGGGGAGGGAGAGGAGGGCAGGAGGCCCTGAAATTATTCACCTAATGACACTGTTTACTTGCGTGTATTTACATGAATAAAATACAAGTCATTTTAAAAGCCCTCAAGGAGCACTTGTACTCACAAAGGTCTACTCCTAAATTTAAATAAAACGTCCCGTTTGCAGTATGTAACGTCCTGTGGCGATGAACTGGTGAGGCCCACCAGGGGCTGAGCCCCGACCTCCACTCTGATAAGCACCTGTCTCTCTCCCATCACCCAGCTTCTCAGCTCCATGAGCTCCATGAAAACAGCAAAGCAGCACAGGTCAAGATTCCAAGGCTCAGGAAAAGGTGTCAGGGACGTGTGTGCACATCCAAAGAGATGCAAAGATCCTGGCAAAAGCGCATTATAGGTAATAAATATGCTTATTGTTTATCGTTCTGTTTCTCCAGAGGCCGGTCTCTGTTTTTAAGAGGAATCTGACACTCGAATGTGCTCAGTGGGGTTGAAACCACGAGAAATTGTGCTCAAACACAACGCAGCGTGATCCTGTCCCAAGGAGACACCCAGGGACGTGTGTGTGGCTGTGTGTCTGCATGTCCATGAACCCGGATTCCTTGGACTGTAACCAAAGGTCTCCTGCGAGTATTTCCAGAACACTGCAGAACAAGTTGACTGCTTTAAACGTGATGACAGCACCTGATCAGGTGAGGTAATTCATTCAAGGGTTTAACCCATGAAGGCACGGCTCTCTCACTTCTGTCTGTCACCCAAAACACGGTCTCCAGCCTGTCCAGCAACCATGCTTTTATTAAGAAATAAACGTACAGCCCATGACATCAGTAGGAAAAAGGCTCTTGCCTACTGTGAAAATGCAGATGCCCATTCTTATTTTGTTAGTGCCCCAAATATCAAACTGCATAATCTGTTACAAATAGATTTTTTTAAAATCATGTCAGACATTTTGCTGTTTGAGGCCTAGGGGTAATCAGCTTAGGTATTAGAATTCATAGATCTTTTATCACACACATTCACGAATTTTTCAAAATTAAGGTAGACCAAACTACGATAGTTGGGGGGGGAAAAAAAGAAAGAAAAAAATTTTTCAACAAGTCTCATTCAGATAGGTAAGAACCATCTGATTTCACATTTTTGAAATGTGGTCTTATGAACAGACAGCATTCCAAATTGGACCCTTAGTCTATTTTCACATGACCATATATTTTATGATCCTTTGCACAGTAGGCATTGAACATCATTCATTGAGAAAGTCTTTAAAGCTAATCCCGACCCCCCCCCCCCCCGCACCCAAAAAAAATGAAAGAGCCCAGAGGTCTACAGTCAGGCCTTTCTTTTTTTTTTTTAATTTTTTTAATGCTTGGTCATATAAAGAGAGGGCCATTTTTATATAAGAGTTCCATAGCTTTCTGATAGATAGCATCAGGCCACATAATACAGCCATGTAAAATATTCATTTGCATGTACAGCCTTATACGGTGAAATCTACCTGTGTGCATTACAGTCCCAATAATGGTGATTATCAATCAACTTTAAAGGTCTTAAAAAAGGTGTAAGAAGATAATGTCCCCCCCCCAAAAAAGGAGACTATGCTCATACATATGCACAGACATAGTCTTTGCATATATTTTCCATGTAGAATATTTGAGGTCTTACACAATTTTCTCACTATGATTCTCTTGTGATTCTTTTAGCATGAAAATTAATTTTTTTAAGGCCACACACACTCACAGCATCCCTGTATCAGAGACGGTACCAGAAATTCTTCCATACTATTTTTGTCACCTCTAACCGTGAAACTGTAAAATAGGAACTGATTGGCAGTCTTCCGCCAGCCTGAAACACATACTTCCCAATAGGATGGAGATTTCATTTCCTCCTATGATCCTGGCCTTTCCAAGGAGCCCAGAGATGGACGCCCTGACAGGTGAGACAGGCCGTCAAGGCTTGGAGGCACGGGAAAGACGTCTGTGATTTTTATGTTTTCTCCGAGTTCACATTAGCAAAGCAGCATAAAGGGCCGACCTTCCTGATGCCTCACCACACATTAGCTACAGCAGATCTCTCCCCCAAGGTAAATTCCCATGAGGCTGCAGAAGAGGTAGAGTGCCCTCTGGGAAAGATGGGGTCATGTCAGAACTTGTTGCGAATCTCTCCTGCTGGGAAACCTCCAAATGAAAGTTTTGAACACTTTGCTTTAGGTTATATTACAGAGCAAAGCATCATTTCCATGTTAATTTCAGGAGCGCCTTTTTCAGCTCCACCTTTTCTTAGTCATTTTTTTTTTAATTTTACAAAGTTTATGCGTTTCCTCTGGCCTGTCAGTGTGATGATTCCTAGGATGCTATCTACATAGGCAAAGAAAATGCACCCCTATGCAGCTAACACTCAGAGCTTCCCTGTGCATCTTCCAAGAAAATCTTAGAGCCTCCCCTTGGCTTCTGGCATTTTCTCACCAGGGCGAGATTTCCTCCCTCCCACCCCCGCCCCCACGCTCGCTCTCTCTCTCCTGGGTAGGGGATTCTGCTTAATGGTTTAATTTTAACTGTCAGCAAGTCATACATATTATGCAGATTTGTGTTCCAAAATTTGAAATGGGAATTTAGGCTGTAGCTAGCTACTCCCAGGCAATGCCAAATGATGACAATTTCCCCCAGTTCCCAAATGAGAGGAAGCCATTCATACATGTAAGTTCGTATTTACGCGGTGACAGGCGACCTAAGGTGCAATCACACTTACTAATTGGGTCTGACTCAGGCAAGAGCAAGAGCTTTCCAAATCCCCAGGAAGAAAGCATTTCAAAATGTAATATTGGTGGGCACAAGGAAAGGAATGCTATTTACGATATTCACTGATGTCATTTGTACAACTGTACAGGTGTTTTTTAAAATTTGTCAACATCTCAGATGATGTCATGCTTATGAGTGCATATTTTTACATAAATGACTGTGAGGAATGTGTAGTACCCAGAAGGTTGGGGAGGAGGGGGGTGGAAGGACAGATCTTTCTTAAAGGCTTCATCGCTGCCTGGGATGAATTGTAGCAGATTTAAAGCCCATCTTTTAAAAGCTCAAAAAGCTTTGCATGTGAAAGCAAGTGTTCTTAATTGACCCTCCACCTGCCCACACTTGGAATGTCACGTCCCTTTGAGGTTGTAATGTGTCAAAGCGGCGATCTTCCCGGTCTCTCCTCCTCTCCCCAAACCTGGTTTATTCTGAATGAGGTAGCTATCTGGTACTGGAGTTAGCTCGGAGCTGTCACTTTGCTAGGTAAGCTCCTTTAAATGATTACAGAGCAATTTTTCCCCCGGCCTCTCTACATTGCCTCCTCTCCTCCCCAAAGAAATAAAAATAATATTAAAAAAAAAAAAAGAAACCCATGACGATTTAAGCACAGACGGGGGGAGAAGAAGGGAAAGACTTCCCCCATGCATCCAATGCCCCCACACTCCGGTCCATACAAGCAATGAAATTCACCACAAACCGAAAGGCTCACCATTCGCGAAGCTCTGGAACAAGGAGAGAGCCAGTATCCACATGCCCCTGCTGCTCCCCGGCCTCCCGCGAGCGACGCGCCGGCCTCGCCCCCCGCGCTCCGCCCGGCTCCGCTCGCTCGCCACCTGCCCGGGGGCCGCCGCCCGCCCGCCGCCGCCGCCGCTGCTGCCGAGCCGCCCGGGCACGCGGCGCGGCCGGGCTCCGGGGCGAGGGCTGCGCTCGCCGCGCGCTGCGCTCCTGCACACCTGCTCCCGGGCGCCGCGCCCAACGCTGCGGCCAGAGCGGGCCGGCGGGGCTGCAGCCCAGGTGCGCCGTCAGCTCAGGGGGCCGCCGGCAGGTCGGCAGGTGGAGAGAGCCGCAGACGCGGGCGTGAGCTCATCCCGGGCACCCGGCGCCCCGAATGCGCAGCAAGCGGCCTCCCGTGCGCCAGCCCTCAGCCTCCACATCCAGGCAGCAGGCGGGCGGGCAGGCTCATCTTTCCTCTCCCGCGGCCCGAATCGCAGTGATCCCTCGCTAACCTTCCCTGCCTGGGAGGCGGGCGGGCGGGCGCGGAGCGAGCGAGCGGCGCGGAGGCGAGCGGGGACCCCCTCCCCTGCCTCTGGCCGCTGGGGCGCTCTGCAGTCTTAAAGCAGCAGCGGAGAAGTGGAGCCGGACTGGAGGCAGGACGGAGGAGAGCGCAGCCACCACACAGTCACGCACAGTCATCAGGATGCATTTCTTAGAGGCTTAAATAATCATTTCAACAGCCGATTATTTTTAGTTATTTTCTTGCAGGTTGCTAATAAGATACGGCCAGGGGTGACTATTCCGGAAGGCTGCCAGCTAAGCAGAGGTGACCATGAGATGTTAGCAGCTTTAATAAAATGTGCAGCTGGATTCAGATTTCATATTTACTCTCATAAAAGTCCAGTTCATTTGCCTGGAAGGAAAGGCTGCCTCCAAATCCTTCCTGCTCCTATAAAGATCTCTATGGTTTCACGGGCTAATTTTTAATTATCTCAAATACACTGTCGAACACAAACACAGGCAATTCTAATTTTGCTCTCTGAATGGTGCAAAAAAAAAAAAACTGATTAAAATTGCTGATAATTTGAGTTAATTCCAAACATATAACCCCTTCCACATTACTGTGAGAAGCCAGCATGATTATATTTCCTGAATGTTCTGTATGGTTCTTGAAGTCATAATAATATTAAAATAAAAGCTTTAAAAAGGGCATGCATCCATATTTTATCACTTTGCAAAAAAAAAAAAAAAAAAAGCTGGAATGCACCCCAATTTAGGATCCAAGGTAGAATGCTCAGAGCCAGGGCAATAAAGACTGAGGAGAAGCATTTGGGGTGGTGGAGGGTGGTCTCCTGAGAAATGAGCGGGCTTCCTGGGCACTGGGTGTCTTTTGCCTAGGCCCCACGTTTTCCTCCATAGCAAAAGGAGAAATAAGCACACCTAGAACAGCTAGCAAAAGAACAGGAAAAGCAAATGGTGAGGCAGAAACAAAATGGTGCTTTACCAGAGTTGGGCACAAGATGGCCAGGCCCTGTGTGGGAGGAAGGGCCAGCTGAGCCCGTGATGCTGCGCTCTCGCCATTGCTCTGCAGCTGCAGGTGGTCACGTGCTGCCGCCCACTCAGGACCACAGGCCCAGCCCTGCCCGACCACACACCCCCGTGTCCTCTGGCTTTGCTCACACTGGGCGCTCCCGCACAGGTCTTTCCTAAATGCAGTCCAGGAGGGCAGGTGATGGCGTGATTTCTGCTCCCACATCCAGCTCCTCCACCCAAGCATTCAGTTCACAAAATCTTAACTGCACACCAGCCATGCGCGAGGCTCCTCTCAGCCTTCATGGTCAGGTGCTGGAGTACCGGGGTCAGACAACACTCGCATCAGAGCACCATTTGGCCACTTACCGGACACGCAGGCTGTGCCTCGTTATCCTCATGGGCAGAATGAAAATGATCAAGGTTCCTCGCTCCTATGGTTGGGAAGATCTGATGGCAAATCCCTAGCATGTGTGGTCACTGTAATCAATCGGGACATGGCCGTTGCTGGGTCTGGGAGTAGAGCTGGCTGCAGGATCCCCTGCAGAATGAAAATGGGGAGTTCCTTTCTCAAAAAGGGGAAAAGCACAATTAAAGCTCCTAAAATGTGAAACTTTCCCCTTTCCTTCTCAGTCCCTCTCAACTTGTCATGGTGTTCTTTATTCCCTATTTAATGCCATGTTCCCTTGGGCATGGGAACAGTCCCTGCCAAGTGCCCGGGACTCAGTGCAGCACCAAGAGCTCACATCTACCCCCTCCGTGGACCAAGGCACTGTGCCCCCACCAGGGCTCCCCCGTCCCCTCAGGCCCCTGCCCCAATGCACGGGGACAGGAGATCCTCAAGGAGCTTCCGTCTCCAAGCTAGGAATCACTTGCACCTGGATCAGAGGTGGTGAGAGTCTGGCCCTGCTCAAGTCACTTGAGGAACAGATCATGGCAAGGGCATGCCTGGGGCAGGGACAGCCGCGACTCGGCCCTGCCCTAAAACAGCACACGATGTGTATGCCCAATCTCAACACTCCCTGTGCGCACACCCGGGCCCCTACCAGGCCTACTGAGGGCGATGGCAGAATCCAGGCCTCCTCTTCCCAGATGCCGCCCGATGGGAGAGCGCCAGTGATTGCAGGATGGGGTGGGGAGGAGCCTGGTCACAACCCGGGGCACCATGGAGGGAGGGAGAGGGCAGGCAAGAACCCCTCCTGAGAAGCTGGCAGGAGGCAGGACAGTCCAGGAACCAAAAACGCAGGAAAAAAAATTTTTAAGGAATAATTTTTAAAAGTCGTAAGTTTTTTAAATTTTTTAAAGTAATAAAATTTTCAAGATGGCAGCGGCACAGATTTTGACCCCAAGGGCAGGCCCTTCCAGAAGGCAGGACCCAGTGCAAAGGCACCGGTCCCACCCCCATGAAGCCAACGGGCTCTGGGGGTCCGCCTGATGTATCTGCCACAGACTGAATAGGTTAATAATGATCTAGAACAGGCCTCACATGGCACTCTTTTCACAAATAGTTTTAGAACATATTTCAATATAAAAGCACACCTATACCACAAGATCGTGGGCTCCATGAGATCAAGCACTGTGTCTGTCCCGCTCAAAAAGCAGTCCCGAGGCCTGGCACAGTGCCTGGCCCGCAGACACACGCAGTAAACAGCCGTGAAATGGAATGCGGTTGGTAATGCAGGGAGAAAGCGAAGGCCGCTCTAAGATGTGCACAGAACATCATGGGGAAATTCAGAAGAAAACACTTCACACTCACCCTCGGAGAAGTCTTTTGGAGGAAACAGCAGGCTAGCTGAGCCTTCGGGTTCAGTTAAGATGTCAAAGTGCAAAACTGAGTCAAGGCAAAGGAGTGTTTCCCCCTGATCAAGCAGACACCAGGAACTTTATCACATACATTTAGGTTTTAACTCTGATTGCCGAACTCCCTCGGGAGTTCTGGGAGTTCTGCGGGTGAAATTTGAAACTGGCCCCAGGCAGGTGGAGGGGCAAGAGAGACAGAAGAAAGGGGCAGGCCACGGGGCTGGGCTGGCTATGCAGCAGGTGAAATGTGCAAGGAAACTTACATGGGAGGCTTGCCCTCCAGCACAGAGAACTGCATCTCCATCCCGCCCTGCAGAATCCTAACCCTTGATACAAAGACCTTAAAGAGATTCAGTTCCATGTACCCTCCAGATGGTCTCAATTGCAACTTACTCTCTCAAGGTCATATCCCTGAGGTGGTTTTGGGGGAGGGGGGATAAGGGCCAGCTTTCCATCTGCCAGAGGTCATGTGCTCTCCATGACCTCTTCCAATAATGAAATTCTCCTTTCCTTGTATTCCAACTTCATGGTAACACCTGGCCTTCTCAAGATCATCAACATTTGTCCTGAAAGCATTCCTTAAGGAATCATTCCCGGCCCCCCACTGTCTTCCTACTGCTCTGGCGCAGCCTCCCCAGCAGAACAGAGGCAAATTCAAGGAGGCTACTCTTAGCCCCGTTGAATTATGCTAAATAAGAAACAACGGCCATTTGGGGTGCGGCATCATCCGAATTCCGCCTTCTACTCCCGCATGTTCTCTAGGATCAAGAAGAGCATCTCTGGAGTGGTGGCATTTGAGCCGTGTTCTAACGGAGGGATTGGGCTTACCCATCAATGGATGGCTGAGGAGGTGCTTCAGGTGGAAATGTCAACTGTGGCCACAGGGGGAAGGCTCGCTCCTTGCTGACCGAGAGGACGATGGGTTGCCCAAATGGGACCTGGGGTCATGTCCTCAGGCTGCTGAAATGAGTACCACGAACTGGATGACCACAGAAATTCCCTACCTCACAGTCCTGGAGGCCAGAAGTCCAAAATCACGGCATTGGTAGGGCTCTACTTTGACACCTATAGGAGAATCCTTGTGCCTCTCCCAGCTTCTAGTGGCCCCCAGTCCTTGGTGTCCTTGGCTTGGAGATACCCCACTCCAGTCTGTAGCTTCAGTTGCCCTTCTCCCACTGCGTGGGTCTGTGTCTCTCCTGCTCTTCTTATGAGGACATATTCGATGAGGGACGCACCCTGATCCAGTACGGTTTCATCGTACTCACATTGCATCTTGTAATGACCCTGCTTCTAAACGAGGCTGCATTCTGAGATACTGAGGGTTAGGGTTTCAATATACGGTTTGGGGGAGACACAGTTGATCCCATAACAGGACCCAAGAAGCCTGAAATCAAAAAGCAGGAGGCACGGGAAGGCTGTCCCAACAGAAATGGCCATGCGCCGTACGCACCAAACACCCCTTTGTGGTGGGCATGCACAGAGAAGGAGTTCAGACTACCTGGAGTCTCAGTTGCTTCCCTTGGAAGATGAAATAACCATACCTGCTATTCTTAGCTTACAGACTGTTGAGATGATAGAATGAGGTATGGGAGCTGGTTTGATAAGGATTACACAGAGAACCACCATCGGCAGTCACTACTGTCTGTAGCCGGACCTGTAGAAACATTTTGAATTAATTTATTATCATGGCGGCCAGTACTTTGATTAAATTGAAATCAGGGGGCGCCTGGGTAGTGCAGTCGTTAAAGCGTCTGCCTTCGGCTCAGGGCGTGATCCTGGCGATCCGGGATCGAGTCCCACATCAGGCTCTTCTGCTATGAGCCTGCTTCTTCCTCTCCCACTCCCCCTGCTGTGTTCCCTCTCTCGCTGGCTGTCTCTCTGTCACATAAATAAATAAAATCTTTAAAAAAATAAATAAATAAATAAATAAATAAATAAATAAATTGAAATCAGGCACTATTATTACCTCTGGTCTGAGAAATGCAAGGGGCAGAGATGGTCAAGAGAGTCAGTGGGCCATCCCGTTTATCCTCCAGTGAACTGATGGAGACCATCCACAAATACTCCGAGTGTGCCTGCTACCGACAGTGGCTATAATAGTCCCCCAGGAGCTAAAGTAAGTGGGGACCAGTAGGTGGGAGGGGGGGTACTCAGGAGACTCTGGCTGCTCGACATATTCTCTATCTGGATCTGGGTAGGAGTCACAAGAACACATACACATATAAAAATTCATCAAACTGTATGCTTCAGATGAGTGCACTTATACACTTTACTGTGTCTTTAAAAAAAACAGTGGCTAGACAGTCCCTACCAACCTCACAGTTCAGTGGGGGATTGAAATAGTTGCAATAATTTGATGAAAGAAACCCCTTAATTAGGGGGTGGCACATCTAACTCAGCCAGTGTGTGTGTGTGTGTCTATGTGTGTGTGTGTGTCTATGTGTGTGCGTGTGTGTGTGTGTGTGTATGTGTGTGCATGTGCGTGTGTGTGTGTGCGTGCGTGTGTGTGCACATGCTGGGAACAGGTATGTAGGAAATGGGACAGAAACAGAAGAATTGGTGCAAGGAGGTGTTTGGACTCCATCCTGAAGGCAAGAGGAAGCCACAACATATGGTAAACAGGAAGTGATATGACCAGATTTATGTTTCAGAAACATTCCCTGCTAGGGACACGGTGGACAATGGCCTAGGGATTGGAGAAGGTCACAGGGAGACTGTTAGAAAATTAGCCTGAGTTCAGATGGAAAACGACTGAGACCCCATGAAAGTCATGGTACGGCGGGGATGGAGAAGTTTGCATCTTGTAATGTTGGTAGGTAGTAGGAAGGTGAGACCATGGGAAGGCAGAAATCCCACTAATCGTGACGACAGCTGCTGTCACCATCAATGCAGCGGTCCTTTAGCTCGTCGCTGACATTGACTCAGCACTGGCATGTCCAGTTCTATGCTGAGTGCTGTGGATGCTTACCAAATTCGATTCTCGTCTGTGAGATAAGTGCTATTACTGTCATTCCCATTCTTCAGATGGGGAAGCCTCAGCTCAGAAAGGTCCAGAAACACGCACTATAGCACCCAGCATGTTAGGTAGAGGCAGAGCCTGAATCCAAGCACAACGCCCATAGGTCTGGTAAGGACCAGTCTCCTCTGAGCACAGAAGAGATGGCAGGAAGTGGTAAGAGAGAGGAGGAAGTGGTGAGGGAGAGGGAGGAAATGGTGAGAGAGGGAGGAAGTGATGAGAAAGAGAAGGAGGAAGTGGTAAGGAAGAAGGAGGAAGTGGTGAGGGAGTGGGAGGAAGTGGTGGTGAGATTGGGAAGGAAGTGGTGAGGGGGGAAGGAAGTGGTGAGAGAGAGGGGGAGGAAGGGGTGAAGGAGAGGGAGGACACCAAGATGACTCCAGGATTACAAGTGGGATGTCTGTGTGGACAGAGGAGCTGCTGCCCAAAACTAGGGACACCACCATCTCTCAGAGGCTTTTAATGTTGCTCTCGTCTTCCACCCTCACACCCACAGCCTATTCTCTATAATGCAGGCAGCATGGTCTTTTACACACACACACACACACACACACACACACACACACACACACTCCAGATCACAGGAAGCTCTGCTCACAACCCCCACTGCCTTCTGATCTTTCACAAAGTGCGCACCATGGCTGCAGACCCTGTGCTGTCCGCCGCCACCACCCTGCTCTGGCGGGTAGGTCTCCTGCTGCATCCCTGCTCCCACACTCCACGTGGGTTCCTTGGCCTTCCTCACACTCAACCGGCACGCCCCCAGCCTCTACATGAACCCTGTTGGGTCAGCTGCCCCCAGGGCTCACTCTCCCCTCAACTGTCCTCTCCTCAAAGAGCACTGCCTGCAGCCCCGCACACAGCATTTCTGGCCTGTCTGTATCTACGCCCCGCAGTTATCCGTAACTGTGGGCACTATTAGCGGGTGCCCCCACCTCTGTGGCACTGGGACCTTGTCTCTGTCGTCCCTGTCACACTCGGCATGCCGACTGCAACGCCCAGCACAGTCAGTGCCCAGTGAGCAGCTGCTGAACGATGACAGACTGAGTGTTGAGAGCAACTGCCCATGAGGCCACGCCAGGAGCCCTGGGCTACATCTCTGCCACTCCACTTGCTGGGAAACAGAGGATGACAAGAGTGGAGAAGGACACCCAGATGGAAGAGGTGTCACATAACCTCTATCTGCATAAACATGTCATCCAAACAAATACCTCTTTACTCCCCACCAGGCAGGTGGCTTGCTGATCAGCGCTCTAACAAGTTACTTTCCAGAAGATGCGTTCCGGAGTCTGGGGATGTGAATTGTGAGAGAAGGACAAGGCGGGTGTACACACCAGGGAGGTCTGGGAAGCGGAGACCACTGCATGGGAAGGGATGGGCCCATGGGAGTGGTGCGTCCGGCAGCCCCATCCGTGGGCAGGGCACCGCTGGGAGGAGGAGAGATGGGCAAGCAGGACAGAGTCTGCCAGTGGGACTGAGCCCTTGCAAGCCGGCCTGGGTCCAGAACCAGGGGTGGCAAACTGCCCCTCAGGAGAGCCTTATGTTCACACAAAACTCCCAGAGACGTGAGAAGTTCAGGCCACTGGGTTTGGATCTCATGGCAGGTGGAGCCTCGGTTCTGGATGAGGAGAAAGAATCACACACGGAGTTAGCCCGCGGCCTTGGCATCGTGTGATGTGACCCAGTGTGGCCCTGGGGGCAACAGTAGGGAAAGCAGACTTGGGCTGTCGGGTGACCCCCGTGTCCCCAGCCACAGCTCAGCCCCGTGGCATTAGCACAGTAGATGACACTGGGCAGGTGCTGATGGAGGGCCCAAGGGCCACCGTCATTGCTGGGGGGACAGGACAGGGAGGAGCAAGAGCCAAGCACAAGTGGAGAGGGCGAGGGGACAAGCCTGGCTTCCTGGAGTGTGTGGGGGTCTGAAGCACGGTGCTTAAGATGGGTGCTGTGGATTGGACCACGTGCAGTGCCACTAAGTGTGTGACCCTGGGCAGTGGCTTCCCTATGCCACGGGGCTGCCAGCAATAGGACAGATCAGGAGCACGGAGAAGACGGGGGAGAGGGAGATACAGAAAGCATAAGTGGTGAAAAAGAAAACATCCCGAAGGTTTCCTTTTGATTTACACGAACCAAAACTGAGTGTCTTTTTTTAATTTTAAGATTTATTTATTTATTTGAGAGAGAGAGAGAGCAAGCAAGCTGGGGTGGGGAGAGGGAGAGAGAGAATCTCAAGCCGACTCCCCACTAAGCACAGAGCCCAACGCTGGGCCCGATCCCAGGACCCCGAGATCATGACCCAAGCTGCAGTCAAGAGTCAGCCACTCAACGGACTGAGCCACCCAGGCGCCCCCAGACTAAATGTCTTTAGAGAAGTGGAACAGGATACAATAAAAATAAGAGCTTTACCTCATTTCAGGCATATTTCAACGCTTGATGTAAAAACTAAACAAAAAAATCCCCACGTTTGAAAGATTGAAAAAAGAAGTTTTTTGAACCAAGCAATTCAGACAGTAGAATATCCTGGAGAATGTGTGTGCAATCTAGGGGCCCGGGAGACACCTGTAAACACGACAGAAAGCCAGAAGCTCTAAAATAGAAGACCATCGACTACAAGCACTTGTGGAACAGCAAAATATAGCAAAGCAACATGGAAGACAAGTGCAGGCCGGGGGTGGGGGGGGACAGTCACCACCTGCAGGACGGCTGATGTCCTCATACCAACAGCGGACGGAACACTGACCAGTCAGTAACAAAAGGACCATCAAGCCTATAGAAGAACGGGCACAGGATTCGAATTTGACCATTCACAGAAGCAGCGAACAACGCAGCCAGTAAACCTGAGATGCCCAGCCACGTTCATAGCCACAAAATGTAACTGTAAATAACCGTTCCATATTGCATCTCACCACAAAATGAAAAAGAAAACAAGTGGGATTCTAAGGTTGGCAGGATGTGGGGAGGAAGGGCGCTTTCAGACATTGCTGGTGGCGATGTGACGTGTTTATAGCTTTCCTTACTGTTAACAGATTCTGGTGATAAGTATTAAAAAAACAAAACAAAACAAAACAAAAATACACTTACCTTCAACTTAGCAATCCTACTCTTGGGAATCTCTCCCATTGAGGTGAAAAATAACCGGTACTTAAAGCTATTTGTACAATGCTATCCACTGCAGCGTTGTTTGGTCAGACAATAGACAGAAAAAAGAAAAAACGAATAAGAAAAAAATCATGTGTGTGCCCATCAAGGAGGGGTCCTGAATAAATTTTTTGGAATGTGCAAACATTGGAACATCATAGTCAAAAAATAAAGAAATAAATCAGTGATGTGAGGACAATTCTACCACATTTAATTGAGAAAAGAAAGATGCAGAGGAATACATAAAATATCTCATTTGGGGGGCACCTGGGTGGCTCAGTTGGTGAAGCGTCTGCCTTTGGCTCAAGTCATGATCCCAGGGTCCTGAGATCAAGCCCCATATTGGGCTCCCTGCTCAGCGGGGAGTCTGTTTCTCTCTCTGCCCCTCCACTCACTCGTTTTCTCTCTCTCTCTCAAATAAAATCTTTTTAAAAATTTTTAAAAATAAAATAAAATATCTCATTTTTGTTAATCAAACAATAGCAGAAACTCCATATCTGTGTGCATGTACATTTAACTGTGTATGTGGGTTCACGCAAACTCACAAGGCCAGGGAAATGCTGCACAGCAAATGTAAACATTTGTTACTTGACAGGGTTGAGGGAGGAGGGGAGCTAGGGAGAGAGAAGGAAGAAACTTACTGAAAGAAATAAAGATTGGTTTAGAAAAACCCAGCATGTATAACAATGTATAACATGAGCTCTTTTATATGAACTATGTTACAATGAAAATGTTAATGGTAGTCATCTATGTAGCAGGAGACCCATGTTTTACTAGTTTATTACCTTTTCTGGGTTGTTTGATCCTTTTCATTTTCTTGATAAGAACATCTAAGGGGCGCCTGGGTGGCGCAGTTGGTTAAGCGTGGGACTCTTGGTTTCGACTCAGGTCATGACCTGAGAGTCATGGGATTGAGCCCCATGTTGGGCTCTGCGCTCAGTGCAGAGTCTGCTTGTCCCTTTCCCTCCCTCTCTGCCCTTCTCCCCACTTACCCTCTCTGTCTCTCTCAAATAAATAAATAAAAGTTTTTAAAAGGAATGTCTAAAATTAAAAGACAAAAATGAAAGAAAATAAAATCAGTTAGGAAGCCTGACGGGGTCTATGTGACCTAATATGAGGGGCGCTTGTGGAGCCCGCGTGCTGACCCTAAAGGTCAATATTCGCTGGTCTCCTTCTCTCCTGACCTTTCTGGTCCTGCCTCGTTGAGACCAAAATGTGGAGTCAAGAGCCTCTTCTCCCTGTATTGTTAGTCTTTCTCCTTCTTTTCATCCACAGCCTCGAATCCACGGACCCAAGCCTGTGCTCCCCCTGCCGCTCCTGTTACTATGAAAATGTGTTGGGTGAGAGCTCATGCTGCTTTTCTCTCATTATAAAAATCCCTAAGGCGCGTTCACTTCCCCACTCCCCACAGAGGGCTGAGCCACAGGGTAGAGGAGGAGTCAGAAGCCAACACCCAGAGGAGGTGACAGAAGGGAAGGAGGCCTGGAGTGGCTCTGGAGAACGGGAGGGAGCCTAAGTGCTTCTGGAAGAAGGCCAGAGTGTTCGTGGAGCTCCATGGTGGGGAAAGCTGGGAAGGAGAAGCCAGACCTTGAAAATCACGCCCAAGATTGACCGTACAACGTCAGTTTCCCCTTCTGTGCCATGGCTCGTGTCCACTGCCTTGCAGGAACATGGCAGGGCTGTGGTGGCAGAGGGCAGGGCCCTTTCAGCCACAGGAGACCCAAGGGAGCAGCTGAGCAGAATTTATGGTCCACAAAAGGGGCAATGACATCTTCATCCATACTAATTTCCATAGGATTTTACCAAATTTCAAGCAAACTTTTGAAGAGCAACTCTCAGTATTTCAGCTTCTTTATTCCCATTTCTCTAGGAACAGTGGGGATGTTATTCCAGGAAGGGGTACGAAGCAATTAAAAAATAAAGAATATTTGATGGCCAGAGCCATTGTTAGCCTTTGCTCTCTGTGACAAAGGGAACCCATTCAATCCTCAGTCGACGTTTTCCAAAGCGGGCACAAGACCTCAGAGTATGATTTACAAGTGGACCATCTCCTCGTTCATTTGACAAAGATCTGCTGAGCTCCTGCTGTGGCCCCTGACTACAGGCACAAGTGAGCAAAACAGCCGCCACTTCTTGTGAGCAGAGAGTCAGTACGACAACATGACAATCAGCGTGACACCCATCCCGTGAAAACTATGCTCAATCTGATTTGTTTCGGAGAGTGACACAAGGAAGATCACTTATTAAATCCCCACCGATTTGTTGTTGTCTTCGAGACTTTTCTTCTCATGCAATTTGCTATCATAGAAAAGACCAGCCATGCACAGGTGCAAAGATATACGTGGATGGATAGTCATTACATTAGTATTTGCAATAACAACGGAAAGTAAAATAATAATAATAAACACAATAAAATATCCACTATTGGGGCCAGTTAAATATGGTGCAACCAGCTAATGGAACACTATGCAGCCATTAAAAAAGATGAGGCCGCTTTACAGCCCATACACCAAGATTAGGATGTTTTGAAGTGAAAGAAGTAGGATGGGGAAAACAGTGGGTACTGTATGTTCTCACTTAGGTAATGAAATGTGTATACATTTACGTGTTTATACATGCATAGACAAGTCCCAGAGAGAGCTACAGGAAGCTATTGTCCATAGTTGCATCTCAGAGGGGGGACTGGAGTAAAACATGGGATACAAAATTTCACAAAATCATGTTTTCTTATCTAACAGATGTTTTCTTATTAATTTTATGTCATTTTACCATGCATCATTGTAATTTATCAATTAGAAGCCGTTAGTATAAAAAATATATTAATGAGCTTTAGGAAGTTATTGTCTATACCTCTGTCCAATATGTCGGAACCAATATTTCAGCCACTAGCCACGTGTGGCTATTTATATTTAAAGGTGAATTAATTAAAATAAAATGAAAATTTAGTTTTTCGGTTGCACTACCCATGTTTCAAGTCCTTGGCAGTCACGTGCGGCGAGTGACAAGCACACTGATGGTGAAGCTATAGAACATTTGCATCATTGCAGACGGTTACACTGGGCAGTGCTGGGTACTCTTCGCCGAGTTAGAGCCAGAGAATTGTTCTTGAAATACCTCAGCCTTCGCTCTTCCTAGTTGAATTGATGCAAAAGAGAAATATGGAGCAGGTTTTGCATTATAGAAAAAGACAGACATTAATGTGCATCTCTCCCTCTCACCCCTGTTAATGAGCATGAACATGAGAAACTCAACCCTTCAACTTTCTACAGTGTCATGACTTATGGCTCTAAAATATTTTGCATATATTCTAAGTATTACAATATCTGGGTTACTTTTGCCCCCTACCAACCTAAATTAATCAATATTTATGGATGCTACTTACAAGCATAAAGTAATAAAAATAAGTGACAACCCAGAATCATCCTACTTTTCATTACTGTATAAATACTAGAACCTTCTCCCTTTTTCATATCTTTCATACTCTAACTTGTTTAGCTTCTGAGGACCCTCCCAACTCTGAGAAGCCACAGCTTCTCCCAGCTAAGGGTTAAGCTTGAGTCACGACGGATCCCTAAGGGTTGTTAGCATATCTGGTTCAATAAACCACAGAGAACCAACAAATCAGGCAGAGATTGCTCACCCATGTCTACTCGGAAAATTGCATTTGTGCTTCTTAATCAGCCCAGTAGGAATTTAAATATTTTCTAGCTATTCACACTGGGGTCTTGGCCAGTCAAATGCCAAGGAAGCAACCTTTAAGACTTAGAAGTCTTCTTCCTTCAGTTAGTGAAAAGATCAATGCAGAATCAGTTCTTATCCTTGCCCTTCAGAGAGAACACAGCGTACTCTAGAATTCTCTCCTCTGTGCACAGAGCTGCCTTAGTCCCAGACAATAAAATATCAGAGCATCATCTGGCTGGAGAGCTGGCCTCCTAGGACTCTCTGCGGAGGACACATGCATATCATCCGTTAATAATAGTATCTTCAACACAGCCCCACACCCAACCATCTGTTAGGTTGGGGGTTTCCATAATCAACCACTAGAGGAAGAAGAGAGGATGAATACAAAAATGTTCTTTCACTCAGTTCCTTCTTCTATCCTTGGACTTCCTAGAAGAAACTGCGGTGACCCGTCTCAGAGGACAGAACTTGGAAGCTGCAGAGAAAGCCCAAAGCCATGGACTTACCTGCAGGCAGATTTCCAGAATGAGCTTCTTGCTACCAGGAGAAGAATGCCAATCTCCCAATGCTGCAAACTCTCCTTTCTCTTATTCATGGACTTTCAGGACAGTCGGCTTATCACAGCCACCTGATCTGAACTCACTACGCAGGACAGTGAAGCAAAAGTGGGGCCAGCCCAGGTGACAAAGAGCACCCTGTGCCGGACAGGCACCGCTTGGGCATAGCCTCAGACAGCCCAGCAGAGGGAAGGTGTGGTAAAACAGCATTTCTCTGCTGTTCAGGGGTGACTCAGACTGTGGAAGTCTAGCAAACAGATCCCCGGTATGGATGTGTCGCAATGTAGCAGGTGCAAAGGAGTGAAACATGAGAGTTCTATTCTCTTTATCCACCAAAGGGCTCCACTTATAAATTAAACGAGGACTGAGAATTTCACATTTGTCGACCATTATCCAATCCATTCTTATGGGTAACTTTTAAGTAAACATAACAATGGTTCATTAATACAGTGCTGACAAGTCATGACATGTTTTTTTTTTTAAACAAAAATCAACCTTTATTTGGGGGGTCAGTTGTTTGACTTCTTTTTTTAATTTTTTTATTTTTTTGAACAACATAATTAAATATTTATTTCCATTTTTAGAAATGATATGTTCTTCATAAATTAATTTTCTTAACAAATTTGTCTTTTATGTGAACAAAAGAAGGAACTTCTTCAACAAAAGATTAATATCAACTTTAGAGTCAGACAGACGAGGGCTACAGTTTGTCCCTCCAGTTACTAGTAAAGGGACCTTGAGCAGCTCACTCCGTCTCTCAAGGCCTCAGCTACCTCATCTACAAAATGGGAACATCAGCAGAACATAACCTGTAAGGCTTTTGTGAGGTTTAAACAAAGCATCATCTCCACTCAGAGGTGTGCCGGAAATGTTGGAAATGCTCGATGGGGCGACGGTGGTGATGGTGATTTGTGGCACCCTGACTTTTTTTTTTTAAGATTTTTTATTTACTTGAGAGAGACAGCATGCATGTGAGAGAGACCACGTGCGGGGTGAGAGGCAGAGGGAGAAGCAGACTCCCTGCTGAGCAGGGAGGGAGTCCAACGTGGGGCTCGATTCCAGGACTCCAGGATCATGACCTGAGCCGAAGGCAGACGCTTAACCAACTGAGCCACCCAGGCGCCCCACATCCTGACTTCCTAAGGAACACGTATGGAGGTAAATAAATGTTTTCCTGATGACTTAAACCCATCACTATGAGCCCCACCATGTAGGTCAGAGGTCTGTTTGTCCCTATACTGAGTGATCCTGTTGCATTTGGGGATCTCTATGTTGTTTGGTGTTTGGGACCAGTTTCTGATAAATCTCCCCTTCCATACTCATTTATTTCAATCTGCTATGAGACAGGAATCCAAATAAGTTACTATTCTGCTTAAGGCAGATGTAAACGGGCTACAGTCAGCAATTCTTGTGTTAGAATCACCAGGGAGGTCGGTCTGGAATGGGACCAAGGCTCCAGCAACTCCAACATAAGTTGCCCAGAGGAGCCCAATGGGCCAGTGGAGCCTGCTGTCAGGGAAGGTCAGGTCCCTCCTTCTCTGTTGGCAGCCCAAGAGGTGCAGCAGATGACCACCTGCAGTAAGTGTGGCTGGAGGGCAGGCTCGGGACGTCCCGTCCAACAAATGGCCAAGGCCGCAGATGGCTGTATAAGTCCAAAGCCATCCCAGCCTCCCAGGGAAGGCAGAAAGGTGGAACGAAGGCAAATTCAGTCCTTCATCTGTGTTCACTGAGGTTACCGTGTGCTGCTGGACACATGGTGCATGTCAGTGACTAGGACAGACGTTGCCTCCATCTCCTGCATGCAGGAGAGCCACGTGGAGCACAGAAGTAAGTGATTGAGTACTTAGATAAGTCAGTTACGATGAAATAACTGTACTGATGGCAGTACTTCGGTGAGAAAGTCTAAGCTAGAGACACCCCGAAGGATTCCTTAACTGAGCGTGGGAGAGCAGACCAGGCACTGCCGAGGGCCAGAGGGTCGTGTATCAGTTCGCTAGGACTACTGTGAGAAAGTACCACAGACTGGGCAGCTCAGACAACAGCAATGTGTTCTCTCCCAGTTCTGGAGGCCAGAAGTCCAAGATCAGGGTGTGGGCAGAGCTGATTCCCTCTGAGGGCCGGGAGGGTGACTCTGCTCCAGGCCTCTCTCCCGGCTTCTGGTGGTGTGCTGGCGATCTTCGATGCGCCTTGGCTTGTAGAAGCATCACCCTTCCTGTTCACATGGTGCTGTCTCTTCGGGCAGCCCGCCTCTGTCCAAATTTCCCCATTTTGTTGGATTATTGGATTAGGGCCACCTGAATGAGCTCATCTTAGCTTGATCACTTGCAAAGACCTTATTTCTAATTAAGTCACATTCACAGATGCTGAGGGTTAGGACTTCGATATCTTTGGTGGGGGGGTGGTGAGGGGGGTAGGCAGGGTATACATTTCAACCCATTACACGCAGCAAGCAGTTAGGCTAGGTGAAGGATGATGGAGAGAGAGAGCATCAGTAGAGAAGAAGCTTGTGCCCAGGCTCCTGGCCAGGAGGGCTGCTACAAGGACAGAGCAGCTGGAAGCCCGGGTGAAGGCATGTGGCGAGCTTGGGGAAGAGGTATGGAGCGGGGGGCGCAGCCCAATCCTACAAGGCTCCAGCAGGCTTTATTTGGAATGTGGGAGCCAAAATAGGGAGCTGGAAACCAGGGTCATGGAGGGTGAGGTGTAGCAGAACCAGCAAGATGGATTAGAGGGACGAGTCCTTCTGCCACACAAGGGAAGACTGAAGGCTTAATTCTAGAGAAGGATACAGCGTCTCTGGACTGGGTGGCAGCAGACACGGTTGAGAACTAGGTACACATTGGAAACAAATTGGGGATTAAAAAACTGTTGATGTCCTGAATGCCAGCTTCCCAAGCTTCTTCCCTACTCAGGCTCTCCAAAGTTTGGCAGACAGAGATCACCCTGGGACTGCTGGGCAGTCTAAGGAAAAGGGGCATAAAGACACTGACATGCAGAACTCCTCCAGTGAAACCATCCAGACAGACCACCCGACACTTTTCAGTGCTTCTCAACATGAATAAAAATTATAAGAGCAGGGGCATTAAAATACAGATTCCTGGGCCCCACCACCAGAAATTCGGATTCAGAAGATCTAGGAGAGGCTTGAGAACCTGCTTGTCTAACAAGCATCTGGGAATGCTGGCGCTGCTGGTGCACGGACCACACTTTGAGAATCATAGCTCTCCATGAGCATTGAAGAGCTTCCAAATGACATTTTAGAATTCTGCTCTTAAATACAAACAGAGATTAAGTATGCAAAAGGGCCAAAACACATGAAAAGAACATTAATCATGAAAGAGAGTGACCAAAACAAATAGGGAAAAAAAATAACGACTTAGAGGAAAGAGATTCTTCCGCAAGAAAACTTCATTAAATCAACAAATATTCTCAGAGAAAAAAATATAATACATCCATAAAAAAGATCTATGTCATTTTTTAAAGATTATTTATTCGAGAGAGAGAGTAGGGATGGAGGGGGAAAGGGAGAGAGAGAGAGAGAATCTCAAGCAGACTCCCCACTCAGCACAGAGCTCAGTATAGGGGCTGGATCCAATGACCCATGATATCACAACCTGAGGCAAAATCACAAGTCAGATACTCAACCAACTGAGCCATCCAGGTGCCCCCAGATGCTATTTTTTAAAAAGGAAAAGTTGGGGTGCCTGGTGGTGCAGTCAGTTGAGCATCCAATTCTTGGTTTTGGCTGAGGTCCTAATCTCGGGGTTTTGGGATCCAGCCCTGCACTCAGCTCCGTGCTCATCAGGGCGTCTACTTGGGATTATCTCTCTGCCCCCCTCATTTGTGCTCTCTCCCTCTCTCTTTCAAATAAATAAGTAAATCTTTAAAAAAAATTTAAAAAAGGAAAAGTCAAAACCAAAGTTCTTAGAAATTAAAAATATGGTAGCAGAATTTAAATATCCAATAGAGGAGCTAGAAAGCATGATGTAGAAAGCAAAACAAAAATTTAGAGAGATGTTTTTGTAAATTAGAGGACTGGTCCATGGAGCCTGACATCTGAATAAAGGAGATATAGAAGGAGGAAAATCCTATGGAAAGAAGAGAGTCATCAAAGAAATAATTCAAGAAACTTTTTTAGATCCAAAGGACAAGGACATGATTTTCTGGACTGAAGGGGACCATCAAATATCCAGCACAACAGATGAAAACAGACCTACACCTAAGCACCCTGTGAAATTTCACAGCATGGCACCAAAGATACTATCAACTCCTACTAAAACAAAACAAAACAAAAAACCATCAGCTTTAATACACAGGGTTAAGAAACAGCACAGCATTGGATTTCTCAAAACTGGTATTAGAAATTAGCAAACAGAAGCATATGTCATACAAAACCATACATAAAATTATTTCCGACCTAGAATCTTACGTCCAGGTAAACCAACTATTAATAACTAGCACTGATATGTTTTCATAATACAAGATTAAAAAAAATACACCTCCCCTCCACCCTTCATCAAGGAGGTACTGAAGGATGAGCTCCACTAAAATGAAATTGGAAACCAAGAAAGAAGACATGACATACAGGAAACCGGAAGTCTAAAACAAGATGAAGATGCAGGCAGTCTCCAGGAGGACGGGGAGAGCCCTAGGAAGCAGCCATACCACAAGCCTGGAGAGCGAAAAGCCCAGACAGTATCTGGTCAGGGGCTCTCGGAAAGACGTCTTTAGAGAGATGACACTGGTAGAACTTCCAGGTGTTTGAATGCACTGAGAGGAGAATTACACAAATGGAAGAGAGTTTGGAAATAGTCGTAAGCACATGGGAAACCAAGCAAACAAAAGACCCAGATGAATATTAATTCTAAGGAAAAAATGTTTTAAAATGGGCAGGAAAATAAAAGTAGTGTCCTGTGTAGCTCAGCTGTGAACATCGATGGTACTTCAAGACACTGGATATTGAAAATACAAATGTGGAATGTCACTCTAATCAACATTATAACTATCTTGAAAGAGGTATGATGGAAGCACATGTGTACAGGGCAACGTCAGAGTGAACCAGAGCTCAGTCCTCATCTATCATGGGAAGTTAATAGTGCCTAAAACTAGAATGTTTTTTTTAATTTTAATTCAATTCATTAACATATAGTGTATTATCAGTTTCAGAGGTAGAATTTAGTGATTCATCACTTGCATACAATACTCAGTGCTCATTACATCAAGTGCTCTCCTTAATGCCCATCACCCAGCTACCCCATCGCTCCCCCACCTCCCCTCCAGCAACCATCAGTTTGTTTCCTAGAGTTAAGAGTCTCTCATGGTTTGTCTCCCTCTCTGATTTCATCTTATTTTATTTTTCCCTCCCTTCCCCTATGATCATCTGTTTTGTTTCCTAAATTCCGCATATGAGTGAAATCATATGGTATTAGTCTTTCTCTGAGTGACTTATTTCACTTAGCATAATACCCTCTAGTACCACCCATGTCATTGCAAATGATAAGATTTCAATTTTTTTGATGGGAGAGTAGAATTCCGTTATAGATATAGGTATAGATACACACCACATCTTCTTTAGCCATTCATCTGTTGATGCACAACTGGGCTCTTCCCATAGTTTGGCTATTGTGGACATTGCTGCTATAAACATTGGGGCGCAGGTGCCCCTTTGGATCACTGTATTTGTATCCTTTGGGTAAATAAACTGGAATATTTTTTAAAGATGCCATATAAGGATGTTACTCTAAAGGAGATAATCTTTTAAGTGAATTAAAAAGAGTTGAGTGATTTTCTCTAGGGAGGAGGAAAGAAAAGGATGGAGATCGTGTTATTTTAGCAAACCCTGTAAACTATATGACTCTTCAAATTTAATACATGTATAAGTCTGAGAAAAAAATTAAATATCTAAAAATCTAAACAAAAATAGACAAATAACATATAGAGAGAGCTACATATACTCTCTCCCCAGCGAAAGAACCATAATTGGCAAAAATCATTTTTGAAAAACAAGTCTTTGAAAATTGTCCTAAAGGACTACTACAGACATATATAAAACGAAGAAACACTTATTTAAGAAAAACTACTACATCTTGGCAAAAACAGTGACTGTCTGTAGCATCTGAGCCATGATTTGCTCGGTCACCACCCCACTCCCACCTCAGTGTGACAGAAGCTCTACTCCAGGCAGATACAGCCAGGAACATGATGTTCCACTTCCCACCCAGATTCTGGATTTAGCAGATAATGACTTCAAAGCATATCTTGTAAATATGTTCGAAGAGTTAAAGGATGCCTCGCTTCAAGGATTAAAAGATGGTATGATAACAATGTCTCATCAAATAGAGAATACTAACAGAGAGATAGAAATCATAAAAACAGGGGGCGCCTGAGTGGCGCTGTCGTTAAGCGTCTGCCTTCGGCTCAGGGCGTGATCCTGGCGTTCCGGGATCGAGCCCCACATCAGGCTCCTCCACTAGGAGCCTGCTTCTTCCTCTCCCACTCCCCCTGCTTGTGTTCCCTCTCTCGCTGGCTGTCTCTCTCTGTCAAATAAATAAATAAATAAATCTTAAAAAAAATCATAAAAACAAACCAACTGAGAATTCTGGAGCTGAAAAGTATAGTAATCCAAAACCTTGGGGATGTACTGTATGGTGACTAACATAATATAATAAAAAATCATTAAAAAAAAAAAACTCACTAGAGGAACTCAACAGTAGATATGAGCTGGCAGAAGAAAGTATCAATGAACTTAAACATAGGTTGATAGAGATCATACAATCTGAAGAATGGAGAAAAAAATGAGAAAAATAAACAGAGCCTCAGTAAATCTGGGAAAGTATTTAGCACACCAACATAAGGGTAATGAGTGTGTCAGAAGAAGAGAGAAAAAGGAACACAAAAGATACTCAAAACAATGGCTGAAACCTGCTCGGATTTGATGAAAATCATTAATCTACATATTTCAGAAGTTAAATGAACTCCTAGTCAGATAAATGCAAGAGATCCAAATCCATAGCTGTTATAGAGAAAATTGTGAGTGCTAAAGACAAAGAGAAATATTGAAAATAGCAAGAGAAAAACAATTTATCACATACAAAGGAACCCCAACAATATTAATAGATGATTATCAGCAATAATAAAGGTCAAAGCAGTGGGATGGCATATTCTAATTGCTAAATGGAAAAAAAATACTGTCAACCAAGGATCTTATATCCACCAAGCCTAACTTTCCAAAGTGAAAGTGCTATAATTACATTCCCAGAAAGAAAAAAGAAACAGAAAATTCAATCCTAGCAGACTTGACTTATAAGAAATACTGAAGGAAGTTCTTCAGACGGAAAAAAATTGACATCAGACAGTAATTCAAATTCATACAAAGAAATAAGGAGTGCCAATAAATGTAATCATATAGTTAAATGTTATTATAGTTATATATATAGTTATAGTTATAGTTATATATATAGTTAATTCCATGTATCTTCTCCTTTCTTCTCCTAACTGGTTTAAAAATCAATTGCATAGGGGCTCCTGGGTGGCACAGCGGTTAAGTGTCTGCCTTCGGCTCAGGGCGTGATCCCGGAGTTCTGGGATCGAGCCCCACATCAGGCTCCTCTGCTAGGAGCCTGCTTCTTCCTCTCCCACTCCCCCTGCTTGTGTTCCCCCTCTCACTGGCTGTCTCTATCTCTGTTGAAGAAGTAAATAAAATCTTTAAAAAAAAAATAAAATAAAATAAATCAATTGCATAAAATATCATGCATGTAATTGCATTTTTGGTCCTATAACCTATAAAATTATAATATATTTGGCAATAGCAACACAAAGGAGACAGAAGAAAATAAAATTTTATGGGAGGAAGAAAATACACAAGATGATAACTGAAAGCCATAGAAATAAATGAAGAAAATCAGAAATGGTGACTAAGAAGGTTAATACGACAAACTTCTAATGATATAAAAAAGAGGAGGGAGGAATGTAGCTATATAGGATTACCATTTCTATAATTTCACTTGAATTAAGTTAGTTTAAAACTAAAATACATTCTGATAAGATGTATATTGTAAACCTAGAACAATCAGTAAAAAAAAAAATCCTAGATAATATATAGTAAAAGTTGTTAGAGAAATTAACATTAGAAAATGTTCACTTAATGCAAAAGAAATCAGTAAGTAAGGAATAAAGAAATAAAAAGACATGAGATACATAGAAAACAAAGTAAAAGAGCAGATAAATTCAACCATATCAATAATAACACTAAATGCGAATGGATTAGGCAATCGAACCAAAGGCAGAGATTGGCAGACTAGACAAAACAAAAACAAGGTCTAACTACAAGGTGTCTAAAGAAGACATGCTTTAAATGCACAGATATAAACAGGTTGGAAGTAAGAGGGTGGAAAAGATATACAACGACCATAAAAGAACTGGAACAGCTATATAGATATCATATAAAATAGAATTTAAAACCAAAAAAAAGTGTGAAAGTGTTTCTAGAGATAAAGGAGGAAATTTTATAATCATAAAACATCAATTCCTCAATAAGATACAATAGTTAAAAACACATATGCCCTAACAAGAGCCCCAAAACGAGTGAAGCAAAACTGACAGAACCAAAGAAAGGATTAAACAATACAAAAATAATTATTGAATATCTCATTTCCATAATGGATACGACGATGGAGCAGAAATCAAGTAGACTTAACTGACATCTGTAGAGCATTTCACCCAACAAGAGCAGATTGCGTATCTTTCTCAAGTGCACATGAAACAGTCTTCATGTAGACTATTTATTGAACCATGAAACAAGCCTAAATGAATTTAAAAGGCCTGAAATCATGCTAAGTATGTTCTCTGACCACAATGGAACAAACGAATAATCAGTAACAGAGGAAAATTTGGGAACTACACAAATATTTGGAAATTACACTACATGCTTCTAAATTACTGATGAAGAAATCTAAAGAGAAACTGGAAAATATTTTAAGATGGAATGAAAATGAAAGACATAACATATGCAGATGTGTTAGATGCAGATTATGTGGTGCTTAGAGGGAATTTTATACCTATAAATGCATGTATTAAAAATAGGATAAAAGCTATTCAAATCAGCAAAGAAGAAGTCAAACTGTCTCTCTTTGCAGATGACATGATATTCTATATGGAAAACACAAAAGACTCCACCCCCAAACTACTAGAAGTTATAGAGAAATTCAGTAATGTGGCAGGATACAAAATCAGTGCTCAGAAATCAGTTGCATTTCTATACACGAACAATGAGACTGAAGAAAGAGAAATTAGGGAATCCGTTCCATTTACAATAGCACCAAAAATCATACATTATCTCGGAATTAACTTAACCAGAGATGTAAAGGATCTATATTCTAGAAACTACAAATCACTCTTGAAAGACATCGAAGAAGACACAAAAAGATGGAAAAATATTCCAAGCTCATGGATCGGAAGAATAAACATAGTTAAATGTCTATGTTACCCAGAGCAATCTACACTTTCAATGCCATCCCAATCAAAATACCAATGACATTTTTCAAAGAACTGGAACAAACAGCCCTTAAATTTGTATGGAACCAGAAAAGGCCCCGAATCACCAAGGAATTGTTGAAAAGGAAAAACAAAGCTGGGGGCATCACATTGCCAGATTTCAAGCTATACTACAAAGCTGTGATCAGAAAGACAGCATGGTACTGGCACAAAAACAGACACATAGACCAATGGAACAGAATAGAGAACCCAGAAATGGACCCTCGGCTCTTTGGGCAACTAATCTTTGATAAAGCAGGAAAAAACATCCAGTGGAAAAAAGACAGTCTCTTCAATAAATGGTGCTGGGAAAATTGGACAGCTCCATGCAAAAGAATGAAACTTGACCACTCTCTCACACCATACACAAAGATAAACTCCAAATGGATGAAAGACCTCGATGTGAGACAGGAATCCATCAAAATCCTAGAGGAGAACATAGGCAGCAACCTCTACGACATCAGCCACAGCAACCTTTTTCATGCCACATCTCCAAAGGCAAGAGAAACAAAAGATAAAATGAACTTGTGGGACTTCATCAAGATAAAAAGCTTCTGCACAGCCAAGGAAACAGTCAAAAAAACTAAGAGGCAGCCCACGGAATGGGAGAAGATATTTGCAAATGACACTACAGATAAAAGATTAGTATCCAAGATCTACAAAGAACTTCTCAAACTCTGAGGCACCTGGGTGGTGCAGTCGTTAAGCGTCTGCCTTCAGCTCAGGGCATGATCCCGGCATTCTGGGATTGAGCCCCACATCAGGATCCTATGCTGGAAGCCTGCTTCTTCCTCTCCCACAACCCCTGCTTGTGTTCCCTCTCTCGCTGGCTGTCTCTCTCTGTCAAATAAATAAATAAAATCTTTAAAAAAAAAAAAAAAGAACTTCTCAAACTCAACACATGGGAAACAAATAAATCAAAAAATGGGCAGAAGATAGGAACAGACATTTTTCCAATGAAGATATACAAATGGCTAACAGACACATGAAAAAATGTTCAAAATCATCAGCCATCAGGGAAATTCAAATCAAAACCACACTAAGATACCAACTTACGCCAGTTAGAATGGCAAAAATGGACACGGCAAGAAACAACAACTGTTGGAGAAGATGTGGAGAAAGGGGATCCCTCCTACATTGTTGGTGGGAATGCAAGTTGGTACAGCCACTCTGGAAAACAGTGTGGAAGTCCCTTAAAAAGTTAAAAATTGAGCTACCCTATGATCCAGCCATTGCACTACTGGGTATTTACCCCAAAGATACAGACGTAGTGAAGAGAAGGGCCATATGCACACCAATGTTCATAGCAGCATTGTCCACAATAGCCAAATCGTGGAAAGAACCAAGATGCCCTTCAACAGATGAATGGATTAAGAAGTTGTGGTCCATATATACAATGAAATATTACTCGGCCATCAAGAAGAATGATTTCACAACATTTGCTGCAACATGGACAAGACTGGAGGAGGTAATGCTAAGTGAAATAAGTCAAGCAGAGAACAACAATTATCATATGGTTTCACTCATTTATGGAACATAAGAAGTAGGAAGATCAGTAGAAGAAAGGAAGAAGAAGGGGGGGTAAACAGAAGGGGGAATGAACCATGAGAGACTATGGACTCTGGGAAACAAACTGAGGGCTTCAGAGGGGAGGCGGATGGGGGACTGGGATAGGCTGGTGATGGGTATTAAGGAGGGCACATATTGCATGGTGCACTGGGTGTTATACGCAAGTAATGAATCATGGAACTTTACATCAAAAACTAGGGATGTACTGTATGGTGACTAACATAATATAATAAAAAATTATTATAAAAAAAAAGAATGATCTCAAATCAGTCACCTAAACTTCTATGTTAAGACACTGACTAAGGAAAAAAAAAAAGCTAAGTAAACCTAACACAAGCAGATGGAAGGAAATATTAAAGATTAGAGAGAAATTAATGAAATAGAAAACAGAAAAACAATAGAAAAAAATCAATAAAACAAAAAGTTCCCTGAAAAGCTCAACAAAATCAGAAAAACATGTCTTTTTTAGGTTGATTAAGAAAAAAGAGAAAAGATTCAAATTATTAAAATTAGGAAGTAAATGGGAAACTATTGATCTACTAAAAAGTATTGTGACAAGATACAATGAACAAATACATAGCAATAAATTATATAATTTATACCAAATGGACAAATTCCTAGAAAAACACAAATTCCTGACACTACTTAAAAAGAAACAAAATCTGAAGAGACCTATAACAAGAGATTGAATTAGTAACCAAAATCCCACAAAAAATGCTCAGACTCAGATGGCTTCACTGGGTAATGCTACCAAACATTTAAAGAGTAAATAACACTAACTTTTCATAAACTCTTCCGAAAATTAGAAGAGGCATTTCCAACTCATTTTAGGACAATATTAAACTATGATAAAGCCAGCCAAAAATATTACAAGAAAAGAAAAATACAGATCAGTATCAGTTGTGAATATAGATGTGAAAGGTCGCATCCAAATGCCAGACACCAAAGCCACCAACACATAAAAAGAACCGTACACCGTAACCAAACTGCATTTATCCCAGGAATGCAAGGTTGGTTTAACATCTGAATATCAACTTATGTAATACGTGTCAATAGAATAAAGGACAAAACCACAAGATCACATCAATCGATGCAGAAAAAGCATCTGGCAAAATTCAATACCCTTATGATGAAAGCACTTAGCAAACTAGGAATAAAAGTAAACTTTCTTAGTCTGATAAAGGGCATCTATAAAAACCACAGCTTAACATCATAATTAATGGTGAAATGTTGAATACTTTTCCCCCAAGATCAACATGGCAAATCCGGATATATGCTCACAACTGCTATTCAATGCAGTCCATGAAATTTTACCCATGAAATCGGACAAGAAAAGAAATGCAAACCATCCAGACTATAAAGGAAAAAATAAAACTATATTTGCAAATCACATAATCTTGTATAAAGAAAATCCTGAGTAATCCACTAAAAAGAACAAGTAAACAATTTGAGCAAGTTATGTATATTGAGGTCAATATACAAAAATCAACTGAGTTCTATACGGTTTCAACAAACAGCCTGAACATGAAATAAAACAATTCCATTTATAATAGTATCAAAAAGAATAAAATACTTGGTAATATATTTAAAAGAAATGCTGAAGTGTCTGTCTGGCTCAGTCAGTAGAGCACACTACTCTTGATCTTGAGGTCTTGAGTTCAAGCCCCAAGTTGGCATAGAGCTTACTTAAAAAAAATTTAAAGTAGGGGGCGCCTGGGTGGCACAGCGGTTAAGCGTCTGCCTTCGGCTCAGGGCGTGATCCCGGCGTTATGGGATCGAGCCCCATATCGGGCTCCTCTACTGTGAGCCTGCTTCTTCCTCTCCCACTCCCCCTGCTTGTGTTCCCTCTCTCGCTGGCTGTCTCTATCTCTGTCGAATAAATAAATCTTTAAAAAAAAATTTAAAGTAAAAAATAAAATGTCATTTAAAAAAAAGAAATGTAAAGCATGCATTCTGAAAACTATAAAACGTTGTTTAAAAAAAGCAAAGAAGTAAAACATTCTATGTTCATAGATCAGAAGACAATATCATTAAGATGACTATACTCCCCAAATTGATCTACAGATTCAATGCAATACCTATCGATGTGTTGGCTTTCTTGCAGAAATTAACAAACTAACCCTAAAATTTATATGTAAAGGGATAGTCAAAATAATCTTACAAGGAAGAATAAAGTTGGAAGATTCACACTTCCAATTCAAAAACTTACTACAAAGAGAGTAGATCTTAAAAGTTCTTATCACAAGGGGAAAAACATTGTAACCATGTAAAGTGATGGAGGTTAACTAAACCTATTGGGGTAATAATTTTACAATATATACATATGTCAAATCATTATGTTGTATACCTTAGCTTACACAGTGTTATATGTCAATTATATCTCCATAAAACTGGGAAGAGGCGCTTATGACAAAGCTTCAGTAATGAAGACAGTGTGGTCTGGAAATCAGTGGAACAGAATTGAGAGTCCAGAAACAAACCCTTGCATTTTCAACAAGGATGCTAAGACAATTCAAGGGGGAAAGAATAATCTTTGCAACAAATGGTGTGAGACAACTGGATAGCTCCATGCAAAGAATGAAACTGGACCCCTACCTCATTCCACATACATGAATTAACTCAAAATGATCACAGACTGAAATAAATGTAAGAGCTACAACCATAAAGCTCTTGGAAGAAAACACATAGGAATAAATCTTTGTGACCTTGCTTTAGGCAAAGCCTTATTAGATACAGCATGAAAAGCACATGGGACAAACAAAAATGCATAAATCAGACTGTATCAAAAATAAAAGTTTTTGCTCTACAAATGATACCATCAAAAAAGTGAATACACAAGCCATGGAATGGGAGAATATTTCCAAATCATATAGCTAATAAGGTACTTAGAGCCAAAGTAGATTTTTTTAAAAAACCTTTTACAACACAATAATTAAAAAATAAATAATCCAATTAAATTAATGAGATCTTGATTAGATGTTCATCCAAAGAAGATATGCAGATAGACAATAACACATGAAAATACACTCAACACCATTAGTTATCAGGAAAATACAAATCAAAACCTCAATGAGAAACCATTTCACTAAGTATCAGAAAGAGATATTAACAAATGTTTGCAAATTTCAAGAAACTGAAACCCTCATTCGCTATTGCTAGAAATGTTAAATGATACAGCCACTTTGGAAAACAGCTTGTGAGTCCCTTAAAAAAAATTAAACTCAGAGTTACCATCTGACCTAGAAATTCCACTCCTAGGTATCTACTCAACAGGCATGAAAACTTAAGTCCACACAAAAACGTGTACATAAATATCTTAGAGACGTTATTCATAATCATTCATAATTATCATGATCAATAGATAGATAAAATACAGTATATACATATGATGAAATAATATTCAAAAATAAAAAGGCACTAAGCACTGATGCATGCTACAACATGGATGAAAAAACACTGTGCTAAGTGAGTGAAGCCTGTCACGAAGGACCACGTACTGTATGATTCCATTTCTGTGAAATGTCCAGAAGAGGTGAATTCACGGAGAGAGAGAATAGATGAGTGGTTGCCTAGGGCTGGGGAGGTGCCATAAGGCGAGGGGAACTGACTTGTAATGGGTAAGTGGTTTCTTTTGGGAGTGACAAAAATGTCCTGAAATTCGATTTGATAATGGATGTACATTCTGTGAATATCCTAAAAGCCACTGAATTGTACACCTTAAACAGTAAATTGTATGGTGTGTGATTTATATCTCATTATAGTTTTTTTTTAAAGATTTTATTTATTTATTCATTCGGCAGAGATAGAGACAGCCAGCGAGAGAGGGAACACAAGCAGGGGGAGTGGGAGAGGAAGAAGCAGGCTCATAGCGGAAGAGCCTGATGTGGGGCTCGATCCCATAAGGTCAGGATCACGCCCTGAGCCGAAGGCAGACGCTTAACCGCTGTGCCACCCAGGCGCCCCTCATTATAGCTTTTTTAAAAACACATAAGCAAGAGGCAGATAGAATGTTGTTGACTATATTTACCAAAATTTCTCAGTGAATGTAGATACTCTTTGCTTATTATATGTTTTTTTTTTTCAACTTGAAGCCATGATATTTCTTCATGTGAGATCAAATGTTTCATAGCAAAAGCTCATTATCTCTTAAAAATACAAGTTTAGCAGGGGTGCCTGGCTGGCTCAGTCAGAAGAGCATGTGACTCTTGATCTTGGGGTCATGATTTCGAACCCCACATTGCCTGTTGAGATTACTAAAAAAAAAAAAAAGGTAAGTAAACTTTAAAGAAATAGTGGGGCACCTGGCTGGCTCAGTTGGTAGAGCATGCAACCCTTGATCGCAGGGCTACAGGTTCAAGCCCCAGTTGAGTGTAGAGATCACTTAAAAAAATAAAATCTCGGGGCGCCTGGGTGGCACAGCGGTTAAGCGTCTGCCTTCGGCTCAGGGCGTGATCCTGGCGTTATGGGATCGAGCCCCACATCAGGCTCCTCCGCTATGAGCCTGCTTCTTCCTCTCCCACTCCCCCTGCTTGTGTTCCCTCTCTCGCTGGCTGTCTCTCTCTCTGTCAAATAAATAAATAAAATCTTAAAAAAAAAAAAAAGAAATACAATTACAATGTAGGTTCAACTCATTTTTATTTATAACTAAAAATATAATGAAGATGCAGATTTGATGATTCTCTCCCAGGTATTGTGTGTGCTGGTTGGTCTCCCCTTACTCCTCTATCCTTCATGGCCCTGTGCCTCAAACAGCTGACCTCGGCATTCTGCACCGTCCAGGCTCCACAGGCTCGGCCAGCAGAGACAGGAGGAGACCGGAGCACAGGAAAAGAGAGGTCTGATTCTGCATCCCTCCTCCTCGCCACCACACCAAAGTTTTGTCAATAGTTGAGTTCCTTGTGACCACAACCTCTGTCTCCCACCATCCTGTCCTCCACAGTTCTGTCTCGAGGTCCTCTCACACTCTCCATCTCCCCGGCCCCTTCATTCTCAGAAGAGCAAAAGCTTTCCACTGGGACCATGTCTTGGTCACCTTATCATCTCCCATTGGGACCCTCGCCTAAGTCCCCTGTCCTTCACAGTGCCTGCCATCTGTTTTCCGCTGGGGCCTTAGCAGAGACAGGGCATTTCACAGCAGTTCCTTCCGCAACACAAACCCTCTGGGGTCAAAGGAAGAATTAGTTCCACCGTTCAGACTCATCACATCACATTCGGCCTTTGGCGTTTGTGTGCCTGCAAACACCAGGTCGCCCTTGGCCTCGCAGATTCACGTTGCCAGGCCATACCAGGATGTGGTATGACGGGGTTCTACCTGCTGGCCTTTCCTTCTAGTCTGCCAAGAGACTAGAGCTGCTCTTACAAGCGACAGAGTTGTATTTTAAAGGTCCAATTGTTCCTCCCAAATGAATGAACTGGAAATATGGTCCACATCCCTCTTTTCCTTCAGGAGGCATAATATTGATCTCATCACTAACATGCTAGCTGAAGATGTATTTAGAAGCTTTTTCTCTAGAGCCACCAAAAGGCTACAATTGTGACCTCCACAAAGGCCAACTTTAAGAGAAGTCAGTCATGGGGATGGTGTGATCGAGGGGCCTCCTGACGCAGTCCCTGTCTGAGAAGAGCAACCCCACCCCTGGTCACTCTGCTATGAAAGCATTATCCCTTTAATCAGGGGTTTCTCGAAGTGTGTATCTACACGTGTATGAGTGTGGAGAAGGACACAGGCCAGCTGAGTACCTTTGTTACCTCAGAGGATGCAACTGGAGAGGCTTGGCAGGGGAGAGATTATTAACATTTTACATGGCATCATTTTACTTGTTGCCTCAATATGTACTACTTAGGTAATTTGTTTTAAGAAATTTAATACCAAGCATTTGTAAGGTAAAAAGCAGTCCTACAGAATTAATGTGCTGGGAACACATTTTGGGAATTCTGCTTTAAGCCCGTTTCCCACTGATAAAGTCCAGGCTCCTTCCCACAGCATAGAAGGCCCTCGGACACCTCATCCCAACCTGACAGTCAGGCTCCCTGCGTCACTCGTGTGCAGACATGGTAAGGGCCAGCATCACCAGATATCCAGAGCCCCCCAAACACACCAAATGCATCATGCTGGTCTCTCTGCCAGACACTCCCTTCTTTTCTCTGTCTCGGGGGAGCCGACCCTTAGCCCTTCTGGACCCAGTCAAATGTCACCTCCTGTCACGCAGACTGAGATCTAGCACCCTCTCAGGACCCACCACACGTCCGGGGGCCAGCAAGTGCTCATGTGCTCAAATCATACTCAAGAACAGCAGCTATTTACCAAGTGCTCCATGCCCCTCCCATGTGAAACTGTTTACAAGTGTCCTCCTCAGAAACCATACGTTACCTTGGAATTAACTTAACCAGAGACGTAAAGGACCTATATTCTAGAAACTATAAATCACTCTTGAAAGACATTGAGGAAGACATAAAAAGATGGAAAGATATTCCATGCTCATGGATCGGAAGAATTAACATAGTTAAAATGTCTATGCTACCCAGAGCAATCTACACTTTCAATGCTATCCCGATCAAAATACCACGGACATTTTTCAAAGAACTGGAACAAATAGTCCTTAAATTTGTATGGAAACAGAAAAGGCCCCGAATCTCCAAGGAACTGTTGAAAAGGAAAAACAAAGCTGGGGGCATCACAATGCCGGATTTCGAGCTGTACTACAAAGCTGTGATCACAAAGACAGCATGGTACTGGCACAAAAACAGACACATAGACCAATGGAACAGAATAGAGAGCCCAGAAATGGACCCTCGGCTCTTTGGGCAACTAATATTTGATAAAGCAGGAAAAAACATCCGGTGGGAAAAAGACAGTCTCTTCAATAAATGGTGCTGGGAAAATTGGACAGCTACATGCAAAAGAATGAAACTTGACCACTATCTCACACCATACACAAAAATAAACTCCAAATGGATGAAAGACCTCAATGTGAGACAGGAATCTATCAAAATTCTAGAGGAGAACATAGGCAGCAACCTCTACGACATCGGCCAAAGCAACCTTTTTCATGACACATCCCCAAAGGCAAGAGAAACAAAAGATAAAATGAATTTATGGGACTTCATCAAGATTAAAAGTTTCTGCACAGCCAAGGAAACAGTCAGAAAAACTAAGAGGCAGCCCACGGAATGGGAGAATATATTTGCAAATGACACTACAGATAAAGGACTGGTATCCAAGATCTACAAAGAACTTCTCAAACTCAATACATGAGAAACAAATAAACAAATCAAAAAATGGGCAGAAGATATGAACAGACACTTTTCCAATGAAGACATACAAATGGCTAACAGACACATGAAAAAATGTTCAAAATCATTAGCCATCAAGGAAATTCAAATCAAAACCACGCTGAGATACCACCTTACGCCAGTTAGAATGGCAAAAATAGACAAGGCAAGAAACAACAATTGTTGGAGAGGATGTGGAGAAAGGGGATCCCTCCTACATTGTTGGTGGGAATGCAAGTTGGTACAGCCACTCTGGAAAACAGTGTGGAGGTCCCTTAAAAAGTTAAAAATTGAGCTACCCTATGATCCAGCCATTGCACTACTGGGTATTTACCCCAAAGATACAGACGTAGTGAAGAGAAGGGCCATATGCACCCCAATGTTCATAGCAGCAATGTCCACAATAGCTAAATCGTGGAAGGAGCCGAGATGCCCTTCAACAGATGACTGGATTAAGAAGTTGTGGTCCATATATACAATGGAATATTACTCAGCTATCAGAAAGAACGAGTTCTCAACATTTGCTACAACATGGACAGCACTGGAGGAGATAATGCTAAGTGAAATAAGTCAAGCAGAGAAAGACAACTATCATATGATTTCTCTCATCTATGGGACATAAGAACTAGGATGATCAGTAGGGGAAGAAAGGGATAAAGAAGGGGGGGGTAATCAGAAGGGGGAATGAAACATGAGAGGCTATGGACTATGAGAAACAAACTGGGGACTTCAGACGGGAGGGGGGTGGGGGAATGGGATAGACCGGTGATGGGTAGTAAGGAGGGCACGTATTGCATGGTGCACTGGGTGTTATACGCAACTAATGAATCATCGAGCCTTACATCGGATACCGGGGATGTACTGTATGGTGACTAACATAATATAATAAAAAATCAAAAAAAAAAAAAAAAAACAAGTGTCCTCCTCACACCCTAGGAGGCAGAGAACACTCCTTCCTCATTGTACTGACCAGGCATCCAAAATGTAAGAAAGTTCCAGAACTTATCCGAAGTCACATGGCTAGCGGCCACCGGAGCCAAGATGCGGATCCTGCCGGCCAGCTCTGGGTGCCCACACTCACCCTGGGAGGCTGACATTAAATCATGTGCCCCTCACGAGGCTGGCAGTATGAGCCTCTTATCCTCTTATCTGTGTACCCCCCGGGGAGCTGGCAGGACTGCCACTTGGTTTAATAAAGCTTAATCCCTTACTGTTATCAACCCCATAGCAGGGTGACCAGATGTCAACTTCCTAATAGAGTGCCAGAAATTCGGTAGACTCAGTAAATGCCTTCCTTCTTCCCCAAGTCGGAAGGATGCAGGTTGGGGGTGTGAGGTTCGGGTGAGTCACTGTGTGCCAAGAGGACACTCACTGGTGCAGGGACATCATGGATAAGCCTCGCTGCTCCACCACTTTGGTCAGCCCCAGGCTGTGCACGTTTTCCAAATCACAGAAAATGCCGACTCCAGCTTCACTCACGAGAATGTCCACCGGGCACAATCACATTTGCCTTTAGACTTAACAGACTGCCTTCCCGTGCCCTGCCTCGGGTCAGATCCTCGGCAAGCAGCTCCCGTCGGTAGGTGCAAATAATCAGAACCAACAAGGGTTCGCTCAAGATGACGGCCAGTGGTGAGGGAGCTAAGATCACATCGAGGCGTCCTGACCCCGGGGCACACGCCCAGCTCTCCACACAGCACCTCTTCCCTGGGCGTAGGACCTGCGGCCGGACATGGCTAATGAACGGAGCCGGGGTCTGACTTCGCTCGTCCCTTTTTTACAGCTGCAGCCCTCCGTCAGCTACAAAAGGGGAAAGAAGCAAAAGAGGCCCTGAGGTGGGCCTCCAAGAAAAGCTCCACCCTTTGTCATTCCAGACCCTTAGCCTCCTGCAGGGGGCAACCTATTCACCAGGCTCAGGGCCGGGGGGGATTCCACAGGAAGCTAATTTATCCAGGAGCATGTGTCTCAGTGTTTCCCCCACACTGTCCTACTCGATTTTTAGGAGCATGAATGCATATATAAATCGAGGACTAGGATTAGAGAGGGGATTTGAAATGTAAAGCAGTCTCCGTGTATGTCTCACTGGCCGTAAGGATGGAGGAACAAAGTCAGCCTCTGTGTTAGAATCAGGCAGCCCAGACTGATACACCAGGGGTGTGGTACCCTGGACTTTAGGTTCACCTCGGCAAATTGATCAGGTGTAAAGCACTCAACCTCTCTAGCCCTCGATACTAAGCACCTGTCAAATAGGAATAATATTGCTCGTGCTGTTTTTCTCGTATATTTGTAAAATTAAAAACAAAGAATATTTAAAAATTATCACGAACTATGAAAGCCTATAGGAATGTCAGATTACTGTTATTAACTCTCTGCTGTTATTACTATGAATTAAGAAATAGAAAGCAGAGAATATGTTTTGCATATTAATACTTAAATTCTGACGGTTAACGTGTTCTTCAAATACTAAAGCAGTTTTTCATTCCATGGTGTTCCAGGAGAAGTTTGTTTCCTCATTGAACCAAACTGAGGAACAAATAGTGTGGATTGATTATTACCCATTTGTTCATGCAAATACGGATTAATATTTTACTCAGGAAAGAATGGGTACAATTTTTCAAATCTGTATTCCTGTGTCAAAAAATCCACAAAGTACCTCTGAAATTCCTTCCAAAAGGGCAATTTTTTTTCTGTTCCTCCCTATTCAGGACAAGTATTTTTTTTCCCAAGCCCTAAGTCACTCACGGTTTCCCCTTTCCCCCTTCCCCCTTTCCCCCTTCTTCTCAGGAGTGTATGGATAGGAAGGAACATACTGTATGGAGGGTTCAGTGCCATCCACAGCTTCAGGCGTCTGCTGGGGGTCTTGGAAGGGATCCCCGCAGATAAGGGGGGACTGCTGCCTGCAATACACCCAAGTGATCATGACCGTACAGAGCTGATATTTTATATAACAGCATTCTTCAGAGAGAATTCACATCTTACACTTGACCCACCTAAGCTATACAATCCAGTAATTCAGTATGTAAATAGAATTGGGAAAATATCATCAAATCTAATTTTAGAAGATATGCGTCACCCAGAAAGAAACCTTGCACCCAGGAGCCACCTCTCTGCATTCCCCTCCCCACCCAGCCATAGATAAGCCCCATTCTATTGCTTTCTCTGTGGATTTGCCTATGTGGGCATTTCCTATAAATGGAACTGTACAGTATGTGCTTTTGTGACCGGCTTCTTTCACTTAGCACAGTGTTTCCGAGGGTCCTTCGTGTTGAAGCATGTGCTAGTCCTTCATTCGTTTTGATGGCTCCATACTATTCCACTGCACTGACAGTCCACATTCGGTTTATCTGTTTATCAGTGGATGGACACTGGAATTGTTCCCACTTTGGGCTACTATAACTAACACTGCTCTGACTATGCACGTGCAAGACTTTGTGTGGAGACTCTTTTATTTCTCCTGGGTCGATTACCCAGGAGTGGAAGTACTGGGTCATATGGTAACGCTATTTTTAACTTTTTCAGGAACTCAAAGACTTCCTACACCATTGCCTACCCCATTGTACATCTCCACCCGCAAGGAATGAGGGTCAGGGCTGATTTTTGGAGGTTAATCTGTAAGCCTCTCTCTTAGATTATGGATGTCCAGCTGTGTGACCTTGGACATGTTACTTGCAACAGCAGAGCTGGACCCATACCTCGGGGAGAACAGTGTCTGCCTAATAAGGTGCATGTGTGATCAACTGAACTGATACCTACAGCGTACCAGCCTGGGGCTCAGAGTATACAGCAGGTGCTCAGGCACTGCGGCAGGCTTACCATGGCTGGTCATCAGTAGGAAGACTACCAAAGTAACTAAAACATGAATCACAAAACACTCATCATTATCCATACCCAAACCAGGCCAGGTCCACTGCAGGAGTATCAGTAAGTTAGGGCAAACAGGGGGGCAGTCAGACAGGAACCAGCTTGTGGATGAAGACGAGAAGCTGCTTCTCTTCTCCACCTGAGACCCATGCAGGGAACAGTGTGAGTCAGTCAGGAATGGCAAGTTTGTTCATAGATATCAGTGAGGGAAAGAGCATTGAGAAGACTGTCCACAAAGGACAACCATACCAGGTGGGGGACCAAAGGGGGAAGTACTCTGCCAGACCTTGAAACACCTGGTTCATCAGGATGCCTTTCCTGTACATTGCTTTAACACCACAAAGAGCCCAGACCTGTGGCATTCTGTGTTCCATAAAAAAGCCAGCCTTAGTGGAGAATGACCAGAAATAACCCATTTCACTTCCTGTTCTGTAAGAGAAATATGCTCTCAGGCCAACTGATGCTCTCAGACCAGCTGAAAAGCAAAACCAAAAAAGTGAGTTAAATCAGCAATGGGTGGGGGCGCCTGGGTGGCTCAGTGGTTAAGCATCCACCTTCGGCTCAGGGCGTGATCCTGGAGTTCTGGGATTGAGCCCCGCCTCAGGCTCCTACGCTGGGAGCCTGCTTCTTCCTCTCCCACTCCCCCTGCCTGTGTTCCCTCTCTCATTGGCTGCCTTTCTCTCTGTTAAATAAATAAAATCTTTAAAAAAAAATCAGTGATGGGTGGTGTGAGCCCTAATATAAGCCCAAAATGGAGTGAAGACATCACCATATGACCCCTTACCCTGATTCTACCCCAAGCTTTTTCAACAACATGTAGTTGAGTGCTTCTCTTGAGCACCATCCCAGAATCTGTCACGAGCGAGCCACCGCAAGGAGGAAAGTGGCAGGAAATTGAGACTCTTCTGAAATGTTAGGCAAGAGAGGGGACAGGTGCAGTGGGGGGTGGCAGGCAGGAGTGTTGAGAACATCAAAGGGCCATTCACGAAGTTAGATTAGCCGAGGCTTTGCTAGGGAGACTAGCTTGATGCAGTTTATCAGCTGGTAACACAAAAGAGGGCAAATCACTGAAAAGTTGTTTAGAAGGTCGCTGTCCATTTTCAAACACTCTTGAATTCGGGGAAACTGAAACCGAACCAGGGCGCTCGCGGCTCCCAGGGGCGAAGCTCTGGACAAGAGGCAGCATCCACACGTCCCCGACCTCGCCCCCCGCGCTCCGCCCGCCTCCGCTCGCTCGCCACCTGCCCGGCGGCCGCCGACAGCCCGCCGCCGCCGCCGCTGCTGCCGAGCCGCCCGGGCACGCGGCGCTGCCGGGCTCCGGGACGAGGGCTGCGCTCGCCGCGCGCTGCGCTCCTGCACACCTGCTCCCGGGTGCCGCGCCCAACACTGCGGCCAGAGCCGGCCGGCGGGGCTGCAGCCCAGGTGCGCCGTCAGCTCAGGGGGCCGCCGGCAGGTCGGCAGGTGGAGAGAGCCGCAGACGCGGGCGTGAGCTCATCCCGGACACCGGCGCCCCGAATGCGCAGCAAGCGGCCTCCCGTGCGCCAGCCCTCAGCCTCCACATCCAGGCAGCAGGCGGGCGGGCAGGCTCATCTTTCCTCTCCCGCGGCCCAAATCACAGTGATCCTCGCTAACCTTCCCTGCCTGGGAGGCGGGCGGGCAGGCGCAGGCGAGTGGGGACTCCCTCCCCTGCCTCTGGCTGCTGGGGCACTCTGCAGTCTTAAAGCAGCAGCCTAGAACCCAGACTGCCAGGGAGGCTGAACAGCCGGGAAGGAATAGGCTCAATCCAGAAAAATTTAAAAGTGCACCGGTCTGCTCCTGTGTATAGTCCGGGTCCGTTATCACAATCTAGCCTTACGTCATTGCTTCTAGCATCTGTTTTTCAAAAGGCTAAAGAAATACTACATTGCACTCCTAAACGTGCCATCTTTAAGATAGGTGATCAAAATGAGCTGCTTAGAATGAAACACTCCTGACTTTCAGAGAGCATTAGCATTCCTGGTTGCTCCTCACCCCCGAGGGTAGCTGTATAATGCAGGTATTAGTAGACTAGACTCATTTTCCAGAGGATAAAACAGATTTGGAGAAATGTGACTTGTTCACGAATAAGCAAGTGGTTGACAAGCAAAGTTCAGTCTTTCCAACTGCTGACCAGTGTTCTGTGGTTTGCTCACTTTGTCCTCAAGTTCCCTAACTTCTTTTAGCAAACATTTCCTATAAATTCTTTGTGGATCATTCTCTAAAGGCCTAAAAATACGTAATACATGATAGAAGCTAAGGGATTTCCAGTAACCATGGAGAGCTGGACACAAGCACCCTTCAGGAACCCCACTCAATGACAGTAAACAAACTAAGAATCCAAAAGGAGAAAGTGAATGGAAAGGGATGTCGAGGGGCAAAAGATGCCCCTATAATTTGAACAGGCATGGAAGGGGAGGTTTGTGGGCTGACTCACTTGGCAGGGAGAGAGGCTGGCTCCTTTGTCTGTGGGGAAGCGGTCAACAAGAGGCAAGGTGGTTCTCCTCTAGGGCCCTGGAATGACTGAGGGGCCTGGAGCCTCAGATGCTCTGAAGGTAGAGTCTTCAAGGAGCAGGTGATATCCCAGGGACCCCCTTCTTGAGGCAGCCTGATGGAAGTGTCTCCCAGATGCTGGCAGGAAACTTAAGAAAACTTCTAGAGAGCATCTGGACTCAGTCACCAGGAACCCTGTGGACAGGGGTGGTTCTTCCCTCTGGAAAGAAGAAATTCAGCTGAAATCCACATCCCTAAGCTGGTATCCTCCCTTCTGCTTGCTCAGGCTCCAGAATGCAGGCCTCGAAGCTTACACTATCCCTGCCTGCCCCCTCTGTTCCCTGCATGAGACTCAGACTGCTCTTTGGGGACGTGACCTTCACACCTGAAAAGACCCACAGATCCTGGCGTTGCAGCTCCCCAGTGCTAAAGCCAACTCCTGCTTCCGGAGAGAAGCCAGTAATGAACAGGACCCTCCATCGCACCCTAGACACATGATGCATAGAGTTTCCTGTTAACACTTGGATTCACTTCTAAAATATGAATGTACATCCGAGGATTAACAGACATTTTTAGGCGAGTTCCAACATGAAAGACAGAGACAAGTGGAAAGAAACAGAAACAAGAAATGGAGCAGAAGGGAACATAAAAAAAAAAAAAAATCTACGATGAATGACCCCAGAGTAATAACCAAAACATTTTCAACCGTGAAACAAGTATACCATGTTGTGAGAGAATCACTTAAGAAGTAAGAATGAGCTCCTAAGAACTGAAACATTATGGCAGAAATGTTTTCACGAGGTCAATAGGATGATGGGAAGGCAAAAAGTTGTGAGGAAATTCCCCCCAGAGCAGAACAAAAAGGAAAGGGACAGAAAATGGGGAGAAAAACAGATACTTAAAAAATGGATCAAGGAGAGCCAATATCTGAATTATAGGAATTTCCCCAAAAAAAAGAAAAGAAAGAATTTAGAGATAAAAATATTATCAAAGAAATTATCCAGGACAGTTTCCCAGGACTGAAGCAAGTGAGCTTTTAGAATAAAAAGGCATACTGAGTACCCTGATCATAAATAAAAAAACAGATAATAAATGGACAATAAATAAAAATATAGAAAAATCAATTCCAAAGCACTCATTATCAAATTTCTGACCGCTAGGGATAAGAATATATTAAATGTCCTACGACCATCCACGTTAAAGAACAGTGGTTCAGAAGAGCACCCTATTTCTCAATACCAATTCCAAATGTCCTAACACAGGAGCAATGTCTAAAGAAGGGTGCCTGGGTGGCTCAGTCAGTTCAGAGACCGACTCTTGATTTCAGCTCAGGTCATGATCTCAGTGTTGTGGGATCGAGCCCCGCATCGGGCTCCACGCTAGATGTGGAGCCTGCTTAAGATCCTGTCTCTCCCTCTGTCTCTCCTCCAGCTCTAAAAAAGGAAGGAAGGAAGGAAGGAAGGAAGGAAGGAAGGAAGGGAGGGAGGGAGGGAGGAAGGAAGGAAAAAGGAAAGGAAAGGGGAAAGGGGAAAGGGGAAAGGGAAAGGGAAAGGGGAAGGGAAGGGAAGGGAAGGGAAGGGAAGGAAAGGAAAGGAAAGGAAAGGAAAGGAAAGGAAAGGAAAGGAAAGGAAAGGAAGGAGGGAGGGAGGGAGGGAGGGGGAGGGAGGGAGGGAAGGACGGAGGAAGGAAGGAAGGAAGGAAGGAAGGAAGGAAGGAAGGAAGGAAGGAAAAAAGGAGAAAGAAAAGAGGAAGGGGAAGGAGAAGGGGAGGGGAAGGGAAGGGAAGGAAAGGAATGGAAAGGAAAAATCTGAGGAGAAAGAATCATTAGTCTAACCCTATCTCACAGTGTAAGTGTAGAATGAAGATAAACCAGATCTCTGAAGTGTTACACCCCCCCCCCATGAATCCTTTCTCACAAAGCTACTGGAAGTCTTCCTTCACCAAAACCATGAGTGAAGCATGGAAGAGAGAGACATTCCCCTGTGCCCTCCTGAGCCTTCAGGAAGCAGGGATCCCTACAAGAGAAAGAACAAGGCAACCCAGGAAGAATTGATAAGGGAAATCCTGGGACAAGAGTGTCAAGCGCTGGGAGCACAGCCCATCCACCGGAGATCAGGGCACACAGCGCTCCAGAGTGAGGGTCCAGGGAGAAACATTACTCACAGCTGCTGGACGGTTCTGCCTGCATGGAGAGAATTTGTTCTGTTTGAAGGTCTGGGAGCGATTAATGACAGTGAGAGAAAAGAAAGCAAATGGAAAAAATGGAACTCCTGTTATCTCCGGGAATAACAAAACCGATAGAAGAAAGGAGATGTAATCGTGGGATTCGATGGGCTCAACCGTGACCAGTATGTCTACTGCGAGTACATGAATATGGAACTGAAGCCACCACCCAAGGCTACTGGGAGGAAGCAGGGAAGGGAAGTGTCTCCTTAGGTGGTAGAAGGAGATGTAGGAGAACCCAAACCCCATCATCCATAGCAAGGAAGTCAATAGAGATTCTCTTCTCCGGAACAAAACAGAGAAATCACAATATTTTAAGTCCAGGAATGCCAGAGTCACATGCCATTAAAAAAAAAGTATTTAAAATAAATCAATGGTGTGAATGCGGGGTGGCATTCTTTCCGGGCTGATGAGTAACCAAGGTGAGCTCGCCTGTCCAGGGGTTCTGGGCACGTGGCCAAATCCAGGCTGGTCCTTCGTGCGGCTGGGCACCACCTGGTGGCCGATGTCTGCCCAGGACCGCCTACTGACAGGACAGTTTGGGGTTTGTACGGTTTGTGGGGTTTGTAGGAAAGTGGCAGCAATCCCTGGATTCTCCTGGTGATTGGGGACCCGCTTGGCGGGGTTTGATCCAAGTAAGGTGAACTAGGGAAATGCTGGGAACAAGGTGGCCCATCCTTTATCTTCCCACTTTTTGAATTGGGGTGTCCTGACATTTCCCCTCCTTCTCATCCTTCTCCCCCAGTCCTTCCTCCTCCGGACAGGGAGTCACGGCTGCCCATCACCCGTGTCGTATCTGAATTTTCTAAAATCACTCTTCATTGCTAGCACGCGACAGGAGGATTACTGTTTGAACTTTAAATGGCTCATAGTAACTACATTACTTCTTAAAATAATAAAATATAATAAAATCTTTAAGGGACAAGAGTATTACAAGCAGAGCAATGACTAAATCTGAGGGGAAAAAAACCACCAACACAGCCCGGAGTCATCATCCACGTCATCATGTCCCGGAGAACAAAAATTAGACAACCAAAGTGTTACTGTCCATGAATCTTTTCTTCGTTCCCTTTCCTACTTTCTAGCACATTTTGAAGCCACATTTTCTCAGTTCAAAAAAAAAAGTTGAGAATATATTTCTTTTGCAGCCCAAGGCAAATTACCTATTTTTAATCAGTTCAATGTTTATCTTTTCCTACAGAAAAAAAAAAAAAGTTTTGTCTTTTTTCTTCCCTAGCTCCTTGTTGTCACAATTTGCTTTCACTTACTCAGCGAAATTCTAGAACAGGCATCAGTGTCCATAAAATGCCCTTGATGACCTTGGGGATAGTGTTAAAGTTACATCTCGGTCTTCTCAGTGTCACATTCTTCATACTCTTTCTTCTTGGATCTTCTTGCCTCAGATTTTAAGCATTTTGGTTGATTCCTCTGGTCAGCCTCCAAGCTTGCCCTCGCCCTCTGGGGCTGCCAATCCCAGCAGCCTGCGAAATGTTTGCCCGCTATTGGACAGGGTGGCGTGGACCCCCACCTGCTGGACGCCCCATGGCAGGTGCTGGCACCTTTGTAGGGTCGGTGGAGAGAGTGGCTCAGTGCCCCCTGGACCCCTTCCGGTCAGACTAGACCTTCTGCCATAAGACCAATACCATCAACGGACAGAATACACAGTTTAACCCAGCCACATGTCTGACGGTGTCACTGAATTTAACTTTTTCTTCTTCGTCCCCTCGAACCATTCTGGGCACACTAACAGTCTAGTTTTTGTTTCACTGTTGGTAAAAATCAGTATTTTGAACTCAGGTTTCTTTCAGATTTTTTTCAAATTTCTTTCCAATAGCTCAATATCATTTCTTCTATGTATTTATGTTTAAGATCTTGGTTCTATTCAACGTGCAAACCTGTTGTGTGTGCACACTATTATAGGTAACACTTTTTTGAAAGTCTTAGAATCCAGAGTCAGGGAAGACTTTGGGGGACCGCTAGGGAGACTGGGCGAGGTCAGGGCTTCAGAAGGTCCTGGCACAGTTATGACTCAAAGCCTGGCCAGAGCCCACTTTCCCGAATTTTCTGCCCGTGTCTCTCTGGAGCCCCACACTCTTGATCCATGACATGGGCAGTGCTGCCCAGCAGCACTGCTCAGGGGCAGGAAACCTGGCCCCCATCAGGAGAATGGGGTTTGATTCCACTTCTACCACCCACTAGCTGTGGGACTGTGGCCCCAGGACATAGCTCCTCGGCCTCCATCTCCTCCTCCACAGAACGATGGTGGTGATAGCACCTGCCTCGAAGGGGTGCTTTGGCAATAAAGGAGATACAGACGAAGCACATGGAACCGTGCTTGACTTAGGACACACCAGACACATACCATCATTATTATTATAATCATTATTCACTCGTGCCCCAGAAAACCGTTTTGTGAGTACAATCAGCTACTGAAAGGTCCACCACATACGTTTACCTACCACGGCCTGTGTGCTGATCAACCAGCAGCAAGTGCAGATCAGGCACAGTGAAGGACCCCACTGACAAGCCAACACGCTACCCTGTTCCTGTTTCACGGCAGCTGGTACAAGACTCCAGACTCAGGGCCTAGGGTCTGCGGCGGGTCGTCTCCTGACAACGTAGACCAACATCAAAGCCGCTGGACACATCACGTTCAAAACCACGACATAAGTAAATACTGTAACTAACGCAAATAGCTCATTTATAATCAAGAATAAACAAAGAACTGGAACAAACAGCCGTTAAATTTGTGTGGAACCAGAAAAGGCCCTGAATCACCAAGGAACTGTTGAAAAGGAAAAACAAAGCTGGGGGCATCACAATGCCGGATTTCGAGCTGTACTACAAAGCTGTGATCACAAAGACAGCATGGTACTGGCACAAAAACAGACACATAGATCAGTGGAACAGAATAGAGAACCCAGAAATGGACCCTTGGCTCTTTGGGCAACTAATCTTTGATAAAGCAGGAAAAAACATCCGGTGGAAAAAAGACAGTCTCTTCAATAAATGGTGCTGGGAAAATTGGACAGCTACATGCAAAAGAATGAAACTTGACCACTCTGTCACATCATACACAAAGATAAACTCCAAATGGATGAAAGGCCTCGATGTGAGACAGGAATCCATCAAAATCCTAGAGAAGAACATAGGCAGCAACCTCTACGACATCGGCCAAAGCAACCTTTTTCATGACACATCTCCAAAGGCAAGAGAAACAAAAGATAAAATGAACTTGTGGGACTTCATCAAGATTAAAAGCTTCTGCACAGCCAAGGAAACAGTCAAAAAAACTAAGAGGCAGCCCACAGAATGGGAGAATATATTTGCAAATGATGCTACAGATAAAAGATTAGTATCCAAGATCTACAAAGAACTTCTCAAGCTCAATACGCAAGAAACAAATAAACAAATCATAAAATGGGCAGAAGATATGAACAGACACTTTTCCAATGAAGACATACAAATGGCTAACAGACACATGAAAAAATGTTCAAAATCATCAGCCATCAGGGAAATTCAAATCAAAACCACACTAAGATACCAACTTACGCCAGTTAGAATGGCAAAAATGGACAAGGCAAGAAACAACAATTGTTGGAGAGGATATGGAGAAAGGGGATTCCTCCTACATTGTTGGTGGGAATGCAAGTTGGTACAGCCACTCTGGAAAACAGTGTGGAGGTCCCTTAAAAAGTTAAAAATTGAGCTACCCTATGATCCAGCCATTGCACTACTGGACATTTACCCCAAAGATACAGACGTAGTGAAGAGAAGGGCCATATGCACCCCAATGTTCATAGCAGCATTGTCCACAATAGCTAAATCGTGGAAGGAGCCGAGATGCCCTTCAACAGATGACTGGATTAAGAAGATGTGGTCCATATATACAATGGAATATTACTCAGCTATCAAAAAGAACGATTTCTCAACATTTGCTGCAACATGGATGGTAGTGGAGGAGATAATGCTAAGTGAAATAAGTCAAGCAAAGAAAGACAATTATCATATGGTTTCTCTCATCTATGGAACATAAGAACTAGGAAGATCGGTAGGAGAAGAAAGGGATAAAGAAAGGGGGGTAATCAGAAGGGGGAATGAAGCATGAGAGACTATGGACCCTGAGAAACAAACTGAGGGCTTCGGAGTGGAGGGGGGTGGGGCAATGGGATAGGCTGGTGATGGGTAGTAAGGAGGGCACGTATTGCACGGTGCACTGGGTGTTGTATGCAACTAATGAATCATCGAACTTTACATCAAAAAAATTAAATTAAATCAAATTTTTAAAAAAGAATAAATATTGCTGGGCATTGGGACATGTTTCAAAGTCTGTAACTCATTGAAATTTGACCACCACGCTGTACATGAGATCCGCCAGACAGGCCCTCAGATGCCACCTCCTTTAGCCTCACAACAAGCCTGTGTGGAAACTCCTCTCCTGCCCCCAGAGAGGCTAAGGACTTGTCCAAGGTCACACAGCTAATTCCAGGGGAAGCTAGGATTTGAACTCGGTTTTGACTTTCCACCAAAGGTTTGAGACAGGAGGGCAAAGTGGCTAAGATTGCGGTCTTTAGAGCCAATGGATTTGGTCTCAAAGTCAGTCTCCGCATCTGCCTAGCTGACCTTTGGAAATCCCTTCACCAGTCTGTGCCAGAAATTTCTCATCTGTAAAATGGGTGCAATAATCCTTTCCACGCAGGACCGAAGTGACTATTGAATGAGATAGTTGTACAGAGTTTAGATACTAGGTAGCACAAGGTAAATGCACCCAGTTTTAAGTACTGCTTTGCTACATTTTCCAATATTGAGTCAGATTCTGATGATCCGCTCTGAATTATCCATTTCCCTTGGGAATCACTTCTTATGCCTCTTGTGAACCCAGACCAAAGCACATGCTCCCTTTTGTGCTTCTCAGTATGTGAGAAGGTCAGTAAAAATTCACGGCATGAACTGAGAGGTTGAAGGCCTGGGGGAGTAAAGGTGCTGGGGTCTGCAAACTCCTAAAAGGGTCAGTTGGTAAATGTTAGATTTTATGGGCCACACAATCTCAGTCTTAACTCCTCAACTCTGCCTTAGGAGCATAAAAGCAAACACAGAAAACAACATGAATGAGCATGACGCTGCTCCAACAAGCTTTATTCACAGATACAAATCTAAATTTCATGTGACCTTCACACATCACAAATATGCCTCTTTTGGTTTTCTAACCATTTAAAAATGTTAAAGCCACTCGTGCTGGCTGGATTTGGTCCATGGGCTGTGGTTTGTTAAGCCTTGGACTAATGTATGAAACCACAAATGTCATGCTATCGATGGGACTGAGGATCACGGGGGCAGGAGAGGTCGGGAAAGGGGTCACTGAAGGTCAAGGACTTGTGTGGGGGAGGGGCACGGTGAGATCTGGGCAGGTGCAAGAGTTGCCTTACATGAGACAACACATGTGCAAAGACTCAGCACAATGCCTGGCACTCCACGGATGCAGACTCTGAAAACATCAGAATCCTGTATGAGTGGGGGGTGCCTGGGGGGTGCCAGCGTTCTGGGATCGAGCCCCACATCAGGTTTCTCTGCTGGGAACCTGCTTCTCCCTCTCCCACTCCCCCTGCTTGTGTTCCCTCTCTCGCTGGCTCTCTCTGTCAAATAAATAAATAAAAAATCTTAAAAAAAAAAAAAAAAGAATCCTGTATGAGTGGATTAGGTTTTTTAAATGCAGAAGACAAAAGGGCTGGTATCCAAGATCTATCAAGAACTTATCAAACTCAACACCCAAAAAACAAATAATCCAGTCAAGAAATAGGCAGAAGACATGAGTAGACACTTCTCCAAAGGGACACAAATGACTAACAGATACATGAAAAAATGTTCAACATCACTTGGCATCAGGGAAATACAAATCAAAACCACAATGAGATACCACCTCACACCAGTTAGAATTAACAGGAAACAACAAATATTGGCAAGGATGTGGAGAAAGGGAAACCCTCCTACACGGTTGGTGGGAATGCAAGCTGGTGCAGCCACTCTGGAAAACAGTACAGAGGTTCCTCAAAAAGTTAAAAATAGAGCTACCCTACGACCCAGCAATTGCACTACTGGGTATTTATCCCAAAGATATAGACATAGTGAAAAGAAGGGTCACCTGGGGCACCTGGGTGCCTCGGTCGTTAACATCTGCCTTCGGCTCAGGGCGTGATCCCTGTGTTCTGGGATCGAGCCCCACATCAGGCTCCTCTGCTGGAAGCCTGCTTCTTACTCTCCCACTCCCCCTGCTTGTGTTCCCTGTCTCGCTGGCTGTCTCAATCTCCGTGAAATAAATAAAATCTTTAAAAGAAAAAGAAAAGAAAAGAAAAGAAAAGAAAAGAAAAGAAAAGAAAAGAAGGGTCACCTGTACCCCAATGTTCATAGCAGCAATGTCCACAATAACCAAACTGTGAAAGGAGCCAAGATGCCCTTCAACAGATGACTGGATAAAGAAGATGTGGTCCATATACATAAGGGAGTATTACTCAGCCATCAGAAAGGATGATTACCCACCATTTGCATCGACATGGATGGAACTGGAGGGAATTATGCTAAGTGAAGTAAGCCAAGAGAAGACAATTATCATATGGTTTCACTCATATGTGGAATATAAGGAATAGCACAGAGGACCACAGGGGAAGGGAGGGAAAACTGAACGGAAAGAAATCAGAGAGGAAGACAGACCATGAGAGATCTTGACTCTGGGAAACAAACTGAGTCACAGAACGGAGAGGGTGGGGGGATGGGTAGACGAGTGATGGGTCTTAAGGAAGGCACATGCTGTGATGAGCACTGGCTGTTACATGCAACTAAAGAATTGTTGAACACTACATCAAAAACCAATGACATACTATTATGCTAACTGCACATAATTAAAAAAAATAAAAAATAAAATACAGAAGACTGAGCTTAAACTGAGGGCTTCAGAGGGGAAGGGGGTGGGGGATTGGGATAGGCCGGTGATGGGTATTAAGGAAGGCACATATTGCATGGTGCACTGGGTGTTATATGCAAACAATGAATCATGGAACACTACATCAAAAACTAAGGATATACTATATGGTGACTAACATAACATAATAAAAAATTATTTTTAAAAAATCTAGAAGTTATAAATAAATAAATAAATAAATAAATAAATAAATAAATAAATAAATGTAAAAAAAAAAAAAGCAGAAGAAGAAGACTGAGCTTAAGTACCTTGCATCCCAACCACCAGGATACAATTCAGTCTTTATGAGTCTAGGCTCATTTTCAAATGGGACAGCAGTCTCTGTAACATGGCTTCAGGGATGTAATATTGTATTCCTGGCCCCCCCTCCCCCCCACAGATAATGGTTTCAACAATTCAGTGCCTAGAATTTTTTTCATCAGTATCTCATTTCTGTGCCGTGAGCTCCTGCTAGCAGATAGATCTTGGTTACCTAGAAGCAGGTGCACATCATACCTCCTTAAGCACATGTACTTATTGATGTAAAAGCAGAACTTAACTGGGAAAGAAAAAGGTCTTAAGTTCCGAGGGAAGGGGAAAAAAAAAAAGGAAACACCATCCTGGAGAAGAATCCAGATCAGGACAGGGCCCTCTAAGTCAAACTCAACCCATTTCACCTGCTCCCCTCCATGGTCATTATTCGGGACATTAATTTTCATTCTGGAGAGTTTTTTTCTTAAGCTAACAGAAAATTCTAGTTAAAAGGGTGCTGGATAGTAAACTTGTTATGTTTAAAACACTGGTGCTTCGTAAAGCCAAGGTCGGAGATTTTGGTGTCTCGTGACAAAAATTTAACATCTTACCTAAACTTTTTGAAATAATTGATTCATTATCCATGATTTTCAAACCTAAAAATATTTAGCTCAAAGTACTCATAATTGGACATGTAATTAAGATTACTGACTTTCATTTTAAGTGACTTAATAAGATATTTTAGGCTCCTGAATGACATAATATTAACAGCAAAGATTTTTACCCTGTCCCTACCCAAGCTGATTATGAAAATCATCTTAAACTCATCCACTGCTAAGTAATTAGTCGGAAATAGAGTGCTTAGCGTCTTACTGTCTCAATCAGTGTCCTAGAATCACCGTTGTGCACCTTCCACGATCCCATGCCTTGTGGGTCACAGCCCACTCGATCTAGAAGAGGTCTGTCTCCGTAAAGGAGAAAGGGCTGCCGAAGAAGTGCACCCAACTTCTATCTGATTTGGAAGCAAAGTGCACTAACACCCATAAACCACAAAATAACCGTGCTGTCAAACAGCCAGTGCCGCGTGTGGAGTGCACGGGCTTCTCCTCCTGTTCTATCCGCACTGCTAACAGCAGTGACTTCGGCGTGCTCAGACACAGCACGCGCACCTGGATCTTCACCTTCGAAAGTGACTTCTAAGCTGCCATTCCTTCTTAGAACGTCATGCCCGAGGGTGACGGAAATCGAATCCGGCTGTCAACCACAGGCTCCAACCCCCAGGGGCAGAGCTCCCTAGAGCTCCCCGGATGGCGCCCGGACGCTCTAGGTTAGAGTCACGGAAGACACCATTCTCTCATTGCCTGGAAACTTCGTTAATGGCCTGGGGTGCAGAATTATGAGTCACTGATACACTTCCATTTGATCTAGTAGTAACTTGTTCAGTTTTGCTCTAAGTCAGGAAGTTTTGGCCAAAGACATGAACCTTTTCTCTTTTTAGCAGGCACATGGATTCACATATACAAGGCCGAAAAAAAGGAAACACAGTAAGGGATCTGGATGCTGACAGTTGGTTTTTCACTCTGCTCTTCCATACTATCTTCCCCATATTTCATTTTGAAAAAGCTCTGACGCATGCTCTTTGATATTATACCATACCGTGTTTTCTTAGGAATTTCAGTTGTGGGCTTTCCACCACTTCTGTGTGGTTACGGTGCTTAGGGTTGTGGACAGGTTCCGTGGGATGAAGTCATGTGATTTCCAGCATTGATTTGATTAGGAGAGAAGCACAGATATTCTGGTGGCTGGGGGCACTTATGATATAGTGGTTAGTGGTGGTGACAACAGTCATCTGGGGTGTGAACTTTTAGGGCAAATACATAATGCAAACAGGCAAAATCCTGAATGCAGAGAAGGGAAACTAAGGCGTGCAGGCAGCTGGGCTCTCGGGCACCCCCCAGCTGGCTCGAGGACCGTGCCTGCGTCACTCACCTGCAGGTGCTGGAAAGCTAGGGCAGTGGTGGCAGGACTTGACTTGGCAGCTTCTTCTCTGCGACCAGAAGCATCAGCATTCCGGGGGTAGCCAGTTCCCTCCTGCACCATCCCACGTCGCACTGAGTCTCCAATGACTGTCTTTCCACTCTTGTGCTTCTCACAATTCCTCTTTCCCCAGCTGATCACTGATCCCCCAGGCATTCTTGGCCGCCCAGATGGGTCACGTCAGCCAGGTCCCTCTCATGCCAAGGAATAAAACACCTCTGTAATGCCCTTCTGAATAAATCCATGTCAGATTCAGGCATTAATAGTTCCTTAGACTTGGATTCTTTACCAAATATCACAATGAGTGGCTGCTTTGCTAGAATATTAAGGACTCATTAACTACACACCAGTTTCCCCGTAAGTACTGATATAATGGCTTCCATGAGGCTTTATTACGATACTATCACCAAGTGTCCTGCATTGAGCCAGGAACAAACTCTCTCGGGAGAAATCAACCAGCACGCACAACTTCAGGCAGCCTTCACCCAGCTTAACCGTGTGAACCTAGTGGCTTGTCTGTGTCTGTCTGGTTCTGTCTTCAAGCTTGTGACCTCACATCAGGCCTGTCAGTTGAGGTTCTAACCCTCAGTTTTCTTGTCTGTAAAATGGGGATAATGTCATCACCTCCGAGTGTTTTCAGGGGATCGAGGTGATGATGTCTACACAACCAGCCTATGGAAAGGGGGCGAACCAGAGTGGGGGATAATCGGGAAATAGTCCTACTTCTATCACCTCATTGTCTTCAAACCCACTTTCAGATCCCTATCCCACACAGTTGGAAGATGCCCCTGGGAAGCCCACAGCTTCCCCATCCTCCTCACGTATTTGTAAGGCTTAGTTTCTAGATATTAAAAAGTTAGCCTCATCTAATTCCTAAATCCTAGTATCTTCCTGATTTCCCCACAGTTCGGCTGTGACCTCGGTTTGAAAGTCTGCAAGGAACCTGCAGGGCCTCTCTTCATCCTTCCTGGAACATCCTCCCACCACCGCCTCCCTGATGTCTCCAGGACTGAGAAGGAAGCCTGAGGGCTGGAGACACGAGCCCGTCTCTGGAGTCCACTGGTGCTGTCCGTGGCCCCCCTACAGCCACTCTCGTGGGTTTTTCAAGAATGTGCCTCACACCCTCTGTGATGGACACATGCCGTGGCTCCCGTCCATGGGTGCTCGAGCCACAGCAGGCATCTCTGTGATGGCAAAAGCCCTTTCTTGGCAACCTCGGCCCAGCCTCCTTCCGGAGCGTCAGCCCAGAGGGGAGAAGGACACAGCTGGGCTCCTCCCTGTGCTGTCAGGAAGCTGCCCGCGTGCTCAGGTGGGCCGATGCCTCCAGGGGTGTTTGCTGACCTCTTCAATGGGGACAGTCACAGGATCCATCTTCTGCTGTCCCCTCATCAGCCGCTATGAGGATGATGGGAAGTGGCTCACTGAAGCCCTGGCCACAGCAGCTGGCTCACGTGGCATCTAGCGGAAAGATAGCGTGGTCAAGGTGGCTAAAGAATTCGGCCCACAAAGCTGGGTCCCTGGGTGTGGATGCCACTTCCTAGTTGTCCACCTTGGACAAGTTACATGTGAGTTGATCTCACTGTGCTCCAGCTTCCCGTCTGTATGTAGAGACAATAGCAGTACCACCTAGTCCTGGACGTGATGTGTTGACATTTGGTACCAGGCTGCCCTCAAGATTCCCCCTTCCTCCTCTAGGGACGAAACCTGGAGACTCCCTCTCCACCCGCTCTGCCCGTGGGTTCCTGTTAGATTCTGCCCGGGGGAGGCTCTCCCAGGCTCTCGGAGCTGGCCCGGGGCTCCAGCCATGGCAGCTTGCAGGCATCAGGTGTGGGGCTCTGCCAGGGGCTGCCAAGCAGCACTGCAGCAGCCACATGAGAGCTCCCCGTTGTCCTGGCCAAGCCCTAACTGCTCCCTGGCCTCCCCAGGCTGCTGTGAGGATGAGGTGACCGGCAGTACTTGATACACGTCAGCTGCTGGGACCTACTCGTTATGAATCTCGGCACCGCTGGTCAGTCCACGCGTAACATGCCACCACCGCTTTGCACGCGCGGGAACACAGAGGACCCTGGGAATGCTCACCTGAGCGGGGCGTGTTGAGGACCACGGCAGGAATACGCACGCTACTCACAGATGGCATCCACGCACAAGTCAGCCGGGATCCGACTTGCCCGCCTCTCTCCTCAGCGGCTCAAGAGCAAGGTCAGGGACCAGATGCAGAGGGCCATTTCCAGGGAGCCCTCACTGTCCGGGACCCAAATGGGGCACACACGTGGCGGGCAAGCATCCAGAATCACCGTGCTGTTGAAATGCGTCTTGGATTTAGTCTGAGGTCATTTCACGTTGGCGAAAACAGAGAACTCCGAGTGAGATCAGGTAACTGCAGCCAGAGTGGAGCCAGGCTCCGAGAGCTGCTGTAGTTACCCAATCCCGGGCTCAAGGTCCAGCTGCACCTGCCTTCGAGCCAGGACGGGACGCCAGAGGGTTTGCCAGCCACGTGGCTCGCAAAACCCCAAACCGGCCGCATTTATTTCTGCTCGGCGGGGAGTCTTCAAAGGCTGTGAGAGCACTGTGGTGATTAGATGTTTGTTTGCCCCTCTAGGAGGACAAACCCACATAAAGGCTAGACTGTAAGGAAGAGCAAACAATAAAACACAAAAGCCCTTCGCCCACCTGGATTTTTCCACTGGCAGAGACAGAAACGGCTCTTTTCAGTCAAGCTCGTCCAGGGTACACCCTCAAAACTCTGTGTCCCATTGATATATCAGAGCTTCATTTTGGGGCCCTAAACTGTCTGGGCTTTGTTCCTCCTCTCCCTAATGCCTCCTATAGATTACTATGGCAGCCTCCCTCCTGATCTCGAAAACCAGAATCAAAATAATCCTTTTTATTTTTTGTACACCCTTACGATCCCTCTCTGTGTTTAAAGTGGTCCGGGTCATCCCCCCTCTTCAACCCCAGGAATGACAAGGGCTCACGGCCGCAGAGGCTCCTCCTTTTCCAGAATTATCGTCTCCAGGAAACGAGTCTTCATTAGTCGTTAGGCACAGGTGTGCGTCATGTCTCATGCTTTTCCCCCATGAAAACACTCAGGTTAACGGTCACAAGAGATTTGATAGCAGCTGGACTTGATCCCTCTCTCGTCTCTCTAGATTTTGAGGACACGATAAAAAGGAAGTGGATTTACTACTTGGGACCCTATTTGGATGCTTAAGAAAAGAAATAAAAACATGCAAAGTTTACATATGTGTGTGGTGTGTAAATATTCTGTTTTTCCCCTTTAAAGACGGGCCTATAGATATGACAGAAAGAAATTATTTCCTTTTAAGAGACCTATCTTTGTTCAGAGATTTCTATTCCACTGTCTAATCAAACTTCACTCAAAGTGCAGGAAACCAGAAAGAAAAAAAGGTACGTCTCGTTCTGGGACAGAAGGCCAAGCCCACAGTAGAGACAAAAGATCCAAACTCCACACTTTCAAATGCAAGAACCGGACCAAAGACAGGCCACATACACAGGAGTGAAGACACTAGCATGGTTTGTCTGCTAATGTTTGTGTTCCTGCTGCTGGGGTGACAGCCTGCCCTGCCTCCTTTCAGGGACATGGGGCTGCCTGCCAGTGATTACATCATCCTTCACCCCGTGTGCACGGAGCCCTGACAGGGCCCCGGACAGGCCACAGTTAACCAGGAGGAGAGGTTTCTGCCTTTGCAGCTCTTGTTTGCTAGCAGAGGAAACACAAATAAATAGATATACAAAAATGATTTAAGGCCATTTTGTGGTAGGGTCCCCAAGGAAGACCTTACGCTGCTGTCACTGGGGGCCCGGCCAGTTCAGACCAGCTGGGAAACACAACATTTGGAGAGCAGCATCTAAGACAGAACAGGATGGTGGGGATACAGGTCTGTCAAAAAGTACAAATCCACAAGAGTTGACACAATGCTGGCCCCAAACTCCAAGACTGCCAACAACCTGACCTGCCCCCAAGCTGGGTTCTGATGCTACAGATCTGTCCCCATAGCATTTGGGAATCACATGATGTCCACAGTGGCCCCACTGAATCCAGCTGATCCCATCAGATTGCCTGAGCAGTTGCTTCTTCGTGAATGGTGACTGGGAAGCTTTTTGGTTTTACACAAATATGTGTTTTTCCACAGGCATTCATCACTGGGATTGGAGGCGGTGTTTCCAGGGAGTGCTTATGAAGACAGCAAAGGAAAGATGCCAGATTGGAGTCTATCCTGTGCACTGTCCCCAGGGACATGGCTTATCTCCTCCTGCCAATGGGGCCGGGATTGAACCTTGCCAAGGCACATGGCATTGCCAAGACAAGTAGCAATAGACCATTCACTATTTGCTACATCTGAAAAAGAAGAAGACAGAGTAACCACTGTCCTAAATCATGCTTTGTGCAAGGGGGAAATCATGACTTCTGCGTGGTTATAAGAGCTATCTCAAAGACGAGCTTTCAAAATGCGTTCATTGTACTGGGGCCATACAGGACTGCGTCTTGGCATTTTCGTGTATAATACTGAACGAGATAGGAAACGTTTAATGTAAAAAAGCGATAACGTTGGGGAGGTGGGGGTGAGAAAGAAAACTATGATCACTCATACTTACGGCTGAAAGTTGGGTGTTAATTGTGCCTGCGATTCTGATAGTTATCCCACCCCTAGGTTCTGCTTCCTTTCTTATCATTTTGCTTCCATTCCCCCAAGACTCTCCCTCCCCAGTGCTGCTTCCTCTCTGGCACCTCTCCTGCCTCCCTTCACAGCAGGTTGGCACTATGCCATCCTACCCGTGTTTGGTGTCCAAGCATGGCCTCCATGGCTTCCTCTCTTCTACCTAGAAAAAAACAGCATTTGCTAATTTTTACTAAGGAGTAGCCAACAGCCCCCTACTCAGGCTGAATGCTGTTGGCAGGACCCTGAAGCCCACCAGCAGTCCAGCGACACCAGCATCTGGAGGGTGACTCTGGGAGGGACGTGAACATCTCAGGAGGTCCAGGCCAATATCTTCAACCTTCCCGTCCCCAGTTTCCTTTAAATATTCTCCCCATGAGGGTCCCCACAGGTCATGGCCCAGCACACCTTTGCCGTGTGCTCCGTTCTCCATGATGAAGACCTAGTCTCTCCCATACTCCAGAGCACAGGTGCACACCAGCTCCTCCCAGAGCCCTTCCAGCTCACTCCAGCCCAGACCACTGCGCCCCTCCCAACCAGAGCCTCCTGGTTGGCCACTCTCAGCGTTGCTTTTGTACCCTAAAGTATATCTCGTTGCCTAGCCCAAACTCTGAGGTCCTTAGAAGCAATCTCCACATGGGACACCTTTTGTCTCTCCCACAGCACTAAACAGCGCTGTTCACATGGTAGGGGCTCATTTTGTCATACCCACCATGTGGCGGTGCCCAGGGGGAGAGGGAATGATGTTGACATGCTCTCACTTCTCAAGGAACTCTGCCCAGTGCTAGCCAAACATTTATCACTAGGCGTTAAAAACCACATCTGCTGCTCCTTGATATTTACCCAAAGGAGTTGAAAACTCATGTCCATGCAAAAACTTGCACACAATGTTTATAGAAGCCGTATTTATAACTGTCACACTTGGAAGCGACCACCATGTCCTTTAGTAGGTGAAGGGACAAGGAAACTGGTAAAGCCAGACAATGGAAAATTATTCAGTACTAGAAAGAAATGGGCTATCAAGCCATGAAAAGACACGGAGGAACTGTATCCTGTCACTCAGAGGATGAAGCCAGTCTGAAAACACTGCACACTGTCTGACTCCAACTATATGAGCTTCTAGAAGGGGCAAAACTATGGGGACAGGAAATGAAGAGTGGTTGCAGGGGTTGGGGGAAGGAGGGACAGTTAGGCAGAGCACAGAGGGTTTTTAGGACAAACTACCCTGTATGATACTGTAAGAGTGGATACATGGCATTATGCATTTCTCAAAACCAAAAGAAGGTGCCGCACCAAGAGGGAACCCCAGTGTAAATAACTGTGAACTCTGGGTGATACTGACGAGCGGGTTCATCGACTATGACAAAGGCACCCCTCCTGTGCCGGATGCTGACCGTGGAGGAGACTGCACCTATATGGGGGCAGGGGGGTAGGGGAATTTTCTGAACTTTCCACTCAAAAATTTTTGTGAACCTCAAACTGTTCTTAAAAATAGTTTCTTAAGGGGGAAAAAGAAACCCACATCGGTGTGTCTAAGAGAACTAGGGAGTCAAACCACAAAAGAATTGGCAGAACTTGCTTCTGAAAAGCCTGCAACCCAAATTTTTAGGGACAAGAGGAATTAAACACAATAACCCAGAAAGGCAAAGAGGTTAATCCATGTGGTACACAGGGGTATTTTCATTCTGGCAGCTTAAAATCATAGATTACTGATCCAAGAAGTGAACTCACAGATCATTCATTGAAACTGCTGGCTACATAAAGGGAAAGACCACATCTGGCGGAGACACATAATTTTCCCAAGACACAGCGAGAGCGATCCAGAGCTCATCAACCCCGCTGAGCCCCGGGCCGAATCTACTTTGGTAAGAGCCCCACAGATGCGGGAGCACCTTAGGTTTTGAATCCTGAAAGGGGCAGAGTAACACTACCTCTCCGGGCTGCTGGGAGTGCAATTAGTGAGTTTCAGAATTTATAAAGCTCTATTCAACAAAACCTCTTCTGTTTCAGAAATTCTATTTTAGGGGAAGTCCAAGGCTGGTAAACATCCTTCAGGAAGCATCCATTTATAACAAATCTCACGAAAAGGGAATCAGAAGGGCCACACTAATTCTAACAGTAACTTCTGAGTGAACGAACATGAGTAATAAAAAATTTAAGCTACAGATCTTATAGAGGCAGGAAATATCTTATTATCAAGAAGTGTCCGGTTTCCTGGAGATTTGGGGTTCAGTCCACGTTTTCTCAGAGCTAAGACGATAAGACTTAAGAGGTTTTTAAAAACGCCAGTAATTTCTTCTAACTTACTAACAATCTCTCTGGATTGTGGCATTTATACAGTAAGTATCTATGTTGATCTTCTTTTTACTGGGATCACTTCTTAAAGGGAGACTGGATTTCAGAGCCTTTTGACTTCAGCAGCCATTTGAACTTACCCGAAGGAAAAAATATATTGCTGAGAAAATACACCCGATTTATTTAAGCTAAAATTGTTTAGGGAATACTTTCCGATAAAAAAAAAATATTAGTGGGAAGAATAAGGAGCAGTAATGATGCCCCAGCTGTTGCTCCAGGTTTGCAAAGTAGTTGAGAGTTACGGATTGCACGCCCACAGCGATCCTGTGATGGAGCTCCCTTACGACCAGCCCGTGTCCGAGGTGGAGTGTGGGCGGACGGATGGGAGGAGCGCTAGGCATTATGACATCAGCAGCGTTTGTAATTTTAGACCAAAGATGTGAATGCTTCTCCTTTGGGTCTTGTGACATTTCCTGGCACTTTATTCCTTTCCAAGCTCAATATGTCATTGAGGAGATTAAGCTGTGGCGCTCTGTGCCCAGAGGACACCCAACCATCTGAACGGCCGTGACCCGAGGGTGAGGCTACAGTGAAGGGCTTGTGGGTGAGGAGCCAAGAGGGGCTCCCCTGGATCGGGGCAGAGGAAAGCACCGTCTGTATTACTGCGTGAGCACAGCGCCGGCGGTTTCCATCACGTGAGCGTCTGAAGGAAGTCTCATGCATCTAAGTGACAGCATCGACGACATCATCGGCCTGCCAGCAAGGCTAAAAACTGTATCTCAGACGCCTTAAGAAGAGACAAGGGGACATGAATACAAACGCCATCGAATACAAATGCCATATGAAGGAATATGAAGAACTGGTCCGTTCAGGAGTCTCGGCAGAGCCCGGGCTGGGGCAGGGACACTGGAGCTTCATGTGGTCCCAGTTTGTGGGCAGTTCCTTAGCCTTTCCACCATCAACTCCTCACCTGAAGAAGGAGGTTATAAATAGTACTTAGTCCAAAAGATTGCTATGAGGATTGAAAGTTTGCAACAAGGCCTGCTAAGTGGCAGGCTCTGTGAGAAGAAGCAGACACACGAAGCTGGCTGAGAAACGGTGAGTCTGAGCCACCCAGAAAATTCAGAAGGAACGCTATCCCAGAAGAACGGCAGGGGATGGTGGCAGCTGGGAGAGTCCAGAGATGCCTAACGGTCTGGCAGGCTGCCCAGGGGGTGTCAGGCAGTGCCAGGGTGTGGAGGGGGTGATGGGCAGCTACCGGGGAGGGCATGCATCAGACAGTGCCAGGCAGTGGGCAGCTCTGGAGGAGGTGACCTGCCCAAACTCTGTCTCTAGTAATAAAGATGAGATTGAACCTGTCATTCTATAGCACAGACAAGCAATTCCCCTCGAATTCCCCGATGCAAACAACTGAGCATGCCAGACATACGGGGCCTGCAGATGTGTTTATGAGCAAAAGACAGTAATTAAGAGCCAGCATGGAGTCATAAGAGGAAGTCCTGCCAAAAGCATCTTTAAAAAAAAAAAAAAAAAAGCAAGATGACCGGTCTGTTAGATCAGGAGAATCTGTTAAATCGCAAGGATCAAGATCACAAGGCAATGTTAGTTTGATTGCAGCAAATCCTTTGACAAAAACGTGGCATTCTTGCGACACAGCGGAGCGCAATGAGCAGAAAGACACCCTGAATAGTTTGAAGGTAGCCAGGTGTGCACCGGCTCCAGAGGGCTGGGTTGCAGGTTGTTACAAGGACAGGTGACTCTCTACCGGCCTATTAAAGGACCATGATCTTGACTTCCTGCACTCATATTTCATCAACAAGGTGGACGATGACAGTGTGCTCATTGACTGTCCGTGTGACACCTGCTGTTACAGGTGACCCTGCACCGAATGCAGAATCAGGCTTTAAAACAGCTGCTGCCCCCCGGGGGTGGAGCTTCAGCCAGGGAACAGGGAGGCTCTGCAGGTGGGTGGCGCTCATGGTCACACAGCACTGTGCCTGTACCGACCTGTTCACCCAAAGTGGCTAAAATGGCATATTTTTATTATGTATATTTTACCACAATAAATAATGTAAGACCAAAACAGAAAGGTCGTCACAGTCAAGTCAAACGGGCTTATTACATGTAAATTCGTGGGTGGCAAAGCTAAAAGCCAAGGTACAGTGTCTCAGCTTTTGCCACATTGTGACAAATTTTTGGTGGTAAGCGTCCTTTCACTCACGATGGGTTTGAAAACAAGAACACATTTAGAGAAGGTGTTAGGGAGATTTCACTTCCTGTTTATGTTGGTTTCAAGTTCAGGGAAGGTGACTTGCGAAAAGGGAAGTGTAAGCCATCATTCAATATAAACAACCCAGTCAAGTAAGGACCCCATATTACCAAAAAAAAAAAAAAAAAAAAAAATACTATCTTTTAAAACAAAAGAATATAAATAAACATCTGTTGTTTAAACTGAAAACACAGTGTTAAAAACATTTATGATTGACCAATGTATTTATAAAAATAATTTTCACAAATAAATTATACTAACAAAGCGTGTGAGTAAAGTCAGTTCACAAGTTTGACCACAGGTATGACATATTATGCATGTATCTCATTTGATATATTCTGAATCTCTTTCGTTAACTTCATATAACAACTTTTAATCAAATGCCTCCATGAGATTTAGAAACACTACCGTGTTATGTCTGCAGCCTCACAGAATGAAGTCGGCTATGATAACGGAGAAGGCAGAGTCCTTTGAACAATTGAGCGTGAAAGTTAAGAGAACTGAGAAACTCGTGAGATAAATGATCAAAGTGCTATTTTTGTTCCACATATCTGAACTGGAATAAATACTTCACTATTTCAAAATGATGTCCACTTGGCTATTAGTGGCTAGGAAGAAAGCGGGAAATCTCATGGAGGAAACCAAGAAAACTCCGAACATGGAAGTGCAGATACGGCTGGGGGGGGGGGGAGGAGCTGCAGAGTCTGAGAACACGGGGTTCGGCCTCCACGCCCCCTCCGCCAAATGGCCTCAAAACCCAAGGGCTTGCTAAGAGAAGGAAGTAAGGCGATGTGCATGATGCTGAGGTACTTACTGCTTAGTACCTGATCCGGGGCATGCAGAAAGGATCGGCTCTTTTGATTGGAAGTCCCTCCCCGCTGAAGATTAGAGGGGAAATGTCTTCAGTCTTTCCTCGGTCTCTTGGAAGAGGGTTCAACAGAAGAACCCTCTTCGGAGATGCGAACAGCCAAGGAGGAGCATGAGCACCTGGGGACGACCACCGGAAGCCATTTCCAAATCTCTCCGGCCCTTTCTACCTTCAAGTCCTTCACCCCGCCTCCCACTGCGACCCCACTGGAAGCAGAGGGCAAAGGGCGCTGGCGAGACGCACCATTGGGGTCAACCTCCCGGCGCAGCAGAGCAGGGAGCGCCCGGGAGGCGCCCATCTCAAGTCACCCGCTCAGTGCGCATGTGCATGCGCTCACGCTCCCCACCCCCGACCGGAAGTGATCAGAGGAGCGGGTCCCACACGTGAGCTCCTGACAACGAGACATCCGCTTCCTAGTCGAACTGAGCGCGTGCAGCAAGATAACTAGGAAATGAAACCAATTTGCTAAACAAAATGGCTTTTCCGGCCACCCGCTTTAACAGTGACATGGCCCAAGATGAAAATAAGAGGAAATGGAAGAGTTAAAAGAGGAAATCATTTTAATACGTGGTAGAAAAAGAACAACAACTTTGGCAATAATAGTAAACTCCGGCTGCTCTGGTCTGGACGTTTGTGTCCAGACAAGATTCACAGGCTGCCGTCCTACTGCTCAGGATGGTGCTTTAAAGGGGGTGGTGCTTCTGAGACGAGATCAGGTCAGGACGGTGGAGCCCCCGTGAATGGGTTGCATGCTCTTACAAAAGAGGTCCCACAGATTTCCCTACCTCTCCCCCTCTGTGAGGACACACGTCAAGTGGGCCACCCGAAGAGCACCCTCATCCCGCCACACGGGCGCCCTGATCCCACCCCCAGCCTCCAGCGCTGTGAGCGATTAATTTCTGTGGTTTTAGGCTACCGCGTCTATGCTAAGAACGGACTAAGACACAGACTTTAGAAGCGCCTTATAAAATGGAAACTTGTGCCCAGCGTGTGTTGGGCATTTCAAGTCCTGAGTGTCCCTGGCTTACGCTGTACACGCCTCTACGACACGCGTGTTTTCCCACTAGGCACCACCCCTTATTTTTGGCTCAAAACTTGGATCACTGTAACTCCAAATTAAAGGATCAGTGGGCACATCGGATTACAACTTTCTGCATAAAATTATGGCAGAGACACTAATGAGTCACGGGCTGTGGCTAGACTAGCCACCTTTGCTAAAATGCAGCTCACTACTTGGAGAATTTATCGTTCATCTTGGAACTAGCAGCTCGCACGTGTCTGCCTTAATTTCCAGACTCATTTCTCACCACACCACCTTAATGAAACTTTTGGCTCAACCAAATGGGTCAGAGCCCCATCTTCAGCCACCTGGCACCTCTCTATATGTGGTTCCCTGCCCAGAGTTCCACGTGGCTCCTTGTCACTTCCTCATATCCTCCCCATCCCGGGAGCCCTTGCCTGCAATCCTCACTCAGACACTATCACAGTAATTAAATATTATTAGTGCAATTTCTGCTACGTGAGGACACCCACAAGCCCAAATGTGACATTGCCAGAGACTCTTACCTCTTGCACTGAGTTTAATATTACTACCTCTCATTTGGCACCTCGTTGGTCCCTATACTTAGTAAGAATTCCTTGTGTCTCCTCCCTGACCAGGCTGTCAGCAACTGGAGGATGAAAATCCTCCTGAAACATTTCCAGTTCCCATTTGTTCCTGGTTACAGAGCCTCCGTGGAGCACCCCCGCCCCCGCCATGATTAAACCCCAGTAGTAGGACTGTGAGAAGTCAAAGGTCGGTCATTGTGATAAACAGCTTACCTCTATCTTGCAGCAAAAATATATGCCATCGTTGGGTAAGTAAGCTTCACAATGCACATTTCGGTTCTAGAACCTTCCCAGGCTCAAACCCCACAGCCACCACAGGAAGTGCTCCATGGCGCATCAGGAGAACTGATGTGCTCAAAACATTCCTAGGAACCAGTGAACGTGTCTTAAGGTAAAATTATGTTTCAAAGGCAAAAGAAGTAAACATTGGAGCCTCAGTAAATTTAAATAAATAAATGTGAGCTGAATAAATACACATCTTTAGGTAAATACATAAATGAATATATATTGAATATATATGTATTTAGATAGATAGATGGAGATATACAGATATCTTCCAGGATTCATTATCTGCAGCAAAGGACAGAGAAATCTGTGAGAAGTGCTGTATAAAGATGCCCACGGGTAGGGAGGATCCAGGTGGTCCATGAACCAGGACAGAACCAGATACAAGGTCAGAGGGGCGCCTGGGTGGCTCAGTAGTTAAGCGTCTGCCTTCGGCTCAGGGCATGATCCCAGGGGCCTGGGATCGAGCCCCATATCGGGCTCCCTGCTCTGCTGGGAGCCTGCTTCTTCCTCTCCCACTCCCCCTGCTTGTGTTCCCTCTCTCACTGGCTGTCTCTCTGTCAAATAAATAAAATCTTAAAAAAAAAAAAAAAAGATGCAAAGATGCAGATTCCAGATGGGAATGTAGGGCCCAGTAAGGCCGAATGTCATGGTAACATCCAGGGCCCCCAAACGGGTGAAAGCCTAGGACCTAAGAGTCAAGGGCAGAGGACAGCTCAGGGTATGTAAGTGCTGTAGGTTCACCTGTGTAGAGCTCCCTCCCTTTTCTGGAAGGATGCAGCTGCAGCCGTGGCTCTCAGCATGTGCCCTCACCCTCCTAGCTAAAGGTGCGGACATAGCTGTGACTGCTAATCTCAGCTCAGGTCCCAGCTGCCCAGGGCAGCAGGGCACAGTACTCCAGGTTGTGTACTGCAAACTTGCAGGAGGAACAGTATAAAGTAGCAGGCCGTGCCTCAGCCCAGCCAGCATTGAAAAACTGCCTTTCTGGGCAAGACAGTATAAATTTGACCAGTGCCCTTGAAAAAGAAAAGAAAACCAACAAAGCTATTAGCCATATGTAATGATTCACCCGGCAGTGGCTTTTCAATCATGCCACCTGTACCCACCTGGGGCTTTGTGTCCCCTCCCCCACGTGTTTCTTTTGCCAACCCTGCTACGGCTTGCTTCCAAGGACTCACTCTCCCTCAGTCACTCACTTATGGTCTGAGGTCCTTCTCCAGTAACTGAGTGTTTGAAAGTAATGTCACAATAGCATGCTTTCCTCCCTGGCACCTTTCTGATGAGTCAACTTTTCCATTAGCCACCTCTTCTTTCTTACCATGACCCCTTCTCTGATCTGGTCCAGAACACTCCTGGGAGAGGCTGGACAGAGTGTGTGCACAGCCAGGGCCGGGCTCTACCTTCCAGGGGTGCCTATGCCTGTGAGCGGACATGAGGCCATGGGGACGGCCACGGGCATGCCCCACTCAGCCCGCCCTTTGAGAGAAACCGACAGCGAAGAGTATAGTTGGCTGGCAGCACCCAGACACCACACCTTTGTGATCGGCTGTGGTGCTGGCCCCGGGGCCACATGCTCCCTGGGGCGGCCCTGGTCAGGTGCTTTCTGCCCAACACAGGGCTGCTCTAGGCTGTCTCCGCACTAGGACGCCCTGTCAGCCTGGCCAAGACTTTCTTGGCTCCGTGTCTCAGCATGAGGCCCTTCCCACACAGCCCTCTGTCCTCCCGATCTGTGTGCACAGAGGGCAGCCCTGCCCTACATCCAGGAGGCCCACTCGGCCCACTGTGCTCCTTCTCCCGTTCATCCCGCACAGGTGTCCCCCAGGAAGCCTCTTGCTCATCTAATTGCTCTAGACACAGCTTCCCGAGGGCCCTGAACCACACAAGGACCAGGGAGGACTGGAAGCTTGGAGGCATCAAGCTGTGCCAAGCCCCAGCAGGTGAGATCTCTACCTCCCCTACAACAGAGAGGCCCCTCTTTCTCTATTATGCATCAGGCTTCCAGAAGCCAGCCCCTCCCCAGGAAATGTTTGAGACCATCTTCCTTTCTGGCTGCTGTTCCTCTCCTGCTTCCATTCTGACAAATGCGCTCTTTAGAAATGCCCATACCACCCTTCAAGGCACAGTATGAATTACAACGAGCATGTACACTCATCTGAAAAATAACCACGAAAATGGAGTCTGATGTGTAGTCCTCAGCCAGTCCTCACGGCACCTGTGGCTTGGCCAGCCCCTCCTGACAGCTAGCTGTGCAGGCCACAGGTTTGTCCTGGGGGGCCGAAGTGCTCCTCAGACAGCGCAGGAAATGCCCTTAAAATGCTAATAAGCTTCTTTGCCTGTTCTTTTCCACCAGGTATGCAAGAAGCCCTTTGCCAACTGTACTATTCATGAACATTCGTCGGTAATGATTGTCTCACACCAAATCAGAACCTGCCGCTGACATGACAAGACACAAGCAGTGGTGAGAAGGCAGCCGAGGGCCGTGGGGGGGGAGGGGGGGAGGAGGGCAAACCACAAACTGCAGGAGCAAACCCGAGGAAGCACAGTTGAGGCTCCCTGCTGCCGGAGCAGACGAGGGTCACACGGCAGCCACCACACAGGCGGGGTCGGTGGGGGTTGACGAGCATCGTCCTGAGCCATGCATAAAGCTGAAGGCAGCTTCGCTTTGCAGAAGTCTGAAGCAAACTACCGTTTGGTGTAACCATTTTCATTTTGCTAAATTAACGAGTGTGTGTTCTGTGCCCGACCATAGGCCATGTACCCTTCTAGACCCTGGGGATATTGTGACTACCAAATCCCTGCCCTGCAGAAGCCGAATTGGAGCAATATTCCCATCAAAAGCGGCCTCAAGTGCTCCAGGCGACGGCAGCCAAAGGAGTGAGCGGCTGTTATCCGCAAAAGGCACGTGAGCAGCGGAAGTCTTTCCTGAAGGTTGCGCAACAAACAGGGTAATGCTGCGCATGCTCGGCTGGAGGGCAGGGAATGGGGCGGGGACTGAAGTAACAAGTCCCTCTTCCGGTGTGGATTGCGCCTTACTCTCTCACTGGTGGGGCTGATCAGGCATGGAGTGGGCTAGCACTGGATGATCGCTCCTCCGATGTCAAGCGAACCAGTTCTGACTTCGCTGTCGTTGGCGCTGGTGGGAGTTCCTGCTCGGACTGGGTTGTCATAGCGCCTCAGAAATAGCAAACGCACAAAAGCCACCGTGATGCCAGTCAAAGCTCGGTGCTGCTCTTGACAGTCCGCATGGAACTAGAGCAGCGGAGGTCAGAGCTTCTGTGGAGGCCAAGAGGATGTGATCGTACTGTGAGGTTTCACACGGAGGGCCAGGGAAGGGAATGGAGCTGGCCAGTTAATTATGATACTTCCATGGGACTAAGTGCTGTAAAGCCACTAAGATCATACTTCTAAAATTACTTTCTGACATGGAAAAATGTTAATTCTATAGTATCTTATGAATTAAATTACTTATGAACAAAACAGAATCTACAGTATGAGCCAGAATTTACCTATGAAGAGACAGAGAAAAAGAAGAAACAAAATCCCATGTAGAAGAGAAAAATTACCCAAATGTCAACACTGGTATGTTTGTATGTTACCTGTTATCTTACTGTCAGGTAGTGTTTAAGAGCACAGACTCTGGGGCCAAAATTCAGGTTCAAATCCCACCTCTACCCCTGACTGGCTGTGTGAGCTCAGGCAAATGACTTAACCTCTCTGTGTCTGCCTTTCCCCACCTTAAAAGGGGGGGGGTTAATAATAGTATTTATATGTTTGTTAGGAAGAAACCTCTTAAAATCGTGTCCAGCACAGGGTAAGCATTATGTAAGTGCTTATCAAATAAAATCAATCAATAAAACTAAACTGCTGTATTTTTCAAAGTTTTTGAGATATACCTGCATTGCCATCATCATTAAAATAAAAATGATTATTTAAACTTTGGAATTAAAATCCTGATAAATTATAAAATGCCACCTGTTCCCTCCCTTCCCTGCTTCCTCTGCAGGCACCGACCTGAGAATTTCCTGCTGCAGGAACAGAGGTTGTCTCCGACTTGAGTGAATGAACCCAAGTCTGTGTCACCCTGAAATAAAACAGTCAAATGTGCTGACCACCTGTCCACCTCCCCCCAGAGAGACAGGAATCAGTCGAGTGGGGCTGTGCGGGGTTGGGAGACAAACAGGGAAGGTGGCCATCTATGAATGAGAGAGCTCTTTTTCTTCCTTCGCTTTAAAAGGCATGTTCAGAGGACCCTTGCTTGTACATGGAAAGGAAAGAGGAGACTTTGTGAGCAAATTCACTTATTCAAGAAGCATTTCTTGAGCCCCTGCTCGGTGCCAGGCACTGTTTGAAGAAAAACAGAGGAGGCTGTGAATAAAACAGGCAAATGCCTGCACTCACTGGGCTCATCCTCCAGTGGAGGAGGAAAAGAATGAACAAGGAAGAAGCACGTGGGAAACCTGATGACACGTGATGACTCTATGAAGGAAGGAGACAGCAAATGGCCAGGTGTCCCTTACACAAGGAGTCCAGGGAAGGTCCTGGAGATGAGGATGCATGAGGAGGGAAGAGAGAGACTGAGCCGTGCAAGGACAAGAACGGTCCTAGGAGAAGGAACAAGCGGGAAGGCCCTGAGCTGGAGTCACCCGTGCCCAGCCCGAGGAAGGGGTGTTGGGGGTCTGAAGGGCCCGAAGGGCCAGCTGGTGGGGGACCAGAGATTCCAGAGTGGTCAGCAGAGAGGCGATGATGAAAATAGAAAAGGATGAGGCTGTCCAGGAAAAGGGCCTAGGGTCTGAGGCATGGTGGGGAGATGCCACGGACATAGCATGGCACATGTTGACCTCAGCCAGCCTGACCAAAGAGGTCGAGTGGGGTTGCCAGTGGGGCAAGGTGAGTTGTTGTAGGAACCAAAATAAGAAATCCAGGCAATTGCTGGGTAAGTGTGGCTAGAAAGAGATAGGAGGGACATAAAATGAAGGTACTTTGTATTGATTACGGGGCTCCATGGCAAGGATGGAAGGGATTCTGGAATCTGCCTGCCTGTCTGCCAGTGTCAGGTTGACAAGCGCCACTGGCAGCCATGGAAAGCACTGTCTCAACCCCAGTGGCTTTAGCTCCCGGCATATGCCGCTGTCTCAACCTGATCTCCAGGAAGACCTTTCTTTGGAGCCTCCCCTCAAATTTCCGACTGAACATAGGGCATCTTCATGTGGATATCACACACCCCTGAGACGAGACATGCCCTACCTTGAACTTACAATTTCCCCCTCAAACACATCTCTTCCTCCATTTTTCATGCAAAGGAGCCACCAACCAGCCAGTGAGTGAGTCCCTGCAGGAATCAGGGCCCACTCAGACACACGTTTCTTCCCCACCCATCATTTACCATCAAGCTCTACCAATACAGACTGCGAAGGGTCTTCCACCCATGCCCACCCATGCCCAAGTGAAGTAACCCCCTCCTCCCTCATTCTTCCATAACAAAATGAAAGATCGGCTATGCAGAGAGATGCCCCGGGTGGGGGCAGGGTGGAGGACAGCTGAACCATGGACACTTGTCCTTGACCTTTCAGGGGGTTCTCTCTCTAACAGCCACTGCCAACCCTGGACTGGCTCTCAAGGAACACAAGGGTACCCCCCACCATGCTCCTACTTCACATGGACACAGAGTCTTCTGCTTAATTCCAAGCAGCTCAGTTGATTACAAACTGAAACTCAGTAACCAGAGATAACACAAAGGGAGTGTCACAGGAAGTAACATGACACCGAATCCATCTTATGAGGCAGACTGGCTCCCTGGGGCTCAGAGACCCTCTCCCATTCCTGGCCCACAGCAAGTAGGCACTGCCCTGTGCTCTGCCAGTCTCCCTTCTCTGGAAAGGGTGCTTTGACACGGATGCACGAGGGACCACATCCGCACCCCACGATCCTACCCCCACGCCTTTGTCTTTAAATGATCCGTCCAGGGAGTGCCATGAAACCTAAACAGGGCAAATCGAATTCTTCTCTAGACTTTTTCAAACCAGAGTTATGGAAGCATTTTCTAGCATGGTGAGTGATGGGCTGTCAGCAGCCATGTGGGCACAGTGTGAAGAAAGCCAGCAGGGAAGGAAGACGGGCAGGAAGATGACACTGTGCACAGGGAGAACCAGAGACAGCACACAGGAGCCATGGCTGTGTGAAACATCACTTCCATGGCTTCTGGAGCCTCAGAGGCTGTCTAGCCTGTCCTGGGATTTGGTAAAAGGACAACCCAGCCTCATCTCCAAGAACGTTCTCTCTAGTCCACACCAGGTCTCGTTCATGTTATGTGTCTTGTGACAGTCCGAGGATCTGGTTTGTCTTCTCCGCGAGGGACCCTTCACTCTGCAGTCCTGTCCTTCACATCCAGCCCCCAGGAGTTATGTCATTCCTTCCCTGCAGGGCTGAGATCAGAAACAGTGGCCTTGCCGTGCTCGGTGACACTGAAATCCACAGGCCTCCCCCATGCTTTTGCAACATCATGCTCCGATCGTTGGAAAATACTGCTTCACCAAATTATGCATTATATGACATCAAAAAATCGCAATTGCTAATACAACATCAGTCAAGTCTTTATATATTGGGGAAGTGTTCAGCTCACATTTTTTTCATTCCCACTTTTTACTCAAAAAATTAGTTTTATACTTAGCAACAAATACTGTCAGTTGTTCTTTGAAATGACAAGGCTTGGTCTGTCCATTTTTTATAACAGTGTCTGTTGAACACCCAAGGCTGAAAGTGCAGCATGCCTGTCAGGTGTTCCTTCAGCTAGAAGTGGCGTCCCGCAGAAAGCCAAACATGCCGTTCCAGCTCAAAGCTCAGTCACACAGGTGCTGTTCTGGCGACAAGCGTCGTGCTCGGACACACACCGGGGGCGCTTCACGTCTTCGCCCATCCCACCCCACAGAATAGTAAGAGATGTGAACTCAAGTGTTGGGATTTAATAAAACTAATTATCGTTAGTATTTCATCAAAGATATTCTTAAGTGAAACTGGCTTGCTTTCTTTCTTTCTTCCTTTCTTCCTTTCTTCCTTTCTTCCTTTCTTCCTTTTTTCTTTTCTTTTCTTTTCTTTTCTTTTCTTTTCTTTTCTTTTCTTTTCTTTTCTTTTCTTTCCTGTGTGTGCACAATAGTGAAGACACCAAGGACTCCTGGCCAGTTTGACGTCATGACCTTGACTCGTGCTAAGGCACCAGCAGTTTTACCCACGATGATGGTTAATTTATGTGTCTACTTGGCTAGGCTATGTTTCCCAGTTGCCCCATGAAACACCAGTCTAGAGATTATTTTTTTTTAAGATTTTATTTATGTATTTGAGAGAGAGAGAGAGCACAGAGGGAGAGGGAGAAGCAGACTCCCTGCTGAGCAGGGAGCCCGACATGGGGCTTGATCCCAAGACCCTGAGACCATGACCTGAGCCGAAGGTAGACACTTAACTGACTGAGCCACCCAGGTGCCCCTAGAGGTTATTTAAATGAGATTAACATTAAATCAGTGAACATTGAGTAAAGCACATTATCCTCTATGATGTGGGTGGGCCTTATGCGATCAGTTGAAGGCCTACAAGAAAAGACTGAATCCCCTGAGGAAGAGAGAATTCTGCCTCCAGACAGCGCTTGGACTCAAGCCGCAACATTCATTCTTCCCTGGGTCTCCAGCCTGCTGACCTGCTCTACAGATTTTGAACATGTTAGTTCCCACAATCATGTGAGCCAATTCCTTAAAATCTCCCCGCTCTCTCTCTCTCTCTTTCTTTCTCGCGTGTGTATTATCTATATGCATCTATCTAATTTACATTACATATGTTTGTATTATCTCACCAAACAGCACTGTTTCTCTCTCTTTCTCTCTTTCTCTCTGTCTACACACACACACACACACACACACACACACACCCTATTGGTTCTGTTTCTCTGGAGACTCTAATATACCTATTAATGCTTCTGCATTATTAAAGTCAACTCAGTGAAAAAAAGGCAAATAGCATTTTTGTATTGCATTAAGAAAATCATTTTGGTTATGTGATACTGTACTGTGAAAGTATTTTGGGTTCTGATATTCCCAGAGGTCCATAGCCCACACCTGGAGAACTGCTGTCCTCACATCTTCCCCCCGACCTCTCTATAGTCTCAAATCTTCACGACAAGGCAAATAAATGGACTCTCTATCAAACCTTGGGATCAGGGGCGCCTGGGTGACTCAGTCATTAAGCTTCTGCTTTCGGCTCAGGGCGTGATCCCAGGGTCCTGGGATCGAGTCCCACATCGAGCTCCCTGCTCTGCTGAGAGCCTGCTTCTTCCTCTCCCACTCCCCCTGCTTGTGTTCCCTCTCTCACTGGCTGCCTCTCTCTCTGTCGAATGAATAAATAAAATCTTACAAAAACAAACAAACAAACAAAAAAACCTTGGGATCAGCAGGAGGAGCTTAGGATCTGGAAGAAGAAGACAGGAGGGCCATCCTGGCTGGGCCCCTGAGTGATTTGATTCTTAGGAGAAGCCGTTCCCAGAGCCTGGTGCTGCTCGGCCTCGGCTGTCTTCCTGACATCAGTTCCCCTGGGGACCCTTGGTTCAAAAGCTTTCTCTGATGATTCTATTTGTGGACAAATTGCTAATGATTCCTGTTCCTTCTCTTCTAGGTGTAACAGCCATGCATATTTTATTCCCATAAATTATGAGAATTGAGCCATTACAAAACAGGACGTGTTCTTTATCCCCTTTTTGTCTCCTCAAGACGCAGCAGGTGCAGGATGAAGCATGGACCGTGCTGGGAAGAGGCTGAGCAGGTGCTGCTCCTGCTGGCTGAGATCTCGGGAGAGCCTGGGCCACAGCCAGGCCACCTCAGGACAAAGGAGAAAGGGGAAGAATTCCACAGTTGGTGGCAAAAGTGTCTCCGCGCCCAAGGGAACTTTAGCATTCAAGTTATTAAATAAAGCAGCCCGTCTGGCAGTTGGCTACGAGAAGCAATTCACACTACTGTAAATGGATTAGCACAATGTAATGCCTTCCACATTTCAATTTCAATTATTCCAAATGGGTGCACAATTTTTAACGTTCACGAATTGTTTTGAATGTCTCTAGAAATGCGAACAGTAAATATGTTTCTTGCTTTGGAGCTCTGAAAAATATTTCCCGTTATCATTATTTTCCCTCTTTGCCTTAACCTACCTCTAGTGTCAGGTTGACCAGCTGCCTCATTTTGGTATTGAGACAGGGGATGTAAGTATATGTTCATTGGGAAGTGAAGACGTAAATGCCAGGGGCACCCAAGGAGGAGGGTCTGTGGCTGTCCTTGCCTGGCACTCCCACCTGATGAATTCTGAAGGAAACCTGGTGTGAGAGGGGCAGCAGGCCCTGCCCCTGGAGCCTGCATGGCAGATTTCCTGGGGAAGTATAATTGACATGCACAGTGATAGCTTTGGAGCATGCTTGCACCCTACCTGATTCTTTCTGTAATTAAGTGGCATAACATGAAGTAGAATCCGAGGTGTAATTCTAGGGATAATGCTCATCACCCAAGGGTGCACCACTACTGGACCGGTCTGCCCACTGGAGGTGCCATTTTGCTGCGGTGCATTGGTGTGATTTTATGCACACACCATCCTTTATCTCAGTGTCTGGGTGACCACCATTTGCTGCCTTTTCACACTAGGAGGCTTTGAAAAGCAGTAGACAGACCAGCCATAAAAGTCAAGTCCGTTCTATGAATTGGAACTGGAGAAGAAAGTCTCCCCTTCAAATATGATGTTGGGGAGTGGGAGAGGAATTTCCACTTGCCCTGGGAGATCATGAACTCACAAACTTCATTCATTTGAAGTGTTGGGAGACAACAAGAGTTGGGCCCTAGAGAAAAAAAGGAAGGCAATAAGAAAAAGAGCCCGTTCAATCACAAAGGCAGGGAGGAGAGGCAGCAGGCACTGGTGAAGCTCATCCCCCTGTGAGGCCAGGAAATGCCATCTGGATCTTACTGAGAAAGGCACAGCCTAGGGGAGGGAGCAGGGACAGCAGAGGAGCTGACCAGAACAAATGATGGAGCTAGAAGCTTGGCCTGCATACCCACGGGTTGTTTGTATAAATAACTACAAGAAACATGGTCTTCAGGGGGGAGTACCAGAGACCTGCCAACCCTTCTTCACTCACGCCTTTATTTATTTACTCCTCTTGCATTTGCCTTGCCAGTCCTCACCACCAAATAAATCTAAAAAGCCAGATTTAAACCAATGTATTGGAAATGTGACCGAATGCCAGGGGTTACACAGACCCTGCAGCCTGAATCACTTTGGGCCCCTCGGGGAAGTATCTGGCTCTGAGCTTCCTTTTAATTATTGGAAATCTCAGATGCTCCACATATAAAGAGATCCACATATGCTTGTGGCGCGGGGGCCGGACAAGGCCTGTGAAAAAGCAATCTCTCTTCAATTCACAGTCCGAGTTCCTGATTTAAGCAGAGTTTGCTCTTCTGACCAGTTGGGAAGCATCTCTCCAATGTGGAAGCAGAAACTAGGATGTTTGCCCTGCTCCCCACTTCACCCCTGCCCTCTGAATTAAAAAAAAAAAAAGTCACTCTTACTAATTTCCTAGCTCCGATCAAAGGACAAAATGGAAAAAGCACTATGAGATTATATTTTCACATTTTTAAAATTCTTACCCCTCCTGAATGAGCACCATGTTGTACAGTAAGGAGATGCCCACACTCGCCGGTGTGGACAGGTAGGGGAGTATTTGCTCTTTCCTGCACATGAGACCATGCAGAAGCCTCTGGGGGGGAGGGTTGTATTTGCAGGTCACGGTTAGACAAGGGCTTCTATTTAAGAAGAATGGTGAGATGTGCCTGATTGATTTTGTTGTGTGTCGAAGAGCCCACCAGCCTTCTAAGAAGAAAACAGGTGCTGGGAAGGAAGAAGCTGAGTGCTTTAGGGCCGACATAATATTCTTTTTTTTTTTTTTTAATTTATTTATTCGACAGAGATAGAGACAGCCAGCGAGAGAGGGAACACAAGCAGGGGGAGTGGGAGAGGAAGAAGCAGGCTCATAGTGGAGGAGCCTGATGTGGGGCTCAATCCCACAACGCCGGGATCACGCCCTGAGCCGAAGGCAGACGCTTAACCGCTGTGCCACCCAGGCGCCCCCGGACATAATATTCTTGAGTTGGATTGAATTCTCCATGATTTTATGGTAATGCAAAAAATGGGTGTGAGGGAAGAGAGAATGAGTGATCGTAGGACATAGAGTGACTCATTTAAGGGCAGGGCAGAGGAAAAGCCCATAAGATTTTATGCTATCTTATCAATATTATTATATGATAATGATAAAAATAATATAATACTAATACTGATAATAATAGGGTATAAATATAATAAAATAATTTATTTTATATGCCAATCACAGCTGTCAGTAGGGTTCATTGTAAGTGTGTACCTAACTGCTAACAGAATGAGGCTTACCATAATCATCCCCATAATCACATAATGATGAATTATCTATTCAGGAATAAAAATAATGCAGGGGCGCCTGGGTGGCTCAGTTGTTGGGCATCTGCCTTTGGCTCAGGGCGTGATCCCAGCGTTCTGGGATCGAGCCCTGCATCGGGCTCCTCCTCTGGGAGCCTGCTTCTTCCTCTCCCACTCCCCCTGCTTGTGTTTCCTCTCTCACTGGCTGTCTTTCTCTCTGTCAAATAAATAAATAAAATCTTAAAAAAAAGAAAAGGAATAAAAATAATGCAGATTAGCCATCTAAACTGCCCAAAGTCACTTTGTTTCCTCCTTTGGTAAATTGACTCTGTGTATGTATGTGTGTTTTCCATGTGTGTGTGTGTGTGTGTGTGTGTGTGTGTGTGTGTGTTTCGTGTGCGGGTGTGTTTCTCTGAGCAACAATTCTGTCCCAGGAGTGAACCCAGGCTAAAACCTTTGAGTGTTTTAAAGAAAAAAGTAATTCACATTCTCCAGAGATCTTTTAAATTTTTTGTTATTAAGATGTTAAACAAATATGTTATACAAATATTCCTGAAAATCGAAAAGAATTTACAACAAATCTGATGTGGCAGGAGAAGGAATTTATCTGATTTATCTAATCAAGTATTGTTGTTAAGGCTGAGTTATCAGATTTACACCCTATAAAGATTATCAACTTCTAGAAAATTCACATAATTTTCCAATAATGCAAACATGTTAACATCCAGCTGAAACTCCATGAAACCTAAATTTTCCACAATGCTGGAAAAATAAACCCCTCTTTATCTCTTCCTGGCCTCACTAAACTCATAGTCCTCCACCTGGGTAGGATCTGGGGCCCATTTGAGCATCTTGTAAAATCTATGGACCTTCTTTCTCCATAGACTCAATTCAGACACAAATTTGTAAAGTTTGTGAGTTTGTGAATCCCTTAAAGCAGATTCACTGATAATTTAGAGAGTTAAGAACCCTAGACTCATTCTTTGAACAAATATTTATCAAATACCTACCATATCCTAGCCCATTTCCAGGTACCAAGTATTCCAAAGTCTGGGGTACAGTGGTCCCTGCCTTCAGTGAGGAGAACAAGGACCATACGTGGTTAAGCAACTAAGAAACAAGATCATTATTAACATGATGGGTGTTTAAGAAAGTCACCCAGTCCAAGGTGACTCATGTCCCAGGTACATGCTCTGCTAGGAGAGTTGTCTAACTTTTATAATTAACAAGAGTTTTGTTGGAAGAAAGCAGTGTTTAAATACAAGGGTTGCCTCCACGCCAGCATACTATTATTATTCTAGATTACTAAACCTTTGGACTGAGAATGACCCCAGCTCCCCCACAAGTAGGAGATCCCCCCCACTCTTCTTCTCTCCATTATTCAAAGGAGGCCCAGCCTCCTTGAACTCCTTCAGAGAAGAACCGAGAAGAGCAGTTCTACACAGTAACCTATGCCTCTTTGAACACTCTTAATTGTTAGATGGATGTTTTTACTTAAAACAACCTGACGTTTGACTTTTTGTGATTCCAAACAATTAAATTATTCCTAAACTACTGAACAAGTTGAGTCTAATCCATCTTCCTACAGATTCTCCCATAGATCTTTTATCCAAGTTAAACATTCCCGGTTTCCACAGTAATTCCTGAAAAATTCACCATTCTTCATGTATCAATATATTAATTTAAAGCCCCATCTTCAGATGAACTGAGCAATGCAGAATAGTCTATGGCACGGGGCGCCTGGGTGGCACAGCGGTTAAGCGTCTGCCTTCAGCTCAGGGCGTGATCCCAGCGTTACGGGATCGAGTCCCACATCAGGCTCTTCCGCTATGAGCCTGCTTCCTTCTCTCCCACTCCCCCTGCTTGTGTTCCCTCTCTCGCTGGCTGTCTCTATCTCTGTCGAATAAATAAATAAAATCTTTAAAAAAAAAAAAAAAAGAATAGTCTATGGCAATCACTGCCTTTGGCATGCTTGCCTTTAAACAGCACCCACTAGGGCAGTGGAGATTTCCATTAACTAAAACATCTAGGCTTTCCTATTAATCAAAGCATTCCCTATTTTACTTCTTTATTTTTTCTCTGTTTTTCTTTGTCTAGCTTCTTTAACTGAATGCTTAATTCATGTTAGTTAGTCTTATTTTCAATAAAAGTATTTAGGGCTAATAATGTACACCTAAGTACTGCTTTAGCTGCATCCCACAAGTCATATTAAGCAGAGTTCCACTGTTGTTTTAACTACTTCATAATTTCCACTGAGATTTTTCCATTAGTAAAAAAATTACTCAGGAAAAGTATAATGTGTGTTTGCTGTGTTATCTGAGATTATCCAACTTTTCTATGAAGAAAACAATCAGAATGTGTGTGTGTGTGTGTGTGTGTGTGTGTGTGTGTGTGTGTGTATTTCTATGAGCAGTAATGCAGTCCCTTGAGTCTGTACTCATACTAAAAACCTTTGAATGCTTCAAAGAAAAGGATAATTCAGGAAGTCCAGAGACCATGTGGATTTTCTTACCAGACTCATAAAAAGAGTTAAGCATAAATCTTAAGCAAGCTATTAGTTTATGAGATTTAGTAAAATCAGAGGATAGATTAAATATAGGTAATGAATGTTTGAGTAGTTCATGAAACACAGTAACATTGATAGATGTGTTACATGTAGAAAGTAAGTTAGTAACCTGTATGACATATTAAGGTTAGGTAGAATAAATCCTTAAAATATGATGTAATAGAGTAGATGCTGGTGTAAAGCAGGAAAGGCCTAGAGAACAGGTCATGATCATGCCACCTCTGGGTGGGTGACTGTGTGTCTTCCAGATTTAGCCAGCCATAGTGACACCCATCATGGTCCCTCCACAGCCCCAGTGCTCTGCCCAAGAAGCTCAAATGAAAACCACAGCTAATCAGCAGGCTGCCTGGCGAGCTCTGGCCAAGTGAGGCTCCCTTGCCCCTGTGTCTCTCCCATGAAGCAGGTATCACGTGCCAGGGACCCAGGGAACCTTCCATTTGTAGAGCCCCTTGTTCAAACCTCAGCTCCAGTCCTCATAACCACATCCTCAGGGGGAAGGCTGGTGGGGCAGGAAGAGAAGCAGGTCCGGTTAGCACCCAGGATTCAGGGAGGTCACCAGCTCTGAAGTGTGTTAACTTACCCTTCCGCTCTCCCCTTGCTTACCTCTGTGTGAATTAGGTAGAATTTAATAAACTACACGATTCAAGCATCTTACTATGGCCCGTGTTCCTTTCTGTTGCCTCATCCCTGGGGGAGCCTACCCAGCAGTGTACTTCAGAGCAATGGATGCTTCGAGGCAATTTTCTACACAGTAAGTTTCTTCTTTTTGATTTCGACTTTAATTCCATTCCTTTGTAATCAGAATAGTATTAATTATTTTGTATTTGTCGAAGAGTTTTCTTAATACAGGACCACTGTAAATGTTCCATATGAACTTGAAAAGAATGCATATCCCCCATTTTTTCAGTGCAGGGATATATTTTTTTTCCAGTCAACTGTGCAAAATGGTATTTTTCATCTCTTTTATAACATTACAATCTATTCTTCTGTCCTATCGATTTCTGGTAGAGTTGTATTAAATTTTCTTGCTGACATTGTGCATAGGTCTGCTTCCTCTTGTGGTTTTCTGAGGCTGGAGGGAGATGAGTCAGTGACCTAGGCTTGTACTTTGCCTTTTGCATGTACAGTAAGCCACGGATTTTCCAGCCCGGCACAGGCTTGGGGTTGTGGCATGTTCTCAGGAAAATGCTGGGTTTATCACCCCCACATCTCTCTTCATCCCTCGTGATGCTTTCTGCCTTAAGGTCTATTTTGGTGACACGACGGCCACTGCATCGGCTTCATTTTGGTCAGTACCGACCACGCATCTGCTCCTGAGCCGTGCCTCTAGCCTTTCTCCGCGGTCTGTTCAGACACGACTTTGTCAACATCATCACGTTGAATTTTTAAAAATCCGTTCCCTTATTTGTTGTCGTTAATGAGGAAACTGCTTTATAATAAGTTAAGCCATATGCAGTTACTAATATCCACATATTCTTACTGAAAAAAATGGCAATCTCATGACATTCATCCTAATATTTACTGTGATGTAATTCTATTTATTTCTGCCATCCTCTGCTCTTTTTATCCTGCTCGTCTCCTTTGCTTATTTTTTTTCCTTTCCTGCCTTTTTTTGCATTGATTTCTTTAAGTTTTCTTCGCCAGCGTATCCCCTTCAGTTAGGATATCAAAAATTATTTTCTGTTCTTTGGTCATTGCTCTATATGATTGTTAACACATAGGGGCCCCTGGGTGGCTCAGTCGGTTGGTTGAGTGTCTGACTCTTGATTTTGGCTCAGGTCATGATCTCAGGGTTGTGAGATCAAGCCCCGCGTCAGGCTCTGTGCTCACATGCAGTCTGCTTGAGGATTCTCTCTCCTTCTTCCTTTACCCCTCCCCCCACTTGTACGCTCTCTCTCTCTGTCCCTCCCTCTCTCTCATTTAAATAAATAAATCTTTAAAAAAATAAATAAAATTGTTAACACCCGAACTTCGTTATAAATTCTAACAAGAGTATGGAATTAGTGTTTCCTGTGTCAGTAGCTCTATCCCACCCCTTCATACAATGAAGGTGATTTTCTCTTACTATTGTTGCCGAGTTTGAATTCTACATGGATCAACACTAAAAAAATTAATGGTTGTTTTTGCAGCTCAGTGTGAATTCAGTGTAGGTGTGCGTTTTTGCACTCTCTGTGCCTACCACCCTTTCCTTGCATCCCCGTCTCTCCCAGGTCACTTTTGTTTTGCCTGATGCATTTCATTGCTGACCTTTCAGCCAGGATTTGCAGTCGGGGGGGCAACACCTTCACTCTGCAAGGGAGGCTGAGAAATGCAGTCTTTCTTCAGGACACGATGTGCCCACTGCCGCCTGGGGAAGACGAGGAGGATCCCGGGAGGTGGCCAGCAAAGCCGTCCCAGCCCTGCCGTGTCAATCCAGCGAACGGAAGGACAGTAATGTCCACTCCAGAGAAAGAAACCAACATCTGGAAGCGTGCTTTCCAGCTCCTCCAAACAAATGAAGAGCAAACTGTATGAGCTGAGGATTTCTCTGGGAACAGCAAAGGAGCAGGTATGGGGTCGCAGAGCAAACTGCTTGGGCAGCAAGGACCATGAGCAGTGTGGAGCAGAGTAGTTGTTCCTGCCCCTGGGCTTATGGACCGCACCCCCCCAAATGTGTATGTTAAAACCCTGATCCCCAGAATGGCTGCACTTGGAGATGGGGCCTCAAAGGCAGTAATTAAGGTTGGATGAGATCCCAGCTGGGCCTTGATGCCATAGGATGAGTGTCCTGATAAAGGAGACTAGCGAGCTTGCTCGCTCTCTGTCTCACACGCATAGAGGAAATTTCATGTGAGGACAGAGAGGGAAGGTGGCCATCTGCAAGCCAGGAAGAGAGGCCTCACCGGAAATCGAATCAGCCAGAGCCTTGATCTTGGACTTGTATCCTCCAGCACTCCGAGGAAATAAATGTCTGTTGTTGAAGCCCCCAGGCCACGGTGTTTTGTCAAGGCAGCCCGAGCAGCCTGAGGCCTGGCATCACCATGGCCTCGGCTAGACGCTCCTGGAGAGCACCAGGACCAGGGCCTGATGGCAGCAGCACATCCTGGCCTCCCTCTGCCAAGAGCATCTCTGAAAGCTTGCCTTAGCCACGGTGCTTCCTGTGTGTGTCAGGAGCAATCCGAGGTTCCACAAGCCGGAGAGATGAATCTGGAGGCTCCTGTCGGGACCACATTTTATTTGGCTGGGATTGCAGCACACAGCACAGTACCCAGTGCTCCTCAAGGGAATGAATAAATGTTGGAACAGATGAATAATGACGGACCGAACAGCCCCTGAGGTTGGCAGGAAAGAGCTCTCCGTCACCTCAGGGCACCTGTGCTTACACCGGTTGCTTCCCCAGGATCCCAGAGCTGGTGAGCAGCCCTTCAGGATTAGATTCTAGATCTCTGCTGACTTTCCTTCTCTGTGCTGTGATGGGAGTGGGGAGTGTCATCAGGAAGGACAAGTGTCTGGGGCAGTGACACCCAGCACCTGTGTCCTCTGTTCCCTTGATGAGCTGAGTCACCTTGCTTTGAGTCACCTGTCCCTACACCCACCTGCTCTCGCCTATAGGGAGCAGCGTGGCTGCACCAGCGATGGCCGGTTTCCGCATGGATATTATTGGTCTCTCCCCAAATATAAATTGGTGAATTTCCCTGGGATGTGCTTTCAGCAGTGGATTCTGTTAGCCAAACCCTTCACAGATGGTCGGGTCCATGCACAACTGCACAGGGCTTTGGTGGCAAGGAGCATGCATTTCCCGTCCTTGATGTAAATTCTATCTTCTTGGCTTGGAAATCGGAGAGCTATTTGAACCGCCCGCTCTACTCCCTCCGTTTGGGATCCGACAAGTATTTGAAGTGCTCCCATCTTCGAGGGAAGTGTCTCTCGGTGTGTGCAGGGGAGACGGGCTAGCAGCTGGCTCTGCATTCCATCAGGCTTGGTCCTGTGATGTTAGCAAAGGGGCCACCTGGGTTTTGTCCTAAGCAAAGAGAATTGGAGGGAGTAGGGAGTCACAGGAAGATAATTGCAATCTTCTGTTTTTCACTCACTCTCTCTGCTTACCGCTTCATTAAAATGAAATGAGGAGGCATTGGCTAGGTGAAGAGGAAAGAAGAGAGTTCTATTGGACAAAAGCCTGGCAGTAAAGAGGCAAGAAGCGGTGTATTTAGGGGATGGAAGGAGAGTGGTGTAGTATCTGAGTGGGTGCGCGGGGGCAGCACTCACCTGCATGGTGGGAATGGAAGTGGGCCAGGCTCAGCTCCTGCAGCCTGTCCCACGGGACCAGCAGCCAGTCTTTGTCTTGTGGGCAGCCCCAGGCACGAGGCAGATTCGCATTCAGGAAAAATCACCCTGGCTGCTCTGGGGAGTTCAGGGCTATGAGACGGAGGGGCAGGAATCATTTAGGAGATGATCGGGCAATCCCCATAAGAGATGGTGAGTTTCGAGGATGGGGGGACATGGCCTGAGCGAAAGGAAGGCATGGGGGTGACCCCGGAGCTGGCTGGAAAGCTGGGGGGCTTAGCAGGGTCATTCATTACCAAGGGGGACTCGAGGCAGGGGAGGTAGGGGTTCCGTTTTGGAGAAGTTGAGTTGCAGATGGGGGCAGGACAGGTAAGTAGCACTATTTAGCGGGGTGGAGGGTCATGAGCAGGCAGACGGAGACATGGTGGGGGACGACACGGAGAGCACATGAGAATGGTGGGAAGCAGAACCAGCGGGTAAAGGAGTAGATGGGAGGTGAGCCGGGGCGGCGGGTGGCAAGTGTGCATTAGTTGTCTTCTAAGAGGAAGAGAGACACCTGGGCATGTTGGGTGGAGGAAGGTTGCTGTTTTGTTCTGTTTTGGCTAATAAAGGAAAGATGGGGTTGGTGGAAATGTTCATGAAAATGTGCCAGCAGACAAGAGTTCCCTTGTGTTCCTGCCCCAGTGAAACCATAGCCTGCCACTGGACATGCACGCCTCAGCGAGGCACTGGGGGCTTTCCATGAACCAGCCTGCTGTGGACTCAAGTGTGTCCCCTAAAAAGATATGACCCCCAGTACTTGTGGGTGTGATGTTATTTAGAAATTCACTTGCCCCTTGAACAAACCCCCAGGCCCCTTGTGCAGCCAAAATTCCATGCCTAACTTTTCCCCCAAAACTTCTCTACTAATAGCCTACCGTTGACCTTATCGATAGCATAAAAAGTCAGTTAGCACATACTTCGTATGTTACATGTGTTATATCCTGTATTTTTACCATAAAGTAAACTAGAGACAAAACAATGCTATTAAGAAATCATAAGGAAGAGAAAATACATTTAGAGTGCTGGACCATATTTACCCGAAAATTAAAAAATTCTGCATCTCAGTGGACCCATGAGTTTTAAACCTGTGAGGTTCAAAGGTCAACTTTCTGGATGTCATGCAGTTAGGAGGAGGTCAGCCTGGAGCAGGGTGGTCCTGACTGCAGTGGCTGGTGTTCTTGTGAGAAGAGGGATATTCCGGTGAGCACGCAGAGACACACACTGGGGGAGCCCTGTGCCGGCCCAGGCAGAGACGGGAGAGAGGCAGCCACAAGCCAGGGGACCCCGAGAGGTGCCAGCAGCCACCAAAGCCAGAAAAGCTCTCGGAGCACAGCGGGCCAGCACCTGGATAGGGACTCTGGCTGTCAGAAATGCGAGACAATAGGTTTCTGTTGTTTTAAGCCACTGGGTTCATGGGGACTTGTTGCCGCAGCCCCAGGACACTGATTGACAGCCCTGCGACCTTTCACTGCCACTTCTGTCCCCATTCCTCACTAGCAGTGCGTGTGGCCTGCAGCCAGGCTGGGCTCCTCTCCAGGGCCGTCCGCCTCTGTGCTCCTGGAGACTTCCTCCTCCCTCCCGAAATGTCCTACCCACTTTATTGTCTTGCAATCCCCCCCACCCTTGAACACCAAATGTCCCTTAAGCTTCAAGTCTCCAGAGGGTCCCGCCCTATGCCCCACAGCGTCTTGCACGTGCAGGATTGTGGCCTGACTCATCTGTATTGCACAGCACCATTTGCTCCCTGTGTCCTTGGCCACGCTGTCAACCTCTGGGAGCAAAGGTCAAGCCACTTTTTCTCTCTCCCTCCCCCGTATTCTGGAAATAGTGTGTCCATCAGGGTCTAGCCAGGAAAACAGAATCTCTGTCGGCTAAAGGAAATAGAAGGAATATAACTCAGAGGATTAAACACATCGGTGCTTAGAAGAATTGAAAGAGCACGTGGGGGTGTAAGACATCCCAAGACCAGCGGCACAGCGCAGCCCCCGCCATCCCTGGGGCCGGGGGAAAACCGCGGAGGACAGGCCGCTGATGACAGGAGTTCCACCCTCTCTCCCCCTGCAGGGACCCAGCCCGAGCCCCACGGAGGGCCTGGGAGCCTGGTTAGAGGGCCAGCCCCAGTGCAGCGAGGAGCAGAGACTGGCCAGCACTCATGGCAGGGCCTGGGAACTTCTCAGGCAGACGTCAGGTCACAGCTGCTGCAGGAGACAGGACACGCTTTGTGGTGGAGAATTTGGTGAGCCCTGTGGGGGGCAGAACAATGGCCCCTGGACATCCACACCCTGATCCCTAGAGCCAGGGGCTATGTTACCTTACCGGGTGAAAGAACTTGCAGATGAGGTTAAGTGTGTGATGGGGAGATTATCTTGGATTGTCAGGGTGGGTCCAGGGTAAGCACAGGGTCTTTATGTAAAGGAGGCAGGACAGAGGGGAGCAGAGGTCGTGTGAAGAAGGGGGCCCTAGCCAAAGAATGTGGGCGACTTCCAGAGGCCGGGAAAGGCCAGAACCTTCGTCAGTTAGGGCTACTGTAACAGAGCGCCCCAGGCCAGAGAACCCACGCCACGAAGGTGTATTTCTCAGAGTTCTGGAGGCCAGCCATCTAGATCCGGTGCCCGCATGGTGGGGATCTGGGCAGTGTCCTCTTGTGGGTTGCAGACGGCAGATGTCTCCCTGTGTCCCCGCGACGGCAGAGAAGGTGACGGAGCCCAGGGAACCCTTTCCTAAAGGCACTGATCCTGTCACGAGGCCCCACACTCAAGATTTATCACCTCCCAAAAGCCCTACTTCCTAACACCATCACATTGGGGGTTGGGATTTCAACATAGGAATGGGGGGGGAGACACAAACATTCAGACCAGAAAGGCAGCTAAAGCATAGATTCTCCCCTGGAGTCTCCAGAAGCAACCAAGGCTGGTGACACCTTGATTTTAGCCCCGTGAGACCCCTCTTGGACTCCTGACTTCCAGAGCTGTCGGAGAACAAATTCTTGCTCTCTGAAGCTACCACGTCTATGGCCGTTAGTTACAGCCGTCACAGGAAAGCAGGGGAGTCAGACTCATAAAGACAGGACAGGGCTTTTCAGATTTACTAAGAGCCAAGGATGCATGGTCTTCATGACCGTGGTGGGTGCCGGGGGCAGAAGGTTCAGAAAGAAAAGGGAAGAGGCGGGAGGGACCCTCCACGTTAGCAGTACGCGAGCTGGAAGAGACAACCGGCCACGTGAGGCCAGGTGTGGGCACGTGGCTAACGAGCACGGATTTTCTGTGGCTGTTGGGGAAGAACAGACCCGAGCACTGAAGTCACTGCAATGAGCTGGCCTCTCCGTCAAGACCGCGCCAGGGCCATGTGGGATGCGGTGACCCCCAGGGAGGTCAGTGCCTGTACTTAATCTCCACCCTCGGGGCAGAACAAGCCGCTTTTTGCTTCCCTACCAGACAGGTTGGCTTTTGTTTTCCTTCAGAGAGGTGTTCCTCTTGAGCTGCCTCGGTCTCATGCTCGCTTTGACCTTCCACCAGAAGACCTGGTGCAAATTCATCTTTGTCTAGTGATCTTAGGCCATTTCAGTCAAAAGCATTAAGCTCCTTTAAACACTCTAGGTCTAGTCTATACCTGTTGATTTCCCTTGGTCTTAATAAGTCGTTTGTTACAGCTCCGAGCGGTCCTGTCTGAGCCGCTCCTTCATCCTGTCCCTGGGCCGCCAGCATGGAGTTCCAGCCTCCTGGCATGTTTTGTTTAACTTTTCAAAACTACTGTGGGAGCCTTTCCTGAAGCTAACCTTGTTGCGTCTAAAATTACAGCTAAATCCTCCTAATCCACATGGTTCTGGTAAAGCCATTGTCTCTGACTTCTTTTAATGTTTTTAAAGTGCATTTGCTTTATTTTGAAAGCACAGGCCTAACCAAGTATTTCTCTAAGGGTTCAATTTGGAACGAGGGTGGAAGGAGCCGCATGAAGGATAATTTTCACATCACAACCTTCTGCGTGCCACGAGCACACAATGTCACCATTGTTACCGTTGAACCGAAGCCTGGCTGATGGACGTCAGGTTGGTTCATTACTGCAAACAGGCCCCCATTGTTGGCGGGATGTATTGTTACAACTGCATATGATTTTTTTTAAATGTCTCCCTCCAACCATTTATTTTATCCTTTCAAAATTTAAGAGATTTTATGACAGGCTCCCAAGGTCATTGATGGGCACAATGTACCTGAGTTTTCTATTTTTCTTGTCACACTTAACCCTTTCCATAGGAGCGGTTTCAAATCTGTTGGCATTGAAATTGGCTAGCAAGTCAATATTTTACTACATTAAATCGGCTTGACCTCTTCTGACTGTGCTCATTATTACTATGGATTTAGAAAAGTGGGAGAAGGGAATTCAGATGGCAACAATATACTTCTTGAGAAACGGGAAGCAAAATGAGGAAAATGAGAAGCAGATTCAGCCGCGAGAAGCATGAGCGATAACGTGTCGGGTCAACCAGCTCAGCACATAGTAGGGATTCGAGAAATATTTGCTGAACGAGTGAATGAAAACCAACTCAGTTGAAATTGGGAGATATTAAGGAATAACTTATCCATGAGATAAATTTCTAATCACTATTCTTCCATGCAATAGTTGCTTTTATGTGGGGAAATAAAATAAAAATAACGACTCCTTAAGGAATCGTGGCAGCGCTCTGGTTCCATACACCACGAGCGAATTATTTGAAATGTAGTCAAAACTGACATGTGGCTTCGTCTTCGCCAGTCAAGTCCCGGCTCTTCAGGCAGGCTCGTGCCCTCTGCTCGGTTGTGAACCGGATTGACTGAAGGGGGTTCTCAAATGGGAACCAGAGACCGCCAAACATGGGGCTCATCACAGGAAAGCAGATGATAGAACTTGAGTCTTCCAGAAAATGTGTTTCTCCATATGAAGAGACGCTAACAGGTGCAGTGTGGTGGCCCAGACACAGAGGCGGCAGGGGCGGAATCTTCGTAGCTCAGTCTTTAGGATTCAGAGTCTGGGGGTTATTGGGCAACACCTCCTGACTCCTTGGAATGAACTCTTTCTGGCCTGTAGGAAAAACGCATTTGAAACGATACAAGGTTTTTGGACTACTACCCCTTGGGCAGGGGTAGAGGGACCATCTCTATGTGACAACAATATCAAAGAATCCTCAGTCGGTCTACCAGATGATTATTGACATACAATTTAAATCTTCAGGAAGTCTTTGAAACTGGACAAAGGAAGATTCCACTCATGGCGTGCAGGGCACAAGGTTGCTGCTTTAAAATCCCCCCTTTCCCTGAGATGCTTTCTGTATTCCTCACCCCAGATCTCTCAGTGTCCTCTCCCCTCTCTCCTCCAGGCTTTCTAAAACCTGGCACCGGGGGACCTGTCCCACTCTCCCTCCAGGCCCGCCCTCAACCATTCATGTTCCCCCCCGTTGAGAAGGCAGGCCAGAGCGGGAATCAGGGCAAGGTAATGGGTTCCAGTGCTACCCCAACAAAGATTGGCTAACCCCTGTTGCTGTGAATGGGTATATAATTAGAAATCGGGTTTTTGCAAATGTAATTGAGTTAAGGATCTTGAGATGAGGTCATCCTGAATTAGGGAGCGCCCTAAATCCGAGGACTGGCATCCTCATAAGAAGAAGAGAAGCAGACATTCACACAAGGAGGATGCCATGTGGAGACAGAGCAGAGACTGGAATGATCCGTCTACAAGCTAAGGAACCCCGAGGATTGCCTGGAGCCAGAAGCTGGGGGAGAGACCCAGGACGATTCTCTCTCAGAAACCCCCAGAAGGAACCGACCCTGCCAACTCCTTGATTTCCAACTGCTGCTCATCTCAAGTGAGAGAAAAAATTTCTGTTGTTTCTAACCAACCAGTTTGTGGTAATTTCTTTTTTTAAGACGTTATTTATTTATTTGACAGAGAGAGAGAGTGTGCACAAGCAGCGAGAGTGGCAGAGGGGAAAGAAGCAGGCTCCCCGCTGAGCAGGGACCCCCCCCCCACAATGAGGGACTCGATCCCAGGAACCCGGGATCACGACCTGAGCCGAAGGCAGCTGCCCAACCGACTGAGCCACCCGGGCACCCCAGTTTGTGGTAATTTCTTACAGCAGTCCAAGCAGACGAATGCTGGCAGCCCTTCAGTTTCCCTCACCCTCCAGGTGAGGTCTCAATGGATGCAGTGAAGTTGGGCTGCAGACCTTCCTGGTCTCACCTGACCCTGTGTGTCCCGTGTTCCTTGTGATCGGGGCCTGTCCTGTGTCTCCCCACCTGAACGTCCTCAGTCTGATGGGGTCTTCCTGATAACCATGGATTCTCCTGTCCTTGCTGCTACTCCCTGGCAGGGATGCCATCGGCTATGACAACAGAGGCTCTGTGACTCTGAGTTCATGAATAACCCGTCCTGCTGCTCCCGCGCCCCCCGTCACCTGGTCACCCCCCTCCGCTTCCACGCTGCTCACGACCCTCTGCTCCCCACCCCCCACCGGGCCCAGCTCCCCGTGGATTTCACAGCTCCTTGCTGGGAACCGTGTCTGAGAGCGACTCCATGGGAGGAAAGCCAGCCTCGGCCCCTGTGAGGCTCCTCTCCCTATCCAGAAAGGACTCTAATTTCTCAAGAAATTGGCTGTGCGTGGAAACTAGGTTAACTACAAATTCCAGCTTCCAAGGAAGTTTCTCCACCGTCCCCAACTCAGGGAATTCATGGAACACAGTGGAGCATCGGTTCTCCTCCAGATATGTCCCGGGCATCCTCTGAGGCACTGCCGTGACCACCTCGATCCCACCCGTGGTTTTCTGCAGCTCCGTGGGGGACACACCCCCCCGCCGCTGACCCATGTCAGCCGGGCCTGGGCTGGCTGATCAGCCCGCCGCTCGGTCCTGGCTGCCTCTAGGCTGACGGCAGCTTGGGCCGAGTGCACCTCCAGAGCACTCCCAGGTGGGCCCCAGATTTTAACTCACATGGAGCTGCGGCTGTTAGTCCTCATCTTAAGACGGCGTCATGTTTAAACACAGCATGTAAGGTGCGCCTGGCTGGCCCAGTTGGTGAAGCATCTGACTCTTGATTTCGGCTCAGGTCATGGTCTCAGCACCGTGAGATCAAGCCCAACATCCGGTTCCGAGCTGAGTGTGGAGTCTGCTTAAGATTCTCTCTCCCTCTCCCTTTGACACTCTCCCCACTGCTTGCTCTTTCTCCCTCTCTCCCCCCACCAAAAAAAAAAAAAAAACAAAAACAAACAAAAACCAAACCAGATTGCAAGTTCCATGAGGACAAGGGTCTTTGCACCTGTTCCATGAGCTATCGAATCCCAAGCACCTGGAACAGTCCCAGGCACAAAGTAGGGACTTCAGAAATATTTATTAAATGAATCTAAAATATAGGGCGCCTGGGTGGCTCAGTCAGTGAAGCGTTTGCCTTCAGCTCAAGTCATGATGTCAGGGTCCTGGGATCGAGTCCGAAGTGGGGCTCCCTGCTCAGCGGGATGTCTGCTTCTCCCTCTCCCTCTGTACATCCCACTCTTGTTCTCGCTCACTATGTCTCTCTATTTCTCTCTCTCTCTCAAATAAATAATCTCTAAATGAATCTAAAATATGGTAAAGAAATGTACTTATTAAAATCCATTAAAGGATGAAATCTCTGTAACAACTCTTTGTTTCTTCTCCCCACCGCCCTCCTTCCCTCTTGCCCTCACTCTCCTCCCCGCCCCCACCCCATGCATCACGGTGCATTGGTTTCCAGGAGCTGCCGAAACAATTTACCGCAAGCAGGGTGGCTTACAACAAAAGAAATGTATTCTCCCACAGTTCTGGGGGGCAGAAGTCTGAAATCAAGGTGGGCCGGTTGGTTCCTTCCACCGGCTGTGAGGATAATCTGCTCCAAGACTCTTGCACCTTCCGGAGGCTGTGGCTGCCCCTGGTGTTTTTCGATTTGTAGTCTCTCATCCTTCATCAGCTTCATCACCTTCTCCCTGTCTGTTTCCTCCCTGCCGTTCTCTGATAAGGACACTTGTCATTCATCTGGGGTCTACCCTAAGCCAGGGTGATCTTTTTTTTTTTTTAATTTTATTTATTTATTTGACAGAGAGAGATACAGCCAGTGAGAGAGGGAACACAAGCAGGGGGAGTGGGAAAGGAAGAAGCAGGCTCCTAGCGGAGGAGCCCGATGTGGGGCACGATCCCAGGACCCTGGGATCATGCCCTGAGCCGAAGGCAGGCGCTTAATGACTGAGGCACCCAGGCACCCCTATTCGACATCCTTCATTACATCCACAAAGACCCTTTTCCCAAATAAGCCCAAGCTCACAGGTTTCTGCTGGATGTATCATTTGGGGGTCGCCACACAACCCACCACATTTGATATCCATCAGATATATAGAGCGCATCCCCAACTTGTCTCCACGACATCCCCAAATCCCTCCTAATGCTACCCACACTGGGTCTTTTTTCTTTCTTCTTTTTCTCTTCCCCAGCTCATCCCATTTTTGGTCCTATGTGAATCGATTCAGAGGGTCTGGACTCCCGCCAATTGTCCCACTTCCTCCGCAGGCTGGAAAAGAAATCTGCTTAACAGGCTGGGGAAGGAAAGGCCATGGAAACCCATTTTATGCTGTCAATGACATTTTTTCCCACACAATCTGATAAATAAGTAATTCAGAGGAGTATCTTTTCTTATACTGAGGACAGGAAATACTCATCTCTAGCCCAACTGACATAATATTTTCCATCTGTTACCAAGGCTGGGAACCTCTACATTTGAGTATCAGGATCTTCTTAGGAATTACCATCTTTGGGGTGGTCTTGGGGCTTTAATTTGAAAGCCTTCCCTGATTTCTGAAATGGAGAGATGAATGTCCAACCTGATAAATGATGGATTTTCCTGTATTTGGTGGCCACGTTCAGATTTCAGCTCGGGTGCACTAGAGAAATAACAGAATCAAACGTTTGGAGGCTGTGTGCATGTGTCCGTAAACAGCCCCCCCCCCACCATCATCTGAAATGATGTAAAGCCAAGGAGCAATGACCATTAGTTTACATGGGAAACTTTTGAGCGTTCCCAGACCCCCAAAATATCACCTCTTTTAAGCTTTTCTGATCCCCAGAACACATTTAGCTAATGGACACACAAAATCAGGAGATCAAGCCCAGATGCTAAGGGACCCAGTTCAGAGCCCCAGAGGCAGAAGTTGCGAGGCTGTGGGTGGTTCGTGGGGCAGGAGGTGGGGTGGGGGGGGCCCTGCTCACCGCTCGTGGTGCACCCCACCCCCACTGCACCTCGCTGCAAACTCGTTGCTGGACACTGTTTTCGCTTTTCACAGTTTTCATAAAAGTGAAAATCCACTTTGGATTTATCTTGGTTAGTGGTGACAGGTACTAGTGTGGGTCTTTTGCAAAAGCAAAGTTGTCTCATTAAGGGTCAAACTGAGGAGTTAGACACTCTTTACATGTCGATGCACACACCCCAATCAGGATGCTTCTGTACTGTTTCTCCTGGTCTCCTGTTAAATTTCCTCCTTCCCTATTACTGCTGTTGAATTTTGACTGCTTTACTCTTGAAGGTGGCAGTGTGTTTCCTTGAATCCCGTTGGGAAGGTGCCCCCCAATGTGCTGTGTGTCATTCACGATCTTCTGTGTTTGGTGGGTGGCTCGGTGACTCCCTATGACAGATTACCCACCTATTCAAGGGACAACCATGAATACATCTAATTCATGCCTATCTAGTTTACATATGCGGTATTTTATCATTTATCTCCAACCAGGGCTTCTCAAAGTACAACTCAGAGTACTGTTTTGTGGTATTTTTATTCATGATATGAAATGGTCCACAGTGCAGAAAACAAATAGCAAACAGCCGCAGGAGCGTACGGCTACGATAGTGCCGAATTCTGGAACCACAAGACTCAAGAGAACCAAATTACTTCCCCGCTTATTATTTTCCTAACATCAGATTTCCAGAAATCAAGTTCACCTAAAACAAATGAGAACACCATGCTCTCATTTCACTCCTTGATTTATTTGGCAAAATGTAGGGGAGGAAAGTGGAGACAATCTTAACAGGAGTTTCCGTGATAATGATTTTACAACGACACTGGCATTGTAGGATGGGGGACCCATGAATGAGACCTTTGTCCAATGGCATGAACCCTGGGACAGTCCCAGCAGGCCCACACAGAGGTCTGGAGAATTTCAGATCAGCAGAGGTGTTTCTGGTTTGAACCAGAAGGGACGGTCAGAGGATGGAATGAAATGAGGCTGGTGGACCCTCGCCGCAGACTCTACTGGCAGCAAGCGGGCCGATAAAACTGTTGGGCTAAAAGCATGCTGGCTTTCCTGAAAAAGGAAAGGTGACTCAGAGCAAGACGAAGAGCCCCAGATGATTACCCCCGGGCCTGGAAAGCTAAGAGAGTTCACCTGGCTGGATTTCAACATTGCTTTGGACCGGCAACTTCACCTTACCTTCCATGTTGCATGATTTTGAAGAGGAATATCTGCATCTGTTAACCTATGCCTGTCCCGCCCACTCTGTGTGGGGCCAGGTAACTTGTTTCTGCAGTCACCGGCCTGTAGACGGGGAGGAGTGTGCCCAGGAGCTGCACCTGATTCAGATGATGAGTGCTGGTCTCTCGAACTGATGAGATTTAGATCAGATTTTGAACTCTGGGTTGATGCTGTGTTGGGATAGGTCCTTTGAGGACTTTAGGAAGCACGAGGGTCAGGTGTGGGTGTTGGGAACAGGAGGCAGATTGCAGTAGGCTGATTTTGGTTCCCATGACTTCGACCCCTGGTGCTATGCCCGTGAATATGTTATGTATCTTGGCAAAAGGGACTTCTCAGATGTAATTAAAGCTACTAATAAGAAGACCTTAAGATAGAAAGATTATGCTAGATAGAAAGATTATGATGGGGGGGCGCCTGGGTGGCACAGCGGTTGAGCGTCTGCCTTCGGCTCAGGGCGTGATCCCGGCATTACGGGATCGAGCCCCACATCAGGCTCCTCTGCTATGAGCCTGATTCTTCCTCTCCCACTCCCCCTGCTTGTGTTCCCTCTCTCACTGGCTGTCTTTATCTCTGTCAAATAAATAAATAAAATCTTTAATAAAAAAAAAAGATTATGATGGGCCCAGTGTCATCACATGAGCCCTTCAAAGAAGAAGAGGTAGAGGAAGCAGAAAGATCTGCATCAGGAGAAGTATCTGATAGGCCAGTGCTGGCTTTGAAGATGGAGGGGCCATGAGCCAGAGAACGTAGAGGCCACCAGCCAGCAAGGGAAAAGAGACTTCTGTCTTGCAAATGCATGGAGCTGAATTCTTGCCACACCTGAGCAAGTCTGGAAGAAGATTCTTCCACAGAACCTCCAGATAAAAACCCAGCCTGGGCAACAGCTCAATTCCGGCCTTGCAAGACCCCAGGAAGAGAAGCCAGCCACATTGTGTGGGGCGTCTGATCTACCACCTTGGATATAATAGATTCATGTTGTAAGGCACAGAGTTAGTGATATGTTACAGCCCCAACAGGAAATGAATGCACCTGCCCAGCCGCTGTGAAGGGAAAGACCCTCCTTCCCACTTGGCAAGACAGGTGCGGGTGCCCTGCTCAGTGTCCCCCGCTGACAGCAGGTGCAGCCCGGGAAGAAAGGCTCGTCTGCATAGGACACAGCTTCTGTGACACAGTCTTCCCGCAGCACAATGCGACGCCACCTCCTTCGTTTCAAATACGTGCACTTCCGATGACATTTTCGTTCACCCTAGACATTTCCCCTCTAGCAATCACTGTTGGGTAACAAATCACACTTGAAATAGGAATAAGGCTCCAGATTTTTATTCAAATACTTTTCTCAAGCAAACTCTATGCCTGAGGCTTTCACCAGGCTGGCTTCTCAAGGGCTCAGTGGGACTGGGGATGAGGGAAAGCCCCCAGGATGGGGCTGGGGGAGAGCTGCACCAAGGCCAAGCAGGATGGTACAGCGGGCTTCAAGGGCCACACTGGGGCAGAGCCCGAGAGGGTTCCTGGGGCAATGGTATGCGGCCGTATTGTTGTGTGATTCTGATTTTTGCTGCAAACCTGCTATGTGCCGTCTCTAGCAGCCACCCCTGCTCTATTTTTCTTTATAGCACTTGGATAAATTCTAGTTCTCCAGAGTGTAATGTCCATGAGGACAGGGACTGATGTCTGCTTTATCCACTGCTGCCTGTATCCAGCCCCCAGAGGAGCACACATAGTGGGCCTCACTGCAAGAAAGATGATTGCATGCGGATTTCAAGAAGAACGGAGAGAGCAGGAGTGGCTGCCAGGAGGCCTTGGGGTCCAGCGCTGTAATTCATCTGGGAGGAGGCAGTGACTGGACGAAGGCAGGGAATTTTACTGTCATAAAAGACTGCAGCATGCGATTTACAAATAATAACAACGTGCATAATAGTCTGTATTGTCAATTCCACATAGCAAAGTGATCCTCATAATATGTTTAATTTAGTTTGGCAGAACTCTTAAATCTCGGGAGAACTGGTGTTCCAACTGGTAAAGTTTCCGATACAAATACTGGTTGCTACTTTCATTTATAAGAAACACAAAATGGAATAATGACCATGTAGGTCAGAACTTCAATCACTGGCCAGTGACCTGACCTAGCTCTTTGCCTGATAGCTAGTAGTTTCTGAATACTGAAAGATGCTTTCCTCAAATGTTTGCTTTATCTGCATCATAAATGGCTAAAGGCATGTCGCCCTTCGAAATGCAATCCACATCACTGACATTGCCTCCAACACTGTAAGTCTACACAACTAAGGAAGCAATAAATCCAGCTCTGGATTGGTAACGTTGGCCCATTTCCATGGTGACAATATTCCCACCGTGGCAGATTCCAGGCTGCCAATGTGGCATCACTGAAGCCAGGGTTGGGAAGAGGTGAGTGGGGGATACCATGGAGAAAAATAATCTCAAGAGCAAAGATAATCATAAAATGCAGTAACATGATTAGGAAGTGATGGTTTCAAATATTTATCACCTTTGTTTTAGTACAATTTGCTTACTTGTAAGTTAATACCATTTATTTTTTTATTTATATTTTTTAATAATAATTTTTTATTATGTTATGTTAGTCACCATACAGTATATCCTTAGTTTTTGATGTAAAGTTCCATGATTCATTGTTTGTGTATAACACCCAGTGCACCATGCAATACGTGCCCTCCTTAATACCCATCACCAGCCTATCCCGATCCCCCAGCCCCCTCCCCTCTGAATCCCTCAGCTTGTTTCCCAGAGTCCATAGTCTCTCATGGTTCATTCCCCCTTCTGCTTACCCCCTTCATTCTTCCCTTCCTTCTCCTACCGATCTCTCTGCTATTTCTTATGTTCCATAAATGAGTGAAACCATATGATAAATGTCTTTCTCTGCTTGACTTATTTCGCTTAATATAATCTCCTCCAGTCCCGTCCATGTTGCAGCAAATATTGTGAAATTGTTCTTTCTAATGGTTGAGTAATATTCCATTGTATATATAGACCACATCTTCTTAATCCAGTCATCTGTTGAAAGGCATCTCGGCTCCTTCCACAATTTAACTATTGTGGACAATGCTGCTATGAACATTGGAGTGCATATGGCCCTTCTCTTCACTATGTCTGTATCTTTGGGGTAATACCATTTATTTATTTATTTATTTTTAAAGATTTTATTTATTTATTTGACAGAGAGAGAGAGGGCCAGGAGAGAGGGAACATAAGCAGGGGAAGTGGGAGAGGAAGACGCAGACTCCCAGCGGAGCAGGGAGCCCAATGTGGGGCTCGAACCCAGAATCCTGGGATCACGCCCTGAGCCAAAGGCAGACGCTTAACGACTGCGCCACCCAGGCGCCCCGTAATACCATTTATTTTTAAAAATTAAATTTTTATAACTTGGCATTTAACAACCAGCTCACAAAATTCTGGAAGATTTAACAATCAACTGTAATGAGTCAAATACAAGCTAACTCAGAACACAATTGGCACAGAAAGAGTCATTCCAGGAAGGATGCTAGAAGCTTGGCTTGCACAGTTGGATAGATGGTCTGTCGCTCACTTGGAGAGGGGACGCCGTGAGAACCACTTCAGCATGGACAGTGCAGGCGGGCAGTTGGGATCATGAAATCATAATCAGGCATGTCACGTTGGACATGTTAAAAAAACTTCCATGTGGAGATGCCCAGTTGGCAACTGCAAACTCAAGTTTAGAGCTCAGAGGTACACCGGGGATGGAGAAAGAAAGGAGTGGCTCATCGGTTGGTGGATGGTAAAAGAAGCTGTGGGCCTCGGGGAGATTCCCTGGGAAGAATGTGAAGTGAGAGCGGAGGAGCTGGGTCCAGGCTTGAGAAACGGCACTGAATGGCCGGATACGAACATGCTTGCAGGTGGACTCGAGGATGGTCCATGCAAGGGATGAGAGGTGCTGCCACATGTGCGGCCACACATGGTGCCACGGAGGAGATCAAGGTGCAAAATGCCATCAGCACCACTGAAAGCTACCAAAGAGTTTAAGTACAATGAAAACCCGAGGTTATTGGTGACTTTAATAAGAACAATTTTAATGTAGGGTTGGTTGGAATCCATATCACAGAGAACAGAGGAGTAAACCAAAAGTTGGGAAATAGAGACAGAAAAAATGAAATTTTTTCGTGTCTGTTAGCCATTTGTACATCTTCATTGGAAAAGTGTCTGTTCATATCTTCTGCCCATTATATGATTTGTTTATTTGTTTCTCATGTATTGAGTTTGAGAAGTTCTTTGTAGATCTTGGATACCAGTCTTTTATCTGTAGTGTCATTTGCAAATATCTTCTCCCATTCAGTGGGCTGCCTCTTAGTTTTTCTGACTGTTTCCTTGGCTGTGCAGAAGCTTTTTATCTTGATGAAGTCCCACAAGTTCATTTTATCTTTTGTTTCTCTTGCCTTTGGAGACGTGGCATGAAAAATTTTGCTGTGGCCGATGTCGTAGAGGTTGCTGCCTATGCTCTCCTCTAGGATTTTGATAGATTCCTGTCTCACATCAAGGTCTTTCATCCATTTGGAGTATATCTTTGTGTATGGTGTGACAGAGTGGTCAAGTTTCATTCTTTTGCATGCAGCTGAAGAGACTGTCTTTTTTCCACTGGATGTTTTTTCCTGCTTTATCAAAGATTAGTTGCCCAAAGAGCCGAGGGTCCACGTAGTGAAGAGAAGGGCCATATGCACCCCAATGTTCATAGCAGCATTGTCCACAATAGCTAAATCGTGGAAGGAGCCAAGATGTCCTTCAACAGATGACTGCATTAAGAAGATGTGGTCCATATATACAATGGAATATTACTCAGCTATCAAAAAGAACGATTTCTCAACATTTGCTGCAACATGGACGGCACTGGAGGAGATAATGCTAAATGAAATAAGTCAAGCAGAGAAAGACAATTATCATATAGTTTCTCTCATCTATGGAACATAAGAACTAGGAAGATCGGTAGGAGAAGAAAGGAATAAAGAAAGGGGGGTAATCAGAAGGGGGAATGAAGCATGAGAGACTATGGACTCTGAGAAACAAACTGAAGGCTTCAGAGGGGAGGGGGTGGGGGAATGGGATAGACCGGTGATGGGTATTAAGGAGGGCATGTATTGCATGGTGCACTGGGTGTTATACGCAACTAATGAATCATCGAACTTTACATCAAAAAATAAAATAAAATAAACAAAGCAAAAAAAAAGAAAGAAAAAATGAAATTGTTTTCTTTCTAGAAGCTTGGCTATTAAAAAAAAAAGTGAAAAAGCATAGACTCCAATGTGGGGTAATGTAGTGTTGAGAGAGGGTGTTATGGGAAATAAAAAACCTTGTTCAAGTCCGAAAGATGAAGGATAGAGTCTAGTAGAAAGATACAAGATTCAAGAGAGAATGAAAGTGATGTTATAAGAACTTGTGTGGATTCCAAAACCAGATCCAAATGCACAGGGATTTTATTAGATGTTTAGGTGGCGTTTCATGTCATACTTAGAACCAATTCAAACAAATTCCAGGAAAAAAACTTAAATGGAAATTATAAAAGTATCATAACTAGATGTTGATGAATTGTGTTTAACTATCTTACAATTGAAAAGGCCTCTGAGTGTGACACAAAACCTAGAAGCCATAAAAGAGAAGATGAGTGCATTAGACAACATGAGAAAAAACTTTTTAAAATTCCGCAAGACATGGGAGCGTGGGTGGTTCAATTGGTTAAGCGCCAGACTCTTGATTTCAGCTCAGGTCATGATCTCAGGGTCATGAGATCAGAGTCTGCTTGAGATTCTCTCCCACTGACCACCGCCCCCCCAAAATCTGCAAAGCAAAACACCATAATTAAAGTAAAAAGCAAATAGAGAACTCATGGGGGGCGGGGGACATGTAGCTCATATCACAAGGGCTAACTTCCTAAAAACAGAAAAAGCACCTAGAAAGCCATATGAAAAGCAACAAGTCAATAGAGAAATTAGTATAGAACAGCTCTCAGAATGGAAAACGCCAAGGGCCTTAAGTGAAGTTCAACATCACATATAAGAAATAAGAGCAAAAAGGAAACCACATCATTTTTTAATCTATTAGATTGAAAAAAATTAAGAGCAACAAGAGTCATTGATTTTGAGAAGAAACGGGCCATCGGGCATTTTCACGCGTCCAAGTGAACGTTGGCAGAGCCTCAGCGAGCACAAGGACATGCTGAAAACTGACAAACAAACTTGCATTTTGAACTTGCAGTTCCACTCTTGGGAACTTATCCTACAGCCCTGAGTGACCATATGCTCTATTTTATCCACGTTTAAGATGCGCTTTGGAAACTGGATGAGTTTGGCTCTCAGTGATGTGGCGTGTTTTAATTAGCGGCATTTTTCCCTTGTTCATGGCACATAAAATAACAGGATGTCTTAATATCAAGGCAACTGAGATTAGCTGACGTCAGTTTGCAGATGGTCCGTCACAGGCAGACTGGGGAGAAGCAATGAAAGCAAGGCAGGAACAGTGTGTGGAGTTGTCACAATTCATGCACAGACGTGTGATCTCTATCTGTGGCTTGGACGACACTGTGCTACCAATGCATGTTACACGTGCTTATATGTATATACGTGCATGTGCATGTCTGTCTAACCATGTGTCTGTGCCCGCTCACGCCTAACCGTTGGCTGGCGTATGTGTGTAACCGCTCTGGTTTCTGGCAGGATTCGGGAACCTCTGCTGTGTCTAGAGAAGAAAACTGGGTGGCCAGAGGATAGAACTTGAGGGAAGTTTCACCTCTTTTGTATTGTGTACACATTGTGCAAATAAATGTATCATCTAAAAGCTATAAAAGTGTATCATCTAAAGTAGAATGTTATGAAAACAGAAACAACCAGTCATCCGCACTGCAGACCCTGCTCTGCGTTGCTCACAATACGCTCTCCTCCTGACGACTGCACCTGCTTTAGCCACTGGGCTGGAGAGAAAGAAGGAAAGGAAATCAGTGCCACAAAATTACTCTCTATCCTGAGTCTAGCTATAGCAGGAAATCCTCAATTCAATAACCGAACGTCCTTTCTTTTTTTTTTTAATGATTTTTTATTGTATTATGTTAGTCACCATACAGTACATCCCCAGTTTCCGATGTAAAGTTCGATGATTCATTAGTTGCGTATAACACCCAGTGCACCATGCAATACGTGCCCTCCTTACTACCCATCACCAGCCTGTCCCATTCCCCCACCCCTCTCCCCTCTGAGGCCCTCAGTTTGTTTCTCATAGTCCATAGTCTCTCATGTTTCATTCCCCCTTCTGATTACCCCCCTTTCTTTATCCCTTTCTTCCCCTACCGATCATCCTAGTTCTTATGTTCCATAGATGAGAGAAATCATATGATAATTGTCTTTCTCTGCTTGACTTATTTCACTTAGCATTATCTCCTCCAGTGCCGTCCATGTTGCAGCAAATGTTGAGAATTCGTTTTTTCTGATAGCTAATATTCCATTGTATATGTGGACCACAACTTCTTAATCCAGTATATATTAAACATCATAAAATCCCTTTGAAAAGTCTGATTTGGGGCAACTGGGCTTATAAGTGAGTCTGGTTCTCATAAACTTTGAAAAAATCCTTATTACTTTTCTGATCATAAAAGCAATACCTTGTCAGGGAAAAAGAAAGAGAGAGAGAAGAACTCGATAGAAATTGCTAACATAGCAAACGGAAACAAATTTTGGCCGGGGTGGGAGTCGGGGATGTAGTCAACCCGGGAACGCCTGCTGCAAGCAGTGTTCTGGAATTTGAAAAAGCAGTGATTTTACATGTGGGCAGAATCATCACAACCCCAGCTAATGTCAACCAGTGGCATCGTAATGTCCAGCAAGTCAAACACCTGCTTGAAAGAGCTCTGCTTCCTACCACTGGCGGTGCTGCAAGGGGTACCCCGTGGGAGGACAGAGCCTCCCCAGCTGGTCTGCAAGTTCCTGAAGGCCATCTCTATGTTCTCACCATCGAGCTGGGTGCCTGTCAATGCATAGTTATGGAATGAATGAAGAGGTGGCCTGGGGTGGAGGAAATCCTACCCACCCGGAAGCCAGACCCACATCAGACTCAAACCTCAAAGCCTGCAAGCCAAGGGGTCTGAGTAGGTCACCCACCACCTCTGAGTCTTGACCGCTGTCCCTACAGTGTCCGTGGTAACACTTTTCTTGCTGCAGAAATCAAAAAGCCATCTATGCAAGCAAAGGCGCTCGCACAGCAGCAGGAAAAAGTCAGGGCACAATACACTTTTTTCCAGTATGGTGATTACTGCTGGGAAGGAACCCGGGATGCTGGGCAGAGTGGGGTCGCAGCGGCTCCCTGGGAGTGTGGGGCTGGCAATGCTTGCGTTATTAGGGCACGGCGCAGTCAGGCACGGCTCCATCCAGCGTCCCTGCAAACGAGCCCTGCCCACCACAGGGAACACATGTGCTCAGCAAGTGAAGTAAAGTCCTGCATTCTCGAAGCCTCTGCTTAAAACCAGGAGGACACTCCTAGACCTTGTCTGCTGAGGCTGCTGGAGAAACCACACATCTTCGAGGACTGGCTGAGCCCCAGGCTGCGGCCCTGTATCCTTCTCTGGTCGCTGGTCAGATTCCCCACTCGTGGCCACAAAGGCTGTTTCAAACCTTGTTCCCTCCCTAAGGCTGCTCCCCCACTGCCTGTCCTGCGTTCTTAGGGAAGACAACCTCACTCACCAGCCCACAGAGAAATCGCCTCAGAGAGATGTGATCCATATACTGACAATCCCGGTATGACGTGTACAATTCTATGGTTTTACTCTAGTCACAGAACTGGGCGCCTGTCAAATCCATCAATCCCAGAACCTTTTCATCACCCCAAATAAACCCTGTGCCCATGAAGCATTCACTTCCCGTTCTCCCCTTCCCCCGTTCCCAGCCGAGGCGACCTCTCGTCTACTTCGTGTGTCTCTATATTTGCCTATTCTGGACCTTTCATAAAAACAGGATAATACAACATGTGGCCATTGTGACTGGCTGCTCTTCACGCGACGAAAGTTTTCAAGGTGCATCGGGCTGTACCTGGCTTCGATGACTCTGTCATGCGGGCGCACCTCACTTCATCCATTCTCCGTTGACGGATGTCTGCGTGATTTCACTTTTCGGCTATTAAGGGGGTGGGGGGAAAGACTGCTGTAAACATTCTTGTACACATTTTTGCAGGGACACACGTTTTTATCCGCCTCGAGTCTACACCTGGGAGTGGAATTGTTGGGTCTTACGGTAACTGTGTGTTTAGCCATTTGAGACACTACCACAGACTGTTTTCCCAAGTGGCTGCAGATTTTACATTCCCACCCGCAGGGAGAGGCTTCCTGGGTCTCCACATCCTGGCCCACACCCATCATTGTCTCTCTTTTGGATTCTAGCATCCTGGTTGGGGTGAATCTTCATCTCATTGTCTTTGCATAGCTAGTCTTTAGCTCCTTGAACCCCCTTGTCTCACTATTGATTTCGTATAATCATAGTACATATAATATGATTATATTTATATATGTATATATTACACAGACTATGAATGAAAATATAAAAATATATAACATATATAATATAAATATGATATATATAATAGAAATAAAACTATAGGGGCGCCTGGGAGCCTCAGTCAGTGAAGCATCTACCTTCGGCTCAGGTCATGATCGCAGGGTTCTGGGATCGAGCCCTGAGTCCGGCTCCCTGCTCAGTGGAGAGCCTGCTTCTCCCTCTCCGTCTGCCTGCCGCTCTGCCTACTTGTGCTCTCTCTCTGTCAAATAAATAAGTAAATATCTAAAAAAAAAAGTAAGAAAGAAATAAAACTGTAATAGAAAGTAAACAAAGAAACCCTAATTACCTAAATTACGAAACGTGTAAATCCATCATGATGCATTTCCTTAGGAGTGGCTGTTACAAGGGCGGGGTAGGTCACAGGTGTGACCCTGAAGCCTCCGACCACCAGCTCTGCAAATCGCCTGCTGATGGCATCGGTCCTTAGCAGATCCCTCCCTTCTCAAAAGAGCAGGAGCCTTCTTTCTGAATCGGCTCCATCCAGCCTAGGGTCTGGGCCCCACCCACTCACACCGTTGGAAAGGGGCTTCCTTTCAATTCTCTGTACTCGCTTTCTTACCAGTGTCACCAACCACAGAAAAATCCCCTTTCTACACTATACTTCCACAAGCATCTGATGCAGCAGACACCCCAAGGCAGTCCCAGTGTCGCTGCTCCCTGAGCCCGGGCGGCCTGGCACCCCGTTCACCGTCTGTTGGCCATGCACCTGCGTCCTACGCCGTGAGGAAGGTGTGCCCGGAGACCTCGACGCCCGCCCGACGGAGCCCGGCCCCCACGGCTCTTACAGTTATTGTCTCCAAAACTGTGGTCGTGATTTGAATAAACACTGTGGGCAAGTAACACCACAGTTCAGATGCAAGTGTCGTGTGGCGGGATGTAAGCTTCTCAGCAACCCCTATCCACAGCCCGACCCCCGAGGCGAGCACCACTCCCGGCGTCTTGGGGACCCTCACAGAGATGGGAGCGCTGCACTCGCGTGGGACAATCGTGGGAGAGGAAAGTACACACGTAATAGCCTCCTGAGCGCCCTATTCTGGCATTGGCGTTGCTCCCATTTTGGGGATGCTTCAAGGTCAGCACCAAGACTCACCTGGTCCTTCGTGCTCCTAGCGCTATTAGTAGTACAAATGTTATTACCATGTCGTCCAATATTATAAATATACAATGATAAGGAAATACGATTAATTAGACATCATTAAAATTCATAATAAAAATCGTCAAATTTACCTCGAAAGATGTACCGGGTGACAATTTCCAGCCGCAGAACAAGAGCGCGTCTCTCTCCCCTTAACTTCCCCAAGTGCTGTTGTCTTTGATCCATGTCAACCTGACAGGTGAACAACAGAGTCAGACTATCATGTAAGTGGGCATGAACCTAAATACATACATACATACATACATACATACATACATACATGCATACGTATGCAGGAGTCCTAACTTGAGCGAGGCAGAACATGTCTCCAAGTGTCTAGTCGCTTTTCGTACTTGTATTGGGTGCAGTGGTGGAAACTCTCTGTGTCTTCTCTGCCCTCTATTTCTATTTTATTTTAAATACTTTCTTATTGGTTTGTTAGAAAAATTAACCCTTTGATTGCGACAAAAACTGCAATTTTTTTTGCAAGATTGTCTTTTTTGTTTTGAATTTGTTTGTGGTCAAGTTTTTCCCTGTATCAGGTCAAATGTGTTAGTTCAGGTCCGGTGTAATAGCTAAAGAGAAAGTCTGCATTCCTATGCTTTCTTTTAGTGCTTTTAGTGTGTGTGTGTGTGTGTGTGTGTGTGTGTTCTTTATATATACTGATAGTTTGAGCTATTGAAAATTTGTTTTCTACAATTTATTTATTCCAGATACTATCTAGTTATTTTTTTCCAAATATAATCCTTATTTAATAATATTTTTCTTTCTAATTTAAAATAACATTTTCAAATTTTTTACCAAATTGGGTCTGTACAGGTGTCTCTTCTCCATTTGTCTTTTCTAAAGCCGGGATCACATTGATTTAATTATCGTAATTTCATTTAAGAATTTTTTTTGGAAAGCTTGTTTATTCCTCCCTTCAAAAAATGCTTTTAGGTTTTTTTATTGCAATTATATTAAACGTATAGATTCACCAAGGGAGAGTTGATAATTCCATGAAGTGGAGTCCTGTCCAAGCAGAGTAGGCTTTCCCATTTATCAAGTCTGGCATGGCCTTTCATGCTGTTTTAATGTTTTCTTCATCGCGATCTCCGCCATTTCCTGGTAAGTTCATTCCCCAGCTGTGTCATGTTTTTTGTAGATGTTACAAATGGCTTTTTTCTTCCACCATAACCTCCCTCTCTGGGTGTGAGACAGCAATTAGTATCTGTATATTAATTGTGCTATTCTGACCCTTTCTGGATTCTGTCATGTCTAATTGCTTTTCAACTGTTTCTTCTTGGTTTTTCCACTTTTTTCCGTAGTGATAACAGTACTTCCTCCACTCTCGTTTCCTTCTCCTTTCTAGTTGCATTGACTATCTAGATTAAGATCAATAAGAGTTGTAACATTTCACGTCCTTTTGTCTTACACCTGACTTTATGGGGATGCTTTCGATGTTTCCTTATGAAGCATTAAAGTGCCTTTCGAACAGAGATGACTATTCAAATTCGAATAGTCAATTTCAAATAGAGATGACTATTCAAAAAATATTTTATCTCCATGTGGTTTTGATTTCTATTTCCCTGATGGCTAATGATGTTGAACATTTTCTTCATGTGTCTGTTAGCCATTCCTATTGAGATACCACCTTACACCAGTTAGAATGGCAAAAATCAATAAGGCAGGAAACAGCAAATGTTGGCGAGGATGTGGAGAAAGGGGATCCCTCTTACACTGTTGGTGGGAATGCAAGTTGGTACACCCACTTTGGAAAACAGTGTGGAGGTCCCTTAAAAAGTTAAAAATAGGGCTACCCTATGACCTAGCAATTGCACTAATAGGTGTTTACCCCCAAAGATACAGATATAGTGAAAAAAAGGGCACATGCACTCCAGTGTTCATAGAAGCAATGTCCACAATAGCCAAACTGTGGAAGGGGCTGAGATGCCCTTCAACAGATGATTGGATAAAGAAGATGTGGTCCATATATACGATGGAATATTACTCAGCTATCAGAAAGAATGAATACCCACAATTTGCTTCGACATGGATGGAACTGGAGGGGATTATGCTAAGTGAAGTAAGTCAAGCAGAGAAAGACAATTATCATATGGTTTCACTCATATGTGGAACATAAGGAATAGCATAGAGGACATCAGGAGAAGGAAGGGAAAATGAAGAGGGGGAAACCAGAGGGGGAGATGAGCCGTGAGGGACTCTGGACTCCAGGAAACAAACCGAGGGTTTCAGAGGGGAGAGTGGTGGGGGGTGGGTTAGCATGGTGAAGGGTATTAAGGAGGACAAGTGATGCAATGAGCACTGGGTGTTATATGCAAACAGTGAATCATGGAACACTACATCAAAAACTAATGAAGTACTATATGGTGACTAACATAACATAATTTAAAAATAATTAATAAAAAATAAAAAATATTTTATCATGAACATTTAAAACATAAATAAAATTAGAAAGTATAGATGTTTTTTAGAAAATAAACCTCATAAACCAAATAACCTAGATTCAATAATTGCTAACATCCTAACTCACTCGCTTTACACACGTGTGCACCCTGTGTAGCTACACCCATTGCTGACTGATTTCAAGTAAATAATGGAAGTCATGGAGCTCCAAAACACCAAGCTATTCCTCTCATGGACACAAATCCCTATTAAACAAAACAAAATCAATAATTTGTATAATACCCAGCTTTATTAGAATAATACCCACATTTTCAAATGTGCCCAATTGACCACAAAGTGGATTTTATGGCAGGAAATGATCAGAAATCACAAATTTCATTTAGTTTGTTTTATCTTGTCTTGGATATATTTCAGATTGCTGAGAAAGCAAGATTTATTCTTTTTTATTTATAATTTAGATGTAGCAATTATCAACTGTTTTTCTAGCATCTAATGGGAATTTTTTCTCTTTTTGCTCTATTAATGTGGTGAATTGTTACTAAAGGTTTCCTAATATTGAAAGCAGTTTGTATTCTGGGAACAAAATTCTCTTGATATTATTTTTTCCAATGTGTTACTGGATACTATTATTAAGTGAGATTTGCCTGTGGTTTTTGTTTTTCACACTGTTTTTTTTTTTTAACCTTTGATAACAAAGCTGTATTTGCTTCCTTTTTTTTTAAGATTTATTTATTTATTTGAGAGTGCGTGCATGCATGTGAGTAGGGGGAGGGGCAGAGCAAAAGGGAGAGAGGATCTCAAGTAGATTCTGTGCTGAGCACAGAGCCCGACGCAGGGCTCGATCTCCCGACCCTGAGATCACAACCCTTAGATCATAACCTGAACTGAAACCAAGTGTCTGATGCTTAACTGACTATGCCACCCGGGTGACCCTTTGCTTCGATTTCTTAAAAAGTAAGATGTTCTTCTTTTTCTGTACCCTGAGATAGTATAAACAGTATTGGAGGCAGTTCTGCTAGCAGTAGGGTGACATGCTCCCCCCACAAACCAGCTCTCCCGCTGTGACACTTGGACAGAGTGGGGCTGTAACTCCAGTTACTCTCCGCTCCATATGACTTCCATCTTTCACCCTCTCTCTCTCTCTTACTAGCTCTTCCCTGAGCTCTGGAATGTCTGGGTTTTTTTCTCTTTCACTTTACATTGCTTGGTGGTGGTAAGTTAATTAAGATTTCAAAGATTTTCTGAAGATGTGTTGAGCCTATTCCGTGGTCACCTTCTTCTGGTGAGTACTCTCGACCTGCCACATCTTCTTGCTTTCCCTTGAAGTGCCTTTGAATAGATCTCAGCGTGGTTTATTTTTGCCTAGTTATCCCGAAAGAGGTGAGTTCTTGAACCACCCAAGAACTGTCTGTGGAGGAGGGGTCCAGACCATGTTCCAAGCAGGAGGAATTTTCCTTCTTATCTATGAACATGGGTTAATTATTTTAGCCTTTGCTTCTCCCCAGCCAAAGGAGGGCAGAAACAGTAGGCTCCTCAAAGAAAAGGTATGTTTCTTCTCGCCTGTACCTGACCCCTACGAGGCAGGTTTCTGAAGGTGCCGTTGCAATAAATGGATTGTAAGTGAATGTTCCGTGAGTTACATCCAATGGTAACTTCCAGCTGAGAAGGGTTTGCTTGTTACTCAGGACAGCAGGGCAGTGAGGGGGAGAGGTCCTCTGCAGACAGAGTGTCTCGTCTGAATCCCACCAACACCTCTTCCTGCCTCTGCGAGCTTCAGATTCCCCAACTTGAAAATTTGAATTAGTGTATGTATTGAGATGAATTAAGGGAGGTCATCGCATGACACTCATCCTAGCGCTGCTCAGGGAATAGAAACCATTACTGTTACTATGTTTAGTTGAACCCAATTAAGAGAATTGGAAGGAAAGCCCGAGAAAAATGGCATGTAGATCCCTCTCTCCACCAACAGGTGAGGTCTCCAACCATGCAGGTCCAGAATCTTAACCTTAATGGACTCATTTTCACTAATTAAATTGGCAGCCAATCAGTTCAAAACCAAGATGTGAAATTCTCCATCAGCAGTGTAGACTAACACTGATTAACGTACAGCCATGCTAAGTGGTGCCGTGTGGAGGATGCTCCGGGCACACAGGCTCTTTGGGTGGAAGGGAGGGTGGGCACGAGGCTGGCGGAACACTGGAGGCTGGTGAGAGAAGAAAGGAAAATGACTTTGGGTGCTCCCTCTGCCTCCCCAGGCGTGCAAATGCTCTGCCTGAAAACTAGAGGACTGTGTTCCCAAAATGTGTATCCATGAGACATGGACCCACCTTCATTCATGCGCCCTTGACCACCAGCTCTTGCCTCCATCCAACACTGCTCCCACTTCCACACCCAGGTTTTCACCATTTCCTTCCAGTTTTTGGTCATTCATGGTTGTGTAGGAGCCATTTTGCAGAAGCCTCCAAGAACGATGCAATTTCCAGGCGTCTTGATGTTTAACTGCCCTGTGGGTCCCTCAGATCTACTGTGGTTATAGCAAGAGAAAGACACCCCTTGTTTTTGGACACCCTTTGTTCTTTCTCTGACTCTTGCACACGTCAGTAATTTACTCCCATTTTTTTTTTCCTAAGAACATTTCACAATATAAATTGTGGCCTGGAAAATGGTGTGTTTCCTCTGCTTCCAGACAAGGAAAGCTGTAAATAATTTAAAGTTCCTGCTGTGCAAAATTACCCAAACAGAAAGTGCATTTTTTATGCTTGGCACTGAGGATGGTAAAATAAGAAATTGTGCCAATTTTCCTACAGGTGAAATTTTAGCTTCTTTATAACATAAGCACTTTGACTCTGAAATAAGTAATGTAATGAGATTTCTTGTAAGGCGTGCCAGCATTATTGTGGGGCCATAGGAATAATGGTCCACATTTACCTTTCTCAAAAAAAAAAAAAGACTCACAAAATTACTGATTGTAAGTCTGAGCCTGGGACCATTAAGTCACACCTCAGGGCTCAAAGACTGTGCTCACTAATAGCATTTATGTCACCACCACTGTCCAGGTCAGCATACCCAGCTTACATGAAAAGATTATTTTGTAGCACAAAATTCTGATTTGTGTGTTCTTTGAATTTCCATAAGCCACCATATTTTGAAACATCAATGTGACCTATTTTTCATCCCCTCATTAATGAGTCACGGTAAAATGGCACCATGTCTTGTTTCAGCTTGACCTTCCTGCATTGTGAGCGCCTCCAGAGGTGTCCTGCTGTCTCTCCAAGGACTGTAGGAGTTTCCTCCTTCATGTCCAGGTAAGCCCTGAGACTGGCAAAACCCCACTCCACAAACCCCAAGTTCTCAGAGCAAGAAGAAGAGAGAGGCCACCTTGCTCAACTCTTTCCCCCAGGAAACCTATGCGGGGAGGGTGTCATGGAAAGAGGGGCGGTTTCTTGATCTTCTGTTCAGGCGCCATTTTGTAATGAGGGCAGCTTCCCTGGATACCAGACCAGTGGCTCTCACTTCAGCTCAGCAGATACAGTTCTCATTCTGCATGAGTGGGGAAGGGTTTTGTCTTCAGATTTTATAAATACAAAGCACAAACATGAACAGAGAAGAGCCAAATATACATCAAAGATTACGAGGCTCCTGGGTGGCTTAGTGAGTTGTGTCTGCTATGTGATTTTGGCTTAGGTCATGATCTTGGGGTGTGAGATTGAATCCCACACTGGGCTCCATGCTTAGTGGGGAGTCTGCTTGGGATTCTCTCTCTCTCTCCCTCTCCCTGTGGCCCTCCCCCCACAGGCTCTCTCTTTCTTTCTCTCTCTCTCTCTGGAATAGATAAATAAATCTTTAAAAAATGATCATCATAAAAATTATTTGCCAGCAGCTGCTAAGTACCATCAAACACATGCACAACCAGAGTTTGCTTCTGGTGGCAGCTGTCCATCCCTCTCACACAGGGGCTTCGTCCTTTGGTGACAAAAGTTCAGTCTCTATACCTCTCTACACCCCTTCTCTTGCAGGACGTCTGTGTGCTGAGCAGTTCTGAGCAGATGTTGAAACGCCAGAGTCCTCACAGGTATGAATGAGCTTGGCTTATATTTTCTACAAAGAGACAAGAAAGAAGGAGTGAGAAAGGAGGGAGGGAGGAAGAGAGAAATTAAAAAAAAAATAAAAGCAAACACAAAACACTGCTTCCTGTCAAATGGTCTCCACGGTTGCAGCAGGAGGGGTGCTACGGGTCTCTCTGACTATAGGAGACAGAAGACTAAATCGTTGCTCAGGACCCTGCATTCTGCTGGGCATGTCCCAGGGCAGCAGCTGGCATTGCAGGCAGCCTGCTTGGTGGGCTTGCCCCAGCCCCACACGGGTTCTGGCGCTGCTCCTTTGGGGAGACCTCCCGCGACCCCTGAAGCAGGCTGGCTCTTTCCCTCAGGTGCTCATCACACACTGTGGTTGCCACCCTCTTTCAGTGTCTTTCTTCTCTACTAATTTATAAACTCTGTGGGGAAAAGCATTGTATCAGCCATGTTTCTGATTCCATTCCCTGAGCCGCCTGGTCAACAGTCAACAGTTGAATTCATGAGCTCAGGCCGTCTCATTAAACACTTTCCCACTCGCTTACATGAGGTGACAGGTTCTGTGTTTTCCTGAGACCAGAGGATATTTGCCCTTTCTTGCATTCATCCGGGGTTGACCATGTACTGAACTCCTGCAAACATGGCTTGGTTGGCTCCTGGGGGTCTTGGGGAAAGAGTGGTAGCCAACCAATCCAGGAAGAGCTTCCTTGGCTCCCAGCCTCGACGGTCTTCCGAACTTTGGGCTCCACGTGCCGTACATTTAATTCGGGCAGAGTGGAAGAGTCTTGAAACCATCTCATCTAACTTGTTGACGCTACTCTTGGAGAAATGGAACCATTAGCCTGTTAAACTTCTCCAGAGAATACACCTCATCCTCCAACCTGAAACAGGGGAAGCTATCGAGTTGGAGATAAACCCAAAGGCAGATGCCCGGCCCCCCCGCCCCGTTCCACCCACTATGAATTGGAAGTTACCCCAAGGCAGGACTCAGGTGGTCTTAACTTGTATCATCCTTGGACAATTACAAGCTGAACAGATACCTTTGGATGGCAACTGTTGTATGTCTTCCCTGAGCTTCGGTGCAAACTGGATCCTCTTCGAAAATATCTATTACTTAAAACAAAAACAAAAACAAAAAACCCAAACTGAGTTTCTTGTCACATGATGGACTCACAGAATACAGAGTTTGAGAGCTAATCTTTACGACTCACTGCCAGTGTCTCTGCTGCTCTCTGGGTAAAAGGAGGCTTGCCACACCACTGGAGTCGGACAGCCTGCTTTGCCACTGACCTCCTGAAAACGAACTTGAGCTGAACGGCCCCTCACACTTGGGATGTCCAGCATGGATGACAGGATCCAAGCTCAGCTTCTGGCTTCTTAGCAATTTCTCCCCAGTGAACACTTAAACCTCCAAAACGGAGTGTGAGTAATATAGTGAATGTTTCACCTTCCAGCTTTATTTCATAAACTATAAGCACCTACTTGCTGGTATGTGCCAGTCGGTCTCCTGTATTCTAGGTATGGAGTACCAACTTAACAGCCTTGTTTTTCTCCCTCGGGAATAATTTAGAGCACATTTACCCCCAAAGAGTGTAATTTGAAGGAATCTTGAAATGACTTTCCCTTCATTTTTAGCACTGTTTCTAGTAATCCCCAAAGGCCAAGAGGGTGTTATGACTGTCCTTGAATGGAGCTGCTGACTGTGTGAGCTGCGCGCATGGCACTGGCAGAAAGAATTCAGGAAAGGCCTCTTGGGTGCAACTCCCTTAGACTGATTGCAGGGGAACATAAAGCATTCCCCCCACCCGTTAGTCCCGGGGCCAAATTCCCACCCTGACATAATCTTCGGGTGGAGCATGGTCTCCAGGAGGCTCCTTCTCAACCGCAGACACACCATCTGCAGAAAGGTCGGTGCTCTCCTCACTCAGCAGGTTTCTGATCAGATTTGTGGGACGTGACTCAGGAGGGCTCTGCACGAGTGTGCTGGTCTTCTTCTGCATGACACGAGAGCCTACCCTACATGGGGCTGTCACAGAAAGAAGAGTGGTCGTCAGGATCCTTCAGTCCCCAGAGGCCCTGGAAACGGCCGGGTGTAAAGAAACTATGTCCGTGTTTGGGCAGTGTTAGGGCTTTCTGAATAACTTTGTCTGCAAACCGGGGGTCCTGGGCTCAAAGAAGGTCTCAAGAAGTTAAGTACAACTGGAACGAGTGAGAGAACCCCAGGGAGATGCGCTAACTCTGGCTGGATGTTGACGTTTCAAGTCTAGAGACAGAAACATCTCTAGGTGTAGCAAACTGGACACCAGGGCTCACCTGGCCTTGGAGGGGATGTATTTACACTCCAAACAGTTAGAATGAGAACCCAGGAGCCTTTCCCTTCCACCTCTAGGGAGCAAAGGTTTTCCTCCCTCCTCTTGGGAGGGAACAGGAGGCAGCTGCCTCTGCCTCCCATGCATTAGGAGAGAAAATTCGTTCTTCGCTCGATGCAGACTTTGTGTTTGTGCACGGCATTGGCCTACTTCTCGCCACGTCACCCCAGGGGTGAGAATCAAGGCACGGGGAACCCCGCCGAAGCTATTTGCTTCCCAAATGAATAATGATCATCTGTCTTTAATCCAGAATATACATTCTCATGTACACATTCAGGATAAAGTTAACAAAGATGAATATGAAATTATGAAATCCTAACAGCAATTCAAAGGGGAAAAAATAGCCCACTCTATTTCCCTTTGATCTTCACCTGTGGCTAGTCAAGGGGAGGGAAGGACTGTTCTAAAGGGTAAAAATGGGGTGAGTGGAGAGAATTCTTACTTTATCTATATTTGTTGCCATTGCTTTTTTCCTTTGCCAAATATATGGTGCTGGATTTGAGTCCGTTAAATCAGGCGTTCCTGCCCCCAACCTAGCTAACAAGTCGGGCTAGAAAATTCTTCATTGTGAGGACTGTCCTGTGCATCGGAGGAAATGCAACAGCAATCCTGGCCTCTGAAAACGGGACGCCAATAGAAACACCCGCTCCCCCTGAGCTGTGACAACCAAAAATGTCCCTAAACATTGCCAAATGTCCAGTAGGGGGCAAAATCGCTCTGGTTGAGAACCACTATTGTAAAAGCACACGTGACACCATAGACCCATGATGGGAAGAACTGGTTTTATGCACAAACCAACCAGATTATTTCTCCTTTGTCTGAAAAGGTCTTCCTAGACATCCCCATAAGTAACCCATTCAAATGGTAACCAAGCCTTTCATCCACAATGATTAAGTTGAATCTGCAAAGACCCCCGTGAAAGGTACCACCGCTGCATAGACCCACTTGGAAGAGACTGCCAGACTGGATGGCTAACACAGCAAATGCTCTTTTGGAGATCAGCATTTGACAGAGGGGAAGGGTCAGGGTCCAGAAGGGGAAAGAGAGACTAATGAAACAGACAAAGGGTGCAGAAACTGAACAGCAGTAGGGCTAAAGCCTAGATTCACCCCATACAAAATTTTGCAAAGAAAGAGCACCACTGAATACAGAATCATTTAGAAAACAAAATGCACAACATTTGAGAATGTCATAAAAGTCAGCAGGCTAGGTCGTGGGAAGTGAGGTCCATTTGTGTCCCCCTTTGTTCGAACATGAGGGAATGAGCAGAGAAGCAGCTCAAATGAGAACATGTGAGTGTGGAAGGACACGCAGCCTAGACCATGGGGGCAAACTGGGGAGAAGGTGCTCAGAGAGGAGGGGTTCATATCTTCCTTACGATTGCCTTATTGCCTGGACAACTGATGTGCCTTAAATTGAGGTTATTTATCTCAATACTCCTCTCCTCCAATTGGCTCTAGATTTTTCTGGCAGTTCTGGTCTTCACCATGAATATTTCTGCTGAGGTACCTAGCCTAGGACCTGACACACTAGAAGGACCAGAAAATAGGGGAATCCATGCGGAAGGGAAGCACTGTGTTAATGAAGCTTTGTTTATGTATCTGCCACTGCTGGTGGCTATGCCTCAAGATTAAAGATGTGCTTCAGAAGGACATCCAATCATGGAGAGCCACTCATAGCCACCAGTGTAGACAGCCTACAGAAGGGGAGGGCTGGGTGCCACCACCTGAGTCCTCAAGAACTCTCAACGTGAAGGCATCAAAGTCCCCGGGCAGAGTATGGTCTGGCAAGCTGTAGTCACTTTCCATGGCATGTGAGAGATTACCACAACCTTAGTGGCTTCAAACAACACCTACTTATTATCTCAGTTTCTGTGGTTCAGGACTACAAAGCACAGCTTACCTGGTCCTCTGCTCAGGGTCTCCCAAGGTTAAGGTGTGTGCTGGGCTGTGTTCTCATCTGGAAGCTGGGTTGAGGAGGAATTCACTTCCAAGCTTACGCGGGAGGTTGGCAGAATTCCTCAGTGGCTGTTGGCCAGAGGCCGTCCATAGCTCCTCCAGGTGCCCACGGCTGTGTCTCCACAGGCGGTCCACAGCATAGCATATTGCTTCTCCAAGGCCCACAGGAGAGCAAGTGTGAGTGCTAGTAAGACGGAGCCTTACACAACATGGTGTAATCACAGGACACACCTCCTGCCACCTTTGCCATATTCTATTGATTAGAAGCAGGTGATAGATCCCACCTAAACTCAGTGAAGGGAGATTTCACAAAGCCATGAACACCAGGAGGCAGGGCTCACTGGGGATCACCTTAGGATCTGTTCACCACAGGAAGGAATTAAATAAAAAAGAATTGTAACAGGGATGCCTGGGTGGCTCAGTCAGGTAAGCGTCTGCCTTCATCTCAGGTCATGATCCCGGAGTCCTGGGATGGAGTCCTGCATCGGGTTCCCTGCTGAGTGGGGAGTCTGCTTCTCCCTCGCCCCAGCCCCTCCCCCCACTTGTGTTCTCTCCTTCTCTCTCTCATAAAAATGAATACATAAAATCTTAGAAGAAGAAGAAGAAGAAGAAGAAGAAGAAGAAGAAGAAGAAGAAAAAGAAGAATTGTAACAATTCTCCCCCACTCAGCTTCCCAAGAGCTGTTCAGGGGACACAGTTACCATCACTTTTCCAAAATTCTGACATTCCCCACTGTTGGGAAAGTTAAGGGAAAAACTGAACTGCAGGATGGGTTTCCTTTTCCATGCAATGGCTCTCACTGTGACAGATCTCTGGTCCTATCCCATTCATGACTATGACCTGCTGCCTAAACAGAGTAGGATTGGGGGAAGGGGCTCCATCACTTCAGAAACTCTGGTTTGAAATGCTGACCTGTAAATTCATAAACTTTTGGTGCACTGTTTCCTAGCAGGAAAACTGAGATCACACTGACCGCCCTTTTTTCCATCCCTGGACAGGACCAGAGCCCTTCGCCTGAAGCTCGGTCATAGCCAACATCATTTTTAATGAGGGGTCACGTACACGATCTTGTGATCCTGGAAATCTAATTGGTCCTTTCCTTGCCCACTCTGGCCAGTTTCTCTGAAATGTTCCTTATTCTTTTCTGACCTCATTAGAAGTAGGTTTGTTCCATCTTGATGGTGTGTTTCCAGACCCAGTTCTTACCCACGGTTTGACTAAGCACAAAATGTTTCCTTCATCAGGTAAATCAATTAAGAGGCCGGTCACTCAGTAAGCCCAATCATACCTAGGCTTAAGGCTAAAAATAGAAGGAGAGAAAGTCCTTCCAGCTGTGGAAGCAAAAATGATTCACATTCTAAACCTCTCTATGGATGACTCCTTGTCAAGGAAGAGTTAGCCCCCATTTCTCTACCTGGAAGCACTGGGCTCTGAGGAGGGCGATTTGAGCAGGTTGTACAAGTTGAAATTGCTCCTTCTCACCATCCCCTGCCCCTGATTCACCTCCGTTCTTCAGAAGGGCCACAAATGAAGGTGCGTGTCTGGCTTGTAGACCACAATGAACTCTTATTCTCACAGAAGTCATTTGTAATTTGTTTTACCTCTTCTTGCATATTACACTTGTATCCTTCTTTTCTTATTTTGATCTTTTTAAAAAAATTACAAGGTGTTTCTTCATGTCATCTGTGAAGAGAGACAGTTTGACTTCTTCTTTGCCAATTTGAATACCTTTTATCTCCATTTGTTGTCTGATTGCTGTTGCAAGGACTTCTAGTACTATGTTGAATAATAATGGTGAGAGTGGGCATCTTTTTTTTATTAAATTTTTTTATTATATTATGTCAGTCACCATACAGTACATCCTTGGTTTTTGATGTAAAGTTCGATGATTCATTAGTTGCGTATAACAGTGGGCATCCTTGTCGTGTTCCTGATGTTAAGGGAAAGGCTTTCAGCTTTTCCCCATTGAGAATGATATTCGCCATAGGCTTTTCATAGATGGCTTTTATGAAATTGAGGAATGTACCCTTTATCCCTACACTCTGAAGGGTTTTAATCAGGAAAGGATGCTATATTTTATCAAATGCTTTTTCTGCATTAATTGAGAGGATCATATGGTTCTTGTCTCTTTTCTTGTTGATATAATCTATCACACTGATCGATTTGCATATGTTGAACCACCCTTGCATCCCAGGGATGAATCCCATTTGGTCATGATGGATAATCCTTTTAATGTATTGTTGGATCCTATTAGCTAGGATCTTGTTGAGAATTTTGGCGTCCATATTCATCAGGGATATTTGTCTGTAATTCTCCTTTTTGATGGGGTCTTTGCCTGGTTTGGGGATCAAGGTAATACTGGCCTCATAGAATGAGTTTGGTAGCTTTCCTTCTGTTTCTACTCTTTGAAACAGCTTCAGGAGATTTGGTATTATTTCTTCTTTGAATGTTTGCAGAAGATATGAACAGACACTTTTCCAATGAAGACATACAAATGGCTAACAGACACAGGGAAATTCAAATCAAAACCACAATGAGATACCACCTTACACCAGTTAGAATGGCAAAAATTGACCAGACAAGAAACAACAAATGTTGGAGAGGATGTGGAGAAAGGGGATCCCTCTTACACTGTTGGTGGGAATGCAAGTTGGTACAGCCACTTTGGAAAACAGTGTGGAGGTCCCTTAAAAAGTTAAAAATAGAGCTACCCTATGATCCAGCAATTGCACTACTGGATATTTACCCCAAAGATACAGACGTAGTGAAGAGAAGGGCCATATGCACACCAATGTTCATAGCAGCATTGTCCACAATAGCTAAATTATGGAAGGAACCGAGATGCCCTTCAACAGATGACTGGATCAAGAAGATGTGGTCCATATATACAATGGAATATTAGCCATCAGAAAGAATGATTACCCAATATCTGCAGCAACATGGATGGGACTGGAGGAGATTATGCTAAGTGAAGTAAGTCAAGCAGAGAAAGACAATTATCATATGGTTTCACTCATTTATGGAACATAAGAAATAGGAAGATCAGTAAGAGAAGGAAGGGAAGAATGAAGGGGGGGTAAACAGAAGGGGAAATGAACCATGAGAGAGTATGGACTCTGGGAAACAAACTGAGGGTTTCAGAGGGGAGGGGGGTGGGGGACTGGGATAGGCTGGTGATGGGTATTAAGGGGGGCACGTATTGCATGGAGCACTGGGTGTTATACGCAAACAATGAATCATGGAACATTATATCAAAAACTAAGGATATACTGTACGGTGACTAACATAATATAATAAAAAATTGTTACTAAAAAAACACAAGGTGCTTCTTCAACTTACATATCATGGGTTTTAGCCTTGTAAAAAACTTCAAGGATATCAACTTCTCGTCTTAGAAATGAAGTTAGTGGGAATAGTGCAGTCGAGTGGCCTGCCAGGGGCCCCCTGGTGACTTACTGAGAGCAGGAGCAGATCACACAGGAATCCTGAAATTATCGGACACTGTACTAGCTTCGTGGGAGGGCAACCATAGAGACGTGGTCAGTGTCGGATCCCTGGATTACCAGGTTTGTTGTGACCTCGTGGTGACAGGCTCACAACTGAACCACAGCTCAGAAGAACCTAGAAGATGCCACACTCAGGGAATTGAGTCTGGGGCCTTCCCACCCGCATCCTGTATTTTTCATCGTTTTTCTTTCTTGCCTTCCTAGAACTCATGTTTTCTTGTAATACCAGCACCAGAATCCTTCACCCTTATACCTCTCCTTCTCCACCTCTCATCTCCTAGTGACTTCATTTAGGACACTGCTACCATTGTCCCCTCCCCCTCAACCTGAAATGTCCCTTCTAGTCATGCCCTTGCCTCCGCCACCTGATCTTTCTTCTTCCACATGCACCGCCTGGTCATGACCGCTATCATTTCTGGGATGCCTGTCTGGTACCTAGCAATGTGCTTGGCCTTCACCATGTATCACTTAATTTAAGCACCACAAAAAGCAGTGGAAGGGGTGGAAGGGGATGTTATCTCCACTCTACATGTGAGGAGACTGGAGCTCAGAGAGGTTAATGACCTTCTCATGCTCTTATGAGTTCCGTGTGGTGTCAGGATTCGCACCTGTGTCTGACTCCAGAATCCATGCTCTCTCTCTCCTGCCCCAGGACAGCATCCCAATGTGCCTTAAGTTTTACAGAATATCATTACATCATTGATTTTAGATATTGTGTCCTTTGGGAGCCCTTAGTACATGTGCACATATGTCAGATTATTTATTTTCATTTGGAAAGGAGAGTTATCATATGTACGTGAGAAACTAGGGACACACAAGTCTTCAGCCTTTGGTCCAGGGCACACATACACACGCCACAGACACTGTGTGTAATGTTCCTGTACATTTTGAACAGGCAGACATTTCAATCCTAGGGAACACCAGAAGTGAGCAAAGACCTCTTTGCGGCTAGAAACTTACACCCTCACTAACCTCCGTCAATCCTGCACTCCAACCAACTAGCAGTCAATAAAGAGCATTTGTTTCACATTTTTCCCAAGGACTTGACAACTCACATCCTTGCCAGAGACTTTGAGAAATTAATGCGGTGGTTTTCCGGGTTTTCTGCAGCACGCTGACCTTATTGGCATTATACGATGTTGAAACATTTTGAGATTTTTTTTTTTTTTTGAAGCTCATGTTTCTTTTTCTTTTCCTTCGTTCATTTCTGAGGTTCCCTCCGCTGTTCATCATTTCCAGTATAATTTTTCTGGTATACCTCTAAGTAGTCCTTTGTGAATCTATACCGGATGTTTCCTGTTCTTTGTGTTGTTTCTAAAGAAATTGCAATTTTCTGGGCTTTAATTAAAGTGTCCCGCAGGATACCCCCATTTTCTTCTGCTTCGTGTAATATTGTGCAATTTTGTCTATTATGCTTTCTGCTCCTCTTTACAGATGCAGAGCTCTCCTCCACTGCACTGCCTCAAATTCCCGTAAGAACCATAGGTGTGTGTTTATTATACTTTTCCAAGTTTGAAACACAGATACTGGATGCCTACTCTTGTTGACGGTCCAACACTAAACACGCGGAGATGATCGCAGATATCCAGCTAATTTGTGAGGCGATGGGTAGAATTAGGTAGCTTTGCTGATACGTACTACCGGCGTGGTACAGACAGAAAAATACCAAATGAAAGAATTCTAATTTTCCCTATGAAAAAATAATGATCTATATCACGTGATTCCAGGTAGATGCAGTAAGACATGCCGACCTATACTACCACTGTAATTTATTTTTAAGTGGATAAATTATACAGCTTATATTTTTAAAAGATTGAAGAGGTATAGAAGGGATGAAGACCAAAAGAGCTCAAGCCAGAGAGAGACAAGAGCTTTCCCAGCTGAGATGCTCATTGCTGACTGTTTTCTTCTCTTGGCGTATTTGCCAGTTCTGAACATGAGTGGAAGATTAAGCTTGGCCCAAACTGAGGGATGCTACCGGAAGACTTTGGGCGGCCAGAGTGATGGATTGAAAAGAGAGCCCCCAACAAGCATGTCTTCCCCTTGAGACATTTGCTGAGCTCTGCTGCAGAGCTGGAAGCTGGGGACCTGGACACCAGCACAGACTGAAATTTCATACTTAAGTACTTACGTGCTTAAGAGATGAAGTCCCGTTAGAGAGAGACGTTCTGCAGCAAACACGAAGCCAGGCTTCCTTTCAAGTCAATAGCCATACTTGAACTTGTGCAAGGCAAACGCTAAGCTCAAAAACTCTGAGGGGTAGAACATTCTGGAGAGGGCAACGAGATAAAGCAAGGGCTTAGGAGCACCACATTCAAGAAACAAGGATTTACCAGATACGAACAAATGTTGCCAAAATTACGATCCAGCCCCAACCCAAGATAATCTCCGTTGGACTGAAGGGATCAGCTCCTCATTCTGCATGTCCACAAAAGGAAACGGAACCCTCACTGACTGAAGATATTATCTAGAGCACACATGATCTGTTTATATGCCATGTCTGGGATACAAAAAAAATACCATCGGATAAGCGATTGGATCAACAATCAAGAAGATGTTTGTTTGTTTGTTTGTTTGTTAATTAGAGGTAAATGATTTCGACTCTGGCATGTAAAGAACTTGGAAGTATCATTCTATACTTACCTACAACAACAAAAATCTGGACAAACCGAAAATCAATGACTTTCCTGGAACTGATCAGAAAATTGAGGTCACAAGTTAAACCACCACCTCAAAATCGAGAGAGACAGGCAAATTCAGAGAACCACAGCCAAAATCTGCTTACCTGGAGCAGAAGCCACTGGAGCTGCAGACTGGTAGGAATGTTTAAATGGCAATTTTGAGGACAATGCTGCTGTGAACATTGGGGTGCATGTGGCCCTTCTCTTCACTACGTCTGTATCTTTGGGGTAAACACCCAGTAGTGCAATGGCTGGATCATAGGGTAGCTCAATTTTTAACTTTTTAAGGGACCTTCACAGTGTTTTCCAGAGTGGCTGTACCAACTTGCATTCCCACCAACAATGTAGGAGGGATCCCCTTTCTCCACATCCTCTCCAACAGTTGTTGTTTCTTCTCCGGTCAATTTTTGCCATTCTAACTGGTGTAAGGTGCTGTCTCAAGCAAGTAATGAATCATGGGACTTTACATCAAAAACCAGGGATGTACTGTATGGTGACTGACATAACATAATAAGAAATTATTAAAAATAAATAAATGGCAACTTTGCTGAGTTGCTAGAGGCTGAGGTACAAGCTAGCACAAGACGGAGAAACTCCTGGGGGCCACGGTCTTAGTGTGTGTGTTAGGGTTGGAGGGGACACATCTGTGGGTTTTATTTCCAGGAACCACACCAGGTTCTCATGGTGAAGACTTGAGAAAGATGTCCTCCTAGCTTGGGTAAGGAAAGGCAATCTTTGTGAAATACAACAATCTTCTCCACGACACAGGACTACTGTCCAGTAGGAAAGATTTGTCAGAACCTTAGCTCAGCTGGGAAAAGGGCATCCCTCCCAGTCAAGCTCCATGCAGCCTTGCTCAGCTAAGTGGAAAAACATAGTCATCAACGGTCAAGGCTTCAAAGAAGTAGACTGGGAATGTGGCAGCCAGGGAACAGAGTAGGAAGCAAGGGCCAAAGGGGAAAGCTAGGCTGCCACAGAAACACCTGTGAAGGTCACAGCCCCAAGGCACAGCATCACTAAACAGCAAGATTGATCCGTAAGATTATAAAATGCTTCCCCTCCCCCACACTTGACCACCACACCAGCAGGGTCGCAGTATGAAAAGCAATGGATTAAAGCTGAAAGTGCTGCCGAACTCAGACTTTATATAGGGAAGAGTACCTAGAGAAGCCCTAAGTCAACAGGAGAGAAAAAAACAGTGACACTGAAGGAGTAGAAGTTTCTGGCACCTACAGCAACAAGTATCAAGCACTCTTGGCCAGAGTAACATAATACCTAGCATCAGAGCCCTATTTACTTTAGGACTTGTTACAGCCAGCTGAAATGCCACATCCAGCTCTCAACAAAACATTATGAGGCATCCAAAAAAGCAAGAAGAAGCCAAATCTGAAAAGATGGATATTTAAAATAGCTACGATTACTCTGCTAATGTGTACAGGAGAAAATTCGGACAACGTGCAAAAATAGACGAGTAATGTAAGCAGAGAGTGGGAAACTCTAAGAATAAGAAGACAAATGTCAGGAATAATACTTTAAGAGAAATTAAGGCTATTCGGATGAGCTCATCTGTCAATGCAGGAGAGCCAAGGCACTAATGAACTCGAAGATAGATCAAGAAAAACTTCCCAAACTGAAATTCAAAGAGAAAAAAAGAATGAAAAAAAGCAATCCAGAAATAGAATATCCAAAAACTGTGGAACGATTGCAAAGTTGTACCATATGTGCAATTGGTACACCAGAAGAAACAGAGACTGGTGCATAAGGAATATCTGACATAATAATGGCCAAGACTTTTCCAGAATGAATAACAGATGCTAAACCACAGACCCAGTAAGTTCAGAGAACACCAAATGAGATAAATACCAACCCTCTCCCCCAAATACCAAGTCACACTGAATTCAAACCATAGAAAACCAAAGTCGAACAAAAAATCTTGAAAAAAAGCCAGAGGAAAAGAAATCATCTAACTTACAGAGGAATAAGCATAAGAATTACAGCAGGTGTCTCGTCAGAAACAACCTAAGTAAGAAGAATGTGAAGTGAAATATTAAAATTTTTGAAGAATAAGGGGTGGCTCCATTGTTTAAGCATCTGCTATCTGCTCAGGTCATGATCCTGGGGTCCTGATATCCAGCCCTGCATCAGGCTCCCTGCTCAGCAGGAAGGAGCTCGCTCTCTCTCTCTCTCTCAAATAAATAAATAAAATATTTTTTAATTTTTTTTAAAAATAAAAAAAATCAACTTATAGTTCTATAAGAACAAATTATCCTCTAAAAGTGAAAGATAAGATAGGATATTTTATATGCTTCAAAAAGACACAAAAAAGTACACATTAGATGTTGCCATGTCTGGAAGGGGCTCCTGGGAATGTTATACCATGCTGTACGCTTAAGTAGAGCTGGCCTTGATGAAATCCAGCACACAATATACTATGCATGCAGTAGCCCTGCATTTGGACTCGGTGAAACGATTCTGATACTGTATTGTTGGCTACGTGGCACTATGCACTTGCCAAAACCCATTGAACTTTATAGCACAGAGAAGGAATCTTAATGTATACAAATTTTAAGTCACTTAGGAGCTCAGCAATCCCAGCATGGAATATAGAATGTAACAAAAGACTCCAACTCAATTAAACTGTATTAAACAGCCTCAGGGGAGAGAGGGGTGAAAAATATACGGACTTAAGTAGCTTTGGAAATGACCGAAGCCTGTAAGTCTAAAAGTAAAAGAAACAGCACATAAGCCAAGTGCTCTAGTTGGTCATCTTGCTGCCCCCAGGACGACGGGTTAATTCTGAAACTACTACAGATGCGTACTAGACCTGCCACAACTCAGGAGCATGGCAGGTGGTGGAAACTAGATGTCTCATTGTTGCAGTGGGAGGTTACACAGAAGCAGGGGAGGAGGCTAGAATGATCCAGGAGGTACTGGATTGGAGCTGGAGTCATCAGTATAAACTCACTTTAGTTGAATACAGATACAGGTGGTTACATATGGAAATGTGTGTTGACATGTGATCAGGTAGCACATCTTGCCTCAAAACTTGCTTCCTAACACTGCTTTCTAATCAAAGGAGCCAGGGCTCCTTGGAGAAATGCTGATTCTAGGATCAGAGCAGCAAATACACAAGATGAGCCTGCAGCTTTTTGTGTTACCAGAATGTAAAGAAATTCTCCCAAACAAAAGAAACTGTAGGACATGTCAAAGGAGCACAAGGGTCAACTGGGAGATGTCCTGCTAGTCAAAGCTAGCATAATTCGAGCAAAAAATAAAGTAATATTGGATTATAACCTAAAATATCACCTACATATCCATTAGCCCGTATCAAATATTAATAACTGATTGAAGAAGTGAATAATGGAGAAGAGACAAATTTCCCATGAGGAAGAATCCCAGGTAATCTATGCAGATTCTTCATCCTCAGGAGAACAGAGCATAACTCCCCCTGAAGTGTGGACTGTGCTTAGGGATTTCCTTCCAAAGAGTGCAGTGTGGACGAAACTGTAGAGCCCAGCTCAGGATGAAAGTTCCCATCAGTCGTGGTAAGTCACATTGATAATATGGATCGCAGATACATGCGTGAGAACGGCACACTGTATCTCTTCTTCCCTCAAACTTGTAAGTCCAGTCTACTCATGAGAAAAACACCAGACAGATCAACAGAAGTTGGGGGACATTCTACAAAATACCTAACCAGAACACCTCAAAACCGTTGAGGTCGTCAAACACGAGGGAAGTGTAAGAAATTACCACAGTCGGGAAGAGCCTAAGGAGACATGATGGCTAAGAGGATGTGGAATCCTAGAACAGAAGGAGGACCTGAGGTAAAAACTAAAGGAATCTGAATAAAGTATGGACTTTAGTTAGAAACGTACCTGTATTGGTTCATTAATTATGAAAAATACACTGTACTGATATATCAGTGATAATAAGGGAGGGGCGCCTGTTTGGCGCAGTCAGTCAAGTGTCCAACTCTTGATTTCAACTCAGGTCATGATCTCAGGGGCTCTGCCCTCAGCGTGGAGTCGGCTTGAGATTCTCTCCCTCTCCCACCCCCTCTGCCCCTGCTGTGCTCTCTCTCTCTCTCTCTCTAAAATAAATAAATAAAATTTAAAATAATAATAATAATAAAGGAAACTGGGTTCAGAGTACATAGAAACTCCCTGCATTATTTTCATACCTTTTCTGTAAATATAAAACTATTCTAAAATAAAAAGGTTATTTTTAAAAAAAAACACAAATATTCAAAAAATAGAGGTACACGCACAGAAGATCCAGATTTTGAAGCCGGTCGAAAAGGACTTTAAAAATAACTATAATTCATATGTTAAATACTAGAAAGAAAACTATTTGTAAAATTAATGAAAGGATAAAGAGTATTGCTGTAAAGGAGAAGTGTGAAGCATAACCGAGTGGCCGTTCTGGAATTGTTTAGATATCTGAGGTTACGAACACGTTTATAGATTTAACAGAAGACTTGACATAGCAGATAGCAGCAGTAATGAACTCAGAGATGGTACACAGAAAACAGCCTGACGGAAACACATTAAAAATAAAAGAATGGAAATAATAATTCAAAGCATAAAGAAAAATCAGGACATAGTTCAAAGTTCTGATAAATGTGTAATTGAAGTTCCAGAAAGCGAGGAGGAGAGGGGGCAGGCGGAAAAATATTTGAAGGGATAATGGCTAAGAATTTCTCAAAACTGATAAAAGGTCTCAACCCATGTATTTAGAAACTCAGCAACACATAAGCAGATAATTACTTCCACCAAAAAAAAAAAAAATCATACCAAAGCAGGTTTATTTAAAATGTTGAAAACCAGATGCAGGAGGAAAATCTTTCCAACCAGAAAAGACACGTCACCTTCCAAAAAGCAACAGTGTGTGGAAGCCACAAGCAGCAGGTGCCGTCTTTAAATTGCTGAGAGAAGAAAAAAAGAACCCTCTAACCTGGAATTTTATTCCATCATACGTTCATAAATGTCCTTCAAATATGCATGAAATGAAGATATATTTAGGAAAGTTCATGCTAAATTACTTTGCTGCCAGAGAGTGGAAGGGTAAATAACAATTACTAAAGGAAGCTCATCGGGTTGAAGGTAAACGATCCTTGATAAAAGAACAAAACTCTGAGGGGAAGAGTCTTGGCAGGAGTCAATACAGGGGCAAAAGCAAATGATGTTAGTTATTAATGAAAGCCACTTAATCTTAATAATGAGTTAATCCGAAAAGTGATGATAGTGTCTTATGTGGTCTATAGCATATGCAGAAGACCGAATGTGTGCCCGTGATCGCACAGGTGCCGAGTGTGGACGGAGCCGCACTGGGGTAAGACTCTGCCAATATTCCAGACGTGGTGAAGGTAAATACATCTCTGGGACGAACACTGATTTCCTAAAGTACCACAATAACAGTAAGAAGAAGACGTAAACAATTTCTAAAAGAGGGAAAAACTTTGAAAAAATATACTTAATCCAAAGGAAGTCAGGAAAGGATAAAGGAAAGAACCAACAACAGATGGGATGGATAGAGAACACTGAAAAGAAGATAAAATTAAAATCAACTATATCATTAATTACATCCGCTATAAATAGACTAAGCAATCTAATTAAAAGACAAATGATTTATTAAAAATAAGCTTCAATTGAGACAATAATATATGTTTCATTGTCATGGAAAAGTAAAAGGGTGAAAGTGTATACGGCACTCGAACAGAACCAGGAGAGGCTGTTGTGTCCATATCTATATTAATATCATTCTTATAAGGCAACAATTATAATCAAAGACTAGGAAGGACCTGGGCGCCTGGGGGGCTCAGTTGTTAAGCATCTGCCTTCAGCTCAGGTCATGATCCAGGGTCCTGGGATCAAGCCCCACATCTGACTCCCTGCTCAGCAGGGAGCCTGCTTCTCCCTCTCCCTCTGCTTGTGTTGCCTCTCTCGCTGTCTCTCTCTTTGTCAAATAAATAAATAAAATCTTGAAAAGAAAAAAAGAGTAGGAAGGACCTATCATAATAATACAAGGATCCATTGAGCCAGAAGATAAAATTAATCCTAAATGTGTATGCGTTTAATAACATAACTAAAATGCACTTAAAACAGACATTCACAGAACTAAAAAGAAGAACAATACCAAATACCAAACCTCTCCTGGTAACTGATAGAATATACAAGAAACAGGAAAAAAAATAGTAAGGCTATAGAAGAATTGAACAATATGATTAACTGAGTTGATACAAACGACATTGTGGAAAACTAATACCGATCTACCAAATACATATGTTTCCAGTTCACATGCAACATTCCCCAAAATAGACGCTAGGAGGGGCCATAACAGCAAATTCCAAAGAATCAAAATCATATGAAGCACATTCTCTGCCCTCAATGGGATTAAATTGGACATGGATAATAGGTAACTAAAATACTCTTAAGCACTTGAAAATTAAACACCACGTGTAAATAACACTGAATCAAATAAGGAAACACGATGGAAATTAGAAAATATTTTCAACTAAATAATAATGAAGATTTAACATTTCCAGTCTTGTAGAACGATGCCAACGAAGCAGGAGAAAATTTATGGCTTTGAATAAATGTGTTTAAAAATAAGGTTAATTAATTATCTAAAACTCCATCTGAATAAGCTAGAAAAAAGAAAAGCAAATTAAACCCAACAAAAGTCAAAAGACAGAAATAGTAAAATAAACAACAGAAATCAGTTTAATAGAAAGCAAACATTTAATAAAGAAAATCAATAAAGCCAAATAGATACTTTGCAAAGACTAATGGTATGGTTAAACCACCTGTAAGACTACCCAAGAAAAATGAAAAAAGACAAAATTACCAATATCATTATTTTTTTTTAAAGATTTTATTTATTTATTTGACAGAGATAGAGACAGCCAGCGAGAGAGGGAACACAAGCAGGGGGAGTGGGAGAGGAAGAAGCAGGCTCATAGCAGAGGAGCCTGACGTGGGGCTCGATCCCAGAACGCCGGGATCATGCCCTGAGCTGAAGGCAGACACTTAACGACTGAGCCACCCAGGCACCCCACCAATATCGTTATTTTAAAAAGAATGTTACTATAAATCCTGTGGGCATTGCAAAAGAAGAAGAAAGTATAATTAATGATTTTATGCCAATTCTTTGAAAAATTAAATGGACATGATTTTAAAAACACATACTACTAAAACTGTCAAAAGGAGAATCAAAAAACCTGAAGAATTTGATATTTTCTAAAGAGTTGATCCCATTAAAAACTTTCCACCAAATATTCCAGACTAAAACGGCCTCACTAGTAAACTCTTCAAAATATTTAAGGAATAGTAAATAGGAATTTTTACAAACAAGTTTCAGAAAATAGAGGACTGAGGGACTCTTTCCAGATAATTTTGTAACCTTTTTTTTTTAAGATTTACTTATTTATTTTTAGAGAGAGAGTGAACATCGGGGTGTGGAGGAGTGGAAGGGGGAAGGGGTAGAGGGAAAGGGAGAGAGTCTTAAGCAGACTCCTCGCTGAGCACGGAGCTCAGCACAAGGCTTGATCTCATTACCCTGAGATCACCACCTGAGCCAAAACCAAGAGTCGGACCCTTAGCCAACTGCACTACCCAGGTGCCCCAAATCTTGATAACAAAACCTGACATGGTCGCTTGAAGAAAGGAAAATTTGGGGCCAACTTCTCTTATGACTATAGATGCAAAAGTCCTTTTTTTTTTATTTTTATTTTTAATTTTTATTTTTTTATTCTTAGAATATTTTTTATTATATTATGTTAGTCACCATACAGTACATCCCTTGTTTTTGATGTAAAGTTCCACGATTCATTACTTGCGTATAACACCCAGTGCACCATGCAATACGTGCCCTCCTTACTACCCCTCACCAGTCTATCCCATTCCCCCACCCCCTTCCCCTCTGAAGCCCTCAGTTTGTTTCTCAGGGTCCATAGTCTCTCATGCTTCATTTCCCCTTCTGATTACCCCCCCTTTCTTTATCCCTTTCTTCCCCTACCAATCATCCTAGTTCTTATGTTCCATAGATGAGAGAAACCATATGATAATTGTCTTTCTCTGCTTGACTTATTTCACTTAGCATTATCTCCTCCACTCCCATCCATGTTGCAGCAGATGTTGAGAAATCATTCTTTTTGATAGCTGCGTAATACTCCATTGTATATATGGACCACAGCTTCTTAATCCAGTCATCTGTTGAAGGGCATCTCGGCTCCTTCCACGATTTAGCTATTGTGGACAATGCTGCTATGAACGTTGGGGTGCATATGGCCCTTCTCTTCACTATGTCTGTATCTTTGGGGTAAACACCCAGTAGTGCAATGGCTGGGTCATAGGGTAGCTCAATTTTTAACTTTTTTAAAAATATTGTTTTATTATATTATCTTAGTCACCATACAGTACATCCCTGGTTTCTGATGTAAAGCTCGATGATTCATTAGTTGCGTATAACACCCAGTGCACCATGCAATACGTGCCCTCCTTACTACCCATCACCAGCCTATCCCATTCCCCCACCCCTCTCCCCTCCAAAGCCCTCAAAGACAGTATGGTACTGGCACAAAAACAGACACATAGACCAATGGAACAGAATAGAGAACCCAGAAATGGACCCTCGGCTCTTTGGGCAACTAATCTTTGACAAAGCAGGAAAAAACATCCAGTGGAAAAAAGACAGTCTCTTCAATAAATGGTGCTGGGAAAATTGGACAGCTACATGCAAAAGAATGAAACTTGACCACTCTGTCACACCATACACAAAGATAAACTCCAAATGGATGAAAGATCTTGATGTGAGACAGGAATCCATCAAAATCCTAGAGGAGAGCATAGGCAGCAACCTCTATGATATCGGCCAAAGCAACCTTTTTCATGACACATCTCCAAAGGCAAGAGAAACAAAAGATAAAATGAACTTGTGGGACTTCATCAAGATAAAAAGCTTCTGCACAGCCAAGGAAGCAGTCAAAAAAACTAAGAGGCAGCCCACGGAATGGGAGAATATATTTGCAAATGATACTACAGATAAAAGACTGGTATCCAAGATCTACAAAGAACTTCTCAAACTCAGTACACGAGAAACAAATAAACAAATCATAAAATGGGCAGAAGATATGAACAGACACTTTTCCAATGAAGACATACAAATGGCTAACAGACAGATGAAAAAATGTTCAAAATCATCAGCCATCAGGGAAATTCAAATCAAAACCACACTGATACCACCTTACTCCAGTTAGAATGGCAAAAATGGACAAGGCAAGAAACAACAATTGTTGGAGAGGATGTGGAGAAAGGGGGTCCCTCCTACATTGTTGGTGGGAATGCAAGTTGGTACAGCCACTCTGGAAAACAGTGTGGAGGTCCCTTAAAAAGTTAAAAATTGAGCTACCTTATGACCCAGCCGTTGCACTACTGGGTATTTACCCCAAAGATACAGACGTAGTGAAGAGAAGGGCCATATGCACCCCAATGTTCATAGCAGCTCTGTCCACAATAGCTAAATCGTGGAAGGAGCCGAGATGCCCTTCAACAGATGACTGGATTAAGAAGTTGTGGTCCACATATACAATGGAATATTACTCAGCTATCAGAAAGAACGAGTTCTCAACATTTGCTGCAACGTGGACGGCACTGGAGGAGATAATGCTAAGTGAAATAAGTCAAGCAGAGAAAGACAACTATCATATGATTTCTCTCATCTATGGAACATAAGAACTAGGAAGATCGGCAGGAGAAGAAAGGGATAAAGAAAGGGGGGTAATCAGAGGGGGGAATGAAGTATGAGATACTATGGACTCTGAGAAACAAAAGTCCCTTTTAAAATTACCACATTGACACCAGAAATGAGTATTCCTTTTATGTTAACTAACTGGAATTTAAATTAAAAATTGTAATAAAATAAAACAAAACAAAATAAAATAAAATAACTGAATTGAATCTAGCCCTATATATAAAGGACTAAATATCATGGTCATGGGAAGCCTGTTCCGGAAATAAAAGGGTGGGTTAACATGGGAAATTGATCACTTTACTGCACCACCTGAATAGAATAGAGACGAATCATGTGCTCATCTCCGCAGACGCAGGAAAAGCAGTGGTAGACTCGAACACCATTCTGATGTTAAAAGAAAAAAACCTTTCTGCAAACTAGAAATGGAAGGAATCTTCTTTAGTCTGTTGAAGATGTTTACCAAAAAAAACAAACCAAACCAAACAAAAAACCCAACAGCTAATATAATACTTAGTGACGGAATATCAAAATCTTTCTGTAAAATTTAGAAAAAATACAAGGTCTCCACTGTCATCACCTCCATCTAACATTGTGCTTGAGGCCGTACACAGTGCAAAAAGGCCAGAAAAAGAATAAAATGTCTAAATGTTAGAAGGAATCAAATAAAACTGTCATTCTTCGCAGATGTCATGATTGTATATTTAAAAAGCAAAGTGAATCTGTGGAGGAAGGAAGAGCATTAAAACGTGAATTTACCAAGTGTGCTGGACAAATGGTAAACACACAGTATCAAATGTTTGTCTAGATACTATCAACAAAGAATTATAACATGAAAAATTAAACATCACGGCAAATCCTATTAGAGAACAGCAATGCTTGAGAATAAATGTAACAAAGATACGCATGAACTCTACACTGCAAACCAGGCACTACCAAAGATGTTTTAATGAAATATACAACTTGGTTGGAATATTCCATATTGTTAAGGCTCCCCAAGTTTTCTAGTAACATCAAGACAATTCCTACCAAAATCCCAGCAGATTTTTTTGTAATTTAACAAGCTGAATTTAAAGTTTATTTGGATCTAGAAATTCAAAGGACCCGGAATCTTGAAGAAAACCATGAAAAAGAAGAGCAAAGCTGGAAGATGATACGACGAGATTTTAAGCCTTACGATAAAGCTACAGGAATAGTGGGATAGCACCTCAAGGGGAGACCAGTTGAGCCTCACCCACCACAACGGAATACATTCGTAGAATTTGTAAAAGAGAATTAGTTAGAAGGTGGTCTCCCGGAGCCCACGCAAACTCAGACTTGACCACCTTCCTTCCCCTCTTTCTTCAGGATCTCCTACCCTCCCTCTAAACAGAGTATGGTTGGGGCGCCTGGGTGGCCCAGTAGGTTAAGTGTCCGTCTCAGGCTCAGGCCATGATCTCGGGGTCCTGGGATCGAGCCCCGCGTTGGGCTCCTTGCTTGGTGGGGAGTCTGCTTCTCCCTCTCCTCTGTGCTCTCTTGCTCTCAAATCAATAGATAAAATCTTTTTAAAAATTAAAAAATAAACATAGTAATTCAGAAATTAACTTCTTCAATGTGTTACTTTTATTAAGTAGAGTTTATATATCCTAGTTGGAATTTTTATACTGCGACATCAGACATTTTTCTCTAATAAAAAGAGACATAATTGCTTTTTCATTTACATGATCCTTGATTGAATGTGTATGTGTCAGTGTGACTTGGTAGGAAAACTGTGATTACAAGACAATCTGAACGATGAGCCTTAGCCCTGGAGCAAGACGAAGACACCCTGCGCGTCACGCACTTGGGGAAAAGAACAGAGTGAGGTCTTCCCGGGCTCTGTCACCAGCCTTGGCTCAGTCTGCCAGGATATATAGGTTATTCCCTTGAATCCCCCTACCCTCACCTGGGGAGGGCGAAAGTACACACACACACACACACACACACACACACGCATACCACACAGGTACACACACAACACACACACATCACACACAACACACACACATCACACACAACACACCTTACACACCACACACATCACATATCATACACACAACACACAACACACACAACACAACACACACAACACACACACACAACACACACATCACACAACACACACATCACACAACACACACATCACACAACACACACATCACACATATACACCAAACACACCGCACACACACACTCATCCATTAGGAATGAAAATGAAAACATGTCCGTTCAGAGCCTCTGGGCTGCAGCAAAGACAGTCCGAAGAGGGGAGGACGGAGCAGTGCAGGCCTTCCTCAAGAAACAAGCAAACGCTCAAACACACAAGCTAACCCTACACCTAGAGGAGCTGGAAAAAGGAACGAGAAGGAAAAGAGATGCCAAGCCCTGAGAGTTGCCCCCAAGAGTCTCTCTTTCCCTCCTCCCTTGCAAAGCTTCAGGGTGACACTGCCTGGGGGGAGGGTGGACAGGGGAGTATGGGTGGCACAGAGAACATTGAGTAGCTCCAGCAGCAACAGTTCTAGAATACGGGGCTTCGCCCTCCCCCCCCCACCCCCGTGCGGGCGCCGTGGCAGAGCCAGCTGGAAAGGCCTGGGAAGGTGGCGACAGAGTGAGGCGTCTGTTGCCAGAGGAATGGCAAGCCTCCCCCGTATGTGCCTGGGACCCCCGGCCCACCCCCTTCTGGCAGCGAAACCTCCCAGCGAGCCCACGGCCTGGCCTGTAAAATAACAAGGCAAGGACTAGGTGAGACAATGAGCGGGGCGGGCTGAAAGATCGGACTCTGCATGAAGCCTGCCCACCAGCCTCTCTTGGAGAAAACACGGAGAGGCAGGGGGCACGGGAAGGGCTCTCTTCCTGCAAGTAGAAAGGAAGGTGATGCGTGCGTCCCCTCAGGAGGGCCCGAGACTCAACGTGACAAGTTAGGAGCTGTCTTTCCACAATTGTAACAAGGGAGTAATCTGAAGGTCTAGCACTGCTTTAAACCCGCCAGAATCTTCTGACAATGAAGCCAACCATAGGTCTGTGCGGAGGAAAGCTGCCTCCTCCTTCTGGCCCAGAGCAGGGCTGGGGGGCGGGGGCTGGACGTGAAGACAGACAGGACCTCTTCGATGCAGACCACACCCACGCACGGTGAGAGGCAGCAAGTGACCTCTGTTAGGCCTTCACTGCTCTTTTTAAAAAGAACCTCACTGTTCCAGCCCCACTCTGTTGGGGTCCCAGGGGTCCGTCGTCCTGGTGAAAGTATCTCTTCTGCTTGTCATAGACCATGCGTCCAGGCAACCTTGCCTAAATATTCCTGTACCGAACTCCCTACTGGTTTTTTATGGGGAACACATGTGTTAGCCAGAGAAGCTTTCCAAGCTCTGGGACAGATGACAAGATGCACGTGCGTATCAGAGGATTCAGCTTCTGCAGATCTCCCCTTAAACCTGATTTTCTTCTGAAAAGAGCCACACTGGGGCAGTCCCGTCCCTCCTGTTTCCTGGAGGAGACCAGCAGCAGGGTGCTGACGCCTGTCCGCCAGGCCCTCAGATCCTCATCAGCGGCAAGGAGACAGAGGTTGCCCACGGAATGCGTGAATGAAATACAAACACCTCCTTGCTATTTCACGCCAGTGATGTTTTACGTAGATGCAACGGGGCACACATTGGAATTAAGGGAACAGCTCAAAAATACTTTTGTTAATGTAGGAGAACAGTGGGTATCATCGTCTCCTTTTGCAGGTGGATAACGCATTGTCTTGACTGTTAAAAGCAATACTTCTATTACAGCTGTTTTCTAGGAAGGGTACGGGCCACCATGCACCCGGTTCTCAGTCCTGGCTGTCCTCTGGCACTTTCTCCTCATTGTCGTGGCAAATGTAGTCCTAGCTGCCTCGCCCGGCGGTGACGGGGTCTCTAGAGAACAAGAGAGCTATCTGCACAGACAAGAAAGCACAGGGCACCTGCTGGGGGAGTGTCCCACGAAGATGAAGGAACTGTCTTTGCTGAGTGGGAAGAAGTACAAAGTGAAATTCATCACCAGAATGATGTCAAGACCTGCTCATGAGCCAAACAGCCAAATACGGCACTTACAACAGCAGAAGCTAAGATTCGCTGATCATCTGCTCTGTGTCAGGCACATATTACATGTCTTGCTAAATATTCGCAAGAATCCGATGACTATCTCCCTCATATTACTTGCAAGTTTCAAGAAGGACATAACAGATCGGGGTGGGGGGTCCAAATGTGGAGGGTAAACCCACACATCTGGGATTCGCTGCTGAGAAATGACACCTCAGCTCTGTCCGTGGAAGGGAGAACCGTGGTGTGCGGGAATGTGACTGCGTGCGTCATGAAGGCAAAGTGCTTGACCCAATGGGTTTACGTTCTGGGAGGGCATTGGAGCAAAGAAGGCAGATTTTACACACACACACACACACACACACACACACACACATGTGCACACGCACACTGCGCAGATCCTTGCAGAACGCTCCTCATTTGGGATTTGCCTGATGTCTTTCTCACAGTTGGGTTGGGGTTATGGGTTTGAGGCACATCAGAGATAAAGTGCCATTTGCATCATATCGAGGACACATACTATCGGCATGAAGTGTCACTGTGGATGCTGACCTTGGTCACCTGATGGAGGTCATGTTCGTCAGCTGCCTTCCCTGTGCTCTTTTTCTCCCCCTTCCATTATGGTCCTCTTTGGAAGGCAGTCTCCATGTACAGCCCACACCTAACGAGTAATTATGCTCCATCTCCTTGGGGATGTGGCCTCCACGTAAATTATGTGTGTTTCTTCTCCATAAGAGACTTCTCCTTAAGTCCCATTGGTTGATCGATTTTTCTTCCATCACACATTCGAATCAGTATGGACAGAACGGTATTGACCGTATGCCCTGAGTTATAACCCAACACTTCGGTGTTCGCGTTGTTCCACCCTCGGTCACTGGGAGCGTTTTCTCTGGTTCCTTTCTCCTTGATAAATCCACATCAGTGTGTGTTCCTTACTTGCCGGCTCTGCGAGATGCTCTGGGTCCTCGTCGTAGAATTATTCACTTCTCCAGGGAGCCCTGGTTCCTTTTCCTGGAGAACGACACCGGGAAGCGAGCTCTGAGCAGGAGGTGAGCTCCTTGCTAGAACGGGTGACCTGTCAGAAGTGGGGGCCCCAAAGACCGCTGCCCCCAGGACTTTCTTTCCCTCAAACTACCCACACCCAGCCTCCAGCAATTCATCCAAACGACCTATCCAGTGTTCCTGCCCAAGGACGGTCGCAGCGATTCTGCTCCGGGTAAGCGGACCTCCGTGGCTGTATCTCTCCCCAAAGGTGTCGGTCTCTCCAGCCTCTGCAGTGCCCGTTTTCCCTTCTCAGATGGGGCCAAAGACAGGGGTTGATTCTTAGCTTTTTTTCTTGTTGTAAGGGTGGGAGTAATGACTTTCAAGCTCTTTGCATATGGAAGGCAAAAAAATACCCAGGCTTCCTGCTGGCTGGATATGGAGGTAGCGAAAAATGAACTGATGGGAGTCGTTTAGCCAATGATGACCAGAAGTTGCGTTCACTGTACTCAATATTCGTGGCTTGTAAGCATTACCTAGTGTTTTCCCAACAGTGTATGACACATACCCCTTCACTTGATTTTGAAGTTAGAAGCCCAGTCAGTTAAGCTGACATTATTTGCATTACAAGGTAACACAGACAACACCGTGGACCTCTATGTTCGAAATGACTTTGCCCTTCAGGATTACCCAAGGGAAATCTTGAGACAAACACCTTCTAAATGGATAGTTTTTACAATGCTGTGTCATAAACATATCCTTAGCCCCAGGTAAGGTGCCCTGCAGCCATCACCAGCTACTGGGTCTGGAACATTCTCTCAGCTGCTGTGGAGCCCACTTTCCACATGTCTGCTGGCACCGTTTAGCCCCAAGGGACGCCAAGGTATTGGCAAGCTTTTGGAATCAACATTCAGTGAAGGACACTTGCATTCAACCCGGTCCCATTTACGGGCAATGGGAGAAGCGGATCGAGATTTTAAACCAGACTCTGGACGAGGATATGACTCCTCTGCCTGCGTTTTGCATCTGTAAAATGGGCATAGGGATAGCTGACTCATGATATGTACATGACATTAGCCCTGATAGGTGTAGGGTAAGCGCCCAAAGTGAATTCACATTTGGGTTGCTTAGTGCCACCTGCTCTGTTTGGTAAAATTTCTGCCACATAGTATAAACATTGGTTTTCTGCTTCTGATTGGCAATCTTGGGGAGGTTTCCTGAGTTAAAGTAGGAGGTTTCTGTCCCTGGATCTGATATCTGATCAGCTGTGTCTTGTGGCCCATGATCAGGAACAGGATAAGGATGGGTTCTGATTGTCTGAGTTTCTCAAGGCTCCTTCTCTTGTACACGACGTTGTTCTCTTCGGTGTGAGATGGCATTCCAAACCTCAGTCATGGACTCTATCAACACTTCAGTGCTGTGCTGGGTGCTGCCGATATAATGCTGGAGGGGCATGGGTTCGAATCTCCTCATCCCACCGGTATTAACTGTAGCAGGTGTTAGGACCGAAAGACACAGTGCAGGCAGTGGAAGGGGAGGGGATCACAAGAAAATACGGAATGGGGACCTAGAGTAAGCTGGGGATCAGGGGGCTTCCCAGCAGCAATGACAGGGACGCTGAGATGCTGAAGGATGGGAGAGAAGCTCAGGTAACAGGCAGGCAAGGTGAAAACCTTGTAGAGTATCCCCACATGAGCAAGGTGCCGGCAATCGCTCTCTGCAAAAGACTGCCTGGAAAATATTTCCAGCTTCGCAGCCCTGTCTGCCCCGACTCCTCTCTGCCATCTCAGCACAAGCCACAGACAGTAAGTACACAAATAAGAGAGGATGTGCTCCCCCCAAATTTGTTTATGGACGCTGAAATCTGAATTTCGTAGAATTTTCATATGTCACAAAGTATTCTTCCTTCGATGCTTTTTTCCCACCAATTGAAAATGTAAAACCCATCTTTAGCTCACAGTTACACGAAGACAGACAGCGGACCAGACCTGGCCCATGGCCTGAGGTTTACAGACCCTTGGGGTGAGCCAAGAAGGAGGTGGTGGACACCAGTGGTCAGCGAGGCCAAGGGGCCCCCAAGATGAGGTCTGGATACAGTGAGGTTTGCATGAGAACCCTTCCTCCCCAGGAATGCGTGCTACAAAGCCAAATTGCCCTTTCGTAAATGAGGAAACAAGAAAACGCTACACAGTCAAAGGCATTGTCTTACTGTTGTTTATGGTCTCATCACATGTTAAGGCTGGGGTCCAGAAAAGGTGATCTATGTGACCTCATTGGCATGCGAGGTAATTCACAATTGCCCGACAAGGGAGCTAAGGCCAAATCGTTCTTAGGAGACCTCACTCAGGACTAGGAAAGAGTAATTCCTCCCATCTGGTGACGAATATGTCCTCCAGTTCAAGCTGCTTGAAAATCCATTCCAGCTGCTAATACAAATTGGTTAGCAAAATATGAAGTATCCCAAGATAGCATTCTTCTCCTAAAGGAAGTCTGTACACACTTGCATTGCAACAACAGTTGGTGCCAGGGAATAGTTCTGTGCTTCATCAATTCCTATATTCAGCGAGTAGGTAGTGAGACCCCAAGGGTGGATATTAGCTCTGAGAGAACCTGAGCCAAATAGATAGGACCCCTCCTTCATGCTGCTAACTGCTTAGAGGAGATAGGTACTCCAAGATCACACAAATGACGGATTTTCATAACCAAGACAGGTGACATAAAGGAAAAGCATAGGAAACCGTGAAGCAATTGAACGGGCTCATGGTTCAGGTTGGGAGGTTGTAGTGACCTCTCTGTTCTCTCTGTGGACAGAACAACTCTGAAGCTGAAAACGGCTTAGACTATGTGAAAAGCTCAACAATGGTCCTCAGGACCAATACGTTAAAGACAATAGGCTAAGTCAAGGCTAAGAAACCAACAAGGGTGAATCCCTCAGGACCTCCTTGGCCCTGCTAGGAGTCTGGATTTTATCCTCTGTGCGAAAGAGATTCTCTGAGAGCTTTAAAGCAGGGCAGAATTGCTCTAGGATTTATATTTTCTTTTCTTTTTAAGATTTTATTTATTTATTCGAGACAGAGAAATAGCAAGAGAGAGAGCAGGGGGTGGGGGAGGGAGAAGCAGGCTCCCCACTCAGCAGGGAGCCCAACTTGGGACTTGATCCCAGGACACTGGGGTCATGACCAGAGCCAAGGCAGATGCTTAATCAACTGAGCCACCCAGGTGGCTCTATGATTTACATTTTCATGGGAAGATAAGCAGAGGACCGGCATCAGTAATGAACCTGGATTTCTAAGGGTGACTAGATTCAATGGCATTCCATCCCAGGCACATCAAGGCTGAAACCACTGGATCTTTGTGCGGTTGTGTCACTTCTTGGCATGCTCAGAGCGGTAAGAAAATGAAAGCCACGCTGACCTTGTCCATGCACCATCCAGAAATGGGCACACACGTGTTGGGGACCCACGCTACACGTGCAGCACTGTGGTTGGCACTCAAGAAGTGGCTGTCGTCTGTTTGCTCATCCTTGTCCAAAGCTGTGGAATATTCAGGAAGCAACTCCATGTTTGCAGCCTTGAACATATATACGCAGCCTGGAAATACATGTCATGCTTCAAGGAGACGCCGGTGGGATGTTTTATAGAAAGGGATTTTCTTTCTCAGATAAATAAATTAACGTGGTGTCACATGTTTCTTTTTTTTTTTTTTTCTTTTTTAATCTGTGGGAGCGTCTGGGCGGCGCAGTTGGTGAAGCGCCCGACACTTGGTTTCGGCTCAAGTCATGATCTCAGGATCGTGAGATCAAGCCCCGTGTTGGGCTCTGAGCTCAGCACAGATTATGCTTGGGATTCTCTCTCCCCCTCCCTCCCTCTGTGTCCCTCCCTGTGTGTGCTTCCTCTCTAAAATAAATAAAATGTTAAAAATAATAATAAAATTAAATTAAAATAAAAATTTAAAAATCTGTGAAAGTTAAAGAAACCTTCCTCTGACCCCAGTTGTCTTCTGTATACATCTTTCCTCTCGTTAATTCATTCTCAAAAGACAGGACATAAGGCCAAAAGGCACCCACTAAGGAGCTATTCCTTTTGAATTCATTGGGGATTCTTATCATTTATTGCCAGAACTCTGAATATCACTCTAATTTTGCTCAAAAAAAAAAAAAGAAAAAAAAAGACTGAAAATGCCTAATTCCGAAAAAGGAAGTACTATTTTTCTTATTAAAATCATCTATTTAAATGTAATTGTAGTTATGTAATTTGGAGTGTAAGGGGAGGAATCACTCAATGTAAGAATATTCTGGGTCCATGGGCTGTGCCCTTTGTCCTTCCCGTGTGTCCCCTAGAAGTACAGTATCTGCGTGATCCGGGAGCGGAGGAGATGCTTGCTGACAGCTCTGCACTTGTCACTCTGCGTACTCCCAGTGGTTGAGTTTGGGCGCCGTGCCCTTCATGCCTGTATTAGTCTGCTCGGGCGGCTGCAGCAAGGTTCACTCCCGGGTGCCTCAAACTACAGACATGTGCCGTCTCTCAGTCCGGAGCCTGGAAGGCGGGGATCAAGGGGTCGGTGGGGTTGGCTTCTCCTGAGGCCGCTGTCCCTGGCTTGTACACGGCCGTCCTCTCCCTGTGTTTCAGGGCTGTCCCTGCGTGTGACTCTGTCTTCACCTGCTCTCCCTCGAGGGACACCAGTCCTATTGAATTAGGGCCCAGCCTTGTGATCTCGTCTTAGTTACATCTGTAAAAATCCCGGTCTCCAAATACAGTCACTGACGGGGTTCGGGTTTCAGCATATGCATTTGAGGGGGGGCCACAATTCAGTGCATAACAGTGAGATCTCACCCTGGCCTGAGAGCTGGAGGTGCCGGAAAGAGAGATGTTCCCGAGAGAGCCTGGCCTAAGGAAAGGCAGAAGAGACACAACATGTAACTTCCTCTCACTGACCTGGGCTCCTGGGCGCACCCCAAGAGTGGACGCCCTGCAGAGACTGGGGGGCCAGCAAGAGAACAAGGGCTGAGGTCAGGGGAGGAGGCCTTGCAACAGGAAGGCCCCTGCAGGGGCTTAAACACCCCTGGGGTAATTACGGAGAGCGGGGCCCCGGACACAAGGACGCAAGGGAGACTCTCCAGCCTCATCCGGGAGCTTCCTCCCGTGGAATCCTAAGCCTAGCCTGGCAGTCAGGTGTCTCTCTACCCGAGACTCAGAAGCTTGCTTAAAACATTTGAACTGAAAAATAAATGCATCCATATGTTTTTGAGGATTTACCTCTGAAAAGTTTCTTTTCTCATGTTTCTGCAAACGAGGGATATGAAAATGCAGTTTGGTTTATCATGACGGGAAAGAAGCCTTTGTTTTTTTCACAGAAGCCTAAATTTTGCATATGAGTTTCAAAGTTTTGGGTTGGTCTTGGCTTTGGGTTTGGTTTCCATAAGAGCTCGTAAGACGGGAGCCTCTCCCCAGAGCTGGCAGGCCCGGGGCTCTCCTGAAGACTTGCTTCCCCCAACCCCAGAGGGTCTGCAGGGCTGCTTGGGAGGGCCGACCTCAAATCGGGGAGCTCGTGGAGGAGCCACGACTCACCCCTGAATGAAGGGCAGGACTGTCTCCACGTAGGTTTTCCACAACAGGAAAATGAGTCCTAATGCCTGAAGGGAAATAGCCTAAAAACCAGGGTATAGACACAGACGTGAACATAGGTCCCGAGCACAGGTGTATGGGCGCAGCTGTGTGTGTGAGTGAGTGTGTGTACACATGTATATAAATGTGAAAATATATGGAGGGGTGTATCCACGTACGTGTAGATTCTGCATACACACACGTCTGTTTGCAGGCACATACAAGGGCATGTGTGGACGTGTATGTACACGCATGTGGACGGCTGGCTGGATGATAATAGATGCTAAGTAGGCAGATAAATGGGTGGATGGGTGGATAGATAAGCAGACAGACAGACACAAACCATGAAACTCACATTTTCAGAAGCTGGGAACACAGGAGCCCCGGTCTACTGAGTGTAAAGGCAGAAATCACCGGAGCAAACTTAGGTTTAAGCCAAATCCCAGCTCAAGATAGGGTCAGGTAAAGACCCCTCCCAGAAACCTGCGGGGAGTCCTTGTGCAGCAGGCTAATGTCAAGGGTTCGTGGGAGGGAGCCTGTGTGAGGCCAGACGGCAAGCTTTCCAACTCAGTGGTGGCGGGAACCGGGGAGGGAGGGACGGACCCGGGCACTCTGGCACGGACATGCCGGCTCACGCTGCCAGATGTTGCCTTTTTTAAAGTGGCTTTTTCATCTACAAGTTTTAAACCTTGGCCCAATTTATTAAAAAGGGGTCAAATAAACCTCTTAACATGGTGACATATCCCCCACGTAACAGCAGAGTCGATGGAGTCTTGGCACAAAATGCTGAAAAGCCATGGTCTCTATTCCTGTGGAGTTTCTAGAAGCTTCTAGTCTAGAGGGGAGAAAGAAACTCGTCACTGCAGGAAAACGTCAGAGCTGGCGGGGACACCCAGCAGGGCTGCAGGAGGGCCTCCCCGAGGGGAGCAGGAGCCGTGAGGCAGGGGTGCTGCAGCGGGAGCCCTGTGCCCACGGGAGGAGGAGAAGCGAGCAGGGGTTCGGAGACCTGAAAGGACTCCCCGAAGCGAGTAGTGACGATTTCCACCGCGAGCCTCCCTGCACACGCCTCCTCGTGCCCAGTCCTGCTGGGGGAGACGCCGTCTTCTTGTCCAACCCAGCCCATTGTCCTGTTGCTTTGTTCCCGTTTGCCTTTTCATTCTTATAAAACACTAGAGCTTTGTTTCGCACCTGCATGGCAAACACACTTTGCCAAATGATTCGTTTTTTATTTTGTTCGTGTCATCTTCCTACCATATGAGTCTTTATATAGAAAAATATGTGTATCTTTATTCCATAGCTGTTCTGTTTTCTTTGTTAACAAAGTCTCTCTACCCTTAGAATTCCTTTCACAATTTTTGTTGGGTTTTTAAAAAAACAGGGCCGCCTGGGTGGCGCAGTCGTTAAGCGTCTGCCTTCGGCTCAGGGCGTGATCCCGGCGTTCTGGGATCGAGCCCCACATCAGGCTCCTCCGCTATGAGCCTGCTTCTTCCTCTCCCACTCCCCCTGCTTGTGTTCCCTCTCTCGCTGGCTGCCTCTCTCTCTGTCAAATAAATAAATAAAATCTTTAAAAAAAAACATATTTCCTTAATCAATCTACAATTTATTTTTGGGTCTAATCTGACTTACGGTCCAATGTTATGTTTTTCCAGATGAACAGTCAATAAGCGATTCCAGAATCATTTCTGAATAAGCCAACTTTTCCAAATAAATGCCAGTTCTATCTTTATCATAAATTACATTTTCCTGTGTATTAGGATTGACTTCAAGATCCTCTGTTCTTTTACACTAATCCATGTGTTCCTCTGCTAAAACAATATTGATTTGATTATATGCTAAATAAATGTAGTGTAAATTTCCCCCACTACTGTTCTAATTATTTTCCAGGTAATTTTCAGGCTTTTTCTCCCCCACGTAATCATTTAATTTTGCCACATCATGGCCACTGCACATGCAAACACAAGCACACACACACACACACACACACACACACACACACACTGACAGGGTGAATCCTGGAATTAAAAAAATCAAGCGCCTGTTCTTTTGTCTTAAAGCTATTATCTCCTTTTATAAAGATGACAATTCTCTGAATGGCTCTGAAAGGGCAATATTTCCCAGCATGTTTTTACACCTGAATGTGAATGAAATCCCGAGTCCCCATGTAAGAGGAGCTTTCTAGGGATGTAGAAAGAGAAGCAGGGGGTAAGGGTTCAGGGTCCCTGCAGGATGTCTAAAGCAGAAGCTAGGAGCCCCATGCCTCCAGTGTCTAGGACAAACCCACTTCATTTCATGGTTTGAGAGGCTCCATCCTGTCCCCAGGATACTTTCTCTTGAATATTACAACAGTTCTTATAAAACAGGGGTCAACACACTTTTTTTTAAAAGGCCAGATAGTAAATATTTTAGGCTTTGAGGGTGAAAAGGGAATATGGAAGACATGATGTAGGAACTTACATAACCATTGCAAATTTAACTATTTAAAAATGTAAATCTGGGGTGCCTAGGGGACTCGGTTCGTTAAGTGTCTGCCTTCAGCTCAGGTCATGATGTCAAGGTCCTGGGATCACGTGTCGCATGGGGCTCCCTGCTCAGCAGGGAGCCTGCTTCTCCCTCTCCCTCTGCCTGCTGCTCCCCTGCTTGTGTTCTCTCTCTCGCTCGCTCTCTCTCTGACAAATAAATAAAAATAAAATCTTTAAAAAAATGTAAAAAACATTCTCAGTTTGTGGGCCCCAAGGAATTTGGCCCACAGGCTAGAGTTCGATGAGCTTGCTCTAGAATCTTCCCTAAACTTTGTTCACAAAATTCCAGAATCTGATGCTACTGTCCTACTAAAATGTTGATAGGTGGTAATGCACATAAAAATATTGCTTCCATTAACAATTACACGCACACACACTACACGCGGAAACCTGACAATATTGTGTATCTGACAATAGTGACCCAGAACAACAAGGACTAGCCTATCCTACCAATACATACCAAGATTACTGAACTTTAAAAAGTTAGTTGGTGGGCATCTGGGTGGCTCGGTCGGTTGAGCATCTGACTCTTGGTTTCAGCTCAGGTCATGATTTCAGGGTCGTGAGATGGAGCCCCACTTTGGACTCTGTGCTCAGCGTGGAGTCAGCTTGGGATTCTCTCCCTCTCCCTCTTCCTCTGCCCCTCCCCCACCTGGAACACTCATGCACTCTCTCTCTCAGATAAATGAATAAATCTTTAAACAAAAGTTATTTGGAAAATTAAAATAAGTAAATAAATAAATAAAAAGTTATTTGGGCATCTAGGCAAAAAGAACAAATGCTTTATAAGGGGAAAAATGAGATTATTAACAGGCTTTTGAGAGCAATGGTTTATGCCATAAGAAAATGGTGTAAATTTAAGATTAAAAATAAGTGAGTCCAAGGTTTACAGTTAAGAAGCGGACTTCCAAGTATAAACGGCACAGAAACACTGTCTTCAGCGCACATGAGCTCTTCCTAGGGAGCTTGCTAAAGAAGCAACTGCAGAAACCAAAATGACTGCTTGATGCAACTACTATTTTTTTTTAAAGATTTTATTTATTTATGTGACAGAGAGACAGCCAGCGAGAGAGGGAACACAAGCAGGGGGAGTGGGAGAGGAAGAAGCAGCCTCCCAGCGGAGGGACTCGATCCCATAACGCCAGGATCACGCCCTGAGCTGAAGGCAGACGTTTAACGACTGTGCTACCCAGGCGCCCCTGATGCAACTACTATTGACAAGCTTTAAATGGATCGGGACTCCCAGAGCTAAGTCTTAATGTGGGTTCAAGGGCGCGAGGGTGGTGTGAACTGGCCGCTCTGACAATGTAGATGTCGTATGAAGGACAAGTAGGACGAACAGGGGCAAACAAGAAGTTTCATGCTTCCAGCTCTCACACCGACGTGATGGTGTGTCAGAATCCTAGATTTCGCGTGTGCAAAGTGGGAGAAACACACAGTTCCGGGTATTCCGAGGCTATCGTTCCCCTTGTCATTGAGAACTAGTATTCTTTGTTTGGAAGAAAAGAGACACAGATGAGGTAGGTAAAGGAGGAGTTAGGCAGTCTTCTTGTTTATTTCTTTGCTTATATTTTTTAGTAAGACTTTATTTTTTTGGAGCAGTTTTAGGTCCCCGGCGAACCTGAGGGGAAGGTGCAGAGAGCTCACCTGCCCCACACACGCGCAGCCTCCCCACTCCCCGACATTCCCCACCAGAGCCGGACCGCGGTCACCAAGACTGAACCAAAGTCCTCAGTTTCCCTTTACATCACTCTTGATGTTGTACGTTTTGTAGGTTTGGATAAATGCCCTAAAACTCCTCTGTAGTCTGTCTATTTATCCCTCCCCACCGCAACTCCTGGCAAACCACTGATCTTTTTTACTATCTCCGTAGTTTTTCTCAGACTGCCTGAGTTGGAGTGATTCAGTACGCAGCCTTTTCAGATGGCTCCTTTCACTTAGTACTATGCACTTAAAACTCCTCTACATCTTTTCATGGCTCATTTCTTTCTATCACTGAATAATATTCCACTGTCCCGATGGACCACAGTTTATCTCTCCATTCACCTACTGAAGGACATTTTGGTTTCTTCCAAGTTTTGACAACTGTGAACAAAGCTGCTACAAGCATCCATGGGCAAGTTTTTGTGTGGACACAAGTTTTCAGTTCCTTTGGGTAAATACCAAGGGGTATGATTGCTGGATCGTAAGAGCATGTTGTGGTTTTATTTTGAATAAAAGTGTCAAAATGTATTCATAAGATTATGTGTGTGTGTGTTCTGTATGTTTCAACTAAAATGGCTTAAAGGCTTGAAACAATGACCAACCCCAGTAGCGTCCACATCTCTCAAACCAGATTGCTGTATTGTGATAAGAAATAACATTTTCCATTAAAAGAAACAAAGACTTCTTACAGAAATGGCCAGATGAAGTTTCAGCACAGGAAATGCACAAGATGAACCTGAAATCTTTTCACATCATAAAGTATGGATCGCGGCAAACAGAGAGTAACTTGAAAAGCTCCCACTGGCCAAAGATGGAGAAATTTCAACTTCAATTTAAAAAAAAAAAATTTCCATGGATCAAAACCTAGGAAATGTACTAAAATCCATCCTTTCCTAATGATATTTTTTATAAAGCTACTTGGTCACCGTTCAACAATGATAGGGAACCAATTAATTATTTTTATAACTGGGAAAGAAGGAGGGAGAATACAGCATTTATCTTGAAAACTGGTAAATAAAGGAAAAAATATGGTATTTATTGCTGTTTCCTTTTTTTTAAAGATTTTATTTATTTATTCCAGAGAGAGAGAGTAAGCAACAGAGCACGAGGGGGGGGTGGGACAGAGGGAGAAGCAGGCTCCCCACTGAGCAGGGAGAGCCAGATGCCTGGCTCCATCCTGGGACTCTGGGGTCATGACCTGAGCCAAAGGCAGTCGCTTAACTGACTGAGACCCCAGGCGCCCTATTGTTGTTTCTCTATCAACTAAACTATGGGATAACAAACAATAGAGTAAGAAAGTATCTCTTTATAAAAGAGGCTAACAGGCTAACTAATGACAAAGAAATCACCAATCAGTAAACTTCTCCCAACACAAAACAAAATAAAACAAACAAAAACCCCATGACTGAGGCAATGAGCACCAATGACTACAAACATTTATAAAAGAGGAAAAGATAACCAGACACCACGTGCCTCTTGATGAAAGAACACTCCACTGCTTCTTCCAGTCTTGCCAAAGGGACAAAATCTGTGTCTGATCAGACCTCAGGATCCAGCTCCCAAAGGGCTGGAAGTAGGAGGAAAGTACAGTATGCCCGACCGGACCGTGTGTGCACATCCAGCAAGACCGAGATTGGGAATCATCATAGTTCAAACAGCTCAGGTGTCTCGGCAGGTGGATTGGAAGGACAAGACAGGGGAGGGAAAGGGTGGAGGAGAAACCCGTAAATGACAAGAGTCTGTCAAGCTAGAGAAAAAAACAGGCGAAACGAAACTGAACTGTCCAGGGATTCACAAACTACAAAGAAACGCAAGAAAGTTATCACCACGGAAGTCGGGATAGTGGTTACTTTGGGAGGATCTGGTGTGATTGGAAGGGGACACATGGAGAAGCTTCTGGGTGGATGGCAAAATGCTATTTTTGATGTGGGTATTGGTGATGACTGTGTTCACATCCTAGTGATGAATTAGCTATGCAGGTGTCTTATGGGGCTTCCTGTATCTCCCATGTTTCATAACATGAGATTTTAAAAAGCAAAAATCAATAAACTGGGTGATCTTCAAAAAGCCATCCCCCCTTCAAAAAGTGAATTTGTTTTCATGTACAGGGTTAAGTCCTTAAGGGAAAAAAAGATAAAAGGTCAGAATGCGGCTTGGTGGGGGGGGAGGGAGGGAATATAAAGAGCAAAAATAATTGGTACCCTTCATGCAAGGCCATGTCCAGAGAATTTCTTACAAAATCAATTTCTTGATATTGAGGGTTAGGATGCATGTTTGGTTAATGAGAGGTGCAAACGGCCAAAGTAGTTAAATTAAGCAGAAAGAATATTGGTGGGAAGCTGTGTGTGTGTTTGCTAGCCAAACAGAGGTCATGCATTTCAATATCAGCTCATAGCACGTTTTGAAAGTCAGCCTGTATGTTCCAGAAATTTGGACTTTGGACCGGAATTGCTGATAGACTTGCAAATCCTTGGCTGGACACTTGCAAACGGGGCGTCATAGAGATTAGTCCGGCCGGATGATTGAATGAGGCTTGTGCGTTAGGCGATGGCTCGTCTGCTGTTCAATCCTGTCAGTCTTGATGATCAAGAGTTTTGTCACATATGTCGTAGTTGAAATATTTACGTGAGAGGTAATCTACAATAATATTTTATTCTGAACGCCCATACCCACCGTTCGATCTATGTCTCTATGAGTCGAGCAGGTGGTGCACTCAAGCTGAAGCTGAAAGGTTTGCATCATCTGTCGTCCTTTGAGAGAAGCGGGCCAGCAGGACAGGAAGTGTGCGTTAGCTCCGAGCAATCCAATTTGCTCCATTGTCTCCTTGGATTAAGCGCCAGGTCAGCTAACCCAGGCACACAGCTGAATTGAATTAACCGGGTTATTCAAAACCAGGAATCACTGTGAAAGAGGAATGTTATTCATAGGGTAATCTTATTCTTTATTTTCGATTAGATTTTTTTTGTTTTCTTCAAAGGAAATTAAAATACTTTATTAAAAGAAATAAAACTTTCTTAAGAATCTCCTTGATGGGTAGTAAGGAGGGCACATATTGCATGGTGCACTCGGTGTTATATGCAGCTAATGAATTATCGAACTTTACATCAAAAACCAGGGATGTACTGTATGGTGGCTAACATAATATAATAAAAAAATATTATAATAAAAAAAATCTCCTTGGTTTACAAACACATAGCAGACCTGACTTTCTGGCTGGCTGTCCGAGGCCCAGGTGGGGACACAGGGACATGGATTTCTAGAGTCCTTGCTACTGAGAAGGGTCTCGCTGCCTCCAAGATTCCAGATCACTGCACAACATAATTTGGGGGTGGAAGCGAGGACTCAGAGTTATAAGAGGAAGATGTGGAAACAGGCCAGATGAAATGAGATCATCGCTGCAGAGGACAGTCCTGGAGACGCTTGAAATAAACCCTTCATATGTTCCAGCCAACAGATATGCAGGGAGACGTACTTACTGGGGTGAGCTTGTCCGACTTTGGAGGCCTGGCTGGAGATAACACTTCTGAAGAGAAGCGAAAAAAGGAAGTAAAAAGTTGAAGGCTCTCCGAAGTCAGGAGACGCTCGCTGGGAGGTCACCCAGTGCAGCCCAGCCCCAGCCCACCACTCAGGCAGCCCGTATAAATTCCCGAAACAGCATCTCTGACGAGCTGTTACCCGGCTGCTGCGTAAGGACACAGACAGAGGGACCCAGGACACCTGAAGAGGACCCCTGAGCCTGAGTGGGCACTGGGAGAGATGTTCAGTGACCTCTCTCTTCATGCTCCCACGTTCCCTGCTCTACACCCTTCCTCCTCTGCAGAAGGTCTCTGTAGTCTTTCACCCGCCTAAGATCCACTTGTGTCCTGGCTGGGAAATTGCAAAGTTGGAGTTCCAAAATGGGATGTGCTGTGTTGTGTGATAATAAGCTCCCCGTTAGGAGAAGCAACCAAGCCGAAACTGCATGACCATGTGCGGGGAAACTGGAAAGCACACTGGGAGGGGAAGCAGGACTGAGAACTTCCAGCCACACATAAGCTGAGGCCCTAGTGACAGCAACTATATAGACTGATATCAACTCAACAAGTCTTGACTTACCTTTCAGGCCAGGCACTGTGTTGGGCATTACTAGGGAATCGCGCTCGGTGAGAGAGACACAAAGAGAAAGAGTTAAGAAAGAAACCCGTGAATATATGGTCAACTGACTTTCCAAAAGGCGTCGAGACAATTCCCCGAAGAAAGGAAAGTCTTGCAACAGTTGGCACTGGAACATCTGGGTACCCACGATGGTGGGCGGAGGCGGGGGGAGCTCCACCCTTACGTAAAGCATACCCGGAATGAGTTTGCAACAGATTATAGATCAAAACCTAAAAACTGGTGATGGGTAGTAAGGAGAGCACGTATTGCATGGTGCACTGGGTGTTATACGCAACTAATGAATCATCGAGCTTTACATCGGAAACCGGGGATGTACTGTATGGTGGCTAACATAATATAATAAAAACTCATTTAAAAAAAAAACTAAAACTTTAAATCTTGTAGAAGAATATCGAGAAGGGGAGGATTTTTGTGTGCACGCAGTGATTTTTTTAGCCAAGGAGAAAAAGCATGAACCAAAGAAAAAAATTTTAAATTGGACTTAATCGAATTTAAAATCTTCTGTTCTTGTTCAGAAAATGAATAGGGGCACCTGGGTGGTGCCGTTGGCTAAGCAACTGACTCTTGGTTTCGGCTCAGGTCATGATCTCAGGATACGGGAGCTCAGGTCTGGCATCGGGCTCCACGTTCAACATGGAGTCTGCTTGAGATTCTCTCCCTCTCCCTCTGCCCCTCTCGCTCAAGCGCTCTCTTGCTCTCTCTCAAATAAATAAATAAATCTTAAAAAAAAAAGGAAACTGAAAAGATAAACCATAGTTTGGGTGTAAGTACTCATAATGCATATATCTGGTGAAGAATTTGTATCCAGAAAGTATAAAGAATGCACACAAATCGATAATAAGGCAAACACTCCATAAAACACGAGCGTAGGATTTGAACATCTATGTTACAAAAGCAGATATAGGAATGGCCAATAAGCACATTAAACACATTGAAAGATGTTCAAGATCATTAGCCATTAGGAAAATGTGAATTAAAACCACACTGAGATCCCATTGCAGATCCAGTAACGTCCAAAATTAAAAAGACAGACAATGCCAAATTGGCCAGGATATAAAGCATTTGGAACTCTCCTACATTGCTGATGGTAAAGTGGTTCTACCACTTTTGAAAACAGTTTTGCTATTTCATACAAAGTTAAACATATATTTAGCATACAACCCACAATTCCAATCCTAAGTATTTATCCAGATAAAAATGTGTGTCCACACAAAAATCTTGCACATGAACGTTTACAGCAGCTTTATTCATAGTAGCTGAAAACTGGAAACAACTCAAATGTCCAAAATCAGTGAGTAGATAAACCAATTATAGTACTCTTACACAATGGATATGACTCAGTAAGAAGGAAGGGGGGAGGAGAAAGGAAAGGAATGGCTTACTGGAACGTTCAGCGGCTTAGATGAATCTCAGAGGCATGCTAAGCAGAAGAAGTAAGACCCAAAAGAGTACACCCTGATAAATGCATACATCTGAGTTTCTAGAAAAGCAAATCTAATCTACAGGGACAGAAAGCAGGTCATTGCCCACCGGGGCTGCAACAGGCGAAGGGAATTTTCAGAAGTGATGAAAATGTCCTACATCAGGATTGTGGTGGCAGTGACATGACTTATAAACTTGTCAAATCTCTTGAACTAGGGGTACCTGGGTGGCTCGGTCAGTTAAGTGTCTGACTCTTGATTTCAGCTCAGGTCATGATCTCAGCGTCGTGGGATCGATTGAGCCCCTGCAATGGGCTGCATGCTCAGAGGGAGTCTGCTTGCCCCTCTCCCTCCCCCTCTGCCCCTCCCCCTCTAAATAAATAAATAAAATCTTTAAAAAAGTCTCTTGAACTTCAAGAGTGCATTTTATTGCATATAAATTATACCTCAATAAACTTGATTTTTAAAATACTTATAAAACACTCACCCTTGCATCTACATATAGCAAATGCCTAACGAATGAGGAGATGGGGAAGAGGGAAAGAGGAGGAGGAGAAAAAAGAGGAGAAAGAAGAAGTTATGATTGTTAAATTTATTTCTAAAAGTATTTATTTGGCGCGGCGCCTGACTGGCTCCGGGGGGAGAGCATGTGATTCTCGGCGTCATGAGTTCGAGCCCCACGCTGGGTATAGAGATGACTTAAATAAGTAAGGAAGCTTTTAAAAAATATTTATTTGGCAACAAAACTTATTTAATAACAACTTGATAACGCGAGGACATCACAGTTGTTGTCGACATGATCGGGACATTGGTTTGCTCCCAGTGAGTTCGTAAACAACTCAGGGAACGGGACGTCCAATACTATACACAGAAACACATGTACTGTCGTGCACTAGCTATGCCAACAGTGACACGTGCTTCCACGCAGGAATTCCTTCCTAGGTTTCTCTGGAAATCTGCTTTCCTAAATCCCCAAGTTCAGGAAAAATGGGTCAAGAAATAGGAAAACAAAAAATACCAGAATTCTTCTGTGACTCTGAGTTGAACCATCAACAAAAAGTTGTGACTGTTTTGAAGGCATCTCCTGACAGCACATTGACGGCAGGAGCAGGGAACCCTGGCACGTGGAGTCGACGGCTTAGATGCACGTTTCCGGTAACTGGGGCAGGAGTGGGCGGGAAAGAAAGGGTCATGTTCTCAGTGGTCCCTCAAGCCTGCACCCGCTGCTGTTGGGTAGCGATGTGTGTTCCTGGAGGCTAATAGAGAGGCGCTCCTGGAATCTGGTTTATCACATACTTACTTTCCACAAATCTTATAAGTTTTGTGCTAGGGAATAATAAATGTTGAAAATAAAATAAGTCCTTAAATTGTCCATTTGGCGAAGTATTGTCGACCTGGACGGGAGATCCAAATTTTCCATAGTTTTTCTTATCTTCATTAGCATTTCCTGGTGTTTGAATATTTGCTATGGGCTGCATTCTTTGAAAATACTGCTCAATTTGATATTTCTTATTTTTTAAAGATTTTATTTATTTGAGAGAGAGAGAGAGAGAATGAGTAGGGGGGAAGGGAGAAGCAGACTCCCCACTGAGCAAGTAGCCCGGCGTGGGGCTCGATCCCGGGACCCCGAGATCATCACCTGAGCTGAAGGCAGACACTTACCCAACTGAGCCACCCAAGGACCCCTGATATTTCTTATTTATGAGATTTTTAGATATCGTTAACAGTGAGCAAAGAGTATGAAGAACATCAGAAGTATTTTAAGAATAACTTATGATCATGGGCATTCTTGAGAATTCCCCCAAACTGAGATTTCTCCCTCTCAAATCCCAAAGATTAATATCTATTAGGAAGTTGGAAACAACCACGAATAACAGCTATGGAGAGAACTATGACATGATTGAACTTCATGGGCTTCATAAGTGGGGTGGTATTTGAGCAAAGTATTGAGGGTTGAGCCTTGGATATAGCAAGATATGGCCGTTTACATCAAGAACCATGCAGGTGGAAAGGGAATGGACCCAGCAGGAGTGCCCACCAGCCCAGCAAGTGGGGCAGGTGCCGAGGGTTGCTAATTCAGCAGTCAGGGTGGTCCGATCTACCAGGCGGGCCAACTCATCGGCCAACCACTGTGACACCATTCATCAGCCGCTCAAGCAAGAGTGGAGATGAACGTGGCTAGGACAGCGATGGAGAAACGCTGCCCCTGGCTCGAGAACCATGACTCTCTCCATCGGGGATTTAAGCAATTCACAGATGGAAGCTCAGCACCATTGACCTTCCAAATGTTCTGTTGGACCCTCTACCTCCATTTCACTGGCTAGAGCTTCTGACCAAGTCCCCCTCATATGCCCCAGATCCAGGGTCTGGGTCTCAGGGAGCACAGTTCCTGCTGGGTCCCACTTCTGGGCACCTGAGCCCAGCCTTCCTCTGACCAACCCTCTGGGGAACTCGAGTCCTGCCCCACATGACCACCGAGCACCTGGCCCTGATGGCTGGCCCTGCCCCGCTCACTCTCCTCACCTCACCCCACCCCATCCTCCCATCCACTGGGGCTGAAACAGCCCACCTGAACCTCTGACCTACTCACCAGCCCACCACGTCCATCTCGTAGCAGAATCACCTGAATTGTAACCATGGATTCCCCCCCCTTCCCCTCCTCTATTTCAGGAAGACGATTGGTCTCAGTATTTCTTTGTCTCAGTCAGAAGACAGAAACTACTGAAAGTCATGACATGTTCTCTGGTGAGAACCTAAGTTCCTCTGAGAGTCCATGCGGGGCAACCAGGGAGAGTGGGAACTTCATCTGTGTCGCAAGGTTGGAGGCTGTGGCTTGGGGAAGATTTAGGAAGAGTGGGGACCCTCATAAACTCACAGCAGCAGCCAGGAGAGGAACTGTCAGAGGGGAGCGCTGGGGGGCCCCTCCCACGGCTGCACTGGGTAGGCCGCCAGGTGGAGATTCCCGTGCCCCCCAAAAGGAGCAGAGACCCCACCCGAGAAGTCACATCATGGAGAAGGAAAAAGAGGCCCCTTAACAGAAACAGGAGAGCCTCCCTGCGCCCCAGCCCAGGCCCGGAGGGGGACAGACCCTGAGTCTCACTGCGTGGCCTCCTGCACATCTGTGTGTGGACTGTGACTCGTGGCTGAATCCACGCACGCGTGGGTCCTGCTATCTCCAGCTCCTATTCGCCCTGCTGAGCCCTGGTGCAGACAGCTCTGGGGAGGATATTCAAAATAAATCTCTTCTCTCCCACTCAGTATCTTTTAAAGAGGATTAATTGAGTTTACTGAATTGGTTGGAATTGTTTTATGCAGCGGAAAACAGCTGTGTTGATTGCCTAGATGGGCCCATTCAGGCAGCCTTCCGTTTCTGTTACTAAGCGCAGAGGGGCTTCAAGAGGCCCCACAAAGAGGTCTGCACTCATCCTTCCCCTGGAGGGCATCTGCGTATCTGACAGGCCAGACTCAGGCTCAGCGCTTCCAGTGAAGGCCCGATTACATACCTGACTGAGCCCGCTCCTTCCGAAGGCAATCAAGCCTCTCACTGTTTGGTGAGAAGTGATTCGAGCTGGGGGGGGGGGGGGGGTTACAGCAGACAAGAACGCGAAATCAGGGGGTGTGCCCTCCGCTGGGACCAGTTCACCGAACTTCCAGATTAGACCTCCTGATATCAGAGGCGGAATTCGGAAAAGAAAAAACAAAACACAAACCTCCCTTGGCTCGCGCCAAGACCAACGCGCCTCCCTCTGAAGCCCGAGAGGCTGGAGCTCGTGCAAATGTCACACGGACCGACGGGACTGGGGGGAAGCCACCTGTCTCGAGAGCATTGGTTTTGTTTCTAAAGATCCAGTCGCTGTAATTTGTACAGAGGCACAGCTAGTATTTAGGATAGAAATTATTTACTTTTTAATTACAGCATTGATGCTCTTTGTTCGCCTTAAAATATCAAAGGGTTTTGCTGGTGCCATTTCAAGGTGAAAGCGGCTCATGGGGCAGGATCTCAGCAGGCAGCGCGGCCACTGGCGGCCCAGAGCCAGTGGCATCTCAGCCGGGCCATGCCACCCTACTGGGATCCGGCCGCCGGGGACAACCCCTGACCCTTAGGGAGGTGGCAGAATGATGGCCCCCCAGAGAGGCTCACATCCTAACCCCTGGGGCCTGTGGCATGCAGAGGGGAATTGGCAGATACGATGAAGGAGGTTGGGATGGAGAGACTTTCCTGTGTAATCCCAGCTGGCCCGATGTAATCACAGCGATGGCTGCGAGGGGCGGGCCGGAGGGTCAGGGACACAGAGGGATGGGCCAACGGAACCAGAGGTCCAAGTCAGACAGAGGGGAGAGCCTGGAAGATGCCACGTGGGGGGCTTTAAAGGTGGAGCGAAAAGCCACGAGGCAGAAATGCAGGTGACTCCTAGAAGCCGGAGAGGCACAGAAACAGGTTCCCACCGAGACCTGGGAAGGGACCGGCCCCGCTGAGCCCTTGGCGTGAGCACTTCTGACCTCCCAAACTGCGAGGCGCTAAGGGCGTGTGGCTCAAAGCCACTGGCTTCGTGCTGGTTTGTGACACCAGCTGTGAAAGCAGCTCACTGGAGAGCCCGGAGAGTCCGAGGGCCCTTGCCACCCCTGCTGGCCGTGGCTGCCTCCTCCAGGGGAATCGCCATCCCTGCCATTCAGATGCACGGGAAACTCTCCCCCAGGCGCTGCCACAACGCACCGTCTCCCCAGACTTCCAGCTTCTCATCCAAACAATACAATCTTGAAATAGGGCTGGTATTCTCGGGGCCCTGCTCCATTTCTGGCAGCGGTATCATTGGATCGAAACTACACTTGAGGATAATTTTAAGCTCCTAACAGACCGTATTCTAGACATCACGTGTGAGTCTGCCTGGGGGAGCTATTGGCCCCAACTTCCAAGTGTCTGTGCAAATGGGAAGCAAACTTTGAAGCGTATCTAAGCCATTTTCGTGAGGCCAGGCATTTCTCTTGCCAAAGCAAGAGGAGACTTTGTCTTTCCAAGGACTCAAGTTCTAGAACGTATTTTCTTACGACTCGAGGACTCGAAATAAAAAACACCCATCTTTTCAGACCCAAGCTTCTATGTAGACACCAGCCACGGAGACAGCTAGTTTGTTTCCTTTTTCCTCACCATCTCATTTGTCACTACGCCCCAGGACTCAGATGATGTGAGGATGTGTGTTAATGAGGGGAGGGAACGAGAATGCTTACATGCCAATGGATCACAGAGCTCCTCAACCAGTGTATTGTTATCTCCATCCCCAGGCTTCCTACCAACTGATATTCCACAGTTGGGTTAAAGGAAGGTTAGCGGGTGAGTGGCTTGCCCATCATCCGCTTCCTTCCCATACACTTGGCAGGTGTCATTAGCGGATGACAACGCCATTCCCTCCAGCCTGCATGCAGGCTCGACACTCTCAACACCATTGCCAACAAGCAAGGCTGGATCTCAGCTCCCAAGGAAAGCTACTTGCCAATCCTGGGGCGAAGCAGCCTACTAACGCAAAATGTCATCAAGGACATCTCGTGACCGGGTATTTGCCCGCCAGTCTCCAGCACGGCAGCGCTTCTGGCTCAGCAGCCCCGGTCCTTAAAGAGGTGGCAGAGAAACAGCCTTCGCCGGGGAAGGATGGACAGACAGCCTGCTCCATGGCAGGCTCCCGAGCTCAGGGGCCAGGTGGAGATTCCTGAGATGCTCCCACAGGGTGGGGCTGAGAGAGGACGAGGAGGGGACTGAGGAGACACAGGAAGGTGCTGAAAACAAACTTTCCAACTTGACCACGTGGCCCAGCACCAGCTTCCCTCTGATATGGGCAAGGTTGGGGGGAGGGGTCTCCTGCCGCCAGACCACATCCATCCTCTTCTCTGGTTCATGGGCCTGTGCGACACCCCGTTCTAGGGCTCACGTAGCATTGCAGTTGCCATGGAAACCTCTGGCCTCATCTACTGGTATCATGAGGGTTTTATTGAGGTACACGGTACAACTGTACTACGTCGGCTGTAAAGGTTAGGGTATCCCAGGGCTCCGAGTCTCCACTGAGTCATGATTTTTCATAAAGATGTGTTTGCTCTGTTCCTGGGGAGCATTGTGTTTGGATTCTGGCTGAGGGGTGACGTTGACTTAACAGCATCTCCTGTAGCAGAAAACCTGACTGCAGTTTTCTAGAATGTGAACCTCGTAATACAGCCTGACGGGCACTTCAGGCTCCAGGTTGGACAGAACAGAAGGCGGCCAGCTCACTGACCATTAGACCTGCTGATGTGGGAAGGGGAACCCAAACCGCTTACCCTGTGCCCCCCACACCCGCACGCTGCACTAGTCCACCTTCATTTTCTTTCCTTCCTAGTTTGAACGATTAAAGTCAAAGCAGTATTGGGGCTGGATCAGTCATAAGACGGTAATAAGGCTTATCTAATTCATTCCTCATGGGGCGCCTGGGTGGCTCGGCCGGTGAAGCGTCTGCCTTCCGCTCAGGTCATGGTCCCAGGGTCCTGGGATCGAGCTCCGTGTGGGGCTCCCTTCTCAGCAAAGAGTCTGCTTCTCCCTCTCCCTCTACCACTTTCTCTCGTGCTCGCTTGCTCTCTCTCTTAAATAAATAAAATCTTTAAAAAAAAATTCATTTCACACATTAGAAAAAACTAAATACAGACTAAGGAACGAATCATGGAATATCCCTTGGATGATTGCAGATCTCACCCCTGTGGCAGAACGGCATCCAGAGACACCCGTGTGCCAATTTTAAGTGAAAAAACAGTCTGTAAAACTACACACTAGGATGTAATTTTTCATGACTCGTAAGTGTGTATGGAAGTTGAGAATTCTATAAACAAGAGTGCCTAAGGATGGGGGAGGTAATAAGCGTTTTCTTTTACTTGATTTTCTGATCTTTTTTTTCTGTTAAAAAATGCATTGTTTTTGTAAAAGGGAAAACATTAAGTTTTCTAATGTTCAAAGAAAAATATAGCATATCAAATAAGCCTGTTTACAATGGTCAGCGTGTTAAACTATACTAACAGGCAGGAGAAAACTGACTGAGCAAGTCGTTGGCTCTGCTTTGCTACCCTGACGCTCCCCGTGAAGGATGAGAGGGGAACGTGCTCCTAGCACACTCAGAGGCGCGCGTGTCCTTCACCCACTTCCTCAGATTCCAGGGGGTAACCGCCATCACCGTGGTCATCACGGGCGTCACCACTGTGACCTCCGAGCCGCCAGGGTTCATTGTCCTAACAGTGGCACTCACCGAGCGTCAACCCCCTGCTGGGTGCTCCTGCGGCCAGAGCAGGTGACGGGCTAACGCCCCGCGTGGCAAACCCAGTCAGCTGGAGAAAACAGGCTTCCCCCAGAAACTGGTAGGGATCGTGCTGTTTTGCCCAAACCTGCTCTACCCCCGTGCCGATGAAAAGCAGTTATAGTTTGTCCCTAGGCCTCCCAGCATTTATTGCCCATACGAAGGGGAGGAGAGGGAAAAGAAAAAGCTGTGTCTCCATAACTGATGATGTTCTGAAAGTGCGGTGTAGACAGACGTCCTCAGCCCAGTGACTGTAGAACAGGTATGGGCACGTGGGGAACTAGGAATAAGATCTGGGGCGCTCTAGGAAGGGTTAGCGTATTTTGGAAATCAAGCGAGCATCTGGCTTGAGCATAACATGCGATATTTGCACCCCTCAAAAGCCTGTCTGAGACCTGAGTGTTTAGGGAGCTGGTGCCTTCCTCAGGAGTGTCTGTGTGTGTATGTAAGTGAAATTCTGTTTTAACTGTTTCCAAACTCATCATATAAACACACGCACACATGCACGCGTGCTCACAGACACACACACACGCCACGGCCTCCTTCCTTTAAGAAAGCTGATGCAAGGAAATTATTCAGTGTGGTTTGAATCCTGGGCAGCAGGACAATATGCCGCCCACAGCGAGGTAACCAGATGTCCCCTTTGGGCACAGCCCTGCACGCTGCGGATCGTGGTGGATTGTCGGGATGCCAGCCGGAGCTCAGGAGCAATGGAACACAGCGCTGAAGAGCCATGCGGGCTGCTGGCAAAGGTAGCTGAATGGAGAGGCAGTCTTCAGCACACACGGAGAGAACGCTGGGGACCAGCCTCTTTCAGATTTAGACGTGTTTGTCAGTGGCAGGAATGCTACAGGATGAAAAAAAAGGAAGTTTCAGAACAAGAAGAGCAAACCGTCCAGGGGAGATACACTGACCTTCTGTGCCTGGCATTCAAATGTACCTCTGATGGGTTTGTACTTGTTACAGTGAACATGCATATTTTGAAAATTAATAGAAAAAATATATGTATATTTAGATGCATATAATGAGGTACAGGCCACTGCCCCAGTTCATCAGCGCCCCTTCCACACATCCCTTGTGCTCCTGCACGTTGGTGTTAGTGCCCAGACATCAGGAAGAGAAAGGGAGGGGTGGGCGCCGCTCTGGGTTCCGAGGTCCCCCCAGTTGTTTGTGGAGCGCTCACCAGACTGACCCACCTCCCACCTCACTATCAGAGGAAGGGGAACTGCCTGCATCAGCCAGCAGGAGACTGCCCCTCCTTCTGAAAGTCAGACCCAGTGCCACGTAACTGACCTCAAGTCTTTGGCCCCCCTCCTCCCCACGCTCTTCCTGTGGTCGTGTCCGTGCTGGGAAGTGGAACAAACTGAACCAGATCCGTGCCCACTACACAGTCTGGACGGATGAGTGTGGGGGTGTCTGTCTTGACTACTCGTAGAAAACAAATATGAGGCTTTGTGCTATCGGCACGCGCATCTGTTTAGCTTAGCAAAAACCAGCTTCAAACACCAAGACTAACACATTAACAACACAGAATGAAATAGGGAGGCAGTAAAACCCAGTAACATCCACCCAGCCCCGTTACCACTGCAGGAATACGACTGTGTTCATCAGTCAATACACCTGGGTAACCACCTCTTTGATCGCCACCTTGAACGTGCAGTCTCCTAACGAGAAAGATGGTAGAGAGGCGTCTGGGTGGCTCAGTGGGTTAAGCGTCTGACTCTTGATTTCAGCTCAGGTCATGATCTCAGGGTCATGAGATTGAGCCCCACATTGGGCTCCATGATGAGCACGAAGTCAGCTTGAGATTCTCTCTCTCCCCGTCCCTCTGCCCCTCCCCCCTCTCAAAGGAGAGAGAGAGAGAGAGAGACGGTTTAAGTCTAAGTGCATATACCTTCAGTGTATAACATTCGTTGGTACACCATGGAAACATCCAAGGAAATGCAGTGGTCAGAACACCTTATCTCCTTACTCTGGAATACCAAGGGGGGAAACTAAGAAATAAGTGATTGATTTTTAAATCCAGGTTTAAACACTTCTAAGACTGTTAAACTTTTGCTTTTCATCGTCAAGGTTAACAATATATACATTTTGTTCTGTAACTGTTATATGATTGGTCTCTGGTCTGGCGATGGGTCTTCTAAAGGGTAAAAATCAGTAACATCAAAAATAACATTATAAGTAATTTCCCCTTTTCTACGGATTTTATTTTTTCTGAGATACTTAATAATCTATCATCTATCTATCTATCAACTATCTTATATCTGCTTTTATCACATCCTTACCACTATCTGTTTCAGGGACATTTTCAGATATACAGAACTCTCTTCCTTCCCTTACCCTTTCTGAGCTCTTTGGCCCTAGACAAATCTCTCTCTGGTTCTGTTTAGAGCTATCATCCTGGATAAAACCTATTCTTCTTGGACCTTAAGTCTTCCTCTTTTGGTTCAGTCCCTTGCTCAGCTGGAGTACATCCTCGAATAGCTTTGCCACAATGGTTGCCTTGGGGGAAAAAATCTGGGTTCTTGCACAATCTGCCTTCACTCTTAGCTGAGAATTTTGTTGCCTATATAATTCCAGGTTATAAATCACTTAGAACTGAGAAGACCTTCCTCCTTGTTTTGTAAGAGTGAACTTGTAAGAAGTCCACAGGCAGTCTGACCCTGAGCCTTGGCAAGGAAACAGTTCCATACTTGCTGGGAACTTTCAGAACCTTCTACTGATGGGTGTACTTTGACCCTTTGTCACAATGTGCATGGAAGTGTGCTTCCTCACAGGTTCTGCTGGGATCAGAGAATGATTTCTATTCAGGGACATGTGCTTTCTTCACCCCTAGAAAGTCATCTTGGACTGTTCCTTCGGAAACTTTGTTTTCTTTGGTCTCTCTAGAAATTCTTTTGATTATCTTGGACTTTTAAACTGATATTTGTCATGTCGGCCCTCACACACATCTCCACCCCTCTGTTGTGTTGTACTTCTGTTTCATTTTATAGGTGGCTTCCTGGATTTCATTGTGGAAACTTCTGTTGAGTTTTGTAGTTTGAAAATAATTTTTGGCTTTCTAAGAAATCATTCTTGTCCTCTACGAGTCTTTCTTTGCGAAATCCTGTTGATGTATTATGGATTTTATACTTTCTCAAATTGCTCTTTCTGAAGACACCAGTTAGGGTTTTTTAAAATACACTTTTACCCGTTGAATTATTTGTTTCCTCCTGGGTCACTTTCTTCTGCTTGTTTATCTTCGCCTTTCTCCTTTACATTACCGGCTCTCCTCAAATGTCCATGACCCCCTGCTATCCATTTATATTTTATTTATTTAAAGATTTATTTATTTATTTTAGAGAGAAAGAGAGAGAAGCATACAAGCTTGAGTGGCGGGAGAGGCAGAGAGAGAATCTCAAGCAGACTCCCCGCTGAGCACACAGCCCAACGTGGGGCTTGATCCTACGCCCCTGGGATCATGACTGAGCCGAAATCAAGAGTCGGAGGCTTAACCATGTGAGCCACCCAGGTGCCCCTATTTATATTTTAAATACTGCAGCAGCTGGGAGCTCAGTGTCTGCAAATGAGGCCCCTCAGGGCAGGTGTCACCGCAGCCCGAGCAGGGTGGGAATCAGGCCCCAGAGCGCACAGCTCCCGGCGCCAGGCCTCGCCACCCCCCATCCTCCCCCCCCCCACGCTGCTACTACTCAATTTGCTGTTTCTTTATCTGAGAATCCGTTGCTTTTTTGCCTGAGGGGTAAACATCTGCCTATTGGCTGGTCTGTGCTCAAAAGTGAAAAGGGGGCTTGTCAGGGCTCAGGTCCTGATTCACCCTGCCTCCCCCACATCTCACTCCCACCCTCCCAAGTGTCTCTGAGTTGCAAGCCTCCATGGGGTTCTGGGGGTGCCGGGCAGGTGTGCAGCGGGGTCTCCCCCAATTACGTTCCCCTCTGGACCATCCACCCGATTTATTACTAGTCACCACGATTCCACCTGCCTTTACCTGCAGGAAACGCAGGGCGAGCTGTCATTCAGCGTCGGCTCCCTTCCAATTCTCTTTATGGTTGTAAGCTAATTCATTTTTCATTCCCTAACTCTCTTTTCTGTAGGGTTTTGAGAGTAAGAGAAAAGAAACATATGTGAATTACCAGGAAAAAACAAACAAACAAACCAGAATGGCCAAAGGGCAGGAAAGGAAGAGAAGTGGCCTTCCAGGAGTAGAGGCCTTGAACTCTGAGTAAACCACGGGAATTCACGGCTTTTAAATGAGTCCAAGACAATGTGAGGGAGGTGGTGTGTCTACTTTTAGTTGTGGTTTTGCAGCCAAATTAGACTGTTGTGCTAAAACCCAAACCTAGTTGCGTTCCGATGTTTGCTCCTTCTTAAATCCGCGTAGGGTCAAAAGCACATTGTCACCCTCTCCTGCGGAAAGTATGCTTTCGTTGGTAAACGTCAAAACACACGCAAAAACAGTCTGTGACGTAGGGGCAGTAATGACTGATGGGGGCACAAACGAGGACCGTGGGTGCCAAATGTTTTATTTCTTGTTCTGGGTGCTATTTACAGGGGTGGCTTTACTTTAGGGAATGTCCTCCTGCTGGATTCATGGGATTCTTAGTATACTGTTCGATACATATCTATTTTTTTAAATATGAAGAAATAAAAAGAAAAAGGAGGACAAAATACTTCCAAGATCCTTCTTTTTAAAGACGTGTCTAATACTGTAGCACAGATATCCATCCATAGCATACGCCCCTCCTTCCCCGTAGTGTGAACTTCTCCATGACGGGGGTGTTTCCTCATACCTTCAGCAGTGCTTAGGTAGGTAAGTCAGGGAGATGAACAGCACAGCGTGGGAAATGACCGACAACTGTGCGACAATGGTGTATGGTGACCACACTGACCTCGGGAGCATCATGCAATGTACAGAATTGTGGACTCACGACGCTGAACACCTGAAGCTAATACAACATTGTGTGTCCATTACACTTCGACTAGTAAAACCAAGAAAAGAACAGTTGCTGGCTCATAACGGGTGCTCATCAAATGTGTGTTGAGGGACGTCCCGGCTCACCCTCCTGGATGCAGCGGGACGTGTACGGCAGGCCCTGAACCCGCATCGAACTTGATTGATTGCTGTAGGAAGTGAATGCCGAGAGGTTATAAACAGGACTGACACCTAGCAGGGCATCTTCTTACAATTTTGCTGCAACCCCGTGAAAAACATCAGCAAATCTGCTGTGCCTTCCGAATGCTCATGGGTGAAGCCCCCCCCGCCGCCCCCCGGCTCTTTGTCTCCATTTCTCCCCTTGCAATACACCCTTGCAGCAAACACTACCTTGCAAGAAATGCAGCCTCTGAGGTCGGGACAATGAGCGGGGTGAGAGCCCATCAAATCTGTACCATGAGCTTTCCTCGTGCCTCCCAAAAAGAATATGAATTCCACCCTCCCCCCCACCCCAGGCTTGCCAAGCCATAGCAACCTCTCAGGCTGCCACTCGGTCTGCTCTGAAGGGCCGGGAGCTGCCTTCCTGCCTGTTCACAGGGAAACAGAAAAGGCCACTCAGAGAACGAGCAGCTGGGATGGTCTCCCTGAGGGGATAGCATCCTTGGGCCTGCAGAGAATTTTGCAGCTTTTCTTTATGCATTTTTAATCAATTCTAAGCTTCTTACAAATATGTGCAATTACGTTCTGCACTTTGCTTTGTAATAAGATTTAATGACTCTGCTACAATCCTCTGGGTGAACGTTGATAATCTGACTCTACGATTTTAAATTTAGCGTTAGCAAAAAAAAAGGAGAGTATGAACTGAGATGAGGGGTCTTTTAGATTTGTTGGTTTTTTTTTTTAAAGGAAATCAGAAGTTGGAATTATGTTAGCGTTCAGAATATCACTAATATGAGGGAACAAGACGTCTCATTTATTTGCCCCATAGCATCTGATTAAAAATATATACCAAAAATCCCTAACAACATAGGCTCTCTCTCCTTGAAACGTCTCACGGATTATCTTAAACAGGGAGACCCAGAGAGGTCATGTCCCATTTGCAAACATTTAGATATGGAATGTCTTGCAAGTGTCTTTGACAAAGAAACTATCTGCCTACCCTCCCATCACGTGGAGGACCCCCGTTTCCACCGCCCTGCTATACGCTGACCAAGTCGTTCTATAATCAAGAAGAATAAACACAGCTCAGATTTACCAAGCGCGTGCTCTGTACCAGCCACACATCCATGCAGCCTTACAAAAACCCAGCGAGCGGGTATTCATACTATCCCCATGGTGAAGAAAGACACGGAGGCACGAGGAAACCTTTTATGTCTGCAGCACCCCTATTTATCGAAAAGGGGCCCGTGGATGCACATGGTCCTGTGAATGTTGCTACGAACCCTTCAGCCTAACTTCCTGCAGAGAACTCAGCCCCCCACCACTGCCCCAGTGCTGGCATCAGCGGGGGCCCCCTTCCTGCTTTTCCCTGCAAAGCAAGAGAGCACAAAAAGTGTACAGGAGATGTGGCTTATCCTGAGTCACCCCTCGATGACTTCGTTCTGTCTGAGACTCTACGAGGCTATGTGGCCTCGCTGGGAAAGGGGGACAACGTGGGTAGAAGAGCCGAAGCCTAGATGTCACTACGGAGCTGTTCCGCAACCAGGTAGCCAACCGGGGGTTCGTGTTTTTTATCTAGAAACTAGAAAGTATGGTGACTAACATAATAAAAAATTATACAAAACAAAAACAAACAAACAAAAAGAAGATGTGATACGTGCATACAATGAAATATTATTCAGCCGTGAAGAAGAAAGAAGTCCTATCTCTTGTGACGATGTGGATGGACAGGGAGGACATTATGTTGAGTGAAATAAGCCAGACACAAAAGGACAAATGCTGTATGATCTCACTTATGTGAGGTCTAAACAATCGGACTCATAGACCCAGAAAGTAGAATTGTGGTTAAGAGGGACTGGAGAGCAGAGCAAATAGGGAGATGTTGGTCAAAGGGTGCAAACTCCTGGTTATAAGATGAATAGTTCCGGAGACCTAATGTACAGCATGGTGACTGTTGCTAATAATAACGTATTATATTCTTGAAATTTGCTGAGCAAGTAGATTGCAAGCATTCTTACCACAAACACAAAAACTATGAAGTACGTTAGGTGATGGACGTGTCAATCAGCTTGACTGTGGTAATCATTACACAATGTACATAAAAATCAAAATATTGTGGTTGTATCCCTTGACTATGTACAAGCTGTGTTTGTCACCCACACCTCCATAAAGCTGGGGGGAGGGATTCTCTCAGCCTCAGTTTCCTCATCTGTTAAATGAGGATAACCATACCTGCCTTGTAGGACTGTGTGAGGATTGAATGAAGTGGTTGTAAAGCAATAATTAAATAAATAAATAAATAGATAGATAAATAAATAAATAAATAAATAGAAACTAGAAAGAGACCCTTTCAGGTCCAGCACATGTGATTATATGTCACAATCATTTACTGAGCGTCGACCATGGGCTAGGAATGGAAGATCATCGTTTTCTTCTGTGCACAAAGAACTCAAAATGCTTCTCAGTGTGTCCCTGTGACAAAAGATTCAGGCTCAGAGCTCCTTCTCAGAGGAGCCCTGGAATAAGGCAGATGTCTTGCTTTCCTATTACACAACAGAACGAACATTCTACTCCCAGAGGCTCCTTCTTCTCACCAACTATTCCTGCTCCAGACGGAAAACGCGGAGCTACTGCTCAGCGAGGGTCCAGTTGGGCCATGGGGTCCAAAGTCACTGAAACAGCTGAGGTCCGCCTGGGGCCTGCGAGCTGTTGGGACACGCGGGTGCAGGCACCACACTTTCCTGAGCCTTTGCGGGCGACGCGGCCCGTACGCCACTATAGCCATTGCCCGCCATGAACTGCGGACTCAAACCGTGGTGGAACCGCATCTGGTTTCTGAGATGGAACGCCAGGGCAAGCCCGCGCTCCCGGCATCACAGGCATCGTAGGCAAAGGGCAGCCCCTGGGACTTCGGCGACTCCAGATTTTACAAAAAACGAGGATGAATATGTTCTTTTTTCCTAAAAATGAGGCACAATTTAATGTGATTGACAATCATTTTCTGAGTTGTCCAGCTTCAAATCTGAATCATTTACCTTTTCTCTATTGACATCTAGACTTCCGTCTACAACGGCGGGACCCTGGACTGACATCTAGAATGGTGTTCATTAAAGGGGGGTGTGTAAGGCGGGACGAAGGCAGAGTGCAAAGCTCTGATTCTGTATTTAGTGGCTGGAGAGGCAGGAAGGAGTATCAAGAGACCGTATGGCCAAGGGGAGAGAAGAGAATATGAAATTAGGACTGTTCCCCTCTGGCAGCTCTAAGCTGCCTTCCAGGGGCGGGCTGCAGGGACAGGAGCTTCTGTGGCAGAGGGGATCTCCCAGCCACAAGGCAGGTCTGAGTGTGGCCCGGGGAAGAAGACTCCTGGAAGAAGGAAGACCTAGGTCTTCATAGGTCATCCCCCCCAATGGACTGCACATCCCGAATGGTACCTGGGGAAGTTCACGCCCAAATGACATGGCAGAGAAGGGGAAGGAAGTAGTGAGGGCCCCGCCAGACCTGGACAAAAATAGGGGTAGTGGGGGATCCAAGTGGCAGCTAAGCTGACAAAACTATTTGCAGGAAGCCTATTTTCCACAATCAACGATCCACCAGGAAGCACAGCCTCTCAGATAATTTCCCCCTGCTCTGCGAGCAATTGTCCACCAAACGCACACTTTTCCAGAAACCCCTTAAGGGGTTGGAGTTTCAATTACTATGATCAAAAGGAAACCATCTACTTAGAAAAATAACTCATGCAGAACATTTTCTCGGTACATTTGGGCACTAAGTATGTTCTCAGTGGTGGTCATGAGGCAGAATGCTCCGCAGAAGGCCCCTAGTGAGCTCTTAAAATGGCATCCTTGCAAGGAATTGCAAAAATGATCGATCAAGAAAACGGCTCTCCTCTTCCAAAAATTGGAATGCTTAAAGCAACAGCATAGACTCGTTCATGCACCATGTGGGCAGGGCCTCTCCCACTTTCAAGATCTGACAATTGTATTCTCTTGTAGAGAGAGACTCTCTCACTTTACAAGGGGATGTGTGGAAAGGAACTAGCGATTCTTGAGTTTTCCTGGAGCTTCAACCTCAAAAAGGCCCACAACCAACTTGCCCAACATATCTTCCAAAAGAGCAGGATTTGAGTGTCTCTTGGTCTGGCACTGACATCTCAGCAGATCCTCGCGACAAATCAGTTATTGAGGAACTGTTATAACTCATTTATAAGTGGAGAAACTGAGGCAGATAAAAGAAAGTGTCCAAAGACACAAAGCCAGTAAATGGGAGAATCTGAACTCAAGCCAGGGCTTCTAAAGCAACAAATAATTTTAAAATAACTTTTAAAAAAATACTATTTACAATAGCATTCAAAAAAAATCAAATGCTTAGGAATAAATCTAGCAAAATCTAGACAAAACCATTGAAGTGAAAGCGAAAATACATTACTCAGAAATTAAAGACCTAAATAATTGGAGAAATGCATCTTGATCACAAACAGGAAAGTCTAATATTGTTAAGGTGTCCATTCTCCCCAAACTTAATCTACAGATGCAACACAATACCAGTTAAAATCCCAACAGGGGTGTGTGTGTGTGTGTGTATGTGTGTGAGTGTATGGAAGTGCTTCTAAAAAGTATCTGAAAGATCAAAGGACCAAGAATGGTCCACACAACCTTGAAGAAGAACAAAATCGGAGGACTTCCATTAACAGATTTCAACATTTACTACAAAAACTCATTAACTGGGGCATTTGGGTATTGGCCCAGAGAGAGAAAAAAGACCAATGGAACAGACTAGAGTGTCCAGAAACTGACCTACACATACAGTCTCCTAGTTTACAATGCAGGCACCCATGCATGCAATTCAGGCAAGAAATGATGATCTTCTCAATAAATGGTCCTGGAGGAATAGGAGATCAGTGTTGGGGGGATGAGCCTTGACCTCCTACCTCATATTATACATAAACTTTAATTTGAGATGGGAAATTATGAAAGCAAAAACACTAAGGCTTCTACAAGAAAACGTATGCAAAGATCTTCACAACTTTGGCAAAAATTTCTGAAATTTGACCCAATGGGCACTAACTAAAAAAATAAACCATTGGTACATTGGACTTCAATTAAATCAAGAATTTCTGTCCATCAAATGACTCCATTTTTTTTAAAGATTTAATTTATTTATTTGACAGAGGGAGAGACAGCCAGCGAGAGAGGGAACACAAGCAGGGGGAGTGGGAGAGGAAGAAGAAGGCTCCCAGTGGAGGAGCCTGATGTGGGGCTCGATCCCAGAACCCCAGGATCATGCCCTGAGCCGAAGGCAGACGCTTAACGACTGAGCCACCCAGGCGCCCCAAATGACTCCATTTAAAGAGTGAAAAACACACCACAGAGTAGGAGGCAATATTCACGAGGTATGTGTCCAACAAAGGACCAGTGCCACAAACATCTACAGGATAGCTACAAGTCAATCTTAAAAAGACAAAGCATCAGATTTAAGAAGTGGGAAAATGCCTTTAACAGGCCCTTCCCAAAAGAGGATGTCAAGCTGGCCAATAAGCACAGGGAAGTGCGCTGAATGTAATTACTTCTCAGGAATACAGAACTTCAAAGAGATACCATGACACAGCCACCGGAAAGCGTAAAATGAAAAAGAATAAACCTGTCAAGGAAATACTGGCGAGGATGTGGTACAACAGGAACTCTCATACTTTGCCGATGAGGGTGGGTGGTGCAGTCGGTTAAGTGTCTGACTCTTGGTTTTGGCTCAGGTCATGATCTCAGGGTGGTGGGATCAAGCCCCTCGTCGGGCTCCACACTCAGTGCCAGAGTCTGTTTGAAGTTTTTCTCTCTCCCTCCGCCCCCCCAAATACATAAATAAACCTTTTTTTAGAAAAAGAAAACGGTGTGACATTTTTCTGCCGTAGGTAAACATATACCCAGTCTTTGACAAGCCGGTCATCCCATTCCTGGGTTTAGACCAAGAGAAAGGAGTGCTAACGTCCTCATGAACACATGTGCACACACAAACGTTCATAGCATCTTTATGTTGAATAGTCCCAAACTGGAAACATCCCAAATGCGCACCAGCAAGGGAATGGGTAAAATAAATTGTGGCCCATCCATTCATTGGAATACCATTCCATAAGAAAAGACCAATTTACTGATACACAAAAAAGGCTGGAAAGATCTCATAGACATTACAGTGAGTGAAAAAAAGTCATAATCAAAGGAGTGGCCACCCCATGATTCCCCTTATGCAAAAGTTCACAAACAGATGAAACTAATCAATGGTGTTTGAATTCACAGTAGTGGTTATCTCTTGAAAGAATATTGACTGGGAAGGATCATTCTGGAGCCTCCTGGGACGGTGAGCATATTCCCTACGTCAACCGTGATGGTTTTACACAGTTTACAGATGTGTCAAATTTCATCCAGTTATTTGCATAATATTTGTGCACTTTACATGCCTCACTATTTGTATTTTTCATCCCAGGTATAAAAACCTGTGATTTCCAGGGACTGGGAGGAATGGGGAGTTATCATTTAGCAGCTACAGAGTTTTCATTTTGCAAGATGAGAAAGGTTCTGGACTCGGACGGTGGGGTTGGTTGCATAACACTGAACGTCCTCAGTGCCACTAACCTGTGTGCTTAAAATCATTGAAATGGCGGGGCGCCTGGGTGGCTCATTGAGTTAGGCACCTGCCTTCGGCTGGGGTCATGATCTCAGGCTCCTGGGATCGAGTCCTGCGTTGGGCTCCCTGCTGGGCGGGATGTCTGCTTCTCCCTTCCCCTCAGAGCCCTGCCGCTTGTGATCTCCCTCTCTCTGTCTCAAATAAATACATAAAATCTTTTTTTTTTAAATAATTGAAATGGTAAAAATTATAGGTATATTTTATTTACCATAATGTAAAAATAATTATTACATAAAAGCAAGGGACTGTCAGGTGAGAGGTGTGTGAAGAGGAGGACACTTAGCTGGGGCATGAAATGAGACACACACCCCACCCCGACCCATGCCAGCCCTGGAAAGTCACTGTCTGCCTTGTTTCAAGTCACCAGTGCTTTCTCTCAGCCCCGCCTACATGGTTCTTTCTCTTGTATCCCTACTATGTTCCCCGACACCAGAGGCATGAAAGGACAGCTGATGGGGGAATTCTACGCTCCTCAAGGAAGCAAGGTTGTGCTGGACACAGACACAGACGCAAGTAAACACGGCACGAGGTACATAGGGGCCCACTGGGTGCTGGGGAATTAGGGGAGCAGTTATGGATGGAGCCGCTCGAATCCTCAGAGATGCGTTTTGCAGACTGAGTATGATTCACATCGATTTTCCTGAGGAAATTCAGCATGAGAAGCGAGCGGCACGCAGGCTCCCTTGCCTGGCAAGCTCCCCTCGAGTATATTTTTGTGACTCGCGTTATTTTCATCTCCTTTTTCAGATGTGGCGGAGGAGTGCCTGGCTCAAAGGCGATTATCATGTCCCACAAAGCTCCCTCTCTCCCAACACACAGGGCCCTGTGCATAGTAGGTGCCTTCTAGGCCCTGGCTAACGCACATTACTCTGGTTTTCGTCCTGCTACAGCCACGAACCTTGAGCCTGGAAATACCCTGCTGCACATCCCATCCCCATGCTGCTGAGCAGGACGCCTCCCCGGGCACCCAGTCCTGTGCAGAACCAGCCCTCCGTGCCTTCATTCTGTTCGTGAGTTAATTCCACGTCTCTTATTAAGCGCTCAACGCACACCAGGAACTTGGCTGGACATGCATGATTGCAGCTCCTTGTGGGTTTATACACACTCTCAAATTCCTCCAGTACCACCCTTGATGGGATCCTTGTGGAGACCCTGCTGGATACGTGTTGTTCTCCCACACCTTATTTTGCAGACAAGGGAGGTGGGCCTGTAGGGGAAGATAGGATTTGCTGACATCACGCTGCACGCTGCCGCGTCCCAGGGCAAGAGTGAGGGCCACTGAGTGTCTGTTACCCCGAGGCCCCGAAGCTCCACTGGGCATCTATGGGGGCAGTCACTTTCCAGTTCTCCCCCGGCCCCACAAAAAGCCCGGCACACCTGTGGCTGCCACCAACCACATCATTACATTACTCACTTAGGCTTCTGACTGGGCATTACCGACTTTTATGCCTAGGGATAAACCTGGGGGGAGAAAATAAAACAATGAGAAAAAATTCCACACAATAGCAAAGTTAGGTGACCCACAGCCAGCCTGGAAATGTGAACGTTCGAGCAGATGGGGTGAGTGTGAGTGCACTGAACCCAATTTATGAAAGTCTCAGGACTGGGGTTGAAGTAAGGAGCCGCCACCAGAGTTTCTCTCTCCAAAATGCCTCCACCAGCGCAGGTCAAGGTAGAAAAGAACCTTCCAGAGCATGGTGCACCATGGTTTCCAAGGGGCTCCTTTAAAACGCTAGGAAGGATCTGTCAATAGATCCTTGAAATGATCTCATTCTCTTTCCAAAGGTACTAACGACCAACCGAAGTACCCAACATAGGTTGAGGGTCCACAAACCATGTCTAGCAAAGGATAGTTCAAAACACCTCATGACTACCTGGTTAAAGCATGCTAAAGATTTCAAAATGACTTGACAAAAATGAGGAGTTATGTTGACAAGTTAAAGACGGGGTCCAAGCTGTGAAGCAGAAAATATCCTTTTTGTGATACCATGGAAACTCACTCAATACAAGAGAGCAGTTTTCACATTCGGGTAAGAAGATCATATTCATGGGAACAACAGTTTTTCACAAAGGCCATACCTTCAAGTGTCATCCTGCTTTCATACCCATTGGGAGGTATCACAGACGATCGACTCCACACTCATGTCCCAGCAGAAGCACCGAGGGGAAGCTTGGTCACCCCATTCTCTTTATCCCCAGCACCTGTGATCAGCTCTGCAGAGCTCTGTAGACTCTGTCCCACGGGGTTCATGGAGTTTCCAGACCTGATTCCATCATAAGCCCGTATTTTGAATTATTGAATACCTTCCGACACATTTACCTTTAGACGATAAATTTTTAAAATCTGGTACTTATCCTAAAGGGAATGTTTCCAACGTGAATTCAGACAAGAAGAAGCTTGATGAAGGCGAACTAAGCAAGTCTTATTCCTTACTGAGTCACCCAAGATCACAGATAGCTCTGAATATATTTGCACCAAAGAGGCGAACTTTGTATCCATGGCTCACAGCACCTCGTTATTTTTCTAGCATATGCTTGTTCACTACAGCTATGAAGGAATATGAAATGTCATAAGCACAGTGAACAGGGCCTATGAGACACATCACGTCTCCTGAAGATGGGTAGACACAGAAGGACGGGGTCCAAGTTAAGACAGAGGTAAGCAGTACAGACTGAACAGAAACTTTGTTCCTTAGTGCTCAGACTATTCAGAAAATCACTATTGCTATTTTGGAGAATTCTTATCAACCCTTTATTTTTTTAAGATTTATTTATTAATTTGACAGAGAGAGAGGAAAAGAGAGCACAAGCAGGGGGAGCAGCAGGCAATGGGAGAGGGAGCAGCGGGCTCCCCGGCCAAGCAGGGAGCCCGACACAGGACTCGATCCCAGGACCCCAGGATCATGACCCGAGCTGAAGGCAGACACCTAACTGACTGAGCCACCCAGGCGCCCTTTATCAACTCCTTAAATGAGCCCTTTTGAACAGCCCCAGATCTGACAGTGAAACAATTTTGAAGTCGGCCACTGTGCAGGCAAGAATGTTGGGATCACACGTGGGGGGTATTTCATTCAGGGCTGCAACTGGGGAAAGCTGTGACCCAGACAAATATAAAAAATGATGCGTGGGGGGGCACTTGGGTGGCTCAGTCACTTAAGCAGCTGCCTTCAGCTCAAGTCATGATCCCAGAGTCCTGGGATCGAACCCCACATTGGGCACCCTGCTCAGCGGGGAGTCTGCTTCTCCCGCTGCCCCCACCCTGCTCATGCTCACTCTCTCTCTAATAAATAAATAAAATCCTAAAAAAATGATCATAAGTGTCTGCTAGGACAGCACTCATGAGCAATCATGCGTACTATCACACAGCAGTGCCCCGGAGGAGGAGGCTCCAGATCTTTTCCAAATAGTCCGACTTGGTGATCCCCAGCTCTGTGGCTTCAAACCACGCGGCCACCCACACCTTCCCCTGCTGCTTGCCCATCTCCTCCAGCAGCAAATCCTAATCTTAATCCTAAACTGCCTATCAATGTATGTAGTGGGTAGAACTGATCTCCCCAAAAGAGTTGAGCTCTTAACCCCCCAGTACCTGCGAACATGATCTTACTTGGAAATAGGGTCTTTGCAGAGGCAACCAAGTCAGGATGACGTTACCCCGGGTTAGGGTGAGCCCTAAATCCAGTGACTAGTGTCCTTGTAAGAAGAAACAAATTGGATACAGACATGGAGTGGGGGAGGAGACACAGGGAGACCATCATGTGATTGAAGCAATGTGCCTACAAGCCAAGGAATTTCAGAGACCACGTCCACCCCGCAAGCTAGGAAAGCAAGGAATGCCCCTCCCCTAGAGTCTTCAGAGGGAACATGGCCTGTCTTTCCATTTGATTTTGGATTTCTGGCCTGAGCTGCAGGAAAATACACATCTGTTATTTTAAGGCATCCAGTTTGGGGTAATTCGTGGTGGCCACACTGGGAAACCAAACCCACGTATCATCACAGGATCGCAGCAAGTGGCATCTGCTCTGAAAAGATGACAAGGCCCCATTCCAAAATCCCTGCCTTGCCCTGTCCTTCCCCCAGATCGTGATCACATGGGCTCAGGCAAGTCCTTCCGCCTCTCTGAGCCTCGGGTTCCTCCCGGATGAACTGGAAATGATAACCGTCATGCACAGGTCTGTGCGCGGCACTCGACCAGAAGCTGTAAGAAAATGCTCAGACCCAGTAGAAGGTCCTGACCCCTCAGAATCCTTCGTAAAAGTGTGATCTGGGTTTTAATCGTTTGCCAACGATCCCAGAATTTCCTGGGTTTTTTAAAACTTGGTGGTTTTGATGGTTGAAATTAAGTCTATTGGGAGAAGGAAGTAATTGAATCCTCAAAACATTTAAGTTTATCCCAGATTAAAAAGTTGTTCATGTCCCCTTACCCGTCCTCTATTTAACAGACTCAAAAATGCTTTCAACCTCCAATGCAAGTCTGCTACATAAAGGAATATGGGGTTGGAGTTGAAGTTCATGCAGAATTTTTTTTTTAAAGACCATTTTCTGCCCATATAGTCAAGCAATTGCACAATCCTAATTGTGCAAACTCTAGTGGGGGTTTGCCTTCTAAGATTCACGGAGGCAGGGCAGTGGCAGGAGCCGGAGCGGCGGCGCGGGAAGAGGCCCCTCTCTCGAGCATGAGCGGTGGGAAGCATCCTGTAGCAATAACTTTTTTTTTTTAAAGATTTTATTTATTTATGTGACAGAGAGAGAGACAGCCAGTGAGAGAGGGAACACAAGCAGGGGAAGTGGGAGAGGAAGAAGCAGGCTCCCAGCGGAGGAGCCCGATGTGGGACTCGATCCCAGAACGCCCGGATCACGCCCTGAGCCGAAGGCAGATGCTTAACGACTGCACTACCCAGGCGCCCCAGCAATAACTTTTTAATCATCCCATGCCCCTATTTAAAACATGACTGCCTTTAATCACATGTTTCTGAAAGACAAACACCAGCTTCTGCAAAATTCAAGAAGCCCAAGGATGCAAAAACTGTGGCCAATTATGTCACAGCCCAGAGTGGGTGACAATGACCAGCTGGTGGGGTCAGCCGCTTGAAAGGGGCCACCATAATCGGAGCCACTGACAGACCCTAGCCAGGGCAACACCGCAGGGTGCCTTTGGAACACGGCACAGGCGCATTGCTTGTGCTGGTGTGTATTTTGTGGTGTTCGTCTGGCTCGGGGTCCTTTGCTAATGATCCCATGACCACAAGTCAGGACAACAGACTCAGTCACAAGATCCTCCATCCTGAAGGCAGTCATATTATTTTATGGATATCTGATACTTAAATTTTTTTTTAAAGATTTTATTTATTTATTTGACAGAGATAGAGACAGCCAGCGAGAGAGGGAACACAAGCAGGGGGAGTGGGAGAGGAAGAAGCAGGCTCCTAGCGGAGGAGCCTGATGTGGGGCTCGATCCCAGAACGCCAGGATCACGCCCTGAGCCGAAGGCAGACGCTTAACCGCTGTGCCACCCAGGCGCCCCTGATACTTAAATTTTAATGTAGAATCAGCCTGGAATACAGACAGAAGCAGGGTGAGCAGAAAGAATTTACTCTGTTATACGCAGGTTGGCTGGAAGGAGGGGAGCCTCCAGGGGACAGTGACAGGGCAGGACAGACCTGCGTGTGGATGAATGGACCGTGCCTGTCGTGCCCCAGGCCAGGGGCCAGCAGTCAGAGCCACAGGAACAGCGCAGGGGGGCATGAGCTGCGCAGGAAGTCAGCACATGGCATCTACCCAGCAGTATTCTCGGCATCCCCAGCGGCTTGCTCCAGCACCGGCCGCTGCGCGCTCTCGGCTCCCTGTGCGCTGCTCTCTGACTCGGGGAGGGAGCCACAGTCCCCGCCCACCTGCTGGCACTTTCCCGAAATGCAGGGCGCACCTGGCCATCAGCAGGGTGCGGATGCCCAAATGCCACTTCACTTCCACTCATTTGGAAACCCAAATGTGACCCAGAAATGACTCCAAGTCGGGCTAAATATTTCACATCACATAGCTCTCCCTGAGAATTATCTGCGTCTCTACAGTTAGTTCTGGGTTGCAGGCAAGGACAGAAGGTTATGGAACGGACGGTAAATATTTCATGATGTCGGTGCTGTGGTGATTTTGAATGAGGTCCTCCACCATATTCCAGAAATAAACTTCCCTTTCTGGAAACAACAGAAAGAGCTCCTGTTGTCTGGGTTGGGGAATGTTTTGACGTCCAAAGTCTCACTGTTTCAGTCACTCACAAAGTATTCTTTTTTTTTTAATTATTTTAATGTTTTTTTATTATATTATGTTAGTCACCGTACAGTACATCCCTGGTTTCTGATGTAAAGTTCGATGATTCATTAGTTGCGTATAACACCCAGTGCAGTTATAAGAACTCACAAAGTATTCTTAAAACTGGAGGGATCTTAGCCAAAGAATAGCCCTCTGGCCACAACACCGGCCCTTCAGGTTAGCAGCTGTGTGTTCCAGGAACAGGCAGCAGGACTGGGGGTTTGAGAAGGCAGGAGGGCAGGCCGCTTGCACCCTCCCAGATGCAGCAGTGGGCTCCCAGACCAGAGAAGTTAGGCTTCGAGTCTTACCCACACAATTAATCTCACCCATCTTGTTTGCTGTGTCTTGACCAGCAAGTCAGTGTAATTAGCTGTTTGGAGAAGGAGGGGTACAACTGGGGCCTGAGCCTGGGGGACTGGAAGAGAGATTGATCAGTTTGAATCCATCAGTCAACACCTTGAATCTGGGAATAAAATATGACAAAATGGGAAATCAAAAGGCAACAATGACCTTTGCTGTTATATTCTAATGAAGAGGAGAGTTAAATCATCTACACTGACCCAGGAAGGGGAGAGTTGGGTCGGAGAGGAGGCTCTTCAAGACATAGCTGAAGGAGCTCTCTACAAATCAGTAGCTATCAGCCCTTGTCAAAGAGGCAGTAACATTTTGGTGTCATGAGGGAGGCAGGAGCCTCAGAGAGTCTTACCACCCATATGTGGGTGTTAAGATATGGAAAGCCCCCAAGTCCAGATGATGACTGCACTATGTCGTACACGGCGGTTCTCAAAGTGTGGTCCCCGGACCAGCAATATCAGCCTCACCTGGGAACTTGTTAATAAAGCAGGTTCTAGAGCCCCGCCCCAGGCCTAATGAATGAGGAACTCTGGGTGGGGCCCAGCGACCTGGGTTTTAACAAGTCCTCCAGGTGACTTGGAGGCCCCGCAAGTCCGAGGACCACTGAGCGCACACCTGTGCTCCTAGCAACTGCTGCTTTGGGGAAAAACAGCTACCGGGTTGTATTGCCCATTCCCACTGTGCAACACTGACACCCACCCACAGAGAAAACAGAGGAAAGGGGCTGCAAAACCAGTCTTTCTGTTCTTTGAGGTGCAAGCCTTTGTCCAGGAGAAATATCAAACGAGCCGCTTTGCCCCCACTGTACAAATGCCTTACTTCTTCCCTAGAAGCAGAGGCTAGGATGGCCGCATGCTTGACAGAGAAGTGCAGACCCTCTCGGGAGTGCACCTGCCCTCCCCTGCTGTCTCCCATCCATCCTTCAGGAAGGGGCCCCTCTGTGGGGAAGCCTTTCCTGGGAGCCCTTAGCCCCACCTTCGCTGAGCCCCACCGGGGTGGCTGTCGGAGGGCTAGCGACCCATCCATGCTGGCCTGAGTTGGCATGCAGGCAGCAGGGTCAGGTGGAAAGGGGGAGCAGCTGGGTTGCTTGCTTGCTGGAGGCAGAGGTGCCTGGGAAAGGAAGGGGAGCTAGAGATGGAGCGAGCAAAGGACGGGCTGGTGCCCGTTCCTGCCCTGAGCAGAGGGGCTGGACTGGGAACTGAGGCCGTGCTCACCAGCGACTTGTTTAGAGAGACTTTGGGCACGAGCAGCCACTAGTTGAGGCCCAGGACCAAAGCAAGTGGCCACGCAGCCTAGACAGGGAGGGCCAGCTGGCCGCGGGAGATGCAGCCCTCCTGTCCCCAGAGCCAGCAGGCAGCCAAGACTTGAAGGGATGGGACAGGAGCGCTGGGCTGAGTTCCGTCCCCGACACACACCTAGAGGTTCAAGGGCGGGCGGAGGGCTCTAGAAGCTGCGATGCAGGTGTGCGGCTCACACCTCCCTCCAGGGAGAACCTGCCCCGAGGAGCCCATGAGGGGTCTGCCCTTGGTTGCTGCACCTTTAGGACCCACAACAAATGTCAGCTGAAGCGACTCTCCCGGCTGCCCCTGCAACCCTGAGCTTTGCAGGAGTTCCAGAGCTGGCCTTCTGCCCAACGCAGCCCTCCTCTGCAGGCATCTGGGCTCTGGGGCTCCCTGTCACCTGACCACCCAGGCTGCCTCTTGGGGAGGGCAGTCTGAGGCTCTCCCTGGCCCGATCCTACTGGCTGCCTCCCTCCCTTCGCAGCTGTGGGCTCCCAGGAGGCTCCGGAGCACCTCCCCCAACCCTGCTCTTCCCCTGACTCCCCATAACCCTCTTGCCCTTCCCATTCCGCCTCGGTGGCTGCTTCCCGGAAGGCTGAAGGGACACCCCTGCCAAGGAGAAGGGGCTGAGGGCCATCACATATCCAACAGCAAGGTCCTCATGCTGGACACATGGCCACCGCTTTCCCACCGGGAATGAATAATGACAGCCACGCTTAGTACGAGGCACCAGCCACTCCAAGTGCTTCACGTGCCATCACTCCTGAAATCCTTGCCACGACGCAATGAAGGAGGGATGTTATCGCCATCTCACGGAAGAGAACACTGATGGACAAAGGGATGAACCAACCTGCCCGGTGTCAGGCAGCGACTCCGCACTGGGAGAGGGGCTCCAGCCGTGCACCGCGCCCCCAGCCTCGCCCTGGCTCACACGCGTCCACCTGCCGGCGAGGATCGGCTCTCCACCGTCTGTTTACCTGCGGTGTCCAGCAAATCACTGGGAGCCGGGAAGCAGTGAATAAACAAACAAAGTTATGTCTTGTAAGTGCACTGGTTCCCAACCCGTGGGCAGCTGCCGCTGTGTTGTGACACGTCCTTGTGTCCGTGTTGGCCCACAAATTAAAACATAATTTTTTCATATGTGTATGTGTAACATCTAAAAAATGTATATAGAAACCATTGTGATGAATTAAATAGAATTCATTGTAAGAGGTTGTTCAGTGCATCAGCAGTCCCTGTATGGTCCTTTCTACCATGTCAGACACTAGAAGTACGAGAGCCCCAGTGAGGCTACACGACATTTTGTCACATAAAGAGAGCCGTGGGGCACCTGTGTGGCTCAGTCAGTTAAGCATCTGCCTTCAGCTCAGGTCATGATCCTGGGGTCCTGGGATCGAGCCCCACATTGGGCTCCCTGCTCAACGGGGAGCCTGCTTCTCCCTCTGCCTCTGCCTGCTGATCCCCCTGCTTGTGCTCTCTCTCTCTGTGTCAGATAAATAAACAAAATCTTTTTTTTTTAAAGAGCCATAATTTTGGAATGTGAGACAGAGGAGGAGAAGGAAGAGAATGAAAACTGGAGAGATAGAAGGCCTTGGGAAGGAAAAGAAGGGAGAGGGGGGCACAGAGAATCAGTCTTCGGGGCAAGAACCATCATGAGGATTTTGTCATCTCTCATACATGGTATACCACTTTCTATGTTTTTATCCCAACAGGGCTCGCAAAAGAAAATTTTATTTTGATTCATCTAAGGATCACCATCCTGATTGGCCAAAGCAGAACTGGAATTTGAATTGTACCAGAAAGGTTTGAGAACCATACTCTGTGTTAAAAATGATCAGACTTGACTCAAGTCATTTTTGGACATAACGAATGAATCAGCAAGAATGGAAGCTCACACCACCCGCCACAGAAAAACCAGGCAGAAGCAGAAATGCAATTTGCTTCCTGCATTACCAGCAATAAACAATCTTTTATATCATAATGTAAGATCTAAAAATAGTTCACGTTAAATTTTGAGCCCTTGTACATAATGAAAGGAGTCTGTGCATAAAAGCCAGTTCTTCATTTATTCCCTACATTAAAGGCTTCAACCATAAGAGCCCAATTAACAAAAAAAGACCAGTGGGAAATTATACACAATACTTTTTGTTTATTACAGAGAGATTTTCATTCGTATCTTACTGAAGGGAAATTTTGTACTGAGTTACATAACTCATCCATGACATTATTCCCTCTGAATATAGGGTTCTCACAAATGACCATGTGGAAAGAAATGAAATGGAAAAATAGTGGTTTTTAGAAAGATAATGCCCCCGTGTCATTAAAACTTGTAGACAGCATTTTCATGGCGTGGGTCAAGCCTACAGCTTTGGACAGATGGCGATGCCGTAGCTGTCGCTTGGAAGAAGCACCAGGATCACGACCCTGGAATTCTGGATTTTAATCCTGGTTTAGGAGGGATCATTTCTATACATTGGCTTATTAATTCTGGGCACATTATGCAAATTACCTCTAACCCTCTCCCCACCGTGCCATTGTGCAGGTGGGGAAATGGACGATTAGTGAACTGCGGGTTGGGGCTCTCCTACCAACTCACTATGACATCCACCAGCCCAGAATTCCTCTTCTGCCAAATGTGATGGCTAAGAAGATCATTTTTAAGATCCTTAAGCCTCTGCTACTGTAGGACTATTTCTCAAGAAGGCTGAGGACACTCCCAGGACGCCAGATAACTAAGGAGAAACAGCAGGGATCACACTTGCCCTTCCACATTCAAGAATGTCATTCGCTGTTCTTCCCAATCCCCGGTGTCCGTGGCATAAGACAATCTGTGACTTTGCTAAGGTCTGTGTCTGGATGCCAGTTAGGAAGCTGGCATGTTGGAGCAAATCATTTGGCTAGGGAATGAGCCTGCTGACCACCCAGCATCCCCATTTGCAAAAACCCAGGTGGCTCTCTGCTTCCTGTCACAGCGAGTAGCTCTTATGACTTGATGGAAGCCCTCCTCTTCCTAGAGGAATATATGACCCCAAAAGCAAGCCACTGGCTCGTGCTGGTGATGGGACTGAAGGGAAAGAGAGGCAGCCTTGGGAACTGATCGCTCTTTCTCAGAGTGTGGACACAGCACATAGTGAGGAGTGAGGTGACAAGTCAGCAGTGCTTGGGTCCCTGGCAAGCCCACCATCTGCTTTTCCATGGGTGGAATTATGTGTTCTCATTGCGTTTGAGAACTGGAGTACGTATTGAGATCTCAAGACGTATCTTTTAAGAAAATCAAAGTCTTACGTATCACTTCCCCCATCCTTATTATGCCTAAAATTTCCAGAAATGAGAATGTGATTTTTTTTTTTAAGTAAGTGTCTTGATCATGGGGATGGGCTAGGATTGGGAGTGCTAACATGAGTGGTTGGCTGATTGGGGCCACCTTTACTTAAGTAGTCTGTCCAGTTGGTCTTTTGAATATCAAGAATGGCTGACCAAGGCTCTTCCTCCTTGTGTTCCGGCAACACTAGGATACAATGTAAATTTCACATTGCACACACATGGGATGGTCACAGAAGAGGTAAAAGGGTACGGAGAAAGGGATGAAGCGGACACATTTCCCTGGTACCAGAACACAGGGACCTTCCATGACCCGTGCGCTCTCAAGTGTCTGAAAGAGCTGCTAAGTGGACCCCCACAGTCCCAGGCAGTGAGTGGCCTATTATCTGGGAGCCCAGAACAAGCCACACTATTTTAGTTATATGATTTCCAACATGAACATCTATTTTTATAGATAAATATACATTCATATATTACTGTGTTATATGTACATAATTAGATATGTATGTGTATGTATGTACATATGTGTATATTTATGTGCATATAATGGGTGAAAATGGTCATACATAGAGGTAAAATATATTGTTATAGTTGCATGTGTATCACTAATAAGTAAATATACACATAAATATACGTCTATTAAAGCACAAGCTCAAAATTGTTTCCAAATAGTAGCATACGATCAAAAATGCCCTGGATAATCTCCTTTGATCGGGATGCAGTACTTTCTTCATTTAATTTTCAGATTATGTTGGCGATATTTCCCCATATTCAGTTTGCAGTCAACTAAAAAACCAGAATATTCTGTGCTTAAACTTATGTGAAGCCAGGCCTCCCTAAACTTGTATCTGTAAAAATACTTACTGAACAAAATAACAGAATTCCCATTCATCCACATTTGAATTTCTTTTGTTGGTTCTGCCCACTATTTTTGCCCGTGAGGTTTAATACCTACATTTTTTCTCAACGATGTTAAAAAAGAAAAAAAGCAAATGAAAACCTGCAGGAAGGAAATATGCAAAATGTCAACAGAGGTTGTTCCAAGGTGATGGGTTTCTGGCGACTCTGCACTTTTTCTACTTTTGAAATATGCTACAGTGGTCACGTATTTCAATGGCAATAAAAAAAAATAAACACTTATAAAGCAAACGTTTTGATTTCCATTGTCTTCATTGTCCCTCCAGACCCCATGCCAACGGGACATGCTCTAAGCTCAGGTTTTAAAGAGCAACACAGGATTTGATGTATAACTTGGACTCGATTTTGTTTATTTCCATTAAATAGTCACAATTTCCAATAGCAATAGCATGTAACAGAAATATGTGCAATGACATTTAACCGAAGTGGACACAGGTTAGGAGGAAGGAGGGACACAGGACATGGTTTGTGTGCCCTGGGCTGCGCCCGGGCGAACCAGTCTCCTTCCTGATTTGTATGGAGCAAATCCATTTAGCTCTCGGGGACGGACACTCTTTTTTCAATGTATTTGCAAACCAGCTGTCAGCCAACTCTTAGATAAGCTTTGGCATTTTCTGATTAATGGCTAATTCGCATCAAAAAGAATGGCTAGCTAAACCCAGATTTTTCACCTATTGTACCCTCAGAGCTGGCTGACCCAAGAAGTTGTGCTTTTTTTTCTCAAAGATACCAAAATGTTATCCTCATAAACACTTTACACCAACTTTGAGTAGAACAAAATTGTAGCCATGATTATAATCTTTTTATAATTGACTCAAGGTATGACTGGTGAGATCAGCCAATGCAAAGGGGACAAGGCCAGCTGCCCCCCGCCACCCGAGAGCCAGCCGGCCAGCCATGGTCACTGCTACTCTCCTGGACGGGAAGCAAGAAATCAGAACGTGGCCACTCAGCCCAAATCAGCAGGATGACCAGGGCGTTCCCCGGCCCAGGAGCAGGTAAGTCACCTCCTCGGAGCTGAGGGAAAGCAGAAGGCGTCCTATAAAAAAAACTGGAGAGCCCTAATAAGCAGAAAGTGGACTGTGAATTTTTTAATTCCAAGAATTAGAATGTGTAAGATAAAGCCAGAGGCACTGGAGTGTTTCCTAAAGGCAGCAAGGGCTGAATGAGCACGTGGACGTCGATGGCATTTGAAGAGGTGGAGGCGAAGTATCACAGGTGTGCGGGCAAGAGACCAGAGGGGCGTCCCTGGCAGCACTGGGACAGATGACAACAGCAATAGAAGCAAGACGAAATCAGCCGTTGGGAAGAAAATCAGATCGTGTGGGGATTCAAAATTGGTATGAGAAATATACTATCGTGTTTCAAAAGATGAAAGCATTCACAGCACGGATTATAAATGCACAGCTATTATCAATGATTCTGCACAAAGTGTGTTATTATCTAGATTATTAAACTAGCAGCTTCGATGCAACCATTATGAAATGATTGTACAGAAGGGATATTGCGGGATTGGAGCCTAATTAGACAGGATACGGGAAGCCCGATGGGTATCCGAAACCCACAAATGGATCTAGGGAAGGGGTTTGGATTCAGAGTGGAGCCTCGAGCTTCGTCCTGTGCTTTGCCGTAAGCCTGCATGGTGAAGACCACGTTTTCAAGCTCACATACGATGCCGTTTGGTCACCTTGTGCAATCAAAGCGGGTATATTGTGTACATTTCTGAGAATTGTGTGCAAATAATTCTTTTTGGAAAATTGAATTATGCTTTAAATGTACCTGGGGAGACAATACATGTATGAATGTTTAGAAAAACTTTAAAGCACAAAAATAGCAGTGATTAGTGATAACAAGGTCTTCATAGCTTATCTGTAACCAGGATTCTACCTTGATTTTTTAATTTTTTTATTTTTTTATTTTTTTTAAGATTTTTTATTTATTTATTCGACAGAGATAGAGACAGCCAGCGAGAGAGAGAACACAAGCAGGGGGAGTGGGAGAGGAAGAAGCAGGCTCATAGCGGAAGAGCCTGATGTGGGGTTCGATCCCATAACGCCGGGATCACGCCCTGAGCCGAAGGCAGACGCTTAACGGCTGTGCCACCCAGGCGCCCCCTACCTTGATTTTTTTTGAACTCAATATGTAAAATCACAATGATAGTAAAACAAATAAGGATTATCTCTTCTGTAAATGAAGAATCCTCATGCAAGGTGATGCTTTTTCCTCAAGTTCCGTCATTTGTGTGTCTGGGCTTTGGAAGCTATATCCGGCTGTGTCCGGGATGTGCGGGCAGCAGCCCTGGCCTGACTCAGGTGGTGAGACTGCGGGAGCCAAGAGGACACGCAGAGACATGGAGCTCCATGAGGAAGCCATCAGTGCATCACACAGGAGGGTGGCTGACCGTATCCAGGAGCTAAAGACCTCAGCATCAGAAACCAACCAATGCAAGCCCAGATGACTACAAGATGCTGCTGTCCAGGCCAAAAGAATTGGGTAGTTAGGAGGGGAGGCCCAGTTAGGGTATGTGGGCCGTGGGACAGGGGACCGTAACCAATTCTGTCTCCTTGGAAGAGCCCCAGTGCTCGAAGCATTGAAATCAGCATCTTGGGTGAGTGTTTACACACCCACCTTGGAGTTTAGCACGTGTGAGGAAGGTTTCCAAGGGCCCGGGGATCCCCACAGGCTCTGATGAAATTGAGTTTCTAGGTCCAGAAGAATGGGCCGCAGAGCTGGGGTGTCCCCACCAGCCTAACTCTCGGCCACGTGCAAGAGGAGAGAACCAGGCTTAGCATAAGCTGGGGCCTCCTCCCTCATGCCCACCAGCTGCCCCCAGGGAGCTGGGCACGCATGCCAAGCCTGGACAGTCCACTTCGACGGAACAGCATGCCAACGTCTGGCCACAGTGCCACTCACACCCAAACACACTCTGTAACGTCCCTATCTTGCTGCTAGATGTGCGGCGAGAGGAGAAAAGAAATCCAATTGAAAATAAAACACTTTCAGAAAACTTACTCATTAAAAAAATTACTGAAAATTCTGGGTATAGGTTATTATTTTGGTAGGTGCTCAAATGCATACAATGATGGGAACTGTGTCAGAGCTAAGCTTTAGAGGAAAATGTACAGCCTTAAGAACTCTAATGGGAAAATGAGATCTCTATTGGCGGGGGGAGGATTTAATCCAGATAGGAACATTTAAAGGTATGGGAGGAGAAATTATATTCTGTTGTTACAAGAGATAGAATATTCCCTGCCATCGAGAATATGCTGGCCTCCCAACAAACCAACCAACAAACAGGGATGAACATGTGCTTCTCAGAGACCGGAAAATCACATAACCATCTCGATACAGATAATTTACCACCGCTTTTCAAGCCCTTTCTGTACATTCTTACCTAAAATTCATCTAAAAACATGACCATATGAGCACTTGGGGGTGGGGTAAGAAGCCAACAGCGTGCTGATCCCTATGCCACCTCTCCTTTAGACGTATGTCCCCCATGCGTAGCTGTCACGGTGACATTACTCATCTATTTTCCACGGTAGGGATGGCACACGCGAGAAGCACTAGATCACTTTCATGTTAATTGCAATTACATAGCAAAACATACTGTGCTGCCAAAATATTCACAGGATAATTGCCCTGTGATGACAAGATAATTCTTCCTATTCTCCCAAAACAGAATGTAGATGCCCCATCTAGCTACTTTGCAATCTTCTAGGCAAGAAATTTCACTCGGCCCCAGGCCAGCATGTACCTCTCCACGTACAACTCCCCTCCAGGTGTCTTTCCTCACGTCAGAGGAAGCGTGAGAGCACACCAAGGATGGGATTGGGGTTCTCAACCTCAGCAGCGCCGACGTATGGAGGCAGACGATTTTTTTGCTGTGTGTGTGTGTGTGTGTGTGTGTGTGTGTGTGTGTGTGTGTGTAAGGGCGGAGGGAGGGACTTCCCTGTGCATTGTAAAAATCTTTAGTAACATCCCTGGTTTCCACTCACTACGTGACAAGAGCACTCATCCACCTACAGTTTTGACAACCAAAATGTTTCCAGACGTTGCCAAATGTGCTCCAGGGGGCAAAACTGTCCCCTAGTGGGAGTTGCTATTAGATATATTTGCCCAGCTGGTAAAAAATCCATTCGCAGGGCACCTGGGTGGCTTAGTTGGTGAAGAGTCTGCCTTTGGCTCAGGTCGTGATCCCAGGGTCCTGGGATCGAGTCCCATGTCGGGCTCCTTGCTCAGCAGGGAGCCTGCTTCTTCCTCTGCCTCTGCTGCTCCCCCTGCTTGTGCTCTCTCCTCTCTCTCTTTCTCAAATAAATAAATAAAATCTATTTTTTAAGAAGTCCATTTACAGCTGTTAATGCAGGGAAAGCACAGGAAGCAGAGAGATGCATGTCATGATACGCCCCTTCTCCTCACCGTCCTCCCCTGCATGCCTCCTCCCCCCTCTCCAGGCCTCCAGCACCTGCTGTCCTCTCCTCATTCCAAGTCCCAACTCCAAGAAACTGCTCAAGCCCCTCTCCCTCCAGAGGTCCCAGCTCCAAAGTGACTCTGCCATCCTCCTCGTTTCCCGCCCCCTCACCCAACACCAGAACCACACAGACGCCTCTCAGAGCATACATTTCCTCATGTTACTGACCTCAGACCAGAGGGGAGAGGAAAGCACTTCGACTGAAAAGTAAAACATAAAACAATAGTATCCTTAATACTCGCAGGGATGTTTGATGAAATTTTAGGTGGCGTGTACAAGTGAACGAGGAAATAATTTAGGATCAGAAAGCTGTTTTCAGGATTTCCTGTATAAGACTAGCCCTGCTGATCGCTCCCAAGATCTTGGGGGACAGGAAGTCCTTCAGATTCCAAGGACAGTCCATCCCTGAATGAAGGAAACAGTTTGTTTTTATTCTCAACCCTGAATATATTGGGCTTAGAGTGTCTCTGTTTAGTTGCAGTGATAAATTAGGAAACTTCCAAAAGGTTCTCAGTATATCATTGTAATTTGCTCTAAGATATAACCACCAAGAGAAGATGCAATTGCCCTAGAGTGTGGGTCAGCAAACCATTCACGTAAAGGGCCAGAGAGCAAATATTTTAGGCATCGTGGGTGATAGAGCAGCACCTACTCAGCACTGCCGTTGTAGGGTGCCGTGGACAAAATGTAAGTGAATGAGTACAGCTGTGTTCCAATAAAACTTTATTTACAAAATCAGGCTAGAGGCGAGATCTGATCCAAGGCCCATAGCATGCCAACCCCCGACCTAGAGGATCCCCCTTGTTCATGAAACAACATTGACTGAGCATCAACAATGAGCCAAGCATTGGGAGGCACACGGCGGATTTGGGATTTATAACACACTGACCCAACTCTTAAGAAGCTTGTCCTCTAACAAAGACAGTGACATTCAAACAGCAGATCCAGGGAAGTGTGAGGGGGTACCATGGAAACCCAGAAGCAGTGATCACTTCCTCCCCTGGGGGTGGGAGAGGAGACGGTTTAAATAAAAGCTTCAGCTGAAGAGGTACCCAAAGTGGCTGATTCACTGAATAAGATGCTGTTTTTGGCGGAGGCTCCCTCCGTGCCCTGCCCACAGTGCTGGGGAAGCCCACCCTGTCTCCCACAGCTGGGGCTTCCCACCACGGTCGTGTCCAGAAGTTATCTATCCGGAGCTCCTGTGTTCATGGACAAAGGAGGCTGCAGCTCTGAAATGCCTCATCCTCAATGACTAGAACCACGAGCTTTGACCCCTTACCCCGCCGTAGCCTGCCGAAGTGAAGGATATGGATTTAGAGTTCTTTCCCTCTTCCTTCGTCTCCGAACACCTGACTTTTCAGTTACCCAGAGTCTGCTTCAAGTTCTCTCATATTACACACAAGCTGTTTGTTTTAATTTATGGACTCGTTTGGGGCACTCTAGAGTTACAATTCAGACTGCAAATGGGTCTCATTTCATAATATTTAGCGACGTCTCAGGACTGGCTGAGCTGTGATTGGGGAATATTTTAATTCTCATTTTAGGACTATAGCTTCCCGTCCAACTTATGAGTGCGAGAACGTGGAACGCTCTTGTTGTCCTGTTTCTAACCACAAAGGGGAGTAGCATGGGAAGTAGAGCGTTCATAGAGAGAAGGAAAACACCCACTCCTGGAGTATTATGGGAAACATTGCATTGGCTCCACCGCCAGATAATTCATGCCCCGTTATCACAATACACGTGCATCTCTGATTCTTAAATTCCACCCAAGACAAACTCATCCAAGGGTGCACATGAAGAAAACTAATGCATTAATCTTAGTAATAAAAATATTAGGGAAGGATGGCAATTAACAAACTAGATTGAGAACGGTGGCTGTGACTTACAGCCACCCGACGGCAGCCTTCTTGAGATGGCATTGAAGTCCCAACTTCGTGAATAGAGAAAAATGCTATAAACCCCAATGAGCTGAAGTGGGAGGACTTTCATCTGTCACCTGAAGCCTAAGTCAGCCCCGCAGACCCCACCAATTTTCTGTTTGTGAAAGGGGTAGAATGATGGGGTCAGTGCCTTGGCCTCTGGGGCAAGGGCAGAGTGCAGAGCTGAGACCATTCCCCTCACCTTGTCGTGGCCACAATGCTACTGAGATGACTCACTTTACTGTGAGCATTCTCAATGCAGAAGTCACCGATGGGGACAGTGTGACTAAGCCTGTGGCCTGACTGGCCTCTGATATGATGCATGCAAGAGGCTGTTCACTCACCATTGCTCTCCCACCAGCCTGTCCTCCTCTCCAAAAGAGGAGTAACCATCCGTAGGTTCAATGCCTTCGCAAAGATTCGTGCACCATGTGTGTGGGAACAGGGCTCCAAAAGCATGGATCTCATCCCTGGCAAATGCTCATTAAAGTTGTACTAGTGTCCTGTCACCGCTGTAACACGTGACCACAGACTTAGTGGCTTAAAACAGCACAAATTGGTTCTCTTTCTGTTCTAGAGGTCAGAAGTCTGAAACAAGTCTTACAAGACTAAAATGGAGGGAGCTGTGCCCTTCTGGACTCTCCAGAGGAAAATCCATTTCCTTGCCTTGTCCAAGCTTCTAGGGTCAGCCCACATTCGTCGGTTTGCGGCCCCGTCCTCAGACTTCAAAGAGCATCCCTCCAACCTCTGCTTCATTGTCATGTCTTCTTTTATGACTCTGACCTTCCGGCTTGCCTCCTAAAAGGACGCTGTGTCCACCCACCCAGACAATCCAGGATCATCTCCCCATCTCAAGATCCTTAACTCAATCACATCTGCAGAGTCCCATTTGTCACTTCAAGTAACATTCACAGGTTTAGGGATTGGGATGCAGACGTGTTTGAGGCATTGTTCTGCCTACCACACGTGCACAAAGCAGGGCTTTGAATGAAGGGCAAGAATGAAAATTGTCTGTCAAAGTATGGGGCACATGGAAGTGGAGGCTGATTAGAAGTCCTACTGGCCTGGAGAAGAAGGAGAGAGGTAGAGGCTGCCAACCTTGGCAGTAGAGAGCACTTGAACGAGGAGTGCCAGCCTAGAGCCAGGAGACGCAGGTTGTAGGTGGCTCGGCTGCCACCTTCCTGTGTGACTCTGGATGAGTGGGTCACCTGCCTTTCTGAGCTTGCTTCTGCTTCTTCTCCAGTCTCCGCTCCCCCTCTCTGCCTCTGTACCCACACTCTTTCTCCCCCGCCATGAGAGCTGTTCCTGCTCACACTTCCCCTGGGGCTCACCCTGCCTTTGAGCTCACCTCACCCTGTATATTGTCAAGTCCTCCCTTCTCCAAGGAGCAACTTCTTTAATCCACAAATATGGTGCAATACCCTTCCCTTTAGAAGAGCTCCCTTGGCCCCATGCTCACCTCCATCTACCACCTCACGCCTCTACTCCTCTTTATAGCACAACTCCCAGAATGGTGGTGGGTACTGACCGTCTCCACCACCTCCCTCCCCATTTCTTGCACCTACTCTATTTAGGTTTTTTGTTCCCAAACATGCCCCTGAATCCGCATTGTCAGGAATGACAGTGACCTCCATCTTGCCAAGTCTAGTGGGCAGTTTGCTCATCCTCCTTGACCTCTCTGTGCATTCCACATAGGTGATCACCTCTTCTTTTGGACAATTCCTTCCCTTGCCTCCCTCAACTTTAAGCCCTCCTACTTTTCTTCTTATCTCCCTGTCTGCCTCTTCTCAGCCTCATTTGCTGATTCTTGCTCTTCCTCCTCTTGCCAGCATGTCGACGCTGTGGGCTCCAGGCCCGGCCCTTAGACCCTTCTCTTCCTGCACCTACTCTCTTGCTGAGCCCATCCAGTCTTGCTGTCACTTAGGCATTGCTTACATGCCTCCTGCATGCTAACAGTTCCCTAATTTATATTCCCAGCTCAAACTTCCTCCCCAACTCTAGACTCTAGTCTCCAGCTGCCTATTCCATATCTCCACTTGGATGTCAACCAGACATCACAAACACAGCATGCCCAAGAATGAACCCTGGTCCATCAACTCCAACCTTGCCACTCCCAAAGCCTTCCCCACTTGAGCAAATCCATTCTTCTGGTGGCTCAATCCAAAATCCTAGCTGCCATCTTTGCCTCCTTCATTCTCTGCCCGCTTCCACCCAACTCAGCATTGGGTGCATATTCAAAACATCCAGGAGCCTTTGTACTTTGTACAGTCCCTCCACAACCACCCCAACCTAAGCTGCCATCATCCTTCACCCAGAATGCTCTATAGGCTGACATTGGCATCTTCTCTTGACCCTCCTTCAGTGGGGTTTTAATATGGGAGCCAAAGAGCGGTACTTTTCTTTTAAAAAACAAAAATCAGATCTTGCCTGACCCTTGCATAAAATCTTCCCATGGCTTCCTATCCCACACAAAACAAACAAACAAAAAACAACAAATGAAAACCCAAGTTCCCTGCAGTGTCCACGTGGCCACACATGCTGATATGCAGCCTCTGTCTGCACTCGTTTCTGTGGCATGCATCCGGGCTCACCGCTCTCCAGCCTCCCCACTCATCAAGCAAAAGGCTCCTCTGCTTTGGCACTTTTGGATCCCACCTCGGAGACCAGCTCCTTCATACGTACGCAGGGTTCATGCCCCTACTTTATGTACGTCTCTGCTCAAATGTCACTTTCTTAGAGAAACCTTCCCAAGACCACCATATCCAGCACAACCTTCCTTTCCCCATCCTTCCCCCACCCCCTTGTAGAACATGGCATTGCCTGTAAAAGGTGCTCATTTTTACTTGTTGACCTGTTTATTTTGTCTCTCAACTAAAATGAAAGCACCATCTGGACCGGGATCTTACGAGACTCATTCTTTGCTGTATGTCCATGACTGAGAATGGTGCCCAGCAGGTAGGACGTACTTAGCACATTCACAGAGTATTTGCAAAATGGGTGACTGAACATCTGCTTTTGCTATCATGGTGCTTTCTTGCTATCTAATCGCTATTGCCCCACTGCCTCCCTAAAAGGGCTGTCAGGTCCTCAGGAGCAAAGGCATGTCTTCTTTATCCCCAGCATCTAGGTGGTCCATATACATTAGATATTCGGATAGCTGGATGGACAAATGGATTTATTAGACTAGGTAAGTAAGAATGATGCCCATGGCTGGCCCTGGGGCCCACACTTTGACAGGTAAGAGGATTTGCTTTTGAAGATTAATTCCTCAATCATCTCAATATAAATGCCATCCAAGCTGGTCATACAGACAGGAAAAAGCAAAATGATTTTTTTGAAGAAATCTGTGGGTTGACACTTCCTATCTTCTCCTAGGTTGTAATTAGCACTGGAGTTACTTTCACTTTCCTAAAGCTTCATATGAGTGCCCTGGTCCATCCCTCTAACTTGTGCCTTAGACGAGAAGGAATGTCCCCTGGGACCTTCTCTCAAGGCCACACTCCCCTTCACAGCAGAAAATCCAAAAGGCCCAAATCAAGCAAATTCCCTCCCAAAGCTAATTCTGACATAATGAGAAGTAGAGACAAATGCAGCTGTTTTCTTGGAGCTCACGACCCGATTGCCACCAGACCTCAACAGACTCTTCAAAGACACCGACCCAGTGCTTATCTGTGTGGATAATTTAACTCTCGTTGTTATTTTTTTTTATGCCTCAAAAGATTTCCTGATAATGCAGGGCTACCTCACAAAATTTTAGCACTCGTACCTTTTTTTGGTCTAAAAAAGCAAAAAATGATTAACTAAATCAGATAGGTTATTTGAAGAAGGGGAAGGGAGATTATGAAGAAAGCATTTAAAATATAGATATTTTTAAAGTACGGTTGAGAAAACTAGCATCCAAACCATTCTTATCAGAATTATAGTATTTTCCATTTAGGGAAGTGGGACAAGTTAATTGCATAGTTACCACGAAATAAACTACGTGGTAATTACACAGATACGCCTTCAGAAGCCGTAGTAATTACACTGAACTAAAGCATTCTAAAATAGACCAAGAGTTACCAAGTTCACATACAATGAAAAGATGTTTAACCTGGACTCCAGCTCCTTGATGTGAATACAGCACCATCAATGACTCCTGATGCCAATTTTCGGAGATAATGATTTTTAAATATAGACGTATTTCTAGAAATGGTCCTTGGCACAATATTTCCTTTGAAAAAGCTCAGTTAACTACCGCCAGGCAGCAAGAAACTTGACAGTAATTCCCTGCCGAAGAGAGGTGATGATCTTCAAAGAAAAATATTAACAGTTTCAGTTTTAGAAAGGAGATGTGTGTTGCTGGCTCATATTTACATACCGTATGTCGGATTGGAAAGAAGAGAAATGGCTAAGTTAAGAAGTGAACAGTGCAATGTATTTTGCATGGAACGAGCTATGTTCTTGGGAATCGAAAGGCACATTGTATAGCTCATCCCCCAAAAGGCTCAACACAATCACCTTTTGTACCTCTGTTTTAAACCAAATCATTCAGCTGGAGCAAGGAAGTGGGTACAATATGGGTCGTTTTACAGGGATTGCCAAGTCCTAAGCCACGTGGTCATGGAAATAGCTCCTGGGATCCTGGGTTCCTAGCACTGGGTGTCTCAAGCAACTTACTAACCTTTGAGCCTGACTTGATGAAAAGTCTCTCTACAGGACGTCCTTACTTAAGACTAGGGAATTAGAGTTCCAGAAGAAGGAAACTGAGGGTTTCCAACGATGCCCTGAGTTTCTCTGTACATCACCTGGCCTCCTGCCACCCTCCCCAACCCACCAGACAGGGTTCACATGCAGGTCTACAGATGGGTGCTGGCCCCCTGCCCCGCATCCCCGTTGCCAGGGCTGAGATATATCAGAATAAGCTGCCAAGGCCTTTGTGAATTTAATTTCATGGACATTGTTCTGCTAAGCTGATGCCAGGGTAGATGATGGCCATGAGAGCAAGAAATGGGATTCGATGAGAACAAAGCCAGACGAAGGGGAGGGAAGTTTCTAATTGCACATAATTCAGACCTTGTTTGTTCTCAGCTCTGGCTCGGCCAGGCCAGCCCCAAAGGCATGGTGAAATGAATTTAGTCTAAAAATGGTTCTGTTAAACCCTGACCTGAGCTGCCTCTTAGCCTCACACACAAATGCACACACAGACGTGTGCACGCACACACACATGCACACACGCACACACAACTGCACACATGAACACAGAGCAATCGTTTCCACGGCTGTGGGTGTCTCTACTGGGTTGTGAGATTCTGGAGGGCAGAGAAGCATCCTCTGCTCCCTCTTTGCGTTTCAATAAATGTTTGTCAACTGAGTAAATGAGAGCTTAGATCCCCGCAGAGATGGACCTCCAAACAGAGCACCAGGGAATATTCTTGCCTTCAGCCAAAAAGACTTTGCACAATATGTGGAAGGAAAAATAGCTAGGGAGTGTTGTTGGTGTTGTTGTTTTTTAATGTACAATGATCAAAAGAAAACAAAGCTGTTAGAATTAGTTTGATTTAGAATGGGAAACATATTAGAGTTGCTGTAATCATCGAAAGTCACGCAGTGGCTAGTAGTGATAAGAACTCAGGATTCCAGGAGGCTCTTTCAAAACTGACCGCTTGCTTAGGGCTTGATAAGTTTTGAGATCACACGGCTGTTACAAATGTGATGTGTCTAAAGTCGACTGAGCCCTAACTTTTGAAGAACCTGTGTTTTTAGAGTCAGGTGGTTCTGTGTCTACAAAAGACAAAGATGAACTTGACTTTCCTATTACTGTTCTAGAGTGGTTGCTAATTAAAATGAGTAATGTGTGGCTTCTCCAAACCTACTGTCAGGGGAATATTTCATACCAGCCTCTGCTATGGACTGAATCCTATATTTTCCTCCAAAATTCATATGTTGAAACCCCAATCCCAATGTCATGGTATTTGGAGGTGATCCTTGGGAGGTAAGGGGGCCAGGAAGATGGAGTTCTCACGAACGGCATTTGTGCCCTTATAAAAAGAGGCCAGAGAGCTGGCTAGCTCCCTTTCTGCCATGTGAGGACACAGGAAGAAGCCGGCCATCTGTAACCCAGAGGAGGGCCCCCACCAAGAACCCGCCCATGCTGGCACCTGGATCTCACACCCCCAGACTCCAGAACTGTGAGAGATAAATCTGTGTTGTTTACAAGCTACCCAGTCTGCGGTATTTCATTAGAGCAACCCCAGCTGGCTGAGAAGATAGCCACACTCTTGAATATGGATGTAAGTCCGTCAACACACCACCTACTCTAGGCCCACGTGTGCGAAACCTTAGCACAAACGCAGCGTTGAGGTTCTGCCACCAGGGCGATCGTGGAGAAGGGCAATCTTGGAGTCCTTCCCATCGTCCCCTCCCCTTGCCTTGGCCATGGAAGAGCTTACTTTGGTCAATCCCCCTTGGGCTGTGGGAAGGCCCTGGTCACTCACACCCACACAGGCCGGATGGGTGCTAGAACATCAGGAGGCGGCTGCAGGTGAAAGACACCTGGACAGATAATGGCCGTGTCCCAGCAGGTCCCACAAGAAGGCAGCTTCTCACCCCAGGCCTAGGAAGGCCCACGTGCAGGGACTCTACCCCAAGAATCAACATTTTTTTTATAATAATTTTTTATCATATTATGTTAGTCACCATACAGTACATCCCTGGTTTCTGATGCAGTGTTCCATGATTCATTACTTGCGTATAACACCCAGTGCACCATGCAATACGTGCCCTCCTTACTACCCATCACTGGCCTATCCCATTCCCCCACCCCCCTCCCCTCTGAAGCCCTCAGTTTGTTTCCCAAAGTCCACAGTCTCTCATGGTTCATTCCCCCTTCTGTTTACCCCCCCTTCCTTCTTCCCTTCCTTCTCCTACCATCTTCCTGCGATTTCTTATGTTCCGTAAATGAGTGAAACCATATGATAATTGTCTTTCTCTGCTTGACTTATTTCACTTAGCATTATTTCCTCCAGTGCTGTCCATGTTGCTGCAAATGTTGGGTAATCGTTCTTTCTGATGGCTGAGTAATATTCCATTGTATCTATGGACCACATCTTCTTTATCCAAAGAATCAACATTTTAAAAGAATTGTAAATAACTAATCTTGCTACGCCATTTTGTTCCCAAGGCCCCCCCCCAATGCCATTGACGTTGTAAGTCCCACACATCCCTGTGGGGTGTCCTGTTGCCCATCAGCCCATCTTGAAGGGGCAGTACAGCCTGGTGGTGGAGGCATGGGCTCTGCAGGCCCCTTCCTGGACTCAGCTCACTGCTGGCAGCTTCGCCAGAGCACCTGACCACCCTGTGCCTCTGTTTTCCCATCTGGAAAATGGGGATGATAACAGAACCTCCCTCTTGGGCTTGGTGTAGGATTCACAGGGACAACGGTTAGCAGGTCTGGACCATGGTGAGTGCTCAGGGAATCTTGGCTTTCATGTGTTCGAGTTACAGCCGGACAGTCTGTCTCAGGCTGACATGGGCAGCTACCGTACTCCAGGGTCTCCTGGCTTCTGAGTCTGAGTACTGCCGATAATCCCCTCTGTCTTCTAGGCAGTTCGGGTCACTGCTCAAAATAGATTACTTTATTTCTCCCCTTGAATAAATAGATTTGTGCGATAATAACTCATTTCTACAAAGAGAATCACACTTTCGATGCAAACCCCTGGCCATAACGCACACATACAGCATGAGGCACACGGATGCATGCTTGCGTGCATGCTTACACGGCTGTATTTGCTAATATAGGGGTAATGTCGACCGTAGAACATTGGAAAAATACAGAAAAGTATACAAAAAATGAAGAGTTACTCATAATCCCATAAAGTCCACCAAGCATCACCACAGTTGACATCTGGGACAAGGCTTTTATGGTCTGGGAATTTTTTCCTGAGCACACACACATCTTCAGATCTATGCTCTATCGATCGATTGATTGATGGATCAATCGATCGATAGAGATATACAACTTGGCGTGATGCTCTTCTTTTCAGCTTTGGGCTATTCCTGATATTGGTACGCCACATTAAAGAGTTAGTAGGTTTACAGGACAACATCTCCCGGTGCTGTACTTCCTCCTCTCAGGAGTGTTGCAGTCTGAATCACAAAACCTGTCAATCAGAACTACCCACCACCACTGTCAGTGCGCGGGGCCGGTGTCAACGAACAGGTGGTGTCTCCTCCCGGGACCAAGCTCTCCGAGCAGCCGTGATGCTGAGTGAAATAAGCCAGTCACAGAAGGACAAAGGCAGCATGATTGCCCTTGTGCACGGTATCTAAGGTGGTCAGACTCATAGAAGCAGAGAGAACACGGCGGTTGCCAGGAGCCGGGGGAGGGAGAGTGGGGAGCTGCTGTGCAATGTGCATAGTGTCAATTGTGCAAGGAAACGTTCCAGAGACGTGCCTACAACACCGCCCTTACAGTAACAAGACCGTACCCGACACTTCAATATTTGCTAAGAGGGTAGATCCCATGTTCTGCACGTGGGCGTTGATCATAAAAGAATAAGCAAGGAACTAAATAAAAATGAAAAAGGCTTCACTGAATTCTGCACATGGGCTGCTAGGTGAAGAGCAGGTAACCAGGGACCTGTGATGGGCAGGCTGGCGTCCCATCGGCTCCAGGCCTGGGGACAGTGGAGGTGAGCTGGCCACCTGACAGTGTCAGCCACCGTGGCCGGAAGATTTCCAGCCCCGTGTCTGGCACAAGCTCTTCCGGAAGAGGACTCCAACCCTCCACCGAGTCTGCCCAGGACTCTCTGCTCCTGGGTCATCCGACTTGCTGTTGCCTGGTAACTGGAGCACCTAATTATTCCACTAGGAGGTCAGAGAAATGTCAGCAACCCCATTACACGGACCCAAGACAGTCAGGCGTAGGGCGATAATTTGCATAGAGAACTTCATTTTTCCAGGGAGGGATAAGAAAGAAAGAGAATCGCCAAGTTCAGTGCATGTTGGCGAATAGCAAAGCAAGATGGTCTGGAAAACAAAGTGCAATTCGAACCAGGATGATGAAAAGCAACCCCGAGTGGATTTTCAGTGTTTGCTGCTTTTTGTTTTGTTCTGTTGCCTTTAACTCTGAAAGTGTTCATAGACAGGGAACAGGGAATGGTCAAGCAGGAAAGTATTTTTTTTATCTGTAAGATAATGCGGTTTTTCTAGTAGTGGTTTATTAAAGATTATGCCTTTTTTTTGTCTTGGGTTTTTTGTAGCTTTGTGTTGAGTTTTCTTATCAACTAATTCTAGGTGATCAGGTTTAAAAATAACTGAGTTGTCTTTTTTTACTTTCTTTGTTGACAATCCCCATCCATTTGTATTTGTCTGTGGCTATAATTGTCAGGGTTCTATTTTCTAAAGAATTCTTCCGTGTACCTTGGGTGATTTGCTAAAAACGTTCTAGCTGCCTGTGGACCGTGGAACGTGTCTGGCCCGTATAGACACTCCGTGCAGACGGAATGGCTTTCTGTTATTCACAGCTGAGTTCACTTTGGGAGCGAGGAGCCCGGGAGTCCTGATTTCTTTGTCTCCTGTAAGGAATGTAGAGAGCGGCTGCAGGGGCCACAGAGAGACACTGAGCGGCGGTGACCCCCGTGTTCATAGACATGCCCCATTGCAGACACAATAGATGTCCATTCCATTTCTTCACTTTCTCTAACTCTCGTTAAATTTCACGCCAAGATTGGCAGCCCAGCCTGGGTCTCTCTCCCTGACTTGGGTAGCACTCAACACCCAAGAACTGTCCATACAGTTTAAAATACCCAAATAATGCTGCTAAGTACCCCCTGGGGCAAAAAGGCTCAGAATCGAAGAAAGAAACCCCCCCCCCAAAGGGAGGGGAGAATTGTTCTTCTTTGACGATTTTTTTCACTGTGCACCAGTGAAATTTGGTGGGAAAAGTTAACTTTGAACAACGAAAACATTGCTTGGCTCAGTGTTCCTTACATAGTGTGGCGTTTCTGCTGGGTAAATGCTGACCGGCTCGCAGGCACCTGCCGCCCATCTTGCTCCCCGGGTTCAGGGCCGTGATGTGCTGGGAAGCGGCTTCTCCGAGGCTTGGCCCACTGGCCCCCTCTGCTGGCCCAGAGCGGTAAGTGACCGGTGGAATGAGCCGCGGAGAACCTCGCTGAGATCCGCCTGTTTCCCGCAGAGCCATTTTCCTTAAGCCTCTCGTGTATTTTGAACGCCTGTCACCATCCAGAACTGTTCCCGATGATGGACAGAGAGCAGGAAATAATTTATTGGGACGCATATGTGGACAATGGCACACACAGGGTGGTGGACAGTTGCTCGACACGAAGGTACTCAGTGCCACTGACTGCACGTTGAAAAATGGCTCAAATGGTGCATTTTATTTTATGTGTGTCTTAGTACAATAAAAAATAACAAACACAAAGGACAAATGGCGCCAGTGAGAACAAGTGAAAAGAAGAGCCCCGCAGAGGGCTCCGAGTCGGCCACGTGGCCCCCTGATCTACGTGAACACTTAGGCACTGTCAGGGGGGTCCACGGGCCCCGGCCACAGAGGGGCCACAGCGGGCACCCACGGATGGTCCCGGGCTGGGGAGGAGACAAGACCAGGCCCCAGAGGGTGTCAGGGGCCCTGTGGGAACTGTACCTCGGTCCCGCCTTCATCTGCCCCTCACCCTCTCCAGGCTCCCGGAGTCCCCAAGAATGAAGTTCCCAAGGCCTTTGAAGGACCGTCTGTACCCAGCCCCATTATCATCACAGCCCCGACGTGGGTAAGGAGATTCGGGGAAAGCGCTGAGGTGCTCCGAGCAGGGGAGAAAGGAGGCCCAGGCAGCACAGGTGACCCCCCACCCCTGCAGAGTCCCCTGAGGAAGTCCACTCCAGCAAAGGAAACTTCAACCCGGGGGCCAAGCCCCAAACAGAAGACATGTGGGCCTGGAGTGTATCCAGAGGAAAGACGAGCCTCTCCTTCCCTCCAGTCTGCGTGGAGGGAAGGAAGCTCAGGGAGAGGAGAGGAAGGGAGGGGAGAGGGTGGGAGGGAGAGAAGGAGAGTGAAGAGAAAGCAAAGTATGAAAGGGCCCAGAGAGCAGCAAGAGGGGCTGCTGCTCCACCTGGAAGCCCTGGCTGGGCAGGGAGCTGGCTGCACGCCAGCTGAGCGTGGGGCCAGGAGCCCCCGTGGCCTTTGTGCCGGCAGAAGGTGGGCCTGTGGGTGACGGATTCAGCAGGGAGGCCAGTCTGAGAGTGTTGAAAGGGCATGTGCGTGTGTGCATCTGTGTGTGTGCATGCATGTGCATGTGCGTGTGTTGTGTGTGCATGTGGGCGTGTGTGCACGCCTATATTGTGTGTGTGCACCTGTGTGTGTGCATGTCTATGTGTGCACGTGTGCATCATGTGTGCATGAGTGGGTGGGTGTGTGCACCTGTGTGTGCACTTGTGTGTGTGCATCTGTGCGTATGTGTGCACATGTGTGCACAGGTGTGAATGCGCATGTGTGGGTGTGGGTGCACATGCAGGCATGGTGGGCATGTGTGTGAGCCTGTGCATGTGCACACGTGTGTGTACATGAGTGTGCATGTGTGGGCACCCACTGAGCAAGCCATTGGTTTTTCTAGCCAGTATTACACATCAGAGGAGAAAAATTATCAAACCATCCCTCAGTGTATTTTTTCACTGCAGCCTTTGTTTTAAACTCTAAATTTAACTTGTAGCCCCAAATATGGTATTATTCATTCTTGAAAAGGAGGTGTCATTTTTTAATCCAGGAGAATACAGGGGATCATGAGAAATTTGGCAAGGTCCTGGCAAGTTCATATTTGACACCTGCTACCTGGGCGGCCTGCAGCTCCCATAAAAATTAGGCTAAATACACGTATTCACCAGAAGCGATAGGTCACGTGGAATGTCAGCGCCCAAGTCCCCGTTCGGAAAGGGCTTCCAGAGTCACCGCAGTCGCGCTGCAGCCTCGCCTTCTTGCATGCTGCCTGGAAACCGGATCTCCAGCAGCTACGGAGACAGCAGGGCGTCCTGAGCCTTCCCGTGTGCGGACGCTGGCAGACCCGACCCGTCCTGCCTCCTAGCCTGGGAGCCACTCCGGGCACGTGTGGGCTGCTCCACATTCCACATCCCTTCCCGTGAGCCACGGACCCTTGGCAAACTTCTCAGTGACAGAGAGAAGCATCTCTTGTAACAGCATGTTCGTAATCATGTTTTCTGCATTTAATTTAGAAGAATTTATGTGACATAGTAATTTATGAAGCCTGCGTTTCTGGAGAGCGTTTGAAGAACTCTATTCTTACCGTTACTCTTTTGTTCAAGAAACGTCTACTGAGAATGGGCCACGCCTGGGCACCCACTCTGCCACCCGTTCAAAGTTGCTGGAACTGTTAATGAGTATCAGTCCTGGGAAAGAAAAACCCGTCGTAGTGATCCCCCTGCTGCCAGCCCTCATTCCAGACTGTCCCGGGGTGGGGGTGACCGATGTCCGCTGCTCCGGCCAGCTGACAGGAAGCCCACTCCAGGGGACTCCTCACACAGCATAAAGAATCTCGCCAGCTAACTGCAGTCTATAGAGAGAGATATAACTACACTCCCCTTTTTCAAGTTTTTAAAATTTATTTTAGATGTTTTTATTTATATATATTTTAAATGTTTCCTGAAAAAAATCATAAGAAGTCTTTATCGAGCACCTGCGACCTATGCAGGGAGAGAAGATAAGGCTTCAGGGAGACAGGCAAGAAAAACACTGTAAGCATATGGGGCAGTCATAAGTATTTTGGAGGAAAATAAAGGGGAAAAGGGAGTGCTGAGCGGGGGAACATACTGGTCCTACTTTCAGAGCGACAACCCCAGGGAGGCCTCACTCCTGAAGTGACATTCGTGCAAAGATGTGAAGGAGTGAGTGACTGAGCCGTGAGCCTTGCGTCTGACCATCCTTGTCAGACATCTTTCAGTTCCTGGGGACACCCTGGCTACATGTGTATCTCATATGTTTATTGTTGTCAATCACATACCGAAAGATACGGGAACACAGCAATAAATGATGCCCGGGCCTGCCGTCAGGACCTCGGGACGCGGCGGGGCAGGGACGGCAAACAGGTGATCTCCGCGTGAGTGTACGCCAGGCCAGGGAGAGCTCCGGGCGCCCGGTGGACGAACGTGGGCGTTTAACCCGGAACAGGTGCGTGCTAGATGCCGGGAATGCCACAGCGATCAAAGCAGACAAAATCCCCCATCCTCATGGGATACACGTCCTACTGCAGGAGGGATGTCTGTACCTGTCCTTGCATTTATGTCTATTTCTGCATCTTCCTCTATATTTATATCTCTATCCATCTGTCTATCTTTAACAGCCATAGCCTTCAAAAATGATAATTTATGAAGAGGAACAGGAACATATCTATAATTCAAAATGGAAATATGTTGGCTCAAAAGAAAATTAAAAATGTAATGAATAGGGACACCCGGGTGGCTCAGTCGGTTGGGCATCTGACTTCAGCTCAAGTCATGCGTCTGGGATCCTGGGATCGAGCCCCATGCAGGGCTCCCTGCTCGGTGGGGAGTCTGCTTCTCCCTCTCTTTCTGCCTGCCGCTCCCCCTGCTCACGCACTCCTCTCTTTCTCTCTCTGTCAAGTCAATAAATAAAATCTTTTTCCTAAAAATGCAATGAATACACAAAGGGAGGAAAACATATACTCGGTGAGGACCCTCAGGAAAGACTTCCTAAAATCAGTAGAAAAGGAATGGAATAATGCAGGAAATGCAAGACTGTGTTTGGAAAAGGGTGAGGCTCAAGGGCCTCTACACAGGCACGGGGAGGCAGATGCATGAACGGGGTGAGGGAGGCTGGGAAGGTGGGGCTGCAGCCCTGGAGCTGCAGCCCTGGAGCCCCTCTGTCCCTCACTGGCCCTGAAACACAACATCAATGACAAATATTTATAACAGACAAGGTCATGACCACGCAAAGAACTTGCCATAGATTTGCTTAATTTTCTGAGTGAAAAATCAGAAACTGGAGAATCCTCGAAAAAGACTTAATTTTTCTGCAAAAGAACAGAGGCACCCATCATACTAATGGGAATGAGAAACTCAGGTCATTACTCAACTACGTTTTAAAGTCTACTTAAAATACCATTTATGGCCAAAGAATGAAATGTTCTATTTTACACAGAATTACATAATTTACCAAATCAGTATTGTATTTGTCAATATTGATTTAATAGTGAATATAATGGGGGGAAAAGTCCTAAGAACACCAAATCATACAAGCACTGTCTCTTCTTAAAATAACCCTGGAAGTTAATATGCATCTCACTCACCAGCGCTTAGCAGAGTGGGCCTTCCAGAAATGTTTGTTGTAAATGCAATGATCCAATTAGAAATGTTATAGCAATCTTTGAGACAAGTGTAAAAAGACTGAGAAATTTTGAAGAAAGCAGAAAATTTTAGAAACCATCTGGAAATCTTAAATAGACGACAGTAATTATTCAGCTGTTTAGAAACAAGCCCTTAACAAGAAAACTTGAAGCTGGTCTCTCATTTTCTGCTAAAATAATTGTTTGTTTTCAAATCTTAGTTTCGGGTTTTGTAATATCACCGACAGCCTCCCGTCTCCCTGTGGACAGATCCCACACGTCCCGTCACGGGGCCCGCCCCGAGAGAGCTCCTCCAGGGCCCTGGCCTCCCTGCGTATCACCCCCAAAACTGTTGCCAGGTCCCTCCTTGCATGACCTCCTGCTGTCGTCTCCCCGACCTTTCACCTTCCAGAAGCAGTTGCTGCTTCTCCCACCTGCAAGCCAGGCCCTGCCCAAGCGGCCAGAACAGCCACGTGACCAGGAAAGGCCAAGTGAAGACATCCCAGCTCCGGGGCTGACGCGACTGGACCACAGGTCGATTTAGCTTCGGGCACCTTCCCTGGTGCCTGAGTCGGGAGGAAGCCCTCCTCAAGGTTGCTGAAAAAGCACGAGCAGGTGAGCCGATGTCCCATGTGGCTCAGCTTCCTGCGAGCTGAGACAGGGACCTAAGTGAGTGAGCTCAGCCAGGTTCCCGCACCTGCAGCTCTGCCCTCCGACGTCCAGACCCCAGAGCCCAGGCTGCACGCCGGGCAGGCTCCCGGTGACCCATGCCCGGCCTCTTCTCCAGTCCGCGCTTCCTCCACGCCGGGAAATCCATCTTTCGCTGAAACTCCCTGCACGGTTACCCCTGGCTGGCCAGCGGCTCTCCGGTGGGTTCATCGAAGGCCTGAGCTCTGTTCTGCCCCAGCCCCGCTTCCCTGGGACCTGCTGTGCTGCCCCCAAGTCCTGTCCACCACCCAGAACGACGTTTCCCGTGTCTCACGTGACTCCTCCAAATATGGTCATGGTGGGAGCAGTGCACCCTCTTTCCTCAGAATTCTCTAGAAAGTCACCTCTTCCCCTCGGGATAGAGTTCCTGGCTCCCCGTTATCACGCACCCTGGACCACCCACTAATCCTCCCGTGCCCTTCTTCCTCCCTCAGACACACACCAATCTCTTTCCTGTCTTCATTTACACCAAGAGCCCAGTAGTTTGCAGAGGGGCCAGACAAGGACAGAGAACCACCAGGTTGCCGACGTGGCTCGCAAAAATCCAAAGTAACCCATATCCTGTAAGCCCGCAGCCCGCGCCATACGGACGCTCGGGCGGTTCAGGTGACCGCAACAGATACCGCAGACTGGGCCTTACACAGGGATTTGTTTTCTTCACGGTCCTAGAGGTCAAGGTGTGGGCAGGGCTGCCTCCTCCTGAGGCCTCTCTCCTGGGTGCGTAGATGCCGTCCTCTGCCTGTGTCCTCGCACGGTCCCTGTGTGCATCCGTGTCCTTCTCTTCTCCTAAGAACCCGGTCAGAAAGGATTAGGGTCCGTTCTAATGACCTCATTTTAACTGATCACCTCAGTAAAGGCCTCGTGTCCAAAAATGGTCACATCCTGGGTCAGAGCTTCAACATATGAATTTGGGGGGACACAATTCAGTTCCTAACAACCCCCAGCAAACTCTCACCAAAAAAATTATAGTGCCATTGCTTTCAAATCTGGCCCCAGACAGCGGGGTTGGAAGTGCTCAAAGTCACAGGCTCCGTGGGGCACGGCCTCCCAGAGTCCACTTTACTGCAGACTGGGTCACGCCTAGAAAAGAAGTTGTAATCAACATATTTTGGAGAAGAATTGAAATTTTCAATAAATTTCTCTATGAACACAGGCCTTGAAGACAAAATCTGCAGTGGCCTCACACCATCCTCCATCCTCTGCTAGACCCTGGACCCACTTGCCGTATATACGTTCTCCTTTCTCTGCTGCAAAATTATGCTGGTGGAGAAGTTTGAGGAGTTCTGAGTCTTTCTCCAGAAGAGCACTCATTACAGCTTTCTCTGTGCTTAAGGCGCGTTATTCTGATAAGCAAAACAAAGGTTTCCGAGCTCCCTGGAGTGTTAATACCCTGGAAGCCTTGTTGGGCTGCAAACACGCTGGAATTTTCCCACTCAGGCAGAGTTCATGTCTTAAATCATCCCCCCAGGATGCAGTTAATTTATTTGAACTGATTGGTGCTTTTACATTTTCTGAAGAGCTCCATCTAAGAGGGAGGTTGGAGATGGAAGTGGGGCATGCCGACTCTGGCTGAGGGGGACATGCTCCTACAGACATGGGTGATGGAATCTGACAGAAGCTCGTCACGTGAACGTGTCCCCAGTTGAATTTGTTAAAGTGGTACCCACACTTTTAAAAATTAGCTTGCACGAATGCATGATGCCTTTATGGAAAATTTCTCATCTCATCATCTGAATAAATGTTATGCCATGGTTCTGGTATAACTTAGCACAATGCCGTATACCTGATATAGTAAATATAGCAATCAACCAATTCAATACAGTAGTTATGCCAATTATTCCCAAATTCGTATGGACATTCAGTGTCATCCTAATCAACATTCCAGCCATGTTTTTTGTATGAATTCAATGTAAGATCTCTAACATTTATACGAAGGGATAAAGATCCATGAATTGCTAAAAATGTTTCTTGAAAGTGAACAAGGTAAGGATCAGGATGGACTTGACTTGAGAAAACGATTGTAATAAAAGCAAGATGGTTCTGGTGCAGATTTGGACAAATGGACCAATGGAACATCTGAAGAAGTTCAGAGATGGTCCCATGTCAGCTTTACTTATGATAAACCACAAAGCAATGGGGGGAGAAGGAATTCTTTAGCAGATGACTTGTAAGAAACTGAATTACTGTGGAGAAAATCAAGCTGTATTCCCGGCTGATCCCCTATAAAAATGTCATTTCCAGACACTTCAAAATCCTAAAAGTTAAAGATAATTGCAAAGATTCAAAAATGTATCTTTATGACTCAAAATTAGCACAGGACTGTTTAAACAGGAGCCAAAAAGAATAAACCACAAAGTAATGTGTTCATGGATCACGCTGATGACATCAAAATTAAGGCTTCTTGTTTAGCAATGAGCACCGCAAAGTTCCCAGGGGAAGACGCGCTAAGAGGAAACACTTGCTACATCCAAAATCAATAGCCTATTAATGTCTAGATTACATAAGGGCTGTTATAAATCAATTTTTAAAAACAATAGAAAATTAGAACACTATAGAAAAAATGAATAAGCAATTGTAGATGGATATATACAAATGGGTATCAAAAGCACTAGTGATCGGGGGCGCCTGGGTGGCTCAGTCGTTAAGCGTCTGCCTTCGGCTCAGGGCGTGATCCCGGCGTTCTGGGATCGAGCCCCTCATCAGGCTGCTCCGCTGGGAGCCTGCTTCTTCCTCTCCCACTCCCCCTGCTTGTGTTCCCTCTCTCGCTGGCTGTCTCTATCTCTGTCGAATAAATAAATAAAATCTTTTTTAAAAAAAAACAAACCACTAGTGATCAAAATGGCACAGGCCACCCTGAGAGACCATGGCATAAGCAGAGTGAATACTAATATCAAAAGTTGGAAAAGATGTGCACGGTCCTCGTTCTACAGGATACACAAATACCCAAGAACATATGGTAGACACAGTGGAATGGGTGGCTAGCAGAGAGAGAGGAAGAAGGAGGGGAGCTGGGATAAGGGGGGTGGGGGTAAATAAAGCAAAGATGAGAGTGCGCCATGATCTTGTGGGTGTTGACCCCATCTCTGCCCTAGAGGAACAAAAGAACAACATGCACGTTACCGTATGGGAGTTACATACATGACCAATAATCATCAATGGCATAAAAGCTTCCTTAATTATGAATGTCAGAAACTAGCTGGCTGCACAGCAGATCCTTACGTGTCTTCCTGGGCGCATGGAAGTCTCCATTTTCCGACCTGCTTTACGGTTTGGTTGGGACCATCTGACTAGGCTCTGGTCAACTAATTAAGGTGCAATGCCCCTTCCAACCGGCCCCTCAAGCAGCCATATAATTGTCCAGGTCCCACCTCTCCCAGCCGTGACATCGAATGTGAAGGACTCTAAGAGTCGCTTGATGATAGAAACCTGTATTCTTCAATTAGCATCTGGAGGAAAGCCATCTGGGAAAGCCATGGGACCCCATGAGACTCACATGAGCAAGAAATACTAGCTGTGTTAAGCCACTGGGATGTGGGGCTTATATGCTTAGTACCAGGTAAGTTTGAAATCGTGAGACTCCAATTCAGAAATGATATAATTGAGGAGAAATTAACATGAAGTAGCTCAGTTCTTAGGGAGCAACTTAGAAATGTTCCTTTCTTGGCTCCACAGCAACACGCCCGCACGCCGGACATCCTCACGGATGGAACCCGCGCCTCTGAAGCTGAACACAATGCAAAAGCATCTGCTAAACCAGCCTTCCTCGGTAATTCCTCTCCCTGTCTCCAGAGAAGAACTCCCAAAGAAACACCAGAAGTAGAAGGTACTTGAGATTTACTCTTCCGTGCCTAAAACATGTTTCCCTTAACAGAGTAGGTGTTCATTTCCAAAATGAAATGTGTGATGAAATGAAGGCGGGACTACTTCTCAATACTCAAGAGTAATCAGAGATCGAGCCTTGCGATTGGTGCATATCGATTCCACTCCCTCCTCTTCAGCTTCCTGCAAATAAATGAACTTCCCTTGAACTTTAAAGGACGGTGTAGAATTTCCAGACACTATTGCAAGCCAGACTGGGAGAACTTTTATATTATAAACCTACAGGGCACTCTTCAACGAGCCATACCTTTCCCCTTCTCATCTCACCAACCAAGGGTCCCCTTTCCCATCGTTCCCATAGCCAAGCAGTGCCCAGTCCCCACTAGTATCTCCACCTGTCTCCTGAGGCACAGCAGCTCTGCCTGCTCGCCTCAATCCTAGACTCCAGGCGAGTCCAGGAACTGGTCCGTTGCTTAAAAACCACTGTGATTAAAATGAGGCAAAATGAGTCAGCGGAGTGCGCCCTACATTCATACCGGCATTCTTACTAAGGGAACATCTACCACTGAAACCCTGCCCTTCTTTCAAGTGGTTGTTATTTCCTACTTAAAGCCTGATCCAAAATTTCAAGCCCAAACTAGTGACAAGTCCTGTCCTCTTTTCATGTCAATTACAGACCTTTTGCATTTTATCTGTGTCAAAAATTCTGTCTTGCCCACGGAAATTCATTCTCCCCTTTGTCCACAGAACAAGAGTTATAGGGGGCAGTAGAGACCAAGCTAGAAGCTATGCATGCCCAAGTCCCTCTGCAGCTAGATGTGGCTCTGTGCATCCGTGAGCAAAGCTCACATGTGGTTTCTGCCTCATTTAGTTGAAAAGAATTGGCTAGCCCCTTTCTCTCTCTCTCCCCTTGAGCCGGAATGTGATCAACTTGCAGCTGAGCACGAGGTCCTTGGGAATGGTGGAGCAAGACAAAAGAAACCGCTCCCTTCCAGGAATGATCGCATAGAGAAAAGCTACTCCGTGTCGTCGACTCTTTCGTGAGAGGGAAGCCAACTTCTATTCTCTTTAAGCCCTTGTATGTGGGGATTTCTTCGTTGCAACTGCTGGACTCCTCATTACCTAATCCTACCTCTCACTTGTGATATCCATTTCATCCCTTAAATCATAAGATCTTTGATGCCAAAGAAAGGAGAACCAGGAGAGTAAGAGTCATTGCTCTATATAAGTCTACTCCAACATGCTTTTATTCCCATTTTCTCCTTTCTTATTCAACATACGACATGCTTCCTCATTTCATGAAAAAAAAAAAAAAGCTGTTTAGTTATCTGTTGCTGTGTAACAAATTACCCGCAAACTTTACAGCTTAAAGAAATCATTTTATTGGGGCGCCTGGGTGGCACAGCAGTTAAGCGTCTGCCTTCGGCTCAGGGCGTGATCCCGGCGATCTGGGATCGAGCCCCACATCAGGCTCCTCTGCTATGAGCCTGCTTCTTCCTCTCCCACTCCCCCTGCTTGTGTTCCCTCTCTCGCTGGCTGTCTCTCTCTCTGTCAAATAAATAAATAAAATCTTTAAAAAAAAAAAAAAGAAATCATTTTATTATGCTCACACATTCTTGAGTCAAGAAGTCAGGAGGCCTAGAGCATGGGTAGAGTGTCCAGGCTCCCGAATGTCTGGGTCTTATCTGGGCAATGGGAAGATCTGGTGACAGGACACTTCTGAGGCATCTTCGCTCACGTGTCTGTGGGTGACCGCTTACTGTCACCTGGGACTTGAGCTGGAGATGTGGCCCAGAGCACCTGCAAGAGGCTTCCCCACAGCATGGCGGCCTCAGGTGTTGTACCTGTTGTCTCAGATCTACGAAGTTAAGTATCTAAGACCACCGAGTGGTGGCTCTGTGGCCTCTGATAACTGAATCTTAGAAAACTACCACTTTGGAGGTCAAAATGGTCGAATATTAGCCATTTAGTATGATTCAACACGTTATTTGTTTTATGCTACTTTTATGCCTCTCCACCCCCCGGCATTTAGCCCATACTAGACTCTCAATTTATGTTTTGTAGAAAAACTAAATGGCCAAACATGTGATATAAAAAAAGAAAAAAATACTGTCGAGTCCCTTGACCTCTTGTTACTCAGAATATTCATTTCTTGTGGCTATTGTAGCAAATTACCAAAAGCTCAGTGGCTTTAAAGAGGAGACATTTATTTTCTCACAATTCTAGAGGCTGGAAGTCTGGACTCGACATCACTGGGCTGAAACCAGGGTGTGGCCAGGGCCGCGCTCGCTCCGGAATATCTAGAGGAGAGTCTATTTCTTGCCTCTTCCGGCTGCTGGTGGCCACCAGCATGCCATGGCTGGTGCCCACATCACTCTTATTTCTGACTCCGTAGTTGCATGGGCCTCTCCTCTCTCCTTCTGTCAAATTCCCCTCTGCCTCTTTCTTAAAAGGACACTTGTAATTGTTATTGAATTTAAGGGCCACCCAGGTAATCCAAGATAATCGCAAAAACCCTTAATTGAATCACCTCTACAAAGTCTGCCGTCTAAGTAACAATCACAGGTTCCAGAGATTAGGGGGTGGACATCTTGAGGGACCATTGTGCAGCTTACCAGAGTCAGAACAGACGTTTCCAAGGGCACAGGTGGGACCATGTGTGGTGGCAGTAGGCAGAGTCCAACAGGCTGGCACAGAAATCCTGCCATGGCAACAGCCTACAGGACAAGCTCAGAGACAGGGTCCCGGAGAGCTCTGGGTACTCCCAGTGACACCTAGTGCTCTGGCTTCCGTCCCCAGGGTTCACGCCATGAGCCCAAGAAGCCCAAGGAGAACCAAGCAATGGTCTGGTTTTCTTGACAGATTTGTGGTTCCTTGTTTCATTACTCTATTTTCCCAGCATCTTTGTTCTATATAAAGCCTGGGAGTGTTAGTGAAAAACAAGAATTATCATTAATCTTTGTTACTTGAGGACCAACATGTCGAGTTCTTGGCTACCAGACTCCCCAGTGCCGAGCACATGTCGTATAATGGGAAAAAGTCAGAAGACATGGGTGTAAGTCTTCACTTTGCTGACTCACATTCTTGTACCTACCGTTATTTCCCAAAGCAACTGTTTGCACTTAGCCTCTCACGTTCCCACACCCCTATAATAGCCGCCATGTGTAAGTTCCACCATGTGCTAAGAACAGCTCTACGAAGGTGACGCAGAGGTACTTATGAAGTTTGGACAACTCATAGAGCACCTGAAGAGTCGTATGTGCCCCCTGGCTTTCATGTTGCTGGGGACATCACACCTCCAACCAGCTAGCTCCAATATCTTTAGCCCAAAAGCCATGGCTTATGTCTGGCTCTGAAAAACTCCTAACAGCCATCCACCCACCCAGCGTCCATGAGGACGTACCAAGTTATGCGAGCAAGGTCTGGCTGCGTATGAGGTAGCAGTCACTGCACCAAAGCAGAACTGGTGCGCTTTCCCAGGGAGACTTTATAAATTGTGAGATTCTCTGCTTTCTGGGTCATGAGCATACTGTTTAGATGAACAAACTTGTGAACAGGGCATGGAAGTACAAGGGATAGTGAAGTCAGAACCACCTGAGTACTGGAAGGCAAGAGATGGTCTGTCTTTAAACCACAGTCCTCCAAGGGGCAGGCTCCAGGGGCAGCCATGAGATGCTTCCGGCACACCCAGGTGCAGGGCAGAAGGGGGAGAGGCTAAATGGGAACATATGGTGGAAGATTAAACAACATCCCTTTAATCCCCAACTGTCCCGCTACCCCTGCTGTAATTACATGCCATCAAATTCAAAGGCCACCAGATGTTCAAGGCCTAAACCGGGAATTACCCACTTGGCCACTATCTTAGGGAATGAGCACTCTGACTGGAAGGGGAGAGCCGCATTTAAATTAAACAAGATGGAAGCGTTTTTAGATTTGTTCACAAAGAGTGGGAGGATAGCGGTAAACCAAAACATTAACCATTTTCTTCCCAACAGAGGACCACAACATCTAGGCTGGTGAGCACAAATTAAGTTCTAGGGAAGGCACCTGTTAGAACCTACGAAGCCAACTCTCACTGCTCTTTCAAGCTCAGAGGATTCACATGTCAGTTATCTTGGGGGACAAAATCTTTCCCATAGGTTATTTTCCCTTGTTGTTCCAATAAAGAAATCATTTCTTCTGTAGAAGTAAAAAAAAACAAAAAAACACAAAAAAACACATTTCTTCTCTCCTTGTTTTAAAGAGAAGAATAAGATATAGTCAATAAAAAGAGACTTTACTTGTGTTTCATTGATGTTCATTATTATGTCCAAGAGATGACTTAATCCAGATTGTGGGGAGAGGAGACATCTCCCCAAAACTAAGAGTAACTAACTGAAATGGATAGATCTGTCTGTATTCCTCCTGATTTCAATGTTTCATGTAATCATGAATCTGTATTAAGTTATATATATGTATATAAGGTCCAACTGATTAATTTGGTGTGAAACTCCATTAACTAAATGGTCTTTCCAGGAGACACAGCCTAGATTCTTAACATTGGCTGCTCTTGACTCAGGCTCTTCTGTTTACTTCCAGAGTACCAGCATAAAACAATGGTATATGTCCATGTGAGCATAGGAACTGTCTTTTACTGACAATGTGTTATTAAAAATATTTCCCATGTATCTATTAGAACAGTCTACAAAGGTATAAGACTCAAAATTGTTTGGGGGCATAACCAAGGCCTGTTTTTTTAATTTTGAATAAATACTCAAGTGATCCCAGTGTACGGCCAAGCTTATGAACCAATGATCTAGTCCCAAGTTACTTAAAAAAAAAAAAATATATATATATATATATATATATATATATATATATATATATATATATTCATTGCAGTCTGAGTGAACAGCCCCGGTTGACCAAGCTTACGTCCAGTGCTCTATCAGTCTCAGGTCAGGAGTTGAGGCAGGAGAAAACCGGGGATGTACTGTATGGTGACTAACATAATATAATAAAAAATCATTATTAAAAAAAAAAAAGAAATTATTAAAAAAAAAAAAAAGGAGTTGAGGCAGGAGAGCCCAGTGGTTATGAATGAGACCACATCAGGAGTCAACGGGACTTGAATCTGGCTACTTTGTCAGCTCATCACCATAACCTAGTTACTTAACTTTCTTCCCTGTGCAAGAGCTTCCAGGATTATTAAATGGGATAAGGATTCTAAAACCCTTCTTATTCCTGTTACACAGTAAGTGTTCAATAAATGGTAGTTCTTACCATTCTCAGCTTTAAAGTCATAATTACCTGGTCCTAATTTCAGTGCCCACATTGGCTATTCAGGGTTTTGTTCTTGCCACAGAGACATTTTATAAAATTTGGGGATGAAGCAGTGGTTGAGGTCTTGCCTGGGGGTGACGTCTTCGCATGGTATCCACCTGGCTTCGTTCATCCTCCTGACCTTCCCGACCTTCAGATGGTGTCATTGCTCTATGCTTTTCTTTTTTTTTTTTTAAGATTTTCTTTCTTTCTTTATTTTGAGAGAGAGAGTAAGCGTGAGTGGGGGAGGGGCAGAGGGAAAGAATCTCAAGCGGACTCTGGGCTGAACATGGAGCCCAATGTCAGGCTTGATCTTGCAACCCTGAGATCATGACTTGAGCCAAAACCAAGAGTTGGACGCTTAACCGACTGAGCCACCCAGGTGCCCCATCATTGCTCTACTCCTATCCTTATCCCTCCCTCCTATCCTCCTATTCATCAGGTCCTGGTTTTAGCTTGTCTAAGTGCTTTTAACTCACTATGTCCCCCTAGTTTTCACTATAAGAGCATGGCCCCATTCAAATGTTTCATTTAAGCTCCAACCTCAGGTGCTGCCATGATCTCCAGTTTGGAAACCTGACCTTGAATCTGATCCACACCTACCAAGTCTTGATTCAGTCCGCACAGCCCCGTTCCTCTCCCAACCGCATACGTCTCAAATTAAGAGGTGGGGGACCTTTGTACAGCCACGTTCTTAGCAGCATTATTCACAGAGCCAAAGGAGGAAACAGCCCAAGCATCCCTAGAGGAAAAAGGGCTACATAAAATATGACCTATCCACACAGTGGAATATTATTGAGTCTTCAAAAGGAGGGAAATTCTGACACCTGCTACAACATGGATTAATTTTGAAGACATGATGTTAAGTAAACTCAGCCAGTCACAAAAAGAAAATCCTGTATGATTCCACTTACATGAGGTCTCCAGCATAGTCAAATTCATAGAACCAGAAGCCAGAATGGTAGTTCCCAGGGGGTGGGGAGGGCATGGAGAATTAGTATTTGGTGGGGACAGAGTTCCAGTTGGGGAAGATGTAGAGTCCTGGAGGTGGACGGTGGGGATGGTTGCACAACAGTGTGAATGTGCTCAATGCCGCCTGAGTTGCACACTTAAGAATTATTAGGATGGCAAATTCATGTTATGATATTTTACTGCAACCATATATTTTTTTAAAATCTAGGAAATGACTGGAAGTGCTCCCTTTAACATTAGGGATGTGGCAGTGATTCCCACCATAACCACTATTATTTAGCTTTGATCTAGAAATATTGATCAATGAGACTAGAGAAATAAAAAGATCAGTAATGCAAATGAGGAGGCATAATTATGATTATTGTAGGATATCATCCCGCCCAGAGAAAAATCAAAAGAAAAAACTAAAGAAAAAATAAAAATATTAGAGAGAAATTAGAAAAATCCACGAAGTTGATCTGCAAAATTAATAGCTTTTTTTAAAGATTTTATTTATTTATTTGACAGAGACAGACAGCCAGTGAGAGAGGGAACACAAGCAGGGGGAGTGGGAGAGGAAGAAGCAGGCTCCCAGTGGAGCAGGGAGCCCAATGCAGGGCTCGATCCCAGGACCCTGAGCTGAAGGCAGATGCCTGACTGAGCCACCCAGGTGCCCCTAATAGCTTTCTTATATACATTTTCTATATATTGCTAGAAAATGTCAAAAAAGGAAAAATTTTGTTTATAATTTTCACCTAAAAGGATGACACACCCAGACAGAAACATTACAAGCAACATGCCGAACCTACGTGAACAAAATTTTATTTTCTATGGATCATAAAAATTACTTCAGTGACTTGAAAACAAAACGTTTTTCAGATAAAATGATTGAATGCTAAAAAGATGTTAGTCTCCCTAAATTAATCTATAAATTCAAGGCAGTGTCAATTAAAATGCAAAAAAAAATTTTTTTAACTTGATAAATGACCCTGAATTTCATCTGGAAGAGTAAATACGCAAGAAGATCCTAAAAGTTTGCAATAATTTTTGCACCATCATATTTTCAGAGCACTTCACTTGTCTGGTTTCACAGCTGAAGGGGAATTTGCTTCAGGGTGATTTGACCTTAGTCTTACACACACCTGGCTTAGGTGATGTTTAGTTGAGACTCTGGACTTTAGAGCTGATGATGTCATGAACTGAGATTTTGGCGGGGGGTGCTATTGGAGGAGAATGAATGTATTCTCCATGTGAGAGAGACATGAATTTGGGGGACTAGAAGTAGAATGCTTTGGACTGAAGTATGCCCCCCTCAAATTCATATATTGAAGCCCTGATCCCCAATGTGACTGTATTTGGAGAATGGGCCTGTCAAGAGGTGATAAAGGTTAAATGAGATCCTAATGGTGGGGCCATAATCCGATAGGGCTGGTGCCCCTGTAATAAGAGGAACACCAAAACTCTTCCTCTCTCAGCCATGTGTGGACACTGTGAGAAGACCGTCATCTGCAAGCCAAGGAAAGAGCTCTCAGCAAGAACATCAGTCAACATCTTGAATTTGGACTTCTCAGGTCCAGAATTGTGAGAAAATAGATTGCTGTTGTTTAAACTACCCAGTCTGTGGGATTTTTTGGTGGTGGCCTGAGCTGAGTAGCACAGCTACTTTGTTCATGAGCCATTGGATGATGGTGGGGTGGATGGGAAAAGAGGCTGACTTGTATTCACAGAATGGGTCATCCTATCCACTTGATCACTAAAATACTCTTTGGCTGACCTCACCCTTTAGTAAGCATTCACATGGGACACTAATATTCTCATGGTTTGTGCCCATTCAGAGAGGTCTATTCAGACCTCTCTTCCCCAGATTTCCTTGTCACCAATTTTCCAATCATATTCCTTCCAAGTCCCTGACCACTCAGCCAAACCATTGGCCACAGCCAACGAATAAGTATATAATCACATATCTGCCATTTCTTCCTCCAAGCAAAGAGAACAAATAAGTACATTCCTCTAAGCTCTACCCACTGAGTGGATTTCCCTTCATCACTACCCTTCAGGAATGTCCCATAAAGGGGCTGTGGTGTTGGAACCATCCACCTTCAGAAGCTGCCCGCATATCATGCAGAATGATCTGAAAACCAGGCCCAAGTTTTCTCTTCCTCTGTCAGTTGATTGCAGGGAACTCTGCACAAGGCCATAGATACAGACTGGGAGAGAGAAAGCAGTGTAGCAGGAGTGGGGACCATGGGCACTTGGGCCACTTCTTCATGTAGCTTACTGTGCTTTCATTGTCTGCTTGGCCCCCACAGGTATATATACCACATTCATTGATGATGGAGTGCTGTTGCACATCTCCAAGTCTATGCCTGGGGGTGGGGAGTCATGTTGCATGGTAGCCTGATGGCCCATCATTAACCATTCAGTCTCTACTAAGGCCTACTAGCAGGCCAGGAGCCGTTTCTCAAAAGGAGAGTAGTTGTCTGTAGACGATGGCAAGACTTTGCTCCAAAATCCTAAGGTTCTGCACTGATTCACATATAGGAGCCTGACAAAGTCTACAGACAGCATCTCTGTCTGCCGCTGACAATTCAAGCACCACTGAATCTGCTGAATCATGTGGCCCGAGTGGCAGAACAGCCTGGACCCACTGCAGAACCTTCTCTTGTTCGGGGACCCCTCAAAACTAACAACACTTTGGTGTTGCAGTGGAGGGAAGGAAGGGTGCGTTGGGAATATAGGCGATGCCTTAGGGTGTTTCTTGGTATTACCCATTTGGTAGATGGGCCAAAGTAGCACCCCTAAACCAGGAAAATGTTGCCTCTAGAATCCAAAGAGGTCCACTAGGGGCTGTGCCTCTTTTTTGGTTGTAAGAGGGGCCAGAAGAAACAATGTATACTTCACCTAGAAGGGATAGCTTGGCTTGCCCTATACCCCTGAACCCCTAGAAATTTCACTGAGGTAGAAGGCCCGTGAATTTTTGTCCGATTTATTTCCCACCCTCAAACACAAATGTCTACTGATAAGTCTAGAGGACCTGCTACGTCTTGCTCACTAGGTCCAATCAGCACAATGCATCAATAAATGGACCCGTGTGATATCTTGTGGAGGGGAAAGGGGCTCAAGATCCCTGAGAACTAACTCATGACATAGTGCTGGAGAGCTGAGAGATCCCTCAGGGAGGTCAGTGAGGTGCATTGCTGGCCTTCCTAGCTTCTGGTGGGCCTTATGAAGAGGTATGAAGAAAAGAAGCATTTTTCAGATCAGTAGCTGTATACCCAGTACCAGGGGTGGTGTTAATTTGCTCACGCAATGACACCACCTCTGGTACAGGACCTGCCATTGGAGTCTCCACTTGGTTGAGTTTACAGTCATCCACTGCCATCTCCAGACCCATCTGTCTTCTGCACAGACCAAATAGGCCAGCTGAATGGGGATGTCATGGGAATCATCATCCCCGCATCCTTCAAGTCCTTAGTGATGGCCCTGACCTCCCTTACTCCCCAGGTCATGGAACCAATGTGGGAATTCTGCCAGCTGCTGAGTGTATCTGTTCTAATTCTGCATTCCAGAACTGGAGAAAAGAGCCACAAGACAGGTTCAGAGACCCACTGGGCCCACCTTGAGATGGATCCAAGCTGAATCTCCATCGATTGCCTGACCTCCACAAGCCCCTACTCTAACAGGTGGGCCACAGTCTCATTTTGGGTCTCCTGGAATCAGTGTCCAGTAGTCCTTGAAAGACCAATGCACAGTTACCAAAGGTAAAAGTACAGATCTCTTTGGGAAAGGCTAGGAGAAAGATGAATAATACAGATTTTTTTTGGATCTGTAAATTGGCTAAAGTGTGGGATTTGATTGAGGGGCTATCTCTGCTTTTATGACTCAAGTTGGGCTTTTGTTCACTTAACCTAGAACTTTTCTGCTAACGCAGATTAAGTAAGATTGAGTAGGCTTTGTATTTCAGTTTTGGAAACACTATGATCAATGGCAAAGGCCCGCGAGAGTCAAACTATTGGGATTACTGCTTTGACTCAGCTGTCCATTATGGTCTCTGCCCGTCTTACCTTTGGCCGCTGAGAGTCGCCTCTTGGCCCCTGCCTCTCGGGACCCAATTGCTTGCACTGCATTCAGGCCTCCCAATCCTGTGACTGCCCTTCTCACTGCGAGGTCTGGGCTGCACAGACGAGCAATCATTGAGCTCTTCAAGGATGCTGGGGCCCCCTTCACAAATTTATTTCTCACTGTGACAAAAAATGTGTCCCCCAGGGCTGGTGAGTAGGTTTTAAATGATAAATCCATCCCAACATTCCACTCTCCGTAAGCCTTTGGATCCCTCCCTCTACATCAAACCAAGGTAGGTCAAGCATTTCTGACTTTCTCACTGTGGGCCACCTTTTGGTCCATGTTTCAGCCAACCAAACAGATAAACTATTTGGTTTGAAAAGCAGAGTCTTTTCTAACTCCCTAAACTGCAGCATAAACTGTAGATTCACTGCATGGTGAGCCCCTATCGATAAATTTGACCTGATCCAAATTTACATTCCCTCCACCAGTAGACACGGCAATGATTCCACTGAACCGGAAGTTAAGACTCTTACCTGGCCACAGTAGGCTCTTCATGCCTCTGAGTCAGCAGGCAAAGAAGAGAGTTGCTGTGTTGCTGGGTCACTGATCCCACCTACCAAAGGGAGATTGGACTACTTGTCCACAGTGGAGGGAAGGAAGAGTGCGTTGGGAATATAGGCGATGCCTTAGGGTGTTTCTTGGTATTACCAAGCCCTGTGATTACGGTCAGTGGAAAACCACAACAACCCAACCCAGCAGGATCACTAATGACCCAGATCCTTCAGGAATGAAGGTTTGGGTCACCCCACCAGGCAAAGAAAGAACCACAACCAGCTGAGGTGCTTGATGATAGTAAAAGGAATAGAGAGAGGGTAGTGGAAGAAGGTTGTTATAAACACCAGCTAAGACCGCGTGAGCAGTTACAGAAACGAGGATTGTAACTCCCGTGTGGATTTGCTCCTTATTTTGTTATTAATATGTGCGTGTTTATATTTATATTTGGAGATTAAGTAAGTATGGTTTGAAGAGATGCCTATGGGTGCCAAGTTGACAAGGGGTGGGCTTTGGATGTTTAATTTCACGTCTTGACTTGACTGGGCCACAGGGAGTCTAAATATTTCCTCAAACACTATTCCAGCTGTGTCTGTGAGGGGGTTTCTGGATGAGATTTGCATTTCGGTTGGTGCACTGAGGAAAGAGGACTGCCGTCCCCAACGCTCCTAGGCCTCGTCCAGTCAGTTGAAGGCCTAAATAGAAGGAGAAGGCTGAGAAAGAAGGGGCTCCTCCTGCTGGGCTACCTTCGAGCTGGGACATTGGTTTTTTCCTGACTTCAGACCCAAACGGAAACACTGGCTCTTCCTGGGTCTCGAGCCTTCCTGCCTTTGGACTGCAAGCCTACTGGGGCTCTCCTGGGTCACTGGCTTGCCATCTGCAGATCTTGGGACATTTCGGTCTCTATAATCATAAGAACCAATTCCAATAATTAATTAATTAATATTTTTTAAAATATCCAATAGGATATTAGTTCTCTGGAGAATCCCAACTAATGCAGGTACTTTTGAGAAGGGAAGAGTAATGGAGAGGACCTTGTTATTCACTTTGTAGACCTGGGAGCTACTCAGGACTCAGCACCACCATAGCACTCCCTCCCTGTATCGGTGTTTTATACCTCTGGTCTGCCCCGGGCTCTGTCTGCAATCTCTCATACCATGGCAGAGAGTTGTGACCACAATTCCAGAACAACATTTTTCTAATTCATGAACCAAAAGGAAGAGAAAGCTATTCAACCCTACTCTACCCTCTACCTTTGGTCCCGAAAATTCCCAGGACCCTAATTGCATCAGCCTCAGTGAAAAGCTCACCCCCTTACTGTAGCCACTGCATCCAGGAAGGGGCAGTGGGTGACCAACTCAACATGGGCCATGTGGCCCCTTATGGCCAAAGGGGGCCGTGCACCCTGCCCGACAGCCCAGCAGGCACCTGTAGTATGATATAATAATACAATTAATCATTAGGGAGCAAGTTTCTCCCAAAGTGAGAATGCTAGGCAGACATTAATAACACATCGTTGAATTCGGCCTCGCTACACTCCCACCTCTCTACCCGCTTCCCCCAGCTCTACACAGCTGCTGTGTCACGTAGGAAATGCACTTCTCATTTCCGGTTCTAGTCCCATGTGCTGACCCAGTACCCTATCAGTCCCCATTGCTCCCAGGAAAGAGGGTTAAAAACTCTAAGAAGCATAACAGAATTCAAGCTGCCCTCCTGGGAGCTTCCAACCAAGGGGAGAAAGACCCTTGGGTTACCCCCAAACCCAATGAGTAAAGTTTAGACCCTAGGACCTAGAGCTGGTTATTCTCTTCCATTGAAAGAAGAAGCACCATCATTTCTGGCCTGAAGGGTCCCTTCATGCTTTTGGCACACATTTTTCTCCTATGGTGGAAAACTTCCTGTTTGTTTATGTGGGAGTCACTTTCATGACATGACTCATCACAAGGAACCCCATGTTGCTCTATCTGCAAGTCTGTGCTGAGTTCCTACAGCCTCTCCCTCTGCAGCTTCTTTCCCTGGATGAGCACAGCAGAGACCACTCCAAAGCGATTTTCTCCAAGATCCCCTGTCCTTTGTCCACACCTACACTCCAATGTCAGGACAAACAGATTAAGACATATATTTAACGCGTCCCACTTAGCAGGCATGGGTCGGAGAGAGAGATTCTCCGTATTGCAATAGTCGGCACATCACACGTGTGCACGTGCCAGGACGTGCCCGACCATGCAGCTGCCACTGGCGCCCCGCAGCTCTGCTGTGGAAATTCCTACCAAGGCTCCGTCCTGGGGTAGGGAAAGTCAAGCAGCAGAGGCCATGGGAAGAGCTGCGATGGGGAAAACACAAGGTGTCCTGGGGACCTGGCCAATGGTGATGCAGCTCACATGAGGCTGGGGGAGGGGCACATGTGACCAAGAAGGACATCTCCCAGAACTTCTATATGAGCTGAATTTTACATCTGGTCCAACGTCCAAGGTAGGGAAGGTGCTTCTAGGAAAGAGCCAGAACAGTCTGTGGGAAGCAGGAAGAAATGAGGGTGCACATGGGGTCTGGGAAGCGGCAGGCAGACCAGGGAGGCTGGAGCGCAGAGCACGGTCCCAGTGTCGTTGTGAGCCATCAGCTGGACTTGGCCAGGCCTTCCGAGAGTTATCCGTGAGCCCCTGGTGATTTTAGGGGAGAAGAGGTTTGGTTTCACGGGGGTTCCTAGTCGTCGCCCACGCTCTTGGCCTCGGCCGCCAGTCTCAGCCCTCCATGAAGGAGGCTGGTACTTCCAGTCCCCCCTGCACCGAGCTCCGCAGGCAGAACTCACACAGCATCGGGGCCCTTCCGCAGGCCCCCCTGGAAGAGATGAGAACCGTGCGAGACTCTCTGGAGGCCCACGTGTAGCATCTAGGGACATGCCCACTTACAAAATAAAAAATAATAAATGTGTGTGATATGGAAAGGCAGTGAAACTTCTCTCTAAATTGACCGAGAGTGTCAGATGGGTGTTCTGGTATCTTTCTCCTTCTCAACTGATGTTCAATTCTTTTGCTCTCACATGTAACTTCCAGACATTCACTATGACCAAAAAAACCCTCACATGTATGCCTTTTTATGTAGTAATTCCCTTGTCATCAGCCAGACCAGTCACTTCTCTCTTTTTTTTTTTTTTTTTTAGGATTTTATTTATTTATTTGACAGAGAGAGAGAAAGATCCCAAGCAGACAGAGCAGAGAGAGGGAGAAGCAGACTCTGGCTGAGCAGGGGGCCCGACGTGGGGCTCGATCCCAGGACCCCAGGATCATGACCTGAGTCAAGGGCAGACGCTTCACCCACTGAGCCACCAAAGCGTCCCTAGACTAGACACTTAGTTTTACTTCTGTGGGATGCGAAGTCCGCTACGATCAAAGCCAGTGAGCGCGGCCGACCAGCCAACACGTCCCTGCGGATACACAGCACAGAGCCGCGCAGGAGCCGTCACGGAATCCGACCTTTCAGCTCTCTGAAAACAAGCCGGTAAATGTACAGGTGACTGTTGACACGCGGGCCTATGAAGCCAGAAAACCAAAGCCGCGAAAATCCCCTTCGTGTCTGGTTTTGCTGCTGAGAACCAGCGAAGACAGAAATCAGCCTCGTTTGGTTTGGTTTTTACCCAGGAACGCACGGAACCATAGCAAGTCCTCACTGCCTCTCCACGCCTCTCTGCCGAGGAGCCGTGTTGCTTCTGGCACACAAAGAGGGGACCTTTTGAGGCAAGGCCTTAATGAGCTGGAGGGGATCCAGCTCATGGATGCAAGCCCCCCCTCCCCACACACACACACAGGGCAGGAAGCACCGCCAGCATCAAATTCCACAGTCTTGCCCATCTTTAGAGGAGAAGCTGGTGCCGTGGACCAAGCTTGGTCCCCTACAGGGGAGGGGAGGTTCCTTATCGGGGCGCTGCTGGGCCAAGAGGAAGCAGTGGTGTTTCGAGTAAGCATTATGGCCGCTCCTCCGTTCCTGCAAACCCACTTGTTTTATAAGATTGGGACTCACTACTTACATAAAATCACTGTTTTTATAGTAAGTGTTTTCAAATGCAAGTTAAAAACCATCAGGAACGCATTAGCCCTCTACACATGGATCTGATCAATACGATGGGTAATGGATAATCTAACCCCCACAAAGCCTAGTGCATACAATACACCAAGTCTAACCAAGGCTCCAAATCACATGTAATATGATCACCCCACGCGTCCTCACAGGTCTGCAAGTATAGAAGAAAGCACTAATTAGTAGATTCATATCCTTCCTAAGAGCAGAAAACATGCACCCACGTTCGTCATTCTAAGCTCAACATAAAAGATGATACTTTTAAGGCAATGAACAGAAATAAGATTACAGGGCATCTCATTTTTGTTTTCCCAGAAGAAAGCATTTTTTGAAATAGAATGTTTTTCCAGAAGCATCGACGTAGCTTTTGGCTATCAATCCAGGCATCTTGGCCAGCGTAATGAATGCATAGCTACCAAAATCTCCTGCTTCTAATCAGTCTAGCTGACTTCAATGACGCACATCGGTCAAAAGTTAGCTGATAATGGAAGCAGGGCCGTCCTCACGTCGGCCAGCAGACACTCGCAGAATAACATGGAAGGCTCTCTTCCTTTTCCTGTGCACACATGCTCCCTCTCTCTCTCTCTCCATGCACACATTGTAACTATAAATATGACAATCTCAGCAGAGTAACTTCAATGAAATAAAATGAAATAACGTATTACTGTAGAAATACTTGCTTAGAAAAGCAAACTAAGCAGCACAGAGGGCATAAAGGACACGGACCTGGCTCTCCCTGTAGACGCTTCCCCATCAACAACTAACGTAGCCCAGGCGCCAGCTCCCTGTGCTTGACCCCGTCATCCTTCATACCCATCAGTCTCTCGGAATTTAACTCAGCCCCAGCTCATCAGAAAAGGCACTGTTTGGGTATATGGTTTAGGTCAGATGATGAAGACACATCTGAAATATGACATGCCTAGGCAAGTGAATGTGACGTGTGGCCACACGTGGCCCTGGCCGCAGAGAAGAAGGCTACCATGTTGAGAGAAGCTATAAGAACAAAACGTTCCTATGTGACCCATTCCCAAACAGGAGAATTGCGTCATACACGACAATGCCAGCTGACGGTTGGAAGTGATCGTTCTGATCAGACAACGGCAAGAAAACTTCACCTGGGAATTTAAGAAGGGAGGAATGACATCCACTTTGGGACAGTGATTTTCAATTGTGTGGAAAATCCCCACCATGAGGCCACACCAGAATCATCTGGAAACAAGTAAGACTGTGACTGGCTAAACTATTTACCCAAATGATGTCTCTCTCCTTCTAAATGCATAGGGAGGCTGCTTCCCAGCTTCTGCTTCTAATGATGCTGTGCCACGCAGCTCAGGTGCGTTAGAGGCGAAATGTCCGAGACCATTCCAACGGCGCCTCAAGGAAGACATCATGGTGGGGAAGGGGAGCACTGGGGCTGAGTTCGGAAGGATGCATGGAATTTGCTATGGAAAACAGGAATCACGAAAACTCTTGGCAGAAGGAACAGGTGGATAGAAACATGCAAATGAAGGGGGTTAGGGGGAAGTAAACAATACATCTTTTTTGGCATTGAGGTCCTTAAACTTTGCTCCCATGAAACACTGCAGACTTCCGAGCTAAACTAAATGGAAATCTCTAAGTTCAAATATAATAGCATTTCTCCTAACTCAAAGAAAAAATGCTTAACTAGTAAATAATTTTTAAAGACTCTCTTCCTATTTATTTTCCTTCCTTTCCTTCTTCCCCATATTCATGGACAACTCTGGAGCAGACGCTGTGCCTCGTGGTGAGTTCTATGACTACCCGGCAACACACAGGTGTTATCTTTGCCCTCTTGGGAGTTAGAATCTAACAGGAAGCACAGACATTGAATACATTCTTACAATCATGGTCATGCTCAAGCAGAAGGATAGTTTGACAGAGAGACCTGTAAACCGTGTGTTACTTTTCCAGGTTTCTGCAACAGGACAGGAGGCTGAGTGACTTAACCAACAGAGACGTGTTGTCCCTCAGCTCTGGAGGCTGGAAGTCAAGGTGTGGGCAGGGACGTCTCCTCCTGAGGATGTGAGGGAGAACCCATTCCATCTTCTTCCCCAGTTTCTGGTATTTTCCCACGTCTTTGGTGTTCCTTGCCTTGTAGAACCATCTCTGCCTGCATCTTCCTGTGGCCGCCCCTCCCCATCCCAACGTGTGTGTCTGTGTCCACCCCTCCCCTTTTTATAAGGACCCCAGTCATACGGGTGGATTAGGGACTCATCCGACTGCAGCAGGAGCTCATCTTAACTAATGCAATGACCCCCTATCTAAACAAGGTGGTGTTCTGAGGTGGAGGGGTGAGGACTTCAACATGACTTATGGAGAGGATGCAATTCAACTCCTGACATGTGGGGAACCCAATAATCTGGGGTGACTGCTCTCATAAATGAGTGAGGTAGGAGAGAGGGGGCAAAAGCATTCCAAGCAGAGAAAAGAGCGTGTGCAAAGTTCCTGGGGCAGGAGGGAGCACAGCACATCAAACACGAGTGTGGTTCGAGGCCACATTGAGAGGGAACATGATCGTTACAGAAGAAATTGTGACTCACCCTGGCAAGAGTTTGCCAGAGCCAGAATGACAGAAGGTGCCATGGCCATTAGACAGACAGACACATTAGGCCTTGGCAATTTCTTCCTAGACACAAGAGGGACACAGAATCATGAGTGAGGTTACAAGAGGATGGACAGCAGAGGTGCCACGAAAGCTCAGAGAAAAGCCTCCGAAGGGATGAAGAGGCTAAATGAAGGAGCCACAGATTGTCCCCGCGGGAGTGAGAGGCATGTGTGACCACCGCCCTCCAGCCTCTCGGATAAACAGATTGTGAAAGCGGCATCCAACAGGGATGCGGGGATGAAGGGGACATCCCAAACCAGACCGGTATTCCAGGAAAGGTCCACAGCTGGGACACATGTGGGCGACAGCGATGTCCCAGAGACAACAGTGCAGAATGGGCACTTGTGACCACTCTGAGGATGACCACTGTTTTTCACACGGCCGTGGTGGTCAAGGAAGAAATCCAAGAGGGGTGGGCGAGGCTGGTGCTGACCATATAGACACACTCAGTAAATGCACAAAGAACAATGAATAGTTGCATGCTGCGTGGTTAAGAGATGACGGAGCAAAAAATTCAATCAATCAATGGAAGCTTTCCTTCTGGGTTGAGCCCCAAGGAGAATCAATATTTGCAACCAATAAAGACACAAGTGCACAAGCCTGGTTTGGGGCTCAGCTCGCTCCTTCCTCTGACCTAAGGCAAGGCACGGGCTCTGTTTGGATCTCTTTTTCTCATCGTTACACCATGGCCAATAATCGAATCTGTGCCATAGAACGCGTGGGGAAGGTTTTATGAGGTAATGTGCTTTGGCAGAGCCTGCCGGCGGGAGCAGCCCACTAGAGTTAGCTGGGGCTGAGGCCAACCAGAACAGCAGACTAAAGACGCCCAGGGAGCAAAAGCCCGGAGTAGGCAGGGGTTCCGTAAGAGACTCTGAACTCCCGAAATGGGCCACATCCCCAAGCCGATCTAGTCTCCACCCAGGATCCTGAAATTGGGGTGAAGTCTCGGGACACCTGTATTAGTCAGCTTGGGTCGCTTTAACAAATACCATAGTCCGGGGCTTAATCAACAGACCTCTGTTGTCTCACAGTTCTGAGGCTGGACGTCTGAGGTCGGGGGGTCAGCAGGACTGAATCCTCACGAGGCCTCTTCTGGGCATGTAGACGCTGTCCTCTCCCTGTGTCCTTACACGGTCTCCCTCTGCATGTGCCTGTGTCCTGATCTCCTCTGACAAGGACACCAGTGAGATTGGAGTAGGGCCACCCTCGTGATCTCATTTACCTCTCTAAAGACCCCATCTCCAAACACAGTCACCCTCCGAGCTGCTGGGAGTTAAGACTCCAACATATAGTCTGGGGGACACAGTTCAGCCCATCACAGCCCTGCGGCTATTTAAGTGAACCCAGTGAGTCCAGGTGACGTCAGGAGACTGACCACGGCAGCTGGAAGCTGCAGAACAGTGGGGTCAACTTTGATCGCCTGATTATGGGAGGCACAGGCACACTGGCATTGAGGGAACCCAGGAAAGAGCCTGGTCCCCTGGGGTCAACATGACTTCGCAGGAATCATGCCAAAGCCCTTTTGTTATCTTCTTTTTCAATTAAATTCTCAAGTGAGTAATGGTTTGTTGAATGCCCACCATGTGCCAAGCATCATGCTCACGCACGGCCTCCCCTTAAAGGAGCCCCCATGCCCGCCAGGGCACCGGGCAGCGAAGCCCGTGAGTTCATGTGCACTGTGAGCCGTCCAACAAAGGGAGGAAATGCGCGTCACAGACAGTGCTCAGACGAGAAGCATTAAATTTATCTGAGCGCCTGGGTGGGGGTGGCTGGCCAAAGGAAGCTTCGTAAAGAAGACATTGGAGCCAGGATTTGAAGAAATAATGATTTGCCAACAGAGGAAAGGGCCCCGAGCTCCCCAGGCAGAGGGTGGGGCGGTGTGGAGGAAGGGGCCCAGGAGGCGGGGAGGGAGCACGCGCAAAGGCTCAGATGGGAGACAACACCCATCAGCTGCTTGTTTTTCTTCCTCAGATGTAAAGCAAAAGTGGATGGTGTGGAAGGAGGCCAGGGCAGAGAGGAAGTCAGAGGTCAGAGAAAAAGCTAGGCCAACAAGCCAGAAACTTCTCTACTAGTAATGGGGAAGGAAGGGGCTGTTTAGAAATGGTGAGGGGACAGCCAAACCAATACTAATAGAGAAGCACAATGAAACTCTTGCAGGACATGGTGGAAGAACGAAGACACAGCCGTGACACCAACACTGGGGTCTCAGTGCCCCAGACCCCCTCTCTGGGCCCCCTGGTCTCGGTTTTTCTCTCTGTGTCAGCTCTGGCCCACTGATTGCCCCCCTGCTTTTGCAGGGGCTGGAAGAACGGCTGCCCATGTTCCCTGGGCTTGTGTCTTATGAGCCCTGCCATTCAACAAAATGATACTCACCCATCCATTCAAATGCAGAAAGTTTCCTGAGCTCGCTCTCACCATCTAGCATCCATGTGGCCAGAGTCAGACGATGGGCTGCCCCACTGGAACCAAGAGCAGCAGTGGGCAGGAACGAGCAGCGGGAGGAACGGGATGGGGACTGCTGGGGAGATCCAGTGACTGACTCTCACTGAGCAGGTGTGCGTCCGGACAAGGCATGGCGAAGATGGGAACAGAGGCAGTGGCGATTAGGAAGGAGGAGCTCAGACTCCGAGAGCTATTTAAGAACCAGAAGCAGTACCTGGGGCTGACTGAATACATTGCATAGAAGTGAAAGGGAGACTGAGCAAATGCTTGGGTTTCTAATGTGGAAGTTCCCGTGGGTGGAGAAGCCACTAAGGAGGAATCAGGGGACAAAAGTGAGAGCAGGTTTCGGGGAAGGTGATGTGTGCAGGTTGGGGGCACCTCAAACACGAATGGCATCTTCTAGTCTCCAGATGGAGATTCGGCAGGTCACACGGGTTATACACCGGGACCGGAGTTAGACCAACTACGACGACAGGAGGAGACAGTGGAGTGTGGGGGACAGACCAGGGGCATTTTAGGGGTACCTGTTTTCATTCACCTGATCAATACAGGAGTTGTAAGTTTGACTACGGTACTAGGAATCAATTGGATTGATACCTAGGGAGGCATGACAGGAAGTCTGCAGAGCACACCATTGTGCAGTGGCGAACACCAGCAAGGTGGCTCTCCGTGCCAAACACGGGAGCATTTGTTTGGGGACCCAAAGCCCATAGCCCACTTCCCTGCCTTCCAGACCCTCACTTAACAGTCATCATCAAAATCACACTATCTTCCTTTCTTGAGAGCCATGACTAGAGTGTTCTTGCTTGGGGCCCCCGGGAGGCTCCATCAGTTGAGTGTCTGCCTTCAGCTCAGATCATGATCTCCGTGTCCTGAGATAGAGTCCCGCATTGGGCTCCCTGCTCAGAGGGGAGCTGCTTCTCCCCCTTTCTCTGCCTGCCGCTCCCCCTGCTTGTGCGCTCTCGCTCTCTCTCTGTCTAATAAATAAATAAAACCTTTAAAAATGAAAAATAAATTTTAAAAAATAATAAAGCATCCATGTTTATTGTCTGGGAGACCTTTAGGACTTTGACCAGAACATCCATTCCCAACAGAGGAGAAGCCTAGAGAAGTCAAGTATTTCAGGAGCTCGAGATAACACTCCAGCCACTTCCTTTTAAATAATGATTAAATAATGGCTTTCTAAGGTTGAAACTGACGTCTGGATACAGAGTGTTGTTTCCTCCAAAATTCCATCAGCTTGACTATCTCCCACTCATTTGTACTGCTGCACTTGACAGAGGTTTCCCCCTTTACTCAGAATGAAATCTGGACCCTTTCACCTGGCGTTTGCCCCACTCCCTAATCTCACACCACACAGCTCTCTGTTTCACCATAAGTTCTGTTACAGTGAAAAGTACATGGACACCCCCCATCCCATTGCCCCTACAACTCTCAACCCATTACAGAATCAGCTCCAAGTCCAAAACCCTGTCTAAGTTTCATCAGATGGAAAGTCCCAAATTTCATCATCTAAACCAAGTATGGGTGAGACTCTGCATGCAATTCATCCAGGAGCAAAATTCCCCTCCATCTGTAGATCGACAAAATCAGAGAACAAGTTATCTGCTCCAACAGACAACGACAGGACATGGGAGGACACCAGCCATCGACACTCGGGCCAAAGGGGAGAAAATGGAGGCAACAGAAGAAGTCGTGGGTCCCAATCAACTTGGAAATCCAGTCAGGCAAACTCCGTTGAGGACGAAGCCTGGGATTAATCCTGCATGACTCTTGGATCCACCTTGGTTCCACCCCTGAGACATCCTTCCTTTTTCATGAAAACCAGCATGAGTGGTTTTAGCAAGCTGTCCCCTGCCTTCCTCAGACTTTTGCAGAACCAACAACACTCCCTTCATCCTGTCTTTCCTTTTTAGTCCAAACTGGCAGTGTTTTTACTCATATAAAGTTCTCAAGAACTTCGTGGGTCTCCCATTTATATCATGGGGACTTATCCCATGAGATAAAAGGCTTGCCCACAGATCTTTCCTGAATAATCCCACCTCCAGTTCCCACTTCTATTGAGATGGCGTGAGGCCATGCTCCCAAGCTTCCCGGCAGTCCTCTGATTTATCTAGGGAAGCTGTGAGTCACACCCGTAATCTCTTCAAAGAAACATTTATAGGACCGAATACTCAGATCTTTCGATTTTTGGAAGATAATCAGGAAAAGATCGTGCAGCCACTCCCTGAGCTTTTTCTAGAGTGTGTTTTCCTGACAATAAATTCCTTCATTTTAGCATCGTCTGCAGTGTGGATGGGGTGAGAGGGTTCAAAACTGACGAGTCCTGGTTCCTTTTAACATTTCTTCTCTCCATTTCTCTCGTTCATCTTGAATTTTGCAATAAGCAGGCAGAAGAAGCCAGGCTGCTCCTTCAACACTTTGCTGGTCGATCTCCTCCGCTAAATCCCCAAGTTCGTTCTTTCCTAGTTCTGCTTTTCACACGAAAGACCCTGTTATGGGAACCAGACTCCATGGAGCTTTGCGTCGCCACACAGCAAGGCTGTCCTTCCCTCCAGTGTCCTGGGACAGGCTCCTCATTTCCTTCTGAGTCCTCCCTGGCAGCAGCTGTGGCATCCGTAGTTCTACCAACAGTCTGTTTGCGACGATTTACGTTTCTTCTCCACCACCTTTCTCACTCCCTGTGAGCCCTCGCTGGCACTCTGAAACGGCCATACCTCTAGGGACGGTGTGTGGTACTCCTCAGAACTGTCCCAGCCTCCACCCACTACCAATCCCAAAGCCACTTACAGTTCTAAAAAAAATACATGTCTTGACATCAGCACCACATTCCTGGTATCAGAGTCTGTATTAGCTTTCTATCACTGCTGTGACAAACTAATTCAAATTTAGGGACTTAAAACAATGCAAGCATATTAGCTTACAGTCCTGGGGGCCAGAAGTCCGAAATGGGTCTCACTGAACTAAAATCAAGGTGTCCCCAGGGCTGAATTCCTTCTGGAAGCTCTGAGGGAGAATCTGTTTGATGTCTCTCCAGCTTTTAGAGGACATCAGCATTCCTTGGTTCATGTCCCAGCTCCTCCCCCTTCAAAGACAGGAAGCACGTGACTCTGGTCTTGAGGTCATTATCACAACTTCTTCTCTGACTCTGACTCTGACTCTCTTCTGGTTTTAAAGAGTCTTGTGATGACATTGGGTTCGCTTCGGCAATCCGGGGTGTTTTCAAGGTCAACTGTGGAGCAAGTGTAATTCCATCTGCAGCTCAGTTCTCCTTTGCTGCGTTAGGTAACGTATGTGTGGTTTCCAGGGAGCACGTGGATGTCTTTGGGGGGCCATTATTCTGCCAACCACAGCTCCGTCATGGTTGAGTTGCAGGCTGCTGCCGAGTTCTGGATGATGAGCTGATAACAACAGTTATCCCCTCGAACTCTTGGTATTTTAAAATGAGCTTGAGATAATACGTATGCCCAAAGCAAACAATTACTTGTTTAGAACTCGCTCTTCTAGCCCTGGGAAACAAGAATTTAGAAGAATACAAAGTATTTGGTACACGGGGACCAAAAAAAAATGCCTTTAATTCTACTCACATCGATATTTCTGTTTAAATAACATGTGCCCATTTCGTGACCGTGTAATTCCAGCAACGCACTTGCCCATTCTTTGATAGTGACCTAGCCATGGCTTCATGCTAGATGGTACTGCGGGCGAGCCTGGGCTCAGCCTCAACCCTAACGATTTTAGAGGAACATAAACTTCAAGGAATTCAGGCAGAGTTCAAGTTAGCAATTCCAAAACAAATATTCAAATTTGAAAACACTGCTGTATTCATAACCATGACCAAAGTTTTACATCGGTCAAGTAGGGTCTAATTTCTCTCTTATTTACCCACAGGACATAAAGCACAACCTTCACAGGTAAAAACATCCACCAGAAAGCAATCTGTTGAGGGTGCGGCGGGCTCTGGGCTAAGCTATCTGCATGCCTACTGCGGCTAGAGGAGCCCCAGATGTCTCTGATTGATAATATCAGGCCCAAAATAAAAGATTCCCTAAGGGAAAGAAACCGACACTCTGGGTGCCCCGTGTTTAGATGTTATCTTATTTAATCCTTTCCGCGGCACTGTGAAATAACACTGTGTTGTTGGTGAGTAAATAGATCCAGGGAAGGAAAGCAGCTTCTCCAAGTTCCCACAGCCAGATGGAGGCAAAGGCGGGTTCCAGCGCACTGACTCCCATCTGCAGCCTGATGTCTTCTCAGAGGTGCAAGAAGGGTTCGGGACAGGACCGGAGGAGGACGCGGTCTCTGCGGGCGGGTAACTGGAGAGGGAGAGTCACAGGAGGAGGGGGGAGGATCAGGAGAGTGGAGTGTGGAGGAAGGACACAGGTGAACAACGGCCCCCACGAGTAGAGCTTGCGATCAGTCCGGGAGAACTGGGAGGAGTCGGTCTAGCCGGACCGTAGACCCGGGAAGGAACAGCTAGGACTCATGATTGCCTCCAATCCACAAGACCTGAACGGGAAGGTGTGCAGTGTGGCCAGTTCCAGGAGGCCAAGAAAATCCACTAGAAATCCAGGAGCAAGGCCCAGACGGACCCAGAGCTGGACTTCGTAAAGATTCCCAGCTCAGAGGGGAGGAAGTGGGGGGCGCGGGCCGGAGGCGGGGCGCTGCCGGGTCCACGTGCGGGGTGATGAGGGCCTGTGTTCCAGGGATGCGGGGGGAATGGAAACGAGAGGCCAGATGCCACAGCTGATGGGAGAGGCAGCAGAAGCAGGCCTGACAGCATGGGACCGCTGACAGAACGTGGAGAATGTGAAGCAGGAGAAGCTAAGTGTGTCTGACTCAGAGGTTTCCAGCCGGGAAAACGGGAGGAGGCTGGTCTCAGGCGGCAGGAGTGGAGGCGCCGGGCACGAAAGTGGCCCCGGGGCGTGGGACCTGGGGGAAAATCAGAAGCACAGACACCCGCTGGGAGTCCTCCGACAGCGGGTACGAGTTACAGCAGTGAACAGGAAACCCCTGGCAAGGGAAGGGACGGGGCCCCGGACACATGTTCCACAGAGGCTGCCATTAGAGGCCGGGAACGCTCGCAGGACCAGGGAAGGACACGGGGGAGAGCGCCACGGGACAGGACAGCGTGGGAAAGCTGTGTCCTGAATGCGGGGACCTGCCCGGGGAGGCAGCTGCTGGAAGCACTCAGTGCTCCGGGGAGGTCGAGGAAGACGCACCTGGTCTGGTCGAGGGAATCAGCATCAGTCCCGCCCATACTGAGTCCTAAGCAGGGTGCTAACCATGCCCGTGCTTCATGCCAAGACTCCTTGCATCGACGGCGTGAGGTACAGATCTTTACAGGTGGGAGGACCCAGGCTCAGGACCCTCAGCCGCCCCCGCAGCCCCTGCACAATGGACGGGTATGGGGGCCCAGGCCCCCTCCAACCATGCCACGCTGTTTCTCTAGGTCCCTGCCTGACTCGTTGACTTGTTCTTGCCTTTCTCAGCTCTGCAGAGCCTTGTCGTCCTGAAGAAGGGTATGGCTGGCCACGTACTGTAGGAGAGCGCCCAGCGGCCGGCAGAGATGGCCCGTCCAGCACGCAGGGCCTGCAACGTGGGTGTGTGTTGAACGCACGCTCAGTTCCCTCCCTGTTAGGCTTTCTGCTACGACAAAGCAGCGAGCACAGTGGCTATAGGGGCCCTTTCCCAGTGACACAGGCCTGGGAAAAGCAGGTACTGCCCCCGCAGCCCCAGTCTGTGCCCTCCTACATACAGTGTCCGGCACCAGGAACACTGATGTGAGCTGAGAACCCGTAGTTCAGAAGAAAGTCAGGGAGAAGGAGACAGCTGAGCCCTTTTCCACAGTGACACTGCTGATGCTGTCTCCACACCTGCCAAATCCCAGCCCGAGGGGAAGCTCAGATGGACTCACCTCCCCCAGATCTCCTGCTCTTCCTTCCCTGTCCAAGTTCACCCTTCCTTCTTTCCGCATCCTTCTCCCTCGTGTCACCATGAAAGCTGTCTACAGAAGAAAGCTCATAGTTGTCCAAACAGCAGAAATCGTACATGAGCATGATTTCTGATCTCAGTGTCAAAATACTCTAAATGTAAACACCCCCCAAAAGTCTAGTCATTGGATGTCTAAAAAGCAATTTGCTAGAGAGCTCTTGCGTTATAGGGGAAATTGTCATGTGAGCACTAGCTCTCAACACCTATAGGATGCAGCAAATTACTAATTTTAAGAACAATTATGGCTTTATTGGAAAACTATAGAGATTAAAAATAAATGAGCTAAGCATTTAACACAAGAAGTCACAACAACTAAATAATAATAAGCCTAAAGGAAAGAACTAATGAAGATAAGAGGAAAAAAAATAAATAGAAGCCGCCCCTCTTGAAAGGTTAGCAGATTGATGAGTAAAATCAAGAGCTAATTCTTTGCAAAGACCAGCAAAATAGACTAACTTCCAACAAGGCTGGCTTACCCCATAACATTAAGGATGATAAAGGAGGAATAACTTACGGCTGTGTGGACAATTGCCCCCACACACTCTACAAAAACACAGAGAAATCCTAGATTAAATATAACAAAATGGGGGGGTGGTTTTAAATACACAGCAATCTTGGGAGGCCCGGCTGGCTCGGTCGTTGGACCGTGCAACTCGTGATCTCAGGGTTGAGGGTTTGAGCCCCACACTGGAGATGGAGATTACTTAAAAATAAAATCTTTTTCTTAAGATTTTTATTTATTTGAGAGAGAGAGACACAGAGACAGCAAGAGAGAACACAAGTGGGGAGGAGAGGGAGAAGCAGGTTTCCCTTGGAGCAGGGAGCCTGATGTGGGGCTCGATCCTAGGACCCTGGGATCATGACCCGAGCCAAAGGCAGATGCTTCACCGACTGAGCCACCCAGGTGTTCCCAAAAATAAAATCTTTAAATAAATAAATAAATACATACATACATACATACATACATAGCAATCTCAAAATGAAGAGGGAGAAACCATCAGGGGCCAGAAATGAGGGGAAATTGTAAGCCAGAGGACTAAGCAGGAGCTGACCGTATGGTGGCCAACAGGACCCAGATATCAGCCCCAGGATGGGCGCCCAGGGACTAAATGCGAGCTGAGCCGAGGGAGGTGGGCACCTGCTGACCATGTGGAGTGAGCAGCGAGAGCTCTGCACGAGGCTGGAGCCCTCAGGAGTCGCTCTGCCTGGGAAAACGGGATTCCAAATGCTCTGGCCGGTTCTCCTGAGCAGCAAGGAAGTGGACACCAGTCCAGTGCTCTGGGTGGCCCCATGACAAATAAAACAAAAACTCAGGCCTGTGCTTCATAGAGTTGTGGGATCCAAATTTACCCCATCTTCGCGGTACAGAAACATACAGGGGGAAGAAACCCCCAGAAGGGAGAGTCAGCTGGGTAGATTTTAAGTTTTATGATTTAAAATCAAATATAACATTTAAAAATCCAACTCACCAGTAGCAGTAGCCACATTCCAAGTGCTCAGTAGCCGCAGGTGGCTCACGGTGTACATATCGAACGGTGTAGACAGAGAACATTTCCATGGCTGCGGACGTTTTTATCAGACAGCCGTGGTCTGGAGGTCCTCGTCGATGCTGTAAGCTGGGGTGAGGGTAGGGAATAAAACGTATAAACAGTAGATGAAAGGAAATGAAAGTATAGTTGTTTCCATATAATATCTCCCCGGCAAATCTAAATAAGTCATTTTAAAACGATGAGGAACCAGTAACAGAGTTTAGTGAGGGGGCACAACCCAGATAAATAGACAAAAATAAGCATATATATATATATATATATACACACACGCACATAACAAATCGCTGATTATAAGATGGCAAAATGAAGAGGCCACGTATGACAGCAACCAAATGTATAAAATATCCAGGAATATAAAAATAAATAAATAATTATTTAATTAATTAAAAAATAAAAAATTATTAAAAAAATAAAAAAAGTCTCCAAGAATAAGCTGAACAACAATTTACAAGACATATGAAGAAACGACACATCTTCCTGAAAGGACATAAAGGAAGCTGTGAATAATTGAGAGGTATATCCCTCAATGAGAAGAATTAAGAAGAGTTACCCTTTACTGAGAAATCGGTGCGTGCTCCGCACTTTCTATGAAGCAGCCCATTCAGAAGAGCCCGCCGTTCCACGAGGAGAGTGCGGTAACGGCCCCAACCTACCAATGAGAAAGCTAAGGCAGGAAGAGGCAGGGAGGTTTGAGGGTCACATCGTAAGTGGCAGAGCAGGGCTTTGAACTGAGGCTTGCAACTCACGTTAGTAGGGAAAGAATGGATCCTTCGTTAAATACTGTTGGGAAAATTGGCCAGTCACGTAGGTCAAATGAGTTGAATCTCTACCTCATACCATAGGCTAATATTCTACACGGACTGGAGATCTACGTATTTTCACAAATTATTAAAGTACTAGAAAAAACATGAAAATACCTTTTTTTTTCTACAGTCTTAGAGTGTAGGAGACCTTTCACAGCAAGACCAAGCCAGGAATCATAAAGGAAAATGACAAAGTCAAGTATTGAAAAGTGCAAAATCCTACATGGCAGAAGACCCATGACCCAAGTGGAAAAATTGATGCGGGCACAGCAAGGCAGTCATTCGTGTGCGTTTTTGGGGTCCGGGGTTTGCCGTGGGATGCAGGCCGCATGGGCAGGGAGAAGCTGGAGGAGCAAAGGAGTCAGCCACCAGCCACTCTGAGCGGCTGAGCGTATCCCGCTAGCTCCGCAATCGGGCTGAGAAAGGGGGGCTCGTGCTAGGTTGTGCAGTCAGCCAGGCAGTGGGGACACGCTGAACCGGGAGCAGAGGAGAGCAAGGAAGGTTTGGAGCCTGCTGCCACCACTGCTTCTCTCTGCCTCTTGTCTACAGAGACAACCTTTACAGAGACTAATACGGACGCTCCCTTTCTTCTCCCGCATCTCGAGTAAACTCCCTTGGTGATGGGGCGCCTGGGTGGCGCAGTCATCAAGCGTCTGCCTTCGGCTCAGGGCGTGATCCCAGGGTCCTGGGATCGAGCCCCACATCGGGCTCCTCTGCTGGGAGCCTGCTTCTTCCTCTCCCACTCCCCTGCTTGTGTTCCCTCTCTCGCTGGCTGTCTCTCTCTGCCAAATAAATAAATAAAATCTTAAAAAAAAAAAAAACCTCCCTTGGTGAAATCTATCTGGTATCCTGCAGGGAGGGATTTGGGGATATAGAGTTCCAACTTAGCCAAGTTGATAAATGGCAGGCTGGAAGAAAATATTTGCACATCTTTACCAAAAAAGCAAACAAACACATGATTGAAGCCATACGAAGATGAAAATGTTTTTGCCCATGAGATTGACATAAAATTTAAAGATTGAAAATATGTTTGTGATGCTCTCAGGAAATTATCATTTTCACATATTATTGGTGAAAGTATAAACAGATACAAACATTTTAGAGAGGAAAAATGTGTCGGTTCCAACATTTTAAACATGCACACACTTTGTCAGAGCAATGTCATGTCTGTCCTAGAGAAACAGCAGCACAAGTGAGCGAAAATAAGCTGTATGAAGTCATTCTCGGCGTCTTTGTTTATGACAGTTAACACCAACACTGATAAGGAGAGTAACCTGTGTTTGTACCAAATGTACCCAAAATGCAATTGTTTTCAAAATGATGTGTATGCAATCATGTGGAAAGATTACAAGATATTATTAATGAAAGGAAATTGTCGGGGTGCCTGGGTAGCTCAGTCGGTTAAGCATCCAACTTTTGATCTCAGGGTCAGGAGTTCAAGCCCCGCATTGGGCTCCACGCTGGGCATGGAGCCTACTTGAAAAAGGTTTCATGATAGATAAGTACGTACATAGGTAAGTGGTTAGAAGAAGGAGGAGGAGGAGTGGGGGGAGAAAGAGAGAGAGAGCTATAAAAGTGGCTATGGCCAGGGGGAGTGGAGACCCATGAGGGAGCTGGGAAGTCAGAGAATAAGTGGGTTAGGATTTTTACTTCATTGTGAATTTGCTTGAATTCATTAGAGCAATTGTTTGAATCTGTTAAAACAATTTATATATATATAATTTAAATAAATTTATTTTTAACTATGTATCTAACTTAAAAAACTTAAAAAATCAGTGTTCTTTGTTATATCAGAGTAAAAGAATAAAGGAAAATAAAAGCAAAGAAGTGAGGGAGGGAGGAGACGCTTTCTCAAAGGCTCAGATACAAATGGATAGCTTTCATGTAATGACCTACCTCCAAGGCAATTTTTTACAAAATACATTTGCAGTAAGATAACACAGATCCACATTTATGTAAGTAAAACAACCACTACCTTTGAGTAAGAAAACAAATACCTGAATGTAGAATTTCAGCATCCATGTAAACACCTGTCGTCAAAATCGCATCTTTCAGGGTATAGCATTTCTTTTCCAAAGTTTTGAGAGCTCAGGGCTCAGAAATGCAGCGGAGGCCACAGCCCCACATCCTGATGCTTGGGCTTCCTGAACGAGATATTCCTACCTGTCTCTGGCTCTTCTACTGCTGGACTTGGAGCCACAGTGTCTCCTGCCATGACCGCCATGAGTCAGTGCTTGTCTCATGTGACTAATCACAGAGACCTTTAAATCACCACTCTGCTTTTCAAAGATTTATTAACCTTACTTCAGCTCCTGAGGAAACAGTCACACCAGGCAACATGAAGATGATTCTGTAGTTATAGGAAACCAACAGGCTACCTATAAGCTGGATTTCCTCACCCTTTCACTGACGATGATGATGATGATGATGAAGGTGATGATGATGGTGGTGATAACGGTGATGGTGGTGATGATGATAATAATGATGGTGGTGATGATGGTGGTGATGGTGATGGTGGTGATGATGGTGATGACGATGGTGGTGGTGATGGGTGGTGATGTTGGTGGTGATGGCGGCGGTGATGGCGGCAGTGGTGGTGGTGATGGTGGCGGTGATGGTGGCGGTGGTGATGGTGATGATGGTGGTATGGTGATGATAGTGATGGTGATGTTGGTGGTGATGTTGGTGGTGATGGTGGTGGTGATAGTGGTAGTGATGGTGGTGATGATGGTGGTGATGGTGACGATGATGATGGTGGTGATGGTGAAGATGGTGATGATGGTGATGATGATGGTGGGGATAGCGATGATGATTATGGTGGTGATGGTGGTGATGGTGGTGGTGATGGTGGTATGGTGATGATAGTGATGGTGATGATGGTGATGGTGGTGGTGATGGTGGTATAGTGATGGTAGTGATGGTGATGATGGTGATGATGGCTAGCAACCACCACATGCTAATCCTGAGCCAGTCCATGCTCCAAGAGTCCTACATATAGTAGTTCAGTAAGCCTAACCACTATCTCATGGGGTCAAAACTATTACCTCCCCAGTCTGCAGGTAAGGAAACTGCTAGACACTGCTTGACCACAGTGGGAAGTGGCAGAGGGTCTTGGAGCCCCAGCAGCCTGATTCCAGTGTCTGCAACCTGCCTCCTTACTAGTAAGGAAATCTGCTTACAGTCAATTAACTTGACAGCCTGGGTACAAGCTAGTCTTCATCCCATTTCATCAAGCTGCGATACCTGCATATCGAAGAGTTGCCTGGCCCAGTGCTCCCTACAAGCAAGCATCTAACCTGGATACCACCTGGGACTCATGCACTTGTGGGCTCCATCCCCAGTGCTGAGCTGTTTGCAGTTACTGGGAAAGAGCTGGGTGCCCAGCACAAGTCCATATGAGAGACAAGGTGTCCTTCCATTCCCTGTATTCTGGAGAGCAGAAATTGCCCCACCTTACAGATGAGGAAACTGAGTGTGAAAAAGTGTAAGAAATCTGTCTAAGATCAGAGAGAATATTTCAAAATTCGACCGAACAGAATCATGGGGCATTGTTAAGCAATGTCCTAGAAATACTTCAATGTGTCTTTAAATTCCCTAAAAGTGAAAGAACGAGTTCTCAACATTTGCTACAACATGGACGGCACTGGAGGAGATAATGCTAAGTGAAATAAGTCAAGCAGAGAAAGACAATTATCATATGGTTTCTCTCATCTATGGAACATAAGAACTAGAATGATCAGTAGGGGAAGAAAGGGATAAAGAAAGGGGGGTAATCAGAAGGGGGAATGAAACATGAGAGACTATGGACTATGAGAAACAAACTGAGGGCTACAGAGGGGAGGGGGTGGGGGAATGGGATAGGCCGGTGATGGGTAGTAAGGAGGGCACGTATTGCATGGTGCACTGGGTGTTATACGCAACTAATGAATCATCGAGCCTTACATCGAAAACCGGGGATGTACTGTATGGTGACTAACATAATATAATAAAAAATCATTATAAAAAAAAAATAAATAAAAATAAATAAATAAATTCCCTAAAAGTGAATTTCAGCATTCTTCCCTCTTCACCCGAATAGCCCCCACAGGCCACAGCGCCATCTGAAGGTGACAAGGTCGGCCCTTCACTGGGGCCAAGGCCCTGTCTTCTACGATGCCCCATCCCCTCCCCAGCGCCGGTGCTGCAGGGCTCCAAGCATTTCGCATTCCCCTGAGCAGTGGCTGGCACATGCTTTGATGTGAAACAAGGTGACATTTCCCATGAGGGACAGGAAACTGCATCCAGCTACGACTTGAACCATTTCTTCAGGCAACTGAGTAGTGCAGGCCCTGACTCTTATCCTGGAACAGCAGCCCCCGGGGCAGAGTCCTGATGTGACCTTCCCATACCCACGGAGTGCCGTAGCAAGGGGGCACTGACCCCGGCCTTAGCATTATCACTCAGTAATAACACTGTCCACCTGGGGTCTTCTTTTCTCAAACCATTTGATTGAGGTATAACTGACCTACAAATAGCCGTATATATTTAATACCTACCTTAATGTTGGGACCTAAGTATAGGCCCACAAACCCATCACCATAATCAATGCCATGAACATATCCATCACCTTCAAAAGTTTCCTCCTCCCTCTTTCTTTTTGTGTGTAAGAACGCTTAACCTAAGCTCTGCCTCTTAGCAAATTGTACACCGTAGTACGCAGTACGAAATTACTCACTGTAGGCTCTACGCTGTTCAGTGGGTCTCCAGGACTTATATAACTAAAGCTTTGTACCTTTAGCTAAACATCCCCTCCCCCCCTCCCCCCAGACCCTGGCAACCCTACTTTCAGCTTTCAGAAAGAAGGAAATCCTGCCATATGTGACAAAATGGAGGAGTCTGGAGGATGTTTATGCTAAGTAAAATAAGCCAGACACAGAAGGACAACTATTATGTGATCCCACTTAAATGAAGAATCTAAAATAGTCAAACTAGCTACCTGTCTTTGAATGAGCTGGATTTGAGCCCCATGCAGTATCCAACCCATTTAACTCACATTTATTCATTCATTGAACAAATACTTACTAAACACCTGTGACGTGCTAATCACCAAGGACAGAACAGTGAACGAAACAGGAGCAGCTTAGAGCTGACAGATGAGAGGGGGACACAACAGGTGAAGAGGCATTGTAGACTGCATGCAAGGGTCACAAAGAGCTAAGTGGAACCATGTCACCCGAGGGATTGGGGATCATTCCAGAGAGAGGGTGAAGTCAGTCCTGATGGTTGGATGAGAAGAGTTGGCTTGGTCAACAAGGGATGGAGGCAGAGGGAGGGCCAGGTGGCCCAGACAAGAGGAAATCTAAGGACAAAGGCTTCGCTTAGCAGTTAGAGAGACAAGGAGAGGAAGGGAATAAGAATGGCTGCCATGTCCATGGGCCATGAGCAGTACACCATGATAGGGCTCCTACTTCTAGAAACAAGAGGTGGTGCTGGACAGGAAGGCATCCTACAGCATGAACAAGTACATGGGGAGCCTCTGAAGGATTTAAGCCAATTGAGACACAATGATATCTGCATTTTCGATAGAACATTCTGGCTGCAGTTTGGAGCACATTGGGAAGGCTCAAGTCTGGATATACAGTTAGGAACTGTGGCAATCATCCAGATCCAAGATGGCGGGAAAGGGTAGTTGTTGAGGAAATGGGGAGAACGGGATGCTTCTAGAGATACTTCTAGAAGCAACATGAAGTGAAGGACTGGATGTGGGAAACGGGGGAGAGAGAGAATAGTCAAGGAAAACACCCAGGTCTCTGGCTTGGGCAACTTGATAGAAGTCTTTACCAGAGACAGAAATTCTAGAAGGTAAAATAGCTTTAGGAAACCAGAATTCATTTTCATTTGAGGTCAGACATTTGCGTTGGAGCAACCCGAGAATAACCACACGGAGTTGTCCTGGGGGTAAGGGTGGCTCCCAGGAACAAGAGCTCAGGACGGATGTCTGGGATGTAGACACACTTTGGGGAGTTATCAGGCTGGGTTGTTACTGAAATGACAGACAAGCGTGAGATGGTTCAGGAGAATGTGGGAATTGAACACAGGTCCTTGGACCAGCCCTGAGGAGCCCTGACATGCGGCATCCAAGGGCGGGAGGATAAAGTCACACACGCATGGAGGGGCAGCAGAGGACAGGGAGACGGGCACCAGGCAGGAGTGTGAGACCCAAGGACCTGGGATGAGCATCTTGTAAGGAGCGTGAGGTCTACGGTGGCACAGGCTAGAGGGCAGGCAGCTGAGCAAGGACTGGCCAGGAGTCACTGGATTCAGCAGCCATTTGGGGGCATGGTGGACACTCACTGACGAAGGGCTGGGGGTTGGCAGGGATGGAAGTCATGGGTGTAGGTGATTTTCCATCAAATTTGGCTGTGAAGAACAGGGGAGGGCTCTGGGAATGACAACCTCTGAGAGGGAAACCGGGTGGGGGGTGAGAGAGAGGCTACCAGAAGGGGCGGCGGTTAGCATGAGTGAGGATGCCAGGCTGCAGAGCGCAGAGGAAGACCATGCGTTCAGGGCCAAAGCCCTCCACCTCCGCGACAAGAGGCACGACCCGGAGGAGAGCAGGGGACAGCAGGAGAAGGGACAGGAGATCGTGATGCAAGGAGGTGTGGGCGTCCTAAGCACCAGGGCACGTGGGCTAGGACTAGCGCAGCCCTGGGGTCCGGACCACAGGGGGAGGACCGGCCTCCCTATGAGCGGGCCACGGGACACTTGTCCTCAGCTGGAAGCAGGTTTCAGCAGAGCCGAGAGGAGCAAGCCTCCTGGGAGAGGGGGCCGGACACGGAGTCGTTGGCCGGGGCGCGTACCAGCAGAGGCTGCCCTAAGCGCACCCCCGAGGGCCAGGCGGACAGGTGGGCGAGGGAGCAGGGGAGCCCGAGGAGCCTCCTGAATTTCCCCCGCTAAGGGCCCCGGCTGGGATGAAGAAGGGCTTCCATGTTTTCCACGGGGATATCTCCGTGGCTGGAGAATCAAAGCTATTCACCTCAGCACGCATGGTCTCTGAAGACTTTGGGTTTATCCTAAAGCCACGTGACAATCTCGCATCTTGTTGTGTCCATTTCCAGGGCGGCCACCAAAGAGTTTCCAAAATCTGGGGGACTTAAGACAACAGAGCTCTTTTCTCTCACAGCTCTGGAGGCCAGGAGTCCGAAGGCCAGGTGTTGGATCTTCCCAGCGGTTGGTGGGGACCCTCCGCCCCCTGCCTCTCTCCTGGCCTCTGGGGCCTCGGCCATCCTGGGAGTTACCATCAGACCCGGATGATGTCCAAACCCCCAACACGGTCGTTGATCACTGCGTTGGCATCATGAACATTAAGCAGAAGGGCGTCGCACGTGAACTTCTGAGACCAGGTGAGCTGGTCAAGAGGAGCTCGGACTGGCTGGGGCAGTAGTTCCCAGAGAGGCTGTCTCCTCGCGTTGACTCCACATGTCCCCTAAGTTGTCTCTGGGGATGGCAATCTCACACGTCTGCGCCGGTTTCGTTACTGCTGCGAGATGTGTTCTCTCTAGAGCCATGGTCCTTGTGGATTCAATTTCCTCACCAGTGAAATGGGGAAGAAACACCCCACTAACCTGGCTCCGCACTGCCCGGGAGGTGCGTGCCTTAGGGGCCGAGACTTGAGTCATCAGAAGGAGCCTTTGGGACAAACGCTTTGTGTCTGGCCGCGTCTGAGACTTGGCAGAGGAGCTGGATTTAGGAAAGAGGCCGGCCTGGAATGGTCAGAGCAGATGTTCACTGGGTGCGTGATGTTCCAAGAAGCAGCTACCAGGTCTGTACGTGTGGCCAAGGGTCCTCCTCCGAGAGAGCGAGCAGGAAAGGGGCCACTGCTGGGGTCACAGCTTTCTGGTTTGACAACCACCCACACTCGACTCAAAACTATGGTTCTGATTCCCAGCTGGGGTAACGTGGCTTTCCAGGCTCTCCCACCAGTGAATGTCACATCTAACTGGTGTTACAGCTTCCCCGCCCTGCCCACAGTCCTCCTGCGTGTGGATGTGGATTCCTTCTCCAAACATCCACCTTTTAGGTGAAGTCATCCCTCCACTAGAAAATTGTCAACATCTGGACATGGTACCCACAGCTCAACAGCCCAGTGACAGTCTAATGTTTCAACTTTATCTCCCACAACCTGTGCGCAAGGATCCTTCCCTGCAGCCAACTGGCTAAGGCAAGGCTGCCGAATGCAGTTGTGTAGGTTTCGCACTGCGCATCTAGGGTGCCCATGTGGTAGACTGCACAAGGCGTGGGCTGATACGTGTTCACTATTCACCCCCCTCCCATCACTGCCCACCACCACCCGTGGCCACCATGTTTTGTGCCCTTCTCCTTCTAGGCTTCAGGTGCTGAATTTTTTGTGTTGTGATTCCATGGATATTTTTTAATTTACAGGAAAAAATATATAATAGGACAAATTCTCCCATAGTCTATTATGGAGAATTAAACAATATTTATCATATTTGTTTTGATGTTTAGTAAGAAGCGCAAAATAGACCAAATGGAACTGAAGTCCACTTCTTACCAACCCTAACTCGATTCTCTTGCTTCCCTCCTCAAAAGCAAACACTGTTGTGAATTCGGTGTGCATTTTTCTGACTGGACTTTCAATGCCTTCCAATTCTGTGTGTCTGTACACAATATGGCATCAGTCAGGGATCTGTTGCACACAACAGATAGGCCTCTGGCTAGGAAATAAAGTGGGAAATAAAGGTATAAGGATATTAGGCTCTTCTCACTGGATTCGGGAAGCAAGCTTGGAAGAACAACAGACAAATCGTACCCTGAGCTGCCCTGGTGGGGAAAGCATGTCTCCACTGCAAGGGACAAGTCCGAACTCAGGCTCTGCCCCCACCCAGACCCTCCAAAACACTGTCCTGCAGGCCTAGACCCACGTGCCATCACCCCATGGGCAGGGGCGTATTGCAGGCAGCGGGGGGTGACCTGACCGGCCAAACCCACGGGTGGACCCCAAGCCCAACAGGACGCATCGCAAGGAAGAGCTGTGGTATCAGGGGGTTAGTTTTTATAAATCTATTAAAAATAAAGAAAAGCGGGTAAGAAGAATGTGTGTGATCCATGACGGGCCAATTACAGTAGCCCAGCTGCTCATTCCAGAGCGTACCTCCGCTCTCAAATCAGAGGGAAGGGGAAGGCACGAAACGCACTGGCTTCACTCCTGATTTTCTAGAGCATGCCTACGCCGGCTCCGGGGATGGCGCACAACCAGAGCTGCTGGAGTTACTGACACTTTCTACGTTTGTTGGACTTTTTCAAATACCATAGCAACTTGCCAATGTCAGACTTGTGACTTGGGGCTGTTTCTCCTTCCAGATGCTCCAGGAGTCCAAATCTAGCTGTTTTTACTCCTTCTAGGAGCACATAGACTTCTGAGGAAACCAATGTCTGCACAGGACAAACACGATATAATCTACCATATCAGAGTTAATGGCAGCCCCTGGCCCAATGAAACTTGATCTTTGGAATGGTTTCAGTCAACCAGACCCTGAAGATTTGGCCACCCATCTATGGACTGCTAATTGGTGAACGTGTGTTTCGTAGATGTAAGAGAGGGATGCAATTATAGGGAATAGCCATCGCTTTACGTACATTCTGGGAAATGGCAGAAACCCAGGAAAGCCTTTTGGGGGGAGGCATATTGCAACATGCTCAGAACTCAGCCAAATTACAGCCCCGAGGCGCATTCAGTAAGAGATACAATCTGTCAAAAACTGCCATTTACGTTTGCAAAACGTTCTTCAGAAGAGCGAATAATGAAGGAAGGATCCCATGCAAGCTCCACTAATTGGGGTGGGGTTTGCCTTCCTAGACAGTAACTGTGCGGGAAGCACGAAGATCAGCAGCATCTGTTTCCGCCAGCAGCTCTCTCCCGCGTCAAGTGTCCAGCTCCCCTGCTCTGCCCAAATCTGGGCCGAGAGGACTTTCAAGGCCACGTCTCTCCCCAGCAGAAGAGGAGCTCTGTGCTCAAACGGGATTGGGATGAGGATGGGAAGAAACTCATTTGCAGGAATAACGCCAGCCAGAATGGACAGAAGATAAACAGTACTTCTTCCCTGGAGAATGAGCCACCCCAGAGAGCCTGAGGCTGTCCCAGTCAGTATGATACCTGCTACCCCTCCCCTCTTCTTCCTGCTGAAATTAGCAGTCTGCAGCCTCACCTCTTCTTTCCGCTGAAACTAGCGGAGTCTGCAGCCTCAGGACACGTGTCCTTCCCATTTTATTTTGACTGTGATGAAATATACATAAAATTTACCATCTTTACCACTTCAAGTGTACAGTTCAGTAGCATTAAGAAATTCACACTGCAGGGCGCCTGGTGTCTGAGTCGGTGAAGCATCTGCCTTCGGCTCAGGTCATGACCCCAGGGTCCTGGGATCAAGTCCCACACCGGGCTCCCTGCTCAGTGGGGATCCTGCTTCTCCCTCTCCCTCTGCCTCTCCTTGCCCACGCGTCCCCAGGCTTGTGCTCGCTCTCGTTCACTCTCTCTTTCTCAAATAAATAAATAAAATATTTTTTAAAATTAAAAAAACAAGAAAGAAATTCACACTGTTGTGCAGCTATCCCCACCATCCAGCTCCAGGACCCCTCATCTTCCCTAAACTGAAACTCTGTCTCCACGAAGCACTGACTCCCCATTCCTCCTTCCCGCAGCCCCCGGCACCTCCGATTTCACTCTCTGCCTCGACAGACCTGACTATTCCAGAGACCTCATCTGGGTGGAATCACACAGTATTCGTCTTTCGTGCCTGGCATATTTCACTCAGCGTCATGTCCTCAAAGTTCATTCATGTTGTAGCAGGTGTCAGAACGTCCTTCCTTTTTAAGGCTGGGTACTACTCCACTGTGGGGATAAACCACATTTCATTTATCTATTCGTCCGTTGCTATTTATGTTTTTGTGTCAACAAGTAAGTCCAATGGGAACAGAAAATAAAGTGAGATCGTCGGATCACACACACACGTGCAAGAAGCAAAAATGGCCTCATTCTGCTTTATCTTGGACGAGCCTTGAGCATACATAGAAGGGTAAATCCCCTACCCAGATTCACAAATACCGCTTCCATCTGCCTGCAGCTTATGCCAAAGGCAGCACTGCAGAAAATTCTCTCTCTGTCCCGGATACGCTTGGGACTAAGTAACACATTAGAGTGCATGGTCCTCTCAACGGTGGCCCGGAGCAGCGTATCAGCATTTGTGACTGTGTCTGCAAAGTGGTCATTGATTGCATATGAGATATGATGGCGGAGATGGAAGGAGCACGAGGGAGAGTTTTTAATCGTGAGCTCTTCCTAGCAGAAAAGTACTTATCAGAGGCCTGTGTCAGCAGAGCTCAAGGGCACAGGTCTCCCGGAGACAGGTTCCCACAGGAAGGCTGCTGGAGAAAGAAGGAAGGGAGGGCAATGTCTGTCTCTGAGAAGTCAGGGCTGGGGTGGGGCCACATCCTAAAAGGCACTCCTCGTTTCTTACCCCAGACCCTCATGTGGGCAGCCCCAGCAACTGAGCCACAAATAAATTTTCACCCGGAAAAATCTAAGAATCTCCAAGGAAATACGGCAACATGCTACAAGTGGGGTTTTTTAAATTCACATGAAAATAAAACATAAATATATGTAAAGTAATACATTCAGTTATCAACTTATACGTATAATTTTCTTATCTACAAAACAGGAAGGGTTGGTGCATTATGAATGCTTGAAATTCTGGGGATGCATTTTAGCATTTCCAGCTGAGCTCCTGCCCCTGGGATGGCTTTCCTCTGCACCTCCGCCCGCCGGTGGCCCTTCCTGACATTTACACCTCAAGTTCAATGTCGCCCCTCAGAGACTACTTCCTTGACCAGCGCACGGTCCTGTTTTATTCAACACAGCACCGATCACTACCCAATATCTTCTTGTATATTAGTTTCTCTGCTTCCCTCCCTAGAATGTGGGCCCCGTGAGCACAAGACCCTTGCCCATCTTTACCACTGGCCCACTCAGAGTGGTCAGCAACGTCAGCAGCAACGTATCGCCTCTCAGAGATGCACACACCCTTCCATGCATTATGTGCGGGACCGTCCCTGGGATTTCTCCAAGCATCTCCTTAAAGGAAGTGCTGTGTTAAGCTTTCTCAGTAGAGGGCGCCAGAGGGACGCAGAGAAGGAAGACTGTTCCGGCTACTTCCAGCATTGAAGGGGTCTAGGTGGAGTGAGGACCTCCGGGGTTGGGGGGATGTTCCCTCTGAGATCCTGCGGCCTCTGCCTGGTGACAAGCTTCCTGCAGCCTCCTCCTGAAGCCCTGTGCTCTGAAGGGCTCCGCTCCCCCACGACACACCGACACACCGTGACCTGTGCTCCCCCAGCTCTGGCCTGGCCCAACCAGCAAACTTCCTGCTGCCCAGGGGCTGAGCCACACCTTCTCCTGGGAGATCTGAACTCCTGAGCCTGTCCTTCCTTGGGTCTGAGTCTGTATTTCCTTACGACTCATCTCAGCCAGTGTTCTTTGTATTAGAGCTGCCTGTGTTGCCCACCGTATGGCTTCTATGATTTCACTGGAATCAGACTTCTAACCACCAAGCTTCTGCCCAACAGCCCTGCTCAGAGAATGCCATCAAGTTGTTCTCTGCCCAGAGGGCTTTGGGGGCTGAGCCACTGGCCCCTCAGCTGTCCACACATCAGCTGGGGAGAAATGACCAGTGCCTGACGAGCAGGTGTCAATCAACTAAATTAATCAATGTCTCTCTCTAGCATCTGGTGGGGAAGACAAAGATCAGCCCGTCTTTAAAGACGGTCTAGTAATGATAGTCGCTAACCCCTATGGAGGGGTGACTACCCACCAGACTCCCCTCAAGGACCTCACTTGTATTCACTAATCAAATCATCACAGCAACCCAGGGGTGCGGGTTACTCTTATCAACTCCATTCTGTGGATGACGAACCAGAGACCCACAAAAGTATTGTAAGTAAGTCCAGGTCACTAGAAGGTACGTGGCAGGGCGTGGGTTTGAATCCAAGCTGTCTGGTTCAAGAGGCCGCATTCTTCTTCGTTTACATAAAATTAAAATACGCACCCATCAAACAAGAGTATACCTTTTCAAAAGATCACCTTCCATTAAATATGTCCATTAAGCACATTACGTTAATATGACTGCCTGTGGAGAAGGGGCGGAGGGAGATGGGGGATAAAGCCAAGAAAGAAATGAACACCTCCATAAATAAACAAGATAAGAGCAGGGGCTTTCGATCACGTGTGCACGGTTATGCTGCAGGGGGCAATGACCGTGACCCACCCCGCCCTGCGTGCCTGTGTTGGGGCACAGGACACACCTGAGGTTCAAGATGGCGGCGACAGCGATGGCGGGCACTGCACCAGAAGGAGCAAGGCCTGTGTGGTGGGAAGGGTTTCGGCCCCGACGGCGTGTGGGGGAACCTCTCTGCTATTATCACCACAGAACCGCTAGACTGCAAGCCCCACGTGGGCGGGGAGCTTTGTTCACCATCCTGACCACAGCCTGGCACCCAGGAGAGGCTTAGGACTTACTGAATGAAGGGACGGATGAGCCGGGGGCATTCACCCCCTGGGAGCTGACGCAGGATGGGGCGGGCGAGCACCTGCTGCAGGGAGCACTGTCCCGGAGCGTGTGGAGGCAGCCGGCCAAACGGTAAAGAAAAAATACATCTGGGTCACCCCTCAGAGGAAGTCTCTTGCTTTTTTCAGAGTTCAAGGGGCACCTGGGTGGCTCAGTCAGTTGGGCATCCGACTCTTGATTCCCACTCAGGTCATGATCTCAGGGTCGTCAGATCAAGCCCCGAGGCAGGCTTGTGCCCGGTGTGGAGCCTCCTTGGGATTCTCGCTCTCCCACAGCCCCTCCCCCCACCCCACTCACAGGAGCTCACACTCTCTCTATATATATAAAAAAAATTTTTTAGTATAAATCTTTGAAAGAGCACATGTATTACCAAATCATGTTTTTACATTAAATTTAGGAATGAGCCCATCAGGTGTTTAAATAAGTTGTTTCCCATTCGTCTTCCTGCCCTTTGGAGGGGACCCAATATTTAATACCAAATCAAAGTAAGGAATTGATTTTAAATGCTAACAAGAAATTCACATAAATCAAGCAAAGACAATCGTCTTAGAAATAGCTCTGTTTGCTTTTCACTTTAGCCAGAAATATGCCCTAAGACCTGACCAGCACCTGGCTGCTGGAGGAAGCCCTAAATGAATACGGGTCCCTGTAAGATGCCCTTACTAGAATCTTCAGCAAGGCGTTTACAAATCAGGCACATGAGCATATTAGCATTACCGTCCACCATCGAAGCACGTGACAAGCTTTCTATAGTGCGACACCTAGCACAGCTAGCCACATCGAGACATCCTGCCACACCTAGCACTGATTTTGTCTGTGTGACTTAACAGGAAATACTCCCCCCACCTTTCTCTCCCTCTCCTGTTTTCAGTTACATCAGAAAAGATCAACTTCCAATATACCAAAACGTCTTTCCTAGTTTTTCCAGGTGGCATTTGGAATCCCACGTGCAGTCGTCCACAATCGCTGAACATCTGGCCCGACATCAGTTTCTCGGGGGGTGAGAAGAAACACACTTGCCTCAGCCAAGGGCCTTGGGCACCAGCAAGCTGGTATTTATCACCTCACTTTAAAACTCGGGCGGCGCACACAGATGTGACGATATAATTACCATCATATGGCAAGACCAGAGTGTGAGTCTTGACTTACTCGTCCTGGAACAGATAGAGTTATTTATAATCACAGTGAAGCTGGGCAGTCAAATCGTTGTGGACCAGATGAATCTGTAGCTCAGGGGCGGAGAGGAAGATGGACAGCGGCCAGTTATGGGCAGAAGAGCCCACGCCGCCCGAGGACCACAGGGCTGAGCGCGTGGGGGTGTGGCCTCGCAGGAAGGGACCCGCCTTCGCAGGGAACCGTGCAGGGCCTGGCTTTCAGCAGCGCGCCGCGGCTATTCCTGGCAGAGAGAGGTAAGCTGGAAAGAGCTCCAAGCCTTTTCTCTTGGATTCACTTGCTGCGTTGAGCACTTTAGCTCCTCACAGAAGACCGGATACCCAAAGGGAAATTTTGGAGAAGGCAGAGGTTGGTGGTATGAATAAAATCACTCTTTTCATATTAGCAGAGCTGGGTTGTACTTCCAAGGAGGGAAAATTGAGAAGCATAATAGGCAAGTGGTTTATTCCTCTGTGTAAGGACTCGGGGGTTAATGGAAGGACTCTATTCAGCCCCCGATGAAGCAAAGCTGGAGTAATGTCCCCAGGAGGCCTCTGTGGGCTTGGTTCTCTAGGGAGGCGAAATTGCATGGCGTTTCGGGCCCTGGGTTCTGGGGTCAGGAGGGCCGAAGTTTGAATCCCACCTCCATGAGGGCTGATTCCAATCATTTAAATTTATCTCTGAAGTGTAATGTATCTGAAAATAGTTTCCATTCCCACTAACATGCAGAACGGGGTCCCTCCCCTTATACGGCTGTGTCAGTGGAAGGGCACCGCTCCTCCCAGGCCCTGCTTCCCAGCTAACATTGACATTCTGGACTCTTTCCTGCTTTTCTCAGCTCTTCATCTCCTGGAGGGTCGTCACTCTGTTCCCTAGCTAATCATCCCCAAGGCGCTGGTACGCACAACCTCATGTCCTCAGGACGGTTTCCCCTTAAGTCCGTTGAACAAGTATCTATGAGGCACTAAACTAGTTACCCATTGCTGCTGTTAACAGACGACCATGACTTTGTGGATCAAAACTAGGAGAATTTATTCTCGCAGTTCCGGGAGTCAGAAGTCTAAAATCAACGTGTCGGCAGGGCTGCATTTCTTCTAGAAGCTTCGTGGGGGGAGATCTGTTTTCCTGCCTTCTCTGGGATCGATTGGTGCCCACATTCCTTGGCTTGTGGCCCCCTCTTCCCTCCTCAAAGTGCCTCGTGTTGACCTCTGCTTCCCTCATCACGTCTGTGTCTGCTCTGGCCTTCCTGCCTGCCTCCCTCTCGTAACGGCCTTGTGATGACATTGACACACCCAAACAGTTCAGGGTCATCAGCCCCGTCTTGAGATCCTTAATTTAATCACGCCTGCAAAGTCCCCTTTGCCAGAGGAGGTAACATATTCACGGTTCCGGAGACTAGCCTGTGGGCATCTTTGGATGGGGCCGTTATTCACCCTCCCACAGGCGTCAGCGGAGGGCATGTGCTGGGTAAGAGCTGGGGGTGGACAGATTTGAAATCCCTGTTGTCTCCTGGGCAATTCTCAACATGCAGAGGGGTCAGAGAGAGTAGGTGGGACCAGACTAGCCCTCCCACCAGAAACAACTATAAGAATAGACAACGTATGTGAAACAGCAGTTTGCAGATATCGGACATCAGACCCGGCAGGACTGAGATCTCTGAGAGAGGGAAATGAGGCGAGTCCTATGATCTCCCCAGTTTTCCACCTTAAGGCACTTTGCCGATAGTGGCCCAGGGAAGGCAAGCCCAAGCAAGGCACAGTCATCTTGCAGAGCAGTTTGGCTGCTAAGACCACGGGAATGCGTGGCGCAGAGCACAGGCAGGAGGGAACTTCACGGAAGGGGTTCCAGAAACCTGCAGAGGGACCCCCTTGAGTCTGGCTGAATACTGAGCTGTGGTGTGTCAAGGCCAGGATGCTGTGAGCCAAACAGACATTCCAGAACTTGCAAAAAGTGGGAGACAGGTATTCCTAGTTGCCAGAATTCATAAATCCCAGGGAACACCCTAGGAAGTCAGTGGACACCTCAGAAACAGCGTGCCTCGGAAGCTGTGGACCTCTAGTCCAAGCCTTGAAAAAATCGTGCTGAGCCACAAGCGAATTAGCTACTTGCCGGAACAAAACTCATCATCCTTCTGGAAGACGAGATAGTCCAAGCACAGAACAAGCTCGCATCCACAACACTCAGCACAGAATGTAAATATTACCAGGCACGCAAACAGGCAGGATAATGTGACCTGTTATCTGGGGGAGGGGGAGAAAGTCGATCATCAGGGAAAGACCCCCACATCCCAGAATTACAGAATTAGCACCCAACGCCTCTAGAACAACTGTTATAATTACGGTCGCAGACTTAAAGCAAAAACATGAGCATAATGATGGAACATATGAGAAATCTCAGCAGAGAAGTGGAAACTATTAAAAAAAAAAAAAGAACACAGTGGCAATTTTAGAACACAAAAATGCAGTGTGTAAAATAAAATACTCACTGGCTGGGTCCGGCTGAAGGAAACTGCAGAGAGCCCCAGTAGCCTGTGGGACAAAATAAAGTGGTCTAATAAACAAATAATTGGAGTCTCAGAGGAAGAGAAAAGTGATATTAGAGCACAAGAAATTTTGAAGAAATAATGGCCACATGCTCAGCCACGAAAAGGAATAAAATCTTGCCATTTGCAACAACATGGGTGAAATGCAGAGGGTGTCGTGCTGAGGGAAGAAAGTCAGAGAAAGACATATACCAAGATCTCATTCATATGTGGAATTTAAGAAACTAATGAACAAAGAAAAAAAAAGAGAAAAACCAAAAAAACCCAGACTCTTAGGGGTGCCTGGCTGGCTCAGTCGGCAGAGTCTGCCATTCTTGATCTTGGGGTTTTAAGTTCAAGCCCCAATGGGGTAGAGATTACTTTAAAATAACACCTTTTAAAGAAAAACAGACTCTTAACTACAGAGAACACACTGATGGTCACCAGAGGGGAGGTGGGGGGGGATGGGGGAAGTAGGTGAAGTGGAGGGAGGGCACCTGTCATGATGAGCGCCAGGTGATGTATGCAAGTGCTAAATCACTATATTGTACACCTGAAAATAACATAACACCGTGTGTTAATTATACCTCAATAAGAAGAAGAGATAATGGCCAAAATACTTCCAGATTCAGTGAAAAACAGAAACTCATAAACGCTCAGAGAGAATAAACACAAAGAAACTCACCCCAAGGCACACGATATCAAACTGCTGAGAACTAGAGATAAATAGGTCATCTTAAAAGCAGCCGGAGAAGGGGCACCTGGGTGGCCCAGTTGGTTGAGGTCCGACTCTTGGTTTTGGCTCAGGTCACGATCTCAGGGTCAGGGGATCTGACTGAGTCCTGCTTCGGGCTCCACACCTAGCAGGGAGTCTGCTAGAGCTTCTTCCCCGCCCCCTCCCGTCTCCCCCCACCCCCGGCGCAAATGCACACGTGTGTGCTCTAAATAAATAAATATCTTTAAAAAGGAAAAAAAAAAACGCAGCCAGAGGAAAAAAGACACATCACACACAGGGGAGCAATGATAAGATTATGAACACTCTTTCATTCTCATCACAAATAAAAGAGGCCTTAGTTAATGGAACAACATCTTTAAAAAAACAGGAAAAGAATCCATCAACCTAGAATTTCACATCCAGAGAAAATATCATTAGAAAAAGCGATATAAGAGCATGTTCAGACAAACAAAAGCTGAGAGAACTTGTCGCCTGCACACCTGAACAACTAGAAATATTACGGGAAGTTTTTCAGAGAAAGAAAAGGTCGCAAGCACGAACAGCTGTGCAGGAAGGAATGCAGAATTCCAGAAACGGAAAATGGGTCAAAAAGGAAGGTAGGTGTTAAAATGTTTCTTTTTTAAAAATAATATCTTTAAGAGCTAATGAACGGTGAAAAGCAACAATTATAACTGTGGGGCTGGTAATATTTGAAGAAAAATGTGCCCATACATACCAGAAGCGACGGCGAAGGAATTATGCTGGTGGAAGGTGTTTATTGTAAACTCGGAGCAATGACCCAGAGGAAAAGTGAAACCATCTGGTGGGAAAGACAGAGAGCAAGGCATCAAGGTCAAGGTCAGCAACAGAGCCCCGCCCAGCGGGAGAGGAGCTCTCTGGGGTGGGCCGGCTTCTGCAGACCTTTGTATAAACAAAGCATTTTCACAGCAGGTGTGTAAGCCCAGTTGCGAAGGAGAAGTTGACCAGGACCAGGTGATGGGAATGGGGGAGACTGACCAGGGAACAGCTCCAGGCAGAAGGAACAGTATATGCAAAGGGACCAAGGGGAGAGAGAAGCTCCTACAGGAGGGAGAGGGGCATGTCTACTGCAGACACCAGGCCACCCGTTGGAGTAAACAATGTGGTGAAAAGCATTCATGTGAAAAAATGTGTAATCTTGAGAGCACCTGGCAGCATTCCGTGGTGGAACGTGCAACTCTTGATCTCAGGGTTGTGAGTTCGAGGCCCACGTTGGGGTAGAGATTACTTTAAAATACAAGAAAAAATGTGTGTGTTTAACTGTGTGCTAAGTGTGTGTGTGTGTGTGTGTGTGTGTGTTACCCAAGTTCACCCACATTCATTTCACTTTTTGGTCAATATGTCTTCACTTCGCGGAGCACAGTCTCGTGCTACCACACCTTTTCCCGTCCCCAGCCGCCAGAACCCCTGAGGGGGCATTCCAGGCAGGAGGAGCAGGGGTTGGGCAGACACGGCAACAGGAAGAAGCCCACTCCTACGGGAGGATGTGTGCGGGGATCAGTGTCCAAACTCAGAAGAGAGAGGCTTTTCGATGGGAAAAACAAAATAAGAAGGGAAGGAAGGAAGGAAGGAAGGAAGGAAGGAGAGGAAGGATGGATGGAAGGAAGGAAGGGAAGGAAGGATGGATGGATGGAAGGAAGGAGGAAGGAAGGAAGGAAGGAAGGAAGGGAAGGAAGGAAGGATGGATGGAAGGAAGGATGGATGGAAGGAAGGAAGGGAAGGAAGGATGGATGGAAGGAAGGAGGAAGGAAGGAAGGAAGGGAAGGAAGGATGGATGGAAGGAAGGAAGGGAAGGAAGGAAGGAAGGAAGGAAGGAAGGAAGGAAGGAAGGATGGAAGGAAGGAAGGAAGGAAGGAAGGAAGGAAGGAAGGAAGGAAGGAAAGAAGGAAGGAAGGAAGGGAAGGAGGGAGGAAGGGAAGGAGGGAAGAAGGGAACGAGGGAGGAAGAAAGGAAGAAAGAAAAAGCAGCTCTAATAGGCCAGAGATTGAAACAAATCTAGAATTTGTTGGCCTCTCCTGTTCAGGAGTCGATTTTGAGCAAAACTACTCTCCAGTTAGTTAGGCGAAGAAGAGTCTGGGATCAGCAAGCTCCCCTTCTTCTTTCAAGCCAATAATTATACAGTGAGTTCTGGAGAGACTCAGGGAGTCAATAAAAAATTATTGAGAAACTATTATGTTCCAGAGACAGAGGGTACCTAGACACGGCCATTGTTCTCATAGAGCTCATAGGCTGGGGGGGGGGCCCAGACTAGAAAACAGCCATATCTAATGCAGTCTATACATGTGCTAAGATAGAGATGTTCCCTGCTCTAGGCTTGATTCCCCCAGAGGCAACCCTTGAGACAAGAAGTTGACCTAACTGTGTTTGGGAGGTGATCCTAAGTAGCACTGGTGGGGGGATGGAGAGATGAGGTAGAGAAGAGAAGGAGCCCAAACATGGGGTATGGTTGCCACTGTTGAGCATCTAGCTTCACCCCACCGGGCATGTCTGGGAGACCCAGGGGGTCCTGCAAGGGGAGAGGACCTGGGTGGTTATCACCATCTCCCATCCACCACTGATGAAGAGCTGCTCTGCACAGGCCTATTTTCTGGCATATTCAGATAGCCCTGTGCTCTGGCTGTGCAAAGGTCCTGGGACAGTGAAGCAGGTGCAAGAGTGAATGGTGCCCTTAGGCAACAGGAGGAGTCCAAGAAGGCCTCCTAGATGCTAGTGCACAAGCATAAGTCAATCCAAGTAAGAAGGAGGAGGGAGCAAAGGAACAACATTAACCCTACTTATTAGAATTGTGTGTGTGTGTGTTTTATTCCCCTCTGGGTGTAAGTTTCTATGGGACATGATTAAATCTTATTGATCTTTTTATTCAGTTAACCTTTCTCAAGCACCTGTTCCTTTTGTGCTGGGCTAGAAAAATCTAAGGTCAAAAAAATATGGGACCAGGTATAAAGGGGACACCTGGTCTACCCCTTTCTGGCCTCTGAGAGAGATACCCATCAAGAAAGGACAACCTGAAGCTCCTGTCACCACAAAGAAAGTTTAAAAATGTTTCCATGTGTAACTTTGTGTGAGAGAAGCCTCACAGTTTGTTTCTTTAAAAACTTTATTATTTTTGTACAAAAGAAAATATTTTTATTTTTTAAATTAAAATGTATAGAATGTACATTTTATAAAAGGATTACATTATACATGCTAATTTAACCTATTTTTTAAAAATATCAACAACATGCTACAGACACCAGTTATAGCCACAACATCTTTCTAGAAGGTTCTGAAATATCGGATCATGCCAGACTTCTTTGCGTTTTCTTAAGCCTATATTTAAAGACCTTTGAATGAGGTCAATATAGGTAAATTCTTGCTTCCTGCTTTCTTTGGTCCTTTAAATCTCTCTTGAATTTTCTTGAAAATAGGAAGCAAGTTTCCCCCAAACACTTGCTCACGCCGTGGCAAAGGCAGGAACATAAGCCGCCATGATTTTGCAGGTGCAGGCCAGTCCTTTATTCTTGGAGCATTCGACGTCTAAGAGCAGGTCCTCCCGGAACAGTTGGCATTGTCTGGAGGCAGCGTTCTGCTAGACCTACGTTATACTGACATCTGGTGGCCACCGAGAGGTCACCGTTGGTAATAGCGATTCAAAATGAAGAAGGATGCTGAGCTGCTTTCCCTGAGTAGGCTGAACTTCGTTTTTATTCAGTTCACAAGCCTCTAATTAAGATACGTACCGATTTCTCCGGGAAGCTATGTCTGTAAGGAAAGGCTGCTACTTGCAATTGGTCGGACCAGCCAAGGTCTTTCAGCAACCACCTGGGAGTATCCGTGGCGGAAAACGTGGACAGGTGGCAAACTTTCACAAGCGGTTACTGATTTCCCTTATTTTCCAAACTATCTTCAGAGCTCGAGTGCTTGGGTCTGCAGCAGAGAAAGTAGAGGGGTGGAGCATGGGGCCACAGGGCGGACAGGCTGAGTTTATGATTTATTATCCACCTTAAAGAAAATGCTCTAAAGGTGGCATGTTGCAGAAAACACAGGCAGGCCATCACCTGCCTTTACTCACCAGCGTTTCTGCTGTTTGTCCCTGTCCGGCCATTGCCGCGGTAACGCTTCACAGAGCGTGCGCCCGGAGGCCTGGGAGGGCTCCTGTGTCACCAGCGGCAGAGTCCTGGGAGGCGCTGGTCAACATACACAACCCTGGGCTCCAGAGCCTGGACCTCAGAACCGGGCTCCCTGGGGTCAGGGCTGTGCCTCTGAACTCCCTGTGCAGTCACCCACCCTTGGTGATTCTTTTTTAAGATTTATTTACTAATTTGAGAGACAGAACGAGGGGGGGAGGGGCAGAAGGAGAGGGAGAGAACTCTCAAGCAGATTCCCCACTGAGCATGGAGCCTGACTGGGGGGCTTGATCCCATGACCCTGAGATTATGATCTGAGCAGAAATCGTGAGTCTGATGCCCAACCGACTGAGCCACCCATGCACCCCTCCCCCTGGTTGATTCTTAAGTACATTCAAAAGTGAGAACTACCAGGCTAGGGGCTCTAACTCAGGACCTTGGATGGTGCACGGTGGGAAATGGGCAGACTATCAGCAGAAACCCTTTCTCAGTCCGGAAGTGTGTAAGGCCGATGGCCCAAGCTGGCCCTCCCCTGGGCACACCTGTGCACCGACCTCCCAGGTCACCCAGAGCGCTCACCGCTCCTGAAGGGCATCTCGGCTGTGTCGGGCATCATGTGTGGACTCCGCTGCAGGTGAAGGAGCCCTGCCTCCTGCCTCCTGCCTCCTGGCTGCGGCTGTGGCTGCAAGAGCGCCAGGTGCAGGCCACATTGGGTCCCTCGCCTCCTCTCCACCTTCGTACCTGGAAACTGGCAACGCCCCACACTGCCTGCGGGCACCCGGAACCTTAGGCCGCAGAGAGCACGGCCTGAAGGAAAGAGGGTGCGATGGAGGTGGTGGGGGGGGACAGGGGGATGGAGGAGGGGACAGAGGAGATGCAGGCCTGGACGGAGTGCCAGGGAGCGTGAGGACCTCTGGGCCAAGGGGTGTCCCCCGCAGGAGCACCACTCCTCCCTTTAGGCAGGTCACAGCCCGCTGGGCAGCACTGTCCACCCAGCCACCAGCCGTCTCCGATTCTGGATTCTGCACCGCAGGACTCTTTCTGTCACAGGAATTTGGGGCTCCCAGCAGCAGGCTCCGAGCTCTGCTGTCAGGGGTGCGGGGCAGGGTCAATGGCTTCACCACATAGTGCCCAGCTGGGTGGCGTTCTGCAGGTAGGTACACCCTGACTCCCTGGTCCCCCAAGCTGGGGGTTCACTGCTACGGTGTTCCTGGACTCCTGTCAGAAGGAGGCGCCAGCTTCAAGGTCAGCCTGCAGTGTCGCAGTAAATCAGTCAGTACAGAAAGGAGGCCGGGCTCTTCCATCTGCGAACCGTTCCCACAGGCCACCCCCTCCCCCCACCAGGCCTGCGATGAACTGAACCTGAAGACAGGCAGGTGGACGTCGATCCCCTTTGCACACGGGCTCTTCCCTGGTCAGAGATGTTGGACCTCAGTGCCCCTGGCAGCTCAGGACTTGTAGACCCTCCCCAGATCGTGGGGCAGCTGGGCCACAGAGAACCCCTAGACACGTGGACACAGACACAAGACATGAGAGCCAACCGTCCAACAAAGGAAGGGTCTCCACCACCGCGCTGGCTGAGAAAGCCCTGGGGTTGCCTCACTCCTCCCCCTGACCTCTCCCAGCCAGCCCGTCCTGTGGGGCAGCCCCTTCACCCGCAGGATCCGGGCACAGCCCGCTCACCGCTGCCACACTTCCGGAGAGTGGGCAGTGGCCACAGCCCCAGCCCTCCGTTCCTGGGTTCCAGGCAAATGACAGATCCTGTGCGCCCAGGACCTTGCCAGGCACCTGGAGAGGGAGGCTCTCACAGCAGCCCGGAGCAGAGCTCTCCCTTGGAGCTCCTCGGGTCTGAAATGCCAGGAAGAACTGTAAGCCTGGGGGCCCTTGCTGGACAGTAACTGTGCCCTGGCGCTGAGCTGGGCGCTCTGTCCCTGTTCTCATGCCATCTCTATGGAAGATGTCAGCTCCATCTTCTGTATGTGGAGACTGAGTCTCGGAGAGGGGATCGAGCTGACCCAGGGCCACCACCGATCAGCAGCACAGCCTCAATCTGAACCCAGCTGTTTCTAATTCCCGAAAGAAAATGGAGCTGGGGGTTCTCATCTGCACAGGGAACTAGGGGTGTGGAGCCACAGACAGACAGGGCAAGGAAGTTGGAAGCACTAGGGGAGAGTCCCAGACAGGTCCCTGGGCCCCTGCCACAGGTGGTGGACCGTGTCTCTGGCCACCTGCGATGGGGCATCTCCTGGGCCACCACTCCCCACCCCTGCCCAAAAAGGTCAGGCACCCATAGCCATGCTTTTTTCCTGCTTTTTCTTTGCTGGACTCCTCGTGCCTCCACCCCTGTGTGGCTAGAGTGGGCACTCAGGGAGTACTGGAATGCGTGCGTCCGTTAGCCAGAGGGCAGCTGACCCAGACGCGCGAAGAACTCAGCGGACTAAAAACTCTTTACTCTCACAGAATTAATCCAAATTGGCGTTCACAGCAGTCACTTTGAACATCCCTACATAATACGTCTTACACACACACACACTCTTTAGCAAAAACCCCACCCGCCCACTTCTTGAATTATGGGCAGTGAAAAGTACAGGAAGGGTATGGTATGGGCTTTGGGGTGAGAAATTCCTCAATAAATACCAACTCCTTCCCATTCCTGTACAACCACCTCCAAACACCTCATTGGGGAGGGGGGGCGGGGAGATTGAAAATTGTGTCTGCATACAGAAGCTCTCAAAATGGAAAAGGTAAAACAAGGGGTGTTTTTTTCCTCTGTATGTATTTTCAAATTGGCTCAGAGCGAAGTTTGAGAAAAATCTCCGTCCATCTGCTGCCCAGACTTCACTCAGTGAACATTGCTCAGTCAGGGTTACGCGAAGCTGGAGAAATGATGGAAATGCACAGAAAACCTCATCCCAACCCACACGGCTGATCATCTTCCAAGACAGCATTCTTGCCAAATGGGCTTTTGGCTTTATTCACTCAAACGACTTTCTTGCTCACTGTTTAGAAGAGGCGTTTTGGCAGGAAGAGGAATCCACGGTGTGAGTCTGACATGACATTCCCATTCTGATCGAGAGAACCAGGGTAGGAAACAAATACTGTGAAGCAGGTAAGGTTGGTCCAGCATTCCCTCTGCGGGGCGCTGCTCCCCCAGGTGCCCGTCCCCTTGTCCCTCAGCGGCCCCAGGCAGCTGTCCCCGCACCCCACGCTGCCCACAGCCAGCTGCTGGTCTATATGCTCGCCTCACAGACAGATGTGCTTAGGACTTACAGTCAGCCTCTTCTAATGGTCGCTATACAAACAGTAAGGTTGATAGTATTCTTATACCCATTTTACAGATGAGGACACTGAGGCTCGAGTTCAAGAGCTTTGAGGCCACACAGCTGGCAGACGGCAGAGCCAGGCTCTGCTCGGGATCCATCCTCTTCCTCCGCCCACACGAGAGCCCTTTCCACTTTGAGGTGGTCCAGCCTGGATCTCATCCCTGCAGAGCCCAGCGTGGTCAAGGAGTTGGTCTGGTCGCCCTCCTGCTCTGGGGGGAGGGGAGAGTTAAAAGTGTCTGCACCATTTGGGGGCCATTTGTCCTTCAAAGTGAGGGGCGGGGCTCCCAGGAGGAGATTTTTCTGATTCCTTCAGACCAACTCTCACGCATCGCATCGGGGACCACTGTGTGCCAGGTACTCCCACACTCGTCATTCTAGAAAATCCAAGACCGCTCTCCTGTCCTTGCTTTGTTCAGAGAACCATTTGACAGGCGAGGCTGGGGGCAGGCGCTGCGTGTTTGGGAACGAGGAGAGTTTTTCGAGTGCACTTCAGACTCGCGTCTGGCAGCAGGTCTGGTAGGAAACATCGGGAAGGCACGGTTTCCAATGTCCTTGGTTTTATTGCTGTTGGTCACCACTAACATTTGCTTTGTGGGTGATGTCGGTGTTTATTTGGTTATAAACGCCTATCTGCCTCCTGAGTAGCTGGCGATCACCCCCAGGGCGCTATGACCTCAGGGACCCCTGGTGCTCGGTGTAGAAAAACAAGCCGGGGAAATGGTTAGCTAGGTCTTCCCGGGAGAAAGGAGAAGAGGAATTGGTAATACAGACGCGTCCTTGTCACCGCTGCGAAGAAGGGGGCAGGAACGAGAGAGAGCCACGGCTCAGGACGGAGAAAGCCCTGGCTGAGGGTGGAGGTGGCCGTGTGCCGGGCAAGTCCCAGCCCCTGGGTCGGAGGGGAACGGCTTGAATCAACTTCCCCCACAGAGCACCTCCTTCCAGAGACCTGACTCAGAAGCCAGTCTGAGACCCGCCCACAGGAAGAGGGATTTTCCTCGCTGAGCTAGAAGTTTCGGGACCAGAAGTCACCCCATGGCCTCCTGCCTCATGCCTTTTCTCTGCCAGCGGCTCAGGAGCCCCGGCCGGACCCAGAGGCTGGGGTCAGAGGTCAGAGGGGCAGGAGCACGTGCACGGAGACGAGGGCCGGGCAGCCCCTGCTCCGAGAGGCGGGTCTTCTCACAAGGCAAGCTTGTCCCCAGGACGGAAACAGGGCCCGAAGTGACCCCCCCGGGCATGACTCTCGCAAGAAGCTCCTCAAGCAGCATGAGTGGCTTTAAACAACAGAAATGTCTGGCCTCTCCGTGCAGGAGGCCAGAAGTCTGAGATAAGGGGTCAGCAGGGCTGGCTCCCTCTGAGCCGGGGAGACTCAGCTCCAGGCCTCTCTCCCGGCTTCTAGGGCTTTGCCCACCATCTTCGGTGCTTCCGTGGCTTGTAGATGTACCCCCACCCCATCTGTGCCTGAACCTCCCCACGGTGGAGTAGTCCCGAGCCTCCCACCCAGAGCCTTGCAAACCTCCGCGGGCCCAGGGGTCACACATGGCCTTCATCTGTCTGGAAGGATGTCGCAGGGTCCGGCCATCTGCCGCCAGAGCACGGAGGGCCACCCCCACTCCTCCTGGGCACCCCGAACTCCAGCAGGTATCAGCCCACGCCCGGGACAGCCCGGCCACAGTCCCTGCCTCCAGGCCCCGGCATGAGGAGCCCTCCGGTGGCTCTCGCTGGTGTAGTCTGCCAAAGGGCTTGGCCTAGTGTTTGCCAAGTCAGCCCCGAATCGAACAACTTCTGTGTAAGGAGTGGCTTCTGTGAACAGCACAGTCTGGCAGGTTAGACAAAGCAGGTGCAGGTGACCAGGAAAGTACTCCCTGCGTGCACATTAGCAAAGCTCAGATGTGCCTTCGCTGCCGGGGGACCCGACAGGCCCAGCGTGTGCCCGGAAATTGCTCATCGAGTCACAGTCCTGGGCGTCACGCTGCCACCATGGCCTGGCGAGCCTGACTTCAGAACAGAGGGCCGAGGGTCTCCCGCCTCAGCAGAAACAGGCCGCGTCCAACAGCACGACATCCGCGTAGAGCGCCAAGGCCCCAGGCCCCAGCAGCCTCCCCACACGGACAGCCCGGCCCCGTGGGGAAGAGTCCGATCAGAGGTTTTAGCCACCCTTCTGTTTAACCGTGCCCACAACCACAGCCTCTGATGCCCCTGGGCTTCCAGTCTAAAGGTGAAGGGGGGGCGCCTGGGGGGCTCAGCCCGTGAAGAGTCTGCCATGGCTCGAGCCTTGTGGGGGGCTCCCTGTTCAGCGGGGAGTCTGCTTCTCCCTCTCCCTCTGCCTCTGCCGCTGTCTCTCTCTTTCTCAAATAAATAAAATCTAAAATAAAATAATACGATACAGGTGAAGATGTTCTGCGTTTCCCTTTTGTACACGAGAAGCACAGGGCGGACCCGTGTTCTGGCTTCAGTCTTGTGGTTCCTGACGATTCTTAAATAATTCCCAGGAATCAATCGTGCGTGTTCCCAGTGCCCTCGGTCCCGGGGCTCACGGGGTGGGAGGAGGCCGGGGAGGCGAGGTCACCTTGGAGGAGCTCCCATGCTCGGCTCTGAGTGCCAGCTGACGCGCGACAGCACACGGTGTCATGCTGTCCCACGAAGGCAGGACAAGTGTCCCCACTCACAGAGGAGGAAGCTGAGACCCAGAGAGTTTGGCCGAAGTCTTGTCTGCCTTCCCAGTCGGTGCCCTTCGTCGACACAACAGGACCATGTGTAACCCGCCACCGAGCACATCACAGAAAGGGATGCGGCACATCCGCGGGGCCTCCAGAAACCAGGGCTCGCTAGTCCCATCCAACGAGGCGGGAACGGGAAGCCAACGCATTTTGGGAATTGTGATGAAATGGAGGTGGAGTCTTCCCTTGCAAAGGTGCCTGTGGGATTGTCACGTGGCAAAGGAAACAAGAGAGGACAGCTGAGTTCCAAACATCCTCGTGCATCCGGTTCAGAGAGGCCGCTGGGACCACCACCAGGACCCCGCAGACACAGGTACGATGGGTGTGACACTGAGGGCCTGCTGCTTTGTGCCGGCACGGAGGTGACCCAAGCGTTTCCTGCAGCAAAGCATTCAGAGTTCAGTTGGAAAAGTACAGACAAGAAGAAAGCCGTGTATCGGGTCACACACTAGTTTTTCTGGTTTTTCCTTACATCTCAGAGTGAGATCAGTGGCTCTGGGGATGGAGCAGGTCCCCCTCACTGAGCTAGGCCTGACGGGCTGCAGGACAACCCCTCAGCCACCAGCTGGCCCTCTGCCAAGACTCTTGCTGAATCCTCCTCCTTACCGTCCCTCTCTTCCCTCACTTCTTCCCCACATCCAGGGGTGTCCCTGGCCCCACAGCCACCCCTCCTTGCTTTCGCCCTCAGTCCCTACCTGCGCTAATCCTCCGGGTGCCATCTCTCCAGGGCCCCTGCCTGGGCTCCCCGGGGCCGGTGTCCCCCGAGCCCAGGGCAGACAACCTGTCCCTCCTCCGGGAGCTCACGGCACACGGGACTCCGCGGCACTCAGGACGGACAAAACATAGCACAGCTAGAATTTGATTTTAGATTTTCTGACTCTGCTAAAGATCTAATTTTTCCTAAAACCAGGATTTCTGAGTGCGATGCTATAACCCCCGGAAGAGCTTTACTGCATGTTGATCGAAGACCGCAACAAACATTTTTGCAAACCTGTGATGCCTGAAAAGAGCAACATGTTTATTAAAACCGAATAGGGGCACCCGGGGGGCTCAGTCAGGTAAGTGTCTGCCTTCAGCTCAGGACAAGATCCCCAGGTCCTGGGATCGAGCCCCCTGTCGGGCCCCACGCTCAGCTGGGGGTTTGCCTCTCCCTGAGCCTCTCCCCCTGCCCTCATGCTGTATCTTTCATATATAAATAAAATTGTTTAAAATAAATAAATAAATAAATAAAAAGAACCTAATAAATGTGGGGCACCCAGCTGGCTCAGTCAGGGGAGCACGCCACTCTTGATCTCGGGATTGTATGTTCGAGCCCCACATTGGGGGTACGTATTACCTAAAAATAAAATCTTAAATTAATTAATTAATTAATAATAAAATCCTTAATCTTAAAAAAAAAAACAAAAACGAATGGGGCTCCTGGGTGGTTCAATCAGTTAAGCATCTGCCTTGGGCTCAGGTCATGATCTCAGGGTTCTGGGATTGAGCCCCGCATCAGGCTCCCTGCTCGGCAGGAAGTCTGCTTCTCCCTCTCCCTCCGCCTCCTCGCCCCTGCTCATGATCTGTCTCTTTCAAATAAATAAATAAAGTCTTAAAATAAAACAAACATTTTTAAAAAACGAATAAATGAATCTTTAGAAAAACAATCCAGAGTCTACCCATTTCCAAGTGGCTCTCACGAGGAGCAAGGGGTATCGTGAGGGGAAACGTTCTGTGACCTCTGAAGATCAGTCATGTCCGTCCTGGTGGTGGAGGCGAGGGGGGCAGCGACATGACCCGTCCGGAGAGCCACCAGGGCAGGTCAGGAATGCCACTGGAGGAGAAGGGGAGATGGGGTGGGGGCGGGATGCTAACCAGGAGCGGGGACAGTACACAGAGGGCCCTAACTGGCCCCGATGGATACTCTTACCTCCCTCCAAAGACTGGCTTCCTGGGCACCCCTGAGCTGGGGACCGCCCTGGGCAGAGGACGGGAATTTCTGGAGCCCCTGGCTCAGCAAAGCTCTGCAAACAGATCAAGTTCCGAGACACCTGTCCTACCTCAGTGAACACCATCAAGCCGTTAAGCTCAAGATCCTAGGACTAGATGTTTGCCCGCTTCTTCCCTGATCTGTGAGCCGGCAGCTGCTGAACCTCGTCACTGCTCACTACTGTGTTCCCAGATCCCATTCTGCCGGAGGAGTGCAATTATGGTGTCACCTTTGCATCCTGAACACCTGCCGGGGGGATAATGAAGCAGGTGACACCTGAGAGGGTTGCGGGGCCAGCTGACAGTCCCCCAGGAGCTAATGACTTTTGGACACATTCTTGGGGGCGGAGGCAGGATGGGCAGCTGGTGGTTCCCAGAGGAGCTGTCAGTGCTCAGCAGGGAGGTCAAAGCTTGTTCCAAAAGGTCAATGGATCATTAACCTAATTAGCATGATAAACTGGTATTTTCCGACCGCCCTGAGCCAGGAGTTAAAGCAGATGAGGCCCCTTAGGAGTAGGGTGTGGACTGGGATGGCCCAAGCATCCCCATTCCCAGGGAAATTGCTCCCTGGGGGTCCTCGGGCCACCACCCGGAGAGGGGTCTGGAAGTTGACTCCTAAAGGCTCAGGTGGCTCAGGATGGGGAAGGACCCTGTGCAGGAGGCCACTCTTTGGGGAGGAAAGAAAATAAGCAGCTTAGTAGGAATGAGGCTTACAGTTTCTTCAACTCAACCCTGCTTTCCAGGATTCGCCGTCCTTGGCCACTTGCTCCTGGGAACTTACTCGCTTAGAAATACCCCCACTCTGTTGTTCCTTGAAAACAAAGAATGGAAACATTAGAAAAACCCTTTCGTTATCTGGTACAGTGCTACACATGGACACAACCATGGGGGAGATAAAAGCCTTGGCTTGTAGCCGCCAACAAAGAGGGATTCATTGACTCTGCTGAAAGAAACGCATACAGCAGACAAACCAACGCACGCCTTCTTCTTCTTCTTTTTTTTTCCCCCAATATATTTTAGCTGGAAGAAAAAGTTTAATTTGGGGGAGGAGAAATCAGTTGGGGACTGAACTTTCTCAAACCGATCGGATATCGACATCCATATTGAAAAAGGAAACCCATACACAAGCACCCTGTCCGCTGGGCAGGGCACCCTGCAGAAGTGGTCGTTGGCCATAATACAGTGATTTCCCAAGACGGACCTACTTACAAACTGGCTATAGTGTCACTGGAGCTCATTTCAATTATGTCTGCAGCTCTGAGGACGGATTGCAGACAAGACCCGGCCAGTCCCTTCAGCTTCGGAGAGCAGCTCTGCAGGCCAAGGAGAAAGTGTCGGAGCTGGTGAGGACGGCAGGGCCAGCCCAGGCCATGAAGTGATTGGGAAGGGGGGGAAGCACTTGCAGACAGAGTGGGGTCCAGGTTCACAAACCCCTGCCGCGGGTAGATGCATCTTGGGTATGCAAAGGGTAGATGCATCTTGGGTATGCAAACACTTCATTTTCCTCCAACACAAGGCATTTCCTGTGAGTTCAGTGCTGGAGCTGCAGGTGCTGAGCTGGGGGCCTGTGGAGGTTGGGCCTGGATGCAGCAGTGGATGGGGGCGGGCGTGGTGCAGCTTCTCTGGGAAGACACTGCTATGTCTCCTGCTGTGTCCCCTGAGAACAGCGAACCTGAGTTCCAAACCCCAACCCCACGTGCCCAGAGAAAGTCAGACCAACTCGTCTCTGCTGCTGCTCTTGGTAGCCTCTCCTTTCCTCATCCTAGACACCTGCCCCACGTGGGAGCACGCTGAGAGCAGATGCCCAGGGGCTGACGGCTTATGTTCAGTCTGTAGATCGTCTGCTCCTGGGCAGGGTGTGTGTGTGGCACGTGTGGTGTGTATGTGTGTGTGTGCGATGAAGGAGGGCAGAGGCCGTTGTGGACTAGGTGGTCGAGAATCCGCCTTGAGGGCATGAGTGCAAGCAGAGTTAAGGGTCCCCAGAAAGAGAACGATGAGATACAGCTTTCTTGACATAAGAAGGGTCATTGTGGGCTCCGGCCATCCGGGGATCTGTGCCTGACCAGCACTACCTGCCCAAAGCACATTTCTTGCAGAACCTCCTGGGATATGTCAAAATTGCAGAAGAACAGAGCCCCATAGTTAAGGACTTTAGGGGAAGAAAAGAATGTAAGAACAAACAGCCACCATCGGGCCAGGAGATAGCCTGATGGTATAGGGACAATCAATCAGTGATGAAACTCCCAGGGCTGGTTCAAAAGTAAAGATTGGCCTAACACATTTTTTTTTTAATATTTTATTTTTAAGTAATCTCTACACCCAGCGTGGGGCTCGAACTCACAACACTGAGACCAGGAGTCTCAGGCTCCAACTACAGAGCCCCCCAGGCACCCCGGGCCAACACGCTCTTGAGTTATCACTGCAGGATCTTAACTCCGTGAGCTCGCAGATTCCAGACCAACTGGACCCAGAGAACTGATGATGTCGTCCCTGGCCAGCCCTGTGGCTTCCATCACCGGGGACCTGGACTCTGTCACTTAAGATGGCTTTTTCCCCTACAGTGCCTGGGTGGCTCAGTCAGTTAAGCACTGGCTCTTAATCTCAAAATCTTGAGTTCAAGCCCTGCGTTGGGCTCCATGCTGAGTGTGGAGCAAAAAAAAAAAAAAAAAAAGATGGCTTTTGCCCCAAGTCATACTGCGACCCCCCTTACACAAGCCCCGTCATGAATGTGCACGGGACCTTAGCATAAAGCTTCCCCAGTTCTGTGGTTTAAGGAGACCCAGCTTCCAGAAATATCCCCAGTGTTCTTCTTTGGTTGTTCCAAGTACCACCTTCCCTGTCCTATTCCTGGGCTTGGTTGGTTGTGCCCTTTGGCTCGCGACCGCCAACAAGAGGCGAACCCAGCTTCAGGTAACATCAGGACTTGGTGGTGCTTTTCAGACGGGGATAGACAGAGCCCGGTCGGAGCTGCTGTCTGGGAGAAGCACGTCCTACGTCACTTGCAGAGCCAGCCGTGGGGGACGCGGGGTCCGGCCAGCAGGAGCACAGGACACCCCTGCAGAAGTGACTGAGCCCCGGTGTGAGATCTCCTCACCTCTACAGCAATAGTGAAGGGACCCTGGGAGTGTCGTGACCATGGGGATGTATAGAAAGCCCCTGTGACAGAGGAAGACCTCCAGGGTTGCTAGCAAAGCCCTTAACGCTATTTTTCTTCATGCCCTGCAATACTGTTTTTTTAATATTGTAAAATACTCATGCAGCATAAAATATAAATATTTTATTCAGGCATTGGGATCATCTATTCTTCCCATCCTCTAGAGATGCTCGGTAACAAAGCCCTGATGTCTTCTCTGAATTTCTGTAGGATCTTGCATTTTGCAAAATATTGTCAATACAAAATCACCCTGTACCCGGTACCTACGCGCCAGCTTCCCCTGGAGGTCGTCTGCGTAACCCCTCTGCCCCGTTGTCTCGAGCGCACTGTGAAGGCGCTCACGCGAGTTGTGTCTTTCCACAGCGTCAGCTGCATTCAAGCATAAAGCCACGTGAAATCACAACTGTAAAGCAGGTTCAGGCTTCCGAACCCAATGACAATTCACCACGTGACTAACTTGGCTTCTTACACAGCACGCAGAGCAGGACAGAGGACGCACCACACAACAAACAAGATAACAGAGGGGAGCAGGAAGTTAACGAACCAAAGGCAAAGTCAGTCTGTGGGTGCGCAGTTGAGATATGGCCTCTGTCCTGCCGGGTCAGCCCTCCGCACTTACCGCTGTTATGTTCCAGCAGGGAGGGATCTCGGTTCCTCTTGGAGATCAGTCGGGCAGAGCCGCCGGCGGCCACTGCCTGTTTGAAGGGGTCAGACGTGGAGGGGTCAGTGTCTGAGGAGCCTGACCGTTTGCTGCCCCAATCCTTCCCCTTTTTATTTATTTATTAAAGGTTTGGGTTATTTATTTGAGAGAGAGAAGAGCACAAGCAGGGGGGAGCAGGAGAGGAGAAGCAGACTCCCTGCTGAGCAGAGAGCTGATGAGGGGCTGGATCCCAGGACCTTGAGATCATGACCTGAACCAAAGGCAGACGCTTAACTGACCAAGCCACCCAGGCGCCCAATCCTTCCAGTCCTGGGTCCCCGCAGACCTCCTCTGCTTCTGTTCGTTATCAGTTCTGGGGGGTCAGCTGATGCTGGTCCCGGGGTATCTCCTGGCTGCAGTCCCTTAACTGCTTGTATCGTTGCTTGACACAGGCTCCTGCTTGACGTGAGAGACTCCATGTTGCTCTCTACACCCATGCTTTCCTCTTCTGTGAAACTGGGTGATGGTTTATAAATGACTAGGTAAAGGCGGGGCGTCTATACCTGTGTACCCACTGAGTGCCCAGTGAATGTGAGCCAGCCTCCCCAGCTGGTCGCCATCGGGCAAGCTCTCTGTTTTGCCTCAGCAAGTGGGTTCCAGGGCCAGTTGCCTGGTTGGTAGAAGACACCCATGCAGGTGAGCCTCGGGGTGGGCAAAGGAGCAAAAAAGGAAGGAGGAAGAGAGAAAGAGCCCTGCTGAGCCCAGTACGGGAAAGAAAAGCAGATCAGGCACGGGCCCAAATACAATGGAGTACGTCTCTATTCTCCTCTTCTGCTTTCTTCCCAGCAGAATTTCCAAGCACCCGGAAGTCTGGGCACATCCAGCACCATCCTGGGTCCTCTCTCACTAGAGGTCCAGTTGAAAATCGTGACTCGGAACGTCCCTAACCAAACCTGCTCGCATTAACAGCATTTTCAAAGCTTGCAGATCTTAATTCCAAAAGAACATAAGGACTTTTTTCTAAGACTTTATTTATTTGGGGCACCCGGTTGACTAGTTGGTTAAGTGTTTACCTTCGGCTCAGGACATGATCTTGGGGTCCTGGGATCGAGCCCCATATCAGGCTCCCTGCTCCGTGGGGAGTTTGCTTCTCCCTCTCCCTCTACTCCTCCCCCCACTTGTGCTCTCTCTCTCTCTCACTTTCTCTCTCTCAAATAAATAAAATCTTCAAGAAAGAAAGAAAGAAATGTGCTTCCCCTGTATAACCTGTGAATCAACTGCATCCGTGGGAACATGTAAAAAAGGATCGACAGAATTCCCTCAATGTTTAGTGACAAAACCATGAAACATTGTGTCGGTCTTTTGCCAACGTAAGTTTCCATGACCATTCACTTGAAAATCACTTAAACCCCTATGGCATTATTTTTTAATATAGGTTTTATTTACTAGGATATTCTTGTTAATACCTCCAGAAATTTCGGTGTTCTCGGGGTCCCTGGGTGGTTCAGTCAGTTAAGCTTCCTACTCTTGGTTTCGGCTCCGGTTACCATCTCAGGGTCCTGAGACTGGAGCCCCGGGCGTGGAGCCTGCGTAGGGTTCTCTCTCTCCCGCTCCCTCTGCGCCTCCCCCATCTAACAAAAAAAGAAAAGGAAACAAGACTTCTTCGGCGTCCTCAGCTCACTCTTCCGGCCTTTCCTTGATAGACTGTTCTTTTGGTCCACATACACTTGGACCATCTCCAGCTCCAGAAAATGAAGAGTGGGTTCCAACCACGGGTGCCGGGCCCAAGGCACTGCCACTGTCATAGTTCAGTGGACGGTCCCTCTCACCCAGGAAGCAGCACAGCCTCCCACTCACAAGAGTAACGTGGCTGGACTCACCCCAGGGTGCGCTGACGGCAGCCCAGGGTGGTGATGGTGTGTTTGGGAGTCGTGTGGTTGGGGTCCGGTGATGCCGGCCAAGAAAGATTTCTTGAGACGTCGTCGGTGCAAAAAGTGGCTTTATTACAGCAAGGGGATGGGACCTGTGGGCAAAAACAGCTGCTGCCCCAGGACTGTGAGGGGTGACTGATTATATACTTTGGGGTTGGGGGAAGTAAAGGGAAGGGAAATTCCAAAATCGCTTTCGTATGCTAAAGAGGACACACGGGTACCAGAGGCCCTGCCTTTGTTAAGTTAAGGCTGTTTTTCCCTGCAGCCAGGCATTAACCTGAAGACTGTTGGGAGTTTCCCGGAGGAAGGTTATGCTCTGATGTCTCAAGTATTTGTCAACGGGCTGCAGGTTATAAGGACATTTAACTTTACCTCCATTTCCTTCGGCCTTTGTTTCCCACACCAGGGGCAGGAACCACAGGAGCCAAGAGGACTTTTAAGGACCACCCAGAGTGTAGGACACACTGGGGCTCTAGGAAGGAAGAGGAGCCCTGGGGGGGCACTTTTGCCACCCCTGTAATTCCTTCCTTCCTTCGTTAGTTAAATAAACACGTGCTGGGCGCCTCAGCCTGCCAGCCTGGGTTCTGGGCGTTTGGCATGTGTCAATACACAAGATGGGCAAAGACTGCAGTCCGTGGGGACTTCACGTGCTGGGGGGGGGGTGCCCGAGAGAGACAGTGCGCTGTGAACCACGAACGGGATGAGGGGTTCGTGGGTCTGGTTTATTATAACATGTAAGTGCTGTGGAGGGACAGAAAGAGGGAAGGAAAGGAGGGAGGGACCAGGGATAAGGGGACAGGGAGGGGAGAGTAAGGAGGGAGGAACAGGGGAGGGGTGGGAAAAGGAGGGGGAGGGGTAAGGGAGGAAGTGGGGGAGAAGGGAACCGGGAGGGGCAGGAGATGGAGATGGAGGATGGAAGAGGAGGAGAGGGGGTTGGGGAGGAGGAGAGCGAGGCTGGTGGGAGTGGAAACGGAGAAGGGTCGCCTCGAGCCCAGCCCAGCCGGGCTTGAGGGGGGGAGGGGGCGGAGTGCAGGAGCAGTTCTTAGGAGAGCACTGTGGAGCAAATCCTCCAGAGGGAGTGGGCAGCGAAGAGGCCCCGAGAGAGGACTTCCCTGAGCCCCAGAACAGTTCAAGGCTGAGTCTGAGAGGAGAGGAGGGCCTCCCCGTCCCTGGAAGATGTGGGTCCCACAGAAACCATTGCAGGGGTTCCAACAGGGGGGCCACAAGGGACCGCATGTTTTAACAGGATGGCTGTGGTGGCTGGGCAGGGGACAGACCCCAAGGACAGGGGGACTGGCCAGGAGACTGGCGGGGAGCCCAGGGCAGGTGGGTGGCCGTGGAGGATTGGGAAGTGAACGGCCTGTTTCTGATACATTCCGAAGGTAGAGCCGGCCTGATTCCTGACAACGGGATGGGATGGGAGGTGCGCGGGAAAGAAGAATCCAGGATACCGCGCGCATCTGTGGTCTCACCAGCCTGCGTGAGTGGGATGTTAGCCGAGGTGAGGAAGACAGCAGGTGCAGGATTCGGGAAGAAAGTAAGGCAGAAGCCCCAGTTTGACCTTGATGAACCTTTGATGTCCTGGTGGAGACAGAGGCCAGGGCTCTGGTGTTGGGGGCTGAGGAGGGAGAGGGCTGAGCTGCTCACCGTTCTGGGTGAACCCCCCCAGGGAGCGGCCAAGGAACCCGTACCGCGAGCCGAGCAGGCATTTCCAGCACCCAGGGCTCCAGGGGGAAGAACCAGAGCCTGAGAAGAGGCTGGAGAGGACAGGGGGAAACAGAAGGACAGGCTGGCAGAGAAGTCAGGAGAAAAAAGAACGAAGACAGAATAGTCAGCCTGGATCAGACGCTGCTGAGGGCTCGGGGCAGACGAGAGCACCCCGACTGCATTCTGGGGCTCGAGCCAAAGATGATTTTCATAACTTTGACAGTCCTTCCCTGGCTTGAGCAAGCCCATCCCCAGGGTTCACACTTGGTTTCCGTCAAGGGACTCCGTCAAGTCACTGTCTGAGGGGGTGACAACAGGTACTCAAGGATGGCAGCTTATTTACTTAACTTCCAGCGACAAGGACAAAATGCCCCAGCCCAAGGCTATCACCAAAAGCTGGAAAAACAGAAACCCTGCAGCCAGCACATTCCGGGGAGGGAGGCAAGTTCAGCACCCAATGGCCACATTCCTAAGTAGAAAGCCACCAGTCTTCTAGAACCGGCGAGCAAGACTGCTTGCGTTTCACACGTGGAGTGCTGCTGTCATACAGACACCCTTATAAAGGACAGATACGTCAGAGGTTTTCCTGCTTCCTTTTTTTTTTTTTTTAAATATTTTATTTATTTATTTGATAGAGAGAGACACAGCAAGAGATGGAACACAAGCAGGGGGAGTGGGAGAGGAAGAAGCAGCTCCCAGCGGAAGAGCCCTGGGACCAGGCCCTGAGCTGAAGGCAGACACTCAAGGACTGAGCCACCCAGGTGCCCCCAGAGGTTTTCTTTCAAAGCCAAATAAATCTTCCCTGAAATGGAAACACTCTAAAAATACTGATGAAGGGAAAACCCTCAAATTCTTCCTGAAGTTACTGGGGGATCAGGGACTGGGGTCCAGTGTCCCCTCCACCACTATGGGGCAAGCTCCTAACTCTCCGGGCTCAGTGGCCTGGCTTGTAAATTGGGGTGATAATGCTCCCTGCCGCCGTTGCTTAAGGAGTAGATGAGAGAAAGTGTGTGAGAGCCGGGCGGGTGACAGCTGATAAGTGGTAACTGTTACCGTGGAGATTGGCCAGCTTTAACACATGTCCCACGAAGATAAACTTTTTTTTTTTAGAAAATACGCTTCTACTAGAGGCTCACCCCCAACCCCCCAGGAAGCCCCCAAGTCCAGTGCTAACAGTAGTGGGTCCCAAGTGTCCCAAGTGACCCTTAAAGGAGGGATGTCCAGGTGAGAGGCTTTGGTGCCCAGGCCTCGGAGACAGGCCACTCGGGACCTTTTCTCCACAGCGTGCAAGGGAGTTGGGCCCTTTGCAGGAGTTTGGATGGCTGACGGGGGCTGCCAAGGACAACGCTGGCTTCTCGTTCAAAGCCTATGACTGTGGCTTAAAATGGAATAGTTGGGGGCACTGGGGTGGTTCAGTGGGTTAAAGGTCTGCCTTCGGCTCAGGTCATGATCTCAGGGTCCAGCCCTGTGTCAGGCTCCCTGCTGGGTGGGGAACCTGCAGCTTCCTCTCCCTCTGCCCCTCCCCCCTGCTCATGCTCTCTCTCTCTCTCTCTCTCTCTAATAAATAAATAAAATCGTAAAAAAAAATAGTTGCCACCCCCGCTGTGTAAGCAGGTCTGTACATCCTGCTTTTCCACGAAGCAGAACTTTCCTGGGATTTTCTTATTGGCTCCGGACTGGCCCCCACCCACCTGAGGGGAAAGAGTCCCAACCCCCCAGAAAAAAGCAAACAAACTCCACCTTCCAAAGCCGACCCAACCCAGCCTGGCCAGCCAGACTCCTCTCCTGTGGCTTAGTCAGCACCAGGCACACCCACCCGCCTCTCCCTGGGCTTCTGGAAAGTGTTCCATGCCCAGGCCTCAGCAGGGGCACTGGCGTGTCAGTGAGGCAGGGCTGTCAACATTCCAATGTACCCAGAATGGTACATTGAAAGGGCTCTGGTAATTTTTTTTTTAAGTAAGCTGTGCACCCAATGTGGGGCCTGAACTCATGACCTGGAGACCAAGAGTCTCGTGTCCCACGGACTGAGCCCGCCGGGCACCCCGAGCCCCTGGTAACCTTTTATAATGGCGTCACTGAAATCCTAGGTTTTTAAATTTTAAAAAAAATTAAAATATGGTTTAGCCGATATTTTCCTATCACTATCAATACCAATAGTTGTTAATAATTACAATAATAGCTAAAGCACTTAAAATATGGCGGCTCTGCATGAGGCGACTGGCATCTATTGTGTCTTCATTTCATGGTGTCCAACGAAGGAGACTTCATCTCCCACCTCACAGACGGGGACGCCAAGGCAGCGTGAGCAGGCACAGCAGATGGTCAGAATTCAGCCCTTGTGGGGGTGTGTGTGGTGTGTGGCGTCTGTGTGTTGTGTGTGTGTGTGTGTGTGTGTGTGTGTGAGTGTGTGTGTGTGTGTGTGTGTGAGAGAGAGAGAGAGAGAGAGAGAGAGAGAGACCAGGGTGTCTCCCTCCCTCTTCAGATAACCCACCCCGCGGCCCCTCGCCACCAGCCCCACCCCACCCTGACCAGAGTCTGGGCTCTTCCTCTTCCTTCCTCCTTATCGCCCCCCCTTCCCAACTAGAAGAGTGGGTGAAATCTGGAGTTCAGTTCTCCACCAGCCTCTTCTGTTTCAAGAATTGGTTCTTTTTTTTTAATTTTAATTCTTTTAATTTAAATCCAATTAATTAACATAAAGTTTCAGAGGTAGAGGTCAGGGATTCATCAGCCTTATATAACAGCCAGTGCTCATCACATCCAGTGTCCTCCTTAATGCCCATCCCCCAGTTACCCCATCCCCCCATCTCCCCTCCAGCAGCCCTCAGTTTGTTTGCTAGAGTTAAGAGTCTCTTATGGTTTGTCTCCTTCTCTGAGTTCGTCTTGTTTTGTTTTTTCCTCTCTTCCCTTAGACCCTCTGTTTTGTTTCTTAAATTCCACATGAGTGAGATCATATGATAATTGTCTTTCTCTGACTGATTTCACTTAACATAATACCCTCTAGTTCCATCCAAGTTGTTGCAAATGGCAAGATTTCAACCTTTTTTTTTTTTTTAAAGATTTTATGTATTTATTTGAGAGAGTGAGAGATCACAGAGGAAGAGGGAGAGGGAGAAGCAGACTCACCGCTGAGCAGGGAGCCTGATGCTGGGCTCAATCCCAGGACCCCAGGATCATGACCTGAGCTGAAGGCAGGTGCTTAACTGACTGAGCCACCCAGGCGCCTGGAGAATTCATTATTTTTGATGGCTGAGTGGTATTCCATTGTCTCTATATCCCCCATCTTCTTTATCCACTCATCTGTTGATGGACATCAGGCTCTGTCATAGTTCAGCTGTTGCAGATGCTGCTGCTGTACACATGAGCCTACAGGGGCCCCTTCGGATCACTGCATTTGTATCTTCAGGGTAAATACCTAGTATTTACAATTGCTGGGTCATAGGGTAGCTCTATTTTCAACTTTTTGAGGAACCTCCATACTGTTTTCCAGAGTGGCTGCACCAGTTTGCATTCCCACCAGCAATGTAGGAGGGCTCCCCTTTTTCCACATCCTCGCCAACATCTGTTGTTTCCTGACTTGTTAATTTTAGCTGTTCTAACTGGTGTGAGGTGGTATCTCATTGTGGTTTTGATCTGTATTTCCCTGATGCCGAGTGAGGTCGAGCATTTTTTCATGTGTCTTCTGGCCATTTGGATGTCTTCTTTGGAGAAATGTCTGTTCATGTCTTTTGCCCATTTCTTGATTGGATTATTTGTTCTTTGGGTGTTGAGTTTAATAAGTTATTTATAGATTTTGTCTACATTTGCATTTGCAAATATCTTCTCCCATTCTGTCAGTGGTCTTTTGGTTTTGTTGACTGTTTCCTTTGCTATGAAAAAGGTTTTTATCTTGATGAAGTCCCAATGGTTCATTTTTGTCAAGAGTTCATTCTTAACAATCATATCATTTACGTCTTTCAGTCATATTATCAACCGCTGTTGAGATCAGCTGCTCGCTTTCTTGCTATTCTAGGTCACTGTTGCTTACACACCACACCTTTGCTGTCTGGAATCCCTCCTCCTGGTTCAGTTCTTCTTCATTTGGTTGGTGTGTGTCTTGAGGAAGAGCTTTGCCAGGCAGGGCCCATTTCTGCACCCCATACTCTCCTCACTTCCCTCCCACCGGAAAGACAGAGTCTGGGACCAATCCTTTTCACCTTGGACCTGCTGTGCTCCTGTCTTCTGCCATTCAGGATCCTAGAGATGAGCCTATGTCACCGGGCACATGGTGCAAACAATTTTTATCTTTGGAATTCCTAAGTGCCTTTCGAAATAATCCCACCCGGCCTTTGGTGATATCTTCAGTTCAATGAACACTTGTTTCTCTGACCACCTCTCCCTTCCTTGTTCTCCCTTCCTGGACTCCTGTGATGTGAAAGACAAGATCTCATGGATTTCCCTGGGTTGTACATACTGCCTTTCATGGTTCTCCCTCCTTGGCCCTTTTGCTTTGGGGTGGCAATAATTCCTTGAGTTATGTTGAGCTGCTAATCCAAGGTGCCAGGCTTTAGCTCTATCCTTTCTGCCATTTGCTGTCTCTCCTCCGTTTTTCTTTTATTCTCAAAAATTATGGTTTTTCCTCCAAGAATTCTTCTTTGAGCTCCAATTGCTCATTTCTTTTAAACAGCAAAATCTCTTATTTCCTTCATATAATAGCTTCTGAAATTTCCCTGAGGGGGGAAAAATAGCTCAAAATTAGTTCAGAAATATTGGCTCAATGGCCCTTTTCAGTCACTGCCTCTCTTCATGTGTCTGGGAGCTTCTCATTCTCTGTGCATACTTACAAGCAAAAGCTAAGCCTGATGAATTCTGGTGGCTGGCATGGGCTCTCTCTGCAACTAGTTGAGTGGGAGTCTTCAGGGGAGAGTAGAGAATGAAATTGGAGGTGGGGGTGAGCTGACATGCTTCCTCTTGGAAATGGTGCAGAGGCAGGATGGGGACAGGTGGGCAAGAGCTAAGAAACTAGCTTGCAGGGGTGGCTGCCATTTTGAGCCAAGTGGGTGGCTGTGAGCCCTTGAGTCTGCAGGCAAAGGCTGACGGTCACTCCGTGTGCAACACTCTGACAGAATTTCTCATATTTCTCACAAATACTCCCATAACTGCTCCAGGTTTGCCCACCCACCCTTCTAGCCTCTGTGCTGATGGGACATCTCTAAGAGGTCAGAGGGAAAGCCAGAGAAGCTCATGGCAGTGGCCAGGCATGCTTGGGCATTTCAGGGCTGCCTGAACCTCCCTCCCCCTCCTTTTTATTATGGTATCCTAAAGTGAACTGCAGCCCTACCCTCTCACCTCTGGGTCCTTGCTTTTCTCTAAGGGCCCTGCCAGACCAGAAGTCCTACACACCCAGCAGGCAGCCCACAGGGACAAGAAGGTCAAACATTAGGTTTGGCTGCTTTACATACAGGGAGGGCCCTGCCTCATTATGGTCTCGGGAGCTCCTTTGCCTTCCCCTCCTCCAATACCACCCAGATGATCCACTGTGGGCTGCTGCACCCTGAGCTTGTTGGTTGGGGGTGGGGTTTTGTACCCCTAGCTTGAGGGGCTGGTGGTTTCCTGGCCCACGTCGCATCTCTCTTGAGCAATGATGAGGCAGATCTGAGAGACACTGGACCAGCCAGGGGCTCTGAAACCCTGCTGAGCCCAAGACCCACAGGGGCAGGGGTGACAGTGCAGAGACTGGCAACTTCTCTGCACTTTCTTCTTTATTTGTCTCCTCCCCTGCGTCCGTTCTGCACTCTTTGTGCCTCCAACAAACTCATAAATCCACACAAAGGACAGTCCCATTCTCCAAATGGCCCCTGTCCAAACAGATTCTTGAATTCATCTTCCTCCAGACTTTTACCAGGAAAGGGATGCAATCGAGGCTTTCAGAAGGTGACCAAAATAAATACAGCACGTTAAAGAAGACGTGTGTGCAGCCGAAGGAGTCCTGTGGCCGCCGAGCCACTTCTTGTTTCACCACTCAGGGACTTCACCTGCCTTGGCGTTAATATCAATTAATTCTGACGATGTAAAATTCAAAGGCCACAGGACCGCTGTGAAGAGAACCCCCCCCACACCTGTGGGATCCTAGCCAGATGACTCCCGGGCTCCAGAATGAGGACGGGAAGCAGTTCCCAGAGCAATGGGAATGACAGAGAGCTCGGTTATAGAGAGGGAAGGAGGCCATTCAGACAACGCCCTAGAACTGAGAAAGGATGACAGTGCAGGTAGGCACCCCCAAAATCCCAGAAACACACAGCTGAGGGGCCAAGTCTTAAAATCCAAGACATTTTCAGGGCAGCAACTTTAACCCAATGACTCAGTAATGAGCTTGCCCACGTAGGTTTCTCTTTGTCACTGACCGTCATGATGGTAAAATTCGCACCTCAGGGGCCCCTGGGTGGCTCAGTCGTTTTCAGCTCAGTTCATAATCTCAGGGTCGTGAAATCGAGAGCCTCGTCAGGCTCCACACTCAGTAGGGAGTCTGCTTGAGATTCTCTCTCTCCCTCTCCCTCTGCCCCTCCCCTATCTAAAATAATTAATTAATTTAAAAAATGCACACCTCAGCAGAAAAAAACACTATTTTGTGAACCATTAAGAAATGGATATGTTACCATTGACCCATGACCAGATACTTTCTTGTCACTCGGGATTTCTGTTTTAGATCTATGAAAGAGGATTGTAGCCCTGTGTCGACATTCCTGTGTGAACATAAAATAAAGGTGAAAAGGGGTGCCTGGGTGGCACAGCAGCTAAGCGTCTGCCTTCGGCTCAGGACGTGATCCCAGCGTTAAGGGATCGAGCCCCACATCAGGCTCCTCCGCTATGAGCCTGCTTCTTCCTCTCCCACTCCCCCTGCTTGTGTTCCCTCTCTCGCTGGCTGTCTCTGTCTCTCTGTCAAATAAATAAATAAAATCTTTTTTAAAAAAAATAAATAAAGGTGAAAAGACTGGTAAGTTTTTCTTAAAATTTTTCATATTCTGGCCCATTTTTCAAACCATTCTGGACTCGTACTGGTCAATATCCATGTTTTTCCGTATAATACCATCCTCTGTGCCAGTAAGGTGTAAGGGGGTGGCTTCCTGAAAGTGGTGCGTCAGTTTCCTCTTGCTGCTGTAACAAATTGCCGCAGACACAGGGGCTGTGAACATGAGCGTTATTATCTGACACTTGTATGATACGAGGTCAGAGGTCTCACCTGAGCCTCCCTGGGCTAAGGGCAAGGCGCGGGTGGCATTGCTTTCTTTTCTGGTGGCTGTAGGGGCCAGTGGCTTTCCTTGCCCTTGCAAGTGTCTCAGGCCATCTATGTTCCGTGGCTTGTGGCCCCTTCCTCCCTCTTCAAAGCCAGCAAAACAGTAACCACAGCTGGGAACGGTTCTCTGCCTTTGAACATGCTCCAGATGCAGGGGTGCCGGGGGGCGCAGTCGTCAGGCGTCTGCCTTCGGCTCAGGGCGTGACCTCGGAGTCCTGGGATCGAGCCCCGCATCAGGCTCCTCCGCTGGGAGCCTGCTTCTTCCTCTCCCACTCCCCCTGCTTGTGTTCCCTCTCTCGCTGGCTGTCTCTCTCTCTCTCTATCAAATAAATAAATAAAATCTTAAAAATAAATGAATAAATAAAGATGCACAAGATGAGATTGGGCCCTGCCGGATAATTCAGGATGCTTTGCTCATCCCAAGGGTCTTAACTTAGTCACATCTGCAAAGTCCCCTCTGGCACATAAGGACTTGGACGTGGGCACCCTTAGGAGACCATTATCCCACCTCATCCAGGTGGTTCCCTACTGTGGCCTGCAGGAGACTCCCAGCTCCAGACACCTTCTTATAAGCATTCATGCTGGGCTTTCTTGACATTGGCTGCAAGTATCAACAGAAAGGTTTAGACAACCCCCAAGCTCACACGCCTTTCACAACGGATCCTTCAATTGTTTGGTAACTGGAATGTTGAGGGGGGTGGTTTTCAATCCTGGCACCAGGATTACCAACCAAACGCACGCCTTCCCAGGTAACGATGTCTGTGTCCTGGCTTTGGGGCGGTTAAAATGTGACTAGAATCAGGGGGTTATGGGATATCACTTAACTCTAACAAGGAGCCCCTAAAGCAAGCAGATAAGCCCTATTGCTACACAACGTCAGGGGACCCCATCCATGCTGAATCTCTGAGAACACGCCGCGGAGGTGGGCGCCAGACACACATGGAAGGAAATCTAGGTCCGAGAGCGAAGGAGAGGTACTGGGCACGGTCCCTGGGTCTGAGGCAGAATCCGAAGTTGATTCCAGGTCTCAGGGCTCGGAACGACGCACTTGCCACTGGCAGCTCTCTCCACGCTGGCCGAAGGAGCAGGGCTGCTGGTGAACAAACACTTGGGAAGCTCCTCGATTTGGCAGCTCACTTCTCCAGCAGAGCCTTGCTGGGTGGCCCCGGCTGATGGAGCGTTACCCTGATGGGCCTCATCGATCCAGCCGCTGCGCTCTGGAGAGTGGACAGGGCTTCTCGCAGGGGGAGACCTATTTCGAATGCACGAGGGATAGTTGGTATTTAAAGGGAAGTCGGAGGTGAGCCTTATTTTCCTCTGTCCTCAAATGTGCCCGATTAGTCATTTTAGAAGGCAGCCTGCTTCAGGTACAAGAACACGAGCTTCGGCGGCTGACTCCCCGGGTGCAGATCTGGTTTGCCTCTACTTGCTGGGGTCCGGGGCAGATCTTCAGCGCCCTGTGCCTGGCGTTCTCCCCTGAGACACGGGCACGGGACGCCTGCCCGGGATGCAAAGCCAACAGCAACCGGGACGTGGTGGGAGCTCAGGGCTGCTGTCCTCCGCTGTCCCTTCTAAGTGGGGACATCTGCATCCCTGCTTCTCACTGTCCAAGAGTCAGAATGCAGCAGGTTTGTGACAGCGCTGTGAAAGCTCAGTAGCACTGGGCCAGCCCCGAGCAAACGGAAGGAACGCCCGTGTCTGTATAACACTCGTGAGCCCCACTCTCTCAACACTCGCTCCGAACTTCTCTCTCTCTGGGCCCCTTGTCACTCCTCATGGATTCTCGCAGCAGCCTCCCAATTGGTCCCCCTGTCTCCGGGGTCACCACCACTCATCTCTCCTCCACCTGAGCTGGAGTGGTGTTTCCAAAACGAAATGTATATGTGGTATGTCTCCTGCTAACTGGTCATCTCTGGCGGAAGGGGCCATTCGCCCCACGTGGCTCCGGCTCTAATGTGGTCAGTGGCACAGAGGAGGGCTCAGCTTGTCTGTTAAACGAGCCATGGGGAAGCTGTCTATGGGATCACCTGGTAGCTTCGCCTTCCGTATGCTCCCCGGGGAAGGTGTTCTGGGGGTCCTCTCCGGCTAGACCATCCTGTGAGCCTTCAGAAAGGCCATATCGGAGGGCTGGTAAGGAGCACAGGCCTGAAGTCTCCAGCATCTGAATCCCAGTCCCACCACTCATCAGTCAGATATCAATTCTGTGCCTCAGTTTCTCATCTGTGAAATGGGAATAATAATGGTGCCTGCTCACAGAGTTATTAGTAGGATTATATATTTCACTGAGAATACTGACTGACATGTTCTCTATTAACCCATATTATTTTGAAATAAATCTTCTTTCATTCATAAATATTGCAGCCTGTCTGCCCTAGATAATACCTCTTCCACACACACACACACACACTCACACACACACACACTCAATACCATTATTACATCTAAAATTATTAATAATTCTATAACATCATCCAGTCAGCTCAAATTTCTCCAATTGTCTTAGAAGTAACTTTTTTCCTTTTTCCTCAATCAAGATTCAGATAAGACCCTATATTACAACTGATTGATAAGAGTCTTGGGACCCTTTTGATCTGTAGCAAGAGTCAGCAAACTTTTTCTGGAACGGGTTAGATGGCAAATAGTTTAGCCCTCAAAGCCAAATCGTCTCTCTTGCCACTAGTTAAACAAATGGCCATGGCTGTGTTTCAATAAAGCTTTATTCACAAAAACAGGCAGCGGGACTGAGTCGGCCCCCAGGATATGACGTGCCAATCTGTGGCTTGAGGCTTAGTCAGATTCAGGTTTGATTTTTCTACTGAGAGCATTTCACCGGTGGCATTGTGGACTTCCCTCGGGAAACACGGAACGTTGGGTGGTCTCCGTTTTGTGTGCAAAGTTATCAGCCATGGATGCTTAACGCCCAGATCTATGAACTCATTAGGGGCTGCTCAGGGGCAATGTTCCAATCTCATCATTTCTTCTTCATTTTCTAGCCCCCATCCTTGTATAAAGGGAAATTTCCCCTCATCGATTATTTGGTTATACAGAGGTAGAGTTCGTACAGGAAAGTCAAGATAATAAACGCTAGATTCTTCTCCTTTCTCTGCCAGTTTTTAAAAATAATGCATTGGGCTCCTTAGCAGTCTTCAAAAATAATCAATGTACTTTTTCAAAGAACATTATGACCGAATAGGTTTTAACATAACGGGAGTGTTTTGAACCATTATAGTTACTACTTTTCATGATGTTTGAATTGTCCTAGTTCTGCCCCAGCTCTGGACAGGGCCTCCAGAGCCTTTGATAACATCCTTGCTTTCTGGTATGATAAGATCTACCAGGGTCACCTTGCTTGGTTTCTTCCCCAAACCTGGAATCAGCCTTCTCTGGGGAGCCACAGTTTGCTTTACAGGGAAGTGATATTTAGAAGCCCTAATGTAGGCTCTATGGGTGCTCATTATATGTAGGCCTTTCCAGTTGACATTGCAAGGCTTATTATTATTTTTTTAAGATTTTATTTATTCATTTGAGAGAGAGAGACAGAGAGAGGAGGCAAGCAGAGAGAGGAACAGAGGGAGAGGAAGAGAGGGTGGGAGAAAAGCTCCAGCAGACTCCGTGCAGAGTGGAGAACCCGATGTGGGGCTTGATCCCACCCCCCGAGATCACAACCGAAGCCAAAACCAAGAGTGAGACACTCAACCAACTGAGACACCCAGGTACTCCAAGGCTTATATTTATAAATATGAAAGATCTCGGGGCACCTGGGTGGCTCGGTCGGTTAAACAACTGCTTTTGGATTGGGTCATGGTTCCAGGGTTCTGGGATGGAGACCCATGTCAGGCTCCCTGCTCAGCAGGGAGTCTGCTTCTCCCTCTGCCCCTCCCCCACGCTCATGTGCTCTCTCACTCTCTCTCATAAATAAAATCTCTAATAATAATATAAAAAAAGGATCTCAGGAATACCTACTGAAATTTCCAAATCAATTCAGGACCACGCAGCTCCTGAATCTCTTCAGTCCGGCACCGTATCCCCTTTCTCCCACACTCTACTTCCTGGTTCACGTGGGAACTTTTAAAACTAGCAGTTCTGGAGGCTGGCCCCAAACCAACTGAATGGGAAGTGGGGCAGGCAGGATCCCCCAGGTGATTCCCTGAGCAGCCAAGCTTGGCTCAGAGGAACGAGACCGAGGGCTGCCCAGGGGCTGGGTAGGAATAAAAATGGAGAAAAGTCTACAAGCCCGTCCCTGTGGGAACGGAGTTTTGTAGGGTGAGGAGAGACTGGTGTCGGAGAAAGTTAAGGAGGCCAGGCAGCTCTTTCACCAAGTGTGGCTATAAGGGGAGGGAGATAAGGGCCAGTAATCGGCAGAAGTGGGATGAAGATGGATTTAAAAAAAGAGAAGTGGGGGCTGTAAGCATGATTGTAAGTTTCTGAGAAGGAACCAGGAGGCAGGCGGAAAATGAAGCTACAGGAGAATAAAGAGATGATAAGCTCTCACGGGGCCGCAGGTGGCTCGTGTCCTCCTCTCGCTAAGTGTGGGAGGTGCTCAGACAGTGGAAAGAGCCCTTTGACTGAGTCTGCAAACTCAAGAGCAAGGACCAGGGGCGCCTGGGTGGCTCAGTCGTTAAGCGTCTGCCTTCGGCTCAGGGCCTGATCCCAGGGTCCTGGGATCAAGCCCCGCATCTGGCTCCCTGCTCTACTGGGAGCCTGCTTCTTCCTCTCCCACTCCCCCTGCTTGTGTTCCCTCTCTCGCTGGCTATCTCTCTCTGTCAAATAAATAAATAAAATCTTTAAAAAAAAAAAAAAAAAGAGCAAGGACCAGATCTTACTTTGCCTTTGTCTCCCAGACACTGACACAGTGCCTGACACAGAGGATCATTATAGGTCGAAAATGTAGGTGCAGACATAGAAATCAAAGATAGTACAAACCAGCAGTTCTCCAAGTATGATCTGACCCTTTCACAGGGCCTTCTAGCTCAAAACTATTTTTATGATGATTCAAAAATGTTGTCTTTTTCACTTTTGTTTGGTTCTATGTGCTGGATAGAATTTTCCAGAAGCTTCCTAACAGAATGAATGCAGAAACATATATGAGAACCCAGCTGCCTTCCATTAAGCCAGGTAAAGAGACTTGCAAAAACACAAAATAACCATTCTTCTCGCTTCTTGAAAAGATCAGTTTTCATTAAAATGTTATATTATGTTGTTGTATAAGAGGTTTATTACATTATTTTTAAATGCATTAGTATATATTGTTAAAATTTCTGTTTTAATTCCTAATTTGGTAACTTTTTTTTTTAAAGATTTTATTTTTAATGATCTCTATATCCAACATGGGGCTTGACTCTGAGATTAAGACCTGTGCTGAGATCAAGAGTGGGATGCTCAACCCACTGAGTCACCCAGGTGCCCCATGGGGGTCCCCAATTTTTTAGGCAGTTAAAGGGTCCTGAGACCCACAATTTGAGAATTGCTGGTAAAAGGAGCTCAGAGCTGGCGGTAAGAACAGGTGAACATCAACGAACACCCCGATGACAATCTTCCTGGCCAAGCACCACGTACTTCTGGAAGGAATCCCTGGTTGGCTCCTTGGACAAGTGGGTGAGACCAGTCCTCACCTTATGCTGTCTGGGGCAGTTCTTGGTGAGGATGTCTGCTCTTTACAAGGAGGATGGGCCAGTCTCACTTTTGGCCGTGGTTTTTCTGAGTGGCCCCAGGAAGTGTGTGGCGGGGGCCCTCAGTACATGGAGGGGGAATGGGGCAGTTTGAAGAAGATGCGGGGGTGCTGCAGGGACGTGAGGGGTCCACCTTCTCCCCCTGCTCACCCATGTTGTGGGAAGTGGCTTCTTTCTCAGAGAAGTGCTTCTGGAAGGATATAAAGAGCTCTAATGCAGTGCCCTGAGAGGCCTGCCCCGAGGGGATTCAGTGAGAACACCTGGCAGGTGAAATGATTGTTTCCCAGACCCAGCCAGTGCCATCGTACTGAGGAGGGGTCAAGAACCCCGAGACCATTCCTAAGACAGAGATGGCCAAGGGGACCATCATCAGATGCTGTCATTTCAGCCCACAATATTTTCTGATGTGACAGCTCTGCCATCCATTAAAACTGCATGAGCTCCTCTGTGACTCTATCTTAATGCATCTGTTTTCCTGTAAACCTGAACTCGCCCTTTTGCAAAATGAAAACCTCATGAATACTCCTACCAGGCGGAGTCAGGAGTTCCACGAAGGACAAACCTTAATTAGACTTGATTTCTAAAATTTTCCCTTGTGGTTTTTAATTATTAGAGCAAATGTCTCTAATGTTGAACTTTACGTCAGGTAGCCCCAATGCCAATGTCCTTAATAAATTCCATGTGCTTTTTACAAGGTTATGTGCTTCTGAGAACTGTCTGCACGTCTTTCTGAACCCCTCAAGACTGGACACTAAGGAGTATAAATAATCATTCTTTAAAAATTATACTTCCTCTACAACCTTGAATTTGAAAGGTGAATATATGAATATAATATCTCTGGAATTACTATGCAGATTTATGGGGATATCAATTTAGGTTATATCACAGGCCCAACTAGGCCTTTCTTTTTGAGGCTGGGGATTTGTTAAAGTTGGGATGTAGTTTGGGGAAAATGTGAGGCTTATATACACAACTGAAGATCTCTGACATATGGGTCTCTTGCAGAGTTAGATTTAATTCTAAACTTGAGAAGACAGGAATAAAAATCAAATCTTGAACAGAAGTAGCTGGAAATCACAGGGAGGAGTGAAGCTTTGCTCCAACCTTCCCACTGTTTGAAGATGGGTTTGTTTGTTAAAACAGCCAGCATAATTCAGCTGGAGGAGGTAGAAAGATTTTTGTGCTCCTCGTTTCAGTAGAAATCGATGGGCTTTAGCCGGTGCAACTGTCCCCCCTGCGTTTAGTACCTGAAATAAAATAACCCTCGTTGGTTGCACTACCGAGCTACTTTGGTCCTGGTGTCCGCGGCTAAACAAGTATTAATTAGATAATCCGCCAAGGGCTGGCGGAGGGGGAGGAGAGGGACCGAAGGCAGCGGTGCAGACTTGGAGGCCCTGATTCTTGCATCGTGACTGCAACTTGCGCGGTGGACTGAGGGAGTCCTGGGGGAGGTGAAGGAGCAGCTCCCGGCAGCTTCTATCTGCATTACGGACGAGCGTGGGGCGGAGGAGACCAAGCTCAAAGCCAGCAGCGGACACCACCTCCCTGGCGGTAACGGTGGGCGCCTGGGGGAGCCGAGGCCACCCCCCCCCCCAAGATTTCTAGGGAGAGGTCTCCAAAGCTCTCACGCTCTCCCTGCCTCCCCCCAGCAGCCAGGGGCCGAAGTGGGGATAGGGGAGAGGGAATGAGCCAGAACTGGGGTGGGGGCGGGGGTTCAGCGCAGGAGAAATACCCAGAGAGGCAGCCAGACTCCGTGGGCTTAAGTGCGGCAGGGATGAACTTAGCGAGGGGCGGCGCTGACTCCTGGTGATGCCCGCGGCTCTCAGACGATCCTCTCCTCTCCTCTCCGACCCTCAAGTCACCCCCCACCGCTGCGGGGCCCCCTCGCGCGCCAGGCCACCGGGCCAGTTCAGGCCCTCGCTGCCCCTTTAAGGGTTCCCGAAACTTTCCCCCTGGTAGCAGATGAGCCTCGTCACATCCGTTGGCCGTAGCAGCGGGGCGCGTTCCGAGGAAATTCGGGACTCGAGTTTCCCGGGGAAGAGGCGCGGCCCGAGACCAGCGAGAGAGTGGGTAGGGTGCGCCGGGTGCGCTCCAGCGGACCCCGCGCTCCGCTGTGACCTTGGCCGCGGGGGAGGGGCCCGGCCCCTGCGGGGCAGCCGCCGCCCGCCAGAGGGGGCAGCGGCGACCAACTTGCTCAAGTTGGCGGCGCGGGCTGGGGCGGCTCCGGCTCCGGCGCCTCCTCCCGCTTCCCCGGTCCTCCTCCCGCGGCGCTCCTCCCAGCCGCCGCCGCCCGCCCGGTGCGCGCCCAGCCCTGCCCGCAGCCCCGCGCCGAGCCTCCGCGCCTCCGCCACCACAGCCACCGCCGCCGGACGGGACGGGCCGGGCCGGGCGCGCCCCCCGGGCCCCGCCGCGGGCATGGGCGCGCAGGCCCGGGCGCTGCTGCTGCCGCTGCTGGCCCAGTGGCTCCTGCGCGCAGCCCCGGCGCCGGCCCCCGCACCCCTCACGCTGCCCCTTCGCGTGGCCGCGCCCACCCCCGGGCCCGGGACCCCCGCCGCGCCCCGCGCAGCGCCCCACGCTGACGGCCTGGCGCTCGCCCTGGAGCCCGCCGGCGGCGCCGCCAACTTCTTGGCCATGGTGGACAACCTGCAGGGGGACTCTGGCCGTGGCTACTACCTGGAGATGCTGATCGGAACCCCCCCGCAAAAGGTAGGTTGGCGGGCGGTCGCCGGTTCCCCACCACCCCTGCCGTCCCCCAGGCTGCAGCCTCGGGTTTTCCGGGGTTCGGGGGGGGCGCCCGGCGGTGCCTGCGGGCGGTTTAGCGTCGCCCCCAACAACACGCCGGCAGAGTGGGGGTACGCCGAGGGGCCCCGCCGGGCCGGGAGTGGGGCGCGCGCCCTGGGGACGCGGAGCGCCGGCCGTCCTGCCCCGGGCGCAGCCGAGGGTGTGCGCGAGTGTTTAAGAACTTGTTCGTCCTCCCCTCCAAGCAGCCGGGCGGCGAGCGCCTCCAACGGGCAGCCCTTCTGGCGAGCGGGGAGCCGGCACCGTGGGCCTTGGGCGCGATGCTGTGGCTACTGTGGGCTCACTTTCGGTGCCCGTTCTCCCCCCCCCCCATGCTGTCTCATTGCGACGGGGGCTGGTGGCCGGCTCCGGAGGCGCAGTGCCTGGAGAGGGATCTGTGCGCCAGCTCTGCCGAGCAGCCCAGTCGGCGGAGGCTAGCTGGCTGCGGGCGGTGGGGGCCGCGTGGCCGCCGTGCGGCTCTCCTCTCCCGGAGTTGGCTCGTCTGCTTCCTCCCGCCCGCCCAGCCGCCCAGCCTCTCCGCACGGAGCCAGCGTCTGCACACGTGTGTGTGGAATGTACTAAATGCAGTGGAGCTCCTGCGGGAAAATACGCGCTGAGCAGGGCTTCCGGGGCCCGAGTGGCCTCCCGATGACCAAATACAAATCAAACCAAACAGCCTTCTTTTTATCTTAATCTGATTTTCATTTATTAGCACTTTTTGTAGCGCGACACTGATGGCCCCCGGCTCAGTAATCTTAAGAGAAACAGAATTCCCGGAGTTGATTGGGCCCGCCCCCTCTTTCCAGGTTTACCTAATCTAAGTGTGACTCGAAGTCAGGTTTTTCTTATCAATTGAGTACAGTCCCAAGATACTTTGTTTTTATTTTTAACATTGTCATTTGAGTTTCAATCCAGCTACGATTCCCCCATAAATAGAACATACTCATGACTTTGGTGTAATTCTAATTATTCAAGACTTTCATAAGAGGAAAGACGCGCCATGCTAATTCTTTTAAAAAAAGAAACTCTACTGAGTAACTTCTATACTTGCTTAATTAGCTTTAAAAAAAAAAACCTTCAGAAATGTGTTCTGCTCGAAACTTTAGCTCTCGTTGCCTTTCCGCTAAGCCTTGGCTTTGGTCTTCCCGGGTGGATGGTGGGCAGGGAGGGGGAGGGCGTCAGCTGAGGGAGCTTAACTTGGACAGAGGTGTGGGTGCTGGTAAGAGCCACCACGTGAGGACACGCGCTGCTGGGGAGAACCTTGTACTTTTTGCCTTCCCAGGATTTCCCAAGATGTTGCCGATGAACCTCTTTTGTGGCCTAAGGCTGATCTTTTCGGAACAGGAAATGACTGGCCGTTTGTAAAATATGTGCCTTGTGAGGAAGTGTTAATTTTTTAGTGGAAGGAAAGTCTTTGTACTAAAGTAAAGATTTGGGCAGTTTAAGTGCTGTGATAAAAGGGGTCCTTGATGTCTGTCTCCCTCCAGAGAGGACGGGAAGGGGGGAAAAAAGCCTCCAGAAACACGGGGGGGGGGATTTCTCTTGGACTTTCAAAAAAAAAAAGCCTTTCATAAATAATAGCTTTTCTTTATTAATTAATCCAATGACCTTTATTTTATTATTTTAAGTAAGCTCTGGGCCCTCCGTGGGGCTTGAACTCACCTCCTGGAGATCGAGAGTCGCATGCCCTACCGGCTCAGCCAGCCAGGCATCCCAGTGACCTTTATTTTAAAATGATGAAGCTTAATTAACAGGATCATATTGAATGCCTAGTGCTTGAATCTTTACCTTGGCCAAGGAAGTAGTTCTTTCAAGGTTATTTCTCAGTTAAAGATGAGTATGTTTCCAGGGAAGGCTGTTTTTAACAATCCAGATTTAATTTTTACATTTGATGGGGAATGAAATATTCTGTTCCTCCTTCTTGGCCTGATTTCGTAATAAGCTGTTTTATAGCAAAATCCGTGTGCACGATCTTTCCAAAGGCCTACTATAGACTCTTAGGGTTAGTGACAAGTGCACTGGGATTCATTTCTTCCCTGGCTTCTCCTGAAATGTCTCTGGCCACTAGCAAGGTGTTTGCAGCAGGCCCTGGGGTGACTTCTGAACTTGGAGTAAGGTTTCCTGCTCTATTAATGGCCAAGAGTTATGCATTTATTCTCTGCTGATTCTCCTCAGCCTAAAATAAAACTTGCTTAGGTGGAGAGAAAAATGAAATTGTAAATTCAGGCATTAAATAACCAAGCATTTTTGGAGAAGTGATAGTCCCTGACCGTGTGGAGGGCTCCGCTCCTGGCAAGCACCGTGCCGTGTGCTCCGTGTGTGTGTTCTCCTGGGGGGCTCCTCGCAACCACCTCATGGTTCTGATACCCAGTTAGGGGATGGGAAAACAAGCTTGGAGAGGTTGAATGGCCCAGGAAACAGGACAAGAAAGAGGGAGAGCCAGCAATCCCACCCCGGTGGCTAGACTCTGGAAGCCAAGTTCTGAACCACTGGGCACATGCCTACCTGCTCCCTTTCCTTCCTGCTTCCTTTTCTTTTTCTCCTTTTTCTCTTTTCTGTTTTCTTTTTAAGATTTTATTTATTTGACAGAGAGCACAAGCAGGGGGAGCCGCAGGGAGAGGGAGAAGCAGACTCCCCGCTGAGCAGGGAGCCCGATGCAGGGGGACTCCACCCCAGGCCCCTGAGGTCATGACCTGAGCCGAAGGCAGACGCTAAACCACTGAGCCACCCAGGCACCCCAGTTTTTCCCTTTTTGAAAAAAAGATTTGGCCTTCACCTACCCCGTCCAGCCAGAGGTCCCTGGACCTTAAAAGCCCAAGGTGTTAGGGACTTAATGGGTGACCAGAAATGGACTCCAGCCCCTTGCTGTCCCCTCACCCTTTCCCTCCCTTCATGGTGACCTACTGGATAGTTGGATCCAGGTATGCCTGGGGGGGAGGGAGGTCAACAGGAGCCAACAGGGAGGTCCAGCCAGGTCCCACAGGAAAGCCCCCCGTCGCACAAGTGCTCGTTTCCCGAATGCTTTCATCAAGAGCTGGGGGTCCGTCGTTGTGCCTGCCACCGTTGAAGACATCACAGGCATCTGCCCTGAAGCCCGTGCGAGAGCAGGACCACGTTGGCATGGAGATGAGTGCCAGGTGTTTGATATCGTCACGTGACTTCTTCCGAACAGTAGAGAACCAGCCGCCGCTTGAACCATGCAATTTGGTCTTATTAATAATAATAATGGTGTTCTAAAGTGATTATAATTATAGCAATTTCCATTATTTTAAAAAAAGGCTTTCACCCCGACGCAATAAACCCAACTGGAGGTGCTAAGGGTCTGCAGCTCTATACCTTGTAATGGCCTCAAACAGGCCTTAGGGGTTTCTGGTGAAAGATGTTTCTGTCGTCTCCGCTAATAACGGGTGAAACAGACAGCAACACGATTTTCATATTTAAACATTCGAATGTAAGGAGCTAAGAAATTATTTTGGGGACTCACATTTTAATCATGGCGCATTGGCTTACCACTTCTTAGTACACAATTGTTTGGAAGACTTTGGATTGAAGCTATGTGCCAAGTATATGCAATTTAGGAGTTTGTCTTTTTTAGAATAAGCAATCCAGTGTCCCTAAATTACATGAAGCTCACTGCAGGCGAGGCTGGAAGAAGGAAGGCGATGGGCACCGAGAATAAATTTGTTGGAACGCAGTGGGATGGTAAATATTCAGGACAATGGGAAAGAAAGAGATTTCTGGGGTTCGAAGAACAGAAAAGGCAAAGCAAGGTTTCCGCCAGCCCTGACCTCTAGTGGAAGAATTCAAGATCCAGGTCCTCCTCGGAAGGCAGAAAGGCCAGGCCGAGGCATCTGCTCAAAGCAGCTTAGAGGGATGGTCTGAGAGGTCGCTAACAACCGTTAATATTACTAGCTAACCTGTATTTCAGGCTCACTGGATGGTGGGCACCATGCTAAGCATTTTGCACCGATCACCTCATTTATTCCTCCAAACAGCCCTGGGAGGGACATAGAAGTTACTGAACTTAATTACCAGATGGAGAGAGCAAGGCGCGGAGAGGCCCAGTAATCTGTCCGAGGTCCCCCTGGTGAGTGGCAGAGCTGGGGTATCCGTCAGTGGGGTCTGCCCAGTTCTCTCCTGCGGTCTGAGCACTTCCCTGCTGCTCCCCTTGTGCACTTGGACTTAAAAAAAAAAAATACCCATTATCATTCACCTGTGGAGGACTTGGGTGTGGCCGGAAGCATCCGGGATGCTGGTGGCATTACACAGGTGACCAGCCGCACTGTGCTGCCCTTCCCTTATCGGTTGGTGATCTTTTGAGTTTTTAGGTTCCTGCGGCTGCTGTCACAGATCACCACAAACTAGGTGGCTTAAACAGCAGAAATATGTTCTCTCGCAGGTCTGGAGGTCAGTCATCCAGAGGACGGTGTTGCCAGGGCCCTGTTCCCTCCCCCGCCTCTCCCAGCTTCTGGTGGCTGCCCCCAGTCCTCCCTGTTCTTGGCTCTAGGCTGCATCTCTCCAATCTCTGTGTCTGTCTTCAAATGAAATAACCCCCTGTGTGTCTCTGGTCCAAATTTGCTTCTTAAAATGACACCAGTCATTGGATCAGGGTTCACCTGGTCTGTTCTGACCTCCACTTAGCTTCATTACAACTGTAAAGACAGGGTTTAGGATTTCCATGTATCTTTTTTAAAAAATGTATTTATATTGGGGGCGCCTGGGTGGCTCAGTCAGTTACGCATCTGACTCTTGGTTTCTGCTTAGGTCATGATCTCAGGGTCGTGTGATGGAGCCCCGTGTCAGGCTCCCTGCTCAGCGGGTAGTCTGCTTGAGATTCCCTCTCTTTCTGCCCCCGCACCCCTTCCCTCTCAAATAAACAAATCTTAAAAAAAAAAATTATTTTAGAGAGAGAGAAGGAGAGAGAATCTCAAACACATTCCACAATGAGCCCGATGTGGGGCTCGATCTCACAACCCTGAGATCATGACCTGAGGAGAAACCAACATTCGGACACTTAACCGACGGAGCCACCCAGGCGCCCTGGATGTCAACCTGTTTTTTTTGTGGGGGACTACAGTTTTCATCCCCAAGTTCATTCTTAGTTTATCTTTCTGTGGATTTTCTTTTCTTTCATTCCATCCCATCTTTTAATTGCCAGTAATTTTAATTTGGAAGTCAAGGATAATTTTCATTAAAGGGAGTAGCAGATGGTGGTTTTGGTGCTGTGTGAATGTGGAGCCTGCAGCCAGCCCGTGCGCTCGGGGACAGGGCGGGAGAAGGAGGAAGGGAGGGTGTCGGATTCTTCTCTGTGTTTCCGCGTCCGTTTCCTTACTAGAGGGTAATCGCTTAACATTGTTTCGACCTTTCTTGTCCCGTTGCACAAATTCTCGAATTGCCGGAATCACTGCCTAACTTGAGCAGAGTCGGCTTGTGTAAGCTCGGATCACCTGTGTTTTAATGCCCACGACTAACAAATACTCAGGCTGGGCACAACAAAGCGATAGAAGGCTGGAAAGCTCGCTTCGCGTGTTTTAAAGACTCTGGAAGGTGGGCGCCTGAGCGTCTCAGCCGGTTAAGGGTCTGCCTTCGGCTCAGGTCCTGCTCCCAGGATCCTGCGTCGGGATCTCCACTCAACGCAGAGCCTGCTTCTCCCTCTGCCCCCTCTCCCCGCTTGCACTCTGTCTCTCAAATAAAATCTTTAAAAAGAAAATAAGGACTGTGAGGCATCCATCACCCCTCTTTATTGAATATATTGGATAGAAAATACTTCTTCCTGTCCTGCCCAGTGCTTTCTTGACTTCTGATTCCCTTTGTTGAAGACAGGTGGGCATAACCTCCTCTAAGCTTTCTGTTTCCTCCTAGAACACTGCTCACCCCTCCTAACTAAAAACCCAGAGCGGGGCGTTAAGGTTGGCTCTTGCAAGGAGTGATTTCTGCACGTGGTAGTACAGGCCGTGTCGGACCCGAGGACAGACGTTGCAAGGCTGCGTTTTCCCTTCCCGCTGGCGCTGGGCAGTATGCCTTGGGGCTTATTTTGCAGCTCAGACAGAATGGAGCAGGTGAAGCCTTTGGGTCCACCTAGGCTGAAGGTCGGGCTTGGCTGCTGACTTGTGCCCCAGCCCCAGGCAGGTGCAGCAGGCATAGGTGGTGGGTCCAGGGTGATGAGGGGCACTTCTGCCTCCAACCTAAGAGCCTCCCTTCCCAACCGGCAGGTGGGCTTCTGCTCATGCTTGGCTCCATTGCCCTATGTCCTGGATTCCTCTGCTCAGTCGGTTCTTCTTGCCCAGCCTGGGCTTGATGCTGACGCTGGGGCTTATTGTACGTTAGCAGCCGTGGATACTATCCGGAAAACAGAACGCAGCCGTGAGGCAGGTGGATGGCCCCGCTCGCCTTCTGTGACTTCGTGTATATGTATTTGTGGGTGAAATGGGAGTAAGGGTGTGTACCCCATATTCTGGGCTAGTTTCCCGAGCCTTGGAGAATGCGTGTGTGAGGCCCGGATGGATTGGCTGTCACTTGGCACCCCTTTGTCCCCTTTGGTCCAAACGGACAGTTTGGGTTTTTGCCGGTTGCTACTCAGTTGCTTTTCTGCTCTTGGAATTCTCAAAGAGGAAAAAAATATACTCTTGGTATAACCACGTTAAAGAAACGAAACTGGTGTAACCACATTCAAGAAACAAAACGAGGAGGTTTATGAGTTCATGCACGCTAGCCAACGCGGGTCTCAGGTTGGACGTTTTTGGATTTTTATTATATGGCGCCTCATATACCTGTACCTGGAAATACACAATCTCAGCATTGCCATTTTAGGAAGATAAAGAGGACCGTCTGAAGAGTAAAAGCGGGTGCTGCCCTGGGCCAGGTTCATCATTCCGGGGAGCCGTAAAGGGCAGAGGGAAACCTCTCTCCTTCCATTTCACACTAGACCGAGAACGGCCCAGCGGGAGGATTTATGCTTGGCCTCGCTGCGACCAGCCTCATGCTCCCGCCGCGGAGCCCCTCCAAAGCCCGTGCCAGATAAATGGCCTTATAGGCGGTAGGCAGGGGAGTACTTTGGTTTGTGAGCCATGCAAACCCCCTGCCTGATACAAAACAAACAAAAGCCCGAAACCCAGCCCACACGCCAGCCCCTCAGAAAGTGGCACTGTGGGGGAAGAAGGTGGAACGTATTGAATCAAAATTTTTTCCAGGTAGCAGAGAGGTTGGGACAACCAGGACGCTTGCGGGAAGGGAGGCTGCTCTTGGGGAAGGTGGGTGTGGATTCCAGAAGCCTCAGTGGGCATCCAGAGCCCTTTCCATGACATCAGGCTGCCCCCTGGAGACCCTAAGCTTCTTCCAGTTGGACAAGTTACTGGTATGTGGGCAGAAGTGCAGTCATTTGGGAATTGGGTGTTTGGGTGCTGGTCCCAGAGGTGCTGCTTGCCGAGTGCTTGGTGTGGGAGAACCTCTTGGCGCCCCAGTTCCTCAGCTGTAAATTAGGAGATTTGACCAGGTGACCTGTGATCCCTTTGAGGATTCGAACACTCAACAGTTATAATCTGGGTTAGTTCTGAGTGCTTTCAAAAGCTCTAATTTTCAGCCGCTGTGTGCAGGTAAGTCACTGGGACATCTGTAAATGCAGAATCTGGCTCAGAGCCCTGGGGTGAGGGGAGGGGCAGAGGAGGGTGCGTGCTGCGGGCTCAGTGGCCTCAGCTGCCCTTGTCCCCAAACCCAGCTGGCCTGGGAAGGACTGAGAGCCCCTGCTAGAGCTGGTTAAAAATAGCATCCCAGGACCCAGCCCAGATGTACTGGGCGAGGCAGTCGGCCCGGGCCTGAGCATCTGCAGTTTACCATGTCCTCCTGGTCCGCCTTAAGCAGTCGCTCGCCCCAGCCCATGCTGTTTTCGAGCCAAGGGAGAGGCCAGATTCTCCTCTGCGTGGTGGTTCCCTGCATGGAACGGGTAGGTTCTTTTATCTTCCCAAATGTTGATGTTTGTTTGGTTGGCGTTTCCTCTGCGGGTTTAGCAGACCTATACCTCAAGCAGATTGTGTTCCAAAAACTTCTTTGTGTTTGGCAAGGTTGGAAACGTGGCGAGCGTTTTCTCCAGGGAGAGTGTTCTAAAGGCGTGTGTGCTGACGGTGTCCTTTTTAAATTTCCTTCTGTCACAGAGCAATAATTTGTAAATCAATAAAAATGAATTAGTGGGAAAAGGAAATGAAAGTAAAAAAATGTATACACACAAGTGCTACTTTTTAAATGATTGGGTTCGGTAGACATCTGGTTTGAGGGGGCGCGGTGCCCGTCCTGTGGCTACCTTGTTGCCGGCTGTTACTGTTGCTTTGTGGATCTGGGGCCGCAGAGCAGTGTGGGGAGGACGGCTCTAGAAAGTGTACTGGCTCTGGAAGAGGGCAGGACAAATCAGGAGTTGTTACCAATGGTTCCAGTAACAGATTTGTTTTGGTGCCCCGCCCCTTAGTGGGATGGTGGTTATTTTTGTTTAAGCGGGAAGGAAATGTGATAGTGTTGGTTTTTCTGCCTCCTGGTCCTCTCGAGTGGGGGTGGGAAGAGAGCTTTTACCCAGGGCAGCAAAGAGGTCTAATGCAGAGGTTTTCTGTCCCCGGAAGTTGTGCCCTAGCCAGGGGACAGACGGCCCTCTCTTGAGATGTTTTTGGTTACAAGTCGGGTGGTGCCACTGACTTCCAGTGGAAGCCGGGGTACTGCTCAACAACCTGCAAGGCCCAGGACAGCCCCCCAGAACAAATAATTATCGGTCTCAAACGTCAGCTGTACCAAGGGCAAGAGATCCTGGAAACCACATGCCAAGTCGACTGGCCTGGGAGCAGTGAGGTGGGCACGAGCAGGGGGTGGCAGCTGTGACACCTGCGGATCGCCCCTGATCTTGACAGCCCTGTCTTGTTCCAGCGTCGTGGTTCTTCGCGTTCAGCATCTTTATTGAGCACCTGCTGTGTGCCAGGCCCTGTTCTAAGCCCCGGGCTGCACCATCAGTCAACAAGGACAGAGATGGTCCTTGATTTTCTAGAACCTGTTGTGCTTGTTAGCAAGACAGACTGTAAGACAGTACACAGAATTTCCGGTAATTGCCGAGACGGTCCAACCTGGAAATGGGCATAGGTCAGAACAGACTGCTCCAGCCTGGCGTTGGAGGACAGCTCTCCGTGGAGGGGCAGTTCGGCTCTGACCAGCAGCTCGGCAAGACCCAGCCTTGAGAGGTTGGGGAGAACCAGGCTCCCGGGTGAAGCCAGGCAGGTGAAGTCTACACCTGTACCCCGGGGGACAGGGGCACACGACCTGAGTGCACGTGCGCGCCAACGACGCGCGGGCTTTGGAAGCAGCTCCTTTTTCCTGTCTTTTAAAATTGTGCTTTGGGGTTAGATTTTATTAGAACAAAGTCCTTACAAAGGCTCTGTGTGTGTGTGTAGCGAGTGAAGACTTGGGGGAAGGGAGCTGAATATGGTTAGCCAGGAGTTTCTGAATCAAAAAGGAAAATTAAGCTCAGGGTGCCCAGGGGAGCTGGGGAGCCAGGAGACCATTGCCTGTTTTCTAACAGTGTCTTTGGTCAGGTTCCCCAGAAACAGACTGAGACAAGCGTGTGAGTGGGCATTTTATTTGGGAGGTGATCTCAGGAACTATGTGTAGGGAGTGGAGAAGTGAGAAGGGAAGGGAAGCGTGTAATCAGGAGAGGGTGCAGCTGTGGGTGGTGGGGCGTGAGCCCCCTGAGGACCCCTGAGAGAGGATGCCAGACAGACTCAGTGGTCCCAGCTGAAGGGCAGGGGCACGGGCATTTCCCTCCACCCTTGGCCCCGCTCCTGCCAGGTGTGGGCTGAGGGCTGCTCCAGAGTGGGCTCACCTTCAGCGTTTGGGGTCCTCCGGCTGGTTAGAGAAAGCGTTCGGAGGCCCGAGGGTCAGATGCGCAGAACTGTTGGCTCAGCCCAGAGTCGGCTGGGCTGTGGCCGCCGCAGCCCTCCTGCTGGAACTGTGGCTGGCCCAGGTTAGGCTTATATTTGAGCAATGAAAGAAGGAGTGCTCTCTGTCACTGAATGTGTTTGAGAGCCTCATTTCGGCCTTTCACAAAACAGTTTTAAAGCTCTACTTTATTTATTTATTTATTTTTAAAGCTCTATACTTTAAAATCCTAACTCCCTAGAGTGCTCTAGGATCTAACTCACAGAAGCCTCCGTGAGTCAGTCCAGAGTGTACTTCTCATTGATATATGTACTTTGAACTTTTTTCCAGAAGAAGATGTGGGCACTGAGCAAGAGAAAATGGTTGGGGGACAAAGGGAGATGATGTTTGAGGTAAAAAAAAAACCCCACAAAACCTCCTTTGAAGATCAAGTGCTCTGAACCTATGACTTTCAACGTCTCTTGCGTGCCTGGTGCCTTGCAATGCCCGAGAGCAGTGCAGCGTGAGGTGACAAGGGGTGTAGGACGGGCCAGGTCCCTGACCCACCAACACTCACATGGAATCCACAAGCTTCCTGATGCCTAAGAATTTATCATCCAGTTGTGTGCTTATTCCTAAGTGTACACTCATTTCAGAAATGGATAAGATGCTTTTTCTCGCCCTTTGGTCGGTACACATATGTGCATTTTGGCTTCTTAACCCTGTGGGACATGGTACTTTCTGGGACCCCACCTCCTTGTTCATAGCACCCAAACAGGAGAGACTGTGGGCTGGTCGGGTTGCAGGCCTCGTGCTGGGCTCTTGATAGAGGGTGGAGCCCCGTGTGTCCGAGGACCATCCTCCCCGTCCCCTGCACACCCGAGCTGGTGCCCCGCTTGGAGCTGCTCATCCCAGTGGCTGTGAACGCACACCTCGCTGTCCCGGGTTTATGAGTCATGCTGCTGGCCAGAGAGTTGACACATCCTAGTGTTTGTGTTCAGGCCTCCGGGGAGGCGGGAGGCAGGGGGCTGCCCAACCTCAAATCCCGGCCTCATGCTGCACCCCAGCTTCAGCAGAGCTGTGCGTGGGGCTCCTGGCAGGTGGCCCAGTCAGGGGCACACACTTCCTGTGGCTCCTGGCAGGTGGCCCAGTCAGGGGCACACACTTCCTGTGGCTCCTGTGGTCTGCACGAGCTCAGATCCCCACCCCAGGAGTGCGTGCAGACCCCAGGGCCAGAGGGCATCTCCCTGCATCCTGCAGAGTTTAGTGTCCTCTTGTGCACCGATGCTCTTGATAAATCCCATGCACTTGTGGTTTCTGATTCCTTATGTGTGAACCATGTATGATTGCGAGCTGTCGGGGACACCGGATATGCTGCATTCTTAGAGCTGGTGTTCTGAAATCTCGTGACAATATGTCTCAGTATGGCTTTTTTTTTTTTTTTTTTTTTTTTTAATGTTGGGCACTTGGTCTTTTCAGTCTAGCTCAGGATGTTGAATTCTGAGAAACTTTCTAGTAAAATGTTCTCTTTTTGGACTTCCTGTTATCCGATGTTGGCCTTCTAGTTAGGATCTCCTATTTCCCATCGCTTGGTCCTTGGGTTCTACTCTTCATTTCCGCCACTTTCACTTTAATTTTCAAGAGCACTTTCTTTTTCTGTCTGAACGTTCCTTTTTACGGTTGTACTTTATTCTTGTTTCAGAACTGCGTATCCTCTATTTCTCTGAGGAAGTACCTTACTTTTTTTTGTTTTTTGGGTATTTTTTTTTTTTTGGAAAATTTTCTTTCGGCTTCCCGCTTTTTCTTTTTTGGCCCCGAGTCCTTCTCTTGGGGTCTTCGTCTGGTTGTCTGGTCTGTGTCTCACGCTAGTCCTTCCGCAATTATCTGGTGATTATTGGCTGGCTGTTCATGTTTGAAAAGGAAGTCTTAGGGGCGCCCGGCTGGCTCAGGCAGTAGAACAAGTGATTCTTGATCTCTGGGTCGTGAGTTCAAACCCCGCGTTGGGTGTGGAGACTACTTAAAAAAAATTTTTTTTTTTTAAATTAATAAAAAGGAAGCCTTAAAGGGCCAAGTAGAGGGCTGTGCATAAGCCGAATATAGAGTGTATTTTTTTAAAGATTTATTTATTTATTATTTTAGAGAGAGAGTGGCGGGGAGGAGCAGAGGGAGAGAATCTCCAGCAGACTCCCCACTGAGCATGGAGCCCAATGGGGGGTTCAATCTTGTACCTCCGAGATGGGCACCTGAGCTGTCAGGAGTCGAACGCTAACCCACTGAGCCAGCCACGGGCCCTGAGAGTACTTCCGTTATTGATGTGTGCGCTTAGGTTTTGAAACGTGGCAGTCATGGTGACTGGGTCACCTGACCGTTGCAGATGCTCTCAGTTGGGTGATTGAACCAAAACACCTTCTCGGCCCTCTCCTCTCCGGCCTGGAGCTTTTCCCTGCAGCTGCCTGTGTAACTACGCACGCGGCTGTGGCCAGGGGAACCTAAATTGGGGTCTCCTGGAGGATTTCAGGGAAGCTTATTTCTCCAGATAAAAGTGGCGGGTGTGGCTGGGGTGATGCTTTCTGCTCTTTCCTGCCTTTGATGCAGGTGAAGGCGTCAACAGGGAGCCGGCTTCTGACCTTGAGAGACAGGTGGGGGGAGTAGCAGAGATTTGATGCTGATTTTCTCTGAGGTACTGATCTGATACCAAGTGTCCTAGACGCCTGTTGATGTGGAGAAGAATCCCTGCTTGTTTGAGCCTCTCGAAACCTAGCTTTTACTCGTAGCCAAAAACATTCCAAAAGATGTGCCGTCGTCACTTTCAGGGAAGAAAATAGCTTAATAATTACAATAATACTTTAAGGTACTTTGTCATTCTTTTCTCCTTGAAATCTCCCAGGAAGAGGAGGACAAGTCACCAAGTCTTTTCATTAGTGTCTTTGTTGCTATTGTTGGCGAGACGCTTACGTCCAGTGCATGCCATGTTGGGACTCTGTTACAGGGATGTAGGCTTTGGCCATCACCAAAGGGACCCCACAGGAGACGACCACCGGGAGGAGTTCGCATGGGGTAGACCGGGGCCAGCAGACTAAGACCCATTGGCCACGTCTGCCTGTTTCTGTAAGGTTTGATTGGGAATGCAGCCATTCGTATTGGCGGTTGACCTTTTGTCTGTGTGCTTTCATGCCACGGCGGCAGAGTCGAGATAGATTCCATATTGCCAGAGTCTAGGATGTTCACTGTCCGTCTCTGTGCAGAAAAAGTGTGCTGACCTCCGGACTAGACTGTCAGGTTCTAGAGACCAAGGAGGGAGCGTCCGTGTCCAGCAGGCGGGCCGTGGTTTTGTCCACACCATGAAGTACAGGTGGGAGCTCGGCGTGGTGGGAATGGGGGTGGGGAGGAGACCGGGGCTCTGAGGAGCCTACTAAATACCCCAGAGAGGAAGGTTGAGTGTGTAGGCATCAGACACACCCGGAACGTTCCAGTCATGACATCAGATGCGCCCGTTCTTCCCTCCAACCCTTCCTTCCCTCCTGTTCTAGGTGTTGTTGTGAGCCAGGTGGGGAAACAGAAATAAATCCCACCATGGCTCCCCTCCCCCACTGCAGATTTCTGAGCCTAAGGTGGGCCCATGGTATTGGATGCCACATAGAAGTTTCGAGCTTAAGCTTTGTCTTTAGATGGGACCGGACTTCTAATGCCTAGAAATAAATGAATTACCGCAAAGCTTTTGGAAAAATACAGTCTTCGCTCAAGATTTTATCCAGGGATGGGGAAGAACAATTTACAGAGTGTGTTTGAAGGGAGTTGCAGGACAAGGGAAAGTTCTACTCAAATGTTATCCCGTCATACAAAGGCTACGGAGGGGAGTTTGGAAATGTCTCATGAAATCACGTGTGTGTCTCTCCTGTGACTCACAAATCCACTTCTGGGTGTTTACACAAAGTTGCATCGGGGAACACTGTGAAAAGCATCCCCAAGGCTATTATCGCGGTGCCACCTACACCGGCAACAATTGGAGACACCCCGGGTGTTCTTGGGGAGGGGACTGGCGGAGGGAAGGGCCGCTCGCCGACACTAGGACACGGTGCATCCATGAGTGCGCGAGGACCCTCTTTAGGATTTCAAGTGAGGAAAGCCAGGTGGAGAGAAGAGGAGAGCATGTATCTAGCAAAGGGGGTAGGCACGTGTGGCCCCTCTCCCCCTCCTGTCTCGAGACTGTCCGGGACAGAGGCCTCCAGAGCCGGGTGATGGCGCAGCTCAGCGCGCACTGTCCCTGCGCCCGCACCTGTCCCTCTGCGGTGACAGCCCGCTGAGCGTTTCAGGCTCCAGCGCGTTATGGGTCTGCTGTGTCAGAAAGTTCAAGACCTCCAAAGATGAGTTACGTGCTTTCACTTCCCAGAAAGCCACCTGTCCAGATTTGCTGGCTTTTACTGTGATTGTAAGTGGCTGGCAGTGGTAATGCTGCGTCGTAGGTGCTGAAAAAAACGACAGTTCAAGCAGGTCCCTTCCAGGTGCTGTTTTCACACGGGCTTAGAAGCTGCCTTTTCTTAAGAAACTCCTGCTTTGGAGAGAAGTCTTTTGAAGGTGGTATCTTTACATATTTCAGGCTCTGCGATCCTACCCGTGCCCACACCTGTGGGGACAGCCCGTCCAGCAGCCGCCTCCCACGAACCCTGGACTAGAACCCCCTCTCCTGCTGTGCTCGCTTCGCGTAGCCGGTGAGGGTAACAGCTGCAGCACTGTCCTGCTTTATGAGTCTGTCCAGGTGTCTGGAACTCAGGGGTGCCCGGCTGGCTCAGGCCATAGAGCCTGTAACTCTTGATCTCAGGGTCATGGGTTCGAGCCCCAAGTTGGACGTGGAGCTGACAAAAAAAAAAAAAAAAGGCAAATCTTTGGAACTTTGAATTCGGGCTCAGCTTGCCACTGTTGGTCTGTCGCAAGTATGCTGGGCTGCAGAAACTCCAAGAAGCAGAGAAGCCAGGGTGGTTGTCCCATCTGTCTTCACTGTCCCCCAAATAATAGTTGATGTCCTCACCCCCACTATGTCAGAATTGGGACTGTACCTGGAGATAGGGCCTTTAAAAGGTAGGGCTACATTAAAATGAGGTTATCAGGCCCTCCTGCTATCCCCCGGTGTCCTTAGGGTCGGACACACAGCAGCGTGCGTGTTGCACAGAGGAATGGCTGGGTGGAGAGGCAGCAGAGGGACAGCCCTCTACACACCGAGGAGAGAGGCCTCAAAGAAAACCAGCCCTGCCCCCTCCTCGATCTTGGACTTCCAGCCTCAGAGCTATTGAGAAGATGAATTTCTGTTAAGACGCCCGCCTGAGCCGCTAATACGCGTTGCCTCGCTCCCGGTTCCTGATGGAGTCCTAGCGTCTGTGTCCCCCTGGATGCCCCCCCCCCCAACTTTTCTCACGCTGTCACTGCTCACCAGGCCGGTTTATGTTGGCGGGAAGGAGGACCAGTTGGGCCTTCCATGATAGAATGGTCCCTTTGCTGTAAGCTGCCTCCTGGCTTTATTTTCTGGCCGATAAAACACATGTCTTGGTACATCTTTGTTCTTGAGTAAACGAATGCCAAGGTGCCCACCGTGCGCCCACAGCCACTGCTCTGAGCACATGCTAGACGGAAGGGAAGCACGTTTAACAGAGTGAGGCTTATTTATTTTTCCCAAATCAAGACACATCCGCTGGGGGCAAAATCGTGACATTCAGGTCCATCAGAAAATGACGGCTTCTTTTATAGCCGGCTACCCAAAGGCCAGGGCCAGCTCTCTGCCTGCCTTTCTGTGCACTTGAGACAAGAAGGATTGGAATGTTTTGTCCAAGACCTGGCTCTCAGACGCAGGAGGCTTTCAGCTTGGACTCTTATGGTTGCGCCTCTGTCTCAGAAGTTCATTGATCTCAGACCTGGCAGCCTCCTCCGGAGAGAGGAGGTTGAAGACGGAGCAGCTGGCTCGGATGTCTGTTTTGTCCAGGAGCCCCGAGGGGTGTGGGGGTGCACGGCCGCTCCGGCCCTGGCTGCAGGCCCTCCTGGAAAGCAGCGCAGGAGATCGGGACATGGAATGCTTGTCTCGAGTCCCAGCTCGCACTCCTTTCTGGGGGCAATCTGTTCTTTTTTTTTTTTTTTTTTTTAAGATTTTATTTATTTATTTGACAGAGAGAGACAGCCAGCGAGAGAGGGAACACAAGCACGGGGAGTGGGAGAGGAAGAAGCAGGCTCCCAGCAGAGGAGCCTGATGTGGGGCTCGATCCCAGGACTCTGGGATCACGCCCTGAGCTGAAGGCAGACGTTTTAACGACTGAGCCACCCAGGCGCCCCCTTTTTTTTTTTTAATATTTTTTTATTATATTATGTTAGTCACCATACAGTACATCCCTGTTTTTGATGTAAAGTTTGATGATTCATTAGTCTGTTGTGACGGTGGAGGAGATCAAGTTGGAGTCCGATTTGGTGATTTCCGACAGAAATCAGCAGTCGTCAGGATTTTCCAGGCTAGCAAGCCCAGCATTCTTTAGGTTCCTTGTCAGTAATTAAAATTCAAAGTTGATTGTTTTAGGAGCGCCTGGGTGGCTCAGTCGGTGAGGCGTCTGCCTTTGGCTCAGGTCATGATCTCAGGGTCCTGGGATCGAGTCCTGGGTCGGGCTCCCTGTTCAGCGGGATGTCTGCTTCTCCCTCTGTCTCTGTGCATGTGGTCTCTCTCTCTCTCGCTCTCTCAAGTAAATAAAATAATCTTTTTATTTTTTTTTAAGATTTTATTTAAAAGTTCAGGTGAATGCTGACAGCGATGGGTCCTGATGGGACGGGGCCGTGTGTACTGGGGGTTAAAAGTCTCTATCAAGTACAAATCCTGTCTTTGTCTGATGTTGGCTTTTCTGTGGTTTTGAATGTCTTAAGGAATTGTGAAATCACGTAAGACACTTTTACTACGATTGTTTTCACGGGTGTTTGAGGTGACGGTCATCCAGTGTCGTGTGTGCCATGGCACGGAAGTTTAATTGACACGAGTGGACACCGAGAATCAGATGTTTTTAGCTGAAGCGTAGTTAACCCGCAGCGTTCTCCTGGTTTCAGGTGTGCAGTATAGTAATTCAGATCTGTACAGTACTCGGTGCTCCGATGAATGCCCTCTTAATCCCCTCTGTGTTGAAAATATGGGACACTTCATGAATTTCCTGTCATCCTTGCTTAGGGCCGTACTAAGCAGGCACGATAAGTAGATGTTTGATTCGTGGTTGGTTGGAAGGTGATCCGAAGGCTGGACGTTGACTTTAAATGGTGCCCCGAGAAGGTACCGTGACGAGGGAGGGGTAGGAAGTCATGTCACACGACCAGCACTTGGAGGCTTCCAGGGAGATGTGCATCCCGTCCAGCAGCCCCAGAGGAGCGGTGCCGTGGGCTCGAGGGAGGGCACACTCTCTCCCTTCAGATAATCGGCAGGCTGCCCGTGGAAGAGGGCATTGCCACAGAGCGCAGGCGTGGGGCTGCGGGCAGCGGTGGGGGCCGGCAGCTCTTTGGCCCCCTGGGAACCCCAAGAGGACGGGCGCCACATCCAGCCCAGGATGGAGCGTCGTGCCTGCTCCGGATAGGGCCTCAGTGAATATTGGCTGAATTACACTGATCAGGAAGAATGTGCCAAAACAAATGCTGTAGACTTGGAACGAGTTAGGACATCAGGTAATGAGCGCGCCTCCCTGAGGAGTTTCGCAGAAATGTCCGCACCTTTCTGGGTGGTTCCGCGTGGTTCCGGGTGGGGTGCTGCGTTACAGGGGGTTGGACCGCGTCCGCGCCCCCGTACCCGGCTGACTGTCAGGTCACCTGGGACCTTGTTAAAAGTATGGATTCCAGGTTCTGCTCTCCGGGTTGGAGATGACATACAGTCCTTCCAGGGGTGATTCCCATGGACAGAACGGTGACCATCAGATTCAGCTCAATTCTTCTGTTTTTATGTTTCCTGATAAAAGCTAGCCTGGTGTCCGAGTGTGGGTATTGCTCAGTTCGGGCAGATACTGTAATTCACATGGGACTGACCGCATCCAGCAGGGATGTGACTTGTATTTCGACTTACCTGGCCCTGTTCTGGGCACAGAGATGACAATTCCTTCTCGGATCTGCGTTTAGTGGAAAGAGACAGACAAATCCAGTAAATACGCTGTTCCTTGGAAGGTGGATTCCGGTGCGGACAAAGGTGTGCGGGGAGTCGGGGGGTGTGACTGAGTTCTGTAGGACGGCCCGGGGAAGGTGTCTCCCAGGAGGCAGCACTGGGGCAGAGGCCCGGAGAGAGAGGGAGCGAGGTCCGTGGGGAAGGGTGTTCCAGGCTGAGGGAACAGCCAGGGCCCAGGTCCTGAGAAGGACGTGTGCTTCCATGTGTGGGGAGCCCCAAGGAGGCTCCAGTTGGAGCACGGTGGGCGTGCTGTGGGAGAGGGGGCGAGAGACAAGGGGGAAGGGGGGCTTTGCTCTGGTTGAGAGCTACGTGATCAAGAAGGTAAAATGCCAGATTGAGATGCCTTTTATAACATGCAAGGTGAGCGGTCCCAGAGCAGCTGAATACGCATGGGGGGTTCAAACAAGGGGTCCCAAACATAGACGTAAATCAGTGTCGACTGCAGAGCAGCCGTGTGAAGCCGTGAGATGAGATGCGGTCTCCCGTGAGCCGAGACAGGCGAGGCCCAGGGACGGGCTCTGAGACACCCCAAAGCTTGGAGGCTGGGGACGTGAGGAGGAATCAGCCGAGGGCCCTGGGAGAGAGCAGCAGGGAGATGGAGGGGGCTCGAAGGTGATGGCATCCCAGAGCCCCAGGGGATGCAGAGAGTCAGGGACAGGCCCAAATCCCACCATGGCCGAGGGACAAACGTCTAGCAGTTGGCTTTGGTGCATGATGGGGAGAAGAGCTATCCCCATGGGTTTGAGTGAGAAGAGGCTGGGGGATTTGGCAGCCGTGAGTGCAGTGACTTCTGGCAAGGGGCTTCACTGCAGGAGCACCGAGGGGCCATGGGTGGGGAGGCTCTGGGGTCAAGACAGCCGTGTGTTGTTTTCTTTCCAAGATGGGAACTACAACAGCCTGTTCGTAAGCAGGTGGGAGTGATCCTGGTGGGGACAAGTGGATGATGCGGAAGAGGGTTGGGGGCACTGGTGGCATGCTGTCCTGCCTGGGTGGTGGCAGGGGAGGGGGGCTCCAGTGTCTGTGGGGTGTGGCGGGTGTTAGGAGGAGGGAGACGGTGTCTGTCTCTACGTTTGTCTCTACCAGTGGCTTTTAATGATGGTACGGAAGAGCTCTCACATGTGTGTTGGAGATCTTGCCAAGGTCAACATGTTGCAATCTTTCCAGCCAAGTCTTAGTTTTTCCCATTTCTAGAATGTTCTGGAAGGTTTCTGTGTGGCTGTTCTATACCCTAATTAGGAAAATATTTGTGTTTCACTGGCATAGAAACAAAAGAGGGATGCATCCATCATTTCTCCTTTGGGTTAGCATTTTTTCAAAATATCTGGACACCATAAAAACGTGGAGATCAATGGAGATTTAGATTTAATGTCGTTTCCTGAGAGGAATTTAATTGGAAGGGCTTTAAAAAATCTTTTTAGCAGAGAATGATCTTTTTGATCGCCATATGCCTATTAAAACATTTTTCCCCCTCATGGGTTTAACGAGAAAAAAACCATCAAAGCCTATTACAAACCACATAGAAGTAGCCGGTTTCTTAAATGGCTGGCTTGAAATTAGCAAAGGCTGGCAAACCCCAAAACAATGGCCTTTCTTTGTTACCTCTTCCCGGTTTGGGCCGATCAGACAGCATGCAAAGAGGTGATGCAAAATGGAGATAACACTTTAGATTTTAAGAAGTCATTATGAAGGCTGCGTCCCATCCCACAGTGAGATAAATGTGAGGATTCTTGGGTCATCACTCACTGTGTATAATTGTCAGTGTTGCTAGAAGGTGTTCCTACCTTTGTGACACCTAGGCCTTAAGTCACGCTTTCTGCTTTCAAAGCCCGTAATGGTAGCATTGTACGTGTGTTTTCATAAAATAAACCGCGAGAGGCTCACCTGGCATGCCCGTTTGGCCGATCAGTTTTAAATCTAATACAGTGTATGGACAGTTATGGGTCGTGTGATCGACAGTCTGTGTCCCTATGCTAATTGTTTTGTGTTTCACACAGTATTAAAACTGATTACACTGCCTAGACAGATAGCATCATAAAACAGAGGGAAGGTTTTTTTTTTTTTTTTTTTTTTTTGTCTTATTATTAGGTGGTAAAATCTGGAAAGGGCACCTAGTGTTCTTTGTCTCCATTCTCCAGGCACGTGTTAGCTGCTCGCGAAATATTTATTGAAAAAAATAATCTCCCCAAAAGACTTGAAACAATTTCGAAGAGATGTTTGTACACCAGTGTTCTTAGCAGCAGAAAACAGCCCAAGTGCCTGTTGATGGATGAATGGACAAACGCAATGGGATGCATCCATACGGTGGATTATTATTCAGCCCTAAGAAGGAAGGACGTTCTGACACCTGCTACAACGTGGGTGAACCTTGAGGACATGTGCTCAGTGGAATATGCCAGACGCAGAGAGAGAAATACTGTGTTGACGCCACTAGAGTGGTCAGATTCGTAGAGTCAGAAAGTGGGACGGTGGGTGCAGGGGGCTGGAGGAGAGAATGAGGAGTTGGTGTCTCATGGGGACAGAGTGTCAGTTTGAGGGAGATAGACAAGTTCTGCAGGTAGATGGTGGGACTGGCTGCTCAGCCCTGACCTGTATACGCAGATTTTCTGTGTATTTCACCGCAATTTAAAAAAATGAATCTTAATGCCGAGAACAATGGCGAAAAATAACACTTGATAATAATGGTAGGTTGACGGTCTCGTCTGTTGCTGCAGCAAATGTGTATACGTTTTGCCTGTGTGTGTGTGTGTGTGTGTGTGAGTGTGTGTGTGTGTGTGTGTTTTAAACATCGATTAAAAACTGACGATATTTGAAGGTAGGACCTGGGTGAAGCTTATCCCATGTCTCTTCTGAAAGATTAGATCTGAAATAGCTTTTCAGTTGCATTTACCGACTCCTGAGCGAAAGGGAGCATTTAGCGAACCTCTGGAAATACCTTGCGGTTAAGACATTACACCTTTGATGAAAATCTGTTTAAACTCCTTTGGAAAATGTGCAGAAAGAGCTGATTTTTAAGCTAAAACGATGTCTCCTAAGATCCCTGGAAACCTATAATGGGTTTTGGGGAGTGGTTAGTTGTCTCTTTGGGAAGGAGGAGGCTACCTTGCTCTCTGGAAATAGAAATTTCCCTCCCTCCACTGTCACCCCAATACGGGGACAAACCTGCTTTTGAACTTTCGGGTTGGGGCACCTGGGTGGCTGGGTTGGTTAAACTTAAGCATCTGACTCTTGGTTTTGGCTCAGGTCATGATCTCAGGGTCGTGGGATGGAGCCCTGGGTCGGGCTCTATGCTTAGCGCGAAGTCTGCTGGAGATTTTCTGTCTCTCTCTCCCTCTCTCAAACGAATAAATCTTTAAACAAGAATAAAAAATTAAAAAGCACCGTTTAGCATGAATTTTCTTTTCCATGGTAAAGAGGATCGTTATTTTCACTGGCATCTGTGAATGAGGTCTAGCTTTGTGACTTACACGGGAGTCAGCACAATCCACCTTCATTCCGCCATCGGTGGGATTGTCTCCTGACAGCAGCTGGATTACGTAAGCCCAGAGGCCCAGGGAAACCCAGCTGGGGAGGTGCCCCCGGGGCTGGGACATCTCCATTGGAAAGGGGCCCTTTGTGCTTTTTCTCCACTTCCCTAGCCCCCTCCCGAGTTCACCTACACAGAGGGAGGGGATGGGCAAGCAGATGGAAGCATCCAGGCCACCTGTCACTGAATATCCCTTTGCAAACAAGCAATGTGGCTTACAATTCTTCTTCTAGAAGCTTGGTGGATATGAGGCTGCTTATAGCAGCTTCCCCATCAATGCATGCTTGGCTTCTCTGTCCAAGGGGCAGAGGACCAGACTCCTGGACTGTTTTGATCCCTGAAGATAGGCCACCATGTGCAGCTCCTTGGCCAACAACCCACACCTTCTCCAGGTGGGACGCCGGCGGCTGTGAGCCCAGTGGTGACTGGGCTCCTGATCCTGGCCCCGGCTTTGCCGGTCAGCAGTCAGGGCAGCCCTGAATTGGTGACCACCCCCAGGTTGTTGTCTCTAGTCTCTGCAGCCAAAAGCATAGGTGGAGCCTTAGAATGCCAGGTGAGGCAACCTAGGGTCCACGTTCCCGTGTAAGGACGAGCACAAGATCTGGGAACCCACAGACACAGCTTCATGAGGGTGGTGGGTTTGGAGGGTCTGCTCTCTTCTTTCCAAGCATGCTCCGACGCTGTTGCTGCACACAACAAAAATTGTCCTTGGACCTGGGAGGCTGATGCCCTGGCTGGGCTGCCGGGGGCTGACCCTCTGTCTGTCCGGTCCCACGGGGTGTCCCTGCACACTGGGGGAGGTCCACACGCCAAATGGCTTTCCTTGTCTGAATTTTTTTTTTTTCCCTTTCTTAAGATTTATTTATTTTAGAAGAGAGCACCTGCCAGCAGGGATGGGGGGAGGGGCAGAGGGGGAGAGGGAGAATCTCAAGCAGACTCCGTGCTGAGCGCAGAGCCTGAGGCGGGGCTGGATCTCACGATCCTGAGATCATGACTGAGCTGAAACCAAGAGTTGGACACTTAACCGACTGAGCCACCCAGGCGCCGCTTGCTTGTCTGAACTCTACGAGCAACAGCTAAACGTAGACGCAGTGATTTTGAAGGCTGAAATTCTTGTCTCCATTTTACAGATGACCAAACTGAGGTCACAGGATGACTGTACAGCGAGCTAGTGGTAAAGTGGAGACCAGATCCGATTGCTTTGCTGTGGGGCCTCTGTCCCTGGCCTTTGCCGCGTGGAGGGACATCTGGTCAGTCCACTTTGGGAGACAGGCTTGGAGCTCTTCTCTGGAGACCAGGCCGAGGCACCTGCTGAGGCTGTGTTCGGAGGGAAGCACTTGGAGACGTAGTCACGGAGAATGCGTGCAGCTGAGAGGGGCGTCGTGGGCTGGGCTCCAGGGAGTGGGCTCTGAGCAGAGCATAGCTGTGGGGTGCTCATGGCGTGCTCTTAGGGTCCACACCCATGAAAGGGGAGGACGAAGCAAGAGTGGGCGAGGGGAGGGGGTCACACTGTGATGAAGCCCAGGGACCGTCTCTCCTGCCCCACAGGGCACGTGGGAGCTAGAAGGACCCTGCAGAGTTGGCCCGACTTGGGCAGAAATGGCCAGGCCTTTATTATACAGTATCACTCCAGTCTTTACCTGCGGCTGTCCCCGGGAAGGGCATGACCTTGCGGGGGGGGGGGGGGGGAGGGGCAGGTGACCTCTCTTGCCGCTGGGCAGCTCAGCCTGCACCAGTGGGGGATCTGGGCAGCACACACAGGTTTACCCCTGCGGGGTCTGAAAGGGCATTTAAAATCCCAGGTGCGTAAAGAACTCTCTTGCCTTCTGGGGGTAGGGGCGGGGCTCGTGGACTTCCCCTCAGTGGGAAGCCAGTCTTCCTGCTGCTCTCCTGCACTCCCAGCGGCGGGCTGGGAGAAGAGTGTGAGAGAAAGTGCGTCAGTGTTGTGAGTAGTCACCTTTGCTCAGCATTGACAGCAGGAGGACAGGGCTGCTGAGGATGGGGCCCTGGCACCGGGGGGTTCTCCTGCGCCCCCTCCCCTGCCCCCCCAACTGCATCCAGTCTGTGCCTGGTCGCCTGTCGCTGAAGTGGTGTGCGTTCCACACCATGGTGGCCACAGAGGGTAAGGCCCAGTCACCAGAGGGGCCGTGGGGGGGGGGGAAGCTGGGAGCCCAGCAGAAGCCAGGAGAGTCACTGCAGCCCGGAGACCCCGGGGAGGGCATCAGACCCTGGAAAACCCATCCAGAGAGCTAGAGCTAACTGGCTCCCGTGTATGGGGACTAGACGGCCCTGCTCGCTCGCTCACGCATTCAGCCGACCTTTACTGAGCCCTGCGCTCAGAGCTGCTGGCCCGAAGCCACTGGGGCGCTCCATGGAGGTGCAACTGGGGAGGAAGAGAGGCACGGACGGCTTGAGAGATTCGGGAGTGCCACAGACCAGACAGACACAGGGACCAGGGAAGGGGAGCCTGAGGGCAAAGGAAGGGAGGTGGCGGGTCTTGGGCAGCCAGGGGACAGAGTGGGGAAGAAAGGCCTGCGGCCTGCAAACAGCCTTGGTGGCCCTGGGATCTGAGCCTGAGCCAAGAGTGGGTGCTCCTGACACACGGGCCACCCCCCCCCATGGGGTTTCAGCATGTGGTCATGTCCGTGTGGGCACTGCCGGCTGCAGGGACCAGCCCCAGTGCCCTGGGGGGGACTGCTGAGGATGCCATGCCCGCCCTGGAGCTAATGCGTGCCCCCTCTGATCTGTGTCCTGACTAGCGGCAAAGCAGGGGTGGGGTGAAGGTCTGGTGGGTAATTTGATGCGAGCCCCGCTCTGCATGGTGCTGAAAGTCAGCCCTGAAGCAAGAGGAGAAACAGTCACACCACCCCCTTAGAGAAATTAAAACATTCCGGTGTACCAGGCACCCTTCCGGCTGCACCACCCGTAAGTTCTCTCTGTGCCCCCAGAACAGCACTCTGGATCGTCCCACTTTGCGGTGGATGGTGCCGACAGCAGCGCCCAGAGAGGGTGTGTCATTGACCTGAGGTTCCACAGCCAGCCAAGAGGAGGCCGAGTCAGGGCTCAGATCCAGGTCTAACAGACCCTGAAGCTGCTGTTTTCTGTCGTGCAGCTCTGCTCCTGGGACCGTAGGTAGACGACAAACTTGAAGCCAGCGTCCTGTGAATGGACATAGTTGCCAGCACGTTTCAGGGGCCTGGGCTGTGGGTGTGTGATAAAATCTCCCCCAGTCTTCGCCTCTGCAGTCTTCCTGACAGGGACAGGTTGTCTGGAAGTTTCAGAACTCAGGGGCCACCCCCTCCCGGCAGGAACCACCCCACCACCCCAGGGATGGGTGTTCATGGCAGAGGGAGCAGTAACTCCTAGGTCCAGAAGGATTCTGATTTGGGGAATGCATGACTCTTAGGTTCTTAAAACAGGGACCCCCCCCACATCAACCCTCCTGCACCCCAGATTCTGCTCTCTCCACTGCCCCCGCCAGAATCAACCTGCCAAGCCCTGAGCATTCATGCACACCTTTCACTGGGCCGTGCACTTGTGGCCATGCTGGTTTTCCCAAAAGGAGCAGGGGGAATCCACATGGCTCCCGACACGTGTTTTTCTAGTAGGAGCCCCGTCGGAATAGTAAAGCATGGGTGTGCGTGCACACGGAGCCCGGGTAAATTGCGTAATCAAGCTCCTCTTAGCTAAGTTCTGTAACATCTGTTTGTGTTAAGTGGAGCCCTTTGAAAATGATTTTTTCCCCTTCTTTAGAAAACACCCTTAATTTTAGATTGTGGAGAAATGGCATGTGGCAGTTACTCTTGCTTTCTTCGACAAGATGTGTTTAAGTAAATGAAATTCGTCTCCAGAACTGAAGCGTAGAAAGACCCTGATTAACAAGATCAGCACCGATAATCACGTGTAATAGCTGTGGGCAAACAGCCCCGCGTGGCTGGGATGGAAAGCGCTGCTGCTGGGGGTCTGTGCGCTGGCAGCCTTCCGCAGATGGGCTGCTAATGTAATTAGGAATCGTTGTGTTAAATGAGCCATTATTTAAATTATCTGCTAATTTTCCTATCTATTAACCTGCTGAAAAAGAGACCGTGATATCTGAGAAATCTCTGGCTGCTCATCGCTAACTGGGCGTGTAACTCCTCTCTTCTCTGTAACGCAGCATTTTACCTTGTTGCGGCCGTAAGCAAACGGCCTTCTGTGAGGTTACTGCCCCGTGCGTCGCGGAAGATGGAGGGGGGACAGACAGTGGGAGACAGACATGCACGGTCCGCGTGTAGGGTCCGGCTGGTGGTTGGACGGTCACATGATTCGGAGCCCCACGAGGCTCTTCGCTTTCCTGGCCATGCTGTTTTTGTTTCGATCAGGCTGTTTGAGGGTATTTGGTGTTCGGGGTGCATGAGGCAAGGGTTGCATGAGTCCACCTTCCCTTGGTTCTCCCTGGCCTGAGACGCTGGTGGGGGCAAGGCGGTGGGGCAGGAAGGGGCCCGTTACTGCCGGGATTTCGGGGAGGCGGCAGAGCGCGGCTCCAGCCGTCCGCGGGAGAGCCAACAGGTGGAGGTCTCCATCCATCAGGTTTGTGTGTTTTGGGTTGTCGGTGCTCCCAGGAGCGTCCCCTCCCTGGCACCGCAGGCCTGCCGTGGATGCTGAAGGCTCTGGAAGCTGGACTAAGTACCAGGGCACAGGGGTGGGCCCCACAACCGCTGCTGGCATTTTGAGTCTAACTTGGGTTGTCCTGGATGTTGAAGAGCTGCGTGTGTGGTTATTGGCTAAAGCGGCTGGGACGTTAAGTGAGCCCGCCCTGGCCATCTCCAGGGAACCTGAGTACTGCGCACACGGGTATCAGGAGTACTTCGGCCTCTTGAACGGCCTCCTCCTTCTTCCAGCTTCTGGGCAGGTGCACTCTCGTCTCTCCTCCCAGGTGTTCGCTCACGTGTGTTCTTCCCCCTGCAGCTCAGGTGATGAGCAAATTCCTGTTAGTTGTAGTCATTAATGGGGATCATCAAAAAGAGACCAGAGAATGCGTTTGGCCCTTCGGCAACTTACAAGCTCGTTGAGAGAAGTTGGCAATGTGGAGAAATGAGAGGCCAGTAAAGACCCAGACCGCCAGGAGTGCCTGTCAGAGTCACGCCAACACCAAATGAGAAAAATGAAACCCCATCAAATGTGCCATTTGAAACATGAGTGAGCTTTGTTTAGGCAGGGCGGGGATGAGGATAAACTCCTGACGGTCCCCAAAAACATGCCTAAAGGGAACGCCCCGAAGAAACTGTTGGAGTCAAGGAACCAGCCCTTGGCCAGAGGTCCCTGGGGTGTCATGGAATTCGTGTTGGTGGCCGCTGAGGACTGACCTCCGTCTTCCATCTCCTGCTGAGAACTACCCGTGGACTCAGCTCCAGCAGTGGTGCTCGCTCCCTGAGAGCCTGCACCGGGGAGCAGGTAACTCACCTGACTGTGTTTACCCCTCACACGCCCCCCATGGGAGCACTCCACCCGCCTCCGAGGTCAGGGAGCAGAAGGAGCCTGCCCAGACACAGGTCCGTGAGCAGTGGGGTGCCCCTTGATCCCGGGCTCTGTCCCTGCTCAGCAAGGTGGAGAAGAAGCTCTCTGACACGCGAACAGACTGCCCGTCCACATTCAAAACCTATCCAGTTCCCACCCACCGGTAACTGGTGCACAGTGGTTGTCCTTGTTTCGGGATTATTCAGTGCGGTGGCGTCGTGCAGCTCTGGGCGGGACTGGGGGGCCCGGAGGGTATTGTTGAAGAAGTACACGTCTCAGAGGGAAGTGTTTGCTTAGGGGTAGTAGGATTCTCACACATCTTCTCTCATCTTCTAGAATAGATGGTCTAAGATCTTGATCTTTTGTGTGTAATTCATAGGTGTGCAGTACAGACTTGTTTTATAAAGGAATAAACATATTTCTTTGGCCCAGAATACGTAACTCTGCTACTTAGTGTCCACTCAGTAAAAGTGTGTCTGTCTCCGACTTGTTATAGTCCACGACTGTTGGTTTATTGAGCACCTACTATGCCCTGGGTGCTGTCCTTGGTGCTGGGGATGAAGAAGAGAACCACACCAGGGCCCGCCTCCTGCAGGGCGTCCTGTGCTGGGCGGATGTCATCTGGAGAAGACCGTTGGACTCTATCCAGCATGGAAATGGTGCACCAGGGGCTGGAGACACACAATTCCCAGGAACGATGCGTAAGGTGTTTCCAAGAGCACAGAGGAGGGAGCTGTCTGCAGGGGAGATGAGAAGGTGGGTGGGCGTGGTGGGGAAAAGCAGGAAGGTGGTGTTTCTGAAGCTTCCGGGGGGACTGGTCAGTAGTGGCCAGTGCTGCTTACAGGCTCCTGAGCAGGCAGAGACCCCGGGGAGCCTGGCTGGCCTGGAGCGGTAAGACAGAAGCCCCACCTCAGCAACTTGAGGGGGAAAGGGAGGTGAGGAATCCAGACAGGCGCTAACTCACTGATGCTCGCCTGTGACGGGGGTCCAGGGCAGAAGCTCCGGGAAGTGTGTTTGGGTTTTTGTTGATTCTAAGAAGTGACCAAAAACTTGTCCTATCAACTCCTGTCGTCCTGGACCTTCCTGGGTCTTTTGACCTGGACTGTAGGTGGCTTTTGAGGACAGGCCTGTGGACGTGTCGGTCCTTCCTGCTGGGTGCCTAGCTCTGCAGGGCCCGTGTCTGCTGCTTTCCCGCCAGAGGGCCCTGTGCTGGCCCAGGGTTGGAGCAGCGAAGGCCAGCGGCCCTCAGAAACAGGCCCCAGCTCCTCATGTCACATGTTGCTGTGTTCTAGAAGAAAGGGAACACGAGTTCCCCAGCGTAGGCAGGGAAGGGGACTCGTGCCCCCAGGCAGCGCATCTGTACCCTGCTGTCAGGTGGGGACATTGTCTTCACTTCTAGGTCATTTCCAGTTGTGTTTTGGGAATCCAGACATTCCCCGAGTTTGAGAGACCGTGCGTGCATTTTCAATGTCCCTTGATGGGGCTGAACGACGTGTTCCGGGGTTAGACCATCGTGTGTGTAGACTCGAACCCAAGGAAGCAGGAGACGATTCTGGAAGTTCAGGATGAAGGCACCCGCAGAGGACCAGGCAGGTGGTGGAGTCGGGCTAAGAGGCGGCCTGCACCCAGAGCCTTGGAGGTTCGGTCCTTCCAGAGCGGATGGGGTGAAATGCATGGGGCAGCGGGCACTAAGCTGCTTCCTCCGTGGTTGAGACCCCTTCCCAAGGGCGAGGCGCGGCTCTGGCTGGAAGTCAACACACACATTGCTGGCTTCCAGCATCGGCTCGAGGAAAAAGGTGTTGGTTTGTTTGCCGTGAGCCTGAACCACAGCCCATGGTGTTTACCCTGGACGTCCGTCCCTTGCCTGACTTGGGGCTGCCTCCTCTCTTGGGGCGATTTCTCTCCTCAAGTATAAGCTCTAGGAACAACCGGGGTGGCCAGTTTTGCTGAGCCGTGACTCCGAATTGAATTTTCTTGCGAGCTGGCCCCTGCTGAACTAGCTGGGAAAGAGAGGGTCCTACTGAATGCCTGGAGGATGGTTAGGCGTTGTCTGCATGTAAAATAATGTAGTCTGCATTCTCGTGCGACTTTCTCTGCTTTCGTGCCCCCTGCCTCTGCAAAGGGGGGCATTGTGCATTGCAGTAGAGGTAGGCATGGGGGGTGTGAAAGCTGTCCGTTCTGGTATGATGCAGAGGCCGTGGAGGGGAATGTCTACCCAGAAATCCTTGGTCACTGGGGCCATTATGCCAAGGACAGTAGTCTTGTGTCCCTCTGACCACGCCGTGTTGCACAGGAGCATTTGGCGCGGACGTGGGCGCTCCTGGCCGACCACGAGCGTGGGCAGGAAGGATGCTCATGTTAGAATTTAGAGCTTTGAGGGGCACCTGGGTGGCTCAGTCATAAGCGTCTGCCTTCAGCTCAGGGTGTGATCCCAGGGTCATGGGATTGAGCCCCCCCCATCAGGCTTCTCCGCTAGGAGCCTGCTTCTTCCTCTCCCACTCCCCCTGCTTGTGTTCCCTCTCTCGCTGGCTGTCTCTCTCTTGTCAAATAAATAAATAAATAAATAAAATCTTAAAAAAAAAAAAAAAGAATCTAGAGCTTTGATTGCCTGTGACTTTCAATGACCGATGAAGTACTCATCACTTTTGTACAATTGGTGTTTGGTTTGGTTTTGTATTTTTCGGGTGATTGATGTGTCTTGCCACGTATGCTCAGCCACGCTCTCTGCTTTTAAAGGCGTGGGAGTCCCTGATTGGCCTCATGAAGGAGTCCTGTTGCTTTTTCTTCTCCTTCGCCTCTCTGTGCTTTCGTCCAGGCAACTCGAAAAGCTCATCTTGCCTCCAGGAACCATTTCAATCTGGACGCAGGGCCCTGTGAGTGGCAGGATGCGCTTCTGTCCACTTGGACCCGGTATCTGCTCTTGGGACAAAAGCCTCGGTGCTTGACGAGCTGCATTTGGAACTTCATTCCCAGGATGGGTGAAGGTCCCATCCTTGCTGTTTTCACTTTGGCGGTTTGTGATACTGTGGCTTGGAAGAAGAAATCTGTATTTGGTCTTATTCCGGTTCCTGGCGGAGCTCCTGAAACCCCAGGAACCGCCCCCCCAGGGGGAGGACTGATGAAGTTGTCTTACGTGGTGCACAGCCAGACCACACCGGGTGACTTAATGAGCTGGCCCTTGGGAAGCTCCCAGGATGGGGAACCAGCCTGCAGGGAGAGTGGAGCCCAGCCTCTCCTCTGGAACACAGAGGTGCTGGGGGTTGAATCAGTCACCACCAACGATTTCTTGGAAATGTGGCATGGGAAGCCAGAGGATTAGGAAAAATGTATCTGATTGGATGTGCAGAGGAGGAACTCATCTCTTAAAAGAATTGAAGTTGAGGGGATTAAAAAAAAAAAAAAACCCACACAGAAGGGCGCCTGGGTGGCTTAGTCAGTTCAGGATCCGATTCTTGATCTCAGTTCAGATCTTGATCTCAGGGTCGTGAGTTCAAGCCCCCACTTTAGGCTCCACACAGAGCGGGAGGAAGCTACTAAAAAGAAAAAACCCTACGGGGATTCTGATGCGCCCACTTTAAGGATCACATTGTGATGAGCCACTAAAATGAGCATGTCCGGGACAAGAGAACTCGGCCCTGTAGGAATATCCGGCCCGCCCGACTGACCTGCGCGGAGCTCAGGTTACTGCCCAGATTACCTGCTCAGACTGCTGGATGCATGGGGGTGGGGGGGGGGGTGTCCCTCCGCATCACTGGTTCCTCTCCCGTCAAATCCCAGGACATGCAGACTTCCCTGGCACCCCTTTGCACGTTTATGAGAAATTCAGACGCAGTCTGCTCCATGTTGTCGTTTGGGAGCTCAGGGCTGTTGGGCATCAACTATTTGAATAGGGAACCAGGTAATTTTTATTCAAGCTGCATGCTGTCTGAAATACCGAAACCTCTCTGTAGGGGAGTGAGATCTTGCACCATTGCTAGTGACTCTGTTAGAAAATGCAGATGAAGAGCAGAATTCATCTTCTAAAGTTAAGGCATAGAAAGTGAACTTTATCATCTTTGTCTTTAGTGCGTTTTATTTTATTTTTTTTTTAAGATTTATTTGAGAGAGAGAGGACATGAGGTGGGGAGGGTCAGAGGGAGAAGGAGACTCCCCACTGGGCAGGGAGCCCGATGCAGGGCTCGATCCCAGGACCCTGGGATCACGACCTGAGCTGAAGGCAGATGCTTAACTCACTGAGCCACCCAGGCACCCCGATTTAGTGCGTTTTAGATTCATGTCATGCCTTAGTCCCCATGTGTGTCTGCCGTCCCTGCAGGTGTCATGGATGGGCTCTTCAGTGGCGGGAAGGGCATCCTCTGAGCTCACAGAATAGGCTCTGGTTTGAGAAGACACGGGCGTTGCATTTGTTGTGCCGAGCTCCAGGGCAGGCGCTCCCAGGACGATTCTCCACCATTTCCACAGCCTCCTGCAGGGGAAAGTCCTCAAACTCAGTAGATCGGGGACTCAGCAGCCGGGTTTGCTACCTGATGCCTGGCAGCCCAAAACCGAGCCTCTCTGGAGCCTGCACATGCGGGTTCAGGGGCACCAACCGTACCTTGTTTATTTTTTCCCCAATCTAGAGCGTTCTTCTACCAAGGGAAAGGTTAGTGTCTTTGATTTTATTTTTGAGAATCATTTAGCTGTTCATTCAACAAATATTTGAGTGTCCACTCTGTGCCTCACCCCGTTCTGGGCACTGGGGACGGAGCAGAGAACAAAACAGCACAAATCCCTGCCCGAGCGCGCACATGCTAGCGGGCTGGAGGGAAGACAGCTCCTGGAGCGTAGGGAGCTGTAGGTGCGGTAGAAGAATGTGTGTGGAGGAAGACAACGTGGGTTCAGACCCGCCCTGCACTCACCCCGGCATGGCCAGGCAGGCCCTCCCCTCGGCACCGGATTGCTCTGTGAAATGGGGGTGATGGTGGTGCTGCCCTCGGAAGGGCCTCGTAAGGATTAAACAAGTTAGTGTATATGAAGCAGTGTAAGGAGTCCCTGGCACACAGTAGGTGCTTTTAGCTGTCCGCCGTTGCTGTGGTTATCCCAGGAGGTGGTGAGCATCATGGGAGCAGAGGGGGTGACCGCAGGGCTGGGGATTGCCATTCAGAGGGGGCACTGAAGGAAAAGAGGGAAGGTGTGCACGGGTACCCTGCAAGAGCAGTCTACACTGGCACAGACCCCGGGAGGAAAGGCCCCCATAGAGCATCTACACTGTCTACGGAATAGCTCGGCGGTCAGCGTGGAGGAGGTGGAGTGAAGTCAGGGCACCGTGGGCTGTCAAGCTGAGGGAGGGCAGGGGAGTGGCGTGCTCTGACGTAGACTTTTGTAGGGTCATGGTGGCCAGCGGTTGAAGTGGACCCAGGGAGGAGGCAGGGACACTGGCTGGGCAAGGGGGGAGATGGTCAGCCGTGGTGGTGAGAAGTGAGCAGACACTGAGTACAGCCTGGAGGAGGAGGCGGCGCACTTTCCTGATGGGCTGGACATGGGGCTCGAAGGAGAGAAGCGTGGAAGGTGTCGCCAGGCTGTTTGGCCTGAGCTGAGGTGACGGGACCTCCCTTAAGGAGATTGGAACGTCTGTGGACGCAGCGGGTCGGCGGGGGGGGGGGGGGGGGGGACTGGGAGTTCAGTTCTGGACACGGCAGGCTTGAGATGGTATGTTTGTGTCCTGGGGCTGCTGTGGTGACGTGCAGACTGGGTGGTCTAACACAGAAATGCCCCCTCTCACAGTCCGGAGGCCAAAAGTCTGACGTCAAGGTGGCTGCAGGGCCGAGCTCCCTCTGGGACCCTGGGGAGGGTCCTTCCTTGCGTCTCCTGGTCCTGGTGGTGGCCGCCAGTCTTCGGAGCACCGTGGCCGGTGCCTTGCCACTCCAGCGTGTGCTTCTGTCACGTGGCCTTCTCCCTGTGTGTCTGTGTCTGCAAGGGGTGTTTTCCTCTTAGAAGGACACCAGTCCTGTTGGATGAGGGCCACCCTAACGGTCTCATCTGAGCTTGATGACATCTGCAAAGACCCTATTTCCAAGTCAGGCCATATGCACGGGTCCCAGGGGGTAAGGACTTCAGTGTGTCTTCTTGGGGGAACAGTTCAACCCCTAACAGATGGCTGTGGGACATCCCAAGTGGAGGTGCTGAGTAGGGAAGGCCTGGAGCTCAGGGGTGGCCCAGGTGGGAGACGCAGGGAGTCACAGGCACGTGGAGGGCACCGAAAGCCGGGTGACTCGGTGAGGTCACCATAGAGCCCGTGTGCCTGGCACCCGGAAGTGGTTGCGGGGCCGATCCGTGGGAAACTCTGGTCCACGAGGGTGACGAGAAGCCCCAGCAGTGAGGCTGAGGTGGGCAGGCAGAGACGCTGGAGGAACACTGGTTGTGCCGTGTCCTGGAATCCAAAGCGAAGACCGTATTTCCAGAAGTTTCCAGAAGGACAGAGTGGCTGACCAAGGGACATCCTGCTGGGGGGCAGGAGGGGTGAAGTAAGAGAAGGACAGACAGCATGGGCTTTGGCAAAATCGAGGGTTTGACCAGAGCAGTGGCATGAGTGTTGAGAGAATTCTAGGCAGAAACTTACCCACCTGGATTTCCTTATCTACAGCTTTTCAAACTTGATTTCCATCCTTTGGGGTCATAGCTGCATGTTCTGGGTTTACTTCTGAAAGGTTTCCTCCTGGTGTGTACGGCGGGCTGTGCGTGTGGACGTGGGATAATGCTGAGCACGGCCTGCCCGCAGACGTCCTTGCTTACTGGGTGTGGGGGGGACGAGTCACAAACCGTGTGACCGCTCGGGGTCACTGGTCACAGGGAGATCCCAGTCCACGCTCACTAGAATGGCCGTCAGGAAGACAACCAGCGATGCCAAAGGGGAGGCAGATATGGAGCAAATGAAGCAGAGGAACAGGGCCCCCATCGCTTGGGGGGTGTAACTCGATGTATCTCCTTTGGAGACATGTTTGGAACTAAAACAACATTAAAAACACACTTACTCTATGACCCATCAAGTTGGGGCCTTAGGTATCCACCCAAAAGGAATGGAAACAGACAACCACAGAAGGACTTCCGCAAGAACGTCCGTAGCAGCCTGCTGACCGGAAGAGGCCAGATGCCCCCCACCCTGCTTGCAAAAGGACAAACCCACACAGTTACACTGATATACTGTCCAGTCCATGGCAGTCGGCAGAAAGTGCTTGCCTCTGAGGAACAGGAGGGGTTCCCTGGAAAGGGGGCAGGAAGCGAGTTTTTGGGAATAATAGAAATGTCAGTCTCTTGCTTTGGGTGCAGACCTTGTCAGAGCCCACCAGTGGAAAATCGAAGAGCTTGCATTGTTATTGTATGCAGATTCGAAATCATTAAAACTAAGAAGTGACACACGTGACAGGTGTTCCTGGGTGCTGTGCGGCCGAGAAGAGGGAATGGCAGCTGTCAGGGGGAGGCCATGGGGGCATCCTGGGCAGCACCCCCACCCCGGGTCAGGATTTCCACGGGAGATTGGGAAGGCAGGGAGACAGAGCTGGCCCACAGCCCGGGTGGGACAGGGCTCTGCCTCATAGCAAGTGCCGGTGGCTTAAAAAGGAAATCTCCGTGATTTCGCTGAATTTAGCTTCTTGGAAGGCCTCTTGTGCATCCGGATCGCCCTCCCTGCTGTATGCTTCTTAACGGGCTGTGTTCGGAGTTCAGTTTCAAAGCAGCTTTAAAAAAAATTTCTAATCAATACAAGTTTTTTTCCGAGTAATACATTGTTCTTGGTGCTTCATTTTTGAAAGAATTATTCGAGAGTGTTGCCTTATTCAAGTAACCTGATAGTGTCTATTTTTTCCCCTTACAAATAAAAGCTGAAGATTCTCGTTGACACTGGAAGCAGCAACTTCGCCGTGGCAGGCGCCCCGCACTCTTACATAGACTCGTACTTTGACGCGGAGAGGTGAGTGCCGGGGGCGCGGCCGGGCGCGGCAGGGTCTCGGGGCAGCACACCGGTTCTTGAGAACACAGTGGAACAGGAGAAGCCGGAGGCCTATTGTCTTAAGGGGTCTGTGTATGTGTAGACCTGTGTGTACGTGTAGCTGTCTGTGCATATGCGTGTACGTAAGTGTGTGTGTGTGTAGATACTTGCATGTGTTTGTGGTTGTGTGTATTTGTGTATGTTTGTGTATACGATTGTGTATATCTGTGTATATGTATAGATATCTACATATGTGTATATGGTTGTGTATACATTTGTGTGTCTGTGTAGACGTGTATATGTTGACACCTGTGTGTGTGATTTTGTGTAGATTTGCGTGTATGTATATATTTGTGTGTATGTGTAGATAATTTGCATATGTAAATACGGTTGTGTGCGTATTTCTGTGTGTAGACATCTGTGTATATATCTGTATGTGTATATGGTCGTGTGTGTGTGTGTGTGTGTGTGTGTGGTTGTGTGTTTTTCTGTGCCTGGTGGACTTGTCTGGGTATGTGTGTGTGTATCTGTATGGCTTCCTTCCGGGCGAGTCCATAGGATTCTCCTAATAGCTGTGGTGCGTTCTCATGACATTGACGTCCTGAAAGTTGAGTCAGCTGGACGGTGTGTAGCTAAGAGCACAGCATCGTCTGGTGGTCAACGAGGCCTCGAGTCCTGAAGCGGCGGTGGGTTGGAGCCAGGAGGGGACGTTCGGCGTGAGCGTGAGGCTGTTCTGGCCAGCGGCCTGGGTTCTGGGACGTTCAGTCGTGCTCAAGGTGTGGTTCCTCGAAACCACTCCTGCGGGAGGGTTTCTGCTGCCAGGACGCTGTGGCTGGTGACGGAGCACAAAGCACTGAGTCCCGGGACCCGCCCCGAGCCTCTGTCGCCTGGCAGGGATGTGAGAGTGGAGTGGAGCCCGGACCGGGGTCTCTGCAAGTTGTGGGCCTCGGCGAGCCCAGGATGGGCTCCGGACACCGTCACCAGGGCCTCGTGGCAGCGTTCGGCTCCCGGGGAGCCCGTGGGGCCAGAGCCGCCACCTTCTGGATGCACGTGTTGCTTTCACATCTGTGTTTGTGCCCCTGAAATCGCAACTCAGATAAAAGGAATAAGCTGCCACGTGGTTTGCTTTCCAGGCTTGGAGCTGTCGCCCGACTCCGAGCGACCCCATGAAACTCCCTGCTCACTTGCCTCGTCCACAGTCTCTGTTCCAGGGAGCAAACCCCAACTCCCGCTGGGGGAAAATGACAACTGGGAAGCTTCTGGAAACTGCAGGCAACTTTAACAAGGCAGGCTAGCTTGCCCTGTGTGGGAGAAGTGCCCGTCTGTCTTCTCCCGGGAGCGTGTCTTGGTCTCCGTTTTGGTGGCACAAGAGGTGTGGTCTCCTGTGCGTGCAGCTGGAGAGCGGTGGGGGCAGGTCCTAGACAGGCATCCTAGGCCCCCACATACCCGGCTGGCCCCTCCTTCGAAGAGCCTGTAGCTTAGTCTGCCACTCAGTGCACTGATAACCGTTTCATCGTTGACATTCTCGGATGAACTTCCCGGCCAGGGACAGGTGCCCCAGGTACATGTGTGGTGGGGGCAGGGCTGTTTGTGTGTGTGCAGGGGGCGGGGCTACTCTCTGCCCCTCCCCATTCTGATGGGCAGTCCGTCAACATCTTCTGCCCCCCACGGCCGCCCGTCCCCCAGCTGCTCACTCTGGACTGCTTTGTCACGGAGCAGAACTTCGAGTGGGTCCAGACCTTGATGTTACTTGCGTAGCACGGGAGGTCCAAGAGGCCAAGACACTTGCCGAGGTGCCAGCTTAGTTCAGCAGTTCCCAGACCGTTAGGCCCGCACCCCGTTCTTACAGCCGGTACTCTGTAATGCCCTAAACGAAATGCAAAGGTAATATCGCTTGCCTCCTACGTAAGTCTAGATGCCCTGCTGTAATACTCGGGGGAATGAACAGAGGTCACGTGGAGAGAGGTAGTCAGTGCCCTGTTATGTGCACGCTCTGGGTCGTCTGCAGCGGGGGGCCGTGAGCGCCCCGGGGGCTTGCAGCACCTGGTGCAGACTGATAGAAGGAGGTCGAAGTAGACTCAGACCCCCAGAGCAGCTTGGGTTGGTGATGTGATTTTCCAAATAGGTGAAGAATCTTGGTAAAGTTTCCCCCAAAAGTATCACCTTCCCCCAGTTTAGCTGCATTTCTGGAAAATGCAGTGTGTATTCAAAGTGTGTGAAAAATGTTACTTGGATGGCAGAGCAGTCCTAGCCCTCCGTCTTTTCCACTGTAGGGCGGTGGTTCCCACAGGTACCCAGCGTCCCCACACCTCCCGTGGGGCTCAGAACACACATGCTTGAGGCTCGGCTGTATCTTTAGTGACTTTTCTGCGTAGTTGTGCCTTTCATCACGGGTCTGCAGACACGTGAGTCAGAGTAAAGCCCAAGTTCGAGAGAGGTGTGTAGTCCTGTCGGACTCAAGCGTGTGGATTTAACCCTGTGGATGAGGGTTTCCTTCCTGGAGGGTAGACCGCATTTCTTTGGCAAAGGCCCACAGCCAGGGGTCGATAAAGTCCACAGTACTCTGCAAGCCAGTCACCCTTTTGCCACGTAGCTGCAGTTACTGAAATATTTGAGGGTGAATCGTAGTCAACGTTACAAAGACTGCGTACAACGCCATTGAATATGTGTACGATATTTAATGGACTGTCGGCTCCCGGTGTCTTACTCACTTCGTACTTTGCTCATGGTTTGGTTGAATAGTGGTTCTGTCTCAGGCTTCAGTAGGACAGGTCTTTCTTTCTTTCTTTTTTTTTTTTAAAGATTTATTTATCTCTTAGAGAGAGGGCAAGTGGTGGGGAGAGGCAGAGGGAGAGAGAATCTCAAGCAGACTCCTTGCTGAGCGTAGAGCGCAACACGGGGTTTGATCCCAGGACCCTGAGATCATGACCTGAGCCGAAATCAAGAGTTTGATGCCCAACTGACTGAGTCAACCAGGAGCCCCAGGACGTCTAATTTACCTGCTCACCTTGCTGGCCAGGTTTGTGGTCACGTCGCAGGTGTTCCTGTTTTTCATACTTCAAGACTGAACCTGGTTTAATGTGAAAACTCATGGGAATGTCTGTAGCTCCCACGATGGCCAAGCCTTCCCTCCTGCTAACTCCGCAAGAGAGCTGAGGGCTCCCTACCAGCTTTCTGAGCCTTCAGGGTGCTTCTGGGCTCCCCATGTGTGAGCAAATAGAGAAATAACAGAACCTGCCAGTGGGCAGGGGAAGCCCAGGCTCTGTCGCCGGACGTTAGCGCACTTTCTTTGTTCCCAGGTGTTGCTGAAATGTGCTTAGGACCCGTAAGACGTCACCCACACTTTGGGCCTCTGTCCTTCCTTTTAAGAGAACTATTCTGCAGGGCTGTCAGGTTTCTTCTGAGCCGAATCAGATGGGAAGCATCATGTTTCTGAGTTTGAGGCACGTTCTGTCCCATCAGCGGCATCCCTATGAACAGTGGGTACTTTGCAGGCTAAGTATGTGCTCAGGTTTATGTCAACTTTTTCTCTCCCTTCCTCTGTTTTTATCCTGTGCTTCTCACAGGCTTCTATTTGACACAGACTTATGTATGTATGTATGTATGTAAAAAGATTTTATATATTTATTTGAGCGAGAGAGAGAACACTAGAAGGGGAAGGGGCAGAGGGAGACGGAGAAGCAGACTCCCCGTGGAGCACGGAGCCCGATGCGGGACTCGATCCCGGGACCCTGGGATCATGACCTGAGCCGAAGGCAGATGCTTCACCGACTGAGCCCCCCAGGTGCCCCAAACGCAGATTTAATATTGTCAAGATAGGAACATTTTCTGTGTGAATTATGTACTAATTTGCATATTGCTTTCAGCTGACTTTCCCGTTGGCCTAAGGTGTATGCTTTCCACCACCGTATTTAATGGAAGCCAAGAGAACGTTCTCACTTCCCTTCTCAATTTCCGACAAAGGGTTCTTTTCCGAGATGTAGCTCCCTGCCCTATGATGTTTCTGTGTTTGCTTGTCCCTCTGATCTCCCTTAGTTATAATAAGGTTTCTGGTTGGGTTTGTCAGCCTCTGATTCAAGTCCCCCAGTCTTTGGATATTCAGGTTTAATGCTTCCTGAAACATTTCCCAGTAATTGGAGATTTGGCTTGGGGTTCTTTGACAAGAGCTCTTTGATTTATGGAATGAGCCGTCAGGCTACGTTAATCATTTGCGTAGCTTCTTCCCTTCAGTGGCCCTCTTTTCATGGTGGTGAATGTTCCAGTGAATTTCTACACGGCAAAGAGAAGATTGTGTATTTCTTTAGATGTACTATTTTTTTAGCCAATAAAATAGCCTCCAGCCAGTTAGCTTGATTAAAGATCCAATATACTCATTCCCCTGACCTTTTACTAAACTATTCGGGGAAATTAAAACGTCTCCTCCTCCCATACTCCCATCTGGGGTAAAGGCCCACAGAGTAGTTGTGGCAAGGGAGCAGTTTATTTTCCTCAACTGAGGCTTGTAAGTGGTGTTGAGATGGTAGGGAATTACTGGGTGACCTCCTTAAGGGTGCTGAGCTGGACCGCTGAGATCCCTGAGAAGTGCCTGGTCTCTCCTTATGATGGCCGATGTTTGTGCCTGACGATTAAGGTGGTTTCACGAGCCCGCCCGTTGTTTGCGTGTCCCAGAGGGGACTGAGGGAGCCCACGAGCGTTGGCCACTGTTGAGCGTGTTGATGAACTCCAAGGCTGGGCAGGCTGGTCGAGCAGCCCCTGGGCCATCAGCGGCCCCATCCACTCTGGTCTGGTCACTTCAGACCCTTAGCAGAGAAGGGGGTTGGCATCTCGTCAACTTGGGCCAGTCCGACAACCCTGAAGGTGGGTTCCAACCCCCCCAAATGCAGAAGAGCCCGGAATGCAATCTTTAGGGACTTCACAGTCCCTGGATGGGGTGGCTTACGAGGACCAGAGCAGACCCCAGGACTCAACTCTTTTCAATTCTGCCCTTCCACCTTCTCTTTTTATGTCTTCCGAAAACATAGTGGGTTTCTTTTAAAATAATAAAATGTTCTGTGGCTCTTTCCTCCTCTGTTCATTGATTTCACCTTTCACTCCTGTGTTTCCTCAACACTCTTATCAGAGGCGGAATGCCTTGTGAGCTTGGTTCAAAGTGATTTTAGTGCTGTGAGTGGACTTTTCCCTGGCTACCTGCATCCTTGATTGATCGCTGTTTCTGAGCACCCAGAGTGGATGCCGCGGGATGAGCCAGTCTGGGGTTCTCTCTCAATATAGTTAATTAATGTGCAGAGCAGTTGAGAGCCAAAGCATTTTAGTGCCAACAAGTAGGATGTTAGAGCATGAATATGGAGGAACACTTTTTTTTTTTTTTTTTAAACTTAGTGCTAGAAACTCTGTGTCGATAACCCTCAGAATTACTTAGAATTCATCACTGGGGTTTTTGCCCTTGGAGACTCAGTTCAAGGAGTTCAGAGAGTATGCGTTTACTTTTCTCTTGCATTATCTACAAGGGTAGTCGCTAGCCACATGTGGCTATTTAAATGACCTAATGTTAGCCGAAAGAGGTTAACCTCTTCAGTCGCCGTATACTTGTGTTTTAGCGCTCGGTACACCTGTGGCTACCATGGTGGCCAGAATAGATGTGTCATATTTCCATCATGGCGGCCAGTTCTGTTGGGCAGCGCCGCTCTGAAACTCGGGAGAACTCTGCCTTTAGAAACTGAGAAGACCCCTCCACCGCCCCCAACCACCTTAACCGAGTCATATGACAGACTTGCCCCTTTCTGTGGGGATGGTCGGACTTCCGAATGAGACTGTGTTGGGTACTCAGTAAGAGTAACTCTATAGGAACGTTTTTGGGGAAAAAAATTTTTTTTAAAGATTTGTTTAATATTTTTTGAGAAACTGTGCATGCGTGAGCTGGGGGGGGGCAGACAGGGAGAGAGACTCTCAAGCAGGCTCCCCGCTGAGCATGGAGCCCCACTCAGGGCTCGATCCCATGACCCAGAGATCATGATCCGAGCCAAAGCAAGAGTCAGCCGCTCAACTGACCGAGCCACCCAGGCGCCCCAGGCAAATACATTCTTACACTTTCTGGTGGTAGTTCATAGATCGAATAAAGACAGCAAGTGTTTGGACAACTATAATAGTAGCAGCTGTTTTCGTTGCAGACCCTCCAGATGCTTTCCAGAGTTCACTCTCTTGGTCTTCGAAATTAACCCCATGAGATGTACTACGTGGTCTCCCTTTTTCAGTTGAGGCTGTAGAGACACAGAGAGGTTAAGTAACCTGGCCTGGTGTCACACAGCTGAGGGCCTGAACTAGTGGTTGAACCTGGGCCGTGTTAACATCAATAGCCTCTCCTCTCTGCAGTGGCACCGAAATATCCAGAATGCTCCCCCGGTCAGGGGACGAGCGAGCTGGTCAGGATAGTGTAGGAAACACTCCCGAGACACCTAAGAGGCTGCTTCGGGCTCTGAGACGTTAGCAGGTTCTAATGAGCGCTCTGTAGTCTGGGCAGAGTAAAACTAAAACAACTTCTCCAAAGAAAGTCACAGAACTTTAGGCTGTGCTGGGGAGAGAACGAATCTTTGAGATCAGCAGTTGGCAAATGAGGGCCCGCAGGCTACATCCATCCTGCTCTTCTGTTAATAAAACATTATTAGGATACAACACCACACGTTTGTTAAGTCCCGTCTGTGGCTGCCTCCGCACCAGCTCGCAGGGCTGGGGAGGTGCGACAGAGATCATGGGACCCACAAAAGGTAAAACTTGTTTTTTTAGCCCTTGACAGAAAACGTATGCTGACCCTGGACTGGATCCTAGTCTCTGCGCATTTCAAAATCGCCTTTTCTGTTAGCGGTAGCGTATTTGTGAACTTGAGGAATGATCCCAAATGGTCCAAATTCAGTATTTTCATCGCTGTGCGCCATACGTGTGTGCAGCCCGTTTTGCAGCGGGCGCATATGAATTGGTGCTGGCGGGAAACTGAGGATTACAGCAACCCTCCAGTCGCCCTGTTTCAGTGACGCGACCGCCCTGCCTGTGTGACCTCTGATGGGCGGGCCCCCAGCGCCCATGTGCCCGGACCCGCCAGCCTCACTCTTCTGTCCGTGTCTGCCCTTGACAGGAGACACGTGCACGCGAGGTGTTCCCCTAATGCTGCTGTCCTTTTAAGGTCACGGCAGAGTGAGCTAAGATGGTAAATGCTAAAATTAAGCAGTCTTCGTATGTCGTATCCCATTATGAAGTTCGCATCAATCAAATTTCTCCAAAGTATGTCTGCCAGACGTTTTAAGAATCACTTATTTCTTTTTACTTTATTCTTTTTAAATTTACTTTTTAAAAATGTTATTTATCTGACAGAGAGCACAAGCAGGGGGAGGGGCATAGGGAGAGGGAGAAGCAGGCTCCCCACTGAGCAGGGAGCCCGATGTGGGACTCGATCCCAGGACCCTGAGATCATGACCTGAGCTGAAGGCAGACACTTAAAAGACTGAGCCACTAGGCACCCAAGAATCACACTACAGGTGTCTTTTTTTTTTTTCTGAGTATAAGAGTAATGTGTGCAGAAACTCTAGATGGGCCTAACTAACCACAAAGAGAGTCTCCGTCACAAACCCTACCACCCAGAGGAAGCCACTGAGGGTTTTCTTCACCTTGTTTCTGTGTCATTGAAGGTGACTTTGGAAATAGCATTCTTTGGTGCTACGTAATAGTCCATCATCGAGATGCAGTGTAGTTTTACTGAACAGGTCCCTCTTCCCTGGGCATTTAAACTGCTTGCTGTTTTCAGTAAAACCTCATGGCCGTCTTTGTCCCTGAATCTCCGTCTGCATCATGGGTGTTTCCTTAGAATCGGATGCTGAGAAGTGCAGGTACTGAATTAAAGCCTGTGAACATATTTCAAGCTTAAGAGGTATGCCCCCAAAGAAGAGGTCATGCCGTCTCTGACTTAGCTTGCTTCCGGACCCCAGGCGAGACTGCACTCATTCGTGCAATCCTACAACAAAGACTTCAGAGGCTTAGTGGGAAAACAGTGGAAACTGCAGGCGAACGAGAGCACTTGACAATGGTCTTCTTGGTGAATTGATGCCTCTCTTAGGAATTGGACAGTGTTCCTAGCATGAGTGTGGTTTGAATGCTCAGATATTTGCCTAGAGACATTCTTTGGGTCCTGTCCTCTAATTCAGAGAATTTTCAAACTCAGACGGGTGTAAGAATTACCATACAGGTTTGCATACCCCAGGATCTTGACACCTGCTGTACTTTGTCCAAAACACCCTTCCCACGGGCTTCGTTGTCTTTATGCAGGTCTCACACAGCCGTGGTTGCACTGGAGAGGCCTGGGTGGCGGCCAAGTCGCTGCCCCGACCGCCACCCCCGTGTTATTCCCTGGGAAGTCCTTCCACTCTTTATCACCGCCTAGAACGGAATTTTATGTATTCATTTGTTTACTGTCTGTCTCTGAAAGCCAAGAGCAGGCTTGTCATCTACCCTGCCCAGTCTAACCTCCTTCACGTTATTCTGTTTGAGTAGCTCTTACCCCTAGGGCCGTATGCACGTAGGGCTGCAGATGGTGTCACGGATTCGTGTCACAGCGTGCTACTAGCTGTACCCCCATATTTTGGTATGAGTATAATGAGCCCCGGGGCATTGGGGACAGCCTGGAGAAGGAGCCCGTGACATCAGAAGGAAATGCGGGCCCTGAGGAGGAAGGCATGGTCGTGGAGACTTGGTGTCTATTTGTCACATGGGGTGAGCATGTGAATATGAACCCCAGGCCGCTCCCTGTGTCACAGAGCAGCAGGGGTCCCTGCAAAGCCAGAGGGCCAGGCGGGTGCCCACACGGGATTGTGCCCTCCAAGGCAGGTGCAGTCAAGTCAAGTAGCTAGCTTACGGGCTTCACTTGGCAAATGCTGAGCTCTGGGCTACATGTGGACCCCAGAACCTCCCTCACACGTGGCACGGAAACACCACCCAAACGTGAGTGATGATGTTTTGTGGGATAGGTCACTTCGTCAACAGGAGCGCCGGTCATGATTAAGAATTGCGCGCAGAGAGTGGTCTTTGCCGCCGCGCCCGGCCACCTCACCCGAACGGGGACGCACAGGTGCAGAGCAGGCCTTGTCTTCTCCTTCTCCAGGTCCAGTACTTACCGCTCCAAGGGCTTTGACGTCACGGTGAAGTACACACAAGGGAGCTGGACCGGCTTCGTCGGAGAGGACGTCGTCACCATCCCGAAAGGCTTCAATAGCTCGTTTCTCGTCAACATCGCCACTATCTTTGAGTCAGAGAATTTCTTTCTGCCGGGGATCAAATGGAATGGGATCCTGGGACTCGCGTATGCTGCTCTGGCCAAGGTAAGGCCCGTCTGGGGATCTAAGTAGATCGGAGGTGGACGAGCCAGACGGGTGGCAGGGGGTCCTGGCTGTTGGAGACGGTCGGTGGGCGTCACATGGTGGAGACAGACATGGTCCACAGTTAATTATGTTTCTGGGCATCTTTAAAATTTAAGTTTGTAAATGGTGCGGTTCTTTGAACCTTCCTGCCAAGATATACTCATAGCATTACTTTTTTTTCATTTGTCTTTGTTTTTGCTTATTTTACTTCTGTAGTTTAAAAATGTTAACAGGATCTGAATCACTTTAATTTTGGCGTCGAAGCGTTTTTCTGAGGAGAGGATTAAGGGAACACATACTTATTAAATTCCCACATTCTCATGAAGACATGGAGCCCGCGGCTGGCCCTGGAACCTCGTCGGGGGAGGCGCCGCACCAGGGAGAGAGCGTCGTGCCACCTTCCCGTGGCTGCGACATCCCAGAGGAGCCCCTGGAGCCCGGGAAGGGCCTGAAAGCGCGTCCCAGGGACCGCCAGCCATTGGCCCAGAGTCAGAACTTGCACAAAATGGGAAAGACAGAATCTCCAAACATTTGTACTCAGGCCAGCCCAAAGCAAGTGACGCTGGTGTGCCTGAGTGGGGAGGCAGGCTGGGGAATTTCCACCAGGAAGGGAGCCGGAGGCAAGCGGATTAGACACCAGGGCGTGCCTTGGAGCAGAGCGGAACGCGGTCACCCGGAATGGGCGCCGCACCTTGGCCTCTCATTGTTCGGTGCTCGGCTTGAGGCCAGAGAAGCGCGGAACAAGCAGAAGCAGGTTGCAGGAGCCGCAGAGCCATGCCACAGAGCCCCCGTGGTCCGTGAGCACCCAGGAGGGAAAGCCTGTTTGCTCTCCCACAGGGATGTTTGTCCCAGCCCCAGTTCACTAGTAAATGGTGCAGGGGGCGAGGTGGGGAGGGGCGGCAGGCTGGGGAGTTCCTGACCCTGGGATTCTGCAGGAGAGAGGAGCCCGTGAGGCAGGCGGGCCGAGGACGTCCCAAGATGTTGGTTCCTGGGTTCTGGTGACCTCCGCAGGCGGCCGAGTTCTCCTGTCTTTGGGATGTGCAGACGGAGGGTCAGAGAGCTTTACCCTCCTCGCCCAGGGCCTGTCTGCGGAGCCTGCGGGGTTCTGGAGCCCCTTTCTCCTCAGTACGATAGGGTGAGCTTCAAATGAACTGTGTGGACTCTTAATAACATACATTGCTCCGTACGATCTCACCGTGTGACCGAGGGAAAACGTGGCATCGTTGCCTGACTTGGACGATGAAAGGTATGAGCATCGTTGGTTTTACGTTGATCGTTGGGAAGATGGCAGAAAAAAGCTGAACTGCCCGCAATGGATAATATTGATAATAAGCTTCTTTGCAAATAATGACGTCAGGGTCCCTAGGGGTGGCCGGACTTGCCAGCCACACAACCTCTATGTGTATGCAATTCTGAGATGACAACGATCAGCCTCCCGTCCCGGGTTTGAGGGGATGGTCACGGGATTGGTAGGATGTGGTGCGTGGCTGGAAACGGGGCCAGCAGGGCAGTGTGGCTTGGTGGGCCAGAGCTGTCGCTGAAATAGGTTGACCGAACCCTCAGTGGTGGCCACGGCGTGTGGCGGCCCCTGGTCAGTCCTGATGCTGCCCTCTGAGGATGTGCGTCAGACCCTGCCCTCCAGGGTCGCCCATGCCACGGATGCCTGCGTCCAGCCACACACCTACGAGTCGGGCTCTCTTGGGTTGATCCTGGCACCTGTGTGTTTTTAAACCTCTAGAAGGAACCTGAGGAATGACATGGCAGAATCACAGTAGATCCCTTACTGTGTGCCAGGCACTGTTCCAAGGCCTTTGTCTGCATTGGCCCACGAAAGCCCCGGGAGCAGCTCTGGGAGGCTATGGTTTCCCCATTTCACAGATACAGAAACAAAGGAACAAGTCACACGGTGAGCAAGTGACGGAGCCAGAATTCAGTCCCCCGTGGTGTTGCCCTTGCTGCCCCCGGAGCAGGTGTCTGGAAGAACAGCAGCCTGGGTCAGCACCACGCCCGGCCCACCTTGGGGGACAGGGGAACCTTGTCTCCATCGTCCACCTGGACGCCTCGTGTGATGCTCACGTCACATAAGAGATGGTGCCGAATCCTGGCAGAGATCCACGGAAGCGGGACGAGGAGGCCAGCCGCAACTGACTTAAATAAATGGGAAGATTTCTACTTGCTAATGGGCTGTGCTCTTACTGCCTCCAAAATTACAGTTTTCGTTCTTACGGGTAGTAAATAATAGTCCCAATGGTGACCACCGGTGGTCAGAGTCGGCCGGCGGCATCTGTGCCACCACAAGTAACTTTCCATCGGGAACCAACAACTCCAAGTGAGCCGTATCTCCCGGTTGTCAAAGCCAAAATCGACGCTCAGGTCCCTGACCGGCCCTGGGGACCAGCAGCCCTGGGGGCCCAGTTCCAGCTCAGAGCTGCTCACACAGCCCACCTCTTCCCTTTGAGTCCCGGAGACATGGGGGCGCCCCGAGTCAGTGCTGGCCCTGCGGAAGGAAGGCACGAGCCACTTAGGGCCACTGAACTGTGGCAGCGGGGAATCTGGGGCTTTTCAACCTCAGGGGCGCGGGACTGTCCTTCCCTGCTTTCCTGCTTGCTGGAGGTCAGCGGGGTCTGGGGTCTGAGAGGTCTCAGGCTGAGCACCTGTCTTTGGGGTGTGGCCGACGACCGTGGCCGAGAGACGGGAAGCACGTTTTCTGAACCCATGAAGGCTGCTCCCAGAGACGCTTCTGTCCTTGCTGTGGCCGAGATGAGAGTCCACTGCCCACGTCGGTGACCCACTTCCACGTCTCGTGCCTGCCTCTCAGGGCATCGTGGTGACAAATATGACGACATCCTAACAGCTCTAGAAATACCGTCTTAGGTTTGCGTCTCAGCCTTGTGCAGGGTCCACAAGGCTCTTCTCTGTCTCGTTCCCATTTTAGAAATACTCTCTTATTTTTTCCCACAGAGCCACGTGGACAGGGAAAAGACTGTGTAGTAGCAAGGTCTGTTGTTGGTTTCTGAATTACTGCCCTTGAGCAGAAGCTTGTTTGTTGTTTCGCCACGAAAAGAATTAAATACAAAGAAAACCAGTTTTGTGTCTCCTGCCTCGTGGCCACTTCGGGTCAGTCATCATCTCCACTGAGAGTCATGGGGCTGCTGTCCTTGTGTCTCCTACAGCCGTCAAGTTCCCTGGAGACGTTCTTCGACTCCCTCGTGGCACAAGCGAAGATTCCCAACGTCTTCTCCATGCAGATGTGTGGGGCGGGGCTGCCCGTGGCTGGATCTGGTACCAACGGAGGTAGTCTTGTGGGTATCTTTTAGTCTTAAAGGGGGGAAAATCGCAAATTAATTGGGCAGCTTTTCTGTTTTATTAACACTCTGGTGGAAATATTAGAAGCGTACATAAGTACTGTGGAATTTTGATAACCCTTGTTATAGAACCTTTAAAAAAATGGGTAAAATTAGGTATTATTTTTATCTTTTCTAATTATCCTGCCATCCAAAAGATGATTCTCATTGCTTCTCCAAATTCCATTAAAACTTTTTAAAATTTTTCCCTTGAAGGGTAACTTTTTGGTGGGTGGGGGAGGGGCAAGTGAGAAACAGTAGGGGGTGCGGCAGGTAGACTTCACCTGGGGTTGGTCCACTGGTTGAGGGAAAATGCTGGCGATTTCCTAAATTTGGTGCGATTTCCTAATACGGTGCAGAGGCAGGGACACCTGTATGTCCTTTCTCTGCACACACACACACACACACACACACACACGGCAGAAAGTTTTCTAGTGAAACAGAAACCGAGCGAGGCCATCAGCCCTGTGGATGTGCTGAGGCTAAGCGTCCCCTCGATGGACCTTGCACCCAGATGTCTAAAGCAGGAGGTGACAGGGACAGTACACAAGAAGGGCCCCTCAGGGCAGGTGCCGACAACCCCCCAGTTGTCCAGCTGTGAGAAGCAGACACTCCCTTGCTCTCATTTGCTTACACTACACCCGATCTTAACACCTTATTTACCCCCTTTCCAGGACCGAGGACAGCCTAGGGTTTGTGGGGCGATGTTTCATAGTTTTGCAACATGAAGTTTTGATGAGGGAAGCTCTTTGTTCTGCTTTCCATGCAAATGTGTGAGACTGTAAATCCTCCTCTGTCTTCTGAGGAAGCGAATTCTTCTCCGTCAACGTGGCTCACTATTTTCCTTCATTTGGGGGCGAATCTCAGTATTGTAAGGCTAGAATCGTAGATACTTCCTTTATAGAAGGGAAACCACCAAAGCATCTTGATTAGACGAGGGCCTCAGATTGTTTGACCTTTGGATACATGGCCCCCAAACGTTCCCCGTTTAATTTTCAAGCATATATGTGATGTACCATCATCATAATGTGAAGGTCCTGATTCCAGTGAGGATTCACCTTCTGATTATATGCTTCTCAGTGTACCCTGTTGATATGCTTCCGTATTTTTTCTCTTATATCCGTAAATATCTTTCTTCTCAGGTCCTGGGTGGAATTGAGCCGAGTTTGTACAAAGGAGACATCTGGTATACCCCTATTAAGGAGGAATGGTATTATCAGATAGAAATTCTCAAGTTGGAAATTGGAGGCCAGAGCCTTAATCTGGATTGCAGAGAGGTATTTTCACGGTGATCTCTTTGTGTCTAGGTGCCTGGGTCACTTTAATACTATAGCTGGGACCCGAATAGGAAATTAGACGGTACAGGGGTGCCTGGGTGGTGGAGTCAGTTAAGCGTCTGACTCTTGGTTTTGGCTCAGGTCAGGATCTCAGGGTCCTGGGATGGAGCCCTGTGTTGGCTCCGTGCGCGGTGGGGAGTCTGCTTGGATTCTCTCCTTTGTCTCCCTTCCCCCTCCCCTCCCCACCACCAACATGCACACTCTCCCTCTTTCTCTAAAATAAATAAATCATAAAAAATAAAGAAAATTAGGTTCATTACAAGATAAAGCAAAGATTCATTACATTAAAAGTTATAGGACCTTTTTGTATGATAACGAACTCCTCCTTCCAGAAAACTTGCTTCCTTCCAGTCTCTTGGCTTCATAGGGAAAAATTAGCATAAAATTGCGTGTGTGAAGAGCACTATTGAGCACCTTTTCACTGTTCACCTGGGGCCTGATGGCTCCTGGACTATGTCGAATAAGCAGGCTTTCATCTGTGCAAGGGAAAAAACGGGGACTAGAACTAAGCAAAATGAAACTCAAAGTAAATCATCGGCCTTGTCCTCCATTCATGCCCCCGCTGCTCACCGCTCCCTCCAGGACAAGTGGCGCTCTGGAGAGCAGCGTGTTCTGACCGTCCTGACAGGAGGCAGACGTGCAGAGCCGGGGCACCAAGTCACCTAGGAGCCCCGCTCACACCCTGTCTGCAGTTGGCTTACTCGCGGCCATAATGGCATGATGATGAGGACAGCTTGTGGGACTCAGTCTCCCACCACGTCTGCGGGATGGTTTATAAAAACCGCCAGCATTTCATTCTGTTCCCACCTGCCACCGCCTCCTTCCTCACGAACCATCCCCGTCCACCATGGTTCCCATGCGTACAGACGCGTCTGGGACCCATCAGAGCTCGAGAGAGCGGTGCTCCCTCCCACTGTGATAGTCTCGGTCCTCAGGCCACAGAGCTGGGTTTATTGTCAGTGGCACTTAGCTGCCACTGAAGAATCCAGGGGTAGAATCAAAGGGGAGGGCCTGTAATACAACACAGACCCGCGTGAGATGCTCTCACTGAATGCGGCTGTGGTCCCTCCCTAAATGCAAGCACGGGGTGTCTGTTTAAAAACTCCATCCTAGTTCTCTTTCTCCATGTCTGGGATAATAGTTGATTCTGTAGGATTTGTATAAATGGTAATTAATGGGTCATTTCAATCTGGAAAGACAAGGGGGGTCTTCCCCCTTTGCTCTTGGGGGCTCCTCAACAGGGACATCTGGGAACCTCCAGGTGGGGAAATGTCTGCATGGGGAGAGCTGTTGACTTTGGACATGTCACTTCCCTTTCCTGGTCTCTGTTTCCTTATCTGCGAAGTGAGAACGTTGGGCTAGTGTCCACATTCCAAGACTGTGCAGTGAGCGGAGCCACCAGTGAGGTTCCACGGCTGCCCGGATTTGAGTGTGGCGGCCCCAGTGACAGCAGGCTGGTATCACGTGGCGTGTCACTCACGTGCCCTCTCCCCACCCACTCTCCCCTGTTCCAGTATAACGCAGACAAGGCCATCGTGGACAGCGGCACCACACTTCTGCGCCTGCCCCAGAAGGTGTTCAATGCGGTGGTGGAAGCCGTGGCCCGCACGTCTCTGGTGAGTCCTCAGGTTGCTGACAAATGTCGGAGAACGCCGGGCCGTGACCCCGTGCTGGGGAGCACTCCTGTGTGTGTAATCGTCTTCATCTGAGCATTTTGAGTGGTTGGGTTTTTTAACTCTTATGAAGTTCACAGTCTTGCTCTTAACTAGCAAAGAATTTCTTCACGTTAGCCTCAGGGGACTTGGATCTGAAGGTGCCACGCTGTTTAGTATTTCAAATAATAATGTAGTGGATATAGGACTTTTTTTTTAATCTAAGGAAAAAAGCCTCTTGGTGACATTCTATATTAGAGGAAGTAGTGAACCAGGAATATGTTTGCAGCCTTTAAAACAAATGAGCCCCAAATCGTACTCTTTTTGGCCTTCGTCCAGGCTGTGTTGGGATTTTAATTCTTCTGTAAAAGAATGCGATTTGCAGAAGACAAAGGTCAATCAGCCAGTAGAGTAATTATTAAAATCCTCTCAAGGGCAAGATGCATTTTGGAGAAGTGGCTGAGAGCATTCCAGTATGGCTCCAACTTCCCAGTTGGTTCTGGGCAACACGGTAGACCAAAGGCATTGACTGGGAAGAACACAGCTTCGGGGGTGAGGTGGACACGAACGGAGGCTGGTTTCTGCCACTTACTAGCTGGGTGCCCGGGGCAGGATTCGGGCCCTCGGAGTCTCCACGTTCTCACTGCGGGGCTGTCGGGAGGGCTGGGGTGCGGTGCGACGGGCCCCGCACAGTGGTGCTCTGGAAGGAGAAGCGTCTAATGTCCCACCGCCGTGCTGCTGCTGTTTGTTCAAACGTGAGAGAAACGTTTCTCTCCACTTCTTGGCTGTGTTCATAAGCCTCCCTCTGTACAGGGCGACCCTTGCAAGGCCACCAGAAACCGGTGTCTCCTGCCCGAAGTCTTGCTGCTCGTACTAACGCAGGCCTGACTGTCCCACGACTCCACTGGCTGAATTCAGAGGATGATGGGAAAATGCACAGTGGCTGCTTTGTTCTAGCGGGAGCATGGGAAGGAGGAAGGGGCTTTTGGTCGTCCTGAACCAAACTTCAGCAGTCTGAAACTGCCGTGGGAAGAGCAGTAGGCAAACCAAGAGAAGGACAGGAGCAGAGAAAAGGAGTAGTTCAGAGGCCCCTTTTGAGCTTGAAAGGACTTCAAGGCAGCAGTAGTCAAAAGCCAGAGGAAAGCTCTTAGCTTGTCTCATATCTGCTGAATCAGAAAAAATGGCAAGGAAAGTTTTTAGTGCCCTAAATTCAGAATGCTGGCTGAAAATCAGACCATGCTTAAAATGTGGAGCCATATGCCGATTTTCTTCAGTAGTGAAAATGTCCTCAGCAGACCTGACACGAGCATCTTCAGACTGAGTATTCTGGGCTGGAAGTGTGTGAGGACCGTCCCGCAGAAACGCTCAAGGCGCGCGGGGGAGCCCGGCCCGCCCCGCCCTTGGCCAGCCCCGCCTCCGCAGAGCCCGTGACTCCAGCCCCCGTGGGTGCCGTGCAGGGAAAGAGTAGCACCCCTGGGGCATCGCAACCCGTGTTCAGCGGTGACTGACTTTGTAAGAAAACCACGAGGTGTAGAAGGAATGGGATTACAGAATTTGTTTGCCTGGTCTAAAATTATCCTCTGATTTCAGAGCCTGTGTCAGGAAGGGGAGGACCTGGGAAGGTTCTCTGTCTTGGGCAGGGAAAACGCAGCCAGGGCGGACAGGGTCCCTGTCTCCGTGGGCCTGGACCAAAGATGGGCATGTCTTTCTCACCTGTTGTGGTGTAGGGTTTCTTTCTGGTTAAGGGAATGGCTGGCTTCTGGGAGTTAAATGCAATGCAAATGTTGGGCTCTGTCTCCTGGCCTGATTTGTTCTGAAGGGATTTTAGGAATGCATGGTTTATAGGTCTATATTTTGAAATGAGCCTGGTGGGGAGTTCTGTGAACGGCAGAGACCCAGGCTCCCTCTCCTCATAGCTGCAGCACCCTTGTGCCCAGTGCTGCCCCATCTGTAAAGTCCAGACGTAGGATGACACCTGCTTTAGGGTGACTTCTGACTCTGAACTCTGTGATCTGAGGGTCAAAACTGCCCTCCAAGGACACCTGGCTTAGCCTCTGGGGAGGTCCCTGGACTCACAGGCGCCTCTCTGGAGGCAGGTGCCCCCCCCCCCCATCCGATTCAGAGCCGTGCCCCTTAGGTGAGTTTCCAGGCCTGATCCTTCATCTGCAGACTGGAGCCGCCCACGGGCACTGACGTGGGGGTCCCTGCCCTGGGCGCAGGCCAGCCACCCTCACCTTGGCCCATCCTTAGGTCCAGCAAATGACTGGCCCTCCCTTATCAACTCATCTGGCAAGGGATTCTGCCCTCAGATACATAGTTCAAACTGATTCAACTTTTATAAAAGGTGAAAATACATTAATGCCAACATTAGAAATGTTACAGATCAACCACTCACAGTTTCATAATGGATGGTCCATGTAATGGATGAAAAACCCTGGGGCATTTTCTCCCCACTGTCTGGTCCTGGAGGGAGGGATGGAGAGAGGGAGGGAAGGAGGGATGAGGACAGGCAGGCTTGCACCTGCTGCGTGTGACCCTGCAGCACAAGGTACTCAGCGTTCATCCGGTTATGCTCCGTTTTCTCAGTTCTTGCCCGGCTTGGTCTCCGAGTCATCCCCGCTTACCTGTCTTACCTTCTCTCTATTTCCATAGCACCCTCCTTCTGGACTTCCCAGCCCTGCGCCCTCTTTGTGGGTGTGTCCTTTGCCAGCCGATCCAGGGTGGGTCCTAGGCCCCTCCCTTCTCCCCGTATCCTCCCAAAAGGGATTCCCTCGGCGCCACATCATCCCTTCCCATCCACCTTCAGTGACTCTCGACGGGGCCTGGCTCGACAGGAGTTTAGACCCACGAACCAGTGGCCCATGTAAATCCCATTTGGACTCCTGAATCACACCCGGCTTGCCACAAAGCTCAGATCTCTGACAGATGATCTCTGATGGAGACGCCAAGGCTGCCAAGATACCCTCTGTCCCCCATCTCCTCCTTCCTGTCCGCAGCACTGGCCCCATGGCTGCAGTCTGTTTTATCCAGTGAGGCAGCTCCCATGCTCGGCCCGCCCTCCCTCAAACTCATCTCATACCGCTCCCTGGCCCGTAGCTCAACTCAGCTTCCTAGGGATGCTCCCTGGACAGTCACCCCTTATTTCCAGGTCAGTACTGTCCTAGCTCACCCCATCCATGCTCCTGGATCCGTCCCATCGTATACACTCCTAGCTCCGCCCCATCCCCTGCTCCTGGCTCCGCCCCATCACATACACTCCTAGCTCCGCCCCATCCCCTGCTCCTGGCTCTGCCCCATCACATATACTCTTAGCTCCGCCCCATCCCCTGCTCCTGGCTCCGCCCCACCACGTACACTACTAGCAGGTGCAGGATAGATCTGCTCAGGAACCATCCCTTGCCCTGGTGAGCTGGCAGGAGTTATTCGTAGTTAACTTGCGGACTTAGTGACTAGTGGGCATGTGCAGGTGGCATCGCTCATCGTCAGGGTCAGCAGACCCCTGTTGGGAGGCTCAGGTGGGCGCTCTGTGCTCTTGACTGTTCATTTTTCCCACAAATATTTCCTGAGTCTCCTGTGGGCTAGGTGTTAGAACTGTAAGGCGGGCAGACAATACATCTCTGTCCTTCGAGGACTCAGATTGTAGTGCAGACAAGAGAACGTAAGCAGTTACTCCCATAAATGTCAAATTAGAGCTGTTACAAGGAGGAAGACCAAGGGGGAGAGCCACATGGTGGGCTATCAGCATGGTGGCGAGGGCTTCCTGGAAGGTGGCATCTGAGCTGATGTCTGGAGGAAGAGAAGGGTATTCCAGAAGAGCAGAGAGCCCGCCCGGGGCTCTGCACCAGGAGGAAGAGTGCTGTGTTCGGAACTCAGCGGAGAGATGATGCCCAAAAGGGTCTGGAGGGCCGCATGTCGGATGTACTGTCTCTTCTAAAGTGCCATTGCCCACCGCTGAGACCTCGGGCGGTTGCGTCTCCTCCGTGTGCTCTGGTTTCCTCATCTCTCCCGTGGGGTGCCAGGGTGCTGCTCCCCAGCCGATGCGGCTTTTCGAGGATTGAGGTAGTGAGTGCCGCGGAGGGTTTGCCGCGGTGCCTGACACCAGTCGGTACTCTCCGTGACTGTGTGATCCTAATAGCTGTGGATTTGTCATCACCGTTCCCCTTCCAGAGGGCTGCTGGCTCCCCCACGCCATCCAAGGGAAACGGTGTTTACCGCCGCGGGCATCTGGCGAGGGGAGGAGGGGAGCTGGGCGCTGTTTCCTGTTGATGTGCCAGACGAGTCATGGTTTCTCACGTGATCTCGTTTTGTCCAGATTCCAGAATTTTCTGATGGTTTCTGGACTGGGTCCCAGCTGGCTTGCTGGACGAATTCGGAGACACCTTGGTCTTACTTCCCTAAAATCTCCATCTACCTGAGAGACGAGAACTCCAGCCGGTCGTTCCGAGTGACCATCCTGCCGCAGGTATGAACTGGGCCGTGCGCCTTTCTGCCCGAACCTGGCCCACGCCGAACCTCCCAGGCACTTAGTGCGTCACACGCGCGTGGAGGTCGTGCATCTGCGGGAGGTATCGGTGGCCACGGTGATGCTGTGTGACAGCCGCAAAACCCGGCAGCCCTCATCAGCGAGCGCGCGCCCCTGTGCGTGAGTCTGGGCAGCCCCGCTGCTCTCTGCACGCTCGCCCACGCGTCCGGTCGGCTGGGGCTCGGCCGGCCCTCTGGGGTGGCCTCACTCGTGGATCCGGTGACTCCCACCGTCGGGCAGCCGGCTCGGGGTGGTGGCGGCGCTCTGGAGGGGGAAACACGCAGAGGGGCCGGCTGCATGGTCCCTGCGGTGCAAGGGCCTGGCAGCAGGAAAGGCCAAGAATGGAGAACATTTGTGCAGTGTCCACCATAGCACCAAAATAGGTTCTTTTCTTTTATTTATTTATTTTTAAAGATTTTATTCATTTATTTGAGAACGCACGCACACAAGCAGGGGGAGCGGCAGAGGGAGAGGGAGAAGCAGACTCCGCCCTGAGCAGGGAGCCTTGATCCCAGGACCCCGGGATCATGACCCGAGCTGAATGCAGACCCTGAGCGGACTGAGCCACCCAGGTGCCCCCAGAACATGTTCTTTTAAAAAGGAGAATAAAACTGGACCCTCAGAGAGATGAAGACATCCTCTTATTTTCCCTCTTCAATACGTCATTGGCTCCTTCCTCCCCCTAAGCATCTATCAAACACAGCCTGTTCTGGCCTGCTCGGTCACGCCTCTCACCTCCTCCTCCCCTTTCCAGAGGCTTTTGCTCAGGTCCCCCACTGCACCCCTCCAGGGACCTCCAAGCACTCTCCGTGTAGCCCAGTCCCCTCCTTTCTGCCCTTAAAGCCGTTGCCCAGGTGGCAGATTTCAGCCTGCTGGCCCTGCTGTGAGCCATCAGCGAGTCCCCACTCAGTGCACACTGATGTCCTCCTTCCCTGTGGCTCTCCGGGCCTCACTGGAGCCTTCCACCCCTTGACCCGCCTCTCACTGGTCAGTGTCCTCCTGGCCTTCGTGCTTGCTCACTCTCCTGACCTTTACTTCTGCCAACCACCCCCTCCCGCCTGCAATGCCCTCTCCTCCCCACTCCCTCTGCATATCCAGATTCTTCCCATCCTTCAAGGTCCCGCTCAAACAACCCCTCTTTTGTTGAACCTCTGCTGAGCAGAATGACCCGTTTGTGAGCCTGCCCTTCAGACTCATGCTTCCTAGTCCACTCATCCGGCATGCGGTCGTCCCTTTACGGGGTATTTTGTGCTGTTGCCTTTTTCGTTTGACTGTTTTCTTTAAAAGCACATGTACGCACTTGGAGTTCTCCATCAGTTACGTTAACTCCTTGAAGAGGAGAACCACGAGACCGACGGCCCTTGCTCCTTCCCTGGCATGAGTACGAAGTGGAGGCTAGTGTGTCATCACTGTTGTTTTGAACAGACCAATCCATGTGCCTTTGTCGTAATTTGGTGACTTTGGGACAAAGGATGGGGTTGGGGGATAGGGAAGGAGGAATGATTTCAGAAGGTGAAAAGGAAGTTTTAATCCTGCCTTTTCTCTTCTCCACTTTATACATGGGGACAGGCCTTCCAGGAATGGTGGGTTACTGGGGAAGAGCCTGAGAGCCTCAAGAGAAACACGGGGACAGAGGACACAGTCGCCAAGGCTGCTCTGCTCCGCCCCTGACTCGCGCTGTAACTTTGAGCAGATCACTGAGCCCTTTCTCCGTCTGTCCCTTTAACTATAAAGGGAGAAATCATAATACTTGCCAAAGACATTTTCACTGCAAACAGGGATATGTCTTCTGCGTCTTTAAAGTAATTGCTCTTTATGATTAAATTTTGGTCAGTCGAGCAGCACGATGTGGACATTATTTCCTCAGTGTGGTTTGTAACTAAAGTCGAAGCCTAGTTTCAGGAACAAGGTGAGCGTGTAATTGTAAATAAATGGCAGGGGGTTGTTTGGCAGAATCAGGGACTCATAAGACGCAGGAGAAAACAGGCATTCGGGGGGAACTTCTAGGATGTCCAGGGCGGGCAGTAGCCACCAGAGCTGGGAGGTCACTAATGAGGGAGGTTTGGGAGTGTTGCCTTTAACTTTCGTTATCTCTGCGTGAGAATTCAGTATTATTCTCACGAGACTGTAGATATTTTTTGGTTGACTTTGACATGTTCACATTTTTGGTTTTTAAAAAATCTGCTTCCCCTGCTGTTTTCCTGATTTCTTACTCAACATTCCCATTCCATTTTCTTTCCGTCCCCTCCTCGGAAAAGGGCTTGGACGGGCGGTTGTGAACCCTCACATGCCGATAACCTCACAAGCTCCGTGTGCCACTGACAGAGCCCTCGGCGTCAGCACTGGGGGGTCCTCTCCTAACACTGCAGCTCTGCCTGCCCGCCTCTCCCTAACATTTAAGGCAATCTTCAGGGCTCCTTCCCACCGAAGTTTTAGAATTGAGCCCGTGCCTTGGACCTCTTTGGCATCGGCAGTAGTGGATGGGCATATGCTTGCTAGTGCAGAGAAGAGTGGTGTCAAAGGCAATTCTCTTAAATTTTGTCTGTCTCCACTCTTTCCCCAAAACACACAGGCTGCATCTTTTTTGGCCTGTTGACAAGAGCAGCCCCCAACCCCAGCCCACAGGCAAATTCTGGTTTTCTTTTCCACATAACCCTAAAAATGTAAATAATTGCAGTCTACCACTGGTTGGTCTATTTGTGCTATTTTAGGGTAAGACAGACAGTTTATTCTGAGATCTAGCAATACTTCAGCTTTCCCCAGCTTGTTACAGCATCTACAGTCTGGAACTTTTATTGGCAGTCAGCTGGGACACACACACAAAGAGTAAAAGATACAAATTCGGTCTGCATATTTTTGCATCAATACCCTCAGTTACATGATAGGTGATAATTGATTTGGTTTTATTATAGAAGCAGTTCCTTCAAAAGTCGGGGTGTGTTGCGTGTGTGTGTCCACATACGTTCCTAGGGCTTGCTTACAGACCCTTGGCTGAAGGTACTGTGGCGGCAGGTCAGCGCTGGGGGGGGGAGGTCCTCTCCTGACACTGCCGCTCTGCCTGCCTGCCCCCCTCTCCCTAACATGGAGCGCAGTGCCTTTGCCTCGTTTGAGTTGGTCGTGAGACGTTGCGTCTTTCATTTGGTGCTCGTCAGGCTCCACACCGTTCATGTCACCCGCATTTTTTGAGGCCCTCCTGGGTGCCGACCCGCGGACCCTCGCAGCCGAGGTGCCAGGACCATAGCGGAGAACAGGATGAATGCTTCCTTGCCTGGAAGGAGGGCTTGCAGACAGACAGACCAGCTGGGGAGGGTTCTGACTGCGGGCTCAGTTCCTGGACCAGCAGCTGCTCCGCGTCTATCCACGGATGATGCCAGGGGCTGTCACAGCTCTGTCCTTGCTCCCCCCGCTGCCCGGCAGCCCTCGTCCTCTCGCCGTCCCCGCGCTGGCAAGGGCCGTGAGGCTCATCTTCCTCCGGTGTCAGCTCGATTGTATGCTCTCTCTCTAGCACAGCTTCTGGTTTCCTTTCCTGCCCCGACGTTAAATAGTGCTCTGTGTCTCCCACTCCTCGCGGCGGCATTCCCTCCCACCCCTGTGCTGTGGTTTGCCTCCCGGCTGGCACCCCTCCCTTGTCACCCTGGTGCAGCCCCTCCCTGCCACACCCTCTAAAAATCCCCACCCCTCACCCTTCCCTCACACAAAGCCCAGGGCTCCCAGCCTTTCCCTCCACAATCTTTCTTTGTGCTTCTACCCCTGTAGGGCGGCTCAGTACTTAAAAGAAAGTCCTTCTTCCTACTCATTTTGCCCTTGACTGCTTTTTCCCCCCAGATGTTTGGTATTTTGTCTTGCTAAGACACTCTACTCTCTTGGTGGCCTGCATTTGAATACTTTGCTGTTGAAACACAAAGGGATTGTTCTCACTGAGGTGACCTTGGTTTGCTCCCTGATTTAAGTTTTGACTCATTTCCTCACAGACTCGCCCCCCAGAGGACCTCAGGGGCCCCAAGTGTTGTGTTGATAGACCATGAACAGCCCGTGGTCCTCATCCTCGTGGGAGCGTCCTACGTGGGGGTACTGGGTCTTCTCTCTGACGGTGACAGCTTCTCTCTCTCTCTGACCGAGGAAATAAATCATCCTGCTTCCACCCTGCTGCCTACTGTCAAGCTCTCTTTGGCAAAGGATGACAAAGGCGGCATCCTGGGGCCGGTTAGGAGCCATCGCAGCCTCCTCGCAGGAGAGCAGAGGACGTTCATGGTCGCATGGTCGGGACCGGGGCGGTAGCCGTGGGGACGGGAGACGTGATTGGATTCGGATGCCATTTCAAAGGAAGGCCTGCAGCCTCTGGTTATGGCTTCCATGTAGGGAGAGAGATCCTGGCCCGGTGCTGTAGGGCCTGAGGAAGTGAGTGAATCACAGGTTTACTGAAACAGAAGACCTTGGAAAAAAGCACATTTGGGGAGAATGTCCAGAGTTCAGATTTTCTCATATGACATTTGAGATGCCTGTTGAGTGTGGATGTGGCAGCAAAGATCTGGCTGGAGGTCAAGATTTGGGCATCAGCATAGAACCCTGGGGTGTGCTTAGGGCCATGGGGCCACATGGGTCACCTGGGGCGGGGGTGGGGGGATGGTCGCCAGGAGGCCAGAGCCCTGGCCTTCTCTGATGCTTGCAGGTGAGGAAGGGAAAGCAAACCCTACCCAAGTGCCTGAGAAGGGGCCGCCAGTGTTGGGGGGAAGAAGAGCCAACCCTTTCCCAGAGGCCAAGGGAAGGAGGCGGTTTGAGGGGAGAGCTGGCTGGCCCATGTTACCTAGAGGGGCCTGTCCCACTCTGCACTTATTCACCTGCACCCTCCCTGGATGGGGGTCTTCAAGGGCACAGGGACTGTGCGTTGGTTGCTGGCACTGAGGCAGTATCTAGGCGACACCAAGTGCTGGATGGACGCACGGACGCGTGGATGGACGGCTATAGTTATAGGCGGCACACGTGTTTGTATCACTTTCAGTAATGTTTATCACCATGCTCGTGATGTCATCTTCCAGGTGGCAGGGTAACGTCATCCCCTTCTCTCCCCGCGTCGCCCCCACAGCACCGGGGAGGTTGGAACACACTGTGGCCTCGACAGCTTTGTGATGTTGCCGAATTCATGCTTTTCCCTGTCTGTCTGCCCTTTCCTCGTCAACAGCTCTACATCCAGCCCATGATGGGGGCCGGCCTGAATTACGAATGTTACCGATTCGGCATCTCACCTTCCACGAACGCGCTGGTGATTGGTGCTACGGTGATGGAGGGTTTCTATGTGATCTTCGACAGAGCTCGGAAGAGGGTGGGCTTTGCCGCCAGCCCCTGTGCAGGTAAGGGATGCTTGCACGGGACGGGGAGCCCCAGCTGGAGTACTCAGTGTCCGTTCACTAACTTGGGAGCAACTCTTGATGACGGGTTAGTGGCCTTTGAATTGTTTCCCACAGGCCTGCCATCCGTGGTCAGTCTTATCAGTAAGGCGCGTGGTAGGGTTACGGAGAGGAGGAAGTGAGTCCGTCCGTGTCAAACGTGGAGTCCCATGCTGGACACATGGCAAATGCGTGACTGATGTTAGTATTATAGTTCTCTCTCACGTTAAACTTAAAGTGGTATCTCACACCACAGAATAAAGATGGGGGGTCTCGGGGAAGAGTTACAGTTTTTTGACAGGAAAATTAAAATAAAGATTCATGGGTAAGCTGTGTATTTTTTTTTCCATCAAAGCCATCTTCATTGTGAGATAAGAAGTAAATGCCTGTCATTGCTTTTTCTTGAAATCCTAAAATGACGAGATCAAGGAGTGTGTTTTTCCTCCTAGAACCCCTTTGAAGAGCTGGTTTGGGGGTGAGTCGGCAGCATTGTTCTGCGAAGCCGAGCTTGAAGGTTGGGCCTGTGTTCAGGGAAACCAGGAGAGAGGGCAGGAAAGTCGATGGGGGGTAAACCCCCAAATTCACAAATGTCTGTAGATGAACAGTTTGCTAGGACGGAGTGTCCACACAGCGCACGGTTTAGCGGGAAGGTCAGTACTTCTGGCAGAAAAGGCCAGCCCTGGACGTGGGCGTGAGCTGGGATGGCTGGGGATGCGTGGAGAGCGCGTGACCAGGCAGCGGGCAGGCGCCCCCGGGCTCCTGGGTGGGATTTCAGGGGACTGGCAGATCCTGACGTGTGGGATTCAGAGTTGGCGGGTAACATGCCAACGGAGAGAAGAATTAAGCACATGTGAGGCGGCAGAAGAACAGACAGCAAGGAGGTGGGACAGGAGAAAATGAGAGGCTGTGGGGTGAGACGCGGGCCCCCACGCAGCGTGGGGAGGGAGGCGTGAATTCGATGAAACCCTCAGGATAGTGACCCACAGGCGGGAAGGCTGGCTGAGCCAGTCGCCCCAACCTTGACCAGACCTTCCCTGGGATCTAAGACCAACAGAGAAGTCTGGGGGAGAGCCTCGGAGATGGGCGGCGGCGCAGGCGAAACGTTGGAGGCTCTCAGCTGATTTGTTCCAAAGGGACATATTTCAGGTCTTACTTACACTCTCTGACTCGCGGTGGTAAATGGGAATCCTGGAGCATAAAGCGGGTCGGGCATGCTTGCTATCCGTGTTTGGACACACAGGCAATCCTGGAGGCTAAAATAACAATGTGGAGCATGGGAGGAGAGGGATATCAAAGGGAAAACTTGTATCTGGAATATTAGTCCAACTCACGTGCTGTATACATAAAACCACCCAACGCCATGTATATTTTCGATTGTTGCAAATACTTTAGGTGTTAACTCGGAGCTCGCTGACTCTGCATTGGTGAACGGGCTCGGAGCCTTGGGGCTTGTCATTTTGTCATCTTTGTTGGGAATGAGTGTCTATCTCTCAGAGTGCATTAACTGTTTTTAGCCTGGGAGGTATCCCTGGGGGAGACCTTCCTCCGTGGCATTACCTGGGACTGTACAATCGGAGACGCTAGTCTGTCTCGCAGCTGTGAGTGTCTCACATCTTGTAACCCAGAGAACTAAGCACTAAAGCAATTTTCCCCACAATTTCTGTTCTCTCGTTAAATACCATTAAAGTAGAGGCTACTATGGCAACAGCCATTATATCGTCCACTTTACTTAATACCGCAGAGCGCGTAATCACCGTGTCTCCTAAGTGAATTGCTGTTGGAAATAGTTTAATATTAAGTGTCTGCAGGCAAAGCAACATTCATTCCTGCGTTTCAATGTGAATTCTTTGTTAGGTGTGCTTATAGAAGTTTTTTTGTTACTATTTTTTAAAAAAAGCGTATTTAAGGTTTTGGTACTTAAACATTTGATTTTATCAGCAGTGGGGAATATACACGGATATGTCTCCTCTTCCGTGCAAACTGTTTAGCCATTAAAGTAATTACTTCCCTCCAAGCTGCAATTAGGGGCCAGACAGTGGGCTATAGCTCTGTAATAAATGGAAGAGGTACACTTTTTTTTTTTCTCTAAAGTGTTGATTTCTAATTTATCACATACTTCAAATAACAAAATGATTTAAGTCCTAGGAAGTCATGTGCTTTGGGCACACTTATGGAACACCCAGATTTAACAAAGGATAACATTTTGTCATGTTTTCTTCAAAAATTTGTCATAGGAACAGAAAATAAACATAGCTTAAAGCCCCACCCCACTGCCTTCACCAGAATGACCCTTTATCCTGAAACTGGTGTAGATTCTTCTCATAATTACTACACACTTAAGATTTCAGTCCATAGGTCTAAGTGCCTTGGATTAGTTGTCTATCGCTTGGTAACAGGTTAGCCCCACATTTAGCAGCACTCTGACCTTGTGCAGGTGCCAAGGGTCAGGGAGCGGCTTAGCTGGGTGGTTCTGGGCTAGGGTCTCCCAGCAGGGTGGAGGGTCCTGCTGGAAGCCCACTCCTGTGGTCGGGGAGAGGAGCCCTCCTTTCCTCTCCATTGGGACCTCAAGCCAGGCTTCCCTGAACATCCTTATGGTGGGTACCTGGTCACCCGGGAGCACGTGATTCCAGAGAGTAAAAGTGCCACACAGCACCCAAGCCACAGTCTTTTTTTTTTTTTTTAAAGATTTTATTTATTTATTTGACAGAGAGAGAGACAGCCAGCGAGAGAGGGAACACAAGCAGGGGGAGTGGGAGAGGAAGAAGCAGGCTTCCAGTGGAGGAGCCTGATGTGGGGCTCGATCCCAGAACGCCAGGATCACGCCCTGAGCCGAAGGCAGACGCTTAACGACTGAGCCACCCAGGCGCCCCCAGCCACAGTCTTTCTACACCCAATTCCGAAAGTGACATGCGATCACTTCTGCCCTATTCTGTTGGTTGTTCAGAACAACCCTGGCCCAGCGTGGGAGGGGATTACACAAAGTAAATACCAGGGAGCGGGGATCACTGGAGTCCCCTTAAGAGCTGTCTGCCGTCTACCTATAGATAAGTACCATATAACAAAACATTGGTTGGTTGGTTGGTTATGGGGTTTTGGTGTTTTTAAATGTATATGAATGCCTGTAGTACCGTGCGTGTCCTTTTTCAGTCTGCTCTGTAGTCAGCATTACACATTTACTGGCTCTTCCGTGTTGACGGGAGCACTGGCTCTCTCATTTTGACCGCTGTGTAGTATCCTCTTGTACGAATATACCCAGATTATTTACCCAGTTCTGCCTCGATGACCATTTGGACTGTTTCTAATATTGGCAGTTGTAAACAGTACTGCAGTGAACATCTTGCTGCATGCTATTGAGATCTTCTGAAAATGGAATTTCTGGATGGTTTGGTGTGCTCATCCTCAGTGTTACTGGCTACTGTCAGATTTGTCCTCCGGGCAGCTGGACCATCAGAATTACATAAGAATGTTCATTTGTTTTCTTTTGTTTTTGTGTTTTGCCCATCTGTATGTATGAAATAGCGTCACAGTGTGGTTACTTCTGAGATGATGCAACTTTTTTTTAAAAGATTTATTTGTTGTTTGGGTGGGGGGAGGAGTGGAAGGAGAAGGAGAGAGAGAATCTCAAGCAGACTCCCCACTGAGCGCAGAGCCCATCTCAGGGCTTGATCCCAGCACCCTGAGATCATGACCTGAGCTGAAATCAAGAGTCAGACGCTCAACCGACTGAGCCACCCAGGCGTTTTGAGATGATACAGCTTTTGATATACTTATGGGGTGTCCGAGCTTTTTCTCTGACGGTGAATTTTTCTACCAATAGCTTATGTATATTTTCCTACATGTCTTTTTTAGTGATATCTATACATTCTTAATATTTGATCCATTAATTTGGGGGGCTTATGCATGTTGACTATCTGCTAATCTCTCTGGATTTCTTCTACTTGTTTTTATTATCTTTCATTTACTTTTTTTTTTTAATTTAGTGAGATAAAATGTACCAATCTCTTCCTTAATGGCTTTTACTCTGTACCTTATTTAAGAAATTTTTCTTCAATCTAAGAAAATAGAGATTTTTTTCTAAAGATCTAAAGATATTCCCCCCTCATTTTCTTGTATATTGTGAAACAGGAATCTCATTTTTATAAGGACATTCAATTTTCTCAGCATTATTTCTTGCATATATTATCCCCTCTGATATTTTCAATATTTTATTATTTAAAAAATTTAATATACGGGAAAGACTAAAAATAATGCAATGATGTCCTACATACCCACCATCTAGATTTTTTTTAAAGATTTTATTTATTTATTTGACAGAACATAAGCAGAGGGAGTGGGAGCGGCAGGCAGAGGGAGAAGCAGGTTCTCTGCTGAGCAGGGAGCCCAATGTGGGGCTCGATCCCAGGACCCTGGGATCGTGACCTGAACCGAAGGCAGACGCTTAACCGACTGAGCCACTTAGGTGCCCCCACTGTCTGGATTTGATAATTTTTCCATTTTGCCACCTATAGTATATGTGTGTATGTAGTTCTTGTTTGAACCATTTATAAATAGGGTGCAGATATCATGACATTTTACCCCTAAATATTTCACTCCATAATATTTCATCCGTAAATACCTCTTAAAAATAAGGACAGGCTCATAATAAATGTAATACCATTATGACACCTAAAAATTTAACAATATTTACATTGTCTTATGTAATATCTAGGCCATATTCAGATTTCCTCAGTTACCTCAAAAATGGTTTCCTTCACTGTGGGTTTTTTTTTTTTTTCTTTTGAAGGCCAGTTGTTTTATAGAATATATCATATTCAGATTTGTCTGGATTTTTTCTAATAGTATCGTTTAAGATGTTCATTTAACCTTACCTTTCTGTAAACTTGAACTTAGGTCTAGAGGCTTGGTTAGATTCAGGTTAAATTAATTTTGCAAGATACCTACTAAATTTTAATAACCTCTTTGTCGTGTACCAAGACCCAGTACGCATCTGGATTATTTCTGAGCATTCTCTTCTATCCCACCAGTGTAGTTGCTGTTCCTGTGCTTGAACATGTGGTTTAATTTCTATAGTTACAGTAAGACTTAACAGCCAGCAAGGGCTCAACGCCTCTCCTTATTCTTCTTTAAATGCTCTTGGCTACTTTTGTCCTTTTATTCAGCTTGCAACATCTGAGAACTCCGTTGGGATTTTGATTGCAACCGCATTGGATTTACAGATGAACTTGAGAAGAAATCAAGTCTTTATTATGCAAGTCTTTTCCCCATGAATGTACTAATTCTCATTTGTTTAGGTCTTCTTCTTTTTTTTTTTTTTTTCTTAAGATTTTATTTATTTATTTGACAGAGAGACAGCCAGCAAGAGAGGGAACACAAGCAGGGGGAGTGGGAGAGGAAGAAGCAGGCTTCCAGTGGAGGAGCCTGATGTGGGGCTCGATCCCAGAACGCCGGGATCACGCCCTGAGCCGAAGGCGGACGCTTAACGACTGAGCCACCCAGGCGCCCCTGTTTAGGTCTTCTTTTATGTCCTACATCAGCTTTGTAGTTTTCTCCAAGAGGGTCTTACACATGTACTTCTTGCTAGATACCTGTTAGCTCTTACTGTTAGTGAGATTGTTTTAAATTACATTTGATTGTTTGGTATATAGGCATGAAGGGGCTTTTTGTATATTAATCTTCTATCCAGCCACCTTGCTGAATTCTCCTTTTAAAAAATAGTTGTTGGAGTTGCTTGGGTTTTCTATGAAAGCAGTCCTGTAGTCTGATTCATGGAGCAGGTTTGTGGAATTCCCTTCTAATCCTCAGTCGAGGGATTCTCAGTTTGCTGAAATCGTTTGGTCTGAATGGAAAAACACTTTGACATTTTCTACTACTGTTAAACATATTCCTACTCCATGACTCAGCAACTTCACTCTTAGGTACGTGCAGTGAAGAAATGAATGTGTGTGTCCATCCAAAGACTTAACCAGAAGCAGCTTTATTCATAAAATGAATTAAAGTGCTACATCATTCAATAAGTACCTTATTACATAAAACCACCATTTTCATCAAACTAAAAACAGCCCAGAATGAAGGAGAAGGGATAAACAAATTACGAAACAGCAAATTTCCTATGCTGAAAAATGTACTTTAGGATCTCTTCAAAATTTCATTTTGCCCTAATTTTTGAATCGTGGATGGAATTCTCGGTCGACCATTTTCCCTTAGTGTTTCAAAGATGCTATTTCAGTGTTCTCTGGCCAGCATTATTGCTGGTGAAAAAACCCCCATCAGTTTCAGTTGTACTTTCGAGAGTAATCTGTTTGTTTTCTCTGGTTGCTGTTCAGACTTAGGCTAAATTTTTCCTCTTCTGAAGTTTCACCATGATGTATCTAGATAGAGATGGTTTTTGATCTTGCTCAAGACTCATTGTGCTCTCCGAATCTGACAATTCGTGTTTTTTATCATCAATCCTAGAGAATTGTAAGCTGTTACCTCCTCCACTCTTGCCTCACACCCATTTTTACTAGTTTCTTCTGGATCTCCTGAGATAAATTTTGAGATTTCTCATTTCCTCCACATCCATTGACCTTGCATTCATATTTTCCTTTCTTTATCTTTGCTGCATTCTGTGTAGTTTCTGCAGACACATGCTATATTGCCCTAGTTCTCTCCAGCTGTGTTCAGTCTACCATTTAACCTATTCAGTGAGGTTTTCTTCTTATAAAGATTTTATTTATTCAAGAGAGTGAGAGAGAAAACTCACAAGCATGCGTGAGCAAGGAGGGGCAAAGAGGGAGGGAGGAGAGAGAATTTCAGGCAGACTTCGCTGAATGCAGAGCCCTACGTGGGGCTTCATCCCACAACCCTGAAATCACAACCTGAGCTGAAACCAAGAGTCCGACGCTCACCGTACTGGCCCACCAGGCGCCCCAACCTATTCAGTGAGTTTTTAATTGCATGGCTTGTATTTTTCATTTCTCGAAATTCCACTTTGTACTTTTTCAAATATACTTGTTTACTTTTTTGTAGTGTTCTGTAATAATTTTGTGTGGCTTGTATTTACTTTGTCTCCATTATTTTATTTGATTTTTGAAAATGGCCAGATAATGTTCCAGTGATAGAATGCATTATATAGTCCCCACACCCTCAGAGGCAATCATGAGTACGTAAAGTGTTCCCTCATTATTTTTTGAGCCTCATAATCCTCTGTTATGTGGTTCTCTAATTTATTTAACAATTCCTTATTGGTATATTTAAGTTGTTTCCAGTCTCCTGTTATGATAAACAGTGTTGCTGTGATACCATTTGTCTGTGTTCATTCACACATATGAAAGTATACCTCTAGGTTAGATTACTGGGAGTAGAATTGCCAGGTTAAAGGGTATAAGCATTTGTAATCTTTTTTTTCTTTTTTTTGAGATTTTATTTATTTGACAGAGAGGGAGAGAACATGAGCCAGGGAGAACGGCAGAGGGAGAGAGGAAGAAGCAGCCTCCTTACTGAGTGGGGAGCCCAATGTGGGGCTCAACCCTAAGAACCCTGGGATCATGACCTGAGCTGAAGGCAGCTGCTTAACAACTGAGCCGCCCAGGTGCACCAAACATTTGTAATCTTGATGGGAATTGTCGCATTGCCTTCCAGGGAGGTTATACTCTTTTATACCTGTTGTACCAGTTTCTCTAGTAACGTTTACAATGGCCTGACTCCCCAGTCAGCATCACCAATGAGGTGGTGTCACACTTTTGGGCATTTTGCCAATCTGGTAGGTGGAAACGATGATCTCAGTGTTGTTTTAATTTAATTACTTTTATGCATGAGGTTGAGTTTATTTTCATGTGTCTAAGGGCATTTGTTTTTCCATTTCTGTGAACTATGTGCTCATATCTTTTCCCTATTATTTTCTATTGGGTTTTTAGTTTTTTATATTGATTTGTAGAAACGGTGTAATGGAGTGATTAACCATTTGGAGAAAAAACTATAACCCATATTTCAGTTATACAGTATTTAAAAATTTGCTTTGCTGCTGATGAATTTTATTGTAAAAATGCCTTTTTTTTTTTTAAAGATTTTATTTATTTATTTATTCAACAGAGATAGAGACAGCCAGCGAGAGAGGGAACACAAGCAGGGGGAGTGGGAGAGGAAGAAGCAGGCTCCCAGCAGAGGAGCCTGATGTGGGGCTCGATCCCACAACGCCGGGATCACGCCCTGAGCCGAAGGCAGATGCTTAACCGCTGTGCCACCCAGGCGCCCCTGTAAAAATGCTTTTATGTATTTAAATGTATCAGTATTTTGTCTTAAGGCTCTTAGGTTTGAAGTCACATTTTTGAAATTATTTTGTGATCCGTGCAAGTACTTTTGTGTTTGATTTACCTTGATGTAGTCTGTATGGATAACCTTTATTCCCCCAAGGTGACTACCCCATTGTTCCTATAACGTTTTTCAGATAATCCACGTTTTCTTCCCTGATCTAAAATTCCACAATTATTATATGCCAGATTCTAGTACATGTTTGGAACTCTTTATCTCTGGACTTGCTGTTCTGTTCAGTTGATGTATCTTAGAGTGTTAGTTTCTGTGCATTCTTCTTCTTTATTCAAAACTTCCCTGCTGTTCTTAATTTTATTTTGCTTTATGAACTTTGAAGTCAGCCTGTTAAAAAAAATCTTGTTAGTATTTTCATGAGGTTTTAATCATCGTAAACACAGCTATTGTATAATCTCAAGCATTTTGTTCTGTTTTCCCATCGTTTATGGAGAACTGATCTCTTCGTTTTCGGGGCGGCTGACCGTTCTGTCATGGCGGATTTTCACTTGGTTTGCAACTCTTTGTTGTGAGCTGATCTTTAGTGGGAATGCTTTTTATTTTTTTCCTTTAGAGAGAGTTCAGTGCACCTTGGGTTGTAAAAATGTTGCTCTAAAGCAACTTCGCATTTGTTTCTGCTGAGTGTGAGGCAATGGAACTTTTCGGATTTCTACACAAGCTGTGTAAATTTAGATGGCCGCCATGCTTGAGGTGGTGGTTGGGAGACTGTTTCTCACGGGAGATTCTTTCTCGCCCTCGTCACCCTCCGCTCCTGGGACCTCAGGCAGAGTCAGGCTTCCTGGGTGGCAGAGTTTTCCCGGCACCCTCCACCCCTGCACCGGGCTCTGTCCCCCATCTCTGTGGTGCCGGGGTCAAGTCTTCTGCCTGCCCCCCTCTGCCCCCTCCCCCCGTCCCTGGCATTGGATCCCCAGTTCTAGGGCTTATTTCTCAGCTCATCTACATATTTAAAAATATGAGTTTATCATCTTTTCTCTGTGTTATAGTAGGAGGAAGTTCTGCCTTGGTGCCAGCTAGCACTTGGCGGAGCCCAAACCTTTGGGAGCTTCCCTTTTCTCTTGATGTCTTTTATTTGCTTTTCATAATAATTGGTGTTTGTCAGACAACACTTAGCTAGAGGATTAGGCTTTTTTGTAGGGGGTTGGGGCAGGGTGGGAAGGAGAGCAGTGAGTGGGAGTTCTTTGAAGACTTTTCCTGGGGAGCTCTCTAAAATACATTATGGCCCACACCCTCCCCTCCTTTTTCAGCCAGGGTGTATCAGAATGGTGGTGGGTGGGAGGGTGATGGTTATTTTGGAAAAAGATCCACAGATGCTTCTCTTATGCTGCCCTGCGTCTCCTCGCCTCACCCCCCAACCCCTACGAAGAGTCCTATTCTGGTCTCAGATCAGAGCCACGTAAACAAGGTTGGCGGTCCCCATGTGCTGTGGGGTGGGCTGACCTGGAGCCTCGGCCCAGAGAGAGTCTCTCAGGCCAGGAGCAGGTGTTAGAGGCTGGAGCGTTTTCAGCTGCTCTGTGTTGCCCGGGCCAAGTATCCTAGAGCTAGGAAGATAATAGAGTGTCAAGAGTGACAGCTCTCTCTTAATGTATCCAAAGCTTCTGAAATACCACCCATCTCTTTTTATAGATTGAGACATTTAGCACCCAAGAGCTGTATAGATTTCAGCTTTTACAACTTGAGACTCCTCGTGGATTGTGGCAGTCATTTCACTGTGAATTTTCCTTGCTGCAGGTTGAAAGTGGATCATCTGGTACATATTCATGTTTAAAAATAGGAAAGTTAGCTGTGAGAGCAGAGTTGCAGAGATAGGCTTCTGCCGTCGACTTAGAATCCAGTCGAAAGATGCCAAAGCCAGGGGCCCCAAAGGCATGGATCAGGTAGCCCTCATTCCTCATCTGACAGAAAAGAACACTAAGGACGGGGGGTACTAAGTGGTTTTCGTGTGGTTGCAGAGCAAAATGGCCCCAGGTCCAGGACACCAGTCCTGTAAACTTCAGAACGTTCTTCCAAGTGAACCACAGAACCACAGCTACTCAGAAGGCATCTTCGTACCAAAGAATTGATCTGGGGAGACAGTTCACTTTATTTTGCATACCATGGCAGAAAAGACCCAACCATGATAATTTTTATAGTTGGCAGATTAATGTGTCTTCCTTGGGTGCTCATTATAAACTGGGTCCTGATCTCCTGGGAGATAAGACAGAGAAAACATAATTAAAATTGTAACCCAAGACACTGATGAAAGATTTAAAATAACAATATATTAACAGGAGATACTTAGGAAGCACCGACCTTACCCCAGGCACTGTGCTAAGTACCTTCTGTTAGCTTGGTGATCATTCAGCAAGACTAACTCGTAGCTGCCGTTACCTTCCCCATTTTACAGATACGGAAACTGAGGGCCAAAGAAGTTAAGTAAATTGGTCAAGATGACACAGCTCCTAAGTGGGAACTAGGACTTGAACCCCAGCAGTCTGACCCCAGGGTCCGTGCTTTCATCAGTGTATAGGAGGGCCTCGTGAGTAATTCCAGCATAAAAACTTAAAATCTATTCCACGATCATAGAACTAATAGCCTATGTAAATAAGTGTGCATACCATCCAGAGAAAGGCATTCTTAGAAAGTAGTCTCCAGTAGTAATTTTAAATCAACTTTCCTTAATTTTTAAAAAGTTTATTTATTTAAGTCATGTCTGCACCCAACATGGGGCTCAGACTCAGGACCCCGGGATCAAGAGTCGCACGTTCTGCCCGCCCGCACCCCTCCTTTAATGCGAAGTAACTGTTTAGGAAATGTGAGGACACGTTTGTTTCCAGATAATACATTTTGACTGGCAAATTTAAATTGGTGCTATTTTTCAAAAACTTAAAAAAACTTTTTTCTGAATATAAAAGTAATACACGTACACTGAAGACAATTTGACTTTGGTGAGGGTTTTGATATAGTTGTATTATATATATAAAAAAATGTATATAAACTTGAGCGTTGAACAGTGCTAGAATTAACCCCCATGTACCTAGCAGAGCTGGGCTTAGGTTCGTATTTTTCTTTTTCTTCTTTTTTTTTTTTTTTTCCATTTTTCTTTTTCAGCCGAACTGCAATCCTGTCGTGTTGCTCTTTGACATACTTTTTTTGACTACCTCGTTCTTTTGATTTTTTTTTAACAGCTTCATTGGGATATAATTGGTATAAAGTGGACAGTTTGTGTTTCGAGGACCAGGTTGCTGAATTTTTGCATATGTAGGGGACCCGGAAAAAGTCTGGTCCCCTCCGCTGGCTTGGCCACCCCACCCGCAGCACAGACGCTCCCTGTTCTGGCCTCTCACTGAATCCCACTGCGGTCAGAGAACATAGTATCAACTGAATTCTTTTCCAAATGTCTTGCTATTTGTTCTTATGGCCCAGAATGTAGTCCATATTGGTAAATAGGCTCTTGACAACAATGTGTATTCTGCCGGGTGGGGGGAGCACCGTGCCCTTGGCCGTTAGGTCGCACGGGTGGGTGGTGCTGCTGGCGTGGTCCCTGCCCTCGCTCCCTTCCTGCCCACTTGCTGGCTGCTGAGCAGAAGAGGGCTGTTGAAGTCTCTGTCTTTGTGGGTTTCCATAAACTTCTGCAGCTTCATCATGGTTGTTTCTTCCTTTTCAAACTCGTATGAGGCGCGTACGTGTGTAGTCTTGCTCTGTCCTGTGTGTGCGCGGAACCCGTCCCCTGGCAGTCCTGTTTGCTCTGAGCTGAAGCCTCTGATGCTGATACAGCCCCTCTGCGTTTCTTCTCCTTTGTTTTAAATCAATGTATAGTTGTTTTTTTTAAGATTTTTAAAAAGATTTTATGTATTTATTTTGAGAGAGAGAGAGGGAGAATGAACGAGGGGGAGGGGCAGAGGGAGAAGGAGAAGCAGACTCCCCACTGAGCAGGGAGCCTGACACGGGGCTCGATCCCAGGACCCTGGCTCATGATCTGAGCCAAAGGCAGACACCCAACCCACTGAGCCCCCCAGGTGCCCCTCTGTCTGCGTTACTTTTGATTCACATTAGCTCGACACACCTTTTTCCATCCTGTGACTTCTAAGGGATTTGAGTATTTACGTTTCAAGGGGGCTTCTCCTGGGGAGCAAATAGTCAGGTCTTGCTTTTTACCTAATTCGACAATCTCTGCTTTGTCTTTGGGATGTTGAGACCAGAGATTGGCAGATAACAGCCTGCAGGCCAAATCTGGCCTGTCGTTTTTTCCTTTTTTTTCCTTTCTTTTTCTTTTTTTTTTTTTTTTGTAGGGCCTGTAAAAATGGTTTTACATTTTTAAAGGGGTGTGAAAAAAAAATCCTAAAAGAATGTGACAGAAATCCTCCGTGGCCCAAAAAGCCCTAACTCATTTACTTTCTGATCCTTTTCCAGAAAAAGTTTGCTGACCCCCAGTGTAGATTCTGTTTAATGTGATGATTGATAAGGTGGTGCTTTCATCTACCACGTGGCCCCATGTTTTCTCTTTGTCTCATCCGTTCTTTTCCTCCTCTTCTGCCGCCTTTTGGATTGAGAATTTTTATTTCTCTTGACCTCGGCTGGTGTCTTAGCTCCAGCTCTGTGCTGTCCTGGCGGTTGCTATAGGGTTTGCAGCGTGGGCCTCGAGGGGCTCGCTGTACCGCTAAACACGGGAGGAGAAGCTCTGGGGTGCGTCTCCTCCCGTCGCCTCTCGCAATCTTGCTGTCGTGCATTTGACTTATGCGTGTGTGATAAGGCACACACGACACCGGTGTCATTTCTGCTTTAAAGCAGTTATCTCCTTAAGTATTTAAAATGCAGGTGTGATAATTGCCGAGGTAGTTACCATGTCTGGTGCTCATCTCCCCTTTGTGTAGGTCCTGGTTTCCGTCTGACGTCACCGATCTGCTTGAAGGGCTTCTGTTAGTGTAACTGTAGTGCAGATGGACTGTGATGATTTCTTTCTTTTTTTCAGCTTCACTGAGGTGTAATTGACACATGAAAGCTATGTACATTTAAGGTAGACGATATGATGTTTTGCCATATGTATGTACTGTGAAATGGTCACCGCCGGCTACTATCTGTCAGCTCACATGGGTCGCATTGTCTTTCTTTTTTCCCCTCCCTCCCTCCCTCCCTCCCTTCCCCTGCCCTCCTCTCTCTTCTTTTTTTTCTCTCTCTCTCTCTCTCTCTCAAGATCTACGCCCACTATTCTACTCTCTGCTGCTGAGTTCGACTATTTTAGACGCCACGTATAAGTGAGATCTGTGGCGTTTGTCTTTCTCCGTCTGCCTTATTTCGCTTGGTATCATGTCCTCCGGGTTTATCCGTGTGGTCACAAATGGCAGGATAATACTCTAGCGTGTGTGTCTCTCCTTGTGATAAATCTTCCAGCTTGTGTATGTCTGAAAAGAAAATCCTTATCTTCACTTTGAAGGATATTCTTGCTTGGTATGGGAAGCTGGGTTGACCAGGTTTTCCTTTCCGGCACTTTAAAGATGTCTCTCCACAGTCTTATCGCTCGTGTTATTTCTGAGATGAAATTCGCTATAATTCTTTTTGTTCCTTCATACAGAGTATTTCGTTTTGCTTTTATTCTCTATGCTTTTGTGATTCTCTCTTTATCACTGGTTTTCAGCAGTTCCCTTGGTGTAACCTACTTCCTGTTTCTTGTGCTTGGGGATCTTTGAGCCTCTTGGATCCGTGAGCTTACAGTTGCCCTCAAGTTTCGAAAGGTTTTGGTGATCATTTCTTCAAATGCGTTCTGCCTCTGGTCCCTCCTCATCGGGGTCCTCTGACTCCATGGACACTGAGTTGCTTCCTGTGTTCCCGCAGTTCACTGACGTTCTCCCTTTATGGTTTCAGGATTTTGTTGTTTCATGGATAGTTTCTACTGTGTTTTCAAGTTCACTAGTCTTTTTTTTTTTTTTTTTTTTTTTTTTTTTTTTGGTTTCCTGCAGATATCTGTTCTATTAATACCATGCAGTGTATTTCTTGTCTCACATCCTTGTAGTTTTTCTCTCTAGAAATTTGACTTAGGTCTTCGTTATAGTTTCTGTGTGTCTACTTAACACATCTGACATTATGAGAGCTCCTGTGTCTCTGCTTGGCACGTCTGATATTCTCTCCAGCATCCCAAGCGGAATGCAGTTACAGTAACTGTCTTCATATCCTGTCTACTAATACTACCATCTGTGTCATTTCTTGCCAAGCTTCAAATGATTGATTTTCCCCCTTGCCATGAATTGTGTTTTCCTGCTGCTTTGCATACTTGGAAATTTTTTATTGGACGCCAGACATTGTGAACTTCACCTTGTTGGGTGCTTGGGACATTACGATTTACAAGAAATGTGTATCTGGTATTTGTCTCCATTTCTGGCACAGAGCTCCTGAAACTCTCAGAATTTCCTAAGCGATAAGATGTCTTTTGTTAATAAAGTGGCTTTGGAAAGCATTCTGGGGTAGGGCTGGCCTGTGATTAGTGTTGGAACTCTCCCGCCTCCTGACCTCCAGGGAGGGAAAGCAGCTGCGGGTTGAAGCAATCTCCACTGGCCTTGACTTCATCCATCTTGTCTGTGCGATGAAACCACCATAAAAACCCAAAAGGAGAGGGTCTAGAGGGCTTCCAGGCTGGTGAGCACGGGGGACTGTGGGGAGAGTGGCCCCTGGAGGGCCCAGGCGCTCCACCCCCTTCCCCAGACCTTGCCCTGGGCATCTCTTCCGTCTGGCTGTTCCTGAGTTAGTCTTTTATAATAAACCAGCAATCTAGTGAGTTCTCTGAGTTCCAGGAGCTGCTCTGGCAAATTAATCAAACTCAGGTCAGGGGGTGGTTGGGACGTCCCATCTGTAGCCAGCGGGTCAGCAGCAGGTGACACCCTGGGCTTTTAACTCACTTCTGAAGTAGTGGGGAGCAAAGCATGCAGGCCTGAGCTCTTTCTTAACTGTGGGATCTGATGCTGTTTCTGGGTAGATAGTATCAGAAGTGAGTTGAATTCCTGGACACCCTGCTGGTGTGTGAGAATTGCCGGTTGGTAATGTAAGCCCCAACACGTTGAAACTGGGTCCAGTTGCCCAAAGGGTGCTGAGTACTTTTGTCTTCTTGCGAGTATTCTTGAAGTTTGTCCTGGGTCATGTTTAAGTTAGTCCTGCCTTGTCTTGCTCTGAAGCTTCTTCAGATGAGATCAGAGCAGTGTGCCCTGCGTGGTTCCCTTCCCCCAGGACGGAGGAGAGACCCTTATGACTCTAACTGGTCCCCTGTGAATTGGGCTTGGGTTTTTTTTCCCCCCACACTGGGAAACAGAACAAACAGGAAGCAGTTGGCTGTAGGTACCGTTCTCAGCCCTACCTGTGAGCTCCAGAGCTCTGTTCTTTCTAATCCTTTCAAGTGGTCCTTTACCCGCCTCCATTCATTTTTGGTCAGCACTCAGCTGAAGGCTCAGGGGAGGCCCTCGGGAGATGTGTGGAATTTCTGTACTGCCGCCTCCTGTCCTACCTTGTGCCTCCGAACTCCAGGACCCCCCAGCCCTGCGCCCCAGCCTGGCCCCCCAGCCCTGCTCTCAGCCTTGCCCCCTAGTCCTGTCTTCAGCCTTGCCTTGCTCCCCTGCCCTGCCCCCCTGCCCTGCCTCTCATCCTTCCCCAGCCCTACCCCTGCCTCTCAGCCTTGCCTTCCCAGCCTTGCCCTGTTCCCTAGCCCTGCCCCCTAGCCTTGCCCCCCTGCCCTACCCCCCAGCTCTGTCCCCCATCCTTCCACCCCCAGCCCTAGCCCTGCCTCCCAGCCTTGCCCGCCCAGCCCTACCCCCTAGCCTTGCCCCCTGCCCAGCCTCCCAACCCTGCCCTCCCAGCCTTTCCCTGCCCCCCAGCCCAGGAGGCTGCCCACCTCTGCCCGCGTCCCCAGCCCTGTGCCACAACCCAGAAATGTTCTCAAGGCAACTGTCGGGCTCCCTTCATCTGTCTTCACTTCTCTCGGGACTTCACGCTCCTTGCTCAGTTGGCAATATGTTCAGAGCCTTTGTTTCTTTGTGTATTTTGTCCAATATTTTAGTTGTTTCAGGTCGTGGGTAAATCTGGCCCCTCTTGCTCCGTCCTGTCTGGAAGCAGAAATGGTTTCCAGTGACTTTCATTGCCTCCTGTTGGCCGCTCGGGCTTTTGGGGTCTTTGCACTAAGCACACGTCACCCACATCAGTGTATGTGTTCAAACGTCTCGTCCGTTTGCTAGAAGACAGATGACCTGCTGCGGAAAGACGCTTCAGGTCCTACCACGGAAGGGTTGTTACAAAGCAGGAGAGAGAGAAACTGTAATAGAAACGTAGGTGGCCACCGAGTGTGTGTTTCCAGCGGTGGCTTCAGCCATGGGCATTTGGGCTCTGGATGAACAGAAGGCCAGCATCCCTCTGCTCCTGGGTGTCCGCAGGCTCTTGCGCTTGCCTGGATTCTTCTGGTGCTCGCAGAAGCAGCCACGAAGCCATACACACCGAATCCACATTAGCCAGAAAGTGTTCTGACCAAGTCTGTTTTCTCCCTCATTTTAAACCACTCTGTGAAGGCCATCGTCCTGTTATTTTGAATTTTTCTTTCCTCAATAAAAAAAAATAAGGCTGTTACTTGGCAGGCCTTAGGGTCTTGAAGCTTCAGTACAGAGAAATGAAATGCGTAGCAACATTGTTTTTTTGTGCCTAGATGTTCATTTCTCTAATTAAACATGGGTGAGGTGGGTAACAAGGCTTTTCTCTTTTTCCAAGTGAAACGTAAAATGCCAGATAAATTCTATACTTCTGAAAAGGGCAGATACGTCTGATGTAGTGAAATGAAATACTCATAATCCCAAACCTGCTTTAAGAAATCCTCTCGACCTCCTCCCCTGGGGGAGTATTACCCCAGTGTCACTAGCACAAGTCACCAGGTGAACGGTAGCTGTGTGTCCCTTTGTTCCCGGGTAGGCCACGGATTCCATGTCGCCCTCACAGACCATTCCTGATCTTGGGTCCTCCCTACACTGTAGGTGGGGTGCGGGACAAGCGTGGGGCAGGGAAGAATCTTCTGGTGTGACCAGGTGGTCTTGGAGCCCATTCAGAGTGTGGGTCGGGCTGATAGGAGGACAGGCACCGGAGAGCATGAAGTCAGGTTGACTACGCCGGGGACATCCGGGCATTCGGGCAGGCTCTGCCGAGCTCCCTACTCCCCCTCCCCCTCCCAGCCAGCCTCCTCACCCGGCACCGAGCTCTGCGCCCTTGCCCACAGGGCTCCGCAGCCTTGGCCTCCCCAGAGCACCTGACGCTTCTGGATGTGCCCTTCTGCACGTTGCTCTCCGCCACGTGGCTTCAGCACCTGTAGTCCCGGAAGCAGGCCGTGCTGGGGGGCGGGGACTGGACCCTCTGGGGCCACCGCTGCCACAGAGTGCGCCCCCCCTTGGTGCCTGCCCAGCGCCTGGGCCACTGTTTCACAAAGCAGGTGTTCTCTCTTTTGCCGGAGGGGACCGACGGCCGGCTCATTTCACAGCTGTGGATTTCCCCCCTTCTGTCTCCTCAGAAATGGCAGGTGCTCCAGTGTCTGAAATCTCTGGGCCTTTCTCAACAGACGACATAGCCAGCAACTGCGTCCCCGCCCTGCCCTTGAATGAGCCCATTTTGTGGATCGTCTCGTACGCGCTCATGAGCGTGTGTGCGGTCATCCTTCTCATCCTGATCGTCCTGCTGCTACTTCCCTTTCCGTGTCGGCAGCTGCCCCGCGATCCCGAGGTCGTCAATGATGAGTCCTCTCTCGTCCGGCATCGCTGGAAATGAAGAGCGGAGCCCCAACTCGAGCGACCTTGAACTCTCTGTTAAGAGAATTACGTTTCAGGTGGAGCAGGCGGGGTCTGCTTCCTCTGTCCACTAGTCTTAAATCTGTTCTGCTCCCAGATGCCTTCCAGATTTCACTGTATTTTGATTCTTGATTTTAGAGCTTCCTTCTTCTCCCTCACTTCCGAGAAAAATTATAATAAAAAACACCTCGTTCTAAACCAAAACAGAGTGAATTGGGCTTCAGGCTTTATGTGACTGGTTATGCCAAACTGTCTAGGTGTGCCACCAAAAAAAAAAAGGGCAAGCTTTGGCTCGTTCTCCTCTTCCTCCCGTCTCTGGAGAAATGAGTACATGTGGTTCGTAACTCCTCTTAGCTAATGGGAAGCTTTTCATACGAATTGCATTTAAGGGTATTTTGCACCAGGCCTCAGCCTGGGTCGGAGAATACAAGAGGCCTGCAGTATGGTAGCAGGAGAAGCGGCCTGGGGCCTGACGATTTCACCATCCTGCCTGCTTCTGAATCAGAAACAGAGCCCTTTTCTGAGCCTCTCTGTGCTCTGAGTGGGAGCCAGAATCCTCTTGGAGGGACACGGCACTCAGCGGTCTTCACCAGCCTCTTCTGAAGATGGAAAGCCTTTGTCCGTCACGGTAGAGTGGGAAGGAAACGTGTGCTCTCGTACTCCGTGCTTCCGTAGTCTGGTTGGTATAAAGATAAAAGCAGCTACCTCTGTGGAGACTTTGCCCAGGGCTCTGTGCCCGGCTGGGGCTGCGGGCAGCCTGGTTCCAGCCATTGCCCTCCGCGAGAAGAATCCTCCTTCCAACCGCTGAGGGTGACAGGTACCCTTCTGTCGCCAAGCGGGCCATTATTTCAGTGCTTACTCTTACTTTAAATTAATAAAAGGTGTTCTGGTGAGAAAAGCAAATCCTGCTTCACTAGCTTAGTTGTGTTTCCAAATCTGTGGGGGTAGGTCGGTTATTACCCTGGAGGGAAACAGGGAAATGGCTCAATTCCTATCCTGACCAACTCTCGGGGGAAGGAAGACACAAGCCATGCGGAGGACTTGAAGGAACTTCTTCTCCCATGCTTTCAGACCATGTGTCTGCATTTGCAGAAACCCCTAGACTCCAGCACAGCCGCCCGAATCAGCGTGAACACATCGTGGAGCCGTTGACCCACACGCTTCCTCCCTGTGGCGTGTTCAGTCTTCGGCGAGGTGGGTGTGCAGTGCCCCCCTTCTGTGGGGGACCTCACTCTTACTATCATTTATTTGATAAAGAAATTAATTTCTTTGCCAAAAAAAAGCAGAAGCCTTAACTCGATGCAGTCAGCCTTCTGTGATCAGATATAATTAGAAGAAGGGTTCAAAGCCAATATCCCTTCTCTTGTTTGTACGCCAAGTTCAATGTTCGCTTTTGCATCGCTATTGGGATGGGTTGAATATATGATAGAATCCTGCTGGAAGGGCTAACTGGAGTGTCTCCTCTGGCTAGATTGTCATTTACGTTCAAGGTAGGCTGCGTGTGGATGTTGCACTGGCTCTGCTCCCTGTACCGGGGCATGTCCAAACTGGGGACAGTATGACCGGAGAACTGTGGGGCCACACGCATGTCACTGTGTCCTTGCAGAAGAAGGTTTGAATTGTATCTTAGAACCTGAACCTTCTGTGCCCTTTTTAGGAAACAGTTTGCATGTGGTGTGTACAAGGCCCTCTTGACGTGGGGGTAGCAGGAGGGGTTTCTGTTACCACGTACTCATTATCGTGTCTGGTCTTGGCTCGGTAGTAATAATTCCAAAATACATTTCCATAGTAGAAGTCTCTGGAATTCTAATGCTCTTGTCCCGTGATCCACTTTGCACGGAAGGGAAGGCAATCCTCCCAGAGTAGACCTTCCCCATGCTGTGAAAACCCAGACCCCCGAAATAAAAGGAGGGAGTCGCAGAGATGACCCAGTTCGTTTGGCTGCTTATTCCTTCACACAGGCGTCTGCTCCAATCTCTCGTGCTCGGTTTCCCAGCCGGGGAGCATTTCTGTTGAACAACGGCTCAGCAGACGCTGTTCCCAGAGTACATGATAATAGCACGGCAGATTTCAAGCTAGGGTATTTGAATGAAGTTTGCTATAATGCTCTGCATTTCATATCAGATTTCTCCACCTTTTCATCTCAGATGTCATTGGATGTGACATTTTAATGGAAATGCTTAAATTACAAAAGCATAACTTAGCAACAAGAATGAAACAGACAATTGAATGTGGGACATTTTCCTGGCATGCCTTGCTGTCGAAAATTGGACTTTGAGTCAAAACCCTGGTTAGTGACACCCACCTCCTTGAGTTATGTAAATTGATACTGAGCTTGGAAAACCTTCAAGAAGGCTTGCTTTGAACGGGAAAGGAAGTAACAATCATCTGAGGGTGTCATTTTTACCTTGTAACCTACTGCGGAAAATGCTGGAAGACGGTCCTTTTCTGAAAGCTGCACTTAGCATTATGCTGTTGTCAAACGTTGTCAACTCTCCCATGAGAAATGAATGCTTCTTTCGTGAGCAATGTTTTTTTAATAGGGTGATACTTTATATTCTTGATGAGTTATTTGGAAGCCCCAATGAAATGCTGTTTTTAGTAGCTGGGACTGTTTATGAAAACTAGCAAGAAACAAGATGGGGACTGAGTCTGATTTTTCTCCATCCCCCCCCCCCCCGACCTGGGGAGTTTTAAAAAGCACCACCGTGATCATGGTGTCAGATCATCTGGCATTTCCCATACACTAGGTTGTATTTCTTCTGAACCAAAAACAAGTACCTGGCATTAAAGAAACAGGTTCTTGGCTTGTGACTTCTGGGAATGTTTTCCAGAACGCAGTCCGCTCCCAAACATTCGGAAAGATTTTACCTGACTCGTTGTGAGATGCAGAGGTTTTTGGTTGGGGATCAGTTGGGGGTCAGTTATAATTCAAGACTATGAAAGTCACCCCCACCAAGGTCGCTTCAACCGCCCTGCAAGGCTTTGGGTAATAGATTTTGCAAGCAGGTCTGATTTAGGGATTGCATTATCTTATTGAAGAAGGGAGAGAGGATTATTTCATAATTTAATAGGTTCCTGTGCAAATGAAAATTTGTCACGTTCCTCTTACCAGGCCCCCGCGTGGTGGATTGCCAAGCGTGGTTCAGTTCTAAGTTCTGGCCTGGGGCCACATGAATCACTGCCCCCCCCCCCAAAAGCCTATTCCATAAGCAACAATGATCGAGTTTCACCGGCTTCTCCTTATTAGTGGAAGGCAGATACTTGGGTGGGCTCCCAGGGTGCCTTTGTCCTGCACACACGGATTAGAACTGATCACGGATGACTGTTCAGACAAAACACTCGCCACCGATTTTTTTTTTCTTTTTTAGGAAAAACAACGAAACATCATAAAAGGTAAAATTTGGGAGATACTAGACTTTTAGTGCCAAGGAAACGCCACGACGACAAAAGCTATTGTGGACATTTCTAGTGGGTTGTAACAATTTCAGATTTGGACTTAATGGCAGTTTACCAATTAATTGGCAAGCAGGAAGACTGGGGAAGGAAAATAACAATCGAAAGTATGCTGACAAAGTAAGCAGAAGTGGCTGTTCTGGAAATTGGTTTAATTAATTCCGGGAATCCTCAGATTTTCCTGACCCGTGAAGGTGCTGCCTCAGCTGAGATGTGATTTATTCCACACAGCAAACCCCACACTTCAGGAGTGTTCAGGCTGGAGTTATGTGTCCGATGGCAGCACGGACAAAGTGAGAATGTGGCCCCTGACACTTTGCCCGAGCCAGGTGAAGATTGGTTCATTCGGGGAACAGGGAAGGGGATGGTTGGGGCTTGGAAAGTTCTAGAACATGGGAAGGGAAGTAGGGTAGGAAGTCATATCCCTTGGTCAGCAGATGACCGCAAAGGTCTGGGCGAACTGAGGACATCCCAGGATGTCCTAGGCAACTCATTTCCACCTTTGGAAATGATCTTTTTTGGCACCCCTACTTTTCAGGAATTTTCCAAAGGAACCTCTCCGGATTTATAGTTTGTCAAAGAGAAACTTGCTTTGCAGCCGTATTTAGACACCTGCATTCTAACAGATCTAGAGACGCATGAACTCCCAAGCAAGTCACGGTCCTGCGGCTGTAGGTGCAAGGTTGCACACTGGGGAGTTTATATGACAGGGTCAAGAGGCTGAAGCGAGCGGGGGCAGTTGGCAGTTACCTTTGGGGTCTGAGCCTCTGCATTGAAAGCCAGAGCGACTCAGACAGAGCCGCATCCATCCAGCCCTGCTGGGGCAGCCCACTGATGTCAGAAGGAATCCGACAGGTTCCTGACCACATTCCTTCTCTGGGAACACCTGCTGTCAGAGACGCTTGCAGAAAGTAGTGTCAGGCGCTGAGCCCCCCCCCCCCCCAGTGCAGCAGGAGTCCTGGAGCTCACCCTGGTCCTAGCCACAATCCGTGCGGTTCACTAGGCTCCCCGGGTGTCCTGGTGAACGCAGGCGGGGACTTGGGCACACACCCGGGTTTGGTGAGAATGTCATCCTGGGGGTGGGTCAGCCCTATTGTAGTGACACCAGTGTGTCTGCAAAACCTCAAGTCACATGAGTTCCTGGGGTTAATTTTGAGTGTCCCGAGGACACGTGACCTCAACCAATCAATACAGATGCAGATAAATTCAGATCCAGCCCACCCACCGCGAGAGGGGCTCCAGGGTGCCTGCCCTTCGATGCCTGGCGGTCTCCACATGTCCCGGAAAGCCCTCGGGCCCTTGTTGGGCACCACTCCCAAACAGTGAGTCTGGGTGTGCCCAGCTAGCATCTTGGGACATACGGAAGGTGTGATCGGGAAATCCCTGTCTCGCCTCTAAAGTATCTGCGGATGAGCATAGTTTGCGCGAGCCTGTGGGGCGGTGAGGCGATGCGGACAGCTCCCTTTGCAGAGGGAGAAGTATTTCTCAGGATCAGAAGTGGAGAAACTGGTGAAGTGGACATGGGATGTAACACACAGGCGTACTCCACACCTATCAAGCAGAGTATTTTGCCAATAAGATTTATAATGATAAATTATAGAGTTACCAACGATCAGTTTATAAAAGACGTTTGTAGAAGGGTGTCACTAGGGGGAGAGTGGAAACCTTGAGCTTCTTTGAAACCTTCTTTACCTTTGGGGTTTTCCATAGGATTTTCTTCGTTTCGATTGGAATCTGTGTATCTGTGTCACGGCACACGCACGGACCAGAATACCATGAGAGGGCGGGTTCTCCGGAGGGCAGGGTTTACTTTTTCTCTGTTAAATGTCGTATGTACAGGTCGCTGAAAGTGTCCCGTAAAACCAAGGTTTTCGCTTGCTTCTGTCTACCGATTAAAGTAAAATTTCACACAAGCCTTACAATTTCGAAGTTAATGCTTCCGAATGAAAGTGAAGAAAACATTAAAAGATGATCTTTTCGAGATAAAAAACAAAGCTAGCTAAGGCTCTGTTTCATCTGTAGTGAAAATCACCCAAAATAAACTTCCTTAATTCCGTTTTCTTATACAGTTTCGTGGTCTCTGTTGCTAGGGGTAACAACTTGGAATTGCATTTTCGCGTTTCCCTTCTTGGAGATAATGTGTCATGTAGTGTGGACCGTGGTACATTCTTAACCGTCAGCTTGGAAATCCTGTTTGGCCCTGCAACGACCCGGAACGTGTGAGGGGCTGCAGGAACGAGAGTTCTGTACTTTGGGAATCAGCGTGTTTAAAAACCGGAATGAGTGGGGCTGGCCGTGTGCTAATACAAGCCGGATTTTTGTAATCTAGGAGGAGGTATTTCCTGCTCTTTCTGTTCATTCGCACAAAGAGACCGCAGGCCTGAAATCCGCATGTTCAGTCCCTGACAGCTGCGACTTGTTCTGTTCTTGAGAAGGGTGGCTTCACCGGGGCCTCGGGGGGTCCCTGCTCCGGCCAAGGAGCTCCATCAGCAGCCATGCTTTGCAGAATGTATTTCTGTGTGCAACTTGTATTTCTGAAAAGGCTTAAGATAATCTGTTGTTTCCTTTCTGGGTTCTCCCTCTGTGTTTTGGTGAGCTGTATTGATTTAAAAGGAAATTGTGCTAGGCCAGCAGTTGGGGTGAAGGGGTGTGCACCCCGCCTCAGAAGTGGCTCTGCGGCTGCGGCCCCACCCCGGTTGTTGTGCACCTCAAAACTCGAGTTTTCTAAAATAATCTTATTTTTCTACTTGTATGCTCCACGAATTTCAGATGTATACCATTGAAAAGGAAATAAAAAGAATTTGGTTTGTTTGAATAAATAATACTTTCAACCTGTTGAGTGTGGAATTATTTCAATGCTTTTGTTGAAGTCCCGCTTTCGAAATTACTGTCCGAGGCGCGTCCTGGTCCACCTGCGTCCGCTACCACAATGTAGGTTCCTGGAAAGCGTCACAGATAAAACTGAATGTAGGGAGAGTCCAAACCCAATCACTGAGCTGTAAGATGGGAGGAGAATGAAGTGCTATGAAACGTGAGAACCCCCAGGCTGGGAAGAGACCGTGTAGAGATAAGCACATTGAAGGGGTCGTACAGATTGCACAGAATGTCAGCCTCGTCCTGGGGACTGACCTTGGCCGGCAGGGTGCTCCAGCTGGCCTGCCCACCATCCTGCAAGGACATGGTGTTCTCTGAATCCAACAGACGGACAGATGCCTAGGAACACACAACCAGACAAGTATTTGCCTGGAAGGGGGCCCTGGTCCGTCCCTCTGAGGGCAAACCTCTGCCCCCCACTGTCTCGCCAGGTGCTATGCCGAGCCATACCTTCCGGAAGCATAAGGGTCCAGCTGAGTGGGGCAGTTTCTCCAGAGGGATGTGGCCAGCTTGGGGGAAGCAGAAATAATGAACAGAGACAGATGTCACTCATGAGCTGTGATCTAGCTGCTGCCCCAAACCTTGAAAAACACACTTCTTTCCGTGATTAGACGGGTCTGGTGACAAGGGGAAAAAGGGGAATTTCAAACTGGTAGGAGGTGAAGCAGCAGAGTCACCAGAGAAAGAGGATAGGACATGTGCTTTCTAGTAATGAAGAAGATAATTTGATCTCAGTTTCATTTTTTTTTTTCTATGCTGGCTTATTGTTTTGCCATTTTTAAGCTGTGGGTGACGTTGCAGATGTGGTTTTGTGTGTTTGTCACTAGGTGGTGCTGTTGCAGAACTTTGTGGAATGACATTTGTGTTTTTGTTTTTTTTTTTTTTAATTCTGTGTACCTTTGTTGGCAAATGTAACCAAGTGTGTGCATGTAGTTATACCCAGCAAGTATCCTAGGATGCTTACTCCTCCATTCTACTCTACGATAGAATCTTCAAAATATGCAAGCTAGATATGTAGTAAATCTTGTGGGTGATCCCCAAATACCCATTTTCTAGCCCCTGGCCTGTCTTATTTAGCTGCTGCACAGGGAGGGAAACTGAGTCACAGAGAGGTGCCACCAATTCTCCAGGTTCTCACTCGATGGCAGGTCCAGATTTGAAAAATCAGTTTGTCTGATAACCAGACCTATGATCTCAGCCATTCTGCTACTGTCTTTGTAAAGGTTAAAAATTGAGAATTGAAAGGAAATCTATTTTTAAAAATTAAAACGGGTATATGCTTAAAGAAAAATGCTACAAGGGAAAATATTGGGGGAGATATTTGCATATTTACACATTTGCAAATATGTATTTGTATATTTACAAATATAAGGATGGAAGCTAACATTTATTGAACAAGGAATTCTGACCAGACATTCCATCCTTAGACCGGACCCTATCAGGTACACATTGTTACTAAAGATATCTTTTTAAACCACAGGGTGGAAGGCAAGGGCACAGAGAAGACATATTCAGAGAAATCCAGAGGTCTGGGGAAAGGAAGTTCGTACCCACACAATGAGAGCCCATAGACCAAGGTCTTAAGTGTGTTATCGTGGTAAAAAACGAAACAACACAAAACAAAAACACCAAAAGGCCTGCTGTCCTTTGCATATAAAAATTTCATACCAATAAGCCAAATGTATTAACCATATTCTATATTCTGATGCTTTGACATGGGGTACCTTGCTGACCACGGAGTGACTGGACTGCCCGAGTTAGCCAATTCCTAGCGAGAGCAAGCAACTCACTTCAGAGTAAACCACACCCCTGGGTGCGGGCCTTTCAGATGCAAGTCACATAGTCCAGAGCCCACAGCCGCCACCTGTCTCCTTTGCCTGGTTCCTACGCTCCGGGCCTCTGTCCCCTCCCCGCATCACCCCAGGGGCAGATACCAGGCAGCGAAAGACCACAGCCCCTGCCGTCTGTGATTGAATCTAGAGCCTGCTCAGATGATTGAATCTAGCCCAACCTGAGCCTCTCCACACTGCTTACCCATTCTTTGCTGTGGAAGCCACAGCGAAGGCTCTTGTCTTCTCCTCTTCCTGGCTCCCCCTGGTCCCCGGTTGTCCCTGGTGCTTCCCCACGTGGCCCCGGGGGCACGCCATGCCTCCTGTTTCCCAGGATCTTCCTCCCGGACAGTCGCTTCTGCTGTCTTACCATCCCTCATTAAAACAAGTCCCAGCTACCCTGAAAACACCAAAGAAGAACGTGAGAGCCCCGAAGAAAAGCAGGCAGAAGCTGGCACACGTGGGACACCAATGGTCAAGAAAACAGGCGGTGGCTCCTTCGATCTTACAATGCACGCAAAATGTTTACATAGTTAGAAATCAAGCGAACACAGTGTTTAATGACAGTTCAGCTGCCCGAGAGGTGAACAGTCTCTGCTGGGCTGCTGAGGGGTGTAAGCCCGAGTGACCATTCCAGAGAACCCGACCAAGACCCATGTCTTCTCTGTATCGATCCTTCTTTTGTAATCTAGCCTAAAGAAATAGAAATGTGGGCAAATCTGGAAATAATGGACAGAGAGAGAAGCAGTTTGCTGAATAATACCCCAGTATCACATCCATGTTTAGAGAGAAACGTACTAACAGGGACGCGTGCGTGAGATAGAACAATCTAGCAAGTGTGCGACATTCAACACTAACCTATAACCTCAAGATGCAGGGATTCTGGATGAAAGGAATAGTTTAGGGATTTTTAATTCATTTATTTTTTATTGAAGTCATGCATCGACATCATCATTAAAAATTCAAATAATCCCAGGAGGCTTTTCACAGAAAGCAGTGGTCCCCGGCCTCACCCCTACCCACCTGTAGGTCCTACTGTGCAAATCTTTTCTCCTCTGGTACTTCTTCTATGGTTTTGTTGTTGTTGTTGTTGTTTGGGGTTTTTTAAGACTTATTTATTTATTAGAGAGAGAGAAAGCATGAGTGGGAGGGGTCGGGGGGGGGAAGAATCTCAAGCAGACTCCCTGCTGAGCGTGGAGCCTGACATGGGGCTCGATCTCACGACCCCGAGATCATGACCTGAGCTGAAATCAAGAGTCAGACGCTCAACCAACTGAGCCTCCCAGGGACCCCTACTTCCATGTTTCTAAATGACGTGTTTGTGCTTTTCCTGCTGCGTGATCAGCCCAAAGGCTTGAGCCATTTGGTTAATTGGCAACCTGAGCCGATTTCTAAATTTCTGCATTTACTAAGGACCATTTTTGGATTCTTCTTACCCAGGTGTGTATCTGCTTTTGCAGCTGTGCCCACTGTTTTAGTTACTGTCACTAATGTGATTTTAACATACAGGAAGGTTGATATGGTTAGTATTTTTTTTAAAGATTTTATTTATTTGACAGAGAAAGAAAGAGAGCACAAGCAGGGGGAGTGGCAGGCAGAGGGAGAGGGAAAAGCAGGGGTCGATCCCAGGACCCTGGGATCATGACCTGAGCTGAAGGCAGACGCTTAACTGACCGACCGAGTCATCAGGTGCCCTGATATAATTAGTATTAATAAATGATTAATATAAAATATCTCCCCCGGTTAGTCATCTCATGCAATGTTACATACTTCTCCTAAATATCCTTGAGAAACACTGGATTATGTTTCTAAAATTATCCAGTTGAGATTTGTTTTGGAATTGTACGAAATGTATAGATAAATTCAGGGAAAATTTACATTGTTGTGAGAGGGAGACTTTGGATTTATTGGAATGAGTAGTTCTGTCTGGACTCGTCTTCCATCACGTCCCTCGAAGACTTCATTTCATGTATATCCACACCTATTGCTTGATCACTTAATTCCCAAGGATTTGGAATTTTCTCTTGTCCTTACGAAAGAGATTTTTTAATTCATTTTAAAATTGGTTCTTGTTCATGTATCTGAAAGCACCTGTTTTTCTGTGTTGATCCGGTAACTGGCCACATTTGTAAACTGTTTGTTTCTAACGAGCAGTTTTGTTCTGCTTTGATTTGTCTGGGGGTTTCCAAGAAGAAAATTTTGTCAGCTGCAAATGATGGTAATTTTATGTCCTTTCTGATGTTTGTGCTTTTTATCTTCTTTTTTTTTAATGCCAATTATGGCATAAAACACAATGTTGGAGCTATTGTGTTTCCCCATGTTTTGAATAGGTGATATCTTTACAGGGTTCAAAAATCAAAACACCATATGGTGAGAAGTCTCCTTCCCACTCCCGACCTCTCGTCTGCCTGGCGTCCAGTGCCTCCCGTATTGCTCCCCGCCCCTGCCGAAGAGGTAACCTGCCATCGCCCTCCCACTTATCTTGAGGCACTGACCAGCATTTGTGTTTATTTTCTCTCCCATTTTTAATCCAAAAAGGTAACAAATGATATACAGCATTCTGCTTTCTTCTTTTTCCCGCATAATTTACCTTGGGAGAATGTTCCATACGTTTCTCCCAGATGCATCCTAGCCCCTGTACGCTTGTACCTTCTTTCTGTAATCCGCCCCTTAATGACATCATCCGGCTTGTTTGCCATCTTTTGTTTCTGCAAATGTGACTGCCATGAATAACCTTATACAAACATCGTTATGTGGGTAGGTCCACGTGTAAGATTAGTTTCCAGGAGGGGAATTGCTGGGTCAGAAGACAGCTACATTCATAATCCTCACGAGGACTGTGAAATTGCCTTATAGAGGGATTTGCCAAGCGGATGGGTAGAGAATGACATTTCAGTGTAGTTCTAATTTGCATATCTTTTATTATGAGCGACTTTGGACATCTTTTGGCCATTTTTCCATTGGGCTGTTGGTCGATTTCTAGGGAACCAACACATAAATGTATTGGTGTACATATTACAGGCTTTCCAAACGGAAGTCTCTTTACACGTCAACTTCATACTATCAGTGATGTTGGCAGATTATCCCGCTTGGATTTCCCAGCTGTGAAGTGACGTTCATACTAGCGCTGCTTTGCAGGGCTGGCTTGCAAATGACCCGAGCTAAATCCTAGCGTGCTTGCACCGCGCTGCCACGTACGAAGCACCAGCGGTGATGCTCGTTTCAGAAAGGTTGGGGGGACTTACCAGTTGCAATTTTGGTTTTCAGTTTGTCATGTCTTTTGACTGAATTTGTTGGGGTTTTTTGTTTTGTTTTTCCCTTTGAGAAAGGTGTGTACACTCGCACATACTCAGATTTACAAAACGGTTTCTGATAAGCCTTCTGGATTTAAGTCTGTTGGAAAAGTCTTCTCACCTCCAAGTTTATAAGACTCATAAACAGGGGCTTGGGACACCTGGGTGGCTCCGTTGTTAAGCGTCTACCTGCGGTTCAGGTCATGATCTCAGGGTCCTGGGAATCGAGCCCCGTGTGGGGCTCCCCACCCAGTGGAGAGCCTGCTTCTCCCTCTCCCTCAGCCCCTCCCTTCCACTCGTGCTCTCTTTCTCTCAAATAAATAAATAAATCTTAAAAAGAAAAGGCTTATAAACATGTTTTCTTCTGATTATATTTATGGCTTGCTTTTTTTGCAAACATTTCGTCTCTAACCCTTTTGGAATACATGCTCGTGCAAGGTGTGTGGTGTGGTTTCTGTAGGAAGGTGTACCTAGTTCTTACAGTAATTATTAAATAGCCCACCCTTTCCACCGGCTTAGGATGCCTTGCCATCACACATTTAGTCATTGTGTGTAGTTGGGTGTCTTCCTGGACTTTCTGTTCCCTCTCTTTCCTTTTTCTTTCTCTTCCAGTGGTCTGTTCTAGATCTTGCCAGTACCAGGCTGTTTCTGTATTAAAGGTTTATACCAGTTTTCATAGTCATCATGGCTCCTGCATTCACATTGCCCTTCTTTTTCAAACATTTCCTGGCTGTTCTCTTCTTTTTTCATGTGATCAGTTTGTTTAGCTGCCCCCCTCCAATACATATCGGGATGTTTACTGGGATCACATATGTGTGCAGTTGAACTTAGGGAGAACTTGACACGTCTCTGATGTTGAGGTATCCTCTCCAAGAAGAGGAAATGGGTTTCTATGTGTTAATTTCTCTTTTCTTTTCCTTCAGAACGTGGTAAAGTTTCTTTGGCATAGGTCTTGCCAATTTCTTATTAAATTTACTTCTAGGTATTTAATCTTTTTGTTGTGGTTGTTGTTACTGCAAATGAGATCTTTCTCCCATTAAATCTCCTAACTGATTGTTGTTTGTGAATATGAAAGCTGCTTGTTTCTATGTGTTAATTTTGTATCCTGCTTTCTGAGTGAATTCCTTTGAGATTTTTCAGGTGCGTGTTTTGGGTTTTGCAGGTATACAATTGTGTCATGTGCAAATACTGATAGTATCCTTTCGTTCTCTCCAATTTTGCATCTCTGTTTCCTTTCCCCTGTCGGATTACATCGTCCAGTACTTTACTTAGTAGAGTGTTAAATAGTAAAGACCATCTTATTTTGTTCCCGACTTTAAAATCTGATACTACTAGCAGAGAAAGAGATGACTTATGTTCAGGAAGCATCTATTTCTCATGGTTAATTTTGTGTTAATGTTACTGTGAAGGTATTTTTTAGATGAGATTAACGTTTAAATTAGTGGACATCAAGTAAAGCACATTACCCTTTATACTGTGGGTGGGCCTCGCTCTATCAGTTGAAGGTCTTAAGAGGAAAAAGACTGAATTCTGCCTCCAAACAGCCTTCAGACTCAAGTCACCACATTAACTCTTCCCTGGGTCTCCAGCCTGCCCGGACGCCTGGCGAAGTTTGGATTCGCCAGGCTTACATGAGCCAGTTGCTTAAAATAAATCTATGTGGGATGCTGGGTGGCTCAGTCGGTTGAGGGTCAGATTCTGATCTCAGGGTCATGGGATTGAGCCCCACATTGGGCTCTGTGCAGGGTGTGGAACCTGCTTGAGATTCTCTCTCGCCCTCTGCCCCTTCCCTTGCTCACACGCACGTGCTTGCACTCTCTTCTCTCTCAAAAAGAAATATATATATGTGTGTGTGTATATATATATATATATATATATATATATATATATATATATATATATATATATATATACGGTGCCTTGATCGTGGACTCCTGTCCTCCAAGACTGTGAGTAAATGTTTCCTATACACACACACACACATATATATATATAAAAATATATATAAAAAAATAAAATAAATCTATGTATCTATACATCCTATATACACACACACACATATATATATAAAAAAAATATATAAAAAAATAAAATAAATCTATGTATCTATACATCCTCTTGGTTTTGACTGGAGAACTCTGTTTTTCTGGAGAACTCCAGCTGGTATACCATCTATTTCTATTTTATTGAGAATTTTATCATAAATTTTACAATTTTGTTAGGTCCTTTTTTATCATCGGTGGAGGACATCACAATTTCTCTCCTTACATTTAATAACATGGTGAATTATACTACCAGATTTCCTAACAGTGAACCATTTGCGCTTCTGGAATAACTTCTGTTTGGTTGTGATGTATTTTTCTTTTAGTGCTTTTAGATTCTGTTTGCTCATGTTTTCCCTAATATTTTCCTAACCATATTCACAACTGTGTTTTGTCTATAGTTTTCTTTTCCTGCTGTCTGTCAGGTATTATCAATGCTGTGCTCCTTCATAAAAATAATTTGGATGTTTACCCTTTTTCCTGCGCCCTGGAAGAGCTTATGTGTGGCAGTGGAATGATCCACTCTTTAAAAGTTTGGTAGAATTTCCTTAGGATTCTCTGTGCCTGATGTTCTTTTGCAAACTAGCACCTTGACACCTTTTGCCGTGTGTTTTATAGAAACAATCTGTTTAGATTTTCTCTTCCTACTAAAATCAGTTTTGATAAATTACATCTTCTTACAAAATTATGCGTCTTAATCCGGGTTCCAAATTATACTTAGAAGTTAAGCATAACAGGGGCGCCTGGGTGGCACAGTGGTTAAGCGTCTGCCTTCGGCTCAGGGCGTGATCCCGGCGTGATGGGATCGAGCCCCACATCAGGCTCCTCCGCTATGAGCCTGCTTCTTCCTCTCCCACTCCCCCTGCTTGTGTTCCCTCTCTCACTGGCTGTCTCTCTCTCTGTCAAATAAATAAAATCTTAAAAAAAAAAAAGAAGTTAAGCATGACAGTCTTGTGATTCCTTTCCCCGTTGCTTCTCCTTCTGTAGCTTGTGTCTCCCTCATTCCTCATTTTGTGTATCTGTGCTCTTTTTTAATTGTATCAGGTTAGCTCATGACTTCACCATGTTATTGTTTTAAGGGTTTATTTTTTTAAAGGTTTTGTTGAACACTTCTGTTTACTGTTCTTATTCATTTCTGTTTTATGAATCCCTTTTTTCTTTGCTATACTTCCTTCTCTTTTTTTTTTTTTTAAGATTTTATTTGAGAGGGAAAGAGCATGCCCACGTGGCGGGGGAGGAGCAGAGGGGGAGGGAGGGGAAGAGGGAAAGAATCCCAAGCAGAGTCAGCGCTAAGCCCACAGCCTGACTTGGGAATTGATCTCATGCCCCTGAGATCATGAGCTGAAAAACAAGAGTCAGACGCTTAACCGACTGAGCCACCCAGGAGCCCCTGCTTTAGTTTCTTATTCTTTTTTTTTTAATGATCATGGCCTCCACTTTACTTTATCTCTCTCTTTTAAGATTTTATTTATTTATTTGAGAAAGAAAGCGAGCACAAGCTCGGGGAGCAGCAGAGGGAGAGGGGGAAGCAGGTTCCCTGCTGAGCAGAGAGCCCAACTCGGGGCTTGATCCCAGGACCCCAGGATCATGACCTGAGCCGAAGGCAGAGCTTAACCGATTGCGCCACCCAGGCACCCCTGCTTTAGTTTCTTCTTGACTGATGATTAATATTTTTTTAAAGATTTTATTTATTTATTTATTTGACAGAGAGAGACAGCCAGTGAGAGAGGGAACACAAGCAGGGGGAGTGAGAGACGAAGAAGCAGGCTTCCAGCGGAAGAGCCTGATGCGGGGCTCGATCCCATCACGCCGGGATCACGCCCTGAGCCGAAGGCAGACGCTTAACTGCTGTGCCACCCAGGCGCCCCTGATTAATATTTTAAGTAGGCTCCACATCTGACATGGGGCTTGAACTCACGACTCCAAGATCAAGAGCCTCATGCTCTACCAACTGAGCCGGCCGGGAGCCCCTAATTCATTTGCTTTCATTCTGTTTCGTTGATAGCAGCCTTGTGGCAGCGAGTCTTCCTCCGAGTGCTCGTTTATTTCAGAATTGACATATCATGTCTATTCTGTATTTTAGAAACAATTTTTATTTCCGTTTGTTTCCTCTTTTCACCAGAGAAAGATTTAAGCAAGACTTTTTTGGAGTTGCCAGTGGAACAGGCTTTTCGTTCTCTAAGACACCCTCTTTGGTTGCTGCGTGACCAGAAGTTTCACCTGTACTAGGTCCAGCCTTTGGAACTTACTGAGATGTTTGTGGCCACTTTGCATGCCTCACGGGTGTTTGAGAAGAAGATGTCTTCTGTGCTTCGTGGCTGAGAATTTGAACCACGTTCGTTAACCCTACTTTATTATGCGATGTACGTTTTCACATCTTTACTTTTTAACATCATCTTTCATGGACCAAGTGTTAGGGGCTGTATTCTGTCTCCCCAGATCTCTGTGTTGCAGTCCTAACCCCTAGCACCTCAGAATGTTAGCACATTTGGAGATAAGGTCTTTACAAAGGTGATTAAGACAAAATGAGCCAGGAGGGTGGGTCCTGACCCGCTATGACTAGTATCTGTGTAAAAAGAGGAGGAGGCAGCAGGAATCGCGGGCAGGGAGAGATGCCCTGGGAAGACGCAGCAAGAGGGCAGAGCGGAGGTCTGCAAGCCGTGGGGAGGGGCTTCGGGAGACACCAGCCTCGCGGTGCCTTGATCGTGGACTCCTGTCCTCCAAGACTGTGAGTAAATGTCTATTGCTCAAGCCCCCCAGTCTGTGATGTTTAGTAGTGGCTGCCTGAGCGGACAAGGACAGGAGGGATTGAAGTCATTGTTAATGTGCATCTGTGTGTTTCTACGGAGCTCATCACATGTCAGCTTCAGAGACAGCGCTGTTCTATGACTTTGTCCATATGTACTGTGCTGTCTATTACACACTTGTTAGGAACTGCCCGCTAATAAACAAGGAAAAGTGTGCTGCTTCCTATCTTGTAGAGCCTTTTGACTTAAACTGGTACCAAGTTCTTGACTGATGCTAAGACCTGCAGTTGATCTAATGGTTGTGGCAGCCCACTGGGATGTGCCCATCCCTTTATTTTCCTGCTTTCCAGATCACCCAGAGTGGCGCTTTTCTGAGGATGCATTCAAGAAATCTTTTTAAAAGTAGAGGACTTGAACCCGTTGCATTCAGTCCCATGACGAGATGACCTTATTTCTGCCCCGTGTGTCCTATGTGTGTATGCTCGCGGTTATACGGTTGTTTCTTGCACTGCGTGATCGGTTTGCTTTACTTTTCTTTTTGTGTAGTTCTTCTAATTTTTTAAAAGATTTATTTTATTTGAGAGAGAGAGAGTGGGAGGGGCAGAGGGGAAGAGGGAGAGTCTCAAACAGACTCCCAGCTGAGTATGGGGCTCGATCCCATGATCCTCGGATCACGAGCTGAGCCGAAACCAGGAGTCAGATGCTGGACCGACTGAGCCGCCCAGGAGCCCCATGTGTCATTCTTTTATCCGGGGAAGCTTGCTACCGTCATAATGACAGCTTCACGTAATGCAGAGAAGGAGTCCCTTCATCCTACGTTTGTAACAGCCTCTGTTAGCGCCCCTAGATGAACGTTCCCTCCCCGCCCTCCCTCTCTGCCATCACCTGACTTTGTTATCTCAGTAGGGGGATGCATGTGCATGCCTCTCTTCCTTGGTGCGCTCTCTACTTGATTTCTTTGGGCTCTCAGCCATTATAGATAAGAATCCATGGACTCATTCCACCTCGTACTTTCCTGCCTGCTTGCCTCCGCGGTGCTGGTGGGCTGTGTGGCTCCTACATTGCCCAGGATATAGAAACGCCACACTCCCTTCTAGCTCCCTGGCACCTGCGCTCTTGCCAGCTCCCTGCCCCCCACACTTACATCTGGACTGGGGAAAGTTTCCTTCTAGTAGTTTCCTCAAAAAGGACTTAGAGAAACGTTTTCTCCTGACAAATCCTTGCTTGTTAAAAACCATTTGTAGCCTTTATACTTAAAGTTTGGCTTGTATAAAGAAAGACTTCCATTTTCTTTCTTTTCTTTTCTTTTCTTTTCTTTTCTTTTCTTTTCTTTTCTTTTCTTTTCTTTTCTTTTCTTTTCTTTCTACTTTACCTTTACCTTTACCTTACAGCGTGGCATCTGCCTTCTGGCTTTGAACATTGCTTTGGGGAAACTGACACCAGCTTTCTATCCCCCCCCCCCCAATTTTATGACTTGACCTTTTTTCCCTAGATGCCCTGAGACTCTTTTTTAGTTTTTTTTTTTTAAGGATTTTATTTTTTTATTTGAAAGAGAGAGAGAGGCAGAGAGGGAGCACGAGATGTATGTTGTGGGGAGGGGGGTGCAGAGGGAGAAGCAGACTCCTTGCTGAGCAGGGAGCCCTTCTCAGGACTCCATCCCAGGACCCTGGGATCACGACCCGAGACAAAGGCAGACGCTTCACTGACTGAGCCTCCCAGGTGCCCCTGCCCTGAAGACTCTCATCTCTAAAGGCTTATAACTGGGGCGTGTCTCATGCTGACCATTTGGAATCAAGGAAAGTGAAATGTTCCTTCTGATCCCTTGCTTTGGCCCCGCCCCACTTTCAGGTGAACTTCAATTATGCGTATGTTAGCTCCTCCCTGCTTGTCTTCTGTAACCATCATTTGATAATACTTAACAAATATTGCTTTATTTCCATAAATGTTTTTGTGGCCTCATTTCTGTCTGCCTTGTTGCTTCCTGTATTTTCAGGAGCACCTCTTTCTCGGGTGTGTCTTCTGATGGCTTTCTGTTTTTCTTCGGTGTCTTTCTTGAGTTCGGGCAGCTTGGATTGCATCTCCTGTTACTTTGCATTTCTTCCTTCTGCTCCTCCTTCGCCAGAGGGATTGCTCCAACGAGATTCCTTTTTCTGTCCATTTGTGATGAAATGCACACTCCACATTTGTCATCTGCTCTCTGAAGACCTTTTTCCGCGAGGTCGGAAAAGAGACGGTTGGCCACGCTCTTCCACGCGTTATTTCTCATCACATCTGCTCATCGGTTCTGAAGCAGATTTCTTTTTCAAACCACTCGCTCACTAACCAGGCAGCAGGGGACCCGCTGCCTGTGGGAGGTTCCCACGGGCCAGAGCACGCAGGTTTCCACGTAACCTCCCAGCTTTCCTGCTTCGGGTAGTCCCTCTCCTCTGCCGCCAGAGAGGCAGGCTATTCTCTGGAAATATGATACGGAGCAGACGTGTGCTCACCCTTCTGATTCTGTGAGGAGGGCCCCCAGCCCCGTTCATGCTCCTCTTCTTTTCCCTTTGTGGGAAAGAAGGAACAAGACTCTTACACCTCAGGCCCAGTCCCTCATCTGTGAACACAGGGATGCCTTCCGGTGACCACAAGCTATCCTTTGTCCCTGCATTTCTTCCCCAGGACCTCTGCCCTCGCTCAGTGGCTTTTGGCAACTCCTGTGCATTCTTTGAAGTCTGTGGCTTATCTCTCCCTCCTAGTTTCACCAAAAATGTGGAGTTCAGAGCTTTGTGGTTCATTTTGTTTCTTTCATTCTTCTTATTTCGCCTCTGTGATTTGTCCCGGACAAGAAGGGGGTGGGTGCAGGCTTATACACCCTGCTCATGCTGGGAGTCTGGCCTTCAGCTTTCATTGTATATATTTTTATATCATTTCAAGATTTTTTGGTTTTGGGGTTTTTTTGTGTGTGTTTTTGTTGTTTTTGGTTTTTTGCTACAGGAATGTTTTAGTTTGGTTATTTAAATATTTTTAAATTCTTTTATTGAAACTTGGATAAAGATTTATTACAAACATATTCATTGTGTTTTTCAAGGTAGAAAATAGTGAAGTGGTTGAAGTGTCCAGCAATAAAGGAAGAGACTAATTACCACACACCCATAGTGTGGAATGGAAGGCAACTCTTAAAAATATATGTTAGGGGCACCTGGGGGACTCAGTCAGTTAAGCATCCAACTAGTTAAGTGTCTGACTCTTAATTTTGGCCTATGTCATAGTCTCAGGCTCATGAGATCGAGTCCCAAGTCAGGCTCTGTGCTGGGCATGGAGTCCGCTTGAGATTCTCTCTCCCTCTGCCCCTCCCCCACTCACACACTTTCTCTGAAAATAAATAAATAAATAAATAAATAAATATATATATATATATATATATAAAGTAATTTTAAGGTCAGGGAATGACTATAGTAAGAAAAAAATGATATGAATTGTCTATGTAGTGAGATCACAATTTTAAATGTACACACACACACACACACTCACAAACATACACAGACACCAGTAAGAAATGCACCAAAGAAATGCACCAAAAAGTTGAAGAAGTTATCTGTAAAAGAATTACAAGTAATTTAAACTACTCTTTAGCAAATTATATACTTCTTAAATACATTTTTATAATCAGAAGATACCATTAAAAAATAAACTTGGAAACCTTGCCGATTATTTTCTTGCTGCCCCTCTCCCTCGATCCCGTTCTTCCTTTTCTGTTTTGGTCAGTGGCAGCCCCACCCATCCACAGCCTGGGCGGAAAACTGGGTCATTCTCACGTCTTCCCGCTCCCTCATTCCCCACCCTCAATGGGTCATTAATCATTTTGGTTCTACCTTCTAGAGACCCCATATTGTTCCCCCCCACCTCACTAGGGTTGCTCTAATGATCTGTCTTCTCGGCTCTTGAGTTGGTTTCCTTATTTGTCTCCTGGCCCTCTGCCTCTCCCACCTTGAAACGACCTTCTCTCTGGGGTGGATCCCTCCCAGCCTAAGTGCTTCCCCAGCCTGCAGCAGCTGCAGGAGGAAATCCAAATTCAAGCCCTCAAGGCCAGCCTTCTGACCCGAATCTACCTCTCCCACGACACGCCTGTCACACTCCAGTCTCTAGGTACCCACCCTGCCTTCTGCCACCAGACCTGGAGTCAGGAATGACCATTAGATTGTGTAATAACAGACTCCCAACCACTGAACAAAGGCTGGCCATGCCAGCTGCTATGGCTGCCCGGATCTCACCTGCCGAGAGTATAGCAGGTGGTCAGTAAACATGGCCGGCGTGCACGAAGCATGGAGAACCCAGTGCCAGACCTAACTGGTTCGAAGCCATGCTAGGAAATGGTGACCTGTCCTAGCCTAGAGGTGTGGAGGAACAGACACCCCAGGTTCCTGCCTGACAACCATTATCAAACCCAATTCCTGTGCTGACCATTCTAATAGTGTGAGGGTTGGGAAATGCTCGTGTTCTGTTATCTCTGGGCTTCCTTTCTCGGTTCTCCATGCCATCCCTGGAGCCCTCTGACGGCTTGGTGACGCAGTTGGCGCAGACAGCGTTCCTGTGTTCTAGGAAACAGAGGGTCTGTCCCGCTCCATCAGTGTCTGGAGACTTTTCCGTGAGGATATCCAAATTCCTACACCTCTCCGCAGTGGGATGAGACTGGTCACCTGACTTATATTATTTGTTAAACCCTGGCTAGTTGTATTTTTTAAAGATTTTATTTACTTATTTATTTATTTGTCGGAGGTCAGGGGAGAGAGCGAGCACAGAAGCAGGGGGAGCGGCAGGCAGAGGGAGAAGCAGGCTCCCCGCTGAGCAAGGAGCCTGATGTGGGACTCGATCCCAGGACCCTGGGATCATGACCTGATCCGAAGGCAGACACTTCACCTACTGAGCCACCCAGGCGTCCCAAACCCTGGCTAGTTTTAGAGGCATCTGCTTGTTTGCAAGATTATTTTTTTTCTTCCACGTGTCACATATTTTGCAAACAGTTGCCTCATTCCTATGGCCCATTTTCCACTTCCTCCGCTGGAAGGGCACTGATGCTTTCACGGGTCGGCTGAACTCTGCACATGTGAGGAAGAAACGTGCATGAAGTTCACGTCCACGGCCCTGCAAGCCAGGCCCTGGAAGAGCAGAGTTCTCTGCTGGGAGTCTTTGGGTCAGTATCTTGTTTATTCACCGCTCTCCGTGCACTGGACACATGAGCGTCCCTGCTGCAGGCGAGAAAGAGGTGTGGGAGAGCCAGGACCCTCAGGAGGAGAGATGGACCCAGAGCAGTAGTTTTCAGACCTCACTAGGTTCTCCCTCTCCAGCCCATGCACATTCCCATAATGGCCCCAGACTCTGCCCCCGAGACTGTAGATGCTCTTGGCACAGAATTCTCTGGGTCAGGGCTTCTCGGGGTTTACATAACATGAATCACGCTGGGATCGTGTTGAAATGCACTTTCGGATTCCGTGTGTGGGGCGCGGACAAGCTCCCAGTGATATGGTCAGCTCCATGGGGTCTCCCTTAAGTAGAAAGGCCTGGGTTACAGCCTCACCCCTAACCCCACCTTTAGGAAACACACTCCTTCCTCTCATCCTCAGACCCCAGCCAGGCCTCACCTCCTGCTCGAAGGCCATCTCAGCAGGACCTGAGATGGGCTGAAGGCCAAGCACTCTCCCCATAAGGATGTTAGTTAGCTTGGCCCCTGTGTCCCAGCCTAACTATTACCCGGTGGGATGCAGGCCACGGGATCCTTGGCCATGCCTGGCTGGGGGAAGATAATGACTCTGTTCCAGATCAGCCAATGCCTCGTTGCTTGTCTGTATTTCTCTGTACTTTTTACAGCCCCATGAAAACGTTCTGAATCCCCAGAGAGTAAACGTCCTCAGGTACGAGGGGAGGGGTGTGTGTTGAGATCCTTTCCAGTACCATGCATGTGGCAGAAACACGTTGGCTTCACTCTTGGAAAGTTGCTGTGACCCTCCGCATGGATCCACGTACCCTCCCAGCCCCTTCCACCCCCCACCCCCACGCCCAGCCATGTGCCCATCCGTGTACCTAGCAAGGATCCAGCGCTTTGAACTGCCCCAACCCTCCCGAAGGAAGAAGGCCATGAGCCTGGGTCATCCCTGTTATGGCCTGGGCTGCCTGTCTCGCGATTCCCGACATGGTCAGCCCTGCCTCAGCTGCCAATAGGCCTTTGTTTTCCTCGCCCTTTAAAACTGGCCCCCATACTAAGCCTCAGGCCTGCCTCATAGGCTTCCACGGAGCAGCTGTGCGAATGGAGGAGGGAGGGGCCCCTCTGACAACCCCTCCCTGTAAGATGGGGCGGCAGCTCAGGTCTACGGGACTTTGTTTTTGCTCACCTCTGTCCCAGCACGTAGCATGCAGCCCAACAGAGACAGTTACTCCAGAGCTGTCCTTTCACTGAATGTATGAATGGATGGATGGATGGAAGCCTTTGCTAAGCTGAACTCCTAGACGTAATAGGGAGTGTTCATATAAGCACTTCCTAATGTCTGTGAAAGAGAAGAGAGTGAAACCAAGCGACAGCAATGGGGCAATGGGAAGAGGGAGGCACCCTCTTAGAAACCCCAAGTAACTTTCCATTTTTTTTTAAAGATTTTATTTATTTATTTGACAGAGAGAGAGACAGCCAGCGAGAGAGGGAACACAAGCAGGGGGAGTGGGAGAGGAAGAAGCAGGCTTCCAGCGGAGGAGCCTGATGTGGGGCTCGATCCCAGGACCCCGGGATCACGCCCTGAGCTGAAGGCAGACACTTAATAACTGAGCCACCCAGGTGCCCCTACCCCAAGTAACTTTTCAAAAAGCAAGCAAATATAGACTGAATCAAGTCATCAGAGGAAGAGGAAGAAGGAAGGGTGGCTCCTGCAGTTATGAAAATAAGCCAGCTGTTTCTCTACCTTATTTGTTTATTCCTTTATTCAGTCATTGAACAAATATTTAGGGAGTGGGGGCTCTGGTCCAGGTCCTGTCCGAGGCCCTGATGATTCAGCTGTGACTGAATCAATGCCCTGTCTTCATGGAGCTTGCAGTCTGGTGGGGAAGGGTTACACTCCAGTTAATAAGCAAGTTCACAGTGAAGTGCCTACAGTGCGGCCAGGGAGTGCTCAGCCCTGTGGGGGATGGGAGAAGGCGGGAGGCTTGGATAAATAATATCACAGGGCCACCATCTCGTTTCCATGTACCCCCACAGGCTGCCCTTTTGTGGCTCCCCCCGCTCTTCCAAGCTAACCTTGGCATCAATGTTCCAGCCACCTCGCACCTGCACAGATGTCTGGGGGAGGCCAGAGGGCGCTCCAGGACCCGTTCTGCCTGGAGATAGAGTGGGGGGCCAGCTGGCGGGCCTGCCCTCTGCTCCCCAGAAGCTCTGCAGTGGCTCTGCCCGCCACACTTGCCTTGCTGGCCCTGGCCAGGCGGGGTTAGTCCCTCCCACCCTTCCCTCACCCTTATCCCACGAAGGGGACAGCCCCTCCACACACCTGGAAGCAGTGGTCTCACATTTGCAAGTGTCTAGGAGGGAGATGTGGGAGGAACAGGTTGTCTGTGACAGCAGCAGACTTGCTCACCCAGTTCCCGGGTTCTGACAGTCATTAAGGTTCCTCTCGTTCGGCTGTCCCCACCCAGGACCCTCCCACCCAGCGAGGCTCACCTTAGGCACACCCTAGGTACGGCCTCTTGCCTGCCCTCCCTGCTCTCCCTGTCTTACTCGCCCTGCAGAGCTCTGCGCAAGGAACCAAACCACCACAGGGTTACCGTCTGGGAGCTTCCGATGCCCCCCCACCCCGCGTCCCTTCCACACTGACCCTGTCTGGCTCTGATCTCATGTTGTCTGGAGGCACATGGTGCACTGCTGTTTCAGTAAACTGACTGCCTCCAGGGGACACCGAACTGGAGCCCTGGCGGTATTTCTCCAACACTCACGTGCACGTGACTCACCAGGGAGCTTGTGAAAATGAGGATCCCACTTCCGGTGGGGTGGGGGGTCTGCAGTTCTAACGAGCTCCCAGGTGGTGCAGGAGCTGGGATGACCCACAGCTTCAAATGCCATGGTAGCCTCTCTCTTCCCGTCCTTCGTTATCAAGTTCACTGGCTCTTGACCAGGGGCTGCTCCGCCTGCCAGGGAGACGTCGGTAGTGGTCACAACGGGGGCATTGCCCACTGGCCTACCGATGCACAGAGATAGGGGTGCTGCTAGCTGTCCCACCCTGTCCAGAACAGCCCCACCACAGAGAATTATCTGGCCCCAAACATTAATAGTGCCCAGGTTGAAAACCCCTACATACCAACTCAGTGGGATCTAATTTTGCTCATACATTAGTTACCTAGCGTTCTTCTAAAAATGTCACTTCCTGGAGTCTCTCCGAGACAATGCCCTCGGAATCTCGGAGGTGAGACCTTGGTTCAGTACTTTCCAGACGCACTTGTGGTTCTGTTGTGCAACCCCAGCTGAGAAGCAGCCCCCCCGCACCTCGCATTGACTGTAGCGGTGGAAGCCGGGGCTGGGGAGAGGGTTGGTATCTGGGAACTTTTCACACACCCTGCAGTTGCATGGCACACGTTTTTACCCACATCGGCCACCAGGCTGTGGAGCAGCCTGAAGACAAATGGCTTTTTGTGGTCTGCATGGTCAGGACCTGGGAGAATCCAAGGACCTCCACGTGCACATGGGGGGGCAGGGTTTCAGCCTCCTCCCGGGTGGGGGGAGCCTATGGGGGCTCTGCTGCTCCCTTTCCCATAGACCGGCAGCATTTCACTGTCGTGATTGGCTTCTGCAAGTGCGGGCGCCACAGGGCAGTTTCCATTCCATTTTTATGGAGACTGTGGGGTGAATGGTTAATAGCAGTAATCACCGTGCGATTGCACAGGTGACAAAATGAAGGGCTGGCTAGAGACAAGGCAGAGGCGGGATTAGGACCTAGAATTTATACATTCGAATCACATGAAATCTTTGCTTTATACAATTCATTTGTTCACTCATTCATGCATGCGTGCATTCATTCATTCATCCAAGTGCACTAAAAATTTGCTGTGTGCCAGGGGTCATTTTAGTTGCAGGATACACAAGTCTGGGAGAGTTCTTGCCCACGGGCCACTCATGGACTTGGACTCATGGGTGGGGAGATGAGGGGACCAGATCATTATTATGCAGTGTGACAAATGCCCCAGGTGGAGCATAAAGGACAGGGCCCTCACCCTCCCCTCAGCCTGATTCCCACCAGCTGTGTGACATTGAACAACTCACTTGCACTTCTCAGATCCTCAGTGGCCCCATCTGTGAAATGGGTGTAACAACTCTACTCTCCTCCACTATTGTTATAAAATAAGGTCATCGAAGGAGCAGGTCTGAAGGAAATGTTTTATTCATCCTCTTAACCATCTCATGAAGACTCTGGACAGAAGAGAAGGTGAGCAGTGACCGGAAGAACTTGAGTCTGTGGAAAAGTGAAAACTTCTTTTGTTTTTCCCTTTAGAAAGAAGGCAGAGATTTTCATTAAACAAGTTTGGAAAATTCTCTTGTCACCTCTAAAAAAGATGTGTGTGTGTGTGTATGTGTGTGTGTGTGTGTGTTCATTTAATGACTTGCCATTCTGCTGATGACTGTTTCACTTTATAAAGGAAAAGCAGCTTTTTGGTCATGTCTAAAAGGAGGCTTCCATTGTCAGAACAAACTAAGGCAGGTTCCTTGGCATGACTGCTATGAGGCAATGTGACCAAGGAGTTTTTGCTTTGCATTTTTTTTATAATAATATTTTTTATTATATTATGTTAGTCACCATACAGTACATCCCTGGTTTTTGATATAAAGCTCGATGATTCATTAGTTGTGGTCTGCATGGGCAGACCAGTGCACCATGCAATACGTGCCCTCCTTACTACTTGCTTTGCATTCTTAATCAGGCATTCTGACTTTTGTTCTGTACGATGAGTCAAGAACAAATTAATGGTTTTATTTCTCTCAGAGAACTGCTTTCCTCCAGCCAAATCCTGTACAGATCAAACACACCTTATGTGTCAACAGTCATGACTGGGATAATTGAAGGTATGACATCAGTTCTCTTCTTGATCCCTGTGGCCTGAACTCAAATTACAATTTCCTGGTAGGAGCCCAAAGCATTGCTTTATGCAGGAAATGTTCTAAAAATACTAGCTCATTATTTCTCCCAGTTGAACCCAACATGGGCCCTTGAAGATCGGGCCTTCAAAGAGGAGATTGATACATAACACATGGGTGTGGTAACACACCACTGACAAGTCACTTAACCTGGCCCTCGATTTCTTCCATCTGTAACATAAGGGGTTGGAGAGCGGACGCCCCCTAACTTTCTCCCGGAAGGTTGCGTGGCCCTGGGTATGGATATCATGTTGTTCTTTACTGAAGGCTTGTCCCCTCAGCATTCCTATGTTGAAGCCCTAGCCCCCAATGCGATGGCATTTGGAGATGGGGTCTTTAGGAGATAATTAGGTTTAGAGGAGGTCATGAGGGCTGGAGGTCTCGTAATGGGATTAGTGCCCTTCTGAGAAGAGGGAGAGATAGCAGAGTGTTCTCTCTCTCTCTCTCTCTCAGTTACCCACACAGAAATGTCTTGTGAGCCCCCAGGGAGACGGTGGCTGTCCGCAAACCTGGAAGAGAGACCTCCCCCAGAGGCTAATCAGCTGGTACCTTGATCTTAACTTCTAAGCCTCCAGCCTAAGAAGATGAATTTGTACTGTTTCCGTTGCCCAGTCTGGGGTGTTTTGTCAGAGCCTGAGCTGACTGGTAACAACCGCACTGGGCAGAAAATGCTTTGAGGGCGTTGAGTAAGGTGAAGCCTGGACTTTTCACCAGTTCTGCATTTTAAGAAGAATTCATTCTGCACACATGTAATTGCTGAATGTTGACTGAGTGCCCCACCCAGGGCTGTGCATTGGGGTCAGAAGACACAGGCCCTGCCTGCCAGGAACCCACAGAAATGCAGGTGCATCTGCCAGGCAAAGAAGTCGTTGACCCCACCTTACACCAAGTATGCGGAAGTACTGCGGGCAGGATCGGGAGAACGAACAGCATCTTCACAGAAATATTTTCATATGGAGGTTCATTCTAAAGGCCTTCAAAGGGGGCTCCTCAAATGTTCAAAAAATGAGTCATGGTGATAAGGGGCTGAGGAGAGCAGTGAGGAAGCCGTGCCCTGGCTTGAAGAAGCGGGAGCAGGTGTGTGCCAGGGGATAGCTGGAACCTGGAATGGGGCTTCCTGGCCCCCACAGCTCACACGCTGCCCCACAGGGGGCCTTCCCAAAGGCCTGTCCTTTCCTGCACGCTCTTCTCCGCCTCAGGAACTTCCCTGTGGGACCCTCGTGCAGGGACGTTTGGCTGAGCAGTTTCAGCAGCCCTAACTCCTCCTTAGGGAAAGCCTAAGGCAGTTTGAGGGGGTCCTGTGGCAGGGCCTCCACCGGGAAGGCCGCTGTGGCTTCCTTGTGCCTTCCTGGGTCCACCCAGCAGGAGAAGTGGTGATGGAGCCCACGGGACACAGGGGGTGGGGGGGGGGCTAGGAGAGATGGTGGTGGTGCCCACGGGACACAGGAGGCACAGGAGAGGTTGGTGGTGGCCCCACGGGACACAGGGGGTTGAGGGGGCAGGAGAGATGGTGGTGGAACCCATGGGACATGGGGTGGGAGGGGCAGGGGAGGTGGTGGTGGCGCCCGCGGGACACAGGAGGCGCAGGAGAGGGTCCTGGTGGCCCCATGGGACACCGGGGGCGGGCGGGAGAAGTGGCGGAAGCCCCGGGGCCGGCCCCCCAGAGGGCGCCCCCAGCGGCGGGCCGGGGAGTCGACGCGCGTGCGCGGTCCGGCGGGCATGGCGCGGGCACGACGGCGCACACTGACTCCTGCACGCGGCGACGGGCGGCGGCGGCTGGGTGAGAGGACGCGGGGGCGAGGCCGGGCGGGGGCGGGATGCTGGCCCTCAGCTCGGTCGTCTGGGGCCCGGGCTGCCCCGCAAGAGGGCTGAGACCCCAGGGTTGAGGGGGACCCGCCCGGGGGTCGCGGGGACCAGTACCTCACGTTGGGGTTGAGGCAGGAGGGATGGACGAGCCAGGCCCCTTCTCCTCAGCCGCCTGGGGCAGCTGGCCGCGACCCAGGACCCCCGGGCTCGCCCCCCATGTGCCCCCTGACCGCACCTGGGCAGCCGGCAGGGTAGGGTGAGCGCCTGGGGTCAGGCCCCGCCACTTCGGCTTCTCCCTGAAAGCGAGGGTACCGTTGGCCGTTTTCAGCTGGGGACTGGACACATGGGGGGCACCTGGTAAGGAGGAGTGGCAGCAGAGGGGGCCCCGTCGGGTGCTGTCCGGGTCACCCGGCCGGGACAGGGCGGTCGGCAGGACGTCATGGGGACCGCGTGGCGCGGGCCGGATCGGGCGCTGGGGCCCAGTGGGACCTCCGTGTTGGGCGGGAGTGGTCGAGCGCCAGGACTGCGGTGACTTCCGCCATGCTTTGTCCTTTCTTTCACCACGAATGTCTTCAGCTCTCCAAGGACTCCCAAAAGAATGTGTTTGAAACGACGCGTTTCCGGGCTCCGGGACCCACCCCACGCAGGGTGGTTGTCTAGGGGCCGAGGAACAGCACTGCCATCCCTCCAAGGCCTTCGCAGGAAGGTGGAGAGAAAGTGGGGTGGTGTGGGTGCCATGTGGGGTGCAGGCAGTGCGCTCTTGGCTTGATGAGTGATGGTTTAGGGTGCAGTGGCAGTTAAGGGCAGCCCTGCACAGCTGGGGACTGCAACATAGGGCAGCTGGTCCAGCTTAAAATATCACTCGGTTTCAGAAATAGTTTGTTTTCTTACATTTAGCATTTTTAGACTATTAATACATGTGCTGTTGAGATGTTTGTATTGTTTTCTTTCCCAAAGGACTTGCCTTTAAGAAACATCTTTTCCCGGGGCACCCAAGTGGCCCAGTTGGTTAAGCATCCAGCTCTTGATTTCAGCTCAGGTCATGATAAGGTAGTGAGATAGGGCCCTGGGTCGGTCCACTCTGCATGGAGCCTGCCTAGGATTCTCTCCCTCCTTTCCCTCCCTCCCTGCTCTTCCCCCCTACTCTCACACTCTATCTCTAAAAAAAAAAAAAAAAAAAAAGAAGAAGAAAAAAAAAGAAAAGGAAAAGAAAGAAGCATCTTTTCTCACTGGAATATTCTAGGACAGGTGTCAGAATGTGTCTGTGATAGTCCCTTAACTTTTTTCTAAATCAAAGCTGAAATTCAGCTAGTTTTTCTCTTGATTGCTTATGACAGTGAGAAACAAAAGAACTTATTAAAATAATAATAGCGACCATGTATAGGGTGCCTTTTTATATCCAGCATTGTTCTGGTACCTTCTCTCTATTCTCTCATCTCTGAAGTGGGTGTTTTGAAACCCCCCTCCCCGCATTAGCTCAAACCCCAGACCACCCAGCTGCTGAGAGACAGAACTAGGGTATCGGGGTCAGTCTGATCCAATTTCCATGCTCTTTGTCCTAGAAATTTCAGCCTCTGCAGCGAGCAAAAATTGTTTCATAAAAAGTGAAAACCAGCAGCAAAGGAAATGAGTTTGGGCATTGGTTGCCTTGTTTTTATTCCTTAGAAGTCTTACATTCTGGGTGAGGTTCGAGTAAACAGATCACTCACAGGAGGGGATAAAGGTGAGGAGGAAGAGACACACGTGGGGGGGGGGTGTCACGCAGAGTCTGATAGGTCATTGTGAGTGTGTTTGCACTCTCCCCTGGCCCCTCAAAGACCTGGTGGCCTCTCAATTTGTATACATCTTCATGAAAGGAAGCATGGCCCTCCAGGAATGTAGGACACCTGCCTACAGGGCCTGGGAGCTAAGAGACCCAGGTTCAAGCTTAGGGCCATGGGCTAAGGTGTCCTTTGTGCACTTCATCTGCCTCACTGTACAAGTGGGGTGACCAGGGATCTGGCATTGAGCTCAAGGGAGCATACTGCATCATCCATCTCCGGGACCAGCCAGTTGATACTGGTTTATATTACTGATTTATATTATACTTTTGGCCAAAACCTCTTTTCCAGTCTCCAAATGGACCCTCCCTTCTGACAAATGGGCAACAGTTGCTCCAACCCTTGGAGCTGTTCTCTCACTTCTGTATCACTCAAGTTCATGCAAATTGGGTGCCTTTTCTCCCCACAAATGATTCACTCTCTGTACGAGGGCCTCTTCTGTGAAATGCGTGAATTCTGCTTCAGTTCCTCCCTGGCCCAGGATGCTGACCGTGACCAACGTGGTGATGCACGAAACACATAAAGAAACATTTCACGGGTGCCTGGGTGGCGCAGTCGTTGAGCATCTGCCTTCGGCTCAGGGCGTGATCCCGGTGCTCTGGGATCGAGCCCCACATCAGGCTCCTCTGCTGGGAGCCTGCTTCTTCCTCTCTCACTCCCCCTGCTTGTGTTCCCTCTCTCGCTGGCTGTCTCTCTCTGTCAAATAAATAAATAAAATCTTAAAAAAAAAAAAAAAAGAAAGAAACATTTCAAAACTATGGGTTATAAAACTCCCTAATCACAATTAGGAGAAAAAACACTCCAAAAATTTGGACTCTTCCTCATACTTTTAAGTGTCCATTTCAGGGTGGATTTCTGTAGCTAAGGGTGTGACTCAACTCTTGGTTTCTGAGGGCAGCACCTTTTCAAATGAAAACCCCAAAGTCATCATGGATTATCTGCACAAAAGCATCTGGCAACTTCGAGAGACTTGGAGAGAAACAGTCCGTAAGTAACAGCTTGACAAGCAGGAAAAACAAAAACAGTTCAGAAGCTTAGACATACTGCTCTGGACCCTCACCTACCAGTCCTTCCTAAGAGCAATGGCTGTTCATAAACAATGGCTGTGTGGTCAGCATGGGACCTTCATGTGTGTGTGTTACCATCTGGCCCACCCAGATTGCTCCCAGAACAAAAGGGGCGCAGCCCAGAATGGCATCTGAAAGAAGGGCAGCCAGCTCCTCAGTCAACATTCTCAGCTCACCTCTCCCAGTGGCTTCTGACCTCATTCAGACTCAGAGATTTCTAAACTAAGTCTGGGCCTCCTGCCAAGCCAGAGTTCACAGCCCCTGGATTTCTCCTCTCAACCTGTTGCAGACAAGGAAGCTTCTGACAAAGTTATGGTTTAGAAAAGGGTTGAAAGTTTTCACTCAAAAGTTGCCTTCTCCAACCTCAGGGTTCTTCCTTTCCCTCGCCTGTCTTTCTCCAGGGCAGCCTATGTCCTGCTTGTCATCACCCCTAGCATCCCTGGCCCCCCAGCATCACCAGTGCCATCCATATGACCCCATGCACGAGAGTCTTTGGGGCCTCACCCAGCGTACTCTGATCTTTTTGAGGGTTTTCCACTGGCATGCTCCTGTCTGCAGGTCAGTCCTCCTTAGGGATCTGTGTTGCTGCTTCACTTTTCATAACTCTGCACTGGAGGGTGAGCTGCCCAAGTCCTGGATCTTTGTCAGTTTTGTTCCCTGATGTATCTCTGGGGCATAAACAGTGCTTGGCATCTAGTAGTTGCTTAAAAAACATTTGGCTAATTGAATTGAATTGAACTAAGACCTGTACCTTCCCCAGAGCTCAGCTCCTCTGTCTGGGTTTCTGGCCCCTTGAAAGATGAACACTTCCTCCCCCAAGGTTGGAAGAGCTCAGAAGGGTCAGCCCTTCCACTGTCCTATGACCTTCCAAGGAGGCCTCCCAGGACATGGAGAGCCTTTACTTTCCTTGTCGTTGGTCAGCTGGCCAGGATTCTGAACAGCTTCACCCCCCAACTCAGCAGAGTCTCTGGCTGCCTCAGAGCCTTATAGGATAAAGTGCAGAGTGTACAAATAATGAAATGTCTCAGGGCCTGCTAGCTTCAGGCTGTCTGCGCCAGTACATTCCATATATTCATTTAATCTCAGCAGTTCTAAAGATGTTATAATACCGTTTAATTAGCACCCCCCAAAATGAACTACTTAGGTATAAATCTAACAAAATATGTACAAGATCTATATGAGAACTACAAAATGCTGTTGAACAAAATCAAAGAAAAACTAACGTGGGAGAGAGATTCCATGTTAATGGATGGGGAGACTCAATATGGTCAAGACATCAGTTCTTCCCAACTCTGTAGATTCAGTGCAATCCCAGTCAAAATCCCAGCAAGTTATTTTGTGGATATTGACAGACCGATTCTAAGGTTTACATGGAGAGGCAAAAGACCGAGAATAGCCAACACAGTATTGAAGGAGAATAAAGTTGCAAGACTAATATTACCCAACTTGAAGACTTAACTACAAAGTTACAGTGAGCCAGATAGCGTGGTATTGGTGTCAGAAGAGAAAAATCGATCAATGGAACAGAAGAAAGAGCTCAGTAATAGACCCACATAAATATAGTTAACTGATCTTTGACAAAGGAGAAAGGCAGTACAATGAAACAAAGATAGTCTTTTCAACAAATGGTCTTGGAGGAATAGAACATCCACATGCAAAAAACGAATCTAGAAACAGGCCTTACACCTTTTACCAGATTAACTCAAAACTGACCCCAGGCATAAATGTAAAATGCAAAACTATAAAGCTCCTAGAAGATAACATAAGAGAAGACCTACATGACCTTGGGTGTGGTGATGACCTTTTAAATACAACATGAAAGGTATGGTCCTAAAAGAAATCATTGATAAGCTGGGCTTCATTTAAAGTTAAAAATGGCTGTTCTCCAAAAGAAAGTGTCAAGAGAATGAAAAGACAAGACATATTGATAAGGAACTGTTGCCCACAATAAACAAAGAACTCTTAAAACAACAATAAGAAAACAAACAACTAATTTTAAGATGGACCAAAGGCTTTAACAGACACTTCACCAAAGAAGATATATAGATGTCAGATAAGTGGATGGAGAATTCAAGTTAGCAGCCAGGTCATTCTGCAGATCCAAGTAGACCGAACTTAGGAGTCATGACTGTAGAATATGGCCATTAGGAGTCCCCAGTTGTCCTGTCGCTGTGATTTCAGTGAGCAGATACACTCAAGGAGAACATCTGCTTGGACTCCCGTGGAATCCTTTGGAATCCTTGCTTGCTAACTGATGGCCTTTGTGACAGTCGATGCTTCACCTCACCATCTGTAAGACAGTTAATGGCTTCCCTTTAGGCTGTTGTGAGGGCAGAAAAAGATCTCTCAGTATGGCCTCCAGAACAGAGCATGTCCCATGCTGGGCACTCTGTGGCCATGAGCCATGACAGCAGAATCCCAAGTTCGTGTGTAAGGTGTAAATGCAAAGATCACTAAGAAATATCTGAGCAGGAGATGAGGGAGAGAAAACAGAGTATAAAATCCAGACATCAAAACAAGTACACATGGGCTTTCATATGACAAAGGGGCAATTCAGTCAATGCTGGGAAGTGATCCTTCCACAAATGGTGAGCCACTGGCTAGCCAGCTGAAGAAACTAAGTTTGGATCTCCATCAAAATCTTGTATTGAGGGATCAAAAGTTTTAAGTAAGAAATGAGAACCTAAGAGCTTGTGGGTGGCTCAGTCAGTTAAGCATCTGTCTTTGGCTCAGGTCATGATCCGGGATTGAGCCCCACGTTGGACACCCTGCTCAGTGGGGAGCCTTCTTCTCCCTCTCCCTCTGCCTGCCCCTCCCCTTGCTTGTGCATGCACACGTGCTCTCTCTCAGTGTCAAATAAATAAACAAAATCTTTAAAAGATAACTTAAAAAGAGAGAAATGAACCTTTAGAGAAGGGGAGTAAGGCCTTTCTAAGCAAGACAAAACTCAAGCTGCAAAAAGAAAAATCATAATTTTTTTAATTGCACAAGGGGAAAAAACCCATACTCAAAAACGGGAAAAATTTGTTATTACCTATGATAAAGGACTAATTAATACAGAATCGTAACAGCTGTCATATACAATTTAGAACTGCATAACAATGTGTATAGTGTCCGTATAGTGTAAAGGGGGGGGGCTTTATGCCATATTTAGGTGTGTAGGAGTGTCTCCTCCATCCTCAGCTCCTTGTTATTTTGGTTGCTTTGCATTTGAGTATGTTTTAAGGGGAGACCCATTTTAAATGGCCCTGCTTTCCCAAGTAAATAAGTCAGGTGAAAATCAAGAGGAATAAACATTATCCTAGAAAGCCCTTAAGATGACACGAGCATGCACAAGCGTTGCTAGAGCATGTCAGTGAGTGCAAGAGCCATCCAGGTGTGTTTTGGCAAACTTCTTTCAAAATTACAGATAATGAAATCTCAGCAGTTCCACTTCCAGGAATTTGTTCCATTTATTATTTTTTTTAAAGATTTTATTTATTTATTTGACAGAGAGAGAGACAGCTAGCAAGAGAGGTACCACAAGCAGGGGGAGCGGGAGAGGAAGAAGCAGGCTCCCAGCAGAGGAGCCCGATGTGGGACTCGATCCCAGAACACCAGGATCACGCCCTGAGCCAAAGGCAAACGCCAAATGACTGAGCCACCCAGGCGCCCCTATTTATTATTTTAAAGTAGGCTCTGTGCCCCGTGTGGGGCTTGAACTCACAACCCCGAGATCAAGAGTCATGTGCTCCACCGACTGAGCCAGCCAAGCACCCCAACACTGAGTATGTGTTGTTGTTGTTTTAATTCATTTCACATAAGTGAAACGTTCTATGTGAAAGATACCTGTCACAGTGTTAGTCCTAACAAGAAGTGGAAAAGAATCAAATGTCTGTAGTAAGGAGCTTGCTAGATAAATCATGGTCCATGAACACTGTCAGATCCTCTGCAGCTGTTGAAAGAATATGGAAGTGCTCTGTCTACGCAAGTGACAGACTCTCCAGGATACCTTGACAAGCAAGATGTGGGGCAGGGTGAGAGTATGGGCCAATTTGTTAAAGCATGCATGTGTCGCAGGGGCTAGTCTCATTTGGTTGGGTATGTATGAAGAAATTCTGGAAAGACACCCAAGAAATCAGTAATTCTGGTTTTCTATTAGGTAAAGAGGATATGGGGATAAGAAGGTGATTATTGCAATATACCTTTTAGTAAACTTTTTTAAAAATTGGACTATATAAATGTATTATCTAGTCAACAAATTATTTCTTACGGCTACTACAAATTAAAAAGAAAAAGACTAACAACTTAAGAGAAAAATGGGCAATTTATATGACTAGACTATAGTTCCTGAAAAAGAAATACGCAGAAACCACAAATGGCCTTTAAACCAATGAAAATACGCCCAAGCAATCACTTTAACGAAAGAAGCAGTTAGAATAATACTAAGACTTTCCCCCAGCCACAGATAAGCATAGATCAAGCTGTTGGATGACATGATGCGTTAGGAATTGTATGGACACATAGGCGTTCTCCTGTGCTGCTGGCGGCTGTGCGAACCGCTGTAATTTCTCTGGAAATACCTATTAAATCCAGAGTTCGCAAATCCTCTGACTCAGTAATTCACTTCCAGGTGTTTATTATAAATCCATCTCAATATTTATGTCAAGGTGGATGCACGAAGGTATTCATTGCAGCATTTTTAGTGCAAAAGATGACAACCAAAAATTCCCTCTACGCCTATCTTAAAAATATGTTCATCCAACAGTAAAAGCCTGGGTGTGTTTAGTAGAGATTCAACAATTCTATGCGTTACCGTTAGTGCTCACCACAGCTAGTTACCATCTGTCACGAAGCAAGTTATTACAGTATTAAACTGTACCTTTCATCCCTGCGACTTACCTATTTTACAAGTAGAAATTTGTGCCTCTTCGTCCCCTTCACCTAATTCCCCCATCCCTCCACCCCCAAGCCCCTCTGGCAACCACCAGTTTGTTCTCTGTATTTATGAGTCCGTTTCTGTTTTTGTTCATTTTGTTTTTTAGATTCCATGTAGATGTGAAATCATATGGGATTTGGTTTTCTCTAACTTCACAGAGCATAAATACTTTCTAAGTCCATCCGTGTTGTCACAGATGTCGAGATCTCAATCTTCGTTATAGCTGAGTGTATTCTATTGTACACACTTACACCACATCTTCTTTATCCATTCCTCTACCCATCAACGCTTAGGTTGCTTCCGTATCTCGTAGTGCGTATTTACTTAAAAAACGTTTAAAGTAATGTGGCTTTGTAGTATGCTCAGTCAAATGCAGCAGTGTTTTTGCTTTTATGTGTTTCCTTCTAGCCTTCTTATATGCATAAGTGTCCACTTTTTCCCTGCTTTTTCACTTAACATGCATTTCATGTATGTTTCCCGTGTATATTATAAGCAATATATAATCTTTTTAAAAAGATTTATTTATTTATTTATTTATTTATTTATTTATTTATTTATTTTAGAGGGAGAGAGAGTGTGTGTGCATGAGCGAGCACAAGTGCAAGGGCAGAGGGAGAGAGAGAGAGAATCCTCAAGCAGGCTCCCTGCTCAGCTTGATCCCGGGACCCTGAGGTCGTGACCTGAGCTGAAATCAAGAGTCGGACACTCAACGAACTGAGCCACCCAGGCGCCCCAGTAATGTATCATCTTGATAACAATCATTTTAAGTTCCTGAGTAGAGGTTCAAGTGTTTGAACAGTAATCCATTTAAGTAGTTATTCTGCCTTTTATTAACCTCATAGATGGCTTTACATTCTTCACTATTAATATACATAACATTTCCTCTTTAGAAAAATAATATTCCCTAGTATAGATCAGAAGTGGAAATTATGTCTTTTTTTTTTTAAAGATTTTATTTATTTATTTGACAGAGAGAGACAGCCAGTGAGAGAGGGAACACAAGCAGGGGGAGCGGGAGAGGAAGAAGCAGGCTCACAGCGGAAGAGCCTGATGTGGGGCTCAATCCCGTAACGCCGGGATCACGCCCTGAGCCGAAGGCAGGCGCTTAACCGCTGTGCCACCCAGGTGCCCCATGTCTTTTTTTTTTTTAAGATTTTATTTATTTATTTGTTTGAGAGAGAGGGAGAGAGGGAGAGGGAGTAGGGAGAGGGGCAAAGAGAGAGGGAGAAGCAGACTCCCCGCTGAGCAGGGAGCCCAATCCCGGCTCCATCCCTATCCCAGGACTCAGGGATCATGACTGAGCCAAAGGCAGCCGCTTAACTGACTGAGCCACCCAGCTGCCCTGTCTTTTTTTATTTTTAAATAATGGGAGCTGCTAGGGGGAATTTGAGTAGCCATGTTTGTTATAAACCTGCTGAGAATGGGAAATGGGGTTGGGATGCAGGCGATGAGAACAAAATCAAAACAAACCCTAACTTAACCAAGGAAGTAAAAACTTTATACACTGAAAACTATAAAACATTGCTGAAAGAAATTAAGAAAGTGACCAATAAATGAAAAGACATCTGATGTTTGTGGATTGTGAGGTTTAATATTGTTAAGCTATCAATACCACCGAAAGCAATCTACAGATTCAACGCAAACCCTATCAAAATCTCAATGATGTTTTATTGGACAAATAGAAAAATCCAACCTAGGGGCACCTGGGTGGCTCAGTCGGTTAAGCATCTGCCTTCAGTTCAAGTCATGATCTCAGGGTCCTGGGATCGAGCCCCATGTCAGGCTCCCTGCTGAGCAGGGAGTCTGCTTCTCTCTCACCCCCTGCCCCTCCCCCCACTCATTTTCTCTCTCTCTCTCAAATAAATAGAATCTTTTAAAAAAAGAATAGAAAAGAAAAATCCAACCTAAAATTCCTGTGGAATCCAAAGGGACTCTGAACACCAAACTAATCTTGAAAAAATTGGAAGGCTCAAATTTCCTGATTTTGAAACTTCTCATAAAGCTACAGTGATCAAGTGGTACTGGCATAAAGACAGATTCTGTATATATCCATGAAATATACCAGAGAGTGCAAAAAGAAACCCTTGCATAGATGGTCAAATGATCTTTAACATGGGTGCCGAGACCATTCAATGGGGAACAGGTGGTCTCTTCAACATATGGTGTTGGGAAAACTGGACATTCACATCAAAAGAAGGTAGTTAGGTTCTTCCCTAACACCATCTACAAAAACTAACTCAAAACGGGTCAAGGACCTTAATGTAGGTCCTAAAAACTGTAAAACTAACAGGAAACGGGAGGAAAACCTCATAACACTGGATTTGGTAATGATTTCTTAGATATGATACCAAAAGCACAAGCAACAACAACAACAAAAATAGATAAATCATACCATATCAAATTAAAAACTGTGCATCGTAGGACACAATAACAGAGTGAAAAAACAACGTATGGAATCAGGGAATATATTTGCAAATGATATGTCTGATAAGGGATTAATATCCAGAATATTTAAAGAGCCCAAACAAAGCAACAACAATGAAACCAGACTATGAAATGTGCAAAGAACTGGAACAGACATTTCTCCAGAGATGATATACAGATGCCCGACAAGCACAGGTAATTCTCAACATCATTAAGCATTAGAGAAATGCAAATCAGACCACAGTGAGGTACCCACTGGGACGGCCACTACTTAAAAATTTAAAGAGCAAAACAAAACGTGTTGGTGAGGATGTGGAGAAACTGGGATACTTGTACACTGTTATTAGGAATATAAAATGGGGCAGCCACTGTGGGGAACTGCATGGTGTTTCCTTAAAAACTTCAAAATAGAATGCCCATATGATCCAGCCATCTCATTTCTGGGTATGTACCCAAAATAATTGAAAACAGGGTCTTGAAGAGATGTACATCCATGTTCATAGTAGCATTATTCACACTAGTCAAGAGGTGGAAATAACCCAAGTGTTCATCAACAAATAAATGGATAAACAAAATGTGGAATAAACATATGATGGAATATTATACAGCCTTTAAAAAGAATGAAATCTGTCATATGCTACAACATGGATACACCCTGGAGACGTGATACTCAGTGAAATAAGCTAGTGATAAAAAGACAAATAGTGTATGTTCCACTTCAGTGAAGGTTCTTTCTTTTCCTTTCTTTCTCTCTCCCTTCCTTCCTTCCTTCCTTCCTTTCTTTCTTTCTTTCTTTCTTTCTTTCTTTCTTTCTTTCTCTCTCTCTCTCTCTCTCTCTTTCTTTCTCTCTCTCTCTTTCTTTCTTTCTTTCTTTCTCTCTCTCTCTTTCTCTCTCTTTCTTTCTTTCTTTCTTTCTTTCTTTCTTTCTTTCTTTCTTTCTTTCTAGGTATATTTATTTGAGAGACAGTGAGCGGGAGAGAGCATGAGCAGGGGCAGAGGGAGAAGAAGCAGACTCCTTGCTGAGCAGGGAGCCAAATGTGGGGCTCTTCCCAGCACCCTGGGATCATGACCTGAGCCGAAATCAAGAGTCGGACACTCAAGCAACTGAGCCACTCAGGCGCCCCTTGGGAGAAGCTTCTAAAGTATCTAAAGTCATAGAAACAAAGTAGGATGGTGGTTTCCAAGAGCTGGGGCTGGGGGGAGGGGAGTTGCTATTAATGAGGACAGAGTTTCAGTTTTGTAAGACAAAAGGTCTTAAGTTCCGTTGCACAACAATGTGAATATACTTAACACTACTGAACTGTGGACTTAAATGTAATTTTTTTAAATGTAAATTTTTAAATTTGGACAAGATAGTAAATTTTATGTTATGCATTTTTTTTTTTTACCACAATCGAAAAGAAAATGAAAACAGAACAGGACATAAAAGCTCACTCTCGAAAATCAGGTGAGCTAGACAAAGGTGAGACTCTTGGTCAATGAAACCAAGATCCACTTCAATGCACTGATGTACTTGCTTAGTGTAACTGTGAGGAACAGCTGGAGAGTGGCTTCGGAGGGCTGCTGTAGAGCAAGGGGGCGTCCAGACTGAAGTGTGCCCTGCTCAGGCTATGGGTACAGTTCTCAAGTCCTGGGAACTGTGGAGACCCTGTCTTCTGATCTCCCTGATTCAGAGACAGTCGGGGGAGGAGTGACCTGGAAGAGTAAAGCCGAACTGTCCACAGGGCATGTGTCCCCAGGCTCCCTGGATGGGGCCACACAGGAGCTCCTTAGGAGGCAAAGACGATGGTGGAGGAGGGTCATGGTAAAGCTCCTTCTGACAACCCACAGGATGCTGGGTACCGTGGGACTAGGGGAGGGGACTCCGTGTTACATTGTTGAGGCTTCTGGGCTTTTCAGGAGAGGAGAAACAGGAACAGAGCAGAACTGTGGAGCCCGCGGTTCTGGGAGTGGGAGTGGGTCTTCTGTAGAACCCTGCCAACCTGGAACACTATTTCTACAAAGGTGACCAACTGCCCTTGGAGCCTTAACTTGCCCTTGGCAGCCTGAGGTGGCTATGACTACTTTGTATTCCAAAGAGCTATAAAAACCTGATGGATGTGTGGGATTAAGTCTACAGAGAGCAGCTGGGGCGTCTTCCGGGAAGCTTTCTTCAAACACCTGCCAGACTCCCACCCTAGCAGCCCTGGCCTCCGTGTGAACAAAAGGACCTGCAGACCTGTGACCCTGACCATAGGATTGGGGGCACTGTCCTTGCCCCTTTTCCCCAAATCAAGCCCTGAAATAAAGGAGGAAACAAGAGGTCAGGACCTTGCTGGGCTGTGCAAACCACAGCTGGCAGCAGGACTGTCCTGAAGGAAGCAAGGAGCCCTATGACCTTGGCCCAGGGGCATTGACCTCCAACTTGGAGCTTGCTAGGACTCCGCTTTGATGTTTAAAAGGCTCAGGGCATGCTTATCTTTGTAGCCATTTTTCCTCTTATGAGACATTAAATTGGTGGCTGAAGCTGCAAACTGTTAAGGGACACAGTGTCCCTGGTGCCTGGGTGGCTCAGTCAGTTGTAAGCATCTGCCTTCCGCTCAGGTCATGATCTCAGGGTCCTGGGATTCCTGCTAAGCGGGGAGCTTTCTCCCTCTCTGCCGCTCCCCCTGCTTGTGCTCTCTCTCTCAAATAAATCTTTAAAAAGGGGGGGGGGGCTACACGGTGTAGTGCTCATTACTCTTGGCCCCCTGTTGGCGGGGCCGAAGGAGCATCCCTCCTGGGCTGCAGGCCCAGAGCTCGTGGGCGCCGCCCCGCGCACCTGCCTGGCCCACACCTGACAGAGTTGAAGGCACCTGCCCGGCCAGCACCCGCCGGGGCCGCAGCGGCCCGCACTTCCCGTCAGGCCCCGTCTGCCCGCCCTTTGCTCTCCTTCCCTGCCGCGGCCCCTTCGAGGGTGCGTCTCTGTCGCCGCCCGGCCCCTGCGAGGCTCGCTCGGGTGGCCCGAGAGCTGCACCTGGAAGATGCGCCCGGGGACTGCGGGTGAGTGCGACTCTCACTGCAGGAGGAGGGATAGGGGACTCGGGAGGGGGAGAGCCACCCCCTCGCCCTTCCTGGGAGCACCCCCCCCCCCGCGCCCCGCGAGCCCGAGGGCGGGGCGGGTGCTGGGGCCGGGTCTTCCCATAGCCCTGCGATCAGAAATGCGGAAAGCAGCTCGGGCAGGGGCCAATTCGCTGGGTCTGCCAAGCAGGTAGTCCTACACCATCTCCCGGCTCCGTGAGTCTGATGCTTTGCCTGGAAAGTAGGTTCCAGGTGAGCGCAGGCAGCGCTGGACCCGACGAGCTCTGGGAGGAGGGGGCCTCCGTGCGGGGCGGGGGTAGGACATGAGCCTGCTGGGATGGCCCTGACCTCCTGCGCTGTCAGCTGTCCGCAAAGGGCTGCGAGCTGCGGAGTGCATGCGCTTGTGGGCTCCACCTGGGGCTGCTCTGGCAGAAGTCAGGGGTCACTAACCACAGGTCCAACTGACCAGCCCAGGAAGTTATGAAAAGTGAGGGACAGTGAGGCAGCCTTTTTAAGTCGGGGGGCGGGGGGTTGTGAGTGGATGGGAGGTGGGGACGGATTAATGTGGAATGCCCCATTGATGCTGACTATAAAATTTCTGCTAGCGTCTCTTTATAAGGCTGTTTTTATGTTTTCCAAATATCAAATTACTTGAGACTGCAGAAGGCTTGGAAAAAAATAGGAAAAAGGGAAGAAGAAACAAAAGTGATCCCACCAGTCATGTCTGCCTTCCTGATGCCTGCCTCGCTTTATAGGGTGCTCTGGGGTTCCGGGTTAACCTCCCCACCTTTGTTCTTCCTGATTGGGTTTGCTGTTCCCTCCCTATAATCTGAGAAATCTGGATCCTTCCTGGAGCAAGGCAGTATACCTTGCGCAAAAATGGGAAGTACAGAAATGGAAAGTTCTCTAGGCTCCTTTAGTGGCCCCTCCCCCTCCCTGGAGGGCGGCTTGGCTGCCCAGCGGCCCTGGGGATCGTAGACTAAACCATTCTCTTTTGTTGGGGCACACCATTCCACTTGTGTGGTCACACTCCAGAAAGTTCTCAACACCAACTTTGCAGCTTCATTCCCAACGTTTGGAAAGACAGATTTTAAGATTTTTCTTTATTGTGTGAAATAGTCATGTTCTCTACAAAACTGTTTATGAACAGCAGTGTTTTTGGTAACTTGTGTGGATTATAGGGTAAATGGGTGGAAATATATCTCTCTTTTTTGGGGAGAAAACATCTCCCTTGGGGCACTACTTTCATGATAGCTATTTTGGAAGATTTTTTCCCCCATGTTTCTATATTCTTCTAACATTTTGCTGGTTACTTGGTGGAAAATGCTGCATATTCTTAGACTGCTTTCCCCTACCGACACCTATCTCACACTTGGCCCTTGTGAGTGGTTCATGGCCCATGTGGTCCTTTTGCATAAAACTTTGACATAACGTCAGATCTGTATTTATGAGGACGTGTGTGGTTAAGAGAGAGTCACCTGCAGAAGCTCAGAACCATGTTACTTTGGATTTTGCGAGCTTGGGATTTGGCAATATTCTCGGAAGCAACATTTTCCTGGATACTTCAGTCAAGCCCTGGGTCTGTCCCAGGTAGAAAGTTCACAGGCGGGACATTCGGATGGAATGGATGATGTAAGTTAAGCTGCCACCACGCTTCACCTGGTAGCGGTCGTCCTAACTCCTCCAAGGTGCTGGTGTGTGACACTTCCGAGGCAGGTTACCTTCCCAGCCTACTGTGAGGTTCGGGTGTGACGTCTCCCAGTCTTTCTGCCAAAAAGCCTTGGTCAACAGGACAGTGACAACAGTGGACACTGAGGCCGGCAGAACCTGCAGCCATAAAGCAGCCGAGTCCCAAGGAGGATGGATAGGGCTCAGCCCCCCTCAGCCCTCTCTCACTCCCCCCTCCCCAAGACAAGAGGGACAGGTGTGGCCTCCTCCAGGGCGAGGGGATTTGGTTCATGCTGGCAGGACTGCTAGTGACAAACAGCTTCCTCCTCCTACTTCCTTTTGAAGGAGATCCCACCAAACAAAGCATGTTCGTAGGGGTTCAGAGTTGCCTTCTTCAGGGTCCCTGGGTTGGAGGGGTAGGTGGTACCCTGAGAGCCGCTTACCTGTAGCCTGGTAGTGCATGTTGGTTTTAGGACTGCTGTCTTCTCTAGCATAAGTGAAGGGTCTGGGACCAACCTGACCCCAAGAATCTGAGGGTGGGGATGAGGGTAGGACACACACACCACGGCACACAAGACGAGTGGGGTCCCTGAAGAGGGATTTCACTGCCTCCCCAGCTGTGCTTGGAGCTGGCCTTTGCTCCAACCCTCACATGTGACACCTGCTGGTCGGAAGCACGTAGGAGGATACGTCCGTCAGCTGCCACTGGTGGCTTTATTCCTTTACAAGAAAAGGCCAGATCCTGGTTACAGGATCTGTCCTTCTGGATCACAGAAGGTTCCTGAACTCAGTATATTTCTTCCCCATCCTTACCTCCCCTTGGAAGCTGCTGGACCCCCTCCCACTCAGGCCAGCGAGCCGTCTTAGCTGAGGTCTGGCTCCCACCTTTCCCAAATGAGTCCTCACCTGTGCCCCGCTGGGGCGCGGGCTTCTTCTCTGCCGCCCAGGGTCTGAGCCTATTGGGGCAAACTGCTTCTTGCACCACCTGGTGCGCACTGATGCAGGTATCCAGCCCCAAGCCTGGCTGGGCCCCAGCTTGTCTGGGTGTTGTCCAGGCTCCCAGGCCTGCTGTCCCCTGGCGGCCGGGTATTTTGGTGACTGTAAGGCCTGTACATTGGCTGTTGGACTAGTTCACCACTGGCGTGGGCCACCAAACTCTCGTGGTGGACTGGTCCCAGTCTGTGCTGCCTGATCTGCCCTCTCGCCTGGAGGTGGTTCTGGCTCTAGGTCTTGGCTTCTCTCCGCCAACCCCAGGGACCAGCTGCCCCCAGCCAGAACGTCACTGGCTCACCCCTCCCCTGAAACATGGATACTTTATAGCCTTCCCGGGAGCGCTGGAAAGTGTCCAGGGTTGGGAGCTTACTGCCACAGTTTAGAGTTGTGCCTCCAAGCGCTTGGGCTGTTCAGTCAGTCCTCATTGTCCTCCCTGTCACTTCCGTTCATATGTCCTTGTTCAGCTGGGGACAGAATCATGTCTCCCTTCTGTGTAGCTGCCCCTTACACCTGTGGGAGGTAGCATTGTGTTCTGTTTCAGTGTCCTCCAAGCTAAACAGCACCTCTGCTCAAAGACCTCACACGAGACGTGGTGACTAGAAGGTCCCGTGAAGAGTCTCTGGTTTGCCAACTGTCTTCTTTAAATATGACACTTGGACAAAATAGTCAGCTGTGATCTGATACACACAGGACACAGTGGACTACTGTTGCCTTTGAACCTGACACTTCATGCTGACTCCGTTTCCAGCAGTCATTCCACACTTGGTGTGCATCCAACAGGATTTTCTGGAACCTCTGTGACCCATGTTCTGTCTTGGTGTGTGGGCACAGCCCTGGAGGGGGAAGAGCCTCGGTGTGCAATGCCAACAAGGCATGTGAAGGGCTGATGTGAGGGTGCATGGCAGGCTGCACTGAGGTAGGGAGAGCTGTGGAGGGAGAACAAGAAGGCCGGAGGTCACGGAGGAGAGTGCCGCATAGGCAGAGGGACAGACTCACACAAATGTACGTGGCAGGACAGGGCCAAGGGTCTGGTAGATTGGTGTGACCCAGCACAGAGCAAACAGGAGTTAACAGGAACAGAGTCAGCCACGCCTGTGGCTCTCAGTTTGTTTCCTGTGGCTGGTTTTCTCAGTTTTGAGGTGTCTTTTCAGCCTTGCAAACTGCAGTGGCCACCCTGTTCCACCCCTGCATAACCTAATAACTTTAGGGACCAGATGGTTTGGAAAACAGAAGAACATCATGGATGTGGAAGCGCACACTTGAAAAAGACCAACTTGTTGCAGTGAAACCCACGAGTCCCACCTCATTCCATCAGTGCCACCCCCTGAGCTCACGAGCCGCCGCCAGGCACCAGCGCACAGGCCCAAGGACACATGCCCTGAGGACCGTCCACAGATCCAGAGCACAGGCCCAGCGAGGAAGCTTCTGGGTGGAAGACTGGGAGGGCCCCAGCCTGGGAGTCCTGGGCCTCTGCCCTTGGGGTCACAGTGCATCACCGTGCTCCCACATCCGTGTGTTCACTACCGGGAAGGCACCCTGCCTCAAGCTTCTAGAGTCCAGAGTTCTTGGGTCTTATTATGTCATTGGTTACACAATCGGCTCAGGCTCCCCTTCATCTTCCTCCTGGAGGTCCCAGGCAGGGCCGAAAGTGCGGGCCCTCCGATCACATGGCCAGCCCCTCCCTTAAAGCTACCTATGGACCTGAGGACACTCCACCACCCCCAACACCTCATGAGCATAGACTCCGATGTGGTCGAAAGGAGTCCCTTATGAATAACAGCAGACACTCCTAACATATAGGAGATACCAAGGGTTTTAGGCTCTCCATGCCAGGAATTGGAACAAAGCTAAGACACAGTCTTTATTACATCCCCTCTGATAAGTCCACATGGTGTCTGGGGCAAAGGGGGGTGTGGAGTTTTTACTCACTGCCAACGAGAGGGAAGAGTGATGCTGATGGTGGCCTGGAGAGGGGGAGGCAGGAGAGATGAAGAAAAGTCTATGGAGGTGAGATTTATGGTGTTAGTAAACCCAACAGGACTGGCCAATGGATTCTGTCAGGGCTGGGAGGGGAAGTATGAGATAAAGGAAGAATCCCGGGTATCTGGCACCTGACCCCATCCATCCACTGAGATGGGCCAGATGTGGGTCAGGAGCAGATCTGGGGAGAATGAAGGGTTTTCCTCTGGGACATCTCAGGGTGCTGACAGCAGGTTGGCAATTGGGCACCCCTGTCGGGACCTCAGAGGATTGTCTGGGCGGGCTAATCCTGGGATCTGGAGGAGAGGCCCAGGCTGTGCCCTGGGAGGGAAAGCCAGCAGAGAAGGTCAGGACGTGCCCACAAAGTGGGAGCCCCATCAGGCGTGTGGGTGTCATCCAGGGAGGACATGCACAGGGGTGCCTGTCATCCGGGGGCGGGGCGCTGGCAGCATGGAGGACTTGGAGGCCTTGACCAGCACAGCTGCACTGAGCCATGGGGTGGGAGGGGAGGCCTGGAGGCTGTGGGAGGGGATGGTTATTTCCAGGTGCTCGGCCCAAGTGGGTACAGGAGTGAGGCAGCCACAGGACATTGTGCAGTCAGGTGGGAGATCCCTCTCCTCCCCTCCCTTCTCTTTTCTCCCTCTCCTTTCTCCTCTCCTCCTCCCTCCTTTCTTTCCTTTTCTTAGTTCTTAGGACTGGACCTATTAACACATTTAAATGGTGACAGAGAAGTTCCTGCATTGTGGCACTTTTGGTGATCCTGAACAGAGTCCCGATCTTTGAGATATTTAGGGGGTAAAATCAGAAAGGGCTGGTGGCAGGTTGTCTGTGAAGGGACTCCCTGTCCCGCTGTCCCCTAGGCCTCCTGTGACCTAGGAATGGGTAATGGCTTTTCCTTAAAAATTGGAAGGAAGATGCCAGAGCCAATCAACCAGAAAGATTACTTCTGCAAAACTTGGGTTTCCCTGCAAAACTTGGGTTTCCCTGCAAGCTGGTCTGTGATGATAATGACAGGTTTGGTGGCTTTTCCCAGGGTCACAGGGCCCCTTTGCATGTTCACAGGGCGACAGGTGCTATTCTCAGCATAAACAAAACAGTCCCTGCCCTCTAGACTGCAGTCTGCTTCTGAAAGCCTCCTCACAAAGGAATGAGCCACTTTGGTCTTTTTAGGCCTTTGTCAGGCATGTTGGGTCATGAGGCCACTCATGAATCACTGATGTTAGCATCTGAGCAAGCTCTAAAACTCAGACCAACAGCAAATATAAAAACTTGGCATAGGGGCGCCTAGGTAGCGCAGTCGTTAAGTGGCTGCCTTCGGCTCAGGGTGTGATCCCGGCGATCTGGGATCGAGCCCCACATCAGGCTCTTCTGCGTGGAGCCTGCTTCTTCCTCTCCCACTCCCCCTGCTTGTGTTCCCTCTCTCGCTGGCTATCTCTCTCTCTGTCAAATAAATAAATAAAATCTTAAAAAAAAAAAACTTGGCATAGAAAACATTCATCTCCTGTTTCTATTATCTGCACTGTAGCCTCAGATGCTTAGTCTTAGCAACGTCAACTAAGTCATCGTGGCTTCATTACAGCAGCTGTGGGCCTTTACCCACCTGCCACTTCCCCAGGACGAACTTCTCAGAGTGCCCTGCAGACGCTGATGTGGGAAGTGGGGTTAGGATGGCGCCTGTACCCTGGGCATCCACAGTGGTGACTTGTCTGTCCCCAGGCACTTTGAAGACCGCGTTCTTCTTCTTCGCCTCCATATGCGCCTGGTATTCCGGGTACCTGCTCGCAGAGCTCATTCCAGAGGTATCCCTGACCAGTGCTGTTTACAGCATCCGGAGCATCTCCGAGAAGCCCCTCCTCAAGGGTGAGTACCACAGCTCAGTGCGCTGGGGAGGGCCGGGTCTGGCCTCAGCTCTGCCTCCGCTGGCCATTTTTTGTTGATGATGATGTTGATGATGGTGGTGGTGATCACGAAAGTGGGGGGGGGGGGGACCGGGGGGGGGGCAATACCTGCCCCTTCAGTTCCCACACCTTTCCAAGGTAGATACCCCTGCTCATCCCCGTGTGAGACCCCAAGGCAAATTATGATGTTAGGAAAGCAAAGAAACTTCATTTCCAAGATGTGTTAAATAAAAATATGCATTTGGAATACAACTTAGTTTGGGAATGAAGTGAAATCACAAAATCTTCATCAGACTCTCCATTGGAAAACAGGGGGGACACTCAAGGAGTAATCTGTACCCTTTTTGGAAGTCTTGTTATAAATAGGCATGCTGGCATATTTTTAATCCAGAAATAAATTCTAGAAAATTCGTTTGCACGAATATAGAGAACTGAGTGACGATTTTAAAAATTTGTAAAAGCTGGGGGAGGAGGGCGCCTGGCTGGCTCGGTCGGTAGAGCATGTGACTCTTGATCTTGGGGTTGAAAGTTCGAGCCCCACGTTGGGTATAGAGATGACTTACAGAGAAAATCTTTAAAAAAATTAAACACTTAAAAAATTTACAAAAGTGATTCCTTTTCAGATTAATTACCTTTTATGACCCCCCAAAACCCGACAATTTCTAGGAATCAACTCTGACTGACTTTTTATTTTTCAATTTTTTTAAAAGAATTTATTTATTTATCTGGAGAGAGAGCTTGAGCGGGGGGAGGGGCAGAGGGAAAGAGAGAATCTCAAGCAGACTCAGCACTGTGCATGGAGCCTGACGTGGGGCTTGATCTCACGATCCTGAGACCTTGAACTGAGCCAAAACCGAGTGGGGCGCTGAACCAACTGTTCTACCAAGGGTCCCGTTGGTGTTTAATTTTTAATAAAGTTTCCGCAGTGCATATGCTTGCCTTCGGGTGGACGGGGAGGAGGCCCAGTGCTGAGGCAGAGCTCTGCATGTGAGGGTGTGGGGGACACCCTCAAGGCTTTCTCATTTTCCCTGTTGTCACATGAAATGCAAAGTCTGCCCAGGACATGGGTTTGCTTCTAGGACCTGCCTCTGGTGCCAGTCCTTTCAGACGGGCTCATTTCCCCCTTCTGAAGCACTATTGATTATTGGAAACCCACAAAACGCAGGAGTGGGGTAGAGGGGTTGCTGCAGCTGGCATGAGGGCTGCGTCCTGGCTCCCGCTGGCTTGGGCCCCACGTTGGAGGGATACAGGGTGTCCTGGGCATCTGGTAGGCTCCGAGTTTGGGGGTTGAGCCCGGTGACTGACGGGCAGGCCGGTGGTCATGTGGATGAGAGGGTGGAAGGGACTGCATCGGCCTTGGGGCTCGGCGGGCTTTGTGGCACGGCTCACTCTGTGACATTATCAGGCCCCCAAGGGGTGGTCTCAGCGCAAGCACAGGTGCCCTTTGGTTTGGCCTGATGCTGCCTCAGCAAGTGCCTGGGCCCCTCTGCACACCTGCATTCCTCCGTGCTCGTGGGGTACCCAGGGAGGTGGTGATCCTGGCTTTGGACCGTGTTTAAGGATGAGCGTAGCTCCTGCCATCAACATGGGAACCTGTTACTCTTGGCTCAGTGGAGTGACTCTGACACCCTCCCGGGAGTGTTTGTTCTAAACATCCTCAGTGACCCCTCATGTCTGGTCCGATCTGAAGCAAAGGAAGGAGCATGTTGACGTGTGAGATCAGTGCTGGGCATGGAGAGAAAGGGTCTGAGAAACCAGAGGCACATACCGAGCACCTCCTCCTGTGGCCGAGGCCGCCTGCACTGAGCTCACCAGCACTCGGCCCTGTCGCACCCCCCTCCCGCCATCTTGGGCTTTCACCCTAATCCATGGGTTGCTTTTCCACTTCATAAACTATTCTCTTATATGTTTTTTTTTTTTTAAAGATTTTATTTATTTATTTATTTGTCAGAGAGAGAGAGAGAGCACAAGCGGGGGAGCGGCAGGCAGAGGGAGAAGCGGACTCTCCGCTGAGCAGCGACTTGATACCAGAACTCTGGGATCATGACCTGAGCCGAAGGCAGACGCCTAACCAACTGAGCCACCCAGGGGTCGCTACACTATTCCCTTAAAATGACCCAACTCCCTGTGAAGCTTTGAGGCCCTGCAATCCTGGCTTTGGGTTTTCTGAAGTTAATTCTTACCCCGTGAGTCCATGCTCCCCTGGGTTCATACCATTCTCGTGTTGCATGCTGCACCCCCCCCATGCTGATGAAATCATAAATCTGAGCTCATCCCAAGTCCTCCCGAATTTCACTGGTTTTCTAGACCTGGCCCCTCTCTTCCTTCTCTGGACACTTAGCTGTTGTTGGGAGTCCATGCTCCCACCACTCTGGGTGGCCCTATTCCTCATACTGAATGAGAGGACTTCACATCAGTCTGGCTCCTTTGTGAAAGAGGCTTGCTCACCCAGAAGGACAGAGCACCCCATGGCTCCCTCTCTCCCCGTAGGCCTCAGTGTCCCTCCACCCTTCCTCCCCACCAGCATGCTCTAAGACTGCTCTGGTTTTATTTTCTCCTGCCCCTTCTCCCCATTTTCCACACCAATCCCCCCAACCCGTCTGAGGTGTTTAATGACATCCTTCTGTTTGAATACCTCATCGCAGAACCAGCTGTCCTATTTTGCGGACATATAGTTTGGTGCCAAAAGGTGCTAACCTCTCAGCTGGGGGCCAGTGACCATTTCAGGGCAGGCTGCAACTGTGAACACCAGACCTTTGTCCCCGTGCCCCACTCCCTCTTCTGTAGATCTGCCATTTGTGCCTTGCCCATTTTCTGTGGGGTGGTTCTGTTCTTCTCGTTGATTTCCAAGGAGTTTTTTATATACGTCTGAAGCCGTCAATGCCTGTTCCCCACATGGCACACATCACAGTCGGCGATGATCTGTCCTAGTGTACTTTCTGTCTCTTGCACTCACCATCTGAGAGCTACTCTATTCACTGCTGTCCCTGTAGAGCTGAGGATGGCATGTGGTGTTGAGCAAGTGCTGTGTCGATTAGTGTCTGTGTAATGAGAATTTGTGCGTTCGTGGACAGGTGCGTCTGGTTGGAAGCCACATACGCCCCCATACACAGCTTGCAACCCCAGGCCTCAAAGGTGGGTTTCAGGAGAGAGTAAGTAGAAGGAGAATCCTGTTGAAATTTTCTCCCGTGTACTTCAGATGTGAGGTCATCGAATCATTTTCTTAGACACTCTGGTGAGACGGAACCAAGCTAACCAAATCAGCCTTGCTGAGCCACCTTCCTAGATTCTTAGCCAAGATGGAATTAGCTGACAACCGCTAAATGGCTGCTGTCGCAAGAAAAACCCGGAAAAACTTCTTTAAATTCTAATTCTGCCACTAACAAGGTGTCATTGCCTTCAAGATCCCTCCTCTGTCATGGAAGGGCCATTGCCAGTGTCGCTATGGCTGAGGCTCTTTCTGGTTCCAGTATGAACCGTCCCTGGCAGGGCGCTGCGTCCTCTGGAGAACCACAGTAGCTGGTAGGGCCTTAGCGATCTCACCTGGCTCCCATTTCCACGCCCCCACAGCAAGGGCACAGAAGAAGCAATGCCACTGTCTCTGGGGAGATATGGGGACAGAGGTCCAGGGAAGGTGACACGGCGCCACCCCCACACAGTCTCTCCGTGGGGCTCAGCATCCTTCCACGTCCGCACCCCCGAGCCGGGCGAAGTGGCACGCTGATAATCTGTCCCACTTCGCCGCCCTCAGGGCACCCACAGAATCATCACTGACTGTCGGAGAGACTCTTCAAGTGCCTTCCGGGCTCTTATATCTGTGAACTGGACTTTAATCTCATCTAGAACAATAAGGCGAGTTGACATGGCTAAAATGTGGTCAAACGCTCGGCCCGGTAGCACCCTTCTTATTTGCCTGGCATATGCAGCAGGACCACATTTCTGGAATCACCTTCCTCATTTAAAGGGGTGAGTGTAGTCATGGTTCCCAAATCAGGAAGTATTTCAGAAAGACAGATTCCTGGACCTCGGTCCAGGAAATTAAAAATCTATGGGTTCAATGTGGAGCCTAAGAACCTATATTTGTTTGTTTTAATGAATGTAAGGATAAGAAATAAGGTAAGACTTCCCTCAGCAAGAGAATGATTTCTGAGACTGAAATTCACAGCAGGATGCCCGCCGTGTTGGATGTTGAGGATCAGGGCACCGGGTCTTACTTAAACCAACAGGCAGGCTTTTCAGGAGACAGGGAAGCAGGCTGCTGACCAGCAGGCCCGCGCTTCCTCCTGGCTGGGCATCAGCTCCCCCGTATTCACGTGGGCTCTACCATTCAATCTTTGGGGAAGGAATTTCAGAAAAAGCGCCGAGGACCTTGATGTAGCACGGTATCTGGTACTTAACACGTATTTTGGGAACAAATATCTATGAATTAGGGAGTGAATCTGGTGGGGAACATGGTGGGGAAGAGGTGGGGTTTGGAAAGAGTTCTGTCTTCTGAGAAGATGTGTCTACACCTCCACACCCCAACCCCGAATAAAGAATATGATCATCTTTCTTTGTTCCCATAATGACATTTTGTGCTTCCAGGGAATGGGTAGAAGTTAAGTAAGCCTTTTTGAAATGCCACACAGACTACCCAGCCGTTCCCAGGTGCTGTGAGAAAATACCGCCTCCATGTCATCCCTGGTCACTAGAGCCACATTGTCCTTAGAGAATCGGATGAAAATCAAGTGCCTCCAGGGGCGCCTGGGTGGCACAGTTGTTAAGCATCTGCCTTCGGCTCAGGGCGTGATCCCGGCATTATGGGATCGAGCCCCACATCAGGCTCCTCCGCTGGGAGCCCACTTCCTCCTCTCCCACTCCCCCTGCTTGTGATCCCTCTCTCGCTGGCTGTCTCTCTCTCTGTCGAATAAATAAATAAAATCTTTAAAAAAAAAAATCAGGTGCCTCCCTCGTGGAAAATGCACCTGTGCATACCCACATGAACGGCACCCGCATTTTGCCGGGGCCTCTGAGTGGCAGGGCCGCAGGTTTAGAAGACCTGCCCTTGGCTCTACTGGCGAGTCATGGGGTCCTGCTTCCAGCCCACCCCAGCGCCCAGGGATGCTGGCTGCCATGTGGACAGCAAGGCCCTTGCCTGGTCATGCTGCTGACCCCACGGGATGAGGAGGTGAGGGGAGATCATCCATATGGGCCTCCCTGGGCCTCACCCCAGGGATGGCCACACTGGGAAACTCCAGCATCAGGCCTTCGGGTGGATGTCTGGAGGTAAGAAGGTGGGAGGGATGGGCAGGCCGAGTCTTGTCCAGTACTGTGCTTGCTCTGCTGGGCTGGTCACCTTGTTCCTGTCCCTGAGACCCAGCCGGTGGAGCAGAGGGGCCACCAGCAGGAGGGAGAATAGGAAATAACTCAGGCTGGGACCCAGCCCACACTGCCCCACTACTCCCTTTGTTTCCTCCCAACCTGCTTCACCCAGGTCCCTCTCCCACGTAGAGTCCTCGCTCCTGGCTTTAAAACAAAACAAAATACCTTTTCCTGTTACCCTCGCCACTTTGTATTAATCTGCAGTCGTCTGTCTCTAAATTACCATATCATGTGGGGGTCAGGAGGTACAGTGCGCCCTCACGGCCTTATCTCTTAAGATCCATTGGGTACATGGCGGGCCATCCGCCTCTGCCAGTCAACGCGTCACCCCTGTCAGCATGCCCAGCACATTCAGGACAGACGTAGGTCCTTTTCATCATTAGGTTGAGAGGATCGTGTAGCCAGTGCAGCCCTACAGTCTGTGATGATGGCAAAAGGACCTGCCAACAATGTCCTCCTCCGAGAGCGGAGGGTGGGTTCCGGGACTCGTGTTCCATTTGTGCGGGAAACAACAGGGTCCATGCAGAAGAGAGCAAGTCTGTGTGCTTGTTAAAGGGACAGTGTTACCTACACTAAGGCAATGAAGGTGGCAGGTAGAATAAATGTGGATCCATCCCACTCTAGGAGTATTCACTCTGGGGGCACCTCGGTGACTCAGTCAGTTAAGCGACTGACTCTTGATTTCAGCTCAGGTCATGACCTCAGGGTCCTGGGAGTGAGCCCCGCATCAGGCTCAGAGACTGCTTCTCTTCCTCTTCCTCTGCTCCTCCCCTTGTTTGCACACACATGCTCCAGCCCTCTCTCAAATAATGAGTCAATTAAAAAAAAAAAGTATTCACTGTAGATTAGCTGTATACACAGGATACCTGCAAGTCAGGAAGCAGGGCATATCTACTTTTTTTTTTTAATTTTATTTGAGAGAGAGAACATGTGCACAAGTAGGGAGAGCTGCAGGTAGAGGCAGAGGGAGAAGCAGGCTCCCCCCCGCCAAGCAGGGAGCCCAATGCGGGGCTCAATCCCAGGACCCCGGGAGCATGACCTCAGCCAAAGGCAGACGCCCAACCAACTGAGCCACCCAGGCACCCCAGGACATATCTACTTTTAAACAGTATGTTACATTTTCAAATATTATGCTCGACGTGTTTTTAGGTAAATTACCTCTACATTTAAAGTAATGGGTATTATTATTAAGTCTTTTTTAAAAAGAGATGAAATAAATATATTATAGGGCTCCAAATCCAGAGACACTGAGAATATGCTGTGTATGTAGCACTTTTTCATGTTCATGGTTGGACCCCTCGCTTTAAATTTAGGTATCTGGAGATTGAGAAAAAACATACTGAATATATTACTTGAAAATTTATGTAAGTAACATACTGCTTAAATATGTTTAATCTATGTTTGCCAACTTTGCAGATGCCCTCTGTATGCATAGAAAAGTCTGGAAGAAAATATGCCAAAAAGTAAAACAGTTAAGATTCTTTAGAGTGAAAATATGTAGGATTTTTTCCTTTTTTTGCTTTTCTATTACTTCTAATTTTCTTCTGCAGAAATTAAATAAAGAAAAGGAAAATCCCATGGGCCTTTCTTGTTTAAAAAAATAGACTAATAGGAAGAAAAATTGGTAAAGGTGGACCAGAGCTGCAGCCATAGGGGTTCAGAAAGCCTCACCGTCCCTCACAGCTTTTGCATGGGGCTCAAGCTGGGGACAGGGTTCAGAGTCTCTGACATCGGGAGATTGCTCTTCCTTTGGGGGGCAGATGTCCACTTAGTTGGTCAACAAACACTGGGGCAGCTGCGTGTACCACACACCACCTTGGGGCTGGGAGTAGAGTGGAGAGGAAGCAGCCACCATCCCTGCCTTCTTGGGGCAAGGGAACCATAGGATAGTAGAGAGCTGAGTGCCAAGAAAAAGAAAACGGCAGCACGGGAGGTCAGCCTTGGGGGCGGGGCAGGTGAGGAGGAAAGGGGTGAGGTGAAGGGTGTGAAGGGGTGCATGCTCCCGGAGAGCTCTGTGTGCTCCCGGAGAGCTCTGTGTTCCGTACCCCTACCTGGGGCCCCGAAGCTGGGTGCACACTGGCTTCCCCGAGCTCACCTAGAAGCTCTGCCCCATTCTGCTCAGCGGGGCGGCACGCTGGGCCTTCACGGTGCTTGTACGCACCCCGGCTCCCCCCAGCAGGGCCTTCCAGGCCTCACCACTCGGCCAGCTGTATGTCACAGCCGTGTGTCCTACAGCAGAGAAGTGCAGCTCACGTCTCCATCAGACTGGACAGGTGAGAACACTGCCTGAGTTTTCGCACGGGGGACTTGGGATTTAAACCTGAACTGAGCCCCCATGGCGGGTTGTGTGGACAGCGACAGACAGCCACCCTAGCTTGAGGTGAGCAAGGACGCGCACGTGGTGGCGATGGCCACAAAGCACCCAGCAGACAGAGGGGGAGCCTCGGGCAGGTCCCCAGTCCTCCCCGGTTGCTGAGCCCTGTAGTGGAGGGATGCTGGGGAGACCTCTCCCTGGTCTGCCGGCACTGACCGCATAGCACCCCCACAGAAAAGCCCAGTGCGTCAGGCTCAAGTGAGAGGAAAGGGGTCAGCCATGGCCAGAGTGGGGGTCTGGGGTGTGTGTGTGTGTGTGTGTGTGTTTCAAGGTGTATAAATGCAGAAGCCGGATAGATGTTCCACACATGGCTGTTTCTTTGTTCGCCAGCAGTCTCAGACCCAAGGGAGCTTTCTTTAGTTGTGATACAAAACGCACATTGCATCCTGAGAACGACAGGGAGGTGACCAGCCCTGGGCAGGGGCTCCCACCCCTTCTGAAGTGGTGATGGCCACTCCACATCCCCTCTCTTTTGCATATTTGTTATTGTAAGACAAACGCAGATGAAATCAACTGTATCTGTAGGGGAATTTCTGACCTTGCTGCCGAGAAGTTGGTGACCCCTTCTCTGCTCCATGAGGGACTTGCCAGTGTGAAGTCCCGGGATAGAAGGCCTGTCGTTCACGGTCAGGCCACGGCTCATCTGATAAATCCTCGCATGATGATAACTCTTATCCTCTTGTTTGCTGCAGCCCCAGCCCCTAAAAGGCAGAAATGTGACCACTGGACCCCGTGCCCCTTGAACACCTATGCCTACCGCTTGCTCAGCGGGGGTGGCAAGGACAAGTATGCCAAAATCTGCTTTGAAGATGAGCTGTAAGTACCCATAATAAAAGCATAGCTGTCCCGCTCGGTTCTTTCCCTTCTCTGGGGTTGGCCAGGCACCAGTCTGCCCTCAGGAGGGAAAGGCAGGGCCCTGCCTCCAGGCACAGGCTGGGAGCCTCAGGTAGGACTGAGCGTGCCCCTCCACCTTCCCTGGGGGAGGACAAGCTGCCTCCCGTGACTGGGTGTGTCCCTGTGTGGAACTTTCCTTTGACTGCAGGTGGAACAAGTATTTTGTGCTTTTCTTTGAACATGTGGCATGGCCCTTCCAAGTCACGGAAACACCAAAATTCAGCAGACGCAGTTTTGCTTCCATTTTATTTTATGAGCCTCACCGTCAGGGATTAGAGCAGGTGCTGTTCCTCTTGGCAGCCCACACCTCCTTGTTCCAGGTCTGTGTGACTGCCTGACCCACGATAGCCTAAATAAATCCCGGCTCCTGGAACTGCCCTGGCCTAGTGTTTGCGTCTGCTTGGGCGGCCGTGCCAAAGCGCCGCAGACCGGATACTCAAACAACAGACGTTTATTCTCTCAGTCTGGAGGCTGGCTGCCCAAGGTCAAGATTGGGTGGGGTTGGTTCCCTCTGAGGGCCGTGAGGGAGAGTCTGTCCCAGGCCCTCTCCTGCGCTTGTAAAGGGCTGTCTTCTCCCTGTGTGCTCACATGGTCTTCCCTCTGTGCGTGTCTGTGTTCTAATTCCCCCTTTAAAAAGGACACCAGTCATAAGGATTAGAGCCGACCCTAAGGACCTCATTTTCACTTAGTCACCTCTTTAAAGGCCCTGCCTCCAAATAAGGCCACGTTCTGGGGAACTAGGGGTTAGGACTTCACATACGGATTTTGAGAGACCATAGTTCAATCCGTACCACCTGGCCTGAGGATGCTTAGGCCATATAGTAATTACTACAAAGGAGAGAGAGTGTGGGCTGTTCCCAACACTGGACACTGGGAGGAAGTCTTTCCCCAAACTGGGTGCACCTTCCTTTCTTGTTGTCGGCTGGGTCACTGCGGTAGCCCTCGGCCCTTGCTGCCTGTCCCTCTCTGCCACTGTTAGTTCGTTTGTCCCTGTGCTTACCTTGTCCTCCCAAGGAGCGTGCGGCAGGCACATGGGGGCACGAGCCGCGTTGGGCTCAGCTTCCCCTCCTTGCATGGTCCCAACACAACCCCAGTCCGTATTGGGGGCTGAATGGAAACCACACTCCTCTCTGCAGGTCCATTGCTTACCAAAGGCCTACTTCACTCAGCCAGGGAGTTTATCGATAGACTTTCCTCCACACGAACCCCTGGGTGGGGCACTCAGTGGGCCAGGAATGACAAGAAGCATGGCTCTGGTGCTGCAGGAGCTTACATCACAGTTCGGGGTTCTCCACCTCAGCCCCACTGATGTTGTGCACTGGCGACTCTGTGTCGTGGGGGCATGCTGGACAATGTGGGTGTAGCCGTGTCCCGGGCGTCCTCCCGCTGGATACCATGGGCCACCCCGTCCAGCTGTGACAACCACACATGTCTCTGGACACTGCCACGTATCTCCTGGGTAGCCAAATCACTCCCTTCGCCACCAAGAACTGTAACACTTGGAGAAAACAAACAGATTTTCCAGACATCTGTGGTGAATGCTATAGGTAATTTTGTGTGGGGCCATGGAGTTTCAGAGGTGAGTGTACCATTGAATGGGATTGTCAGTGAGGTCCGTGGATGAGATGAGGTGGGGATTTGGCTTGAAAACTGAGTAGGATCCCAAGGTAAAAAAGCGGGGAGACCTGGGAGCAGGTGGGGACAGTGGGATGGGGGTGCTCATTGAGAATTACGTGACCAGAAAGGGAGTTGCTCTAAGTCAGACCCCAGAGCCCAGGGTTTCCACTGCTCCACAGTGCCCAAAGCCTTCCCCTGACCATGTCAGAGCAACAGCTTCATGCTTACCTAGTGCAGACTAACACACATATACGTCAGCTTTGTGTGACTTCCTGCGAGGTATACCATTTGTCATCCCCGCAATACAGACAAGCAAATGGATTCACAGACAGATTCAGGAACTCGCCCCTCTTCACACAGCTAGTTAGTGGCAGAGCCAGGATTCCGCCCTGGCATCCATGTATGTGCTGGGTAGACCGACTTGAATCGGGTTGTCCAATGGAACAGCTAACTGTAGGAATATGTGGGACCCAAGTGTAGCTTGCCTGCTTTCAAACAGTATTGCAGGATGGTTTTCAGAGTACAGTGTGGTATAAAGCAGGATAGACTCAAGTAAAAGCAGGTTAAAAGGAACAGAGGAGTGAACATGAGCAGAGACCCAAGGAGAGTCACTCGCTTGGCTTAGCATTGTGTTTTGTTGTAATCAACTCACGGAACAAGAAATGATGGGTTGTGGTGACCTCATCATCTTATAAAAAAAAAGATATGTTTATGTAGTAAGACAAGAAGTTTTCGGCCACTTGTTTCCTTTGTACAACCAGCCCACCCTGGGGACAGCCATCTCTGACTCTCTTTCCTTCCTTCCCCATCTCCATGTACCAGGCTTATGCTCACACTTCTTGGTTTTCCCGTGTTAGGCATTACCTGTGGACTGGTCACTTGGTAGGTGAGCAGTCTTCCACCATTGACACTCCTGTCTTCTTCCTCACCATGGTCCTGATTCAGTTATCGTACTAACTATGCCTTCCCCCACAACTAACCACCACAATACATAAAGCTCCTTAAAAATAACAGGGGGTTACAGCTCAAAAGAACCACAAGGCTAAACGCAATTTTAAAAAGAGTCTCTAGGATACTCAAGGCACAAGGGAGAAATTGTAGTCTTTGACACCTACAACCACAGCAAATAACAAACACAGCTCACTCCTAGCCAGGTAAACATAAAGATTCAATGTGAAGTTTTATTTACCTCTGTTCCTTTTAACTGGCATACCATGTTTGGCTTTCAACAAAAATAACAAGGCATATTAAAGGCAAACAGCATAGTTTGAAGAGATAGGGCAAACATTAGAACTTAACTCAAATATGGCAGAGATTTTGCAATTAGCAGACCAGGAATTTGAAACAATAATGATTAATATGCCTAGAAAAGGTGGGCAGAATACAAGAACAGATGAGTAATGCAAGCAGAGAGATGAAAACCCTCAGAAAGAATCAAAAGGAAATAGTGGAAATTGAAAAGACTAACAGAAATGGAGAACACCTTTCATGGGCTCATCAGTAGACCAGATACAACCAAGGAAAGGATCAGTGAGCTTGAGGATATGTCAATAGAAATTCCCAAACCAGAAGAGGAAGAAAAGGGGAAAAAAGACAAAAAACAAAACAAAAAAACAGAACAGAATATCCAAGAAAAGTGAGACAATATTTGAAGTAGTGTTGCTGAAATTTTTCCAAAATTATTGACAGACACCAAACCACAGATCCAGGGAGCTTAATGCTACTAAGTAAGATAAATACCCCAAAATCTACACCTAAGTATGTTATGATCAGAGGATCAAAGGCAAGGAGAAAATCTTTAAGAAGCCAGAGGCAAACAAACCAAAAAACAAAACAAACAAACAAACAAAAAAACCCCACCTTACCTCTAAAGGAGGAAGGATAAGAATTGCAATGGGCTTTTCTCCGGAAACCATACAAACAAGAAGAAAATGGGATGAAATATTTACAGTATTGAAAGCAAAGGGTTGTACCTGTTACATTCCCATCAGTGTATGAGAATTGATCCACCATCATACTCACCAACACTTGTATGGTCAGTCTTTATAATCTTGGGCATCCTAATAGGGGTGCAGTGGTATCTGACTGAGGTTTTAATTTGCATTTTTCTAATAACTAATGATGGTACACCTCTTTTTATGTGTTTATTTGCTATCTGTATCTCCTACTTGATAAAGTACCTATTTAAATCTGTGGTCCACTTTTCATTTGGTTGTTTTCTTACTACTGACTTTGCGATTTCTTTATATATGCTGCATAACATCCTTCATCAAATACATGATTTGCAAATATTTTCTACCAGTTTGTGGCTTGTCTTTTTCTTCCCTTAACTGTGTTTATCAAAGAGCAGAAATTCCTAGTTTTAACACAGTCCAGTTTACCAGTTTTTTGTTTTAGGATCATATTTTTTGTGTCATATCTAGATCTTTTTTGTCCAGCCCAAGGTCACAGAAATTTTCTTCTATGTTTTCTTCCAGAAATTTGAAATAGTTTTAGATTTTTCATTTCATATACTGTGAGATACCCATTTGGGGTTAATTTTTGTATATGGTGTGAAATATGGATTGAAGTCATTTTTTAATATGGATATCCAATTGTTCTAGCACCATTTATTCAAAATACTGTCTTACTCTAGTGAATTTTCTTTGCACCATTGGCAAAAATCCAGTGACCATACATGTGTGTATCTAATTCTGGATTCTCTGTTTTCTTCCATTTATCTGTCTTTTCACTATCTACAATGTCTTGATAAATGTAGCTCCATATGAATTTTAGAGTCAGCTTATAAATTTCAACACAAAAACCTGTTGGCTTTTGATTGGGATTGCACTGGAACTGTAGATCAATTTGGGGAAAATTGACATCTTAGCGATATGGAATCTTTTACTCAACAAACACAGTTAGCTCTCCATTTACTTAAATTTTCTCTAACTTGATTCAGAGATGTTTTTATGGTATTCAGTGTACACATCTTACATCTCTTTTTCTGTATTTATCTCTAAGTATTTAATTTTTGATGCTGTAGTGTATTTTTTAAAATTTTAATTTTAAATTAATTAATTTTAATTTTAATTTCCACCTGTTCATTGCTAGTATATAGAAATAGAATTGATTTTTTATAATGACCTTATATCCCACAGCCTTGCTAAACTCACTTATTTGTTCTAGTAGTTTTATTTTCTACATAGATGATAATGTCAGCTAACTGCCCCCCATCCCCAATAAAAGGCAGTTTTACCACTTTCTAATCTGCATGCTTTTGATTTCTTTTTCTTGCCTGATTGCACTGGATGGAACCTCCGTTACAATGCTGAATGGAGTGATGAGAGTAGACATCATTGCCTTTTTCCTTGTCTTGGAGAGAAAGCATTCCATCATTCATCACTAAATATGTTAACTAGGGATTTTCCATAGAAGCCCTTTATCAGGTTGAAGAAATTCCTTCTATTTCAAGGTTTCTGAGAGTTTTTAATCAATGATGGATATTGGATTTTGTCAGATTTTTTTCTGCATCTCTTGAGGTGATTATATGGTTTGTCTTTTTTAGTCTGCTAATATGGTGAATTACATTTTTGAATGTTAAACCAACCTTGCATTTTTGAGATAGATTCCATTTGCTTGTGATATATTATCCTTTTTATGTATTATTGAATCCAATTTGCTAAAATTTTGTCAAGAATTTTTGTATCCATGTTCATGAGGGATATTGGTCTGTGGTTTTCTTGTTATTTTTTTCTCTGGTTTCAGTATCAGGGTGGAATGTGTTGGTGAGTATTCTCTTCAGTACTCTGGGAGAGTTTGTAAAGAATTGGTATTATTTATTTAAGGCTTTGGTGCAATTCCCCAGTGAAGTCTTCTGGCCTAAATTTTTCTTTGTTAGAAGATTTTTAACTACGAATTCCACTTTCTTTTATAAATACAGAGCTACTCAAGTTATCTGTTTCTTCTTGAGTGAGCCACATTATTTTGGGGTGCATAAAGGCAATTTTCCTTTATGCTACACACAGTACTCTGAGTGCATTTGTACTCTGGTCATCAAATGTGTGGTAGTTTTTCCCCACATCAAGCAATTATCTGCAACACCAGCTGTGGGGGGGGGGCGGTAAATCTACATTTTAATTCAATTCTGATATATCTACTTGAAGATGGCCTCAGACCCCACTGGTTAAGGGCTTAGTCTCACAAGACATTCCCCCCACCACCCCAACTTCAGATGCCAATCACAAGTCCCAGATTGTCACTATACTTCTGATGGACTGCTTATAAATCAGAGTTCCCATGCCCCCCTCCTTGGGTTTGGTTTTTTGCTAGAATGGCTCACAGAACTCAGAGCAACACATTTACCAGTTTGTTATCAAAAGAATATGGTAAGGGATACAGATATATACATAACTATACTCACATGTAAGTGTACTCATATATATATATATAACACATACCATGAATATATTAATTATACATACACAATTTGCTTATTTTTGATGTAAAAACGAACACTGGAAGGATAAATCAGAAACTAAAATAAATTAATGGAGATGGGAACAGGGGATGAGAAGAACAAAGTGGAATGTATACAGAAGATTTCTTTGGGTATGACTTTATTCTGTACACATAATGGTAATTTTTGAATCATGTGAATGTATTGCATATTCAAAAATGAAATAAAATGCAAAGAAAAACAAAGGAACTCTAGAATTGACAACAAGCTGAAAGAAGTCCACCCATACATCAAACGTGTAATTTAATCCCATGATCGTTGACGTGCATGTGCATATATTTCAGTTAGGTATTGTTTTGGGGATTACACAACTACCCTCAACTTCCGTTATCTCCTAGAGGGACTTATAAGACTCAGTAATGCTAATATTTACAGATAAAGTTTATTACAGCAAAAGATACAGTACAAGAGCTTCTGTATGGTCTGCTGGTGGTGAATTGTCTCCGTTTACGTTTCTCTGAAATACCTTTATTTCATCGTCATTGCTGAAAGATATTTTTCCAGGTTGTGTTTCAGCCCATTCAGATACTGTTCCATTGTCTCTGGCGTCCATTGTTTCTCTTGAGAGTCAGCCAACCACTGAATTGCTGGTAGGATGAAAGTATAACTGCCTTTTTCCCCCTTTCCAATTCTCTTTAAGATTTTTCCCTTGTCTTTGGTTTTCAGCACTTGTACCCTGCTGTGTCTGTTTATTGCTTTATCTTCTTTGGGGTTCATTGTGCTTCTTAAATACGTACAAATCAAAGTCCTTCATTACATTGAACAGATTCTCTGCCATTGCATCTTCTGCCCCATTTACCGTCTCCTGATCATCTGAGACCCCTAACAAATAAATGTCAGATCTTATCATTATATTCTCTATAGCTTTCAGTCTGTTTTGCATTTTCCATCTTTGTATCTTTCTGTCTTTCATTGTAGACAGCTGTTTTCCTCTGAGCTGTCGCTCAGTTCACCAGATCTGTGCCAGATCTGCTGCAAAACCCCTCCATTACCTACCGACTGTGGTGGTTACATTAATTTAGATTTACAGCTTCATTTTCTACTTCTCCTAGTCTTCATTTTTTGGGTAGTTTCTAGTTTGAAATGTTTAGTTTTTATTTATTGCTTTCATTAGCATAGTAAGTATAGTTATTTTGAAATCTTTTGGATAATCTATTTGGAGCCCTTATGAGTCTGTCACTCTTATCTATTATTTTCTGCTGGTTTCACTGACACTTGTTTGTGTTGGCATCTCTCCTTAGGTGCCAGGTGACATTTGATAGTGTGATAGACCATGCATTTGAGAAATTGTGGGGTTTTGTAAAAGATTTTATTTACTTGCGGGAGACATAGAGCACGAGCAGGGGTAGCGGCAGAGGGAGAAGCAGACTCCCCACCGAGCAGGGAGCCTGACGCGGGGCTCCATCCCAGGACCCTGGAATCCTGACCTGAGCCAAAGGCAGATGCTTAACCAACGAGCCACCCAGGTGCATTTTTTTAAATTGAAGTATTAGATGGTATCTTCTTTTTCTGAGGATTTTTGCTTGCTTATACCATGGACTTGGAATCATTAACAGAATAGAATGATCTGAATAAATGTTAAGAACTGAGATTTTGGGGGACCCACCCAGTTGACTTAAAATTTGGCTGCGGTTTTTCAAGATATGATCTATTTCTGGTTCATTCTTATTTTTAAGATTCAACCATTTTTGACCCCAACGCAAATAAGATTGGAGGATTTAACATGGCCTTCCCTTTGGTGGGTATTGGCTTCCAACTTTTGCTCCCTCGCCTCACCTCTTGTGCTTGTTAAAAGTGCTACTCATCTTCTTTGACACTTTTTCTGGAATTAGCAAATGCTCCTGAGGCAAAGTCGCTTTACTTGCTGGGCTCACCCACTTGAAACTTAGTGTTCCCCCACATCCTGGCTTCAGAGCTCTTTATTTCCTTCTCCAGTATAGTGAAGTAGATACTCTTTAAATCCCATTTTTAGATTTTTCTCTATGAGAGGTTAGGTTCAGATTTCCCCAAATTTCCATTATTATAAATGGAAGTTTCTTATTTTCTTTCGAGATATTATAGAATATTCTCTAAAATTGTCAAAAAGCTACTCTTCCAAAAAGGACTTAGACTAGAAAGCCCCCAGGGGAGTTTAGATAAACTTGTCAGGAGCAGAATATTACAGTGCTGTATTCACTATTCCCAAGCATGGGAAAAGGAGGAAAACTTTCAAATTCTTTTTGTGATGCTAGCATATCGCTGACTCTGAAACTTGACAGAACGGGGACACCTGGGTGGCTCAGTAGCTTAAGCGTCTGCCTTTGACTCAGGTCATGATCCTGGCATCCTGGGATTGAGCCCCACATCAGGCTCCCTGTTCAGTGGGGAGTCTGTTTTTCCCTCTGCCCTTCCCCCCTACTCGTGATCTCTCTCTCTTCTTCTCTCTCTCTCAAATAAGTAAATAAAATCTTAAAAAAAAAAAAACTTGGAAGAGGGTGCACACACACACACACACACACACACACAATTCTAGGATCTTCAGTAATAAATACCATCTCCAGGAAAGTCAGTCTCCTTACTGGTTTTAGGGCACAATTCATTTGAAGTTGGCATTTCCCATTCTTCAATTTTAAAGTGAAAATTAAGTGAAGTAGTAGAAAGTATTTATTTGAGGAGGTAAGCTGGGTTACATTTTGTGGCTGCATAAAAGGGTGGCCAAGAGTCTAGCAAAGCCTCCGTCAGTACAAGGAAAGAGGGTGTATACGTGGTTAGCGGACTCGGGTCACCAGCTGATCCACCTCTTACGACTTCCTGTCTGTAAGATGGAAAAATGAGTGCTCAGGAGGTGGTTGAGGGTTCAGTGAGAAAGTGTGTGTAAAAAGCCTGTGCTCAGCAAATCCTAATTTTCCTCTCCCTGGCCATTTGTCTGGATTGTAGGATTAAGGGTAATTTCCAGGTTCCCTGAGGGACTGATCGTATAGAACCTTGGGGGTGGGTGTGTGTGGAGCGGGGATCGGGGTGACTTTCAAGGGAGCTGAGCTAAGTTCCGTGCGTATCTTCGAGGAAATGGTAAGCGCCAGTGGTTGGGGCAGTGGTTCTGCGAAGAGAAGAGCTTATGGAACAGGGAGCCCTACTCATTGCTTAGTAAGAAAGGGGTTCTTTGACTGACTCTTATTTACATTTCAGGCTCATGGGAGAAAAGACTAGAAATGTTGGAAGAGGAATAAATATTGCCATTGTCAATTGTGAGTTATTGAATGTTTTCTTTCAAACTTCTCTAAAAGTTCCACGATTGGATTTTCAAAGATATCTTGGGCGTTTGATGATTTTTGCAAATGATCTAGTCTAGGCTTATATTTTAATGTATTTTAAAATTATTTGATTATTTTATAATATCTCACTTTACAGATTATTTGTGGTCCCTGAAAAAAAAAAAAAAAGGTCAGGGGACTCCTGGCTGTCTCAGAGGCACATGCAACTCTTGATCTTAGGGTTGTGAGTTCGAGCCCTACATTGGGTGTACAGATTACTAAAAACAAATAAACGTTAAAAACAAAAAAAGTCAAATATAAATAGGCTTTTAAAAAAAACAAAAAAGTACCAGCAAAAGGCAGGGTTCAAATCAGATGAGCAGGCTGTGGGGGCACAGACCATCCTGGGGTCGCTCTCGGATTCCTGGTGACCCTGCAGAGGGCGACACCAGCAGCCAGGTCCCACCTCTGTGAGAAAAGGCCACTATGCCTCAGGGAGAGCAAAGCTTGGCCTCCTCTTAGACCTGGCGAAGACATCCTGTCACAGTTGCCACTGGGGACCCATGACCATGAGACCTGTCAGAGGTTTGGGGAAAGGGTTCTGTGCGCCACGCCTCAGAGCACGCGTAGCGCGCTGTCCCCTGACCGCGGGGCTGTGGGAACCAGAGACAGGACGCACCCACTCCGAGAATCCCGCTGGAAAACCTAAAGTATGAAGCAGAAGGGGCCGAGGTGGGCACGCCGGTATTCCTGTGGGAGACGCAGGGGCAGCAGGAAAGAGCAGAGGGTCCAACTAGCTGGAAGCCGGCGGGAGGGAAGTTCTGAGCAGCTGACCAGCGGGCTTCCCCGACAGAGGAGCACGCTCTTTTGAGCACCAGGGTGCCACAGATGTACCCTGGGTCCAGTGAACCTTCCTTCAAAATCCATTTCTTTTATTTTCAGATATGACTGGGAAAGTGATAGCAACACGGCATTTTGATATGTTCGAAGGTGGTAAGAAAACTCTTCTCCTATGAAAATAAATTAGAAGCATGAAGATAAAAAGACACATAAAAAAGTGTCAAATATTATTTTGTCTACTAAAAAAGTTGCCAGAAGCTCATAGGAGTATTCTAGAACAGTCTTACACAAGCCCTCCTTATCTCTAATTGAGTTCATGTGATCAAGTTTGAAGGCGTTATCTAGAGAATGTCTTCTCTGGTCACACTTGTCCTGGACCTTTTCTCTTTGTTCCTTCATCAGATAATGAGAAAGAGAAAACATTTTTTAAATCAAATATACGTAAAATAATGTGATCAACATCCAGCCCTGAACATCATCATTGTTCCCGTCCCGTTCATGGTGCCCCCTGTGCTCAGCGCACACGTCCCTGGACGCACGGAGCATGTCCTCCTTCCGTGGTCTCTCCAGTCTGGGCGCTGGGCTTGCACGCACAGGTCAGTCAGGATATAGCAGCTCCTTTTATTTTTATGGAACAGTGAGAATTATTAAAAACAGGGCTTTATAAAGATAACAGAATAATACATGTCTGGACGTGCTTGACGGGAACTGTGCATTTTTAGTCTGTAATAAAGGTAAGCATCGCTATAAATGCCCCAGTGGGAAATAACGGGGGTTGAGGTTAGCCTCCCTTTTGTTGCCGTGAGCCACAGGCACGTCTCTTAGCAAAGACTTGGCGTGCTCAGTCCGCTCTGCGTGTCTGATTTCTCGCCCCCATTCCACACGTTAGTGTCCTGGGACCACTCTGCTGTGGTCATTGCAGAGAATGCCCCGCCTGTGCTGGCCACATTGTCGCTGGCCTTGAGTTAGGTTCACAGAATCGTCATGATCTGCTCGTGTCCCTCACCTCTGCTGGCCCCACCGCGGAGCCCAGCGGCCGTTCGCTACTGGAGATGAACTCCAGAAATCAGAGGATTGAGAGCGGACACAGCAGCTAAGCGCAGAGGAGGCAGCATCCAGGGCAAGTGAACAAGAAGACCCTAACACCGATTTGCCTTGACCCACAGATAACTCTGGACCGATGACGAAGTTTATTCAGAGCGCACCTCCAAAGTCCCTGCTCTTCATGGTGACCCAAGATGACGGCGCGAGCAGGTGAGCGTGGACGGATTTGTCACCGCGGGGGGACAGGGGGAAGCCAGCTGGGGGGAGCGCCAGGCCTGTCAGGGCCTTAAGGACCATCCTCTAGGGAAGAATGCAAATCCAAGGAGCAAGATGCTCTCTTAAGGAGAAGAAACAGGAGCCCAGGACAAAGCAGACTGTGTTTCTAAAAACCCGAGTAGCCAGCGGAGTGCATAGGTCCTAGCAGCTAAGAACTTTCTCAGGTAGCAAGACAGCCGCCACTGACCATAATCAGGACAGAGAAGCTAAACCCAGCGTGGGACTTAAAGAAATAGGAGAGGAAACTGAGAAAAATTCTCTGTATGAATAGCAATCGAATGAAAAGGATACACACACACACACACACACACACACACACACACACACACACACACACAACTTCCTGTAGGGAGAAGTTGATCTCACTCCTGTGCTGCTTGAAAGTTTGCCCTTCTGAGTAAACACGTGTGTGTTCGTGGCCAAACTTCCAAGAACCTCAGAGTGCTTCTGTGCCCTTACGTTTTAAGGTGGCTCCTGACCATGGCATTCCCCAAATTTATTTGGCCTCAGATCCTATTTTTAATAGCACATCTTACCAGACGAAGTTATTTGATACACACTTGGAAAAATTCTGATTTAACTCAGGAAAATCTGAGCTCCTTGTTTTTTCTTTTCCTTTCTGCCCTCCTTCCTTTCCTTACTCTATATTGCCCGCTTTTACAATGGTAGCATTGTTCTAGATTTTTGTTTTCTCTTTTGATACTGACCTTTCTGAAAATGAAGGGGACCATTTCAGCGTGTCATCTTCAAGCAACTTCTGTCTGTCTTCTTTGTGGTCAGTGAACAGGAGGGGCAGTAAAGCCCAAAAATTATGTTGGCTGAATGTGAGGATGTCATTGGATCCCAAGACACAGGGCTTTTGAGAATTGAGAATTAGAACTGTGCCCAGACCTGAGGCTTAGAGTCCCTGATGTCATCAGGTGTTTAACTAGGAATTTGACAGCCTCCCGCTGTCACCCCAGGAGGATGTGGTTGCTTTAGAAGCCTCTTTCCTAGGACCGCCGTGGGTGTGACACACCGGAGCCCCTGCCTACCTGCGACATTCACACGCCCTCCCCCTCTCCCCCCAGGCTGAAGGAGGACGCCAAGAAGGTCATAGAAGCACTTGGAAGTAAACAAATCAGGAACATTCGGTTCAGATCCAGCTGGGTATTTCTTACAGCAAAAGGCTTCGAACTTCCGGCAGAAATTCAGAGAGAAAATGTGAGTGCTTTTTAAACGTGGCTTCCCACAAGGGGTTAGTGTAGGACGCCCTGTGATTTGAAAGGTTGTGTGTCGGTGATGGCTCCCTGCCTCCAAGACATTCCTGCGTGAAGTGCGCACCACCCAGGGCCCCGCGGAGCCAGCTGCTCGGGTTTGAGCCCTCACTTCTCTCATGGTAATGTGCCTGGGATTCTGCATTCCTGAGTCCCGGGCGGATCACAGTAGGTGCCTGTTACGTCATTATAAGGAAACTAGTCCATCACAAGGGGCTTGTAGACCTTGCCCATTACATCAGGAAAAGTCACTCGACTGAAGTTCACATTTCCCAAATCTCTAAAAGTAGAAGATTCTTAATGGGCTCTTGGTGCTGCCTTTCCATCGTGGGGCAACCAACACAGGCTGTGGCAAGCCTCTCGGTACCTTGCCTCTGTTCTGAGACTGGTAACAGTGCTGGGTAACGGGGCTCACCCGGCCTGTGCGTGCAGCCGCCAGACACACACCAGATTAACACAGCCCGCGCTGTTGCCGCAGCTTGGTGCATGATCCATTACAAGTCCCCCCGTCCTGTCCTCTTCATGGAAGAATGGGAAAGAGCAAGAGACGAATTAACTTGGTCGCCTGTGAAATTCCAGCTGAGCATTGGCAAATATCGGAGTCACAGGCTGGCCCCTCTGGGGCGGAGACACGGCTCTTTAGGGGACAGGACAGCTCCCAGAGAGGAAAGATCAGCAGCACAGCCATGGAGAGAAGTCACCCACTCTTCCCAGGAGAAGGGCTTCCTCTCCAGGAGCCAGAAACTCAAAGGACGCAGAGACTGGATGTCTCCAGTCCATGCAAGAGGCTGCTTCGGACTTCAGGCTGGGACACCTGGTCCAGGTCCCCTCCTGGTGCCGTGTGGTGTGGTTATGGGTCTGGGAAGGGAGACAGACAGAAACAGACAACAGCTGGGCCTTATTGGCAGGACCACCCTTGCTGGGGAAGGGAGCTGGGGGAGGTGGGACGTCAGTGTGGCCACACAAGCAGGTAACCCGCAACCAGCTCCCAGGGGAGGCCTCATGGCTTCTCTGATGCCCCCCCCCCACTGCAGCACCCTGGAGGCTCAGAAATGAGGGTTATTTTAGCATGCATCTGAAAAAACCCATTTCCCCTTGTAACTCTCATGTGCTTTTGCGGATAGGAAGCCAGTCATGCGGAACATGTTCGGAGCATTTACCCAGTGCCCTAGCATAGACTTCTCAGTACTAATGATTCAGTCTGGACACCCAGTGTACAGTTGAGGTCTCAGGGACTTGTCCTAACGAGAGGCATTCCCCGGGCTCTGCGTGGTGGCACTGTCCGGGCCGCACGGTGTAGTGTGGTAAGCCAGGCACAGCTGGGGGAGGGGGCTGGACGTCCAGTGTCAGATTTGCCAGGGGCCACGTGTGATCCCATGCAAACCACTTGACCCCTGTGGGCCTCAGTCTGCTGCTCTGGGCAATGACATGAAAGCTAGATAGCTCCAGGGCCCAGCGCTCTGATGTAGAGGTGCACCCCCCCCACCCAGGGCCTTCATCAGGCTGACTCCGCGTAGTAATGCGGCATCACCTCTCCTCCACCCTTGTACGATCAGTAGCAGTCTGGCCTCTGAAGGATCTCCAGGCTTTATCCATTCAGCGCTGTGGTCTCGGAAAGTTACTCAACCTCTCTGTGCCTCAGAATCCTCTCTCGCAAGGAAGGAATAAAGACCATACCTATCACAGAGGGTCCCTGAAGATGAAATGAGAGTAGCACGCAGGGCCCAGCAGGGAACTGAGCAGGGTTCTGGAATCCAGAGCAACTTCCTGAAGCTTCGCCTACCCCTTCCCAACAGTCCACACCCAGCTTGCCATTCCCAGCCCGAGAGTCTCCTTAAAACACACTGATGCTGGCCGTACACAGGCCACCTGAGCCAACATCGCAGGGTGGGGCCTGGCTGGTGATTCTGCCGCACAGGAAGGGTTGGACCCAGTGCCCTGAGGGAGGTCCCAATGCCTTGTGCACATCTCAGCTTCCCCCAGGATCACCTTCCGGCCTGCCCCTTCTCCAGCTGTGTTACCCTGTGCCCTCATCCCCCGTCCCCTCCCCCAGCTCCCTCAGCGTCCCCCCATCTGCCCCAGGTCAGGGACCCAGCCAGAGTGCAGGCCGGGCCCTGTACAAGTGCTGCCCTCATCCCACCGTGCCCTCTGGTGCCCTAGTGTGTCCACGGTATCAAAAAAGCCTGGAGTGAGGCTTGAATCCCTTTTTACTCAGTGTTAACATCTCAACAAACAGGTTCCCTATTAATGTTCAGCTAAGACATTTAAAATAAAACCTCGGTTGAATTGCAAAGTAGCCGTGGCCCTTGCTTCCCTATCTTCTTTATAAGAGAGAGTTTCTGGGAGGAGAGGAATCAAGGACAGAGTGGGTGTCTGAACACTGCCCTGAGTTTAGAGAACCAGTGTGTTTTGGAGCAGGGGCTCTGAGGGCATTTCAGGAAAATGCCTGTCTCGCCTACACCTGTGGGTTGAAGGCTGTCATCCCAGTTGCTACAAGAGCACAAGGACAAGACCTGAATGCAGGGAGCGGTTTCAGTGGAAGCTTTCAGTGGCTTGGGGGCACGAAAGGGGGTTTGCTCAGATGCTGGTGAGGCCTGATCTGGAGGGGGCCAGCGCCTCAGGACGGTCTCACCCAGAGCTCGAGTCAAGTACTATGGGAGGAATCATTATGCCTTCCCATTCTGGGTATGCAGACTTGCTGTGTGGACTTCCCCAGGGGTGGTGTGCGGCCACGTGGGGCGGGCCTCCTGGGCCCCGGCTGGTCCCTAGCCACTATCACCTTCATCCCACTGCTGTTCCCAGAGCTGGCTTCCCAGGCACAGCCCACAGGTCATTCCCACGTTCAGAAGCCTTCACCAGCCCCACTCACCCACCAAACTGAATTGTAAGATGTAAGAGACTTGCTTTTTTCCACACTCCCCAGGGAGGGGTCCATACGGCGTTGCTCCGTGTTCCCCTCCTAACTTAAAGGGAGACGGTCACCATGTCCGGAGCCCCTGATGCCTGCAAGTGAAGGGGGGGTGTCCTCGAGTCCTTGCAGCAGGAACCCACTTGGGTGGCACCAGCCTGGGCTTCCAAACGGAGCAATACATCTACAGAAGGAAAAGTGATGGTGTCTACATCATGAATCTGAAGAGAACCTGGGAGAAGCTTCGGTTGGCAGCTCGTGTCATTGCTGTCTTTGAAAACCCGGCTGATGTCAGCGCCCTGTCATCCAGGAATCCCGGCTAGCGCGCGGGGCCGAGTGTGCTATTCCTGGCCGCCTCCCTCCCGGAGCCCTCACTAACCAGGTCCAGGCAGCCTTCCGGGAGCCCAGACTCTGGTGGTTACCGATCCCAGGGCTGACCACCAGCCTGTCACAGAGACGTCTTACGTTCACCTGCCCACCCTCCCTCTGGGCAGCACAGACTCTCCCCTGCACTGCGTGGACATCGCCATCCCTTGCAACAACAACAGAGCTCACTCAGGGGGTCTGATGTGAGGGCTGCTGGCCCGGGATGTTCTGTGCGTGCATGGCACCATTTCCTGGGAGCACCCACGGGAGGTCGTGCCTGGTCTCTGCTTCCACAGAGATTGTGACGAGATTGCAGAGGACGAGCAGGCCACTGCGGAAGAGGCCGTGACCAGGGAGGAATTTCACAGTGGACTGCTCCAGCTCCTGACTGAGTTCACTGCTGCTCAGCCTGAAGCCACAGACTCATTGAAGGCAAGCAGGTGCGCTCTGTGCCTCCCTCCTGAAGACGCGGCCGGCCACGGAAGACTGGTCTGCAGCTCCCACTGCTTGGGCCACTGAATGGGTAGGAGCAACCACTGAGTGGTCTTAAGCTGCTCTTCCACAAAGGCAAACAGAATGGAGATAAGGTTGATGGAAAATAAACAGTTTCTAAAAAAAATAATAAGTAAAAATAAAATGTAAGAGACTTTAAGACTGATTCCAGTTTTATAAAGGAGGAGGAATCTGAGATCCACAAACGAAGAAATTAAGGATAGAAGTCAGACACAGCGTAACCTAGGTTTGGACTTGGACACTGTCACCCTGAGTTTGCGACCCGAGGACTCTGATGTCAAGTGCCTGAGCCTCCTTGTCTTCACGCTGAACTGTGGGTGGTCAGCCTGCCGTGCTTGGTGTACTCAGCACAGGGTCATCATTAGTATCACCTCCAGCATGGTCTCCGTCTTGGTCCCTGGTGATCTGGAACCAGACCTAAGACCCTTGTCTTTGCAGCCGAGCCAGTCCCTCCTACTCTTATTTCCAAGCTGCATAGGCTCCACATGGTGGCGAAGCCACTCCCACTGCACTCTGCTCTCCTCCACACATCACAGAGCTTTCCCATGCGGGGCCTTTGGGGAATGAGTCATGTTTTCAACAAGTGTCACTGAGACAACTGGATATCCACATGCTGAAGAATAAATATGGACCCCTACCTCACACCATATACAAAAATTCAGTCAAATTGGGGTCAAATAACTAGATATAAGAGCTAGAACTACTAAACTCGCAGAAGAAAACAGAGGCATGTCTTTGTGACCTTGGGTTAGACAGTGGTTTCTTTGATATGACACCAAAAGCACAAACAACAGAAGAAAGCACAAATACCATCCAGAAAGTGAAAAGGTAACCCACAGAATGGGAGAAAATGTATGCAAATGAAGGACTTGTATCCAGAATATATAAAGAACTCTTACAACTCAATAATAAAAAGATAACCCAATTTTAACATGGGCAAAGGATCTGACTAGGCAGTTTTTCAAAGATATACAGATGGCCAATAAGCACATGAAAATATGCTTATCATTAGCCATTAGGAAAATGCAAATAAAAACCCCAGCGAGATACCACCTCACACTAACTAGGGCGGCTGTAATACACAAGACATAGTTAGAAGTGTGGACGAGGAAATGGAGAAATTAGAACCCTCATACACTGCTGGAGGAGATGTGATATACAGCTGCTTTGGGAAGCACTCTGGCAATTCCTCAAAAAGTTAGACATACAGTTACCAGATAACCCAGCAGTCCTACTCATAAATGTCTACCTGAGAGAATGAAAACGTATGTTCACCCAAACACTTGTACCTGAATGTGCATAGCAATATTATCCATAAGAGCCAAAAAATAGAAAACAACCCAAATGTCTGATTAATGGATTAAAAATGTATAATCAAATATGGTATCGCCATTGGCTGGATATTATGCAGCTACGTGAAGAGATGACATGCCGACCCACGCTACAGCACCGTGAACCTTCAAAATGGGCTAAGTGAAGAAAACCAAACACACAGAAAACACATATTGTATGATTCCGTTTATATGAAATTTCCAGAACAGGCAAAACCCCTGGAGACAGAAAGTAGATGAGTGGCTGCCTAGGGCTGTGGACAGTGGGGAGTGACTGCTGACGTGTGTGCTGCTTGTTCAGGTGGTGAGAATGTTCTAAAACTGTGGTGATGGTGGCATATCTTTGTGAAAACACTAAAAACCATTGAGTTGTGTGCTTTAAATGGGTAAATGTTCTAGTATGTGGATTACATCTTCATAAAGCTGTTATAGAAAAAGGAATGAAAACTAGAATTCCGCAGTCCATAGCAAGTAAGTCATCCTTCTTCTGTGCCAGGTTAAGATGCTCTGTTATCTGTGAAAGAATCAAAGGTACGAGGGACTAAAGCCCAACCAGTATGAACACACGTTTGCTGAGGAAGAGACTCTACAGTTTCCCTGAAAAACAATACAGCCCTGCGCCCAGAAAATTGAAAATTAAACATGTGAGCTCTGCCATCCAGTATGGCGGCTGCTAGCCAAATCTGCATTGACATTGACATTGACATTTATTTAATAAAGTAGATTTTAAAATTCAGTTCATCCGTCACAGTAGCCACATTTTAAGTACGCACGAATCCGACGTGGCTAGTGGCTACTGGACGGCATAGATGACAGAACATCGGCGTCATTGCAGAAAGTGCTAGAGCTTCATTAACACCTGGTTCAAATATTATTAAGAAACGCGCTGAGAAAAAAAATCAGGTGCCCAGAGTAAGTTAGAGCAAATCCCGTTCTAGGAAGCGATTCTCTTTCTATGACTTTGCTCGTAACTGACACATTAGTTACTTGTTGAGTAGATTAGTGGATAAATAAAATTCTTTTCTTTTCTTCACACAGATCAACCACTCTGAGAGTGCAAGGAACAGGTACTCCGGCTGGCCTGCCGAGGTGCAGATAGAAGGCTGCATACCGAAGCAACCAAGCTAACGTCGCACGGCCTTAATAAACGTGTGATGTGTAGACCGTTGCGGTGTGGACTGGCCCAAGACTCTTAGCCAACAGTTACTATTTGATGACTATTTGAGGTTTGTCTTCAAGTGAGCAGCATTTGCTGGTTGTATCCAATCTTGGTACACAGACCGTTTATGCCGGAATTTCTCTAAGTGAAGGCATTCGTGAGCTGGAAGACTGGAATGGATGGGAATGGTGAGGGAAGGAAGGGATGCGGCCTGGAACGGAGAGGCTGGGGGAAGCAAACTCTGCTTGTCGGGGCGCGGAGCTGCCGTAGGATGGTACCTACGCATGAGCCCTGTGTGGCCCAGGCAGCTCTGCAGAGACACAGCCTCTCTTGTGTTAGCACCAAGCACACCCTCCTTTCAGGCCGTCCTCTCCTAGGACACTGAGCACGGTAGGAGGGCTTGGCAACGCTGCCTCGGTCCACTCCCACTGAGCCCTGGGGGTCCGTGAACTTACTCATTCACCCCACAAATCTGGGCGCACCTGCCTTCTGGCACTGGCATCACGGTAGTGGAGGAGGCCCAGGCAGACGTGGGGGTGTCACACCATGGGGCAGGCTGGAGGAGCCCCGGCAGGTCCAGTAGGCTCTGCTCTTGGGAGGACAGCTAGTTACCCCACTTGCCAGGAGACACATCGTTAGATCCAAGTGTCCACGATACCCACGCTTGGTGAAGGATGTCTGACCACGCATCTGATTTGGGGTTCAGGAAGTCACGCCATGGCCAAGCGCCCATTCTGACACCCTTCCCGAGCCTGGCTCCGAAGTCAGGTTGGAGTCTTGCCTCCCAGAGCGTCTAGCGTTTCATGTGGAAGGTGGAGGAGTTGGGATGGGTGAACGCATTCAAGTATCTGTATCAGTAGGACTCCTATCAAACACCCAGCAGCCCCTGGCCCCTTGAGTTTCAGCACCCTCAAAGTGTCAAACCACCCCAGTCTTCGTGGCTGACAATGGTACCAATTTCTCCTCGTATCACATGTGAGTCGCAGGTTGGCCAGGGCTTGGCCGCCGGGTGCTGGGAGCCAGGCCAGAGGAGGGTCCCCGTAGGCATGGAAGCCAGAAGGAGCAGAAATCCCAGATGCCCCCAGAGCACCTGGCAGGACACATGTGAGCCCCACGTCCTTGCATCCTGTTGCCCGGAGGTATCGGGGTATCAGCCGTGCAGGGACAGGCAGGGGTGAGTAGTTGTGAGCGGGCATACACCGACCCTGCAGGCCAGGCAGGGCTCTGGCCCTGGGAAGAGCTGGCACCTGCCGGCCCGCTGCCTCGCGCAGTAGCCCCTCGGGGAGCCAGGGCCCCTCTCTGCAGAGGAGTCTGCAAACCCCTGGGTAGGACTGTGGTTCACGCCCCGTTATGGACTAAATTATGTCCCCGCAAAATTAGATCCTAACCCCTGGGACCTCGGAATGTGACCGTATTTGAAAATAGGGTCACTATGGGTGTAGCATGTTAGGAGGAGTAGGGTGGACTGTGAGCCAGGGTCACCGTGTCCTTATGCAAAGGGGGACATGGACACAGAGCATAGAGGCAGAGGTCCGGGGGATGCTTCCACAAGCCAGGAGGCCCCAAAGACACCAGCAAACCCCTAGAAGCCTGGGAAGAGGCTAGAACAGAGCCCCCTTGCGCCCGTGAAGGAAGCGCAGGCCGGCCAGCGCCTTGGACTTCTGGCCTCTGGAGTGAGGGGAGTCAGTGTCTGCTGTGTAAGCCGCCCGGTCTGCGGGGTCTGTATGGCCGCCCCAGGGATATGGGTACAGTTCCCTTTGGGTTCTGAACTCTGGCACCCACAGACATTTCTGTACTGAAGGAAGGGGAAGGGAGCGTGTTTGTGCTCTGGCTGGAGTGACTCCATTTTCAGAGCCCCGTGGATCTTAGTTCACTGTCAGGGATGAAGCCTCAGGGCCTCCTGGCCAAGCACGTCCCAGAATCCTGTCCCGGGATGGGAGGCTCCTGCCCCTGCCCCCGCCACCGCCACAGCGCTGGGACCCCTCGGCCTCTGCTGGCGCCTGCGGCGGCCCTCACAGGTACGTCCCCACCTGAGGCACAGACCCCTGGATCATCCGTGTCGTGTTTGCTGCCTCCAGGGGCCACTGAGCGTGGACGTGTCCCAGGCTCCCAGGCGCCAGCTCTGGGGACAGCCCCATGTCTGTTCTCACGGTGCCACCTGCCGACGCTCAGCTGCCAGGCTGATCGCCCGCCAAACACAGAGCTTCCTGAGAACGCCCTTCTCAGCCGCGACTTTGGCCATATTCCCTTCATCAGGCTTATGTCTTCTCCCCAAACTCTCATTTTATTCCATTAAATAGTGTGGCTGTCACCGGAATGGCTTCCAGAACATTAGCGCATTAGAGAATCAGGCCCGGGTCACTGCTGTGGGTTAGGCCCCACTGCCGCATTTTCGTTCGGCAGCTCTTGCTGAAGGGTCCTGAAGGCATCCGCTCCGCAGCCTGCAAGGGCGAGTTCCCGGCCGGGAGCAATACCAGCAGTGGGACAGCTGTGCTGCCACCCCGCAGAGCCCCGGGTCCCCCACCAGCCGCCTCGCTGTGTCCTCCCTTACTGGGAGGCCCCTCTGGCCTCCTGTGCGGGGGGGCGGGGGTTCAGGGGTCCTGGGTTCTGGACTGACCAGGAGACATGGGGACGAGGCAGCTGGAGAGTGTAAGGGTGGTCAGTGGGGTGGTGGGCAGACCGGGGGCGGCAGGAGGGGGGATGGCTGGAGCTCAGAGGACCCGTACATGCTGTAAGGCAGGTGCATGTCCTCCCGCACCTGTCCAGACCCTCTGAACGCACGTCACCGGGAGTGTGCTTGACGCGAACTGGGGACTCTGGGTGATGACGCGTCAGTGTAGGTTTGTGGACTGGGACAAAGGTACCACTCCGGTGGGGATGGCCATCGTGGGGGAGGCTGTGCGCGTGCGGGGGCTGCAGGAAATGGGAAATGTCTGTAACTTCCTCTCCATTTTGCTTTGAACCTACAACTGCTGTAAAAAATAGTTTAGTAAAAAAAAAAAAAAAAAAGGAAAGGCTGCCAATGACACAGAGGTGGGCAACTAGCCCTGAGCATCCTAGTGGCCCAGCCCCCATCCCCAGGGCAGAGCAGGGGTGGGCCCTCCCCGGAGGAGGGCAGACCCTGCCCCTCCCTGTGGCAGGTTCAACAGCAGCAGCGGAGTCTAGAAGTAGCTGCCCCTTCCAGGGAGGACACCAGGGCCTCAAGCCTCTGCCTCCCTGAAGGGGGGAGCTTCCCTCCCACCCCCCACTCCCACCTTCCATTACCAAGATCCCTCGGACTTGGAACACCACAAAACTGAGAACGGAGCTTGTTCCTGACGGAGAACAGGTGTCGCCAGCTGGGATGCTCCAGCGCCTTAGAAGACTCTGTCCCACCCAGCTCACACACTGGCACTGGCCAGCCTGGGGCCGGTGCCCTGGGGACAGCACCATGCTTGAGGGCTGACAGGACGTCCCATGTGCCCAGCCCACCTGCTGTGGGCCCTCTGCTACTCCTTGCGCCCATCCTGGGATGAGGGCACCATTGTTACCCCTGCTGGAGAGATGGGGCCCCGAGAGTGAAGAGGTAGTGGGCTCTGACCTCACAGTGCGTCCTACTATGTGCCCCACTGAGACACACATCCCTCGAACCCCTGCCGGTCCTCGGGACTCCACGGATCCCTCCGTCTCATTTATCTGAGTAGTTTGCATGGTCTCACTGGCACAGTTGAGAATGCCACCTTGGAAGGACAGGGCCATTGGAGGGTGGGTGCACGTTGGCTCCAGGGGCTGCGACCCTTTGAACACACTGGCTGCCATTCCACAGAGGCTTGGCAGGCCAGGTAGGGGTGCAGCCTTATCCCTTCACCCCCCTGGAGCTGAGCAGAGAGCAACATGACAGCTGGCCCTGCACTTTGATGAGCATGCCCCCCCCCCCGGCCCGCTGGTGGGTGGTGACCCCATCCCGGCAGCTCCCTCCTGGAGAGGCCACTGGGATGAGGGTCATGTTGGAGGGGATGCTCTCTGGATGGCAGATGGAGGCCCCCAGCTGCTCTTGCTGCCCCCACGTAAGATAGAGCCACTCTGTCCGGCTTTTCCAGGGCCTTCACTGAGCCTTTCCTGCAGCTGTAGACACGGCCCGGGACTATTCGAAAAGACATGGGTGGTGAAGCAGAAAAGCATCGTACTGCGAATGAGCTGCCCAGCTCCCTGCCTGCCGCTCTGGAGGAAAGGGCTCAGCGCACACATCTTGAAGACTATCTCCCCAAGACCTGCCAAGGCCAGGGTTCTAAAAACATTTTTTAAGCCTTTAAATTCTTTCTTTAAAGGAAAACCTGCCCACAGGGGCAGTAAGTAAAATGAATGAGCAAAGAAGTGCTTGGGATTTTTTTTTTCCATGAGTCATATACAATGTTAGTTTCGATTTTGGGGAGGATCAGCCTGAGGCCTGCTTCCTTTTTCTTGTGCAGCCCTGGCAGCCTGGGGGCTCCTGGGGTTCCCCGATAGCTGTGCTCTGGTGATAGGCATAGCTGACTCTTCCACTGAGTCACAGAACAGGGGACCTGCAGGACTTCTGGGCACATGGCTGCACCTTTACAGGGGACATAACCGAGGACCAGAAGGTCAGCCGGTTCCGGGCTGAGCTCCCAGCTGGGAGGCCCTGCAGTCTGGCCTCTGCCCCCTTCCTATCCTGGAGGAGAGCTCTCCCAGGGCCGGGACCCACCAGGAGCGCGAGGGTGTGCACTCAACAAATGGGTTATTGAGGGAAGCTGCGGACTTCCCTCCTTTGGGTCTGCAGTGCTTGACATGGGGAGAGCATGACAATGGTCAGGTGTGGTTCAGGCATGCTGCAGCGGGACATCTCAGAGCGTTCGAATCACAGACCTGCGGGCATGGCGGTGTGGGAGCCACCCGTGAGGGGCTAAGTTAATCAGAATGAAACCGAGTAAGACGGTCACGTCCTCAGGCTCACTAGCCTCATTCCAGAGGCTCCGGAGCCACGTTGGCGCCCCTCTGTATTGGACAGAAAAGAACAGAACATTCCCATCATCGAGGAGTTTCCTCTAGGACCGTGCTGCTCTAAGTCACTGGATCTCCAAGTGTGGCCACCAGCCCCCCCTGAGAAGTCATCCTCTGCAATGCAGATTCTCGGGCCCCACCCGGGCCTCGGGCAGCAGCCCCCGTGTGTGCCCCAGCCCTCCAGGACAATCTGGCTGCAGCTGGAGGCTGAGGACCCCTGTGTCAGTCACGGGAGGAGGGAGGAGAGTGCTGCTGCTTCACTTTCATTTCCGTGGCCGGTTATTTGGTTTCATTTCTGTCAGTGCCGCTCAGGGGAAGTGAGTCCCACAGCATATAAGAGGGACGCGAAGAAGGATGGGATGAGTCTCCTGGTGCGCACTGCCAAGGCACAGAGGTAAGAGTGGCCCCAGGCAGCCGTGGGGGAGGGGATGCGTCACCGCTTCTCTCTGCAGCAGACGTGCCTTTTCAAAGGATTTCCTTGGAAACTGGCTTGTGCCAGAAGGCAGGAGACAGACAAGTTTCTGAAGCTACTCCCTGTTAGAGTTGGGAAGCCCTGGGTTGGCACCGGTCCCCTGCACGCCCAGGGTGCATTCTAGAGGGGGTGGCTGGTCTGGAGCACAGGGCAGCCCCCCCATTCTGAAGCTGACCAAAAGCCCTGTGCCCAAAAAGGGGTGGCTTCTGGGACGCCTCGCTCAGCATCCGTGGTGCACACATGTCTGGGGGTGGGGTGGGAGCTTTGCGCCCCCGTGATCTTGTGAATTATAACAGGATACATCAACTGTCGTCACCTGCTGTATATTACATCATGGCCATGGTTAGTAATGTAGTTAATAACGCTGTATTGCATGTTTAAAATTTGTTTAGAAAGTAGATTTTAAAAGCCCTTATCAGAAGAAAAATGTAACCATGTATCAAGACAGATGTTGACTAGATTTATTGCACTGATCATTTTGCAATCCATACAAACAGCAGGAAAAAATATATATATCTAAAATTTGATCTTCATCCTGTTCCTGGCTCCAAGCTCCTAAAACCGTTGGGATTTCCCAAACGGAGAGAGCATTGTCTTTTGTTATGTTAATAAGGTGACTTTGGAAAGCATCCTGGGGTAGGGCTGGCCAATGATTAGTGTTGGAACTTTCCTGCCCCCCTGACGTCCAGGGAGGGAAAGCAGCTGGAGGTTGAAGCAATCTCCACTGGCCTTTACTTCATCCATTGTGTCTGTGCGATGAAACCACCATAAAAACCCAGAAGGAGAGGGTCTGGAGGGCTTCCAGGCTGGTGAGCACAGGGGACTGTGGGGAGAGTGGACCCTGGAGGGCACGGGCACTCCACCCCCTTCCCCAGACCTCGCCCTGGGCATCTCTTCCGTCTGGCTGTTCCTGAGTTAGATTCTTTTTTTTTTTTTCTTTTTAAGATTTTATTTATTTATTTGACAGAAAAACAGCCAGCGAGAGAGGGAACACCAGCAGGGGGAGTGGGAGAGGAAGAAGCAGGCTCATAGCGGAGGAGCCTGATGTGGGGCTCGATCCCAGAATGCTGGGATCATGCCCTGAGCCGAAGGCAGAGGCTTAACCGCTGTGCCACCCAGGCGCCCCCCTGAGTTAGATTGTTTTATAATGAACCAGTAATCTAATGAGTTCTCTGAGATCCAGGAGCCGCTCAAGCAAATTATTCGAACCCCAGCCGGTGGTTGGGACCTCCGATCTGTAGCCAGCAGGTCAGAAGCAGGTGGCGGTGCGCACGGAGCGGTCTGCCAGGACCCAGCCCTTAGCCTGCGGCATCGGACGCTATGTTGGGGTAGATTGTGAAAGAACTGTTAATTGCCGGGTGGTGTGGAAGAAAACCCACACATTGGAACTGCTGTCAGACGTCGAGCCCCAAAGCCTGGTCTCTGGGCTTCAGGCGCCTTCCTGTTTGTGGCTTTGGTGGCACAGGGCCACCTCAGCAGCGCGCTCGAAGGATAGGGCACCTGCCAGGATTTGCCACTCCCTGCTGTAGCCCACAGGGTAGTATGGCGCCTTCGAAGTGTTACTTGGAGAGAGACACTGAGGCCAGGTCCTCCCAGCAGAGCGGCTTTTTCAGGGAACAGATTAGTATGAACCACGGAGTGTTTGTGTCTCACGGCCACCGACACAAAGTACCACGCGCTCAGCGCCTTAAACAGTGGAAGCTCGTCTTCTCGGAGCGCTGGAGGCGGGAGGTCTGAGATCCAGGTGTCAGCAGCGCTGGGTCCTTCCCCGACTGTGGAGGGGGGGTGCTTCCTCGCCTTTTCCAGCTTCTGGTCGTTGCCAGCAAACCTGGCATTATTTGGGGAACATCTCAGGGAGCTGTGGTGGTTCCCTGGGTCGTGCCAGCAGTAGGAAGAAGGAATCCCGGCCACAGGGTCACCCACGACACAGAAGAAATTCCAGCAGGTTTTCCAGGGTGGAGGTTGGGCTCCTCCCTGCTCACACAGAGCCCTGGGGTTCGGCCAAGGACGGAGGGGAAGTTTAGATGTGCATCTGTGAGTAATAACACCTTCTTTTCTCTTTCCTGGAAACTGTGATGAAATCTCAGTGAACTGGATTTTTGTCATTGGAGTCTGCTTTCAGGAGAACACAATGTCTTGATTAGCATGAAAAGAAGCAAACTATCCCCACAGGTCTGTCTGCGTGGTCGTGCAGACTTGGCCCGATCGCTGCAATTTTAGAATAACCTTGAAGGCACAGCAAGATGCCAGGTCCAAGGAGGACAAATTATAAAGGGACTGAAGCGTTCTCCCCTCTGCAGGCGGAGCCTGTGTGGCTGTGGAGCTCCTCGCAGAACCGGCCCTGGGCAGGGGCAGGAGGCGAGGTGGGGGGAGCGGGGGGGGGGGGGGGAGGGGCGATGGGCGCAGGGCGCTGGGGGCCAGGCCCTCCCACCTACTGAGCCTCCCCTGGGGCATGGCAGAGAGAGAGAGAGAGAGAGAGAGAGGGAGGAAAGTCCAAACACAGTAGAATCAAAAGCAGGAGGAACAGATCCTGGGGGAGCAAGGGGCTGGTGTTCAAGATTGAGATCCCAAATCCATCAGCCCTCTGTGAAGTGCTTTCTTTTCTTTTTTTTTTAAGATTTATTTTATTTTATTTATTTCAGAGAGAGAGCATGAGTAAGGGGCAGAGGGCGGGGAGCAGGGGGCAGAGGGGGACACGGGGGGCGGGGAGGGGGAGATGGGGAGGGGGCAGGGGCCATTGGGGGGGTTGTGGGGGGAATGGGGGGTGGAGAGGCAGTAGGGGGAGGAAAGGGGCAGAGGGAGAAGTAGGCTCCTCACCCAGCAGGAAGCCTGCCACAGCGCTCAATCCCAGGACCCCCGGATTATGACCTGAGCCGAAGGCAGACGCTTAATCGAGCCCCCCAGGTGCCCCTGTGACATGTTTTCAAAATGTGAATAACTTCACTGTTCCCTCAAATAATAATCCACTCAAATAATAATCCCCTCAAAATAATCCACTGTTGGAATCCCGAGTCTGTTGCTTTCGAGGCAGGGATGGTACCCCAGCTGTTCAGCCTGTCTGAATTTTGCTTCCCATGTCCGATAAACACAGGATGCTGTAAATGAGATCATATGGCTCCCGGGACCGCAGGGCACACGAACAGCATCAGGGACCCTTTCCCGCCCAGCCCATCTGTCTGTCCATCTCTCCCACCACCCCCTCCCTACTCCTTCCTCGCCTCTCTGGGCACACGTAGCCTCACCCTGCTTCGGTATCCCCCGGTCTGGGTTCAATCTCATAGTGGAGATTCCCAAACTTTCTATGTCTGGGGTGCCCTGAGTGTCTCCGTGATTCATTGGTGGTGCCCCCTTTTGGGGGAGCAAGAACTCCTGCCCCTTTAATGTCCTTGTAGCTGGACTAAGAATCATGTCTCCGTGAGACAGATCAATAGGAGAAAATCTAATTTAACAGCGTGTGTACAAGGAATCCACAGGCATGGACGTTCCAGAAGGTCAGGCGACAGCGGGCACACATGGCATCCTGAACAAAGGAGAAGGGCGGGGGGTCGGGGACTTCGGAGGGAAGGGACGCACTTCACGGGGCGACAAGAGCAGCTGTTTGCTGATTAGATGGTTGCCCCAACATATAGATAAAACGTATCTCTGCTGAGCACCCTTATTCTGGAAAGACCCCAGTTTGGATTCTTCTATGGAGTGCAGGGAGGGGCACAGTTTCTTCTGAGCCGCAGGGTCTCAGTTGCCTTCAGCCCAAGATAATCCGCGAGCCAAAGTGGTGCATTCTTGGGGGGAAGGGGGAGTCTAACCCCTTCACCCCTGACCAATAGCCTATCCATCAATTGTTGCTGTGAGGTCCAAAAACTCAGCAACAGGAGGTTGTGTGGTGTCCAACAGGTGTCTCTGTGAACCCCTGAGAAATTTTAAATACACCACAAATCCCCCTGCAAGTTTGCTGAGGTTCCTCAGGGTGCCCTGACACACAGTTTGGGAACCATCGCCTGACGATTCTGGGTAATGCCTTTTCTTCACCTGCATGTCACTCAGAGGCTTACCTGTGATGTAGGTAGCCTCGTCGCAACTTCAGGGTGCCTTCAACAGGGGGGGCACTGTCTCCGTGAACCCAGCAGCAAGGCAGTCCTGATGGGATGAGGTCAGTTTCTCGGGTCCCTCTCCCCCGGCTGCTCTAGGACTGGGTGGACGGTGGACAGAGGCTGTGGGGGGCGGTTTGGGGACTGAGCTCAGGCTACCCTTCTGAGCTTGTGCTGTCTGTGGCCTGGGCTTTCTGACTCGTCCTCGGGTCCAGCCACACCCCTGCTCTGTCCTGTGCTGAGAAGGAGACAAGCAAAATCGTCCATCCAATGAGGATTCCCTGGAAGTGATCAAGGATGCAGGCAGAGGCCCAGGGACGATGCAAAACAACTCCCTCCCTTCCCCATCCACTGTCCCTCAGTCCAGAAGACACCTCCTTCGGGGCAGGGGGCCCTCACCTCTGGTCTGCCTCCTTCTGTGCGCGGCCGCGGTCTTCCCTGCGTCCCGCCCTTTACGTACCCTTGGGGCTCCTTCTTCCTCTGGTTGCTGGCTCAGCCCCTGTAAGCGGATTCCAGCCTGTTGCCCCTGCAGGGTCTAGTTGGGAGTGGGGCCCGGCAGGGTCCCTCTCTGGTGCTTTCAGTCCCGATGAGAGGGAAGGAAGGAAGGAAGGAAACCTTTTCTGGGGGCAGCCCCGGTGATCCCGGCGCAGGACCAGCCATCTTTCCCCTGCCCGTGCTTCTCCCCCGACACGCTCCTCCTGTCCCTCCTGTCTGCTCCTGTCCTGTGCGCCACCCTTTATGGTCCCCATCTTTTCAAAGACAGTTCTGTGCTCCTGACTTGATTGGATCCTGCTGCCCCATCCTGCCGTGTGCGAATCCCAAGAGCAGGTGTTTCTCTACGCTCACTTCCCGGGGCGCCTCTGTGGCACCTCCATGTCTGCGGCTGCAACCCCTCCTCCCAGGGTCCGTGAGCTCCCATCAGGAAAGGCAGAGAATGTGTGGACCCCTAAAGACCATCCCTCTCATGCACTGCTGTAAATTGCTTGTAAAACAGTTACCCGAAATTGGGTTCGCCTCTTGTTGGCGGTCGCGAGCCAAAGGGCATAACCAACCAAGCCCAGGAATAGGACAGGGAAGGTGGTACTTGGAACAACCAAAGAAGAACACCGGGGGTATTTCCCAAAGTTGGGCCTCCTCAAACCACAGAACCGGGAAAGGTTTATGCTAAGGGCGCGTGCACATTCATGACGGGGCTTGTGCAGTGGCAATCACAGCGTGGGCTTGGGGCAAAAGCCATCTTAAGTGACAGAGTCCAGGTCCCCGGTGATGGAAGCCACAGGGCTGGCCAGGGCGACACCATCAGTTCTCTGGGTCCAGTTGGTCTGGAATCTGCGAGCTCACAGGGTTTAGATCTTGCAATGATAACTCAAGAGCGTGTTGGCCCGGGGTGCCTGGGGGGCTCTGTAGTTGGAGCATGAGACTCCTGGTCTCAGTGTTGTGAGTTCGAGCCCCACGCTGGGTGTAGAGATTACTTAAAAATAAAATATTAAAAAAAAAGTGTTAGGCCAATCTTTACTTTTGAACCAGCCCTGGGAGTTTCATCACTGATTGATTGTCCCTGATACCATCAGGCTATCTCCTGGCCCGATGGTGGCTGTTCGTTCTTACATTCTTTTCTTCCCCTAAAGTCCTTAACTACGGGGCTCTGTTCTTCTGCAATTTTGACATATCCCAGGAGGTTCTGCAAGAAATGTGCTTTGGGCAAGTAGTGCTGGTCAGGCACAGATCCCCGGATGGCCAGGTCCCACAATGACCCTTCTTATGTCAAGAAAGCTGTATCTCATCGTTCTTTTCCTGGGGACCCCTAATTCTGCTTGCAAAATCTTTTTTTTTTGAAGATTTTATTTATTTATTTGACAGAAAGAAACACAGCCAATGAGAGAGGGAACACAAGCAGGAGGAGTGGGAGAGGAAGAAGCAGGCTCCCAGCAGAGTAGGGAGCCCAAAGCAGGGCTCGATCCCAGGACCCTGGGATCAGGCCCCGGGCCAAAGGCAGACGCTTAACGACTGAGCCACCCAGGCACCCCCTTTGCTTGCAAAATCTTAAAACAAGAATAAGGCCTGATAAGACTCTGGGGATGGGAGCCAAGGAGCATGGCAAGGCCCATGACCCTACGACTCCCCATGATTCTCTTGCAAGCCTCCTTGCCGCCAAGGAGGAAGGGTGCACAGACTGATTGTGCCCTTTGCTCTTTGACAAAAGGGAGCCCTTGACTCACCGGGAGAGCAAACTCCTCCAGCTCGGCGCTCTGAGAAGTAATTTATTGTGTGTTTCTATCATGGAGGTTAATGTAACTAACACAATTTCCTTATTTAAGGAGATTAAATAAGCCAGCAGATTTGTTCTCGAGGTCTCCCCCAGGTCTGCATGCAGGGGTGAATGGTGTGGGGTTGGGCAAGGAGGGGCTGGCAAAGGTCCGGCCTGGGAGGGGACTGCCCAGGGACAGTGGGCCACTCTGCCATCCTGTGTCTTTGCAGAGCTTGTTAAGAAGACGACGTGCTGAGCATCGGAGAGCACTGCCACCAGTTCTGACTCAGTGACTAATGTCGAAGCCACAAGGGTCTTGGCCATACCAGAAGCGGAAAATGTTTCTTCCTCAACAGCAACCAAAAAAAGAACTGAATTTCTTCCAGCAACAGCCACCGCCATCTGGTGAGGGAGCAGGACACATGATGTATCCCCCAAACCATCAGGTCAGAGGGCTGGATACCGTTTCCCTCACCAAGGAGTTCTTCTCACTGGCACTGAACCCTCAGCAGCCAGAAGGAAGCAGGGGCCAACAGAGGGCAAAGGTAAGTCATGCAGAGGGATTTCAGGAAGGGTGCGTTCCAGCTGCTGGCCAGAGGTGAGCTCCCCAATCACGGCCATAAACCCACAAGTCTGGTCCAATCCCACCAGCAAAGCCGGTGCCCTATGGTTTCCCAGGCACCTCCAGCAAGCCCCTGGGACGCACCCGATCTTGGGGGCAGCAAGCCTGGGACTTCTCTTCCACGTGCTGGGGTCTCCCTCCCTCCCGGGGGAGATTTCCTGCAGCTGCTATGGTCACTGCCGCCATTGGTAACCCACCCCACTCCCCATACCACCCCTCCTCGGTGCTCAGGGCCTGGCTCCTTTCCTCCCTCTGGCCGGGAACTCCTACCCCTGCGTGCTTTCTCCCTGCTCAGTGAGGCGCCTCCCCAGCCACCTAGCCCCACATCAGCAGAAGCAAAGCCTCTGAAGGAAGAGAGCGTGAGGACCTCCCTGAGGCCCTCCCACCTCCTGTCTGCGCCCCAACATCAGTGGCGTCACACGTTCTGCCCCAAATTCCCGATGATGATGGGAATCCTGCCTCTTCCAGGGCCTCGAGCTCAGCCTGGCTAGCCAGTACGAGGAGAAGGTGCGCCCCTGCCTCGACCTCATCGACTCCCTGCGGGCACTGGGCGTGGAGCAGGACCTGGCCCTGCCCGCCATCGCCGTCATTGGGGACCAGAGCTCGGGCAAGAGCTCGGTGCTGGAGGCTCTGTCAGGCGTCGCCCTCCCCAGAGGCAGCGGTAAGGACCCTGGCCCAGCTTCGCTGCACAACCAGCTGGGCTGCCCGTGGGCCGCAAAGCATCCCTGGGGGGCCAGGGCTTCAGAGGCAGGCCCTAGAAGGCTTAAGTCTGCCGTGTGTGGCCTGGGCTGGCAGGTGGCGGGGGGGAGGGTCCCCCACGGCCCTCAGGTTTCTGACCCCCTTTCACATCAGTAGCTCTCGTTGGGCCTGGGTCAGTTGAGGCCAGAGGACCTTGCATGTTTTTCTAGCAGTCTCTGTTAAGAGCGCAGAAACCTTTCTTTAATCACATTGAATTTCTAAGTCTCAGGGGACGTGTGGAAAATTTTCTCAATGTTTGGAAAAGTGATTAGCCAGGATCATAGTGTGATAAGACACACTGTTTTCCTTTAAAAAATATATATTAAATGTGTGTAGAGTTAAGAGGCTGCTATACGTTTGTGATTGAATAAAATAAAGGAAAGGGGGAAGGGAAGAGACGGGGCGCCCTCCAGGCCAGGTTGGGGGAGGCTGCGTCTGGGTCCCTCCCCCTGCTCCTTGTCCTGCCAGTGCTTCCGTAGCCCAGACCCGACTGCACCCCAGGGGTTGGGGGCTACCCATACCGGCTCAGCTGGGCTGCCCCCAGGCACAGAGGAGGTTATGGGGACCCCAGAGGGCTGCCCAGGTCCTGCACAGCCCCCGCCAGCAGCTGCCACACCAGGCACCTCGGCCTGCACCCTATCCCGGCCCCTGGCAGCCCAGTCCTAGACTCCAGGGTGTCCTGTGAAGTCCCGGTCAGCCCTGCCGGGCACCTGGCGCAGGAGGGAGGAAGGGTCTGGAGCAGTCGCTTGTCTGCTCTGCCCTGGGCCCTGCGTTCTGGGGAGAGGTGCAGCATGGTGGAGGGTCTGGGTGCCAGTGGCGTACTTGTGACTCTGGGCCTGTCCCCAGGCTGGGCAAGGAGATGATGCTGCCCTCATAGGGCCAGCAATAGAGAGGACACTTGTAGTGCTCGGGGCTTCGAAACAGGAGCGCCCAGCCCCAAGAAGCTCAGGGCAGTTCCAGGCTTTCTGAGCTCTGGCTACGCAAACCGCACCGAAAGAATGCCCTTGAACCCCCTCCCTAGGATGTCCCGACTCTTGCCCTGCCTCTAGCTGCCTTCTCCCCACACCCTCCACCCCCAAGTGTGAGGGGCTGGGAGGGGGTGGGACAGATCTCACCGCTCCACACGTCCATCTGACCTCTGCCGTCTGCGGCCACCTGGACAAAGGCCAGTCCCACGGCCAAAGCCGGAGGTGGGACTCCAGCCCAGGTGTCCCGGGGAGCCCTCAGACACGCAGAGCCTCAGTTCGGGCTGGTGTGGCTTCCAGAGCAGCACGGAGGGGACAGTGGCCATGGTCGGCCTGGAGGCTCAGTGACCACAAAGCACAGGGCCCTGGGCGGGGGAAGCTGCCAAAGCCTCTGTCCTCGGACCTGTGCCCGTTTGTGCCCGCCCAGTCCAGGCCTTCATCGCTACCCGGTCCTGGAGAGGGACCGAAATTTCAGACAAGGACTCTGGGGACTCTGGGGCAGCTCCATAGAGGGGCGAGGGGAAAGGCACCTGCGAACCCTCCTTTTCAAGGGAACTTAGGATGTTTGGGGCGCTGTCTCAGGAATCGTGACCAGGTGCCCGCTGGTGTTGAAGCTGAAGAGGCAGCGGCACGAGTGCGCGTGGAGGGGGCGGCTCAGCTACCGCAAGACGGACCTCCCGCTCCAGGACCCCTCCCAGGTGGAGAAGGAGATCCTCAAAGGTAAGAGGCCCCGGGTTCCTGCCGGTGCGGCTCGGGGGGCCGCTCCCCTCCCCATCCTGGCTCCTTCTCTGCCTCCTGCTCGTCGGGCCTCTTCCTCCCAGGCTCTTCGTGTGCCTGTCCTCCTGCTCGCACACTGTCCCCTCCTCCGGGAAGTGCCCCTCGCAGGACCCCCTGCCGTCCCGGTCACCGCTGTCCTGAGCCCCTGCTCTGCAGATTATTAAAGCAGATTTGGGACGTGGGGGGCTCCATGTGACTGATAACAAACACAGCCTCTCTCTGTGACTTCCCGGGTGCAGCTCCCTGAGAACCCCGTGTCTGCAGGCCTCAAATGGATCAGCAGAGGGGTCTCTTCCAGAATGGAGAAGTCTCGCCCCCAGTTCTTGTGCTCACCCCTGATGACCACCCCAGCAGGCTGCTGGAGAGAGAAGGGTCCTCCAGCCCTGATGCTCCAGGACTCGCTTTCTGTTCCATGGTGGCTCCGTGGCTAATTCCAAGAGAAGGAGGAGGAGGAGGAAGGGAGGTGTTGAGGGGAGAGGCCACCCTTGGGGACAAGGCCAGGTGATAGGGGAGCATCGTCCTTATGTCTCCATGCTTCCCCTTGAGCCGGTGACCAGCGGCCTCTGTGTCCTTGTCCTTGGCATGTGTGTCCCACGATGTTTGCCGTCGGTACCTCCCCTCCCCCTCCCCCTCCCCCTCCCCCTCCCCCAGACCATCCAAGCTTCCTCTCCTTTTCGGGTTCCCTAGGCCATCCGGCCCCTGGCCCCTCAGGGTGGCACCTGGTCTGCAGCAGCGACTCTGTCTGGGGGCTCGTTGGCCCTGCAGAGTCTCAGGGAGACACCCCAGACCTGCGCAGTCGGCATTCGGGCTTGAACCAGGCTCCACGATGGGTCCTCTGCGCTCAGAGTGCAAGACACCACGTGCCGAGCAGGGCCAGCTACGTGACTCGGGGGCTCAGCGCAAAGTCAGGCTCCCAGACTCCACCCCCCATTCAGAATGACTCAGAATTTCAAGACTGTGAAAGCAGATTAGTAAACCGGAGTAGGGGGGGCCTCCGAACATGGGGCTCCCTGTGACAGCTCGGGCCCCACGTGCACATAGGCATGAGACATCTTAGTTGGTCCGTGTTCTGGTTGTGACATGAACAGCCTGTGGGAGGACTGTTTTTTTCCAGCTTGCCTACAGGGGTGCTCCCAGGAAGGGGCGAGATCCCCTTGGCATGTGTGGTGGCCCCTGCCTGCCCGAGGGCATCTGGACATCACTGTGGGTGACAGGCAAGCCAGGAGCACGTGCAGCAGGGAGCTGGGCATGATGGTGGAAGTGGGGGTGTGGGGGGGTACTCTCTCAGCTCTGCCGCACGACCTCCGTCTGGCCGGGAGATTTGCTCTGTGGAGCTCTCGTGCCCACATCCCCATGCCTGTCCTCCCTCCCCACGCCAGTCTTAGCTTGCGGATGTGATGGGAGCTCCCGTCTGTGGCACGGAGGGGCTGTCTTTATTGACACTTGGTTTTCGTGACAACTGTGTGCACCTTCCGACTTCTGACCCAGAGCCTGTCAGTCCTTTGGCCACCCTCCAGGAGGACGGAAACCGTCCTGCCGCACCAGCAGAGCTCGAGTCCAGCTCAAAAAGAAACATTTCTTCTGTCTTTGAACCTGTCACTTGGGTGGGGGTACTTGGTGTTCTTGGGACAGGCCGGCGTGTCCCCCAGAGTGAGTCACGCGAAAGAGAGCATGTGGCGGTCACTGTGTCATTATTGCTGGTCACACAGTGTCACTTCCACCATGTCTGTCTTTAGACAGAAGTCCCTATGTCCAGCCCCGGCGCAGGGGTTCACCTTTTGGAGGGAAGAGTGTGGAAGAATTTGGGGAGGTATTTGAAGACACTACAACACTCACTAGAAAATGTTAAAAAAGCATAAAAAGAACAGAACCCATCGTAACCCCATTGTGAGCATGTGGTGTTTCCCTCCAGGCTTTCGGAAGGTCTGTGTGTTCAACAGAACCCTGAGTGGCCCCAGAGACCACTCATCAGGCCTCTGTGATGTGTTTCCTAAACACAGGGGCTCTCAGAGGCTCTTACAACTGCTTTTCCTTGGATGGGTCATTAATCTGGACTCTGGGTTTCCCCTCTCTCGCCCTCTACAGCCCAGAACACCATAGCTGGGAACGGACTTAGCATCAGCCATGAGCTCATCAGTCTGGAGATCACCTCCCCTGAGGTCCCGGATCTGACCCTCATTGACCTCCCCGGCATCACCAGGGTGCCTGTGGGAAACCAGCCCCAGGACATCGGATTGCAGGTGAGCTTTCCTGGAACTTGGGAATGGACCACGCTGAAGATAGGGGGACTTCTAGGTCTCTACGGGTAGCCCCAGGGGCTCTGGAGTGCCTCCCCCGCCCTCCCTCTGAGCGGTTGGGGAGGGGACTGGGGGAGCAGTGCCTAGGGCACAGGGCAGAGGCTGTCACTCCCCAGCACTCTCCAGTGGCTCCATGTCCGTCAGCATGAAAGCTTTCAATGTCTAATGTGCTCTGGCCCCACGAGCTCATGGGCCACATCTCTCCCTGGGCTCCATTCCTCACCTGTTCCAGCCACACTCGAGTCCTCAACAGTCCCCGAGCACACCAGCCTTGCATCTTCTCTCCCATCCCTCTCTCTGCCCAGATTTCCACACTCCCTTACTTCCTCCCGAGTTCTCCCAAATGCCACCTTGTCCGGGATTCCCTCCCTGATGCCCAGTACCCTGCACCTGGTCCTTCCACTTCTATTTACCGTCCTTGTTGAGCGTCTGTGTTCCTTCCTGGGACGAAAACCCCCGAGGGACATCGCCTGTGTGTTCAGGGCTGAATCCCTAGATCCTGGAATGGACCTAGCACCTGGGGGTGCCCGTAATGTTTGTTCCATGAACAGAAGGTAAAGAGCGTGTTTCCCATAGTGGTTCCTACCCCAAGCCTATTTTCCCCCCAGGGACATCCGCAATGTCTGAGACATTTATGGTTCTCACAACTTGGGAAAGAGGGGTTGCTACCGGCATGCGGTGGGTAGAGACCAGAGAGGCAGCTAAATTTTCTGTAATGAGCCGGCTGGTGCCCGCAGCAAAGAACTATCCATCCCGAACTGTCCGTGGTGCTGAGGTAGAGAACCCTGGATGGTCTGTTCACGTAGAGACGTCAGCAGAACAGGTGTTAGGCGTGGGCAGCAGAAGGGATGAAGGCCGACAAGAGGACGACTTTTAACTTCAGGACAATTCACATTTAACGTGAATTTATTCTTTAATGTTATTCTAGAACATGAGTTTATTCTATAAACTCGGTTGCAGAAGTTGATTATAACTTTACTCAGTGAAAAGTTCCCACGGCTAGGATCTAACTGGGCCTGTTTGTATTTGTCATTTTTATTTGACCCCAGCACTTAACTGTTTATATGGTGCCAGCTTGTGCTTACGTAATGCAAATTTCCTATTTGTGGCTATGCAGTATTATCTTCTGTGTGCAACTTAAAATAATTTTATGGGGCATCATGAGCACAAAACTACATGTGAATTATACCAAAATGTTAAAAAAAAAAAAATGTCCCTAGGTGTCAGGCTTTTCCACGTTGGTTTGTATTGTCCATGAGGAAACATATTTTTGACATTTGATATATAAGGCTTATGCTGCCCACATCTCTCTTCTGCTTACAGATTCTAAGAAATTTTATTGGCTTTCTCTAATTTGAATGAGCTAGACCCCTTCCAAGAACAAACTTCAGAAAAAGACATTAATAGTAGGCATGAACACGTGTAGAGATATTATTGACATCAGATACTCTCGTAGCAGGCACTGAGCACCTGCCACTTGGGGCCCCATGGGGCATGGGGATGCTGAGCTGGCACGAGGGGTCACAAAGGTACCCCTGGGCTTCCAGGGCAAGTAGGACACATACGCAAACACTGTAAGAAAAGGCGGACTCTCGGAGGCATCTCAGGAGAGATTTGGAGAAGAAGGAGAGGCCTAGTCTGGCTACAGGAATCAGAGAGTCTGCGGGAAAGAAGAAATCCCAGTGGTGGGGTTTGAAGGGAAGGAGGAAAGCAGCAGAGAACCTAGTCAGGGTAGATGGGGCAGGCATGCCCGTGAAAGGGGATTGGCCACGTCAACGCCCGGAAGAGTGAGAACTGGGTCACGCTCTTGGAAACTGGCTTTTGGCAATCACACCTGTCTAGCTGTGCTGTTGGTTGACCAGAGACGTGCTCTTCCTTCATGAGATTTTTTTTGCGTCAGATCAAGGCACTCATCAAGAAGTACATTCAGAGGCAGCAGACCATTAACTTGGTGGTGGTCCCCTGCAACGTGGACATCGCCACCACGGAGGCACTGAGCATGGCTCAGGAAGTGGACCCCGAAGGAGACAGAACCATAGGTGAGAAGACAGAACCAAGCTTCCAGAGGACTGGGAGGAAGGGGGAGACTTCTTCTACGTTTAGATGGTCCCGGAAGGCAGCGCTCTTAGAGACCCGAGCTATTCCCCACAGAAGCTCGGTGGGCTCAGGGCGCAGTCCCACGCTGCGCGTGGCCATCTCCGTTCATGGTCAGGGTGAGGGGTGTGGCCAGAATCTGGAGGTTCTTCGTCCTCCTTCCTCTTGGCCCTCATTTGCATTCCCAAACCATTCTGGGCGCGGGGGGGACAAGAACTGCCTTATCTGCTCTCCCACAACGGTCTGGAAGGGAGAAAGCGACCGGTGCTTCCGCTGTGCCATTCCACAGGTAAAGTTCTTGGGACCTGCTGGCACATGGAGAGGACCTTCGATAAGGCCTCAGGGAACATTCTCCCAGGCTCCCGTTTCTTCCCAAATAAATGCCTGGTTTTCCAGGAAGGATAGAAATGGATATGAGGGCCATAGACCTCCAGCATAACGTTTCACTCTGTGTTAGATCATGCTTGTGCCCTGTTAGCTTTCGACTTCTGCAGGCATCGCAAACACACCGAGCCAGAGAGAACACTCCGGCTTTGGGTCCTGGGTCATTGTAGCTCCGTGCCCTTTGTCCCCTCTCGATCCTAGGTCAGGAAGGATGTCTCACAGATAGCCGCCATAGGTAACATCCTCTGTCCATAGGGTCAGCTCTCTGGATACTAATATGTTTATAGAACGGGGGTGACCGGGAGCTAGTGGATGAGAACAGAGCTTCAGTTCTGTAAGATGAAGCGAATCCTGGGGTTTCACAACCATGAGGACCGGACACTGCTGAGCTGTCCACTTTAAAACGGCCAAGACGGTGACTTCTATGCGATGTAGATTTTGCCACAATTTTTAAAGATACGCGATTTTTAAAAACAGGATAACCGAAGACAGAGTGGTGGAGGAAGCACCCTGTTGTCACTGGCTGAGTTGTTCTCTTGCACACATGAGTTATGTGCACTTTGCCACAATTTTTAAAAAAGAGAACTGAATGCCTTTCTATAGAGTACTTGCAAAGGGGAGACTAGAACAAGGTTAATGACTAATAGAGTAGTGGTTTCCGTAGTACCAAGTTTCAGAAAGACCTGGGGGCCACTGTATTTGCAGGCTGTCCTCGAGGCCGGTCCCCTCATCCGCCCACTGCTAGACACACGGTGTCTACTCAGCCAGCCCCAGAGGGACTCCTGTCGCCACCATGGCACAGAGATGGCATCTGTTAAGGTCGCCAATGCCCTCTGTGCTGACACACATCCAGTCACTTCTCTGTCCCCATCTGTCTCCACCTCAGACACGGTCCGACGGCGGACCACTCCCTCCTTCTGGAAATCTCTCCTTCCTTTGTGGTAACACAGCCTGCTGGCTTCAGGGTCGCCATTCACACTCCGTCTCCTTCACTGGCCACTGGAGGTCACATGCTTAGTCTTGTCTGGGTCTTTCTTCCATTCTCTGACCTCTAAATGTTGGAAACCCAAAACTTGGTTCTGAGATCTCCCTTCTATCCACGTGTGTTCTTTAGGTGAGCTTAGCCGTCCGTGGCTTTGAGTCTCTACGTGCTGGCAACTCCCGGATCTCAGTTTGTAACCCTAGCCTTTCCCTAGACTCGACACCTCCACTCGGATGTCTAATGAACGTCTCCAGTGTAATGTGACCCAAACACAGCTCCGGATACCCTGCTGCACCTCCACTCTTCCTTTTCCCATGGCTTCTCCACCTCCCTCACAGCACCGCACCTGCCTGTCCAGTTCCAGAGCCAAATCTAAGAGTCACACGTGACTCCTCCTTCCCCTGCTTCCCTGTCTAACTCATCTGGAGTCCCAGCGACTCTGTCTCCAGACCTCTACCAAGTCTGCCCACTACCCTCCATCTCCACGCTCACCGCTAGACCAGACCACCACCGTCTCTTGCCTGGATGATTCCAACATCATTCTGGAGACTGGGTCTCCAGGCACTGACCTTGCCCACTGCAGCACACTCCCCACTGGCTTTAAGCGGGTAAATAAAGTCAGGCCCCTCCTCTGCTTCTAACCTAACGTTCCTACCTCAAGACACAAATCCTAGACCCCTTTCCTGGACAACAAAGCCTTCTGTGACCTGGTTCCCTATGCCTGTCTGAGCCTGGCTCCCATCGTTTCTGCCTTGCCCACTACTCTCCAGCGTAGCTGTCACCCCAGGGCCTGGAATGCTCTTCCTCCATCCTCGCAGGCCTGGCTCCTTCCTCTCATTTGGATCTTGGCCAAACGCTACCCTCCCAGAGGCCTTCTTTGTCCCCCCAAGCCAACAGCAGACCATCCACCCCTGCCTGCACATGACTGGATTTTCACTCTCTGCCTCGCACGTCTCAATATCAGATACTTTTTCTTTATTGCTCGTATAATACTAGACTAATTTATCTGGCTTCCACCCACTAGAAGGTGAGGGGCTAGTCACGAAATCAGGGACTTGGCAGTCTTGTTCACGGCCACTTTCTCAACACCTAAAGCAGTGGACTTAATAAGCAGGTTTAAATTCAATATGAATATGTAATGTACTCAGGAAGGAGTTAATTTAAGAAGAAGAAACACTGTTGACTGTGCCCTTCTCAGTGGCCCAGTAGTTGCTCGTGCGCTGGGGCTGTCGCTGGAGTCATGAGAATTTCCTACTCGAGCTCCTGGCTTCACACTGAGGCCCTGGGCGAGAAGGCCCTCTCTGCCCAGCGAGGGGGAGTTCTCATGGCAAACCTCACTCCTTCTTATCTTCCTACTTTCTCTCGGACTACAGTGATCTAGGCTTTCCTGAATGACCACTGGCTCCAGGGAGGGGCCTTCATGGCTGCTGCGGCCCCTCCCCAGGGAGGGTTCTGTCCTTTACTGGTGGAAGGTGCTGGGCGTGGGTTCAGAGACCTGTCAGCTCCCTTAGTGACACGAAGGTCTGTGCGCACACAAGCCTTTTAGTGAGTATAAAGGTACGCTCTCGATGACCGCCTTTGATAATAGGAAGGTAAAAACAGAGAGAAATTCAACTGCTTAGGTACCAGGAAAGTTTCAGGAAATGATAAGCCAGATGGCCAGACTTAACCACAAATTAAAACCAAGGACAAAGAGAGAAGTAGACATTAGGTTTCCGCCCTAAACAGACAAAAAAAAAATGCAGTGGCTATTTGACACCCTAAGAACACGAGTAGAAATCAATACTCAGAATTCAAAGTGTTCCAGCCAATCTCAGTGGGGGTGGTGGGGGCAGCAGGGAGAGAGGGAGGCAGGGAGGATGCTGTCCAAGGAGGCTCCCACCCACAAGAAGAAGGCAGAGTGAGTCTGTGACAGGAAACACTAGAGGGGGACCCAGACCCTCCGTCCAGCAGGGAACGGGCCATTGCGGGGAGCACAGTGGAGCCTGTCCGTTCTGACGATGCACGCGGCCCTGGTGTCTGGAACCCAGCAGGGCCCGGACACGTTTGTTCAGTAAATTACACAAGGAAATGACTGAATTGAGCAAGTGGGAGAGCAAATAAAGATGTAGATAAGAGGGGTGGCGATGCAATGCATGAATGGGGTTCGGGCCCTGCACCACCCGAGCTCCGGAAGGCCTCACGGGTCGTCCTGAGATCCAAGGACGGATCCCAGAGCCTAACAGCATTCAAGTGTATGTGGGGAGGAGAACTGACTTTCTCCGCTGTCTTTGGCTACTCCTCTCCCAGGAGTCCTGACCAAACCAGATCTCGTGGACAAGGGCACCGAACCCGTGGTCGTGAGAGTGGCGCAGAACCTCACGTACCGTCTCCAGAAGGGCTTCATGATCGTGAGGTGCCGGGGCCAGGAGGAGGTCACCAACAAGATGACCCTGGCCGAGGCGACCATGAAAGAAACGACGTTCTTCCAGACACATCCGCATTTCAGGTGAGATGCTTGAGGACCGTCCCAGGACTACTCCCCTGCCTTCCGAAACTGGCCAAGATGGTGGCCAGGTGATAGCCATCCACGTAGACCATGTCTGTGTTCACCCCCGGTCTGGGGCGGGGCCCAGGTGTTTGTGTTTCTATCACGTTCCTGGTAGAGGCCAGTGTTACCGGCACAGGGACCATGCTGTGAACACCACCACTCAAGGTCCTTGGGGAAGCGAAGTCTTGGACAAGAAAGTGCATTGACGTGCTTTGTCGTCCTGCTTCCGCATGGAAATCCTTGAGTGCCCATGTGCAGGGACTCACCCGTTGCATGAGAAACACTCAGAGCAGCGCTGGAAAAATGGTCTTGTGGGCTCCTTCCTGAATCCGTGTAAATAACAAACACTCTGCAGCCCGGTGTGTGGCCCTGGGCCAACTACTGAGCCTCTCTGTGCCTTTAAAATCGGTTGTTCACGGATTCATACGTTAGTCTTTGTAAAGCCCTTAGAACCGTGCCTGCCACTTAGTAAGTACCATGCAGTTTGTTGTTTAATTTTAATTTTATTGGGGTAAGAACACCACACGAGATCAACCCTCTCAACGGATTTTTAACGCACAATACGATCCTGTTAACTACAGGCACAGTGTGGACCAGCCACCTCTAGAATTTACTCATCTTGTATAACTGAAACATTGCCCCTGTTGATCAGCAAGTCCCTGTTTCCCGTCCCCCGACCCCTGACAACCACCACTCCACTCTCTGGTTCTATGAGTTTGGCCAGTGTAGACAGATCATGTAAGTGTCATCGGACAGTGTTTGTCCTTCTGGGACTGGCTTCTTTCACTCCGCGTAATGTCCTCAAGATTCTTCCATAGTGTAGCTGGTGTCAGAATGGCCTTTTTTAAAGCCGAGTCCTGTTCCTTTGTGTGACTTTTCTTTACCCATTCATCCACCATGGACACTTAGGTTGTTTCCACGTCTGTGAATGGCGCCACAATACACATGGGAGGGCTAATATCTCTTTGTGACCTTGCCTTCAGTTCTTCGGGATAAATGCCCAGGAGTGGGATTGCTGGATCATATGGCAGCTCCGTATTTTAATTTTTTCAGGAACTTCTACGCTGCTTTCCATAGAGGTTGCGCCATTCTGCATTCCCACCAACAGCGCACGAGGGCTCATGTTTTCCCGCCTCTCTGCCGACACTTGTGGGGGTTTTGGATACCATTCATCCTGACGGATGTGAGGTGGTGTCTCATCGTACTTCTGACGTGCAGTCCCCTGATGACTGGTGGCGTTGAGCATTTTCTCATGTACCTGCAGGCCCTTTGTGTGTCTTCTCGGAAGAAATCTCTATTCAAATATTGGGCCCATTTTGAATTGGGTTTTGGGGGTTTCATTGTTGTTTGAATTGGGTTTCACTGGGGGTTTCTACAATGAAAAGTCATTGTTGAATTAAGGAGTTCTTTGTATGTTTTGAAATTGGCCCGTTATCAGCAATTCAGTTCACACATATCTTTTCCCGCTCCGTAGGTTGCTTTTCCCTTTGCTGGTTGTCTCCATTGCTCTGGAGAAGCTTTCTAGTTGATGGAATCCTATTTATCTGTTTTTGCTTTGGTTGCCTGTGCTTTTGGTGTCATATCCGTGAAATCCTTTCCAAGACCAATATCATGAAATTTTTCCTAATGTTTTCTTCTAGGAGTTCCCCCCCACCAAGATTTAATTAATTAATTAATTAATTGAGAGAGAGCACGAGAAGGGGGGGAAGCAGAGGGAAAGGGATAAGCACTGTCCCCGCTGAGCACAGGGCTCGATCCCACGACCCTGAGATCATGACCTGAGCCAAAATCAAGAGTCTGATGCTCAACTGACTGAGCCCCCCAGGCGCCTCTTACATTCAAGCCTTTAATCAGACTTCCGTATAATAGTGTAAGAGGGTCCAGTTGTGTTATTTTGCACGTGGTTGTCCGGTTTTCCCATCATGATTTGGTGACAGACTATTCTTTCCCCATCGTATATTCTTGACCCTCCATCAAAGACCAGTTAACTGCACATGAGTGGGTTTATTTCTGGGCTCACTGTTCTGTTCCATTGGTCTATATGTCTGTGTTTATGCGAGCCTATATTGTTTTAATTACGGTAGCTTTGTAATATATACTTGAAATCAGGAACTATAATGCCTCCAGGTTTTTCTTCTTTATCAAGACTGATTTGGCTATTTGAAAATAATTATTTGTTACAAGAAATAAAATACTAGTTTGGGCAAGTCACTTATCCTCTATGAAGTTAAGTTTGTTTCGTTTTCCTGTAGGTAAAAAGATGACTTACCTCATGAGGTTATTGAGATGATAAAAAGAGAAAATATATGTAACCTTTCTAGCACCCCACTTACTTGGGTTTGGGCTCACTCCATAATTAACAGTTGTCTTTCTAATGTGCTACTTGGCTTTCTGATGGCCTGTGTCACCCTAGGGAGCTGACACTTATAAAGCCCAGAATAGGAAAAATGATCATATAGGTTATTGACCTTAGAAATAAAACACTGAGTTCTTTTTTATTTTATGGAGAAGAAGGAGGAAATTGGGTTGTTTTGAACCCAGTCCTTTGGAGAAAGGCAAGCGTTCAGGGTGCTGACGTTTTTTCCTCAGCTGAGTTGCAGGGGTGGTCGATTACTTGTGGGAGAGACAGTGCACATCCTTTCCTGCAGGGGCCGGTAGTTGATGATTCTCTCCTGGTGAGGAGTCCTCTGCTGGGTCCGGAACAGACACTTCCTGGACCGTGGTATGGCGTGGGAGCTCCCTCTTCTGGCCTCCCGCCTCCATTTCAGCCAGGTTTCCTTGACCGAATTAATACCAGGGTCCTTCCTGAATGCCCGTGTGTTCTGTCTCGTCTCAGAGCTCTCCTGGAGGAAGGAAAGGCCACGGTGCCCTGTCTGGCAGAAAGACTGACCAACGAGCTCATCTTGCACATTAATGTGAGTCAACGGGTTGGGTTGTGAGTTGTAAAAATTACAGCCTACCCAAGTCCCTCCATCGTGAGAGGCTGAGACACCCACCGAGCTGCCCACACCAGCCAACAGACAAGCACATTCTGAAAACCAAATCACCCTGGTCAGAGGTTCGCAGCAGAGCTTCCAAAACTAAGCAACAACTGCGCAATGCTGAAGCAAATTGCCGCGTCCGTCAATTCGGGGGAAGCAACAAGGGAAGGAGGAGCACTAGAAGCCCGTTTAGAAGGGTGAAAGGAAGGGACACAGACTTAGCAAATGCATCATTTGCGAGAGGTTAACACTTTGTCGACCTTGAAAATGAAACAGTCAATTATTTTAAAAGGCTGTCAGACAAAAGCAATGAATTCTTCTGAGCCAGGAAACATACTCCAAGAACATTTGGTTGAAAGGGACCAGCGGTTCTCAAACTGCTCACAAGAGTCACCTGGAAAGCTTGTTTAAATTCAGATTCCTGAGTCCCAATCCAAGTTTCTCAGTCGGTAAATCTAGAGGCAATGAATTTGCACTTCTAATTTCCCAGGTGATCCAGGGAACATACTTCGAGGAGCCCTGATTCCAGGGGAAACCCCTTCATTTGCCAAAGAGGGTTTCAAAAGACGTACCCCCGTCTCATTGACAAAAACTTTGTTTTTGTGAAAAGACATTGCATTTTGATAACTATTTTTGATGATATATTTCTCAACATTTAAATATTTTACATTAAAACTTTCATTTTACATTTGTAACATTTTAAGTTAATTTTTAAAATTCGTAACAATTATGATCATGATAATTTGAAACATCAGGAAAAAATTGAATACATTTCTGACTATAGAGTCAAACCGCCTGAAACAAAACAAAACAAAAAAAGCACCTGTAAGACTCTATTACTTCCGGTGCCATCACCTTCAACGGCATCTCACCGGCTTTGGAATGCTGTTCCACAAAGTGCCTCTAACGCCCCAGGTACTCCTCCTGCCCCCCAGCTGGCTGCAGTGACCTCATTCACCAAGTAGACACTGGGGCCGCTGGCCCCTCAGGCTTCTCTGTCGCCTGTGCACGCTGGGGAGGCAGGGAGCGGGATGTGCGCTGGGATGCCGCCACTTCCTCGCTTGGTGACAGTATCAGGCAGTTTGCCTCTCTGAGCCTTAGGTCCCTCTCTTGTAAATCAAAGAGGCAATAAAGCCACATGCTTTGTACTGCAGTGGGGGCTTAGCTGAGATGTGGAGGGTGCAGAACGGTGCTTGGCCCAAAGACAGCCCTCGTGGTGCCTCTCTATGTCCTTCCTTCCCCTCTCCCTTAGCATCGGCACTGTTGATCGGTCAGGACTATACCCAGCCTGACACGGATATTCAGCACCGTTTATCAGTTTCTAACACCCAAATGATCACCAACACAACATTTTACTAAAGAAAGCTTCCATTATATGCAAGTGTACTTGTTCTCTAAAAATTTTTTAAAAGATTTTTATTTATTTTAGAGAGAGCTAGAGAGAGAGCATGCAGGGGGGAGGGGCAGAGGGAGACGGAGAGAGAGAATTCCAAGTAGATTCCCCTCCGAGCGCAGAGCCGGACCTGGGGCTCGATCTCACAACCCTGAGATCACAACTCGAGCCAAAACCAAGAGTTGGCCACCCAGGTGCCATTACTTGTTCTCTAAATACAGAGCACCTAGCCAAACCCAAACCTGGCCACCTCTGGATTCCTCCCCCCTCCAATGACATAACAAAACGGCAAATTTCTACACTGGATCATTCAGGCTGTAAGCACTGCCATCGCTGGCAAAACGATCCTCGGGCTCTTTAACAGGTGTCCGTGTTAACAAGCCCCACACAGTAACAGAAGCTCCGGATCCCCTTGAAAGCTTTCACGTGGGATTCTGCCCATGTAGCTAAGACACCTGTCCGCCAACGTCATCAAGCTGCAGAGTTTCATTGTTGGCTATTACTTTGTGCAGAAATCACTCCCGTTGTTAGAAAAGCAGATAAGGGAGAGCCACCAGAGGGCGACGGAGGAGCTGCGCCAGTGTGGAGAGGACATACCCAGCGATGAAGCCGATAGACTGTTCTTCCTGATCGAGGTGAGGATGACCGGGGACTCCACGTGACACTCAGGCACAGAAACCGGTTTCTGTGTCACCGGATCCCTGCAGATGGCCACACCCTCCGTGATGGCCCAGCAGCTCTTCAGATAGCCCCCCATGCATCCCTGCCTGTGGCGCGCCCAGAGCCCTGTTTTGCGGGGAGCTGCCTGCCATTTGTCTCGCCTGGGAGATGGGGAGGTTGGGTGGCTGCCCGGATTTCTTGCAGCCCCCCCTCGCTCAACACCACACGTTGCTGCCCCAGGCAGGTCCCGGCTCTTTAATGTGATCACAGCACAGATTGACGACTTTATCTTATTTTCAGAAAATTAAGGTGTTTAATCAGGACATTGGAAAGTTAATAGAAGGAGAAGAAGTCGTAAAGGAGAAAGAGACCCGCCTATATAACAAAATCAGGCAGGAGTTTGAAAAATGGGTACTCGTACTCACAGCCAATACCCAAAAAGGTAAGTCCTGGGACAAGGCTCCCCTTAAACACAGGGTCATATTTACCAAGACCACGGGCTACTTCTGGCTCAGAAGAAGTGTGCAAACAGACGAACATGTCCCCACAAGACACCATGGGGCCCCTTAGCGATCGATAACTGCTTCCCAGCCATCGATGGGAGCATTGCCCTCACCAAAAGACAATTCCACCACCTCCAACTTTCTTCTTGCTTCTTTGTTTTGAGACTAGACCATTCTATTTACCTCATTTGCACTCTTCTCTTCACCCCTAGTGCAAGACCGCAGAGGTCAGTGGTTGGCTAAGAATCTCTTTGCTTTGCCTGGGGAAATTCCAACTTCCCTTCTGCCAGAGCCCAGATGCCTGGAGGGTGTGTGTGTGTGTGTGTGTGTGTGTGTGTGTGTGTGTTTTGTATCTTTGTTTTGGCACTTGATAAAAACAGCACTGTTCACGTCCATGGTAGGATTCCTCCAACTGTAGTCTGGATGTGTTCTTGGGAGATCTGCAAGTGCTATAATAATATTTAAGTTTCTGTTTTCGTGGAACTAATCCGGTACTTTGTACCAGTTACAAACACTAAATTTGTCTCTCAGGGTGTTGACTCTCTCAATGGAAACACGCTTTCGCAGGATAACAATTCTGTTTCTTAAAAGTCAGTTTTCCTTTAACTGGCATGATCAGACCATAAATTTTTTTTCCTTATGACAAGAACTCCCTTTAGAAATACTGCCTTAGGGTACAGTGTGGGTGAGCAAGACTTCAATAAAAAATGTTTCTATTTTTAAAATGTCTGTGGAATTACTAGAGTTCACCATGGTGGTCTGTTTTATACTGCAGTTAAAAATATTATTCACAAAGAAGTCTCAATATATGAAAAGCAGTATCGTGGCAAAGAGCTGCTTGGATTTGTCAACTACAAGACGTTCGAGACCATCGTGCACCAGTACCTGGAACAGCTGGTAGACCCCGCGCTCGCTGTGCTCCTGAAGGCTGTTGGTGAGGAGCTCTCATGGGTGCCTTTCACGTGCTCAGCCCGGTATCTTATCTCCCATAGGGCTCAATGCCTCGGAGGGAGGGATCGGGATGCACTTGTCAAACCAAGCAGGAAGCTCTTCTTTGACCATTTTGGGGGGAAGACAAGAGCACCCGGGAGCATTGTCTGGTTACCCTCCCCCTCCACGCAGCCATGTGAGGATGGTCACATGCTAGTCCTGGAGAGAACACACACTCCATGAAAGGACAGGAAATTGACAGGACCTAGCCAGGGGGTGGTGAGGGGGTGGATTTTGTGTCTCCGTGGGACAATGTACTGTCCGCCCCTTCTCTCTTGGTCTGTAGAGCTGGGGAGCGCAACGTTGGAATGGGGTCCACGTAATAGGATTTATCTTCCCTGTGTCTCTAACTCATTTTATTCCTGCTTGCAATTTATTGATGCTTTGTTCTTCCTTCTGTCAGAAATTGTCTGGGAAACGTTCGCCAACACAGCCAAGAAACATTTTAGTGAATTTTCCAACCTTAATCAAACAGCCCAGGTAAGCACCCGCAGTCCTCGTGCTAGTCACCTGTACTGCTGGCTCTTTTATCTGGGTCTACCCTTTGAAAGAAGTCGGATATTTACTGTCCTTTGGAAATTCAAGGCCAGGGTTCTAACTGCGGGCTGGCTGGGCTGGCGGCTGCTGGTCTGCACTCCCTGGGAAAGCGGGAATAAAGCGTTCGGCCGAGTCACCGTGTCTGCAGGCACGGCAGGCTGTAGGCTCGGTGGTGATGCTCTCAGCGTACCTGGTGACTGACCGCTTCTTTGAATCTCTTTCTACTACAAAGGACACAATTGTCCACTAGTCCTACTCCAAAATCTTTCTAAGTTGGACTTCAAAATATTGCTGCAGCTGTGTGTTTCCACTGAGACAGCTCTGACTCCCCTCTCAGTGATGAGAAGCAGGGGTGTTCCAGCCCCTTCCCCCGTCCCCGGGCTCTCGATAAATACCCGCTCTGCCCAGGCCTGGGCCGGTGGGTCTGAACCTCATTCCACAACTCAGGTGAGCAGGAAAGAGAATTTCTGCCATTTTCCCATCACAACTGGATGTCTCCTTTTACATCTTTGGCCAGTTGTCAAAAACTCAATCCGACTTCTGACCTCTCCACTTCTCCCAGGGGCTGCATCTGAGGCCTTGGGTCCCTCCCCAGGGGATGGGGGCAGACCTGGTCCTGGACCACCATTTCTCCAGGCCAGCAGCCCGTCCTTCCCAGGCCTCAGCGGTGGGCCCCCTGATCCCCCCGCCCAATGCTCCTGACCCCCAGAAGGGGCTCTTCTCCACCATGTCATCCCTTCCCTTCCCAGAATGCCTCTGACTGCTGGGGCGACGCAGGAGTCACGGGATTTCTAGGAAACACAGATGTCAAGCTGTTTTCCCACTGTGTTCATTCATGGATTCAAGCCAATTAGAGAGACCAGAGGGATGGATGTGGAAGTATAGACTAGACCGCCGTCGAGGACGCAGGCAGATGGTGACGTGGGAGCGAAGGGAGGTCGAGGCAGAGAGGAGGACCCACGGCAGAGGAGTGGGTGGGACCCTGCAGGGCTAGAGAGACAGGATGGATGAGGATAGCAGTGGGGGTGCAGGGAGGCTCCTCGGAGCCTCCATGTAAAATCGCAGGCCTTCTTGGACCTGAAATTTGTTTAATACCATCTCAACATAATAGTTCTGCCCACGGTGTTTAACACAACGAGGGGAGCCAAGAAGTCACGTGTTTGCTCTTTCTTATCCAACCAGAACAAGATCGAAGGCATAAAAACGAAACAAGCAGAAACAGCAGAAAATCTGATCCGACTTCAGTTCAGAATGGAGCAGCTCGTTTACTGTCAAGATGAGATTTACAGAGAGGTTCTGAACCAAGTCCGGAAAGAGTTTTTTAACCCCGTGGGGACGTCCTTGAAGGATCCTGAGTTAAAACTGTCTTTCTCCAAAGATCAGTCTTCGATGTCGTCCATCACTGAGATTGGGACGCACCTGAATGCCTATTTCTGGGTGAGCACGTAGGTCGGTGGTGGGGTGTTTGCCCTGGAGACCCCGGGCGTTCTGCTGCTGGGTGACGGAGGGAGGGGCCACTACCGGGTGTGAAGCCCCTGTGCAGTGATAAATGCTCACATATTGTCTCATTTATAGTTTTACAGTAACCCTGTCTAGGAACTTATCATTAATTTGGGAATTTGGGGATCAGGTTTTTAATGTGACAAAGCATGTACTCAAAACCGCAAAGTTCTTTATATTTTATGCTACGCATGCATTACAAAATTGCTGTTATCAGATTACAGCAAAATACAACAAGCACTAACTTTACTAGTGAGCATTTAGTTTTCCTTGAGTTCAGAAGGCACTCAGGTCTGGAAGTGCTTCAAACTCACCAGCTCCACAAAATAGGAATGAAAATTCCTTTTCCTGGATTCTGTGACCCGATTGCCTCCAGAATTTCCAAATCTCCGTCCACGGACAGAAATGTGAGGTGCATAGAAAGGAAGATAGCTTTTAACCTGCAAAGAAGCCCAACTCCTGAAGCCTTTTCTTCTTTCTTTCTTTCTTTCTTTCTTTCTTTCTTTCTTTCTTTCTTTCTTTTTCTTTCTTTCTTCTTTCCTTCTTTCTTTTTCTTTCTTTCTCTTTCTTTCCTTCCTTCCTTCTAAAGATTTATTTATTTATTTGAGAGAGAGAGAGAGCAAGAGCAGAGGGAGGAACAGAGGGAGAGGGGGAGACAGAGAAAGAGAGAGAGAGAAGCAGAGTCCCCGCTGAGCATGGAGCTCGGTGCAGAGCTCGATCTCACAACCCTGAGATCATGACCTGAGCTGAAATCAATAGACACTTAACCGACTGAGCCATCCAGGTACCCCTCCTGAATCAGAATAGAAAGTAGTTACCCAGATGTGAGATCCAGCTGCCAGGCAAACCTGTTCTTACCTGTGCAGACAGGGAATGAGGTAGCACTAAAGCAGGTCCCAATCTGCTCCCAGAAGGGGCCAGGGGATCACAGGGCCCGGAGGTCTCTCTGGAGAGGTGGAGTGGGGGGTTGGGGGTGCAGGAGGAGAGGGACAGAGCTCCCAGGAAGGCTGGGATCTCCAGAAGTCCGCTATGGGTTTGCTAGCCTGCCAGGGGGTTCTTAGTGCCCGAGGGAATACCTGCCTGGTGGTGGAACTCGGGCAGCCCAGATAGAACTTTCCCGTGGCTTAATGCTGACCACTGCAGTGGGGTGGACGGGACCACCAAGGCCTATCGAGGCCATTACCCATGGATCCAAGAACTCCCAGGCTTTGCTGCAACCACAGGCCAAGACCCCTCCAACTGACCCTTCTTAACCCCTCTTCCAGGAAACCAGCAAGCGTCTCGCCAACCAGATCCCATTCATAATTCAGTATTTCGTACTCCAAGAGAACGGCAGTTGCTTGCAGAAAGCCATGATGCAGATATTACAGGACAGAGAGCACTACTCCTGGCTGCTTCAAGAACAGAGTGACACCTCCACCAAGAGGCGATTCCTCAAGGAGAAGATTTACCGGCTGACTCAGGCTCGGCACGCTCTCTATAACTTCTGCAATTAAAGGGGGCAGGTCCGCGGAGGGGCAACAACGCTTTTGGGTTTTTTCTTCCGTGCATTCACTCTAAGGGGATGCAAGAAGGGGCTTCTCATTTGGAACAAGGCTTTTCTGTCGCCGCCTGTGTCCACCTTCGCTGTACTGCCCTTGCGCTCAGCACCAGAGCTTGTATCTGAAGTCCACACACACCCGGGGCTGGCACCTCCACCAGGAAGCCTTCCCTGATCTCCCCAAAGAGGTGGCTCTCCAGTCCCCGAGCCCCACAACCCCCAGTCACAGCATTCTCAAATACTGCTCTCGTTCTTGGTTAGATTGTAGACCCCAGAGCGGGGAGGTCAGGATCATATTCACCTTTTGTATTTCCAGAATCTTGAATGGCACCTGCTACACACTAGCCCCTTAATAAATGAGAGCTCACTGAACACACGAATGGGGACGACTATGGCGCTGTGGCTTAAATGCACACTTTGGTGGTTTGAGATGGTGTCCCTTGGCTGGTCACTCTCCGAGCAATTCAGCCAGGCCACCTGCTTCCCACTGTTGACTGTAGCCGTGTTTCCAGACCCCCAGGGGAACAAGCCTGAGCGATACCCACTTTAATGTGCACTGTTTCCCTGGCTGCGATGAGCTCCCGTTGCTATGTTAAGTCTTAAGAGAAGCTTAATAAGGAAAAACATTTTTTTTACAGTAGAGATCATCTGGCCATCTAGGCAAGCATTTATTTCTGGCTCCTGTTCTAGTCCATTGGTGTGCGTCTGTCTTTGGGCCAGTACCACACCGTTTTGGTAACGGGAGCTGTAGTAAGTTCTGAAATCAGGAAGTGTGAGTTCTTAGCTTCGTTCTTCGTTTTCAGGGTTATTTTGCCTATTTCAGGGTACCTGGAGAGTCCACGTGAATCGTTGGGTGGGTTTTTGTCTCTCTACAAAAAAATGTCACTGGGATTTGGACAGGGGTGGCATTGACTCCAGAGGTCACTTTGGATAGTATTTGCATCTTAACAATATTAAATCTTGCAATCCATGAACACTGGATGTCTTCCCATTTATTTGTCTTCTTTAATGGTCTACAGCTTTCGGTGGGCACGTCTTTCACTTCCTGGATTAAGTTAATCCCTAAGTAGTTTATTCTTTTCGATGCTGTTGTCAGTGGGACTGTTTTTCTTCATTTCTTTTTCAGGTTGTTCTTTGTTAAGGTAGGGAAATGCGGCGTTGACTTTGTGTCTTGGTCCTCCTGAATTTGTTCATTAGTCTTCCCTCCTAACAGGTTTTCGTTTTTTTGCTGAATATTTGTGGTTTTCCACATATAAAGTCACACAATCTGTGAATAGAGATAATTGTACTTCTTCCTTTGCAATTTGGCTGACTTTCAGGTCATCTTTCTGGATTCCTCTTCTGATACCTTCTTGAACAGAAATGACAAAGGCAGGTTGTCCCTGGTTTTAAAGAACCCTCACAATATTGAAGCTAACAGATATGAAAAGAGCATATGAAAGAGAAAATATTGGTTTTACTTTTGGTGTCCTTCACTTTTCTTTTTTCTTTTGTAATTTGGACTTTCCCCTCGTTTGATGAGGTGGGCCACACACACACAGAGTAGCAGTGCTGAGAAGACCCGCTGGCCCTGTTCCCGTGTTTGTTGTCTTCTTAACCTTTAAATTATAATTGCTGTTGTGAAAATAAAGTCTGGGGAAAATAGTCTGATATTTAATATTTGTTCCATTAATTGCATATTCAAAGCTTCCCCATTTCACACATATGTGCACGCGTGCACACACACACACACACACACACACACAGCCTCGGCCAAAGCTGCTCATCTGCCACCTGGGGACCGACCCCCAGGCCGGGTGCCAGCACCCAGAGAACGCGCTCGGGCCTGATGTCCCCGCGTCCTGGGGCTGCCACGCAAAGTACCACACACGGGACAGCTTCACATAGAAGTCTGTTCTCTCCCTCTGGAGGCTAGAGGTCTGGAGCCAAGGCAGGGGCAGGGCTGGAGCCTTCTGGAGCGGATGGAGAAGGTGTCCAGGCCGCTCCCCCAGCCGCCGGTGGCTACAGCCGACCTGGGTGCGGGGTCCTGGCGGCTGCGTCTGCCCCATCTCTGCCCGGTCTTCCACGGCCTTCCCTGTGCGTCTCAGGCCCACGTTGCCCTCCTTTCTCTTCTGTAGACACCAGTCGTCGGTTTGGGCCAGGACGACCTCATCTTGGGTTCTGTGACTTAACTACGCCTGCAGAGATGCCACTTGCAAATGAGGCCATGTTCCCAGGCTCTGGGGCGTAGCACTGGCACGTAGCTTTGGGGGTCCGCAGTGGGGCGCCCCGCACCTGGCATCCCAGCAGGTGCAGCGTGGGGCTGAGCGTGGGCCACGTTCCCACCAGAGTAAGCGGATGGCCGCCTCGGCACCCCCACATCTCCACAGCCGAACACAACCCGAGGCTGCTCCCCGCTCACAGCACCCACGGCCACAGCCGACTGGCAGGGTGCTGAGCCACACGGTCCCTGGGGAGCCACACAGTCCCTGGGGCCCCACCATCGCTGGGGCCTTGCAGCAACCCCCCAGACCCTCTGCAGGTGAGGAGAGAGGGTGTAGAGGATTTGCAGGGAGGTTTTCTGGGAGCAAGCTCGGCAACGGTGTAGCTCACTTCCTCCCACATTCGAGGGCAGGTCTCAGGCCTCAAGCCACGCCTAACTGCAAGGCAGGCTGGGAAAGGAGGGGACAGAAGGAAAGGGAGACAGGATTTAGATGTTGCCACACCCATCCCTACATCCACCGGGAACACTCCTTGAACAAAACACGGGAGTAAAGAAACAGACGTGTTCCCCACTCTTCCTTATGCCCAGGTCACTCACTCATTCACACACATGTACACACAGGCACACACGCAGGCGCACGACGGTTTCCTCCTCCAGGGCTACTGTGGGGCTGGGGTTCATTGCTAACAAGGGCAGAAGGAAGACCCCCCCCAAATGGGAACGAGCAAAGCTATGCAGTCAGATCGTTGCAAGCAGGTCAGCCGCTATCACCGAGGTCTTGGCAGGGCCTCCCAGGCAGGGAGAGGAGTGGGAAGGCTTGAAGTGGGAAACAGGGAGGCTCCAGGTGTCCCCAGGTGCATCTGGATGGGGCTGTGGCCCGGGGAGGCCGTGGGCGGATAACTAGAAGCAGACATCCCACGTGACTGGTTAGGGGTCTATATTTGGCTTTCTCTGGTTGGTCTGAAATCAGGAATAGGGACAAAAAATTAGGGAATCTGTTAGTCGTTAAGCAAACCCTGGTCACTTGGGGCTAATGGTTATGGAGATTATTGTTTCACTTTCTGGATTGTTGGTAGAGAGCAGTCGGGCTTCCTACCGTCTGACTTAAGCGGGCTGGCTCCCCGGGCTGGTGACTGCAGAGAACAGGTTGGTTTCCTGGGCAGGTGGCCGCTGTGTGAGTACCTCGGGTCTCTCACAGCTTCCCTTACCCTGTAGGACCTTCCCTCCTCCTCTGCCCCTTGCCGGTGAGATCTGCTGCCCTTGCCGAAGAGGGGCCGCCAGGGCACGGAGCCACGCCCCCGTGTTTCCGCAACCCTGATACTGCTCAGGGGCGGCTGGGGCTCTCGTGGGGTGGCAGTGGGGAGGGAGGTGTGTTCCCTTCAATCAATGGTACAGTGATGAGACCGAAGGGTAGTCAGGAAAAGGTATCAACAAGGGGGATAAACAAATTTGGATTTCCCGTCTTGTTTCTACCCCGTGAGACCCTACGATGCCCCTCTTGCCAGCGCAGTGACATGACCTGTTGGTAATCTATCCCTACGTAACAAATAATCCCAAGTTTTGTCCCCGAAATGTCCTATCTCAGTTTCTTGGGATCAGGGATTCCCGAGCTCCATGGCAGGTGCCTCAGGCTCCGTGGGGGTGTGTCATGCAGCCGGGCCACTGCGGCCCAGGCACCTTAGCCGCAGGCTCAGTGGGGAAGGATCCACTGCTGTGATGGCCTGAAGAATGGCCCCCCCAAGTAGCCAGGCTCTAATCCGTGGTGCCTGTGAATGTGAGCAGAATTGTATACGATCTCTGCACATGAGAGACTCCATGCTGAGGCTCCATTTCACTCTCTAACTAATGAGCTTTGAACTGGGTCAGAATCCATAATTGTTGTAAAGCTGTTGCTCGTGAAATCCAACAGAACGACTGGCATTGGACCACAGAGCTGCTGATACGAACTTGCCGGAGGGCGAAGAGTTAGCGAATGCATTCCAGGAAGTTTCATGGCACCAAGAAAAGAATTGATTAGCTGGTAATCAAAAGTGGCTCAACTGGTTAGCACTGAATTCACAGGTTTCTTTTCTTCCTTATCTAAATCACGTGATTGCCTTCCTTGACTTTCTCATAACCCCCCCTGCTTTCCCTACCTGAGCGGGACACTTTTGGTTACTCTGGAAAATGTGCTCCCAGAATTGCAATTCTGAGACCCCAAATTAAGGCCCTTGCTTTCTCCAAGTTTTGCCCTTCTTCCTCAGCTGGCGGGTACTTTATTTTTTAAAAGATTTTTAGGGTGCCTGGGTGGCTCGGATAGTTAGGTGTCTGCCTTCAGCTCAGGTCATGATCTCCAGGTCCTGGGATCGAGCCCCAGGTCAGGCTCCTGGCTGGCTCGGCAGCTCAAGCGCCAGGGGCAGAGGAAGAGCGAGAGAGAATCTCAAGCAGACACCACACTAAGCGCGGAGCCCAACGTGGGGCTCGATCTCATGACTCTGAGATCACGACCTGAGCTGAAATCAAGAGTTGGACGCTCAACTGACTGAGACACCCGGGCGCCCCAGGCGGCAGCTACTTTAAATGGAGAAAAGGTCTCTATGGGTCTGAGGAAGCTAAAGACCTCGAGATGGGGAGATGACGCCGGATTTTCCACGTGGGCCCTAGATGCCATCACCGGTGTCCTCACGAGAGGGAGGGGAGCAAGAGCTGGCTACAGAGAAGTCAATGCAAAGAAGGAGCAGATCGGAAGATGCACCCGGCTGGCTTTGGAGAAGGAGGAAGGGGCCAGGAGCCAAGGCAAGCAAGGAAAGCAGCTCTCGAGGCTGGACGAGGCAAGGAGAAGCATTCTGTCCAGAGTTTCTAGAGGGAGCATGGCCCTGTCAACACCGTGACTTCAGCCCGTGGGAAACTGACCTTGGACTTCTGGCCTCAAAACTGTAAGAGAGTAAGTGTCTGTTGTTTAAGCCACTGAGTTGTGACAATTTGTTACAGCAGTGGTGGGAAACTGACCCAGCCTCCAAGCTCACTCACCTGTCTGTGGACAGGCCTCAGGCCCTTGGTGGCCGTGGCCAAAGACATCAGTTCTTTGCCACATCACATGCTGGTACGTTGCCACAACATGACAGTCCAAATGAAAGGTCTCCAGCATTATCAGGATTAGGATGGCATTTTGTAAGTAGAATTGATTGGATTTTTCTTAAAGCTGCTCAGGTGAGTGTGATGACAGGCAGTGTGGAAACGTCTCTTCAGCGCAGACGTCTGTTCCTATCATGGTACCTGGAACACGGCAGACGCTTTAGAAATGTTTTTTGGAGCAATGGGTGATGACTGGCCGGTGCTTGCAAAGCCAACACAGAGAACAGGATGGCTCGTGAAAACAGGGAAAGGAGTCTCCATTTCTCACTAGCTGTGTGATTTGGGGCAAAGGACTCCACTTCTCTGAGCCTTCACTTTATATTTGACTGATTCTTGCTCTATCAGAGTTCATGCGTGTAAAGAAATTGGCCCAGTATCTGACAGGCTTAATATCGCATGAATGCTTCACAGCCAACGGATGGCATTTTTAATAGAGATATTGTGTGGGGGTCTCTCCACTTCCTACACTAAATATGGGCTGCCCAAGCAAGCACCCCACTTTCCATAGTCTGAAACACTGAGCCCAGTTGCAGGCAGAGGAGAAATGAAGCAGCCTGGGTTGGAATTTAAGATTTGGTGGAAAGAACAGATTGCACCCTTTGGGAAAGGTCCTGGGAAGCCGGGTCACAGGGCTACTGCCTCCCTTATCTGAAAAATAGGCTTTCACAAAGTGCCTGGAGAATCCCCTTAAAACGCAGATTGAATCAGTGGTTTGGGCGTGGCCCTAGACCCCGCGGTCCTTACAAGCTTCCAGGTGAAGCCACTGCTGCTGGCCCTCCTTTGAGAAGCACGAAGCTATGGCACGGGTCTGCGGAGAAGAAAACAAACTGGGGCAAGGGCACCATATTCCGGACTCGCGCTCCGGGCAGCACAGAAGGGACACTGCGCAGGGGCGCGCCGCTCTGCCCTTGGGCCCAGACGGCGTCAGACGTCCCGCGAGCGCCACCCCTTCTTCATCCCCGCCCCCACCCCCTTCCCGGCAAAACCGCGTCCAGAAAGCGCTGGACCTCCGAGACCAGCGCCGGCCAGTTTCCACCGGCGCCGCCTCTCTTCCTGACAGTGCCGCTCCCTCCTCCGCCGGCCCCGCCCCGCCGGCCCCGCCCCGCCGCCGGCCCCACCCCCTCCCCGCCGGACGCCTTCCTGGCAGCGCTGGACCTCCGCGAGGAGCCCCGGCCAGAGGGCCTCCACCCGCGCCGCCCCTCTTCCTTCTCCCAGTGCCGCCCCTCCGCCTCCCCCTGCGCTCTTTCCTACTGCTCCCGGCGCTGCCGCTCCTCCTCCGGCCTCGCCCCTCCTCCCGCTCTCGAGACTTCCCTTTCTGCGATCCCAGAAGGAGAAAGGAAACTGAAACTGAAGCCCAGTTGTCTGGGAAACGCGAGATCGGGGAGGAGAGGCTTAGCGTAATTCCCCGGGGGTCACCTGAGGACCCTGTCTGTAGGATCAGAGCCTGTCCTTGGACCCACCATTCATTCATTAGTTCATTCTAGAAACGTCTATTGAAGTACTATGTGCCGCAGCTCTGCTCCACCCCAGGGGCCTGGTGTTGCCCTGTGGATAGGCTGGTGGCAGAACGGGCGTTCACAGAGGTCAAGGCAGTGTGATGAGGCTACGTTCTGGGGACGGGGGATGAGAGCGAACCTGGGGCTCTCAGGAAGCAGGTCCACTAAGTCCGGGAAAGATGGCGGGAGGCTGTGAGCTGGGAAGAGGGCCAGCGTGCAGGGCTACGAGGAGGAGATCCCTGAGCCGGAGGGGCTCTGTGTAGTGAGCACGGTGTTACATTAAGCGGTGGGCGTGGGGCTTTGCCAGGTGAGGCTGGGCGAGGGCAGGCCTGGCACACCACACTAAGCAGTTAGGAATACCCCCACGCACTCCCGCTCCCGCTGTGGGGCACCCTCCAGCATTGACGCTGCCCGAAAGAGCACGGGTTTGGAGGTGGGGAGCGATGCTCGGAAGCTTCCCAGGCGTGGCTTTCCATGAACCCCAGCACGGCTGTCCTCAGCGGGTCAGGGCCAGGCCTGGCAGGTGAAGAGAGGGCTGGACAAGGACCAGCAAGACCTGGAATGCCCTGGGCACCTGTGACTGCGCTGGCAGCAGGGGGTAGGGTCGATGGGATTGTCTGCTCCCATGCTTCCCTGTGGATGCTGTTTTCGCCAGGTGCCTTTTAAATGACACAGGAAACGGAAAGCCGGCAGTACTGGCTGGAGTACTGGGAGCCCCAGGGGCTGAAGGGGCTGGGCACCTCAGTCCAGTTAAATTCTGCCCATGCTTACTGAACACCTACTGGCGGTGGGGGTTAGACACTGGAAGGATGCAGGCTTGCCTTTGTGGCCATGACAACTCCATCGAGGTGATCTCTGCATCCCCCACTATCCCTCCAGCTGCAAAAGCATCTGAGACTGAGCTAAGAGAGGGGTCTGAGTGGGGGCTGGAGGGAGCTCCCAAGGGCAGCTGCACAGACAGGGAGTAGCGGGGGGGGGGGGGGGGGGTGGGCTTGGCCGGGGAGGAGAATGCCTCTGGGAGCCTAGGAGGAAGGCGGGGCCACAGAGCCACAGAACCTTCGGCAGCAGGTAGGGATGTCTGAATAGGGGGTGGAGCCTGAAGGACCATTCTCAAAGACAAAGGCTTTGATGACTCTTCGGTAGAATATAGAGTAATCCGTGGGGTTTTTTTTTTTTCTTTTCTTTTTCTTTTTCTTTCTCTCTTTCTCTCTTTCTCTCTTTCTTTCTTTCTTTCTTTCTTTCTTCTTTTTTTTTTTTTTGAGAAGGAATCATCAGGAATTCAGGTGGAAGGTTGTGAGCTTCTGGAGGACAGAAGGGAAGCTTCTCCAGAGCCCAGGACTCAACCCCAAGATTGCATTCCTAACTCCCCTGCTTCCCGGCCACTTCCGAGCTAGGGGACCCTGCAGTGACCTGATTCCTGGGTCTCCGTCTCCTCACGTGTCAAGAAGGGAATGAGAATCCCCCTCCTCTCACAGGATGGTTGGGAGGTGACCTGGTCTCACAGGCTGACACACACACTCACTTACTGAGCACATGGGAGTCATTCTTCTATTATTTCTGAATTATACCCCAGCACGCCCCCAGGCTCTTCAGGGAACTTCATATAATGAGCACATTAGAAACAGCGGGGCACCAAAATCTCAGAGCAGGAGTCCCTGGAGTCTCGAGGGGGAGGTTTGTGGAGTGTCTGGGCACCAAACGTAAGGAGGCGCCCGCACCATTGAGAGCCAGGGGTGAGCGATGGCTTCGATTTGCACGCCAGACGATCCCTAACTCCCCTAGTCCTGGCCCTGGCCTTGGCTGGTTCCACCCAGTTGTCGCTTTTGCCCATGGCCCTTTCTGATTTCCTTCCTCAACTAGAGTGGTTGGGGAGAGCGCCCTGTGTTTGAAAAAGTACGGGCAGTCCTCGGAGCGATGTCTTGTCTCTCTGCACGCCTGCTCATGCTCTCCCGAGTATCTGTGCACTCTTTCCTCCAGCCTGCTCACGACCCATCAGGAAATGGCGTCTGACTAGGAAGTAACTGAGGCCCAGAGGGATGAGCAGCTGGACCAAAGTTCCTCGTTATTATGGGGAGGGCCTGTGTTCTCCCGCCAGGCCTTCTGGGCTGGGCCTGCCCGGCCCCCAGCACTGGGCCCTGCAGAGCAAGGGGACTTCAGCCGTATTGTGGGGCCTCCTCCCCTTCCATCCAGGCATTCCCTGACTCTGGGCTTGGAGCTGAGGCGGGTTCTAGGCCTTTGAGTGGAGTGGGGGTGACCCTTCCTGACACGGTCTTTGGGGAGCTTGTTGTCTGTGACTCTGAGCTGAGCTAAGGAGAATGGAGGTAGGGGCCAGCCTCTTCCAAAAGGAAATGGTCCTCCCCACTCCCAGAAGGCCACTCTCAGGCCTGTTTGTTCTCAGCCTCCACCTTCCAGCCATCTCCATCCTGGAGAAATCAGATGAGCGCACCTCCGGAGAGGACCTGAGGGGGTCAAGGAGGAAGATGATGCAGCTTCAGTGAAAATTAAGAAAGAGACGCTCACTGAAGTGGATACTGGGTGCCAGGTGGGGAGCCCTGCCACTGCTGTCAACGACAGGAATGGTCATCAAGCACAGACCCAGCGGGAGACGGCCCCACAGGTGAGAGCCATCAGTTAGCGCCCAACAGGGATCTGGGACCAGAGATCTGCCACACCTGCAACTTAGCCCACCAGAAACCGCCACCACCCAACACTTGCGTTTCTCCACCAGACTTCTGTTCAGAACAACTCCTCCCAGCCTCCATCATCTTCTCCATAAAACTGTTTGTTGGACTCGCCTGTGGTTTTGCCATAGCTTGCTTGTCCCGATTTACAATTTTTCTACGATTCCCAAATAAAAATAATTGTTTTTATTTTTAAGGATAACAACTGTCTGCATGGGGAGGGCAAGTTGGCTGGGGGAGCAGTGTAGGGGAAGGGGGGGCGGTTGTCCGTCATTAACATGGAATGCTTGAGAATCCCTGCGGGTGCTGGAATGACCCCGGGAACCGCTAGCAGGAATTTAAGACACCCAATTATCAGGGTACCTTTTCGGAAGGCCAGGCATTAAAGGACTGCCTGGGTTCAAGGCTACCTCCAGCGCAGCAGTTCCCAAACTGGCTTCCCGGGCGCCGCACCTGAGTTCTGATTCAGCAAGTCGTGGCCCTGCATTGCCCTTCCAGCTCCCAGGGATCCGAGTGCGCGGGCCCGGGATGGGCTTGAGCGCACCCCGAGCGCCGCGCAGAGGCTGCAGATGGGCCCCCCCCCCCGGGGGGGCGCAGCGGCCGGGAGGCACCCGGCGGTCTAGGGGAGGCTGTGGGGGGTGGTGTGTTCGGTTTCGTTTCTGCGCCGCGCGGGGCCCCCCTCCCTCGCTTCCCAGGGAGTTTCGTTTCACGGCGGCGGCGGCGGCGGGGGCGGGCGGGCAGTGAGGGGCGGCGCCTGGCGCTGCATAAACGCGAAAGGGCTGCCGGTGGCAGTCGCGGCTGCGCGGGGACAGGTGAGTGTCGCGCTCCTGGGTCCGGCACCGTCTGGATCCCGGTACCTTCCAGCGAGCTGGGGCGGGAGGCGATGGCTGCGGAGACCGGCTCCCCGGGGGGCACGGGGAACTGTAGAAGCTAGGCACGGTGATGATGGTGATGATGGTGATAATAGCGATGGCTGGCAGGGCTCCAGCACGCCCGATTCTGCTTCTGGTCAACAAGCTGCTAATGCTCCCTATGACTCATCAGAAACAGCCTCCCCACCCAATCCTGCGGGCTTTTCTGCTGGGGGAGGTGGGCAGGCGGAGGGGATGGCGGCCAAGGGGGTCTCCCAGGGAGCTAGTCAAGGGGTGCGCACTAAGAAAGTTTTACATCCACCGCTGCGGGGCCTTCAAGCCCACCTCAGAGGTGAACCATCGCTTGGATCCTTTTATATTTCCTGCTATTAACCCTAAAAACAGTGAGCTATTTTGTCAGCGAAAGTGGGTTTATTTGGGCATAGCCGGGATCTGCAATCGGGGACCCGCAAACTCTGGCCAAACCATAGACAAGTCCAACAAACAAAAGGACAGGAATGTTGTCTTCTGGATGGGGGTTGGGAGGGGCTGTTTGAACATAAGTCCGTTGGAGAAATGCAAGGGTTTCAGGGTGATGGCAGTTTCTTGTAGGCTGAGTTGCAGGAGTGGCCGATCTCTTGTAGGTGATGCTGTGTGCATCTTTCCTCGTTGGGGCCCCTAACTGATGATTCTCTTCCATTGGGGTCTGTAATGGACTGGCCTTGCTATGATTGAGGAGGAATGGTACAGGCCCCTTCTGGCCTCCCGTCTACTTTAGTGAGGTTTTAATTTTATTACTTTTCACACTGCTAAGGAGTGCATACCAGACAAGTCAGCAGTGGGAGTGCGTAGTCGACGGGGTCTGCACTAGCCTGCTGAATACCGGGAGGTTAGAGTGGAGGGTCCCCGCTAGAGGGCGTGCTGAGTAGCCGAGCTGCCTAGTAGGACCGAGCGGCAGGTGGGAGGACCAAGGCGTCTGGGGAGGTGCCCTGCCCAGCGTACCCCCACCCCAGGTCTGGAGGGCTGCCCAGGGTCTCCCTTCGCTGTGGCTTGTGCAGTGGGGTGGGATTGAGCGGGGGACATGCTAGTTTTGGGGGATGGAGGAAGGTAAGACAGTTCTGGGAGCTGACAGAACCAGGCTCTGAGACCTGCACTCCCCACCACGGGGGACCGGAGAGCTGTGCCTGTGGGATTCTCGGAATTAGTTGGTCAAATTTTAAATCCGGTTTTTGTCAGAACTAGGGTCAAGTAGTGCTAACCCCCAGCCGTCAGTCCCAAACAGCTCCTAAAATGTCTAACTGTGTCGGTTTTCCACTTTGGAACAGAGCTGCTGGCCAGGATGGCCAGGAACTCCTGTCATGTGACCAGCCCCCCCTCCCCCCATTTCTTTCCTGGCTTCCCTCTCCCACCTCCGGTCACTGAGCTCAGCGTATTTAGGTAGACAACATCAGGTCGAATGGACAAGATGTTCTCCCTTTCCATCATAAAAATTTACATGTCAGCGGGTTTTGGGAAGGCAAAACACTCACAAGAGAAAAAGTAAATTTAAGTTCTTCGAGGATTGTTTTTAAAACTGGACTTAATTTTGTTGGGTAGGTTTTGGACTTTGAATCAGGCACTGGGCAGCCTGCCCTGGCAGGTGGCTCTGATTAGGGGTTGGGGGACCTCTATGAGGTCTGGGCTGAGGAGGCTTTCTCTCAGGGAGCAACCCACTGGGCACCCCTGGATGCCACCCCCACCCGCCACCGCAGAGATTGTCCAGTGACGCTGCCAGTGGATGGTGTCTGGGTCCGGAAGCTGCTGGCAAACTTCCACCCTCTGGAATCCAAAGTGCAGGGGTCAGCCGGACAGCTGCCTCCAATGGACAGTGGACACCGGAGTGTTCACAGACCCACCCTGGCTACGTTCTCCACTCCTGCCCCAAACCTTGGCAGTGAGAGACGAGGCCTTCCCGGCTGCTGGGGGGTTGAGGAAGATGAGCGTGGACAGAGGTGTGGGGGTGGTGTGCGTGCCTCAGAACTCCCTGCTTACAGTCTTGGCTGTAAGCAATAGGTATGGGTCAGACATTTATGAGCAGTTTGGGGCTGAGAGCTTGACTCCGTCAAGGCCAGAACGGGTGAATGCATTCAGCTGGGTTTGACAGCTGCAGCGGGATGCTGAGTGTAATGGAAAGGTAAGAAACGGATTTTAATTCCTGAGATTGCCTGCTCCTGAGATCCAAACTGATCTTCAAAGATGATCTGTGAAAGGGGCCAACATTTAAGATGTACAGATAAGACTTTGTGTTCAAGGAATATCATTACATGAAACAGAGGAGGGGAATGTATTCACAAAATCCTCTGCTGACCGAATTCAAACCTGGGTCATGGGGGTGCAAGCCCTGGGGACCACCGATGCCACCTGACTGGGTTCATTAAGGCCAACTGAGGCAGCTCTGGTCTTCAACCTGGGGCCCCAGTCTGGGACCCCCTGAGCACACAAAGCATTTCCAGAGGCATGGTGGGGGAGGAAGGGGTAAGAAAATAAATTTCCAGATTGCCATATTCCATACTCTCTACAGTTGATTGCCTTTCAAAAACCTTTCTCCTACTTAGGGTAAAAGGAATGCATCCCTTTCTCCCTTTTGTTTTTTTAACCTGGCACTTCCAACTGCCCCAATATTTATTTAGTTATTAAGAATCATCTGTTTATTTGAGAGAGAGAGAGAGAGCACGAGCAGGGGAGGGGCAGAGGGAGAGAGAATCTCAAGCAGACCCCACGCACTGAGCAGGAGCCAGACGCGGGGCTCGATCCCACGACCCTGAGATCATGACCCAAGCGGAAGCGAAGAGTTGATGCCCAACTGACTGAGCCATCCAGGCGCCCCTCAACTCCCCCAATATTAAAGGAAGACTGCATAGCTCTTGGGGGAGGGTCTTATGTAAAGAAACACAGAGAGCATCAGAAAAAAAATCATTGATTCAGGCAGTAAATTTACAGTAAGTTTCTCTACCTTTTCCATCTATCTTAGAACTAAAATATTTAAGGTTTACCAAAAGGATTTCGAGAACTGTGACCTTGCTTTAAAGCATGTCCCTTGCCCACCGTTCTCAGCAATGGGACCTTCCCTTGATGAGCACTCACATTGATTCCCTCATTTGTGGTCTAATTTGTAAATTTTGCCTGATTTCAAGGAGGTGTGAGAGAACAGCTCTGCGTTTCTGTCCAACTAGTCAGCGTTACATCTTCAAGTTAAAAGGAGGGTGTATTGGAGGTAAGTAGGTGCTTTCTATTTTTCATAACATTTATTTCAAGTTATAGAAAAATTTTCACTTACTTTTACCCGAGATTATTAGATGTGTAAAATTTAATATTTAGAGACTTGTGGCCCCATTTTTAAAAATGAATTTCAAATATATATGTACGTATGTTTTGGATACAGACAAGTATGCTACCGTGGTTGATTAACTTCTTTCATAACAACTTGATATGGTATCTATGTTGTATCTGTATGAGCAGGTGGATGTTAGCCGAGCCTACTGTGGTAATCAGAATAGGTTCAGAATACACAAATACATAAATCAAACCAGCATGCTGTATGCCTCAGACTTACGCAGTGATGGATGTCAATTTTTTCTCAATAAAACTGGAAAAAAAATAGAATAAAGTAAAGGACATTAAGATACACTTAGATGGGGGAAATGGAATAAAAATATGGAGTCAGGAGCAAAGGGAACAGAGTGAAAGACTTAAAGTTCAGGTATTTTTTTTTAGCTATAAGTTTGAGTATCAAATTTCCACAACATTCAGAATCTTGCAGCTACATCGGAATCACATATAGTAATTTTACTTTTGCGTGTGAATTTTATTTCATTTTATTTTTTTTAAAGATTTTATTTATTTATTTGAGAGGGAGAGCGAGCGCTTGCATGCAGCCCTCATGGAGAGGGGGGCAGAGAGAGGGAGAAGCAGGCTCCCTGCTGAGCAGGGAGCCCAGCGCTATCTTGGGACCCTGAAATCATTACCCGAGCTGAAGGCAGACGCTTAACCGACTGAGCCACCCAGGCGCCCCTACATGTGAATCTTAAAAAACGCATCTGTCATTTCATTCTTTGCCACTATGTAAATTTCTGGTGAAGAAATTTTAGATGTTCAACCTAAAATTGTAACAGGAAATACCTAGTTGGAAGGACTCTCTTGGGGTCTGGGAGCACATTCCTGAGGATGGCTGAGCTGGGAGGCAGGTCTGTCTCCATCCGTCATTTGGCTGTTTGTCAGTTTTGTGTGTCCCGCTGTGTCTCGTGGTGGGTGTGGTCCTGGGACTGAAGGTGCCCCTGCCCCTGAATTGTGTTAATCCTGATGTGCTTGATTTTAGGCTGCACCAATAAAGAAAATGGTTAAATCTAAAGGTAAAATCACTGACTCAGATCCTGGATCCAATCAGCTGTTACTAAATGGCCTTGCTGATGAGGAAGAGAAAAATCAGGACACAGTAAGTTGCTGCCTGAAAACCTCTGTTTGTGTGGACAGGAGCTGAGTCTGTGTGAGGGCTGCCCCTGCAGACCCTGATGCTGCCCCCACCCCCCGCCACCAACATGCTGCTTGCTTAGCTCTCCCGCCATGCTTGCCCATGGGATCCCTCACTTGTTCCGCTGGGGCCCATCTGGCCGCCCAGTGTGGTGTCGACGCCTTGCCTTGGGTGACACTGGTTGTTGGGGTGCGGTTTCAGCCTGGGAAGCCAGGAGAGACACTGAACACTGACGGGCTCCCTTAGGAGCTGGCCTGGGCTCCGGGCGCAAGGACCACTGTGCTGTCCCATGCCTACAGAATGGTTCCATCTCCAGCTGCAACCCCGAGGGGTCACTGTGACACTCCCTCACCTGGGTGCCTTTTTTCCCAGAATCAAGACTTAGTTTTCGTGGGAACCACACTTGGCCTCTGGAGTCCGTCTGATCTGAAGTTTATTCCACTGCAGACACTTGCAGCTCGTTGATCTCATTTATAGGACGGCTGTTCCTCCCTGGTTTCTAAGCCTGGCTTTCCATCTCCCAAGTGGGAGTGATAATAGTATTTACTTCGTGTGATTGTGAGAGACAGCCCCCTAGACTGCTGTCACATGTCTTAAAGTCATGGATCATCACACTCTTTCAAGTTGACCCCATCTTCAAAATCAATGCCAAACGATATTTGAAATTGAAGGACATAGAAAGATAAGAAGGTCCCTAGTATAACTGTGTGTCTTGCCAGACTGTAACCAGCAGCAAATGGGGCAGTTAGAACCCACCCCACCCACACCCACGTACTTGGCTGTAGCTTGGCCTTTTTCTAGAATGGGTGTGATTTATAATCCAGTAATTCCATTTCTAGGTGTAGACCTTGGTTCTCAAAGTGTGGTCCCCAGACCAGCCTCCTCAGCAAGGCCTGGAAAGTTTGAAATGCAACTGTGTTTGAAATGCATATGTCATCCCCACACATCCACCTCCCCCAGACCTAAAGACCTAGAACTCCAGGGGTGGGGCCTACCATCTGTGCTTTAACAGGCCCTCCAGGCGATCCTGTTTGTGGTCAAGTTTGAGAAGCAGTACGCAAACTCTTGCCCGTACCCGCTGAGAGCCATGTTCATAATGGTGGTGTTTATGATTGCAAAACCGAGAATCAACACAAGTGCCCGGGAATGGTGGACGCACATGTAGACAGCGGAATGCTCATGCGGCAGAATTCTGTGGAGGAGTGGGAACTGAGGCACTGAGATCTCAAATCAGTGGTGAAACCAAGAATCAAGTCATAGAAGAAATGGATGGTGTGGTCCCATTTACATAAAGTTCCAAATCAGGCAGCAGGAAGCCACGTATTGCTTAAAGACGGGTAGGTGGTAAAACCGTAAAGAGGAACAAGAACATGGTTCTCATGAGCCTCAGGATGGAGGGACCCTGGGGGGAGAGGTAACAGCAGGAAGGTGATGCGGGAGGTTATATGGAGTGTCTTACATACCAGGATTATGTGTTTTCTTTTCTTTTTCTTTTTTTTTTTGGATTATGTTTTCTTAATTCAGGTAGTTGGTTCATGCACTATCACTGTTATTCATGTTTGATAAACTCCTGTGAATGGGAGATACAAAGAAATGAAAACAAAAAACCCATGAGGAAGGTGAAGCTGGAGGCTAGCCGGTACAAATGTGTAGCCAGGCTCCTGGCATGACCACCCCGGGGTTCCCTGGGGAGCTGCGCTCCAGACCTTTCTGAAGTTTGTTATAGAGAAAAATGGCAGCAGGTGCTTGTTGAAAACATGGCCAGGAGGATTTTATTCAAGCCTATCACTGTAAGGGGGAGAGATTGAGGTCAGGGTAATATATGAGGAGGACATGTGGGGATTATATAGACAGCCAGAAGGGTGAGGGAGAGGAGGGAGAATTACTAAGAGCAGGTTAGCATCAAGGGGGCCAGGGGAAGGAACTTGATTAGCTCTCAACAGTGAGGGGATTCTGGATGAATAAAATATAAATAGCTTCTCACCACGATACAAAGGAACTATTAAAACTTAGGTATATTATAAAGCCCATTCTCATATTTTCTTCTCATCAGGTGGTTTGTTTTCTTGTCAAGTGTTGAGAGTTCTTTATATATTCTGGGCATAAGTCCTTTGACAAATATATGTTTTGCAAACATTTTCTCCCAAATGATGGCTTGTTCTTATTCTCTTAATGGTCTTTTTGAAAGATTGGTTGTTTTCAATTTTGATGAAGTCTAGTTTATCAATGGTTCTTTTATGAATTGTGCTTTGGGAGCCATATCTCAGAAAACATTGCCTAACCCACAGCCACAGAGATTTTTCTCCTGTTTTCTTCTTGAAGTTCTGTGGTTGTAGGTTTTGCATTTAGGTCTATGATCCATTGTGAGTTAATTTTTTTATATGGTGTGGGATATAGCTACAAGCTATTTTATGTGTGTACATGTATGTCCAGTTGTCCCAGCACCATTTGTTTAAAAGCTTATCTTTCCACAGCATTGCCCTTGCACTTTTGTCAAAAATCAGTTGGCCATACAGAATGTCAGTTTATTTCTGAAATACATATTCTGTTCTATCGATCTCTTTCTCCATTTTTACACCAGCATCACATTGTTTTGGTTACTGAAGCTTTTTAAATGAATATTGAAATCAGGTAATGTTAGCTCTCCAACTTTGTTCTTCTTTTTCAAAATCACTTTGACTATTCTAGGCATATTTAGACCATTTATATTTATTGTGTTTGTTAATATAACTAAGTTTGAGCAGATCATTTTGCTACTAGTTTTCTGTTTGACTAATCTGTCCTTTATTTCCTCTTTTCTCTGTTCCTACCTTTTTTTGAAGTAATCAAATTATTTTTTTATGATTCTATTTATCTCCTTTGTTGGTTTTTTAAGTATGCCTATTTTAGGGCTTATATCATACATCTTTAACGAATCAAGTCTACCTTGAAGTGGTAGTATGTGACTTCATGTTTAAACAAGAACCTCACAACTGTATGCTTCCAAACCATATCCTTCCATTTCTCCCCTCCTGGCCTTCATGCTATTTTTCTTTTTTAGAAGTTTTAATTTATTTAGTTGAGAGAGACAGAGAGAGCACACTAGCAGTGGGGGGAGGGGCAGAGATAGACAGAGAAGCAGACTCCGCCTGACATGGTGCTCGATCCCAGGACTCTGGGATCATGACCTGAGCTGAAGACAGAACTGAGTGAGCCACCCAGGCTCCCTCCTTCGTGCAATTTTTGTCATGAATTTTAATTTGATTTATATCATAAACCCCAAACATATTGTTCTTATTATTTTTGTTTGGTCATATGTCTTTTAAAGATATGTACATTATTCTAAAAAAGTATAGTAACCATTTCTGGCTTAGATTTCTTTCTGTAGGTTTGGATTTCCATTCAGTATCATTTTCCTTCTGGCAGAAGGACTCTTTAATATTCTCTGTGGCTCTGATCTGCTGGTGATGAATTCGTTCACTTTTATGTCTAAAAAAGTCTTTGTTTGCCTTCATTTGTTAAAAAGATATTTTAGCTAGGTACAGAATTCTAGGTTGATGTATTTTTTCCCCCTAGTATATAAGAAAGGTTATTCCACTATCTTCTTCTTTGTATTGTTTCTGATGGGAAATCTGCTATGAATTTCATCTTTGCTCCTCAATGTGTAACATGTACTCTGGCTGCTTGAAACACTTTCTCTCCATCACTGGTTTTGAGCAATTTGATTAAAATGGGCCTTGATGTAGTTTATGTTTCTTATGTTTGGGTTCATTGAGCTTCTTGGGTTTTTGGGTTCATCGTTCAAGTTTGGGAAATTTTTATCTTTATTTCTTTAAATATTTCTTTCTGTTCCTTTCCCACTCTCTTTCGTGAGCTCTGTGAACCTATGGTATTAGGCTGACTGAAGTTGTCCATCTTTGATGAAACATGACCTGCAGACCATGACAGAATTCTTTGATTCCGCTTTCTTTAGGAGCCCAAGCTCAGCCTGTGTAGCCAGTACGAGGAGAAGGTGCGCCCCTGCATCGACCTCATCGACTCCCTGCGGGCGCTGGGCGTGGAGCAGGACCTGGCCCTGCCCGCCATCGCCGTCATCGGGGACCAGAGCTCGGGCAAGAGCTCGGTGCTGGAGGCTCTGTCGGGGGTCGCCCTCCCCAGAGGCAACGGTAAGGACTTGTGTTCTGTATTAGTCAGCTCAAGCAGCCGTAACAACATGCCTCAGACTGGGAGGCTGAAACAACAGAATCTTATTTCTCACAGTTCTGGAGGCTGGGAGTCCAAGACCTAGGTGTTGGCAGGGCTGGTTTCTTCCAAGGCCTTTCTCCTCGTGCAGGTGGCCATCTTCTCATTGTGTCCTCACATGACTTTTACTCTGTGTGCACATGTCTGGGGTCTCTTGTCTTTTTTTGTATGGATGCCAGTCATATTGGTTTGGACTCCACTCTTAGGACCTTATTTAACCTTAATTACCCTTTTAAAGAAAGGCCCCATCGCCAATACAGTCGTATTGGGGGTTAGGGTTTCAACATATGAATATGGGGAGGATGTGATTCAGTCCATAGCCCCCTCGTGTTGAACATCTTTGTGGATTGCATGTAACCTGCACTTTGTGGCAGGCCTAAATGAATGTACTGGGGCCCCCGAAACCACGTGCATGTGGGGGTCTTTCCTGAGCCCCTTCTCTAGAAGCGACCCTCCAAGTGGGAGGTAAAGATTGGTGCTCTGGTCAGTGGTGCTGTTAGAGTGCCACGGCCAAGGGATCCACGAGGGCTCAAGGGAAGGGGACAGACCCGAGATGGGCCTTTGAAATATAGGTCAGAGGTAGAGGAGGGTGGGATCTGGAAGTTTACAGCAGGGGGGTTGTGGTGAGGGGCCCTGGTGAGAGCAGTACGCATTCCTGATGGTAGTGGACGGTGTATCCTGGGGGATAATAGAGGACATTTGCCTGCGTTTGGCGGTTTCCCATGGTCGCATGCCACCCAAGTGGATGGCCAAACACTGAGATGCAGCAAGAAACCTAGAGGGGTGGCTTTCAAGCATTAGTGAGCCAACGATTACCGGGGCTGCGTACACAAGATGCCTATTTCTGAGGCCACCTTGGACATAATGCATCCACGTATCAGAGAACGAGACCGGAAAGTTTTAGCAGTCTACCCAGATGATTATGGAAAAGTTGAAGGCTACCCTCTAGGACCCTTAAGAACAGAGTATAGGACTGATGTGGATGTGGCCTCCAGGGATTGTTACGAGATGTCCTCTGGTGCTGAAGCTTAAGAAGCTCCTGAACGAGGACGAGTGGAGGGGCAAAGTCAGTTACCAGGACTTCGAGATGGAGATTTCAGACCCTTCGGAGGTGGAAGTGGAAATCAATAAAGGTGAGTGCCCCGTGTTCGTTCGTCATCACCTACTTGGACGTCTGGTCACCCGTGTGAAGTGGGAGGGGTCTGTCTGTCACTGTTTCTCCCCTTCCCTGGCTGGGCCCATGCTGCTCCCCTGGGAACCCTCCCTCCCAAGTCTGCATCAGGCCCCAGCTCCCTTGTCACTTCTCTTCTTTGACCCCCGTTAAGACCAGCACTTGGGACAAAATCTGACCTCAGCCAATTATTGCTTAGTTTGTGAGTAAGTATCTGAGAGTAATGTGAATTTTGAAAGTTAAACAAGGAGCGTCTGTCCCTCTCAAGGGCTTTTCCTCTCCACATATCCGATGGAGGAAGGATGGGGTGTGGGGCAGGGGAAGCCCTTTCCCTGTTCACCTGGTGAAAAGGCATTCTGGGCTATCCTCGAACCCTCTTTAGAAACTTTTCCTGGGCCTTTCCTCCACGAGTGAAACATATGTGTGTGCGTAATCCTAGCTTAGGCTGACGGATGGTGGGTCCCAGTGAATGCAAACCACACGGGTCATTCTGCCGAGTTGTAGCATCTGAAAGGAGAAATACCACTTGACGTCGGTCAGGACCCGTAGTGACCCCTTGGCTTGCTAGGACTGAGCGAGGTGAATACATAGCCTTCTCCATGTTGACTTGCCTTGCTTCCTAGTTTGTCACAATTGAGGTTCAATCATTTGAGGAGGGTACAAAAGTACGATAACCTCATATTCAGCAGCAGAAAAGAATGAGTTTGGCTTTTATTGAAGGTAGAGGCACTAAGTCGCATTTATAGACCGTTTGACCAAAGTTGAAGGATGTTTGATAGTCAGAATGTTACTGTGTGATTGTTGGGGTCAGGCTGGCTCCTGGGATAGAAAACTCAAAACCACCGTGTGTATCATTTGGCCCTTTCTGCGTAACTGATCGCAAAACCTAAGGGCTTTGATCTGTTTGTTTCTCGTGATTCCGTGGATCAGTGGGCAGGTCTTTCCCGCCCATCTGGCTTGGCTGGGGCCGGCAGTCTAGGGGGGCCTGGGTCACCTCCCCAAGCCCAGAGCTGGGATGACCAGGCCTTCTCTCCATGTGGTGGGCCTCCTCCTCTGGGAGGCCAGGCTGGGCTCTTTACACGAGGGGCGGGAGGTTCCCGGCAGCAAGGGAGGAGGGGCCCGCATGCTCAAGTTCTCAGTCTCTCCTGGGGTCCGTTCTGTGATGTCCTGTCAGCCAAAGGGGGTCACATGGGTGAGCCCAATGTCAAGGGGCCACTGTCTGGAGGGGAGAAGGTCGCCCTGTAGGGGAGTGTGCATACAGTGATAGAGGGAATCTAGAGGCCATTTGGGGACGCTGGATGCTAACACGGGTGGTTTAAGCGACCTGCCCGTTTTATTTGTCTCTCGCGTAGACATCTGGAGGCAGGCAGAACAGAGCTGGTTTGGGGGATCCAGTGTCAGGAACCAGACTCCCACGTTGTTTCTCCGTTGTGTGTGGCCATCACCTCCAAGGCTGCCTGCTGTAGTCGGAGAGCCCCCGTCCCAGCCAGAGGGACACCAGCACAGGGCTTCTCCTGCCTCTCCAGCAGACTTTCTGGAGGTTGCCTGTGCTTTTGTCACACTTACCCCATGGGCCAGACTTAATCTCACGGCCACATGTCCAGTAAATGGATTTGGGGGCACAGATAGCACATGATGGCATACACGCCATTGTTGTTGTCACTCCCGTCCCCAGCTCCTGACTGCTTTAAAACAGGCCAAAGGGGCATTCTAGGTGTAGAAAGGAGTCCAGTGGTATTAGCTAACAATTTGATGAAATACATTTATATCTTTTTTTTAAGATTTTATTTATTTACCTGAGAGAGAAAGAGAGAGAGAGAAAGAGCGTGAGCAGGGGGAGGGGCAGAGGGAGAAGCAGACTCCCCACTGAGCAGGGAGCCCAACCTGGGACGCAATCCCAGGACCCCAGGATCATGACCCGAGCTGAAGGCAGACGCGTACCAACGGAGCCACCCGGGTACCCCCAAAATATATTTATATCTTGAAATTTTCATCATTAAGGAGAAAGGAGCAAAATGAAATCCCATATTGGAATACCAATGCTCATCAGTTCTTCACCAAGAGAAATTGCCCTCCATGAGTTCCCAGATCGTGTTTCAAGAGTTCCCAGGTGTTTTTATTTGCTTTAATTTTACTTTGTTGTTAATTTCCTAGTGGCATCAATGGGAAGATGTAGGTGTGACAGTGGGAAGAACTCAGGTCTGCCCAGCTCTGGGCTGGTGTGGGGGGTGATCTTGAGAGATGTTTTCACTAGATGTTTTCTCTCTGGAGACAGTTCCGGCCTGGCCAGGAAAATACTGAGTTCTCCTTTGAGGTTCCTTTTAGCTCCAGAAAAGGGAGTCTGCTCCAGATAGCCCTCATGCCTGACTCACGCAGGGAGGATTTGCTGTGGGGACATGCTTCCACTCCAAGCTCTATTGAGTTTTTCTCATTTCCCCCTTCCCTAGCCCAGGATGCCATTGCCGGGGAAGGGCAGGGGATCAGTCATGAGCTAATCACCCTGGAGGTCAGCTCCCCTCATGTCCCGGATCTGACCCTGATTGACCTCCCTGGCATCACCAGGGTGGCTGTGGGCAATCAGCCGGCCGACATCGGACGCCAGGTAAGGTCTCGGTCCGGGCGGTGGAGCGGTGCCCCAGACAGCAGCGGGCTCAGGGCTGCGTTGGGAGAGTGGACATCGGGAGGTGTGAGGGGGGTTGGGAGAGCGCGGTGGGCTCCGTGGGCTCCATCTGACTTGGTGGGAGTCAGATGGAGGCGTTCTGGGGAGCGTGAGGCAAACAGGCAAAACCGTAAATCGATTTTACGTGTGTGGGATTGACATGGTGACCCATTTTTGGTTATTAGTTACATTTTGTGGCAAATCTAGGCCGGTGTGTATTAGGAAGGGGTTTTATGTGGGGAGGGGAAGTATGAGAAACAAGTATAATGACATTTTCGTCCTGGCGAATGTTACCCAAAGGATTACAGGTTCAGGGCACGGTTGAGCACTCCTTGGCATCTTGTTTTTCCCCGTGGTTATCAGCTGCTGAGTCTTAGGAGACAGTTCATGAGCTGAGATCGGGCGGTTTCCCATCCCCCACACTCCACCCCCTGACCGCCAGGGCTCCGTTCCTGCCACGGAGAACTCAGTTTCTCGTAACTCTGGCGTGGGCAATGCCACCAGGCTCGTGCTGCGGGCACATTTCTGTGGGGGAGCTGCCCCTGGGACTCTGAGGTCCCGCAGCAAGTTCAGGGTCAGGACCTGTCCCGGCTCTCATACGCTCTCATTTTCCTGCAGAGCAAGCAACTCATCAGGAAGTACATCTTTAAGCAGGAGACCATCAACTTGGTGGTGGTCCCCTGCAATGTGGACATCGCCACCACAGAGGCGCTGAGCATGGCTCAGGAGGTGGACCCCGATGGAGACAGGACCATAGGTGAGAGGGGGGGAGAACCTAACAACCATAGGTGGTAACCTGCACTTTGCAGTGGGCTCAGCAAATGAGGCCGGGGTCTTGGCCGGACCTGTGCTTCTCCAAGCGTGGGCCACGCCCCACCCGCTCCAGAAAGAACTGGAGGGTGTTTAGCAATGCAAGACCCTCGACCAATCTCCAGGGCAGGGCCTGAGAACATGCATTCTAAGATTTGCCTCGGGAAGGGGGTTCTGCTGCACGGGGAAGTTTGTGAACCAGCACAACAGAGCATGAATGCTTCCACTGGGCAGCAAGAACATTGAAAGGCCATTACATGTCACTGTGTCTCTGGCATGAGGGCCAAGACCTGGGTCCAGCAAACCCCCATAGCCACTCACGGGAGCATGTGGTCTTTGCGGAGCCCGAGCTGTGGTTCTGTCCCCGGCCAGGGGCTCTGCCCACACGGGGGTCCTGCGGGGCCTGCTGTGTGCCCTCCAGCAGGCTGAGAGGGAGCGGTGAGTGGTCTCTCATCAAAGGCTCTGGCTTGCAGGGATCTTGACGAAGCCTGACCTGGTGGACAGAGGTACTGAGAGCAAGGTGGTGGACGTGGCCCAGAACTTGGTCTGTCACCTGAAGAAGGGCTACATGATCGTCAAGTGCCGGGGCCAGCAGGACATCCAGAACCAGGTGACCCTGGCCGAGGCTCTGCAGAAAGAGAGAGTCTTCTTTGAGGACCACCCACATTTCAGGTACCCTGGCCGCGTTTTCGCAAGGGTGGACTGAAACCTGGGGCCTTGGTTTTTCCTGGGGGAAAGGGTTGCTGTCCAAAAGCAGACGTTCGGAGTGTATGTATGAGTGTGTTTGCACCTTGACAATGACCGTGGGGTTTGCCTGGAAGACTAAAAGAGGAATTGACAAAGTATAGCAAAAAATACCTCTAAAAGATCAGATAAGGAGGGAATTTGCTACAGTCATTTCTCTGGTATGGTACTGCTACCAGAATAAAAACATAAATACCTCAGAATGGAAGAAAAACATCAGAAAGCCCAGAAATTGACCCCGACCCATATATCTGATATGTGATGAATGTGGCCTTTCAACTCACGGGCCCCATCAGTTTGGTTATCTATCAGCGGCACGGGGGGAAATTGTCGATTTTATGTGCAGTTTACCACAATTTAAAAAATTGACAGATGTGGAGACTGGCGCCTACCTATGAGCGTACTCTCACAAATAGCCATGTACACCCATGGTTCCTGCTGCCCTTTATCCAAGAAAGTCCTTTAAAATATAAAGAATCCTGCCATAACTCAGCAAACACAGATTGGGGTAGAGCGAGAATAGGCCTTCCTTCCTCCAAGCAGCTCGTGGTTTAAGTTCTCGTCTTGGGGAAGGGGTGCCCCCGACATCGGTGTATTTTTGTGAAGCCCTGTATCGCGTAGACTTGCACGTGTATTACGCACAGAAGGGGGTGTGTGTTATGAAAACACATTTGTAGGTTGACCACGTGTATTTTTATAAAGACCAGTTTTATAGTCGGGTATCGTGAGATACACTTAATGTATCAGCTGGAAGGGATCACCTGTACCAATTTTTTTTTAAGTAGGCTCCACGGCCAGCATGGAGCCCAACGTGGGGCTTGAACTCACAACCCGGAGATCAAGACCTGAGCTGACAGCAAGAGTCGGATGCTCAACCGGCGGAGCCACCCGGGTGCCCCTGCACCATTTTTTAAATTAAGCTTTTAATTTTAATTCCAGTTAGTTAACATATAATGTTAATGCGTTTGAGGTGTAAGATATAGTGATTCAACACTTCTGTACAACTCTGTACCGTTTTCAGAGTATCCGAAATAGCGACAATTCCGTCATTACTCCGTGCGAGCCTGTTCTAAACGTCTGTTGCGTACCAGTGACACGACATCCTGTCCAACTGGAAGTCACTTGACTTCCCGCCGCAGAAGCTGACTTGCATTTTCTGGCCGCACCGAGGTGGACATATGCGTTGTCTTCTCCTCTCTGTCTGCAGGGTTCTCCTGGAGGAAGGAAGGGCCACAGTCCCCTGCCTGGCGGACAAGCTGACCTCTGAACTCATCTCGCACATCTGTGTAAGCACGTGCAGAGCTGTCCGTTTTCTAAATAGAACCCCCCAAACCCAAAGCTCCACCATGTGGGCTGACTGACCCACTAACGGATCTCCTGGGGATTGCGCGAAGGTGCAGGCTTGGGTTCCGTGGGTGTCGAGGGCTGCTTGGGATCCTCCATTTCCAGCAAGTTCCCAGATGGTGTGGACGCTGCTCGTCAGAGGACCACACGTTGGGTGGGAGCTGATCGACGATATCCACTTGACCTAATTAAAAATTAAAATCTTACAGGCACTGCGCCAACTTTTCCTTTCTCCTTACGAGCCGCTGTCATACGGTGTTGGTCATTGTAACGATCACGTGTTTCATGGCTTGGATCTCTCTGTGGTTCTTTTCCAAATTTGTCTAGACAGAATCTCTTGCGGTTTCCCATCTGTGATCCCTAAAAACGATTTCTTTGCACACATCTCTGTTGTATTTTGTGCTTGATAATTCCAGTGTCCGAAGCCTTGGTGCACTGGGTTCCGCTGGCCATCCCCCACGATGACCTGGGTTAGGGTTTTGACTTGGGGCCTGTCTGTTTTGGAACTGGATCTGTGGGTATTCATGGAAGCCCAGGTTCAAAAATCAGTCTCTCCAGGGAGAGGCAGGTTTTGCTTCTGCCAGCCCCTCAGAAGGGCGTCCTGCCTGAACCACTTTAGATTCTCAGCTTGAGGTTTTGGGGGACCCCTCAGGGAGTGCAAATTCGGGCAGCAGACCTGCTTAAGGGCTGGCTTGTGGTTACAGACTTTCTGTCGAGATTTTATGTTTTTCCGCTCAGCTCCGGGTTCAGGCATCCCATGCAGTCCCCAGGAATGGGGAGGGAAGGCAGGGTTGTTCCTAGCTTACTCACATAGAGCGTGGCTCTTTGCGGTCCGAGCTTTATATAGAAAGAAGGTGCTGGCTCATTAGATTCCCTGCCTCGAGCAAGCCCGCCCAGATTTATTCTTTGCCCCAGCCAAGTCAGTGGTTGACTCTCAGATCGTTCCCACTGCCACTTTTTCAAAGCCCACCAGACGAGTGGCTCTTTCTAATCTGCCTGCAGAGTGGATGTAATGTGATCACAGAAGGAATCGCTCCAGCGTTGCTCTGATGGGGGCAGGCAGCTCGCGCAGTGGTCGCCTCAGCGCGTCCCCGAGGCTGTCCCCTGGGGAGTGGGGATGCAGGGAGGGCTGGGGGGCACTGGCACCTGCTAACATGCCCCCCTCCATCTTCTCTCGAGAGGAAGCCAGGCAGTCAGGCACACCTTACAGAAGGACGCCTGGCAGCTCCTTCTCCTTCCCTGTCTGTACTCACGTCTGTGCATTTTCTCCTGTCCTTAGAAAACTCTGCCCCTGTTAGAAAATCAGATAAAGGAAAACCATGAGAAGATAACGGAGGAGTTACAAAAGTACGGCTCAGATGTGCCTGAAGACGAGCACGAAAAAATGTTTTTTCTGATAGACGTGAGTATTGCCCATCACGTCAAGTCAGGGAATCACACGTCTTTGTCCAAAAAGGGATCTTGTGCCTCACGCACCTTCTTGCTCCCCAAAAGCTGACCCAGGCGCGGTCTGCCCGCTCGGCATCAAAGAGGGCCTGGGGCGGGGGAACGTGGGCAAGGACTGACAGGTGTCACGCATGCTCCCCACAACCCCGAGGCAGTCGGGGCAGGTGCAGGGGTCTGTCACCCCTGCACGGTGACAAGGAGTGACTCGCCCGCCCTCAGCCTCCCTGCGACCTCCAAACGTCCTCACTTGTGTTTGGCATATCTCCACTTATACTTATGTTCTCCTTCTTGACAGAAAATTAATGCCTTTAACCATGCCATCAACTCCTTAATCGAAGGGGAGGAATCTGTGGGAGAGGACGAGAGTCGGCTGTTTACCAAAATCCGAACCGAGTTCCACAAATGGAGCGCTGTGATTGAGAAGAGTTTCCAAAAAGGTGAGTTCGAGGCGCCGCCGTCGACCTGGTGAGTGGGCTGGAGTGGGGGGCCGCCGGGGAGCAGGGTGTGGCTGGTCACGATGCCAGTGCAGGGGTGTGGAATGTGGAAGCCACGTGTGCTCTGGCCCACTCGCTGAACTCGGGCCAGCAGGTGTCAGCTGCAGATTTCAGAGGACACCTGGAGAGGACATGCCGGGGATTGGCCCGGGCCACCCAGGCGTCAGCCAGAATCAGCCCTCCCTTCACAGTAGCGGGTCAGCATGGCACCTGCCACGTGCTCTCTGTGGCCTGGGGGGGGGATGAGGCTGCCTGTGTCTTGGTCAGGTGGCCACGGCCTTGAAGCCTGTGTGGTGTATCTCAGCGATTTTGTAGCTGTGGCAGCGACGCAGAGGAAATGAAACACAGCTAGGAACCACCTTGCAGCGCCAAATTCTCAAGAGTCCGAGAAAGGTAGGAAGTGTGACCTGAGGTTTATTTTTTGGTATTTCAGGAAGCTTAAAGTACATCCTGTACCGACCAGTGATAAAGCTGCAGTGGCTGAGGGACATTTTAAGGAACTTTGCATTTTTTCAGGCAGCTTGGTGGGTTCTTCTTTCAGCTGACCTGACGTTCCATGGACCACTGTCCTTGGCTTTGAGTCATGAACGTAGGAGGATAAGTCATGCATTTTTTACATAATTCAAAGGCCACACCTCCCAGTCCTGTTTGTCCCTTGGCCGAGGCATGGAGGGCAGGACGAGATAAATAACAGCGTTCCTTGTTGGAAAAATGGGGCGGTCCTTTGCCCCGTGCGCACAGCTCGCGTGCTGCCTACCGGAGCTAAACCCACAGCCGGTTGTTGAACACCTGCTGTGTGGTGTGTTCTCCCGTCAGGGAAGGACCACTGTCCCTTTCAGGGAGGACAACAGGCCTGACCTCCAGCAACCCCCTCATGCGTTGCTCAGCAAGCCTGTGACAGCACACAGCCCATGAGAAAATAGCTCCTTTTTTTAAGATGCCGGATTCCTCCCAACAAATGATCGGTTGCAAATCACTGGGCACCCACATGCAAGAAAATGAATTTGGACCCCTAATCACCCCTTACACAAAGACAAACTCAAAATGGATCAGAAACCAAAATGTGAGCCCTAAGGACTCTAAAACTTTCAGAAGAAAATGTAGATTCGAATCTTCACGACCTTGCATCAGGCAGAGGTTTTTAGGCAGGACCCTACAGCACGGACGACCAACGGAATAACAGAAGAGGTGGGCTTCATCGAGGTTAAAAACCCGTGTGTGTCAAAGGGCACCACCCGCCACAGGACAGGAGAAAATATTTGCAAATCACACATCGGATGAGGGCCCAGAACCCAGACTATACAAAGAACTCGTAGGATTCAACAACAAAAAGACGAATCCAAATTAAAGATGGACAAAGGATTAGAATTTCTCCAAAAGAAGACACACAAATGGCTCATGGGCGCAGGAATAGAGGTCCCCCGTCAGTAGCCATCGGGCAACGCAAATGAATCCACAGGGGAGCCCAGCTCACACCCCTGGGACGGCCAGCACGTGCTCACGTACCCATTACTGGTCAGCTAGGATTCTCATCCCAAGGACCAGGGGCCTTAAGCCACAAACCTATTTTCCTACAACTTTGGAGGCTGGAAGTCCGAGATCAAGGTGCCAGCACGTTTGGATTCTCCCGACGCCGCTCTCCTTGGCTTGTGGATGCCCCCTTCCCCCTGTGTCTTCCCGTAGACTTTCCTGTGTGGATCTGTGTCCTGCTTCCTTCCTATAAGGACACCAGTCAGGTTGGATCTGATCACCTCTGGAAAGGTCGTACCTCCAAACGCAAGCACGTTTCTGGGGTGCTAGGGATTAGGGCTTCAAATGTATCAATTGCGGGGAGCTGCAACTCAGCCTTTAACAGCAGGCAGTGGACGATGATTCAGCCTTGGGAGGGCGTGAGCACTGAGCATGCCCCCACATCCATGAACCTTGAAGCATCATGCTGAGTGAAGGAAGTGGGACACAAACAGCCACAGGAGCTGTGATTCCCTTGATACGAAATGTCCAGAACAGGCAAATCCCTAGAGACAGAAAGTAGACGAGTGCTTTCCAGGGGCCGCAGGGGGTGGGGAATGGAGAGTGTGTGCTCATGGGCACAGGGTTCCTTGGGCTGATAGGAGGGTTTGAGAATTAGCTGGTTGCACAGTGTTGTTCGTATCGGGAGATGGTTGCACGATGTCGTTACTATACTAAAAATCACTGAACTTACACTTTACTAGGGTGAATGTAACCGTGTGTGAATTATATCTCAATTTAAAAAAAAAATGCCTATGAGTAAATATCTCCCGACCAAAAGAGGAGACCCAGACCACGGTTCATGGTTAGTTCTTCGAAAAGATCCGTCTGAACGTCCCCCAGCAGAGACACGCTCCACAGTCCGGTTTGTTGAGAATAAAAAGAATTCTGAAAGTATAAAGAAAAAACAAAGTATTTCATGTAGCGAACAGTGATCTTACGTACCTGGTGACTCTGTTACCTTGTCTGATTTATGAATGTATTCTGCTCCTGCTACTGTGGATACATGGATACATGATGTGACGACGATTCTGGATGGTGATATAGTTTCTTTGGTAAACATCTATAGAAGTTCTTCCCCAAGAGGAAATTCCTGCCTCCCCTTCCTTCCTCCTGGCTTGTGCAGTTCACGGCCGTCTGGCCCCACACCCTGGCTGCACACTAGCCATCTGGAGAGGACTTACGGAAAATGGTCCTGAGATCTGTTTTTTTATTGCAGTCCCTGGATTTCTTTTCAATTGGCAAAGCAGGTTTGATTTTTTTTTCCCTTACCTCTCTGTGTTTTCAGAAAGTCCAGGATGGTATTGTGTTTAAAAAGATCCACGAGGTTATTTTTTTTTAAAGATTTTATTTATTTATTCGACAGAGATAGAGACAGCCAACGAGAGAGGGAACACAAGCAGGGGGAGTGGGAGAGGAAGAAGCAGGCTCATAGCAGAAGAGCCTGATGTGGGGCTCGATCCCAGATCGCCAGGATCACGCCCTGAGCCGAAGGCATACGCTTAACTGCTGTGCCACCCAGGTGCCCCCCACGAGGTTATTTTTGTAAAATAACTCAGAACTCTTCTTTTCTAGGTTACAAAGCTATATATAAACAAATCGAGAAATTTGAAAATCGGTATCGTGGCAGAGAGCTGCCAGGGTTTGTCAATTACAAGACGTTCGAGATTATCATAAAACAGCAAATCAAAGAGTTAGAAGAGCCCGCTGTCGACATGCTGCACACGGTTACTGGTGAGTTTGTGCTTTTGCTTTTAGGCCAGGGAAAGGCTTGAACCCAAACCAGTGCTGAACTCCATAGCTCTCCTCCTGGGGGGGTTGCCACCATCCAAGAACCCAGTTAATTCTCTGATTCTCTGGACACCAACTGGGTGTTCAACATTTCGATTAAGTTCTGACACTGAGTCAGCACCCATCTTCCAGCTTAAGGGTTCGACCCCCCAACGACTGCCCCCCACTTTAGACCGTGCTTCGGATGGACAGGCTAGAAATTGGAGTTGCCACAGCCCCCTCCTCAGGGTCTATAATTTGCTAGAACAGCTCACAGAACTCAGGAACACACTTTACTTATCTCTACTGGTATATTTGGAAGGATGTACTTACCTTTGCCAGTTTACTCTAAAGGATGTGAATGAAAGAGAGACATAGGGGAGGTGTGGGAGGGTCCCGAGGGCAGGCGCTTTTGTCTTGTGGAGTTTGGCGGGAGGGGGCTCCATCCTCTTGGCATGTGGGTGTGTTCACCAACCTGGAAGCTCTCCGAACCCTATCATTTAGGGCATTTAAAGGAGGCGTAATCAGTTTTCACGAAGACATAACCAATTATGAGCTCCGTCTCCAGCCCCTCTCTCCTCCCCAGAGGTGGCGAGGTGAGACAGTGCGTTGGAGATGAGGCTGAAAGTTCCAGGCGTCTCATCCAGGCTTTATCTTGCTGGTGACCGGCCCCTATCCTGAAGCTGTCCAGGGCCCACCAAGGATCCCCTCGTTAGGACAAGAGATGCTGCTGTCACCCAGGAGATTCTGAGGGATTTAGGAGCTCCGTGTCAGGAACCGGGAGCACGGACGAGATACGTATTTCTTACCGTCCACACCTCCAGGTGGCTCCACAGCCGTGATTCCTTGACAGACCAAAATACTCCATTTATCTGAAACCTGTAAGGATGAAGGTCGACAGCTAAATAGCTTCACTGTGTGAGCGTGCTGAGCGTTCTGGAGCGCTGTGTGAATCTAGGTGGCCTGACTGTGTCACGGCAGGTGGGAGGGGGTCAGCAGCCTCGGAGGAGAGCCGCAGCCCTCTGCTCCCTTCTCCCGTAACTGCCAGGCCCTCTGGTTTCCAGGACGCTCACGGAATCTCCATTCTTTGTCCCCACGATGGCTGACACCATATTGTCACTCCCGCCTCAACTGTCTCCTTTCAGCAAGAAGTAATAATCCTTCATGGACCCATGAACCCGTAGAGTTTGGGGACAGTCCCAGGACAGCACCTTAAGAGATGTATTTCTAATACATCTTTATTCAAATACAGTTTTACCGTTAGTCTTAATAATTCTGTATCAAAATTGGTCATCGTGTCGTGGTGAGCCGTTTTGCACTCTTACTTTACTCCCAAAGAAAATTTGTAGTGCTTAGAGCCTTATAGTCATAGAAAAAAACTTTAAAACCCATGTGTATAGATACTTACCTACTTCTGTTTCAGAAAGATGTGATATGGAGTCAATAAAAGACTTTCAGGGCACCTGGGTGGCTCCGTCGGTTGAGCGTCCGACTCTTGGTCCTGGCTCAGATCTTGATCTCAGGGTCATGAGTTCGAGTCCAGTGTTGAGCCCCACGCTGGGTGTGGAGCCTACTTGAGAAAAAAAATTTCAAGCATTAAGATGCTGCCCATCATGTTAGGATAAGATTCTGTGAGGAAGTCAGATAGAAATAGGAGGAGTTTCAAAAATAAAAAGAAATAATGTAAATTTTCTGATTGAATAAGGACATGTTCATATTTTGTTTTCAAATGGATATCCTGGACATTTAGGGCCCATCGATACATTTGAGCGTGCTGTGTCTTACTATAAGATATTAATGTATTTATAACCTACCAGAGATTACATTCTTTGCAACTATTTCTGCTTAGGATGAAAAAAATTTTTTTAAAGATTTTATTTACCTGAGAGAGAGAGAGAGCACGGGCGGGAGAGGCAGAGGGAGAGAGAATCTCAAGCAGACTCCCTGCTGAGCACGGAGCCCCGACCCCGGGCTCGATCTCACAACCCTGAGGTCATGACCTGAGCCAAAACCAAGAGTCAGAGGCTGAACCGACTGCCACCCAGACGCCCCAGGATGAAAATTTTAAAAGTCAAAGAAATATGCCAGGAGATGATTAGACTTTAAAATTCTTACAGAAAGCTCTTCAGCAAAAAAGGCACGCCTCTGTCCCTGAGTGGGAAGAAGGGGCTGGAGGGAGGGGAGGAAACTTCATTTCTGGACATTTCATCCTCTTTTTTTTTTTTTGCAACCTACGATTATGAATGAATCTTGTTTTTTCCTCAGATATGGTCCAGGCTGCCTTCACAGATATTTCAAAAGCAAATTTTGATGAATTTTTCAACCTCTACAGAACTACCAAGGTAAAACTGACCACATGTTATTTAAAAAAAAAATGTCAGCCTGATGCTGAAAAACAGATTTCTTGGATTAAGACCATCTCGACTTTCCTGGGTATTTGGAGAAGCAAACAGTCAAGCTCATTAATTAACTTTACTAATGGTATCACCAGCGATGTCTGGTTAGAAGCAGTAAGGCAGACTGAGCGAGTGAGATGGAACATAGAGATAAAATCCTCAAAACCACGAGAACGAAGGAGACCCATAGTTCGTGTGGAACATTGTCACCTCTGAGGAAAATGGCCCTAACCTTGAAACTCATTGAGGAAGCCACGTGGGCAAATGGCATCTTCCAAGAGTGAAGAGTCAGGAGGAAGTAAGATCCCCCACTTCACGCAGTTGAGAGCCTCGTCTGCTCTAGAAACAGGGGCTCCCCCGAGGCTCAGCTCAGGTCCCTGGTACAGAGCGTGGCCTGGCCAGCTTTCGTGGTAGTCATTAATGCTCCCGGTCCGGAGGCTGGAGGTCCCAGATCAAGGTGCTCAGATCCCGTCTGATGAGGGCCCAATTCCTGGCTTGTGGTGGCTGCTTTCTCTTTGTATCCTCACGAGACAGAGAGAGACAGAGAGAGGGAGGGAGAGAGGGAGAGAGTCAAGGAGAAAGAAAGCACTCGGGTGTCTCTTCTTACAAGGGCATTGACCCCATCGGTAAGGGCTTCACTGTCATGGCCTGACCCCCTAAAGGCCAGCTGCCCCAATGCCATCACACTGGGCATTAAGCTTTCAACATATGAATTTGGGGGGACACACGTATTGCTCCCCTAACACCCAGCACCGCTGGGAAGACTGGCTTGGCCTTGCGCAGGCTGGGGAGCTGGGGGTGGGCTACGTACGCTGCCTGGGGCTCTGGAATGAGCACGGAAGTAAACGTTTGGGGTGCACCTAGCACTTGCGTCACCCTCGGTGGCCCCGAGTGTGAGCTCTGGGGAGCCCAGATATTTTCTGTGAGAGATCTACTCCCTGGCCTGGTGGCAGCTGGTTTCTCCAAACTGTAGGGACGTGAAGCGTACGGAATGGAAGGAATTTAAGTTTGACTCCACTTTTACCCCCATGAGCTCTCTGGTGGGGCATACACTCCTGATGAGATGGGAAAGCCCCCCAGAGAGAGCGAGAGAAGCTGAGACATGGGGCCGCACACAGAGCCCGCGCGGGTTCCCAGGCTCGGGGGGGGGGGGGGCTCCCGGGAGGTTCCGAGCCCCAGCCAGGGTGGGAGCCCCATCCTGGACAAGCCGGCGTGGGGTGCAGAACGGTGCCCCACGGCAGGGTGCTGTCTTGGTTCAGGGGAGCCAGTTAGCTGTGGGCCCCGCCGAGGACCTCCTTCCTCGAGCCCGTGGTTGGTTTCTGAGCAAGCTTCGCTGTGCCTCTGTGTCGCCGTAGTCCAAAATTGAAGACATTAAATTTGAGCTAGAAAAAGAAGCTGAGAAGTCCATCCGCCTTCACTTCCAAATGGAGCAGATCGTCTACTGCCAGGACCAGGTGTACCAGCGCGCGCTGCAAAGGGTCCGGGAGAAGGAGTCGGACGAGGAGAAGAAGAGCAAGAAAAAAGACAGCGTGATCGCCGAAGAAATTTCTTCAGTAAACATCTCCTTGTCTGAAATCTTCGAGCATTTGCTGGCTTACCGTCAGGTGAGTCTGCAGCCGTCTCCAAAAGGGGGTTTTCATTTCGTGTCCTTTGGCCTCCCGGTCTCTGTGTGGTGACCCCCAGGCCTCTCTGTGAGCCTCAGAGAGGCAAGCAGGGGCTGTGGCTCAGAGCCACTCACTTCTGGTGTAGACAGGCTGTGTGGCCCTGGACAAGTTACTTGACCTCTCTGAGCCTCCGCTTTCTTCTCTATAAAGCGGGATCTCCTCACAATTCTTGTGACTCTTCAGTGAGATGAGTGTGGGTAGGGCCCTTAGCTCAGCGTCAGGACGTGACGGCCACGCGCCCAGTAGAAGCCACTCACAGAGACACATGCTTCGATGGCTACTGTCCGTTTCAAATGGTCTGAAAAGCAGTCTTGTTCATGCTGGGGAAGGATGCACACCTCAGAGCCGTTGAGATAGGTCAGAATCTGGGCAGGCAAAGCAAATAATCATTTCTGGTTTACCAGATATCCCCATCAGGTCACTCTTTGGATCTTTGAAGGCTTTTCTCTAACTTGACCGTGCACACAGCTCTCCTGGGATCTGGCTGTAATACAGATGTGGATTGCAGGTCTGAGGTGGGGCCAGGATTCTGCATCTCTAATGGGATCCCAAGGGTTGCCCGCATGACTGGACAGAGACCACGCTTGAAGGAGCAGCCCCTACACCGAGGGTCAGACTCCATTGCCCACAGACCCTGGGACATGTGCCCATGTGAGTCAGGCCTGTGAAGGGCGAGTCAGGAGGCACGTGTGCACCTTGGCTTCTCCCACAGTCAGGCCTACCACCGGTCTGGCCATGTGCCTCACAGAGGCGTGGAGAAGAGGTAATGCACACACACCTAGAATCCCGAGAGGAGAAGGAGTTGATGCTGAAAGGGGTCCCCACCCACCCCCCATCCTGAGCCAGCCCTTCTCCCCAGAAGAGGTCCTTCTCTGGTTTCTTGACATCCTTTAAGGGAAATCTTCCTTCTTCCTCAGAAAAATCTCTGTTTGGCACTTAAAGCCTTCAACTGATTGGATGAGGCCCACCCTCATGATCTTAGATAATCTCCCTTACCCAGAGTCAGCTGACTGGAGATGTTAACCACAGCTACAAAATACCTCCACAGCAATACCCAAGTTAGTGTTTGATTGAATCACTGAGCGCTTTAGCTGGGCCACACTGGTCTACGAAAGTATCACACCTGGGTGAGGGTACGCTCAATTACATTGGTAAATTCTCCCCACAGATGGCCTGTTTCCTCCCACACTTGGCAGTTTGGTCTCCACTGAATTGTTGGCTTTTTGAGATTACGACAGGTGGAACATGAGATCTTGTTGTATTTTCTCTATTACAATGAGGTGGGACATGGTTTCACAGCATAAGAGTTATTTCTGTTTCCTGTTCGGGAAACTGTCCCTCCAGCGGAAATTCTCTGTAGGGCGGGGTCTCAGATCCTGGTGATTCGTGGTGCAGACACTCCAGAGTTTGTCATGTGCCTTGTGACTTTCTTTATGGCGGTTTTAGACCATGCTGGAGCTTTCTGGATTTATGGATTGGACTTAATAGTTGTTTTCTTGTGGGGGCTTCTGTGCTTTTTGTCTTACAATGTCTCCACTAACACCATTGGACTTTGTCTCTGAGATTTATAAACAAAAGTCTACAATATTTTCATCAGTATCGTATTATTTTGATGTTTATATTTACACCTGTGAGCCATTTGGAATTACTTGATGTCAAGAATGAGGCTTGCTCTTGGGGCGCCTGGGGGGCGCAGTCGTGAAGCGTCTGCCTTCGGCTCAGGGCGTGATTCCAGGGTCCTGGAATCGAGCCCCACATCGGGCTCCCTGCTCCACTGGGAGTCAGCTTCTCCCTCTCCCACTCCCCCTGCTGGTGTTCCCTCTCTCGCTGCCTCTCTCTCTGTCAAATAAATAAATAAAATCTTAAAAAAAAAAAAAAAAAAAAGAACGAGGCTTGCTCTAGATGGCTGGTGGTTGTCTAGAACCGTCACTGAAGTCCCCGTCCCGGGCCTACTGCTGCGGAACTCGGCCATGATCCATCACCCTCCTCCTCTGTGTCCTGGGGTCTTTTTCCAGATCCTGAATTCTCTGCTGCTGCTTTGCTTTTTATATGTCAGTAGCGACATGATTACATTAGCAGCTTTTTAGACGAGACTTAAATGTTTAGTGCGGCTGGTATCCTGCCCAATGCTGCCCATCTCTTCCTTCTTCTCTTCTATAGTGCAGTAAAATACACGTCACGTAACATTGACCATCTTAACCATCTCTTCGTGTCCAGGTCAGCGGCGTTAAGCACTCTCCCAGTGTCATGCAGCCGTCCCCACCGTCCACCGCCAGGACTGTCCCGCCCCAGTCCCCATGAAACACTGAGTCCCCATCCCCTCCCGACACCCCTGGAGCCCCCACTCTACCTTCTAATTCTGTGGATTTTCGTACTCTAGGTAGCTTGTGTAAGTAGACTCGTGCAATCTCTGCCTTTTCATGTCTGGCTTATTTTACTTAGCATAATGTCCTCAAGGTTCATCTTTTTTTTTAAAGAGTTTATTAATTTATTTGGCACAGAGAGAGAGAGCGCACAAGCAGGAGGAGCAGCAGGCAGAGGGAGAGGGAGAAGCAGATTCCCCACTGAGCAGGGAGCCTGACTCGGGATTTGATCCCAGGACCCTGGGATCGTGACCTGAGCCAAAGGCAGACGCTTCACCGGCTGAGCCACCCGGGGGCCCCTCAAGGTTCATCTTTGCTGTCATGTGTGCCAGACCGCCCTTCCTTGTAGATTGATGGTCCGTCGTATGGACGGACCGCATTTTGTTTACCCACTCCTCTGTGCGTGTACCTTGCACTTGTGTGCCGCTTTGGGCCACTCCGGGTGATGCTGTGAACGTGGGCAGAGCGCTATTTGTGTTCCCACCTCTCTTTAGGCAGAAATTTTCTGCCCATTCTTGTTCCAGTTTCAGTGTGAATTGTAGAATTAGCTTATCCCGTTCCTGATGAGAAAAGGGAGCTGTTGGCATCCTTATTGGGATTATATTCATGTATCCGTCTGCCAGGGAGAGTTGTATCTTTATGACGTGGGATTTTTCTGTCCAGGACCGTAAGGGTCTCTCCATTTGAAGATCTCCTTCTGGGGGAGCCTCAGAAGTGTTTCAGTGTTCTCTCTGCATAGACTGTGCACACTCGGAAGTTTATCCGTACGTCTTGCTAGCAGTCTTTTCTCCCATTTTGTCTTGTTTGTTGTTAGGTATGGTTTCTGCAGCCCATTCTTGTGCATTTTCCCAGTGAACACTCACCGTGCTGCAAATAGCCATGGCTTGACATCCCCCTTCCCTTTCCAGTTTTACCCCCGAACCTTCCTCCTCTGGTCCTTTTAGTGCAACTGGAAACAACAGGGGAGCCAACGGGCAGCCTCGTCTTGTCTGACTTTAACGAGAATGCTACTTTTCTCCATTAAGTATGATCCTCCCTGGCTAAACTCAAGGTTTCAGTGGGACCGTGATTGTTCTTAAGGTTCTAGGGGAAAATCTGTCTCCTCGCTTCTTGTAGCTTCTGGAGGCCGCCCGTGGTCCTCAGTGCTCGGCCCCTCCTCCGTCTTCAAAGCCAGGGATGCTGCATCGGGGACCTCCTTTGGGACCTCACCCCTCCGAATCCGCCGGCTGCCTCCCTCCTTTGCACTGGGTCCTCCAGATAATGCAGGATACCCTCCCTAGTTTAACATCAGCGGACGATCTTAATTCCCCCTGCATCCTCAACTCCCTTTGCAGCGTGAGGGCATGTGCTGTTCCGTGGTCAGGATGTGGACATCCCTGCGGCCGTCCCTCTCCCTGGTGCGCTCATTGTGAAACTGGGAAGGTGTCCCTAGGTCAGTGAGTGGCACAATGGCCCTGTGGGCCCCAGGGAGGGTCAGGGCAGAGGGCCAGGGCAGCTGGCTGTCAGCACTCAGAAATTTCTTCTGTTACTGAAGCGATCATTTCCGGCAAACACGGCCCATATGTGGGATCCCCTGCTGGTTTCTCGTCCCCTTCCCTCCATCTCCTGTGGTGGCAGCCCACGTCCCTCGCTAGCTGTCATCCTGGAGCATGGAACAGTGTCCCAGCTCTGGCACACCGCCTCTCGGGCAGCCTTCACCAAGCGCTTATCTCACACCTGGCTTCTTTTTCAGCTTTTCTCTTTCAGCTTGCTTAATCTTTTTAACCATCCCATGAGGCCAGGTGCTCATAGTCTCCCTATTTTCTGGGGGACGGCATGGAGGCACAGAGACGTGGCAGAGCTTACTGAGGGACTGGGATGAATGAGCCTCCTGAGAGATCAGCCTGTCTCGGGAAAGATGCTTCCACTAACAGCTGGGGCCTGGGGAGGGAGGAGGAGGGTTGAAACTGACATTGGACACGCAGAGATGGCAGAGGGCGCCCTTCTGTGGCTTTGATAGCCCAGCCTCTTTTCTACCGAACAATTTTAGTGTGGATAAAAAAAAAGTCATAAAATCTTTTCAGCAGAGTTGCTAATCAGTTGAAGATGGAGTTTTTGTACGCAGTCTGTCCATTTATCCTTCTCAAGCCCATTTTACCCTCGCCGATCAGAAGGAACGCGAGTGGTCAGGGGTCCCCGGCTGGGTGGCGGAGTCAGGGCTGGGGCGCTCCCTGCACCGGGGTTCCTCGCTGCTTCCAGCCCAGAGGACGCTGCTGGGTTGGAGATCCAGGTGGGGGCGTGCACCTGCCTGGCCTCTCCTGACGCTCGCAGGCTGCAGTCAGCCCCTCAACCCTCCATGACCTCTTCTTCCCTGCCAGGAGGCCACCAACCGCATCTCCAGCCACATCCCCCTAATCATCCAGTACTTCATCCTGCAAGTGTTCGGCCAGAAGCTGCAGAAGGGCATGCTGCAGCTGCTGCAGGACAAGGACACCTACAACTGGCTTCTCAAGGAACGCAGCGACACCAGCGACAAGAGGAAGTTCCTGAAGGAGCGGCTGGCGCGGCTGACCCAGGCCCGGCGCCGCCTGGCCAAGTTCCCCGGTTAAGGCCGGCTCCCTGTGGGCCCCCGTCTCCAGGGCACATCTGCAGGAGCAGGACCCACGCTCTCCCCTCCTCCACCCCCCGAACCCATGTCACAGATCCTCCAGAAGTTAGCGGCCAGTGTTTCCAGTCATTATCCGTGCTTGTCCCTGAGCGGTCAGGGAGCTAGTGAGAGAACGGAGGTCAGGATGAACAACAGGATTTGGACTGGAGGGCCGCCACTGCCGCCTTCCCAGTTAGGAAAAATGGTTTCCCACCCTTGGGATTGTTCCTCCCAAGCCCTCTGTCTCCTACCGGGGACCAGTGCATGTGAAGCATCACAGACGGCTTCGTTCCTGCTTTGTGCAACGTGCTTTCGTGCCGCTGATGTTTTGGGAGCATTAGTGCTACGTGTGTGGGCGCTCTTAGAAGCTGTGTTTCACTGATTTGTAATAAACTCGTTTCTACCAGCCGGGACTCTGATGCCGTATGTTCTGGGGGAGAAGCCTGAAAATGACAGCAGATGGGACCCCAGTGGGGCAGACGGTGGGGCACTCACAATGCCCTCCGCGGCCGAGCAAAGGACAGGGCTGTGCACACGACGCCGGAGGGGGGTGGGGGGAGACGAGCACTAAAGGTAAAGATACGGGATACAAATGGAACAGGAGGAGTGGGCGAAGGGGTCCAAGGCCCAGGCTCCCAGTTATAAGATAAACACGTTGACAAAACTGTATTGTGCATTTGAGAGTCGCTAAGACAGTAGCTCTTAAAAGTTCTGATCACAAGAAGAGCTGTAAGTATGTGAGGTGGTGGGTGTTGATTAGCTAGACGCTGTGACGATTAGTTCACAAACAGACAAAAAGAAACGAGCAAACAGCATCAGTGGTTTATCATGTGCCCTGGCCGGGCATCCAGCTTTCCCGTCGCCAGTGGCCAGCTCGGCGCTGAAACGTACAAATCCGTCACCGGGGCGCCTGGCGGGGTTTTGCAGGCAGATCTGGGAGGCGAAGAAGGCGGGGTATTGACATTGAATTGCCCTGGGGGAGCCTGGCAGAGTTCCGACTGTTCTCCTTGGTCTGGCCAGAGCTGGGGAACGTGCAGACACCCAGCCGCAGGAACCCCGAATGATGGGCTGTGGCTGGGGGGGGGGTTGGGGGCGCAAAGGGATCTGCTTCCATGTCTTGTAAGGGGGGTCGAGCTGCCTACAGGAGAGCCGTCCGAAGGAGGGCTGGGAACGAATGTTCTCTGGGGAGACATCCTACACAACCAGTGTGGGTGGTGGGAGCACTTTGTAGCAGGTGTGCAGAAAGGGAGTAGCTGCCCCAGGACTTGTGCATTCTTCAGGCCAAACCAGATGACCGCCTCTCCCAACCAGCCCCGTCTCCCAGGTCCCTTCTGACACTGGGGATGCTACGATCCCCCACGCTTTGGCACAATCTGAGAATTTGCTTACAAGAGGATGCCGGGAGAACGATGGGCATCCAACCAGTTCCAATCAGCTCCCAGCGTGGGATGGCACCTCATGCCTTTCATGCCAGTTACACCCCTAAGGGCTGATCACTCGCAGGGGCTGGTTTCCCTGGGGTGTTATTACCAATTATTACCAATGCACACAGACTTTTGCAAGAGTGAAGGCAGGTGGGTGGTGCAGGAGCTCCTACGGCAAGCGGTACGAGGCATGTGCCCCTTTAGCACATAGATGCAGGCCAGCTTTTTGGTGGGGCCCAGCCCGGCAGGCCTGCGTAACATCTCCAGCACCAGGCATCCCTGCCCCCCACAGGAAGATTCTGCTGGGACCAGAGGCAGCCGGGAGATGTCAGTGTTGCTCAGCGGTCTTTTGCTGTGGTTAAAATTTTCCCGGAGATTGAAAGAGAAGGTGGAGGAAGAAAGCTGAGAGTACTGCTCTGGGGAATGGAATTTCCCCAGGGAGCGCACCTGCTGTGGACTCACGAGGTGCTTGCAATCACTTTCATTTTGGCCCCAAACAACAGGTGTCTAGGGATCCCCCAGGCTTGCCCTGACCAGCCATCAACAAGGGAGAAGTGTACTGTCCCTTCTCCCATGTACTGTTGCCGTTCCCAGGGAGAGAGAGCTCTGGAGTCCACTTGGTGTGACTTCTTTGCTCAGAGGACGGCCAGGCCTCCCTGTTCTCCCATCTACCATCCCTACCCCCTACCCATGAGGGACGCTGCGGGGATCAGAGCCTGCCTCTCCAGATTCTTCCGCCCACTCTAGAGCAGTAATAGGAAGGTCCATCTCTCTGTGAAGAATATGCTAGAATATCTACGATGTCCTCTCATGAACCCTCACTTTGGGTAAGTCTGGTCTGGGTCTCCGCTGACCCCACAGGATGGGGCTGAGTTTGGAGCAGAGCAAGGAGAGGGGCCAGATGGAACCGAGCTGACTGAGATAGGAAGTCTTGGTTTTCCAGGACACATGCTGTAGGCTCTGAATAAATGTTGTGAGAGAGAGTGGGCCTAGGACACATTGGGCATTCATTCAGAGAACTTTCTGGATCCATGACTGTCTTCTGAGAAGCTTCAGATCCCTTTCTTTTATTACTGTCTTTCTCGAGCAAAAGCAAAGACAAAAGCAACCAGCAGCCGGAAACCCCCCAGATGCTGGGTTTTGTTTCGGAGGGAAGGACTCCAGGCGGCAAAGCCTCCACCAGGGAGCGGCGAAGGCGGCGAAGGCACCCGGACCTCGGCTTTCCCTCTGTCAGAGCTATTCTTTTCCTCCCGGGGAAGAAAGCTCTAAGTGGTCTGCGGAATTTCAGTTGGTTGGAAGCTCAGTCTCTGTCGTCACAGCGAGCTTCTAGCAAACACCATTTATGGGGTTCGTTCGTGAAAAACGGGGCAGCTGGGACATTAGTGAATTTTTAGATGTCACTTCACTCTGGCACTTTTCTTAAAACACAGGGTTTACTGGGAGAAGGAGTTCTGCCGTGCGTCGCATCATACATCACCCTCCCTGAGCCCAGAGCAGCAGAGGGCTGGGGCCCTGGGGTGGCCATGGGGTGCGGCTCCAACCAGGGGCGTGTGCAGCTCCAGGCAAAGCCAGGCTCAGGGTGAGGCCTGGGTTGAAATCAGAGCTGGATCAGGTAAGTCCTAGGAGAACAGACAGAAAGGGCTGGGAACCGGCCTGGAGCCTGGGTTCAAGGCAGGACTGTCCCCCATTAACAGCTCAGCAGAAGGCACAACGAGGCGGCTACAGGTTTCAAGGCTGGGAACTTATCCGCAGAGCCACGTGCAAGAGGCAGCGTAATGACCAGCACAAATTAGTCACTTTTATCAATACTGGTGTTTTCACTTTCCTCTAATTAGTATTTTGGGTTTATTTATATTAAGTAAACTAACTTACATCGTTTATAAAGGTTTTATTTATTTGAGACAGAGACAGAGAGCAAGAGAGAGAGAGCACGAGTGGGGGAAGGGGACAGAAGGAGAAGCAGATTCTGGCACCTAGATCATGACCTGAGCCAAAGGCAGATGCCCAACCGACTGAGCCACTCAGGTGCCTCTATAAAGATTTTGATACAAAATATCAGTATCTCCCTGGCTTCAGCATTCTGGCTTCTTCTAAGTGAAATCAGCCTCATCCACAAGTAAAACCACTCACAAGGCGACTCCAGCATGGAAAATATAACTGAGAAGATTGTCAGCTGCCTTGCCCACGTGGACATTCTAGGACCTGTGATCCGTTATTCGCGGATCCTTTATTTGCGAATCCACCTACTTGCTAAAATTTATCTGCAATTTCAAACTCAACACTCACGGTGCTTTGGTGGACGTGTGCATACTGGCAAAAAACGTGAGTTGCCCCATGTGCACGTGCCCAGCTGAGGACAGACAAGGTGAAACCCGCCTTCTTGTTTCGGCTCTCGCTATAAACGGGTCCCTTCGTGGTCTAGTTAGTGCCACATTCCCAGCATTTAGTATTGTCGCCGGTGATCTCGCTGTTTAAAATGGCCCCAAGTGTAGTGGGGGTGCTGTCCGAAGCACGAGGCGGTACTGGGCTTCACAGGGAAAGCACATGTGGGGCTAAGCTCCTACAGGGGTGACGGTGCCGTCAGCCTGAGTTCAGGGGTAACGCATCCACAACGTATATCCCCTGAGGGGTCCTTACACACAAACACCCACAAAACAAGGTCATGAACTGATTGGCTGACAAAGACCGGGGGCTCATAGGCACCCGACCCTGGCCCTGTTTGTCCCCTAGAAGCAATGATTCGCTATTCACTAATTCAGTGTTCATGCTGGTTTTATGGAACGTAATTACCATGAATGAGACTCAGCTGGATTTAGGCGTTCTGCCTGACAAAAAGGCATGCTTGACCCTTTTATTACAACTTTTCCCATAATTTTAACACATCTTGATATAATGAAGACAATCACCTGTCATGTACGTAGGACCCATGGGATTTGCAGAATGCAAAGGATCCGAATGGATTTGTCCTCAGGCAGGGAAAAAATTCATGCAGTCTTTCTGTCTTGCTCTCGGTCCCCAACTCCTCGGGGCTGGCATTCCTGAGAGCTGAAGAGTAGCTCTATCCCTGAGAACCGACAGGGACTTCGGGAAGACTGCGTCAGGGGACAAGATGCCGAATGCATTTTTGGACAGGCTGGGCCTGAGGATGTGTGGGGTAGTGGGCAGAGAAGTCTGGTAGAGAGCTGGGTCTCAGGGTCTGAGTCTGGGGGACGCGGGAGCCACGGGTGATGCCCATGCAGGAGTCACCGTGGGTCACCTCCCACAGGCCAGCCCTGGGGGCCGACGGGACCAACTGTGAGACCCCACCTGCCCGCGCCCCCTGCCTCCCCTCGGCCCTCAGCCCGGCCCCCTCGCCCGCCCCTGCCTCCGTCATGCAGCAGCCATCCAGCGTCACTGGCCCAAAAGGAGATGCAGATCTCCAAAGACTCAATAAACATTTGGAAAAAAATGTATAATTTATTTGTACAATATTTCACAATTGAATTTTACAGTTTAAAAAAGATACAAAAGAAGAGACAAAGGAAGACAAACAGTGGTCACAGAACAAGAAGCTAAGGAAGGAACACATCCTCGCCAGGACAATGCTTTTTAACTCTGGCTTGGGGAGCAGGCGCCCGCGGTGCCGGGGGTATGGACGGCCCGCAGGGATGCTGCCTCCAGGAGCACGCGAGTCCCGGGAAGGGGACCCCACCCCCTGCCGCAGAATCGTTCGTTTCCCGCTGGGAAACCGGTGCGCGTAGAGGCAGAGGCTCGGGAAAGCGGTCCTCACAGCAAGAGCACGGATACTCCACAGGCGGCAGTTGGGACCACGGCGCTTCCCTCCAGGGCAAGGCTGAAGGGCCGGAAGGGGCCTGGGGGGGCCAAATCACCCTTGTCTTCTTTGTTGCGAGCCCAGGCTGCAAGTCAGCACACTGGCATACGGAATACTTTGCAGAGCAGTTCAGGTCGGCCACTGTTTGCACTTGGCAAGGACAATAGTTCCAAAGAGGCAGGTGCAGCCACTACTTGGAGACAGGGGCCAAGACTCGGTGAGCACTGAGGTAGTAGTAAGTAGAAACCGGACACGGAAACAGTGTGTCTTCAATCACACATCCCTGATTTCCCTGGGGTGACCTCAATTTCCACGTGATTCGCAGGCCCCAAGAGGGTGAGCACGGCACCCCACGATCTCCAAGGAAGAGGGTGGGGAGTGAGGCTGGGTCTCCCTCAGGCGCCCCACCTGACATGCGGCGGCCGCCAGCCCAGCCCTGCGCAGGGGGGACGTGTTCGCAATGGCTTTCCTTGTCCCGAGGGCTCGGTCTACACTCTCGCCCGCGCAAGCAGGAGAAAAGGTTCTTGTCTTCCGCCATGAAGGGCTGGTCCCTTTGTTTCCAGCCACCACCCAGGGCTGCTAGTGCAAGATGGCACTAAGAAATGATCAGCAAAGACCCTCGTGGGCAGACTGACCGGGGTAGTCCTCCCCGGCAGCGACCCCAGCAGCTTGCCCCTGACGGTCCCACCCAGCTTTCTCCCTTTCTATACTCCAGCCATCCAGCAGCGGAGAAGTCCCCGGCCCCAGGAGCACTAGAAGTGGGCCCCGCAGTCGGCTCGGGAGGAAGATCCCCACGGGGCAGCCTCCAACCCATTGCTCCACGTTGGCCCTGGGCGCCCGCACCCAGCTGGGCCTGGTCACCCCTTTCAGACGAGGGGTCAGGGAGCAAAGGCCTGTGGCCTGCACAGAACTGTGGAGAGTGCCAAAGACAGACAAATTCACTATTTAATAACAATGAAAGGACCTTCGAATCATTTCTAAAAATACATTATGCTCAGGGAAGGAAGAATGAGCCCCTTGATTTTCTCGCAGAGCAGTGCCAAGGACAAAGGCCACATGGGTTAGCTGTTTGCCTGTAAAAAGGAAAAAAGAAATGTTATTTTCTTCAGCGATAAAAAGGTAGCAAGTTGTTTTCGTCTCCTAGACTGACTTCTAACCAAATGAGCGAACTGAGTGGGACCAAGGGGTATCTCTGCTACCGCATGGAGGTCAAGGAGTTGGGCGGGCACCCCTCTGGTTTGATATAGGAAATTTTCAACTTTCCATGTTTGTGGGCCCTGCTCCTGGGTTCCCAGGGAAGCTATACCCTAATTTTTACCATGGTCAGAATGATTGAAGCAGAAGCACGGGCTCTATTTCTGCCCCAAACCCATATTATACATTGGCTTTATGAGCAAGTAACCTAAAAGAAACAGCTCAGACTCAAGGTAAGAGTGAAGACCTCCCCACACCTCCGAAGCCTGCAGCCTTGCACACACTGAAAGCATAAGGTAAAGTCTATAACTTTACGGGATGTCCTTCACCGTGGTGATTTGTCATCCCTGAAGCAACACAAGCCATGTAAAACCCTGGAGGACACATTCCTTCCCCAGAGCACTCTCTCTATCCCTGGCAGCCGTCCTCCCTTGGGCTCGAATAAACCCCCCCCCCACTTCTTTTTTAAAAAAATCCTAAAAGGTTTGTTCATTTTGCATGGACAGGATCTGCCCTTTCCCCTCCTCCAGGGCCCCTTTGGAAGCAGAAGGCAACAGAACCTTCTCTTCCACCAGTGACCTGGCCCTGGAAGGGGTGAAATCTGGGGAAAGCGCCACACCCTGAGTCCCCAGGTGGAGAGAGATGTGTTTCCAGCCCAGGATCCAGGCAGTGCCTGAGGAAAGGACTCCGCTAAGTAGAGATGGCCAGGCGGGGAATCCAAGAACGCAGGATTGCAGGGAACCCCTGGGACCTTACGCCTTCACCACCTTTCCTTGCACCAGAGAACTCCAGCTGCTCCCCCCACCCTGGGGCCCGGGCATCTGGCCGATCTACCTCGCTCTGCTCTCTGCCCATCACCGGAATTTCATTGGATGAGTTTGGGGGCGGGGTTGAGCAGAGCCGGCTGAGCCAGACCTAAGCATGGTCAGCAGAGTACAGGGAAGCCGTGGACAGCCGGCTCTGGACTCAGGAAGGCTCTGCCCCCGGTTTCTGTACCCGAGCTTCCCTGGACAGCAGGCCGCGGAGGCCGGTCGGCAGTGCGGGGGGACGCAGAGGACGGGGGGGGGGGGGGCGGTGGTGGAGGCGATGCCGACTGCAAACCGGGGCCCGGGAGACAGAGTTTGTGCGGTGCTGGGGGGGGTTAGCCGTCCGCCTCCTGCAGGGAGCCCACACCGCGCAGACATCTGGGCGTGGACACCAGGCTCGGAGCGCTCGGTGAGGAGGGGGACAGGAAAGTTACCCTCATCTGTCGGTAAATCCAGTCCGTAAACACGGTCATGTTTCCGTACACTCCTGGTCTGTTGGCTTTGGCACAGCCGGATCCCCAGCTCGTGTCCCCAATCAGCCACCAGATGCGGCTCTTCAAAGTGACCAGGGGCCCTCCGCTGTCACCCTGGGGGACGCAGCAAGAGCAGAAGTTCAGACCACAACCTGCACACACCACCACGCACAGCGTGGGGTCGGGGTGGGCGTCCCCGTGGGAGTCACGAGTGGGTGTGCGGGCTTCGTGTCTCCCTGGCGAGGGACAGGGGCTATGCCGGTGGCGAGTTTTCGTCTGTACCAGGCAGGAGTTACTCAACCAATTGCTGACCATATTTTAAATAGTTCAGAAACTTACTTCTGTCCCATTGACAAGCTGACAAAATGAAACCCTTGGGGCCGAAGCAGCTCGCGCTTCCCCCGAGTTAGCACCATGCCCCCACGGCCACGGCCACGGCCACCCCTTGCAGTCACCTGGCAGGAGTCGACGCTCCCCTGCAGGTAGCCTGCGCAGACCATGGCCGGCGTGACCAGGTTGTTGTAGACGTACTTGCTGTTGCAGTGCTGGGGCTCAATGAGGGGCACCATGGCCGCATTCAGCTCGTCCGAGGTCTTCCCTGCGACAGAGGACGACAGGGAGCTGCCGTGGGGCCCCCCTCCCCTCCCAGGGGTGTGCCCCTGCAACAGGAGAGACAGCCCCTCCCCACCCTCCCTGCTCCTCCCAAGCCTTGTCTCGGATGCTGGGTCATCCTTACGATGGGTGCTGTGTGCTCAGTGCTGCTGAGTTCAGGGAGGCCTCCCTGCTCCCGCCGTCCAGGTTCTAGAATCTCCTCTCCCACCACCCAGGGACTTGGTTTGGCCCTCCACATACACCCCCAGCTCTCGGCTCCCCTGCACATTAAAACTTCTTTCAACTAGTGTGGACCCTTGTCTCTACCGCTTCCCTCCCATCTTGCCGCCTCCACATGGGTGTCCTCTAGGCACCACGGGCTTCAGGGACCAAAATGGAGCCTCTCACTGCTCTCCTCTACCCCAAATCCTCACCACCCCGTACTCCCGCGCTCGGGAAGTTGCACCACCACCCACCCTGGGCTCAGATCACAAAGCAAGAAGCTGTCCTCCCTGGATCCCTCCCTCTCCCCGCTGCTGACCATCTGCAAGGTGGCTCCACCCCAAACATGCCTGGTGTCCCCACCTGCAGGCCACCACCCCCAGCTGAGCCGCCAACTTGTCAGGGAGGGTCTGAGCGATGACTCCCCACACTTGGGGTCAGCCCCCTCCTGTCAGCATCCTTTCTGTGACTCCCCAAAGGGCCACCAGATCATGTCATTCTCCTTTTTTAAAAAATAAGATTTATTTGAGAGAGAGCAAGAAGAGGGGCAGAGGGAGAGAGTCCTCAAGCAGACTCCTCTCTGACCGTGGAGCCCAAAGCTGGGCCCGATCTCACGACCCTGGTATCATGACCTAAGTTGAAATCAGGACTCAGGGCGCCTGGGTGGCTCAGTCGTGAAGCGTCTGCCTTGGCTCAGGTCATGATCCTGGGGTCCTGGGATCGAGCCCCGCACTGGGCTCCCTGCTCTGCAGGAAGCTTGCTTCTCCCTCTCCCACTTCTCCTGCTTGGGTTCCCTCCCTTGCTGTCTCTCTGTCAAATAAATAAATAATCTAAAAAGAAAAAAAGATCTCTTACCTTTATTTAAAAAAAAAAAAAAGAAAAAGAAATCACAACTGAGACGCTTCACCGACTGAGCCACCCAGCTGCCCCTGTCATTCTCCTTACAACCTCCCGATGGCTCCCTATCTCACAGAATAAAAGCCGGTGTCCTCCCCAGAGCCGATGAGGCCCTGCACGGCCTACACACTCACCCCTGGCTCACTGTGCCCCAGCCACACTGCCCCATCTGTTCCTTGAACAGCCTGGTCATTCAGATCTCAACTCAAATGTTGCCTCTTCCAAGAAGCCTTCCCCGATCACCTCTTCAAAGCAGCCAGGCCCCTGCTGTCACAACCTCCTGCTGTTCAAAAGCACCTAGTTCCATTACTTATTTCCTGTCTGTCTGACCACATTCTGTCCCCCACCATCCATGAGGAAACGTGGAGATTATTTGTCTTAAAATGTGGAGATTGTCTTATTTTGTTCGGTGCTGCATTCCCAGCCCACAGGAGGTGCCCCACAAATCTGTGTTCATTTTCCCATGTCTCGGCCGCTGTGAAGCCGTGTACACACCCAGAGGCTCAGCTGCGGTAAGTGTGTTCACACTGGACGCCTGGAGGCACAGCTCGGCCGCCGCCTCCCCGACGCGCCTGCACATCACCCCGCCTGCTACTTCCCACCTCGCTTTGAAGGATGTGTGTACGTGTGCCCTGAACACCTTTGAGAAGGCTGAAAACCACACACAAGATGCTTCTGTGTACCACTGAGCACCTCCAACACTTCATAAACACGAAACAGTGAGGACTCCTTGATCTGAAGTGTGTTCTCGGAGATGCAAGCAAATTCTAGGGCAGCCAGCTAAGCAGGCCTGCGCCTGGACAGTGTAGGTCCTCCTGCCCCTCTGGGGAGTCGGGGCACAGGCACACGGCTCTGGCAGCCTGCCGCTGGCCGTCACAGGGCACGCAGGCCCATCCTCACCAAGCCCGCTGTCACTCAGCCATCCAAGGGCACGGCAGGCTTCAGGGCAACCCGTTAGCAACACGGGGGTGCAAACGCTGGGCGTGTAGACCTCTCATAGTTACGTGGCCTTTATTGTTCAGAAAAGCAGTTTCCACGCTCTGTTTCACTGGACTTAATCAGAATACTGTGCTAAGTAGGGCAGGTATGATCTGTTCCCATTTAGCAGGCGGAGAAACTGAGGCACGGAGACGGGGTGAATTGCCCAAAGTCATCTAGCCATGTGGTAGTAGAACCAGGATTAAACTTCGGACCGCCCAGGTCCAAACCCCATGCTGAGTCCCGGGGAACCCGCAGAGCTGCGTGCCCGGGAGCCTCACCTTTCTCGTGGGTGGCCCCCCACCCGGAAATCCAGCAGGACTGATCTGGCTCTAGCATCAGGCCTGGGTTGGGCAGACACACTGGCTTCACTTTGTCTGTTCCAGGAAGAGAAAGCACAGTGAGCGGGTCTGGTCTAACAGAGGGCTTTCCGCGACAGTCTTCACCCGGACCTTCCCCATCCGTACGCGGCTGGGCCTGGTACCAGCGCCACTGCTCAAGGAAAATTCCAGATTCTGACGTGTGCTGGCGCTCCCACTTTCCGTCCCTGCGGGCCCCTTCCTCTTACAGGCAGGGTGCTCCCTTCTCTGCAAGTTGTGCTGCTTGGAAGTGGGATTATGAGCCAGCTCTGCTTGTAAACACTCACAATTACGGGCGTTTCCAGCCTGCACCTCGAAGGGCCCAGCTGGACACCACCCCCACCGACCGGCTCCTTCTGGGTCTCAACTGTGTCCCAACTTGAATCCAAACACCTCGAGGGGAGGGACAAGCTCTGCTTCGTCTGTACCCATGTGGGATGGAACATTCCGGAGGGACCCTTGGATGGACTAGAACGTGGTGCCGACTTCAAAGCTAAGGCAAACCACGTGTGTTTTTATTGTTGTAAATTGTTAAGTATCTTATCTTCAGGATCCGTGTGAAAAAGTAAAGTACTGACAAACGTTGAGACCAGTTCTCAACTAGAGGCGATGTCGCCCCCGGGGGAAGTTTCGCAGCGACGGGACACACTGTTGTCACAACTCAAAGGCGCTATGGCTGGCATCTGGGGGTGGACGGACACCAGGGCTCTTGGTCCGTGTCCTACCATGAGCAGGAGGGCCCCACACCAAGAGCAGCCAACCCCAAATGTCAGGAGTGCTGTGGCTGGAAACCCCTCCTGGACTTTCGAGTGTTGACGAAATCATCGCTCTGCACCGTGCAGGATGAGCGAGCTGTTGACAGCTTCACCCGGGAGCCACAGGCGCATTCTTGGCTGAGCAGGGAGCCCTGTGAGCCAGCTCCCTGCACCCCACCCTCGCTCTGCGCAAACCCCTCCCTCCGGTTAACACGGCCCAGGGTTCGTTCCAATCCACCTCTGTCCTTAAAATGTGGTCCAAGTCGTGCGTGCGCTCTGAGCCCCACAGACACGGGTACGTACCGTTGAAAGTCAGAGGTGTTTGCAACTTCATAAGAGCGATGTCATTGTTCTTGGTCTTGGAATCGTAATTGGGATGGGAAATCACTTTTCCCACTCGGTATCCCTGTCCGTAGAACATGAAAGATTGTCTCAGGATTCCTGCGAAGGCCGTCCAATACCGGGGGCTGTTTAGGGGTCTGGAAGACAGAACCAAACACCGCTCAGCGTTTCAGAAGCGCCAACGTCAAACACTCATTTGGTGACATCCAAAAGTCTCAAGCCGGAGCCAAGCATCCCAGAGGGGACACGACCCTCCAGAAGCTACAGGGCGAGGCTGGCAAGGTCTCAGGCTCTCCTCCCTCTGCACCACACCTCGGGCCCCACCCCCTGCTCCCCCCCACCTCCCCATGCGGCCCCTCCCTCCTGTGCTCTGGCACCAGCCTGCAAACCCTCCAGGTTCGAAGAACACTTTCTCTTGGGCCTGATGCCTCCCCGAGGTTTCAAACCCCATGTCTGGCAGGACTGGGTCTTACCTACTTTACGTGGTAGGGCACCTTCTGGCACACATTAGGTGCTTAATAAATGTGTACAGATGCCTAGACTCTAGGGCTAACAGCCATCCAGCCATTAGCTTTATCTAGGTGTTTCCCTTTTCGGAGAATCCCAGATCCCAGGGAGCCATCAGAAGGAGGAAGGAGGTGGAAGGAAGTAAGGAAAAACACATCGCTCCTTCCACCCTCCCCACAGCCCCTCGGAGGAGCAGGCTCGCTTGTCCTACAGGTGTGCAGAGAGGACACTGTGGTCAGACACCTTGCATGAACAGCCTGAGGCCACACAGCGGGGCCAGGACCCAAGCCAGGCACAAGTTCACTCTAAATCAGAAAGACAGCTCTGCTGAGTCAAGTTTCCTCCAAAATAGGGATGTGACCCAAAAAAACTCTGTGTTTAAGGAAAAAGGCAAGGGGACAGTATCTTCCACAAAAGCCAACACTATAAACGACGGCTACCCTCCCCGCTTCCTACCCGCCTGCGTGGGCAACACCGTGGCCAAGGCTGCCTAACTGTGGGTCCCAGGGAAGCTCCAGGCTGAGCAACGTGAGGTCCCCAGGTGTGCCGTCTTCAGGACGAGCAACCAGGGGAGACCAGGCCTCCCACAAGGGCAGGGCTCCCGAGAACTCAGCTAGGATGCAGGCTGGCCGGGGTCCTGCTCACAGCAGCACCCGCTCGCATACTGCAGCCCACCCAGAGCCTTGCACGCAGGGAATGCCCGCATGCACCTGCTGACGGGGTGGGGGATGGGCTCGGCTTCCGCTGCGCTGATCTCACCTGACCCTCCAGCAGCACCACAGAGCGGGTGCTGAGCCCCACGGCCCAAGACCCCCGCCCCCATGGACTTACTCCTCCACACAGTGGGCGGCTGTCACGATCCACTCGGGGGTGATAACAGAACCTCCGCAGACGTGGGTGCCCTGGACGTGCAGGCTGACCTGCCAGGGCCAGTCCCCTTCAGAGGCGCTGCTCCCGCCCACGATCCGGCTCTGGCGGCTCATCTTCGCTGTGACTCCGCACTCTGAAAGCGACAAGCACAGTGCCCGTGAGCATGAGCGGGGGCCACCCCGATGTCCCCCGCGGCGTGCGTCCGGCCGACTCCGCCTAAAGTCTCCTGCTGGGCTGGTGGGCCCCTGGAGCTATGTCTCATTCCCATTTGTTTAGGGTCTGAATTGGAGAGAATGTGTCCTGGTCTCTTTCTGGTTAAGGAGACGAGAGGAGTACACTTCTGCCCCACCAGTGTCTCCTGCGTACCCAGGTGGGGGGTCCTGGATAAGAAAGGGCCCAGGCCTGCCTGAGTCATGGGGAGACCCCAAGACTCCTGAACAAAGCAAAGGAGGGCGGGAAGGAGGGAGGAGGGAGGAGGAGGAGGAAAGGGGAGAAAGAAGGAGAGGAAGGGAGGAGGGAGTAAAGGAAAGAAGAGGAAGAAAGAAGAGGAAGGTGGGAGAGGAAGAGGAAGGAGGGGGATGGAGGGGGAGAGGGCGGAAGTGAAGGAAGGAAAAGGGAGAAAGGAAAGGAGGGAGAGGGAAGAGGGAGAGGAATAGGAAGGAGGGAGGAAGGAAGAGGGAGAGGGAGAAGGAAGGAGGAAAGAGGACGGAGGAGGAGGGAGTGAAGGAGGGAAGAGGGAGGGGAAGGAGGAGAGAGGAGGAAGAGGGAGAAGGAAGTTGGGAAAGGGAAGGGAAGGAGGAGAGAAGAGGAAGAAGGAAGAGGAAGGAGGGGGAGAGAGGAAGGAGGGGGAAGAGGGAGAGGGAGTGTGAACCCGCAACCTGGCCTGGCCTGGTGCCACTTGTGCCAGGTTCTTTGTCAGAAAGGGAGATGAGGCTTCCTCACCGGTGGGGAAAGAGCCTAGTTATAGGACAGACGCACCTAGTGGCAGGGGGCAGGTGGTGCAGGGGGCCTCAGAGGCACGGGGAGAAGTTCAGGGTGGACCAGAACCAAACGTGAAAGGGAGGCTGGAAGGGGGTGCTGAAGCCTCAGGGGCTTTCCTGGACAGATCTCCGAGTGCCTCCAGTACCCGGTCCTGTCCCTATCCCCGCCAGCGTAAAGGAGCCGGGGTTCCACGAGTGTCCAACCAGTGCACCTGCAAACTGCTCAAGCGTGTGGGTCTCAGGCCGCACGAGGTGGACGGCAAGGGCTGGCGAGTGGGGCGGGTACCACGCTCTCTTGGGGCCTAAAGAAGCTGGAGCTGAGCCTGGCTGGGAAGTGGCAGCCGACACCGCTGGGTCACGTAGCCCACCCAGGAGCGGCTGTTAGATTCACCTCTTCACACTGAAAAGCTGAGCTTTGGGACCAGCGTCCTGTTGGAAAACAGGACTGGGCCACCCCAGAGAGGGGAGCACAGGGACAGTGCCTTCCACACTGATAAAAGTTTGGAAGCTGTAAGTAATCCCAACATGGAGATGGGAAGAGCCACGGCCTCCAGATCCACGTGGGGATGGCAGGAGAGTGGCCCGGTCAATTTCCCGAGATTGACCGTCCCCACGGGACGGCTGTTCCCAGACCAAGGCTGAAGCATCTCCAGCACACCGCAATTCAAGAAAGCTGTTCCTTGCGGGGATCTGGGGTGCAGACAGGGTGCAAGTCCTCTGGACACTTCCCAACCCATCACCCTACCTCCCCAGACACAGGGAAGGCATTTCTGAGGGTAAGCGGGTTCTTGATTGGCGGAGGGGGGGAGGTAAGCAAGAATCACTTACCGATACAGCGTAAAGAAACCACCGTTTTCGAAGAACAGACGTCACTGCAGAAGAACAGGGGACGTTCTGGTCACTATGATAAGCAAGAGATGCTTGACTCTCAAAATACTTAGAATTAACATTTTCTTCCAATATTCTCACTCCCCTGCCTCCCCAGGCGTGGAAGGGCCCACGATTGAAGACTCAGATAAGTACAGTACATCTACACGGGGGACACTGGCCAAGAGCAGACACCGAGTCAAAGCCCGGGTTTCAAGTCGCAGCCGCGTGCCCTTGGGCTAGTTCACCTCCCCGCGCCCCAGTGTCTCCCACCTGTAGAATGGGACACTAAGGGTACCACGTCAGAGGGGTTGTCACGGTAGGCACATAATAACATGAGCTATTATTTGTATTCCCGGAACTTAAAATCACCCTCTGATTTGTCCGGAAGCCATCTGGAAATTTCCGGGTTCCTATGACTGCTTTACAACGTACTGCACAGAAAGTGAGACAACCAACCATGTGCTCGGGAGCCGAAGAAAAGTTACTGGTATGGGTGGTGTTTAAGGTTACAGTTAAAAGGCAAATAACCAGTGCATTCTGTCTCAGCGGGAATCTTCCCCTAATACACCGGACGGAGAGAAGCAGCCCTAACACGCAGGCATCGCGACTGGCCGTGTGTTCCCCTGAACGCCAGCGATTTCAGGGTCCGCAAGGAGCCAGACCGCCAACTGTGTCCAAGCCGCACAGTGACCACCAGCCCCCTTTGCTGGCCACCAGGAGTGATGGCGCCCATTTGCCAATCCTGCCGTAGCCTGGCTTCATGGCAGTCCCCTTCCAGAAAAACAGCGTTAAGATACCAATCACAAAATCACCTCGCTTCCTAACAGCATCCAATCCAGAGCAAAGCCCTGCTTCCTTGAACCTCCCGAAAATGATCCAACACAAGCCCAAGTCCTGTGTACCCTCACACTGAGCGGCCCCATGGTTCCACGGACATGCGTGTCCGGGTGGTCTTCGGCTGTGGGGCACAAGAAAAGACACGTTCCCATTAAAAGAAGATGTTTTCTAGGAATCACAAAGCCGACTGTCCTCTGTGTGGAGGTGCGGTGCACAGCAACCAGCGCGTGGGCACGCGGAGACTGCTCAGGGAGCCCCACTAGGAGCCTGCAACTCGGGTACCAGAGCAAAAAGAAAGGAGCCTTCCATCGCCCCCCTACATGTATGGGACACCCCATGCCGGGCAACGACCTCCTCATTTTCCTTCCAAACCCAGCAGCCACCTTGTGAGTCCCCGGGGCTCTCGCGGAGAGGGGACAGCCTTCCGTCCCTGCTCAGCCCTGCGGCTGCCTGTTAGCAGGAAGACCAGAAACACCCAGCACTTACAAAGAGCCCAGGCAGCAGCTGTGTTTGGCTTCCTGGGTAGGCAGGACACAGCCCCGCTGTTCTGCTGCATGCACCTGGTGAGCACGGCCCTCCTCCTGGGCTCACCCTGTCACATTCCTGGGGACAGCCAGGCTGGGCAGCTTGGGCGGAAGTCAGCCCCCTAGCCTCCGAGGTCAGCAGCCACCAGGAATGCAAGCTGCAGCCCGCCTCCCACTCAAAGGAAAGGAGGGGCAGCATGCTTACTTCACCCTGCCGTCCAGGGCAGCTCCTGGCACCTGGCCGACAGGGAGGAGATGGCTTGGCTAGCCACCTGGGGATGAGTGATAGGAACCTGGGAGCTGACCAAGGCTCATGCACAAAGGACACTGTGTGACTTTTATATTAGAGAATATGCAGGTAATAATGATGATCCTAGGGAAACTGCAAATGCTTTACACGTATGCAAAACAGAACAAGTAGCTTAAGCCCACCCTTTGCTCCACCCTCCTACCCGGGTAAGCCATCAATCATGTGATCTGTTGATAAGGTTCATTTCCATCCACTGGCCACACTATGACCTGCCCAGGGCCACCAGTTGGCTTCACATCGGCTAAACTGAACTAGTCACCCTCTCCCAGGCCCCCAGAATGTGGCCGACCCCTGGCACAGCAATCATCTGACAAGGTGGCTTAGGGCTGGGGCACCAGCCGACCCTGCTGCTTGGGACTGAGGGGATCCCTGGCAAGCAGGACCTCTGGGCTGAAACTGGCAAAGTCTAGGGCAAAGCAGGATTAGTTGGTCACCTGGCTGGGACCCTAAGGCTTTCTCTGGGATTTCTGGAGACAACTGTGACACGTAGCATGGACATCTCTAATGGCCAGGGAGTAAAGAAAAGCAGTTAAGGGGGCGCCTGGGTGGCTCAGTCGGTTAAGCGTCTGCCTTTGGTTCAGGTCATGATCCCAGGGTCCTGGGACTGAGCCCTACATCGGGCTCCCTGCTCAACGGGGACTCTGTTTCTCCCTCTGCCTCTGTCCCCCACTGATCCCCACTATGCTCGCTCTCTCTCGCTCATTCAAATAAACAAAATCTTAAAAAAGCAAAGCAAAGCAGTAAGGAGGACTCTCCATTTTACAATGTTATCCAGTGCCATCAAGGGCACAAACAAAATGGCAAATAACCCTTAACTGCTTCCTGAGAATGAACCCTGAGCAAGCAGCCCAGCTTAGAGTCCCATCTCCTCCCAATGAGAAACTCGGCCATGCACCCGGAATTACGGCCCAGAGCAATCAGCCTTGGCGCTCTGATCCTCCGTGCTGTCTCCTACTCGCTCCTGTTACAGACTTTCTTAAAGCAGAAAGGAAATCACGTACCTGTGGTATAATTTCTTATAGAGGTCCATATTGCCAGCGGTTACATTCAGCTTCATAAAGCTGGTGGCCCCACTGTCATCCACAATTCCGTGGCTAGAATAAAAACTATTCCTAAAAGAGGCACGAAATGTTAAATAAGACAAGGGCTTCATCATAAGCAACGGCAAACCCCGTGTCATATCATCATACGACTCTTGTATGGTGCTCGGATTAAGAGGAACACCTTAGCATTTGCAAAACAAAAGCATTGAGTTCTAACCAAGTGACACTGTGTTCACCCATCTTTCCCCCCAATAACCCAGATGTGTCAGGTAAAAGCTTTCTGTTCGTTTTTTTCTAGTCTGGTTTGGGTCAAGATAAAGAAACCATGAGACTAGGGATGTGTGAGTACATGTAACTTAAGAAAATGTACAGATGTTCAAACAGCCCCAGCTATAGAATCCCATCAGACCGTGATGGGGGCCTCACTATGTTATTCGACTGCAACTCGGGGATGGTATTTTGAAATATTTCACTAGCTAAGATGCCAAATTTCTTATCAAGTAGTAATTAATTTTGAAAACTGACATATGGCGACCCCCCCCCCCAGTATTACACAGAAGACTTACGGGGATACCCCAAGGAAGAGGTGGGGACAATAAGATCACACAGCCTATCCCTGTGGGGTCAGATGGCCGCCATGTGCTCCAAGGAGCCCCTGGCTGGGAACCCTGGGAGGGGCCCTCCTGCCCCACCCACCCTCCCTGTGCCCCATGCAGGACTGAATTCTCTTCCACATACATCTGTCACTTCTCTCCCATTCAAAGGCTTCAGTGCCTCTCCCAAGCATGCACACGGTGAAGGTCAAGGATGGTCTGTTCCCTCTGACCTCCCCCAGCGACAACCCAGCCCCACCCAGGGTGGCTGGGGAGGTGAGGCTTCAACTCTGCCTAGAGGCTCCTGGAGAAAAGAGCCACCAAGGCCCTCAGCTAGCACCTTGGACCTTGGTGACCACTGCGCAGGACATCCCCGGGTAAAGGGGAGTGGATGGAGGCCCCGGAGGCGGCAGGATTGGTGGCAATGAGTTGATCTCCAGATGCAGGGGAGGCAGGGGGATGCGGTGGGCACCTGCTGGTTTCCCTGACCAGCTCTGGGCAGGAGACAACTGTCCCCAGCACTGGTGTGCTGGCACGTCCAGGGAGGGGTGGACAGGACCCTTCCTGGGTTTCTGGGGCGGGGGCCACACTCACCCGTAGCCCATGTCCTGGCACGCGGCCCTCCCGTAGCTGTCATTCCAGTCGTCCTGACACACAGGGTGCCAGGACTTCCTCTGGGCCGAGTACACCTGGAGGATGAAGTTCGGGCCGTAGAGGCGAACTGCAGCAGGGGAGAGGTCTGTGAGTTCCGGGAGGCTGTCCACACACACCCGCGCCCCCCAGCCCTCCACACGAAGGCTCCGAGGTGGCCGCACTGGGTCCCCTGTTCCCGAGGCACTGACCACCCCCCGGGGGGTGTCCCTGGTCTATCCCTTCCTGGCCCTCAAGTGCTCTTTACCCCCCAGGACTGACAGCAGGTGGTCAGCTAAGGACGCGCACGCGTATATTCAGCAAGCAGCATTATTCCCAACAGCCCGAAGGTGGGAGAACCTAAGCGGCCGGCAGCAGGTGAACGGATAGAGTGCTGCCACGGGCTACCGTCCAGCCTTGAAAGGGGCCAAGCGCCGGCCCACACTACAGCCCACGGGAGCCACGAAGACATTCTGCTGAGTCAGGCAGCTGGACACACGCCTGCACACCGCCCGCCCGTGTCTATGAGCCGCCCCGAGTAGGGACTCCACAGCAACAGAGGGTAGGCGAGTGGTTGCCTGGAGCCCGGGGTGGGGCTGGGGCAGAAGGAGGGACAAGCGGGGGACCGCTCAGGGTTCCCTTAGCAGGTGATGATGAAAGTATTCCAGAACTGATGTGGGGATGGCCACACTTATGTGGATGTGTAAAAACCACCAAATCGTATATTCTAAAGGATGAATTTTATGGTATGTGAATTATACCTTGATAAAGCTAATGTTTTTTTAAAATAAATGAATAAGGTAAAGGGTTTTTAAAAAATGATCTTTAAGGGGCGCCTGGGTGGCACAGCCGTTAAGCGTCTGCCTTCGGCTCAGGGCGTGATCCTGGTGTTCTGGGATCGAGCCCCACATCAGGCTCCTCCGCTATGAGCCTGCCTCTTCCTCTCCCACTCCCCCTGCTTGTGTTCCCTCTCTTGCTGGCTGCCTCTATCTCTGTTGAATAAATAAATAAAATCTTTTAAAAAAAATGATCTTTAAGCAATCACTTTGAACAACACATTGATTCCTCTTGCCCAACCCCCCGGATCCTAGCAGAGCACCCCAAGATGTTCAGGTCCCCTGGTGCATGGCCCTACCTCTAAATCCAGCCACGCTTTGCCCGAACGATGTCAGCTCTTTTGTTTAGAGAAATGAAACATTATAGACATAGTTTCAGCCTCTCTCTATTCCAGTACCTTCTCCCACAATCCAGAATCTTGAGAATTTTCCTTGTGTGGGAGGCTGCATAGAGAGAGGCATAGCCACAGAGCAGGACCCCATGTGGCTGGAGGACTGACCGGTGTCACACACTCACATAAACAACCTTGAGAACAGTGTGCCATGAAAGAGGGCATGCTGCTACGTGCTGTGTTCCACACGACGTCTCTTATACAAAGTTGAGAAGCATGTGACACTGTGCTCTGAGATTTGGGGGGAATACATGGGATGTAAAATATAAAATGAGGACCTGGTTATCACAGATCTCATTCTCGACCGCCATCTGTGGCCACAGCTCACTGGTCCTCCGGGCTCACTCCCTGGGAAGTGAGCAGGCGTGGTCTGATTATTTCCCGATGTTTCCGGGACCAGTGATGCCACGCACCGTGTGCGAGCTAGCCAGGTGCTACGAGAGTGGACAGACACACTGTGCACCATCCAGAAACGGAGCACGGAGTGCCACCGTGGGAAACCAGAAACAGTCCCCAGGATGTGTCACCAAGGCCGGCGAGGTCAGCTGGGCAGTGACCACTGAGCAATGAGGACAGCAGGAAATATGCACACACATATTTGCTTTTTCACTTAAAAACTCTCCGGAAGGAGAAGCAAGAAACGCGTTATTTGTTGCCCCTGAGAAAGAATCGTGATTGGCCGGTGAATGGGCACACGTGTGTGCGTGCGTGTGAGCACAGTGGGGGAGACCAAGTTGTCCCTGTGTATCCTTGGTACCGCCTGATTCTGCTCTCCCTGACGATATTAATTCAAAGTATTTAAATAAATACAACCTGAACATTAACAAAAGAGGGAGGCAGAGTCTGCAGGCAACATAACAAGTTTGTCTTGCTGGAGTTTCTCCTTGCACACGTGCGTGCACACATACAAAAACACCAAAAGCCATCACGCATGATAGCTTAACCGAGCTCTATGAGCCTCAGTGCCCCTACTTAAGAAAATGGTGACAACTACATCATCACCGACACACAGGCAAGGTGCCGTGTTGGAAGTTTAAGGCAGGAGCGGGTCAGTGCCAAGGGCAGACACTCCCCGGGACACAGGCACAGCTCACGGGACAGAAAGGCATCCACCGCGGACACAGGCGACCCCAGGGGCTGCGCAGAGCCAGGGCCAGGGCCCAGCCTTCCTCCCTGGGGAGTCCCACCGGCCACAGCCAGCAGCGTGCCCCACACAGGTGCCGAGACTGGGGGGGGGGCGTGCAGGGCAGCACGCAGGATGGCGCAGGACAAGAAAGGGGACCCGCACCCTCCACCGGCCACAGCCTTTCCTGTGTGTAAATGAAACCCTGAGGAGTTAGGAGAAACTTGAGGGGAACAGAGGAAAGCTGCTCGTGATATTCCTGGGAATCCCTCTGATGCTACAATTTTGAATTGTTTGTCTGAAAACAAGAGGTTCTTGGGTAAGCATGTCAGAGCGCGCAGAGGAAGCAGGACACGGGGCTCAGGGCCACGGCCCCACGTGTCATCGGGCTGGCTGGCTAACACATTCTGCGGGCGGACAGACTAAAAGCTCGTCAGGAGAAATGAGCCAGCTCCACGCCGGGGCAGAGATCCGTTACGCGCGGCTGACGATGCTCGGCTTCTCCACCTCCACCCACCCGCACGACACAGAGGCGGCTGGGAAACAGCCACATGCTGTCCCCCGGCCGGTGCCAGACAGGGTCAGGGTCCCGCCGGGGTGGCTGTGGGTGGATATGGGCACCACGCCTGCACAGGCACCATTTTCCAGTACAGCCACTTCACCACCCTTGAAATCATTCCTTACAATTAACGGAAAGAAAGAAAAAGCCAAAGCCAGTGGCCTGCTCTGTGACAAGAGATACACGTCATCTTAAAGGCGAGTTGGCTTTGAAAATACAGAGCGCACTCCTCTCTCTCCGAGTGGAGCACACCGTCAGAGTGGCCCTAGCCCCGCCGTCTCCCTCCCACCGCTGTGTGATGCTGGGCCAGGAGCGCACCCTCTCTGAGCCTGGCTCCCCATCTGGGCTTAGACCAAAGGTGCAGCCTCCAGGTTGCGGTTCAGTGACCTACTGGGTGGCCGTGTCAGACACAGGGCTGGCCATCATGCCTGATAAGGGCCGCAGTCTGGGCACCTGGGCAGAGCGGCTGCCTCTGCACGTGCACACACGGCCTCGACTTACCACATCGGTTCTCATCCTCACCGCTGGGGCAGTGCAGGACCCCGTCGCACCACTGAGAGGGGCTGATGCAGGTTCCCGAGGAGCCGCACTCTATCCCGGACACCGAGCATTTGCTCTCCACTGGCAGAGAGACAGGAGGGAGACCCAGTCAGCCTGGGAGGCCACGAAAACCCCACACACCCACCATGAATTCCGGCGTCCACTCTCTGGACCCCAAGCAACAGGAGAAGCAGCTTTCCCCCCTTTATTCTACTAAGGAGCAGGTGTGTCCCTGCCACCATCGATAGCACAGGAAACAGGGCTGGCAGCCAGCAGCAGGGGAGCCCCTGGTGCATCACCTCCAGGGGGAGTGGGAGGGGCCCGCAGCCTTGGACTCGGACAGCACCCCCACGTCCTCTCTGCCACACAGGGGACTTCTGTGCTCTGTCATGCACCATGAGTCTGCACTGCCCTGGGCTGACGGAAAAGGCCGGGCTGTGGTTCACGAGGTGGCACAGGAAAGGCACGCCCCAGCACGTAGCAGGTGATGCGACACCAAGATTCAGGGACAGGTGTGGCCCCAAGGCAGGGAGTCTGTGCTCCCCAGTGCCGGGCGGCGCCCAGCGCCCCAGAGCACTGGATATAGTCGGAGTGGGTCAGTCCTCTGCTCACGGCGTGCGAGGCTGACAGCCCGCAGATTAGGATGAATCACGAAAGTGACTCATGACCCGGAGAACGCGATCGGATGAGAAGGGTTATTCGTGTGTCCCCATCACCAAAGAGAAGGAGAGAGAAGACAGCCGGAAGGGCTGGAGGTCCACCCACGGAGAGCAGGCACCTGCGAAGACTTGGCCCCCCTCCGGCACTTACTGAACCTCCAGAGCAGGACGGCGGCCACAGCGGCTCCTGCCAGCACGGCCCCCAGGGCGACGGTGATGCACAGGGCTCTCTTGGCCTCTGGGGAAAGCGGGGGGGGGGGGGGGGGGCACACAATGGAGTCACGAAGTTTCTTAGCAGTTACACTCCCAAATTTTACGTGCTACTTTTAAGAGTACAGCATGTCAGGCCAAACTTCTTATACACTTAAAAATGAGACTTCAAATTTTAAGAACATATCTGGGGAGGTCTCACCTCCCCCAGAGCACTCAGTTTTTTGGAGCACAAAAGCAGGAAGCCATGATATGCAGTAACTTATACTTCTGCTAGGTTTAAAAAGGTATGGTCTTGGGGTGCCTGGCTGCAGTCGGTAAGCATCTGACTCTTGGGTTTTGCTCAGGTCATGATCTCAGGGTCGTGAGATCAAGCCCTGCCTTGGCCTCCCCACCATGCTCTCTCTCTCTCTCAAATAAATAAATAAAATCTTTAAAAAAAAAAAAAAGGTATGGTCTTAGAATAGTTAAATGATTCATGTAAAAAGTTGTCTAAAAGAGGGAAAATACCTTGTTTCGGTGATTACAAGCATAGAACAGTAATCATGTCCCCGACTACCGCCTCCCTGGCAGCGGTGCTCAAAGAATAAATTGTCTTACCCAAGACAGTTTAGGGAGTGGACGCCACGGACCCACAGCGTCCCATCGTCAGCCACTAGCCACATGTGGCTGTCTGCACTTCAGTTCCTTATCACGAAATTTATTAAATACTTATTCATAGTTATGTAAATTCAAATGCTCAGCAGCCACGTGTGGCCAGGGGTTACCCTACTGGAGAGGCAGGGGTAGAACACTCCCGTCCCTGTGAACTTGCCACTGGGCAGTGCTGACATCTGCCCTTGTCCAAGCTCACTCTCAGGTAAGGATGAAGTCATTCAGAGTCGGTCACCAACGTTCTCCAGTCACAACAAACCCACAGGTCACTGCTGGTCAGAGTGTAAGCCAAAAGCCGTATTCAGCACCAGGCACACCACACCCAGCAGTCCCTACGCCAGGTGCGAGCGGCTTTCCTCAACGGGGAGAGGCAGAGGGGAGGGAGGGGAGAAGGCATTCACAGACCCTCCCACCCCCCCCTGTTTACAGGAGGACACCCAGGTAGGTGTCTCGGAGTGTGGGGGAGGCCAGGCACCCCCTGTACACTTCTGTGCTTCTTGGAGTCAGGTGGACAGGGACTGACCTATCCATCCGGGCTCAAAGCCACGGGTCTCATCTTTTTACCACGCTCTCCAACTGTGGCAGGCTCAGGAATCGCCTGGGAGCCTGCTGCCCAGTTTCTGGCCCTCACCACCAGGAACTCAGTCTGCTGGGGGAGGCGTGAATTTGCAGTCCCAACAGGCTCCCAGGGGAGGCGGAGGCCACTGGTCTGAGGAGAGCCACGTGCCACCAAGCCACGTTATCAGAACTGGGCCTCCAGTGATAGGTCTCAGGGCAGGGCAGGGTGGAGTGGCAGAGGAGTCACAGGGGAAATTCCAAACGGCCAATCTGACTCGTAAGCCAAGGAGGATTTCTTCCTTTTGGGGGCTTTCCCGTTATTTTATCTGCAATAACATAATGCGCCCGGTGAGCTAAAAGCTATTAAATAAAGTGTTCTGAACCTCTCACTGAGCGTATGGCCACCCGACCAGCTCTCACAAGGAGCACGTAAGCAGTGGGAACCCCTGATCCTACCTCTGGTGTACAGGCATCTGGCAGTCAGGGTCTGGTCGGTCCAGACTTGACTTAGGGGCTGACTGGCAACTGCGCCAGTGTTATGTTTCATTACAACATACGATCATGTCCCTTCATCATGACCGATGTCATCTGTGCTTGATTCAGCCCTAACGTGTCCCCGGCCAGCCATCTGCATCACAGACGCTGACCTTCAGTTCTCCAAACCCCAGATGTGAAGACGTGAACGTATGGGGCTCCGTGTGAAACATTCAGGACTGTTTCTATACAAACAGACACAGGGAGTGCCCAGGTGGCCCTTGTATGCCTGATGGGTTCTTCTGGATTTGTGCTCTTTACTTAACTTGCAGAACACTATCAAGGCTCCGACAAGGCTATGTACTATATGATTCCAGCTGCACGACATTCTGGAAACAGCGGAACAATGGAGACAGAAGATCAGCGGCTGCCAAGTGTCGGGGGAACAAGGTGGGAATGAGTGGGCGGGGCACAGGAGATTGTGAGGGCACTGAAACTATTCTCTATTCTACCGTAACGACGGACATCTCATTATACAATTGTCGAAAGCTACAGAATATACAACAAAAAGGGCGTGCTCCTAATGTAAAACCATGGACTTTAGGTAATAATAATGTATCCACACTGGTCCATCGATTGTAACAGGTGCAGCGCGCTAACGCAAGATGATGGGAAACACTTGGGGGCGAAAGGAGTATGTGGGCACGTGGTACTCAATTTTTCTGTAAGCCAAAAACTACTCTAAAAATAGTTTATTAATGAAAAAAATGCTTCCAAGGCCAAACATTAAACTTATAAAATGTACACGTTTCTATATAAGTCAATAAAATGGTTTTTAAAATAGCAAGGTAGGGGGCGCCTGGGTGGCTCAGTTGGTTAAGTGTCTGCCTTTAGCTCAGGTCATGATCCCTGGACCCTGGGATGGAGCCCCACAACGGGCTCCCTGCTCAGCAGGGAGCCTGCTCCTCTCCCTCCCTCTGCCTGCTGCTCCCCCTGCTTGTGCTCTCCCTCTCCCTCTCTGTGTCAAATAAAATAAAATAAAACAAAACAGCAAGTTCACTAAGCAATTTTTGAGTTGAAAGGGCAGTTTTAGAATGCAGAACCATACATGTAGGCTCGTGTTCTTCCCACATGAAGTCACTGATAAGGGACTGATAGATTGCTTGCCATCACCAGGCTTCTCCCCTGGAAAAGTGGAGATGTCAGTGTCAGGCAAGTGGGCTCGTCTTGTCGACCTGGGTTGGATGGTCACTAGTATGAAAACTCCGCCCTTTGGACGTGCTGGCCTCAAGAGGGGACCCTTGGTTTCTGACCACTGCCCTCTTTTTTTGGGGAGGCAGGTACCACTGTCCAGGTTCCTGAACCCTCTTCACCCTGGCTTCCTTCCAACTACCATGACGACCTCAGACCAGGGCTCCTGGGGCTCGGCACTGCTGACAGCTCGGCCGGGTGGTTTTGGTTGTGGGACGCTGTCCTGTGCCTGCAGGTATCACCAGCATCCCTGGCACCCACCCAGGAGGGGCCAGTCGCAGCCTCTCCCGGGTTTAACGAACCCAAACTGTCTCCAGACACTGCCAACCAAGTTCCTTGGGGGTCAAAATCACCCCCGACTGAGAACCACTGGTCTCAGTCTCCCCAACCGCCACCAGACAGACATCAGTGCAGAGAAGAGGACTTCCTTGATCAGAGAGGAACGGGTGGAGGAGGGAGAGAGGGAACCATGTAGGAAAGGGGAAGGGATGATTGAGGAGGAGGGAGACTGGAGAGTCGGAGATGGGGGAATAAACAAGAGCAGAGGTTGACTGGGAAAAGGAAGGACTGAGAGCCATTCTGGAAGAGTGAGGGATGCAGAGGTCCGCGTCAGGGGTGAAGAAGGGTGACATCGCTTGTTAAGGACTGCTGGGGTCTGGGGAGGGCACGCTGGGCTTCCAGCAGCACAGATGTTAAGGACTCCCTTCTATGCTTTCTGATGTGCTGGGAGCACATGGAAATTCACTTTATTATATTACTCTTTACCTGTCCACGCTCCGTGTACATGCACGCTCGCAAAATGAAGAAAACACAGTCAGCAAAAACGTTAATTGTCTAGCCACTAGTACTCATACTAGCTGTGCTAGTACTAACTGTACTAGTACTCTGCCGGCCTAGTTTACCCAGCAGTTCTCAACACTTCCACTGCTACACTCAAAGCTGGGAGGCGCGGGGCACCTGTGTGGCTCAGCCGGCCGAGCGTCTGCCTTTGGCACAGGTCATGATCCCAGCATCCCGGGACCCAGCCCCACCTTGGGCACCTTGCTCAGCATGGAGCCGGCTTCTCCCTCCGCCCCTCCCCGACCCCTGCCCATGCGTGCAAGCTCTCTCTCTCAAATTAATAAAATCTTTAAAAAAAAACAAAAACTCGGAGAGCTTCAAGAAGAAAGGAGCTGAACAAGAGTTAGAAAGAAGCGCATGGCTCTGAAGGGATCAGCCCTTGGAGCCCTCACTGCTCTGTCCACGAGACCCTTAAAGCCCAGACATACTTCCAAGTGCCAACCACACCACACTTCCATTCGCTGAGCGCGAAGCCCTCGTCCAGCATCTTACATGTGACTTGCGGTATGCAGGGAACAGCGCCACAAACGAAGGGTGGGTAGGTGACCCCCGCATCGGAGCTCACCATTCACTCAGGGTGATGCCTCGACAAGCCGCACAGGCAAGCACAGGGCAGAGAGGCCCGGCCGGGAAGACCACCTCGGGTGGTGGTACGGGCCAAGCTGGGACAGGAGAGTTAAGGAAAGTGAAGGAAGGCGCTCTGCAGCCTGACAGCTCTCCAAGGGCCCCAGGCAGGAGGGAGAGGGGCAGTGACAGGTGTGACAGCGAGGGAGAGGGGAAGGGCATGGGGCCAGCCCCAGCAGACGGAGGACAGTGAGCGACAGAGCCCCCTGGAGAACACGGACCCCCACGCCGGTTCTGCTGTAGGAAAGAAACGCAAAAGGGTCCTACTTGCAGTGCATGTGGTCCCCGAAGGGGACTTGGGCTGCACGCGGACGGCAGGTGTCGAAGTGTGCGTCGGCACCCTCGGGGTGTACTGGGGCACCACGGGCGGGTAGTACGGGGCCGGATACACCGGGTAGGCGCTGGGGACCGCGGCGGGCCGTGCGGGATAGAGGCTTTCAGGCTGGTATCCGTGGTTTTCATAGTAAGGTCCGTCTCCTGGCGGTGACCCCTGAACAATGAAAGAGAAGGTGAACGATGTAAAACCCCAGGAACCCTCGAGGTCAGGCGTGCGTCCGTCACACTTAGACAAGGGGCCAAAACGCTGCTGCAGATTCTTATCGGGCTGAACACTGAACTTACCTGGACTAAGAACTAACCAGAACTTTCAACTAATTGTCAACAGTTTTTATATTTGTTTGTTTACTGACCATTTTTTGAAATGAAGAGAAAGTAAATGGTCAACACTGAGATTTAGTAGAAAAAAATTTAAAGAAAACTTGTGTAGCAGTCTGGGCAGGAGTCAACACCGAAACCCTGAGATGGAGATTATAATGACAGCAGTCCCCTACGATGGCGCAGGTGTGACACATGGACCCATTTTGCAGAGAGGAATGTGAGTGATAGGTTCACACTATACATGTTATTCTAAAAGTTCCTTTTCCACCTCCCTTAGGACATGCATCACCCTTTGCTAAGGGACATTAAAGAGTTAGCCACGGCTGTCCAGCTGCGATGAGGTGCTCCCAGGGCACTGCAGCCGCTGGGTCTCTGCGCACACCCCATGGGGGTATGGCCCCAGCGGCAGCTTTTATTCCAGCCCATCCATCTCCTTGGAATGCCCTTCTCGCCCTCTGCCCACTTAAACACTGCTTTCTCTGGCTGCCCCTGCAAGGCCCCAGCCGGCCACCCGGGACCGCGCCGGCCAGCCTGCGTGTCCCCTGCTCCCGCCATCCTCAATCACCCACTGGCAAGGCCACGCAGGGAGGTCACATTTGCCCTCCTATCTGAGGGCCCCTCAAACTTCCTGCTCATTCATTTATCCTCCTGCTTCTTGTTGACCGTGGTCTCAGATAGGACTGGTATTCTGAGCCCAGGCAACGCAATGCTTAGCATTTGAAATGAGGCCTCCAGGGAAGCGAGATTATACAGGAACGAGCCAAGTGCTGGCAGCCAGAGTTCACCTCTGCTTAATAACTCACCGGAGCTCTCCGGAGCTCTCCTTCACAAGTCCGAAGATGGTAACTCTGAACCACAGCAGTGGACAGAAAGGGAAACAGTGTAATCTCTAATCTAAACAGGGCACCAAAGGCCAAAGAAAAGTAGCACATGGGTTTGGTCTCTATCAGAAGCATCTAAGAACATGCTGTCCCACCCCAAAAAGGTTGTGGCAGGCATAGCAGTCTGTCCCGGCAAAGTCCTGTGCAGGGGATATGACATTTAAAATGGATCCAGTGAAAATAAAAACCAGCAACAGCTAAAGAGGGAAAAGCAAAAGGGCTATTTTCCAGATACAAGATACGGAAAATGTTGGTTATTAACCACAACTCTGTATTGCATGCACGCATTCCCAGGGATAAGATGAACCAGTGAGATATAATGGGGAACAAAGATAACTGCATTTGTCTCCAGAGTTGTTTCGGGGGCGGGGGGCATCCAGGAAGAGGGACAGTCAGCCCAATGTTACATTCAATCACGGCCTCTCCGGTTTATCCGGAAGTTGGGCTGCCCAGGGGTGTGCTGGCCAGTGATGCCCCCACACACCTGTTCCTCCCTGGGACTTACTCCCTCCCGGCACCCCTGCACCCCTGGCTGTCCCCACAGCTCACCCCGAAACTCACCCACAGGGCAGGAAGAGAAGAGGCCCAGGTGAGCAGTGCATAGCCCATACCCACCCGACAGCTCTGGGGCACTCTCTGGGGGCGCAGCCGCTGTGTGCCTGCACCCTGACCCACTCCCACCCACCCTAACAGAGAGGCGCCCTGACCAGCACCCACGGAGCACACGCGTTCCCCGCAGCCAGCTCTTAAAATGCTGCCCAACACATTTCGGAAAATAACAGCGGGAATAAGGGAACAAAGGAAAGACTGGGAAGGTAATAATTAACCACTTACTGAGTTTAAAGCCATCCTGATTTTATCAGCCGCATCAGGTAATGGCAAAGCCGTGGGACGTCCAAGATGACCTAGAAGAACGAACGATAAGACTGTGATTTTGATACCAGTTAGTTCTTAGGAGACACACGGAGAAGGAACTAGAAGACGTTCTAGACGAGAGTCAGCTCTCTCCGGAGCAAATAGCAGTTTTCCCTCATTCACCTTGGAATTCACCTTCGCCCGCCTCTTCCCCACACAACGCAGGCGCAAGGAGCTTGGGGCTCGCCTGCCTTGGGGTCCAGGGCTGGCTGTTGGTAACAAAGCTCTCGCCGCGGCCGAGACGTCTGCCAGGCTGCCTCTGGCAACGGAGGACACAGGGAAGGGACTAGAAGTGGGCACAAGGTGACTACTCACTGACCCTCAAGTTCGGGGGAGGTTAAAGGGGGGCAAAGACCCGGGGTCAACTCAAGGCACTGTCACGCCCCAGCGGCATCATCAGGCCGGCGCCTGCAGCTCTCAGAGGCTGGGACAAAAATGGATGTGGCGTTGGGCACAGTCCCATTCGGGTAAGGATTTAAGGATGGGGTCCAGGGAAGCCACAGCAGGCCATGAGACGCCCCTTGCTCACTCCTGCAGACGGTCCATGGGGAGGAGGGGTGGGCACCCAGCGTGGAGCAGGTGGTCCAGAACTGTGCACCAGATGGAAACCACACCTGACTTTCTGAATAAGCCACGTGGAATCTCCCACTTCTTAACAAACGCATGGGGGAAAAATTCCATAAAACACCCACATGCCCCCATTTCTTCACGTACTACCCCAAACCCAGAAAAGAAAACATTTCAGAACTAACCATTTTGACAGTTTCTAAGGTTTGCGGTAAAATCTGTTGTTTGCCGATGTTTGTGAACAGTTAACAGTAATTTCTAGAAAAACCATCAGCATGGAATGCCTCCATTCTGGCATCACTCTTCCTCCTGAGAGCACAAGAAGAGCTTCTCTCCGCCCCTCCCTGCTGTCTTGGAATGATCAAAGAATAGTTCAAGAAACAGCCTTCCAGGTCCTGCATCCACAAGACCACATTCCCGATGAGAAAGCACTGGGCTTCACACCACCTGTAAGGCGCCGGGCACCCAGTCGGGGCTCAAACGGCAGCAGGCAGCAGGGTGCGGTCGTGAAGCCCATGACCTCTGGGACCTGGGGCACATCAGTGTTCCCGGGCCTCAGTGGTTTCATCTGCAAAAGGAGGTAAGAGGAGCCGCCACTACAGGGTTGCCGGGGTGTGAAATGACTTATTACCGATGTAGCTCTCCGTGCCTGGAATGTGCTGCAGACAAATAAAAGTGATTATAAAGCCGACAGATGTTGCCTCCAGGGGGCGGGGGGGAGGTGACTGATATGCATTTGCAGGTTTGCAGGTTTGCAGATTTGCATCTGGTATTTCTCCCAAAGTCCCAAGTCCATCAACTCTCAGAAGCTGGTGGAGCTAAATGCGAGAGAACCCGCTAAGCCCACTTGCTGCGTTCTATCCCCAGAGCGCAATGATGATGGGACTCGCTAAACCAAAAACAAACAAAAACCCACAACAAACATTAACTTGCTATAAATAAAAAATGTGAGTTTGGCTTTTTAATCTTGGGAAACCTCCAATGAATAGGTCACAATAAAAATGCACCAGGTCACTTATTTACTTTTCACATAAAGCTAAAATACAAGAATGAAGGGGCGCCTGGGTGGCTCAGTTGGTTAAGCGTTCAACTCTCAGTCTCAGCTCAGGTCTTGGTCTCAGGGTCATGAGTTCAAGCCCCATGTCGGGCTCTAGGCTGGGCGTGGAGACTACTTAATTAAAAAAAAAATACAAGAATGAGTTCATATTGATAGCTTTGAGACTTTTTTTAAGTTTAAATAAAAGGTCAACACCTTTCTGGGTACGAGGAAAGAAAACTGTCCAAAATACAGGTGGGAGGGTCACTGTGTAAGCCTTTAAATGGTGTGGTCCCCACCTATTAATACACCTGTCCTGTGTCTGCTCCTTAAAGATGTCAGGACAGTACCCCACTCCACTCCGGTCCATGCGGGGCAAAAAATCGCAGCACGCCCCTGAGGTTACTCTCCGAAGCATCCTGCCCAGAGCAAACATTCTCAGCCCTCTGGTCTCCAACTCCCCGCACCTCTGAGCTGTCTCACCAGTTCGAGGTCTGGGTGCAGTTTCAGGAAATGAGAATTCGATCCCCCTGGCGGCGTTCCCAGTGTAAGAGCCCTCTGAAAGGAAGGATCGGGCAGCGCTCGAAATCCACGCTTCCAATCCATTTGCGGTCCCTGACAGCGGGAGACCAGGGAGCCAGGGAAGGAAGGCGCTCAGGCGGGCGAGGCCATGAATGATGCAGTAAAAGCCACAGGACCCAGAAGTAATCACGGGATAATCCTATCTCGTCCAGAGATCCCACGGCCCACAAAACCTTAGAGCCAGAAACACCCAGGGCGCCCAGATGGGCCTCCGTGGACTTTGGAACAGGAGATGGGAGCCGGGCTGCCTGTAATTTCTCTGGCCGGAAAGCAGGGAAGGGGAAGTGCCTCCCTCTGGGACTGGATTGCAGGGACGACCACCATCCAACACGACCAGGGGCCACACTGGGTCCGGCTCATGTTCAAAACACGCATTTACATTGGGGGCACCTGGGTGGCACAGCAGTTAAGCATCTGCCTTCGGCTCAGGGCGTGATCCCGGCGTTCTGCGATCGAGCCCCACATCAGGCTCCTCTGCTGGAAGCCTGCTTCTTCCTCTCCCACTCCCCCTGTTTGTGTTCCCTCTCTCGCTGGCTGTCTCTATCTCTGTCAAATAAATAAAAAATCTTAAAAAAATAATAAAACAAAACAAACCACACGCATTTACATAAATAAGGTTGTGCGTCCAAAAAAACACACAAAACAAAACAGATCACACAGACACAAAACCGCAGGCATCTCCACAGTGAGGTACGTCCCTGCAGCAGGATTTTGGACAGAGCAAGACCGCCGGGATAGTGAGATGACACTGGTTCTCAAATGCTCTTTCCTGTCACTTAGAGGACACGGATGACTGTCCCTGATTCCGGAAAGCCAGCCATAACAAAGCCGTTTTCCTTCAAGTGACAGAAGAGCAAATGTGTGACCAAGTTCCTCGTCCCTCCTTGTGCTTGGCCAGCTCCCGCGCCAGCACGGACAGAACGGCCCCCTTGAGTCACACAACACAACACCGTGGTTTCAGTCACTCCAGCCTCTTTTCAGAGCTGAGTCATCCCGGCACCTGCCCGGCCCGGCTCAGCAGTCCCGAGCGGTGGAGACCTGCCTGCGCCCCATGACGTGACGAAGTTCTTTCCAACCACAAGAGCTTTTTCTTTGGGGATCTCAGCAAGCACTTCCTGGAGATGTCCTTTGAAAACCAGCAAACCGATGCAAATGAGGCCAAGCTCACAGATTCGGCCTCCCATCCAGGGGCCCCAGGTCTTCCCTATAACGCAGTCCCTGCTGCGCTCGCTGCTCACCACCAGCAAGGGCTGCACGGAGCCCCACTGGGCGCCTTCAAGACGCCGGGGGGTGTGATGGAGGTGTGACAGGGTGACGAGGCCCCACCGTCCTTGACCCCTGTCGCCCCTCCTTCAAACTCCAAAGCAAGCAACACCAATAGAAACTCCCCATCCAATAAACAAGTGGCCACTGAGACCCCTTAGGCCTCAACCACGGCATAAAATGACATCAGACGGAAAGATGCCCTCGTATCCTGCTGCAGATACAAAGCGCGGTTAGACGCCTGTACGGGACAGCGGTGGGTTTAAGTAACAGTCCCGCATAAGCAAGTCTAAGACGATCAGACGAAAGGCCTGCGCAGTGCTTCACACCAGAATGAGAGACAGACAGAGACAGAGGCAGAGGCAGAGACAGAGACCTCACCTCAGGAGAGCTGCTGCCTGCATCTTCCACGTTTCTTTTGCTATGAATGCCTCATTGTCCCAGCGCGATTGCAAACTGTTTAGGGCAGGAATGGGGTCGGATCCTTTTTTCTTGCTTTCTTTCAAGCTAAGCTCTGCAGCGTACAAGAAAGCGTTCCACTATTTTTCGAGTTCCAGAGGCCAAATGAGTAAGACGGAATTTGAGAGAGAGGGCAGGCTGGGAAGCTCGCACCTGGACAAAACCAGCCTCCCAGGAAGGATGTGGGTGACCTCACGGCAGCAGGTGCGACACTGACTGCATACCTAACGTGACAGGCCCACTAGAGAGGCGCCCAGGTCCTTCCGGGAGGGAGGAGTCCCAAGACCGTGCAAAGGCCACGGCTAAGGGTTAAAGACTTCGCCCCAGCCCATCTGTGGAATAATCAGTAAACAGCGTTGTTTCAAGGACCGAGTGTGTCTGTTTCCAGCACCACGGCCAACACATGATGGGCACACAGTAATGACATCACGATGGCAACGAAGGTTTACCTGCCGGTATCAAAGGGATGGTTACGTGCGAAAGAGATTCAGCTTTTTTGGTGCAAATCCAAAGGATGAAAGAAAGCAGGATCCACAGGGCCGCAAGATCAGGAAGGCAGCTTTAACTCAACCCGGGAAAACCAAATTTCCAACAATGCCAGTTTAAATATTGATGAGTTGCCTTGGAGAGAACAGCGTTCTTCCAAGTGAGAAACATTCGATCCAATACTGGAAGGTGGGCTGTCCAAGCACGCTCTAGAACAGAACTGAGCTTTGGCTGGGGGGCCAGGCAGGATGATCTTTTATTTATTGCCTGTGGTCAGACACTCGCAGAACGAACTCCAAACCTGACATCCCTAGAAAACACAGGCTCCGTGTCCCCTGAGCTCTGAACAAGGGTTGAAATGAGGTCAGGTGCGGTGTCCCGCCAGGAAGGCTCCTTGGGGAGCAGCGGCCGTGAGGGACGCTGCACTGGGTCTCGTGCTCTCGTGAAACCTGGGCTGTTTCTTCTCCCAGTTCAGCTCTCACTTGAAGATATTTCTCTGTCGAGGCCTCTTCCTGGTTCCACGTGAGCTCCCAATCCTTCCGTCAGTTCTGCGCCTGCGTGAACTTCCATGAACTTCCAGACTTCAGCCATGGCGCCTGCCAACACTTTGTGCCCTTCAAACATTCCGTGCTTTCTTGTGCTATCTCTGCACGCTCGGCCCCTGCATACACACCCCGGTGATGCCTCACCGCCGAGCGCCGTCCACACCGACGAAATGCCTGGAGTTTTCACCCAGAGCAAGCTCTATCGTCTTCCTCCTGGACTCACCTCTACAAGCATGTCTTGTCTTTTATTTTCTTTTTTAAGATCTTATTCATTCATTTGAGAGAGAGCGCGCGCTTGCGTGCCAACAGAGAGAGCGGTGGGGGTGGGGGGAGGGAGAAGCAGGCTCCCTGCTCAGCAGGGGACTCGATCCCACGACTCCAGGATCACGATCTGAGCCAAAGGCAGATGCTTCAACGACTGGGCCACCCGGGCACCCCTACAAGCATATCTTTGAGCCACCTTCCCTCTTCAAAGTCCACACTGTTCACAATCCGAGTAACTGCCCACATCCCCACCAGAAAATCAGTGTCTTTCTCCCTCGATGCCTCTAAGGCTGACCATGACATTTCCACACATCCTGGTTCCTCTGCTTCCGACCACTGTCCAATGGCCAGGACAGACCAAGTCCCAGGCTGGCTCTTCTCCTTTCTGACCACAAGCCTTGCCTCTAGGCTGTCCCCTAAAATGGCCTGTTTGATCAGCCAAGCCCTTTGCAACTCCCCAGGATTCTGCATGTAGTTGGGACCAGGATGGTCACCGGCACAGAGCGTACGAGTCCCCTCCTCCATAGCCAGGCCCACTACTCCTGGACGCTTGCAAGCCAGGGCTCCCTGAGATGGCCTTTAGGGTCCCCAGAACCAAGCCAGGATGGGACTCACGTGATGCCCTTGCACTCCATCCCCAGAGGCCACCAACTTGTCCTGGGGCAGACCCAATGTCAGAGGGTCCCTGCAGATGCCCTGGAAAGGGGGGGGCAAGGAAGAGCAGCAACGGCTCAGCAGTTGTGGGAGTGGGGTGACCCCAGGAGATCCAGAGCAGAGGTGGGAAAGCACGAAGACCCCAAGTCCTCTCCAGACCCCCCTTTACCCACCTCATTAGCAGACCAGCTTCCAATCCTTAAGTAACCAAAACTGATCGGCCATTAAATCGACCCAGTCAATTTCCTTTCCATTTCCTGCCCCCATTAGCAAGGCTTGGACTTGGCTCCCAGCCCCCCAAACCTGAGATTTTCTGGAGGACTTAGAAAAATAGAGAAGTGAGCTCCACTGTCAGTCCGATGTAGTGACTGGAACCGGAGCAATGACCCCATATGATCACAAAACTCTCCCAGGACTCCAGCCACAGGTTTGGATGGGAAAGAGTGAGCGCTACCAGCCTGGATTCCTGGTGTTCACTTCCTGGGAGGCCCACATGTGTCTGGCTGCACTGTCTACAGGGACGTTTTGACCCGAGTCTTGTCCCTCATCGCCCCATTAGCCAGGGACCTCAGCCCTCTGCACTGCCACATCAAGGAGTCCCAGACAGTCCAGCCCAGGTCACTCTGGAAGATTCAGCACAGAGCGCAGGTGGGCCTGTGGGCAGGGGGAACCAGCCCGGCTCGCCAGCAAGCCCCTGCCGCATGAGGATTCCTTGGGCCCCGTTCTCAGCTCCCCTGGCCCTCCACAGTGGTACCTGTGACATTCCAATCTCCTGGAGGAAAAGGCAGTCACAGGACGGGCCAGAGCCCTACGGAGCCAGATGGCCAAGCTTCGCCCCCATGGCTTCCCACGGATTACAGGACCCTGGGCAAGCATCTTGCCTCTGCCTCAGTTGACTCACAGTGAAGTGAAGGACGTTATAAAGAGTTTGGAATGACACCTGGCTGGAAGAAAGTGTCTCATCCACGTTTGCTGTTATTCCAATACCACCGTGGCCACATTTTCTCCTACAACACCAGTGACTGAGCCCAAGGCTGAGCAGCCAAAGGTGTGAGACCCGAGCTCCAAGCCGTCTCCAGGCCTCTGGCAACAGCACAACCTTGCTAGGAGAAGGCTGACCTTGGGAATGCTAAAGAGGAAAGCAGCTTGAGGCCAAGAACAAAGGCCCATGCTGCCCACCCATTGATATTTAAAAGCAAAACACAAAACAAAAACAGAGGGTAAAGTGTTGAATGACAGATGTCCCCCGCACAAATCCTCAGTGGAGGGGGCTCCCCCAACTGGGGAGCTTAAGTGTGCTTGCCTGGTGGTGCCCTTGCTTTTCCAGATAACCCCAACCTCCTACAAGGTCTGCTGTGCGGGGGGCAGGGAGGCAGGCCTCACCTCTGGAAAAGCTGGGAAAACAGAAGCAACTCCCCAGTGACCAGGCTTCCCTCCACCTCTGTCAGCAGGGGCAGCCTGGGTGCCTGCACCCCCAGATTCCTGGGCCTGGGTAGTCTCTGCCCACATTCCCAGAGGCCACCTGCCTTGAGGGTAGGCTGGCACCCGCCTCACTTCCTGGAGAACCTTCCCCGACCTCACAGGCTAAGTCAACAAGCTTCCTCTCACTTCGGGTTTCCTAAACACCTTGGAACTCCGCTTGGCAGCCTTTGTAATTTTCCATGATTCGGGTGACCCTCTAACAGCTGCCAGTTCCCTGACGCAAGGATCAGCGCGCCCCTGGGTGCCCCCATCTTAGTCCCAGGACCACCGCGCCAGTTGGAATGGAGGAGGGCGCAGTCTCAGGGCCGAGCCCCTGGCTAGCGCCTGCCCACCCGGTAAACCCTGGGCTGCGAGCCACTAGGATTCATCTTCACCAGGCCCGCCGCCTGTGCGTTGGAAAGGGATTCGGGCTTCGCAATTCTGGGCCACCGCGCTGTGCCCTCAGGGCTCCGGGCACCCAAGTGCCGCCCTCTGGGGCTGGAAGCACAAACTCTGGGGCCGTAAGGCTATTCCGCAGGGCCCGTGAGACCGTGGGCAAGACATCCACTGCCAGGCTGGTGCGCTCCGCTGCTCAGCCACCGTCCCGAGTCCCGCTGGACGGCGTGCGTTGGACGGAAGCGCCCTGGGGCCCAGTCTTGTCCTGGCTGGGGGCGCACGCCCGGGGCCAGGGCCGCTACTCCCGGTCGGGCTCCTGCGGAACCCCGGTGCCCAGGAAGCTTGGCTCTGATCGCCACCGCCGGGGTCCGGGCTGCAGACAGTCCCTCCCCGTGACCGCAGAGCCGTTCGCGCCTCGCCCGGGGCCCCTCCGGGAGCCTTTCTCCGCCGTCCCCGCCGCGCCGGCCGTATCGCTCCCGGAATCTCAGCGAGTTTCCAGTTTCTCCCCACCTCGGGAGGGAACCAAGAAGCAGAAGGAGTTCAGGTAACACTCCGGAGCTGCAGAGATTTTCCCGAAACAAAGAAACGGATAGACAACTCTCTGTCCTCCTTGTCCCCCAAAAGAAGAGGCGCACCCCTGCTCCCCAGCTCCGGGCCGCAGGAGGCAGGTGGTCCAAGAGCCGACTCTGGCCAAGGGGGCCGACCCCGAGGGACCCGGAGGCAACTTCTACTCCGATCAAAGAGCCAGGGACCCGGAGCAACGTGCCCCGGCCGCGCGAAGCCAGCGCGGTGGCCGGAGAGAGGGGCGTTCGGAGCGGCGCACCCTCCAGCCCCACCGAGGGCCTTTGCCCGGCCCGGCCCGGAGCGTCCCGCCGGCGGGAGACGCACCTGCTCCGCTCGCGCTGCTCACACCTGGCCTCACGTCCAGCCGCCGCCACCTAGCGCGGGGGCCGCTTGGGGTGTCCCCCAGCGCCCAGATCCTTCCTTTCGCGCCTGGGGCCCGCACCCCAGACTCCGCACGGAGAACCGGCCGCGCGCCGCTTACCTGCGGCGCTCCGGAGCCCGGCGCTCTCCGCCCCTTGCCCTTCCTCCTCTTCCTCCGCCTCCTCCGCCTCCCGCCGAGCTCGTCTTCCTCTGTCCGGCGCCGAAGTCCCCGACGCTCCCTGGCTCTCGCTTTAATCCCGGGAGGCGGTATCCGAGTGCTCAGGGCGACACCCCTAAACGCGGTCCCGGGTCACCTCCGGCAGGGGGAGGGGACGGGCCGGTGCGGCGGCCCCGGGCGGGGCGGCCCCGGGCTGGGGCTGGGGCTGGGGCGGGGGCGGCGGCGGGAGGAGGAGGAGTTTCCGCCAGGAAAAGCCGGGGAAGCGCTCCGGGCTCCGGCCGGTTCGGGGGACCCGGTGACGCCCCGGGCTTCGTTCCCCACCCACCCCCCGGAGGCATTGTAGGGCTGGGAGGAGCGTGTGTCCCTCCCCTCGTCCCCTGGACCGCTCCTGTTGTGAGCGCTTCGAGTTTGGATTAAGGAAGGGAATTCTGGAGAGCACTGACGGAGTCCCCCGCGAGCCCCGCTGCTCCATGAACTCCCGGACCAGAGAGCCAGGCCCCAAGGACCGCTGGCCCGGCTCCACCGCCGATAACACAGGGCTGTGCGCCAAGGACCCTCCAGCCCGCCTGGGCCAGCCTTTCTTTGCCTTCAGCTCCGAAGTTCCTCCCACCCTCCCAACGCCCCCAGGAGTGGGGAGAGGTCTTCCCACGCACCGCGGGCAAGGGACGCCGGAGAAGAAAGGGGTAAGATAACCCTTAGTCCAGAAGGCTTGGCTTTTCCCTGCCCTTCAGAAGCTCTTTCCAGTGCTGTTTGCAACACACAAAGCAACATGAATTGCTCTGCAATAAAGTGGAATAGGAAGAAAACCTAATTCATTCCAAATCACATGCCTCCTTGACCTGGGAGCTGGGCTTTCCTAGTAATTTCTTCTCTCCCACCCTGTCTTTTGGCTCCCACCCTTAGATCCACAAAGGGGACCACCCACCTCTCCTATTTCACAGGTGTCCGGGCCGTCCCTAGTAGAAGACGTTCCAGGACCACGTACAGCTGAGAGGTCAGATTGTGTCCTGCCGCACGTCTCTTACTTCTGTTCTGGTGGTGTGTTTGGAGCTGTCTAGGAATGACACCGTTGTTCCAGCAACCCCCTGATGTCCACCTGCACACCAGTGGCATGTGTGTCTCTATATTCAGCCCTCTTCTGCGGGTTATGCGCTCAACATGCATTTCTCCTTCTCTTGACAGCTTCATGGAATTTTTGCTGGAGTACCCACACCTCCCGGCAGCCGGCCAGCCCCCTGGGGAGACCCCGTGACCTCAGCGCTGGAGGAGAGCAGGGAGCCAGGCTCTGGCTCAGCAACTTCATCTTCCCGCCAGAATGTCTGCTTCAGGGATAAACATACCACCCGCTTATGGCCAGTGAGATGTGGGGCTTAGGGAAGGAGGTTTGGGGGTTTTCTCCCTCTTCTAAGGGAACTCGCAGAGACCCACTTCCTTGCGCTCGGAGGAAGAAGCGAGTAGTCTCAGGAATTGTTGACCGCTGTCTTTCCATCACCAGGAAGCTAGCTCCAGATAAAGAAGCCTCCTCCATCAACAATGACAGCATAGAGAAGACTAGAAACCCAGTTCTTCTTGGCATCGTTGAACCACTGAATCAAACTGGCTCTGAAGTTAAGGCCACATTACCACTTCTTTCATGAATACAAGTGGAAAATCAGAATTGCTTACCAAGGGGAGTAGCTGTAATATAATGAAAACAATATACTAGTATTATATGTTAAAAAGAGGCAACAGAGTTCTGTTCATATGGCAGAGTAGATACCCTGAAATAATGCTTCCACTACAAAACGGAAAAGGCTGGCTAGACTATGTATTGTTAACGTTCTTTAAAATTAGAGGCGAATTTGCAGGAAAACCTGGGAAATCCTCAGACACAAAAGTGAAGTGGGAGTATCTATCTGGGGAAGTGAAGAAGGAATCACAGCGGCTGGCCCAGAGCCCGATACGGAGCTGGATCTCATGACCCTGAGATCATGACCTGAGCCAAAGCCAGGAGCTGGACGCTTAACTGACTGAGCCACCCAGGCGCCCCTAGAAGCAAGGATTTTTAGAAGATACTTAGCAGAAGGGCACCTGGCTGGCACAGTCGGTTAAGTGTCTGCCTTCAGCTCAGCTCATGATCTCAGGGTCCTGGGATCGAGTCCCGCATCAGGCGGGGAGTCTGCTTCTCGCTCTGCCTCTCTGCCCCCCCCCAACACATGCTCTGCCTCGCTCCTTCTCACACTCTCTCTCACACGTTCTTTCTCTCAAATAAATAAATAAAATCTTAAAAAAAAAAAAAAAAGAAATAGAGTTATTTGTTGATGATGTCCAACCCCAAAGAAGAAAAAATGGAATAAGGGGGAAAGAAGGACAAATAAAATGAAACAAAGAAGGCTGAAGGGAAAGACGAGAAGATTCAACCCAGAACAAAACAGGACGAAAAGAAAGCACAAAATATACATGGAGAAGTGTATGCAAAGTACATTAGCCACCGTTATACCTGTAAATACCCTGAACCGACTAAACCGTCCAGTTAATATGAATGGATTTGAAAAAAATACATATATTATCAGACTGTCTAGTTTTTTAAGACACGCATATGCTATGCTATTGATGAGACATATGTGGAATGAACATATGTAAAAGAAAGCTGGTTTAGCTATATTAATAATGGACAAAATAGGCCTGAGAAGAAAAAGCTTTATTGAGAATAAGGAGAGTCACTTATAATGATAAAGTAAATAAATTTGCCTGGAAAATATAGTAGTTGTGAACTTGCCTATACCTAACAACGCGGTTTCCGAAAAAGTATAAAGCAAATGTTTATAGAATTACAAGGTCTTTACAAACCCACCACCTTCTCTCTTGGCCATCAGAGGTCAAGCAAACAAAGTAATCAGTGAAAATACAGAAGACGTGAACAATACTGATGTGGTTCTGGAATATAGGGGAGGTTCGGTGGGGTGAGGCCCGGAGCCGACCACCAGGAAGGAATTCTGAGACGGGTCTGGTGCAAAATGGTGGTCTACGAAAGCCACGGAGAGGGGACCCCAGGGCAGAAAGAGCTGCTGCCCCCGCGGTTGTGAGCGGTGGCTGATTATATACATGCGAGTTGGGGGAAGTAAGAAAAAGGGAGGTTTCAAAAGGATTTTCATATGCTAAAGAAGACTCCCAGGATACCCGAGGCCTTGCCATTGTCAAGTGAAGGTTGTTTTTGACTCTAGCAAGGCATTAACATGAAGATAGTTGGGAGCTTCCGGGAGGAACAGTACACCCTGCCCGATTCAAGTATCTGTCAACCCGCTGCAGGTTATAAGGACGTTTAATTGTATCTACATTCCCTTCTGGAAGCTACGTTATTGATAGAAATGCTTTGTTCTTGTAAATTGCTGAGACTTTTGTAAACTGAGGGAGACTCCTGTCTTGCAGGATTGTGATCTTTCTAAGTTAACTGTTTGTTTTTTCCTTTCCTTAGCTTTAGGACCCCCAGGAGTGCAGGAAGAATATCGCATCTATGCCATCTGGGGGGGTGTGTGTGGGGAGGGGGGTGTCTGCTTCGTCCTCAGCTAGCCTTCTGCTCCCTCATCAACACAAGGGGCAAACTTTATTAATGGACATAAATAGACACTTACACCAAATAATTGACCAGATGATTTTCTAGGTTAATTCCTAGGAACAGTTAAGAAACTTATTATTCTAGTCTTTCAAAAATTCTTCCAAGGAGTCGAAAAACAAAATATTCCCTTATGTATCAATGCCTAAAATAGCAAAGATAGTTCAAGGGAAATCACAAGCCAATCCAACTCATGATTATATATGTAAAAACCGTAAACAAATATTAACGAAGTGAACCCAACACTCTACAAAAAAGATGATGACCAAGCTGGGTTTATCTCAGTAATAGAACGTTGCTTTAACATTAGAAATCTGTTAGTAGAGTTGAACACAGTCACATAAATCATAAAGCAATCTTAATATATTTGAAAAGAGCATTCAATAAAATTCAACGTGCCTCTGTGATTTAAACAAAAAAAAAAGTCCTTTGCAAAGATGAAATAGAAGGAAGCTTTCTTACCTGATGAAGGAGATCTAGAAAAATCTCGAAAATATCACCCTAAATGGTGAAATGGAAAGGATTGTGGCTAGGGTTCTACTCAACATTGTAAGGAATGTTTTAGCAAAGGTGAGAGATTAACCTGATGAGAATTACAAGGGAAGACACGAGTCAGTCATTATTTGAAGATGATTCCAACCAGCCCCTGGAAGTGCTCTTTTTAAATGTATCATTTACCGTAACAATGGTAGCGTGATTTTGTGGGAGAACGTCATTCTTAGAGGAGGCACGTGGATAGATGAAGGCATGAAGTGTCATGATGTCTGTAATTTAATTTCAAATGGCTCATCAAAAAAAAAAAAAAGCCACCTATGGGGAAATGTTAATAGTGGTTGACTCTAAGAGGGGTGAGTACATGGGTTCATTGTACTAATCTTTCAGTTTTCTGCATCTTTGAAATGTGTCCTCATAAAACGTTGAAAAAAAACCTACAAAGGTATACCACTTAAATGGCAACAAAAAATAAGCTACCTTGAATAAATCTTACCAACTATGTGAAAACTCTTATGGAGAAAATTATCAGCCTCTACGGAAAGGTATTAAAGACTAAACAAATAGAAAGAAATACAATTCATGTAGAGAAGATGTAGTATTATAAGGATGTCACCTGTCCCCTCCAATTGATGTCATACATTTAACATAATTGCAGCCAAAGTTCTGACACTGTGTGCTGGAGCTCCTCCATGAACTTGGTCGAAAATGTACACGCAAGAGCTCGAAGGGGCGAAGGGCCAAGGCACCCCTGTCAAAAGCATAGATGTGGCAGGATTCTTCCCAAATAAACTGTGTCAGAAGACCAGTTGTAGGAGATTGAGTCTGGTGACTTCATTATAAAAAGCTACACCAGGTCCTGGCCTGGGGAAAAGAAGAAACAGGGAATGGGGAAGGGAGCCAAGACATAGAAGCACGTATGTATGGAGACGTGAGGTGTTAACAGGGGGCATACAGCTGTGTGGAGAAGTCTCACGGAAACCGAGGCTCATGTAGAAAAGACGGAGTTCGAATCCTACGTCACATCAGACGTGTAAGTCAATTCGGGTGAATTAAAGACCATATGTGAAAATAAAAGTGCTAGAACTTTTAGGAGATGTGGTTTGCAATGACACGACTTCATCAGAATTCCCTACTTTGTGTGCACAAAGGGGTTAGGGTTGGACCATGAGGGATCTTGGGGGACCTGGAAGGCAGAAGTGAAGCAGGACTGGCTCTTGCACCCGTCTCGTGTTGCCAGTCAGCTGACACACCTCCGTGCATGAGGCGGTCACCAGGCCTTTCCCCCAGAGCCCCCAGCTTCTCCAGCTCCTGGGCCGGGGGTGTGTGTTTAGCTCTGCAACGACGAGCCCTTGCCCCAGCTTCTGTAGGGACACCCTCACCAAGGTCACGGGCAACCGTCTGGCCTCATGGGCTCCAGCCCCTGCATATGGGTTCCAGCTTGTCTTTGCTGTCCCCCACTTTACATCTGTTGTGGACTGAATTATGACCCCCCCAAATTCATATGTTGAAATCCTAACCCCCAATGTGACTGTACGTGGAGATAGGGCTTTTAGATCATTCAGGTGAAATGAGGTCACCACTGGCTTGGTGTTTGGTAGGGTTGATGGCCTGTATAAAAAGAGGAAGAGAGATCTCTGTATGTGTGTCTGACTGGCTCTGTCTCCCTCTCTTCCTGCTCACGCCCCAAGGAAGGGCCACATGAAGACACAGCAAGAAGGCTGCCATTTGCAAGCCAGGAAGAGGGTCCTCACCAGACACCAAACCGGCAGCATCCTCACCTTGGACTTCCAGCCTCCGGAACTCTGAGAAATAAACGTCTGTTGTTTCAGCGGCCCTGCCTGTGATACATTGCTGGAGCAGCTCCAGCTGAGCAAGATGACACCCTTCCCTGCCCTGGGCTCTTCAAGCTTCAGCATCGCAAGCAGAGACGAGGGGCACGTAGGGGCTGGTTGGCAGCTCCCTCAATGCGTGGTCTCAAGTCGTCTACCTGCTCCCCTGGAAAATACACACACACACACGCACGCACACGCACGCACATGCACACACACACCAGACTAGCAAAAATTAAAGTCACTCAATACCATGTATGGCCCAGACAGAGTCCGCTGGAAGGGAGGGGGCGAGAAGGGAGGAGGGTTTAAATCGCTACATCCACTTTATTAATTTTTTTTTTAAGATTTTATTTATTTATTCAACAGAGATAGAGACAGCCAGCGAGAGAGGGAACACAGCAGGGGGAGAGGGAGAGGAAGAAGCAGGCTCATAGTGGAGGAGCCTGATGTGGGGCTCGATCCCGTAACGCCGGGATCACGCCCTGAGCTGAAGGCAGACGCTTAACCGCTGTGCCACCCAGGCGCCCCGCTACATCCACTTTAAAAACCTTTTCAGTATCATGTTGAAGATAGCTAAACCTTTCACCCAGAAATTCCACTTACGCGTGCGCCCTAAAGACACTCTTGACGTGGGCCCAGAAACTTCCACGGGAATGTTCACAGAAGCACTGTTTCTACTGCAGAAACCTGGAAACCACCCAAGGACTGACAGGAAACTCCGGTCAGTTCTTTCTAATAGGAAAGGGGATACCTATGTACAGGTGTATTCAAAAGATCGAGAGTGGGCAAACCACAGCTGTACCCATTACCGGGAATAAATCCCACAAAATGTTGAGTGAAAAAGCAAGTTGTCCTAGGACACATGCAGGCGATTCCATTTACATAAATATCTAAACGTTCAACATTAGAGGGTATACTGCTCAGAGCATATACCGATACACATACTAAAACCGTGAAACATAGAAAGAAATGGGCAAACACAGATCTGGTATTGTGGTTTTCCCCAGTGGGAATGAGGGGCGTGTAACAGGAGAGGATACAAGGTGACAGGACCGACCGTCTAGTATTGGTGACAATCTGTTAGCTGGGACCATGATGACATAGGCGTCCCCTTTCTTTTCTCTTTATACCTTCTTTTTGTATTCTGTTGTATGTATAGAATATTTCATAATTTTAAAAGTAATGTACGCATAACCATTAAACTGACTGGTTTTAAATGTGTTCCCCTGAAAGCATGTCTGTGGATGGGAATGATCCGTGGTCTGCCTGTAATAAGCCCCTTGCCCCCACGCTATTTATGATGGAGAAGATAATTTTGTACTTTATTATTTTTTTAAAGATTTTATTTATTTATTTGTCAGAGAGAGAGTGAGAGAGAGGGAGAGCCCAACTGGGGGAGTGGGAGGCAGAGGGAGAAGCAGGCTCCCCACTGAGCAGGGAGCCTGATGCGGGGCTCCAATCCAGGACCCTGGGATCATGACCTGAGCCAAAGGCAGACGCTTCACTGACTGAGCCCCCCAGCGCCCCAATTTTGTCCTTTAGTTGTTGAGTTAACCAGGTCCAAGAGACCCCTTGGTAACCACAGTCAGAGGGAGGGGAAAGGTGGACACAGAATTTATTCGCAGCCAAGTGCTGTCGGAGGAGCGACAGGCACCTCAGTCACCTGAAACCTGCACATGGGATGTTGGGTGCGTCCTGCAGAGACGGGCAAGACCCCACCTGCACACCACTCCTGGGGAAGCACCCCCACTCCGTGGGCCACGTCAGGCAGACACCTTGGTCTCAGCGAGTTCTTCAGATGAATCCACATCCCAGTTGTTCAAACAAGGAAAAAGTGTTCACTATTTGTTCTTTCTCGCCGGTGAAGGAAGTTGCAAGGCTCGGCTCCAAGACTCAGCACACACTGCGACTCGGGCTCAGTGAAAATCACAATGACCTGGTATTCAACATCACCAGGGACCTCGTTAGGAGATGGGCGCCTACGTATCCCCATTTTACAGCTGAGGACACACGGTCTCCAGGAGGACACAGAGCTCACTGGGTCGCACAGGTGTGCTGAGACCAGAGCTGGGTCTCTGGTCCTGGGAGTCTCTTGGGCAGCTAAGTAGGCCTCCAGCCAGGGAGGCTGTTCTGCTACCAGAGCCCCCAAGTCCTAAAGGCCCTTGGCTCCAGTACCCAGAGGCAGGCAGTTCCGGAGAAAGGGGTTGTGCCAGGCGGTACGGGGAGCCCACAGAAGCTGTTAGTGAGGGAAGAACCCCTCTCATCTCCTGCTTCCCTTTGTCAGCCTCCTCGGATGCCCTGAGTCCCACGCAGCCAAACTTGGTCCTCCTTCCCAGCTGTTCTCAGCTCCAGGGGGAGACACCCCATGTGGCTGGACGTAGGATGGGGTGCTGGCTGGTGTGCACTCGCTGAGATCAGTGAGTTTCCTTGAGCCTGGCTCTGGAGGTTAAGTTATAACTTTAACTGTCCCCAACACACCTGAGTCATAATGACGGAGGGAACATAGGGTAATCGTGATAAAAATTTTCACTTGAGAAGGAGGGAAGGAGAAGCAGCATTTGGTGGTCCCATGGCTTCCCTTGGAGCCTGTCCCACAGGAAGGACCAGGCTTCCTGCCCTGCCGTCCTGAGAGGTCCTGGTGGCCCCCAGCTCTGCCCTCAGAGGACTTCCTTGATCCAGTGGGTTGAGGGGGGGGCTCTCCTTGCTTCCAAGCTGCCTGAGCCACGCTCTGCTACCCGGGGGATGCACCTGGAAGTGATGGGGGGAGGGATGACAGGGTTCTCTGGGCTAGACCAGGGCATCTCTGGCCTCAGGTCTGTGCCAGGCTTGCCGGGGTGTGGTATCCATTCACCAGAGTCCTCCAAGCTAGACTCAAGCCTGGTCTTCTGGCCTTGATGGCCAGTGTCCTGTCACAGAGAGCAGAGATGGTGGGAAGAGGTCCCACCACCTCCCTGGGAGACCCCCCTGCCCCGCCAGCCAGGCCAGGGAGGGGAGGCCACGCTCCGGCCTTTTGCATGACTTTGTGACCTTTCTCTTGCTTGGTGTCTTCTTTCGTCCACAGGTTAGGAATTCCTGAGCTGCCGGGGTACTCGTGGGCAGCTCCCCTTACCCCTCACAGGGATGAATGGACAGGGACACGGCCCAGTGCCTCCAAGGGGGTAGGTCCTCACATGCATGCTGGTCAGCTCCTGGCTACGCGTGCCTGCCCGCCCATCCTGGCCCTTGCACTGAGGCCCAGTCCCTGATTCCTAATCCCCCCACCTGCCCACCCCCCCCAAAATCCACAGCTGCCCCGCAGACAGCCGCCTGGCCTGAGAGCACAGCCCCTTTCTGAGGCCGTCTGCCTCCAACGGCTGGTCTGCTAGAGCCTGGATGCCGCCCTGGGAGCCAAAGCTGCCCAAGACGGTGCAGGATGCCTTAGGGGTGACGGCACGACAGCTCAATGCTTCGCTCTGCCTGACTCTGCCACCTTCGCTCCCCGAAGCGTTGACCCCAGTAACACTCCCCGAGAAACATCCTGCTTCCCAGAGACTCCGGAACAGGACAGAAGCCTCTTGACCTCTTGATGCCCCAGTCTCCTCTGTAAAGTCTCCTAGAGATGCAGCTCTGGTTGAATGAGTTACAGCGTGTTAACGGTTTCGAAGAGCGCGCTGCACCTGCCACCTGCCCAGTTCTTCCCCCCGCTACTTCTACTACCACCCCTAGGAAAGCGCTCAGGACTCACCGCCTCTCCTAAAACACGCCTAGCAAAACACTCACCCTCATCTCGATGGGGACATAGTCTAGACTCTCGAGATGGCACCTGTGGCTCTAAAAAACATAAAATAAAGGTACTCACTTCCTCCCTATGTGAATTAATCCATTTCTAATTCATCCACTCTGGAATTAGCCTCTGGATGGAGGAACCACCAACCTCCACTGGGGAGTCCTAAGTTCTGCCTCTTGTCAAGCCGCATGCCTACTCTGGAGTGTCCAAGGCCACCCTCCCCCATGCAGTCTACACTCCATCTACCCTCTCTCAGGGGCCCAGTGGAATATGGTCAGTTGGTGTTAGTGAATGAAAAACTTGCTTTCATCGTGTCAAGACTAATATTGACATTACATTACTGAATGCCAACACTTTGGATGTGACTGACAGCATCATTGTAGGCACCCAGGAAATGCAGATGCCAGCGGGGTACCTGCAGTGCCCTTTAGAGTGTCGTCTTAAATGCAGCACTGGCTCTAACAATAACAATTTATCGTTAAACAAACTTCATTAAAGGTCACCTCAGAATTCTATTTCAAGCCCACCTCTTGAGCTTTGAATGACAGGTGATAGAAGTCCGGGCTGGGGAGGCATACGGGGGCTACCTGGCAAGGGGGGATGGCTGTCACAATACCTTTTCTTTCACACGTCCTGCTTTCCAGAAGACCAAGGCCCAGCAGACCTGCTGCCCTTCTTGTCCAGATTCTTCAGGGAGGGGCTGGAAGTTCTCTGCACCAGAAAACATGTACAAAGCCAGGCTGGCAGCCTCTTCAAGGTGAGGCAAGAGGGAGGCGGTGAGTGGCTCCAGTGTGGGACAGGGAACGTAAAGGAGCTGCTTCCCCTCCCTCCCCCCGATGGGGAGAACCGTGCCCTCACTTTGCATGTGCTTGGACAAGCTACGTGGGGCAGGGCTGCTCCTGTATGGGCATGGAGATGCCTGCGGTGGGCACCAAGACAGGACAGGCACTGGCAGGTCCGAGTCCCCTCCTTTGTCCTCTGCTTGGGTGCGCCAGATTTCACTGGAAGAAAAAACATTTGACAACATTTGAAAGTGGGCTGGATCAGAGCTCCAAGACCCTGGTTTGACCTCAGGGCCGGGGCGTCCTTAAAAGTTTAAGAGGGAAGGTGAGATGAATTTGCACCTCTGGCTTCTGCCTCCTTCCCTTCCCCCACTCAGGTACAGGGCAGGGAGAGGCAGAGTTTGTAGGGATGGGGGGAGCAGTGAGAAGCCAGGAATAGTGTTCAGCTTCATTTGGATAGCAAATATTCTCCCATCTTTCTTATTTTCTTTTCATCATTTCATTAAATTTGTTTCTAAATGAGTAGTGCAGGCTTTATTACTCATCTCAGAAAGCACTGAAGGGGGTCAGAGTAAGTCTTCCCAAAATGCACTCCTTTGGCAGGTAGACTATTTTGAGCTGAGGGCAACGGAGACCCTGTGGGCTCAAGAGAAACTTTTGCCCCTCCTGTAACTACATAGAAGAATCCAAGTTGAGGGTCTTTCCCAGAATTGGAGTTATTAGTAGAGAAATAGAGAGAAATTTGTCTGGGTGACCCATCTGTGGGCAGGGCGGACATCTGATTACCAAACATCTGCTCATCATCTCATCTCCCTGTGAAGTACCCTCCTCCCCTTAGAAACCCAGACACCTATCCCATTCCTCAGCTCAGGAGGCACTAGATAACCTCATCTTACCTTTCTGTCTTGGAATCTTTCATATGGGGGATTTCCATAGTTATGAAATTAAATTTTATTTGTTCCTGTTAATCTGTCTCATGTCAGTTTAATTCTTACACCAGCCACAAGAACTTCAGAAGGCTCGAGGAAAATTTTTCCTCCCCAACAGCACATTACCTAGGGTCTATCAACAGAAATTAAAATGTATTAACTACTAAATGCAATTCTATTTCCAGAAAGTTTGCTTTGATGAAATGGGTCTCACCAAACCCCTCATGTGATCCCTGAAGCTTTACCTTCCTGCCACCCCCACCTTACAAAGAGAAGTCTTTAAAGGGGTGTTGATCTGGATAAATTTTTTCTTTGAAAGAAAGAAGAATTAGAAATATTTCATTGTAAGTTCTTTTTTTTTTTTTTTTTTTGAGAGAGAGAGAGAGGGCGTGAGTGAGCAGGGGGAGGGGCAGACAGAGGAAGAGAGAGAATCTCCAGCAGACTCCCAGCTGAGCACAGAGCCTGACGTGGGGCTCCATCTCACAACCCTGAGATCATGATCTGAGCCAAAACCAAGAGTCCATCACTTAACTGAGCCCATCAAGTGTCCCCACAGTAAGTTCTTACAGATCTAAAATTCAGAGTTCTTTTTTTAAAGGTATCTCTCATCTTTTTTTAAAGGTATTTCTTTGAGTGGACATTTGGGACTCCCAAAGCCTCCACAGCAAGGCCGTGGTATGGCTGCTGAATTTACCACCATCATCCCAATCCCCTCCTGCCCCACCCTCCCCCCCAACCCACTACTCCGAGTTAGGAAGTCAACTTAGGGAGCTGTACCTGTTCTCTGTCTCTTTCCTGGTAATGGCTGGCCCAAATTTTCATAAAACTTTACATCTCTCTCCCCAGAGAAATAGCGTCCAGCCATGAGAGCCGCTGTAACATGTGGAGTGGGTGACTGCTGTGTTGGGATGGGTCAACGTGCTCCAAAACAGAGCAGGAATGTCTGGGGCAGCCAGCAGCTGGCGGCGAGCCCCTCTCCTCCGTCCCGTTCTTCAGGAGCCAGGACATTGAAACTTGGTTGTCACACTGATGCCCACTTAGAAAATGAACCATAGCCGATCAACAAACAGCATAGTTTATCTTGACTTGAATGCTTCTCCTTCTATTCATTCGGGGATCTAGGACAGGCTGAGAGCAATTTAAATAGGCACGCACACGGGCTCATATGTATGTATGTGTATAGACACGTGTGTGTGTGCACACATATATATTCCCTCCCCCCCACTTGCTCTCTCTCTCCATATATATATATATATATATATATATATATATATATATATATATATGTATATATATATACATACTCTTTTTTCTCACTGGTTTTCAGAAACCATAACTGCTTTAGTGAATCTGTCCTTTCAAAAATGACCATGGAAACCACCCAGGCCCACACCCTAAACAGCTCACTGTCTCCATTAACGAGATCTAACTGTTCTGCTGTCTTTAATAGCTGACTTCCCTATTCCAGGAGACCCTGGCCCAGGCCAATGGCTTGATGGTTCATTACTGAAGTCTCTGGGAAGGCCCGCCAAGTCTTCAGTGGTAAGTAGCAACAGTTTATACTTGGAGATTCTTCGAATCCCTGCCTCAAACTCCTCACCCAGCTGTTTCCACCCGTCCGAATGTTGCAGCGGGATCCACACCCAATTTGGCTCAAACCATCCCCCACCCCATCCTGAAGGCCCCGCCTTAAGCTAAACTTCCAGGCCTCAGTAGATCCTGCCTGGCCTCTTCTCCCCCAGACATCACTCCCAGGCTCTGCCTTATCACCAGGACTGATAAATTGGTCTTTGTCTTGGTGTGTTGGTAGTTATCTGGAAGCCTATGCCTGACAATAACGGACAATTTTATGTGGATGGACAGTGATAAATTACTCAGCAAAGTAATAAAGAAAAAAACAGTGGTCATGTTCCCAGTTGTAAAAGTCTTTCAGTTCTGGGTACAAAATGTGGGTTGTAAAACAGTAAATTATTCCACTATAAAGAAGGAAGAAAACAAAAATCTACTTCCTTCTTTACTGACTTCAAAAAGGACTGTTCACAGTCCCATGTCCCCCCCCCCCCCCCCCCCGGCTTATCTCCCTGGCTATGTGCCCTGGGAGGGACTGGAGATCACCGCTCAGTGAGCTAAAGGGCCGAGTGGGCGTGAGAGTGCCCACCAGCCAAAAGGAAAAGGGCGAAGCCATCCCCACCTCACTAGGTGGGGCAGCCCAGACCTCAGGGACGCCTTAGTTAAGAGCATGGGGGTTTGCACTCCATTTTGCCTCTAAGTACTTGCAGAATCTCACAGTCAAATTGCTTAAATTCTCTGAAGATTAATTCCTTTATCCATAAAATAGGCATAATAACACATTTGTGTATTGCTTAGGATTCAATTAGCCAATGAATGAAGAGAGACTTTGCAAACCATGGAGAGCTAGGCAAGTAAAAGTTGTCATCTTTTCCAAGGAATGGAGCATTCAGACAACTCTCAAACCAGTTTAGGTCTAGGATGGGCTGGACAAAGATATCCATACCTGGGGATGTCCTGTGTGGCTGTGCAGGTTGCGTACTGCACAAATCCGGGAAGTGCCTTCTACATTTGTAGTCATGTGTATGGCAGTTTTAACATGGCAGGTTTCTGGCAGATGCCAGGAAATGTCTTGTGGAAAATGTGATTTATTCCAGTTCGTATGAAAGTGCTGCACGAGCCCCTCGTGAGGCTGCCTGTCCATGTACTGTCTTGTAAGACAGGAGAAACTAACCCTAGAGCAGTACTCTCCTCCATGTGGTCTGTAAAGTTGAATCATGGTTTTGTACCTTAATTGTTCTTTGACTTAAATATATGATTAGAGGCCAGAAGTATAGGCATTAATCACTTTAAAAATGGGTCAAGCCACTTCAGATTGATTTATAACAAAGCAGTTGGTTGTAGTGGGCCAAACCCTGTATGATGTCTCTTACTGGAAACAGAATGCTAAAACCATTTGAACTAACAGTTTAAAATTGAGAAACTTCACATAAAAATCCAACTTCTCTTTCAAACTTGGAAGACCTGCCTGACATCTTGCACCGGTCATAGGGAAAAGGGATGGCCTCCGAGGGGCTGGCCCTGGCATGGGACAGGCTTGGAACCATCATGAGCTATTCCAGAAGGTGCTGGGTCCAGGCGACCCCTGATGCCTCGCAGCCTGTCCCAGGGTCCCTGCCTCCCTGGAAGGTTGAGGTCAGAAGCTATTGCCAAGTAGGAGACATCTTTGCCTTCTCTGTGTTCCCTCCTTACCTCTTAAGTTCCTTAGCTTAGAGGCAATGGGGAAAACAGGAAGAGGGGGCCCACTCCCACATGCTTGCTTCTGCTCTGCGGGGTGGCCACACACATTTTCTGGGCACCTGTAGCATGCCAGGCCCTGTGCTGGGGGCACAGAAGGAGCCCACTGTGAGTCATCATGCAGCTTTCAACGCATCAGAGAAGACAGAAACTCATAAACAGTAAATACGTAGAATCAGGTGGTGCTAAGGGCTAAAAAGAGAAATAAACCAGGGCAAGGGGGCAGAGTAATGATAGGACTGGTCTCCTGCTCATACCGGAGTCAGGGGAGTCCCCCAATAGGACAGGAGAGGTAACAGGTGCATCTACCAGAGGAAAAGCTTTCCAGGCAGAGGCCCCTGCAGGAGTAGGCATGGGGCCAGGAGGAGCAGCCCAAGAGACAAGAACCATATAATATAAGAGACTGGGAGTGGGGCGGATGATGCAGGACCTCGGAGCAAGACAAGGAGTTTTGGGTTGTATTCTGAGTTGGGTGGTGGCAGAGAAATCACGTGACCAGGCATGTGTTTGGAAGGAGCACTAAGAGCTGCGATAAGAGTGAATTGTTGGGGAGCCGTGCAGGTGAGCAGGGTCCTTGGAGACTGTGCGTCCAGCAGTGCCCAGAGTGTCATGGTGCCTGGGGACGGGTGATGGAGCAGACAGGATTAGCCAAATGAATGTGGGCCTTGCAGGGAGAAGCCAGAGAGGTCCCCAGCGACTTTGGTCTGAACAATAGAGCTACGGGGGTGCCATTGACTGGAATGTGGAAAGCAGATTTCGGGGATAAGACCAGGAACACGGCCGTGGGCATGGGCGTATTGAGTTTTGAGATACTGCTCTGGGCTGAACTGTCTCACTAAGTCCCTCCCCCATTCATATGGGGAAGCCCTAACCCCAGGGCCCCAGAGTGACTGAGCTTGGAGATAGGGTCTTTAAAGCGGTGATTCAGTTAAAATGAGGTCCTTAGGGCAGTTCTAATCCTGTCTGACTCACATCCTTATAAGAAGAGGAATTTGGATATACAGAGGGACGACCATTTGAGGACACGGAGAGAAGACCTCCACCCAAAAGCCAAGCAGAGAGGCCTCAGGAGAAACCAACCCTGCCGACACCTTGATCTTGGACTTTTGGCCTCCAGACTGTGAGAAAGAAAATTGTTTGAGCTGCCCAGGCTGCAGTATTAAGTTATGGAGGCCCTGGGAAATTAACACAGATGGCCATTAGCCCTCTAAGTGCCGATGGTCAGTACGCTGTTGGAGCGGACAGAGTGGACACAGACTTGGGGGGTCAGCAAAGAGATGCTACTGAAAGCCAGAGGCCAGGCAGAGCCCTAGGGGCCCCTGTGTGAGGGTGAGGGGGACCCACGGAAGGAGAATGAGAAGGGGCAGCCCATCATCAGGTGGGATGGGGGCCGATCCCGGGAAGGGAGCGGCTGGGAGGCTGAGCGACAAAAGGGTCCAAGGAGAAGGAAGCAGCTGGCCGTGGCATGCGAGAGGACCAGACTCAATCCGGGGGGCATGGTGGAGGCAATTGTAGGGGACCCTCAGTGACAAAAGGCTGTTGCTGGAGTCGGGAGAGAGCGAGAGAAGGAGGTGACACTTCATGCCCTTCTGAGGCACAGTCTGAAGGCCCCTCCAACCACAGAGGATTTCCTGAGACACTATTTCTAGAAGGAACACCGCGGTAGAGAATGGGCATTCCTACCGGCTCTCCCAGACCCCACACAGCCCAATCTATGCTGGTGGGGGGGAGGTGGCAGTGCAGAATCGGGTCCTTCCAGAAAGGACCGTCACCTGCCACGGTGAGCTGCTCTGCTTCTCCCTCCATAGGACTCAGAACACTCCTCCTGCCTTGCCCTTGGCATCCAGGAAGCTCAGAAGCAAATTTACTGTGTCTGCCTCTCTAGTCCATTGCTTTGCTTTGCTTCCTCTTCGTGCTTCTGTTTGTTTATTTCAGTCACCTTGTTGTTTAGGTCTTCTTTCTCTCGGTACACTTGCTTCCAACTATGGAGACAAGCAGCACATAAACCAGTCCAGCAAACACACTCCCAGTATGGTCCTTCCAGTGCTTCCGGGGATGGACACCCTCCTCAGTCTGAATTGCTCTATATGCTCCCAAAGATTCCCAACTCTGGATTTATTTTTAAGGTAATGTTTCGTCATCACAACGACAATGATGACGATAGTTAATTCTCGAATTTTCAAACCAAATGAATCTTCTCATTTCAAGACAAAAACATAATTCAATACCTTGCAATGCTTTAGAAAGAAAGGCACAAACCCAGAGCATAGCTGGAGATAAGGGTTTGCTGCCGTTAGGTAGCATATCTAGCCTCCAGGTTTTGCTGAGAATGACGTGAAACCGTCACCAGCACGGCATGCACAGCGCTGTCCCCATGGGCCCTGCAGTGCCGGGAGGAAGGCCTGCCCTGGCAAAGGGAACTTCCTGTCCCTCGAAGCAAATTCCCTTCCTCCTTCATTTTACAGCCTTCTAGAAGGGTGCTTCTAGAACATTCTCCTAAGGATTTAGGCTTTTGGACTATAAGAACTTGTGGTTCCTTCCCTTAGTCTGCCACCTCTGGCTCAGTTGCTTACTTTCTTTCTTTCTTTTTTGTTTAAGGTGTTTTTTTTTTTTTTAAAGATTTTATTTATTTATTTGACAGAGATAGAGACAGCCAGCGAGAGAGGGAACACAAGCGGGGGAGCGGGAGAGGAAGAAGCAGGCTCATAGTGGAGGAGCCTGATGTGGGGCTCGATCCCAGAACGCCGGGATTGCGCCCTGAGCTGAAGGCAGACGCTCAACCGCTGTGCCACCCAGGCGCCCCTGTTTAAGGTTTTATTTATTTATTTGAGAAACAGAGCAGGAGCGGTGGAAAGGGGCAGCAGGAGAAGCAGACTCCCCCCTGAGCAGGGAGCCTGATGCAGGGCTCGATCCCAGGTCCCCAGGATCATGACCTGAGCCAAAGGCAGACACTTCACCGACTGAGCCACCCGGGGTCCCTGATCAGCTGCTTTCTGACAGTAAAACTGTGCAAGTCACTTCACAGTGGATGAGAGCATAGGGGTCCAGTGCCACATGTTGGAGATAAAATAGCTGGGCACCAGCAAGACTTTACCTGAATTTGATCGAACATGTGAATACAGCTAAAACAAGCAAACAAAGCAGAAGTGGGCTGCTCACCCGTGGAGACCGGGAAAAGTGCTGTCGTGGAGGTCCTCTGCAGGGACGTATGAGTGTGTGAGGTATCCAGTCATCCTCCAATCTCATGCTATGTGAGAATCACCTAAAAAGCTTGATAAAAAAATGCAAATGCATGAGCCCTGCCTCCGAGAGCTTTCTCCAGTGGTTTGGGGGTGAGGCTGATGCTGGTGGTCCAGACGCAGTCTGTACACCCCCTCCCAGCTGCCCCGGGGCTTGGGAGATGGGAGGCTGCCCCGAGCAGGGTTTTACGTCTTGTCTGATGAGTGCGGTTTCGTCTGGAAGGGTGAGGGTCAGCTCTGCACTATGCCTTCCCCGGGAGCTCTCCTCCTGTCCTCCCTGGTGACCACCTAGACCAAAATGCTCCCTGAGGCTGCTGACTTGCTGGCTTTCTTTTAATTTAAACTTTAAAATCATCAGAAAAGAAAATAGCATATTTAACACAACACATTTGCAACTTGGCTTTCATACCGACACTGTGACGGTGAAGTTTAAATTTCAAGTCATGAAGCAATATTTTGACAAAGCTCCCCACCTTGTCCCCAGCCTGCTGTCTCTGAGATGCCCCTGGCACGGAGATGCAGAGAGGACTGGATTTAGATTCTGTCCCATAAGTAAGTAGCCAAAGGGACCACATCCACCACTGATAATCAGTCTTGTATTTTGCAAGTCATACTGACAGCCAGCCGGGCTCTCCTTTTAAATGACGCATGTGAGCATTGGGAGCCACTGAGTGGGGAACGTGCTCGAGAAGCCTCACCTGTGCCAGGTGCCTGGGCGACACTTGGGGGCATTGTGGCAGACTTAAGGGGGCTGCAGAGTGCGGCGGGGGTGCCAGGCAGGGGAGAGTATTTGGAGGAGGCTTGGGGAGGGATTGGGAGCAGAATCCCCTGTGGTGCCTCCCAGTGGAGGTGTGGGTGGGGGTTGGGCTGGCTGGAACAGTGGACTATAGAAAGGGAAGCAGGGAGAGACACAAACTGAGAAAAGTGAATGACCAGGATGATTTCTAGTCTTTGAAAGAGCAGTTCCTTACCTGAGAGACACTTTTGCTAGAGCTAAAAGCTACACACCGTGGCTCCTCAGTCGCCTTCTGATCCCAGTAATTAACTCTTGCTTGGGAAGCGTAGGTGCTCCCTGGAGAGGGGCTGGCTGACCGGTGCATTCAGGTCAAGCTGGTTAAAGTCAGACAACTGGTTTTATTTTAATTTTTTTAGAAGATTTTATTTATTTATTTGACACACAGAGAGAGCGTACAAGCAAGGGGAGCAACAGAGGGAGAGAGAAAAGCAGGCTCTTTGTTGAGCAGGGAGCCCGATGCGGGGCTCAATCCCAGGACCAGACCACATCATGACCTGAGCCAAAGGCAGACGCTTCACTGACTGAGCCACCCAGACACCCCAGACAACTGGTTTTAAGCCCTGGCACCATCATTCATGAAATGCAATCATGAAAAGTGGCTGAAATCCTCCAAGGAGGACACAGTGGGTTATGGGGACAATCAAGGGACACAGGAGTAGAAAGCAAGAACACGCACTTGCCAGGCTCTGCGGTACCCAGCCTGTTGTCACCACACTTGGATGGCATCAGGCAACTGTCAGAATTCCTTCACAGGTGTTCTCCAGGCCCCAGCCACCAAGAAGATAGAGAGGAAAGGGAAGAGTCTCTCTGTCTTTACAGGATAATAGTGATAATAGCTTGACACAGAACTACAGCTGGGAGCAAACGGGATGGCCCGCCTGAGTACGCAACACTCAGATCCTGGTCTTGGGAAAGAAGCCTGTGGTCCAATTCTGAGGACCTGGGCATTCTTGTCTGGTTGTTTATGAACTTTAAACTCATAATCTTACCATGGCGCTGGTGGTGGAGACATGAAGCTTGACTCCTAGCCAAAGATAGCTTGATGTCAAGGTGTGAAATGTCTTCCCTCCTCCCAAAATTTAATGAAGAGCTGGTAAAAGGAAAACCACGTGCATTCTTATTTTTACAAACCCTAGACCAGTGTAATTTCCAGTGGGAAGGTAGTAAGTAGGCACCGTTTTGTCAGGGAGGAGTTTGGGAAGATAAAGGAATTTCCGGGTGCCATGCTGGTTCTCGTTCACTGGCAGCAAACAAAAGGCCCAAAGCGACAGGAGGAGTACTTGAGAAGGCAGAGTTTACGGTCGATATTTTTGGAATATATAATCTGTGATGCCAATGATACTAAATAAATACAATAAATATACAAATTAAAAATTTTGTTATTTGTAATGGGAATGTAATCACATAGATGCTATGGACTAAATATTTCTGTCCCCCCTCAAAATTTGCAAGGTGAGAAATCCTCACCCCCCAGTGTATCAGGAGGCAGGGGCTCTGGGAGGCCAGGAGGTCATGAGGATGAAGCCCCATGAATGGGGTCAACGCCCTCATGGCCGAGGCCCCCGCCGTGCTCCGCGGCCTCTGGCCCCATGTTACAGGGAGAAGACGGCCATCTATGAACTGGGAAGAGGGACCTCACAGAACGGGCAGGCACCTTGATTTCAGTCTGTCCAGCCTCCAGAACTGGGAGAAGTGTTTGTTGTTAGAGCACCCAGTCTAGGTCGTAGTTGCCTGAATGGACGAAGGCATGAAGTTTCATCTTTTTTTTTTTTTTTTAAGTTGTAAGAGGGTTTACCTTGTGCTTGGGACTTCGATGGTGCTTCCTGAATGTGACCTCCTTAGATTCTGGGCAGATACTAGGAGTCATTACAGATGAGGCCGAGCGTGAGCGCACTGCAGTCAGGGGCTGGGCCAGGATGCAGGGGAGGGGGCGGAGCGAAGTCCAGGTCTCCCGCACGGGCTGATGGCGGGCTGGGCACCGAGCGGTGCTGATGTAGGAAAGACGTTAGGGTTCGAAGCCGACGGCCAAGAAGGAATTCTCAAGATGCCTTTGGTGCCAAAAGGTGGTTTTATTAAAGCACGGGGTCAGGACCCATGGGCAGAAAGAGCTGCATCCGGGTCATGAGGAGTGGCCCACTGTATATTTGCAAGTCGGGAAGGGGTTAGGGAGAGCGTAAGTCTCTAAGGAATTTTGGAAGCAAGGTTTCCAGGACCTCGAGGGGGCTGGCAGTTGTGGGGAAAAGGTCATTTATTACTGTCTAATAGAACCTGAGTTGTGAGACCCTCAGATGTGTATCGGTGGGCCGTACACTTGGAGGGTTTAGAGATAAAGGAAATTTCTAAAAGAGCTTTTATACGTTAAAGCAGGCTTACAGGATCCTGGGGAGGGGGGCAGGGGAGGGGTGTTGGGCTAAGATTGCCGTTTGCCCTTAGCGAAGTATTAACATCGAAGCAGTTGGGTCCCTAGAGGAAGGTCCCTCTGCCTGTTTCAAGGACTTGTCAATGGGCTGTAGGTAGTAAGGAAATTCAATAATTTTTCTTCTGCCTGTGTTTCCCACCTCAGTACCACCATCAAGGTGGGCGAGATGTGGGGGTGGGCACGAGGCTGGGCCAAGCCTGCCCCTGGAGCAGGTGACAGCAGAGTCATGCCCAGGCCTGAGCCCTGGAGACTGCGTCACCCTCCTCCCCAACTCCCAGATGGCCTTGCTCGGGAGCTTGGGTTTCTCACATTTCCCAGTTTACTTCTAGGCCCAGAGACAGCGGAGGCGCAGGGTCACGGGTCCTCTCCGGGAGTTGGGTGGGCGGCTGGGAGACAGGAAGAAGAGTTAGGGGAGCAGGGAGAAGAGACTGCGGGAGCCCTGACCCTTCCTCAGCCAGGGCAGGCAGCCAGGGAGGGTGCCCGGGGGGAGGGGCCCAGAGCCCCCCCAGCCCCGGGGACCCGTTCTGCTAGTGGGAATCTGGGTGGTGTGTGTTTACTTGCCCAGCGATTCAGCTTCTTTTCTTACCTCCTCTTCTCACTACTGGCTTGGGGAAACGTCTTCTCTTCCCACTGGGCAGCCTGCAATCACCCTGGGGCCTGGCCTGGTTTTTCCAGTTGGACCAGAATCGCCTGCTGAGGGACTTTAACCCCTGGGGCTGGAGAGCACCCTCCTCTGGGCCTGGAGGAGAGACTATGTCCTTGCATGCATCTTGGCTGTCGCTGGAAATTTCAGACCATGACCCTCCCTGGCTATGTCCATGTTCACTGGGTACACATCCAGGCGAGGACTGGGGTATCCAGGTTCGGGTTCTAGGCCCGCAGGATTGAGCCCCCATTGCCAATGATGGAGCCTCCACCTCGGCCAGTGTCCCCCTCTGTCATGCAGGGACTTGTGACCTCCCAGGCCTACCTCACTGCCCCAGCCGTCCCAGGTCGTGATGGATCTGAAGGCAATTTAAGCAGAGAAGAAAGCGCTAACCCAAAGCACAGACCCAAACATAAAATCCCAACCCCGACCAGCAGGACATGGCCACTGGGGGCCAGTGGGGCTGCTTTCTTTGATATTGCTGTATTCAAGCTCTTGCCTAAACTGGCTGATGGAGAAACAGCCTGTTTACGCAAAGCCTGAGCATCTCCTGCTGCTGGAGAGGGCGGTGCATGTTTGCAAGAGGCCCTCTAGGGCCGGCCCCTATTGTGCGGGCAATGAAGCGTATCCAAGCCGGGAGGACCGGCTTCAAGAAGTAAGACACAAAAATCTGGGAAACAAACCGAGGGCCTCAGAGGGGCAGGGGGTGGGGGAATGGGATAGACCGGTGATGGGTAGTAAGGAGGGCACGTATTGCATGGAGCACTGGGTGTTATACGCAAGTAATGAATCATGGAACTTTACATCAAAAACCAGGGATGTACTGTATGGTGACTAACATAATAAAAAATTATTATTAAAAAAATAAAATAATATTGCTCTACACATTAAAAATAAAAAAATTTAAAAAAGACACAAAATTCTAAATACAAGAGCAGGTCAGAGGCAGGTATCTCTTTCAAATGAGACGAGAAACCACCTTAAATGATGAATGCTAAAAAGCGACCACCTCATAAATTACACAGCATCATAAACCTAGAAAAACTACCGAAGAGTTTTGTTAATTCTGTAATAACATTTTAACAACATTTTGGGGTGCATACGCTCTGCTTACTTCTTATGACCACAGTTTTAACCCAGCGTTTCTGTGGGGGGAATGGACGGACCCTTCTGCCATTCCTCAGCCTGGTAGCTTCTGGATCCGTCCCTCTGGCACCCGCGAACGTAGGGTGCTGGGCACCATCGGAGCACTGACCAGCGCTGCGGGTGGTAAGAGCATCCCCGGAAGCCATCCCCACCCCTTCCAGTTACCAACAAACCACCTACACATGACGGCAGACAGCATAGAAATTACTCATCCCAGCTGAAATGTACCCCCACCGGCCTCGCCTCAGCACCCGTCCAGAGACGCCCGAGGCGGCGGTAGCATCACCAAGAGAACTGGAAGAAAGGGAAAGTGGGAGCAGAAAGAGGCTGCAGTCCTGGTGATCGCAGTCGAAATATTTCACTTTTGCCATGTTTGCAAAATGCCGTGACCACACGAGTGCCCTGCCAGGGCTCCCGGGAAGACCCCGCTCTGCGCTCCGCCGCGAGGCTCTGGGGCAAAGGCCGGCCTCTCTGCAGGGCTGTGAGGCGCTGAACTTGTTGCCAGAGGACAGCCGCCGAGCTACTGCGGACCCGCTGGGAAGGCCTCCACCTGGCCCCCCGCCAAGCCCTTCTGGTGTCTGCTTCTGCAGGTGACAGGAGACAGGCCTGAGCCCAGACCCTGTCCTCTGGGCACCGTCTGCGATCACAAGCCTCTCTGCCTTGATTTCTGTGCAGTCTCATTTGGTTAATCGAGGAGAAAGCACCCGTAGCTCATTGCTTTTCCCTAATGACGAGCAGGAAGGAGCAAGGTGCTCAGGTTTTTGGACTGCAGGGTTTGGGCCGGACCTGTTGGAGGGAGGGCGTTGTCATCAACCTAGATGAGAAGGAGAGTGTCTGCGGGCAGGTGACACGTTCAGGCTTGGACAAGTTTTATCTGCAGTGCGGACTCGGGGCCCAAGGGGTGATGGTAGAGAGGGCAGGAACTGAAGCCTTGAGTCTGGAGCCACGGGGAGAGGGCTGGGGGGAGCTGGAAATGTGGGCATCATTTGTGTTCAGAGGTGGAGACAGCAAATGCAAAGCCTGAGATTAGATGGGGCCCCTGAGCCTCAAGCCGGTGGCGGCAGCTCGGATAGGGCCCTGGGGTTGACAGAGGGTACGGAATGGGGCAGGGGGGAGACCGGGCGAGGGTGGGGTCCTGAGCTGCAATGTGCGCCACCCCCCAAGGTCATACATTGGAACCCTGGCCCCTGAACCTGAGTAGGTGACTGTTTGGAGACCGGGCCTTGAAGGAAGTGGCCAGTCACAGTGAGAGCATAGGGCGGCCCCAGCCCAAGCTGACTGGTGTCAGAGGAAGAGGAAAGGCAGACTCACAGGGGTGCATGTACAGAGGACGACCACGTGAAGACACAGGAGGAGGCGGCTGTCTGCCTGCCACGGAGAGAGGCCACAGGAGACACCAGTCCTGTTCACACCTGGGTCTCAGGCTTCCAGCCTCCAGATTGTAAGGGAAGAGATTCCTGTTATTTGAGCCTCCCGGGCGGTAGGGCTGTGCTGGCAGCCCCAGCAGGACTCCTCCGGGGTGAGGGGCGTAGAGAAATCATGCTCCATGGGGGGAGTGATCAGTCACGAGGCTGTTGGGGGTCAAGTTAGGTGAGGACTGACTGTGACCTTCCCAGTTTGCATTTTGAATCTTTGTCTGATAATAAATGGGCAGATAAATATTTGAAATAGTTCAAATGTTGCAAAAATACATACATAAGAAGAAATGAGAAGCTGCCATGGCATCCGGTACTTTGAAACGTTTTCCTTGTCTCGAGCACACGGTAATAACAAGAAGTACGGAAACAGGGGCTCCGGGGTGACTCGGGCAGTGGAGTGTCCGACTCTTGATTTTGGCTCAGGTCATGATCTCAGGGTCGTGAGATCGAGCCCCATGTCAGGCTCTGTGCTCGGCATGGAGTCTGCTCAAGATTCTCCCTCTTCCTCTCCCTCTGCCCCTCCCCTGCTCTTTCTCTCTTTCTCAATACATAAATAAATGAAAGCTTAAAAGAAGAAGTATGTAAAGAGAAGACAGATGTAGGCTGAAAACCAAGCGCTCAGCAACCACAGCCTGGCCAGCAGGGCCTGGGGCAGGCTCCTGGGGGGCACGGACACTCAGAGCTATTTGGAGAGGTGAGGAACCGGGATCAGACTCTGGGGCTTGAAGCAAGGGCTGGAAGCTAGAAGTTACAACCCTGTCAAAGTTTGTACTACATACCTACATAACTGTCCCCAGCTGTGCATTAATCAGGGTGACAACTACAATTCAAGGGCCATTATCCCATACGCAGTGCCCTATGTCCCAGATAATTTAAAAATTACACTTTCTACTAGGAGAGCATGTCAGGTTAACTCAAAAAGCCATAAATATATATTGTCAAATCAAAAACCAACCCGAGGGGCGCCTGGGTGGCACAGCGGTTAAGCGTCTGCCTTCGGCTCAGGGCGTGATCCCGGCGATCTGGGATCAAGCCCCACATCAGGCTCCTCCACTATGAGCCTGCTTCTTCCTCTCCCACTCCCCCTGCTTGTGTTCCCTCTCTCGCTGCCTGTCTCTCTCTCTCTGTCAAATAAATAAATAAAATCTTTAAAAAAAAAAAAAAAACCAACGCGGACTTTAGTAAGGAGAGACTGAACAAAGTCTCAAGGGAGGGAAAGGGACCCTGGCCAAGGGGAGGGGACCGTGACCATCGTCAGATCAGGCTGACTGAAGATTTGGCAGAATCTCAAGAGCCAGGCCAAGGGGGGGTTGTTCCTAGAGAGGAGTAGACAAAACTTGAAGGAACAGGGTATGGGGAAGCGAGGTGGTGGACAGACAGCAGGAGCCCACCTGCTGCTCTCAGGGTGGTCGCTGCTGACTCAGCCCAAAGTTTGCCGGCCTGGAACGGAAGGACCTTAACTCTGTTCACAAGCATTTTGTTTCAGTGGATCAGTGGGGACGAGCAGTTGAACTAATTATTTATGATGCAAAGAATGGGAATTTGGGGGTCTGTTCCTGAACTTGTCCCAGGTAAACCAGGGGGCCCCTGTGAGTCCTACCAAGTCACGTGAGGAAGGGCATTCCTTGGAGTCAACCGTTTATTGGGACACAAAGGGGGAAGGAGATTTCTTAACCTTCAGGCAAAATTCAACATTGTCAGTATTTAATACACTATACTGCGATGTCATCATTAGGGGTGGGAGGGGGGAGATGCAAGTTCAGAGAGAAAAGGATCCATGTAAAATTCTTGATGATCCAAGAAGAGCTGGTTCTTGGTGTCAAATCGCTGGGTTATTTAGATTCAATTGGATACACTATATTTTTTTTAAAGATTTAATTAATTTATTTGAGAGACAGTGAGACAGAGAGCAGGGGTGGGGGGGAAGGGCAGAGGGAGGGGGAGAAGCAGACTGCCCTCTGAGCAGCGAGCCCTACAAGAGGTTCGATCCCAGGACCCTGAGATCCTGACCTGAGCCTGAGCGGAAGGCAGACGCTTAACCAACCGAGCCACTCAGGTGCCCTCAACTGGATACACTTTAAAGATGATGAAAGTTTTCTGACAAATGTCAATATTCACAATGGGCTGAATTCCATGCTTCACTGATTAAATGTATGCTGGTGTTTAGCTATCAGCCTAGAAAGGACAACGGACACATGATCTTGCAAACAGACTTTAGAAGTTATACAAGGGAAAATTTGAAGACAGCTGCCCCCAGTGGGGTCAGTCCCTCAAGGAGAGGGGCCAGAGGAGAGAAGGGGGCCCTCCTTGGGGAGCCAAGTTGGGTGGAAAGAAGTAGACTGGTTTTTTTTGGTTCTTATCTGAAAAAGAGGCATAATTATGTTGACTTTTATTTTTGTGCAAAGCGGTGGACTATTTACTTGTGGCCTATGAATTAGTAAAGATTACTGATATCTTGTAGGCACTAGAAACAATTAACATATTGCTCATTTGCTGAAAATACAAAAGCAGTAACCAGTGCTGACGCCCGGAGTGCCTCCCACTTTGGTTAAATTCACGAAGTTGCCTCATGTCCCTGAAGACAAGGGACACGGGCCACCAAAGGCATCCTCATATGAGGAAACCCATAAAGGATTTAATGACAGATTAAATAGTTGAATCTTTACTTAAAATATATTTTAAAATATATATTATTAATTTCCTTACACACATTAAAAAATCAGATATCATACAAAGAAATTCCAGATTACCGTAGGGCTGATTTTCCACGCCCCGCTGAACGAAGGCGTGCCGTTGAGCTCTACGCATGCGCGTGCGAGCCGCGGGTTGAGCCGCTCTCCGTCCTATGGTCTTCAGTTCTGTCCAGCTCCTTTGAGCTACAGCCAGCTGACGGGAGCAGGCGTTGTCACTAGAAACTTTATCCCAAACCGTACTACTTACAGAACAACTTCTTTGTCATTCCTCCTGCAGGTGAGCTGGCGTAACATGGACACCCTATGGCTTTTAATGTGGCCTTGAAGCAAAGCTTACTTTTAACACCCTGGTCCTCTGAGTGTGAGGTCATACCTTCTGGAATCATTCAATCCGCCTTGAATATCTTTTCTTCTTTATCTCCTGTCAGTGATTCCACCGGGTGGCTACTCAAAGCATCCCAGCTGAGCACGGACTGGGGTCATTTCAGGCCATTGTGCTTCCAGGAAAAAGAAGTTTGCCTTTTGTAAAAAAGCAGCTGATGTTATGCCTCACAATACAGACATTGTCTGAAAAGCACGTAGGAGCGCCTTATAATAGGAGAAACTTTATACGGACTTTAACTGAAGGTAACCTAATCTTTTCTGGGGGATGATCCTTTTTGGGGGGGATCCACTTCCCTGAGGGATATAAGCAGTGACTGTGATCGCTGAAGATTTTGATGTCATGGTATCATCAGTGGCTTTTAGTTGTCACTATTATGCTTTTTGCTTATCAATTGCTGTGAGGTTAATTTTATTGTTAATTTAACTGATTTTGGATTGTTTGGTTACAGTAATGCCTCAATTGGATTTTTGGTCTAGAACTTTCTAATAACTAAGCCCTGTACCCCTGGCGTTCATGTGTGTCACCCACCCCCTTCCGGGCAGGCGTGGATGGAGACTCATGCTCGGCGAGCTCGCTGGGGCTACGACAACGGGCTGCCTGCAAATCTACAGATTAGAGTATTTGCAAAATTCTCTCAAGGAAAGTATACTGAATTATTGGATCATTTGAGGTTTTATAGAGCATTGTTTCTAATATCAAGTAGTATATATAGGTTGATAGTCTTTTCTAATGGAGGCATAACTAAAGGATTCATATCCATTTCTAGGGCAAGTTGAGTATCTACTTCCGTTCATCTCTGTTGTGGTCACAAGTCCTTCTCTGCTGCAGAGTGAATGGGTAGATGATGGCAGACCTCTGGGTCTTTCACTCTAATTAAGTGCATTGAGATACAAAAAACGTGTGAGTTAGCTAATCTTTACATCTTATTATTATTTTTTATTTCTAGGAGCCCAGGAGATCTATGCACAGTGGAGAGCACAATTTGTGTGCACACACAATTTGTGTGCATGCATGTGCCCCATTACCATCTCACGCATGCTCACTCACATGCATATGCATGCACACAGCCTCCCACATGCGTATATGCACAAACATGACAACACACACATGCACACAGACGCGTGTGCGTGCACACACACGTACATGCTCCTGTCATCTTTTGTTTTCTTTTTACACAAAAAACAATTTTATTCTCTAGGTCAAGATTTACCCAGAGAGGGGCGCCTGGGTGGCTCAGTCGTTAAGCATCTGCCTTCGGCTCAGGCCGTGATCCCAGGGTCCTGGGATTGAGCCCCACATCAGGCTCCTCCGCTGGGAGCCTCCTTCTTCCTCTCCCACTCCCCCTGCTTGTGTTCCCTCTCTTGCTGGCTGTCTCTATCTCTGTCAAATAAATAAATAAATAAATAAATAAATAAATAAATAAATAAATAAAATCCTAAAAAAAAAAAAGATTCACCCAGAGAGAGTGGATTGGCTTCAAATTTTACTGCTGACAGGAGAAGGGTAGGAAGGAAGAAGGAAAGGGGGTGAAGAATCATTACAAGTTTCATTCATTGGATATATATAATCACCTTTTATAGGTTTATGTAGTGATCAGATGTAGTTCATGGAAATTCTCATTTCTCTTCTCACGAAGAGACTTACGTAAATGACGAATCTTGAAATAAAAACTGTCTCCAGGTCTGGTTTCACAGAAAGGGAGAGAGGGTATGGTACCTGACACTTGGCATTGGACCCATCATGAGCAACCCCCCGAGCCTTTGACAATGGTCCTCTGGAATGCTGCCACAGTCAGACTGCATCACGGACAGAGCAGGATAAGAACCAGTCCCATGGGGCGCCTGGGTGGCACAGCGGTTAAGCGTCTGCCTTCGGCTCAGGGCGTGATCCTGGTGTTGTGGGATCGAGCCCCACATCAGGCTCCTCCGCTATGAGCCTGCTTCTTCCTCTCCCACTCCCCCTGCTTGTGTTCCCTCTCTCGCTGGCTGTCTCTATCTCTGTCGAATAAATAAATAAATAAAATCTTTAAAAAAAAAAAAAAAAAAGAACCAGTCCCAGAGCTATACCTGAACCTGGCTGGCTGCCTCCCCACCTGGTGTGGATGTCCTTATGGGACACAAGGTCTCATTCAAGGCAATGCTCTGTGATAGTCATTCTCTTTTAGGTAAGGAAACCAAAAGAATTTTGCATCTTGGTAGTAGTCTTGGATTTGAGGACATATGAAGGTTTTAGGAGCCATTACTTTCAAATAACAAGTGTCTTCAGAAGAACCACAAAATTCTGGGTGCCTGGGTAGCTCAGTTGGTTAAGCATTTGCCTTTGGCTCAGGTCATGATCTCGGGGTCCTGGGATCGAGCACCAAGTTCAGCTCCACACTCAGCAGGGAGTCTGCCTGTCCCTCTCTCTCTCTCTCTTTCTCTCTCTCCGCCCTTCCCCCCACTCAAATAAATAAATAAAATCTTAAAAAAAAAGAGAAAAAGAACCACAAAATTCAAAATTCTATGGACTGCCAAGCAAAGGCCGTTGTCATGGAAATACACCCTCAGATTCACCATGTCGACCTCTGTTCTCTCCAAACTTAGGAGATGTGGTGAATGACTCCTTGTCACCCATTGCATCCCTGCCCCATTATGTAGCAACAGCCCTGTGATTGGAGGATGGATCTCAGGGCTAGAAAACCTAAGCCAATCATAGCAGCTTCCTTGATAGCAATGGGTCTGAACATACAGTGGAAGTCAATCAATACATGGCCTTTCTCTGGTGGCCAGGAATTGGCTCCTGCATGGACACCTGAGTGGTTCTGACCAATGAAACATCAAGAGAGGTTGGTTGGAAGCCCCTGGAAAAGACTCCTTGGTCTTTGAAGGGATGGTCTCTTCTTTGTCACTGAATGTTAATGTGTATGTACAGTTATTGCTGGTGTCATCTGACAACCAACCACTGTTAGGAGGAAGGTCACGCTGTAGATGGCTGATTGGAGACTCAATCTTCGGTGACTTTGTTTTTTAACCAGGCAAAATCCCAGCAGATGGCACGTTGGAATCGGGATAATGTGGGAGAGTCTAATAATGTATCCATTTTAAAAGGTGTACAAGAGGTAAGCACGGTGCCCACTTGGAGTTAGTAGCAGTGAGGGCAGCTGTTCCATACTGCCCTCTGCACCTGAAGTCCTGAAAGGAGAGACGATCCTTCCCAGAACTTGGAGGCAGAGGGGCTGTGTGAAGATGGCCTTCTGAGGAGTTGGGTCCATCTGTGGGGGCTGCAGCCAGCTTGAGGGGTCCCTGCAAGGAGTCAGCTGGGAGATGAAATGCCCAACCTCACAACCACTTCCCACTTGGATCTTCTGTTGAAGCTTGTCCTTAGCAAAATTCAACTGGAAGTCCATCCAGGCAGGCTTCTGGGGTAGACAGCCCAGAGAGGGCTGGGAGGCAGTCTGGAAGGGTGAATGGAAACTTTCTTGCACATCGCAGGGCAACTGGACCAAGTAGTGCCAGGCTTGCGCCTGCATGACATGGCAAAGTTCCTTACTTTAAAGTCACATTGAATTAGCTTTTCTCCTTCTGGCACCCCAAAGCATCCTACACAAAATACTTTATGTATACAGTTATTCTAAATATACAAATATATATTGGCTATACATTGAATGAGCAAACTCATAGAAGGGCCCAACGCAACCTGCCTACTGGTGTCCAGGCCTAGACACAGACAGTGTCACTGGGATGTCAACTTCTAAGCAGAAAAGGACATCAATGGTGTCCCACATGTGGCAAGAGCCTGCAATCAGCTCACTCTGGGAGACAAAGAGCAGGGCTATGGCTTTCCTCTTGTGAACAAACAACTGATCGCTCTTGATAAAGACAGTTTTCCTGGCTTTGAGGAGGGGTGGAGACACAGATGGAGTTAACCGTAAGCCTGCCAGCCATAATAGGAGAGAGTAGAGGCACTGAATGGACAGAACAATAGGAGCTTGCAAAATAATGTCCCAGAGCACAGGAGAGAAATAAATGCCTTGAAAGCATTTCCAATAAGTACAACAAATGAGACAATGCCTCGGAGGAAATCCAAACACTGGAGCCATCATCAAACGGCTTTAATTCACTGTAGCACTCTTCAAAGACACAGAGACAGGGGTAATGGTAGAAACAAACAGCTCGCTCATCTAGGGATCAAGAAGTGGGGAGAAAAATGACTGATTGGAGAGCCTAGAAATTTTTAAAAAACTGGAAATATTGAGATAAATGATTTAGTGAAACACAACTAACTCTACAGTAGACACCGTTAAAGAGAGAATTAGTGAAATAGAAGATTGTACCAGGGAATTCATGCTAATGAGACAGATGAATAAAGGAAAACTGTGAAAGAGAATGGAATAATACTAAGGATGAAATGAGATGCTGAAACATGCATCTAATAGAAGTTCCAGGATGACAGATGACAGGAAGGGGTGGAGGAAGAATCCAAATTATAATAGCTGCCGATTTCTCAAAATTGAAGAAAGGCATGATTTTCCAAATAGAGAGATAGCACCAAGGAGCAAGCAGGATATGCAGCCAGATGTATTGCAGTAAGAATGCAGAACATCAGGGACAGAGAGAATATCTAAGGGGTGCCAGGAAGGAAAAAAGACAGACAACCCACACAAGGGAATGATACTTACACTAACAGCCAACATTGCACACTGACAGTGGAAGGTGGTGAATTAACACTTTCAAAAGGCAGAGAAAAATAACTTCCAATCTAGAATTCCACAAGGGACCAAATTACTACTAAGATGGAATGCAGAAGTAAGACTTCAGACTTAGAAAGAATGAAGAGTTTAGCACAGACTTTTGATGAAAGAAAGACAAAATCAGTGGCTTTCCTCTCAACGTTGGATGCCCATTAAACCACCCTGGGGGAAATTTAAAAATTTCAGGGCTCAGACCACACCCAGAGCCATGCGTCAGCTCATTCAGGTCTCCCGAGGTGGGTCCAACTTTCAGCCAGCGTTGAAATCACTATGCTACCTAAAAACTTGAGGAAGGAGGAAAATGGATCCAGGAGAGGCTCCCAAGAGCATGGGAATCAGTAAAGTAGGTCAGTTAATATAATGGACTCTTGTTGCGGGGGGGGGGGGGGACCCTCCACAATAACTTTGTTGGTTTGGGTGAGCTAGTTATTGGACAATCTAATTTCTCTGGCTTCATTCTATGCCAGGTGAATTTTTCTCACTTGATTGTTACATTATTGACCTTTGCTTGGAGGAGAAAAGTCTATTCAGTGGCGTGAGTCCACGAAGGAAGGCAGCTGAGGCCGTCTTGCAGCATACCGGAAACGCCTGGGGAGTGTTTTAATGCTTGGGGTTTATGTCCTGACGTTCTGCTTTAGTACATACGTGGTGAGGCCACAATGACGGGCTCTCAGATCCCCGAAGGGGCAGCCAAGATGGAGACCCACTGAGCTAGGGGTTCTCTGCCAACAAGCAAGGAAGCAGACTCAGGGGCTGGAGTGTTCTGGAAACCTAGACTTCATGGATTGCTGAGTCCTTTAAAAGGTACAAATATGGCTCATTTTCACAGTTATTTTAGACAAAGAATTCATGCACTCACCAAATTAATGTCTTTTGGACACACTGGCAATATCTAGGGGACTTGTGGCCAATTTAAAGAATTGTTGACTTCTATTTCTCCAGGCCAATTCTGTACCTCACATCTGGAAACTCTGTCAGCTCTTGGGAGCGTGATGGGTTCAAAACTCTTATCTCAGCGATGCTGTTACTTGGGGGACTTTGGACAAATCAAGTCATTGTTTGCTGGGGTTACTTCCTTAACAGTGAAGTGGGGGAGGCCCCACCAGTCCCCAGTGTACATGCGGTTACGGAGTCACCTGATACCGTGCTCTCGGGAAGGCACTGGGTGGTGATGGAAGATAAGGTGGTTACCTGGGGCTTCTGTGGAAGCCCAGTGACCTTTGTCCAAACACTTCTTTTTAATTCATCTCAAGAGGCATTTATTTACATGGAGCACCCACGGCATATAGCCTCTTGCCCGACATGGCACGAATGAGACACCCTCCCTGCCCTGAAACTTGAAATCTGACCCGAGTAACCATTCCTGGAACAGGAGTTGCAAACCCAAGTGCCTAAAGAGCGGACGATGATCCTGTGTGGGGGCAGAAGGTGCGCTAACAGAGGCTGTGTGTGCGTTCAGATCAAGGCGCTCATCAACATGGCTGTCTCCTCCACCAGGGCGTTTCTGGGCTGACTTAGGTGAGATCTGAGGCTGATCACTAAAATAAAATAAAATAAAATAAAATAAAATAAAATAAAATAAAATAAAATAAAATAAAATAAAATAAAATAAAATACAAAAATACAAAAATCCTTTAGAAGGATTCAAGGGCTCCCTTTTAAATCTCAAATTCTGCCAGCTGGCTTGTCAGTATTTTCGACATGTTACTGCGAGTGAAAACCGCTTGGACACCTGCTACAAAACACAGATTCCCTGGGCCTCCCTTCAGAGGCTCTGAGGCAGGGGGCCCAGGGCAGGGCCTGGGAATCTGCATTGTAAGCCAGTGGTCACACTTGGGGAAACACAACCCCGCTCTCTGCAGGTTTGGGCCCGCCTTCCCGCAGGCTCCGTCCTCCAACGGCCAGGTGTGTCTGCTGTGCCTCTCCTGACGCTGACGTCCCCAGAGCAGGGGTCACTTCCGCAACGCCCCGAAATCCACCATTTTGCTGACTAACTGCCGTGAGAATATGGAAGTACGGTTTATGGTTTCTTTCCTGGAACACTTCATGGGAATCGATGTTGTGTTGCTATAGAGTCCATTGCCAAGGTGACGGCTGTCACCATGAACGGCCCTCCCGTTCCAGGGTGGACAGCACTATTCAGGGACCCGGCTAAGGGCGTGCTTCTGTGAGGGCTGGGCTATTAGCATCTCTCTGAGAATGCTGGACTGGTTCTAGCCCCTCGTTTTACACATAGGGAAACAGGCTCACAAAGGCAACTGGCTCCCCCCGGCCCCGCAGTGAGACAGAAGCTGGCCTCCTCTGGCCCCTTTGCTCTGCCCAGCCTCTCCCCTTTGCCTCCTGGCCTCACAGATCCTCCTGAGTGGGGACTGGAAGAGCCGTTGCCCACCACTTCCAGGGCTTCTCCGTCAATCAGCACAGAACGTCTGTGGTGGGTTGACTCACTGCGACTTTGTCTAGAGCCTGGGTCTGTGGCCCCACCCAGGTGGAGCTGGGGAGACACCCAAAATGCCCCCCATCCTCACTCCCCACTCGCAGAGCGGCTCTGCCTCTGGCAGAGTCGCCCTCCTTGCTGAGGGCGTTGTCTTGAATGGAACTTGAATGGCAGGTCTGCAAGCCCATCTCTTATCTCTCAGGAGGGGAGGGCTTAACAGCACTCTCCAGCTCTCTCTCTGGCTTTCTGTCTCTGTCTCTGTCTCTCTCACACAACCTCCCAGGCTATAGGCTTCCATTCCAGCCAAAATCACATTCAGGAGGAAAGGAGGGGGTGTCTCCCAGAACAGCATCAGCCTTGTCCCACTGTGCCCTCACTGCCCACCAAGCAAGGCAGACAAGGGAGGACTGGGGACTTGAATTGAGGGCCCCCCCCACTCCACTGTGGTGGCCAGAATGAGCCTTTGTTCTTTGGGTTCCCAGGGCCCATGTTCGAGGGACTTGGACAAGCCAACCCCCAGCAGGACCATCAGTCACCATGAGCCGGTGACACGAGCTGCCAGCCACAGTCACATGTGACACAGCATTTTGCATCTTAACCCAAATCAAAAGTTGGCAGAGCTTTGTCTTACAAGCAAGAAAATAAACCTCGAAGAAATAGCAGCCACTCAATAGAACAAGAGAATTCTGAACGGTTGTCCTCACTGCATCCTTCCCCCACCCCAAACTCAAAGCTTGGGCTTGTCTCCAAACAGAGGCTGCCTTGGTGGGTCACCAACATGGGGACGTGGCTCCTGCAGGTGGCAGGTGACGTCCACTCTGATCCTGCTGTGGTCTGCATGTCTGCGTCCTCCCCAACTCCTATGTTAAATCTGCACACCGCCACCCCCACAGCCGGGGATGGTATTGGGGGTGGGGTCTTGGAGAGCGCTCAGGTAATGAAGGCAGGGCCCCCGTGCATGGGGTTAGTGTCCTTCTAAAGAAGACCCCAGAGAGCTCCCTGCCACCCTCCATCACGGGAGGCCACAGCAGGAGGACACGGCCATCTGTGAACCAGGAAGCGGGTCTCACTAGACGCCACACCTGCCAGCCCCTGGGTCTTGGACTTCCCGCCTCCAGGACTGCGAGAGCCGTCCAGTGTATGGAACCCTGCAGCAGCCGGGACTAAGGCGGACCCCGGCTCACCGTCCCTTCCCTGCCTGTCCCAGATGGACCTCGTGGTGCCGTGCCTGCTGCAGGCCGCTCTGCAATGTCTTGCAGTCTGGCATCCACCTAGAGCTCTGGAAGTTGCTCTGGGACAGCTCTGGGACCCCCTCCCCCTTCTGTCTGTCCTCCAGCCGTCGTGTGGTCCTCATGCTCCCCAGACCTTGGTATTGCCAGCACACGCGCCGCCTTGAGTGTTTGCCACTCTTGCCCTGGGGCCTTGCTTGCTCTTCCTCCAAGCCTCCCGGGGTATGCCCTCGAGGAGTCACTGGGTCCATGCTCCCCCTTCCTTCCCCTAGACACTCTGCCAGGTGGCAGGACACGCTCTGACCAGCTGTCTTTCCACCTCTGAGCTCTGTCTCTCCGGCAGCTTCGGGCCAGGAAGCTTGCCCACCGCGTCCTTGGAGGGGCTGCTTGGGGGCACCCAGACCGGACAGGACCTGCAGCTCCATAGCGACACCGCCAAGCGACATTGCTGAGCGGAGGCCCCAAGGACAGAGCGTAGAAAAGACGGCTCTTTGCCCCTTGCCCAGCTCCAGCCCCGAGGAAAGCACCAGGAGCCACCCCCCTCCCGTCCTGCCTCTGTCCTCCCTTGGTTCCTACGTCCACACATCCTGGCCTAAGCCCGGGCTCTGAGACAGGCTCAGGGAGGGGACGGGTCCCAGGGGAGCCTCCAAACTGCAGTCTTGCAGGTGACCCACACGATCGCCAAGGTAGGACAGGAAGTCCGAGACGGCCAGTGGTGATGAGGAGAGGGACGAGGACGTTCTCATGGCCGTATCTGGAAGACTCACACACCTCCACCCTCTTTGGTCATTTTCATGGGTCCTTTTTACAAAGCATTTTATTTTAATCCCAGGAGAGTTAATGTACAGGGTAGTGTTAGTTTCAGGTGTACGGCAGAGCGATTCTGCTCTTGCATACGTCACCTGCTGCATGTCACGACAGGTGCACCCCTGCAACCCTTCAGGCTTCGTTTTTATGTAGTTTCTGGAAAGAGTAGGTGTTCTCTACGATTCCCTTCGATTGTAGACCTCATGCGTATACTTCAGCTCGGGGATCATGATCTTGGAATTCGCTTGTCTTTGCATGTCTGCTGTCAGGGACTGGCCAGGGCAGAAGGGGGGGGGGTGGCTGCAGCCAGACCTGGCTGTGGGTCTGGCCTTTCCAATGGGTGACCCTGGTCACCTTCACCTTGCTCACGGTCAGTTTCTTGCTGAGAGACACTAGAATAATCATTGTAAATTCCCAGGGAATGCTACAACACACTTGCCCTATCCGTGACACCTCCCGCCTTTCTCCACCTTTCCGCAAAATGCTCGGTTTCTGGGGGTGACTGGTGTGGTGTATGAGTCACTTGTCCCTAGAAACTAGAGTTTCCCCAGCACCTGGTTGCTTCCTTCTTGCTAAATATGATCGTTTTCTAGAGTTTTCTCTTCAAAGGGCTTCTGAGGGATATTTAGCATTATGTGAACTTCCTTGGGGAGTCCCCTCTTTTATTTCCTGTGTCTTCCTCTTCTCACATGATTTACCGTCCCCAACAGCTCAAAACAGTCACCTGATTTCCTGGTGCCACAGCATTGACCTTCATCAACACACGGCATGCTCCCATGGGGAATCGCCTCCTGCTGTTCACGCCCTCATGATCCCCTTCCTCTCCCCAAAACTCTGAGTAGGTCTCCCAATGATATTACTCAGACGTTAGTATTGTAATTTGTAGCACATCAGTCTGAAGAAAAGAGTCAAACCGGTTTTTATTATACGGTAGTCTTTCAAGCAACTGTCAATGTGCATTTTATTTTTTTTTTAATTTTTAAAATGGATTTATTTATTTGAGAGAGAGGGAGCGAGCAGGGGAAGGAGAGAGAGAGAGCAGGGAGGGGGAAGGAGAGAGAGCGAGAATTCTAAGCAGATTCCCTGTGGATCACAGACACCAACGCAGGGCTTGATCTCAGAATCCTGAGATCGTGACCTGAGCCAAAATCAAGAGCCAGCCGCTCAGCCGACCGAGCCACCCAGGAACCCCTCAATATGCATTTTAAATTATGCTTCTCTAAGGCTGTGTTTAAAACTGGCTGGCAGAAGTCACAGCTTTTCATCGGGATCTCCCTCAAATGACACAAAATTCAGTATTGTTTAGACAGTGGGTGCTCTGGGACCCACTTACTCTACTTGATCTTTAGGGAAGATATTATTTATTAATGTCACGGGGAAATAAAAGTCATCACCATAATCTAATGAAGAATAATCAAGAAGATACGGATTTTGGATGGATTTTTAGATTCAATGCACGGAGACAAATAGTGAGAAGGGAGAAACTGAATAAACGCTGATGTCTGACCATATCCCCTTCCTGGTAAATCCTGCCAGTGGCTCAGAGGAAGGACAGAAGCCCTACTCAAGCTGTCGCCGGGTCTCATCCGCCCCCCAGCCTGCAGCACACACTCTCCCTTGCTCTCTCTTCCAGCCACACTCACTGCTCACCCGCTCCCGCCTCAGGAACCCCACACATGCTGCTCCTTCTACCTGGATGCTCTTCCCTCCTCTTTGCCGGAATCACCCTCAGCCCCAGCCTCAAAGCCTTCCCTCCTCAGGGAAGCTTTCCCTGACCTTTCGATGGGCGCATACCCCCAGAATTTATGGTTTCGCAGCACACGCTCTTGCAGTTGGCCTGCGGGACTGGGTGACATCCGTCTGCAGTGTTGGTCTGCGCACCTGCTCCTGCCCGGTGACCAGGCACGGGTCACGCAGAGGCTAGTGTGCCGGATGAAGGACTCACCCTCACAAGTGCTTTTAAGTTTATCACCACAAATAAATCCGTAGAGAGGGCGCCACCACCATTCCATTTTATGGAGGCTTAGGGATAGTCAGTTTGTTGTCCAAAGGCCAACAGCTGGTGACTGTTAGAGTCTGAACCTTAACCGTCGAGCTAAAGATTCCCCCAACATTTTCTTAAATTAGATCTGGCCTTGGCTGAGTTATTGGGATGACTGTCCTACAGTTGATTTCCCTCAGGGCTCCCTGAACCCCAGTTTGCCATCCAAAGTGCAAAGGGGCCATTCCTAGGAGGTGGGCACAGCCCAGGAGCTGAATTCCTGTTTCCATCTTTTACACTTTAGTGAGAATTAGTATTAGCTTGCCCTCTCCTGCCCTCTGACAGCTAGCCACATAGAAAAGAGAAAGGTGGGGAAGCACCTGGGTCACAAAAGGCTTAGGGACCTAAACTCTCAGGAGAGAATGAAAGGGCCCTGAATAATCTTTGTTCAATTTACAATCTTGGCTGGATGGGCCACTCCGTGGAAAACCCCAGAGAAGTGACCTGGTGCCCCAAAACTATAAAGAATGGGGACCACAGAAGGAGCAAGTCTGGCTTTAGGGTCAACTCATTCCTGCCCACTCCATCCTCAGTAGCAGACGACGGCGAGGAGCTGTGATCCCAGCTCAGGAAACATGGCGTATGTGTGCCAGGCCCTCGGGTCCCCGAGCAGCTCCGTATACACCCGCGACCTGCCCTGTTCTGAGGAGCTCCAGTACTCCTTTGGCTGCCCAAGCCCACTCCGGCTCCTTTGCCTTGATCCCAAGTCCCGTTTCCTCCTGATGGGGTGGCCGGGGTATCATTCAGCAATTGGTTACGTGCCAGGCTCTGTTCGGGAACAGGATGTCTCGGTGGACCAACCGGCAGTGACCTGCCCTAAGGGGGCTGCTGGAGCCCATTCCTGGGGAACGTGCATCCCGAAGCGCCGAGCAAGGGTCATGCACCGGGGGTTATGGGGCCCTGCCCGTCTCCTGTGTGGTGTGGCTGCCTCTCTTGCCTCTCTTCCCCCTGGCGGCTCCCGCAGGTGACTCCAGTCCCTGTAGGACTCAGGTCCCCCCCCCCCCCCCCCCCGCTGCTATCTGGGAGCTGCTGCCTTACACACCGGGCTGTAACGTTTTGCATAAACCCCACTGCCAGGCGAATCTTCCTAATTTTACTATAAATTGCTTTCAGCTAAGCTTCAAGAGCAAACACTCCATTAGCATGTTGACCTAATCTTTGTACGACTGTTGTTGGTCCAGGTTTGGGATACAGACTGTGGCTGTGGCTGTGACCATTCTGGGGCCAAAAGCCAGCTGTAAATTCTGCTGAGAGCCAGGGAGGCCTGGAAGACAGGCACAAATGAGAAGACAGAGACTGGAGGGTGGGCCTCCTGACCCTGGGAGGGGGGGGGCAGCCCCTCCTGCAGGTGAGAGGGGGTCAGAGAGCATGGGGCAAGTCCTCCAGGGAGGGCAGAGGAACAGCCCCGAGGCTGGGGACAGCCACCTGGAGGCACAGGAGCCATTGGGAAGGAGGTACTTTGACTTCACCAGCATCTGGTGGGTGTTTCAAGGTGGCTCATGCCAGTCATTACATTTAACAGCGTTGTAACCGTGACTGTGTTTCGGGTGGTTTTACGATGCTTTAAAACACTAGATTCGGTCCCTACTGCTCCTGTAAAGTAGATTTTATGGAAGGAGCTGTGCAAACAGACGTCTGTTTCCTGGTCATGTAGCCAGTCACGACCAAGCAGAGAGGTAAATTCCAGAACTGCTAGTTCCCAGGATGTTGGCAAAGTCCACAGGATGGAGTCCTCTAGGCTGGGGCCTTTGGGCTTGTCTCGCCCCCTTCCTGTGTGCAGGGCAGCCTCCCCAGAGAGAAACACTGAGCACAGAGGCCCAGGGAAGTGGGGAGACTCAGGGAAAAGGGGAACAGGCAGAGCTGTTGAGGCAGTGGGTGAACATGCTTGCTTGCAGCCCCATCCCGGGGGGCATCAGGAGGTGCCTAGGCCTCAGAGAGGACATTGGTAGGCTGAGGTGCATGCCCTGAGCACAGGGGAGCTTCTCCAAAGGAGCCTGCAGGATGTCATTCTATCCCCTCTCCTAAAGCAGTCCTCCTGGCCACCCAGCCAACAGAGAGATGGCAAGTTCACTCTGGTCCTAGAGCCCATTTGCTCATAGACACACTCCCTGGAGACACCCAGCCTGGTGGCAGGTGGTGCATCTCTCCTCGAGAGGGGACTGGGAACCTGGGGAGCCCTGCAAGTGGGGACAGGAACTCCCTGTGTTTAAGTACAGATGGAACTCACAGAGCTAAAAGGCAGGTGAGAAAACATCGGATCCTCCAGGGGGAAAACTGATGGGGGTCCATGCGGTGTCTGGGCCCGGTTTGGAGCTGGTGTCTCCAAAGGTTATAGCCAGGACACACAACGATGAATGACAAATAAACCCAGAGCGCAGAAGGAGCCAGCCAGCAAAGGCTCCTAGCCTGAGCTTGTTCTGAGCGGAGGGGAAAATGTCTTGTATGAAGAGGCATCACCACTATGGCCCAAGTGCACTATTAAGTAGGGAAGAAGGGAGCACAGGTAACATCCCAGCAGCAGCACGAACTGACCTCAGGGCCTCCTGGTCAGGTGCACGGGGAGCACAGCGACACTGCTGAGGCATTTCTGCCAAAAATGCATCACCTGAATTTAATCATGAGGAAATACCAGGGAACCCACATGGAAGGACATTTTGCTACATAACTGGCCAGTACTCCTCCAAAGAGTCAAGATCATGGAAGGCAAAGAGAGACCAGAATAAAGGAGACTAAAGAACATGACCACGACACGCCTGAAAGATGGAGTGAGAAAATCTGATGATTATCCAACCGGAATTCTGCAGGGAGAGAGTAGAGACAGTGGGAAGGCTGCAATACTCAAAAAGGTAATGGTTAGGAACTTTTCAGAATGTTGATAGACATCAACTCTTAGGTCTGGGAGGTGGAATGACTCCAAAGTAAATAAATATAAAGGAAATCCATACCTACACACATGATAGAAAAGTTGCAGAGCACCAAAACAGAAAAGGGAAAGCATAGACATAGAATCATACTTAAAATGGGGAAGGAACAGGGGTGTCCACTCTCCACCTTAGCTCAGCACTTCACTAGAAAAAAGCACACAAGGAAAAAAGAATTGGAAAGGAAGAAGAAAAATGATGTTTGTTCACAGGCAACATTGTGGATGCCACATGGGAAGTCCTAAGGCATCTACAAAAGACAAATGGCTAGACAGTGGCAGGATGCAATGTCTATTTTTCTTGTTTTTTGTTTTTTTTAGAAGGGGAGGGGCAGAGAGAGAGGGAGAGAGAATCTCAAACAGACTCCCTGCTCAGTGCAGAGCCCGACACAGGCCTTGATCTCACAACTGTGAGACCACAGCCTGACCTGAAATCAAGAGTTGGATGCTTAACCAACCATGTGGAAACCAAACCATAACCAGAAAATTGCACTGGTAGATCTGGACCCAAACAAAAGAGTTAGTTAAATGAATGGGATGTACAAGCTGTTTTGATGGGACAGTCTTGTCTGGAGTATGGGAATGGTCACAGTCCTTGCCCTGGACTATGTTTTATGAGCCCAGTCAGTATCTGTCTCTGTGACCATCTTTTTTCTCTGCTTCCTTTGGCTGACAAACCTGCCCCACATTCACACACCTAACCAGATTAAGATAGTACATCCTTCAAGTCATTGCCGGGGCACCTGCCTGGCTCAGTTGGTAGAGCACGTGACTCTTGATCTGGAGATTGTGAGTTTGAGCCCCACGTAGGGTGTAGAGCCTACTTAAGACATTATATCATTCAGGTCATTGCCAAGTCAAGCTTTCTGGGAGCTATTCCATACAATTAAGAAAGTTTTGCATATCTTTGCCCTCATGAGCTATTTCTGTGTTTCAGTTTCACTGTCAGAGAACAATCTTAGGTTTTTTTTTTAGTTTCAAGTGCTTGAAAAACTGCTCACCTATATTCCCAAAGTACCAAAACAGTTACCAGTAGTGTGCTAGCTAAAATAATCCTATTTTTATTATTCATTTATTAGTCAAATTAAAGAGTGATAGTTGAAAATAAGTTTGTTTAGGCCTGCTTTAAATTCTTCTGTTTCCATATCTTTAAAATAGTCTTTTCACCCCTAGTTATCCAATAGTGATGATTGAGTATTTTTTAAAGTACTTCAGCTCCCTAGGAAGAAAGTTCTTAAAGAACCATGAACTCAGTTCCCTATAAAATAAAGAGAAAAAATAAATTACCTTCTCAGCTGCTATTTTTTCAAATATCGCTCTGTCTGTTCTCTCCTTTCCTTCTGAAATGCGTCACTTTCATTGTATCCTCCATGTCTAGTACCTTCTTTTGTCTTTTCTGTCTTTTGTCTCCACTTGCTTGGATCTGGATATTTTCTTCTGGCTTATCTTCCACTTTTTAATTCTCTCTTCAGCTTGGTCTAACCTGATATAAAACTCATGGTGTTCTCAATTTGTGATGTATTTTTCAATTCTAGAATTTTTATTTTGTTCCAAACTATTCTCACTTTTTAAAAAAGTTTTCAGGGGCACCTGGGTGGCTCAGTCATTAAGCGTCTGCCTTTGGCTCAGGGCATGATCCCAGCATTTTGGGATTAAGCCCCACATCAGGCTCCTCCTCTAGAAGCCTGCTACTTTCTCTCTCACTCCCCCTGCTTGTGTTCCCTCTCTCGCTGGCTGTCTCTCCCTGTCAAACAAGTAAATAAAATCTTTAAAAAAATAAATAAATAAAATAAAAACGTTTTCAGTTTTCTGCTAAAAAGTTTGAATCATACCTTTAATAACCTTGAACACCATAAGCATAATTACTTTAGAGATTGTGTTTGATAATTCTTTTATCTAGAGCCCTTGGGTGCCTCTTTCTATTGTCTGTTCTTTTTGTTAGTTCTAATTTATGTTGTCTTGTCTCCTTGTGTTTCTGGTTATCTTTTATAGAGTGCCAAACAGTGTATTTCAGAAATTGCTCAGAAATAATTTGAGGCCTGTAGGGTGTTTCCTTTCTCCAGACAGGATTTTCTATTTCGTCCTGCTACTTGGAGGTACCACCAACCTGGGATCCCCTTAATACAATTTCAGTGGTTGGCACACTTGGGACCACTTGGATGACTTGAAGTTGAGTGGTGGTCCATATGGGGGCTGAGTTACTTTTCCTTCCTCCTGACCTCTAGGACCATTGGGTTCCCAACTCAAGGCTTCAAGGACTTAAGAAAACCCAAACTTGGCAGGCCTGAATTCCTGCTCTTGACCTCCTGCCTCACAAGGCAGTGAAAGTGCTGCTCAGTGGCTTGGCCTCCTCTTCCTTAATCCACAGATGCCCCCAGGATGGAGGCAGCACCGGGTGCTGACCGTTCCTCTCCAGATTTCCATCCTCTCCTGGATCTTCATCCATACCGTTTTACCACCTTGTTAGGGCTCCAATTCTTGTAAGCAGTTTTAAAAGACATTTTACCCAGTTGTTTTCACTGGGGGTGTTGGTGCAAACTATCAAATCAGTCCAAATAACCAGAAGTGGAACTCACTCAAATCCCTGACGAATAAACACGAGTTACCACATGCTCTCTTTTCATTAAGATATTCCTCTGAGTCTCGGTCAAACAGTGCTTCGTACTTCAAATGTTTATGTCTCAGTGTACAGGATCCACAGCCATTCACGTCAATAAACTCAAAGACCAACGTGCTAATTTATGACTCACGTTCCAACAGTGGTTCGTTTGTGTTCTTTGGGATCCGTTCAAGGTTACTCTTCATACCCTGCACATCTTCAAACAACAGGAAGTGGGGTTATTTGTTTCAAACAAGAAAAAACACACAGACAGATGGACTGGATCTGAGTAAGCAGTTAGGTCCGTTTGAGTGAGCTGTGGCCCAACGATTGAAAGGAGGGTTTGTACACAAACACGTCGGGGTTTGCCCTGCTGTGGGGTGTGGGCTGTTGCAGGTCCCGGTGGTGACACGGTCAGCCTCCACCAGCAGTGGGGAAGCGTACGTATCGGACGATGGCAGATGATCTCATGTCCACGGCAAGCTTCTCCACCAGTTGCTTGTTTTTAAAACAAATAAACACACAGACAAAAAAACCCCAAAAACCTGCTGAGACACACCTGCTCTGTTGCACCACTGGCGGGGGTCTCCTGCTCCCCGGAAATGGGGCTCCATGGCATCAGGGACTTTGTGCACTGAATTCGCAGTCATCCTGTCAGGGCTGGAGAAGAGGTCTGACACCTAATTTGCAGAATCAATGAACGGAGGCAGACATTACCCCTTGTCTGTTGGTAGACAGTTCCTCCAGGTGGAGGCGCCGTGGAGGCAGGGACACTTGGGGTGTGGGGGTTTGCAAGGACCCAGGTCTGGGAGGGATGGCCTGCCTGCTGCCATTTCTCCTGAGGAAGTGATTTAGGACAACATGCTGGTAAAGATGATTGGGCTCAGCAAACCCAGCAAAGGCCATGATGAAATCTGGCCATGGGGCCGAGTCAATGGCTTTTAGGCTTTGCTTCCTCACGTCTGAGGGGCACAGCCCTTGCTTCCAGCCATTCCTGAAAGCCATCCCAACAGGAACCTCGGTCCTCAGCAGGTTTGCTCCCACGGATGCTGGGGTCTCTGCATGTCCCCAAGAGCAGAGCAGTAGGCATGTTCGGTTGCGGGAAGCCAGAGGACCCCATGTCTTTAACAGAGGGCGTTGAGGGCTCAAGGGTGGGACTGCCTGGCCAGGCTGTGGGAAGCACAGAGGGGCTGGGTGTCCTCCTTGGGGACTGGGCAGAGGACTGCAGCAGGAAGGGGTTTGGGCAGAGTGGCCCTCTGGACTGATTGCAGGAAAAGCAAGGGAGAAGGGCCTGGCCAGAGCCGGCCTCAGTTTCTCTATCTGTGCAGTGGGAGACCACACTCAGCCACAAAGAACTCAGGTTCCTGACAGCCCTTCTTCTGTCTCCCTGCTGCGCTGACAATGACCTAGTTCCCCGCCTTCCTGAGTCCACCGGCCCAGTGACTCATCCACGCTCAGACCACACAAAGCACGCGGGTCCACCCGGGAAGGACACAACAACGGGCCAGTGGGTACAGACACACTCTGCCTCCTCCATGAGTCAGGGGCAGGCTCAGGCGAGAGGGCATCAGGGACAGGACCGGGAGCGCGGGTCGCAGCCGGCCTTTCGGGACAGCCTCCTCCACACCCTGTCCGCAGGGCCACACCCAGGCCTTCTGGAAAGCGATCATTGCGTTATTCTTCACACTGATTCCAGATGGAAACGAAACATCACATCCCGCCCTGAGAGAGGTCGTCGGGGCTTCCTGATCTGGAGTGGAGGGAGCTTCCCCACACTGTGCAGGGTCGTGCTCCCCTCGGGATATGGGCGGGGACACAGCTACCGATAATGAATCACAGGGAGCATTGATATGTCCCCAAACCAGAGTCACAAGGGACGGACTCTGCTTTAATTCCTGACCTCAGGCAGGACCCCACGGGGAGGGGTTTGCAATCACTAAGGCGCAGTGTCCCAGAGTCTGTGATGGGGGCTGGGGCCGAGGGGACAGGAGGAGGGGGAGGCAGCCGCAGAAGAGGCCAACGAGTGACAGGTCAAGAAGGCAGGGGTACGTCTGTCCCTGTCTCTGTCGCTGTCTCTCTGCAGATATGATGATCCATCAGAGAACCCGCACAAGGAGCTAAACCACCCAAAGAGCGATGCTGGGCAGATTGCCCAAGGGCCAGTGAGTGGCTGGTGTGTACTTTCTGGGCAGGGGAGAGAGCTGCATGGTGCCTGCCGTGACCCACTCTGCCTGGTACCGTGGGGATGTGCCTGGCTCCCCTGGGCCACCGCAGAGCTCTGCCTCTGTTTCTTAGCTATTTACCTTGCTCGGAGGGCTCACAGGCTTGCAGATACCCGCAGTGTGCAGAGGTGGAGCTGGGGAAAGGGGCAAAGATAGCAGGAGAAGGAGGGATCAGGGCTGTGATCGGGCCCCAGGGGCCCACACCCCCAGAGGGGCCGCCTGTCTGCCTGAGCGGAGACTGGGCTCCACGGTCCACTATTATGACCAGTTCCTCGGCCAAACCCAGCATGTCTGCGTGGCCTGCACGGCCTCATTATCTGAGGTGTTTTCCCAGCCCTCCTTGGGGGCCTTCGATCTTGGGTGTGCTTGACCCCCAGGGAGCAGGCCATGTCTTGGTTTTGAACCCAGACCCTCACAGAGGATGGGGGGACAGGAGCCGGAGCCCAGGAGGATGGAAGCAGGGTGGCGAGGGCTGGAGATGGCACAGGGTGGGCACGGGTTGTGCGGGGCTGTGGGGGTGCCAGGGGCGGGAGGGGACTGCTCACGGCCTGTGCGGGCGCAGGGCTGACCTGGACCGTGGCGGCCCCCAGACTCACTGGATGGAGGGAGCCTGTCCTATGGCTGGGACAGGCTGCAAAGCTGCGGCAGGCCCCCACGCCCCCCAGCCCACAGGGGACCAGGAGCTGAGCCCGGGTTAGTCTGACGGAGATGGAGGAACTCTCACCCTCCTGCTTCCAGCGGTGCTCTGCGTCCCCGCCATGCACCCCGGGTCTTCCACGGTCCCCAGAGCCCGACCTGGGGCCTCGCTTCCATCAACGACAGTGGACGAAAGGCCCACTGTCCCTGGCTTCTCTCAGTGGTGATGTCCTCACAGGTGTGTGAGCAGGGGAGCACCTGTCTCCCCAGGGTTGGGGGGGGGCAGGACTCCGGTGGGAGCCTGGGGGAGGGCGGCCAGGCTGTGCCACGGGGGGCTGAGGCGCATGGTGCTTCCAGGGGCATCTGGCAGGAGAGCCCACAGAGGTGTATGGGGGACGCCCACCGGGGGACGCATGTGACGGCAGTCCTGCTGGGACGCCGGCCCCTCGTACATCCTATCTGGGGGATGCGCGCGGGTGTGGACTGGGACTCGGGGGGCTGACTACCCAACTCTCCACCCGAGGTCAAGGACAACCTTGTTTTCCTCGTGCGCTTCGGGACGGGGACGGGACGGCTCCCACGTGGCCGGTGAGGGCCCCCAGGGCGGAGCCGGTGCATTACCAGGCCTCTGTCAACATTTGCCTGTTTTTCTTGCATGTTTGGTTTTTTTTTTTTTTTTTTTTTCCAAACAGTAAACACTCCCGGTTTCAGGTTTACTCTTCCGAGGAAGAAGTGGGTTGGGGAATTTGGACACAAAATAATGTTGCTCTGAGGGGCGTTCCGGTTTCCCCACTGACTGCAGTCCGCAAGCCGAGGGTCCGGACTGAAAATCCCACACAGCAGGCTGGAGCCGGTTGGACTGGGCCTGAGGGGGGTGCACACGGGGTGTGTGGGCGCCCTCAGATGCTCTGCCCTGTTGAGGGCCCCCACACTGTCCAGAGCCAGCCCCCTCCCTTGGCCTCCCGAGCGTCATGCTTGTCCTGCCGCATGGAATTCTCCGGTCCACCTGAACAGAATATCGTTCGGCTGAAATGCACCAGCATCCAGCGATCTCCGTTCTTTGAGGCTAAAATTCTGTGGGACACCTGGGTGGCTCAGTCGTTAAGCGTCTGCCTTCGGCTCAGGGCATTCTGGGATTGAGCCCCACATCAGGCTCCTCCGCTGGGAGCCTGCTTCTTCCTCTCCCACTCCCCCTGCTTGTGTTCCCTCTCTCGCTGGCTGTCTCTCTCTATCAAAAAATAAATAAAATCTTTAAAAAAAAATTCTGTTACTGTGCCCTGGAGAGTGGGGGGAAGTTAGTGGTAGGCCCCGTGATTTTCACAAGCCAGGAAGAAAACAGGGCCTGGTGGTGTGTGCCGGCTCCTCTCCACGCTGAATCGAGTGCTTCATAAGCACAGACCACCACTGGGCAGGGATTCTGCTTTCCTCACTTACCCCCCACCCCCTGGTCGGACACCCTGGCGGCCAGCCCCACGTCCGTCCCCCCACGTCCGTCCCCTCACGTCCACCCCTCCGCGTGCTAATGAACAGGGCAGAGAAGGCGCCCAGGGAAGAGTATTCAGCTCCTCAGGCTCTCTCGAAGCGTGGGGTGGCCTCAGGACACTTCTGGCAAATGAGACATAAGCAGGAACCTGCTGGGGCATCTGGGGACCCTTTCCTTCCCTGAAAAATGCACCCCCTTCTCCCATTCTTTCTTCCTCCCTGGACCACAGAAGCAACGCCTGGGGCATCAGGAGCTGTCCTGCAATCCCAAAGCAGTGATCTGGGGAAGGGGAGCCAACAGGAAGGATGGTCGAGCAGGGAGGTGGCAGGGGCAAGGGTCCCTGATGGCACCGGGGTCACCGCCCCAAAGCGGGGCCTGGGTTTGTCAGGGTGCGTGTTGTTTGCAGGTGAACAAGAGTTCCTACAGGAGGCTTTCTCCTGGGATCGGGATAGACCAGGGTTGAAGTTAGGAGGACGTGTTGGCCATCCCTGTATTGTTGCTCACAAGGACACAGAAGGGGACCCCCAGGAGGAGAGTTGACCCCTGAAGTGCTGCTCCCCAGAGCCCCCTACGTGGCTGGGCGCATGTCTGGGCTGTGGGCTCGGTGGGGTCCCCCAATGAGATGCACAACATAGAGGCAAGATCTCCGCTTCTCTGGACCTCAGGTTCTGCTTGTTGAGTTGACGTTCTTTGTTCTTGCTATAAAGTAGGGTTTCTTCTGCATGTAGCCCTCTCCCCCCCAGCTCAGGGGGCAAGGTGGCCAGTAGGCGGGGGTGGAGAGGGAGAGAGAGATTTCACTGGAAAACCTTTCCTGACTCTGATAAACGACCATGAACTGGTTGGGGCAGCAGCAGGGAAGCGTTTCCACATAAAACAGAACTATTTTTAATCGGAGAAGTGTTTTGTTTTTCTTCCTGCTGTACAAGAACACACACGAAGTATATAATGGGGTTGCTATGAACTCAGTCACCCCGAACCCAAATATTTACATTCCAGGTGACTTAGTCTCGCTCCCAGCTCCGCTGGACCAGGTGCCAGCATGTTCACGGGAAAGAACACCCTGCCCGAGTCGGGGATGGCCGGGGGCTCCTGAAGGCGGTCGCATAAGGCCTTTGACCCTACTTGCTGGGTGAGCCTGCTGAGAAATCACGGAGTGACTCTGTCTCCACGGCCCTCGCTCTGCAAACACTCAGCCTCAGGCCAGACCCATCCGGCTGCATTCCGGGCACGGACACGGGACGCAGGTCATGCGGCGAGGCGCTCCTCTGCCTCCTTCAGGAAGGGCCGCTCCGGGCTTCCTGGACGGTCGCCCAGGGAAACCCAAGCCCCGTCCCCACTGTAAGGTGGGGCTGCAGCGGACCTCTGTGCGGGCTCCCCTGCTCAGCCTTCCCAGCTGGCAGTGGGGGGCATCGCCTCAGCCGCCCCTCCTACTTACCAGCAGTACCTCTCATTTCGATTACTCCTGTTCCTAGCCAGTTTGGGGGCGGGAGATGGAGGAGACAGGCTGAGGCTTATTCCTCTCTGAACAACAGAGGTCGGCCCCACTGGGCTTTATGTGCCGCGGAAGTCAGGGCCATGCTGTTGATTTGTATCTCTGGCTCGAGGCATGGGGCTTGTATACAGTAGGTGCTCAATGCTTGTTTCACTGAGATATTCCTTTTCTATTTGGAAAAAAAAAAGGCGGGGGCTACTTTTGACTTGAAGAAAAGGACTCTTATTTGCATTTGAAACCCAAAAAGAAATCTGGTGATACCATAATAATTTAGGCATTCTGGTTTAGCGTGAGGATTTCAGGTAATTCACATCACAAGGTGTGTGATGTTCGCAGTGGGCCCGTTTGGGACAAAATACTGAAGAAGACACACACATCCTAGACAGGTCATGTTTTTATCAAGACTCAGATCTCATCTGATAGTGAAGATGAACTGCCGTCCTGGGATCGAGCCCCACATCAGGTTTCCTGCTCAGTGGGGAGCCTGCTTCTCCCTTTCCCCTGCGCCTCCCCCTGCTTGTGCTCTCTCTCTCTTCCTCTCTCTCTCTCAAATAAATAAATAAAATCTTAAAAAAAAAACAGTAAAGATGCCCCATGATCTTATGTACCTCTTAGCGAAAATAACAACTACCAACTAACCAAACTATGATATGTCATCATCTGAAAGATAGCTCCCCATTTTGGAGGTGTTAGAATGTGGCGTTGAGTCGATGAAATAGTAATTTATCTTGACTTGACGTGGGATGTCACGTTGGAGACACCAGATTTAAATGCATGAAATAAATTTTAAAACCGAGACAATCCACAATTATGAACTCCATGGTTTGACACAGGCAGCAGAGGGCATGGGGATTCAGAAAGAAGTGCCAGCTGGCGCTAAGGGAGATGGGGGGAGGTTTGAAAAGAAGATGAAGTTATCTGAGCCCTGAAAGGGGAAGCTCGGGATGAAAGGCGAGGTGGGGAAGTGGAGTCATGGGAAAAACTCCAAGCTCTGACATGGAGAGGGGAACAGGGTGGGGTGGGCACGGCAGGGGCAGTGGGCACTGAGGGGGGTCAGCCAGACGACTGCAGCAGAGGCCACCATGGGGGGAGAACCTGCTCCCTTGTACGCGACCTCCAGCAGGCACTGCGCTCTCCACACACTGTCACATCTCGTCCCCATCATGGTCCCAAGAGTGAAGCGGGTTTCCCAGGAACTGAGCCTGTGACAAGGACACATGCATGAGTGGTGAACTCAGGAAACAAGTCCAGGAGTAGGGTGGGCAGACCAGGGAACTGAAAGAAGGTAAACAAGGTGCGACTTAGGTTAAGTCCCAGCCTGATCCCCTGGGGAACACTGGAGTATCCCCCACATCTCAGAGTAAGGAAGCTTGGCTGAGGGGCCATAAATCCCTAGGCACTGAGGACTCACTCAGCTGTGTGGTGACAGCAGTCCTCCCAGGAGAGCTGGGGGGCAGGTGGTTGCTGTTAAAAGCAGACCCTCCCTCACATAGGTCAGGGGAGGCATGCAGGTGTGGTGGGTGACAGGGTCGGAGAGCATCTGGGAGTGGCACCATTGGCATTGGCACAATGGCATGCTTGTATACAGTAGGTATTCAATGCTTGCACAGATGGAGTATCAGAAACACACGAAAAGTGATTACAGTCTCTACGGGGGACACTGTGAGGAACGAGAAATGGGCTCTCTGACTCTGAATAAAGCACTTCCTGCATTTATCCATTCAGTGAACAATTACTTATTTTTTCACTTGTTAACCTTAAAAATAAAACTGCTAGTTATTTTGCCAGCAAAAGATGGGTGTATTTGGGAATAACAGAGAACTGCAATCTGGGACAAACTAGAATGGAAGAGAGGAGGCTCTTTTACAGAGGAATGTGGGTGGGGTGGGGTTTGGGAGAGGCTGTTGTAAACAGAAGGTCCATTGCGGTAAACTGGGAGCTGTAAGTGTAGAGGCTTTTCTCATTGGTTGGGCTGTTGCCCTGGGAGGAAGAAAACTTCCTTCCTCTTGCTGGGGTAGTAAAATAGTAGCTTCGAGCAAGGTGTCTCTCTTCCTGTTGGCTTTGCAATTGAAGATGAGTGGTAGGGCTATCAGCCCCCCTGCCAGCCCCCTACTCCATTTTAGTGAGGTTTCTCTTTATTAATTTTCACACATTCCTTTCACTACACCCAACTACTGCGTAAAGGGTTTGGTTGTACAATCAAGAAACTAGAATTAAAATGGGAAAGACAGAACCATCAGTGAACTGTAGAATTTTTCATTATCTTGTGTTCCCTTTGTTCTACATTAAGAGGGACAGATGATAGATAGATAGATAGATAGATAGATAGATAGATTGATAGATAGATAGAAAATGAAAATGCCATAAGGAAAGTATAAGACAAAAACAAGTTAGGAAATAATATTCACAGCTACTGCCACAGCAAATGTGCTGTATCCCTAACACTTAAGAGCTGCCAAAAATCAGAGAAGAGAAAGACCAACAGTTGAACCCTACCTCACACCATATACAAAATCAACTCAAAGTGGATCAAAGACCTAAACATAAGAGCTAACACTATAATACTCTAAAAAGAAAACATTGGGGTAAGTCTGTATGACCTTAGATTTGGCAACAGTTTCTTAGATATGACATGAATAGCACAGGCAACAAAAAAAATACATAAATCGGAGTTCACCAAAATGTAAAAGCTTTATGTATCAAAAAATGCTATCAAGAGAGTGAAAAGCCAGCCCACAGAATGGGGAAGATATTGAGAATCATAACTCTGATAACGGTCTCATGTCCAGAATGCGTAACTCCTGTAATTCAACAATAAAAGGACAACAACCCGACCGAAAATGGGCTAAACATTTGGAAAGACATTTCTTCGAAGCAGATACACAGACAGCCAACAAGCACTTGAAAGGAAGCCCAATATCATGGGTCATCAGGGAATGTAAGTCAAAACCACAATAAGCTGCTACTTCACACCCACTGGGGTGGCCACAGTTTTTTTAAAAAGCAGAGAACAGAAGCAGTGCTGGGGAGCACGTGGAGATGCTGGAACATCGGATCTCGCCGTTGGAAATGTGAAGTGGTGCAGCTGCTGTGGAAAGCAATCGCAAAAGTGATGCATAGAGTTACCATTTGACCCAGCAATGCCACCGCTAGGTACGCACCCGGAAGAACTGGAAAGAGGCGTTCAAGCAAAAACGTGGACACAAATGTCCATAGCGGCACTATTCACACAGCCAAAGGGTGGAAACAACCCAGATGTCCACTGACTGGGGAACGGAGAAATAAAATGTGGTGAACCCATTTGCTGGAATATTACTCAGCCAGGAACAGGAGTGGCGCACGGGCACAGGCTACAACACGGACGCACCTGGAAAACGTGATGCTTGGTGAACGACGTCAGACACAAGAGGCCACGTGCTTTGTGGTTCCTTATGTGTGAAAGGCGGGGAATAGGCAAATCCGTAGAGACAGAAAGCAGATTAGTGACTGACGGGGGCTGCGGAGGGACTCCTCAATAGTTCAGGGTTTCCTTCTGGAGTGATGAGAATGTTCTGGAACTAGATGGTGGTCATGGTTGCACAATACTGTGTCTTTGCTAAATGTCACTGACTTGTACACTTTAAAATGGAAAAAATCGTACATTTTATATATTATGAGCTCAATCTGTAAAAATCATGCCAGCTAGAGGTTTCTAGGAGTGGGGCCCCCACGCTCAGCAGCACCGGAAATTAATAACATGGCAAAGTTGGGTTGATCTTACAGGTGGGACATTTATGTTTTAATTTGAGAAACTTCATTAATGAGCTCAGGTAGTTTTCCAGATGCTTACTGGAAATCTGAATGTTTTCCATTTTGTACTTGATTCTTTTGTACTCTCTCCTGCCTTGGTTGTGAGGACTTTAAATTTTCCTATTAACCTTTCGTCCATTATGCATCTTGCCAATATTTTCTGGCCATACGGCACCTTCAATCTATATGCCAAAAAGATTCCCTTTGGGCTTTGACTGAAATGACACCAATGATGACAGATGGGGGGCAAGGGGAGGATTCTACTGCCCTGCGTTTCTGGTCCACAACGGTCTCGGGTCCCTAGTGCACACTTATGGCATGTGTTCTTTGGTCAAATTTTACTCTTTTGTACCTGTCTCACTCTCTTGATACTCCTTGTAGATACTTTACAGTTGGGTCTGCAATGGCCCTGGGAGTCCTTCCCAAGCATCACGCACCGGTGTGGCTGGTGTGCGCGATCCCAGTCTCACACCGAGCTCCTGCGGGAATGTGACCTTAGAAACCGTGGCAGTCACTCAGCAAAACCTGCCTCAAATATTTTCCCTAAGTTTTCTGGAGCCCAACAAAGAACGGACAAGAAAACAGAGTCCTGCAACGTCCTTGCCAGTTTAATGAGTAAAAAATAATTGTAGAAAATAAACTGGCGCTAACGAGGTCTTCCCTGTAACCAGCTCTCAGACCAACAAGGAAGGGACGCGAGGTGAGCCGATGCCTGGCACAACACACACACCCAGGGGGTATAAAAGCCGACAGACAGCTTGAGCACCTCACACACACACTCACACACCCACACACTCACACACTCACAGCCTCCTCCAGCTCCATCCCACTCCCACCATGGCCGCGTCCACCCTGTCCGTCTGCTCCAGCGACCGGAGCTACGGCAGCCGCGTCTGCCTGCCCGGCTCCTGTGACTCCTGCCCTGACTCCTCCTGGCAGGTGGATGACTGCCCAGAGAGCTGCTGCGAACCCCCCTGCTGCGCCCCCACCTGCTGTGCTCCCACCTGCTGCGCCCCCAGCTCCTGCACCCCGGCCTCCTGCCTGACCCTCATCTGCACCCCTGCGAGCTGCGTGTCCAGCCCCTGCCAATCAGCGTGCACCAGCTCCTGCCAGCCCTCCTGCTGCAGCTCCTCCCCCTGCCAGGAAGACTGCTGTGTGTCTGTCTGCTGCAAGCCCGTCTGCTGCACCCTTGTCTGCTGCAAGCCTGTGTGCTGCACCCCTGTCTGCTGCACCCCTGTCTGCTGCAAGACCTCCCCCTGCTCAGCCTCCTCATGCTGCCAGCAGTCTAGCTGCCAACCCTCCTGCAGCAGCTCCTCCCCCTGCCAGGAAGACTGCTGTGTGTCTGTCTGTTGCAAGCCTGTGTGCTGCACCCCTGTCTGCTGCAAGCCCGTGTGCTGCACTCCTGTCTGCTGCAAGCCCATTTGCTGCACACCTGTCTGCTCGGGGGCCTCCCCCTGCTCTGCCCCTTCCTGCTGCCAGCCCAGCCCCTGCTCCTCGTCCTGCTGCAGACCCTCTTCCTGCGTGTCCCTGCTCTGCCGCCCCGTGTGCAGACCCGCCTGCTGCATGCCCGCCTCCTCCTGCTGTGCCCCCGCCTCCTCCTGCCAGCCCAGCTGCTGCCGCCGGGCCTCCTGCGTGTCCCTGCTCTGCCGCCCCGTGTGCTCCCGCCAGACCTGCCGCGTCCCCGCCTCGGCCCAGAAGTCCTGCTGCTGACAAGCTCGAACTTCTGCCTCTGGTGTTGCCATCTCTGCTCCTGGGCACGAATGTCCTCTCTCAGGAGCCCTGGAGCCCCTCTGGGCGCCAGGACCACCCTTTTGCCCGTTGGTGAGCACACAGCTGCTGCCTGCCAGGGATTCGAACATGCCATCCATCCCTTTCTGCGAAGAGATGGCCCATAAATCCCTCCATGGAGGTGGACTGCGGCACCCTGGGAACCCTCCTCTGTAGGATTGGTTGCTTGTGTTCCACGTGACAAAGGCCGATTGCTATAATCAATAAAATGTTTGTGTCATGACATAGACTGGTGTTTGTTTTCTTCTCCTCCTCGGAGCCCAAAGACCCCTCCAGAGTGGAGCTCTGTCTGGTGGAAGCAAGCAATAAAGACATTCTCAAATTCCAAGTTCAAAACACTAGAGTGATGAAGAGGTCTGAACGCGGATGCCATCTACACACTCCACGTCCCTTTCCCACCCTGCGGCCCCACCCTCCCCACAGTGAAGAGCCCTCCAAGCCTGGGCCCCGGGGGGTAAGCATAGTTGCACAAGGCTTAGACCCTGAGTGCGCTTTGGGGTCCAAGCCCGTGCAGGTTAAGGGTGAGCTGGGGAGCAGCACGACCCTAACTGGTGAGCACCTGAGGGTCCAGTACCCCGCACGTGCTGACTCCCTTGGAGAGAGGTGCCCGCACGAAGGAATGCCTGCACGCTGGTCTGGGCACAAGGGCTGGCGCTCTGAAGCACCCGCAAATCCCTGTAGCCCGAAGAAGGGTGCAGGGGTCGGTTCAGACATCATTTGTTCTACTCAAGATTTCAAGGCCTGATTGAGGAGAGACAGGGAGCAAAAAGATGCCTTGTTGACAAATCCTCAGGACAGTGGGAGAGGATGAGCCTGCAGTCTCAGTGGACCACTATCACCAGAGAGTCAAGTGGGCACCAGTCAGACCAGCCAGGTCAGCATCAGGCTTCCTACTTACCCCCTGTGCCAGGAACAGACAGAAGAGGCCCCCAGGAGCAGAACAGCCCAGGCCCAGCAGACAGGGGAAGGAATAGATGGTATCTCCTCCCAGAGACTGTTAACTCTACCCCACGGAAGAAGAGACAGAGCAAAAACCCTAAGGGGGCCTTTAAAGAGAAAGGGACTGGGTTGTAAACACACCTTGGCTGTTAAATCCCTCAGTTGGCCTGAATTTATCCAAAACCTGTGCCCATTACTTGTTCATTCAAATTTTAAGAAAAATATGCCCATCTGCATAGATAAACGGACAGAGACCTCGATGGATTCTTCACAGCACAGAGTTAAAGACGTGGAGGAAGGTTCCACCTCATCCGTAACCAAAAAGAGCGAAGCTCAGGGATGTAGACTCACATGGAAACCAGCAAACCACAGTGTCGCCAAAATAGTGCATGGGAGGGACGGGCGGGGGCCCCTGCAGGATGCACCCCTGCTCTGGCCCAGCGGCACGAGAACATCCAGGACCTCCTGATGGCTCCTGCAGGAAAGTCGGTCACAGCTGCAGAAGGCACGTCCGGACACCCTGCTCCCGGCCAGGGCATCTACACAGCCAGCTGGACTGCTCACAGACAAGGCGTCTACACGGTCAGTCAGACAGCTTACAGATGGGGAGTCTACATGGTCAGCCGGATTCTTCACAGATGGGGAGTCTACACAGTCAGCCAGACTGCTCACAGATGGGAAGTCTACACAGCTGGACTGCTCAAAGACGGGGCATCTACATAATCAGCTGGACTCTTCACAGATGGGGAGTCTACACAGTCAGCCAGACTGCTCACAGACAAGGCGTCTACACGGTCAGTCAGACAGCTTACAGATGGGGAGTCTACATGGTCAGCCAGATTCTTCACAGGTGGGGAGTCTACACAGTCAGCCTGACCGCTCACAGACTGGGCGTCTACACAGCTGGACTGCTCAAAGATGGGGCATCTACATAATCAGCCGGACTCTTCACAGATGGGGAGTTACACAGTCAGCCAGACTGCTCACAGATGGGGCGTCTATGCAGTCAGCCAGACTCCTCAAAGATGGGGAATCTACACGGTCAGCCAGACTGCTCACGGATGGGATGTCTAAGCAGTCAGTCAGTCTGCTCACAGATGGGGTGTCTACACAGTCAACCTTATTGCTCACTGATGGGGAGTCTACATGGCCAGCCAAACTGTTCATAGATGGGGGGTCTACATGGTCAGCCAGACTGCTCACACACAGGATGTCTACACAGTCTGTCAGACTACTCACAGATGGGGTGTCTACACAGTCATTTGGAGTGTTCACAGACAGGGCATCTACACAATCAGTCAGACTGCTCACAGATGAGGCGTCTACACAGTCAGTCAGACTGCTCACAGACGGGGGGTCTACACGGTCAGCCACACTGCTCACTGTCGCGGGGTCTACACAGTCGGACCGCTCACAGACGTGGCATCTATAGTCAGTGGGACTGTTCACAGATGGGGAGTCTGCACAATCAGACCGCTCATAGATGGGGTGTCTACACAGTCAGCTGGAAAGCTCACAGACGGGGGGGTCTACACGGTCAGCCTGACCGGTCACTGACAGGGCATCTACATGGTCGGTCGGACTGCTCATTGACGAGGCGTCTACACAGTTGGACTGCTCAGTGATGGGGTGTCTACACAGTCAGCCTGACTGCTCACAGACTGGGCGTCTACACAGTCAGTAGGACTGCTCACAGATGGGGCATCTACACAGTCAATCCGACTGCCTACTGACGAGGCGTCTACACAGTCAGACTGCTCACTAATGGGGCGTCTACACAGTCAGCCCGACCGCCCACAGAGTCTACAGAGTCAGGCAGACTGCTCACAGACAGGTGGGGCAGTGTCTACACAGTCAGCCCAACGGCTCACTGATGGTGTGTCTACACAGTCAGCCCGACCGCTCACTCACGCGGCGTCTACACAGACTGCTCACAGACGGGGCTCACTAATGGGGCCGCCGTGCCCAAGGAGAGAATGAGTCGGAGGGGGTGGGGTCTCTACTTTGGGAAGCTCTTCGGTGCGTGTTCATGGTGCAGCGACAACGCCAAGGGCTCTGAGACCCTGCGATGGCGGCGAGCCCTTCCGGGGGCAGCTCCCGGCCCGGACCGTCCCCGCCCTCGAAGGCATCGCTGAGGAGCCGGCGCGGCCCCCCACCCCCTGTCTGGTGGGTGGCGCCGTGGCTGCCGGGCGCGCCTGGAGGGAGGGCGTCTGCGAGGCGAGGCCGCGCACCCGTGGTGGGGAGGCCGGTGCCGGCGGTGGGGTCCGCACGGGACCGAGGGGGACGTAGAGCTGCGCGTAGTAGGTGCTCCGAGAGTCGCTCCCGAATGCCCCTTCCTCATTATCCCGCGACCTCACGATAACGGATGTCTCCAGATTCGTGGACACGTGGTCCCCCCGCAGGAAGGACCCGCTGCGCTCCTCTTGGGCTAGTTCTTGGTGCTCAGACAGCTCCCGGCGGCACCCTGGTGTGCCTCGGCTGCCCCGCGCTGACGACCGTGCCCCCTCTGGGCATCTCCCGCCTGCCCGGGGCGGCCCCAGCGCCCTTGCTCTCGGGTGGCCGGTGGTCACACCACAGGGCTAAGCCGCGCTGTCGGGGGCCGGTCTGGTTTCTGGGCCAGGTTTCCCGACCCGGAACAGTGCAGGCTCCCCGCGGGAGCACACGGGAGGGCGGCGGACGGAGGCTGTGCGACAGAGAGGCGGGGTCTGTGCCGCGGCCCCGAGACGGACCACGCACACGGTGGCTGCCGCAGGACCCGCGGACACGGCTCGGAGGCCGGAGTCTGGAGAGGGCCTCTCGGGCTGAAACCAAGGTGTGGCGGGGCTGGGTCCTTCCGGAGCGCCCGCACAACCTGTCTCCTGTCCCTCCGAGCCGCTAGCGGGGCCACCTGCTCTGTGGGGCGTCTACAAGGTCAGCTGAACTGCTCGTAGATGGGGCGTCTACACGGTCAGCAGGCTACCATTGCCCAAGGAGAGAATGAGTCGGAGGTGATGGTGGTCCCAGCCCACATTGCGGTGTCCCGCTTCCTGTGGCCTCCTCTTCCGTGGCAGCCCTTCCTCTCCCTTCTCCCAAGTCCCTGGGATGATGGGAGTCCCCCTCAACTGTTCCAGGACGGCTCCCGTTGCAAGACCCTCAGTTCACCCCGTCTGGGAAGCCGCCTCGCCTGTAGGGCTGTATTTACCGGTTCTGGGGACGAGATGTGGGCATCTCCCGGGGCCACGGAGGTTACCCACAAAGCCCTGTCCCCCGAATGGGAGAAGGAGGAGCTATACTCTCGATGGAGCGTACATTTTTAATTTTTAGACCAGGTTGGCTCCGCATATTAATGGCCGAGGAGGGGACCTTTTTACCTAAAAGGGGTCAGATCAGAAAGTTAGAGATTCACTCTCAGCCCCACCCAGCAGAGTAAAAAATAACCTCGCAGGTTCAAGGGACAAAGGGGGACAAAGGAAGCCCTGGGGGCCCATCAGGCTGAGCCAGGAGCGCCCACTCGCCCAAGAGTCCCCTGGGCACAGGCATCCCGTACCGTGTGGCTTCTCTGCAGGAGCTTTCCTGGATTCCAGGAGTTCCCCTGGAGGAAGCAGTTTAGGGAAAGGCGTTAAAGGAGAGACACCACACACACGCGAGTGGGCATCGGATGCACTCTGGGATTTATTGGACCCTGTGCTGGTGGCTGCAGAGCCTAGGCCCTCCGCACCAGCCAGGGTGGGTGCTGTGTGGATGGCCCAGGCCGGGGCCAGGGACACTGGGGGCGACTCTCTCTGCCTGGTTAGAGGGGATCAAGTGGCTTTGCTGTAAGATGGTCTATGGGGTCCAGGAGGTCTGAAGTGGATGATGTCTGGGCTGCCTTGTAGGAGTTCGGAGAGCTGCTACTTCTGACCACACGGAGGAGGGGTCCTAGGAGGCCATGGGCTCAGCAGCAGTTAGGGGTGCCGCAGGGAACAGGCCTGCAGACCAGGGTGGGGCAGGAGGGCTGGCAGCCCCCAGAGGACTGGCAGGAGGAAGCCACATACACGATGGGCTTGCAGCTCACAGGAAGGCATACAGCAGGCTTGCAGCTCACAGGAAGGCATACAGCAGGCTTGCAGCTCACAGGCAGGCACACGGCAGGCCTGCAGATCACAGGCACAGAGCAGGACACCTGGCCAGAGCTGGGCACGGAGCAGGTCATCTGGCAGGAGCTGGGCACACAGCAGGTCGTCTGGCAGGAGCTGGGCACATAGCAGGTCGTCTGGCAGGGGCTGGAGGTGCTGCAGGCCTGCTGGCAGCCCGTGGAGCAGTTGGTGTGGCACATGGTGGCGTGGGGCTGGAGTGAAGTCGGGGTAGAGGACGGGGCTGGTCTGGAGGCTCCTTCCCTGGGCAGCCTTTATACCCGGGCTGTGGCATCCTGGCCACCAGCCACACAGGTGCCTTCCTCCTGGTTGCCTGATTGTTTTCCTCTTCCTCCTCCTCCTCCGTGCGTCTCTTCCTGGAGTTTCTGTTGGAAGTGACCCGGTTCAGGAAACTGTATCAGCAGGAGGCTTGGCGTGACCCAGAAGCCCTGTGATTTCTGGCTCAGAGCCCAGGTTGGGTGGTGAAGGACCATCAGCTGGGGACAAGGGACCCCACATCGCGATGCTTGAGGTCCTCCCCAAGCTTGCACACCCTGTCCTCTGTCCACACAAGCACCATCTTGCACGCCAGACCAAGGGTCCCCCATTTTGACTTGGAGACTCCGTGACCCAGAAGATCTTCCCAATGGACCAGAGCCAAACGGCTGGGCTCCTCATCGGGGACAGCCGTGGCCGTGTCACCCACCATGTCACCCAGTCCCAGCTTTGTGCCGGGCGCCGTGCTAAGCCTTTTACCTGGATCAGCTCATCACTGACTAGTCACCAGTCCTTGCAGCATCCAAGGGGTGGGTGACACCCCACTTACACGGATGCACAATTAGATTCCATGATGTGTGCGCGCTCAGCACTGGGGCGAAGAAGCAGGAATTCAAAGCTGCTGGGTCCACGCTGGAGACTGTGGTCTTTACCATTGTGCCAAATTATGCGGGGGCTTTAGGGGTTTTCTGAGACTCTTGGATCTGTAAGTTAGAATTTAAAAACAAACGAATTTGGGGGTTGTGTGGATGACTCGGTTGGTTGAGCGTCTGACTCTTGATCTCAGCTCAGATCTTGATCGCAGGGTCGTGAGTTCAGGCCCGGTGTTGGGCTCCACGCTGGGCATGGAGCATACTTGACAAAAATTGGGGAATTTTGTCCATTATTTATGCTTCGATGTCATTCTCTTCTCCTCCGTGGATTGAAATTGTTTACTGTTGGACTTCCTGATATTGTCCATAGACCCTCTTCATGATTCTTAATTCTGTTTTCTCTTCTTTGGATTGGGTAATTCCTACTGACGTGTCTTCACATTGACTGTCTTTCTCATTCTATTGGCCTGGGACTGTGATGCCTGGACCTCAAGCTGCGTGGTCTGCACCTGTCCACCTGCACCTGCAGCCCAGAGCCCACACTGCAGGATTTCCCACTGTTTCGGGAACGTGCCCGTTTCTGCAGCAGTGTCCTCACAGCCCCACGGCTGCTTCTGCTTGGAACACCGCCCCTGCCCCCTCCACATCACCCACATGCCAGCTCAGCATCACCTCCACACAGAGGTCCCCAAACCACCTACCAGCACCCCTATTCCTCTCTACCTGCTGAACCTGGTTTCCTTTCTGGGACTCAGCCCGCTCTGGCATCATTTCACGCATTAACTTTCACACTCTCGTGTATTCGTTGCCCCACGAGGCTCACGAGGCTAGGACGTCTCTGTAGCCAGCACACCATATATATTTGTTGCATGAACAAATCAGTTACTGCATAGATTACTAGAAGGCAGAGGTTGGTCAAGTTTCTATAAAGGGAAGATAGTAAATACTTCAGGCTTTGCAGTGGCGTGGTCTCTCTCATAACCACTCCGCATTATAGTGCAAGCCCCAGACAATACGTAAGCAAATGAGCATGGCTGTTTCCAATAAAACTTTATTTACAAAACAAGAGGCAGGCCAGATTCGTCCCACAGACTTCCCTGCTTCCCAGTTTACAGATCCCTAGTTTAATGTTTTCCTGTGCAAAATAGAAGCTCAAAATATATTACTGCCTCAAAGTCACCACTGACCGCATGAGACAGAAAGGAATAGAGGACGCGGTGCTGAGGGGAGCCAGGGGTGCTGTGTGCACAGTACCGGCCCGGAGAAATTGCCCAAAGCCCACATAAAGGCAAACCAGAACATCCTGTTTACAGAAGAAGTTGGCCTCTAAGCCAAACTTATTATAGTGGAGCGTAGCACAGGAGAGCGCGTCCCACGATAAGATGTTGGGGGAAACATGGTGGAAACAACTATGAGGAAGTCAACAGTTGTGCTTCTGTGTGGCCAGGACGCCTACAGCCCGGGTATAAAGGCCGCCCAGCGAAGGAGCCTCCAGACATCACCACCCTCTTCTCTGACTCCACTCCAATCCCACACCACCATGTGCCACACCAGCTGCTCCACGGGCTGCCAGGCTTCCTGCAGCACCCCCAGCTCCTCCCAGACGTCCTGCTATGTGCCCGTGAGCTGCCAGCCCGCCGTGTCCGTGCCCGTGAGCTGCCAGCCCGCTGTGTCCGTGCCCGTGAGCTGCCAGCCCGCCGTGTCCGTGCCCGTGAGCTGCCAGTCTGCTGTGTCCGTGCCCGTGAGCTGCCAGCCCACCGTGTCCGTGCCCGTGAGCTGCCAGTCTGCTGTGTCCGTGCCTGTGAGCTGCCAGCCCACCGTGTCCGTGCCCGTGAGCTGCCAGCCCGCCGTGTCTGTGCCCGTGAGCTGCCAGCCCACCGTGTCCGTGCCCGTGAGCTGCCAGCCTGCCGTGTCTGTGCCCGTGAGCTGCCAGCCCTCTGCGTCCGTGCCTGTGAGCAGCAAGCCTGCCATATATGTTGTCCCCTCCTCCCAGTCCTCTGTGTGTGCGCCCGTGAGCTATAAGCCCCTAGTGTTCGTGGCCCTCTCCAGCCAGTCATCCGGGGGCTGCCAGCCCACCCGCCCCACCCTGCTCTGCAGACCCACCTCCTGTAGCACCCCATGCTGCCTCTGACCACGAGCCTCCCACCCAGCTGCTCCCAGGGCACAGGGGGCCACCCTGGCACCCCTCGTAGAACAAGTCTTCAGTGGCCTCCAGGTTCTGCACGGGGCAGGTGAAGAGCATGCCCAGCGGACCCTCTGAAGCCTATGGCAAGGATGTAGCAGGGTGATCGGGATCCCTCTGTGACCCTGCGTGTCCCCTCTGGGAGGCCCTTCTCCAGCAGGGAACCAACCCTTTGTGAGCCAAATAAATCATGCTTTCCTGATACAGCTTGTCCTTCTGTTTTATTGTCCTGTATTTTGAAGTTCTTTTCTCGAAGACATATATAGCCATAAACAGAGCAGCCCCTCCTCAAAGAGCCCTCTCTCCAACAGCTCAGCGGGAGATGGGGAGGGGGTCCTGGGAGGGTGCAGGGGGAAGATGTCCTGCCCACATCCACCACCTGGGACTCACCTTGTATATGGGGAAGGGCAGAGGAATAACTACCCCCACTGAATAGGGAACAGGAATCAGACCGTTACAGCTCGGAGGGCAGGGAAAGCTCACACACCCACCCCAACTACAAAGTGGAGTCTGGACATGGCAGGGAGGAGCAGCAGGATGTGAGAAAGCTTCGCCCTCCAAGACCCAGGCACATAGGGCCTGCTCAAGACACCCTGGGGTAGGACAGTGGAGCCCTCCTAGCCCCAAGTCAGCTTGGCTGGTACAGCTGCAGGAGCAGCAGCAGTCACTGGGGGGAGGCAGGCACGTGTAGAGGTCCCCTCCATGGGTCAGGTACACAGGACAGCTGAAAACTTAGGGCAGAGCAAGAACGCTGTGCCTCCAGCCCTTGCCCTAAGCACATGGCACTGGAAGCCCACCACAAAGGAATCTGAAATCTTAGGTACCCTGAGGTTCATCACAATAACAATAAAACCCAAACCAAGGTCAGCATCTAAGCAGGCTGATCCAAACTTCCCCCCACCACACGGATGACCTGACAGAAGAGACTCACCCATTTCCTAGACGAAACTCTGTTTATGTCCATTTCAATTAACACGTGATGGCTGATACTCAATCAAAAATTAGAAGACATACAAGAAAGCAAGGGAAAAAAATTAATCTATTGTCAGGGGACAAAGCAATCAACAAAACTGGACTTAAAAATGACCCAAATGTTAGAGCTATTCAGAGAGAAACAGTAAAATAACTATGACAAGTGAAATGAGTCAGATAGAGAAAGGCAAATATAGTTGACCCTTGAACAATGTGGGGGTTAGGGGCACTGACCCCCTGCAAGTGAAAAATTCACACATAACTTTTGACTCCCTGAAAACTTAACTATAATAGCCTACTGTTGACCAGAATCATTACTGATAACATAAGTAGTCGATTAACATGTATGTTGTATGTTAATGTATTATATGCTGTATTCATACAATAAAGTAAGCTAGAGAAAAGAAAATGTTATTTAAAAACCATAAGGAAGAGAAAATACATTTACAGTACTGTACTGTATTTTTAAAAAAAAAATCCATGCAGTTCAAACTCATGTTGTTCAAGGGTCAATTGTACTGTATCATCTCACTTGTATGTGGAATCAAAATAATAACAACAACAACAACAACAATAATAATAATAATAATAATAATAAAAATATTTCCAGAGGTGGGGGCAGGGGGTAGGTGAAATGGGTGAAGGAGGTCAAAAGTTACGAACTTCCAGTTATAAGACAAATGAGTTGGGGAATGTAATGTACAGCATTTCTATAAAAGAAAAACACCAATTTAATATGTTTAAAGAAATAAAGGACAGAACTATAAATATGAGAACAGAGTGAGTATCTATTAAAATAGAAGAAACAGACCTGAGGGAAATAAAGAAAACTTCTAGAAATAAAAAAAATCAAGTAATAAAAATTAAAAATTTAGTGGAAACATTAAACAGAATATTAGACACAGCAGAAGAGAGAATTAGAGCAATCAGAAGGCAGATCCAAAGAAAATGATCCCAAATGCAGCAAAAAGAGTTTAAAAAGCAGCAAATATATAAGAGAAGTTAAGAGATGTGCTAAATGATTAGGGGGGACATGTGTGGTAAATTCATGAATAAAAGCATGGGAATTATAAATGTTAAATTTAGAATAACAGTTACATTCAGGATGGACTAAAGCATGAGTCATGTGGGGGATTGAGTCATGTGGGAGATGTCTCAGAGGGCTTCAAATAAATAATTAAGTAAAATAACTAAAATTAATATGTTAAATAATCAAGGGTAAAACATGACTACATATATGAACAGATGGAGAATTTCAGCAGAGAGATGGACACTATATGAAAGGGTCAAAAAGATTATGTAAAAATCAAAATACAATATCAAAAATACATTCCTTCAATGGACTAATCAGTAGACTTGACACCGCCAAGTGTGGAATCATTACATTTAAAGATAAGTAAATAGACACAGCCCATATTAAAACCCAAGGAGAAAAACAGTAGGGGGAAAAACAAGAATAAAACATCAAGGAACTCTAGGACAATATTAAATCATCACTAATGCATGTAATTAAGGTCCCAGAAAAACAGAAGAAAGAGAATAAGGCAGAAGAAATATTTAATTTCTTAAAATTTATCATTAACTTTCTAAAAATAATGGAAGACATAAAATTATAGGTCCAAGAAGCTCAGAGCATCTCAAGTAGGATAAATCAGCTCTCCACTCCTACAAAAAATAATGACCTGGACACATCATTAAAGTCTGACTATAAAACCAAAAGAGAAGAGGAAATCTTGAAGACATCTGCATGAAAAAGACATGCTTCATAAAAAATGAAGATGAGAATCTCTTCAGAGTCTAATTAGAAAGCATACAATTCAAAAGACAACGGAAAGACATCTTTAAAATACTAAAACAAAAATCTGTCAACCCTATGAAACTTTTAGGAAAGCATCTTTAAAAATTAAAGTGAAATAGTGGCTCCTGGGTGGCTCAGTCATTAAGCATCTGCCTTCGGCTCAGGGCATGATCCCAGCGTTCTGGGATCAAGCCCCACATCAGGCTCCTCTGCTGGAAGCCTGCTTGTTCCTCTCCCACTCCCCTTGCTTGTGTTCCCTCTCTCGCTGGTTATCTCTATCTCTGTCAAATAAATAAATCTTTAAAAAAAATTAAAGTGAAATAAACACTTGCTCAGATAAACAAAATTGAAGAGAGATTAACCACAGACACCCACTACCAGAAATATTAAGAAAATTTCTTCAAGCCAGTGATTGGGAGAGCAGAGAGAAACCTGATGTGCACAAGGGGAAAAAGCTGCTCTAGAAATGATTCTAGAGAGAAGCTAAATATAAAAAGCTTTACAAGATAATCTACTGTCGAGAGCAGACACTGTCACAATGCACTGGGGGTTCTTCACATGTGTAGAAGTAAAGGAGACACCCTCCCCAGACGATGTGATGCGGAAATACACTGCTGTGGAGTCCCAACACTACAGATGACCAGCATAATATCATTTGGAGGTATATTGTGTTCTATTCAAGGTGTAAATTACAAATTCTTGACCAATCCACTTGGAAAAGATGTGTAACTGATGAGGACAAAAGTAGAGACGAAATGGGATAATTAAAAATACTAAACCTGGGGGCGCCTGGGTCATTTAGTTATTAAGCGTCTGCCTTTGGCTCAGGTCATGATCCCAGGGTCCTGGGATCGAGCCCTGCATCGAGCTCCCTGCTCAGCAGGAAGCCTGCTTCTCCCTCTCCCACTCCCCCTGCTTGGGTTCCCTCTCTCACTGTGTCTCTCTCTGTCAAATAAATAAAAAATCTTAAAAAAAAAACAAACAAGCTAAACCTGAAAAGAAGAAAAAGAGAAAAAAGAACAAGTGGCAGAAATAGAACACAACCAGCAAGATGGTATTTTACATTTAAGTGTATAACAACTTCCATTAAATGTAAAAGGTCTAAACATCAAAATAAAAAGACAGAGATTTTTAAATTGGATAAAAAAGCAAGACCAACTATCTGCTATCTACCAGAAATCCCACTTTAAATATAAAACCACAGTTAATTATTTCATATATGTATATGTTTCTATGTATGCTATGTATATGTTTCTATGTATATGTTTCTATGTAGAAATTAAATATTTCTACATATGTATATAAGCATCATGTGTATACTTATGTATACATATATAATATATACATAAACATACATAATCAAATACATTGTTGGTCTTATCATTGTGAACAAACCATTGTACCAAATCAAAAATAAGAAAAATAGAAGTCGTTATGTTACCTCCTCTTACTCCTTCCTCATTGTGCTTCCTTACTTTATATAGACCAAATTTTCTGACCTATATTACTTTCCTTTTCTCTAAAGACCTTCTTGCAAAGGAGGTTTACTGGCAAAAATTTCTCTCAATACTTAGTTGTCTCAGAAAGTCTTCATTTTCCCTTCACTTTTGAAGGATAATTTTGCAGGGTACAAGATTCTTGGGTGACAGGTTTTTCCCTCTCAACACTTGAAATATTTTGCTCTCCTCTCTCCTTGCTCACGTGGCTTCTGAGGAGAAGCTGGTGTAATTCTTGTCTGTGGGCCTGTGTAGGTAAGGTTTTTTTTCCTTTGGCTTCATTGAGGATTTTTTTCTTTATCTCTGATTTTCTGCAGTTTGGAAATGATGTGCCCAGGTATAGTTGATTTTTGTACTTATGCTGTTTGACGTTCTCTGAGCCTCCTGGGTCTGTGGTTTGGTGTCTGACAATAGTTAAGGGGGTTCTCAGTCATTATTGCTTCAAGTTTGTCTTCTGCTGCTTTCTCTCTCACTTCTCCTCTGCTGTTCCCACTTCACAGAGGTTATACCTTCCGTGTTGTCCCATGGTCCTTGGGCGTTCTGTTCTGGGTTTTCATCTTTGTTCCCTTTGCGTTGCAGTTTTGCAGCTCCTCCAGCTCAGAGATGCTTTCTCAGCCGTGTCCAGTCCACTAGGAAGCCCATCACAGGCATTCTTCATTTCTGTTGCAGTGTTTTTGTCTCTAGTGGTTCTTTCTGGTTCTTTCTTAGGATTTCCATCTCTCTGCTTACATTTCTCCATCTGTTCTTGCATGCTGTCTGCTTTACCCATCAGAGCCTCTAGCATGTTTGTCAGAGTTGTTCTGAATTTCCGGTCTGGTAACTCCAGCATGTCAGCCATGTCCGGTTCTGTCGTGTGCTCTGTCTGCAGATTGCTCTTTAGCTTTTGCCTTGTGATTGTTTTCTCAATAGCCAGACATGATGCCCTGGGTAGAAGGAACTGCTGTAAATAATCTTTGGTACTTGGTGGTGAGGTGTTGGCGGGGAGGGACGCATTCTGTAGTCCTGTGATCAGGGCTCAGGCTTCCAGCAAGCCTGTGCCTCTTTTCAAGAGTTTCTCAGTCCTCCCCCCTTCCATGAGACAGGATGGCTAGAGGGGCTGAGTTAGGTATTTTCCTTTCCATGGGTCAGTCAGGCTGATAAATCCCTCGGTGGTTAAGTTCTGGTTAATAGTTTTTCCTGAGTGAGCCTTGTTAAGAATGCTCTGCCAGATTTCAAGATGATTCCTTTACCCCCTCACCCCACCAGAAGCATGAGGGGATCTTCCTCTATCACCAAGAATTCTAGGAGGTGTAAAATTCACAACAGTGCAGGAGCCTCCCATGACTGGGTCCCCTGAAGTTTTTAATCTCTCAGCCTTGTCTACACTGAGCCTCCAGCAAGTTGTGAATTACAGTCTGGGTTTCCCTGCCCTGGACCCGGCCCCAGCAAATTATGATTCTCTGTATTCACCTGTGGGTGCCTCCATTTTTGGGGGGGGAGCAGTGGTTTGCCCTGTGACCTCACTTCTCTTACAAATCTAAGAAGAACCATTGATTTTTCAACTTGTTCTGCTATTTACCTGTTGTTAGGACAGAGTGGTGACTTCCAGCTTCTCCCGTGCTGGACCAGACTACCACGACTCAGAGCACAGCCCCCATGAAGTGGTGCTACACGGTCAGGTAGACAAAACTACACGGCCAGCTGTGGCTAGCCCCTCTCTATCGCCTGCACAGAGGGTGCGTGAGTGCCGGAGCCAGGGGGTGAGGAGAGGAGGCTATGCTCTTCACTGAGGCTGATCTAGCTGCCTGCTGCGGCTGAGTACCCAGACCTCCAGCAATGGAAGCCTGTTGAAGGTCAGTCTGGAGGTGAATCTCATGAGGAGGATGTACCCTCCTCCAGAACCGTCAGACGCTCTTCATCAGTGGCCTTTATATGGTATTGAGTCCATAACGGGTAGAAAACACGAGTCTGGAAACCAAGGGTTGGAAACTAGGAGGGTCCCTACTTACCATTTCACCCAGTGACCCACTTGGGGAATTTGTGTGCGCTGACCCCCACCGCTGTGAGCTCTGCGGGTTTAGAGGTCCTGGTTCCTGAAGGACGACTGTTCCCAAAGGGGACACAACAGGAATCCCACTGAAGTAAGTATTAATTTTCCACTGTTTATAAGTCAGTATTTCAAACTCATATAAATGTTCACAGTATATACATTACATAAATAGGATAGATATGTGTCTATCCACACACTGAGTTCTGTAAGGTGCTTATCCTTCATCATTTTGCTCCTCTGGGTAAAACATCAAGGACTTCTTCCACGCCCACACACAGATCTACCCTGTTCTTTTTAGCGCCTGTGTAGTATTTCCTCATACAAAGATGTTAAAATAACATTGCTCCTCTACTAACGGTCTTCATCTTGTCTCTTCCGTCGTTACTGTTGCTATCACAAACAATGTGATTGTGAACATGTGTATCTTTGTGCAAGCCCTTCTGTTGGGCTGATTCCTGGGAGAAATACCCACTTTTTAAAGGAAGAGTCAGTGGGCTCTGAAAGACTGGCTGTCCAAGGCTGTAGTCAGTGCACAGCAGAGCAGAGGTGTCTACAACCAGCCCTGGTCCCTGGGGCGACCTCCCCCACCGCCCCCTGCTCAGGGGACTCTTGGAGACAATGAAGGAATTGACTATAGAAGCCTCCAGAGGGGACCGCAGTAGCATCCTGCCCCACCAACAGCCGCTGCAAACATCTGACCATTTGAAACCTGCAGTCACTGAACCTGGGCACCGCGAGCCTCCCCTTGACTGAGTAACACTTCTCACATTGATATCCAGTAAACACATGGAGCCCATGAACCCCCGCATACGGCGCTGGGGCAGTCCCACCGTAAGGAGACGAGGCTGCCGATGAGACAGACGGCGGGCCGGCAGAGGGCCCCCAGGGAGCACCGTTGGTAACACACACCAGCCGCACCCAGGAGCTTCAAGATCCATTCCACCAACGCAGGGCTCCGGAGGCGAGAAGACAACGCTGCCTCTTGAGTGAGTGGCCCCGAGAGAGATTCCTCTGTCTTGTCCCTTTCCAGCAGGCGGTGGGGCTGACCTGGAATAAGGCTTCCCTTCTGGCATCGCCTCCAGCCTGTTTTGTGCATCTCTGGTGAAGGAGGGGCTGCCTGGCAACCGGAGAAGGGCAATGACGTCCTGGGACTATTCTGTCCCACTCCCGGGACACTTGACCCTAGTTGATTATTAGCACACAGACTGTGGAGGCGACAGCCCGCCTTAAAGGAAAATGAATTCTATAAAGTCACCGAGGGGCAGAAAGGGGGTTTTGGGAAAATCTTGGCCCCAGAGCAGGTGCCAGATTTTTCAGTTCTCAGAAAGAAACTTTCGTCCTAAACCGGCAGGATTCCTTGGGCAAGCGGACAATAGGTGCTAAGAAAACTCTTTGAAATATGATCCATTCCATTTACTTTCTAATCTGTAAAGCAGAAACGCAAACCAGAGATTTCCTGGCCTGTCTCCCCTGATTTTATAGCCTTTATGCTTTGGAAGTATACTGAGCAATTACAAAACAAGAAGGTGTAGGCAACTATCGCACAGCCCTCACGGGCATTCTGCATCTTCTTCTGTAAGAACGTGTTAATAATTTACGTCTTAACTAAGAGTTACTGTTGACACGGGGCGGGGGGGGGGGGGGACTTTTCAGAGAGCCACTTCGATCACCAGGCAAATAATCCTAGATAAGCATTTGCTTACCCTGAGACTCAAGTATCTTGGAAACTTTAAGGTATGCTCTTGGGAAAGATAGTCTGGCTGCTCCCCTCCCACAGTAAACAGGCACCAACCCCCCCAAACAAACAAACAAACAAACAACAAAAAACAAAGAAAGAGAAACCCCATTTGTTCACACAAAGGAGACAGGGTGCTTTCAAAAAGCTCATAGCCCCAGACTCAAGAGCGGGCAAGTGTTATCTTTGCTCAGTACTGCACAACAAGCCGTGGGGATTCCTGCAGGTCAAAATCCCTATAAAAAGGAAAGGGAAAGAAGTCATTCCATATTCCCACTCCCTAGAGAACCACGGTTCAGACTTTGGTACGTTAAAAAAAAATCTTTCTCTGTATTGTGTGTCATGTGTATTGCAGTGGGAGGGAGTTTGCTTGTGTTTCTTACAAAGTTCTTTTTATTTTTTTACTTTTTAAATTTATTTGACAGAGAGAGAGCAAGCACAAGCAGGGGGAGCGGCAGGCAGAGGGAGAAGCAGGCTCCCTGCTGAGCAGGGAGCATAGACCCGGGCTGGATCCCAGGACCCTGGGACCATAATCTGAGTTTAACGCAGATGCTTAACCGACTGAACCACCCAGGCGCCCCTCTTACAAAGTTCTGGTCATGCTGTTGGTCTAAATTGGTTTCCCGCTTTTTTTTCTGTAAGCCTTGTTTAGGATACAGACCTATGAGTAAAAGGGATCCCTATGCTGGGGGTCATCCCCCAAGTATGGGTTGTCCATATTGTTTGCACAATTAAAATAATCTGCTGTATTGAAATAGGGAGGAAGCCTAAAACATGATGAACGAAGACAGACCCAGGCTTCGGTGGTGGGACGTCTCTCCAGCACAGCAAAAACCCCATGGAGAATGGTTTGACCTTGGGGTCAGATCTCAGTTCACAACGGAGGCTGGTGTTTCTAATCATTTCTGGGATGTTCTAAGAGGATCGGAAGGCGGGATTTAAAAAAAAATTTTTTTTTAAGATTTTATTTATTTATTTGACAGAGAGAGAGAGACAGACAGCAAGAGAGGGAACACCAGCAGGGGGAGTGGGAGAGGAAGAAGCAGGCTCCCCGAGGAGGAGGGAGCCCGATGCGGGGCTCGATCCCAGGACCCTGGGATCACGCCCAGAGGCAAAGGCAGACGCTTAACGACTGAGCCACCCAGGCGCCCCCAGAAGGTGTGATTTTTAACCTTTGCAGGCAAATGGCTGAAACCCCAAGGATAGACTGGGATTCCCAAAGCAGCTCATACGGCTTCCTTGTTTCCCTTTCCAGTGAGATCCTGGCCTTGCCTTCATGCTGCTTCTTTGAGCTGGCAACAAGGAGCTCATGACCAAGCCCTGGGGCCGCGACAGGCTGTGCCCCAAGCCAACAAAGAGTGAGTTGCAGGGGCGCCTGGGTGGCACAGCGGTTAAGCGTCTGCCTTCGGCTCAGGGAGTGATCCCGGAGTTCCGGGATCGAGCCCCACATCAGGCTCCTCTGCTATGAGCCTGCTTCTTCCTCTCCCACTCCCCCTGATTGTGTTCCTTCTCTCGCTGGCTGTCTCTATCTCTGTCGAATAAATAAATAAAATCTTTAAAAAAAAAAAAAGAGTGAGTTGCAAGCCCCCTTACCATGTGCCCTCAGCCTGCTGGGCTGCCAGGGCTTCCGTCTCAGAGCTCACCTTTGGCGCCTTGCTGTTCCGATTGGGTCCGCCCCCCCACCCCCGCCCCGAAAAAGGATATGTCGAAGGCCGAACTCCTGGTGAATGTGACCTCATTTGGAAATAGGGTCTTTGTGGATGAGGTCGCACTGGGTTAGGGCCAGCCCATATGAAGTGCCCCTATAAGAAGAGAGCAATTCGGATGGAGCCTCAGAGAGAAGCCATGCGAAGAGGGGGACAGGAATGGGAGCCAGGCAGCTACAAGCTAAGGGACACCAGGGACCACGGGCTGCCACCAGAGGCTGGAGGAGGCACGGAAGGATTCTTCCCTATAGGTTTCAGAGGGCGCACAGTGCTGCAGCCACCTTGACACGGGGCTTTTGGCCCCCAGAGCTGGGAGACAGTAAATGTCTGTTGTTCCAGGCCCCTTGATTTGTGGCGCTTTTTGTCACAGCAGCCCTAGGACACTGACACAGAGGGTAAAGAAGAAAAAGGAGGGACAGTATCTGTAAGAGCGGCAGCCCTAACTAGGTCGTGGAAACCCAGACCCCCGCCCTCTGGGCAAGCCGGTGCCTCCAGGAGCTCCGCGGGGTGGGGGAGGAGGCACGGCAGGGGCTCCCGCAGCATCCTTCCTCCCAAACCACTGCCTGGGGGTCCCTGAGCCCCATGCACCCCTCCTACTAGCAGCAATGGGCCTGAGTCAGCCACTTGTGACTTACCTGCCTCCACCGTCATTTCTCTAGTGTCCAGGGCCAGCTCCGGAGGAAGCAGAGTCAGGGCAGCTGGATCTCGGGGCTCTGACCCCCACCATAGGTCCCCAGGAGTGTGTGCTGGGGTCGACATGAGCAGAACAGTTCCCAGACAGGGACGCCTGGGTGGCTCAGTCCATTAAGCGTCTGCCTTTGGCTCAGGTCATGGCCTCAGGGTCCTGGGATCGAGCCCCACACGGGGGGAGGGAGGGGGGTGAGCAGCCTGCTTCTCCCTCTCCCTCTGCCTGCTCCTCCCTCTACCCCACTCCCCACCCCTGCTCATGCTCTCTCTCTCTCTCTCTCTCTCTCTCGTTCTCTGTCTGAAATAAATAAGTGAAGTCTAAAAAAAAAAAAAAAATTCCCAGGCCCAGCATCTTTGCTGGAGGAGCGAGCGGCACCTGGGAGGGGGTGGCCTGTGCCAGGGCTGCTGGCAGGATGGGCCCCGTGAGCCTTGCAGGGCACACCCCTCGTGGCCATGTCCTCAGGCCCTGGCTACCCTGCAGTCATGGGCCACGAACCACGGCCTGGAGCGCAGGACCCTGCCCAGGATGCAAAGGCCCCGAAATCACAGTCCTGATGGCACCAAACTCACACTGACCCTTGGGGTCAGCGTGCCAAGCTGGGTTCTCGCACATAGGCAGCTGAACGTGGAGCGCCCGGGAGGGCAGCCCCAGACTCTCTCTGCCTTTGCTCGTGCTGCGTGGGGGTGGGCATGGTGGATGTCTCAATGTCCCACGGAGTAGGCCAGGAAGAGGGGAGACAATGGGTGCTTTCTGGGGTGCCAACGTCGTCCGTGGATCCCAGCATGTGTCCTCACCTCTGCCAATCCACACCTGCTCCCCCGTGGGTGTCGACGGGCCCGAGGTGGCCACCCGGAGCGGGGAGGCAGAGGTCAGAGGTGCCCTGAGCCTGGCAGTACAACCAGGGGCACCCCCCCCACCCTGCAGTCACCGTCTGTGGAAGGATGGCTGGACGGTGCCCCCCCGGGGTACCCGTGTCTTAGTTCCTGGAACCTATGAATGTGGCCTGATAAGGAGAAAAAGGACCTTGCAGGTGTGATTAAGTGAAAGATCTTGAGATGGGAGATTGGCCTGGATTGTCCAGATAGTCCCCAAAGGCCACTGCAATGTCCTTCTGGAAGCAAGGCAGAGGGAGGTTTCACACACACACACACACACACAGGGCAGGGGGAGGCCATGTGACCCCAGGGACAGAGATCAAAGCGAAGCAGCCACCTGCCAGGGATTTCCGGGGGCCACCAGAAGCTGCAAGAGGCAAGGAACAGAGTGTCCCCTCGCCAGCCCTGTGACACCGATCTTGGACGTGTGGTGTCCAGAGCCCTGAGAGAGTACATCTCCGTGCCTTCCAGCCACCTGTCTGCGGTGCTTTCCTCCAGCCGCCCCGGGGAGCTCATCCCCTTTCACGCCCTGCAGGCCCCGAGCCAGGACACCAACGCTGCACACACGGAGCCCCGCCCCGTGTGCAGCCCGGAAGAAAATTCCTCCAGATGGGACCACTGCCAAGGTCAGCCTCACGGTTTCCTGACCCCAAACACTGTCTCATTGTTCCTGCGTGTTGATCCAGAGCCGACTGACTTCCGAGGGGATCTTCATTCATCTGCAGCGTGCAGACCCTTTACCGTGGAACAGTGGAAAGAAGGGTCCAGAGCGGGGAGAAGGACTCGCTGATTCGGGGCCGCCGGGCAGGTGCTGGAATTCACGGTCTTGGAAGTGACGATCCAGAGCTTCGGTGGTGAGGCCGCTCTGGCCGAGGGGAGGGCCAGACCCCTGTGGGGCTTGGGCAATTCTTTGTCTTGCCTTTGTGGCCCATCACGCCTGGGTGCGGAGAGCCCAGCAGCCGTGGCCTCGCGGTGATGCCTCGGTGAGGCCCACGAAGGGAGCATCGCCGGCATCTTGTCACAGTAGTGCGGTCGCTGTTTGGTGTTCTGTCCTCCGTAACCTCAGGCTGCGGGTCCTTTTGCCAAGAGTAAACCTTGGCTGGTGGCAACAGGGTGTTGTCAGGAATGTCAGGGCAGAAGCGCGTTTCATACGGTAGCAGCTTTCAGAATGTGCAGTGGAATTAGTAGCCCGAAGACAGGCTTTTGCCACCTCATCCCAGCACCAAAATCCTGCTGCTGAGGTCGGGGGAGCCCGGCCTTGGCATTTGGCATTCCCCCAATGAGAACATCCTTCATCCAAGTCATCAGGCTACAGTCTTTTGCCTCCTTCACGATTGCACCTGGTGCCACCTCCTCCAGGAAGCCTGCTTATAGTGAATCATTCAACGCTGAGACAGGCTGAGATCAGGACGCGGTAAGATTGAACCCATGTAGCCAAGAGGATCCGGGTCGGCACCAGGCTCCGTCCCTCATGAACCATCACGGGAAAGTCACTCGCTGTCTCAGTCTGCGTTATCAGAGGATAGCGGAGGGTAACAACGGGCTGGGCCTCTGTAGCTGGAGGTATTTCACATGAGGCCCTGGGCCAGGGGCAGACGCTTCATGACGCCATGGTGAGTATCAGCTGTTGCTGCTGCTTCCGGTCAGTTCCACCCCATTGCTCAGTGCTGGGCGGCGGGCAAGCTCCGGGTGGGGCCCCCCCTCGGTGATGTCACCGTTGGGTGTTCACGTCCTGCTCCATCGCTCCCCCTTGAGTGGGGGCTGGTCCTAGTGACTTGCTTCTAACAGAATACAAGAGCAATGGAGTCTCACATCCACGATTAGGTTTCAGGACTGACTTGCACCTCGGGGGACTTTCTCGACAGCCTTCTCTGCCTGCACGCTCCAATGAAGTGAGCAGCCCTGCTGGAGAGGCCAGAGCCCCCGTGCGGGAACTGAATCCTGCTGACACCTGCTGAATGAGCTTGCAGCCAGACACACCTGGCAGAACCTTGGCACGGCTGTGGCCCCAACTGACCTTGCTGCAACCTTGCGAGGGGCTCCGGAGACGAGACTCCATTGGGCTGTTCCCGGATTCCTGACCCACGGAGACTGTGAGCTAATTGGGTAAATTTGTTACACAGCAACAGCTAACGATATAGAGCCACGCCCTCTTCATGCAGGGTTTTTTATTCAGTCGACAAACACATCTCTTCAAGTCGTTCCGTGCTTATTCACCCCGGCCACATACAAGGCACATGTGGGGACCCACAGACGAAAACAAGAGCCAGTCCTACTCTTTGGAGAAGCCCCCACGGTGTCCGCAGAAGGGGTGGTGGGACCACAAGGAAGCACAAGGTGCAGCATCTACCGGGAGGGACCGGCAACCTTGAGGACAGAGGGTGGAGACAGTGCTCGGCTGGACGTCGCAGCACCGCAGGGCTGGGCCTCTTGTCCCTGAAGCAGGACTGGTCCTTATACAGCTGCTTCCCAAGACCCTCCAAGTGGGGACCTCCCTAGAGAGGTAAGCCCTGGTTCATGGGGGGCCCAGGGCCCTTGCCAGTGTCCATCTGACGGGTCCGTGCCTGGTGTCATGCAGCTGTGGGGGGGCCGAACTTTCTCTCGCCCCCAGGGTCTCTGGCTGGGCCCCAGAATTCAGCAATGTAAGGCAGAGGAACAGGAGAAAAGCACACGCTCATTTAATGCAAGCTCCATGGGGCATGGGAGCCTTCGCAAGGAAAGGAAGAACCCAAGGACGGGCAGCACCTAACGGCTTTTATAGCAGGTTGAGCAAAGAGGCGAACGTGGACATCACCACCATGTATAGGCAGGGACAGGGAGGTCGGAGTTATCTTAACAAGGTCTGTTCGCATAGAACTTCCCACCTCTGGTGATGGGAATGCGTCCTTCTTCCTGGCACAGAGAGGGCACCGTTCCCGTGGGACTTCCACCTCCTGCTTCTAGGAAGGAAGGGGACGTGGAGAGCCTGTCTCCACATGCTGTTTCCAAGCCCCTGAAGCTCAGGATAATCCGTAAGCCACGGTGGCAGTTCGGAGAGGCAGATCCTGCCCCAGTCACAGCGGTGCATCATTAGGAACCTCATTCTGTTTCGGTGAGCCACACAGCTTCCCCAGAGGTCACCCTGTGCTCGACGCAGCCGATCCGAGACTATCTGGTGGGCGAAGGCCCAGTCGGTCTGCCTTCTCCCCGCTCCACCCACAGTCCCGATAACCCTTTTGTCAAATAAGACAGGACGGCCCTCCCTGGTACAAGGTCAGCTGGTGAGGGGTGGACGGAGGGACAGGGGGCAGGTGCTCACACCCCGCCCAACCACACGCTGCCCATGTTGATGGCCCATCGGACACCCACCAAGCCCTCAGGACACTGCATGGAGTCGCTGAATATTTGAAGAAAGAAAATCCTGGTTTCTGTCCAGCTCTGCCACTAATCACACACGAGGGTGCCCTGGGACCCACAGGGCAGCATCCACAGCTACCGAATGAGCCAGCTCCCGGTGACTCCGCTGGACTGCTGCCAGAAGCAGAGAAAGCTCAGGGCACAGCCAAGGCATCTTTGGCCCTAAGTTCCGTCGCTGAAGGTCAACCCGTCTGGGAAGACTTCTGTTTTATCTGTAAAGGCTGCGAAATACTGCTGTTCTGTTGTATACACGGTCCCTGTTTGTTTGAAAATAAAAATAAAACTTTAGCTCTAAGGAACGGCCACGCTGACATGCCCGGCTTGACCCTATGGTGGCGTGTGCCCCCCTCGCTAGCCTCTGCCGCTGCCGCAAAGCAGTTCCTGCCCTCTGGCCCTCCCACCAGGAACGGAGGGGAGGGAGGGTTGGAGACTCCCATCCTCTCCCCACCGGGCTGCCAGGGTCAGAAGGTGATGTCCTGGGCTGGAGTCCCAGCTCTGTCACTACCAGCTGTGTGACCTTGGGCAAGTCTCTTGACCTCTCTGTGCCTCCCTTTCCTACTCACAGTGCTGTCGGGAAGGTGAAGTGAGCTGTTACATGTGGTCTTAAAACGACGCCCAGCAACTGACAGCACTCCGTAGGCTGGGTTTGGGTTTGGATTTGGGTTCGGGTTAGTGGGCAGTCGGGTTCCCTTACCCCCAGAACTGCTTTCCCTTCTCCCCACTCACCACCTTCCCCTCTGCCTCCAGACTCAGATAAATTTCTCTGCTGCTCTATCTTCTCTTTCCCCAGCTCCCCCCCCTCCCTTCTTCTCTCTCTCCCTCTTTGTATGTCCTATTTGTGACTCTAGGATGACTTCAGCCCGACTGCTGGGCTTCCAGTCCAGGAACGTCCGCTCGCTGCGGCCCTTTGTGCAGAGAGGGGGCACGTCCGTGACAGGGATACTGGCCTCCTCCTGCCAGCTTCCTTTCCAGTGACAGGCACGAGGAGCTCCCTCCAAAACACACGGGGTCACCCGTGTCGGAAGTGATGAGGGTCACCAGCATGTGTCACCGTCGGGGCCGCTGAATAACATCTGAAGTATCCACGGCGTAGCATGTTCGATGCTAACTGGCGCTGGAGCCCCAGGCCTCCCCGGTGCCTCCAACAGCCGCCCACTGTGGCTCCCCAGTCTCCCTGGGCTGAGGCTGCAAACACACGGGAGGTGTGGGGACCGCGCAGGGGTGTTCCTGCTATGCTGTGAAGTGAACGAAGCAGGGCCGGAAACCCTCCCCTTGCGTCTTACGTGCTAACACGACTCACACTTAGGGACTCAGCCCCCAGTACCACAGACTGGGAGCTTGCGAACGACAGGAGTGTCTCTCACCCTCCTCAGGGTGCTGCGTGGCCGGGGGAGGGCCCCCCTCACTGTCGGCACAGGGGAAGGCAGGAGGGAGCGCTCCGGGGGCTCTTCCATAAGGAAGGCCCCTGACCCCCTAGCCTGAGGCGCCGCCCTCCCCACCCAAGCACCTCCCATGGCCCCGCCTCCTAATCTCACCCCGGATGTCCCAGCTTCAAGGCCGAGGGGAGTGCCGGGTGAGTGTGTGCACAGCGCCGGCTAGGACCCGGCTCCGTGGCAGGGGCCCTGGAGCAGCAGTGGGGGGTCACACGGGGAGGAATGGACCGTCCCCTTGGATGCACTACAGAGGACTCATGGATTATTTAAGAGCCAGGGTAGGAGGACTACTTAGAAGCCCGGCAGGGCAGGGAGGGACGGGAAGGCGGTGGGACCCCCGGGTGCATCTGAGGGCCTTCCGGCGCGCCCCCTGCAGGGATGGCCTTGGTGCACAGTCTGATCTGCGTTTCCCTTTAAGGAGCCTGCAAAAGGAGTGCGGTGGCCACCCAGGTTCAAGCTCCCCATTGCCCCCGCCTTGGAATTCAGACCCCGCTGCCTGCTCTCCTTCCAGGCTCTGGCAGGGAGGGGCCCGGACAGAAAGAGACAGGGCTGGGGAAGGGCGGTGGCCAAGCCGAGGTCAAGCTTGTGGAGGTGAAGCCCCCTGAGCAGTGGGGGTTGGGGGAGGTGACCTCCAGGCAAAGGAAGTCCTGGGGGCAGCAGGTGGAGAGGGGTGGGAGGTGGTAGTGCAGGGGTGAAGGGGGGAGGGGCAAACAAATGGGGCATGTGCTGTCACTAAAGAGAAGCAGAACCCTTCCCTCACAGGTCGCGGTGTGCAGTGAATCGTGTCCTCCCAAAACACATGCTGACATGCTAACCCCCGGTACCCATGAAAGTGACCTTATCAGGTTCAGATGAGGTCCCCCTGAATTAGCGTGGGTTCTGAGTCCATGACTGGCGTCCTTACAGGAACTAGAGGCATACAGATGCACGGGGAGGCCACATGACCAGCAAGGCTGGGGGCAAGGCGCCTACAAGCCGAGGAAGGGGGGCAGTCAGGAATGACCCCCGCACCCCTTACAGCCTTCAGAGAGAGCATGGCCCTGCAGACACCCCAGTTTCAGACTCTGGCCTCCAGACCACGAGGGAACATGTTTCTGCTGTTTAGGCCCCTGGTGCTCAGCCCTTCATTACAGCAGCCCCAGAAAATGAATGTCATCCTCAGGGACACTGCCCATTGTAGGGGGCCCGCCCAGTCCCTGATGGACACGCAGCGAGCCCCTGACCCTCAGGAAAGCCTCACCGCAGAGCACCTGCACCCCCACCCCTGAGACCTGCCTCCAACAGAGCCGTCTGAACAAAGCAAGATCGCAGGGAGGGCGGGGAGGGGGTGAGGTTGGTGTTTGGCTGTATCCACGTAAACCTCACTCTGTCCCGTCTCCTGGGGCAGCGTCAGGAGACACTCACTCCTTCTGGCCACATTCCCGCTCTAGGACGAGCCAACCAGGCCAGCCCCGGTGGCCGGTGCCAACCAGAGAGCGCCCGGACATGATGCTGTCTCTTCCACCTCCGTGGGCGACTTCCCACCACAGTGGGCTGGAGACCTTCCAGGCACGTTGTTAGGCTCTTCAGTGAGGCCCAAGGCCCCCAGGCTCACAGAGACACCACCAGGCATGGCCCTGCAGGGGGACTAGAGACCCCCTCCCAGCAGCCGCAGGGCTGAGGCCAGGCCTCTCTTTGGGCAAGGTCATGTTGAGCATTCCACGCTGTGACCTTCTGTCCTCCTGAGTCTCAGGCGCCCCTGCCAGACCAGCCCCATCCCCTTTCCTTTCATGCCCTCCCTGTTCACCTCACAGTCCATGGCTGACAGCACGTTTGCCTGCAGACCCCCAGTCCCCGGCCCCAGCCCCTCGCTCCTTCCCGCCCACCTGGCAAAACCCTGCGCCCCCCAGGACCCTGCAGGAAAGCCACAGGCTCACAGGCAGGAAGCACTGAAAGTTCATGCTTGCTGGCTCGGCTAGCCTCAACTGGCCTCAACTGGCCTCGGCTGACCCACACCTCCCTCTGCTGGGGGATAGCAGGTGTTTACCCTGAGTCCCGGCCCCGGTGGCTGCTGTCTCCATGCTGGGTCTCTGTCCTGTGCCCACCTCCAGCCCACAGCAAGCGCCCTCTTCCCGCTGTGCCCACCTCCAGCCCACAGCAAGCGCCCTCTTCCCACTGAGCAATGGAGCCTCTCAGCCCCACCCCCACAAGAGCAGAGAGGAGAGGGGGAGCTCCTGGGTCAGTGCCCCCTCCCCAGCACCGCGCTCCCCTGGCCTCGCTCTGGGAGTCAGTGTCTCCTGTGTCCTCCCCTCCGGTCCCTGCTGGCCCTTCACATGCTCAGTCCTCCCTGTCTTTAATGCGGACCCTCCTCCCGGTCCCCAGGAGCCCCCATCCCCAACTAGGCCTCCTCAGATGAGATTTCTGCCCCTTCTTTTGTGCCCACCCCCTCCTGTAAGCCCAGAACAGCAGCCCAGGGTCTGGGTCTGTCTTGTGTGAAGGTGTTCACCCAGGTCTCCACGTCTCCCTTCTCCTCCTGCAGGTGCAGGGGTCATATACCCGCCCTGATGGGGCCTGAGTCTGAGAGAGGGAAGCTCCTGGATCCCTATAGAGGGGGCAGTATGGCCCCATACTTCGGGGGCCCCCAGACAACATGAACATGCCTGCAACAACATGAACATTCAAGTAGTAATAAGACCTTCTGGATGGCCGCAGCAAAGTTCCGAGCCTGGCGCAGGGCCCCCTGGGGGCAGGCCCTTCTGAGTCCCTGTGACCTTGGGACCCAGCAACCTTGGGTCCCTGTGACCTGGGGACCCTGTGACCACAGGGTCTTTTGACCTGGGGGCGGGGCTCCGTTGATGAAGGAGAAGAGGCTGAGGACAAAGCAAAGCTGGTGCCAGGCACCCCCACCCCCAGTCCTAGGGGGACATGTGTGACATTCTTCCAGGAAGCTCCCAACTGTCTTCCTGTTAATGCCTTGCTAGAGGGTATCCTCCGGTATCCTGGGCGTCTCTTTTGAAACCTCGCTTTTCCTTACCTCCCCCAACTCCCAAGTCTGTAATCAGTCACCCTTCGCAACCCCCAGGCAGCAGCTCTTTCTGCCTATGTGTCCTGTCCCCGTGCTTTCATAAAGCCACCTTTTTGCACCAAAGACATCTCAAGATGTCTTTCTTGGTGGTCGGCTCCGGACCTCACCCCATCAAACCTCACCTAGATTCCAAAACCACATCACTGTGAGCTATGAGATGGTCAAGGTCACAGCCTGTGGGGTTGGCCTGGCCAGGGGCTTGCCCTAGGGGAGCCACTTAGTCCTCATAGGGCAGAAGGGGGCAGGGTGGCCTTGGGGACTGGGGTGTCCCCAGAGCAGGTGTGAAGTGAACAAGGAGGCCATCACACCAAGACAGCTCCAGTGCAGCGGTGGTCCTCCAGTGCAAAGTGAAACCTGAGTCTGTAAGTGCCTCAAGGTCACCAAGCCAGAGCTCCAAGGACAATGGATCACGAGCAGCCAGTGAGGCTTAGCACTGCAGCCAATCCAGTAATGTCGTTCTTGCTTCCTTGGTTTGCCTGTGTAAGTCTTCGCCCCGGCCTCTGTGGGGGAATGCTCCCACACACCTCTGCCTGGCACTGCCCTGGCCAGACTGATTTTCGATCAAAGAAGCTCTTAAAGTCGTTAGAATGTCTCCGATTATCTTCCAACTCTTCCGGAGTTGGAAGCCGTGCCTCTCTCTGCAGGAGCGGGCACTGCACAGACCCTGGAAGGGGCGCAGGCGGCGGCAAGGACCTGGAAGGGACCCGGGGGTTCTGTCACTCGATATGCAAGTGAGGAAAGCAAGGCCTAGAGCTACAAGGCTCCAGGGTCCCTCAGAGCGATGTGCATTACAGGCACGGTGCCATCTAACTACACAGCCCCGGGGACGGGGCTCCTATTAGCCCACTTTACAGATGAGGAAACTGAGCCACTGCAGGGCTAAGGCCCTGTGCCAAGTCCCTGAAGCCACAGGCTGGGCTGGAACCCCATCGAGGTGGATCCTGAGGCTGGGGGTGTGGCCACCAGCTTCTGGATGGGCCAGTCTCCCCCAACCCCCGCCCCGGGCCAGTGCCCCCGCAATTCCAGGGGTGGGTCAGGACTCCAGCTCCCCAGCTCCTGACGCCCAGCTCAGCCCTCTCCCTGGCTCAGAGCCACTCTCCAGGCTGGTCAAGCCAGTCTGCCCTCCGGGTGCAAGAGGGCAAAGGCTGGAGGAGCGGGCCCTAAGTGTTCAAGAAGGAGCCGTGTCAAAGCTGCTGTCCAGTGGGTGGGAGCGGCCCTGGGCCGGGGAGCAGTTGGGCAGGCTGCTGGCACACGCAGCCCCTGCCCAGTGACTTCGGGAGGAGCCCTGGGGGAGCTGGAGGAGCTGGGGGCCGGGCGTGCGCGGTGCTGGCAGGGGTTAAAAGCAGCGCTGAGAACCCAGGCGTGTTGGAGCCTGACATGAGACACCGGGGGAAGACACTGCTGGCTCGGGGCATTGTTCTCAGGATGCTTTGATCCGGGACTCTCACTGTCTCAGGTTAAGGAAGTTTGGGGCTCTGCATTCTTGAGGTTTCTCAGCTATCCCCTCGGAGCAGCTGGCTGGGTTCTCACCACTCCACAGTTCCCTGGGGAAACTTTCTTGTTTGGGCAGATAGCTCCCTAAGGGCCAAGGGGCAAAGCGTGAGGCCATGTGTGTTTCTCTCCCATTATGGGGGGTTCCCGTGTCCCACAGAGACCTATGGCTCAGGCCCAGCCCCGAGTGCCTGTGCATGTGCCTGGATTTGGAAATCAAGGTATGATGTGACCAGTCTGGACAAGGCTGGGCCCCGAATCCAAGGACGGGTGTCCTAGAAGAAAAGAGACACCAACAAAGAGACACACCAGGAGACAGGCAGAGACTGGGGTGACGCATCTACAAGCCAAAGAAAAAGAGGGTCACCAGCCACCCTAGCAGCTAGGACAGAGGCCGGCAGGCATTCTGCCCTGGGGCTCTTGGAGAGAGCAGGGCCCCGCAGACACCTCCCTCTCTGACTTCTGGCCTCCAGCCTGGGAAAGTAACTTCCTGCTGTTCAAGCCGCCCAGTCTGTCAAGGGACTGATACCCTGATCTGGGCCCACCTCTGCCAGGCTGTCTGCAGAACTCCCCCCACCCCATGTTACATTTCTGTGACCCAGTGACGGGGCTGGAGCTCTCCCAGGCCACAGTGGTGATATGCCCCCTTGGAACGAAAGTGGAATAGGGAAGGGAAAGCCACGTGGACTGGCAGGACCTGGGACCCCCGGAGAAAGGCCTGTGGGTGCAGGAGGAGGAGGGGAAGCCAACTCCAGATTATCTAGTCCACCCAGCAGGTCACCCCCATCCTGCCAATAGGCCCAGGGGACAACGTCCATGCAGAAGGGCTGAGACTGGAAGCAGAGGCAGGAAGAAAGTTGTGGGCTCTCCCCTGGCCCTCCCATCGGCCCCTGTCCTGCCAGGGCCTCCCTAAGTTCGGGAATCCCGGCTCCACCCTGGAGGGACTCTCCCCTGGCCCATAACCTGCACGGTCTCCCCTCGCCTGCTGAATATTTCCACCAGGAGTCTGCTCAGCCTCCCTTCTCCACCCCAAATCCCGCCCAGCTTTGTTCTCCTCTGTCCTGGGCCGCCCGGAGGCCAGAAGGGAAGGGGCTCCTCCCCCAAGGCTCCGGAGCTGCCCCCTCATTCCCGAAGCCCCTCTGGGCCAAGCCAGACCTTCCTCCTCTGACCCCAAGCTGCTGCCCACCTCCCTCCTCACCCCTACGCAGCCCCCGCCGTGGCCTCCAGGGTAAAAACATGCTTCAGCCACATGGGCCGGTGGGGCTCCAGCCTCTCTTCACCTGCCTCCCACTACGCAACCAGGGGCCGCCGCCCTGCCCCTCCAGAGTGATACCCTCCTGCCAGCCTGTGCCCACCCCCTCCCTTTAACCTGCTCTCCAGGCCTGGAAACCCTCATTTTTCTGTTGCCTCCTCTAAGAAGCCGTCTGGGAAGCCCCCATGTTCAGAAGGAGCCCTCACGCTGGTGTTCACCACACAGTCGGGTTACTCAGTGTTTGCACACCCATGTCCCCTGCTGTCCACAGTGGCTTCCCCGCATGTAGGAACTGTGGTTCCTCACCCGAGCCCCTGCTTAGCTTTTTCTGGTGGGGGCCCAGGGGAAGTCAGGCAAGCAGACAGAGGACTCAGCAACGGGCCAGGGACTAATTCTCTTCCATGGTCCGTATCCTATTTCCCCTGCCATTGACCCAAGGCAAGGTCTTCTCTTGCCCCCGAGCTGCCGTACGTTAGTTAATGATGGCAAATTCGGCGACAGTCACTAAATGCCTGTCATCGGTTCACAAGCAGAGGATGGAGGAAGGTGGGCTGCCACCAGAGACAAGTCAGAAGGGCAAGGTCGGGGGGCGTGGGGGCCGGCATTGCTGGCTGGGGACAGGCCTGCAGGGAAGGAGGAAGAGGGGAGGCAGTGGGTGGGCCAGAGCCCGGCGGGGCCAGGGGGCATCCTTCCACGAAGTTCGCCCACCATGCGGCCCCCTGGGAAGAGGCGCCTGATGGCCTGGGAAGCCCCGGGCCCCACAGGCAGTTTTCGGCTCTGTCGCCCTACAGTGCCTTGAGGACCATCCAGCTGCTCCCCGCTACTCCCTCTGGCTTGTTATTTGGGAAAAGCGGATTGCGAACGCAGTAAAGAGCCCACAGTCCCCACACGGCCGCTCAGAGTCAGGTGCCTCCGAGTGCGGACAGCACCCACTTGCTGGGGTCCAAGTCTACCTGCCTCAAGAGGACACGGGGACACGGCCTCTGCGTTCCTAGAACCTCAGGGCTACTGGCATCTCTGAACCGCGGCCCTCCTCACTGGCCAGCTGCTCCCCCTCGACGTCCTTGCTGCGCCCCCCAGCCAGCTCCCACGCTTCAGAAATACAGGCTAAGAAAAGGCACTTTTAGGGGCGCCTGGGTGGCACAGCCGTTAAGCGTCTGCCTTCGGCTCAGGGCGTGATCCCGGCGTTAAGGGATTGAGCCCCACATCAGGCTCCTCCGCTATGAGCCTGCTTCTTCCTCTCCCACTCCCCCTGCTTGTGTTCCCTCTCTCGCTGGCTGTCTCTATCTCTGTCGAATAAATAAATAAAATCTTTAAAAAAAAAAAAAGAAAGAAAAGAAAAGGCACTTTTGGGGTGCCTGGGTGGCTCAGTCGGTTGAGCAGCTGCCTTCAGCTCAGGTCATGATCCCAGGGTCCTGGGATCGAGTCCCGGGTTGGGCTCTTTGCTCAGCGGGGAGCCTGTTTCTCCCTCCCCCCTTCCTACCGCTCCCCCTGCATGTGCTCTCTCTTTCTCTCTGTCAAATGAATAAATAAAATCTTAAAAAGAAAAAGAAAACACACTTTTTTCTGTTGCATTATCTTTCTAAAATACGTGTGTCTGTGTAAACATATATATGCAGATAGTTACGGGCTGAACTGTGTCCCTTACAATTCATATGTTCAAGTCCTAACCCCCAGGACCTCGGAGTGTGACCTTACTGGGAAAGGCGGTCATGGCAGATGGACTCAGTTAAGATGACGTCACCCTGGAATAGAGTGGCCCTAAACCCAGTGTGACTGGTGTCCTTATGAAAGGGGACATTTGGACACAGAGAGAGACACGCACACAGAAGACCTTGTGATGTGGAAGGCAAGTGGTGCATCTCCAAGCCAAGGAACCCCGAAGATGCTGGCCAACCCCCAGAAGCGGGGGAGGGGACGGAGCAGAGTCTGCGTGCTGGCCTCAGAGCAGCCGGCCCAGCCCACACCCCAGTCCTGGGCTCCTGGCCTGCAGACTTCGAGATGAGACATTTCTCTTGTGTAAGCCCCCGGTCTGGGGGACCTGGTCACAGCGCCCCAGGACACTACTGTGTATACACACGTGCACAGAATACAGGCCTCCTGAATAATTATGGAAAATATAAAAATCATAAAGAAGAAAATAACCCTGCCTCTCAGGGAAGGCACACTTTTGGTACACACCCTTCCGTTTCTTCCCCGTGTGTGGCTACCAAGCTTAGCTGACATCATACACTTTTCCTTTAAAATATTATCACTATTTTCCCGGGTAATTAAATGTTCCTTGAATTGGTTCTATAACATTCCATCAAATAGCTATAACCAATTTTATGTAGATTGGTTCCAACTGTTTGCAATTGAAAAGTAATCCGAAATGAACATTCCTCATGCATAAATCATTCCTATATTTCTGGGCATTTCCTTAGGATCATTTCGAGAAGTGAAGTCAGGTCTGATATAACCACCAGACAGGGTTTCTGCAGAGGCTTATTTCCAGAATCCTGAACTCCCCCACGTCATGCAATGGTACAGGTTTGAGGATGATGGCCTCGATTGTTTGAACCCAGCCAAAGAAGTTTAAAAGCCCAGGGATTAGTCAGTGACCTTGGTCTAAGGTTGTCAGCGCACAGAGTTCCCATGACCAGGGAGATGCTTCAAAAGTGAGCCTGCAGCCTGCTTGTTGCTATGAAGACACGGGAGACATTTGTCCTCACAGAGGCCTAAGGGAACAAAAGGCAAGCCAGCCCTCTCCGTGCACCTTGGGTCCCGCACGACATACTTCATCAAGGCTTGTGTCCCCCATCCTGTCCAAGTTGGTGATACTAGTGAAAGGAAAGGGCTCTGGGCGCCGCCTGCATGAGACCCGGAGATGAGCTCATCCTGGATTATCCAGTGGCCCTAACCCCAGCGACCAGCATCCTTCTTAGAGGAGGAAAGGTCACAGAGAGACAGCCATGTGAAGGCAGGGATGGAGGCTGGAGGGCTGGTGGGATGCAGGGGTGCACCTGCAGTCCAAGGAATCCCAAGTGTCCTTATTAGAGAGAGGAGAGACTGGAAACACACAGACACGACAGGGGGTGGGGGTCACATGGAAACAGGGACCGGGGTCTGAGTGCTGCGTCTATAAGCCATGGAATTCCAAGGATTGCCGGCAACACCAGAAGTCTGGAGGAGGGCGTGGGGGAGATTCTCGCCCGGGGTCTCCAGAAGGAACCAGCCCTATCCATGCCCTGATTTCAGAATTCTGGCCTCCAGAAGGGTGAGAATACAGTTCTGTTGTTTCCAGCAGTTTGTGGTCCTTTGTTGTAGCGTCCCAGCACCTGATACGTCTGGGCATTTTCTGTGAGCCCTCTCTCTGCCCCCCGACAACAGAAAGCCCCATGCCTATAGCTCACCGGGGCGCGTGTCTGAAGGACTTCCCGTCCAGCGCCCTCGTGTGCGTTCCGTGGTACCCAGCGCCCCTCGTGCACATTCCATGGTCAAGGAACACAATGGTCAAGGAACACAAGGAGCACAATGCACATTCCATGGTCAAGGAACACAATTTTTCCCTCTTTCCACTCCCTGTGCTTTACGGAGGGTGGCAGTAAGAGTCCACGCAGTCTTTGGGGGGACAACCTGGGGGTGACAAGATGTGTTGGGCTCATTACCCTCCAGGCTCTGGTAGAAACAGGTCTGTGTCTGCCCTTGGTGCGTGGAAGGCCCAGAGTCTTCTGTGAGTTCTGGAAGGACAAGGGCTGGACTCGGGCTTTCTCGGACCCCACGTAGCCCAGCACAATGCGGAGCACCAGATGCCTGCCGATAGAAAGCAGAGGGCCCTGGTGACTTTTTTGCTAGAACAAGTCGTCCTTACAGCCTCTGCAAGCTCACTCGCTTCCCAGAGGCCTGGGGACGTGTTGACGGCCCGCCGTGATTACGTCCCACGCATGCATGCTGTAAAAGACATTTCCTTTAGCTGCGGAAGCCCTCCCCAGCTGTTAGGAGGCAGAGGGGTCACAGGGCAGAAGAGGGGGGACTTGGCGCCCTCTGGCCAGCAGGGGGCAGGATGGCTCACGCCTTCTCCCCTGTGCGCTCCCGGAGCAAGGATGGTTGGCAGGGTCCCCGGACCTGTGGCCATGATCCTTTACTGAGAAAGGTCAGGCTGTACTTGGAGCTTTGTTTCTGCTACTCTTTGGAGCCCACCATGGATGGTCTGGAGGGATCTCAGGGACTTGAGATGATGTAAATTCATTTTCTGAAAAGGATTGATTCCCTGTCTCAAAATGAATGGAGCCACAGTCAAATAATAGGAATGCATTGAGAAATGGTCATGGAGAGACCGGCGGCGTTAGCGCAGTATGAGAAAGGAGAGGTAAGCCAGGAGCCGCGAGAAACCACCAGCCAGGGTCATATGTTCCGGAGAATTAAGGTTTGCGCCATAAATTATAAATCAGATACTGATCAATGTGCGTGTCTTCAAGCATCAAGGTCTTAGAGCCATTCCACATCACGGAAGCTGGCCAGTGGGGAAGGGAGCCAAGGCCCACGACTTCTCTTCTGCCAGGACATCCCAGAAACTTCTCTGGGGTTGGTCTGCTTCCTTTTATTTAAACGTTGTTTGTGTGTTTTCCATTTCTCAAGTCAGTGTGGCAAAGGCCTGCTTTGGAAGATGCCTTCCTCGCCTGGCATTTCCCTGCGGGGTCATGGGCAGCCCCGAGGCTCAGCTGGGGGGGAACAGGGACAGCTCCCACCCCGTGAGGAATGAATCCCCTGGGCACGAGGGTGCAAATGTCAGACCCCAGGTCCAGAGAGTTAAAAAATAATAACATTCGTGCCCACCTTCAGGGATGATTGTCTCAGACACACTCGTCTCATCCTGCGCCTCTTCTATTCGGGCTTCTCTTCCTACAGCGCCGTCAGCCCTGGGGCCCGGGGTTCTCCTCTCGAGGGGATGGGATCTACTTCCCCCCTCCCCCACCGCTCCTTCCACTCTCGCCTCACGTGGGTTGCATCTAGAAGACATTGCGGTTTATTGCATTGTGTTTTATATCACCGTGATTGTTCAATTGCCTCTCACTTTTATGGGAAGGGGAACGCAGTAAAACGCTGCATCACGGAGCAGTGCTGATGGTGGGTAGGGAGGGACAGCCCGCTCTCGCACTAAGCCCCCGGACAGCAGAGGCACAGCGGATCCTGTGCAGAAGTGTCTCGGGGGGAAGGTGGGCAGCGTGGCGGTCCACAGGCCAGACAGGCAATCCTCGGTGTGGCACCAGCACCCTCCCCTCAGGACCAGGGACACAGCCCCGCTGCTGGGGCTCACCCCACACGTGCTGTGCACAGACAGGTCTGTTCTCTGACCAAAGGCTGTCCGTGATTCCTGTTTGCTGGACCCTGGCTGAACCGGAGCAGGACAGACACCTGGGTTCAGAGCGGCAGCTTCCAGACGAGGGAGCTCTAGCCCTTGCCTTGCCTGCAGGCTAAGCGGGCAGCCGCTCAGCTTCCTCCTAGACGCCTCAGCTTACACAGACCCAGAAACACAGGGTGCTAGACACCAAGAAGCCCCCGGACCCAGGAAATGGGGGCGGGGAGGCAGTAGACAGCTGAAGCCCACCTCTCGTCCCTTTGTCCACAACTGCCCTGTACTCTTGGGTATTCAGGAAGGCGATGTGAATGTTTCCCGCCCTGGTGTTGAGCACGCAACAGTGAAAGAGACATTTTCTTTTTCTTTCTTTCTTTCTTTTTTAGCAAAACCGGTTCCTGTTAAATGCCCTGAATCCCGTTGTGGGAGTCCTCGCCTTCCCGTCCTTGCGGTAGCTTCACTGAGCATGAGCAAACCAAGAATGGCAGGCTGAGTTCTCCAGGGGTCCCGCATTTGGGAACTAAGGGTCTGGCTGAGTGATGGGACCCCACACATGGGCACAGACGGGGAGCACGGGGAGCCTCAGGCAGAACTGACTGCAGGGCTCTGTGGCAGGCTCAGTATCGCCTGACACCCCTCCCGGACCCCGATGTGGCCCACAGCCCCAGCACCGGGCCATCCAGTCAGGCCAGGCCTCAGCCTCTAGGAGGGCATCCGTGCTTCTGGGTTCAGGAAGCGTCATCCTCCAAACACAGGCAGCGCCTCCCAGATTCCTTTCCTGCCCTCTGCCAAAGAGCCTCACTGCCAAGACACAGGAATGTGTGCCCGCCTCCAGCAACTCTAGCCGACGGGCCTGGCCGGGGCTTTGATCTGGGTCCTGGAGCGCAGTGTGGGAAGCTCGAAGTAGCTGGGGCCTGGGAACAAGCCCGGGCATCCCAGCTCGCTCCCTCCCCTGCAGCGCTGGATGCAGGGGCCCAGAGGACAGCCAGAGGCACCCAGACCAAATGCCAATCTCGCTGCGGGGGAGGAGGGGCTCCAGACATCCAGGCGCAAACCGTGTCCCAGCTTCTGGCCCAGATGCTCTGAGGGTGCCCACGAGGTCACAGAACCTGGCTCTCTGTCACCTGTCGTAAATCAGCCATGCCTGCTAGCCTCTCTTTCAGTCACCATCCACCAAACACACGAATCCTCCCCCCACCCCCCACCGCTGGCGGCGTGCTTCATGCTGGGGAGGAAACAGCACCCTTCGGAGCCTCCGGAGGGCTGAAGGCTCCGAGCCTCACCCAGGAGACACGTGAGAAAGGGAGGCTCGGAGGCGAGACTTTCCTAGGCTCTGCAGCTGGTAGACAGAGAGACACAACAGCCTTGGGAACGGAATTTGTTTTTTAATTTAAGATTTTATTTTTTGGAGCAATTTAAGGGTTATAATAAAATTGAGAGCAAGGCAGAGGAATTTTCCTTGGACCCTGTGCCCCCGTATGTGCCCAGATTCCCTGTTACCAACATCACTCACCAAACGGTACGTTTTCCGCCAAGGACAGCCCTAGGCTGACACATTGTCGTCGCCCAGAGTCCGTAGCTGGCATACGGGTCCCTCTCGGTGCCGTATGTGCTGTGGGTTCATACGAGCACACGGTCGCAGGTATCCGCCGTTGCAGCATCGTAGAGAGGGTGTCCTCGTTCTGGAAAATCCTGTGCTCTGCCTGTTTATCTTCCCACCTTTAACCCCTGATCTTTTGACTGTCTCCACGGTTTTGCCTTTCCCGTGATGTCCCACAGGCGGAATCCCGCAGCACGCAGCCTTCTCAGACTGGCTCCTGTCCCTTGGCGATAAGCACTTGCGGTCCTTCCGCGTCTTCTCACGGCGGGATGGCTCATTTCCTCTCAGCGCTGAGGGGTCTCCCATTGGCTGGATGGACCAGGTTATCTACCCATTCACCCTGTGGAAGGGCAGCTTGGTGGCCTCCAAGGTTTGGCAGTTACGCGTGAACCTGCTATGGACACCCGTGCGCAGGTTTCCTATGCACAGAAGAGCATGACCTCTGGATCATACGGGAAGAGTATATTTCGGTTTGTAAGAAATGGCCCAACGGTCTTCCAAGGTGGCTGCCCCGTTTGCTTTCCCACCAGCCGTGAATGAGCCGCCGTATGTCCTTGCCAGCATTTCGTGCTGGATTTCGGCTATGCTGGCCGGTATGTAGTGGCATCTGCATTGTTGCTTTAATTTGCTTTTCCCTGAAAACATACGATGTGGAGGGAAGTGAACATCTGATTAGCCTATGACTAGGGTCTGCCACGGGCATCAAAAAAGTCATCCCTCCAGCATATGTGGAATGTCAACTCTCATCCTGGGTTCTGTTTAAATAGCATACACACATATGTTAAATCAAGAGACTATTTGATATATACAAAGTATAGTTTTATAAATACAAAGAATTAAAAATTTAGAAAAGGAGGTGTATCAGTTCAAAAAAAGATCGGAATAGAACTTTGCATTATACGTTCTCTTAAACGTGCTTTGAAAGAACTGCCCCTGGGCGTTCTGGAAAATGCTCCGAAACCAGTATTGCAAGTCTGAATAGCGCTACACTAGAAAAGAGAAGTAAATATTGGTAGAAAGCCTATAAATGTAAAGATGTTTCTGTGGGAAGATAAAGGGACAAAGGTGCCATGTGCACCCAGCAGAGGGCTTAACACCTCCTGCTGGGTCATCGTCCCTTGGATATTGTTGTGGGTCCTTTGCTGCTGGTAGCAAAGTTCCTTTTCTTACGGAGGGACAGACAGACTCACCTTGTACATTTCGTCTGGTGAGAAAGTAGAAGGCAATGGGAGAAAGAATGCAAGGGAGTGATTTAATTGTGACATTATATATAAGACCCTCAGATAGAAAGGAAATAAGAGGGATCGTGGGCTCCATAGCAAAACTACTTATTTAGATAGATTTTTTATTTATTTAAATTACTTTTACAAATACAAGGTAAGTTTAAAACAAAGTTTATTATTTTGCTTAAAATTTAGTAATTTTTAGGACACCTAGGGGGCTCAGTCAGTTAAACGTCTGCCTTTGGCTCATGTCATGATCTCACAGTCCTGGGATCGAGTCTTGCATCAGGCTCCCTGCTGAGTTGGGAGTCTGATTCTCCCTCTACCCTTCCCCCCCTGCTCATGATCTCTCTCTCTCCTTCCCTCTCTGTCTCTCAAATAAGTAAATAAAAATCTTTAAAAATAAAAATAAAATAAAATTTTGTCATTTTCGACTCTGATCTCGTGAGTAGTAATACAAGGGGGGGGAGGCATGTGGTAAGACAAATCCCAGGAAGATGGAGCCCAAGTTGCAAGAGAAGCAGGCCCGCAGGTAGAATGGCTAGGATGGCCTAATGGACTGGAAATGAAGCAGCAGGTGATACTGGGCTAAGTTCTGATGTGCTGTGCGAATGTGAGGTCCCGAAGTCAGTTCCCCTACGTGGCCTGTTCAGGGCTGGATGGGTCAGAGTCTGTGCTGGACATGGTCACCGCCTCTGGAGCACCTGGTCCAGCAAGAGAGACAACGGACAGGTGCCAGGAGCTGCAGCAGGAGCCTTGAAGGACAAGCAGCAGGAGCATCGCCCACCCCTCGGGCCAAGCAGGGGGGATATTGCCCATGTGAGCAGAGGCCTGGCATAGGAGAAGGAGCAATGCAGGGAATGGAGAAGCGGCCTTGGCAGAGGACAATAGAGACCCCGAGGGGGAAGAGTCTGATTTCTTCCAGTCCCCAAGGGACCCTGCGTGCAGGCAGCAGGAGGAAGCTGACCAACGCTGACAAGTACTTCCTCCTCACTAAGCGTTAGCACAGGACCAGGAAATAGTAACACGCGTGCTTATGGACAAGGACGTTCTGACAATTCTCAGGACCTGCCGTCTGCGGGTGAGGGTGAGGAAGGAGGACGTGATGTGCCGTCACCTGCTCTCGAGGCAGGGTGGAGTGAGGAGGGGCAGGGCGGGGCTTCGGCCGGTGTCTTGGCCCCTGGTGTTGCGGGCAGCCTCCTCTCCAGCCAGGCCCTGAGCTGCAGGAGGAAGAATGTGGGCTTTGGAGTCAGGCAGATGTTGCTGCGAATCCCAGCTCTCTGCTCAGCAGCTGTGCCCCGCAGGGGGGTGACTCAGCCTGGCCGGGCCTCAGTTTCCTCTTCTGCCAAATGGGCATAAGAATTGCAAAGTCAGGGTTGTCAGGACAATTACAGAGGGTGAGTGTAAAGCATCTCACACCGTCTGTCTGGTAACAGGAGCTCAAGCAATGAAAGTTGTTAATATTTGCACATTTATTTGTTTATTTAAAATAGAATGTCTGTTGGGACTCCTGGGTGCCTCAATCAGTTAAGAGTCTGCCTTCGGCTCAGTCATGATCTCAGGGTCCTGGGACAGCGCCTGCTTCTCCCTCTCCCTCTGCTGCTGCCCATGCTTGTGCACTCGTACACACCCTCTCTCTCTCTGTCAAATAAATAAATAAATAAATAAATAAAATTTAAAAATAAAAGAAAATAAAGAAAATAAAATAAATTAGAATAGAATGTGTGTCACCTGCCCTAAAAGAATTTGAACCACAGTATATAAATCAGGACAATTCCCTTAAAGTTATAAAGTGAGAGCAGACGCCAGGCCAGTGTCCGGAGGGCTCCTCACCCCCCCCCCCCAATGCCTGCATGTTCCCCAGGGCTTCCTCCCTCCCGCAGAGAAGTTCTAGAAGGCCTTAAAGAGACACGTGCGTTTGTATGTGTGCGTGTTCACATCGGTAGCACAGTCACGTGGCTCAAATACAGACTCAAACACAAGCACATAGTATAACACACAGGCCTATACTCAGTGCGTATTTCACGTACACCGAAAAATCCCTCCGCCTCCCTCCTTCAGCCCTCCGCCCTGACACGACGCCTTATTGGCTTCCGACGTGCCCTTCAAGCATTTCTTTAGGTAAATACAAGCAAATAAGAAGCAGACATTCTTACTTCCCCCTCTCTTTTTGCGCAGCAGACGGTGTGCGGGCTAGCCAGCGCTTTCGGCGAGCTTTCATACGCTAAGCCTGGCTGTCCGAGCTTTCACGTGTAACCAGCTCAGCCTTCGCGACAGCATCGGGCGGTAAATGAATTATTGACTCCGTTTTACAGATGAAGAACCCAGGAACCCAGGCACAGGGCGGTCAGGTTACCGGCCCCAGCGTCTGCATGCTGCCCAGCTGCCCGGCTGAGACTCTCTCCTCTCCCCTCCAGCGCTGCTTCTGCTCTAACTCTCCCTGTCCTCTCCCTCCCTCCCTTCCCTTCACCCCCCTTCCCTCCCTTCTTTTCTTCTCTTTCATTTCTCGTTAAAATTAACAGCGTTTGCTCTGGTTGCTGTAACCAAATACCACAAACTTAGTGGCTTAAAGCGACACAAAGTTATCCCCTTACGGTTCTGGAGGCCAGAAGTCCATCATGGGTCTCACTGAGCTAAAATCACTATGTCGGCAGGGCTGGTCCCTTCTGGAAGCCCCATCGAAGAATCCATTGCCTTGTCTTTCCCAGCATCCGGGGGCTGCCCCCAGTCCTTGATTGACCGTCGTCCTGCATCCCTATGGCCGCAGTCACTTTATTCAGACCTGCTTCCAGGTCCTTCTCCCCTCCCTGTGCCTCAGGCTTCAGTCAAGGACCCCTGTGATGACACTGGGCCCACCTGGGTCCGTCGGGATACTCTCCTCTCCAAGTCCCTGATCTAATCACACATGCACTGTCCCCTTGCTGTGCAAAGTGACACAGTCCCAGGGTCCAGGGATCAGGACGTGGACATTTTGGGGAACCATTATTCTGCCTATCGTACCCGAAGAGCCCGCTTATTCTTTTTTTACAGATAAGAAGTCTTCCGTAGCAGGGAAATTCTGTAAATGTATGTACTCGCTCTTCAGTTCTAATGCATACGTGACTCTTTCCAACCTTTCATCATTATTTAAAACGCTGTGATGAATGATCTGGTACCTAATATCCCTTTGCACACACGCGAGGAGGGGTGTTGGGTAGATTCCAGAAGTCAGATTACTGGGTCAAGAAATACATATGCATTTGTAGTTCTGGTGGAAAGGGTCAGCTTGCCCTGCAGTGGGAACCCTGGCCAGCGACCCCACGCCATCCCTGGGGTGCACGCGTCTCACCTGGGGACCGCCGCCAGCCCGGGAAGAGCGCAGCATGTGCCATCACTCTCTCCTCTGGTTTGGCAGGTCATGGGGAAACGTTCTTCCATCGGCCCTCGAGAGACGTCAAGGGCACAGCCTCAGTTTATTCCTCAGTGAAGTGTTTCATTCACCGGGAGGGCAGAGCTGGGAGGATCTGCTGCTTTCTGATGATTCCTCACTGGAAACAGTGTGAAACTTGAGGCCTGAACACAGCTGGTATGTCATCCATGCACTGGCGATCTCGTATTGGACGTTTCAAGTATGTGTCTGGCCAGAACTAGAAATCAGTCAATCTAGCCAGAGAATGCCGATTCCACATTTTGTGCTGCTCATTGAGGAGAAAACCAAATGCTCCAGTTAACAGAGGAGAAGACTGCCTGGGCCTCCAGACTCGACACAGAAGAGCCGGCTCTGGCCTCAAGCACATGCAGGCCACCCTCCCACGCGGTGGGCACCTTGCCCGTGGGAAAAGCTGAAAGATTCCCTCAACAGACTTGAATCTAAGTGCTAGGGTGAGCATTTAATTAGGAGCCCAAAGGTCTGCTTCCCAATGAGTAGAGAGAATTTTCTGGGCCTGGAGAATTTCAAGAGCTCATATGTTATTCAAGGTCATGACGAGTGGAAACAACCCACATGTCCAGCTAGGGCAGCATGGCCAACGACCGTCCCACGTGACCCTGCATCCCAGCCTTCAGGGACAGTCTGCTGTCGCTCCTGCAACGTCCTGGGCCTGAGCCCTGCAGACCAAGGCAGAGAGCTCGCAGGTCAGCTCTGAGGGCTGGAACAACCCCTGAGTCACTGCCCTCCTGCCTCTGACAGCATCTTCTCACCCCAACAGTGTGTTCCGGGGTCCTGCCTCAGTTTCTCTTTAGAGTCGTTCTGTGGTCAGGCAGGATAATTCTAGGAGCCCATGGTCCCCTGGCTCTTGTGAACCCCTGGTCCCCCCGTCCCTCTTTTGAGTTTTGTTTGTTAAAACGATTACTTTTCTTTCTAAACAAAGAACTTGGTTTAATCTCCAATCCACCACTTCGATGGTCCTGAACACGTAAGAGTCTCAATAAAATTTAATTTGTAACGAGAAAGTCTACACTGTGGTTTTCGTTTGTTTCTTTGTCCTACTATTCTGACAGCTAACACTATACTTTCAGGGATCATTTCTATAGTTTGTTACTATGTGGATGGCTAGTGGCCTGCTGGGGTTTCTACAAACAGAGAGCCCCGCGGTCAACCCACCCCCAGCGGGAGGACCGTCCTCCATGCGACAGTGCAGGGCAGGCTCTGGGCGGGGAGCGTTCCTCTGTGGGTCTGTGTCCAGGTGACTTGAGCTCGCTCTGCTTGGTAACCTAGAAAGTCCTCATCCTCACGCTGGGACCAGATGCCAACACGGCTGTGATTCTAAAACCCATGTAAGCAGGTAACAAGGTCGCATGGTGGCAGACAATTTGGTGTCATTCAGAAAATTCAGAATGTGTGCAACACAACACATGAAAACATACAAGCACATGTGCACGCACGCACACACACACACACACACATGCGGTGTGCACACGCATGCGTGAAACATCAGAATGAACGCACACCCTTACGATGGCACCGCGAGATCAAACTGGTTCTAAACCAGTGTGCTGAAAGCCTCGTCAATGAAGATTGAAAGCGTTCCTGGGACACCTGTGAGCACAGTCTCACTCGTACAGCGTGGAGGGGATGTAACTGGGCGTAGCCATTGGGCAAAGTCCATCTTCCATACACATTGACCCAGCTCCTGAAGTGTGTCTGTCGCTTACCCAAGGGCACAGAGGTACGCATGCTGGGTATTTATTGCAACACGTGTGTAAGAGCCAAATCTGAAAACAGCCCACATTTTTATCAGCAAAGGTTTAATTGCATAAATTATGGCACATCTGCACAACGGAGTAGGATGCAACTCCCCAAAGACTGAGGTTAACTTGTACACACTTACAGGAAAAATGTCGCAGATCTTCCTACTTCGTGTGGTAAGAAAGCACAATCGTTTTCCATTTTTGTGATAGTGCACACATGGTGGCAGGCATGATTCCAGGGGCTGGTGACGCGGGCGCTGCCCCCACAGGTGGGTACTCCCCTGGACACACGGACAATAAGCACAGACAGTGAGGGGCGCAGGGAGCCCCGTGAGCTGGGGTGGAAAGCTGTTGGCCCTGGGGCTGAAGAGCGAGGCTGGGGTTGCTAGGGAAATGGGGGTGACAGTTTTAGAGTTAACATCGCCCTCCTCCAACTTCCCACCTGAGAGAAGGACAGGCGGGACAGGAGGTGTGGGTTCCCTGCAGCCAGGAGAGGAGCAGGTCTCCTTTTTCTCTGTCCATCTGCCCACCCCCTCGTGGGTCATTAGCTGCGGGTTGGGGTCACAGGCCCAGGGCAAGCAGGGGCCAGCTCAGGGTGGCCACGGTGAAGGCATCTCTGAGGGGGAGCACCTGAGCAGAAATCCAAAAAAGTGTGGGAGGGAGAATGTGTTTGTCCAGGAAGAGAAATTCCAGGCCAAGGGAAAAAAGAATGAATGAATGAATGCATGCATGCATGAACCAATACGTGAATGAATGGAAGCCTTTCCCGACAAAAGAGAGCACCCACAAATTACTCTGTGGATGCTGCCGTGATGTTCTTCTGCATTCTGCATCCAGCCCCATCGTTCTCCCCATCTAGCTGTCAGTGAAGGTCCTGGTGTTTACCCCGCCCGCCCCACCAGGGGTCCTGGGTCCGGTGACCAGAGTCCTCAGCCTGCTGTTCTGCCCGTCTGAGGCTTCGCTGCTTGCACAGAGGGCAAGGATGGTGCACACACGTGCCTTTGAGGGGCTGCTCAAGTTCAGTGCTACTCTTGGAACGTGTGGGGGGGGGGGGGTCGCTGCAAGCATGGTAGTTTCCATGGTAGTTTCCAAATCAGAGGAGCACCTCTTTCCAGCTTATCTGGCTGGTCCCCCAGTGCTCCCTAATATGAGGCCAACCAGGGGAGGGGGGCAGTGCTCCAGGAGCTTTGCTTTGGAGGGAGGTCCTAGGAAATCCACCAGCTGTGGCAGCCCTAAGACGGCTTGCACCTGTCATTGCTGGTGACCCCAACCCATGGCACATGACCCAGCAGAGGACAGGCAGAGGGGCATCTGAGCAAGGAGACCTGCTCCTCTGCCTTCCTGCTTGAGCTGACGCCTTCTGTCCCCAGTGGGAAGAATCCACCCTCTCTGTCCTTCTCTGGGGAAAACCGGGGCAGGGAAGGGGGAGTGCTGATTGTGACCCGGACATTGAGCTTCTGCAAACATCAGTGCAAGTGACATGATGGGAAGAGCCCTGTGTTGGGCATTCACACTCCAGTGCTGCTGTTTCTGAGTTGGGCGCTCAGGGCAAATCTCTGAAGTTCTTTGATCATCAGCTTCCAGGGCACCGAGGCTTCTGATGGCTCACTCTGCCAATATCTGGGGCTTTTCTACTTCCTTTTAGTGTTTGTGATGTCTGTAGGGCTCACCTGAGGAGATGGGGTGGCAGGAGAAGCAGCTCAAGATCAGTGGTCTGCCTACTTAAATATCCATGTGTATGTTTACCAAAGTCAATAAAGAAATGTTAACCCTAGGGAAATTTCAGCTTGCAAGAAACAAAGTGACTTGTTTCCCTTACCTCTGTCCTGCAGCCCTGCTTCCAAATTCCTTTAAGAAATTCACCATGAGATTATGAAAAGGAGGACTTTTAAATTATTGCCCAAATCAGACTCTGTGGCTTCTTGAAGGATCTTCTGAAAACACGCTTTCGCTCTGGAGTGCTTCTTAGCGTAGCTGGAAGACTTCAGCACAGGGAAGGCGGCTGTCCTTGTCCCTTGGTCACAAGAACCAATGTCCGGTGGTGGTGGGATTGGACCCAGGTCTCCTCTAGTGATTAATCCATGTATACAACCCTATCCTATCCCTCCCCACTGGACTCTTTCCCCAGAGCTGCTGCCCCTGGAGGTTTGTTCAGAAACTCTTAGAAATCCACAGCTCAGACACATCACTTCAAAGTCTCTGGGGCTGAAGCTGTTTTCACAAGCACAGGAGAACATTCAGAGGGAGGAATTTCTCCTAAACATTACTGGCTGGGCTTCTATGCCAACAGATCTTTCCCCATATGGCAGCAAAGACTGCCACTGTGGTCTAGACCCTTCAGTTTATCCCAGGGCCAGGAAGGCTGTGGGCCATTATTCATCATCACTGTCATCATCACTGTCACCACCATTATCATTACCATCATCACCATCATCACTATCACCAGCATAATGATCAGCATCACCACTGTCTTCATCACTATCACCACCATCACCGTCATCACCATCATCACCACATCACCACATCAACACCATCATCACCATCACCACCATCATCACCATCATCACCATCATCACCACATCACCACCATCCCCATCATTGTTGCCATCATCATCACCGTCATCACTGTCATCACCATCACCACCATCACCATCACCATCATTATCGCCATCATCATCACCACCACCATCACCACCGTCATCACCACCATCACCACCATCATCATCACCATCACCGCCATCATCATCATCACCGTCATCACTGTCATCACCATGACCATCATCCCCATCATCGTTGCCATCATCATCATCACCACCATCACTATCAGCATCACCATCATCATCACCATCATCATCATCACCACCATCAATATCACCATCATCACCATCCCTAGCAGCATCATTAGCATCATCACCATCACCACCACCACCATCACTACCATCATCACCATCAACACTTCTCAGTCCTCTTTCCCAGTCACTTGGCCAGTTGTAATGAAGTGAGTGGGAGGGAAAATGGGACCTGCAGGGTTAATGCATCACTACATGTGGCCCTGGGCTCTGGGGGAACTTGTGCTATACACTGCATTGGTGTCATGGGGCTGTGCCAAATGGCCACACACCAGGGGAGCTTGAACCACAGAGGTGTCCTCTCTCACAGTCCAGAGGCATTAACTCTGAAATCGAGGTGTGCACAGGGCCACATTCCCTCTGAAGTCTCCAGGGAAGACCCTTCCTGCTGTCCCCAGCTCCTGGTGGCTCCAGCAGTCCTGGAGAACTTTGGCTTGAAATGTATCCCTGGAAGTCTGACTTCTGCCTCACATGGCCAGCTTCCCTCTGTGCCTGTGTGTGTCTTTTTGTAAGGACTCCAGTCCTGTTGGATTGAGGGCTGAGCCTGATGCAGTATGACCTCATTTTAATTTAACTGCTTACATCTGCAAAGACCCTATTTCCCATTAAGGTCCCATTGTGAGCTCCTGGGTGAACACAAGTTCTGTGGGACACTATTCAACCCAGCGCCCATGTGCTGGACTGGAGACAAGAGACAAATCCTAGACATGTTCACTCTGTGCAGCAGACAGGTGCCGAGCACCATATGGAGTGATACGCTCCACGTCGGGGGCTGCCGTCCACTCTGCCTACCTGGGACGGGCACTGCGACCCCAGCTCCAGTGCTCTCAGAGGGTGCAAGAGACGGAACTCACACTGAGTTGACGCAGGGGACAATGAGCCTTCCACCATGTGCCCCTCCCCAGGACTCCCTTCGGAGCGGCCCTTCCCTGCACGTCGGGTCTGAGTCAGGCCCGGGGAAAGTCCCTCTGGTCTTCCTCGCAGCTCGGCGGGCGTGGGTGCTGAGTCAGGCCCGCCCGTGGGGTGGTGACACGCACACGTACATCGTAAGTCACAGCTGGTGTCACACGCACGTGGACTCTGGCAGAGCTGCCGGGAGAGGAAGAGGAAGGAGACAGAGACGGGTGGACTTTGCTCACATCACCCAGGAGCTCTGCCAAAGCCCCCACCCCAGAATATTACCTGGAAACATTGACCAACATCACCTGGCCTGAGTCTGACAAAATCGCAAACACCCCTGCCTGCGACTGATGTAATGTGATGGCAGACACAATCTCACAGGGCTTGGGACTCAAAGTGGGGACACGGAGGGGCCAGGTAGATGGGCTGCGTCTTCAGTCGGCTGCGTCTTCAGTCGGCTCCAGCCTTCAGCGATTTTGAAGCTATCATTTCTTGAAAGAAGTTACTCGATTTCTCTAAGCCTCGTGTCCCTCTTCTGCAGAATGGGAATATTATCCTAACAGACAGGGCAGTGGAGAGAACTACGCAGGCTCAGCGGCAGGACCTTCATGCCTCAGGCCCTTCCGACCAGAGGCGACGAGTTCCCTGCATGGCCAGGTGTGTCCAGGCCCAGTCGTGCTCTGGTGCAGAGCCCTAACTCGGGGGTAGAACACCCACCATCCTCCTTTCTGCCCCCCACGATCTCACCGTTTGCCAAAAGTATCTTGTGTAATTTCTCTTTTTCATCTTTCTTGTGAAATGAGAGCCATGGCTGTTTGAGCTGACCTTCACAACCACATTTCCAGGCTCCTCAGAGAAAGAAAGCAGGCACTGAGCTAGGGATGTGTGGGGGCCCCGGGAGCCTGGGACTACGTGTGCAGAAGGAGCAGGCCCGGCCGGTCATGTTCCGCCCAAGGAGGCGGGGCAGTCCGTTGCTGGAGAAGCTCCTCCAGCTAAATGGTCAGCCCTTGCTCTCCCTGTGTCTCCAGCTATCAGCGACCCTCTGCTCTTCAGGGTCAGACCATGTGAAACTGAGCTTACGGTAAATCAACCTTTAGAATCCATCTTGATACTCGTAAAAGCCACGTGCAAAGGCAAGAAAAGAATCACACTGTTTTCTGGCTTTGCTGGCCCTTCCGGGGAGAGTGGGCAGCTTCTCAGCTTTCTCCTCAATCTGGCGTGAGGATCCTTCTCGTGCTTCCACACGGGGGGCCGCAGACCACAGCTCCGGCCCCACTGCCTGCTTTTATAAACAAAGTTTAATTGGAACACACCTGCTCACTCACTCGCATGTTGCCCATGGCTGCTTTTGCATCATAATAGCAAATCTGAGTAGCCATGATGGAGACCAGATGGTCTTCAGAGACGGTTCACTCTTGGTGTTGTACCGTCTATGAGTCTTGACAGTTTGTCTTATTTCTTCTTTAAAAATGTATTATTGGGTGCCTGGGTGGCTCAGTTGGTGAAGCATCTGCCTTTGACTCAGGTCATGATCCCAGGGTCCTGGGATTGAGTCCCACATCAGGCTCCCTGCTCAGCGGGGAGTCTGCTTCTCCCTCTGCCTCTGCCACTCCCCCTGCTCGTGCTCTCTCTCTCTGTCAAATAAATAAATAAAATCTTTTAAAAACATATTACTACTTTTCTTAATTACAAAAGCAATTGCAGGCTTCACGCCAAGTTGGAACAATACAGACCATACGAGGGAAGCAGTGGGAGGTCCCCCGGCCGCCATCTTGCTTTCCCAGGGCAATGTGAACACAGCTAATGTGCCTCCTGGGTTGTTTCCGTGTGCACAACTCTTGCACTCGTGCCATTCTGGGTTTTCTAAACATAGTGCTGTCCTAGACATGCTGCCTTGAAACGCTTTCCCCACTTAACAATAATCCCTGGGCATCTTCCCGGATTTCTAATGGCTGCTGGATATTTTATTGGATTTAGACGATCTCTAGAGCTGTGTGCTTATGATCAACACTGGAATGAATGTTCTCATCCATTTATCTTGAAGCACTTTGGGTAGCATTTCTATAGAAGAGTTTCCAGGAATGAGACTGTCCAGCCAGGGAGCGTGAGCACATTTATCTTTGCGAGAAATAGAACAAAATGCCATCCAGAAAGTCTGAGGCATTTACATGTCATTCTTCCACATGCAGAGTGGAGACCAGGAGTCAAGATATGAATCTCAGGGCGCTAGGAGCACAAGAGAGGGGATTCACAGGGTCTGGAGGAGTAAAGGGGTAGGGGTTGGTCATCCAGATAAGAACTTGCCCAAGCAACGACTGAGCCCTTTATGGACCCTGAGATCATAGGCTGCTCCCTACAAATTGCATCAAGCATATGCCTTCTTGGGGGGAAACAATCTGGTAGCTAGGGCTGGAAATTGGGTGTAAAGTTCACCCTCCTTAGGGTGAAGAGAAGGCATTGAGCAAGGGGCACCCTCAAGGGCATTCACAAGGCCAGGCACAGCCTTGGCAGAGGACGCCATCCAGAGCAGACAGGTCCTCACCCTGGTAGCCGTCCTGGGTGCCCGGAGTGGAGGAAAGGGAAGAGGGAGAGAGAAAAAGTGAAGGGAGGGTGAGAGGAAAGAAGAAAGGGCAAAAGGAGAAATGCATTGGCCTTCATCTAGGCCCCCTTAGACAAGGATAGCATGGAAGGATAGACTGTTCACAGCCATCTATTCGTAATAGAGCAAAACTTTAAGTCACCCAGAAATGCATTACTAGAACAGATACGCTGTTCATTGATGCGGCGGAATACTCTAGAGCCGTGAAAAGGGACAGAGTATGCTACACATAACACCATGGAGAGATGGGGGGGCACAGGGGCGATTCTGGGGGCTAGCAAATCCCTAGCTGCTTATGTCCCTCCCCCACCCTGAGCTCCCACCACCGCCCGACCCTTTCCTCCTTTCTACCACCCATCTTTAGTGGTGACAACTTCCTGGTCATAATTGCCACGTAAGGACAGCTCCCTGAGTAGCAGGTGTTTCTTTCCGAAGGCACCGTGGGTGGATTCCTGCAGAAGCCGCTGCGGGAGGGTCACATTGTCTTCACTGTACTTTGTGATCTTTCGTGGAGCCCTGCTTTTTTTGTTTTTTCATAGTCTTCTATGTATGTCATGTTTCACAATAAAAAAGTTTCTCCAGCTTTAAATATCTGAAAGCCACTGGGTTATTCCCACTCATTATGCCATGTCTATAGTATATGAAATGTATCGTATACCCGCATATTATGCGTGTGTGTGTGTAGACATGGAGAGAGAGACAGGGATATACACTGATAAAGACCTACATAGAGAACGTCCCTATTTATATAGTCCATACTTTATACAACAATGAAAAGAAACAACCGGATGGAGAAATGCCCCCCACCCATGGGAAGGCCGCGGACCGGTGGGTGGCCCTCCGAGCTGTGTCAGGCTGTCTCCCTGCTTCCTGGCCCCCATGAATCAGTTTTGCAGCCACTGAGCCTGACAAGCACAGCCATGACTTACGGCTAATCTTCCTGAGAAGCCGGCTCACCAGCCATTCATCTTTAAAACCCTCGGGTGACTCATAGCTCAGCCCAGGCCTCCTGAGAACGTCATGAAGCAACGTGTTTGCTCCCTTCGCAGACCATCTAAGAAAGGATGAGCGAGCCAGGCTTGCTATGATTAAAAAGAAAAAAACAAACTTCTCTGTCGTGCACGGCTCCTGGCGAAGCCAAAGCACAAAGGGCTGGAGGCCGTGTGGACACGATCTGAGCCGTGCCCTGCTAGGGGTTGGCACTGCTGTGTAGACATTAGCAAAAATCAGGCTGATCACCATTTACGACCGCAGTTTGAGGGTCAAAATTATCAACCCCAGTCGCTAGCCACACGGTGAGTTGTTGACTGTCTAAATCACTTCCCCCAAGAGCTGGGATTTTATTCCATTTTTATAGATCCATCCCTCCCTCCCCTAAAAAGGTGGTCGATTCCCCAGGCTGCTGGGGTGAAACAAAACACCACAAACGGGGAGCTTAAAGGAGAGAAATGTGTGTCCCCAGTTCTGGGTGCCAGAAGTCTGAGATCCAGGCGTCCTCAGAGTTGCTTCCTCCCGGTGGCTCTGGGTGACTGAGCCCCGGGCTTCTCCCAGCTTCTGGCATGTGCTGGCAGTTGGTCCCTGGCCCTCCTTGGCCTGTCGTGTGTCACCCGATCCCCGCCTTTGCCCTCACACAGCCTTCTCCCCATGCATCTGCGCCCACGTTTCCCTCTTCCCATAGGGATGCTGGGCATTGGACTTAGGGCGACTCTAACCCCCCTCGAGGTTTTGTAGGACTGAAGTTTATACACACTGGGGGCGCTTCTCTAAGAAAAAGGCTACAAAATTATTGAATCAGAATTAGGTGCAAACGTGAATTCGTATTTAGAATGCAAACGAATAACAAGCAATTACTCTGGCTGTGGACATTCGGACGCCTTCCCACTGGAATCTCTTTAGGCAATTTGCAGAAGTGCCTAGCTAGAATGTGTGGTGTCCCCCAAATGGGGGGGGGCGATGATCTGGTGGGAGCCAGGGGCGCAGGCAGTGAAAGGAATCACTCAAGGCAGAATAAAGGCGACAGTTTGTTGACTACACCACAAGGGGGCGGGGGCGGGCCCGCAGAGGAGAGACTGTCATGCGGCAGCAGGTGGGGGCTGTGTTTAAAGGGGGAAGGTGAGGAGCTATGAGAACATAGGGAACTTTCCCTTTTTTGGTAACTCTGCCTGGTTGTAAGTAGCCCATTGGTCAGTTAGGGCTTATGGATATTTTGAGGTGCGTCTCCTGCTGGGCTTGTCTGTATTCAGCCAGGGGGTCATTGTGGGCCCCTTAGACTTGATCAAGTTTCCATTGCTCAAGCCTGTTGTCTAAAAGCAGCCTTTACAGAATGCATCCTGGTCTTCCCTCCCTGTCTACAACTCTCTATGGCTCCCAGAAGCCCTGCATACTCCCAGGGGCGGTGCAGATGAGGGCCCTGGGGCTCAACCTCATTTGATTCCAGCTAAAACCGCTCCACCTACAAAAAGATGCTTTTAGGCCAGGTGGACAGGAGACGGGATGGGGAAGGTGTGGGTATCAGAGTCTCAACAGGAGGGAAGGAGTAGAACCCTGGCACTGACTGTAGTTGGAGGTCACCTGGCTTGGGACCCTGGCCCAGCTGGACAGTGGTCACCATGCTCCCCTTTCACCTCTCAGCCTTCTGCTCCCTGCGCTCCCCACAGAGGACCAACAACCAGAAGGGGGGGGGGTCCCTCCAACAGGAACATGCAATTATGCCCCCTTCTCCCCAGCTCTGAGAGCTGGTAAAGTCAGGCCACAGCTTGAAAGGCATGTTCTCAGTGCTCCAGTTTTATGTCTCTTGTAAGATGGAAACGTAATCACAGCCCTCTGCTATGATTCAGCCAGAAAAAAGATGCCAGTATAAGGACAGGTGTAATGGGGCCACCTGGAGCCCATCAAAAGGGCAGAGCCAGGCCCCAGGTTAGACTCTCCCAAGGACCGCAAAGCTGGCTGGGGCCAATTGGCTTGATTGGGGGGAAGGGTGAAGCAGAGCTTCCCCTTTGTCCCTTGGTTATTCCTCTCCCCAGCTCTGCACCGCCCCTGTCTGTCCACACCCTAGGACTCCTGGTGGTGCAGGGCTGGCCCAAGAGTCCTGGGTGGCCTGCCTGTGTAGGGCACCAAGGGTGACTCCCCCCTACGCACCACACATTTAAGCTTGGTCCTTTCAAGCACGCTATTGACCAGCTTGCTACAATGGGGGCCTTGGCAGGATCCCAAATCTCGTCCTTATATCCCAGAATCCTGTTCATTTTCCTATCCACCCATCCATCCATCTACTATCATCCATCCATCCACCCATCCATCCATCCACTAAGCTTTCATCATTCATCATTCATCCCCCATTACCACCATCCATTCATCATCCATCCACTTTTCATCATTCATCCACTATCTGTCTGTCTATCTATCTATTCATTATCCACTATCCGTCGTCCATCCATCTCCTAGAAAAGTCTCGAGCGCCTGCTAGTATGCCAGGAGCTGTGCTTGCCCTTGGAGTTACAAAGGTTTTGAGAACAGAGTCCTGCTGCCATGGAGCCTTGGGTACTGAGGAAGCAGAGAGCGCATGTGGGACAGGTGTCATTTGCCATCATAGGGCACAGGCGGTGTCGCAAGCAGGGCGCAGCTGGTGCCTTGCCCCCTCCACCTTCATTCCCCGGCTCTTAGTCCTGCTTCTCAGTAGCTCCGCATTCAAAGTGGGGCAGCCCCTCCCTCCTCCAAAGCCTGGGAACCTGCAGGAGGAGGACTCCTTGCCCCGGGCAACGGCGATTAGCAGCCTCACCCCTGCCAGTCTGCACAGGACTTCCCCTGAGGCCACAGCAGCTCCGGAATGCTCTGCATTTTTCTCATTTCAATAAAGGTACAAAGGGTACTTCGGGAGCAAGGCGGCCAAGAAATCACGCCCTTTCAGGTACATTCTTGGCAGCCCTGCAAGAGATTGCTTTTTTGAGGGAGGGGGCTGCTTTATTTGACAACTCACCGCATTGACTCAAGCCTGAGGCACGCCACCCCGCCCGCCCACCTCCTGACCCGAAGACCCCTGGGCCCTGCAGAACAGACGCAGCGAGGGCTGAGAAGGGCAGGCTGGGGGAAGGGAAGCCCACCACCACCACCTCCACGGCAGAGGACCAGCGAGGACGCCCCCAGTAGTGAGCCATGCAGGGGTGGGGGAGGCAGACGACCCCACAGTTCTTCCGGGGCACTGCACGGCCTCCTGTGGTTTTCTTCTGCCCAAGGAGCAAGCGAGGCTTCCAGATCCTGAGATTCACCCCTTCCCAGTACAGCCTTGACCCCTGCGGGGACTCAGACAAGGTCACCGCTCCGCCTAGAAGCAAGGCTGGCGGCCCCTGGGAGCTCACGGTGTGTTGTGAGACCTCTTGTGAATGCACAGCTGGACTCCCTGGGAGCTGGGGCGCAGCACACCTCACACCTCGCCAGGCCGGCGGCGACAACAGAGGGATGTGGCCCCGGGTGCGAGCGTTCCGCCCCATGAGAGCTGCCTGTGACCTTGGGCCCTCGCCCCCCTTCTCCGGGTCTCACCGTCCCACCTCGGAGCTGTGCTGAAGGTAATAACAGCATCTCCCTCCATGGCCTGCGTGCGGCTTCCCTGCGTCAGTACAAGTCTTTGAGCTCCCGGGAGAAAGGCGCCAAGGAGCCACAAGGTGTTATTAGAAGTAATTGGGCCTGCGGTTGGGTAAACCTTCAAAGCTGCCAGACTCAGTTTACTTCACCTAGTTTCTCTCCCCCCTCCCAGTCTCTTCAGTCTCTCCACCTGGCTATTGCTCCCCCTTCTCACCCCTACAATCCCTTTCTCTTTCTTGTCTCGCCTGCAACTTACGCTTACACTTTCCTTCCTGGCTTAGCAGTCTCCACAAGGAGTGTTCTGCCTCTAAAGTGATGGAAACCAGACAAGAAGAACCGGAAAGGTCCCTTGGGAGTATTGACTCCAAACCTCAAGCCAGAGAAATAAAGGTTGTTCATCTATCTATCCACCTTCCACCCATCTATTCACCCATTCATCCATCCATCCATCCATCCATCCACCCCTGTATCTACTCACCCATCCATCCACCCATCCACCCACCCACCAATCCTTTCACTCATCCATCCATCCATCCAACCACTTATCCGTTCATCCAGCCAGCCAGCCAGCCAGACATTTATCTAACCACCCATCCTTTCACCCTTCCACCTACCCATCCATTCACTCATCTATCCATCTATCCCTCCAAGCCCCCACCCAGTGCTGACTTTTTGAGGCCCATGTTAAGTCCTGGGGTCCTTCAGATGAACTCGGACCTACCTCCAGTTCCCAGCCAGAGCAGAGCACAGGACTCACCTGGTAAAATAGAAGTGGGACAGAGCCCTGGCTTCTCACAGGGAGCCCCGTCCTGCCCACCCATCTCCAAGAGGACTTTCTCCGTCTCCATCACTTTGGTCTACACTCCATTTGCTCCTCTGCAGGGCTGAGGGTGTTGGGCACAAGGACATGACCCCAAGGCCCCTCTCTGCACCCCCCTGATTTTTGCCTAGTCTGTGCTGGGGAGACCGTGGTGCAGACAGGCGTGTGTGGGCCCTGGAGGAAGAATCCAGAACTAGGGTCATAAAGGGAGGTCTAGCCAGCAGAGCAGGTGCAGAGGATCTGGAAGGCCTGCTGTTGCCCTGCCTGCTGCATGCTGTGGGCTCTGAGGGACTCTCTGAGCTCGGAGGGTGGGCCAGGGAACCCCAGCTTCTGACTTCCCAGGAGCTTGTTCAGCGAATACACGAAACCGGGCCCAGGCCTTTTGAATGAGGATCCGAGAGAGCCCAGGCATCTGTGTGTGAACAAATTCTCCAGGGTTCCTTGTGCACGGTGTTTGAGAACTGCAGCTCCAGAAGTCGGGTGTGTGCTTGACACTCTCCTGGGAAGTCCCGAACCCCCTGAACCCATCGGGGCTGAGCATGGTCTGCACGACAGAGATCTGTGGGCTGTGAGGGGGCCCTTCATCCTGCAGGGTGTGGGCTTTCCTCTTCTTGCTCTCAATCCTGAACCCCAGTCCACAAGCCAGGGTGATAGAGAATACTTGGGTTTGCAAAGGATAGGGAGTTGGCCTCTTCCGTCACTCAGGACGAGGCCCAGGGTTTGGGACCTGGTCAGCCCCATGTAAAATCAGGGTGAGCTCAGCCCACCTTCAATGCTCCTTCCCTTCCTCTGGCCCTTCCCTGCTTTTCATCTGCCTCCCTGGGTCTCAGCTCCCCTGCTCCTGCCTTGCTCGTTAGACAAGAGGATCTACGGAACAGGGACTTTAAATTACGGGGTTATGCCGGGCAACCTGCCAGCTGGTTTACAGAACAACCTGTGAGGTCAGCCTTCTTTCCTTTCCCTTCCTTTCCTTCCTTCCTTTCTCCCCCAGATATTTCCTTGCTGTGTGCCGACAGTGCCCCGAGAAAGCCTGCCCTTCACAGAACTCACTCTCACAGGGGAGACTGACACACATGGACAGGCAGGGAATCTGTAATATGTCAGATGGAGAAAGTCCTTTGGAAAAGAAGAAGGTGGAGAGGGAGAGGGACTCTTGGGGAGAATCACACTTTTAAACTGGATGTTCTGGTGAGATTTGAGCAGAGACCTGAAGAGGTGAGGGAGGACCCCAAGCAGCTGGTGGGGAAAGGCAAATTCTGGCTGGAGAGCAGCAGGTGCAAAGGTCCTGAGGCAGGATCACACGGAGCATGACTGAGAAACAGTGAAAAGGCCAGTGTTGTTGGAGGGCAGTGGTGGCCGGGAACAGCAGCAGGAGCTGAGAGGCCACAGAGGGAGACAATCACGCAAAGCCTCCTCAGAGCTGCAAACAGCAGCCATTCTATCTTCTCAGGAGTCTGCAGTCTGAGCTGAGCTCAGCAGACGACTCCTCGGTGGGTCTGAGGGGGTCCCTGGTGTGGCTGCCCTGGTCCAGCTGTGTGGAGAGGCTTCTCTCTGCAGGTGGTCCCGGGGCCTCTCTCCCTCCCGTGGCCTTTCCGGGAGTTTGTCTGTATAACTGTCAGGTAGAGCCGCTGACTTTCGTATGCGGTGGCCCAGGGGTCTCACAGGTGCAAACATGGAGTCCGCCAGGTCTTCTTAAGGCTTCATCAGGCCAGCAAATGCCACTATGGCCACCATCTGTTGATTGAAGTGAGTCACGGAGCCAGCCAGATTCAAGAGGAGGGGACTGTGCAAGTGATTGAACGCTGGGTGGTGTGGCTCCCCGGGGGGCCGCATGGAACAGACGACCATGCACGGGAACGCATCACGGAGCGAGGACCAGCAGCAGCAACACACGGGGACCTGGCAGAGATGTGCTGTGTCTGGCCGACCCAGACCGACTGCGCCAGGATCTCCGGGAGCGGCCCTCTGGAACCACGCACGTGCCTGCTCTCCACCAGACTCGGGGGCTCGCTGAGCCCACCGGGTGAGGACAATGCGTCTATGGCTGCATAATCTGTGGAAAGAGGGTTGGCGATTGCTCTGTGTGAAGACAGAAGCCACTGGGGAGCTCTGGGCAGGCAGAGAATGGAGACTCCAGAATCACTTCTACCAAGGGGAGGGCACACGGTGGGGGGCAGGGGGGCTGTTACAATGAGTGTCTGCAGGAGGTCGGGGGGGGGGGATGGACCAGAGTGGGGTGAGGACGGCCCAAGGTGCAAACGCGGAGCCGGCAGGGGCCGCCCCACTTTGGGTGCGCGGTGTGAGCGAGACGCTGGATGTTAGCTGCTACTGTCCCCGGTTACAGAAGAGAAATCCAGACCGGGTAAGCTAAGCCTAGCTGAGGTCACACGGCCACAGAGGATGAGCCAGACACAGACTCAGTTGGGTGACACGGAGGCCCCCAGGTCCTGGGGCCAGGAAGCAGCTCCCTGATGACCTCACTCACCCCCAGGATGTGCCCACAAGGGGAAAGCAACAGTTAACCCAAAAGGAATGATCTGGCAAAGAAGTGCCTGGGCTGGGGGGGAGGCCCTTCAAACACCCTGCCCGAAAATGCAGTTTTTATCCCCTTTCCCTCGCACACAAGTCATTGCTTGCAAGGAGCAACTCCAGAGCAACCACAGACGGGAGGTCCCCCTGCGTGGCAGGGCCCTGCAGCCCTCCCGAGCCAGGTCTTTGCACTCCCCCTGGGCAAGGCCAGGCTCATGGTGGGGGAGGGTGCTTCTCTGGGGGAAACCCCTCACTGCGGGGGTGCCAACGTCTGGGGTAACAGAGCAAGACAGACTTTCACTGGATCTGTCTTTTCAGCCAAGGTAACGAAGGTGCAGGAGAGACGCATCCCCTCCTTGCTTGGTGGGGGCGGGGGGGGGGGGGAGCCAGAGGAAACCGCCGAAGGCGAGGGTTTCAGGCGCCTCTCGCAGTTCAGTCCAAGGTCTGGAGAACATCCAAGTCTTACTGGAAACCCAGGTAAACGGATGCATCTCTTGTCCTGATGCTCAGTTAGGCTCAGCGGGAACACAATGTCCCCGTTCCTTGCCTCCCTGGGAGTCTCTGTCCTTCACACACCACGAGCTGCCTTTGCTCATCGCAGCCGTGTTTGCCGCTGTCTTTTCCTTCAATACCAACAAAGACCCCAAGTTCGAACACTCGAATGCAGGAAGAAATAGCTCAGGAATAAACACCCAAGCGAGTCACTTGCTGGCAAACTTTCCTGAGTTTTAATGAGCTCATCAGCTTTACCCCTAGAAAGGACATTCCCACGACTCATTCTTGGCCTGGGTGCAGAACAGAGAGGTACTAACGCTCCTCTAGGGTGCCAGACCTTCATGTCGGATGACGCATCAGAACCAGGCAGATTCGGAGAAAATGTCTGTTATCTCACAGAACGGTCTTACAGGAATTACGCCAGGAAGCCCTATTTTCCACCCCAAACGGCAGGGCAACTATCCAATGCCCATGGAATTCCCTCGGATGACAGGTGATGCGGTCAAGAGGCGGTGGGAAGGGCGCGAGGAGGGTGCACCCTTGGATGACCCGTCCTGTGGGCTGAGGTCTGAACGCCAGGGGCAGAGGAAAACCATCAGGGAGGCGTTGGGTATCCTTGACAGGTGCTTTTTATGGCAAGAAAGACCACTGGTGGTTTTTTTAAATTTTAGATTAATCTAAAATGTATTGTTTCACATTTTAACATCCTGTTTTCCTTAGGTTTTGAAGTTCAATCTACAAATCCATCATTTTACTCTAAATTCAGGAAATTTTTAAGATCACTTCCAGGGGGCTTAATCTGGTCAATATTTGAACAACTCAGTTTGAACTCGTGAATACCCTAATGTGTCAATCATATTTACAGACGTAATAAATCGGAGTCCCTTAAACATTTTAAACTGCATCGTAAATGCATTTTTTTTTTACATTACTTCTAATGGCTCCAAGAATCTAAAGCTCCCAGGTACTGAGGTCACTAGATCTAAAAAATGGAGTTTGAACGGGGTGAATATCGGTCCTTGACTGTCCCGATATCGTGTATAGATTTAGCAAAATGTTCTTTTTCTTTTCCAATGAAATCACACATCTAAAACCAATTAGTAAGTGACACAGTTTAAGCCCAAATCCCAAGGCTGATCTGACGGTTGCTATAACGCGCCAAGTCCTCTTAATATTCCAAACACTTTAAATACCAAGCATGCCCAGTATTTTTGTTGTGAACTTAATCCTCCAAAATGAAAATGTGTGGTTGATTCACTCCATCAGTTCCATATTTAATTCCAAGCCTTCCTCGTATTAAAAAAAAAAAAAAACCGAAATAAAAAAATAACTACCTTCCTGGGCAGACTGAAGTTCAAAGTTGATTATTAACTGCAGACTTTCAACTTGGACTCCAGGTCTGATTTTCCGGATTCATAGGCAGCCACACTGAGTCATACCAAGGCACCCAGCGCCTGGGGAACGGAGACCCACTTCTGTCCGGATGGAGTGCGCACCTCCCCTGAGCCAGTGCCGAGCACCCCTCTCCCTTCTCTTCCTCCTGTAGGCATACAGCCATGCAGAGCAAAGACGCCGTTGCTCCCACCCCACCCTGCGACTAAGGTCTGGCCATGGATGTCTGTGGCAGGCCATGATGTGTGTGGGTATTCAAATGGTCTCCCCTCTGATCCACACAGTCTTGTAGCTTCGTCCGGCTGAACGTTAACAACACCAAAGTCATGTCGTCAACGTGAGCAGTGGGTAAAAATTGAAGGTAAAATGATGCAAACATAGGGTGATGTCTCCATGGATATTTGAGGTCAAGAGATGGGGAACAGCCTCCAACATCTAGCAAGCAATGGTAGAAGAGCAGATAAGCATTTGTCCTTCCAGATGACAAAAAGCTGAGCTCCAGGGAAGAAAGAAGGAATCAGAAAATTGACCCCGGTGTCAAGGAGAAAGACCCCAAGTGCCAGGGCTTCCCTGTCTCTCCCTCAACCAGAGTCTTTCCCAGACACAAGTGGAAAGGGACCCATGATGTTGCAAGACCAACGTGTATTGTGGTACCTGAACTCCTCATACATGGGATCTTCGTTGTTATGTAATCCCATATCGAATTCAGCCAAAGTATTACTGTTTTTTCCTAAAATTCCTTTATTTTGCCGAAGCTCCAAGTTAAGCAACTCATTCAGAAATTATTAAAATAAAACCATTTATGATAAAAAAAAGTTATAAAGAATTGAAAACCACCACGATTAGACACTAATTAAATAAATTATGGTAAATTCATATAATAAAATAGTATGTAGCCATCAAAAATGATGCAAAAGAATATTTATTTATTTTTTTCTTCCAAATTTTTATTTAAATTCTAGTTATTTAAAAAAAGTGACGCAGAGGGGCGCCTGGGTGGCGCAGCGGTTAAAGCGTCTGCCTTCGGCTCAGGGCGTGATCCTGGAGTTCCGGGATCGAGCCCCACATCAGGCTCCTCTGCTATGAGCCTGCTTCTTCCTCTCCCACTCCCCCTGCTTGTGTTCCCTCTCTCACTGGCTGTCTCTATCTCTGTCAAATAAATAAATAAAATCTTTAAAAAAAAAAAAAAGTGACGCAGAAGAATATTTAATACAGAAAGATTTTCATGGTCTGTGAAGAAAGCTTTATATAATATACAGCACGATCTAAATTTTCTATAAACACTTATTTGTAGTTTTTAAAAGCTAAATTTTGTTTTGTTTTGTTAGTTTTTTCATTTTTTTAATTTAAATTCAATTAATTAACAAATAGTATATTATTACTTTCAGAGGTAGAGGTCAGTGATTCATCAGTCTTAGGTAACAGCCAGTGCTCATCACATCATGTGCCCTCCTTAATGCCCATCCCCCACCCCCTCCCCTCCAGCAACCCTCACTTTGTTTCCTAAAGTTAAGAGTCTCTTATGGTTTGTCTCCCTCTCTGATTTCATCTTGTTTTATTTTTTCCTCCCTTCCCCTATGCTTCTCTGTTTTGTTTCTTAAATTTCATATGTGAGTGAAATCATATGATAATTGTCTTCCTCTGATTGACTTACTTCACTTAGCGTAATATCTTCTAGTTCCATCCGCGTCATTGCAAATGGCAAGATTTCATTTTTTCTTGGCTGAGTAATATTCCATTGTTTGTATAAACCACACCTTCTTTATCCGTTCATTTGTTGATGAACATCTGGGTTCTTTCCACAGGTTGGCTATTGTGGTCATTGCTGCTATAAACATTGGGGTGCACATGCATCTTCAGATCATGACATTTGTATCTTCAGGGTAAATACCCAGTAGTGCAATTCCTGGGTCTTAGGGTAGCTCTATTTTCAACTTTTTGAGGAACCTCCATACTATTTTCCAGAGCTGGACTGCACCAGCTTGCAGTCCCACCAACAGTGCACGAGGGCTCCCCTTTCTCCACATCCTCACAAGCATCTGTCATTTTCTGACTTGTTAATTTTAGCCATTCTGACTGGTGTGAGGTGGTGTCTCATTGTAGTTTTGATTTGCATTTCCCTGATGATGAGTGATGTTGAGCATTTTTTCATGTGTCTGTTGGCCATCTAGATGTCCTCTTTGGAGAAATGTCTGTTCATGTCTTCTGCCCATTTCTTCATTGTATTATTTGTTCTTTGGGTGTTGAATTTGTTAAGTTCTTTACAGATTTTGGATACTAGCCCTTTCTCTGATAAGACATTTGCAAATATTTTCTCCCATTCTGTCGGTTGTCTTTTGGTTTTGTTGACTGTTTCCTTTGCCGTGGAAAACTTTTTATCTTGCTGAAGTCCCAATAGTTCATTTTCGCCTTTGTTTCCCTTGCCTTTGGAGACGTGTCTAGCAAGAAGTTGCTGTGGCTGAGGTCGAAGAGATTGCTGCCTGTGTTCTCCTCTAGGATTTTGATGGATTCCTGTCTCACATTTAGGTCTTTCATCCATTTTGAGTTTATCGTTGTGCATGGTGTAAGGAAATGGTCCAGTCTCATTCTACTACATGTGGCTGTCCAACTTTCCCAGCACCACTTATTGAAGAGACTGTCTTTTTTCCATTGGATATTCTTTCCTGCTTTGTCAAAGATTAGTTGACCATAGAGTTGAATGTTCATTTCTGGGTTCTCTATTCTGCTCCATTGATCTGTGTCTGTTTTTGTGCCAATACCATACCGTCTTGATGATTACAGCTTTGTAATGGACCTTGAAGTCCAGAATTGTGATGCCCCAGCTTTGGTTCTCTTTTTCAAACTTCCTTTGGCTATTCCAGGTTTTCTCTGGTTCTATACAAATGTTAGGACTATTTGTTCCAGCTCTGTGGAAAAAGTTGGTGGTATTTTGATAGGGATTGCATTGAATGTATAGATTGCTCTAGGTAGCATAGACATTTTAACAATACGTGTTCTTCCAATCCATAAGCATGAAACATTTTTCCCATTTCTTTGTGTGTTCCTTAATTTCTTTCATGAGTGTTCTTTAGTTTTCAGAGTACTGATCCTTTGCCTCTTTGGTTAGGTCTGTTCCTAGGAATCTTACGGTTTTTGGTGCAATTATTAGTGGGATCGACTCCTTAATTTCTCTTTCTTCTGTCTCATTGTTATTGTATAAAAATGCAACTGATTTCTGTGCATTGATTTTATGTCTTGCCATCTTGCTGAATTCCTGTATGAGTTCTAGAAGTTTTGGGGTGGAGTCTTTGGGTTTTCCACATAGAATATCAATCATGTCATCTGCAAGGAATGAGAGTTTGATTTCTTTGCTGATTTGGATGCCTTTTATTTCTTTTCTGATGGCTGAGGCTAGGACTTCTAGTACTATGTTGAATAGCAGTGGTGAGAGTGGACCTCCTTGCTGTGTTCCTGACCTTAGGGGAAAAGTTCTCAGGTTTTCCCCTTTGAGAATGATATTTGCTGTAGGCTTTCTGTATATGGTTAAAAGCTAAATTTTAAGCAATAATAACAAAAAAGACTCACCAATAAAGATTAATTTTAAAAAATCATTTTTAAAAAAACCTTGCTTGAATTGAGGTTCACCCACTAATTTCCCTTGGACACAGTCTCAACAGAGTCTGTTAGAAACCAGTGGAACCCAGAGAGCTTTGTTCAGCTGGAGAATGAGATCTCACAGCCACACATGGGGTATGCGGCTTAAGGCTCCTGATGATGGAACTTACAAGAAGCATGGAGTTTCAACCACCCAGCTCTTGCAGGATGAAAGAAAGTCTGGTATGGATTCAGGAGACCTGGATATTTGCCCTTGACTCAGCCTTTAGGTATGCATTTGACCTTGAGCACGGCCCTCCATGTCAGTTAATAAAATGGGATGAGGCGGCTCTCCTCCCCACTCACTGGGCCTCTCTGCAGGCGGAAGGATGAGTGGTAAGTGAGCACAGCCAGCAGGCATCAGGGACCCCTGAGGGAAGCTTTTCGTAGCCCCTTGGGGATGAGAGATCGGGGTTTCACTTCTGGGAACATTTGGTTTGGGGCTTTTTGTTTGTTTTAATTGAAGTATAGTTGCCATACAATATTATATAGTTTCAGATGTACAACATAGTGATTCTCTATATATGTCCTCTTTCTCTCTATATATATTCCACGCCTTCCCTATCCACTTATCCATGGAGGAACACTTGGGCTGCTTGCATATCTTGGCTATTATAAATAATGCCGCAATGAACACGAGAGTGCCATGTATTTTTGAATTAATGTTTTTCTAGATACCCAGCAGTAGAATTGCTGGATCCCATGGTATTTCTAGTTTTAAGTTTTTGAGGACCCTCCATACTGTTTTCTGCAGTGGCTGCACCGGCTTGCATTCCCACCCACAGTGCACGAGGGCTCCCCTTTCTCCACATCCTCGCCAACACCTGCTAGTTCTCGTCCTTTTACTACAGGCCCTTCTGACGGGCGTGAGGTGATTGTGGTTTAGATTTGCCTTTCCCTGAGATCAGTGACGTGTTTTCATGTGTCTGTTGGCCACTGTCTGTCTTCTTTGGAAAACTGTCTACTCGGGTGTCTGTCCATTTTTTAATTAATTTGTTCATGGAACATTTTGGACCCATTCTGCACTCCTCATACTTCCGTGTTGCCTTGTGAGAAAAAAAAAAGAAATCTGTTTTTATTATGTTTTCTAAGACCTGTTTATCACATTGAAGCCAAGCAGGAAGGCTGGTAACTCCATCTAAGCCTCATTAATTGACTTTGAATCATGCCCCCAGCCCGGCTCTATGTTACCCCCCAGTGAGGTTTGGCCTGAGTTCTTCCCATGCTGCGGCTCCGTTTGGCTCACACGGCCCGGGGGGTGTGTCTGCGCCTTCCCCACGGGGCGAGCGCCAGCGAGCAGGTGGACGGGAAGTATTATGAGCGCACGCCCCCACGGTAGGGGCCACACACAAACACAGCTTCCTCTGCTCCCTTCCCTGTGCTCCCAGCGCTGACAGCGCCTACCACCTGCCCCCAGGCGTGCGTGCCCAGGCCCAGGCTGGGTTTAACACTCTGCTATCCACCTCTTGGAGTTCTTAATATGTTTTGAACAAGGAACACCGCATTTTTATTTTGCACCGTGCTCTGCAAAGTCTGCAGCCAGTCTCACCCTCTACCCCCTTCAGCCTGGCTCCCTGTGCGTTAATTTTGTCATAAATTCTTCAAGGGTGAGGTGTGTCAAAGGGAAACAGCCTTGGAGAAGCTGAAGGAGGGAAGAGGGGAACAATGGAACAGGTGGAGGAACAGGTCTGGGGCGCGTAGAGGGCGTCTCCCTTCACCCCGGCATCCTGCCTTCCAAGCTCCAGAAAGGGACGGGGAGCTGTATTCTACGCAGCAAAACACAAAGGAGAACCTGCTGTCTGCTCGTCCGATTCATCCCTCGATGGGCGGCCATATTTCTGAAACACAAGGGATAAACATGGTCATTCCATGCTGACTTCAAAATACTTTCCCACAATGTCAAGCTCTCTTCCCCTCTCCCTCTGTGAGTGTTCTGGGGCTTGCAGCCAGGGAAAAGGGTGAGCAGTCAGGGCTGCATCCTCGAGGCCCCTTCCCAGCCCAGGGCTCAGGCTGGAGCGGAGGCAGGCTCCCTGCGCGCACAGGCGCTGTCCCTTGCTGGAGACTGAGGGTGTCAGGAAAGTTGTCCTGATGACTGCTGCTCGTGGACGCCGCTCGTGTCTTCAGTGCGCTCCTGGAAAGTCACTCCCAGTCGTTCAAAGTTGAGAGACAGGAGTTGGTAAATGTCTTATTCATTTAAAAGCCAGAAATTCTAGAAGCAAAGAGAAATGAAATTTTCATAACACATTCTCATGATTTCCTAGCAGACCCACAGACAGAGCACAAATGTATAAATGGCTAAAGCCTTCAAGTTAAATCTGATGGTCTTAGAACTCAGGCACTGCCAGTAATTTATGGTGAAGAAAGACAGGACAAACCAGAGAGGTGGATTAACTGGCCCAAGGTCACACAGCCAACAGCGGAACTGGGGCTGGAATCCTGTCCTTCCAGTTCCCAGGCCTGACGCAGAGCAGTCAGTGGGATGGAGAGAGAAAGTTCAGAGCCAAAGCCTGTAGGAGACCCAGCTGGGGGTCATTCCCAGGCCCGGGTCCCAGTCGGTGGGGATCCTGGCCCGCTGGGAGCACAGCATCGAGAGGGGAGCCGGTCAAGGACAGAATACAATCCATGTAACATACCGTACAATTGACCCATGTGATATGTTTTTTGGCTTAGTCACGGTTTCAATATATTTAGCGTGTGCACCCAGGCAACTTTAGAACGTTTCCATCACCTCAAGGAGAAACGTGCCCCCTTGGCCGTCGCCTCCAGTCCCACCTGCCTGCCCCGCTGGCCCAGGCAACCAGCAGGCTGCTTTCTCTCCGTGTGGATCTGTACATACTGCACGGTCCGTACCCGTGGAATCATACCATATGTGGCCTTTTCTCTCTGACTGCTTTCCAGAAGCACCATGTCCTCCAGGATCATGGATGGCCATGTCATGGCAGGTGTCAGAACTTTGTTCTGTGGCTGGACGATAGTCCACTGTAGGGCTCTCCCATCCACTGGCTCTCCCATCCACTGACCCTCCCGAGGCCCCGCAGCACCCCCACACTTCCCGCCCCGCTGCTGCTCTTTGAACGACTGTAGCTGGAGTGTCCTGGCTCTAGGATTCTGGGGGGTCTGCCCTGAATTTGCCTGTTGGGTCTTGCTGGAGGCTCGCCTCACATCTTTTGCTCCCTCAGTTACCTGGAGTAACAGGGAATTTGCCAGTCCCATGAGGACTGTTGCACCGCGGTCTAGCCTGCTCCAGCACATTCTTTCCCTGTGCCTTGCTCTGACCTGGCAGTGTCCACCCCTGGTAGGTGGGTCCGAGTCATGTTCCAAGGCGCCCAATACACTGCCTCCAAAACCCAGAGAGGCCTACCGAGCCTTGTGCTTTTGACTGCATGGCAGGAGGGGTGAGGTGCAAGAGCTGGGCCTCTGCTCTGGAGGGAGGATGCTGGCAGGTCCCAGGTCATTCTAAAAGTTGCGCCAGTGTGACAGGTTCCGGAATCCTGGTGAGGTTTGGCTCCGACCCCTGAAAGACATGCGTCCTGCCAAGGCATCCACAGAACCTGTCACTTCCTGCTCCCCAGGTCCAAAGCACAAGGTGTCACCTTAAGTCCCAGGTCTGTGCCCCGGCTCTGCCTGCCATGGGCGATGGGCCACTCTTCCAAGCAGTCGCTCTAAGTGGCTGATGACTAGATCTGAGACAGTCAGCTCTCCTCTTCGAAGCTGTTGTCACCCACATGCGGTCCTTATGATGGCCATGCCCCCCGTGGGCATGGTGACCTTTCACCCATGCTGCAGCCCCTCCACCTCACCCCTCCCAGCTTGCTGCATCATCTGTCTTCCGGGCCACATGTGCAGGGGTCCTCACTGCCACCCCGTGGGGGGACTTTGCTCCAGACTCTCGTCTTTGCAGTCTGCGTCCCTGGACCCCTCTCCTAGATGCAGAGCTGAGGCGGGGCCCGCACACATGCTCTAAGGAGGGAGGGCGCCCCGGGAAACGGACAGTGAGCGAACAGGTGGAGGAGGGGACCAGACAACCCAGCCTTGTTGCTCCTCGAGACAAGGGGCTGGAGGTTTCAGGGTCAGTAAATCCCTGGCTGTGCACTGCTGGGAGTGAGGGTCACGTCCGGAAGCTCTGGAGAAGGGACATCTGGGAGCGATTGGCAGCTGGTGCAGCAGGGACCTGGACAGGGAGCAAGGGACCGCACCGGGCTCTGCTTGTGGGTGACATAGCATTGGTGACATGGGTTTCCCTGTGTCCAGGAGGGTGGAGCTGCCCCCCTGTCTACCCCAGCCACTGGGGGGCCAGAGGCGTGTAGGGGCCAGGCAAGCATGTAAGGTGCGCCCGCCGCAGGCCGGGACTTGCGGTGGAGTGAAGTGTGAGTGCTCCCACTCGGTCTGCCAGGGAGGAGCAGGCTGCGGGGGCACGGGCTGGGCAGACGCGGCTCCTGGACCTCCAGTCTGCAAACCTGGCCAAACGCCCACCCGCTGTCCTCCTGCCTGACAGCCCAGTGGCGCCCCCTGGACCAGGCCCCAGCTCCGGGGTATAAAGTGGTCATTTCTAAGCGGGGTCCACCCGCAGACTCACCACAGAAGCTCTCGTTGCACCTGTGGATGTGTCTGTCTGGTTTGCAACTTCACAAAAATTCAGAAGTGACGCAAATTTGTTTCTAGAGGTTCCAGCAGTCCAAAAGAACGCAAAACCACAGAATCCAGTCCTTCCCCCACTCCCCTCGGTAAACCAGCTGCGGGCCGCCTCCGCCCCCAGAGGCACAGGCAGAGGGGGTCCGCGAACGCTGGGGCGCCTCTGGGAGTCCTTCCCAAACGTGGAGCACATCCTCTGCCCTTTGCTTTTCTGCTTTTCTTGTTCAGATGCTCTTCCATGTCGGGGTCCACGCAGCGACGGCCTTCCCTAGAGCAGCGGCCCGGGGGGCTGCAGCCTGAGCGCTCGCTGCTGGGGATGCTCCAGGCAGCGGCAGGGGTCTCCCGGGGGGCACTACCTTGCCTCCCCCGGTCCTCCCTCCCCCCCACCAGCATATGACAAATGTCCTAACAGCCAGGATTTTTGCCCCGGGCCTGTGCCCAGCCGGGAGAGGCTCCTACACAGGTGAAGCAGGCTCCGGAGCCGGGCAGCCCTGGCCCGGAGCCGCCCGCAGAGGCGAGCACAGCCGCACAGAGGAGGGTCGGCGCCTCCCCGCCACCAGCCAGGGCTTTGGCCAGGGGACAGGGCTCCGGGGATAATGCTTGGTGTTCTCAGAAGAGTAACCGTAAGGAGGCAAGCCAGCCCACAGGCAGGGAGCTGGGTCCTGGCGGAGAGCAGGGGACAGAACGTGCCCGCTCTGGTCTTCCCCAGCTTTCAAAAGAACAGCTGCTCCGGTAAGGTGCACGGGGAACTGGGGGGAAATCTACCACGCTCCCCGAATCACGCGACTCTTGACAAACCTCACCCCACACTTTGGGGCCCCCTCTGGGCCCAGTGTGCGGATCAACGGGCTTTTTGTAAACTCTCTCTCTCCTCCCAAGGAGAAAAACAAAGCACAAAGAGGGACCTGAAGTGTCTCCTTATCGGAAGCCTGATATGGGCCTGGAATGTTGGCCAGAGCCAGGGAATTCAACAAAAGGAGCATTATATGAGATGTGACATCACGTCCATCCCACTCCCAGGCCGGGTCAGGTCTCTGGAGCTCTGCTCTGTGGCACCCCCTCTCTGGGTCAGCTCCACCTCCCCAGGTCCGGAGCTAGGGCAGCCACGTGCAGGTGCGCCCTCAGCCAGGGGCCTGGGGGCAGGGAGCAGAGCAGTGTGGGCAGGAAGGCAGGTCCTGGTGTCCCACGGGCCTGAGTTCGAATCCACTACGCCAGTTACACACAGCCACTGGTGGGGATTTCGTGTCTCCAAAACTCCTCTACCTTGTGGAATCATAATGGAGACTCTTAAAAAGGTAGTTTGAGAATTAGGAGAGGGGTATTTGTAAAAGCAGTGAGCACAGCACCCAGAAAATGGGAGGGAGGGAGGGGAGGAAGGAAAGAAGGAGGGAAAGGGGGAAGGAAGGAAGAAGGGATCTCATCTGAGCAAGCTTACAGAAGGAAGCAGCAGCTACCTGGCTGCTCTGTGGCTAAAAGACCCCCCCTGTCCCCTGACATTCTGCGTCCCCCTCTGCCCAGAGTGGCCTGGATGCCTCACACATGTCACCCGGCTTCGAGGCGAGACTTGAGAGCTTTGTATGCATCCTTGAACTCTTCTCCTCATGCTCCCTAGTGAGGACCACTGGCCGTCACCAGCCGCACTGAAGGGAGGCCTGGGGCCCTGCACCTGTGAGGTCGAGCATGGTTCTCAAGGGAGGGAACGGGAGGTGAGCAGAGCGGGTGCCAGACGGACTGTGTCCAAGTACCCGGAGGCGCAGAGGGAAGGGTGGCAGCCGGATGGGGACCATGACACCACTCTTTGATTTAAAAGCCGAGGTCCCAGAGTCCCACTGTGGGATTCCGGCCTCCACCGGGCCTTGCCGCGGCACTCAGACCTCCAGCAGGTGGCTTAGAAACGAGTCCCCGAGGCAGCCGTGCAGACCCTGACATCGGATCCGTACCCCAGCTTCTTCGGTTGGGTAGATGACGTTCCCAAGATGGATGCACAACCCCGTGAGTGCCCTGGGCTCAACTGCACCTTACAAACGGTGTAGACGACCAGTTAATTGAGTGTTTGGTGAAGGCCAGCTCTCCCTGTATCCACACGTGCGGGAAGGGGTGAGGGAGCTCTCTGGGGTCTCCTCCAAGGGCACTGATCCCATTCACGGGGCGACACCCTCACGACCTAACCACCTCCCAAGGCCCTGCGTCCTAATACCCTCACATTGGGGGTTAGGATTTCAACACGTGAGTTTGGGGGGACATTCAGATGGTAAATATTATTTAGGTGCATTTTACCACAGTTTTCAAAAAGTTCCTTGGGGCAATGGGCTGGGGTGTCTGTACCCCGTCTCAGCACCATCCTCTCTTTCAGGAACCTCAACTCCAACACAAAAACCCAGACGGAGGGGAGGGTGGCCTGTGTGCTTGTGGTCCACCCTGCAAAGCGGGAGGCCGGAGCCCCTAACACGTGGGTCCCGGGCTCCTAGAAAAGGTCCCTGTCCCCAAGAGCTCCCTCCGCTCCTGTGCTCACGGGGCCGTCGGTGGCTGCCGGGGGACGCCTCCAGCGTTCGGTGTTTGTAGAAAGGGTTTCAGCCCCGCGCGGTCCCTAACCGTGTTTGCGGGCCAGCAGAGCCTTGGTCCCGCCGTGACAGCGTGATCTGCTTCCTCACAGAGGCCTGTGGATTTAGTCTCTGGGTTCAGCGGCCCTGCTTCCAGGGGGGCTCACGACAACAGAGGGGGGCTAGCAGCAGCAGCAGGAGGAGGAGAAAAACCTGGAAGCCTAGAATGAACAGTGTCCATGTCTGGAGACTGGGTAACTGCGTTGAATACGGAAGAGTCTCTATTATTTCATTTATTTCTTTTTCCTCTCCCTCATCCCACAGATATTTCTGGAAGGCTCAGTCAGAGGATGGTGCGAAGCTTGGAATCGCCTCCCACAAAGGGTCCTATGGTCAGTCCCTCCACTAACAGTCTAGACATGGACAAAACTCATCAAAGGGAATGTTCTGGCTCCAGGCCACGCACGAGGCCCAATGAGTTTGGCTGCCTAAGAGATTGCCCAAACAAGGGATTTTCAGAGCCAACCTTCGATGTGGCTCAGAACAATTGTGTCTGCCCAGGCCAAGGAGCTACCAGCCCCCTGACCCCAAACAAGCCACCGCTTCTCTGCTCATTTCGAGAACATCGTGGGCGAGGAGGAATGGATGGAAGTGACTGGGTTCCAATAAAACTTTATGTGTAAAACAGGCAGCTGCTGGCTCCTGAGTTATGGAATTAAAGGACTCGTTTGGAATCTGTGCTCAGGCGCTTGGCGTGAGAGAGAGGTCCTGCCACCAGCCTGGGCCTCTGCTTCCTCACGTGTCGCTGAGACGGCTGCAGGAGGGGGCCCCCTCCATGATCCAGCATCCCCACCAATTCCTCTAAAGAGAAGGAGAGCGTTGGAACTCTGGCTTCAGTGCTCTTTCAAGGTCCCCTAAGGACCAAAGAGTTAGGGCTGTTGTGGGCAGGACCCCCGCCACAGGGTGGGGCGGGAGACATCATTGGAGGCAGTCTTTGCCCCAAGTGGTCCCTCGTCTTTTGAGTAAGGGCCCCCAGAATCCTGGCCAGCCCCTGGGGAGGTTCCTTCCCTGTCCTTCCTTGGGTCACGGCACGCAGGTGCTGTGAGCCCCGTGTGGTTTTTTCTGGCGGCTAACATCTGAGGAACACCCGCTCCGGGGGCCTGTTGGAACTTGACCTACAGCCAGAGGTCACAGGGCAGCTGCCCGGGCTGTTCCAGCAGCAAGTCTGCCCTTGTTCATGAGTGTGGCCCCAAGCTCCCTCTGGGGCAGGGGAGCCCCCTCGGACAGTCACGGAAATCCCCCCATGGCAGGGAGGGGTCTTGTGTTTACAAACAGCGCTGATGATCCCAGGGACCAGTTACCAGGCGGGCTCATTCCCAGGGGCAGAGGGCTGATTGTCCCGAGTCCTGGGGTCCCCAGTGGCCAGCCTGGACCCTGCCGGCCAGTGATTACAGCATCAGTGTGAGCAGGACCGATCCTCTGGGGTCCGGTGTGTCCCTGGCCAGGACTGCCCAGGAGGCCTCACACGGCAGGCCAGTCCTCAGCACCCCTCCTGTAAGATGGAGGGATCTGCCTCCACGCTAGCCGCCACCCTAGGCCAACTGCATGGGCTGGGGGGGCTCCCGTGTTGTTGCATTTGTACCCCCACCGGAAGGCCGTAGCCCCAGCTTACATATGCAGGGGCTGATGTTCAGCAAGGCCAAGGAAACCGCCGTCCCAAGGCTGGGGGGTGGAGATCTGCAGACCCCAAAGCTTTGCTTTCCTCCCTGTGTTCCATGCTCCAGCAGCAACTCCTGCCCCCAGCCAGAACCCCCTGGGACACCTGTGCTCACCTCTGACACCCCTGACATCGGATGGAGCCAACAGAGACCATTGACCGGAGGACCTGGAGGGCACCCCTTATTGCTGGGCTGTCCCTGGGAGTTGGAGGGGACGAATGCTCTTAGCTGCTCCCCCACGGATCCCCTGCGGGCGGTTGGGAGGTGGGACTCAGCGTGGGTGGGGCCTGGTAGAGTCCTTCCAGCGGCCCAACAGAAAGGATCTGATAAGGTTATAATAGCACCTTCTCCATCCTCTCCTTGGGGAGCTCCAAGGATGACCTCACCCCTGCCACTACCTATGAGCCAAGAAAACAGGGCTGGGCCTCCCATTCTAGAAGGGGAAAGGGAATCCCTGTGGGGAAAGAATAGGACCAGCCTTCCAGCCCCTCCCAGGCACAGCTGGTCATCCTGGTTCTGGCTGTCGATTGCTAAGCACTCATCAGACACCTTCTGTATGAAATATGCTTTGCTCAGGGGTAGGTTACCAGATAGATCAGGGCTTCCGGTGGGGGTGGGGTGGGGCAGCTTGCAGAGGGCCTGGATTTCCAGGATGGGGGTTTGAGCCGTTGTTGGTAAAGAACGGTGCTCTGTGGAAACGTGTGGCCAGAGCTGGGCCCAGGCAGACAAATGTGTCACCTGGAACTGTGGGATAGGCCGGCGGGGAGCGGGGAGGGCGGGCTCCACCAGGCTGTGCAGGGGTGGGGAGGGGGACAGACTTTTTTACACCACAGATGTTCCTTAGATCGTTCTGTTGAGATGACACGCAGGATGCCGAAGAAAACCAATGAGGTTACAATAAATAAATGAAACGCTATCTTCCTGAAAGATAGAAAAAACAGACAAAAACCCCAATACAGTTACGGAAAGGGAGCAAACCCAGTCAGAGGTCATCGTACCTGCCTTTTTGTGAGCACATCTGATTGCAAGCCCAGGCCGTGGGGTCTAGTAACACCATCATTTCCACGCAGTGAGGCACGTCACGTGTGTTTCGAGCAGGAAGGGGCTCCCACCGTGTGAACCTAAAATGTCTGAGGACCCTGGGGACGTGGTCTCAGGCACCGCCAACGCTGCTGAGGACCCTCGTTTACATTCTACATTTCATTTAGAGATTAGCAAAAATAGGGTTTCATTATTTTCTCTTAAAATTTTTTTTCCTAAAATTAAAAGCATCTGTAGAGAGGTGGGGTCAATAGGCCTTATCAAAGGTCAGGGGCATGAGAAGCACGGAGATGATCCCACACCCCGAAGCCTGGCTGTCAGGTACCTGGTGGGGGTGGCCCTAACGGAAGTAGAAGCGAGGGAATCCTACTGTTGGAGTGGAAGACACGGTAGGAGGGACCCCTGAGACGGTTCAGTACCTTCCTCCTTGTGAACCCAAGGCCGAGAATGAAACAGTGACAGTTTGGGGCCAGAATTGAGACTCAAACCCAGAACCCTCAACTCCTTAGTCCCTCCCATTCTTGTCCCAAGCGGGCCCACTGGGCTCAGCTCCTTGCGTGAATGTGTCCAGAGCGACGGGGAGGAGGGGTCAGCCCTGCAGGTGTTTCAGACAGGAATACGCATTGCGGACCAAAGCCGACTGAAGCTGGGCAGGGGCAGGGCCTACACCCAGGCCAGGAGGCCAGTGCCTGAGCCCGCACACCTTGGGAGGCAGCCTCTGGCTTCAGAAGAACATCTTTTCCATGGGGGAGCCAAGAAGTCTTCAAAGTCATCAGGCTCTTTTTCAAAGGAAAACGCCCCAGGCAAGGTGTGGCTGCGTCTGCCCCATAAACCCTGGTGGCCACCCAGACCCCATTCAAAGACCCCAGAGTCTATCCCATTTCGCTGTCTTCAAGCCCCACCAACCCTGACCAGCGAGTGCTGCCTATAACACCCCATGCCCCCCAGGGCAGCCCCCAAGCTCCCAGCCACACGGGGGGGTCTTCAGGGCATGGGGTGAAGGAAGGGGGAAGCTCGCTGGGGCGGGAGCTCTGAGCCGCTGTCGCCACATCTGCTGTCCCCCAGACTCCATCCCCACCCCCCACCTGCTTGCCCCAGGCAGGGAGCCCGTGGTCTGGTTTATGAGACCTTCCAGCCTGTCTTGTCTTGTTGGACCTGGAAACCAGGCATAATAACACTTACCTCAGAAGGAAGGTGTGGGGATCCGTGACTTAATGTGGCTTCGTGCCCCTCCCCCAGCCCCCACTTGTGGCCGTCGAGGTTTGCAGCCCTGAGAGTTCGCTGGGTGCTGGCTCTGGCTTTGGGGGCTTTCAGAGAGGCCTTTTCTCCAGCCCTGACCAGAACATTCCCAATGTCCAGCCACAGGTGCTGAGAAGGGTGGCCCAGGCCCGCGGAGCACTGAGCTCAGCGGGACCACCGCCCACCCAGCAGAGCGGTGAGGGTCCGGACATGGCGAGGTTCTGGGCAACAGGCTGGGCACCCCCTTCCCGGGGAACACCATGCCACACCAGGGCCCCCAATGTGTGGGCGGATCCAGCCCTCTTACCCGACAGCCCTCTGTGGGGATGGGACCGTCTTCAGGATAAGAGTTGGTCCCACTCGGGCACCCTAAGACCACGTGAGAGTAGGGGTCTTTGTGGCCCCTGGAGACTCCGTGAGGCCACAAGATCACTTCTGTCACTCCCAGGCACTTCTCAGATCAAAGGACAAGGGGGCTACTTGGAGAGAAAAGCAAGGCTTTTCTCCAGAGCTCTGGAGGACCGTCCCTCCTCTCCCCTGCCCTTGGGTCCATCTGCAGGACTCCCCAGTGCACCTGCAGACAAGGGCCCCTGGCTGAAGGCCGGAGATCAGGTGTGGGCAGGGCTGGCCCCTCCGGAGGCCCCTCTCCTGGGCGTGCAGCCGGCCGTCCTCGCTCCCTGTCCTCACATGGCCCTCCCTCTGTGCCTGTGTCCCGATCTCCTTCTCTTCTTAGGACACCAGTCACATCGTATCAGGTCCACCCCCAGGACCTCATTTTACTTTAATTACCTCTTTAAAGACCCTAGGTCCAAATACAGTCACATTCTGATTTGGGCTTCAACATAAGAATTTGGGCCCACAGGACATAATGCATCCCATAACAGTCTCCCAGCAGAGCACTACACATCCTTCCAGGGGAGACTTCCCACACTTCCGCCAAGAAGCCCTCCAGGCGTGCAGTCCACAGTGAGAGCCTGTGTCAGCTTCAGTGAACGTCTATGAAGGACTGCTGGGCAGAAAGAGGGTGGCCCTGGAGCCTGAGGCCCTGGAGGTGAACGGGGCGGGACGCCTGCCCTCAGGACCTGCACTCTGACTACGTTCCTCACCCAGCACCCCTTCATTCCTGGCACACGTGTTAAGCTGCCACTGGGTGCCAGGCCTGCACTGGACGCCACGGATGGTACAGGGTCCATGGCCCCTGCACTAGGCAACCCACCCTTTCCCTCCTGAGCTCTCCTTCCCTGTGTGCCCTCTCTGCCTCCCCAATTAGCCTGCAAGTTTGGGGGGCATGGGCGGCACCTCACAATTCACAGAACCCCCACCAACAGCCCCATGTGGGTGCAGCAGATTTGCCGACTGTTGGGCGAGCACGAGGCAGGGGAGTCCCCAGCACCGACGACAGGGGCGTCTGCCAGTTTCGGGTGGCCACAAACAGGAGACTCCTGTCCCCCCTCAGCCTGCACGGCCACGTGGGCTCTGGCTCCTAGAAACACTGCCGTCCGGGAGGAGCGCTGTACATTTTCCCAGCTTCGGCACAGCGTCTCACTGAACCCCAGGCCACCCCCCATGAGCTAGCTGGGACAGCTGTCCTCCTTCTCATTTTACAAAAGGGGAAACTGAGGCTCAGGCAGATCCAGTGATTTGTCCACCACAGCTGTTCTCAAGTGGGGGCGATTCTGGCCCCTAGGTGTCCAAACATCTTTGGTTGTCCCGTGTCGGTGAGGGGCTGCTCCCGGCCTCCAGCGGGTAGAGCCAGGGTCGCAAGGCACGAGGAGGCCCCAAAGAATTATCTGAATGCACAGGGTCGTGGTGTGGAACTGACAGCCTCTCATCGATCAAGTCGTGGCTAGGCTTGGGGCTGGGAGCCAGCCGCCTCCGCCCCAGTCATGAGCTCCCCACGGAGGCTGGTAGTAACCACAGCTACTGTTATGGAGCAGGACTGTGTTTTATTTATAACACTCACCACATGTACTGGTAGCCATCTGTCCAGTCCCCTGGGGGGCTAAGTATCCTTTACAGACACACCAACTCCCTGCTTTATATTCGGGGGGACAGGCCTGGGGCTGACCTCCCGCTCCGTTCTGTGCCTTCAGCCTGCGTTTCCCAAACCAGGTCCTCCGCCGTGAGCCCAAGACCGCTGGCGGCCCAGAGACACCCAGCACCTCTTCCCTGCGCGGGACGTTCCTAAGGAAGCTGGAGGCAGTGCGAATGTGTCACCGCGTGCTAGTAGTGTCAGTGCGGACAGCCCTCCGATTCGGAGCCCCTGAAGGCAGTAGGGGATGGGGGGCAGAGCCTTTCTCCTGCTGAGTGAGGACAGGGGGCTGGTTTGCTCATCGGCTCAGCAGGCCTGCAGGGACCCCTCCAGATCGGGACCAAGGCGGGCTGTGGAGGGAGGGGGTGGACGGAGACGGTGGGGGACGGCCATGGCGCTGGCACCCCAGAAAGCCCCTGGCTGGGAGCTGGCAGTCAGCTATGCGGTTTTCCTTGCCTCTCTTTCCTTTCTTTCTTTTTTGTGAAACATGATTGAAATTGCCCTTAAATGACAGCCGGTCATTCCCAGAGGGTCCAGTTCCTTTTGAGACCTTCTTCTTTTTAGGAAAAGAACCAGCATTTACTCCAGGCTCAAGTCCTGTCGGAATGTCTCTGGACAACGCAGGGCCACCACTACAGTGAGCCCCGGGACACCCAGGCTGGGCCGCGAGTCAGGGACAGCTGGGCAGCAGGACAGAGGACAGCTCTAACCCCACTCAGCGGACAGAACATTCTCCCCACCCCCTTTCCGAGACCATCTTAGGGGATGGGAAGGCATCACATCAACCCCCCCGCCCCGAACTGGGGAAGCACGAGGAGCACAGGCCCAGTCTGTGGGGCATCGGGGCCGGGATTCACGGGCAAAGGGACCGGCCGTGCACGCATGAAGCCGCGGCGAGGCAGAGCACCTCAGGAGCACCACAGGCCCCCCAAGCCGGGGAGAGCGAAGCTGGTCCTGCAGGTGGTGGCCAGCAGTCTCAGGGGTACAGACCCGCCTCTGTCTGTCGGGAGGCCCGCTTTCAATGTTCTGACGAGCTTATAATTAGGCCCCCGCTGTGGAGGCCAGCGTTTTATTATAATGACAGCTTGGATTTATAGGGCTCCATCTGCAAGCCACGCAAGGCTCCGTGCACAGCTCACCCTCGTTCTCATGCCAAATCCTTCTGAGGTTCGGACAGGAGCAGGGAGGGATTAATTGGCCATTAGCATTGAGGAAACTGAGGCACGGGCAGGTTACAAGGCTTGCCCAGGGCAGGAAGGGGTTAAAGGCAAAGACCAGAGCTCGGATGTGGGGTTTGCAGCTGGCTGTGACACCCACGGAACAGCGAGGAGGAGGTGCTGGGGGCGGCCCAGACGCCCAGGGCACGGCACAGTGGCAGCGGGTGAACCCCATGTCCAAGGCCGCCCCGGGGGCTCCTGGGCCAGCCCATCTACCGGAAGGACCATCTCCCGGTCCTTCCCGACCTGGCCCGGTCTGCAGGGCTGCCAGCAGCAGGGCGTCCACACACATTTACACCGTAGCACCCCTGCACACCCTACCACACACACACTCACATCGTAGCACCCCTGCACACCACACCACTCACACACTCACACTACCACCCGTGCACGCACTACCACACACCCACACGCACACACCGTACCACACACACCACACACTCCCACAGACACTACCTCACTCACTGCTCCGCACACACCCACCCACACACTCACGTGCTTACAGAACCAAAGCGGGCAAACCAGTTTCTGCTCGTGTGTCCCTTCCTTGTCAAGGAGGGGCTGTGGCTACTGGGCTGCCGTCCTCTAAGCCCGGGCTGGCCCCCTCCTCAGCACGAGCCTACGGACACCACCTCACAAGCGCCAGGCTGCCAGGGGCCGCCTCAGGGCCTAGGCCCCCGTGACCCCACACTGGCCACACGGAACCCACAGGGACCACGTGGGGTGGGGAAAAGGACACGGAACAAACGGGGTCAGGAGCCCAGGCTCACCACAAGCTGACGGGAGGCCTCAGGAGAGGCCAGCGGAGGGAGGGGTGAGCCCTGACTGGGGGCCTCACCGACCACACCCCACTACGAGCTCCTAAAGGGGTGCAACTCTAGGTCCGGACAGGAACCGCGCCAGATGGACCTGGGGCATTTTTGAGGCTGGAAAGCAAGGGCCGGATCAGGAGGACAGAGGGGCCAAGGGGAAAGGGCTTCATCTGCCAAAGAGGGACAACTGGGCATGTGAGGAAAAGCAAACGCTATTGACCAAGACGTTGTGAATATAAAACACCCCCGAGTCCTAAACGATACCCCCCAACACCCAACGTACTGAACACCTCTTACTCTGAAAACAGCAGTTACTTTCCTTTCCCCGGGTGAGCTGTGTGTCGGCGTCGACCTAGAGCCCTAGTGATGCCGGCAAGTTCCTCCCCACAGGGAATTCGAGCTGATAAAGTAACGGAACAGAATTAGAAAACCCCATTCTGCAGCCCTTGCGGAAGTAACAGAAATGCAGCGAGCCTCGGTGGGTGACATCTGAGCGGCATGTGGGAAGCTCGGCCCCACCCGTGTGCCCGCTGGGCCCCGGCATCGCCGGTGTAACCGTGCGCATCTCGTGTCAGCCGGGGCGAGACTTGGGCTTTGACACAGGGTTGGATCCAGAAGAGGACCAGCCGTGAACCCTCTCCCTGCTTTCTGTAACGAAAACTTCTTTTTCAGAGTGAACAGGAATAGCTCCCCGATAAAACAAAACATAGGCCGTCTCAGCCGGCTAGGGGAGGGTAACCCCTTCCAGCCTTGGGGGCGGGGCTGGGTGACCCCATTTATTCACCCCACGTGGTCCCTGTGGGTTCCGTGTGGGCAGTGTGGGGTCACGGGGGCCTAGGCCCTGAGGCGGCCCCTGGCAGCCTGGCGCTTGTGAGGTGGTGTCCGTAGGCTCGTGCTGAGGAGGGGGCCAGCCCGGGCTTAGAGGACGGCAGCCCAGTGGCCACAGCCCGTCCTTGACAAGGAAGGGACACACAAGCAGGTGGGCACATTTGACCCTGCTGCTCCTGGGCCCAGCGTGTGGCCTGAGCTGGGACGCAAGGACTCAGAGCACAGCAGGACCCCCAGTTAGCAAGTGGGAAGCAGCCAGAATGATAGGCCGGCTGCTGGGACGGGGCTCAGGGAGTGGAGGTAAGTTCCGTATGCCCCTGTAGACGGTGGTCAGCCCCCCGCCACGGTGGGTTCCTTAGGCATCTTACCGCAATCATCCATCTCATGGTTTGGCAACGTAGTGTCATGTTGGTAACAAGCCCTTTGGGCCACGACGAGCTTGAAAAAATCGGCATGCGCGTTAAATCAAAAGGTAAGTTACTGGATTTGTGTTTCTCAGTGAAGCTGATATGAATGCCTGACTCATACAAATTGTTTGTCCAAACTCATCCACTACAAAAGCCGCGACACCGCAGACCGCGTGAAACCCAAGGACCCAGATCTGCTAAGTAAACCAGCGCTCACCTCGACGCTAGAAATCCTTTCACAGCTGGCGACAGACCGAGCCTCCGGGCCCGCAGCTGCTCGGCTGCTGTCTGCGGGGCGCGGCGTGTGGTTAGCGCAAACGACAATTCTCACCGATTTCATTCATTTCCCGGGTTTCTCATGCGCCTAGAAGAGGTGATGGCTCTGACTGCCTTGGCCCCATGAGCAGAATTTCGCAGTTATGTGATGACAGCTTAATATATGTGTGTTATCAGATGCTTCAAACAGAAAAGCCAATTAAGTTCATTTGAAATAATTGCTTAATTTTTATTCAAATCATTAAATAAAAGTAAAGCTCCGAACATCTATTCTGTTGAAGATGTGTCATTCGATGTTTTTCAAAGAGTAAGATGTAAACGTAATTTCAGTTAAATATTCACTATTGATGATACCATTTGTTTGTGTTGGGCTAATATGAATACAAATGTTGATGTCACCCAGCATTATGGAAACGGGTGCCATTATGAAATTAAGAAAGCGTGGAGGGGCGCCTGGGTGGCACAGCAGTTAAGCGTCTGCCTTCGGCTCAGGGCGTGATCCCGGCGTTATGGGATCGAGCCCCACATCGGGCTCCTCCGCTGGGAGACTGCTTCTTCCTCTCCCGCTCCCCCTGCCCGTGTTCCCTCTCTCGCTGGCTGTCTCTATCGCTGTCGAATAAATAAATAAAATCTTTAAAAAAAAAAAGCGTGGAGCAGAAACGCAGCTGGAACTATTTGCATGAACAAATAATTCATACACGAGCCTTAGCAAGCTGTGATTTACCTTTAATTGAAATAAAACCAGCAGATACAAAAACTTAGCAATCTTCCTACATCTACAGAGTTATAGTGACTGAACTCGAAACTTTCAGTGACACAGCGAATCAGGTCGCAAACAGGAAGTCCTTCATCCAGCGGTGCGGGCTTCCTCCCGAGGTCCGGTGTCTGCCAGATGTTAGGAACGTGGCGCCTCTGAGAAGGTGTTCACAAGTCACGTGAATGGCTTACAGTGACGCTATGCGTTTTGTTCAAAATCGGTTGGAAATCTTTAATCCAACTATCCAACGAACAGATCGTCAAAAACGTCTTCTTTTGCAATGTTGGCAAGTTGTTGCCACTATTGAAAAAAAAAGACGGCACACAGAAAGACTATTTAAATTTAACGCCACAAAAGGAGGAGAGGAAATGAACACATTGCTCGATGCTTCCCTACGTGCTATGCGAGAGTGAGTTTGGAATTCTGAGCTCGCTCTTTGGAATATCTGCTTATAAGGTGGATTTTTGATAGAGCCCATTTTAACCGGAGATGCATATATATACACACTTGTACCTGCGTATGTGTGTGTGGTCTCAGCGCGGAAGGAAATTGACCAGGTCTGTGATTGTCAGTATATACATTCCACAAAATATTTTTAAAAAAAAAAGCCTTTGACACATTTTGCCTTATGAAAACATTTATGAGAGATTCTCCGGGTGGGAGCCCAAACCCAGGGCCTGTGAAAGTACCTGGGCTGAGATACTGATGAGCTTCTCCCAGAAGCACCGAGACAGTTCGCTCTATCAGCCACAAAATCTCTTTTTGAAGAAGATTCTAGGCCATTTTATGAAAAATTAAAAGTAATGAGGCAAGGGGCACCCGGGTGGCTCAGTTGGTGAAGTGTCTGCCTTCGGCTCAGGTCATGATCTCGGGGTCCTGGGATCAAGTTCCACGCCGGGCTCCCTACTCAGTGGAGAGCCTGCTTCTGCCTCTGCCTCTGCCCCTCCCCCTACTTGTGATTTTTCTCTCTTAAATAAATAAAATCTTAAAAAAAGTAAGGAGGCAATTTTGAAACTAATAGATCCTTCTGAAAAATACCACTAACATGTTATTAAACCACATAAAGTTAAAAATCGAAGAATGAGAACATTTATCAAGTATAATTATTCGGCTGGTAGTGGCTTTCTAATATCCAGATAATTGGTGCAAAGAAGGCATTTGTTCTTGCATTTATTTTATTTTTTTTTTAAGATTTTATTTATTTATTTGACAGAGAGAGAGACAGCCAGTGAGAGAGGGAACACAAGCAGGGGGAGTGGGAGAGGGAGAAGCAGGATTCCAGCGGAGGAGCCTGATGTGGGGCTCGATCCCAGAACGCCGGGATCACGCCCTGAGCCGAAGGCAGATGCTTAACGACTGAGCCACCCAGGCCCCCCTATTTTTGCCTTTAATTTAACAAATATTATCTTTATTTTTCAGAAAGCACTTTTTTCTCTGTAAATGCAATTTTCTCTTTATTAGAAATGACAATTCCATGACACATTGTATTTTTTTCTGGTCTTTATAAGCTTAGAATTTCAGCAGAGCAAATTTATTTTCCTCCAGCTTTATCAAGTGATAATCTATAGCCAATAAAATCCACCCATTTTAAGTGTGCAGTTTGCTGAATTTGGTGACTGTTAACAGTCGTGTAACCAGCACCACAATGGAGGTACCGAACATTTCCATGACTCCAAAAAGTTTCCTTGTGCCTCTCCTCGGAGCCCTGCCCCTAAGGACCGCTGATCTTGAATGCATTTTTTAAAAAATTTTAAGCAACATTATTGAGACATGATTGCCATGTAACAACTATATACATTTAAAGTGTACAGTCTGATCCGTTTTCACGTATGTACACAGCAGTGAAACCACCACCTCCATCAAGAGGTGATCATCTCATATCCATCCTTCCATGGGGGGGATAGACCACAGTTCGCCCATCTCACCTGCTGATGCCCATTCGAGTTGTTTCCACTGGGGGCTATTACACGTAAAGCTGCTGTGAACTTTTGTGCGACAGTCTTCACATGGACACATGCTTTCGTTTCTTTGGTAAATACCTAGGAGCGGAGGGCCTGGGTCATATGGTAGGTGTATGCTTAACTTTTTTTTTTAAAGATTTTATTTATTTATTTGACAGAAAGACAACCAGCGAGAGAGGGAACACAAGCAGGGCGGGTGGGAGAGGGAGAAGCAGGCTCCCAGCGGAAGAGCCTGATGTGGGGCTCGATCCCATAACCCCGGGATCACACCCTGAGCCGAAGGCAAACGCTTAACCGCTGTGCCACCCAGGCGCCCCTATGCTTAACTTTTTAAGAAACTATCCAACGGTTTTCCAAAGTGGCTGTGCCATTGGGCCTTGCTAAGATCGGTGTGTGAGAGCTCAGGTCCTGCACGCCCTCGCCAGCACTCGGTGTGGGGCTCTCTTGCTTGTGTAAGCAGTGTGCTTTCCCCATGAAGCTAGTTCTGGCTGGGTTTTTCTTATGAACATACCCGTCTTTTGGCGCTGGAAAAATCTAGTGTATACGCAGGTCTCAGGGGTCTTCATCCAACTACTTCATAAATGGCTAAACGGCTTCTTTTTCTCATCCCTCCGGCTCCTCCGCGATGCCAAACTTCTAGTCATCCAGTCTATTTAAACTTGTTTATTCAAGTCTACATCCAAAGGCCTAAGGGAGGGGACAAGATGAGCAAGTGACAGTCCCACCCCCTCTCCGGCATTCACTCTAGGAGTGGGGGGAAGCGTGCACACAGATGTGACCACCGAAAACCTGGAGGGAGCTAGTTCTCCCTGGAAATGGAGTGCTGAGTTTAGAGCCTCACGGAAGCCTTCCTGGAGGAAGCGGTCTACAAACTGGGCTTGTGCTTCAACGGGTGGAGAGAAGTATGAAGGTGGGTGTTGCAAAGTCCTGAGTAACCGAGGCAAACCAAAGGCTTAAAGGAAAGAAAGGCCGTTCCCTTCATGACGTCTTGCCCCGGGTGCAAAGTTTATCCACAGAGAAGTCTGGAAATACAGACCACATCACATCGGGTCCTGTGGGCCTGTGGGGGGAGGGACGTGGTCCTCATGAGCCAGATGATGGAAAACAATGCGGTGATTAAGGGTGTCAAGTCCTTCGTTTTAGGAATAACACGACTGTACTCAGGTCACAGGCGGGACTCCTGGCTGCCCACGCGGGGCTCTGGGCCATCAGCTCATGAATTTGGCAGTGAGACCTCCCACAAGCCAGCACTGAGAAGGGGGAGGGGATGATTCCGGAGGAAAGTGAGGATGCTCGTGATCTGGTGACAAACATCTGAGGTTCCCTTTACCTTCTGCCGAGTGGAGATAACCTCCAGCCTCCACAGGGATTTAAAAGATTGAGTGATTAAAAATTTTTTAAAAAGTCATTAACTCCAGGAACAGCTCCATAGATGGTAATGACTTTCCTGCAAGATCTGACCAGCTGATGGAGGCAAACTGGAAAGGCACCTCTTTCTGGGCAAAGGACGCATCACTCGCGTATTAAATCCCATACAAAAATCACCTCTGCCCCCTGTTCCCCCAACAAGTGATCTGCCGAACATTCATTCACCCCCCGGCTAACCGAGCGGGCAACACGTTTGAAGGCTATTTGGGGGCGCCTGGGGGGCGCAGCTAGTTCAGCGTCTAACTCATGATTTCGGCTCAGGTCATGATCTCGGGGTCCTGGGATCGAGCTCCAAGTCAGGCTCCGAGCTCAGCAGGGAGTCTGCTTGAGATCCTCTCTCTCCCTCTGCCCATCCCCCCCAAAATAAATAAATAACTCTGAGAAAAATGTTAAAAAAATAAAGGCTATTTTATAATTTACTGTAATTAACTCACTGTGCTAACTGCAAGCACCCCCCGTGCCCCCGAAGGAGCGAACATCATGGGCAAGGCTGTGAGGCGTGACGGCAACAAGCCCCGACCCTGGCTGGGGTAGGGGAGGTCACTGTGTCAGAGACAGAGTAGCAAGGCCAGAACCTGTCGCGGGGGGCAAGCTGGGGGGCACCACCCCATGTCGAGAATCCAGTCTCCAAGCCTGTGAGTACCCCAAGAACAGAGTGAGGACTACGGGGTCACAGACAGGCTGAGGGTCATCATGGTGTGCAGGCACCTTCTTGGGGCAACCCCGTGGGGTCTCTGCCACCCCTCTGAGAAAAGTTTTCAATTAGCAATAATCGCGCCTCGGATAAACCTCATTGGCTACGATACTGTCACTGCGCAAAGCTTCTGCCACCCTTTTGAAACTACAGCCTCCAAGCAAGAAGTTCAAAGCGATGGAGTTCTGTCTGCAGGGATGTGCAGCTGTGTCTGATGGTCATCCAGAAGGAGCTCCACGTATCCTGTGTCATGGGACAGCACAGATCCAAGGTCACCCGTCCTTTGGAGGAGGGTGCAGGACACACACAGAGTCCTGGAGTCCTCCAGGCCGGGGGTGGCGATGGGGAGCGGCGGATCAATCACTCGCGGCACAGGAGGGACGGTGGGGGGGGGGCGGACCTTTGATCCGCAGGGGCTGGATTATGAGCCGGGGACATGAACGGTTTGAAGGCGAGCTCATCTTTGTTCCTGCTGGTTAGTCTCAGACAGTTTGGCAAAGATTAAAATGGCCCCTCCTAACGCAGTCTGGGGACAGGAGTCCGGATGGGGGTTCTGGATCAAAGTGACCCCTCCTAACGCAATCTGGGGACAGGAGTCCGGATGGGGGTTCTGGATCAAAGGCAGTGGATTTCCTGGCACAGAGAAGGTGTCTGAAAACCTGACGTATGCGCGTACAGCTGCAGAAATGAATGAATGAGTAAGCAGGGGAAGGAAGCGAGGGGCAGGAGGGGGAGGAGGTCCAGCCGCCTGTGGAGTCCACGCCCACCCAGCACCTCTGTCTTCTGGGCACTCACTGAGTGCAAGAACCCTTCTCTTAATCAAGTGCCTGCCACTAGAAAAGAAGAAAAAGTGGTCTACGTAAATAGAATGCAGGCAAAGGATTGTGGCTGTCCCCGGGGAGGGCAGAGATGGGGCTGCGACATCTAAAGGGGAAAGTTGTGGTGTTCAGTAACAGCTGACAGGCATGGTGCCTAGGCTCTGGGCCAATGAACACACCTCCCTACACCCCGATCAGGTCAGCACCTGCCTTAGAGATGCGGGAGCAGGTGAGAGAGGCCAGGCAGCGCACCCAGAGTCACACGGCATCTGCGCGGCAGCACCCCGCGGCCCCGCCCCCGGTCTGCATCCCCCACTGCACCCTGAGCTCCTACGGGACAGGGAGGGTGCCAGGCGGGCAGGCACACACTGGGTGGGAGAAGCTGTCCCCTCCGCCAGGTGGTCCCTGGCCAGTGGAAGAAGTAGACTCTGGATTGGGCTTGAGGATGAGAAAGACTCGCACAGAGCTTCACACCCCGCGCCCAAAGCTTTGGGGATGGGCAAGTCTACAAAATGCCACCCGCGATGCACGGCTTGCTCGCGTGCCACACATGAGACCCGGCTCTCGTGCAGACTTTATTTCTTTTTTTTCTTTCCCCGTTTTGCTTAAAGCTGTCGGTGGCCACTGGGAGGGAGGCATTCTAGGTGGTGAACTCGAGTAGCCTCAGGAGGGACCGAGCCAGGACACGGCGGAGGCGGGAGCCAGGGCAGCTGAAGGGATCGGGCCCCGGCCCAGAGTTCAGCCCCCGTGGCATGAGCGGGAAGAGAGAGGTCAGATCCCTGCCATCACGCCCACTACGTGTTAGGTGGCCCCGGCTGCCAGTAACAGAAGAAGCCGCCACCCACAGGGACTGTCCTTCCCCCAGCACAGGAAGATTGGGGGTGTCCCTGCAGGGAGCCCGCAGGCCCGCCTTGCCGGCGTCTTGCCAGTTGGCTCTGTCTCCAAGTCACAGGCGGCTGCCACAGACGTACCACCAAGTCACCTGTGGCCAAGACAGAGGCTGGTGTGTGGAGGGTTCATTTGCCACCCTCTGGGGTGGAGGCGGGCTGCGGGGAGAGCGCCAGGGCCAAGGCTGGGGTGGCCAGCCCTCCGCGGGCACCCGCAGGGCCCAGGCCCGCAGCTCCTGCGAGCAGAGCGTGGTCCCGAGCCCACCGCGGACACCGGCAGCGCTGGCCTGTTTTCGTGACTTCCTGCAGGTCTGCTTCTCCATCTGCACCATTACTCACCCTGCTTCTTGTTGTAACCTGTCCCGGCTGTAAGCGCCGGGTGTTTGCTTCCTCCCTGGATAGTCGCCAGCCTGAATTACTTATGAGCCTAGTGTCCACACGGACGGGGTTCTGGCGAGGGCCGAGGCCATGGCCTGCCTGCAGCCCCACAGCTGAGCACAGGCCGGGAAGACCTCTGGTGAAGGCCACAGGCCTCCTCTGCAGGGGGAGACGAGGGAGGAGGAGGGGCCCACCTGCTCCTGCATCCTGCCATGTTCCGGGGGCCCGAGGATGACTTCAGTCCCTGGGAGGTGAGGCTGGGGCCTAAAACGGGGGCTCCCCAGTCCACAGCCCAGACCCATCGTATAGGGAGCGAGAGCCCGGGCTCTGGGCTCATGTCCCAGCTCTGCCAGTTCCTGGTGGGAACGAGGAACTTAACCACTCTGTGCCTCAGTTTCACTCTCTGACCCACGAGGCTGCTTTGAGAATTAAATGCAACAGTCCTTGCGCAGGAGATTGTTTGCAAAAGGAGTTGCAATTACCCCCTTCTTTGAATCCACACCCTTTTGCAACGTGACTCTGCGGCCCCGCAGCCCTGGGCTGGTCTGGTCCACACCTGGAATCCGGCTGCGCCTGTGACTCGTGTGGCCAGTGACTTCCAGCAAGTGACACTGTGCAGTCTGAGCCCAGCTTCTTCTGCTGGTGGCTGTGCCCAGCAGCTGAGCCCAAAGGGCGAACTGTGGACAACCCAGTGAGGACGTGACAGGGACCAGAGGGCACGGCCCAAAGGACTATCCAAGGCCAAAGGCCGTAAATTGCTTCCCAATAGGAATGTTGCCTGCAAGGGAGTGGGCCCTTGGAACACACGAGAGATGATGTTGGAATGTCCCGTGGGAGATAGAATCTTAGGGGGCAGTTTCCCCTACCCCACAGGTGTCCTGGGGTTACTAGGTGGAGCTGGTGGTGTCTCCAGGGACAGCCCATTTGCCAGACTAGCCAGAACCTAAGGGACGCCAGAAGGACCCCTTCCCCTCCATGGAAAGGGGGGCAGTGGGGTCTGAGAAGGCGTTTGGGGGCAGGGCTAGGGTTAGACCTAACGCCCCATGGGCTGTGCCTATGACCAGGACGGCTGGAGTGTTTAGGGTTGTTTGCCGGCTTGTCTCCAGCTCTTCCCTGCTCTTTGTGCAAAAGATGATGTTTCGGGGGCACCTGGGTGGCTCAGTCAGTTAAGCGTCTGTCTTTGGCTCAGGTCATGATCTCGGGGTCCTGGGATCAAGCCCCGCATTGGGCTCCCTTCTCAGTGGGGAGTCTGCTTCTCCCTCTCCCTCTGCTATTCCCTCTGCTTATGGTTCTCTCGCTCTCTCTGTCAAATAAATAAATAAAATCTTAAAAAAAAAAAAAAGACGATTGTCTTTGTAGTTGGGGGGTCTGCACTTTGCTTTGGGTCTCCCGTGACCATGTAAGGGGGGGAGGTGGCCTTGTGGCGAGAGAGGCTCACGGGAAGTCCGTTGCCGCCCGGGCACCGCACTCTCAGCCCTGAGGCTTGTGCATCAGGACTTCTGGCCCCCAGAATAGTTCTGTTTTGTTCTTAAAATCATCCAGTAGCCAAAATGCCAAAGCAAAGACACAGGGTCCACAAAGCCAGCATTGCTAATCTCCTATTTGCCTTTAGGTTTTAAAAACAGGTCGCCAGATAGTACATAAGGAGTATTTACAGGCATCCTCAGCCCCCCCGCTGATCCCAACCTGAAACGCCCACGTCTGTCCCATGGATTCCGCCCCTTTAACTGGTGGCTCCTGGCCAGTCTCCCAGCCCCACGGCCAGCAGTCTGCAGGGTTCCTGCCATTCCTCCTGCATGCAGAGAACACTCGGAAATAGCCCCTGACTACAGATGCTTTTGCTGGAAGGCCAGGGCTCTTCATCACAGGCTCTGAGAAGACAGGGGATGTCTGTGGGTCCTCTCATGGTGGCGGGTGTCTTTACCACCATCTGGTACTACGTTGGTGCTCAGCAAAGGTGGCAATTAATTGAAGAAGCCCCTGATGGGCACCCAAATCCCCAGGAGGGATCATTCAAACCCAGACTGTTGAGCACGCCCCAGATTCCAGATTCGTAGGTCGGAGTGGGACCTGAGAAATTGCATTCATCACAAGTGTCCAGGTGCAGCTGCTGCCCCAGCTGGCCAGAGACCCCACCTTGAGAACCACTAGCTTAGTGGAGACAAGTGTATTTCTGGTGCCAGACGGCCTGCCTCTGCCGTGCAGCTCTGGGTTGCCCGCGTCCGCGAACCAGGACAAGCTACCCTGCCTCGTGTCTGTGTCTGTGAAATGCAGGGAGTGGTAACACCCACCTCACGCAGCAAATGTCACGTCAGTGTTATTTAAAACGTAAGTGCGTACATGGGGAAGAGAGACACAGAGGGTGCGAAGTTCCCACCGCCCCACATTTCCCTCCTTACCTTCCGTCCCCCCTCCCCCTGCCCGCTGAACCTGAGTGAGCAGCCCAGGCCCTCCCGGGGGCCTCGCTGTGGGTCAGGGCTCAAGGTCAAATTTAGACTCTTCTGCTTCAATCCTCTGAACTCACGGAACCGGAGAGCCAGAAAGGCCAGTAAGGGTATTTTGGGGGCCAGCCCAGGGCGGCTGTGAGGAGGAGCTATGGAACTCAGTGGTGGAAGGCCCCATACCTGCGCAGTCCCCCAGCCATGCAGAGCTCCAGAGGGAGGCAGAGCACCCCCAGATGTCTCTACTCTCAGGCTCAGGGCCCAGTGCTGGGCTCTGTAGCTGACATGCTCCAAGGGACACCTGCACCCACTTCCCTTACTTGTGATCGCCCCAAGAAATGAAGGCCTTCCATCCTGTGCCCTTGCTGCCTCTCTCCATTTGTGACAGCACAAGCCAGGGACTGAGAATGTTCCTGCACATCTATTACCCTTCACCATTTCTTCTCCTCAAAACCCCCGCCAGAGCAGCTGGAGAACATTCTGGAATATGATCAGATCCCATGGCCACCCTGACCATTGTTATAGCTCATGAGAAGGCTCACAGGCTCCTCATAAGCCAGGCCCTACCCACACCCCCATCCCGCACCACCCCATCCCCACCTCCAAGCAGGGACCATCACGCGTCCAAGCCTTTGTACCTGCTATTCCTTGGTGAGCCACTCTGCACCTGTCCACCCCACAAACTCCCAACACTGGCTTCCCGTGGGGCTGCTTCTGGGAGCGCTAACAGTCACCCTCACCTGTTGGCTGCACCCTGTAACCACGCCCTGACCCCGGTTTGGAAAATGACCTGCTCACGTGTCTGGATCCCTCCCTGGACTCTGAGATCCTGAGAGGGGAAGGCTCCACAGTGAGCCTTATATTAACACCTCAGGCGAGCTCGGACATGTAAGCCTCATCTGATGGGGGCAGCTGACCCACCCCAGAGTGGGACTCTGGGCTCTGACTACCTGGGCCCGAGCTCCAGCTTCACGAACGAGCTGGGGCACGTTAGTTCACTTAGAGCCTCTGATTCCTTATCTGCAAAATGGGTCTAATTCTGACTCAGAAGATTAAGAAGATCCTGGCACAGGCGCACCCGCAGAGACTGAGGAAAAACCAGAAATCTGCTTCTTAGGATGAGAAAAACACGTCGGGCAGCTCAGGTGGCCCCCCGTGCTATCTTCGCCGACAGCCGGGCAAGTTGTCGGAAGGCAGCAGGTGAGCCCACACGCAGGGAGGGGAGAGCACGGGGCAGAGGGCCAGGCATTCCCACCATGGAGGGCAGCTGTGGCTGCTCACAGGCCCCCCCCCCCCTGGCTGGAGCCTTCTGCACCTGTTCTGGAGCATTCCTTTCTCTTGCCTTCTCATTTGGAGGCATCCAGACCTGCCCTCCAGGCTGGAATGACCTTTGTCCGATGTGCTAACACCTTGGGTCTGGTACATCCCCACTGCCAAGGAGACAGGAGCGTGAGCTCTGCTCAGACAGGTGTGGGTTTTCTAGTTTTACCCTCTGGGGGCAACACCAGTCTCTGTTTTTCTTCTCGGTGGCTGGGGCTGGGGTGGGGAGCACACATCATATCACTCACTTGCTGCCTGTGCTGCCCTCGGAAGGCATCTAATACTTGCCAGTGGGTTGAGTAAAAAGCCCTGAACACACTGCATGGTCCAAAGTAAGTGTGGAAAGAATGTCTACAACAAGGTGAAAACACGCCGAGTGACCAGGAGGCAGGCATTCTGCCGGGAAAAGGAATCATCTTTGTTTGGGAAATGCAACTTTAGAAAGGCACCTGAGGGCCTGGGGGCCCATAGACAGGAAGGTGGTTCTCCAGGCACCTGGAAGCACGTGATTTCTGAGAAGGGGGAGGGATGGGAGGAGGGAGAGGGAGAGGGAGGCGCTGGGAGTGGGTGGGGAGTGGAGCTGGGGGCGATGTGAAATTCCCCAGGAAAGAGTAACTCACTCACAAATATCACATTCACTGGGTGGTGGGAGTCCCAGTTATCCTTTTAACAGAAACAAGTAGAAATAAGGAAACACAAAATCTCCCTGATGAATAACTTTTAAAAATAAAAACACTGGGGGGGGGTGCCTGGGGGCTCAGTCTATTGAGCCTCTGACTCTTGGTTTCAGCTCAGGTCATGATCTCAGGGTCGTGAGATCGATCCCCGCATAGGGCTCGGCCCATTGAGGAGTCTGTTTGGGATTCTCTCTCCCTCTCCCTCTGCCCCTACCCCACCCCGTTCATGCGTGCTCTCTCTCTCTCTCAAATAAATAAACCTTTCAAAAAATAAATAAGTAACAAATAAAAACGTTGGTAGAAGATTCAAGCACTACAGGAAAGTTCAAATTGAAAAGAGAGCCTCGCTCCACCCCACCACCTCTTCCATGTTTCCCACGTGTTCTGTGCCTGAGACACTGTGGGGAGGGGCACTGGCCTGACCCTGCCCCCCCAGTAGCCTCCTGGGGCCCCCCAAACCCCACCGGCAGCTCAGCTGGCTCCCCACTGCTTGGACTATGTGTTTCCCGTGGCTGCTGTAACAAATCCCACAAACTCAGCGGCTTAAAACAACAGAAATGCCATTGTGTTTGTTGCTGTGTTATTTACAGCAGCCAAATTATGGAAGCAGCTCAAGTGTCCATTGACAGATGAATAGATAAAGATATGGCATGCACGCACACACACACACAGAGACACAACGCACACACACAGACATACACGCACACATAGAGACACACACACACACACAGAGACATACATGCACACACTGGAATATTACCCAGCCATGAAAAATGATGAGAACATGCCACTTACGACATGGATGGACCTAGAGGGTATAATGCTAAGTGAAATAAGTCAGACTGAGAAAGACAAGTACCATATGATTTCACTCAGATGTGGAATCTAAAAAACAAAACAAATGAATAAACAAAAAGCAGAATCAGACCTATAAACAGAGAATAAGTGGTGGTTGCCCGAGGGGAGAGGCATGGGGGGAGGGGAGGGGCAAAATGGGTGAAGGGGAGCGGGAGGCAGAGGCTTCCAGGTATGGAGTGAGTGAGTCACGGGGTGAAGGGCACAGCGCAGGCCGGTATGGTGACAGATGGTGGCTGCACTTACGCTGAGCGCAGCATGACATATAGAGAAGTTGAATCATATGCTGCACTCCTGAAACTAATGTAACATTGGGTGTCAGCTCTACTCAAAAAAATTACAAACAAAACCACCACCAACAGAAATGTATTCTCTTATTAAAGTCCCAGAGGCCACAAGTCCAAAATGAGTTTTACGGGGCTGAAGGCAAGGTGACAGCAGGGACGGCTCCTTCTGGAGGCTCCAGGGGAAGATCCTTCCTTCCCTGGTCCAGCATCTGGGCTGCCCTGTTCCCGGGCTTGTGGCCGAGTCCCTCCAGGCTCCGCCTCCCTGGTCACGTGGCCACCGCCTCCCCTGTCTTCAGGTCTCCCTCTGCTTCCTTCTTACAAGGACATGCGCGTTGGTCTCCAGGGCCCAACCATTTGATCCAGGATCATCTGCCCATCTCAAGAGTTTTACCTGAATCATTCCTGCAAAGTCCTTTTCTTGCCACACAAGGTCCCATGCACAGGTTCCAGGGGTTAGGATGAAGCTGTCTCTGGCAGTCGTCATTTACCCAACCACAGGGACCAAGCCTAAGTCTGGGGGGTGGGATTAAGGGGCCCTTGGGCTAGACCAATGGCACCATATCAACCTGCACACTCAGTTTCTTTAAGAAACGCGTCATGTACATGATCTAGCATCCGTCCCCCCACGTTCCCAGGGCCTAGGACCCTGCCAAGGATCCCTGCTTCTCCAGAGCTAGAATCCCTGGATCCCCAATAGTCAGCAGCTCTCCTAGACACTCCAAGCTTTTCTAGGCATTGGAGCCCACTCTGAGCCCCAGGCCCATGGCATTTCCCCACTTCCCAGTACACCTCCCAAATGATAGCTCCTTCTTCCATGCCCCTCCCCACCTCCTATTACCCTGGATCAGCTGGCCCTGCCTCCTGCTTTGCTCACTGCCAGGACTGCCTTGATACCTCCCTAGGACCCCACTTCCCCCAACCACAAGGCTGCTTCAGCATCTTCCTGTCTCCTGTGCCTGGACATCTCTCCCATCCACACACCTGGCATCTAGGTACCACCTGGGACCCCCCCCACAGTCTGACGCACATAGTCCTGGCTGAGCAGATGTTAGGAATGGGATGGGAGGCCGTGAGAGAGACACAGGCAGGCACCTGTGAAGGTGGCTCACTGACCAGGAAGACTGTGGAATGGGGTGGGGTCTAAAGCAGAGTCTGCCTTGCACACTGCACACGTGCCAGCAGGGGACCAGCCTCAGTCTCAGGACAGGTCCCATCCCTGCCGACATGGCCATCAGCTGGTACCCAGAGATGCTCACATCAGGCCCTTGGAACCCAGAGCATGGGTACCAGGGTTAACTGGCTCTTCTTCTCTATAATCAGCTGCTAGCAGGTGGGTGAGGGAGTCTGGACTCGGCTTCCACAGGTACACAGCCACCTTTCCCTGAACCTAACCCACACCTTGTTGGCAAGCAACCATGACTATTTCCCCAAAGGGGGAGCAAAATGTGTACCTGATGCTATCAATAGTCAAATGGATTAGGAGTCCATGGGTAATTATGCCCGCACATCATCTCAAGTGCCCAACCACATACCTGTTCTTGGGACAGCATTGGGGTTTTTCTATCCCAAAGGCTCTGTGTGTTATATTTTCTGTTTGCAGGCTACTGAATGCCTTTGACAAATTTTTCTCTTTGTCCAAAATAGCCAGGCTCCTCTGAGCCCCCTTCCCACTAGGACTCAACTAGGCATCGAAAGGTATCGAGCATGCATGTTGGTTAAGAGCATAGACCTTGGAAGCAGAATGCCTGAGTTCAAATTCTGGCTGTGCCACGGGTCCTTGGGCAGCTTACCTCTGCGTATCTCAGTGTCCTCGTCTGTAAAGTGGGGATAATCGAAGCCACTCATCTAAGGGCTGTCCTGAGGATCGGTGAGGCTTACCATGTACACCAGGTGGGAGAGCTTCTTGGTCAGAGGCCCGTGAGCCTCTCCTATTGTACCTCCTCTACCCCTCCACACACTTAGGGGCAGAGGTGTTCAGAGTCTTTGGATTTCAAGAAGGTAAAGTGGCGCATGTACTGGACAATCGCCCAGCCCCAGCGGGTCTGGTGTGGTACTCTAGTAGTGTTTCTGCAAGAAAGTCTAGAACCTTCACCCTGAGAGGGATTGATAAGTGGTATAAATGATATTTTTATAGCCATTTCAGGGCAGAAACTCCTACCAAAGGAGTCACATTTCAGGTCAGATTTTGCCATCAAACCAGGTACAGAAAAAGCTTTTCTGTTTATTTTGGATTTCAGCTTTAAAGACAAGGGGTTTTCATCTTTTCTTGAAGAATGAAATGCATTCATGGTCCCAGTGATAGGGCCAATGAGTGAGGGGTGCTGGTAGGATTATGGGGATGTTGGAGAGCCATATGGAAAAAAATAAGTGGTATTTGACTCTAGTGAGGTGGAGACATGTGGGCAAGAGTGTCCTGTTGTTAAATGACTTTTTTTTTTAATCTTGAGGGTGCCTCGGTGGCTTAGTCAGTTGGGAGGCTCCAGCTTAGGTCATGACCTCAGGGTTTTGGGATCGATCTCTGCATTGGGTTCCATGCTGGGCATGGAGTGTGCTTGAGATTCTCTCTCTCCTTCTCCTTCTACTCCTCCCCACCCCAACTTGTACGCTCTCTCCCTCAAAAAAAGGGGGGTCAAGCCAAGAGAAGATGGCTGGTGACATTGCCTGGACCTCCAGGAACTCCACTTGGGCAAAGCAAACATGGCACCCATGTGCACAAGACTGATGATGCCTGCTGGCGCCCCCTGGCCCTCCTGGAAAGTCCCTGCCCTTTCCCTGGTGCGGCCTCACTCACGCTGACTTCTCCCAGGGCCGACTAAGCATCTGCAGGGTGCGGCCACACCCAGAGCCCAGAGGAGCCTAGGGGAGAAGGTGGCCGTATCAGAGGTGCCATCCTGGCAAGCCAAGAGTCCCTCTTATGGCAGACGGGACAGATTCCTACAGCAAAGCTAAAGGCAGGGATTTCTCTTCCTGGAATCACCCACTTGACTATGAAATAAGTAGCTGGTGTCTTAAAAAATAACTCTAAAACACTTCTGTCGGATGAAATGCTTCTCCATACTAGATGCCTAGGTTCTCGTAGCCTCTTCTGAGCAGCTGGTGTCACGGTTGTTGCTGAGGAGTCCTGCTGAGGCAGCTTTGGTCAACACGCTAACATTTCTGCTTTCCTCTTTCATTCCTTTTCACAATTTACAATGAACTCTCTCTGGTAGAATAATAATAGGGTAGCCTCACAATGGACGTGGCAACTGTTGCCACAGCCTAGATATTTTAAATGCAGGAGAGCCTTCAGATTGTTCTGGGGAGCAGGTCATCCCACACAGCTCCCACTGACCCGTTTCCTTTCCCCTCTGTGTTCTTCTGTGCTGCCTCATGCTGCACCCCATGGAGGACATGGAGGGTCCGGTCTCCTGGCCAGAGATGTGCACCAACGCAGGTTGGAAGGTGGTGTCCCCTTACTTCTACGTTAGAGTGTGAACAGATCAGGGCAAAGGCACCCTCCTAACTAGAAAAACACCCCCAATGATCACAGCAGCATCTGTGTCCACCAAGAACCACATATTTCTTAAAAAGCTTGAAGCAGCTGCTCCCCATGGCCCACCAGAATGCTTCTTGGAGAGACACCTCCAGCCTGCAACTGTCTCAGGACATCCCTGACACAGGTGTACCTTGGACGGCAGGTCCCAGGAGGAGACCACCAACAGATACCAGCAAACATCCTCCAAATTCTGCACCTGAGCCTGGTTGGACGTTCAGGAGGCCAGAGACCTGGAGGACGCTGCATCCCACCTGCAGAGATGCCCGCCCTCTCTGCACTCGGACCCACGCTGGGCCCTTGGCCACTGCAGGTGGAAATGTAGAGAGATGGGTGCTTTCTGATGCCCTAGGGTGACATATTTGGGCTTGGATTCAGTTCTAGGAAAATGTTTGTTCCTGCAATCAGACTTGGGTGTTATCTTTCATCAGATGATGCAGGCATGAAACTCTTCTGGCCTGAGTTCTCACGTCTGAAGAGTTATTCCGGAGACCAGCAGGTGCGAGCAGAGGCCGTGGCCCATGGCTACACCTTCATTCCTTTAGTTACACCCCAAAGGAGTACTGTTAGTTTTCCCCCTACTTTGTGGGTGTAGTAGAGAGAATAATGACCCCCGCCCAAATATCCATGCCCTCATCCCCAGACCTATAAATATGTTTCCTTACGTGGCAACAGAGACATTACAGACTGGATTAAATTAAAGACCTTAGGTGGGGAGGTTTTCTTGGATTGTCCAGGTGGACCCAATGTCCTCTCCAGGATCCTTGTAGGAGGGAGGGAAGTAGAAGAGTCAAGTTAGGGGAAGAGGCAATGTAACAACATTCGCAGTGGTCAGAGAGGTGCAGACGGGAGCTCCTGGAAGATGGGAGAGGTGAGACTTCTCCCAGAGCTTCTGGTAGGAGCCAGCCCTGCTGATGTCTTGATGTCGCCCCTCTCACACTCATTTTGGACCTCTAGAACCGTAAGAGAATACATCCGTGCAATTTTAAGCCACTGGATGTGTAGTATTTGTTACAGCCACAACAGGAAACAAATACAGTAGCCATGCTCTCAACATTGAATGTTAACAGGGCCCTGCTAGAGGTCAAGTTTCATGTGAAGGCAAGACCGTGGATCCTTTCCACCTGGACTTGAAACCATCTTTCCCCTTGGCTGACTATGAAGTTGTAGACAAGGTAACCTAACCCCTCACACCTGGGGACCTCACCTGTACTGTGGTGCAAGCCTCGCAGTACGTGCTCAGGAGCTTCTGGCAGGATAAAAATTCAGATAATAGCTAGGGAGTGCCTCCTTGTCTCTCCAAAGGGAAGTTTTGCTCAAAGCAAGGGAGTTGGGGCCAATGGGAGCCCCTCAAACCCAGCACAGGACCCTCTGCACCCCTCATTCTCTGAGATGCTTTGCCCACATCTCTAGAGAGCAAAGGCAACCAGTCTGGACTGCAACAAGAATTTCATACCCAGGGGCATCTGGGTGGCTCAGTTCGTAAAGCATCTGACTCTTGGTTTTGGCTCAGGTCACGTGATCTTATGGATGGCGAGATTGAGCCCTGCATTGGGCTCCACACTCAGCTCGCAGTCTGCTTGGATTCTCTCCCTCTGCTCCTTCACCCCCCACTCTCTCTAAAATAAATAAATAAATCTTTAAAAAGACAAAAGAATTTCATATCCATATATCATTTCACAGGACGATTTTCCATCACTCTATACCCACCAGCTCACTGCAGGGCAGTAGGGCAGCGATTATCTCTGTTCTCGTGGAAGGTGAAGCTGAGATCCAGAAAAGCTCTGCTTCCAGCAAGACCAGGGGCCCAGGCCTGAGGTCTAAACCTCAGCCATCCCAGGGAAACCTCAAAACCAACAGGAGTGTCACTTGTCCTCAGGGATGTTCCCACTTGAGCCCTTCCAGCATGTGCAGGGTAGAGGTGAGGCATCTCTAGGTATCTTGAGCTTTCTGAGGATGCTATCCCACCTCCTCCCTTATCCCGTCCCTCCAGCAAGAGCTGGCAGCCTCTCTCCTTCTGCCGATGTGGGCAGGTAAGCATTCTGATCTTCACTATCCGCGCCCACCAGGACTTTGGATGCCACTTTGGAAATGCCTTTCCCAGGCTCAGCCCTAGCCTGGAGCTATGGGCTTGCCCAGGGAGGATGCCAGATGAGGGGTTCCCCAGACCCGGGAACGGCAAGTAGCAGCTGCCTGCATGCGCGCGGCCCTCCTGGTGCTGGGCCAAGCCTTTGCCTGCACTCTCTTTCAAGTCTGCACAGATCAGGAGGCAGGCACTTTCCCAGGCCTGTTTTAGCAACAAGGGAAGTATCTGGCAAAGGTTCTTGATTGGCACGGCTGAGATTTGAACCCAGCTCTGAATCCAGAGTCCAAGTGTGTAAAAGCTACCCTGTACCCTCCTGCCAAATTGCTAGCATCTTTCAACTCCCAGATGCCCTTGCTCCTCACTGTTTCTCTGTTGAGCAATCGTTGGTGGAAAGAGCATTTACAAGAATATATACGTCTGTCAAACCTCCTCCAGTTTGTCCAACAGGTTCAGGGGGTGGACAGGTGCCTTTGGGAAGGCTCCTTGCCCCAAAGCAGTGTAGCCATTACTGTCGGAGGCCGACATGCATGCAGCAATTATTGCCCCCATTGTGGGAGTAATGAAGACCACCCCAACGGGAACACCTAAAGACTGCATATTCAGAGCTTGCTCTAGCAGGGCTCAGTCACCACCACGTGAGTTCAGCAGAGACTCAAAGGCAGGCAGGGGACTGGGAACACTTTGCGGTAGAAGGCAAAGAAAGCTTCCGGTGTGCCCTGGCTGGAGGCTGTCATCACGGGGAAGCTGGAGCAGGCTCCCGGAAGTGGGGCATCCTGTGTGATTGGTTAGGGGAGCATTTTTGACTTTCCCTGATTGGTCCTAAATTAGAAGTGAGGACCAAAGTTAGGGAAGCTGGCACTCACTAACCAAGTCCTGCCCATTCTTGGGCTGATTGCCGCAGAAGCGGTGGCTCATTCTCTTGCCATGTATGGCCTGGCCATTGTCTGTGTAGGGAAGGAAAAACTTTTTTCCTACCCTCTTAGGTTCTTGTACTGGGGCCTGCATATTAAACTGACTAAAGGCATCAACAGGAGGGAGAGGTTTCCTGCATATACATGTGAGAGCTGGCTCAAGCAGTAGCCGACTCATTAAATGCTTCCAGTCGAAGACGGACACATGTAACTTGGGAGGAATAAGGGAGGAAAAGAAACAGCTTTATGGGCTTCTTTTTCGGTGGGGAAAACAAATAGGTTTCTTTAGGAAAGACAAAGGAGTTTTTAGGAGAACAGATAGGAGAGAATTTGTGATAATGTTTGTTTTAACAGTATGAATGGTCTTTCTGTCTTCTTCAGAGCTATAAATCCCCAGAGAGGGGATATATGACAGCCTCATTTCTCAGAAGTCGCTGCTTTTATTCAGCTGGGGGAAGCTCCAAGGAGGCTTTGTTCTGCCTCTGTTGAATCTCAAATGTCTTAGCTGAGAATAATCTCTAAGCCAACTCTGGGATCCTGAGTTCATCCCCACATCTATTTGTAATGCAGGCTCTCACCATTTCCAGGATGAAGAAACCAAGGCCTTTTGCAAGCTGCTCATTGGTGGGTGGCAGGGCTGTTCAAGGAGAGGTGGCTGGGATTTCCTAACTGTGATGTCACAGAAGTCCTACCCACCCACCCGAAGGAATCACGCCCTATGCTTGGAATCCAAAGTTGAGCATGACACAGCTCCTAATTTTGAGTTGTCCACACTAGGGGAGAGAGGGAATCATAAAGAATTATTGATGTTATATTACAAACTTCAGTTAGTTCTTCGGTAAAATATCTGCACATCATCTGTGTCCTAGAACAGAACGTTGCGGGCACGTCCGTCTAGGGTGATGAACACTTTCACCATGCGTGTGAGATGACAGCAACGTTGCTTCCTCCCGTTTATTACCCGCTATAGTTTCTAGATTGTCTACCTACAGAATTTATTTGGGGGGCGGGAGGTTTTCAAAAACTCCTCAGTGTTTCCTTATTGCCGAAAAGGCCGGCTGGTCCCAGAGCCCTTTCCGCTGCTGTCCTAACTGACACTTCCGTGCGCACCGCCCGCCACTGCCCTGGGGCAGCTGCTGTCCTGAAGAATCCCCACGCAACCCCGGGCACGCCAGGCTTTTTCAGACCTCTGGTCCTCGCTCACCTTGAATTCTGTCTGGAGCATTCTTACTTCCACCTTTGCTTAGGAAATTCCCCCCTTATCCCCAAAGCCCTGTTGAAACGCCTTCATTTCCGACTCTCACAACATCATCTGTCTGCTCTACAATTCTGCCGGCTCTTCCTGTGTCCCTCAAAAATATGCTCTTTAATGGTTGCGTAATATTCCCCTACGGATGCACCATAACTTATTCCATCAGTCCTTGGTTTGGGAATATTTGGGTTGTTTCCAGTATTTGTATTTAAGTGATGCTGTGATAAGCCTTCTCAATTCACAGTCTTTGATATCTCTGCTTCTTTATGATAGATTTCTAGAAATAAAATCTCTAGGTTAAAGAGGAAGAACATTTTTTTAAGGTTTTATTTATTTATTTATTTAGTGCACACGTTGGGGGTGGGAGGGCAGGGGGGAGGGGCAGAGGGAGAGGAAGAAAGAGAATCTCAAGTCGACTTCATACCCAGTGAAGAGTGGACACGGGGCTCCATCTCACAACCCTGAGATCAAAACCTGAGTCGAAAACAGGAGTCAGCTGCTGAACCAACTGAGCCACCAAAGTAACCCTAGGAAGAACATTTTTTAAGGCTCTTTCTACATATTTCAGAATTGCTTTCCAACAGGTTGTACAATTCATGCTCAGGTACCAGTGTGTGGGCCTGCCTGTTCCACCCAGAGTGGATGTCATTGTTTCAAAACCATTTCAAGAAATGGGCAGAAGACATGAACAGACATTTTTCCAAAGAAGACATCCAAATGCCAATAGACACATGAAAAAGTGCTCAGCATCACTCGGCATCAGGGAAATACAAATCAAAACCACAATGAGATACCGCCTCACACCAGTCAGAATGACTAAAATCAACAAGTAAGGAAATGACAGGTGTTGGCGAGGACATGGAGAAAGGGAAACCCTCCTACACTGTTGGTGGGAATGCAAGCTGGTGCAGCCGCTCTGGAAAACAGTGTGGAGGTTCCTCAAAAAGTTGAGAATAGAACTACCCTATGACCCAGCAATTGCGCTATTGGTATTTACCCCAAAGATACAAATGGAGTGATCCAAAGGGGTATGTGCACCCCAATGTTTATAGCAGCAAAGTCCACAATAGCCAAACTATGGGAAGAGCCCAGATTCCATCAACAGACAAATAGATAAAGAAGATGTGGTGTATATATGCAATTGAATATTACTCAGCCAAGAAAAATGAAATCTTGCCATTTGCAATGACGTGGCGGGAACTAGATGGTATTATGCTAAGTGAAATAATTCAGAGAAAGACAATTATCATATGATCTCACTGATATGTGGAATTTAAGAAACAAAACAGAGGAGCACAGAGGAAGGGAGGAAAAAATAAAACAAAATGAAACCAGAGAGGGTGACGAACCATAAGAGACTTTTAATCTCAGGAAACAAAGTGAGGGCTGCTGGGGGTGGGGGGGTGGGGTAACTGGGGGATGGACATTGGGGAGGGTATGTGTTGTGGCGAGCACTGTGTGTTGTGTAAGGCGGATGAATCACAGACCTACACCTGAAACAAATAATACATTGTATGTTAATAATTTAAAAAATAAAAATAAATTTAAAAAAAAGTTTGTCGGTCCCATTGCTGAAGATGCTACTTCTGTGTTTTGATGTGCTTTTGACTCTTTGTGAAATTATGTCTTTAAAAATTGGCTTATTTTAAAATTTTACTTATACAGCATAGTGGTTAAAGGTTTCAGAGTCCAAGATGGGCTCAAATCTTGGCTCTGCTGATTAGAACCTGGGGGTCTGGGGGAAATTCCGGCCGCTACACATCAACAAACCAGGGCTCAGGGGCGCCTGGGTGGCACCGCGGTTAGGCGTCTGCCTTCGGCTCAGGGCGTGATCCTGGCGTTCTGGGATCGAGCCCCACATCAGGCTCCTCCGCTGGGAGCCTGCTTCTTCCTCTCCCACTCCCCCTGCTTGTGTTCCCACTCTCGCTGGCTGTCTCTATCGAATAAATAAATAAAACCTTTAAAACAAACAAACAAACAAACAAACAAACAAACCAGGGCTAGGGCGTGGCCCGCCTCATGGGGCCCTCGCAAGGACCGAATCAATACACACGTGCAAACACTGAGCTCGGCGTCTAGGGCCGGGTTCCTCCAGAAACCTGACCCGTGTTATTAGTGTTTTCAGAGTTCGTAGACCTTAATGTTTTATGTTCGAATTGCATGGGTTTCTTTACCGTTTTTTTTTTTAGTGGAATGCGATTTTTTAAAATTAATTGGTAAGAGTTCTGCTATATATTAAGGGCTCAACCCATTGTCATATTTATGCTGATATGTTTGCAACAGTTTCCATCTATTTTGGCCTTGCATTATTTTTATCCCAGGAGATTTTCATTTTATGTAGACAAACATGCCCATCTCTTTGTGGATGACTCCTTCCATTAACTCTATGTCAACAATTCCTTCCCAGAACCGAGATCCATGAAATAGTTTCTCTCCCTTTTTGGGGGGAAATCATTGTGATTCTTCCACTTCTCTCTTTCATCCCCTGCAGACCATTTTGGTCTCAGTTACCAGAAAGGATCTAACTGGACCCTTTTGCAGCACCATTTAGAGAATAGTCCTTTATGGATTTAAAAGCAGAAGGTGACACGATGAGCCAGGTTTTCAACAGCTTGCTGGCTCCAGCGTGGCGGGAGGAACAACAGCGATCTTAAACATGGTCAACAGGTACTCAGTGCTTCCTGCATGCCTGGCTCTGCTCAGGGCTTTTGCACACACCAACTCGCTCGAGCCTCATGACCACCCAGTGAGGGAGCTGAGGCATGAGCTGGAGTTGAAGTAACTTGCCCACCGTCAGAGCCGGGGATAGAGCCCAGAGGAAGGAGTGATCGGATGCATTTATCTAAAACAATGGTCTTGATGAGAAACAGTGGGCTCAACGTAGACAGTAGCATAAGGAGCAGAGGTCAGGGCAGGTTAGCCGATCTGGGGCCTGACATTACGGGGAGGGGAGTTGAAGAATCCCATCCGGGTGTGCGAGTCCCTCAAAGAAGACTGCATGCTCCGCAAATGTCCCCTTCCTCCTTCCTCACGGTTCCAGCATGCTCGGCGGCCCGGGGCTAAGAGCCGAGCAGTCTCCACCTTCCCAAATGGCTCAGACTTGCAGGCACCCGGGACAGCGGTGGGGGGGGGGGGGGCTCTTCCTTCTCTTTCACCCAAATCCCCTCACACATTTGTCTCCCATCTCCCGCCACCCTCTGCTGGTGCAAAGCCTGGCTCTGGCCTTGGGCTCCTGCAGAGGGAGTGTCTGCATGGCACAGCTGGTCGTACTGGACCTTCCGGTCACTTCCACGTTAGTTCACGTTCCCCAAGCTCCAGAGGCCACCGCCGGGCCTCTTCCGAGGGGGGCCCAGGTTCCTGTGGTTGACCAGCTCCCCAAGCCGAGATGGCCATGACCACGTCCATTGTGAATAGGTGTGACATGCCCACCGTCAGTGCCCCTGACCCTTTGAGCAGAATAGCGAGCCCATTGCTCTGAGACGTGCAAAGGCTGGCCTGCGGGCAGAGCTCTGGGACATGCCCCGTGGTGAGCATGGCCACACTACCGCTCAGTGCGGCAGTGCTGGGGCGTGGAATCCAAAAGCAAATTAGAAATCACCCATATTTCAACTTCTCCTAACAGCTCATGTAGTGACTTTGGCATAAGACACAGTGAATTTGGGATCCCCTCTCTGCCTCCAGCTGCCCACATGAACAAGCTTCTTCTCCATCCTCTGCTTCCTCTTCTCATGGCTTGGGGGTTGGGGAAGGCCCATGGAGGCAATGCACCTGCAGGACTAGGTGGGTGCCAGGCCCAGCATGCGCTTGAGAAACACTCTTTTTTTTTTTCCTAAGATTTTATTTATTTATTTGAGGGGGGGGAGAGCCCAAGTGGTGGGGAGGAGAAGGAGAGGGAGAAGCAGCCTCCCCGCCGAGCAGGGAGCCTGACGTGGGGCTCGATCCAAGGACTCTGTGTTCACGACCTGAGCCGAAGGCAGGTGCTTCACCGACTGAGCCACCCAGGCACCTCAGAAACACGCACTACCCAGAGCAGTTTGCTGCATCCTCCATGGACAGCCTGGAAGTGAGGCCGTACGGCCTGGGGTCGGCCAGGAGCCCCACCGGCCGGCCCCGATCTCTACCAGCAGCTCATCCTTGCGTGTTTAGAATGCCTCGTCGGCACCAAAGGTCCTAATCCCATTTGACTTGCTGGAGCAGGTGGTTGGGGGGAAAGCCTGGGGTCACAGTGTGTTTGCATCACCTAGATGTGGCCGTGCTGTGACACGAAGATGGTGCTCTTGGCCCTGGGAAGCTGTTCTTTCTCTGGCTCCTCATCCCGGCAACCTTACCGCTTCCCCAAGCCAGCGGAAAAGGTGCCAGAAGGTTTCTCTGCCCCAGACACTGGGCCTCCCTGACCTGCCTCCCTTGCTGCCCTGGAGCCCAGGGGCTGTTCTGTTAGCCTGTCTTAGCGGATTGCTCGCCAGCGATCATTCTGCAACCTCAGGCATGCCGCTCATCTTGCATTTCCTGTCGAGGGAGACACCTGTCCCATGACATCAGCTTCCTTACCTGTCAACAAAGCCATGGATATCTGCTTCTGCACCCTCCGCTCTCCCTGCCCCGTGTGCCGCCCGGCCTGGCTGCCTCGGTGCCAGGAGTGTGGCCTGCCCCCGGGAGAACCGCACAAAATGAACTGGGCCGTGCGACAAAAACCAGGTCAGCACATTTGTGAGGCTGCATCAGTGTCCGAGTAGCAAGAGGAAAGGCCATGAAGACTCATAGAAGGCTTCTTGTCTGTTGGGTTTCACATCGAATGCCCTGTGTCCCCGGGAACCATCTCTAGAGACAGGTTGGGAGGCCTCCCTCGAGTCAGAGCTGCCGGTCATCAGAGCAGGGTCGGCCCCCCAATCAGTTGCTGCCCCCGGCCACTACTGTGGCTCGGGGAGCGCCACTGTTGGCTAGACGGCCGCAGCACGAGAGAGGCTCTGCCTTCCCTCCCTCTCCAGAAAGTCAGCGATTCCGTGACTCTGCGGTCCCCTCTGTGCGTATCTTCAACCCGCCCACCCCCTGCGTCATAGCAACGGCGTACCCCTCCTGGGACCCATCCAGCCAATGCCGCATGGCAGTAGCGAGCGTGAGAGCCTCCATCTATAAGCTGGGGTCGGATAGCTCCCGGGGCCGTGTGACAGAGCCGAGTGATGCTTTGTCAACTCAGCAGAGCCGGGCTGCCGCCCAGGGAGGCTCCAGCTTCCCGAGCACATTGGAGCCACATGACCGGCCATTTCACCACGTTGGGCCAGCTGCTGGGTGATGCTCAGGAAGGTGTGGGGACTAGTTGGGCAGGTCCCCAGGAAGCTGACCGTGTTTGCCTTGGATCATTGGGCTGTTCCGCAGCCTGCTGGCGCCACACCCCATGTGTCAGCCCCCAGGAGGCACGCCGGACTTTTCTACCATGCTTCCTGTTTTTGCTACCAAGTCGTGCTGGGCAGAGGCGGTGCCTGGAGAAGACACCCCTAAAACCTGCTTTGTGGAAAGGCACCCTCGATGTGGCCTGGGGGTCCTGTGACACCTTGGCACGAACTCAGCGCTGGGTGCTCAGCCCTCCAGGACTGTCTCCCCGTGCTCTGTGTGTTAACTCATTTCCGTCTCCCAAAACCCCACCGATGGGGCCAGAATTCATTCAGCAAATATTTGCTGAGCACCCGCTCTCTGCAAAGTGCTGTTCAATGCACCGGGAAGACATCAGCGAGCAGAGCACACAAAGTCCCGGCCCTGTGAACCTCACATCCTAGCTAGGAAGACAGACCGCACAGAAAACAGGAGACACGCGTATAGAATGAGCTAGAAGGAGCTCAATGTGGCTGTGTTGAGCAGAGACTTGATGGGGGGTAGACAGCAAGCCCGGCGGGTGGGTGTTATCCTCACTTTACAGATGAGGAGACTAAGGCACAGATGGATGGAATAACTTGGTCAACGTCTTGAAGCTCATGAGTCAGCAAAGGCTGACCTTGCGCCCTGAAAACAGAGACCACTCTCTGAATGGGGCATCTCAAGCTTCTTCCTATAAAGAGTTAGGGACTAAATATTTTAGGCTTTGCAGGCCACATGTGGACTCTGCTGCATATTCTTCATTTTTTTATGATCCTCAAAACACGTGAGAACCGTTGTTGCCTCTCGATGACACAAACACAGGTGCAGGTGGATGGCTCTGTGGCCCCAGCTCTGAGCCACTAGCCTTTGGCCCTTTCCTAATAAAGCTAAATATTCTCAAGACCCCATACAACGCGAGGTGGATGGCATTGCTCTCATTTCACAGATGAGGAAATCAAGGCTCAGAAAAGGGAATTCATTTGAGCCAGAATTCCATCCTTTTGTAGGGTTGATGAGATCCAGACACTATTTTCATTCCGCCCTAAGTGTCTTACTTTTGACACTGCACTCCTAAATCCCTGCTTTAAAAGGCAACATTCACAGCTCCTTAAAAATATTACACACAGATTGTCATATGATCAGCAATCCAATCTGGGCATAAACCCAAAAGACTTGAAAGCAGGGTCTCGAGGAGGTGTCCGCACACCTGTGTTCACAGCAGCGTCATGCACAAGACCCAGAGAAGGGAAACCACCCGAGGGTCCCTCGAGGGATGTGTGGATGAGCAAAGTGCAGAACATCGAGACCACGGAGTAGTGCACAACCTTAGACAGGAAGCCCGTTCTGACACCTGCTGCAGTGTGGACGAACCTCGAGGACGTCACCCTCAGTGACATCAGCGAGACACAAAGGGACAAATACTGAGTGGTTCCCTCTACATGAGGTGCTAGGGGAGTCAGAACCACAGAGACAGACGGTAGAACGGGGGTGCCAGGGGTGGCTGCAGGGGGTGGGGAGTTAGTATTGAAAGGGGGCAGAATTTCCGTTTGGGAAGATGGAAGGTTCTGGATGTGGACAGAGGGGATGGTTTCACAAGAGTGTGAGTGTGCTTAACACCACTGACCTGGACACTGAGAAGAGACTAGGATGGTGAATGTTATGTTACGTGTATTTTACCACAATTAAAAAAAAAAATGAAGCGTTTCCAGGAGGGATCATCCACCAAACCCTGACCCCTGAGTGAATGTCCAGCCACGTGTCACCAGCTCATCTCCTGCGGCAGAGAGATCCAGGACGCAGGAAGACCACAGGGAGGGCAAAGGTGGGGATGATGGCCTTGAGGCTGCCCCCACGGCACCCCACCGCTGATGTCCCAGCGCCCCGTCGTGGGAGGAGGGGGGAGGAGGGAGGAGGGGAGGTTTGGCCCCGAGTGTGACCTGGCTGCTCCTGCATCCCAGTCCAGGCCTTCAGTTCCAGCTCCAAGCTCGTCCATCGGACCCCGTGGCGGAGGTCCCTATACTGGCACCCACGGGGCACGGGGCAGCAGGCACCTCCTAAAAGCCGTGGCTGAGCCCGGCCCACAGTGTCAACTTGTTTGGATCACCATTGTCACAGGCCCGGGGAGGAGCGGCCTGACCCCGGGACAGCCCCTGCAGGAGGTGAGAGCAGGCGTGCCCCTCGGCTCATAAACTGACCCCAAACACGCGCAGCAGAGCTCACGGGGGCCACCGCGGGCAGCCACCGCCTACTGGAAAGGTACATCCAATTAGAAGTATAGTTACCGTTTTCCGAGCTCCTGTCTATGTGTTGCGACTGTGCCTGAGCGTTTTGCTTGTGATAATTTAATCCCTACGATCACCCGACGGGGAAAGCACTATCACCCCCACTCTCCAGGCGAAGGTGCTAAGGTTTCAAAAGGGCAGGTGACCTGCCCAGCCTCTCGGTCAGGAAAGTCCCTCTGTGGCCCTGTCTCGGTCTCTATCTAGCACATGGGTTTGGCCTCTGCCGTCTGAGGGTGCAATGGGTTTTGGAAGTAGACAAACTGCTCAGAGCCAAGAGAAGTGGGTGACGCAGCCAGGTGATGTCGTTGTAAGTGAAAAAGCACACCTTAAAAAAAAAAGAGTGAAACCCTTCAGCGATGAGCACGGTGGTTATCTGTGTGGTTAGTTCTTAGGCCAGCTCTGGAAGGAAAGCTCCCGGGGAGAACCTCCGGCCATTCTTCTAAGAATGGCGGTGCCATCTGACCCAGAGGGAGCCCCCACCCCAACAATGGCTCTGCAAGTACTGGTCTGCAAGTTGGCTAGGTCGGGTTCTCGGGGGTCTGCTCCGCCCAGGGTGAGCGTGCCCTCGAGAGGCTGCGACCATGGGCACGTACGGTGCACATGGGGTGCAGGGCTGTGAGCCAGAGGAAGCGTGGGTTGGACAGAGTGCTGATGAGAAAGTGGGGATATAAAGGACTTTTTAAAGACGTTTGGTGACAAGGGAAGAGGGACAGCGACAATTGCCTCGTTTCCAGGTCAGCATGTGAAGATGGAACTTTTCAGGGTGGGAAAGTTCTAAGTGGCCAAGAGGGTGGAGCCCACGAGGAGGGTGTTGAAATGTGCCCCCGCCAAGGATACATCCATCTCCCAGCCCCCCAGGACCCAGGAACGTGACCTTATTGGAAACAGGGTCTTTGCAGATGTAACCCAGTTTAGAGAAGGTCGTTCTAGATGCGGTGGGCCGTGAGCCTACCATGACTGGCACCCTGGACGATAAACGGAATTTGGACACAGGTACGCAGAGGAGGACGACGTCGAGGAGCAGAGCCCTGCCAGCACCTTGATTTCAGGCTTCCAGCCTCCAGCACTGTGGAATATTACATTCCCGTTGTTTAAGCCACCAAATTTGTATAATTTGTTAGGACAGCCACATGAAATCGATGCAGAGGGTAAACAGCTCAGCTCGGATTTCTCGGCGTTGGACACACGATCAGATGTGGTTGTGTAGTCTGGGCAGAGGGATGAGCCAGCCAAAGAGCAGGCCACTGTCCCTTCTGCATTCTCCCTAGGGCAGCAGGAACCCGAGGGACCCTCTAGGGACCCTGCTGCTGGAGACTCCCCCATCCAGTGTCCAAAGGAGGCACATTGGAGTGTCTGAACAGGACAAGAAATGACAAGCTGGAAACCCATTGTCTGGCTGGAGAAAGCTCCCAGCTCCTTTGCTGCTTTAAACACCAACGTTTGGGTTCCCCCGGGAGAAAAGACAAGGCTCTGAAAAAGACAGCAAAGGAAGAATGTGTCAGGTGGACAGTTTCCATTTTCCCCACTCTCTGTGTTGCTAGTAGGACATGTTGGGACCCCTCGCTTGTTAACTGGTGGCTGGCGGCGTAACAATAAATCCACCTGTACTGACCTATAAACCTGCCAAAGGCCAGAGACGATTCCAACTTAGTCACATGGGCCTGTGCTCAGCAGCCACCCCACTGGAGCCATGGGATACAGCAGAGAGGAGAATCTCAGACCACCTACAGCGCCTGCCTCAAGGTCCACACCACTGGGCTTGGGTTCCTAAAACCAACTCAGAAGGAGTGCCCGGGTGTGCTTGTGCTGATTTTCACAGAGGGGAGAGTACACAACTTTTACCAGATTTTTCGTCCTTCCTTTTAAAATTTGTCTTAAAAGTCAAATCATGTTGCAAAGCTTGTGATAAACAGTGGTTGTCACCGCGCACCTTCCCAGCTCCCCCTCCGTCCCCCTTGAGTCTCTGCCAGTCTTTCAAATCTTTTAACAGTTGTTTTTAAAATCTTTACCTCTACACTGTTAACTAACATGCTTAGCCTATGATTTCTTGGTTTTTTATTTTGACCACCACTCCACACACACTCTCAACCTCTTTCACCCTGACCACCATCTCCACAATTTATTTATATCACAATCTTTAGCCAAATCAGCAACTAGCACGGACATTACTATGATTTCATCAATATTGTTGTGAATCACCGTTAGGACACTCAGATGGCTTTTTCTTTCTTGTGCAACTCTTTGGTTTTACTGGACTTCACTATTGCTTCATTTTTTTTCATATCCTTCATTTTTTTATGTACTACTTACCAATTTTTCCCCAAAATTATTTGATAAAGCTGAAAAGATCCTCTCAGCAAAGACACACTCATCAGATAATCATTCATTTTTGTTTTGTCTTGTTGTTTTTTGTTTTTCCCAAGGAGAGATCCCTTCTGGAGATCTCTGCCCTCCTGTATGTATCCGGACTGGTTGATCTCTTGGCTTGTGGCACAGCTCTCCTCCTAAGAACTCCCTTCAGCTTCAGTGAGAACCTCTTTTTAGTTTTCTATGTTAGCTGTAGTGTGTCCTGTGCCCTTTGTCTTTCTCTTTCTGGATTTACTTTCTCGCTCAAGTGGAGAACATCCTCCAGTAACCTCCTGAAAAAGGAGGCATGCATGGTACAACTTCCAAATCTCATCTAATTTCAAACATCTTTGTTTGATTATTTGTATAGATAAAGAATTCCAGGTAAAACATTTCTTTTTTAGAATTTTTCAGACATTGCTCCATTATCTTCTGCTTTCCAATATTGCTATTGAGAAATTCTGATCTTTTGAATTTATTCTATTATTTATTTTCTATAAATATTTATGGTTTTTCTTTCTAAATCCCCAGCATTTTGAACTTTCAAAACAATGTGGGGTTTTTTTGTTTTTTGGGTTTTTTTTTTTCTTTGTATTTATTGTTTAGAAACTTAGTTAGCTCTTTCGATCAGGAAACTCATGTCCTGCAGTTCTGGGACTCTTTCGATCAGGAAACTCATGTCCTGCAGTTCTGGGAAATGTTCTCATATTGTTCCCTTGAAAACTTTCTCTTCTTTCTGCTCTTTCTTGAGGCACCAGGTTTAGAGACTGCCTGGTTTAATTTCCCTGAGCTCTCTTTAGTGACAGTTGGGCAGTTGTCTGGCTCTGTGCAGTAAGGGAGGAAATCTTAGGGTCTAAATGTTTCCTACAGCATATTTTCAGTGCTTCAATTCTACAGTATTCAGCCAACTCCTCACTTCCACTTTCAAAGATCCCTGGTGCCTCCAATTCTTTAGCCATTCTAATTCTGCAGTGCAAGGTGCTCGTGTAGGTCAGGGACCATTCTGGCAAGCAGGTTTGCTTCAATTCTCACGGGTCTGCTGTGCTTCCACATCATCTGTGGATTGCATTTGGTGCACGTGACACAACTCCGCCCAATGGCTCAATCAAACAGCATTTTAATTCTCTTACCAGAAAGAAGCAATCCACAGCTATGACAGCAGCCCCATGACATTAGCACCGTCCCAAGTTCCTTCTATAAGTCCGCTCTACCATGCTTCTCAGGTGACTCCCATCCCGAGGGTGGTTTCATGGCCATAAGAGAGCCCCTCCACCCCAGCCTCATGTCCACATTCCAAGTCAAGAGAAAGAGAAGAAAGGGAAAGGGAAGGAAAGGAAGAAAGGAAAAAAAGGAGTGGTCCCAAAGTCAGGAACAGGATTTTCCTGGGGTCTCCAGCAGCCTTCTGTTTACGCGGAGTCACATGGATATCCTTAGGCACAAGGAGTGAGGGGAAACAAGTTAATTGGAATCCTACAGCTCCCACTGAAATTGGGATTCTGTCTGCAAGGAAGAAGAGAGAAAGGGTTTGGGGAAGCCATTAGCATTGTCTTGATGGAAGTCCTGATGGAATTTTCATGAACAGCCCTCTCTTGTTGCCTCCTCCCCTTCCCTTTGTTCTGGTGAGTTGACTTCTTACTTTTCCAATGCCAGTGTTTTAGAGGATTTCTTTTGAAGGATCAAAAATCAAAGTATATATCCAATCTACCATGTTTAACTTGATGTTCCAGGAAAGATCAAGGGCCATGGAGCGCATTTGCTTCCTTGTAAGTGGGGTTACTTCATCTTTTGAGTTGAGGAGAAAGCGCGACCTCATTCATTCACTTTGGGTTTTATTCTTCCTCTCTGTTCAAGGAAGAGAGCTTCCTACCGGAGTCGAGAGCGAGCTCTTGTCCCGGCTGTGCTGCTGCTGAGCAACGTGTAACATGTCACGTGACCTCTCTGGTCCTGACTGTCCTCTTCATTTCTAAAGTGACGGGACTGGGTGAGAAGAGCATTTCCCATGGGGAAAAGCAAAAAGCAAAACAGGTGTTGCTGAAAAAGATGAACGGACAGCAAAGAAGCCCAAGAAAAGATACTTGATATTAATCATTAGAGAAATTAAAACCATAGTAAGATACTACTACACACCCACTAGGGTGGCTAAAATAATAACAATAATAATGACAGGAATAATAATCTCACAAAACCAAGCACTGGTGAGGATACAGAGCAAATGAACAAATCGCTGATAAGAATGCAAAATGGCAGAGCCCCTCGGGAAAACAGGCTGGCAGTTTCTTACAAAGCTAAACATATATTTAACCAAATGACCCAGAAATTCTAATCCTAGGCATTTAGCTGAGAAATACAAACTGATATTTACACCACAACTTGGAGACAAATGTTTATGGCGGTCATAGTCATAAATACCCTGAAGTGGAGACAACCCATGCATCCATCAACTGGCAACCGAACAGCCTACAGTGATTCCAGCCACGGATGTTAGTCAGCAGAAAGGAAGAAGCTGCAGAGACACGCAACAGCGTGGACAAGGCACAGACGCACGTGGCTGAACGAAAGCCCAGACACTACGGGGCTCCACTGAGACACCATTCTGGAAAAGGCAAACCGGTAGAGACTGGGAACCAATCCGTGGTTGCCAGGGCTGGAGTGGGAGGAGGAGGTTGGCAGCAAAGGGGGGTGGGAGCGCTCTGGGGGGCGACAGCTATGGTCCATGTCTCCATTACGAGGGTTCTACAGCACGTGCCTCCGTCAAAACTCAGAACCGGGCACTGAAGAGGAGTCTTCCTGTATGTGAATTATGTCTCAGTAACCCTGACTTGAAGAGATAAGTTGAGTCAGAAACCCCCAGGAAATGCTGCACCCAGACCCCTGCTCGTCCCAACCCTGAGCACCAGAGCACAGCCAAGGCACTGAGAAGTCCTGCCGACCATTTACCCAAGAGGTTTTGTTCTCCAAACCCTCTTCCGAGTGACAGGCTTTGACGAACCTCAAGTGGGTGATGGGGAGCCCTCAGTGAGACTGTCCGTGACCTTGGGGTGGTGTGAGCTCACGTGCTCCCTGCAGGTCACTCCGGGAAGTGGTCATCGGACTTGGCATTCAGGTTTCTTTGAGGACGGCCGACTCCTCCACGCTTTCATGCACTGCATCCCCTGCAGCCCCGCAGAGGAGGAAGCCGGGCAGGCCACTGGGACAGGGCGGCTCCCACGAGGGGAGGGATGCTGAGGCCAGGCCTGGGGACAGTGCCTCCCCCTCCCTTGGGGCCTGCTGCCAGCCAGGGGACCGTGGCCACCATCACAAAGGCGAACGCTGGTTGGCCACTCATGCACGGGCTAAGCACTGGGTGTCCGTTGCCCAAGACCCATTGAAGGAGACGTGGCATCATCTCCGAGTGCTGATGCGGGGAAGCCAGGACTCCAGCGCGCCTCCTCCCGCCCCTCGCCCCCTGCCTTCAGGCCTCCTCGGGGCTCAGAGCCCAGCACCAGACAGGCCAGAACCATCTTTCGCTAGGTTTGGGCCATCTGCCCTGTGGAATCAGAGCAGGGCCGGGTCCAAACCACCATGTCCACTCCCATTTCAACAGCCTTCCAGGTGTTTCCCAAGCACATGAGGGGGATGAGTCAGCGCACAGAAGATAACACTCACATGGAATTCCAGCCGCAGAGGACGGTGCCAGGCACAGTGTGGGTGCTCCTTCCTCCCTGGAGGGCTTCCAGGAGGAGGCCCCGCCCCCCCTCCCGCCCTATACGGAGCCTGCCCCCCCCCCCCCGGGGCCTCCTGCTGGCCAGTTCAACTGCTAAAAATAGTCCCGCCCTGCAGGCAGAATCAATACCTCACATTTTCCACAGCGGCATCAGCACTGCGGACAATGGAGGGCATTGTGCTGTTCTCGCTCTGCCCCACGCAGCTTCCCGCGGGCAGAGGGAAACTTTCAACACTGGAGGGTGGGCGCTGGAACTCAAACGGCGGCTCCCAAAGCAAGGTCGGGCAAGACTATGGTTGCAACCAAGTCCTGGGAGAGGAGTTAACCTAATGCTTTTTTTTTTTAACACCGTGACATTTAAATGCCTGGGTTTGTTGTTTCTGAGCAAAGCAAGCCAGTGACACTATAGCTAAAATAAGGGTCTAAATTTGATCCCCAAAGAGGTTCTCCATTTTGCAAGACAAGCTCTGAGCAAGCAAGCCTTCTGAGTCCTGAAAATCTGCTGTTTCTCAAAATGGTGATGGACACAGAACTATTTAACAAACTGGAACAGATCATTGGGCGTAATGTGACTTCTCGGTCAAGGAGGTATTTGAAGAGATACTTATTTTCCCTGCACGTGGTGGCTTCATTCCCTGTGTTAGTGCCCTGGGCCTGCTTTCATGAAGCACCGCCAACTGGGGGCTGAAAACAACAAAACTGTATTCTCTCACAGCTCTGGAGACTGCAAATTACTATCCGGGGGTCAGCAGGGTCGTGTTCTCTCTGAAGGCTCCAGGGGGGACCCTTCTTTGCCTCCTCCAGCTTATGGTGGTTCCAGTAATCCTCTGTGATCGGGACTGGTAGACACCTGGCTCCGGCCTCGTGGCAGTCTCTGCCCGGCGTCCTCGAATTGTCCCCTCTGCTCATGTCTGTTCTAGCCGGATCCCCGCTCCCTGGCCATAAGGATGCCAGTCGTGTTGTCTGAGCACCGCCCTAACAACCTCATTTTAACTCAGTCACCTCGGTAAGGCCCTGTCTCCAAACAGGGTCTCATTCTGAGGTGGGGGTGTCAGGACCCCAGCATATCCTTTGGGGGCACAGAATTCAACCCACCACATGGCTCACTTGCTCACAGAGCAGCAGGAGGCAGAAAAGGAGGGAGAGATGGGGGACGGCGGCGGGGAGGGAGAAGCAGCCCCCCTGCTCCAGGCGCACCTGCTCTGTTCTGTGGTTTGCACCAGTGAAACACGCCAGGCAGACAGAACATGGCATTGACACGCAAAGCCTGGGCCGGAATCACGACCACCGGAGCCAAAGCGGTGAGCGAGGTAACGGAAGGAGAGCTGACACCTCTGTGTGATTTGTCCAGAAAGCGATTCGGGTGGAAACTCGGTCCAGCCTGAGTCTCCCTGAGTGGGTCAGGTTCTAGGTGGGGGCGCAGGTCACTGACCCTGGGATTCAGTCCCCACTGACAGGCTCCCCGGGCACAGCCCAGCCCACGGTGGGCGACCTTCCCCGGGGGTCAAGGTTATAGGCGACGAGTTCCTGACTCTGACCGCGGAGCACGCGGGTCGTTCCACGTTCTACACGAAGCCGCCCGCCGGGTCCCAGGGTTCTGAGCTGTCGGCCTGTCTGAGGCTACAAAGCCTGAACCCTAAATTTGGTACCTGGAGAAAGCTTGTGCGAACAAGGCCAGGTGGGCCCCGCATCCTTCCCGCACTCGTGTAAACTCAAAACCCGGGGTTACGCTTCGAACACCTTCTCTTCCGGCAGCCGGAAGGTCCGGGCCCCTGGACACTCGGCCATGTCACAAATGCTGATGTCTGAGCGTCAGCGTGCCACACCAGCCTGACCTCTTCCCGAAGCTGCGCTCCGTGGGGTCACTCCCGCTCCAGCCCTGGGGCGCCCTGCCTCCCGCTGTACTTGTCTGGTCTGTTCTGTTTTCAGCTCTCTCCTGGAGCCCCAGGCCTCTGCTCCTTGCAGGCGCCTCACAGGCACCCCACTCCCTCCTCGGAGGGACCTGCAGGCCGACCAGAGGCAGCTGCCCGTGCCTGGTTGCCCCAAGCAGAGCCTGGGCCGAGGACCCGGGGAAGCCAAGCCGGGAGTGAGGGAGGGGAAACAGGAGTAAAACCGATCCAAGAACAACAGGGGGTGGGTGCTGCGGGTAGGGTCTACCGGGAAGAGGGCCCCTCAGGCCTCAGAAGAGCAGCCTGTCCGTCCATCCCTGTTTCCCATATTCGAGAGGGTTGATTCCCCCATTTCCAGGTGGCACCTGAATGCCAGGTGGGCTCCACGGTGGGGACCCTGAACCCCTCTGCACCCTGACCCTTAGCTTTGCTCTGAGCCCATACCCAGGAAACGGGCACAATGTGGGTGTTTGGACACCGTCCCCAGTTGGGCTGAAACTCCCCACCCCGCTGCTCTCACTGGGTCTGAGGAGTGTGCTGGGTCTTCCCTGCCCGCCGTCAGCATCTGCACTGGGCCCTCCTTCCCGCTGTGCCTCGGTGTCCCTCACCACCCTGACCAGCACTGCCCAGGAGAGCAGCTCGCCACCTGGCACAGTCAGTGAGGGCCTCTTGGCTGCCTCTCTCCGCGGGTGCCCCGCAGCACGCCGTACTCACCGGCGCCCCAGGTGACTTGTCCAAATGGAATATACCCTCCCCGAGGCCACAGAGGACCCCAGGCCTGTGCCCCAGAGTCATGGGCTGACCCCCAACCTTCGATGAGAGGAGCTTCCTACCCAGCTCTCCCGAATGAGCACCCACGTGGCCAGTGGTAACGAAAAACACGCACTCGTCGTGCACCTACTATGTGTCCAAGATGCTTCACCCAGAATCTCCCTCATGCTCCCAGAATCCCTGCAAGGTAGACATTTGCTAACCCCATTTTCAGAGGAAGACACTGGGGCTCACAGGGGTTGGCATCTCACCAAAGCCCACGGAGCCCGGGCAGGGCAGGCAGGGCCATCCTTTCCCTCACAGCACCAGACGGAGCTTGGAGCCGGTCTACACGCCCTGTCAACGCCCTGCCAGGACCTGCAGAGGGAACGTTCCGGAAGAACGCCTGTGTGCATGCACACGTGTGCGTGTGTGTGTGCGCATGTGCGTGCTCTGCGTGTACACACACCTGTATGCTCTACATGTGTGCATTTGTGCATGTGCGTGCGTATGTGTGTGCGCGTTGTGTGCACGTGTGCATGTGTGCTCTGTGTGTGTGTGCACTCTGTGTGTGCTGTGCGTCTGTGCACGTGTACATGTGTGCGTTCTGTGTGTGTGCATGTGTGTGCGCTCTATGTGTGTGCATGTGTGTTCTGCATCTGTGCATGTGTACATGTGTGCGTTCTGTGTGTGTGCATGTGTGTGTGCTCTATGTGTGTGCATGTGTGTTCTGCATCTGTGCACATGTACATGTGTGCGTTCTGTGTGTGTGCATGTGTGTTCTGCATCTGTGCACGTGTATATGTGTGCGTTCTGTGTGTGTGCGCATGTGCATGTGTGTGTGCTCTGCGTGTGTGCCCCTGGGGGCGCTAATCCCTGGGCTGCCTCTCCACCTAGGGTGGCCAGATTCATGGGGGGAAAAGGATGTCCTGCTAAACTTGAACTTGAGTTTCAGATAAACAAATGTTGAATGGGATGTACTTACACTAAAATACTACTTGCTGTTTATCTAGAATTCACATCTACCTAGATGTTCTCAGTTTATCTGGCAATCTTAGCGCCGCTGCTTACGCTGCTGGCTCTTCTGCCATCAGACAGCCGGGCCCCGCGTGAAACAAATCACGTGTTAAACATGTAGAGAGGCTTCCGATTTCCTAGTGGGGACCCCGGACAGAAACACACGAATGTTAAGAGCGCTTATCTCCGGTTAGTGGGCTTACAGGTCATTTTCCTTTCCTTGTTTATACTTTTCTGTAGTTTCTTTTTCCAACCAACGTCCACTTCATAGAAAATATTTCAATAGTTGCAGTAACAATTGCTCCCTCCTCCTTGGCCCCGGAGTCCCAAAGGGCAGCTTCTGCGGGCTCGGGGGCAGGGAGGGGTGGACTTTGGCAGCTGTGGGTCCCAGGGCCACGTGAATAATTAACCCTCGTGCGGGGCCTCGGGGGCCTGAGGCGCACCTGGCACCCAGAGAGATCAGAGATGAGGCTCTGTTGGCAGCTGCTCCGGGGTCCTGCTCCGGCCTCCGGGCTTCCGGGCCTATGCAGAGCCTGGGTGTGGGACCGGTCTGTCGGGGGAGGGAGCCACGGAACCCCCCCACCCCCCATCCCCCACCCGGTTCCGTCTGAGTGCACCTTTCCAAGGCCACCTCATAGGGCGCTCGCAGCCGCGGGGCGGTCAGGGCCACCCAGGACAGATGCAAACCTGGCACCTGCCTGTGTCCATGGCCAGAGGCTCCCCAGCCACTCAGGCATCCCCTCCAGGACCCTCCACAGGGAGGGCTCCAGCCCAGCTTCTCAAGGTCCTGAACCCCTCCCACCCGGAACTGGTGGGGACCCCCTGCTGGGAACGGGTGACAGTTGTGACTGCCTAGTGAGACACTGACTGAACGATACTCGAGGGGAAAAAACTGGACATAAATACACTAAATTGTCAACAGCCCATATCTCTGGCTCCTGGGCTTAGAGGCCGTTTTTAGTCTCTTGTTTATAATTTTCTAATTTTTTTTTCAGCCGACATCTATGTTTCCCTGCCCCTCCCCTTCCTGCCCCACAGTGACCGCCCCCCTCGGAGCAGACAGATGATTCTGTCCCCTCTGCTGAGGTTCCTGGTCTGGGGTTGGTGTCTGAGAGATGGGGGAGTGGAGAGAGGGTCGGGGTGCCCCTGATAGAGGAAGAAACGGGGGGGGGGGGGGAGGAGGAGGGAAGAAGGGAGGGGGTGGGGAGAGGGTACGTGTGAGAGAGAAAGTGAATATGTGGGTGTGTGCACATGTGTGTGAGTCTGTGCATATGGTGGAGGGGGACACAGGGTGTTCACTGCGGAGACTGGAAGCTTCAGGAAGCCTCGGACCCTGCTTCTGTTTCTTTAAAGTGCTTGAATGTCCAGCAGAGGCTCTGTGACTAGCTGGCCCGTGAGCAGGAAGGGGAAGGTGCTGAGGGCTTCTCACAAGGTAGCAAAGAGCTATGAGAAGAGAAGCCCCTTTGCCGCCAGCTCCTCCTTCCTGCATTGGATGTTGCCCTGGAGGATGTGATGCCTGGAGCCCTTGCAGCCATCTTGCCACTGTGGGGAGAGCCAAGAAATTCTCACTGACTCAATGCCCTCCTTCCACACTATCCGAGACAATTTAAACTCTTGCTTCAGCCTCTGAGAAGAATTCTATTATTTACAGCCCAAAGCAACGTAACCACGACACTGACCAGAGCCATTCTGCCCACAGGCAAAGCTGGGAGACTGCTCTTTGCACTTGGTCGTTCTGGGCGGAATGGGGCTGAGACCTGGCCTGACACCTTTGTACCAGGGAGGTAGAAATGAAAACTTTGCTCCTGGAGATTTCCTCCCGTCCCAGTCCTGCCAGCCACAACCTGCTGTTGGGGAGATGCTTCCTGGTTGCCGTGGAGACCAGGACACCTGCAGTGGAGACAGAGCTTTCGGTGGGGTTCAAGGTTCAGTCCTGGGGGCCAGGAGTGGGGAGACAGATTCCCCTGACCTCTTCAGTGGCCTGATTATCACTCACACTCAGCAGTCTAGGCACTCATTCTTTCCCTCAGGGCCACCTTCCTGGTCCACACCGGGACTTTTTCTCCTTGTTCACTGGCTCCTGAGTGCACCTCGGCAGGGCAGCCTCCAGGCAAAGTGGCCGGGTGCCCCTGGGGGCAGAGGCAGGGTGCTGGCTCAGCACCCCAAGACGTGCAGGGTGGGGCTCAGGGGGAAGCCTGCACCCAGTCTTACCCCCCCATACCCCTGCAACAGAACCAAGGCAGCAGGGCTGGTGGAGCTCAGGTTCTGTTTCAGGCCCTCCCCCTGCCCGCCAGCCTCCGGGCAATGCAGCAGGTGCGTACCCCTTACCAGCCCCTCTTACCAGCCAGCACCCCGCTGCTCCGGAAACAGAAGCAGCTCCTGGTTCCCGGCCTGGACAGACAGGGGAGCCCACACCTGGCCTTGTCTGATCACTTCTTCTTTCCTTTAACACGAATTTCTCGAGGCTCTTCCGAGTACAATTTCTCTGCTCCCGGGTGGACAGAAGAACATCCCCCCGCTCCCACCCCCAGCCCCCGGACGGGGGATGACAATTTCCAAATCCCCAGAGCCTCTGCGGGGTATCCTATATCGCAACCGGGGCTCTGCGGGTGAGGATATTGAGCCTGGGAGATGGTCCCCGATCATCCAGGTGTCGTCACGGGGTCTTCACCAGAGGGATGAGACGGAGCCAGAACCAGCTCCAGTGATGGGATTGCTGGCTGGGAGCACGCAGGAGGGGCCTCGAGCTCAGGAATGGGGCCGACATAGAGGCTGGAAGAGGCAGGGAAAGGGTCCTGCTCTGGACCTCCAGGAGGAACCAGACCCACTGACGCCCTGATCTTAGCCCAGTGAGACCCAGTTCAGACCGACCTCCAGAAGCGGAAGGTGGTAGATGGATGCGTGTGACGTCTGAGAGAACGTGATCCCGCAGCCGGTCCTTTTCCCTCTGGCTCTCCCTCCTCCCCTCTCATCGCCCTGCCCTCCTCCCAGCCACCCTTTCCTCCTTGCCGCTTCGGGCTCCCAGACTCACAGTCCTGCTCTGAACATGGACGCTCCAGTTACGACCTGGAGGGAGCCCCACAAGCCCCTGCTACAAATCCCCAAATACAGCTGGATTTCTAACGGGGGTGCGGAAGCCGAGAAAGGTAACTGGCTGTAGGCTGAGGCCCCCATTTCCCACAAGCGCACCAGTAAGGGCCCTAAGGTCTGCCTTCAAGGCCTAGGGCAGGAAACCAGGCTCCACCCATGTCTGGAGAGGAGGCCTGCGCCCCTCTGGTGAGCCCTTCCCCTCCGGCAGCCCTTCAAGTCTTCCAGACCCTGAAAGCCACCTGTGCTCTGCAAACTCCCGGCGGCTGGGGAATCCCTCTGCAGACATTCGTCCTCCCCCAGTCCGCAGGCTGAGTCCAAGATCAAGGTGTGCTAGGAACTTCTAGGAGCGTGGTCAGGACTCCAATTCCTTTTTATGGCCAAATAATACTCCATTGGGTGGGGAGACCGCACTGCATGTATCCGTTTGCCAGTTCATGGGCATTCGGACTGTTCCCACCTCTTGCCGGTTACGAATCAAGTGCTGCTCCAGACGTTCCCGCACAGGTGCTGTGTGGACCTCGATTTCCATTTCTCTTGGGTGTGCGCCCAGGGGCGGAGCTCTGGGGTCACGTGTGGAGCAGTATTGACTTGTCTCCAGAACCGCCCTGTGCTTTTCCAAAGCAGTGGCCCCGTTCCCTGCCCCCAGCAGTGTCTGAGCCCCCCGTCCTCATCCCTGCTGGTGTTCCAGCCCCTCTGACGGGGAAACAGTGATACCTCCTTGTGGTTTTGACCTGCGTCTCCCTTACGACTAACGACATTCAGCATCTCCTCGCGTGCTTATTGGCCATCTTTATAACTACTCTGGAGAAAGCGGCAATGATTTTGAAAATGATCAGGTGGTCCTGGAGGCAGCAGGGTGTGGGGCAACCGCCAGGGCTTTGGAGGCTGGACTCCTGGGTTTGAAGGGGTCCTCTGAGCTGGCTGTGTGGTCTGGAGTCAAACACGTCCCTCTCTGAGCTTCCTGGCACATACACCAGAACAACACTAGGCTCCCGGGATGTGGATAGGTGAGAGAGGATGTAGGTCCAGAACCTGGCGCTAGATAAATAGGTATTTATGATTATGAAGCCAACGAGGGCTAGGAGAGCTGATGCTGGGTATGTTTGTGTCCTGAGTTTTCAGCAACTACTCGATTTGCTCTCGAAAGACGCCGAGATCAGACCAGCTCAGGCCAGCAGCTCAGGATGGCACCTGCTCCCCTGCACGCAGCTCTACAGCCCAGCGTGGCCCCTTCCCCGGGCAGGCGGGGCGCAGTTTGGCATCAGCCTGGCTAGGCTGTCGTCTGCCAGCTCTGGAGGAGAATGGACCTCCAAGCTCACCCAGACCCTGGGGTTGCAGGACTGAGGTCCCGTGTCCTTGCTGGCCGTGCTGAGGGCCACTCTCGGCTGCTGGCAGCCACCCACATTCCGTGCCCCCTGGTGCCCCATCTTCATGGCCAGCAGTGGGAACGCCCCCCTTGTGTCGATCCGTCTCACACTTCAGATCTCTGACTTCTCTTCTTCTGACCGCTGGGCCCAGACCCAGAGGGCTGAGGTGATTCCGCAGGCTGCCTGGGTCATCTCCTCATCGTAGGGTCTGCTGATTTGGGAGCTTCATGACACCTGCAAAGCCCCTCACAGCAGCACCGAGGCTACTCTGTGGTCGGCAGAGCTGGGGAAGGAGTGTGTGCACCAGGGGCCGGAAGCCACAGGGGCCAACTCAGAATTCTGCCTGGCACGCCTTCTGCTCAGCCTCAGCCCGCGGATCAGTCCGGGAATGTGCAGAGGGCTAGGCACGTGTAAGAGGGTAGAGAAGTAACTGTTACTCCTGCCTGTGCTCCACGTCCCATGTAGACAAGACACCAAGCAGGGTAAAGAGTCAATTCCAAATAAATCTGGTTTGGCTTCAAGTTCCAGAGGGTGAGAATTTCAGGAAGCACAAAACACACACCCACATGTGCGCACACGCACACACACTGTCCTTCCTTCCCACTTCTCAATGAATGTGAGAGTTTATTATCCGAACACCTACTCAGAGCAATCTGCATGGAAGTCCCTTGCCCCAGCTTCTGCCCAGCGCCTGCCCCAAGTCCACCCCCTTCTCCACCTCGCCACCCCCAAGTCTCTGCCGCTTAGTACATCCCTCTGCCAGAAAGAAGAAGACTTGTCTCCTGATGGGGGCTCCCCCTTTATGGGATTCTCTGGTGCTTTGGGGGACAGGTGTCCAGGAAGCCGCCCTCGCTGGTTCCTTCAATGCACACACATGGGAAAGTACGATCAGGTGACCAAGTGTATCCTCCTACAGGGTCCAAGGTGGGGACATGACACACCTGGGTGTGGGGTGGGGAGGCTTCCTGAAGAAAGTGGCCGTGCTGGTCCAGGAGGAAGGCAGGCGGGGCTGCGAGCAGGGCAGGATGGGCCAGGAGGAGGGGACGGGTGCGGGAGCCAGGCTGCTGGACCTCAGGGGCTGGGATGGAGGTCTGGGACTTAACCAGCGGTGGGGCTGGGGACAGGTTAGAGGAGAGGGGGTTTTCATGGGGCAAAGAGGCTGATGAAGGACTTGCAGGGGAACTCAGGCCTGGGAGTGAGAGTTCAGTGTCCTTAGTTAGTTCCCTGTGGGGGGACAGGCCCAGAGGGGTGAGACGGAAGGACGTCTGGAGCCCTTGAGCCTCTCAGGGGGACCAACTTGGCTGTGTCCCGACTTAACCTCAGGAGCCGATTCATGCTGACAGGAAGGAAGAGACCAAAGTTCCTGCAGGGCCCGAAGCAGACACCCTTGACCAGCGGCTAACCGGAGCTGAGCGCTCGCTGCAGGCCGATGTCCTTCACACTTTGCCCCCGGAACCCGTGGAATCCTGCTGACACCCTCTTGTGGTCTGCCCCATCCTGACCCATTCCTGGCCTCTCTCAGCCCATCAGCCATGTGGCCAGACTTGGCCCTATTGTCCCTGCCCCAGTGCTCCCAGTGCCCACCGCAGGGCTGGCAGCCTTTGCACACTGGGGCCACGTCTCCTTGTACCCCATCACATGGACAGCACCCCCAAAGCCCTCGGCCCGTGGTGGCCAAAGACAGCAACAAACCACTAAGGGACTTACTTTTTTTAAAGATTTTATTTATTTATTTATTTGAGAGAGAGGGAGAGAGAGCACACACACACGAGTGGGGGAGGCGCAGGGGGAGAGGAAGAAGTAGGCTCCCCGCTGAGCCCAACATGGGACCGGATCCCAGGACTCTGGGATCATGACCTGAGCCGAAGGCAGACGGACGCTTCGCCAACTGGGCCACCCGGGGAACCCGGGACCTCACATTCTGAAGAGAACCCTGACCAGCTCGTTTTATGCCGCAAATAACAAAGAATGTGTTCCATGTCCTGTAGGTAATGTAACCCCTTCGCTAACAGAGTTACGGTATGTATGGGTTACGGCAAAGCCTATAGAATAAACTTACTCGGGAGAAACCCAAATTCTGGAGCATTTAAAAACAGTCTTCTACTTTTCAAATAACCAAGCATTGTTGGGAACGTGTTATATAAGTAAGATTGCCAGATACAATACAAGGCAACCGGTTAAATGTGGATTTTAGATTTAAAAATTTTAGCATAAACATTCATAAATAATAAAGTACGAGTATAAATTACAAATATTCACAAACTATTTATAAATCTTTATAAGTCCCATGCAAATATTTGAGATATACTTATGCTTAAAATTATGAATAATTTCTAGTTCAAATTTCAAATAAAATGTTAGTAAAAATGAGAGTTTTAAGTTTTAATAAAAATTAATGAACTGTATTATGCATAACTTTTTAATATTGTCTAATGCAATATTTGGGACATATGTTAAAAAATGATTCATCGTTTATCACAAGTTCAGATGTAACGGCACCTGTATTCTTGCTCGCCCCGGGTTTTTATTTGCTAAGCTGCAAGGAGCTTTAACAAGCCTGCGATGCTTGGGGCTGGGCCTGCCCTCTGTAAGGACCGGGTGTGTCTGGCCACCTGCGGCTCGCACGTCCCCACAGGGCGAACAAGACAAACCAGTGTCCACACGCAGGACAACGCCATCCGAGAGGGATGGGTGGCAGGTGGACCCTGGGCTCTGGCCCTGCCTCTCCCTGGCCTCAGTCTTATGACCTCTAAAGTGGAGGCACCAGGTCCCTCCCAGGTAGCACCCCACACTCCTGTCCGCATTTCTCACATGCAGATCAGTCGGGTGCTATTCCAAAGGGAGAAGAAGGGTCTGAGGTGAAGCCGTGCACCCCGGATGTGACGAACCTTGATGTTGGGCAGACCCCAGCAATCCTGTCCCTTTGGGGCACTTCCTTCTGTGAACGAATGGCTAGCATCCCGGCCGTGGATCACAGCCGGTCTGAATCTGTCTTCCAACCCAGCACCCTTCCTTGTGATGCATGCTGGTCTCCTTTCCGGAAGGTTCCGGAGTTCAGAATTGCTTTTCTCAGTTTCCCTAAAAGCCCGCCTTGAACTGGTCAAGTCAGAGGCATCGTGGAGGACGTGGGTCTCACAGCCAGTGCCGCCTGTGGTCTGTCTGTCCAGGTCTCACGCCCCTGTGGGCCTCCCTCCCCACCTCCCTGTCTCCATGCCACACAGAGGCCAACCGCTCCACGGGCGGGCAGGCCTGGGCCTCCCCAGAGAAACCGCTCTCTTCCCCAGGCACTGAAGGGCACTGGCCTGAGAGCAGAGCTGGGAGCCAGGCAGACCCGCTGTGATGACCCCATAACACCAATCCCTTAGCAGGTGTGGAATGAAATGGCCCTGCAGGTGGTCTGAGCCCTTTGCTTCACCCTTCAGGCTTCACCTGAAACCCTTTGCTTCACCCTCCTTCCCTTCCCCTCTTTCCCTCCCCCTCCCTTCCTCCTCCCCCCTCTCTCCTTCCCTCCCTCTCCCTTCCCCTCCCCCCTCTCTCCTTCCCTCCTCCTCCTTTTCCCCTTCCCGACCCCTCCCCTACTCTTCCCTCCCTCTCCCCTCCCTCCCTCCCTCCCTCCCTCCCTCCCTCCCTCCCTCGCTTCTTCTCCTCCTTTCTCGTTTTCTTCTTTCTTTCCTTCCCAAAGTAGCCACCACAAGAGCAAGGCGGAGGGAGTGCCACAGCACAGAGAAGTGCTGGCAGAGTGCCACTAATCTAAGGGAGGGGGCGCCTTCTGCCTGGACACTCCTTGGAGGGAACCCAGGTGGCCTGAGGGGCAGGCAGCCTTGCTTTGTTTGTGGAGGGCGCCCCAAGAGGGAATTGTAAGAGCAAAGTGGGGCGAGGCAGGGAGAAAGATACCCCCTCGGGACCGTGCCCCCTCCCTGGCGACTGGAGGCTGGAGGCTGGAAGGCCAGCTGGGCTGGAGCGGGGGCCCTGAGCCTGCTGAGGTCTCCCTCACCCGCTGGAGGACGTGACGCTCCCCGGTGGTGTCCCAGGAACCGCTCTAGATGGCGGGCTGAGGCCCGGCAGAAAGCAGAGGGCAAGTTCTAGAAGAAGTTAAGCGTCAAAGAGGCTGAGGGAGACTGCAGCAGTCCTAGCCTGGGCGGCTGGAGGACACGGGCACCAGCAGCAGACGTGGGGAAAGAAAAGGCAGGTGTGGGGAGCAAAGAAGCAGGAGAGATGAACCCTCACAGTTGGCAGCCCTTAAGGGGTCCTGAGTGCCAGTCACTGCGGGCACCCGGGAGTCAGCCCAGGTCTCTCCAACACCCAGACCTCATGCCCTTGACCACCGTTCTCTCCGTGTGTGAGCAGCCAAGGCCGGAGGCTCCCCCGCCACACCCGGTCCCTGAAGCACACTCAGGCTCCTCGGTGGGGACGGACAGGATGCCCTCCCCCTCCTCGTTTGCCGGGAGTGGTGGCATCGGCTTTAGTTTAAGGCACAAGGTCAGGGCAAGCTGGCCCCTGGCTGTGATGCCGGACTCCGGCAAGCCCTCGGAAGCTTCCCTCCAAGGGGAGGTGGGCCCCAAGGCAGCCCTTCCCTGGGTGGACAGTGCAGAGAGGTTGGCCGTGGGGACAGTGGGAGGCCACTGGAAGGTTGAGGCCGGCCCGCCCCAGGAAGGCCTTGCTGGGCAGGTCGAGGTGCCAGCTTCCTGTGGCAGGTCCCAACAGGCCACCGCAGCTTTGATAAACGAGGGAAAAATGTGCCCAGATAACTAGAAGCAGTTCTGTGACTTGCATCCCCAGCCACCATGTGGTTATCGGTGCTCACCCCTCCCCCCGACGCTCCTCTCCGGATGGAGAGCGTGGCCCAGCACCCAGTGGGGCCACCAGGCCACCCCATGTCCCTGGGGAAACTGGTGCCCTTGGTCCCCTGAGTTCACCTGGATGCCAAGAGAGGACAGTGACACCCATCCAGTGGCGGGGGGGCCCAGTAGGAGCCTGGGTTGAATATTTAGCAATCCCGGGCCACCCTCAGCACCCAGGGCTGCTCGTAAAGGACAAGGGAATGTGACTGTTAATTTTATGTGTCAGTTTAGCTGGGCCAGAGTGCCCAAACATTGGGATGTTACTATGAGGGTGCTTTAGGACGAGATTAACATTTAAACTGGTGGACTTTGAGTCAAGCAGATGGCCCACCATAATGTGGGTGGGCCTCATCCAATCAGTTGAAGGACTTAATAGAACCAAAAACTGACTTCCCCTGAAGCAGAGGGCATGTTGCCAGCAGATGACCTTCAGACCTGAACTGTGACATTGGCTCTTCCTTGGGTCTCCAGCCTGCTGGCTCACCCTGCAGCTTTGGGACATGCCAGCTGCTGTAATTGTGTGAGCTGATTCCTTAAAATAAACTTCTTCATATTTATACATCCATCTCCTCTTGTCACGTTTCTCTGGAAAGCCCTCGAACAGGGAGTATGAGCCAGCTGAGCTGCTCCTTCCCCCACGACCAGGAAGAAGGCCAAGCCCTTGGCAGCGTTGGTGACAAGCATCAGACACCCAGCTCCCCAGGCTTGGCCAGCAATGACAGAAGCCTCTGAAAGGGTCAGATCGGGGCCAAATAACCTGGAAGACCCCTCCCCCCCGAATATGCCCGCCCCACCTCTCCACCCTCACCAGCTCCACGGCCGGAGTATGGTGACCGTGACTGTCACCGATCGCCAAGCCCCTTGGAGAGTTGTGCCATGTCCTCTGCCTTCTTGGGAGTGTTTTTGTTTTGCTGTTTTAGAAGCACTCCCCCAAAAGCTGTGGTTTGGGGCCCCCTGCCTGAGCTGTCCCTTTCCCACAAAGACAAATGTCCCATCATGGAGTCCGCCTGGGGAGGAACACTTGCAGGCAGGGAGGAGACAGCAAGAGCACAGGGTGGGGACGGGGAGAGCTCACAGCCACCTTGGTGGGAGCCTCTCTCTCCAGCCCAGAGGCCCCAAGGACTTATGGACCTGCTGGGGACAGTCCAGAAAGGGCCTGGAGGCTCACACCTCATTAGCACCTCACTCACGTGCTGGGGCCACAGGAGGGGATGGTGTCCTAAGCCACCACCCAGCTTGCTCCAATAAGGGTCCAGAATTCACTCTGGGGGTGACCCCAGGCTGCTCCCCGTGTCTCCACAACGCCCATCTCCCACCAGCATCAGGGTGAGTCCCAGCAGCCCGGGCCTGACACGCCCCAGCCTGCTGGCCTCCAAGACCATCACCCTGCGGCCATGCGAAGGTCACTCCCCAGGCTGGGGACCTCTGGGCTTCCTCCCCTCGCTCTCCCGGAGGCCGGCTCTCTCCATCACCCACCGTCCTTCAGAAGGTGAACAGAGGGACAGGGAGGCAGTGGGCTCTTTACGAACAAGGAGAGGAAATGACCCCCAGTCGTTTGGCAGGAGCGTGGTCCTGTGCGATAGATATCCAAGGACAGAGGAGATGCATGCATGAGTGAATGTTTTAGTCTGGCTTCTTCACCCTGCAGAGCTGGGTTCCATGACTTTAACGCACCTATAGAAGCAACTGGGCGAACCACAAAACAGGAAGAAAGTCGATGCAGGAAATGGCGGCACCGGGGCCCCTTCACCACCCACCTTGCTCGAGGGCCGGCGAGAGCGGCATGAACCGGGCCCCAGTTCGTGCTCCTTCGGGTTCCGGCTGTCCTGGGACTTGCTTCCGTGGGGGAGCCAACATGCATTTGTTTAAGTTATTGAGGTGACATTCTCACAACATCCAACTCGCGGTTTCCCGGTGAAAATCGGTGGCAGCACATTCTCAACGTTGTGCGACCACGGCTGTCAGGCTCCCGCACGTCCATCCTTCAGCGCGACCCCCTCGGCCCCTCCAGCCGTTTCTCCTCCTCCCCCCTCCACTGGTGCCTGCCAACCACCTGTCTGTCTCCCAGATCTGCCCTCTCTGGACATTTCACGTACATCGCATCGTGTAATATGTGACCTTTTATCAGGACTCCGCTCTTTCTATAGCTGATAACACGCCAGCGTCTGGGTAGAGCACACTGGTCTCTCCATCTGTCCGCTGGTGGCGTTTGGTTATTTCCCCCTTTGGTGCCATGAACACGGCGTGCGTGAACTTACTTGAGCCCCTACTTGCAAGTCTTTTGAGGTACATGCAACCAGTGCTGTTTCACTGTTCATAAAACTTCAGATCTGCTCTGTTTTCAGGCACAACGCCTTGACCAAGGGCACCAGGTGAGGACTGGCAGGGCCGGGACTGGGACTGCGGTTCCTGACCGAGCGCAGGTCTCTCTCTCCGTGGCGGCCACCACCACAATAAACATCCCCGTGCGAGGCGAGGGAAGGTGTGTTTTATCTGCCTTAATGGGTTGGGCTAACACACACCGGGCGGGCCACAGGCAGTGCTGCCAAAGGTGGGGCCCCGTGGCCTTCCACTGTCCACCAAGGCCACGTGAAGTAGCCGGGTTTGCCCACATGCCAGGGCAACTGGAGGAGCCCTGGTTGGAGCCTGAGAGCGGGATCCCATGGTCCGAGGCAAAGGCCTTTGCTTCCTTGGGAGGCTAATCCGGAGTCTGGGTGGAGGGGGGAAAGCAGGAGGAACGAGCTTATGAGGGAAGCCCCACCCAGTTACTCAGAGCCAAGTAAACATCTGTTGATTCCCACTCGGGGCTAAAGGGATGAGAAGGAAAGTTCCCTGGTTGTGCTGCCTTCCCAAGACCCCACCAAGAGCCTTTGAAGTTTATCTGCACAGAGAGGGAAAGGCGCTATGGATTCGTCACAAAGCCAGGCGACCAGGTCCAAATCAATGGGGGCAGGTCTCGGGGTCAACTAGGATACACATCAACGGGGACGTCACTGATAGGCACCCTCCCTTCTCCTGCACGAGAGCCCTGAAACTCTCTACACCTGCCCCAGTCGCTGGCACTGGGAGATGCAGAAGAAAGTTTGTGGTGTGGATGGGGAAGGTCCGGGCAGATCCCCTTGGCTCTGGTACTTCAGGACCCCACAGGGAGAAGGTGTCCCCTGCTCACAGCTGGCCCACCCCGGGCGAGCTCTCCCACGCCGGTGGCCACGGTCCCATCTTGCAACCCTTTCTTCCAGTACTTGCCCATCGCACACTTACCCCACCATTGGTTTGCTTCTCCTGTTTGATATTTTAGGTATTAATTTCTGACTGTGGAAGACGAAGACCTGGCTTGTACGCAACAACCCCGCCCACGCCCACAGCCACTCGGTGACTCACGCCACCCTTTAGATGAAATCAGAAGTCCGTGTTTCTCCATCACTGTGGTGGCCAATATGATGAGACCCAGCCCTTGCCTGTATGGGCTCAGACGAGACCTTTCTACCGCACAGCTAGGAAGGTCGGATAAAATGTGGGGCTCCCTTTAAAGGACCACCTAAACATAAGGGAGCCAAATCTCCGGAGGCCAAAACAGAAGAGAGACATAAAGACCAGCGCCATCTCCACACCAGGGGGCTTGGGGTGAACACCCAGGGGCAGGAGGTAAGGCCCGGGCCTGTGGCCGGTGGGCTCCCATGTGTGATGCCGCTGAAGGGCCCCCAGGGGAACATGTCCACCACCAGCAGAGGGAAAACACCCAAGCGCATACCAATCTCAGCCTGTGCCGTGGATGGGGAACTGGTAGTGTTGGGCCTGGCCCCTTCCCAGCCCTGAAATCAGCATAGGGGTGATCACAGGCCTGCAGGGGAACCCCAAGTCTGACCCCACAAAGCCTCAGCCCGGGCACAGCGGATCTCCACGGGCTGAGCACGAGCTCGCAGTCTGAAATTATGACGCAACGGGAGACAATCCCCCAGCAGATCCGACGAAGAGAGAAATGAGATTCCTGAGCTCAGGTCGTAGGGTGGTCAGACAGCGGCTTTAGGCAGACACGTTTACCGTTTACCGTTATTATCGATGTAAAACGCGCCCTTGAGCACAGGACCCTGCTGAGAAAAGCAAGGCAGATCTGGAAGGAATGAAGTCGAGCTTCAGAAATGAAAGATGTCGGTGGAGCTGTTGTCTGGCTTCTGGCTTCTGCTTGGCTGTCTGTAAGTCTGATGCTGCGGATTGATCCCCCAGGGTGGCCTCCGAGCCCCGGGCTGCTGTTCCAGGGTGCCGCGCACGGGCGGTGGGCACTGTCCGCACCCCTGCTGCCACCCCCACCGCAGGCCCTGGCCTTCAGCTCGGGGGTGTTCCCTCCTCCCGCCGCTGCTAGGACTCCGGTCATGGACGTGCTGGGCCGCTTAGAGTGTCTCTGACCGTCCTCCTTCTAAGAGTGTTATTTCCCTCATCACATTTACACGTTTTTCAACTTCTGTTCTCTAAACGTTTACACACGCACGTGCACACGCACGCACTCCCGCTCTGCTCGCCATTTATTGAAAATGTCCTGTTTTCTCTCTGAAAGCATTGTGGATTTTACAAACTTCTCTCCTGATCCTTTGTCCCCACTTTGTCTTTTTTCTCTTGGGCTTGGGTGGTGTCTGTGTCCTCCTGTGAGGGGCGTTCTTTGCGTCTACTGGGCTCCCTGCTTACTTTCCAACAGGAGTTAGTAAGTCATGTTTGAGACCCTGTGTGCCCAGGGGTGCAGATCAGTGGGGGAGGGTCTCCGCAGGATGATGGGGGTGGGGGGGCTCTGCCTGTCAGGGCTGTAGATTGCCTTCCCCCCGGGGAGGAGCTGGGTGCTGAGACAGGGCTGAGGGCTGCAGAGCGGGCTGGCCCAGTCCTCACCTTCCAGGACATGGAATCGACCCAATCTCCTCCACGGAGACCCCTCCCCAGCCCACTCCTCCTGTGCCAGAGTCATCTGGCCCAAGCACATCCAGTTCAAGCTGGTTCCGTCTTTGGAGTGGGGCGGGGAGAGAGCCCGCGGCGGTGCAGGGCAGGGTGGGGAAAGCCTGGACTAAGTGCTTCTGGAAAGATGGTCAGCGGTCCCCACCTCCACCCCGGGCTTCTCCTCGCGCTCCAGAGGCTGCTGCCTTCAGCCCTGAAGCCTGGCAGTATTCTTGCCAGATTCCGCGGTCAGGACAGGACTGTCAGATGGCGCTCGTTGCCTGGCTCTGGGCTTCTCTCTCTGTGGACTGGGAAGGACGAGTTCACAGAACACGCAGTCAGCAGCCTGATTCACGCCATCTCCACCTGGTGTCACCCGGCCCGTGGCGGTCCGCAGGTGACAATGTCCAGACACAGGCTGGGATACGCTTCCCCAGGTGGACCGGGTGGGCTCCTCGTGACACACATGTGTCTGCTTGGTCTTGAAGACACATCTGGTGTTTGCAAGTTCCTTCCTTGAGAAGCATCCGACGAGGCACCCCCAGTTCCCTCCCCCAGAGCCTGCCTTCGGAGGGAACGGCTCCGCTCCTTCGTCCGTCCCTTCCCGTTCACCCTGGAAAGACCAGTTCGGCTGACTCCTGTCTCCCCGCTCTGAGCTCACAGAGCCGGAGGATGGGGGCCACACTGCCCTCCACAGCTCTGCATCAGCCCACGTCACTCACCCCTCCCTCCCCCACTAAACTGCCACTACCCTGCAACGGGGGGGGGGGGGGCTCCCGCTGCTCTGCGCCCTCCCAGGGACCCGGCAGCACAGCCCTCCCAAAGCAGGTCCCTCCTCCTTGCCTGCCTTGTTCCTGGAGGCACAGGAGAGGCAGAGGCTGGGGAGATTCTCTCCTGGGGAGCTGGCCGGGCTTTCGCGGTGTGCCAGCCTCTTTCCCCCGGTCACCCAGGAAAGACAGACAAATGAGGTCCCATGGCCACAGCCACCCCTGTGATCCACTCTCTGCCCAAGGGCCACCTTTCCCCTGACCCCACTCAGTGCCCTCCCGGGGCCACCTCCCCTGGTCTCGTTCTTCCAGTGGCACAGCTGGTCCAGGCAGGGAGGAGGAAGAAAGTCACCCGCGGGGAGACCTCATTCCTCTTGGTTGCCACAGAGGGACCGAGGCTTGATGCAACCTACAGGCCCCGTTCCAAGGGGCAGGGGCTGACCCGGATGCTGTCATATAAAAAAGGAGGGGCCCCGCACCCTGGGTTGCCAGTCTCTGGGGCAGCATACTCACGCTTGCAGAAGAGCGACACACAGCTCTCCATTACTTCTTTAACGGCGCCTACCCCGCGTGGGGAGTGATGAGCAGAGAGCACCCCCTGTCCCGCAGCCTGCTTGCTCCTGTCCCCAGGGCGTTCTTCTCTCTTCCTCGCCCAGCATCTGAACACGCTCTTCGAATCTGAGCTCACTTCTTTCAGCGCAAACATCTTCGATATAGATTTTAGCACTTTCCATTGGCCAGGGAGACAACTTACTCTTCTTAGTCTCTTCACCATCATGGCCCACAGCCCCTACCTACCTGGGAGGCTCCAGAATGTTCTTTCTCTCCTGCACTCAGCAGAGTGGCTACCCTGAGCAAGGGGACTCTTCCTACAAGCCTTTCCCCCTTATTCCGCGGCTTCCTCCCTTCAATTAGGTGGGCCGTCTTTCAGGTGCTGCTGGGGTTAGGAACACCGCCCCCAACGCACGCCCCCTCAGGGAGCCCGGCTGGTGCAGGGAAGCTGGCTCGGTGCCTCCCCTTCCAGGCAGAGCGCAGTGGCTGAAGATAACTCTCTTCCTCATTCTCGAGGTCATCTGGGGGCTCCACTGAGCACTGGCACCTGGGTCCCCTGCCCCACTGCTAATGCATCTGGCAGGTGGTCCCCAGATCGTCTCTTTGCCCCACCTGCTGCGCCCTCAAAGCCACTGGACAGCATCTCTGCTGTTGGGCTTCGAGCAACAGCTTTCCAGAACGTGGGGTGCCCTTCTCCAGGGTTCGGAGAGGGAGCCTGCTCGCCGTGTCCCTGAGAAGGTGCAAAGGCACGTCCCGCACACACAGCTCCAAGTCACCCGTAGGCGGCTCCACGTGCTCCGTGGGCTCTCCTCAGAGGGTCCCCCCGGGGGGACACCTGTGGCTGTCACTACCCGCCCCTAGTCCACCTTTTCCTGTAAGAACATCCTGATTTTCCTTCAGGAAACTACCACCCCCACGTTCAGGAGTGAAATCAACCAGCCTGACCCAGCCTGGTTGACCAGAACATTCTCTTCCCCTGGCTGCCATGATGGGTTTTAGGAATGGGCACAGCCAGGCAGAGGGGCCCCCATATTGCAAAACTTCTGAGATACCATGAATTGTAAAATGTACCATTATCTTAAGCACTTCCAAAGGAGAAAATATGTTGCCACTTTCAATTGTAAGATGCCACCAACTCTCTCACAGCCATTAAAACGTGGGGGTGGCAGGGGAAGGGTGTCTAAGAATCTATGAATTATGTTTAACTTGGGGTTTGGGAAAGGAAAACCATTGGGACAAAAAGCTCTTCTAGTGGAATCCTTGAGCCAAGATTGTTCAAGCTTGGAGATGTCAGGCCATTTTCTGCTCATTAGCAAAGCCAGCATCAAGGAAAGGTGACACTGCGAACACCTGGATCCAGCCATTCCTGACACCAGTGGATTACATGAGGTAGTAAGTATAAGTACACCTTCTTTGCCGGTGCGCCTACATCAGCGACTAGCACCATTTCAGGGAAGAGACTGCCCATCGGTGCCTCCCCTCGTGTAATATGCCAGCGTCGCCTGATCTCAGATGTTAGGGCATAGACACGGCAGAAAGCCAGGAGTTCTCACCCCTGAGTGTCCCGCACAGCGTGTGGTGGCGTTCTGAACTCCTGACTTCACACAATAATGAATAATAAAGGGAGGTAGGGAGAGAGGGAGGGAAGGAAGGAAGGAGGGGGAGAGGAGGAAAACTCGTCCAGGGTTAAGTCTCTCTGTTTCCAAGAACATGGCCACCAAAATGTAAGCTTAGGGGCAGGAATTCTCCTCCGAATGTCAGCTTCTACAAACGGCCTGTTCCCTTTCTGCTGCAGTGTCAACAGGAGGCCTGAATGGCACCGCCTGCCACACCCACGCTTTTGAAATAAGCAGCTAGAGCCGAGCACAGTGAAATGCCTCCGGCAAACAGTCCTGGAGAACTGGATTGAGGTTCAATGACCTGGATAAAGATGGTGACTCTTGGCTCATCAGAGCTGGGGGTGGGGTAGTCAAGTGATGAACCAGTTGTTCGCTCAGCAAGCCAGGTCCCACCTCTCTGTGGCTTCAGGCATACATTTAGAAAGGAGATATGCTGCCAGTAAAGTCACGATGCCTGGGAGCCCAGGGGCCCGCATCTCTCATTTGGCTGGAGGTGAGCAGGGATGGGCATAGGAAGAGAGCAGTACTCAGACTTGGGTCCTCTGTGCCCGGCTCTGTGGAGTGTGAACCATGGCAGATCTGAACCAGAGGCTGGGGTTGAGACCTTGGCTATCACACCTTGCCAAGTGGTCCCCAACCTGAGTATAACCTGGTCAGTAATAAGATGATGTTTGGTGCCGTGCCCCTGCCCCCCACCGCCCCCTCCGGTTCTGACATCATCCCAGGCTGCTGTGAGTGGGGGTCTGTGAGCCTAAATGCCAGTGCATGAGGGTGCTGCTTGTACGTACTTCAGCCAGGCATAATCCACTTCTGTTCTAGAACCTACCATCGCCACATCCCAGAGCTGCTGGAGAAAGGCCGGTATGCCTCTTTGATGCTGCTCAGCGGTAGGGCCCAAGAGGGACTAGCTGGGGGTGTCCAAGGGCCCCTCAGCCCCACAGCAATAGCAGGATGGGTGAAATGTAAGACTTACTTTTGTTTCCTCCAAGAAACAAAGGGTCAAAGAGCAGAGAGTCTAAAAGAAAAGCGCATGCCATCCTCAAACCAAAAGATGCTCCTAACTAAAAAAAGCGTAGACTAGGGATCAGAGGGAAAAGAGGGGGAAATGCCCAAGTTTTCTGAGAAGTGAAGAAGGAAAAATGTAATGTTGTTGAACTATCACTACCTGAAGACAGGAGGAGAAATGATGTGGGTACCTACTGGAAAAAAAGTAAAAGTTAAGCTGAGTGGCAGAGTCTTAGTAAGAAAAGGTTTGTAAGTCTTGATCCCTGGTCTAAAAGGCTTTTAAAAGGAATCCTCCTTCTGCAGGGCTGGGGAACGTGGCTGGTGCACTCGGAGTGGAGGGCTGAGCAAACCCGGGCTGGCTCAGCCTGTGTGAAGGGACACAGGCTGAGGCAGCAGCCAGCATGGCTGGGAGGTTTGTCATACATGCAGGGGCTGAGCGAAGGTGCACTTCTGTTCAATACGACGGGGACTAACCTTCTCACCATCAGAGGAAGCGGACACGTAGATGGACAGGCTGGATGAAACCCCGGGGTGTTGGATTGTAATTGAAGGCATTGCTGTGAAACTATGCTCCCTAATAAGATACAGAGGTCTGTATGCATATATACATGTCAGTTACATCAGTCTCTGAAGCCTAGAGGGAATGACACCCCCGGAACAGTGAGCATATCTAAGCCCCAGATCTTGGTGTCTAAATACCATTCTTGACTAAAAGAAACCACTTTCCTTGGAGAACTGATGGTATCTGAGGCTGGGGTGGAGGAAGGACAAGATGAGTCTGAACTCCCATTGTGTCAGAAAGCAAGAAGTGCTCAAATGACAGGGATGCACCAGAGGGACACGAGAACTGGCATAAAGGCACTGGACTTGGCCAAATTGGGGATAACTTGAACATGAAAATAAATGACAATAATGAACTAGAGCCTGCTGATTCCATGGGAATCCGTGACTGCACACTGGTATCGATAAAATATTAAAAAGGTAGAAGGGAAAGAAATGCCTTAAACCCCATATCACGTCGGTGGCATTTGTGCCAAAAATACGTAAGAAAAGCAAATCGTGAAAATTAAGACAAACCTCTACTGAGGACATTATACAGAATAAGTGACTGTACTCCTCTCAGAAAAGGCAAAGTTGTAAAAGAGAAGAGAAGCCTGGGGAACAGAGGACTGAGGACTCGGGAGTCAGGGCAACAAAGTATGGTGGGGGCCTGAGCCAGAAAGGTGGAAGGAAGATTCACTGGTTGCTCCCATTGGTCGTTTTTTCTACAAAAGAACATTTTTGGGACAGTCGACAAAACTTGAAAAGGGCTTGTGGATAAGATGATAGTCCTGTATCAATGCTAATTTCCTGATTTTGATGTGTGCACTGTGGCTATTTAGCATAAAGTCCTTATTTTTGGGAAATACGTATTTAAGTATTTAGGGGTCATGGGGCACTCTCTGCAACCTCCTCAGACAGATGGATGGAAGGCACGTATGTGTATGGTTGGATGGGCAGACAGATGCATAGATGGAAGGATTGGTGGGTGGATGGATGGATGGGTGGGCAGGGAAGTCAATGATGGATGGATGGGTAAATGGACAGGTGAACGGATGGATGGATGGATGGATGGATGGATGGATGGATGGATGGATGGACAGACTGGTGGATGGGTGGGTAGGTGGATGGATGGATGGATGGATGGGCAGGAAAGTCAATGATGGATGGATGGGTAAATGGGCAGGTGAATGGATGGGGGGTGGGCAAGATGATGAATGGTGGATGAATGGATAGACAGACGGATCAACGGGCACATGGGTAGGTGAGCAGGTAGATGAGATAGAAAAGAGAATGATCACGCCAATGAGGTAAATGGGAACGAACGGGGGACTCTAGGTAACAGATACACTGGTGTTCTATGCACTGTAACTCTCCTGTAACTTGAAACTATTTCACAATTAACAAATAAAAAGAAGAATTGTAAACACTTAAAAAGACATCAAAACATGGGTGTGAGGAGCTTTTCTCCTAAGGTTAGATCATCTCTGCTGGTTCACACATGGGGAAGGGCCTAGCTAAGGAGGCAGGAAGCCTGGGGCCACCCTTCCCCTTCCTCTTCCCCCTCCTGTCACAGTTAATTCAGCGCACCCCGACTACGCTTCTAGACTGCCTGAATCTCTGGTTTTCAGAAATCACATGATGCGCGTTCTTGTGTAAGAAGAAAAAGATTTTTCTGACTCCAAAAAAGTAGAAGAGTGCTTTGTTTTATCGACATGTTTTATTGACAGAATTTGTCTTCCGCACGTCCTATATACAACCATAGCGGAACGTCGTGAAAGCGCAAGGCGTATTAAAACATAGCCAGTTCTAAGCAGAGTGGGTATTTCCTGTCATAGAAAAGAAGTACCCTGCGCACAGATTCATAGTAACATACACGGTACATTAACATCAGTCTCTGTGTCATACACCAGGCCACGGGGCCACACCCCGCGGCACACCTACTCAAAGAACAGCATTCAGGGGGCGCCACGCGGGACACAGGAGCCAAGGAAGGAAAGGGGCTAGAAACCAGTCTTTCCTACCCAAGAGTGTGCCGCTGTGTCCCGGAGCCGCCCAGGATTCCACCCTAAAAGCCAAGGCTCCCGCGTGGTGTAGGCGTCCGTCCAGGGGCTCAGACAACCCTCGCGGCCCCAAGTCGGGAGCAGTCCGCACAAACCACCACCTCACCCAACATCCGCGCTGGAAGCAACCCAACAAGCAAGGTGGCCCATCCAGCTGGAAACACTGACGGCAGCCCGAACCCAAAACGTCATTCCAGAGCTCAAACACTTCAGGTGACCAGCAACGAGAAGAGCAAACCGCACGGTCAGGTACGTGGGCGGCCACCCACGAGGACTGACAAATTTGGACATGAAAGAGCAGGTCCAATGACTGTTGCTTTTAAAAACCAACCTCATTACTTTACACTCATTACCAGACAACCGAAAGACGTGAACGTCTATAACAAGTTCAAAGCAACAGTTAATCCATGTTCATCTACTGAAGATTTCCTACGGAACAAGAATTCCACTCCAGCTTCCTGAAACAGGCTTCCCAGCCCGCCGCTGGGCGTGAAGGTAAAAGCCAGCTCCTCCTGCACCTGCTCCCGCGACGGCTGCGCTCCGGGCCGCGGGCCGAGCTCAGGACAGCGCACGCGCTCCCTCCACGGCGCAGGCACCGAGGGGACCCACGCGAGCAGCAAGGAGCGCGACGAAATGATTCCGACCCATCGTCCCTCTGACGGCGGGCGTGCCGATCGCTGGATGGGTGGACAGCCGAGTGCGTTCTAACCAAATGCCTTCGGAGGCTGACACGCCCGAGCAGATGCCCCACGCGCGCCTGGAGTCAGCAGCCACCTGCCTCTCGCCGGCCCGCTCGCTCGGTCAATGTTCCGTCAGGCCACAGACAAGGCGAGCGGCGCCGACCAGCACAGTGTCCTTCTGTCCCCACGGTGGAACACGGCAATGGGACGGGAACCCCACACGGGCCCCGGTCTCCGGGGGCAGCAGGCTAGGTCTTGCTTCGCCGGAGGAGTGTGGCGTCGGGGCTATGGCCGCCCTGGAATTTGAGGCTCTGCAGGTTGACCAGCGCCCCGTGTCTCAGCAGCGTCTCCACGGTCTTGGCGTGCCTGCCCTGGGCGGCCAGGTGCAGCGCGCTGAGCCCCTGCTCATCGGACAGGTTGAGCACGTCGGCGCTGACCAACTCCTCCACCACCTCCGAGTGCCCGCCGGCGGCGGCCAGGTGCAGCGCTGTCTGGTTGCGGGGCCCCCGCGCCAGCACGTCCGCCTTCTCCTCCACGAGCAGCTTGACGGTGGCCAGGTGCCCGTTCCGGGAGGCCAGGTGCAAGGCGGTGCAGCCCTCCGCCGTCACAGCCTCCTTGTGGGCGCCCCGATGCAGGAGCAGCCTGGCGGTGCTCGTGTGCCCTGTCTCCGCGGCGACGTGCAGGGGCGTCTGCGACAGCAGGCTGCGCACGTTGACGTCGGAGCGCAGGTCGATGAGGATGCGGGCCACGCGGTAGTGGCCTCGCTGGGCGGCCAGGTGCAGCGGCGTCCTGCCGTCCAGGGTCTGCGCGTTCACGCTCACCCCCGGCTGCTTGGCCAGCAGCTTGACGATGGGCAGGTGCCCCTGCCAGGCGGCGTAGTGCAGCGGCACCCAGGCGTCCTTCCCCTGCAGACCCACGTCCACGCCCCGGCGCAGCAGGATGCGCACGATGCTCTCCTGGCCGTGCTGGCAGGCCACGTGCATGGGCGTCCGGCCCTCGCAGTCCACCTCGCTGATGGAGGCATTCTTCTCTAGCAGCAGCCGAGTGCTGCCCTCGTCCCCGTTCTGGGCTGCGAAGTGCAGGGCCGTCCACTGGTCCTCGTCCGTGGCGTTGACGCTGATCTTTCGAGCCAGCAAGAGCTCCACGACACCCCGTGCCCTCTTCTCCACGGCCACGTGCAGGGGGGTGGAGCCCTTCCCGTTGGTGAGGTTGGGGTTGGCGTTATTGAGCAGAAGCCACTTGACGCACTCCTCCTGGCCGGCCTCCACGGCCACGTGCAGCAGGCTGGCGCCCCCGTCCAGCACCAGGTCGACGTCCTGCGGCTGCAGGATCTTCATCAGTCGGCTGGTGTCCCCGTTCACGATGGCATCCACGAGCTTCTTCTTCTGGACATCTGTTGTGCCGAGATCTGCAGGGAGAGAGGTGCAAGGATCAGGCTGCCGGCCACTCCCGACGCCTCGGGGTCGCCATGTGCCTGAAATCACTCACGGGCCACCTGAACTGTGTCCTCAGGTTTCAGATGTAGTGGGAAGACCTCGGGCAGGCTGAGGCGCTTTTGTCGACTGGCAAAGTGAAAGTCACCCTACCGTCCTGTAGGGTCGTCATCAGATAAGGATGAAAACCTCGGCCCGCGTGTGCTCAGAAATGGCAGTGATTGCTAATGTTCTTTCATTAAGAAGAGAAAAGGGGAAGAAAGGCAGAGGCCAGGCAGGTGCCCCCAGTCCACTTAAGAGCGGACAGCTCCCAGGCCAGGGGCACGCTTCCCGGGCCGCCAGCTGCTCCCTGCCCCGGCCTCCAAATGCAGCCTCTTGCCCTGGAAACATCATGAAGGTTTCCTAAAATAATTCTCAAAAGACCGAATTCTCCCATTTCAGAAGGACCGTCATTCATGATGAAAAGCTTAGTGCTCCTAGTGTGTGGGTTCTGATGCGCGTGGAGCAAGGCCCCTCCCTCCACGGAACTCTCTCCAGGGGACTTCCAGGGGTGGGAGGATGACAGGGCGGAGTTCAAGAAAACACGATCCACCCAGTCCGCCCGGTCTGGGTTCGCGTCTACCCGGGCTTCGGAGCTGAGCAGGAATGGATCCTCTGAAGCATCAGACCCAGAAAGCATTCTAGAACACATTTCTCCCCCAGAGATGGGGTATCTCTTTCCTGTTCAGTCTCATCACCCAGGCAAGCTGTCCGGCTGGGCCTTGCCCACCGATATGCCTTTGTAAGGCACTTCCTCAACCCAGAATGCCCTCTTTTGCCCCGAATATTCCACTCAAAATCCCAGGAGGCTCACAGCATGCAGGAAAAGTCGTCCCTTCCAGAAGGAATCCCCTGATCCACCAGGAAAAACGAACTTCCCCGCATGCTGGGCCCGGCACCCTTCCCACGGCCCTCTGGCACTCGGCCACCCCGACACCATCGTCGCCCTGAGCCTGAGCACCCATATGCTCCTCGTGGGGCAGCAGCACCCAGAGGGCCGGACAGGACCCCATTTTACCCTCCTGGGCAGGGGGAGGGCCGGAAGGGAGCTACAGTAAGCACTTAAGCACCAGCCCCCGCGCCCAGGGACCAGCATTAGGGCCAGCGGCAGGGAAGACCCCTTCCAAAGGAAAACCCACCGAAATTAACATAAAAATATAAAACCACCTAACTGCAAAGGACCCCATCCCAACAAGCAGTATATGACGGGACCCACACGTTAAAACCTCTGGGAACAACCTACCCATCATAATGCATGGCTAAAATAAATGGGGAGCTCACAAATGAGAAAGGAAAAGTTTCAGAAAAAGGGGGTACGGGGCTGGCCTCTGCGAGAGAGAGATCTCGAGGGTGTGGGGTTCGATTCACCTGTTGGCCTCACTTGACAGAACTCAGGGGTCTGCAAACCTGAGGTCAGACCCTGCACCTGGGGTTGGCACAGGTAAGACCTCCTGCACAGCCCAGAGCACGGCCCGTTCCCTTCACTCTGAAGTGACACCCCGCAGAGCCACGCAGCCCGCCACTCAGCCGGCACACCTCTCTGGATTTGCGCTCACTGAGCTAGCTACGCACTGACGCCCCAAACCAATTAGTTACGGGATACGGAAATGAAGAACTGGTCTAGGAGCTGGGGGCCCGGTCCGTTAGCCGCACAGGCACTCCTACACACGCTGCCTGCTCCCAGCCCCACCGTGAAGCGCGTCACTTCCCAGGATATGGGGTCCTCGCTTACCGCCCGTTGAAGGCTCCCGCTCGAACGACAAGGACAGCGACCCCCTGGAGGAGAAGGCAGAGTCGACAGAAGACACCCCCGAGAGCCTCTTGCCACTGCTGGCCGACGGCAGCCTGGACTCGGAGCAGCTGCGGCTGAGCTCCTCCGGGCCGTCGAGGGTCTGGGAGGTGCCCGAGTCCAGCTGGGACAGGAGCTCGGAGAGGCTGTAATCGCTGTCGAAGGTGGGCGCGGAGGCTCTCTTGAGAGGCGTGCACACGGGCTTCTGAGAACGAAGCAGAGGGGGAGGGGGCGGATGAGACCCACCCAGGACACCGGCAGCGCAGGCGCAGGGCGAGGGGGCACCGGGTCCCCAGGCGGCCACACAGGGCGTGCTACCCATCGCCACAGGCACAGCAGCAGGGACCCAAAGACCGTGCGCTGGGCCCGCCGGGCGCAGACACGCCGTGAGCACAGACAGACGGGACAGACGCAGGAAGCACGGCACGCTGGGCAGGACGTGAATGCACTGGGAGCGGGTGAAGCCTGAGCGCTGGGCCGTGCCCACCCTGGCAGGCCAGCACTGGTAAGAAATGAACGACATGGGACTGGGGCTGCGGGCCCCTCACCACCAACAACCTGTGCCCCCTCCTCCGAGCCAGGCGAGTGGGGCTGGGGGGCGGCGTGGGGGCGAGCACAAGGGGCGGGCCCAGATGCAGCGACAACAGGGCCCCTCCAATCCACACGCGCCAGGGGGGCCTTTTCGAGGGTCTCCATACTGGGCTTTCAGAAAGTAGATTTCTGGTGAGTGATGAAGCCCAGGGGTGGCTCCCGACAATTCCTGATTCAAGCCCACTTGTCACGGGTCCTCCCTTTCCTTGGGAACTGCCGATCTGCCCTGACCTGGTGGCTCGGTGCAGAGTCGCAGCCCTCCAGCTGGGTGCCTTGCTCATCCTTATCAGCGGCCAGATCCCCTTCCCCAGGCACCTTTGCTCCCCAACCTCACACACGCCCCTTTCTGTTCAGACAGCGGGCACGCCTTAAACACTTGCTTATCTCCCGGCCTTCCAAGGACGGCCTGGGCTACAACGCCCAACACCAGATAACACAGCAGGCTTCCCTTTACGAGTCTGCCATCGCCTTGTCCCCAGGCCTAGTGAGCCCCAGCCCTTGGGGTCCGTTATCACACCTCGCGTAACCTATGTGGCTCCCCGAGCACAGAGCATTTATGAGCCGCAGTTACAAAGTGGCCTGATTTCCGAGTCAAAGGAGCAGAGGCAGCCAGACCAGCAGAGCCCACGCCCCCTCCCCCACCAGGGCCCACGCGGGCCTTCTGTTCCCCGCCTCAAAGAGCATCTGACCAGTGGCCCTCCAACATCAAGTGTGGGCCCACGCTGTCCATCCTGAACCACAGACAGGAGGTGGGGACAGGGAGCAGCCAGGCAGGAAAGGCACCCAGGGCCGCCAGGCCAGCCACGTGACCCGCCCTCCTCCTGAACGTAGGACCCCACGGCTAACTCCCGAGCACAAGGCCGACTGGCCTGGGACAGTGACCCGAGGGGCCAGTCCAGGCTGAGGGGAACCTGCAGAGAAGAGAGGGGCCCCCGAGAAACGACGTCCAGGAAGGTGGCCGTTACCTGGCTCTTGGGCTCCAGGGGCTGCTTCGCGTCCAGATCCCGCGCCATTTCCTTCATGTCCCCGTCGGGCTTCTCACACAGGTCCTCGGTTTCACAAGTAATTTCTTGTGGGGAGAACACAAAACAGGGCATGTCACTCGGACAATGACTTCCACATTCACGACGTAAACGTGCGACCTCGGGCGGGGACAGAAGAGGCAGCAGCTGGGGCGCTGCACCCCAGGGGGCTGGCTGGCACCGCGGCTTCCCAGGCAGCTGGCCTGGCAGACCTCGCAGGTGCCCCTGCAACCTCCATGGCCACTCTGGGGCCTCCTGTTAGCCACCACTTGCAGGGTCTGCCAGACTCCAAGCAGGACCCACGGCATTCCGGTTTCCCAAAGAAGCCTTTCCCGGGGGAGCCCCGTCTGCCGGAGCCGCCGGCACACACGCCCACGATGGCCGGGGTGGCTGGCTCCTAGCAGGTGAAGCCCCCGTCGTCTCCCCCATGTGTTTTCAATGTAACGACCAATTCTGATTTTATCAGTCCCTTTCCTACCGCAAGGTACATCCATGCCAGGGGGACAAGACCCAAGAGAAATGCGAAGAAAGCCTCAGCGGAGTGGTCTCATCAGTGCCCTGAAGATACCCCGCGGTACCTGAACTCGCAGCACCAGCACGGGCCCCTCCCGGCAGTGAGCCGGCCCCGGCTGGAGCTGCGGCGGACGGCGGCAACTGTCCCGGCCCCGGGCGCCAGAGGGCCCGGGCAGGGGCCAGCCTGTAAGTGCACCAGCGTCTGCTCCCGCTCCCCAGCCTGCCCTCTCTCCCGTGCCACCAGCACAACAGTCAGGCGGCAGGGGCCGGGCACTCACCCTGGAAGGTGGGCCGCTCTCGAGGGTCGCCATGCCAGCACCGCTGCATGAGGTGCAGGAGGGCCCCGCAGGCCCGCGGCCGGGCTCTGCACACAGGCGGCAGCTCCGGGCGGTGGCCCTTGACCACTTTCACCATGATGTGCAGAATGTTCTTCTCATCTGCAAAGAGAGCACACAAGTCAGGGCAGCTCCGCAGGGCTGGAGGCCATCGTTTTCATCTTGAGCGTGTCACCGACACCATCCCCACGACATGACCTGGGAGACCACTTCATTTCCTTTGCAGAGCACAGAGCGGTCTCTAATCCTCAGTCTTCCAGGGCACGTCTGCGCTCCCTTTTCCAGGTTTTGGAAACTCCCAACGATGTACCAAATGGAGCCAGGGCTCTGCATCACAGGGCAGATCTCTCTGGGTGTCAAACTCAAAGCAAAGCAGGGTTCAAAGAAGAAAACTATCTGATGAGACATGTTCCAAAGTGGTCCGTGCGTGCCAAAGGGAGGAAACACTTATAAATCATGAAGTCACGTGGTGCGGCCTCCAAGAGAACCCAAACCTCCCTGTGATGACGCAAAACCCTTCCTAAACTCTGATTTCTACGCCGCAGCTCAGGCCCCGGGGGCCATGTGCTGGGAGCCGGCCACAGCAATGCTGGCCAGGGCGCCTGGCCTCCCCAAAGCGTCTGGGGTGTGTAAATGGGGGCCTTTTCCCCCGAAATTCATATTACGGGGCCCCTCCTGTCCTTCTCTGCGACCTTTACGAGCACGATGGACTCATTACTATCATCATAACCTTGGTCACAGACCAAGGGGCCCAGGGCCAGACAAATTCTCTGCTCAGCCTAAAACCACAATGTCCATCAGGCTGGACCCCAGGCCCCCCCCCCCACCCCCCTGCAGTTCCCAACACACCCACGGCAAGGGAGCCCGCAGAGGCAGCAGACGCATGTCAGCAGGTGTGGAAAACTGGCCTAAAGTCACTGCCGCCTGCCAGATCCTACTCTGAGGCTCCGGGCCGCCTTCCCGTTAAATCTTGTGCAACAGCTCTCCCAGGCAGCTACACGTTATTTCCACAACACACGCTTCCAAACCCCAGCAGGCCCCATGAATAAAATGAAAGTAAACACCTGGAACAGTTTCTGCTGCCGAGCAGATGGGAAGGGTTCAGGAAACACCTTTTGCTCCCGTACCCTGAACTCCCCTACGTCCCAAGCAATAGAACACACAGGCCTTGGCTCTGGGCGTTCGTGCCCTGCACCTGGCCTTGGGCATCGTGCCTGGCAGACGATCTTGGGCCAGAGGGGCACACCGCCTCGCCACGGCGATGCAGACCACGGCCTCCACAGAGGAGGAGGAGTCCGGCAGACAGACAACGAGGCCACAAACCCACACTACGACGGGACCCCCAGACCCGGGCCACACGCCCACTCTGCCTGGAGCGGTCAGATCTTTACGGTCAAACTGAAGAAGAGCAGGAGTGACCCACATACGCCTAGAAGAAAACAATGAGGGTCCAAGTCCTCGGTCTTTGTCACACGTCAAGGCATTAGCACTTTGAGGACGACATGGGAACAGAGGTGGCCTGAAGGGGGACGAGGCGTTGCAGCCCTTGAGGGGGGCGCTGGGGACCTGGGGGCGCACACTGGTGCCCAATCCACCCAGCCATCCCGCGGACGGCTTGCACACGGTGTGAGTGTGCCTCATACCGCTAAACCGCATGCTTACGAGTGGTTCTGACGGTGCATTTTCTGTGTATCTTGCCATATTTAAATTAAAAAAAAGAAGAATTGGCTGGAAATATTCACAGCTGGCAAATCCAGAGAGACAGAAAGCAGCTGAATAGTCACGGGGTGGGGGGGGGGACGGGGAAGGGCTGCTGCATGGGCCGGGGGCTTCCTTCTTGGGGGACGGGAATGTTTTGGCACTAGGCAGTGGGCGAGACTCTACAGCAGCAAATGCACTTGATGCCCCTGAACTGTATGTACACTTTAAATGGATAAAAAGGTAAGTTTTATGTCCCGTGTATTACATCTCTCTCTCTCTCTCACACACACACACACACACACACACACACACACGAATCAGCTGGCACCTAAAAAAAGAAATCCACTGAACAGACCCCTTCAGATGACAGCCTTGTCTTGCATGTGAATTACACTGCAGGACTGCTTGTCTACATCCAGAAAGGCCTGAAGGGTGGGCCGTGGGGCTCTGAGAGGAAGTGCTGGGCGGGACGGAGCAGCAATCCCGCTGCCCCCCAGGATGGTCCCGCCAGCTTCATGGCCCAGAGCAACCCCCCATCCCTGTGGGAACGCGAATGGCAGGCACAGATTCAACAGAAACAGGACCACAGACGGGGCGCCCTCCACTGTCCCAGGACAGATGGACACACTGCCTGCCCCCAAAGACAAGCCCACTCACCTGCAAACGGTTTCTTCTGTGTCAGCACACCCCAGATCACGATGGCGAAGCTGGAAGGAAAATGGGCCAGGTCAGTATCTGCGAGCCAGAGGCTCACCCACACAGCACCATGCTGGAAGGGAACCACGCCAGAGTCTTCAAAAGCGAGGGAGTGGGAGAGGGAGAGGGAGGACACCACGATGTTTTCCATGGGCTTGTTAATTAAACAGGCGCTCGTCCGTGGAGCACATCAGAGTGCGAGCTCAGACGCGACCCAACAGACACAACCCTGCGACGTGGCTTGTGCCGGCTCAGACAGCGCGGGGGGTGGGGGGGCCCCAGAAGGGGAACGAATGTCACTCCGCAGCTGGACCGTCGGCTCATGGGGAGAAGAGCCTGTATCCGCTTATTCCCCTCCGTCTCCTGGCAGGCACAGGACACAAGACGCTGAGCCAGCACCGGGTGGGGCGAGTAGCGTGCTTGCTGACATTTCACACAAGGTTGGGCAGAGGGCAGAGAGCACGAGAGCCGGGCCAGCTGACCTTCCTGGGGCCCTTTCTTGGTTGGTGGAAATTATATATACACTTACTTTCTCTCTCTGTCTCTCTCTATATATATGTAGTGTATGAAATTACTCTGAATATACTCCAAAAAGCACAATCTAATACATTTAAAAAAAAAAACACCAACAAAACCAGGAGCCCAAACGTGGAGCCAGCACCCTCAACAAGCTGAGAGCCTACTGATTAGAGATGCCAAGAATTCTCCATTGAAAAGTCACTGAAGTCTGCGAGTTCAAAAGTTGAAACTCTCAGCTCCAAAACAAACACAGAACCTTATTCTCCCCAAACTCTGCAAGCTGGGACTGGCCCCCACAGTGCCCTCGACAGCGGACAGACAGCTCAGAGCCCAGAAGAACACAGGCACAAGGGTGACGGTCAAACCAGTCTGCCAGGACTCCAGGCACGGGCGATGTCACAAAGGCAAAGCTTTGTGCTCTGGGGCTCAGGGTCACAGTCACAATGCGTAAGACAAGAGCCACAATGAGGGGCTTAGGTGCTCCCGCCCTCCCTGCCTCTCTTCTCCTCCAACAGGTCTGGGTGAGTAAGACCTTGGCAATTTGGAAAAGGCAGGCCCCAGTGACGTGGGATTATTCTTGAGTACATAAATCCCACTGACGCTAGTTTGCAAACCGCCCCCGGCCAGTCTGCACTCCTCTGTCAAAGGTAAGTGACATTAGGAGCGTAAGACGCTGGGCCAGAGGGACCTGGGTTAGGAAGCCAAATTCACGCACGTACAGACAGATGGCACTCCGAGCGCCAGGCTCGCCCCGCAGACAGGCTATAAAAACCCACATTTCGTGAAAACACCAGACTTTTCACAGTGCGGGAGCTGCCAGTTGGGTTACATAACTGTCTCTAACTGGCACCAACCATGAACGTTCCCCACCCCCGGCTGGCAGCACTCGCGGGGGACGATGGTCTCGCACACCTGGGGTAGCCTGGACCTACCAGCTAAAAACCCCGAACTCTTTCATTTGGACTGAATCTCGTATCTGATAGCCCTGAGGAGCCCCCAGGAAAGCCGGCACTCGGGGCGCGCGCGAAGAATGAAGGTGCCGAGCCCCACCTGAGCCGGCACGCACACCTGTCACACACCTGTACACATCGTGCTTGGTGTCGAAGAGCCGGCTCTTCTCGCGGATGCGCTCCGGAGGGAGGTAGGCGATGGTGCCAAACAGGCCGTCCATGCTGAGGTCATGGGAGTGGGATAGCCCATTGCACTTGGCCAGCCCAAAATCGGAAATCTGCAACACAGCAAGGAGACAGGGCTCAGCAAGCTTCGCTGGGGCCTCGTCCGGGGAGGCACCGAGGGCTGCCATCTGGGGGCTCTACCAACCCCTCCCCTCTGCAGTGCTGCCTGGCTCCGACCCAGCGCTGCTGTGCAGGCGCATTCGGAACTGCCCCGGAGGGCCATGCCCCGTGCTCCTCCGGGGAAGACAGGAAGGCACAGCTGGTTTCAGAAGAACCGAGTCCCGGCCACTGGGAGCTCAATGGGCAGAGAAAAGATGACGCTTTAAGGAAGGAACTCACTGGGAGATGGAACTCAAGAAGATTTACAGTCTTATGCCTGCCACTGGGGACAGCCCGAATCCACCTGAAGGGGAAAAGCGATCCTCCGAGTTTTCAAGTTTTCAGATGACACGTGAAAAGCAAGGCCCAGTGCTACCGCCACCGGTTCTCCCGCGGCCCAGCTGGGGAGGCGGGCAGGTGGCAGCATGCTCTTTAAAGGGAAATATGCCTTCAGACGCCCTTTAAAGCAAACAAAACACATACCACGCAAACTCGAGGGGGCATTCTGCCCTCACCTGGAACGGCGTGTGCGCGAGACACTTCCTGGCTCCCTCGCCAGGCATCCACATGAAAGGGGTAACACACATCTCCTCCTTGCGCGGGGCCCACCCACCTGAAGGAGCACCTGGACCCCAGCTGTACAGGCCCCACGTCTCCGCCTCCTCCTCTCCTTTGGGCCAAGGTGTCCGAAAAGCTCAGGAAGCTCGGGGGACCCCACGGTGAGGGAGGGAAAGGCGTCACCGCCTCCCCGCATCTCCCCCCTCTTGCGTAAATCAGGACCCCTGGACGCCGGCCTCGTGTGTGCGGGCTCAGGTCACACTCACTGGCACAGACTTGGGAGCCCCATGGAAGACTGCCCCTTCGGTTCCTCTTCAAACGCACGGATGGAGGGATAGGGAATGGGGCTGAGTCGGGCCTGACTTCCGGGCTTGCCGAGCCCTTGAGGGGAGGCCGTGGCCTGGAGTCAGCACCGCTCAATACAGGAGAATTTATACCAGGAGGGCCAGCCTGGCCGTTTCTGGGCCCCCGGCTGCTTGCTGCCCCTGTGGGTCTTCAAGAAACTCCCCGCCCACCGCCTTGCCAGGCAGATCCGCAAAGCAGCTCAGGGCCAAGACAGAGCCGGCTCGGCTCTCCAAGTCCATGAGTGCAAATGTTTCCATTCAAACTCTCAGCCACTTCAACCTTTTCAGTTCGGAAGTGGAGACCGACTGGGGTGCAAGGGTCTCACCCTGTGCCCCCACCCCCCACGGCCTTTTCTTCCATTTCTGCTGTTTGCAGGGACAGCCAGCCACTTCAAAATGTCCTCGGTGTAAGAAAATAAGCACGAATTCCACGTAAAGGCTGCGGCACCAAAATGCAGATCAGAAATCCGAATTCTCCGGTGGCCACTGACCCTCCGCCCCACTGGGTCTCTCCTCTCGCCCTTCCCACCTGAGCTGCCCAGGGCCTGGCTGTCTGCCCTGATCCTCGACTCTGGGGCCCTGGCCATCCCAGGACCTACAGCGTCTACAGCGAGCGCCCTGTAATTTGCAAACACTTGCACATTCAGCATCCTCCTCAGTACTGCTCGGTGCTCACAGGGGACCCCAGGACATGGGCCCTTCACCTCTGGGGCCCAGCTGGACGAGACCAAGGAAGGGCCTGGTCAGGGCTGCACGGAACCCTCTGGGTCCCTCCGGATATGGTCTGGTCTGGGCCAACTGGAGCAGAAGGAGGCTGAGATTTTAAACTAAAGCACTTCAGGGGGCGCCTGGCTGGCTCAGTGGGTGCGGCACGGGACTTCTGATCTCGGTCATGAGTTCAAGCCCCACGCTGGGTGCGGAGCCTACTGGAAAAAACAAGCAAGCGAACAACAATAAACTAAGCTATTTTGTTTTCAACTTGAAATGGCCTTACTCCCTGGGTATTTAATTTAGTTAATACTAACATCACGTATTAATTTAATATCAAGTCTCTCTAGTGCACTTTGCGAAGTCAGCAGCTGCTCCGAAATGCTGAGCTCCGATCATCCCTGCTGTGTATACAAAGGTGGTCCTGAGGGGCCCAGGGGAAGGGGGGAGGCTGGCAACTTATGATCCCATTTCAAGATTCCAGATTAAAGTCTTATCGCTCCAGATAATCACAGACTACACACTGCCCTGAAGTCCCGTGGCCGCTCAATCACTACGTAGCTTCCAGACAAGGTGGGAGCTCCAACACTGCCCTCCGCACCGTATTTCTCAGAGTCAGGAAACGTGTGCTGTCAATCCACCATCCGTTTGTTTGGGGCTGAGCGGTGGTCACAGAAGAGCAGCCTCCCCGCCCCCCCCACCCCAGGGGCCTTTCAGGGCGCTGGAAACGGGGCCCTGGCTTCAGCCCCCTCGCGCCTCAGTCGCCCCAGGTTCCTTGGGACCCACTGGGTTCTTCAAGGACTCTTCACCCATTTACTAAAATGGACATCAGGGTCAGGCTGCCGAGCCGGCATGTGCATGAGAGGGAGAAAAAAGGCTTCAAATAGGGGGAGCTCAGAGCCAAAGCAGATGACCCACCAAGAAAGCCCCCCACGTGTCATGCAGAGAACAGCAAGTATTGAGTGTCTGCTGTGGACCCAGCGCTGGAGACAGTCCCTGGATGAAGGCCAGCATCCCTGGGGCGGAAAAAATGACTATCGAACCACCAACACGGACAGCGCCAACAGCATCACCCTCACCGCGCACGTCTGCGGGCCAGGCACGGAGCTGTCAGTCCGCACGCCATCACCTTTGAGCCCTCGCAACAACAGAGGGATGATCCCCACCCGTCAGGTGGCAGAGCCGGGGGCGGGCGCTGCGTCCCTTGTGGTTGCATACCTGGTGTGCACCCAGCAGCGGCCTCCCTGAGGAAGGTCCGCTGGGCAGCTTCTATCACTTCCCCTCTTCAGCACCCCCTCCCCTAATTAACTTAGCCTCTTGCTTCTCCCCCCACCCGCCAAGAAACCTAGAATCTTCCATGACCTTTCTGCCTGTGCCCCCACCTCCTGCCAGCAGCAAAGCCTCATCCTCTCTGAAGACCCAGTTCCGCCCGCCCCCCACCCCCAGCGCCCCACCCCCAGCTGGAGTTCCTTGAGTAACTCCTCCCCAACCCCACAGGCGGCCTGCGGGGCACCTGCTGCCCGATACCTGTTCCACCCTCATGGGACACCGCTGCGGTACGCTCGGTTTGTGTGCATCTCACACGGGGCACAGAACCCACTGTCACCACAGCTTAGCAGGGTCCAGGCCACCACCCAGGGCACCTCGCCCGCGGCGGGACCTCTGGCACACCACGCGGGTAGCCTGCCACTGCCTCCCCGGTCTTGTATGCATTCAAGCCCCAGATCAAAAGCTGCACTCTTCGCTGGGTGCCCTGAGGACCACACACTCCTTGAAACAACCCTGTAACGTCAGTGGGGGCAGAAGGTCCACACGGGAAGCCAGCATGCCAGCCAGAAAGAAACTGGGCTCCAGCAAAGACTGGGAACCCCCGTGGCACCCACTCACAGCAGACCATTTGTTAGCAGGACAGCATTTCCGTCTGCCCGCTACAATCTGATTTCTGGGCGACACCCATTCAAGGGACAGCTTGCAGTGGAAAGCGGTCTCCCGTCAGCCTTGGGTTGGCCAGGCCTGCGGCACAGCTGGGGCCTGGGGAGCTGCCTGCAGGTGCACGCCACCCAGTCCCACCCCGCCTTCCAGACAGAGCCCAAGGGCAGGGCCGGACTGAACTCTGGTCCCTCCTAGCCCTCGGGCCAGCAAGGGAGGGGATCCTGCCATGCCACGTGACCAGCCAGGAAGAGCAAAGTGTCAGGGTAGGTGAGTCCCTTCCCGGAACAGTTCCCAGAGGGAACAGGATGGGACTCCGGCCACTGCTCTTGGATCCTTCCCACTCACTTTCGGGGCCGTGTACAGGGAAAGTGCGGTGGCAAGTGCATCCCGCAGGCCAGCATACCAGCCGGGCCTCCCGAGCGAGCATGTGGGTGTCACCACGCGGAGAAAATCCATGACATGCGTCCCACCCTGGTGACCACGACAGGACCTGGGACACGAAGGTGCTCCAAAGGAGAGACATATTCAAAGAAATACAAACCTAACAACGTTACTAACTGTAATTCCCAGTGGCTGGTAGCTGGATTTTAGCTGTTATCCCTCACACTTTTTTGTTTTATAAACTTATCCCAAAAAAACCCCCCAAAAAACCCAACAACACAACTCAGAGGCCTCGCATGATGAGAACAGAAAGAGCGCCCGTCAGAGCCTCTTTCCACAGAGCCTCCGTTTCGGAACCCTTGCCTATCCCACCGCCGCCGCCCCTGAGACTACTGAAGGGGATGCAGCCGTCACCACGGAGCCCGCGGTCCCACGGAGACAGCCCACCCACAGCCCACCCACAGTCTGACTCCTAACCGGATTGCATGAGACATCCAGCAGGACCCAAATCCGCAGCCCCGTAAGCTCTTTTTTCCAGGATGCTCAGGGTTTAGACCCCTGCTCCAGGATCTAGGGGAGTGACCGGGTGCAAAAGGGTCCATTTCCCAGCTACCCGTTCTGCGGGGCTTACAGTGACCACAACAAGACGGGGGGTCGCAGGAGTCCTTATGCTGACAGAGTGCCCGCCCCCCAAGCACCGTCCCCTCTCCGCCCTGTACCGCCCCGGCCACACGACGCCCGGCGAGTCCTACCTTGACGTGGTAGTGGGCGTCCAGCAAGATGTTCGCAGGCTTGAGGTCCAGGTGGAGGAGAGGCGGGGCCATGCAGTGCAGGAAGTTCATGCCCACAGCCGTCTCATGGATGATGCGGAAGCGCAGATCCCACGGCAGCGGCTCAGCTGCCAGCAGCTTCTCCAGCGAGCCCGTCTCCATGTACTCCATGACCAGGCCTACCGGCTCCTGGCATATGCCATACACGGGCAGGATGTAGCGGAACTTGGCCATCTCCATCTTCTTGGCTTCTTCCAGAAGCTCCCCACGCTCCCTGAAAAAGTCAGGAGACTGAGATGTGCGCAGTGCTCACCCAGCCACTGACACAAAGCACCCCGGCCCGGAGGCCACCAGCTCCGCAGGCAGAGAAAATGACCCCCACGCACGTCACATGATCCCACTCCGGGCCTCCGGAGGTCATCAGTCCTCCGGCTATCCAGACGCTTCTGTGCACTGTGGGTTACTGTCCGTGAGGAGAGAAGCACTAATTATCATCTGAACACCCAGAAGCAGTCCTGAGCCACTGTGCCCTGGGGTCTCCGAGCAAGGCGGCCGATGCTGGCGATCCCTTCTCCTGAGATGAGGAACGAGAAGTTTCCGGGACACAAAGCATCTGTCCGAAGACCGCCAGTCACCTCCTTTGTGAAGCCCGACACTCCATCTGGCCCAGGTGTCTCTGAATCCAGCCCCACACCCAGGTCAATGCCATGGCCACCTTTTTCTAAAACCATTGTTTTAGCCGTGGTAAAATATACATAACAGGGTTTTTATTTTAACCGCGCCTAAGTGTACAATTCAAAGGCATCACGTACACACCGTGTAACCATCACCACGCTCTACACCCGAACCTTGTTCATCGGCCCCACAAGAACTCTGTGTCCTTTCAACAGGAGCCCCGTCCTCCCGGCCCCGCTCACCCCTGGGCTACCACCGGCCTGTGTGAACTTCTCTACTCTACGCAGCTCACAGAAGTGCAATCACACGGTGTCTGTCCTCCGTTCACTCAGCGTCTCAGCATAACGTGTTCACAGTTCAGCTGCGTTGCAGCATGTGTCCAAACCTCATTCCTTTTCATGGCTGAACACTATTCCACTGCAGGAACACATTACTTTATGTGCCCAGGCATCTGACGATGCACACTTGGGTGTCTCCCCCTTTGGGTTCCCGTGAATAGATCTGTACGTCTGGATACGCTGGTGTACAAATATCTGTTCACGTCCCTGTTTTCAACCCTTCGGGCTCTACACCTAGGAGCAGGACGGCTGGGTCACGTGGCAGTTATATGTCCGACCTTTTCAGAACCCCCCAAGCACTGTGCACAGCCTGCCCTCGGTTCTGACGGGAAGACAGTCTCACCGGGCTGTGACTGCTTCCCCACTCGAGGCGGAGACCAGCGGCTGTGGCACAGAGGTGACAGCCGGCAGAGATGGAAACGTCTGCTCCCGAGCCCTCCATAGACAGTGCACCAGCTCCGGGTCTAAGGTCCCATCTGGTGCGGCCATGGACTCAGACTGGAGTCCCCGTATCCTGGTCTGTGTCAGCATTATGGGGCAAACATCCCAGAGCGCATGCAGGGTAAAGGGCCAAGTCGCATGAGGACAGGGCTTGAGCACGTGCCATCTAGGTCCGTGGCTGTCAAAACGGGACAAGGTCAAACGCACCCAGAAAGCTGGCTGCGATGACGACTCCCGGGCCCCGCTGCCATGTGGGCACTGGGTGCTCAGCCCACACATCCAACCCCTGTGGTCGGGGGTCTCATGTGAGCACCGCCAAAGCGCTGTACAGTGGGTGTCGCGGGGAGAGGATCCCTGAGTGTCGGGCCGTGATGCTCACGCAGGGGCAGCTTCACCCCTGGGGACACTGAGCAAGGTCTGGGACGTTTTGGGCGTCACAGCTCAGGGCTGCCCCTGGCAGCCAGTGGGCGGAAGCCAGAGATGCTGCCTCACATCCCACAATGCCTAAGAGAGCTCCCAAGGCGAAGAATTATCCAGCTGCAAATGAGAACAGCACCAAGTCTGAGAACCCCCGGTACAGCCCAAGCTAAGTGCATCTGGGCCAAATTTAAAACAAACCACTATAGTCTGGAACTGCCCGCATAAGTACTCCCAGCATTTATCTGTTTCCATGGTCAACTAATATTCAGCAAGGGAGCCATGAACACCCAATAAGGACAGGATAATCGTCTTGACACGTGGCGCTCGGAAAACTGGAAAAACACATTCAGGACAACGATGTTGTACCCCTCTCTCACACCACTCACAAAAATAAACTCGACATGGATCAAAATCCTAAAAATAAGGCCTACCACAATAAAGCTAGAAGAAAACACTGGAAGCAGCTCATTAGTATCTGTTGGCAATGATCTTTTGGACACGATACCCAAAGCACAAACAACAAAAGCAAAAATCAGCAAATGGGACTACATCCAACTCAAAGCTTCTGCACAGCAAAAGAAACAAGGAACAAAATGAAAGCCTACAGAACGGGAGAGAAATCTTGCAAACCACCCAATGGATAAGAGGTTAATATCCAACATAGGTAACAAACATAACTTAATTAAAGAAAAAAAATCTGATTTAAAAATGGGCAGGAGAACTAAACAGACATTTGTCCAAAGAGGACATCATAATGGTCAATAGGCCCATGAGAAGGTGCTGACTATTGCTAACCACCAGGGAAATGCAAATCAGAACCACAATGAGCTCTCACCTCACACCTGTCAGAACGGCCAGCATCACGAACGCGAGAGAAACAGGGCCTGGTGAGGACGTGAAGGAAAGGGGAATCCTTACACACTCTTGGTGGGCAGGTAAATGGATTAACCACTGTGGAAAACAACACGAGGGTTCCTCCAAAAAGTTAAAATAGAACCGTCACACGACGCAGCCATTCTGCACCTGCGAGGACACCCAAAGGCAATGAAGAGAGATCTGCACACCCCTGTTTATCACAGCATTATGCACAACAGCCAAGATGCGGAAACAGTTTAAATGCCCATCAACGGATGATGGATTAAAAAAGGTGTGGTAGATACACACAGCGGACAACTACTCAGCCTCGAGAAAGGAGGGTACGCTGGCATTGGCGACAGCGGAGACGCACCCTGAGCCCATTATGTTCATCGGGGGAAGGCAGACGGACAACGTACTGTGCGGTATCACCCGTATGTGGAATCTAAAACACAATAACATGGGGGAGACCAGGGCAAAGAGGGTGGGGGGATAAGACCGACGGTGTTCAAGGTACAAACTTGTCGCGAGTGCGAAAATAGCCACAGACAGTTGAATAAACATGGTTCATTCCACACAGACAGTAAGTATGTAATTGATAAATATCGTTCCAAGGGCAGCCATACTGCAATATATAAACGCAGCAGCATTACACAGTATTCACCTTAAATTGACACAATGTCAAATTTATGCTATAAAAAAAAGTTAATCTGTTTTTCCTGGAGAATGGGTCCCAGGTGTGTGCTGGGGAACAATGCTTTCTAATAAACTCCTAAAGGAAAGGTCCAGAACAACATGCCACACACACCCTGCTGCGGCCGGGAGGTGAGCGGGTCCAGCCGCAGGGACTCCCCCAAAATGCGGGTTCTGGCACACGCAGCCCAGAACCCACGGCAGGGGCTCTTCCAGAGCCCGGCTGCACCTACTCGCCTGAGGGAGACCCCAACACTGTACCAACCAAATAAGTCCCCGTCCTACTGACCTCCTCTCTGAGACCACATGCTGCCAGGCATCCCATACACTTAGGAAAACATTTCCCAGGGAGGAGGGCCCGCTGGCAAGGAGGAACCCTGGATTACACTGTTCATCAAGACTGCAGCACCCAAGCTCCCCCTGCATCGAGCACCTGTGCTCAAGGGGTCACCATGGTTCTGGGCAGAGACAGAACAGGGCGCACACGGGCACATTCTGAAGGAGAATCACTGAGACTTGATGACTGGTGGGAATGGAGGAGAGAGCTAGGAAGGATGCCCTGGATCTCCACCAGGAGTCAGCGGATGGCTCATCCATGCTGGGGGGGCGCCCCGGAGAAGGTGGAGAAGTTGGTTTTGAACACGCTCAAGGAGCAAAGAATCCCAGTGGCCTTAGGAACCAGTGCAACACGTATCAGGAATGAAGACGAGATGACTATGAAACAAAACGGAGTTCAGCACGGCTTGCTTTCCTAGCACTCTGGTTAAATGGCCAACTAATGGAAAGCAAAATGCTCACAGGAGTGCAATGCTGCCTGTGAGGGGTCCCTCCAGTGGAAACTCGGAAGCGACAGGTTCTGGTGCCCTCCCAGGTCAGCCAGCCCCTCCCACACAGATTTGGACCCTCACCCTGTGCCTGGGCTCCGCAGGCATCCGAGAGATGGGAGCGGCTAGATGCCAGCATCAAGCATCGTGAAAAGGCTGGTCATTTAAAGAGAGAGAAAAACGATACCCTTGGGCCCATCTCTTCTGTCCTCCTCCTGGGAAGACCTAGTTATCTGTACTAAACCAGGACAACCACCCCTTCTAAACCTTACTACTCCTACCTACTCCCACTAACTACCACTTCTAACAGCCCTCACGCCCAAGCTGTTCCAAGTGGACGAAATACCAGCAGCCACTCCTGTTTCCTCTTTGGTTAAGAATGAGTGTTAGAACTTGCCTGTTCCTATTGCTTTTATTTTCTTTTAAAGTGGCTGGCTTGCCGCCCCCCCCCCTCCCCGTGGGTGTCTGTGGGGCTCTGCGTCCTGTGGCACTGGCCTGTGTCCTGTCCCAGGGATGTAGAGACCCACCTGAGGTGGGAAAGCAGTGCGAGGCTCCCCTCCTGGCCCGCAGGTTGGGGGAGAGGATGGCTCGGGTATTACCGCTGGATGGTGACGAGGGAGGGTCATCTTCCCACGCAAGGCACCCAGAGATGAGCCCCCCACCCAAGCCTGACTGGTAACCAGTACGGATTCTGGGAACAAAGTCAATCACATCAAGGTGGAATTTCTCATTAACTGGGAGCTGAGCTACTCTGCAAATACAGTGCTTTCTTCCATTTGCCCAAAGGGCGTAATACATAAAACCAGGGTGACTTCTGATTGTTGAGCTCATTAGCAACTTCACAGCCACCTGGCAGCACATCACTCACCCCTGCTTCCCCACTGCCGAGCTCAGCTCAGCAGCAGCTTCGAGACTCCCCCTGCCCCGGGCCCTTCCACCGAACAGAGACCCCACCTACCTTAGTTCAAAAACTCAAAAAGGGCCCCGGTGCTGGTTTGCTCCCAAATGCTGATAACAGCCTGAATGTTCTACAAGCCCCATGCCCTCTTGGGAAGAAGCCGGGCAGGCTTTGCACAACTGACCACACATGTAAGGACATTTCACCAAGGAAAACCAGCCAGCCTGGAAAATGTTCTTCCGAGGACTCCATCAGAATGCCTTCGAGCAGAGAGGACCCCACCCAACACCACACCTCCCTGGGGCAAGGAAGGGGGATCCCAGGACAACCTCAAGGAGGTTTGAGGGGACACGGAGAGGAGACGCCTCACACAAGCCTGGGGAGTGGGGCTGACCAGGGCCCTCTAAGTGGGGGTTTTGTTCAGAAGCGTTGGCATGAAAATTTTGCAACCTGTTTACTATCTAGTAAGCGGCCAGCCCAAATCCAAATGCCCCAACCTCTCAGCTTTTCTTTAATTGCCCCAGGGACCCCGCCCCCCCTCAGCCCAGGCAGATAACCGGGGCAGCATCTGCAATTCAATGGGCCTGGAATGAGCCCTCTCAGGAGCCACCAGACGGGACAGAAAGCACTCCTCACAGAGAAAGAAAACACCAACTGTTTTGTTGTCAACAGTAATTATTTATTTTAAATATACTTTCCCTCCAAGCTGTGTTTCTGGCTTCTGTAGACAACACAAAAGAAACTGTAATCGATCCTGAGCTCCTGGAGGGCCCCAGGGCACGGAGCTCCGGCCTCCGCCTCCGCCATGGGCCACGGGTCCGCACCATCAACTCCCCTTCTCCGCTGGTAGGAGTCAAGCTCAAGGCCACCCAAATCCACTGACATCGGTCTAAGTTAAAGCACCCTAAAAATTGTGATGTGCAAACAGTATCTAAAATCAGGCACAATTCGGCTGGACTGGCATCACATTTCTCTCCTGGGATCATTTCAAAAGCGGTTCCTTTTCTTTGGCATTTGGGGAAGGCTTATTAATTCTGTTTCCCAGTACGAATGGACAAAGTGCCCCCCGCCCCAGGACCTCCTCTCTTGGTCCCAGATGGAAAATCTCCGAGCACTATGGACAAAGTGCCCCCCGCCCCAGGACCTCCTCTCTTGGTCCCAGATGGAAAATCTCCGAGCACTATCAGGACCCAGGTGGGGTTCAATTTGTCCAATACTCTTTCTCAATAGCACTTAGGTTAATTCCATTTTTTGCTCACTTAGGGCTGGCTGAAGCATATTCTCTCCCTCCCAGGGAGGGCACCGGGGCAGGGGAAAACACCAGAAATATCATCAGACAGACCATTTCTAAAAGACACTTTCTAAGAAGCTGTGGGCTCTCCTCACAGCTCAGTCAGAAATGCCAAAGGCAGGCTGATGGCGAGGGACACCCAGGCTTCCCTCTCCAGAGGCATCTACTATGGAAACAGGGAAAGAATGGGACAAAATGGTGGTGGTGAGGAGCGGTAGCCTGCGGGAGGAGAGAAAGTTGGGTGTGGTGAAAGGGGGCCAGGAACAAAGAGCTCCTGAGAGGGGGGACCCGGGAACCAGCTTTGGGAAAGGCAGCAGGGAAAATCGGTGGTTTAATCATGTGTTAGCTGGTGCCTCTGTGCTAGGCCTTCTCACCTTGCACCCATCCAAGTACGCTCCCAGGGAGCCTCCGAGGGTTCCCACACTGTTATTTTTAAAACCGACAAGAAACGGGCTTGTCAGATTGTCAGCTCTGTAGCTGCAAACCCGGAGTTTGCTCGGGCTCGTCCGGACTAGCCGGTGCCGATGGAGCGTTAGCTGCCCGGGCCAGGCGCTCTGCTATTCAGGCCTTCCTCTTGGCCCAAGGGAGGGGCGGAGGCTGGAGGAATGGAGCCTTTGGGGTCACCGTGCTTGCCCAAATGGTAACATGCCCATCCCTAGACTCCACCCTAGCCCTCATGACCCCCTCATCAGGGTTCGCCAGGGAGGCCACACGTCTCCGAAGCCACCAGACATGCTCATAAAGAGTGGGAAACACAGATCTACAGGGTGCCTGTCACTTGTGAAATCCCTGAAGATCCTCTTGGAGGCTCCTTTGGCAGGTGCTTCTCTGCCCCTCGCCCCCGGGGATCCTTGGGGGTTGTCTGGGGTTCGGCAGTCCCTGACGCTCACAGGCCTGAGGCAGCCTGCTGCTTTGAGGGGTCTGGGGCAGGTCCTGGGGGTCCAGCCCCGCTGTGGCCAAAGAGGGGGCACGAAGGCTGGGGCCAGGGCTGCAGCGGGGGTGCGGGCTGCACCCAGAAGCCCACGGAAATCCTATTCCCCACTTCAGGGAACATCTTGCAAATACCGGGGCGGGGATGGGAGGCAGCTCGTCCAAAGAGCACTGAGGCCGACCTGCCAGAATTTGGCAGGACAGGTAGCAAACCACCATTTCAAGGTCTAGACGGAACTCGGCAGGCCTGCAGTGCAAACCAGCCGCTCCTGCACTACTGTGGGAGCCGACACAGTCCTACCGAGAGCCTCAAGTTGCTGAACACCGTCAGTCATCGACCGCGGGGAGCTGGCTTCACCAAGAGCAGAGCATCAGCCACGGCTGCAAAGGCAGGGCTCCAGCCTGCCCTACCGGGCAGGCAAAGTGCAAGAGGTGATCTCTTCCTGTTGGGCGATGCTGACCTCGGCCTGGCCGCCCAGGACATGCCACCACCTGCCTGCTTCGGGCAGGGCAGGAAAGGCCTCCAGTTAAAGGACAAAACACTTTTCACCCAGGCTATGCAACGTCCTCAGGGCTCCGCCTCGAGTGAAGAAACCCTACCTCCATCTGGGCCACCCAGGAAACACGGCCCGGTGGCAGGAAATCACAGATTCTGAGGATGCAGGAGGATGCGTCAGCCTAGGGACAAGCTTGCCTGCTTTGTTTGCTCTTCCGATCCAAGAAACTGGCGTGAAAAACATTGCTGATGAATAAATCTCGCTTTGACCAGAAGACTCCATCAGACACATGTCCCCAAGAACACAAGAAGGCCGCTAGGGCAAGGATCTTGCCTTTCGGGATCTAACCACTAGCTGGTATTCAAAGCGGTTTGGATTTTATCGAAATAACCACAGCGCCCCTCCCGGCCTGAGAAGTTCCCAGGATCTGCAGCAGAGAAGGGGGGAAGGGCTCGCACAGCACCTCACCTTTGTTGGTGCTATTTTTATGACACTTGTCACCACTCTACTGAAGTTTCCAAGAAAGGCTGAGTTTGAGGTTTGTAGAAAGGGGCCTCCAGGAGCACTTTTGTCTCATCTCTGAGGACTGGATGAAAACACGAGGCAAAGAGCGCACGGGCCGATTTGCTACCCCACGCCACGAACACACTGCAATCCCTCTACCCTAGGCCTGGGGACTCAGACAGCCCCTGAGAAGAGCGTCGCCACCACCCCACTGGTTTGGAGGCGCCAACACTCCGTAAGCCAAGGATTAAAAACCAGGTGTTTGAGGCAGCAGATGCTATGTGGGGTTTAAAAGGAGCTGCTTTCCTTAGTCTGTGTGTCCGGGACTGACTCTGTAAGAGATCGCCACACAGAAAACAAACACAACTTCCACGTAGAATGCAAACTTTCACCAAACGATCATTTCAATGTGCTCAACCGAAGCTTACCTATACACTCCTAAAAGGCAAATGGAAAAGGTGGAATCAATAAAAGCTGCTTCTCGACACCCCCCTCTCCCACCTGCACCCCAAAAATGATGCCCAGATCACAATCCAGTGACTGAGTTTAACTGGGGTGGCCTCGCGTCCCTTCCAATGGTCATTAACTTGAGCACCCCTGTTAGGCAGGGACAGGCACGTTCGGTCCTGGCTTTTGGACTGGAGCAGGGGGATGCAGGAGGGACGGCGCTCTGGCTCCACCACAAAGCAAGTCAATGGAAAGTCCCCTCCCCCGAGGCTGGGTCTCGAAATAAAGTCAGCTAAAATTAGGGTGTGCCGGGAGGAAGCGCTGGGCGGAACACGACCCCCCGGGCCACCTGCCGGACCCCAAGGCCAAACCCGAGCCCCGTAGCGCCGAGGAAGCCTGGCCAGGCCAAGCCAAGCCAGTACTTCCGACCGAAATAATTACCGTCTTACACCAATTTGTGCTCCAACGTAAATTACTAAGTAAGTCGAACGGAGTCTAACTAATTCACAAAGCCCAAATCACCACACGGCAATTTTTCTAAGCCGGGCGCAGACCGCAGCGCCCAGGCGGGTCCGACGCGCCTCCGAGGGGCGCGGGTCCAAAGCCCAGAAAATCTGAGGCTTCACGCGAAGCCAGGTAGCACCACTGGGCGCCTCACAACGTTTCCACCAAACGCGGCCCCTCGAAGTCCCCTAGAGGAGCCGCAGCCGGGAACCCGGAGAGCGCAATGAGACCGGTGGCCACCCCGGCCTCCCCGTCCCTCGGGCCGGGCAAGCGGCGCGGACACCGCCGGCGGATCCCAGCCTCGCCTGGCGCTTGGTTTACCCTCCGAGCAGTCTGGAGGCGACCCAGGTGGAGAGGAGAACCCCCGGAATCCAGGCACCCGGCTCCAGGCCGCGTCGCCCGCCCCAGCGCCCCCGCCCGGGCGGCTGACCTGTCGTCGACGTGCAGGCTGGGCGAGCACTTGATGGCGAGCCACGTCTTCCAGTGGACATGGCGCACCTTGTACACCTGCCCGAAGCCGCCCGAGCCGACCTTCTCCCAGCCTGCGAACTCGCCCGCGTCGAAGGTGCGCAGCAGACCCAGGGCCCACGGGCTCCCGCTCTCGCCCTCCATGGCCCGCGTCTCGCTGCCACCCTGCGCTGCCGCGGCCGCGCAGGCCGCCCAGGTGCCCAGGTGTGCGCCCCGCCCGCTGACGTCACTTCCGCCGCCCGCCGGCCCCGCCTCCCCCCGGGCTCCCGGGCCCTGCAGACGCACCGAGGGACATGTGGGGTCCCTGCGTTCTCCGCCCCGCGCGCGGCTGCTGGCCTGTGTGGGTGGGTGCGTGTGTTTAGAGCAGAGTCGATCTGAGTTTCTGCGCGGTTGTAAGAAGTAAGACTCTGCTAAGTTTTCTCGGTGCTATCATTTGGCAGAACTTTGCCAAAAAAGGAAAAAAAGTATCCAATGACCAGGAGATTGACTTTCATACAAATCACGGGTCTTACTCAGATTTCCTCGTTAGCGTGCACTGTTCTGTACAATATTATCAGCTGTGTAACTTCGTGTCTCTACCACTGCGGTCAAGATCTAGAACAAACCATTACGAAAGGACCCCTCCCCCTTTTTAGAACTGAATCCCCAAACTCCGGCCATCACGAATCTTAGATCTATTTTAAAAATTGTGTTATTCAAAATACGTTATGTTTGCACACAGGAATGACATAGTGTGGGATCTTTGGAATTGGCTTTTTTTCACTAAGCATAATTCCCTGGAAATTGTCTCGATTTTCTACACTGAAGGTTCCACTTTGGAAGTAACTTTTTTTTTTAATCACCCCAACAGCAAACCTAAAGTGCAGTTTAAAGACAGCAGGGTACCTCCATCTCTTCCTAGAGAACAGTATCTTTTGTACTCGTAGAACAAATTGGGGAGGAAAGATGTTTTTCCACCTTCGGGGGGAAAAATTCCCAGCCTCGAATGAGTTCAGATCTTGGAAAGATATCTGAGTCAGAGGTCGATAAGTGTGAGTGCAAACTTCCACGCCCAAAACCCACTCACTCCTGCGGGACTGCACAGTGAGAGAGGGTTTCTTCTGGGCCAAATGAGATGAATAATGAAGGTAGAATGGGGGGGAGGGGATCAAGGAGAGAGCAATTTAATGACACTAACCGTATCTTTTTGTTACCGGAAGAAGGAGATGCTGATCCCAACTGGCAGGGGGAATCCTCAGACTTACCTCCTATAGGCTTTACCTTCCACTGGGCTTATGATGATTTTAGATTACCGCCAGCCAGTAATGGAGCCCTAGTGCCGCTTTGGAAACCATCCAGCGCCCCCCACCATGGTCCTCTGAGGAAGGAATACCAGGCAGACTCATCCTTCTCCACATAATCTTGAACTCAGAATTGATCTGGACACTGGAGTGGCACATGGTTATTGATCGTAGCAAATGCAGCTAACATTTACAGGAGCATTTTAAAAATAATCGGGATTTTAAGGATAACAACACGGTGGTTGTTTTGCTGGTGAAAAACAAGGGATCGACTAGAAAATGAGTCACTTGTGGATGCTGTTTCCGGGGCTCAGCCAGAGGCACCTTTCTGCAGACTTCCTAGGCTCCAGGATCTCGCTGTATGAGGCGCAGCGGCACAAGTGACTAACAGCCCACGCTGGTCTAGTAAGAAAATACAGCCATTTCATTAATTTAATCATCTGGTGCTTCACTCAACAAATATTTGTGGAGTGTCTGCTGCAGGCTCGGCACTGGGTCCTGGACCCACAACCAGAGCCCACAGCTGCCTCCATAGCCCCAGCAGCCAGTGCCTGGGGGCAAAGATCAAGGCCAGGGTTGGGTAGACTGGCGCGGCTCTTCCATGGACTCGGCTGTGCTCCTCACGCAGGCCGTTCAGCTCACTCCGAAGTTCAGTTTTTTAATCTGTACAAGGAAAGCAAAGTCCCTTGCAGGAATTGGGAGCTGAGCCCAGTCTCTAGACCCTGCGGGATTACAGGAGAATGGCTGTTGTTTGTGTTAGTGGTCACTGGTCCTAGGTGGGTAAGGCTGGCATTTCTAAGTATAAAAGTAACTTGCAGTTTCAATAATTTAGTGGTTATTTTACTGTTGTTTATTTTATCATGTGAGGTGATAAGCCTTGTGGCTACTCTGAAGCCATCCAAGAAACCCCAAAGATAGTTGAGACGTACAAGATAACTTACCATTTTTGACAGAAAAAAACTTGGTATATCGAGGTCTGATGACGCTCAAGTTTCTAAAGAGAATGAAATATTTCCAGTTTTATCCCGTTGTGCCAGCGCTTCACATAAATACATAGCAAGTCTGAGGGACAGGTGAGAAGAGCCAAAACGAGCACAGCAAATCCATGAGTTGAAATGCTTTAAATCATTGAAAGGGCACAAAACATAAAGATTGTCATTTTTTACCTGTAGATGTTTTATCTCTTGTAAGCTTTAACAAAATTAATACCAGCATATCATTTTATGAGATTAAGCATGTACAAATCGAAATTTATTATTTTTTTATTTTTATTTATTTTTAAGATTTTATTTATTTATTTGACAGAGAGAGACAGCCAGCGAGAGAGGGAACACAAGCAGGGGGAGTGGGAGAGGAAGAAGCAGGCTCATAGCGGAGGAGCCTGATGTGGGGCTCGATCCCACAACGCCGGGATCACGCTCTGAGCCAAAGGCAGACGCTTAACCGCTGTGCCACCCAGGCGCCCCTGAAATTTATTATTTTTTTAAAGATTTTATTTATTTATTTGACAGACACAGAGACAGCCAGAAAAGGAACACAAGCAGGGGGAGTGTGAGAGGGAGAAGCAGGCTTCCTGCTGAGCAGGGAGCCCGATGTGAGGCTCGATCCCACGACCTCAAGATCATGATCTGAGCCAAAGGCACACGCTTAACAACTGAGCCACCCAGGGGCTCCTACAAATTGAAATTTGCAGCTTTTAATGTTAGCTTTAAAATACAGTAAGTTATCAGAATATTAAATAAAACAAAATGTATATTAAAGTGAATTTTCCGTCTTAATGAGCTGTAGCAATTTTCTTGAGAAACACAGAAACCTCATCCATAATTTTATAAGCACTCATATTCTCTGAAATGATTGAACCCATACAGTGTCAATAATTTATGTCAATGAAAACCTTTCATCAAAGCATAAAGTTTCACTTTTAGTATATTTTAGGCAAAAACGAAAGTGGACTGACTTGAAGAAAACTATTAGTGCAAGTTTTGCATTTGAGCCTCCGGAAGTGGCCCTTGTGAGGATTAGTGACCACGTCTGTGCCCGGCCCCAGGGTGGCCCCCGAGCTCGAGGAACTCAGCGCAGCCAGTGGGCACCCCCAGGGGCTCGAGGCGGAGGCAATCGGGAGAGGTGAGCCCCGAGGGCAAGACGCTCGGTGAAGCGACAGTCGACGTGTCCGGCAGCTCGGGGGCGGGCACCGGGGAGGGAAGGGCAAGCCCCGGGGACTCTGCCGCCCTTCCCGGAAGAAGTGCCAAGTCCGCGTCCTCCTACCTCGGGTGCCTGGCCAGCGCAGCTCGACGGACGCCCCCCTGCCCCCAGCCCAGGGGCCCCGGTGTGCCCGGCTCGGCCGGGATGTCCCTGTCTCCGCGCGCCGCCCCTGCGTCCCGCCGCGGGGAACCGACGGAGCCGGCGGCCTGGGAGCAGGCAGGTGCGGGGCTCTCCTGCGACAGGGTCCCGGCGCTAGGAGCGCGGGTGACTTTGCCGGCCCTGGCACCCGGGGAGATGGCTCCCTGCCTCAGGATGACCGTGGGACTTCAGGGGGACAGGGGGCACGGCGTGGACCAGGTGCTGGGAAAACACTGCCGGGGGGTTGTCACTTCTGCTGTGCGCGTCTGCCCCGTGAGTTGGTCCTCCTCGAGGTCCCCGGAGCAGTGCGCCGCCCTGCCACGGCCCTCCTAGGCCACCGGCTCCCTTAGCCCTGGAGCCAGCCTGGGGCCACCCCGGGCTGCCGGACGACCCAGCGCCACCCCCGTCCCCTGCGGGACCGCCCACAGGGGAGCGGAAGCGGAGCCCTGGGCGCCTCCTCCGCGCCGCGCCCGCTCCTCCCCTCTCCGGCTCCCACTCCCCTCCCCCTCCCCGTCCCCGCCCCTCCTCCACCCTGGGGAGGCTCCCCCGGGTCCAGCCCCCTCCGGCCGAGCAGGCCCCGCCCCAGGAAGGTGGCTTTGCTCTCCTCCTGCTGCAACTTGCTCGGCTGTTTCTGAGAATTCCTTGCAGGATTTGAATGTTATTTGTTGAAGAACGTAACTTGTTCTCCGCTGCGATCCTGCCTTCCTGAGCTCTGAAGGGTACCCGCAGCAAGATTCCGCCCAGGGATTCCCACAGCCACCCCAGAGTTTGGGGGAGAGAAGGGGAGAGGGACTGACTTGTAAGTTCTAGCTCTTATCAAGCACATATTTTCCTTTCTTTTCACTGAAGTATAGTGACGCGCACGTTATATTGGTTTCAGGCGCTCAACACAGTGATTCGACGTCTCTACATGTCGTGCTGCGCTCAGCACAGAGGGTGCCGCCACCCTCTGTCACCACACCGTGCCATGACTCACTCCATACCTGGACGTCTCGACCTCCCACTCCCTCCACACATTTTGTCCGTCCCCCCATGACCCCCCCACTCTGGCAACCACCAGTTTGTTCTCTGCGTTAAGGGCTCTTTTTCTGCTGTTTGCTTGTTTGTTCATTTGGTGTTTTAGATCCCACATATAAGTGACATCATCCGGGATTTGTCTTTCTCTGCTTAGTGCGCTCTAGGTCGGTCCCTGTTGTCACAAGTAGCGGGAGCTTATCTTTTTAATGGCTGAGTCGTATTTCATTGTGCATATAAACCACTTCTTCCTTCTCCATTCATCTACGGATGGACATCGGGCTGCCCCCATCCCTTGCCTATTGTAAATAATGCTGCAGTAAACACAGGGTGCATGTAGACCTTCGCGTCAATGTTTTCGTATTTGGGGGTGAATACCCACTACTTTTGAGGCACCTCCCCACTCTTTTCCACAGTGGCCGCACCAGTTTGCATTCCCACCAGCAGGGCACGAGGGCTCCTTTTCTCCACATCCTCACGCACTCTTATTATGGCCTGCCTTGTTGATTTTAGCCATGCTGACTGGTGTGAGGGGGTAGCTCGTTGTGGTTTGGATCTGTGTTTCCCTGATGCCGAGTGATGTCGAGCAGCGTTTCATGTGTCTGTTGGCATCTGGACGTCTTCTTTGGAGAAATGTCTGTTCATGTCTTTTGCCCATTTTTTAATTGGATTATTTGGGGTTTTCGGTGTTGAGTTGTATCAGTTCTTTATATATTTTGGATACTAACCCTTTATTGGATATGTTATTTGCAAATATCTTCTCCCATTCTGTAGGTTGCCTTTTTGTTTTGTTGATTGTGCAGAAGCTTTTTATTTTGATGAAATCCCAATAGTTCATTTTTGCCTGTTTCCCTTGCCTCAGGAGGCATATCTACAAAAATGTTGCGATGGCCAATATCAGAGAAATTATTACCTGGGCTCTTTTCTAGGATTTTTTTAGGTCTTACATTTAGGGCTTTAATCCATTTTGAGGTTTGGTGGTGTTTCTTTTCTTTTCTTTTTTTTTTTTTTTTTTGAGAGAGAGACAGAGCACGTGCTGGTGAGTAGGGGGTGGGGTGGAGGGGCAGAGGGAGAGAGAGTCTTAAGCAGGCTCTGCACCCAGCGTGGAGCCCATCATGGGGCTCAGTCTCATGACCCTTGAAATCATGGCCTGAGCTGAAATCAAGAGTCGGACCCTTAACCAACTGAGCCACCCAGACGCCCCTTGAGTTTATTTTTCCGTATGGTGGTGTAAGAAGGTGGTCCAGAAACATTCTTTTGCATGTAGCTGACCAGTGTTCCCAACACCATTTGTTGAGAGACTGTCCTTTTCCTTTTGCACATTCTTGCCTCCTTTGTTGAAGATTAATTGACCATAGAGTTGTGGGTCCATTTCTGGGTTCTCTATTCCATTCCGTTGATCTATGTGTCTGATTTTGTGCCAGTACCATGCTGTTTTGATGATTACAGCCTTGTCGTATATCTTGAAATCTGGGATTGTGATGCCTCCAACTTTATTCTTCCTTCTCATGATTGCTTTGGCTATTTGGGGGGGGGGGTTGTGGTTCCATACAAATTTTAATATTTTATTAATTTTAATATTTAGCAAATATTTTCTTAGACACAAACCTCCCTTTCCAGAGTCATCTTCTCTGACTCCAGTGATCCCCATATGTAAGATCCGTACCCTTGAACACACCATCCCAGGCTCCCATCTCGTGCACGAGAACAGCAATACACAGATGCTTGTCGAATCACCTATAACATCTCTCTGCATCTCCTGTGCACCCTCATTCTCACTCCCTGGTCTTTAGTTGTGGGGGTTCTTAAAGCCCAATCCAGGCCCTCTCCTCCCTCACGGGACACTCTCCTCTTCATCCTGAGGCGATCCCATCCAGACCCACCAGCTCAGTTTCATCTATTCAACCAAGAGTCCTACATTTATGTCTCCAGGCCCGACCTAGCCTCTGAGCGCTAGACCCCAAATTCAACATGGCACCCATACTAGGCTATCTCTAAGGTAAATCCACATGTCTGGGATGAGCTCGTGATTTTCACCCCCAAACTGGTTCTTTCCGGAGTGCCCCATCTCTGTGAATAAGCTGCCTTCTCTTCTGAAGGCCATGAACCAAGAAGTGTCTGCAGAACGTCATGCCCCCTCCGTCCCACAAGATCCAATCCATCGTCAACGGCCTCACCCTAGACTTGGACAAGTGGCTTGCTCTGGCCCAAGCTGCACAGGGCCCTGGTCTGGCCCTCACTGGGCCTGCCCATCTACTCGGGGCCAGGAGGTGCCCACCCTCCTAGATCACACTCTAGATAGCTGTGACCCCAGCCCAAATGTCCCCAAGACCACTCCCCGAGCCCTGCATGGGTTCATCCTCCAGAGGGTGGGCCCACTGCTGGTGTGAGCACCCCCTGCCCAAGGCACAGCCAGAGGAAGCTGACTGCGGGGGGGGGGGGGGGCATGGGCGGGGCTGCAGCACGGGTCGGCATATCCACCTGGTGGGGGGGGGGCCAGAGGCCTCGCTCTGTTTGCTACAAAGCTGGGGGTGGAGAGGAAGAGGGCCAGTTCAAACGTGGCCTTCCAGGTTGCTGTGAGAGTGTATTTGCCAGACCAGGAAGACAGAGCACATTTTATTGAACATTTTATCTGCTTGATTTATAGTTTTCAACAATGTAGACACATGGCGGGTTGGCCTCAATCTGTGCCCTTGCTCCGGCAAAAATACCAATCACGGTCCGGTCACCAAAACACCAGCTCTTCCCTCTTAAGCATCTCTTGATGGAACTCGGCCCCCATGCCAGCCCCTGTCAGGGTCATTTCCTGTCCAGCCCCCATGCCAGCCCCTGTCAGGGTCATTTCCTGTCTGGGCCATCGCTAGCCCTCCCCAGTGGCTCTTCAGCAATGTTGTGAAAATGCAAATCCGACCTCACTGTTTTAGGTTGGACGTGGGCCTGCCTCTCTAGCTTCATCCTCCCGTCTCTGCTGCTCTTGGTCACCCAGCTGCTCCCCTCACCCCAAGTCCCCAGACTGAGGCTGCACAGGACCTTTGCACAAGCTGTCCTGTCAGTCAGGAGAATTGCGCTGGGGCCTGCTGTACTCCCACTCCGCCAGCCTCTCTGTCTTTCCCTGAGTCCCAGGCTCGGTCAGAGTCCTCTGTTAGCGGCGCGCCAGCCGGGCAGCCGGGCGCATCGGCGTGTTCATTAGGGACCCGGCGCCTGCACTCTGGGCCGCTCCTCCGGCAGAACCACTTGTATGCCCCCACCCCAGCCCCCCATCCAGGTTCATCACGGGCCACCCTGCTTTGTCCTGGCCACCCTGGCCCTTCTGTTCTCGCAAGTGCACCCCTTGAGCCTCTGCAGCTCCTCTCCCGGGACCCTCTCCCAGGACCCCCTCCCGGGACCCTCTCCCGGGACCCTCTCCCGGGACCCTCTCCCAGCACGTGCTGGTGCTCACCCCAGGGGCCCTCACCTGCCTTCACCTCTTGTGTTCAAGGTCACCGCCTCCCCCAGGCCTTCCCAGGTGACCCACCGAAAACAGCACCCATCCGGCCCAGCCTGATGCCATCCCCTGGGAGCCACTGGGGAGGCTGGGGGGTTAGTAGCTCTCTCTGAACACATCCTGAAATGCAAGGCAGCTCCGAGACTCAGGGGTGGGTGCTGTGTGCTCGCCGGAGGGAGCGCCCCCAGCACCTGGGCCCGGGAGGGTGGGCTCTCTGAGCCCGAGGCTCTCAAGCTTCCTCCTGGGGCAGAACCCTTTGTCCCTGAGTCATCTTTCCACAGCGGCCTGGGGACAAAGACATGCCCAGCGATTGCCTTTATTAGCTAGTTAGTGATGGGGTTTGGAATATCGGGGAGGTTCGGTGGGGTGAGGTCCAGAGCCGACCACCAAGAAAGAATTCTGAGACGTCTTTGGTGCAGAATGGTGGCTTATGAAAGCTCAGGGACAGGACCCGTGGGCAGAAAGAGCTGCTGCCCCGGGGTTGTGAGGGGTGGCTGATTATATACTACGGGGCGGGGGAGGTAAGGGAAAGGGAGGTTTCAAAAGGATTTTCATATGTTAAAGAAGACTCACAGAGTAGGGAGGGGAGGCCTTGCTCTTGTCGGGTTAAGGCTGTTTACCCCTTTAGCAAGGCATTAACATGAAGATAGTTGGGAGTTTCCTGGAGGAACAGTACACCCTGCCCAATTCAAGTATCTGTCAACAGGCTGCAGGTTATAAGGACATTTAATTGTATCTACATTCCCTTCTGGAAGCTAGATTGATAAAAATGCTTTGTCCTTGTAAATTGCTAAGACATTCTTAAACCGAGGGAGACTCCTATCTTGCAGGATTGTGATCTCTGTAAGTTAACTGTTTTCCTTTCCTTAGCTTTAGGGCCCCCCGGAGTGCATGAGGAATGTCACATGTATCCCATCTGGGAGGTGGGGTCAGCTTCTGCTTTGTCCTCAGCTTCCTTCTGTTCTCTCATCAGGCAGGATCAAACGACTTGAAAAGTATTTATGGGAGGCACCTGGGTGGCTCAGTCGGTGAAGCGGTGAAGCTTCTGCCTTCCGCTCAGGTCATGATCCCAGGGCCCTGGGATGGAGCCCCCCATGAGGCTTCTTGCTCAGCGGGGAGTCCGTTCCTCCCTCTCTCTCTGCCCCTCCCCCGGCTTGTGAGCACGTGAGCGCGCTCTCTCTCCCTCTCTCTCAAATAAATAAAATATTTTGGAAAAAAAAGTATGGGAAAACAATGTGGCAGTTTCTTTTTTTTTTTTTTTAAGATTTTATTTATTTATTTGACAGAGATAGAGACAGCCAGCGAGAGAGGGAACACAAGCAGGGGGAGTGGGAGAGGAAGAAGCAGGCTCATAGCGGAGGAGCCTGATGTGGGGCTCGATCCCAGAACGCCGGGATCACGTCCTGAGCCGAAGGCAATCGCTTAACCGCTGTGCCACCCAGGCGCCCCAATGTGGCAGTTTCTTAAACAGTAAAGCATAAAATGACCACATGACCCAGCAATTTCACCCAGGTGTCTACCCAGAAGAAGTGAAAACAGGAATTCAAACAAAAATCTGTACACAAGCGTTCCTAGCAGCACAAGAGCAGAAGCTTGCAACAAACAGCCCAAGTGCCCCTCGGTGGACGAGTGGATGAGAGCATGTCGTGGACACACACAGTGGGAGGAAGGGGGGCTCTCACCTCACGCGCAAGCGCACGGCTGTGTCCCGCAAAGCCTCTCATTTCCCAGGTGAGCACAGGCCTGAGGCTGTAGCTGGAGATAAAGCTGTCTCCTCCAGGCTATGAAGATCAGGGCCAGATCCTGTGGCAGGAACAGCGATCTTAGTGGCAGAGCGGGGACTGGACCCATCTTATCTATGGCCGGTAAGAGGCCCAGTGGGGTCCAGAAACACAGCCAAATGGCCCTTTCCTGCAGCTGGATGCCTAATTCGAGCAGTTTCCCAAAGGCAGAGCTGACTTCAAAAAGCAGGTCAGCAGACCCCAGCAACGGAGTGGGATCAGAAAGTGACCCGCGGCCAACACGCAGGGAGATCTGCCCAGTTAGGAGGAGCAGCTGGTGGGAGGAGCTGGTGGGCCTCCCTTGCTGAGCTCGCAGCCTTGGGGGTGAGGAGGTCTCAGATGATAAACCAGGCAGACCTGGAGGGAAGGGTGCCGTGGCGCAGGGCCTACCTGTGGGGCTCAACGCCCTAGGTTTTGGGGCCCAACGCCCTAGGTGGTGGGGCCCGTGGGGACTAGAGCACAGGGACTGGGCAGTGCGAGGTGAGCCGGCCCCCCAGACCGATTCCTGGGCCCAGGGGACAGACAGCTGAAAAAAATGGGGCAGCGACAATGACCAGAACGGTCCACTCACTCCTCGAGGGGAGCACTCCACGTCTTGCCAGGGCCGTCTTTAAGCTGTGAGTGGCCCGCGGGTCTTCAGAGCTTCTTCAGGGATCCTGGCAGCCCAACCAGCAGACAGCTCTGCAGGGACCTGACCACAGAGGTAAGGGAAATGGCCATGTCAGGTGCGTGGCCCAAGCCCCGAGACTCTCCCACAACCCCAGGAGTGGCTGGGGCAGAACTTGGGGGCTGGGTGCCCACAGGACCTGGTGAGACCCACTGCTTTGGGCTGAACTGTGCCCTGCCCCCCCCCCGAAGACATGTCATATTCCTTAAACCCAAACCCCAGGACCTGTGGAGGTGACATTATTTATTTATTTATTTTTAAGATTTTGTGTGTTTATTTGAGAGAGAAAAAGCAGGAGCTGGAGGGGGAGGGGCAGAGGGAGAATCCCGAGCAGACGCGCTGCTGAGTGCGGAGCCCGACCAGGGCTCAATCTCATGACTCTGAGATCACGGCCTGAGCCAAAGGCAAGAGTCAGACGCTTCATTGAGTGAGCCACCCAGGCGCCCCTCTTTTGTTTTTCTAAAAAGCCGTTTCTAAGCCACTGCAGGGAAGCTCGATGCTGCTGTTCAAGGTCAGGGAAATGAGAGACTTGGCCTGTCCGGACAGGCTCTCTGACAAGAGGGAGAGAAGTCAGGTGCTGTCTTTGTGGAGCTGAGCTGGCTGCACCCAGAGGACCCTAAAACAAGGCGTCTGACGGTCGGCCAGCCTCCCGACTCTGCTCACCACTGGAGAGCGCTGAGCTTTCCCACCCGCCCGGCCCAGGATGGGGCTGCTCCCCCATCCACCATGAGTCACGCCCACCCCGGACCCACGAGCCCTGCACGCGTGTGGCCCTGCCAACGGGGTCTCTCCTATCGCTGCTCCCGATCAGACAGCCCCAGCCAAGACTCTTCTCCCCAAGACATCTATTTGGAAAGGAATGCTCCTCGGGTACTATTTCTCACACACACCCTGGTGGCTTTGCCAAATTCTCAAGGGAGCATTTGCACAAGGTGGCCATCTGCCATCTGTGGACGGAGCATGGGAATTGCAGCTGTGGCAGCTGGGGATCCGGAAGGCCCCACGGAGGAGCCAGCCCGACCCCAGGATTCCAGACCACAGGCTCTTTCATTCACTCAGGGCAGCTGCTGTGGGCCAGGCGCGGCTGTCGGGACGGGGGACGGCAGGCTGGCTCTGCGCTCCTGGGTCTCTCGGTCCACATCTCCGTGAGATTCCAGGCGTCCAGCCTGAAGGAGGCAGCCGCGTGAGCTAACGATGGCGGTCTAGCTCTGCCCCGCCACCTCCCAGCGGCGTACCGGGCTTGCCTCAGTGTCTCCCTCTGTAGAATGAGAATGTGACATAAGGGTCCCTACCTCACAGAACTGCGGGGATTAATAAACGAATGTATCCCCGGAACAGTGCATGTCCTGAGCCCCGCACCACTGCGGCCTCTGACCGTCTTCCCTCCTGCATGGGCTTGCAGGGGTGCGCTGCCACCGTCCCATCTTCCACTCGTCCCATAAAAGTGGACAAATAGAATAATATCAAATTATAGTCAATGAAAGACAAGTAAGTTGCAGCCATTTCCATAATGAGACCCATTCCTGTTAAAATATCATATATTTTGTAAAAGCAAAAGATCAGAAGCCCCCCAGAGCCCCAACAATGGGTGATCCTGGCTCATCGACACGGGGAAGTACTGTGTGGTCACGAACGGGGGAAGGGCAGTGTCGGCTCTCAGCCCTGGAGGGATGGCCGAGAGCTCTGCGGACCGAGCAAGCGGAGGGCGGTGTGAGATGTGCATCTCCCTGTATCCAGATGGCGGGAGACGGAAAAGCCGCCAGCTGTCCATCATCTCTCTCCCTCTCCCTCTCCACTATCTATCTACCCTGTCGTCTGTCTTCTATGTATCTACACCTCTTAATTTGCTTCTATTTTAAAACAAGCAGGGGAGACTAATCCGTAGCATTTTGGAGGCTGCTTCAAAAACTCTGGAGGGCGTGGCATGGAGACACGACTCCTCTGTGCGCACCTCGTCTTACAGATTGGACATGGGAACCTTATAGCTCCCACGCTTACAGAACAAAATTAGCTTTTAGTAAGCAAAAATACAGCAAATATGTCCAAAGCTTATCAAAATATATCAGAAATAAAATTAGATGAACCAAGCGTGTATCCATGCGGTGGGTGGCCTGACCGGCCGCGGGGTGACAACATGGGGTGGGGAAGTTCTTCTAGGAAAAACGAAACAAAGACCAAAGAACTGCGAGAAGGAAAGAACCACGTTGGACCTTTCCCCGCGGTTACGCTGTAGGTGTTCTTATCCGAGGCTGGTGTGTGTGAGGGAGGAAGCAAACGTGATGCCCAAACTGTCATCACCTGGGTCGCGGGGAACGGAGAAGTTCAGCGGGAGAGAGCAGAAGTTAAGGAGCCCTGAGTCTGCAAGGGAAATAGCACAGAATAATAAGCAAAATTAATAAAAACCAATGGTGCCAACATGCCGTGAGGTGGGCCGCTGACCCGTGGTGATGCGAGCATCTATCTGGGGGTAGTTCCTCCAGCACCAGCATTCTGTCTTCCTCTGCGCCTCCTGCCAACTGATTTTATATAAACAGGAAAGTCCCATTTCTACCAAAATGAGCCGCACTGTGTTTCGTGTAGTGAACCTTTAGGCCCTTCTAGAACAAAAGGTAAAAGAGATTGTTCAGCGTTCCCTTACCATTTCTCCCCACCTGCTCAGTTACTTCATAAGCAGTGGTGATTGTCGTATTTTATTTTTCCCTATTAATTTTAGAGCTCAGAGAAAGCATATTCACTTTTCTAGAATTGTCATTTAAAAGTCACCAGGCAACAGTCGGGCTGAGTCACATGTGCAACTATGCGGAACGGGCTTTCTGTAACCCATTCCCGTTTGACTCCCGATCGGAAAGTCTGGAAGGTGCGGGCGGTACCAGCACACCCACCCTGTCCCAGGAGACGCACCGTGCAACGTCCGGACGTGCTCTCTGAGGGAGGAATGCAAGGTTCCAGAGCTGGAGGGAGCTCAGGGGAGAGCGACTTGCATTTTGTCATCTCTAAATGATTTTCAAACACAACCCTGCTTAAGGAAAACTGATCTCCTGTGTACTTTAAAGCTTAAACAAATGGTGCATTAATTAAATGCTTATTTTTTAATTTGTGGAGAGAAAAGTCAATATTTATTTTTCAGGAAAATGGCTCAAATGTGAAACCTATGTCATCGAAAGCAGGAAGAGATCAAAGGAATGACTGTAGGATGCATGAAAAACCTTTCACAAAACTTCGTCTCTGGACGGCCTCCCTCCTAAGGTCTGATGGGCTTTACCCCGTGTGTGTGTGTGTGTGTGTGTGCGTGTGCGCGTGTGTGCGTGTGTGCATTTGTAAGTCTGTGCACAGGTGTGTGCAAGTGTGCGTGTGTAAGGGTGTGCATGTGTGTACATGTGTGCGTGTGAGTGTGTGTGTGCAAGCCTGAGCCAGAGTCTCCCCACTCAGCTGCACCAGACTGCCAGCCCAGATCCCAGCCAGGAGAACCCCACACGCACCGCCCCCACACAGAAGCCCCTCACGGTCCACATCCGGCATCTGTCTTGGGCAGTGAATGCCCAAGCACATGGGGCCTCTGGCTTTCCCGTCCCCAAAGAACCTTCAGGATTGCCAGAGATTTGGGGAGCACCTCCAGTGTGGGAGGGAGAAAGCAACGAGGACAGAGGAAGCTGGAGGACACTGGGCCGACACAGGCTGGAGGGGCGGCGGTACTGACGACAGGAGACCCATGACCCCAGGGGACTTCGGACACAGTGGTGGGAAGAAAGAGGTCCCAAACACCAGAAAGATCTTTGAGAAGTTTGCACACGACGGTCAAAACTAAACGTTTTCAGGCCAAGGCAGTATTCGGGGAGCACAGCCAGAGGCCGGGGGATGAGCCGCTGAAGGAGAGCAGGGTACATCGGCGCAAGTCCAGCGCCCAAGTATGAGGAAGCCCGGAGCGAGAGCGGGGAGCCGACGGTGGGGTCGTCAAGGGAAGAGCGCCAGGCGGTTCCTGACCGACAGGGTCCCGTGCTTGTGTCTCCCTCGGGCGAACCCCGAGCCGCGGTGCTGAACTGCAGGGGGATGTACGGGTCACCCAGAGACTGACAGTCTCGGGAGCCCAGACTTTCTGATCTCCCAGGGATGCTTGACATAGATCTGTGCACACACGCACACACACTTCTGCACACACACGCCCACTTGTATACGTGCATGTGTGTGTGTATACATACACATTATACATACAAAATACTTGCCTTTTAACAAAATTCACACACTTCATTTTCAGAGCAGTTTTAGGTATTTGCTTTGATGTTTTAGAAAAATCACCCAGAAAGCCCAGAATTCCAACTTGCCCTCTGTCCCCCAGCACCCCACATTACCGGCATCTGGTGTTAATGTCGTACTTTATGACCATTCATGAAGCAAAACTGATGAATGATCATTAACTAATAATTTTTAATGAACGTTTAAATTAACTAAACATTTTATTTCTTTAAAAGATTTTATTTATGCGTTTGACAGAGAGATAAAGAGAGCACAGAGGGAGAGGGAGAAGCAGGCTCCCCACTGAGCAGGGAGCGCAATGTAGGGCTCCATCCCAGGACCCCGGGATCATGACCTGAACCGAATGCAGACGCTTCACCGACTGAGCCGCCCAGGCGCCCCTTAACTAAACATTTTAAATATGTGAGTGACTTTTTATAAGGCTCTCATTTTTCCACACTTGTAGATCAATATTGAAATACTTTCACTTTCTGTGGAGAGAATTTTCCAGCAACTAGCAAGTGTCCATGGGCAAATGCAGGAGGGGGGAGAGGCACGCCCGGGAGAGGGAGACTTGGTCCACACCGCCAGGGCCAGTGTCTGGGGAACTAGGCAGCCAGGTGGATGTGAGCCTGGGAGCTGGGACACGGGCCTGAGGTCGAGACCCAGGACGCGGGCCCGGCTTGGAGATTCTCTGGACTCTGTTGCCTAAAAACCACCTGTTTACTTTCCTGCACGACAGTGAGAAGACTGGTCGCACACGGACACTCTGCAGCCCGGCCCCCAGAGTGTCCTGAACCACAGCCTGACAGGTGCCCTGTCTTCTGACCTGCCCCTGATGCCCCCCGGGGATCACAGAAACCACAGCGGAGGGGCTGTTCATCTCAGAGCTGAGACACACAAAGCATGCTGTGTGCTGGGCACCACGCTCCAACAACGAACAGAATAGAAATCGAGGGAAACAGTAAAACAATACAGTTTTTCTTACTTCTATTTGCAAAACAAAAGCTCTGCAAGGAACTACCATGACATTTGTATTACTTGTTAAAAAGCCTAAAGGGGACATGGGCTGCTCAGTGGGTTAAGTGTCTGACTCTCGGTTTCAGCTCAGGTCATGAGCTCAGGGTCGTGGGCTCGAGTCCCGTGTTGGGCTCCATGCTCAAGTGGAGTTTGTTTGACCTTCTCCCTCTGCTCCTCCCCCCACTCTCTCTCTCTCTTAAATAAATACAATCTTTTTAAAAAAGCCCACTTTAGGGGCGCCTGGGTGGCTCAGTTGGTTAAGCGTCTGTCTTCAGCTCAGGTCATGATCCCAGGGTCCTGGGATTGAGCCCTGCATTGGGCTCCCTGCTCAGCGGGGAGCCTGCTTCTCCCTCTCTCTCTGCCTGCCGCTCCCCCTGCTTGTGCTCTCTCTCTGTCAAATGAATAAATAAAATCTTTAAACAAATAAAAAATAAAAAGCCCACTTTAGTATCAAAGATTTTTAAAGTAATGTCCACTGTCTTGAATAAATGTATGTAAACTGTTTCCAATAAACTCTAACTACTGCAGAGTACTTCTGGCATATTTTAAAGCAGTTGTTTTACGTATTTTAGTCTACAGTCCATGTGGGCCTGTATTTCCAGGACCGACTCTCCAGCAATACGCAGGGGTGAGCGCTGTGGCCCCTCCAGACGGTTCCTGGTTCCTTCCTTTCATGGACCGAGGGACGGCCCCAGCCGAACGGAAGAAGCTCTCCCAGACGAGTCCCCGGCGCGGGCAGAACAGAGAGCCCCACCCAGCAGATGGGCACAAAACATAGCAAACAGCCGTTGGGCAGACGTAGGAATTGAGAGAGAGATAGTAATTGCTGTGTGAACGATACATGTTTCCAGGCTAAACTACCCAGCATCCAATCATGGGCCACGAGCCAAGGAACAGCACCATAAAAACCCTCATTACAGGGAAATTCTGGAGACAGAGTCACTGCCGTTGTTTTAAAAAATTAAGTGTTCACGTTCTCCGGGGATTCATCTTAGTTCTTTCCGTGGCTCTGGTAGCTCTAATCAATCAAATTTTAAAATCTGACTTCTTAGCGTCTTTAGAACGGACTACTCAGTCATATAGTGAGAGGACTTGCATTCAGGTCTAAAAATCTCCACAAAGCTGATCTTGCTTCTAGGAAAAGTACAGAGAACCCTATCTCACCGTGTGTTCCGTCCCGGCCCCCGGGAGTCCTTCACGGGCACAGTGTTTGCTCCACACTCACAAACACAAGCTCTAACACTCAACCTGGACTCATCGTGGGAGTAAAATTTAATAAAAGATTTTAAAAGGCTATCATTCATATTTTCCCTGAAAATCTACGTGACATGGAAGTATCAGTGAGGGCCACACAGAAGCAGAAAGTTTAGCTCAGCTAGAAATGATTTAGATAAAACAGCATTCTAGGGGTGTCTGGCTGGCTTTGTCACTGGAGCTTGTGACTTGATCTCGGGGTCGTGAGTTCGAGCCCCGTGCTGGGTGTAGAGCTTACAAAAATAAATAAATAAATAAACTTAAAAAAAATCACAACAGACCAACAAACTTAAACTAGCTTTAAGAAAATAGAATAACAGGGGCGCCTGGGTGGCACAGCGGTTAAGCGTCTGCCTTCGGCTCAGGGCGTGATCCTGGCGTGATGGGATCGAGCCCCACATCAGGCTCCTCCGCTATGAGCCTGCTTCTTCCTCTCCCACTCCCCCTGCTTGTGTTCCTCTCTCACTGGCTGTCTCTATCTCTGTCAGATAAATAAATAAAATCTTCAAAAAAAGAAAAAAAGAAAATGGAATAACATTATGATAAAAAATTACAATTAAACATTTGTTTGAATATAAAATTGCAGTGATAAATCGGCAGACCTAAATATTTCAGAAGGCGTTTCTACCTATACTCTAATGACTCACGTTGAACACTCATTTGCAAAGACAAACTAAATGAATATTTATACAACTATTCTGAAATGCTAATCGAGGGGCGCCTGGCTGGCTCAGTCCATACAGCACGGGATTCTTGATCTTGGGATCATGAGTTCAAGCCCCACAGTGGGCATGGAGATTACCTAAAATACATAAATGAATAAAATAAAATTTGAAAAAAATAAAATGCTAGCCAAAAATCTTGGAACTTGAGCTGAATTTGTGAATGTGTGTGTGTGTGTGTGTGTGTGTGTGTGTGTGTGTGTGTGTTTGAGAGACTGCATAGAAGAAAATGTTTTATTTCAACTGACATTTCCCACGAGAAAAGCTTCTGTGAACAGGGCCTCGGATCTGGAAAGCATCGTTAGGCCAACAGCAGGTTTTATTATGGGTCATTCGAGCCCAGCCACATGCTGCCTGACCTTAGAATGTGCCAGCACGTGTGCTTCCCATTCGGAAGTGGAGTGATCGAGGATCAAGGACTTTCTGACAGTTGTAATTCATCACAGGTGCTCAGGACCTAAGTGGCTTGTACGCGGACAAGAAGGAGACCCTTCAGCTCCCCACATCAGTACAAAATTCAGGGGAATTTTCTTCAAAAGAAGAAGAAGGCTAAATTCTCCCCTTGCTGCTGTCCCCAGATGGCAGGATCACCCTGGCTCCGCACATAGTCTGAGGCCGCCCTGAATCTGTCAAGACCAAAAAAGTCCGTGTCACCTAAAATTAGAAGATAAGAAGATGAATACCTTTAAAGGTACTTCAGCTTTTTGGTGGATGGCTTTCCTTAAGCTGACATCCAGAAGCAGTTCTGCAGTAACATGAAGATGTCGAGGGCTCTCTAAGCAAGGACGAAGCTATTCGTGGGGTGGCTATCCAAAAGTACCTGCATTTGACTTCCAGAGAAAAGAAAAAGACCAATTCCTTTAAACAAACAAAAAAAGTAACTATAATAAAATATGCCATTCTCTCTTAAAAGCTCTAAACCTTTTAAAACCTCCAATGTCTGAGCTTCCATTCCCCCCGCATCTCAACAGCAAGTATTTCCTAGACCTTTCTTAAGAGAACTTCCAATCAAAATATAATTAACGTGAAAAAGAACTCCTACGAGACACTCGCACACAGTGTTTTCCCAGGGCAGCTGTGAGGGAGGCAAGGCTGCGAATGTGGCCTACAGGGTCCCCCCCCCCCCCCCGCATTCCCCCACCCCCGCCTTCCCAGCCCTTCCCAGGCCGCGCTCACTGTGAAGTCTGACGCTGCAGAGTAATGACGTGGCGCTGACGTCACAGCCTTGCCCGTTCAGTTCAGCTCTGAAGAAGTTACTCAAGGCCCACTGCACTGCAGCGATGAATTAGGAATGACCTGTCCATCTGTTCAGAACAGCTGTGTGTGGGAAACACGCAGTCATCGCCTGCTTTCCGATTCAAAAGACGTGCCGGTTTAAAGCATAGCACCGTGATTCAGGAACCTTCAAAACTTCCTACTTTCAACATCCTAATTAAATCCGGACCACAGAAAAAAATACTTTGCAAGGGTATTTAGTTTGTTAACAAGAAAAAAAAAGAAAAAAGAAGCAATTGAATTTACTGTGTTCTGGAATCTATAGTTTCTCGAGGTCAAAAACTTAACCATTTTGGAAACCATTCCTGGACAAGAGGGACAAGCCGGAACGTTCTCCTGAGGGCATGTTCCCCACCCTACAGGCACGTCTTGTGGACCCTAAAAAGAGCTCCTTCAAGTGGTGACGATTCCCTGGCTGTGATGAGGTACCATTACTCGTTGCAAGGCATTCTACAAGTGAAAGGAAGATTAGTAACGTAAGCAGTGTTTACAGCCCTTGTCTAGTGGGGCACTGCGTGCACGTCAGGGTGAAGGGAGATGAATGGAAGGCATTCGTGCAACAGAGCGCCACACGGGCTACAGAGCCTGGGCAGCTTCACGTCCCATCCAGTCGTCATGGGACAGTAATGAACTTCAGTATCTTCACAAACTTCATATCCGAAGTTTGTAAAACGCATTCAGCTTTGATATAACCACAATGCTTTGGATGCCGGATAAGTCAGAAATTTAAATTCCCCTGCAAAACTGATCAGCAAAGAAATCAAGTTCAAGGATGTATGGAGTCACGTGCCTAGAAAGAAAAGCAAGCCACGGAAATGCACAATGATGAACCGTTCGTTTGCAAGAACAAGAGATGGGGTTTAGCCTGCATAGAAATGAGATAATTATTTGCGCCTGGGGAAAAAATAGACCCCGTGGTGAGTAACGGGTGGTTTCCCGTCAGCCTTGCCGTCACATCAGGTATGAGCGTGGGGGTAAGGACTCTGCATCTGAGCAATGCTCTTTGTGCAGAAGTCTCGGGGCCGCCGTGCCTCCTGCCGGTGCCCGCGCGCACGCTCCTGCCGCCACGGTCGTTCAAACATGCTGTTTCCCTTCGTCAGAACCCAGGAAGGGGTACAGACTCATCGCAGTTTTATCACTCCTGGGAAAGTGAGGATTTTAAAAACATTATCCTCTCAGAGATGTTCTGTGACCTTTATTGCCAGAGACAGGGTGATAGTGAATGTATTCTAGAAACTCTCTGTGCACTTGTCATGTGTAACGTAAGTGAGATGATTTAGAGATTCCAAGTCACCAGACTTCAACAACACAGACAGCCCTCCTCAGGAAGACCCTTGACTAGAATAAGTAGAATTGAGAATCAATATTTGAAACCCCTGAAGGTTCAGAGGAGAGCATGTCTGGAGAAAAGGCAGAAGGACAAGGGCCGGCTAGGGAGTTTCGTTGGTGGGTTTACAAAGTGAGAGGTTATGAGACATTGACTCTACTCAGCTCTTCTCGACCTTTAGTGAGGACATTAACCAGCATGAGGGTGTTTGGGGACAGGAACATTTACATGGTTGTGTGACATCGTGAAATCTCTTCCACTTGCTTCTTTAATAAAAATAAATCATGTCCGGGGTAGTTCACCCGCATTTCTGTTCTTGGTTTGGAATCATGGTGCCAAATTGCGGCTAAGGGCTATAAAGCTTGAGCTGGTCCCAAGTTGAGGAAAGACGCTGGACTCAGCCCTGAGTCACCGGAGCCTGGGATGAGCTGTCCACTAACAGAAGTTCTCACAGCAATTTGCACTGTAAACGGGAGGTGCCGGCAAGCCCTGGAGAGTGAGAAGTCTGCCTGTGGCTGGTGAGGAATCAGTTGAAATATTTAGGCTTTGACTCCACTTGGAAGCAGGGGTGGGGCCAGGGGTTAATTATAGCCAGAGTGGGAAAGCACAATGACGCTTACGGGAGCTTCGGACGACCAACGGGAGCCGTAAAGTCATTTAATTTTGTTGTTGTTGTAGCCTTTTAAATTAAAAATGAAAAAAAAATGGGCCTCTAGTTTAAAAAAGAAAAGTCTCTGTCCTATTAGGTGTCACATTCAGATGCTGGTTATTTCGGGAGCATTCTGATAAAGCCCGCTGGGACGCCTTAATCAGGAGCGGAGGACCGTCAGCCTCGTGTGCGCTATCTCCACCAACAGTGTTCTTTTCTTAAAAGGAATTATTTGGCCCAAGTAGAGGGCTAGCAGCTTCTCAAACCACAATTTCTCCAAAAGTCCTGACACTGTTCTAAATTCAGGGTAGGGGTGCCTGGGTGGCTCAGTCGTTGAGCGTCTGCTTTCAGCTCAGGTCATGATCCCAGGGTCCTGGGATTGAGCCCCACATCGGGCTCCCTGCTCGGCAGGAAGCCTGCTTCTCCCTCTTCCACTCCCCCTGCTGTGTTCCCTCTCTGGCTATGTCTCTCTCGGGCAAATAAATAAAATCTCAAAAATAAATAAACAAACCAACAAATAAATAAATTCAGGGGAAGAAACCTGATTCCACAAATACAGCATTACGGATACATTTCAAAAGTGTTCTAATGATATTTCACTGGCAAGGAGGTGAACCCTGTGGCTGAGAAACCCCACATCACCCCACGACACGATGACAGCCATCTCAGAAGGTCATGGGGGGCGGGTGTGAAGGGGGTTAAGTGAGCTCGTGTTCACAGAACCCCTGCCCAAACTAGAGTCAGTACAACAGGATACTACTCTCTTGTCCCAAATTGGTCTGCCGGATATTTAAATACAATTCATTTCAGTTACATATTCTTACCGATGCTTACAAGATGTACATAAAAACTAAAAATCTAGTGGCACACATTTCAGCTATTTCTAACGAAGTAGGAAAATCAACGTCCAGGCTTCCAAAAAGATAACCTGCTGCAGAGAAAATCTTTACTAGGGATCCCAAGAGACTAAGAACCTGGGGTATGGGTATTTTTTTCAGTATGGTCTTTATGGAAAGCTTCCACTATCTTTCATTTCGTCCATCAGGAGTCTGCAATAGCCCATGGCAGGGAGGATGCTAGAAAGCTGGACGGCAGTGATCGGGATGTGTGGAGGCAATCTAGGGAGTAGGATTTTTTAAATCAAATCTTTCACTGGCTTGTATATTTGAACAGATATGTACCTCATGGTCTTCAGAAATGTACTGCAACTGTAGACATTAGACTTATATGACGGTGCCACATTAATATCTTAATTTTTTTGCATTATGTGATCATTTACCATAACGAAGCTCTTCTGTCCACAGAGTCTTCCTGCTGCCCAAAGGGCTTCCTCTAGGCTTGCTGGAGTGCTGGTCTGCTGCGCCTCACTCTTCCACCCTCTCTGTGTTTAAAAAAGTGTTTCCTTGACCACTTTTTTTTTTAAGCTATTTTTGCTGGGTATAAAATTTATGTTGACCAGGGGCGCCTGGGTGGCTCTGAGAAAACTCTTGTTTTTTGGGTCAGGTTCTGATCTCAGGGTCATGAGATCAAGCCCCATGTCGGACTCTGTGCTCAGCAGGGAGTCTGCTTCTTCCCCTCCTCTGCCCCTCCCCCTGCTCATGCTCTAGCTCTTCCTCTCTCTAAAATAAATAAATACATCTTAAAAAATAATTTATGTTGACCATTTCTTTCAATACTTCAAGGATGCTGCTCGCCCCTCACTTCTGGCTGGCACTACATTGCTGAGTCGTTGGTCAATGTTATTTTTGTTCCCTGGATGTCATGTGTCTTTTTCCTCTCGATGCTCTTATTTTTTTTCCTTATCACTTGTCTTAAGTAATTTGGTTATCATATGCCTTGATGTGGTTTTCTTCATGATCTTGTGCTTGGGATTCATTGAGCTTCTTGAATCTGTGGGTTTATAGTTTTCCTCCAATTTGGAAAAATTAGGGTCATGATTTCTTCAGATATTTTTCCAGTCTCTACCCTCCGTGCTCCGAGGACTCTTTAGGGACTCGAATATCCCATATACTGGGCTGCTTGGAGTCGTCCAAAGCTCACTGATGCTTGCTCAGTTTCCCCCTAGGTGCGTTTTCTGCATTTTTCATTTTGGATAGATTTGATTGCTGTAAGTTCACTGATCCTTTCTTCTGTTGAGTCTGACCTTCTGTTAACACCATCGGGCATACTCTTCATGTCATCACTGAAGTTTTGCCTCTAGGATTCAATCAGATCTGTTTTAAAAAACACACCTTCCATGCCCCTAACATGTGAATTCTCCCTCTAGCTTTTTGATCATATAGAAAACAGTTAAATTCACTCTTTAATGTCCCTGTCTAGTAATTCTATCATTTCTGACCTGGGTTTACTAATTTTGCTTCTCATCATGGGTCCAATTTTCTTGATGCTTCATGGCCTGGTAATTTTTGATTGGCTTCCCTGATAAATGTCACATGGCTGGAGGATGGATATTTTTGTGTTCCTATAAAAACATGCTTCAGGGGGCACTGAGGTGGCTCAGTCCATGAAGCATCTGACCTTGGCTCAGGTCATGGTTTCTGGGTCCTGGGATCAAGCCCCATGTTGGGCTCCACCCTCAGTGGGGAATCTGCTTGTCCCTGTTCCTCTCCTTCTGCCCCTCTCCCTGCTTGTGCTCCCTCTCTCTCCCAAATAAATAAATAAAAGCTTAAAAAATGCTTCAGCTTTGTTCTAGGAATCAGTTAAGGATCTTGGAAAGAGTTTGATTTTGTTTTTAAGCTGTTTTGCTTTTAAGCTTTCATGTTTTGCTTATAAGCTTTGTTAGGTGGGACCAGAGCAGAGCTTAGGGCTGATTTCCCATGATGTTTACACAAAACGTTTCTGAGAACTCTGCCCCAAGTGCCCCAAGTTATGAGCCTTCTTGCTTTGCGTGGTGGGAGGAGTTCCCTTCTTCGCGTGCACAGTTCTCGGCTGAAGATGCAAGGGGGCTGCTCTGCTGATCTCTGGGATTTTCTCTGTACACCTCTCTCGTCTTGAGTCTTCTGCCCAGGAAACTCTAGCTGCCTTGGCCTTCCTGGACAGCCAGGTCCATCCCATCCATTCACAGACTGCTGTCCTCTGCCCGGGCTCCCTCTTGCTGCAGCCTGGAAACTCTTCCAGCTAAAAGCTTGGCAACCACAAGGCTTGCCTTGCTGGTTTTGGATCTCTCAGGGAGCCCTGTCCGTCACTCCTGATGCCAAGGGCTCGGGTTCCCTGGTGTCATGTGTTTCTCTTGGCTTTTTAGTTTTCATAGAGGAGGGTAAACCCAGTCCCTAGTCTCCCTTGGCCAGAAGCAGGAGTGCTCCGGTCAGAGAATTGCATGTGTGAGACCCCAGAGTTCTTTATCCCTTTTGGCAGGACAACCAGTGGTACATGGGCGGGGTGGGGGGGGGCGTGCTATTTGCTGAGTGACTGAGGAAGGAGCCTCCAGAAGTCACATAGCTTTAGCAATAAAGATATTTCCTGTTTCAAGCTGCTAAGATTTTAGGGTTGTTACTGCATCATAAAATAGCCCATTCTGACCAAACAGGGTTTTCTAAGTACTGCACGAGACAGAGTATATGAAGAGAACATCGTATGTGACGGATACAGAGCACAGGAAGAGAAGGAGGCACAGCACTCTGTTCACAGTAAGTCCTGCGAAAGCACATGAACTCAGTGTCAGACAACACTGGCTAGGGACAGCCGTTCACTCCACAGTTGTTAGTAATCTCGGCTCTGCATCTGGCTTCACTGTGCTGGGCGGACTCAGGAAAATGACAGCACAATAAAGAAAACAGCACAGTCCCTTCCAGCTTACTGAACAGCAGGGCAGCGTGGATCTGGGCAAATATGCTCCCTGGTGAAGAGTCAATGTCATCACCAACTGGTGAGTGCTGTGCCAAAAACATACAGCTTGTTCTCAGAGTGGGAAACACTAGCTTCTGGAGGATTCAGGAAGGCTTCTCTGAGGAAGGGACATTTGAGCTGATCTGAAGGATAAGCAGGCATTAATCAGGTGTAGAGACCGTGGGAGGGGAGTGGCTGGAGGGAGACAGGGCCAGCCCCTGCAGGCCTCGAGCCACAGAAAGGATCCGGTTGTGTCCAGTGCGCACGCAGAATCCATTGGAGGACACTGGGCTTGGTGCATGGATGACACAATAGAAGGGCACCCTTACAAGGGCCATCGAGGTGGCATGGAGAACAGACTCCTGGGGACGGGAGTGGGGGGGAGGGGCTGTCGGCTGGAAAGGGGGTGGGGAACAGTCATGGATATGGTGAAACCTGACAGGTCCCTAAGCACTCAGACTTAAATGTGGGACAGAAGAACACGTCCAGGTTGGTCCTGGGTGAGCAGATGGATGACAGGGCTGTTGGCTTGCGTGGGCGCAGTGGGAGAGCGCCAGCTTTGGGGCGGGGGGTCATAAATCCCACGTGCCGAGCCTGATGTTGAGATGTCCAGGTGGAGAGGAGCTGGTGTGCTTTGCTTCAGCAACGGACATAGCCAGCATCTGCCCTGCTCACCCCCCACAGCGCAGGTGGGGTAAGCACGCAGTGCAGGCTTGCTAGTCTAGAGACGGTCCCCTCCCCTTCCCTCGTCATGTCGTTGCTCCGTTTCATGGCTGACACTCAGGAGGGGAAAGAAGCTGCAGAGCTCAGGCCAAGCTCCCGACTGTCACAAGTGGTGACACAGCAGCGCACAGGAGGTGACGGCAGCATTCTGCAGGCACGGCCCCCCTCGTCCCAAGGAAGTGTGCTGGGCGGGGCTCTCCTGAGGACGCGGGGTGGGTCTATGTCCCACCGAATGAGTGAGCTGCCCCCTGAAGCTACTGAAAATACGAGAAAGGATCTAAGACAGGCTCTCACAACTCACGTCCCTAGAAGAGTGGATGGCACTTGGGGAGTTTCATAACTTTACAACGACCGCTCCTAACAAACCGGAACATATAATTAAGTGTTTGACCGATAAAGTAAGGGGTGGTTCCAGGCCGCCGGCTGAAGACGTGCCCTGCTTTTCGGTTCTCCCCTCTCCGGCTGCCCCTTTCGTGTCCATTCTCCCCCGATCTGAGCTTTGCAAAAAATGCCACATGCACCTTCTCCGTTGCCCTTTTTTAAACCCCTGTGAAAGCTTCTGGTATCTCAGTATCTCTGGGAACATTACCAACACCCCCAACACTGTATGGGTTCTGGGCCACGCAGAAATCAAGATGTAGCTGGCAGCAGGAACCACCACCTCAGTGACGTTCCCAAGTGACGCCATGTGTGTCGACGCCGCGGTACGGGCAGCGTGGGTGGAGGGCCAGCGATTGAAAAACACAGGTCACTGCACCTTTTATTTGTCATTATATGAACCGATGGGACACGAAATACACTCCACTTCTCAAAACAGTCTTAATGCTTTTCAAAATCCGACAGGAAGTCACCGACGATGCCGTCTTGAGCTGGGAAGCCATGAGCTCTATGCCTCCGGACGCCGTGGCCCGAAAGAATGCGTAAGGTCCGTGACTCTGCCTCCCACACCTGGAAATCTCCAAGGCGGGCTCCTGTCGCGCACGGTGAGGTGGCGCCCAGCACAGGCATCGCTTCCCCGCGAGCGCCGTTCCGGAGGCCCAGTCCCCTCCCCGCCGCGGAGCGCGCAGTTCACGTGAAGCAGCTGGGGCCTGGGATCCGGCTCTGCAAGATTCACACCGTGAATGTGGCACAGAACTACACAGCTTTACAAATCCACAGGTCACAAATAACTTCCCGCTCTTAGAATAACCAACACGGACTCAGGAGCTGGGGGGCCACAGCGGCGGCACGGTCTAATTTGCTCCTACGAATATAGCTGTGCACCTGCGATCGGTTACAAATTTAAACACTTCCCATCAGTAAACAGTGATGTATTCGTGGAACAACCTATAGTCGAGGGCTCTTCGGCTGAGTGGCATTGTCTTTTTTTTTTTTTTTTTGCTCCCCGGTCTCTTGTATGCAAGTTCATAGCAACGGTTTTAAGACGACGCGGACCTATTTTGCCTCCGATAGTGACTCTATTAAGACCAAGTGTGTCTACAGGAAACTCAGGGGTGAATCTGATTTTTATTCAGTTCCAACTGCTGGTTACACGAAGGATCGTTGCACAGGTGTGTGAGTGTGAAGGAACAGTGGGAGGGCACCAGGGCCACACATCTGACACTAGGTGCTTTAAAAACATTTGATGCATCCTTACTCCAGGTACAAAAACAATGTCTTTAAAAAAATAAAATTGTGATTTAAAAGGCCTTTATTACACCGGGAAGAGGAGTAAGAGATAAAGGCTAACAGAGGGTTAATCGTGTTTGTATTTTAATTTGGTCATTCACCCTTTCGATGCTGCAAGAGCAAAAAAAAAAAAAAAAAAAAAAAATTGTCGGTGATTTTTTTTTTAAATATGTTAGGAAACTTCGTGCTCTTGATGACCCCGTGGGTACCCGGACCGTTTATATTTGGAGAACAAAGACAATATTTTAGAAAATATATCCTCCTAGCCCAAGTTCATTTGATGAAACTATTGTGTATAAAGCAGTTAATTATATACATAAATAACATAAAAATAATTATCATAAATTAAAAAGTCAAACAACCTCCCACTACGAATTCGACTGCCAGGTAGGAGACGGGAGTGTGACTGAGCGGTGTCTGGAGACCCCGACGTACTGCGTGCGTGAAGCATCTCCGTGGTTCTCAGGGATGCATTATTGCATGGAACACATTCCAGCCCTAGCCTCAGAATCTTGCTACTTGGAATAAAGCGAACTGTGGGGAAACTTGCGTTTTGCAGAACGAATCGTCCTTGGCCTCACCGGCAACACAAGATCCCTCTGGCCTACGTACCCACTACTGAGCCCTTGCCGTTACTTCCTGCACGTGGATCTCCCAGGTACTGTGGGAACCGTGACAAAGAGTGAGCAAGGCCAAAGTAAGGCAAACGTGACGATGTCACTGTGGACAGCGCTACAAGGTATCAGGAGGGTAAACACCACGCCTCTGTTTCCCTGGCTGAGCCGCAGGAGGGCGTGAGCCTGGCCCAGCACCTCTGACGGGCGCTCACGTGCATGAAAGCGCGTGTCCCGGGGACGCAGACGTGGTTGTCACTTGGCACGTCCATTCACGAAGGCCATTCACGCTTCTCCTCGTGAACTAACCTCTTCTGCTTTCCTTGCAGCCTGCTTCTGTATCTCAGAAACACCTGTACTTTTCCACTGTGAAGAGCCAAGCTCGTTCAATGTTTTTTTAGAACATTGGTCTTGAAACACATCAACCTTTGGAATTCAGTTGAAACAGAAAGAAAACGTGAGTTTCTTCCCTGTTCTTCGGTGAGTTTGGCTGAGCCTCAGCCGTAATAAATATATTTGGCAGGCAGAGGGTCCCGAGGCAGCCCTGCAGGAGCCGCCAGCAGGGACAGCGTGAGGCTGACATGTCACACGCAGTGGCGTGTCCCTTGTGCTCGGGCAGCCGCGCAGAGCTGCGCAGGGACCGACATTCCTACAGTGCAAACGACTTCAGCATGTTAAAAATCTAAAACAATGTGGCCGCAACAGTCTTGAATACATAACATAGACTTGAAATAAAGTAAAAAAAAAAAAAAAAAAATGAAAATCGATCCACGTTACGTTACAAAGAGGCCTTTGAGGCCCGGGTCAGCGATCCCTGGGACCCCTCACCCAGACCGACTGCGCCGAGGGTCGTCCGCGGCCACAGGACGCCTTCTCTCACATCTTCGGCCCAAAGTTATGTAACAAATTTGACTCAACTCAAATTTTAAAGAAAATAAGCGTCCCTTTAACTTCTAACTGCTCATTCACCAAAAATACCCAGAAGCGAGAAGTCAGAGTGTCCTCGCCGTGCTCACTGCCCCGTGGGAATCCTTGCTGCGACCCCGGGCGGTAACCACGCTCGAAGGAGGCAGGCGAGCCACTCTGTTCCTCCTGACAGAGCGTCGCCTCTCTGCTCCCGCCTGCCCCACTTTCCCAGACCCCGCGTCCCCCACGCCAAGTTCTGTGGGGGGCCGCTGCCGCGAGCGTGGCTGGGCCAGGGCCGCACCGCCTTGCTTGCGGCCACCTGCCGGGGGTCACTCGAGGCGCGCCGACAGGCTGCGATGCCGGGCGGGGGGTTTGGAGAGAACTCTGCAAAGCTAAGTCAACCTTACTTACGTTGCCATAATGATTTTTTTTTCTCGGTTTGGTAGCCAGCGAACGAATCTCAAAAATACAAGAGGATAGCCGTGGGTCGACCCCGGCCTGAGCTCCCGGCCCACGGCTCAGTAGCTGTACATTTGCTGCTGCGGCTCGGCCGGCACCTGCGGGGGGGGCGCCTGCGGGGGGGGCGCCTGCGGCTGGGGGGGCGGCAGGACATCCGTCTGCGGCACCGCCCGCCACGTGAGCGGGTGCTGGTCACCGAGCTGGCTCCCCAGGGGCGTGATAGAGTTGACCAGCGTGGTCAGATTGATGAAGTGGGCCACGGACTGCGGGTTCGAAGCTTCGGGCTGCGGGTGGATCTGGATGTCGTTCTGGCGGTTGTGCAACATGGCGGAGCCGCTGACGGTGTCAAAGGTCACGGTGAGGATCGAGTTGTCCAGCTGCAGCTGGCGCTCCGGGGTGGTTAGGTGCCCCACGGCCACGGGCTGCAGATTGGTAAACTGAGTCCCAGCTGCGGTGGTGATAGGGGTCACGGTGATGTTGGTCAGGCCCACTGAGCTTGACGGGGTGGTCACGTTTGGGTCGCCCAGGGTCACTACCACCTGTAAGAGTCAAACACAATGTAAGACCGTTAAGGGTCTGCAAAACGGCCGACGGCTGAGACGTCCGCTGCGGGAACCCCACGCCTGGCACCCTCACCTCGCGTGAAGAAAGAGAGAAAAACGTCTTTTGGTGAAGGATTAAACCAAGTCAGTTTTGTCCCAGAAAAATAATTCTAGTGAAACAGAGCAGTAGGACGCAGACGGAACCGCAGAGCCACTCGCTAAACCGCTAAACAAACCGCCTCACGGGCCAGGAAGAAACAGGAGAGTAACGGCGAGCAAGACAGAGGTTGCGCTCTGTGGTTTCCGGTCGCTCCTCTCACGCGCCTCGCCGCTGGCGAACAGACACGCCAACGATCAGGCTAAAAGAGCGACCCCCAAATCTGCGGCACCAGGAGTGAGTAAACACAAGAGAAGCAGCATCTTCTCCACAGAGAGGAACGAATGGCCAAATAAATGCATGAAAGGTCTGCGGTGACGGTTAGCGCCCAAAACCAAGTATGAGACACACATCGGTGGGAGATTCGCGAGCCTCCGACCCAAAGCGAGCAAATCGGACGTTTCCGTTCAAAGCAGCCGACGGCTGGCCACATGCATCTCTGCCTCCGCCGACCCTCCCGGGACCTCGGCTGTGACCTCATGGCGGGAGGGGCAAATGCAGCGACCCCGCTTCCAAGATAAGGGCCACACATGGGCCACTTATAACCTCCCAGAAACCCCCCTGGTTCCCAAGCGGGCGGGGGCGGCTGTCCCTCACACGCGCCACGCTCACATCGCTGTTCACAGTGGTAAGTGTGACCTCTAGGTCTGAGCTGGCAAGGGTGTTGCTGACGCTGGCTTATGGGAGATGCGTCCCGTGTAGCGCCCGCCACCGCGGGGCCCAGGCCAGCACCCGTGTGTTCGCAGGAGCCCATGCGGGGTCCCCACGCCCCCAGGAAGGGAAGCACCTGCTGGATGCTCTGCACCGCCGAGTCGGTTTCGTCCCCCACACCAGACAGCACGGGCTCCTTCTCTGAGTACTCGCTGAAGGAGGCCTCCTCGGGCCCCGGGGCTCCCGCCGCCTCTGCCTCCGGCTTCTGCTTCCTCTTGTGGGCCCTGCGGGCGGCCTTCACATGCTTTCCCTCGGCCAGATCTTCCTGCTCCAGGCTCAGTTCGGGCTGCGGGAACAGAAGTTTCGGCAACGTCCGGGTCACTGGGCTGTGTCCCCAGGGTGGCCACAGGGGTCCCAGCGTGGACTGGACATGCCCCCAGGCCCCCAGGCTGCCCCAGGAAACAGAGTGACCACGGTGTGTCTGCTCACGTGTGCTTCCAGAGACCGGGCATGTCCCTGTTGGGTTCACTTTCTTTTAAAAAGTGAAGGAAATTGCATGTCAGTCATATTTTTAAAAGCCACATTTTGTGCTGGAATGTGAACATATCTAAAAACAAATTTTTTACACCCGTTTCAGCTCTGGCAAGCTCAGCCTGAGGCTGAAAATCCATTCACACCTGTGCTCTCATCCGTAGGCTAAAGCAAATTCACGAGAGAAACGGCCTTGGCTCAGAACGGGTGTGACTATGAGAACGTTACATCATCTCCTTTGGGGACAGCTGCCGTGCCCAGCCATACAGCAACCCCAGACCCCCAGACAGGCGCCCTGCACTGTCTGCCCATCCAGGGCACACTGTTGCAGTGTGACCACATTTCTGGAACCAGGCCAATGTTACAACTAGGCTTGGGGTCAGGGAGGCCATCCTGGTCACCGACCACGCCTCCTCGTGCCATCCCACGTGGTGAGATCCCACCCAGTGGCAGACAGACCCAGAAGAAGCCTGCCAGGGCGAGGCCATCATGGGATTGCCCTCATCAGGGCAGGACGTGGGCCGTGGGCCTCTGGGGCACTACAGTGAGGCAGGGGACGGGCCTTCTCGTGTCACTCGCTACAACACAGCCCCTGAGATCTGTGCTCAAAGGCTGTTTCAAATACAGAGGTGTGACCATGATTTCATAGTAATTGAGAGCATGGCATATTCCCTTTACAATAAAACACCATTTTTATGAAGGCATTGGCTTAAAATTTCTTTAAAAACTAAGTTCATCTAATAAAGTTATTTTAGTTACAACAATCTAATTATGCTAAGCTTTTCGGAACCATCTGTGACAGTTAATTTTACGTGTCAGCATGGCTGGGCGAGGGTGCCCACGTGTCTGGTTGTCCAGCAAAATGCTGTGAAGGTATTTTTAAGATGAGATTAACATTACATCGATGGACTCTGAGAAAAGCAGATCGCCCTCCAGAATGCAGGTGGGCTGCATCCAAGCAGTTGAAGGCCTTCAGAGGAAAGCCTGAGGTCCCTGACGAAGAGGGAATTCTGCTTCCGGATAGCCTTTGAACGCAAACTGCAACATCAGCTCTCCCGTGGGCCTCCAGCCTGCCAGCCCACCCTACAGATCCAGGATTACCAGCTCCACAACCACAACTCCTAAAAATTAATCTAACTTTCTCTCTATGTAGACATGCACACAACCCTGACTGTGTTTTCTCTAGAGAACTTGAATACACCATCTATTCTCCAAAATGAGATACATCGCTATTCAGAAACTGAAGTTCTGGAAATGTTACAGAAAATACGAGATATTCTAAAAGGCCTTGGGAGAGAAAACCAACCGAAAAACCAGAGTGAGATGCCCATGAAATATGAGGTGTTCTCGGGGGCCTGCCCAAAGGCTCCACACAACACCTGTCTCAGCCTCCCCACCCTGGCCCGTGGGCCTGCTCGGTGCATACCTGGACGATGCCAATGGAGGAGGCATCGATGGTGGTGGTCTCCGGGAGGTGGTCCAGGTCATCGATCCTCACGGCCAGGACCTATGGGTGAGCACAGGTAATGAGCCCGGGATGCTGTGCCTGCAACCAACTCTTGTTATCTCTCATGGGCACCCCTGGGCTCCTGACCTGGCTCGGCTCTGGCCCCCGCTCTTCCTTCCCTCATCCCATTTTCCATCACATTTCCATGATTCTTGTCTATACAGGGGGAGGGGGTGCTCCTGTCTTGCGTGTCACCTCATACCCACTTCTGCCCAAGGGTGGAGACTTTATTTTCCGCCTTTTTGGCCTCATACTATAGGGTTTCTGGTTTTGTTTTTTTTTTTAAGATTTTATTCATTTATTTGAGAGACAGAGTGCGACAGAGATAGCATGAGTGGTGGGGGGGAGCAGCAGAGGCAGAGGGAGAAGCAGACTCCACGCTGAGCAGGGAGCCTGACACGGGACTTGATCCCAGGACCCCGGGATCATGACCTGAGCCCACGGCACACGCTTCACCGACTGAGCCAGCCAGGCGCCCCTATAGTGCTTTAAATAAAAGAATTTTCTGTGAATCTTCTGTTATTTTAAACCAGGAGCAGAGCAAATCAGATATGGTAAACTGTCCTACGAGGAATCACCAAAAATGAGACATTTCTACCTTAAACACTATTTTTAACTTGACCAGATACAGGAACTTTGACTTGCCGATTCTGCAATGATGTGACCCCTCACCCCCGCCTTCCCTTCCTGAGCCATACTGCAGACCCTCACGCTGTCACTCACTCCCCCGGGGCCACCGTCCCTCCCACGGTACAGGGGTGTCCTGCCCCTGATTCTTACCCATGAGCCCGCTCACCAGCTACTGTGGTGACGTAGTGAATTAAATTGTAAGCGGGACAGGGCAGCATGAGTACGGACAGAATGGGGTCCCCGGGAAGGTGAGTTCGAAAGAGGCATGAGCGTGGAAAGACTACATAAGGTCGGGGAAACCATCAGAGTCTGTATGGCTTCTTCGCCCAAGCAGCTCCGCAAGGATCTTTACGTTTTTGCCCAACTGCAGAAAATAAAAGTGGAAAATTGTAGACTCTACCGGGGAGGGGTGGCTTATGCAAGAAAGACAGCAGGGACTTGGGTTCAAGGAGCAGGGCGGGCCCCTCTCTGGAACGACAGCAATAGTGAAGCAAACACGGCGGCGGCTCTGAAGACAAGGGGCACTCGCCTCGACACGGGGCCCGGGCCTACACCGTGATGCACGCAAAGGACACGGAGTAAATGCGGTCAGGGGCCACTGATGTGATCTCACCCACTGTCACCAGCACCACCACCTCCATCGTCACCATGACAACCACCGACACCTCCACCTCCATCAGCACAGCCACGATCATCAATGTCACCTCCACCACCACCGTGAATACGACTATCACCACCACCATCCCCGCCTCCCCCTGCCACACGCACACTCATACAGCCAGGCCGCACGAGCAACCGCAGCAGAGCCCTCCCTCCGCCACCTTCCCTGCTGCCCAGGGTCACCTCCGTGACATGTGCCGCATTCCCTGTAACTACTGCAGCTCTCGTCTACCTCCTATTCTCCCGTCCCCCACCCCAGACTGTCAAGTCCGGGAGGGCAAGACGCGTCCAGTCCAGCTGGCTCCCCAGGGCTCACTACCAGTGGCAGCTTTGTGTGTGTGTGTTTGAACAACACAGAACGGAACAAGGGTGAAAGGATCCAAAGTAACGGCCCGAGAAGAAGAGGCCGGAGCCTCGAGAAACCGAGGTAAGAGCCACGGCCGTGCGTCCTCTGCCCTTCGTCCGAGAGCCTTCCCCTCCCAGCACACTTGCTCTGCCCAGCACGGGCATGCTCCGGGGGGTCGTGGCGAACACCGCCCCTGCTTGAGAAGCAGGCACAGGAAGGTGACCTTGCAGATGGATGAATCCATCAGGGAGTGATCTCCGACCCTGGAAAAGGACTTGCCGGACAAAAGTGCTCCCTGAGCACCTCCGTGCCGGCCGAGGCCTCTCTCTGCACCCAGCCACACAATCACGCATCCGGTCTGCAGAGACGGACTTACACGCCCCCTGTGAATACCGGTAACTACAGAAGCTCATACAGCAACAGGGAACTCGCACAAACTCCGGACTCACCACGTGCGAGCCGGCAGCGCCTGCCTGGGCCCTGAGACCTGGGGGCGCGGCTGGCCGACGTGGTCAGCCAAGTGGGCACTAACACTCGGGCTCTCTGACCGACTGTTCTGAGGTGGACACCCTGGCCGGCTGCTCGGTGCGGACAATTCCAACACCAGGACCCCCACAACACCATCTTCCGTGCTTCCTGCGCGGTCACTTACTTCACAGAGGGGAGTATCAGTGCGTAGGACGCGTTACCACGGCCACTCGCAACTTTATATAGAATTCCGAGCACGTCGCTACACTGTCGCTACCCGAGCCACACCACTCCTGCTGGAAGGAGGGGTCCAATCGTTCACAGAGCACGGGAGCGTTACTGCCACGCTGCCCCCCGGGAGGACGGCAGTGACCAGGGTGCCTGCCCCGAGCCAGCAGCACGGTCACTTCCAACCTCACATTCTCCTGCCGCTCCAGCAGACGAAGCAGGGCATCTTCAGTGAACATTCCCGTTTCCTGGATTCGGAGAGGTTGAAGGGTTTTCTGGGTTTTAACCTCGTATGTTTCCTCTCCACGTGTGTGTACGCTCGGTTCCGCGAGTCTCCTCCTTGAATGGCTGTCACCCCTCCTACCAGCAGCTTAGAGCGGCTGCGGACATACCTGGTTCCAGGCTGCCCTCTGCTCACCCGCCGGACGTCCCGTGTCCCGCGCGGGGCGCCGCTCTGCCAGTCAGATCGACGGATGTTTCCGTCTGTGATTTCTGCCCCCAAAGTGATCTGACAGCTACTGACCTGCATTTTTTTCTACTTGTGTTTTTCACTTTGTCTCTCTTTAAAGTACGTGAATTTTTTTTTTAAGATTTTATTTATTTATGTGACAGAGAGACAGCCAGTGAGAGAGGGAACACAGCAGGGGAGTGGGAGAGAAAGAAGCAGGCTCCCAGCAGGGGAGCCCGATATGGGACTTGATCCCAGAACGCCGGGATCACGCCCTGAGCCGAAGGCAGACGCTTAACGACTGCGCTACCCAGGCGCCCCTAAAGTACGTGAATTTTTTAATCCCCCAGACCCTCCTCTGGAACACGCGCCCAGGCGGGCAGGGCCGGCTTGCCTCTGTGCGACTGCTCCCGCCAGGGCTCAGACCGGCTTCGGCCCCCACGGCAAGGGGAGGCCCCCGTTCTGCACTGTGTCAGCCACCCCGAAGGGAAAAACGGAGGGAGGGAACCAGGTTGTTCTTCTGTCCTGCTGTAATTCCCGGGAGAATATAACCTATAACCTCAGCAAAAAATATGTTTGAGGCTCTCCACTCATTCATTCATTCATTCACTCACTCGCTCATTCATTCGCTCAGCGCCTCCCAGGGGCAGGGGAATGTAAGGGCCGGGGCCTGCCTCTAGGACTCCTGGGTCTGCAGAGGGGGATCCGCGAGCCAGGGCGGAAGGGTCTCCCGGCGGAGGCAGCACAGAGGGACGGCGGGGCGGGGGCGGGGAGGGGACGCGTGTGCCGGGCCAGGCTCACCTCCGGGTGCTTGCGCCGCATGTGTCTGCTCATGGAGGCCCTGGTGGACACCTTGGTCCCGCACAGCTGGCAGCTCTGAGCCTCCACCTTGTCGTGGGTGAGCTGCACGTGCTTCTGCAGCATGTACTCCGTGACGTACTTCTTGTCGCACACGGAGCACGTCCACTGCTTGCCCACTTCCCACACACACGGGGAGGAAGACACAAGCACGGGTCACGAGTGGGGTCATCCCGCGGCCCACAGGACAGGTGAGGGGGCGCTTTGCCCTCGGCCCGTGCTGCAAGGGTCGTCTGCCCGGTCAGGCAAGCAGCACGGGCTGAGACGAGCAGGATGGACCAAATGCTCTGAAAAAGCCTGCACTGCCGAGCAGATGGCCGGCCGGCCCACCCCTGCACACACGGGGGGGGGGGGGGGAGGAAGGGGAGTGCGCCAGGGACTGCCCCACCCCTGCACACACAGGGAGGCCGCGCCAGGGACCGTGGTGAGGGGCCAAGCGCTAGTCTGCCGCCCCGCTTACCTGTGTGGATGAGCTTGTGGGTCTCCATCGTGTTCCTCTCGCTGAAGGTCTTCCCGCACAGCTCACACATGAAATCTTTAATCCCTGCAGGAGAGGGCACGCTAAGCTCAGGGGCTCCCGCGGGGTTTTAACGTGACCCCTTGGCCGAGGGTCTCCGTGTGTGTGCAGAGGCTTGGGGAAGGGGAATGGCCAGGAGACCCCAGAGAGCAAATGTTCACTCCCATGATCAACCAGAGCACCGGGCGGCTCAGTGAGGGCCTCTGTGGGCAGGGGTGGCAAGGCCGCTGGGCCCGTGGGCCCGCCGTCCACTCCGCACGGGCAGAACCAATGCGGTCAGCTTAGCTCGGCACCTGCATTTCTGAGGCTTCCCAGGGCTCCACCCATCTCACCCGAGACCCTAGAGCTTGTCAGTCTCCCCGTCTGGTTGGGAGTGGTCATCCCGCTCGCCTGCGACCTGGCAAGCACGCATGGAGCCATCGGACGGCGGCCCTCCCTGCACAGACAAGAAGGGGGACCCTCCGCATGCCTCTTAAATGAGGGTTTCCCCAGAAATGGAAATGAGGAGAGTGATGTCAGAGGCCCATGGCTCGCAGGGAGGGTCCTGGGAGCTTGTGTGGAACCCCGTGTGCAAGGGGCCCTGGGCTCACCGCGGCTTGCATAGGGACCTCGGTGGGGGGGGGGGCGGGTGTAGGCGACCACACCCCAGTGGCCTGTGCAGCTGCAGCGTGCGGAGTGGGATGGAGCCTAAGGTGGCTCAGGACCCAGCCCTGGGGAGTGAGGATGCTTCCCAGGAAAGGTACCGGGAGTCTCGGCGGAGCTTCTCCAGGAAGAGGACACTCGCCGTCGCCCAGTGATGCGGCACCGCACGCGGGGACAGGGAGGGAGGTGGGTGCACAGGGAAGCTGGACCACATGGTGCAGTACCCGAAACCCAGTTTAGGGGGGACACGGGGATCCATGGGAAAGAGTTTCACACACAGACACAGCCAGTCGGCGGGGGGAACCTTCCCTCAGGTCCCGTGTCCCCTGGTTATCGCTCTCACATGCGTTTATCCACATGCATGTTTTTTATGAGAAAGGAACTCACAGCTTTTGTTATAGAGGCTATTTTTTCCTATTGCATCACAAACCTCTACGTAAGTCACCATATATCATCACCTTTAACGGGTACACTGTTCTCCCTGGACGCACAGACACTTAACACGTTCCAGTGGCTCCCGCCCCCAACAAAGCCATGATGGACAACCGGCCCGCGTGTGACCAGTTCGCGGGCACACGCTCGGGCACACAGCAGGGTGCAAGGCACCCACACTGCAGACCCAGGAGAGCTCAGCAAACGCCTCGACGGCGAGCCGACCAGGGACCTGGGCTCCTGTGCGCGTTGTCGGTGGCCTCGCAGGCAGGGGACGGTGTCTGACAGAGGTGGCTCCGCGAACCAAGCTACCGGAAGTGGGAAGCCACCAGGCGGCTCCCACCCCTTTCCCGGGCCGCGGACTCACCCGTGTGCCGCTTGTAGTGCTTGAGCATGTTGACCTTCTGCGCGAATTTGCGGTGGCACTCCTTGCACTCGTACTCTTTGATGCCCTTGTGCAGCTTCATGTGGTGGCGCAGCGCGTGCTTGGTCTTCATGCCTGTCGGCCAACACGACACTCAGCCGGCCTGCCGCGCAGCCCTGTGCCCTCCCCCCAGCACTCCCGCGGCGCCCGCACCCCGCACGTGCCCCCCCACAGCCACACATGCCCCCCCACGGCGCCCGCACCCCGCATGCGCCCCCCCACGGTGCCCGCACCCCACAGCGCCCCCCCACACTGCCCGCACCCCATGCGCACCCCCCCATGGCGCCAGTGCCCCACACACCCCCCATGGCGCCTACACCCCACACAGACCTCCCCACGGTGCCCACACCTCACACCCCCCACGGTGCCCGCACCCCACACGTGACCCCCCACGGTGCCCGCACCCCACACAGACCTCCCCACGGCACCCACACCCCCCATGGTGCCCGCACCCCCCACGTGCCCCCTCACGGCGCCCGTACCCCACACACGTCCCCCCACGGCCACACATGCCCCCCCATGGCGCCCGCACCCCACATGCACCCCCCCACAGTGCCCGCACGCCACACACGCACCCCCATGGTGCCTACACCCCACATACACCCCACAACGGCCCCCCCACGGCACCTACACCCCACATACACCCCCCAGGGTGCCCGTACCCCACACACCCCCATGGCGCCCGCACCCCACAACGGCCCCCCACGGCGCCTACACCCCACAAGACCTCCCCACAGCGCCCACACCCCACACCCCCCATGGTGCCCGCACCCCCACACATGCCCCCTCCATGGCGCCTGCACCCCAACACCCCCACGGTGCCCGCATCCCACACCCCCTATGGTGTCTGCATCCAGGACCCTCCACAGATACACCTACGATACCTGCATCCAGGACCCCCCACGGTGGCTGTACCCCCCCCCAGACCTCCCGCAGTATCTGCATCTAGAACCCCTTATGGTGCCTGCACCCTAATATCCCCAGTGTCCATGACCCAGACCTACAGCAGTGCCTGCCCCTCTACCCTGGGCCAGGACACCCCCCCACAGTGCCCAAACCCTCACCCCACACCTAGACCACCCCCCACAGTACGTATCTCTCCCCACCCAGTGCCTCAACCCCCCACAGGTGCCGTGACCCGGGCCCTTGGGCAGGCACAGGTCTCAGTGGGTGTAGAACAAGAGAAGTGGGGGTCAGGGCGTGGGGGTGAATCTCCTTGAGGACCCCCTCCACCAGTGGCAAGATGGGCACTTATGCCCTCAGAGGCCCTTAGGGATTACTGTCCATATCTAGACAGCTCACCTTATCAGGGGCCTGCCCAGACCTGAGGGTCAGTGCTCGGTACAACGGGGCAAATCTGAGCACTGTGACACAGCTGAGTCATCTCTGAGGGGGCGTTAGGCTGCCTGAGCTGCTGGGGCGCTCGACGGTGTGAACACAGAGACTAGAAATCAGTCCTCCGGAAGTCAGATGCTCTGTGGTGCAGACACGGATCTTCAACCCGCCTTTAGTTAAACGTACCTATGCTAAAGGAGATGAAATAAACTATGACCTCACTAACTGGGCCAGTCGAGAAGGGATGACCTGGGTATAGACGGTGAGTCAGCAGCGGGGGGTCCCAGTACAGAAGCAGGAGTCAGTGGCACCGGGGTGTGTGTGTGTGTGTGTGTGTGTGTGTGTGTGTGTGCCGGCACAGGGGCGGGAGTGGGCGGGGGGTCCTGGCACAGGGGCGGGAGTCAGCGGCGGGGGTCCTGGCACGGAGCGGGAGTCGGCGGCGGGGGTCCCGGCACAGGGTGTGAATTAGATGGGCAGCGCTGCGGGGGCAGGGCTGGTGGGGCCGCAGTGTGGTCAAGGGCGCTGCAGAGCAGGTGGGTGGTGGCTCGCACGCACAAAGCCGACTCGTCCAATCCTGCAGGACACACGCTGAACCAGCCGAGAGGCCGTGGACAGCTCGCTGAGCACCACCCAGAAAGTGGCCTGGAGGGGCTACGGAGTGGGGCAGGCGCAGACTACTCCCCGCACAGCCCTCGGTAAGGGCAGCAAAAGAACTGCAGCGCCTGAAGAGTCCCAGCCGGTTATCTGGAAAAGTCCCCATCCTGGTGAATGTGGAGGTGGGTCTCAGCTAGCTCTGGCCCCTACTGAACCCAAGCCTGGCCAAACTCTGGCCTGCAGGAACCCACGCCTGGCTGAACTGGGCCTGCATGAACCGTGGGCCTGATTGAAACAGGCCTACTTGACCCCAGGCCTGGCCGAACCCGGCCTGCAGGAACCCCAGGCCCGGGTGTGCTGTGAGAAGAGAACAGGCACAGCTGAGCCAGCAGAGGGAGCAGAAGTCTCTGAAATGACCGTCCACTAGAACCAGCTTCCAAGGCGACAGGATGGGAAGACACAGGTGGGCCCAGTGCTGACTTCAGAAGAGCGTTTTCCCCTTAAAAATTTATTTTTAATTTTTTGATCAACAAAATCCCACACACTCAGGGAAAAGCTACCGGCAACAAGAGGTTAGCCCCGAGGGTGGCCCTCTGCAGCGCTGCCAGGTCGCACGGGCACCCGGGGACCCTGCTGAGCGTGCTGGGTCACGCAGAACGGCCCCTCCACGGTGCGGTCAGCTTGGCCTGCGCTGCCATGATATTCGCCTCAACATCTGGCCCGGCCGGGACAAAGCCGCCATCACGCTGCTCTCAGCAGTAAGTACCAGTCCCAGCTGGTGTCTGTCCATTAACAGACACCGGCCACGCCAGTGCCCGCCACGGGACCAGCTCTGCTCCAGGTGCCAGAAGCTGCGCTGTGCACCAAGCCAGGCCCCAGCTACACAGGGAAAGGGCCAAAGAGAGGCCAGGCGCCACACGGGAAGGGAGGGAGAGAAGTAGGATGAAGCAGGGACGGGAAAAGAAGGAATGGAAGTGACGCAGAAGCGAGCTCATCCTGTGGGACGGAGGGGATCCCCTCAGAGCACGCATCTGAACAGTGATCCGGAAGGAGTGTGGGAGGGGCCGGGAGCTACTTGGGGGAACGGCATTCCTGGTGGAGGGAACAGCCAGTGCAAGGGCCCTGAGGCCAACGGAAATAGTCGCTCAGTGTTTCAAACTGTTCTCTGTCACAAACAGTGCTACATTATGTTTAAGCTGCAATTAGATCTTTGCACCAAAAATAAACAAGATACATTTCCAACTGCAGCTAACGGCGCCCAACAGCCCGACCCAACTCCCACCCAAAGACGACCAGTGTGCCTGCCTCCTTCCCGTCGCCAGCACCGGCTGCCCCCAGGCTGTCCCCGGCACAGTGGCATCTTGGCTCTGGTCTTGATGGGTTCGTGGCAGAGTAGATGAATGGAAGAGAACCAATGCCTATTGTCTGGGCCCAATCCTGCACCTCTCTCCCACACGCATCTAAAACGAACTTGATTCCACCTCACCAAATACCACACGCTCATAAAAAGACAATGCACAGAAGGAAAGACAACAAAGTTCACCTCCCCATCCTGACCCCCATCGCAGCCCGTGTTGGTGACAAACCACGCTTCTCTTCCCATTTTAAAAAAGATCTGCCAACATTTTTGAAATAAACATGACTTCCACCCCGTGGAAATTTTAAGTCTCTCTCTGTTGGGACTTGGATTCACTCTGCATCACATTTACAATTTACTCTGCACCAGCTGCTGGTTTTTTAAATGGGTAGAATTCCCAAATCTGCAACGGGGCTGGCCCTCTTTACATCTTTAAATGCCTGGTTGCTTTCTTCACGCAGGCCACACAGCTGCCTCCCCAGGGCCTGTCCCAAGTATTTCACGGCACGCCGAGTGGTTCTGAACAAGGTATTTTCCTGCGATTCCTGACTCCTCCCCACTGCTCATCGAAACTGCCGCTGGGGCCGGGACTCACGTCACTCCTAACAGTCTCTCCCCTGAATAAATCCCAGTCAGGCCTAGGATTTTTAGGAAAAAAACGTGAAGTAACAGTAAGCAAGAGTGTTTCCTGCAACACTGTTTACAATGAAAGGAGACTCTACACAAAAAAAGCCCCCACTATAGAAGTAAAAGGGTCTGGAATCTGCAGGATAGAACCCTATCACAGTTCTGAGAGTGAAATTGAGTCAGCTTTACATATTCTGACATGAAAACTCTCTAAGGTGAATTTCCAAGTAAATAAAAAGCAAAGTATGGAAAAAACAGATAATCACAAGCATTTGCTTGTACGTGGTAATGACTATGATCTGAAAGCAAAACGACCGTACCGATGATTTAGTGTGTGTGAAATAACGTGTTAGCCCAAGTACTAACACCAGCACTTGTGAAAGCATTCAGAACTCATGGAAGAAATCACGAAACTAAATATTAAACACACCTCTACTATGACCAGGTACATAACATTGTGAGACGTGGCTCTGACCTCAGTGCCCACTCTGAGTTTAAGTGGAAATGGGTTAAAAATTTACCACGTAGTAGGATGACTTTTTTCCCCTCATTTTACTGACAGATGTGAGATATTTGGTTAAGAAGTTTATTATTATTCAACTAAGTTCACCTGATTAAACTGAAGGTCACAGTCATCACTGGTCACAATAAACCGCTGTTTAACACGGAGCTGGTTCCAGTCAGCAGGCAGTGAGAGCCGGGATTTTGCATATGCACGCAGAACACACAGAGGTTCTCAGAATCATCTGGTGCTGCAGACAACCCTTGGCTGGGCTGCTTCCCCACTTTAAAAATGATTTATTTGTGCCTTGAACTCATCATGTTCTCTGCCCTGCGGACCACCCTGTTTTTCCTCTAACCTCTCATTGAAACACTGTCCTCGCATCCTGTCTCTCTGTGACACAAATGAGTCAAGTCTGGGCTCCCCAGATCCGAGGTGCCAGCTGCGATCACAGGTGACAGCCCATGCCCGTCTGGCCCTGCGCTCCCATATGTAACTTTCCCTCGCCGCACAGCCCCGGGCCCCCCAGCCTCGCCCCACGCACCACCCCCCCAGCCCCTGCACCCTCCCAGCTCTGTGCCTGCTCGGCCCCACATCCGCATACCTTTCCCACACTCAGCACACAGGTACTCCCGGATGTTGTCGTGCACGCGCATGTGCTCCTTCAGCATGTCCTTCCGGGCGAAGGACTTCCCACACTGCTCACAGGCGTGGCTCTTCACACCTGAACAACAAGTGCATCAGACTGTCAACCCGCGGACCCGCACCCGTGGTCACCGCGCGGGGTCAACCCGCAGACCCATACCCGTGGTCACGGCGCGGGGTCAACGTGCGGACCCATACCCGTGGTCACGGCGCGGGGTCAACATGCGGACCCGCACCCGTGGTCACCGCGCGGGGTCAACCCGCGGACCCGCACCCGTGGTCACGGCGCGCGGTCAACGTGCGGACCTGCATCCGTGGTCACTGCACAAGGGCAGTGATGGAGAAGCGTGGTGGCGGGAGCATAGCATGCCGCAGCCGGCGCTCCCTCGGCCTCCACGGAAGCTTACTGTGGGCTCCTTGGCAGTGGGAAAGTCCCCCAGGACCCGGGGCCATGGGTCAGGAGGCCGTGCTGGGGACGGGAGCGGTGGCGAGGGCCCAAGGACGGAAGAAGCCAGAGAAAGGCACGGAGGAGGCACGTGTCAGTGCGGGAGCAGGGAGCACGGGGCACCCCGGCCCCGGCCCGGTCCCGTGGCAGGGCGCTACCTGTGTGGATGAGTTTGTGCCGCTCCAAGTTCCCGATGCTGTTGAAGATGCGCCCGCAGACCTCACACGGGTGGATGTACCTGCAAGCGGACGCGAGCTCGGGGCGGGCCGGGCCGCAGGGTGCACGCTCCCCCACCCCTTCCTCAGCAAAGGGGAGGCAAAAAAGAGGCTATGTGGAGGGCAAGAGACACGAGGATTTTAACCTCCAAGAGGGCTGAACTGTGCCCCTCAAAATCCATAGGCCAGAATCCTGACGCTCAGTATCTCAACTCTGACTGCATTTGGAAACAGGGTCTTTACGGAGGTCATTACGTGAGACACAAGGTCATCAAGCTGGGCAGGGTAGTATGACGGGTATCTTTACAAAGAAGAGAAATTAGGACACAGATGGGCATGGATGGAAGACCTCGTGAGGTCACGGGGAAGACAGGGTCTACCCGCCAAGGACAGAGGCCCAGAACAGCTGCTCCCTCCAAGGACCCAGCCCCACCCACCCCTCAGTCTAGGACCTCCGGACTCCAGGACTGAGACAGTACACGTCACTGTTGGGGCTGCCCAGTGGCCCTGTGTCAGGCAGCCTAAGCCGGCTACTCCAGCCTCTACACGGGACGGCCCCTTGCTCACTCCCGAACCCAGCGCCGACTGCGGGCTATAGCAGATGCGGGGCTGGCATCCCGGGAACCTGCTTACGGTGGGGAAAAGGGGTTTCTGCGGGTTCTGCAGGCAGGCTGAGAATCACAGTTACTCTGTGATGCGGCCGACTTGTGCTGTGAGGCCGGGAGGGTGAGGGAGACAGGGCCCACAATGAACAGGATGAACGAGGTGGGCATGCTTCCCTCAGGACCCGGCCCCGGGGCTCCCCGAGGAGACGGACTCGCCCGTCAGAGCACCTGCCTCCCTGCAGGGACCGTGCCCCCCCACCCCGGGGCAACAGGCCAGACCCCGGAGGCCCCGGCCCCCGGGAGGCCTCCTCACTTCTGCACGTTGGGGTCCGGCAGGTTCTCGCGGTGGATGACCATGTGCGCGTGGTAGGTGGCCTTCAGGGCGAAGCGCCGGTGGCAGATGCTGCAGCCGTAGCCCTTCTCCTTGTGCACCTCCATGATGTGCTTCAGGTACTCCTTCCCCCGGCCGAAGGTGAGCTGCTGACGGCACGCCGTTCACGCCACCACCCGGCCTCCCATCCTCCAGCGGAGGACGGCCCCGCCGAGCACCGAGGCGCCCCGGCCGCACGAAAAGGGACGCCTCTAAAGTGCAGAGTGGGGGCGAGCACAGGAGGTGGACGCCAGCTGACCTGCCCTCCAGACCAGCCCACCCCTGGGCCCTCTCCGGCTCCCCCCCACCTGACCTTCGCTCTCTCACCCACACCTGCCGGCCCTGATGGGGGCCTGGCCGGGGCCGTGATGGGCACACAGCTGCCAACACTCACGCACGACACGGAACCCGCGCTGGACAGGGAGCGAGCTCCCTGTTCCCGAGCAGCGAAGCCTAATGCGGGAACCAGCGCTCACCCAGCAAGAAGCTGTGGCAAACGTGCAGCACGGCCCTCAGCCACGGGTCCCCGCCGCGGGTCAGCCACTCGGCCGCCTGTAGGCCGGTCCCCAGTCACAGACCGTGGTCCCGTGAAGAGAACCCCAACCCCCCGCGGAGCCGCGGGCGCGGGCTGGCCCCCCAGGCCTCCCTCTGCGGGATGACGGCCGGGGCGGGAGGCGGCGGGTACCTGGCATCGCTTGCAGCTGTACTTGTGAGGCTCCGAGTCCGCGCTCGTGTCTGAGTTGTCGTCGTTCTCTTCCGAGGAGATGCCGATCTTGCCGATAAACTCCTCCCTCTGGTGGTCGTCCATCAACGCGATGTCCTGCAGCACAGGGTCGCCGAAGCGATGACGGGTTAGTCGCACCCCCGCAGGAACGGGACTGCCGCACGCGGAGAAGGCAGAGCCTCTCAGCCGCACGAAGTCCCACCCGGGGCCTGCTTGCTGCCTCGCCTGGGGCTCCCTGGGCCCCTGCACGCACCCCATATCCTGGCAGGAAGCCCGCCAGGCTCCTGCCCGCATTCACACACTTCTGCCCGGCCCAGGGCTGGTGTGCTCCAATGGGTGAGGACGGGGGGCAGCCAAGCCGACCAAGCCTCTGCCTGCATCCCTGGGTTCGAGCCTGGCCTGGGACTGCCTGGACTGGGGAACGCTAGGGTCCCCCGCCACTATGGTGGTGCCTGCCCTGTGGGATAGGAGCAGTCGTCTCTGAGGCCTCTTTCCATGTGACCTGGCAAGGGTCCCCCTAAAGTTCCGTTCACTGCTCTGAAAAAGACTGAGAAACACTTTGCTAGTCACATCACAGGCTAGAGAGGCCCAGATGAGCAGCTGAGAGGGGGCCGTGCAGCGGGTCAGCAGCCAGCGCGGAGCGGAGGAGGCCTTACCTCGGAGCTACTCCCCGCCCCCAATGGCCGCAGCAGACCTGTGGTCCACCCGCCTCGCCACTGCCTGCTTCCCAGTAGAGGCCGCCAGGGTCGCGCACACTGCTGGCCAAGTTTCATTTTTTTTTTTTTTTAAAGATTTTATTTATTTATTTGACAGAGAGAGACAGCCAGCGAGAGAGGGAACACAAGCAGGGGGAGTGGGAGAGGAAGAAGCAGGCTCATAGCAGAGGAGCCTGATGTGGGGCTCGATCCCACAACGCCGGGATCACGCCCTGAGCCGAAGGCAGACGCTTAACCCGCTGTGCCACCCAGGCGCCCCGGCCAAGTTTCATTTTTAAACAAAACTTAGAATTCTCAGAAAAGGGGATAGGTTTCCTTCGGAAAGTTCGCTATCCTGTCTCTCCCCTGTCCCTCCTGAAGCAGAGGGGAGGTCTTCACAAGGGCCTACTGCTTTGTTTCTTTCTTTCTTTTTTTTTTTTTAAAGACTCCATCTATTTATTTGACAGAGAGAGAGACAGCCAGCGAGAGAGGGAACACAAGCAGGGGGAGTGGGAGAGGAAGAAGCAGGCTCATAGCGGAGGAGCCTGACGTGGGGCTCGATCCCACAACACCGGGACCACGCCCCGAGCCGAAGGCAGACGCTCAACCGCTGTGCCACCCATGCGCCCCAACCTACTGCTCTGTTTCTTACTCAAGCCCCCCTGTTTTCCATTAGCAGAGAAACAGCAGCACGCTCCGGAGGAACGCTGCCCGACGACGAGCACCTGAAGGGCGCCAAGCCTCCGCAGGTGCTCACACCGGCCAGGCCTTTCGCCTCCGCTGGGTCTAATTTAATCCTCAGGAAACTGTCCTTTCATGACAGGTCTCAGGGCCCCCATTTCCGAGGCTCAGGTGGGGGTGGCCTGAGGTCTTAGTTCCCCCAACCCTGGCCGAGGCTCCCAGACACTCTTGGGCCCTTCCTCCTTTGTCCACATGGCTCAGCCCCTGCACTGGGGGGCCTCCCACCCTCCTGCCTTTGATTCCCACCTGCCCAGTGAACTCCAACCTGCACCCGGGACCGGAACCGCCAGGGAATGGTCACTGCGCCCGGGCGGGCGTGCATCTCCAGGGCACGTGTTCGCCATCTTTATCTGGCCTCGGTACCACCTAGGATCTCCTCCTTTGCTTCCTGGATCTGCCCTTCTGCCCTTAACGATGACCCGGAATCCTCGCTGCCCCCGGCTCCCACCACCTCCTCACGGTCCTCACCAGGAAGCACCCAGAATGAGGGAACTGTAAGGTGAGCCCTGCCGCTGGGGCCCAAGATGCCACAGAGGGTCATGGAAGCCCATCCGAAGAGAGGCCAAGCGGACAAGCGTTTTAGGGTGCTGAGCGCAAGGGCCTGCCATGCTGCCACGCGAGCTCCCCGGGCAAGGGCGGCGCAGGGTGGCACCTTGAAGTGGACGTGGATGTGGTCCCTGAGCACGTCCACGCGGAAGAACTTGCGGCCGCAGATCTCGCAGGTGTACTTCTTGTCGCCGTGGGTCAGCAGGTGTTTGTTCATGTTGCTTCTGCAGGAGAACACCTGTGGGCAGAGGGGCAGGACTGACAAACTGGAACTGTGCAGGGACACACCGGACACCGCCCGGTGCCCACCTCGGGGCCGAGTCACCAGTGAATGTGAGCGAACGATCATCTAAATACGAGCCTACACGTTATCCCAGAACCAACTGTTCTCTCATCTCCACTACCAGTGGGACCCGGCTCCATTTTATTCGCTCGCTTTAATACTTCCCTAGGACGGGGACTTTCAAGAAGCCTGTGAATCACTGGCTTCGGCCGTGATCTTCTGGAAGTCGGTACCAGAGGAGAGTGCCACCCTCAGTCTGGGCACCAGGCTTCAGGCACAATTCATGCCAACTCTCCCATCTCGCTGTTTCTTGGTCTAGTGCAATGGGCATGGAGGCTCATGCGTGACCCCCTACTCGTCCGCTGGGGCCGGGCTAGGATGCTGTGGCCCCGTGCCCTCTGGCAAAGAGCTCCAGGGCCGAGACAGCAGCCAACGCCACCTGCAGGCCCCCCCTGGTCTGAGAGCATCCGTCTGGAGTCCCAAGGGCTACGTAACCCAGACAGAAGGTCTCCTCTAGCTTGTCCGACCCCACGCGCTCCAGGAGAACACAAGAGATGAATGAAGGGAAACGATTCACGAGGAATGGGAGGCTAGCGTTTTCATGGGACATCTCTTTTCCAGATTTTCAGGGGACTTGGGGCCAACCACCCTGTGACCACAGCTCTGGGGTGCTGGGTGGGAAGCAGACTGGAGAGGTAGGGAAGGCAGGCCTCCTGGGGAGGGGAGAGGCAGCAGGTGTCAGCCAACACCCTTGTCTTCTCAAGGCAGACAGGGTTGAAGACAAGCAGTCACTGGAAGCAGCCAAAAATTCACTGTTAGAAACATTCTAGCTCTTCCTCTTTGGGTCTAGACCGTCTATGCAAATGCAATGAATTTTCACTGAATAAAACTGAATGTCAATCACAGAGCTAGCTGGTTTCACGCACATGATCTCCTAAAGGAATCAAAGGGACACGGTGCCCAGGATCCCCCAGAGCCAGTGATCAGTGGGCAGGCTGACCAGGACACACAGACATGGGCACAGGCTCTGCCCTAGCAGAGAGCAGGCAGGGTGAGCAGGACACACGGACACGGACACAGGCTCTGTCCGGGCGGAGAGCAGGCAGGGTGAGCAGGACACACGGACACGGACACGGGCTCTGTCTGGGCGGACAGCAGGCAGGGTGAGCAGGACACACGGACACGGACATGGGCTCTGTCCGGGCGGAGAGCAGGCAGGGTGAGCAGGACACACGGACACGGACACGGGCTCTGTCTGGGCGGAGAGCAGGCAGGGTGAGCAGGACACATGGTCACGGACACAGGCTCTGTCCGGGCGGAGAGCAGGCAGAGTGGCAGGACACACGGACACGGACACGGGCTCTGTCCGGGCGGAGAGCAGGCAGAGTGGCAGGACACATGGACACGGACACGGGCTCTGTCCGGGCGGAGAGCAGGCAGGGTGAGCAGGACACACGGACACGGACACGGGCTCTGTCTGGGCGGAGAACAGGCAGGGTGAGCAGGACACACGGACACGGACACAGGCTCTGTCCGGGCGGAGAGCAGGCAGGGTGAGCAGGACACATGGACACGGACACGGGCTCTGTCTGGAAGGAGAACAGGCAGGGTGAGCAGGACACACAGACACGGACACGGGCTCTGTCTGGGCGGAGAACAGGCAGGGTGAGCAGGACACATGGTCACGGACACAGGCTCTGTCCGGGCGGAGAACAGGCAGGGTGAGCAGGACACACGGACACGGACACAGGCTCTGTCCGGGCGGAGAGCAGGCAGAGTGGCAGGACACACGGACACGGACACGGGCTCTGTCCGGGCGGAGAGCAGGCAGGGTGAGCAGGACACACAGACACGGACATGGGCTCTGTCCGGGCGGAGAGCAGGCAGGGTGAGCAGGACACACGGACACGGACACAGGCTCCGTCCGGGCGGACAGCAGGCAGGATGAGCAGGACACACGGACACAGACACGGGCTCTGTCCGGGCGGAGAGCAGGCAGGGTGAGCAGGACACACGGACACGGACACGGGCTCTGTCCGGGCGGACAGCAGGCAGGGTGAGCAGGACACACGGACACGGACACAGGCTCTGTCCGGGCGGAGAGCAGGCAGAATGGCAGGACACACGGACACGGACACGGGCTCTGCCCGGGCGGAGAGCAGGCAGGGTGAGCAGGACACACGGACACGGACATGGGCTCTGTCTGGGCGGAGAGCAGGCAGGGTGAGCAGGACACACGGACACGGACACGGGCTCTGTCTGGGCGGAGAGCAGGCAGGGTGAGCAGGACACACGGACACGGACACGGGCTCTGTCTGGGCGGAGAGCAGGCAGGGTGAGCAGGACACACGGACACGGACACGGGCTCTGTCCGGGCGGACAGCAGGCAGGATGAGCAGGACACACGGACACAGACACGGGCTCTGTCCGGGCGGAGAGCAGGCAGGGTGAGCAGGACACACGGACACGGACACGGGCTCTGTCCGGGCGGACAGCAGGCAGGGTGAGCAGGACACACGGACACGGACACAGGCTCTGTCCGGGCGGAGAGCAGGCAGAATGGCAGGACACACGGACACGGACACGGGCTCTGCCCGGGCGGAGAGCAGGCAGGGTGAGCAGGACACACGGACACGGACATGGGCTCTGTCTGGGCGGAGAGCAGGCAGGGTGAGCAGGACACACGGACACGGACACGGGCTCTGTCTGGGCGGAGAGCAGGCAGGGTGAGCAGGACACACGGACACGGACACGGGCTCTGTCTGGGCGGAGAGCAGGCAGGGTGAGCAGGACACACGGACACGGACACGGGCTCTGTCTGGGCGGAGAGCAGGCAGGGTGAGCAGGACACATGGTCACGGACACAGGCTCTGTCCGGGCGGAGAGCAGGCAGAGTGGCAGGACACACGGACACGGACACGGGCTCTGCCCGGGCGGAGAGCAGGCAGGGTGAGCAGGACACACGGACATGGACACGGGCTCTGTCCGGGCAGGCAGGGTGAGCAGGACAGGAGGTCCGCCCCTGCCCCGTGCACGGCTGGGCCTGGCTGCCGGGGCTCCTGCGAATATTCCCCCACACCCGCTCCCCTCCCTCTAGGCTTGCCGGCCCCCAAACCCACAGCTGCAGGGCAGAGGCCCAACATGGGGCTCACAGGTCCGTCCATCCTGCTGACCTGTTTGCTTTGTGGTTTGAAAGAAGTCAGGAAATTTCACACAGAAACACCGATTTCCATTTTCTCTCTTGAGGAGGTCAAAAAAAGCGGTAATGGCACCGGCACCACGTGCCTGCAGGCTGGGCCTCGTCCGGCGGGCCACCTGCTGGCGGCCTTCGCTTCTCTAGTGTGCAGACCAGGGGTGCACCCTGGCTTCATCCCCAGTGCCCCGCACTCTCGGGGAGCTGTGTGCAGCTGGGAGTCAGCAAGAGCGTCCGGATGCCGGCTGGTGGTCACACACCGCCCCCTTGTGGCGGCACAGAGCCACGTGGGAGCCCCAGGGACCGCTCTGCATACGCGAGGGACAGGAGTTCTAGTCCTGGGGACACGGATGAGCTTTGCGAACCCGAGTCGTGGGATGTGAGGCATTCTGAGGAACAGGCAGCCACACTTCCGTCCAGACCAAGGCGCTCGTCCACAAAGAACGGCACCATTTCACGTGCAACCTGATGTGCCCTAGACGGCAGTGCCAGGATGGGGTCCCCGGCACAATGCTGACAGATGCCCGCACTCCTGGACGTGGCCTCAGATGGCCTGCCTTGGAGGCACCTGCCTGTAAGGGTGCTGTCCTGCCTGGGTGGGTCAGCGCTCTTTCTCACAGAAGTGCAGAGCCCAGCTCTGATGGGGCAGGGGGAAGGCCCCGGGACTCCCCACCTCCTCGGTGCCCTGCACTCTTGTCCTCCACCACAAGGACATGTGTCAGGGGCGCTAAGGAGAGGGCGAGCACTGGGAGAGGCTCGGGGGGGACACTGTGGCAAGGGGAAGACCAGCAGTGGAGAAGTCACTTCTCAGCTCGTTCACGGGAGACGCATCTCAACAGCATGAGACGACAATGACAGGTGTACGACACGAGTGCACGAGGCACTCACAATGACCCGTGTCTCTGTTTTCTCCCCCGGTGCTCCATGGGTAGAGCTCTGAGCGTTAGCTGCAGGGCAGGGTGGGGCCCCCGGTTCGGAGCGCGGCGCGTTACCTTGCCACACACGGGGCATCCTGAGGGCTCCTTCTTATAGCGGACCAGGTTCTCGCCACCGGTGTCCAGGTCTTCCCTCTTCACCCGCCGCACTCCTGGAATGCCCGCCCCCCAAGCGAGAGAGTGAATACACAGGCGCACCCCTGCGCTGGGCCGGGCACCTGCCGCTCAGCCAGCGAGGCTGCCTGGACGGCGGGGGCAGGGCCGGTGGCACCAATGAGTGGGTGAGCGGCGCCCCCAGCACAGGACGCAGCTGCAGGGACCACTGCTCCTACAGGCTCCGGGGAAAGAGCCGGCTGGCATGCCCACGGGCAACAGCGACACAGTTCGTGCATCCGAAATACGTGAAAATACAAGGGCAGCGGGGGTTTGGGGTTTGACGGTGCAGATAAGCTACATTGAACAAATGCTGAAGAAGGGAGTTTCCTGCAACCCAAGGGCTCAAGGCAAAGGTAGGGTTCTTAAAGATGACATGTTTTGCTAAAAAGATAGCAATATTCATCCTTGCAAATTTAATCGGTCAATCAGGATCAGGGAGAAAAGCCAAATGACAATGAACTCCTTATGGTTTTAAGACCTAACTGTTCATAACTGGGATCAAATCGGATTTTTAGAAGATTGCATGAGACAGGGAATCTTTCACTAAAAGAGAGAAATTCACGCGGTCTCTTTCCACACCGCTGACCCGTTCTGGAACATTCCCGCATCCCACAGAGTGAATGCAGAGCGCAGCCAACGGGACGTGAAAATACATCATTCCCCAAAGGCTCCTGGCGGCATAAAGCGCTCCGGAGCTGAAGCAGTGGTTGGGACTATGCCCCAGCGTAAAGGGAAAAACCACGAGACACGTTAGTTCATTCCCGCAGAAAATCATCTGACTCGCGTGTTGGCTATAAAACATGGTAAAATCAAGTGGTAAAATACAGCCCAGGTGCCTGTCAGGAGACACTTACTCTGGCAGGACGTCGGCAGCGGGCATTTAGGGCTTGGGGCTCTACGAGCAGGGGCTGGCTCAGCCACCCACCAGCCTATGAGGGAAACTGAGGCACAGTGGTTTGCCCAGGGCCATCCAGGCACCAAGTGGCCACCAAGTGTGGCTGGAGAGGCCCAAGCGAACCACCCAATGGGTCACAGAGAAAAACAGTGGTGGATTTCCTGAAGCCACGTGAACAACAGCCAGGCACAGAAGTGGGGGTAAAACTTACATAGGCTGGGACTCGTCTTACTTTGGAAACGCACAACGATACCTATACACACACACTTGTGTGCAACAGTTACACTTTACACACAGCTTTGCTTTCTTCTTCAACAAGCACGTACTTTATTTGTAATTCTTTATCAAATGATTCTTTTCAAACTTTTATAGAAAGGAGCTCTGGTCGGTAAGTGCTGCCTACGGAGGGCTGGTCCGCAAGGGAGAAGAGGCTTTTAGGGGAATAATCAGGATGATCACAACGAAAATGCCAATTTAAACAGGGTCTGTCTGAGCTGGTCCTTCAAGAAAGGCTGGGCGGGGGCGCTCAGCACACACCTGGCGCCCAGGTGCCTTCCCACTCGGGGCTCCTGTCTGTCCCGCATGGCCATGCCCCCATTTCCATCCTACTTCACCCCTCATCACGCTGCACCCTCATACCACCCCGCTGCTGAGCCCACGGACCCCCACCTTCCTCCTTGCAGCTGGCTTCCTGTCAGCCCCCCACATGGATGGAAGCTTCCAGCACCCCTGCTGCAGACAGCATGGGCCACCCGGGGCCCACAGACAGCACGAGGAATTACGTAAGGCCTCGCCCACAGGTCTGCCCAGAACATTCTGCTCCATGCACGAGGCTGAACGTATACCCCAGACCCAATTTCATACGCTGTTTTTTTCCCTTTCTGTCATATCAAAAGCATTTTCTCAAGATAGTAAAAGACTCTGAAAACAATGCTTTCGGGGACGGCACAGCATTCAGTCCTATAGAGAGTCCTGTTTCCTTAACTCTTCCCCACCATGGAACATTCAGGATGGCTCCAAGTGCTCCCGCTAAGACACCGTTAAGCCCCGCCGGTACCTCTCCGTGCCCGAGCCGAACTCCGCAGACGGTGGCAGCGCCAACCGCCCCCCAAGAGGCGGGGCAGACGCCTGCACCGCCCCCGTCCCCGTCCCCGCTCGGCGGGCTGGCGCCCAGGGCGGCGGCACTCACCTTCCAGATGCCTCCTCTGGTGGTCGAGCATGACGTCCTTGCGGTAGAACATTTTGTTGCAGACCTCACAAGCAAACTTCTTGTCCCCGTGCTTCTTCTTGTGTTTGGAAAGGTTACTGTTGGTGGAGAAGAATCTGAAACACATCTCACATTGGAACGTCTTGTCATCTGTCCAGAGAGCAAGCAGACACACGGCAACTTTTAGGTAAACGACACTGAACACAGGATCAGCATCCTAGCCGTGGGGACGGCGACGAGGCCCGGGGGGAAGGCAGAGCGGCAGGGGAGCCGCAGGGCCCGGGGACGGCACCGCCACGCCGCGGCCACCCTCGGCCAAGCACCAGACCACGCAGCGCGGCGCGCAAGGGGCCCGAGCCCGCTGGTCCTTGCCGAGGGACGCAAACACCGCTCCTCTCCTGGCCCGGCCAGGCCACACTCAGCACCCCCCGCCTCGTCCCTGCACCACAAGCCTCCCACGGCATCTGGGGCTGACTCCCTGAAAGGAGACGAGCCTGAACTACCACCGGTCTGGGCCCTCACCCTGCACCTAGCCTGACCGCAGCCCCGACTCCTGGTCTCAGAGGCAACTGTGTCACTCCCCTGACCCCAGGCTCCACCCACCTGCCACCTGTCCCTTCTCTGCCACCTGTCCTGGCCCACATGCACAAATGCCGAAGTTCTCCCACTGTTCACAGAACTGTCTTCTTTCAGGTCTCTCTGTAATAGACACATCCGCCCCACTCTCACACACCCCCAACTCACAGCCCCACCCACTCACACACCCCCCACACTCATACACACCCCACACTCACACCCCCCACTCTCACACACAACCCACACTCACACACCACCCACTCACACCCCACACTCACACCCCCCACTCTCACACACACCCCACACTCACACACCCCTCTCACACCCCCCACTCTCACACCCCACACTCACACACAGCCCACACTCACACACCCCACTCTCACACACACCCCACACTCACACCCCCCACTCTCACACACAGCCCACACTCACACCCCCCACTCTCACACACCCCACACTCACACACAGCCCACACTCACACACAGCCCACACTCACACCCCCCACTCTCACACACAGCCCACACTCACACACACCCCACACTCACACACACCCCACACTCACACCCCCACTCTCACACACAGCCCACACTCACACCGCCCACTCACACCCCACACTCACACCCCCCACTCTCACACACACCCCACACTCACAGCCCACACTCACACCCCCCACTCTCACACACAGCCCACACTCACACACACCCCACACTCACACACACCCCACACTCACACCCCCCACTCTCACACACAGCCCACACTCACACCCCCCTCTCATACACACCCCACACTCACACACAGCCTGCACTCACACACACCCCACACTCACACACACCCCACTCTCACACACAGCCCACACTCACACCCCCCACTCTCACACACACCAGTCCCAGGCTGGCACTAAACAGCACAGGTGAGCCTCCCTCCCGGGCAGGCGGCCACATCCCGGGGCCTGAGAGCTGTGGAAGGTGCAGCGCTGTCCTTGGGCTTCGGCCTTCTGTGTCAAGAGTGCCAGCAAGTACAGGCAGAGAAGCCCCTTCCAGCCGATCCCAAGGGCCGGGCTATCCGGGCCCAGCCTGCCACAGCACAGGTGGCCTTCCCTGTCGTGGCACAGGCACGTCCCCAGTTCAGAAAGCCAGACAGACCCCTGGTCCCAACAGTAACCTGCCGCCAATAAACCTCCTGCCCTCGAGGTCTACGTTTATGCTTCCGTAAGATGCGCACCTACGAGCTAACGCCTGTTACTCGGGACCCGGTGCAGATGCGGGGTCACTGGGAGGGGGGTGGATTTCTGGGGGAGCCGGTGGAGGTGCGGGGTCACCGGGAGGGAGTGGATTTCTGGGGGAGCCGGTGCAGGTGCGGGGTCACCGGGAGGGGGGTGGATTTCTGGGGGAGCCGGTGGAGGTGCGGGGGTCACCGGGAGGGGGATGGATTTCTGGGGGAGCCGGTGGAGGTGAGGGGGTCACCGGGAGGGAGGGGATTTCTGGGGGAGCCGGTGCAGGTGCGGGGTCACCGGGAGGGGGGTGGATTTCTGGGGGAGCCGGTGGAGGTGCGGGGGTCACCGGGAAGGGGGTGGATTTCTGGGGGAGCCGGTGCAGGTGCGGGGTCACCGGGAGGGAGGTGGATTTCTGGGGGAGCCGGTGCAGGTGAGGGTCACCGGGGAAGGGGTGGTGGATTTCTGGGGGACCCGGTGGAGGTGCAGGGTCACTGGGGGGGTGGATTTCTGGGGGAGCCGGTGGAGGTGTGGGGTCACTGGGGGGGTGGATTTCTGGGGGAGCCGGTGCAGATGCGGGGTCACCGGGGGGGGTGGTGGATTTCTGGGGGACCCGGTGGAGGTGCAGGGTCACTGGGGGGTGGATTTCTGGGGAAGCCGGTGGAGGTATGGGGTCACGGGGGGGTGGATTTCTGGGGGAGCCGGTGGAGGTGCGGGGTCACGGGGGGATGGATTTCTGGGGGAGCCGGCTGCACAGGAGGCTAACAGACCATGCTTTGCTCGAGGGCTTGGGCGTGAGCCTGTGCTGTTGTCTAGCTCTGCCTGGATGGTCAAGGACAATACGAGGACCACTTAGATGAGCTACCGGGACAGGTCCTGCTGAGCAAACGCTTGAGCAAAACCCATCAGTCTACACATCTCAAAAAGCTTCTCCCTGCGTCGTAGAAATCCTTGGCTTAATGGTCTATGGAGGACACAGTCTCTTAACATGAATGCTGTGGAAAAGTACAAGGGGACGCAAACGATATATTACACAAAGGACCTCAGCTTCCAGATTTATTCTTTGTTTTCCATCCGAAACTTCTAACTTTGGAAATGAGAGAGAAAATGTATTTTAATTCCCTGTGGCCCTATTACTTCTATATAATGAAATAAAATGCTTGGTTTAACAGGACCGTAAGCTGATGGGCAGCAGTAGCTGCTCGGACTTCTTTTATTACTTTCTGCTCGTTTGTGTCCAGAGAAACTGAGATAAAATAGGACAAGCAGAGTCTACCTCCCCCAGCAGCGGAGGGCATGGGACCGGACCGCGCGGGGACAACACGGGGGCTCCTGCAGAACCACAGGCGGCCACATTCCAACTCTGGCCACACACGCAGTCAGGGCTCTAGACAGACCCTCACCAATGGAAGCAGCGGGGGGATCTCCCCCAGATTTGAGGGGGCTCTTGGGGTGCAGAGCTCAGAATGCAGGGGGTTCAGCACACTGCCAGTTCACCTGGAAGCTTCCAAGGCCACCACTTCATGCCACGGCCACGGATGCCGCAGAGCTGGCAGAGCTCAGGAGAGACGAGCCATGCCGCCGCGGAGAAGCCCCATCATGGGAGCAAAAGGTACCATGAAGAGACAGGCCACGGCTGCAAACAGGAGCCCCAGACCCGAGCACACAAAGGCAGCCCATGGATGCTGGGGAGCAGGTGCTGGCCACCCGTGGGGACGGGCGGTGGAGGTTTTGCTAATGCTGGCTAAGGGGTTTCTGAGAGATGGGCGGGGGGGGGGGGCAAGAACCAACACGGATGGCTCGACAGGACAGCAGTTCAGAACCAAGGGCCACCCTGGTAGGTCTCTAAGGCCACTGCCACTGGGCCATCCTCTCCGGCGTGCTAGGATTCCCTGACCCTCCCGCACCCACCACGGCATCTGCTCCCTACTGTGGGGAGCGTGACCTCAACCAGACGGGGCCTGGCATGCTCACCCAGGCCCACAGAGGCCCGTCGGCCACAGGCCTGTCCAAGCACACGAGTGAGTGAGATTCCATCTGGTGGACAGAAGCAGGCTCAGAGCGAAACTGGTCTACGCAGGGCGGCAACCTCGGCCTGTCCTAGGCTCTGCGGCTCACGGACAGCGGACGGTGAAGGGGGCCCTTCCATCGGTGAGGCAGAGTGCTCCTCCTAAGCCATCACCCCCTCCTGCAGGTATTTCTCCCGTGGTCCTAGAACACGCCTCTGCTCACCCCCCTGCTCACCCCGCTTCACGACAGCCGCAGATGTGGGCGCCCACAGTTCCCTGGAAGACTAAGAGGACGGCAGAAGGTACGCTCCCCTTCACATGGGAAGTTTCCACCCGCATCTCCTTCGGGATCATAACAGCTGCTCAGGAGCAAGTCGAATAGAGGCAGAGGACAGATGTGAAGTGGTGTGTTCTAACGTGCCACGGTCTCCACGCGGCCACCCAAGAACCCGCGTGGCGCGGCGCCCGCTCACCTGTCCTGCAGTTGTGGAATTCCAGGGCGCTCTCGATGCGGAAGGTCTTCTCACAAGTGCCGCACCGGTACCTGTACTCGCCGTCCACCTGGTGAAGGGCAGCATCGTTAGTGCGGGGGGAGGGCCGGGGGGCGCCCCCCATCAGCATGCACCCCCGACCAGCGCTCTGGCATCTTCCGTGTGCGTACGGTCCACACCGCTCTCTGCTCCTCTCCCATGCGGTTTAGGAACATGAGCACGTTTTCACTCTTGCCATCCAGGTGCCCTGGGAGAATGCCCCATTCAGGGACCGCAGGGCAGACGCCAGCCCCAGGGACCCCGCCGCCTCCTCCCACGGCCTGTCGCCTACCCCTGCCCCCACACCCTCCCCTCTTCCTCCCTTGCAACTGCATCTTCCCTCCCGGCAGCCTGTCCTGCCGACCGCCCGCTCCTCCTGCACGCCAGCCCCACAAGCTGGGTCCTACCCACCTCATTCCTGCTGTGCTTGTAGGAGACGTGCTGCTTTAGACTTTCCTTGCGGCTGAACAACTTGGCACATTCCTCACATTTAAACAACTTGTCGCCTAAGAGCCACCAAGAAAAAGCTGGTTCACAACTCTAGGTGTGTACTGGGGCAGCGCCCGCGGCCTCTGGAGCGGGTCCGCGGCTGGGTGTGTTTGCGAGGTCCTCAGCAACGCCTCCTGGCCAGGGAAGCCCCTCCCCGTGCCCCGGCAGGGGGCCCCTCCAGTGGTGCTCCCCCGGCGTTTGCGCAGGGACTCACCATGCGAGCGCACGTGCCTGCTCAGGTTGCTGCTGTTCTGGAAGATCTTGCTGCAGATGTTGCACTGATAGACCCGCCTGTGCTCCCCCAGCTGCCTGACCAGCTTCCTCCGGATGCCGTGCCGGCTCGACAGAATTAGGCTCCTTTTGAGGGTGATGGTGGTGCTCTGATGATGCGGGTACCTGCCAGGTCACACAGACACCCGTTGAGACGGGGACAGACTATGTCCTTGGAGAAAAAGTCCAAGGTCACAATCATCTTGGAAAGTGCTCCTTCCAAACCTTCCCAGAGCCACGCGAGAAAGGAGGGAAGGAGGGAAGGTACTCGGGCACCACCCCAGCCTCTGGGGCATCTGGACAGGACAGACACCGTGAACGTACAATGGCATCCATGTTTTCTGTACAGCCACACACCTGACTGCATCTTCACTCGGGCCACCAGGAAGCTCTCAGCTCAGTCTGTGCCGAGAATAACCCTGGCTGTGCGGTTTTTCTCATGTGGTCTAGCCTCTCTATTCCCCTTTATACTTTCTATGACCCTGATTTTTAAAATTTCTTCTCCCTACGAAAGGTATTTCCGACAGTAAGCCACAGAAATCGTCTGCGCAAGAAGACAGGGTAGACAGGGAACCAGGTGACTCTGTTCTTGATGGCATGCTGGTTCCCGTTGTCAGTATCTGCACAGGTTCCAGAAATAACAGGACCAGGCACATTGTGAGAAGTACAAGAGGCACTCCAAAAAAGGCCCCCCAAAATGACCACCGGCTTATTCAGTGTCACAGCAAAGATTAACCCAAAAATGATCACCGAAATATAAAATATTTTCCTTGTTTGCAAAAAAGAAAAGAAAAACACAGAGCAAGGTGCTAAAGCGACAGAAATCCAAATACAGGACTGTTTTATAACAGCAGCCTTGCTGACAACAGCCAACAGGTGCCCGTTGGTAGAGGGATGGATAACAAAACAGGGTCTCTATATATCCACACGATGGAACAACATCTGGCCTTAACCCTGGGGGTCCATCCGACAGCTGAGTGAGACAGCCAGTCACGAAAGGACCAAAACCGCGCGGCCGCACTCCTATGAGGAACCTAGAGACACAGCGCCCGCCTACAAGGTACCCCGTCTTCGCAGAGGCAGAGGTAGGAGGGGGCGTCGGGGAAGTTAGTGTTTAAGGAGGACAGAGCTTCAGTGCGGGAAGATGAAAACGCTCTGCACATGGATGGGGGTGAAGGTCGCACAGCTACATGCAAGGACTTAATGCCGCAGAACTGGGCACTTAAAAGTGGTTAAGATGGTAAATTTTAGGTGATGTAGGTTTCACTACAAAAAAAAAAAAAAATTTGCTTTTAATCATTTTCAGAGAACGTACGACTCTGCTCCTGAGTTCCGGAACGATCCTGCTGCTCCCCAAGCTTACCCATGGCCAACCCCCCCCACCCCGCCCCCGCCAAGGAGTGAGCCAGTCTCCCTGCTGGAGGCGCCTTCCCGCCCGGGTGGTGCGCTGTCCACACTGGGGCCCTGAGGGCTGCAGCAGGACTTACTTGGGCAGGGAACCCGTGTCGCCGGTGGTGGTGGCCAGCTTCCCCAGAACCAGCTCCATGATGCGCTCGTCCGGCGCTGCGGCCACAGGCTCGTCCGGCGGGACCTCCGTAATGATCTCTGCCACTGGCTCTGTATGAAGGGGACGGGACGGGCCATGTCATCACCAGGGAAGGGAACAGATCACAACCCACCCAGGAGGACGCACCTGAGTGGACCGCGGCCAGGCCAGAGTCGTAGGCACCGATCGCAAGATAGACACGAGAAGAAAGAAGAGAAACTAGTGCTATTTTGAAATCCACGCATTTGCCTGTTTAGAAAAGCAAAATGCTATCCCTAACTTGACGCTGGAGTTATAATTTGTGATTTTTTTCCTAAAACCACGTTAAAACACTATTTCAGTCCCTTTTCCTACCAACCAAAATTGGAACATTGTGACACGGTGGCATCTTTTCACTTATTAAATGAGTCCTGACAGAGATTTGGAAATACTAACTTTTAAAATCAGAGAAGCCATCATGAGTATGTTTAAAAGCAGATAATCATTTTGTACGAGAGTCAGATGCCAAATAATTGGAGTAATAGGTATCCTGGCCTGAACCCCTGGACAAATAAATATGGGAAAACAACACAAAAAATTTCAGCTCCTGGTTTCTACCACTTTGTCTGCTCTATGTCTTCCTAATGCAACTAATAATTAGAGAAAGAATCACTTAAGCTTTCGGTGCCCCTCGTGTCTTCTCCACCTGTGTAAAGAGAAGTAGGGCGCTGCTCGGGGAGGGGAGGGTTAAATCATTCATCTGTCTATCAGCCCGAGGAGAACACGAACTTAGAGCTGGCTGCAGGAGCCGGTAAAGCCGGGACTGCCCCGGAGTATTACATGAATGCTGCCCCTCTGAGTACTTTTTCACTCCGGGAAAGAATAAGCATTTCTTCTCACTCTCAGAAAAGGAAACAAGGGCTCTACCAGATACCAAAGCACCCAGTGGTCAGTACGCAGACAGCGAGGGGACCCAGGTCTCAGCGTCACATCTGGTCCCGATAGGTGAGAACCCACCCCCACCCCGTGAGTCTTCTAGTATCAGGTGGTGCTGGCAGAAGCCACACGAGGACCGAGGGTCCACGGGCCCTGAACTCCCAAGAAAGTGGGTCAGAGTCCCTCCAAACTCCACTGAGGACACCATCACAGAGAAGGGGCCCAGCCAAGGCCTGGAGGCAAGCTACAAGCCCGCGCACAGGTGCTGCAGGAGCGGACGGTGGAGCGTTCACATGGGAACCAACTCCGCTGGGCAGCAAAGGGGAAGGAGCAGCCAGAAACCCAGCGTGGGTGAGTCTCGCTTCATGTGCCACGAGCAAGACGCTGGGCATGGAAAGACGGATGCACGTAAACCCCAGGAGGGGCAAGGCCGATTCCTACAAAGCCAAGGAGGAAAGTCTGGGGAGATGGCCATATTTCTCTGTCCTGTCGGGGCGCTCGTGACACGGGAGGAACGCTGGTCAGTGTTCACAACCTGTATGCTTTGCAGTGCCCGCTGCGTTACATGGGAATTGTGCTCTAAAGAGCTGATTCAAGCTGAAAGGGAAGGCTAGGTTCCACCCCCACCTGGCCTCTCTGCACTGAGTTCACCCACTGATAAGTGTCCGAGCCCAAGATACCCTCGCCTGCTGGCTCCTCCCCCAAGACCAGCCCCCATGTGCTGGCTCCTCCCCCAGGACCAGCCTCACCTGCTGGCTCCTCCCCTAGGACCAGCCCTCACCTGTTGGCTCCTCCCCTCAGGACCAGCCCCCACCTGCTGGCTCCTCCCCCAGGACCAGCCCCCACCTGCTGGCTCCGCCCCCAGGACAAGCACCCATCTGCTGGCTCCTCCCCCAGGACCAGCCTCACCTGCTGACTCCTCCCCCAGGACAAGCCCCCATCTGCTGGCTCCTCCCCCAGGACCAGCCTCACCTGCTGGCTCCTCCCCCAGGACAAGCACCCATCTGCTGGCTCCTCCCCCAGGACCAGCCTCACCTGCTGACTCCTCCCCCAGGACAAGCCCCCATCTGCTGGCTCCTCCCCCAGGACCAGCCTCACCTGCTGGCTCCTCCCCTCAGGACCAGCCCCCACTTCTGGCTCCCCTCAGGACCAGCCCTCACCTGCTGGCTCCTCTCTCCAGGACCAGCCCTCACCTCTGGCTCCTCCCCTCAGGACCAGCCCCCACCTAGTGGCTCCTCTCTCTAAGACCAGCCCCCACCTGCTGGCTCCTCCCCTGGGACCAGCCCCCACCTGCTGGCTCCTCCCCTTAGGACCACCCCTCACCTGCTGGCTCCTCCCCTGGGACCACCCCTCACCTCTGGCTCCTCCCCTCAGGACTAGCCCCCACCTACTGGCTCCTCTCTCCAGGACCAGCCCCCACCTGCTGGCTCCTCCCCTGGGACCAGCCCTCACCTGCTGGCTTCTCCCCTCAGGACCAGCCCTCACCTGCTGGCTCCTTGCCCTCTATGATGTCTAGTGGCTGCTCAGGTTTTGATGCTTTGGGTTTTCTCCCCCTTCGAGGCTTTTTCTTCTGCTCTTTGGTGGCACTGACACTCTTGGGAACCGCAGGAGGCTCCCCCCGGGGCACATCTGGTTCCTTCTCGGGTGCTGCTTCATGCTGGCTGGCGGGGGGAAGGCTTTTGGCTTGCTCCAAGTGACCCAACAGATGCTCTGCAGGAGAGGGAAGCAAACGCACAAGGACGGTGAGGCAGCCCCTCAGTACGCCCACTCCCTACCCCATTTTTGTTTGTTTTTACCTTCATTTGATGAGAGTGTGCCCCCTCACAGGCAAATAAACTTTATCTCCACTGCTTTTGAAAATAAAAGCATTTTCACTGCACCAAACAGGGGACTACTATTTTAAAAGCTAAATTAGGTGATGAAACCAGGGCAGGCTCACCATGCACACGGTTTTATAAAAAGTACAAGCACGCATACACACGTACGTGCAAGGAAGAAGTGTGGAAGGGTCTACCATCACGGTACAGTCTCCAGACGGTGACACTACGGGCAATGTTCCTTTTCTTCTTTATACTTACTTATATTTTCCAATGTTTATGATGAATTCATACTACAATTACTTAAGAATGAAGCCTTTAAAGAGCAATACTGAGAAATACTCAACTCGCGATAAATAATATTATCTTAAAAAACACTGCACAAAAGCGAAAAATCTTTGCTTTACTTTCAGCTGAAGAAAGCCCTGTGAGACCTCCCAAGAAAAGATAACTACAGAACCCCAGGAGCCAGGCAGGCAGGGACGGGTACAGAGTTCAAGAGCAGACAAACTCCCTTCAGTGAAGGCCCAGACCGGCTGGACGGCAGCGCTGTGGCAAGGAGGACGAGGGGGACAACCCACGAGACAGGTGGGGACCGACACGCAAGCGACAGACGGCGCCTGTGTGCACATTCGGGTCGGGGACCAATTCTCCCCAGTGCAAATCTCCACCGGCTCAGCTCAGGCCTCCAGCATGAAGGGGCTGTTACTTCTCTGTTCGTTCCACATTTAGGGCCATCGTGCTGGGTGAGTGCCCTCAAGGAGCTGGGTCCAGGGAGGGAAAGAAAATTGAAAAGCTAACACAATAGAACGTGACATGTGTCACAGGAAGGGACTGGCAGTCTGGCCACACAGCAGAACAAGCCAACCATGAGCCTGTCCAGCTGAACACACTTGGAAAGACTGGAGAAAACACCGAGCTTAACCGCCCCGAGCTGTAAAACGCCGCAGAGCCCAAGAGAAAGACAGCAAGAGCCCTGGTGCCAGGCACGCGGTGGAGGCCTTGTTCCAGGCCAAGGGTCCAAGTGTGAGCTGCCGGAGAGCCTGGGGTGCTCACGCATGTGCAGCTCTGGGGGACATGGCTGGGGTCTACATGGTGGCCCAGGAGCGAGCTGCTCACACAAAGCCAGGGAACATCCCGCCAGCCCTGCGCGGCCACCTGTCCAAAGGGACGGCATGGAAGTGACAGCGCAAACTGGAGCCCACTCCACCCAGACTTCCCAGGTGACTCACTGCCCCGCGTGCACACCAGCACTTACCGTTCAAGAGCTGCAGCTCCAGGAAGCTGGCGGAACACACTTTACACACCCACTGGCTGGGCTCGGACTCCATGGCCTGGCTGCTTTCTGGGGTGCCTACAGCTTCAAAAGAGCAGAGGGCAGGGTGACGCATGCAGGAGGGCGCCCCGAAGCCCAGCGCCGTGGTGGGGGGGGGCATGCCTGTCCGCCTGGGCCGCGCTATGGAGGCGGTAAGCACAGCTCCCCTCTCGGCCCTGCTCCCGGGGCTTCACACGCGTGCACTCCTTCGGTCCCCAGAGATGCCCCCATTTCACAGGTGAGGAAACCAAGCACAGACAGATGGCACTAGAGCGGCCAATGTGGGGTCTGTGATCAGTCACAGAAACGTGACTCCCTCCCAGAAGCCGGGCCAGTGGGACCAGACGCATCCCTTTATAAACCTTCGAGAGAAAAACACTCTACAGATCAAACAGAATCCCTCAGTCTGTCTGTGGCTCATACGAGGGACAGGCCGTCAGTGTGCACTAGGCCCGGTGTCGTCCCGCAGAACTTTACATGATGACACAATCGTTCTGAACACGCCGTGCTCTCTGGGGCGGCAGCCACTTGCGGCTAGTGCCCCTGAGGAACCGAGGTTTTAATTCTGTTTAATTTGCATTAGAATTTAAGTGGCGACCCAGGGCAGGTGGCCACTGTGACGGGCCGGGCTCTCAGCGCCTCTTCCTCACACCCCAAAGACGTATGGGCAGGGTTCATGGAACAGGGGACACTGGCCGTGCAGACGGGACCTGCAGCCTCCTTTGTTCATCATATTACTAATGCTCCCGTGGCACCTAAAAACTGGGGGCGTTCTCAGCGAGCCTCCGGTCGTAATCTCCTGGCCCAGCCCGTCTCTCCAGGCCCCGGCGGGCGGCCCCACACACCCGCGCCACCACTCCCACTTGGCCACCGCACAGCCTGTGCTGAGCCTCACGACCCAGCACACGTGACACCCCAGGGGCCGCTCATTCAGCAAACTCCTGCGTCCTTAAACAAATCACCCACAGTCCCAACTGCACGTGGCTCCATGCAGGGACAAAGCACACCTCTTACTGTTTCCAAAACGAGCGATGAGGCTGCAGAGACCACAAGGGAACGATGCAGGCCACCCCTACCTACAACTGTTGGTGTCTATTTTCTGAGTCCTCCTCAGACGAGAAGAAGGGGAAAATGTGAGTGTGGTGAGAAATGCTCGGTTATACAAACACAGAGCAGAGGGGTCCGGAGCAGGCACTGCAGGAGCAGCGCGGTTTAGGGGACGCTCCAGGCCGGCCGCCCTCTGCTCTCCCTCGCCCCCCACAAACCCACCGCGTGAAGACCGTCAGGACGAGATCACGGATGCGTGGGAGCCAGAGTTGAATTCCCGCTTCTCGTTCACCTTCTCAAACACACGTGGCTTGAAAGAGGGAAGGAGACATTTGCATGTGACGGGTTCAGGAAGGGATGACAAGTGGGTTAGCTGGAAGGACATCCGTGAATCCAGGTCACTTCTTCCGGTCCCAAGGGGCTGCCGTCTCTGGCAGGATGGTCCCCGCTCCCGTGAATGGGACTCAAACTAACCTGACACGAGAAAACCTCTTCAACTCGTGCTCTGAGGCCAGTGAACAGGACCAACGAGAGGCACCAGTCGTGACCCCTGTCCCCGCGCCAAGGGAAGACTCTATTTTCCAAGAATTATCGCTGAAAGATCAGAATTTTTAAGAACAAAAATGAGCCAACAATCAGAAGCTAGTTCTTGATGGCCCATCACTTAAACGTCTCACAAGAGAGACTCGTCAAAGCAACAGTAACGCCGCACGGCCACAGGCGATGCCACAGGGAGGACGGGAGGGTAGATACCTAAGGTGGGGGACGGTGAGGCAGAAAGACGTCCGGAAACAAAAGCGAGCAAGAGAACAGCGCGCGCAGTGAGACCGCGCCTGTGCGAAATCGCGGGCTTTCTTGGAGACCAGGAGAGACGCGGCTCGGCTATGGGGACAGAAGGCAGCTCGCTGGGCGCCAGGGGCCTGAGCGCAAAGCCGCACGAGGGAACCGCAAGAACCCCCCGGGCCAAGGAGATGTTCTCTACCTCGGCTATGGCGCGGGTGACACAACTGGGCGTCTCTGTCGAAACGCTCGGAGGGCACCGAAAACTGCCAGGTCTTCCAGGACACAAACTACACATAACTGCTGATTTTTAAAAAACTCTGTAAACTACTAGTCAAAAATGCCGAGAGTCATTAGAATGGGGATTGAAAATAGCTTTCCAAATGTTACAGATGTGCGTACATTTTATCTTTTTCATCAAAAAAGTAGTTTTTGAAAATCGGATGACGACCTCTGAGGACGGCAGCCGACCTGAGCCCTCGTGCCTGCCCAGTTTGACCCATGCGCTTCCTGGGCCCTCCTTCCCCTGTCAACGGGCCCGTTTGTGCAAAACAAGAAAACCAACTTTAATGGGAGCTCAAGAAAAAAACGTGAAAAGTAAACCTCCTACCCGGAAAAAAAAATACGAAAAGTTATTTTTTTAAGGACGTGTCTGCTCCTCCAAGTTTTGCTCTGTGTTGAGAAGTTGGCTCTGCCATCTGCAAATTGGCTGATTTCTACAACAAAGATGTATTTTGAAGCAAATTTTAAAGAGACAGAATGAAATTACTGAGTCTCCGCAGTTCTGATGCTCACCAAGAAAGATTTGGAATAATTTGTGGGAAGACAGCTCTCTGTCCACTGGCCCCCCGATTCTTCTAGAACACAGCGGTGGTCCCTAAGGCCCATTCACCTTGCTCTGCCCCTCCGCTACCGGGCCCAAGGCACAGTGATGGCCACAAAAGGCCCCTTCTCTCCACTCCGCTGCAGGGTCTCAAGGGCGTGCAGACCAGAGGCCTCGGTGCTGGGAAGCAGAGGTTAAGCCCTTGCCCGCCCTGTCGGATCTGGGTAATCAGAGTCATGCAGATGACCAGCTTTCAGGCTGGTCCAGGCCCCTCTTCGCAGGTCTTGGCACCTACGCTCCTGTCTAAGAAGTGGGCATGGTGGGCTCTCAACAAAACGCTTCAGCTGGGTGAGGCGTCCAGAACTCACACCCGAGACTGCTTGGCGGGGCCCCAGGCACTCAGGGCAGGCAGGGCTGGAGCAGGGTTCTAGAAGCTCCGCTGGGCCAGGAGGGGACCCCTGGGAAGGGGGCGGCAGGGCTTTGGGAAGGGGCTGGGCAGGAGGCCAGAGTGGTGGAGGCAGGGCGCGGCGGCCTGGGATGGCTGCCTGGCACTGTTCTGCCACAGACACCGCACACAGTGGTGGATGTCTCGTGTCCTCTGGGGACTTACCAGCACCACCCGAGCTAGGTCATCATTCAACAGGTGTAAGAAATGAGGAACCCAACTAACCAACCAGTTACCAACCAACCAGAAGTCAAGAACTTCCACTACATTTCTATGAAATACTTTTCTGCCATTTCTCCCAAAACAGAGTGAAAAACCATAAAAAGTATTTCTAAGATCTCGGAGTGCCTAAGTTGCTTATTTGCTTTCCCGATTCAAATACTCATTTAGGACATGATGACCCATCATGTCCTGTGTTCCCAGAAGGCACACACAGAGGACGAATGGCAGCCAGCTTAGTGTCCCTCAGGAAGGCAGCTGGGGGGAATAAAGGAGCCTGCTGTCCAGGTCGACACAGTCCAGACTAAGTTCATTAGAACCCCCTTCTCAAACGCAGCTCCAGATTAGAGAGCGTTCCCGGAGGTAAAAGCAAACAGAACTGCCAACTCTGGGAGGGAAGCAGCAGCCTTGCTCGGACTTTGACCTGAGAGTCGTGAGCAGGAGGACAAGGTCAGCCTCTCATAACTCACACCACCACGGGCAGTCTGGCTGGGCCCGGGGCACACGCACAGCCGCCGAGGCCGGAAGGAATCCGGAATGCAAGAAGGCCAGGTGGGGAAGATCCCGGAGGTCTTGTGTAGCACCGGTGAGCCCGGCCGTACCACACTCCAAAGTGACGCCTGGCCCAGCGGGACACGTCCGTGCCTCCCCGGGGCCGGGCCAGGTACCTGGTTTCAGCAAATCCTAAAGGGTGGGCTTGCAAGCAGCTGGGTGAAAAGCTGTGGGTCTCTCCAAATTCTTCCTTGGCCTTCACTACCAAAATAAAGAACACCCCACACAGCTCCCAGCCTTCCTCTGCAAATATCTGGAGGGTGGCAAGCCCTCCCTGGCCACCAGAGCTGAGTGCAGGCGGTCTGGCCATCTGGCTCCCCACCGACATTCCCCGAGGGCACTGTCAGCGGCTCCACCCCCCCGCCCCCAACCAGCCCATAGTGGGTGGAAGAGTGGCCCCCCCCTGAAATCCACATCCGCCTACAATCTCTGGAGAGGGTCTTTGCAGACATCATTAAGAGGAAGTCGGACTGGAGTAGGACGGACTCTAAATCCAGGGACTGGTGTGGAGAACACAGACACAGGGAAGAGAAGGCCACGTGAGGACAGGGGCAGGGATCGGGGTGAGCCATCTACAAGTCAAGGAACGCCAAGGGCTGCTGGCAACACCAGAAGCCAGGAGAGGCCTCGAGAAGGAACTGGCTAGCTCTGCCGACACGTGGTGCCGGCCTTCAGCCTCCGGGGCTGTGAGGCAGCCCATCTGCTGTTTGAGCCTGTTAAGGTCTGCTAGGTCTGGGCAGCCTCACAGACGCCTCTCCTCACATTGCCGGCACCGGGACAACGGGTGGGCTCCACAGAGGCGGTGGGGCTGTGGGGGGACAGGTCACAAAGCCGCAACCACCTGGGACAGACCAGAGCCTTACAAATACGTTAAGACCCTCTTCGCTTCACATCGTGTTCACAATAGAAAGGAAACCATTTTCTGGTCAGAATCCTACAGTGATGGGGGCTGGGGGGGCGTCAGAGGAAAGAGGGTTATTTCTCCCCCTGAGCAAGTGACTGTGGTAACAACAGGTGGGGGTGCCCTGGTGGCATCAGGCAAGGATATGACCCGCTGCACTTGCAGGCCACAGACACGCGGCGGCAGCCTCACGTGTCCCAGGCTGCACCCCAGAGACTCACGGCTGGGCGGGAGGGACTGAAGCTCCACGGGCCCCCTTAACCCCATGGGGTGGCAGGACACACATTCTGGGTGCTGGATTTGGGCAAATCACACATACGACCTCCGCCAGGTCTTTCCTGGAACAGATGTGCACACATAGGCACACACGCGCACGTACACACGTGAGCACACACCCCCCAGATCTGGAGGAGGCTGCCACAAGGTGGACAGAGTCCAGGTCCGAACCCCGACTCCTCCAACTCCTGCACTGTGACTCAGGGCAGGTTCCCCAACCTCTCTGTGCTCCGTTTCCTCTGCCCCAAAACAGAGACCTCGCAGGATGGTGGGTGGGGAGGAGTTACCGCATGGAAAGCCCAGAGGGCAGAACCAGGAATCAGCCTGTTGTGCCCTAGCACCCTGATTTCCCGGCCAGCATCCGGCTTAGGGGCGAGCCCAGACCTTGAACAAGCAGGACGGCAGACCCAGGCCCATGGGTCATGAGCAGCCTCCCATTCCCCTCTCCCAGAGCACCGGCTTGCCGGCACAGCTCTCCCTCGGCCACCGGACAGCGGGGCCACCTACTGTGGGCTCCAGAGCAGGCCTGCTTCAGCATGGGCTTGTCCATCTTCTTGGCGTAGAAGGCGGCATACCACACGCGCAGCTCAGCGCCCGGGGGGATGTCCCTCGAGGTGGTGAAATACACGTCGTTGCCGTGCTGGTAGGCCGTCAGGTTCTGGTGCTCGGGCCCCACCGCCGGCCGCACCAGCATCATCCAGTTGCAGTCGTCCTCGTTGGAGGTGTCGAAGCACACGGGGTGTCCATCCTTCTGGAACACCTGAGGGTGGGCACGGCCGCCAAGGGGCCAGGAAAAGAGCTGGTTATCTACCTGTCGGCAGGTCAGCGTGTGTGTGTGTTGGGGGGGCGGGGGGGAAACCAGTCCAGACAGAGCCTCGTTGGAGGCCAGATCAGGCTCCACACAGAACCCATTTCAGGGCTCATCGGAAGACCTGAGTTCTCTGTACAGCCCGGGTGGGAACTGGGACACCCTAGGTCTACTCCTGGTCCAGGTGAGAGGCTGGACACTCAGGCTTTGATCAGTTTCCAAGTGGGTGTAATGACACCTGAGTTCTACTCCCGGTCCAGGTATTGCTGGGACACCTGAGCGCTCCCCCTGCTCCATGTGGCATCCGGATATCCAAACGCCGTGCGCAGCCCAGCTGGGAATGAGGATGCCTAGTTCTACTGGTGCTCTGGGGGGGGGGGGCACCAGGATGCCCGCGCTCTCACAACAGTGTCCACCAACTCCAGTCCATCCTGACAGGCTGCGCCCTGGCCTGTGACACCGCCCCGCTGCCTGATGGATGGCAACAGGGGAGAAACGTCGGTATTCTGAAGCTCAAAGTCACCACACGAGGAGAGGAGGGTCTGGCCCTCTTTTCTGATGCCATCCTGCTTCTTTGCTTTTCCGTCTCCCGAATATTTCCCATAGGGGCTCCCCACTGCTAAGGAGCTAGAGGCTCCCTCAAAGGATGGAGGCCCCGTCTGCCCCGCGAAGGATGGCAGCCAATGGCCTTTGTGGGGCTTGGCCTCAGGCTTCTTTATTCCTTCACGTAAAACCACCTTTCTTTCCTTCATTTCTTTTGTTGGTGAACAAATCAAATACCTTTCCTTCTCCCCATTTTGCTGAAATCTGCCCTAGAAGCTCAACTTCTCCAAGAACCACCAAAAACCCGAGGCTACCCATCTCAGGCCTGCACTGGAACACGCAGATCTCTGCTGAGGGCCTCTAGGAAAAGCTCACTCTGGGTCAGTGACCAGCACCCTGGTCCTCACTGCTCACGTTACAGGCGTTTCTGGAGGTGTATGTGGCTCGGGCACGTGCTGGGGGGTGGGGACAGAACCCGAGTCCCCGGCCTTATGGCGCATCTACACGTCTTCCTTCGAGAACTCAGAGCCTTCCCAGCGACTGACATCCATTCTGTTTGCTCCATTTCACATAAGAGCTGCCTTCTCTCAGACTGATGGGCTTTTTCGAGACAATGAACTTTGCACCCATGTCTCATCGCTGCCTAAACAAAACCTCTTCCTCTTGAAAGAGCTCTGCTAAAGCCCAGTCGTTCCACTCAGGTGTGAGCGTGCCCAGGCGGACATGGCCCGAGAAGCGCGGAAGGCACGCCCGGAGGCTGCTCGCCAGCCCAGGTCGCGAGAGGAGCCAGGGCGGCCTGGGGGGGGCTGCTCTTGCACGCATTCTCAATACCCTCTCATCAGGGGTTGGCAAAGGTGAAAAGTATAAAATACAAGCTTTGCTTTGATGCTTTTGTGATATAAAAACAAACTAATATAAAAGGAGAACCACTGTCGTGGAAGAAAGCAGAACTAGGACCTTTGAAGCCACAGGAGACACTGATCAGTCAGCGGAAACATGGCTCCCCTTGCACAGGGTGGGGGCGGGTCGCACCCGTCCCCAAGCCCGCACAGGCCTCAACCCGTACCTTCAGCGGAGTGCGCGGCTCCCCTCGCACGGGGTGGGGGCAGGTCGCGCCCATCCCCAAGCCCCCGCCAGCCCCGACCCGTACCTTCAGCGGAAACGCGGATTCCTTCTCCCATTTGGCCACTCTCCTCGACTCGAACGGACCAAACTGTGTTCTCTTGACGAGCTGGGTCACAGCAAACACTCCTTCGGCCCCGTCTTCCAGTCTCCTGATCTCCAGGTTGGAAGGGAGGGATGATCTAGAAATGGAACGGGAGGCCCTCAGCCCCTGAGCGTCGCTGGCGGAGGACAGCCACGTACATCGGGGAAAGATGGGTAAGATGGCCCAAAAGCTCGCTCTTGCTGAAATACCATTCCTGAGGGAGAGAAAGAGCTTCCTACTGAGGACAGAGGGGTGATGGCCCAGCGGCCAGTGCACACCCAGCTCCTCAACGGCCTGAGCCACGGGAGACAGGCCTCAACACCCTAGCACAACTCACCCAGAGCACATGGGGAGGGAGGGGCATTTACTAAAGGATGTGTTTGACATCCTCACCCAGGAGCGGGCTGCGATAGGCCAGCAGAGGTGAACGGGACCGAACTCTCACCCCCAGAGCCGCAGGGCCAGAGAGAGGGGGCGCTCCACGATGAGGCACTCTGTACAAAGTACCTAAGAAAGGGAAAAGGGCCACGGCATTCCCAGGAGCAGAAAAGGGTTTCCAGAGAGGCTGAATGGGCCAGTTCCGTAGAGGTTGCTTTTACCTAAATGATGAGAGTGTTGAGGATGGGCCACTGAAAGAGGAAGGTTCGTGGGCTGGGACCCCAGCACAAGCCAAGGCTCAGGCAAGCCCGACCCATGTCCATGAGTGTGTGGGGCACCAGGGAGCCTGGAGCGTGGCCCCCACCCAGGGCCGAGCAGAAGGCTGGGCTAAGGAGGAGGAACCCAATCACAGAGGGCTCCAGCCTCGGGACTAAGAGCTGCTACCATAGTTTCGTGGGCAACAGGCAACCAGTGAAGGTTTTGGGGGACAGCGGACGAGATTTCCGCTTCAAGCAAAAATAGTAATCTGTTTTGAGAAGATAAGTCACAGTGAGAAAAAGTTACTAAATAAATACGCTAGAAAAAGCAGTTAGGAAGCTTGTAGAAACACCAAGATAATAATGGCGCCTCCATGTGGCAGGTACTGTGTATAACATAATACTGATCACAACTCCACACGGGGTCGGCTACTCTCTCCGTTCGCCGAAGAGGCAGCGCAGGGATGGAAAACAGAACGCCTTGTCTCAGTTCAAATGGCTGCCACGTGGCTGACCCGGGCCGTGGACAGACCGTCCCTCAGAGCCCTGGCTCCAGCCCCCCAGGTGTACAGAATGGGAATGGCAGAGCCACTGAGCCTCCTCATGAGATCTGGTGTTTCTCCAGGAGCTGAGACGGCTTCGCCTGTCCACCTGCCCTCCCTGCCCCGGGTCCCACGCAGCCCACAGGGGACATCCGTCAGACGGCAGGCCCAGATTCGGTCTACGGGCAAAACCGAAGGAGCAGACCTGCAGCCTCGGCCCATCGGCTCTGCCACGGCTGCCATGCTGGCCCCTAGGGACCCTGAACTAGAACGAGACTAGTTCTAGTCTCGAAACATGTCCTGGCTGATCCCGGTGGCAGGCTGCTCCGTCCACCGTGGGCCGGAAACCACGGATGCCACACCCTCTGCAACCTGAGGACTGTCATGCTCAAAGTCCTGCCTTCTGTTTTTGCAGTTTCCTCCTGTGATATCGTGATTCATAAGAAATACGCATTTGGTCATTCAATGACCAAATACATCGCTCAGACGTAAGTGCTTCATCCCCGGTTCCCACAAACACTTCAGAGACATAACGAAGGTGACTTTTAGACCCCACCCCAGGGTGGGTGCTGGTGCCGAGGGACCAGCCACAGGAGTAGAGGGTTGGAACTTCCAGTCCCGCCCCCCCGCCCCGACCTCTTGGGCGGGGAGAGGGGCTGGAGGTTGGGTCAGCCAATGCAATGACTCAGTCAGTCATGCCTACATAACAAAGGCTCCATAAAACTCAAAAGGACTGGGTGGGGAGCTTCAAGTTTGGAGAACTTTGGAGCTCTGTGCAGGCAGAGGGCAGGGAAGCTCCTCGCCCCTTCCTGGGACCTCACCCTTCACGTCTCTTCATCTGGCTGTTCATCCATATCATTTATCACATCCTTCAATAAACTGGTTAAAGTAAGTGTTTCCCAGAGTTCTGAGACAGCCTGGGGCCTGTGTCTGGCGTCTGGAGTTGGGGGTGCGGGGCGGTCTTGTAGGCCTGGGCCCTGAACCTGTGGGTTCCGACGCTGTCCCTGGGCAGATGGGGTCAGAGCTGAATCCTGCTGGTGTCTGAGGATTGCCAGGTCATGTGTGGGGAACGCCCACGTTGCAATTGGGTCCAGGGACCCTAAAAGACCTCCCCTTTCTGCAGATGTAGATTTCACATCCAGACAACCCTGTTTGACAGGAAGGACTAAAACCAGCTCAAGTAGCTACTCACCGTGCCCTGCTTAACACAAAGGAGTCTTTGACCATGACCACAGGGCCCAGCTCAGGACATTCGGAGTCATGGTACTGGCTGCAGTCCTCACACCCTGCAACAGACATGAGAGTGTCAGAGGGGACAGAGTGTTGGGAGCCCCCCCCCCCCAGTGCTCCCCACAAATACGAAAACAGTGCAAACACAGGATGGGGCCCCCAAGGGAAAGACCTCCCTCTGCAGCACACTTCGAAGTATGCAGTCACTCTACAGTCTACACAGAGAACAAGATCTCCCCAAGGAGGGAGAATAAATGAAAACTCCCCTATTTAACCTGTTTACCATAAATCTAACCTATCATAAATCTCCTTTAAACCCCTGGCTTACTTTTCCGAAAGCAGTGCCAGCCCCTGCAAAGTGCCCTTTGCCCAATGTTCTGAGAAAGACGATCCTTTGAAAACCACGCCCCTGCAGCGCATTTCTCATGCAATAAACATGTTTCTTATGGCAAGCAGAGCCATTTCAACTTAAAAAGTAGCTTTTCTGTCAGATAAAAACAAAAGGCGGATGCGGCTTTGCTGGGACAGTAAGCGGGGTGCCGCCCGTGCTCGAGGCCAGGCCAGGGGCTACTTACAAATGAACATGATCTCCTCGCTCCCGTCTTCAGCCATTTCTGACACCTGTCAGGAAACAAGGGCCTGGTGTTCATGATGAGCTTTCTGCCAAAGCAATATTCATTTACTTATTTTTAAAAGAATGGGATTTCCTTTTTTTTAACATTTTATTTATTTGAGAGAGAGAGTGAGAGAGAGATCATGAGCAGGGGGGAGGGCTAGAGGGAGAAGCAGACTCCCCGCTGAGCAGGGAGCCTGATACGGGACTCGATCCCAGGACCGTGGGATTGTGACCTGAGCCGAAGGCAGATGCTTCACCGACTGAGCCACCAGGAGCCCCTGCCAAAGCAATTTTTAAAGACAAGTCCTGTTAAAGTTAAAGTAAAGGTTCCTTGAGCTCATGTGGGGACCTTCCATGGGGTCTTAAAGGCACCAAGCCCTGGGGTCCCCTTTTTTATGATGAGGCTGGGGGCTTTGAGCTGTTTTCTCACCTAAAATAATGTTTTTTATTAAAAGCAATTGATTCGAATGTCCTCCAGATTAGACAGTCTTTATGAACTCAGACTTTCATCTTTTTTTATTAGCCATCGGTTTCCATTTGTAAAACAAATATGTCACCATTTTTAAAAGCCCGTTTCACACGGTCATCTCTGATTCTCTTTCCTCCATCACTGGACTGTGAACTCCTCAAGGGCACTCGTGTCTAGTACGACCTCTGTTTTCCTTCAGTCGCTACCCTAGGCCTGACACCCAGTGCACACCCATGTCTCCTGGGGACCCGAGGAGTGCACGCCGTTGTGGAGGGGAGGGTTCCTGCTCCCCACATAAAACTCTATCAGATCAGTCACTTGTTTTGATCCTGTGAGGTTAGACCTCCCACTTGTTTGAGGGATGGTCTGGACATGCTAATTCTGGGGCCTATAACATGGAAATAAAGATGCTTACCTGATTGACAGAGCTGTACTCTGAAAACTAGAAAACGCTGATGAAAGAAAGTGAAGAGGACACAAAGAAATGGAAGGACATCCCGTGCTCATGGACTGGAAGAACACGTAGTGTTAAAGCGTCCATACTCCCCAAAGCAATCTACACATTCAGTGCAATCCCTATCAAAGTACCCGCAGCATTTTTCACAGCACTAGAACAAACAATCCTAACATTTGTATGGAACCACAAAACCCCCCAAATAGCCAAAGCAATCTTGAAAAAGAAAAACAAAACTGGAGGTACCTCAATCCCAGATTGCAAGATACACTACAAAGCTGTAGAAATCAGAACAGTACGGTACCGGCACAAAAACAGACAAACAGATCAGCGGAACAGGATAAAGAACCCAGAAATAAATCCATGATTATATAGTCAATTAATCTTCAACAAGGGCAGCAAGAATATGCAATAGGAAAAAGACAGATAGTGTTGGGAAAACTGGTCAGCTGCATGCAAAAGAAAGAAACTGGACCACTTTCTTACACCAAACACCAAAATAAACCCAAAATCGATTAAAGGCCTAAATGGGGGACCTGAAACCATAAAAATCCTGGAAGAGAACACAAGCAGTCACTTCTCTGACATTAGCCGTAGCAACATTTTTCCAGATATGTCTCCTAAAGCAAAGGACTAATAGCAAAAATGAACTATTGGGACTACATCAAAATGAAAAGCTTCTGCACAAGGAAAGAATCCATCAGCAAAACAAAAAGGCAACCTATGGAATGGGAGAAGATATTTGCAAATGATCTATCCAATAAAGGGTTAGTATCCAAAACAACTGATACAACTCAATTTCTAAAAACCCAAATAATCCAATTAAAAAATGGGCAGAAGACATGAACAGACATTTGTCTAAAGAGGACACCCAGAGGCTAACAGACACCTGTGGAGCTGTTCTGTATCACTCATCATTCTCCAGGAAATCACCTCCCACCTGTCAGAACCGCTAAAATCAACAACACGAGAAACAACAGGTGTTGGCGAGAATGCAGAGAAAGGGGAGCCCTCGTGCACTGCTGGTGGGAATGCAAGCTGGTGCAGCCACTCTGGAGAACGGTATGGAGGGTCCTCAAAAAGTTAAAGATAGAATTACCATATGATCCAGTAATTCCACTACTGGGTGTTTACCCAAAGAATACGAACACACTAATTCAAAGGAATACATGCACTCCAATGTTTGTAGCGGTGTTATCTACAACAGCCAAGACACGGAGCAGCCCGAGCGTCCATCAGCTGATAAATGGATAAAGAAGAGGTGGTATATTATACACACACACACACACGCGCGCGCGCGCGCACGCGCACACACACGCGCACACGCACGAACACACGCGCGCACGCACGCGCGCACACACGCACGCGCACGCACACACACACAGGAATATCACTCAGCCACGAAAAGAAGGAAATCTTGCCATTCGCAACAACATGGATGGGTCTAAAGAGTATAACGCTAAGTGAAATAAGTCAGAGAAAAACAAATACCACATGATTTCATTCACCTGTGGAATTTAAGAAACAAAACAAAGGAACAAAGAAAAAAGGAAACAGGCCAAAACACAGATTCCTCATTACAGAGAACACACTGATGGCCACCAGAGGGGACGTGCGTAGGGGGATGGGTGAGATGGGTGATGGGGAGTCCACTTATCCTATGAGCACCGGGTGATGTATGGAAGTGCTGAGTCACTGCATCACACACCTGGAACTGACATAACCCTGTATGTCAACCATACTGGAATTAAAATAATTTTTTTAACGCTCACCTCATGTGGTTTTGGGGGGGCATAAAGTACAATACACCCAGCATGCACTAAAAATAATAATTCCTCTTCTCTCCCACTTCCTCCATCCCCAGTGAAGCCAAGCCCGCACAACCTTCGTGCATCTCAGCTCTTGTCGGAGCCCCTCTGTACTGCTACGTTCTTTTTTGGGCAAAGGATACAGGTTGGCTCCTCCTGCATGCTGACTTCACATGGCCTCTGTCCCACCTCTACCCCAGCGGCAGCTTGAAGAACGAAAAGCAGATGATGCAAAGTCCAAATGAAAACTCAGATCCCCGAACACATGTTCACATGAGCAGAGGGGAGAGAGTTCCAAACCTCACTGGGGAAGAGGTGGTTTAGCGACAAGGAGACAAGGCAGAGAGATGGGATTTCCAAGCTGCCTTCAAAGTACCAAGGACCGGGACGCCTGCGTGGCATAATCAGTTAAGTGTCTGACTCCTGATTTCAGCTCAGGTCATGATCTCAGGGTCCTGGGATAGAGCCCCATGTCGGGCGTGGAGTCCGCTAAGTTTCTCTCTCCTCTCTCTCTCCCTCTGCCCTCCCCCTGACCCCTCTAAAAAAAAAAAAAAAGGGGCCAAGGATCAATAACTAGGGTGTTTATTTTTGCAAACACAGCCCAGTATTTTCCTGGAATCCCCATTTAAGTTGAAAAATGTCCCATTGTGGCCCTAGTAGCTTTAACGTAGGGTTTCCTGGTGGATGGTACCACGGGGGTGGTCAGAGGCCAGAATGGGGACAGCATGTGGTCACTGAGCAGGAGGTGAAGAGGGACAAAGAGGCAGAAGAAACAAACACATGGACACCTGCTTTAGCGAGTTGCTGGAGCGCCCTGAGGAGCCTGAGAACCTGTCTGCCTGTGAGCCCGAATCCTTCCACCTGCCGGCACCAGCTCCCAACGGAGGAAGTCCTGAAAAGACAAGAGCAGGCTCTTTTCAATATTCATTCATTCATTCATTCATTCATTCATTCATTCATTTATTTTAGAGGTGGGGAAGGGGCAGAGGGAGAGAGAGAATCTCAAGCAGACTCCCCGCGGAACAGGGAGCCCAACGCGTGGCTCGATCCCAGGACCCTGAGATCATGACCTGAGCTGAAGTCAGGACGTGGACTCTTCACCAACTGAGCCATCCGGGCACCCCCAGAACAGGCTCTTCAGAAGCTGCTCAATGCTGCAGGCTCGTGGCAGGCAGAACACGGGGTCCCTACAGAACCTGTCAGAACCGCAGGGTGCAGACAAGGGCAGTTGCCTCGGGCATTCCTCGCATTAGCCTGGCTAGACCCACCGAGCCCTGGGGGGGCTGCCTCTGTTCTGCACCCTCAAGGGAGGAGAAGCTGACCGTCTCCTGCCCCTTGAGTGTCCCCAAAGAAGCGGCTCCTCCAAGCCCACAGCTGGGGCAGGAAACCCGTCCGACTCAGTGTGAGGCTGGGCCACAGGAAGAAAATGGTAGTGGGCAGGGAACAACGGGGGGTTTCAGCCTTTTACTGCTAGCGTCGTCAGTACACTGCGTCCCGGGAAAGAACATCCCTTACTAATAGCATCTGATCCCCGAGACACAGCCCTAAAATGGTTCTTAAAAGCCAAGCAAACAGATCGCAGCCACCCCTGGACAGCAAGTGAGGCCTGAAGTGAGGGGGCAGCTTGAAGTCTGCCATCGTCGCAGAGTCCCTGTAGCGCTGATGGCCCCTCTGCACGGGCACGTCCAGTCCCCAGACATTCGTGGCACGTAAGAAATCCCAGGATGATGGACTATCAGCAGTGTTTTAGGGAAAATAACCCAAAAAGACCACAAGCATAAGATTTGGCCATTTTAACTCCCCATCCTGTGAAAAGTGACCTCATGCTAGTGGTTCTCCAAGGGTGGTCCCTGGACGAGCACCTGGGAATTTCTCTGGAATGCGAATTCTCGGGCCCCTCCCCAGACCTGCTGAAGCAGACTCTCTGGGTCCTTGCACCCACAAACCCCCAGGTTACTCTGCAGCACCCCACGTCTGAGCGCCGCCCATCTACCAGAAATGAGGACCAGACCCTTCTTGGCTTCCCTGCCAATCTGGGCCTTCCTGTGCCTCCCACATCTAAGAACACGGTTTCCGAGACCCAGGCTCATCCCGCCCCAGGGGCAACGGTCCCACAGACCCTACCTGCAGCCTCCACCACATCCCCTAACCACACCCACCTTCTCCCCCCTGGAAGGGCCTCCAGAAGGCTCTTCCTGCTCCACCCGGGCCGGCCACCCCATTTCCCACACCGCAGAGGGGGCTGCTTCTAGAACTGGAACCTAATCATACTACCTGCCAGCCGGAAAGCCGATGGCTTCCCACTGTCCCCAGGACAAAACCCAAGCCCACCAGCCTCCTCTGCCCACCTCCCCTCACTGACCCTCTTGGGCCACGATGGCCTCTTTTAGTTCCCAGAAGCACCCAGCGCCTTCCTGCCTCTGGGCCTCCCACATGCTGTTCCCTGTGCCTGGAACCTCCCCCTGCTCTGGGGCTAACACCTACTCATTCTTCACATCTTAGCTTAATTGGCACATCTTTGGGGAGGGGTTTCCTGGTCCACCTGTTCAAATTAAGGCCTTGTAACACTTTCTAAAAGCACCCTGCAATTTTCCTTCACTGCACTTTTGACCACTGTAATCACTTCTGTGTGTTATTTATCTAGTGACCCTAAAAGACCACAGGGCAAGAGCCATTGGCCTTGCTCAGCCCGCACGGGCCAGGTACCGGGCAGGGCGGCATCTGCTAACAGAGCCGGCCGCTTCCCCGAGTACATCCCTGCACTCCCCCCAGCCCCCAGCTATGGACCGAGGTCCCCTCCTGGGGTATGGCCTGCCTCCCTGGAGCCCCCTGCCCTGCCCAAGTCCCGCTCGTTCAAGACAGGGCCCAGGTTCACCCTCCAGACACCTTCCTCCCTGTCCACTACTCTGCCTCCCCAAATCCCAAAACGAAGTTGACCCTTCCTATTAAACAGTTACTTCAAGTTGTCATAAATCATGGACAATGTCTATTTTTTGCTTTTGGGGTTTTTTACTGGATTTCCAACAGGAGCTTGATCTCGATCTTTCTACTCCCTTTTCAAATTCTTACATCCTTTGAATGCCACGCTCCATATACAGTAAGCCTTGATACCTTTTCACTGGACTCCTCAGTACCTCCCGATAATTAAGACTTGGTTGGAAAGTTTCAAATGCTTCATTTGCAAAACTGAGGCCAGAAACTTCCGAAGTTTGGGTAGATTAGCAGTAAGACTGGAAAGAGACCCCCCACATTCCCATCAAAAGTGACTGTAAATGCCTCTCTCTCTTCCTCAGTGTTCACAGAGCACCTGCTCGGGGCAAGGCTCTGCCATTGTGGGCCCAGAATTCAAGGCCCACCTGTGCAGTCGCCCCCACACAGGCCAGGCCCGGCAAGCCCTCCTCCTGGGTGCCCTCCGGGGGTGGCCACACGGGCCTGGCCTTGCTGTCCCGGGGCTCCTGCCTTCCCTCCCTGGACACTGAGCCTTTTGAAGGTTTCCAGCTACACATACTTGAAAGAAAGCTCGAACAGTAAAATCTATTAGTGAAGAAAGCATGTAAATGGATGATGCTATCACAGGAAATGGCAGCTTTTCAGGAAAGTGGCTGGTGCCCCGTGACAGCATTTCATCGGCTCACAGAAGGCAACGTCCCTCTCTTGCCCCGGGATGCACAGGCACCCACCATCGCCACGTTGTGAAGGTCTGCCTTACTTGGGGCAGTAGAAAAGTATAAGCCCTCTCCCCTTCCACAAACTACGACAGGGCAGGGGCACCCCAGAACCTGCTGGAAAGGAACTTGGAAGGGCTGGTGTGTGGGATCCAGATTTGGCCAAATAGATCCTCGCCCTCCACTTCCTGGAAGAGGGCCTCCATTCCCCAGGGCAACCTTACGCACTCCTTTCTCGGTACAAAGGGGGAAAGGTCTGAGCAAGGTGCACCAGCTGCCCCTGTGGTTACCAGGCAGGGCCACCCCACCAGGGTCAATCACAAGGTCACAATCTGTATGGGGTCTAGGCATGGCCGCAGGAGAGTGCCAAGCCAACCACGTGTCTCCCGTGATGGCCATGGGTCCCCTGCTGTGCCCGAGCCTGGCCGCCTTGTGCAGGTGGTGAAGAACCAGGGTTCATTTCTATGGCTACAGACGTTCGTCAGCCCAAACTCTGAGATGCGGGGAAGACATCCCACCACCACCCTCACTCAGAAAGCCCAGACACCTCATTGGACTATTCTGAGTTTTGCAGGAAACTTCTAGAAAAACACAGTGTGGGTCTACAGAACACCAGCCATTCAGAGGCTTCTGCAACCCGCCACCAGTCCAACACCGACCTGGAGAGGAGCGAGGCAGCACAGACCACACACGCCAAACCTCCTCCGGAACGCAGGTCTGCGTAAAGGGGCCCGGAGCAGGAAAGAAGCCAGTAGAGCCCCTATGTACCCTCGGCAGAGCGTACGGACGGTTTTTATGAAGACTACTTCACGTGAGGTTGACCACCGGAGGTCCAGCACGCAGGGGGAGCCCCCCAGAACTCGTCCTTCTGTGTCTGGTCCGTGGCACTCAGCACGGTGTCCGCCAGGCTCCCCGACGTGCAGCAGGGCTCAGAAGGCCCTTCCTGCTGCAGCCGGGACGCCCCTCCCCCGACGGCCAGGCCGCGCCGCGCAGGGCCATGCATCCGCCCGCGGGCACTTGGGCTGTTTCCACCCCTCGGCTGTGAATGCGGGGGCACAAGCATCTCTTCGAGGCCCTGCTTCCACTTCTTTGGGTGCAGACACAGAGCTGGAACTCCGGACCGCAGGGGAACTCTGTTTCACCGTCTGAGGAGTCGCCACACTGGAACCACAGCGGCCAGGAGACCTTCCACTCCCGCCGACGGTGCCCGAGGCTTCCAACTGCCCCGCATCCTCCCAACACCCCCTATCTTGTTCATTTGCTTTTATAGTCGCCATCCTAGCGGACAGGAGGTGGGAAAAAGATGATCTTTTAACGTGACCTGCAAAAGCACTGATTTAGAAAAAGCAGCCCGGGTTGAAACATTGCAAAGCGAACACATCACAATCTTAAAACACAGGCTGCTAAAAATAACTCGGAGAGAGAGGCGTTTTCAGAGAGGCTGGTGACGCAAGTGTGAAATGAAGATTATGTCTCGTTTCTTGGCCTGGCTGGGCCTTCCCTGCCCCTCCCGGGACCATCTATGTGACAGGGGACGGATCTGGGAGCAAGGTGATGGCGTCCTGTGAGTCTGTTCCCGGCTGGGACGATTTACCAGATTCACCTCCGCAGCGCCCTCCAACACAAGTCTCCAGTGAGCCACACACGCAATGTTCTGGGAGCTGTTTGTGTTACATTTTGAAATAATTATAGAATCACAGGAAATTTCCAAAAGAGCACACAGAGGCCCCAAATACCCTTCACTCAGTCTTCCCCGACGGCCGTGTCTTATGTAACTATGGATAACATCACAGCTCCCACGTGGCCACGGCATAGTACCAACACCATGAAGGTGACCTGGGCGCGGTGTGTGTCCGTGTCGCTCCGTGTCCTGCTATCACAGCTGCAGATCTGTGGAGCCTCTTCCACAACCCAGATGCAGGAGGACTCTTCCATTCTGGAGAAGACCTCACTGCTGCGCCCCCTCTACGGTCACACCCCCTCCCGCCCTGCCACCCCAACCCCTGCTAACCACGAGGCCAGTCTCCATCTCTGACACGCTGTCGTTTCAAGAACGTTGTATAGTGGAATCGTACACGATGGGACCTTTGGAGACTGGCTTTTTTTCACTCAGCAAAATGCCCCTGAGGTCTGTTCAGGTTGTCACACGGATCCCGGACATCCCTGTTCAGTCCTGAGTTACTCCGCCGTGTGAGCACGATACAGTCAGCTGAACCGTTCACTCGCTGAGGGACACCTGGGCTTCCCCCGACTTGGGCTTTTACACATAAAGCCGCTATGAGCAATTGTGCACAGGCTTTCTGTGGTCACGACTGTCACTTCTCTGGGATACATGCCTCGAAGTGCAAGGGGTCAGCCTGGGTCGCTGACAAGTGCAGGCTTTGTTGACTAAGAAGCTGTCACAGTGTGTGAGAGGCCGGCAGTCTGCGTCCTCGCCAGCATCCGGGGTTGTCACCAAGTCTGACTGTAGCCGCTCGCACAGAGGGACCCTGGCATCGCACTGTGGCTCCACGTCGCACGTCCCTGACGGCTAATGATACTGGACAGCTTCTCGTGCACTGCTCTGCCATCTGTAAACCCTCATTAGTAGTGTCCCCTCGCGTCCTTTGCCCATTTTCTCAGACCGTCTGGGTTTTTTCTTCCCTCTTGTATTTTGAAGGTTGCCACATATCTAGATCCTTCGTCGGAAACGTGGCTCCCAAGCATTTCCTCCCACCCTACAGCAACAGCACTGCTTTGCATCCTCCCTACGGGGTCTTTGCAGAACGGAGGTTTTTAATTTGATAGAGTCCCACTCACTGATTTTCCTTTCTATGGATTATGCTTTTGGTGTCCTGTCTACGACCCATGCATAAGCCCTGGCTCCCCAAATTTCCTCCTAGCTTCCTTAGGAGAGTCTTACAGTTTTACACGTTAAAGGACATTCTCCCATTTGAATTAATGTTTGTATAAGATGTGGGGTCGAGGTTATTCTGCCTACAGATGAACAACTGGGTCAGCACCGCTGAAATGCTTCGCGCCTCTGCCCAAAACCAGCTGGCTCTCTCTGTGTGGCTATGTCTGGTTCTTTCTTCTGTTCCAACGCCCGCTGTGTCCATCCCCGGCCAGCACCACATTCGGTGGACAGCACTCACTACTGTCTTAAGTACCACAGTTTTGGAATAAGTCTCACATCAAGGTGGAGTGTTTCCTCACACTTTATTCTTCTTCTTCAAAATGGGTTAAGCCATACTCATTCCTTGACTTTCTATACAAATTTTTAGAACAATCTTGCCTTCATCGATATGAAATCTTGCTGGAATTCACACATGTAATTTTGGTAATGTTTTAGTTAACAGAATATACCCAAAATATTATCATTTCAACATGTAATTAATACAAGAATAATTAACGAACTTTGTCATATGTATCAGATCAGCCATATCAAGTGTTCAGTCCTGGTCTAGAGGCTCAGGGAAGGTTTTTTAAGCAAGAAGGACATTTTCCCACTGGGTACATGTGCCGTGAAAATATTAAAAGCATTAAGGGAAAAATCACGAAAAGGAAAGAGCAAACAAGCAAGAGCTATCTTGACAAACGTGTGCTGTGGAACATTCCTGAAAGATGGTCTGTTGGGGGGGACAGGCCCCAGGGAAGCAGCAGGTGGATAGAGAGGAATTTTGTGGCCAGTAAATTTGTGAGACATTGCAGAGTCCCATTCTGGAGTCCTGATTCACAATGGCCCCGAGAAGTCCTGCAATAAAAATCTGTTGGAATGTGTTTAGCCCAGCAGTGTCTGATCTTATTTGGGCAAGAACATTTCTGCACACACTGCTTCACACACTAGAGACCCTCAGTCCAGAGCACAGACGGGGTGCGTCCGTGCAAGGAAAGGGCCTGGTCCTGCTGTAGGGCACAGGCACCAGGGACCAGGGTGTGAGCCTGGCTCTGCCGTGTTCTGTATGTTAGACACCTCCGTGTGAGTTATTTCCTCTCCGTGGGCCTCAGTTTCCTCATTCGCACAATGAGTCCCCTTCCAGCCTGCACAGGTATGGTTTTGAAATTCTAGCTCATTGATACAACCCCATAAAACAGTGGCTCCCTAGCACTTTCCATGGCACAACTCTCACCCCCTATGACTCTGCCGTGTATCTATTTTTCAGAAACAAGCCTTCAGTGTCAGAGAGAAGCAGCACGACACAGGAATCATGCCTGGTTGCTTAGTGCAAACCCATGAACTTGGCATTGACAATTCTGTAAACTGGTTATAATCTTCAGTTCTTCCTAATCTTATCTCCCATCATACGTGACTCTCTGCTCCAGCCCAATGAAGTAATCTCCCACACCCCAGACTTTTCATTTCTGGACCTTTCTGAGCCTCCCTTACCCGCGTTCCCGCCAGCCCCACCGCCTCGCCTGGCCTCTGCCTCGTGCGGGGGCATCTCCCCCTCTCTCCCACACGGCGTGCGTGCTTTCTCCATTTGTAAAGCCCCAGGCTGCCACTGTTCATGCCCACACCCTTTCTCCCTGCCACAGTGAGGCCACCATGAGGACGGAGTTTGAGTGTGACGGGCCACTGCACAGCCGTGCCCGGCCCGGGCCTTAGTGACCATTTGAGGAACACTTCATTGCCTAGAGACTAATTTCCAAGAACCGCTTCACCCACGCTACTGGTTCCCACTCCAGAATCTGCAGGCTGATAGCGGCTCTTGAAAGCAGACGTGGGAAGCCCAGAGCCTCTCTGCGTGTCTGAGCAGGATGGACATGGAACACGGGCCTCTGCTGTGGCCACATGGCCTTGCCAGCAGCTTTCTCACTGCAGGATGGCCCCAGCTCCCCAGCTGGTACCGTGTTTCCAGACCCGGGACCCGGGACCCGGGACGTGGGGACAGGAGGCCCCTGGGCGGTGGGGCACATACCACCTGACCCGCAGGATGAAAACTGTCTTGGGCCAGCTCAAGCCACCTCTCAGGGCAGGGTCCTTGGATGACAGCGCAGCAGGACCTCCTGTTCCCATGTCTTTCTCTTCTTCTCATCCATCAAAGTGAACAGCTACGGGGCACCCGGGCGGGGCAGGCCAGCGCCCGACTCTCGATTTCGGCTCAGGGCCTGATCTCAGGTCATGGGATTGAGCCCCGCGTCAGGCTTCGTGCTCAGCTGGGAATCTGCTAGAGATTCTGTCTCCCTCTGCCCCTCCCCCTGCTCAATTGCTCTTTCTCTCGAATAAATAAATCCTTAAAAAAAAAAATAAAGGTTAACGGCTACTAACCATACACGCACTGTGGAGGCCAAAAGGCCTCTGGAAGGAAACCACTGCCCCGGTTTCTGATCGCGCCTCCCCGGCGGGGCTCTCTCCTGTCTGTCTTTCTGCCACGTCTGCTTCCACATCTGGAAAGGACAGGCCTCCGCTGAGGCCCCTGACGGCTCACCTCTGGGGGCTGCACCCTCAGTTCTCACCGCAGCCGACGAACAGGGAGCATCCCCACTCTCCCCCCGCCAGCTTCCCCAACATCGTCTTCGTTAAATCGGTGTTTGTAATATTAGGACTCTGAAAACACTCTTGACTGCTTGCTCAAACAAACTGATTAATTCATTTCCGGTACGCCGTTTAAAGGTAATGACCTATTTTTTCACACGTTCTTAGTTCTTACCATTTGTAGGTACCGTTTCGCTGCACGTGTGTGTCAGATTTTGTTGTGTGGCTCTGTGCAGGTCACGCTGCTTGTGTGTAGATTTGCTGTATTGTTTCACATAGGTTTTGTGTTGTTTCTGTGCGGCTCCTGTTGTGTGTTGTCTGCGGAGACCTTGTGTTTGTAGATTCTGTGTATTGTTGTTTCACGTCACTCTTGTGCCGTGTGCAGATTTTGTCGTATGTGCTGGTGTGCAGACCTTGCGTACAGTCTGTGTGTGGCTTCTGCCGCGGGAGGTTTGGCGGGGTGCATGTGTGTGTGCAGACGCTGCTGGGGGCGGAGGTGGCAGCACTGGGGCCAGGTGCCCATGGCTACGCCTCCCCGCGTCCTGCAACCGCGCCTCCTCACAGCGTCAGTTTGTCTGCCCCGGGTCAAGCCATCACCAGGGTGCAGGGGGCCCACCGCGCTCCCGAGCGTACCTTGGAGGCCGGACACAGGCTGGGGCTGGGCCCGTGCTTCCCCGGCGCCCGGACTCGGTTAGTGAGCCGCTCTGGACTCCTGAGTGTCCTTGCCTCCATCCTCGGGGTCACTCTCTCAATCTAGGGGCACATTTCCCAGTGGTTTCCTTGGACGGGTGTGTGGGAGGCACATCTTTTGGGAAGACTTGCCACATTTGCAGACGTCTTCATTCGTGTCTCCCACGAAAGCTGGTTCACTCAGACCAGGAAGGCAGGATGCCACGGTCCTCCCGCGTCCCGCGAGCAGGGGAAGGCTGACACCATGCCCGCCGGCCAGCCTCTGCATGGGATCCCTGCCCCCAGAAGCTTTCAGACCTTCTGTCTCACTCCACTGCCCTCACGTGTCCCAGTCTGCTTCGGGACTGAGCGCTGGTGGGGGACCCCCTCAGCCTGCAGATTTTCTTGTGTTACTTCTTTTATAGTTTCTCCTGTTTCCTCTTCCTGAACCCCTTCGTCTCATCAGAGACAACGTCTATATCTCTGACATGTACGTCTGGTTCTTTAAGAGGATTTCTGAGCAATGAGCGGAGAGAGAGGTCTGCACTCCGCCTCCCTGAAAATGCAAACCGAGGTAGCATGGCCTTTCTCGTGCAGAATAGGGCCCCACGTGACAGCTGTCTTTCTGCACACACACATTTCTATATGGGAGGCTGACATTTTCAAACCAGGCCCCCTTGGGAGCTTTGGTGATGAAAAGACCCTCATGCGTTCTTAGCAGAAGGTGGGGGAGCTCCGTGGACACAATGCAAAGTGGTGCAGGACAGAGTTCAGGGAAGTCAGGCGTGCCGGGGAGAGGGGCCCCGAGGGACGAGCAGAGACTGAGAACGCAGAATCAATTAACAGGACAGAAGCTGCCAGCTCAGAACAAGGACTCCATCAATTTCTGGACTGACGTGTTGTTAAAATCACACCTATGTTTTGGGCCACAATCAAAGGCAAATGTACTATAACTGATCAGTACATTCATTTTTAGCCTTACACAAGGCGAAACGCGTGCATCGCTCCTTCTCTAAGGCTCCTTGTCCTGCGGGGACAGGCTCTCCTCCCCGGAGCGCGAGCAGGAAGTACAGTCCTGCCCGAGCATCATCCCCGCGCGGACCATGATGTAAAGACAGCCGAGTCTCGAAGAGTGTGCCTCCAGCTGCATTAAGGGCAGGAGGCCGTTGGGCGGCGGCGTTCTGCGGACGTGTGCGATCCACCAAGGCTCACGGCTATAAGCTGGACATGCGGATCATGCTAGACACCAAGAACGAGCCAAACGGAGCCAGTAACCCATGGGACAGACCAGGCAAAGAAAGGCATCATCTCTGAGAAACCCAAGATTCAATTTTGTGTGAGTTTGTGAAACTCCGATCCTGCAGGCTCGGGAAGGCTCAGGGGAGGGTCTAGAGTTAGATTTCTGTGCATTTCAGAAGGGCCCCCACTGTGACCGAGAGCTGCCCCCCTGCGCCACTCCAAGGGCTCAACACCCCAAATTATCCATGGCCAGCTTCCAGCTTCCATGACCCCTTCTTGTTTCCTGTTTCAGAAACTCTCTTCCTCCATCTGTCAAACTCCTACCCAGTCTTGGGCACCTCATCCAATGCCCGCCCCCTCCGCAGGGCCCTCCTGGCCACACCAGTCCTGCCGGACACAGCCCGCCACGCCCACTTTTCCCTGGAAGACCCAGGCCACCTGCACCCTCCTCAGTACACACCTCTCTCTGCAAGTTTCGGCCCTGGAAGGTTCACAGCAGCCTCAACCAGAGCTCACTCATTAAAACAAAAATGTTTTCCTTACATCACCTCCCCCATGGCTCTAAAGCCCCATTTCTGTTTCTTTCTATTGCGAAACTCCTGGGAAGAACTCTGTTGGCTTCCTCATCTCCTGTTCTCTCTTGAAAGGGAGGATTCGCTCCCATGGCTCCACCCAAGCGAGCCCATCAGCCCCAGCGCCTTTGTCTTAACGAGTCAGCCCTCCATCAGCGCTAGGCATGGGGGGGGCGGTCTGCAGGCAGCCCTCACGCCCTCCCTCTGGAAACTCCCAGTCTTCCTTAGTCTCTCTGGGGGCGCCTTCCTGTCTCCTGTCCAAAGCTGCCCCCGGTGTTGGTGGTGGTGGGGGTAACCCAGGCTGCCCCTGGGTCCTCTCTCCCTCCAGACCCAGCACCTGCTCCCGTGTCACCTCCCATGCCCGTGTCCCCAATCCAGCCCTTAGTCCAGCCCTCCGCCCCTGACCCCACCTGACACCTGGTTCCAGGCACCAGCGACCTCTTTGCTGACATTTCCTGCACTGGAGCTGACAGCTTAAACTGCTCGTCCCTAGTTTTAACAGCTGCAAGGGACATAATTTCCAGCATATTATAAATATTGGCTTCTTAAAATAAAACCGTTAGGTCACTCTTCTAAACATGACTATTGGAATCAAGCACAACAGTGTGACATCTACTGCCATCTGTTTACGAAGCACAGGCACGAGCTTTCCCTCCACCGTCAGGAAGTTCACGGCCCTTCTTTGTCTGGGATCTGCATCCCCCTCCCTGCAGACACTAAACACACTGCTCCGTGCTCTTGCCTGAAATGACGTTAGTGCCCACCCTGCAAATACGCACATCAATTTATGCACATCAGTCAAATCCGTCTTGATTTTCTAGGACCAGAGCGTGTGATCGCTTCTTCCGGGTTGAGTTAGCACTGCAGTAACTGGAACCCCACTGATCCAAACAAAACGACAGCACACATTTCGATAAACAGTCACCCAACATAGAAGCCATGCCTGATGAAGCAGAGAAGCCTTTCCCCAGCCGGTTCACCTGTCACGGACACACGCTCACATCTGTTCCTACTCTTCGTTTCTGTCAATGTGAGTGCAAGGAGCCTCACTCCACACATGGGTAACCGGGAGTGAGCAGCTCCTTACCGCAGTGTCTCTCTCATGCAGCCACTCATCGGTGACCACCGTGACCGCCCAGGGTCCCCACCTCCTCCGTCGGCACAAGGACACCTTCCGTCTGCCGAAAGCCTGAGGTCTCTGACCCACAGCGAAGCCACTCCCCCGACACCCACATAGCTGTTGGATCCTGAGGTTTCTGTACCCCAGGGCCACGGCCCACCCCAGGACTGGGGGTGGGGGTTGCTCTCTCCTGGACTCCGAGAGAAACGACCCTTTCTCAGGATCAGAGTGCGCAGCAAGGCGAGGACGCAGACTCTAGGCCCTGAGCAAGGGTTTCTCCCACTGCAGAGCGGCAGTTTAAAGACGCCACTGTCTGCAGGGCCCTGATTGCCCTTGATCACCACCCCCTCCTCCACAGTCTCCCTCAACCTGTCACCTGCACCTCAATAAATGGCACCTCCAGTCACCCACCACACATTCCCCAACCAAACCTGCAGCAAGGCCTCCTGGCTCTGGAAATACCCTTTGTCCTGGTTCCTCCTTTGCCTCCTGCCTCCACCCTGTTTGCAATGGAATCTTGTCAGGCCCGGATTCCCCACATGGCAAGCATGGGGTCATCTCTAAAATGACACAGATCTTGTCCCAGCCTAGCCCAAAGCCCTCCGTGGCACCCACTGGGCAGCAGGATGCCCTCTGAATGGCTGACAGCCTGTGTGGCCCTCCTGGGCTTTCTCCCCTCGGTCACACCGCCTTGCTCATCCTTGGGCACACAAAGCGTGTTCCACACAAGGCCTCTGCACCTGCCACTCCTCTACCCCTGCCACTCTCACCCTGGACGTCCAGGAGCGCCTCACGGCACTGGCTGCAGCCCAAATGTCCCCCGCTCAGACTGCCTGTGTGTCCACCCCTACCCATGCCCCCACCTGCTTCCTGTTCCCCTACTTGCTCTAACCATGGTCCACCTAACCGAGTTTTACTGTTTCTGGTCAATGCCTCCCTCCCTTCCTTCAGAACATCGGATCCAAAAGGCAGGGCTTTCTCTCTCTCCTGTTCTCTGCAGTGCCCAGCACATGATAGGCCCACACTCAATAAATATTTGTGGAATGAATGGCCAAAGGGATGAAAACGCACACCCGTGAACTGTTTGAGGTGAGCTGGGACTGTACCACCCACCCCTTACAAGTGTGACAAGAAGACTGAGAAAGCACATAAGTCGTCACTGAACAAACTTAGCCTCTGAAATCATGTGTGTATCAGAAACGTACCTTAAATCTCCCTTAAGTCTGCAAAATGGGAGGAGTGTTCTTTTACTGGTTTTCTCCCCAGATAATGATATCAAAAGAATGATAATGAGAGGTTTATCTGAGGCAAACAGAGTTCTTTCTCAACTATAATTACTCTAAGGAAAGGTATTAGGCTTGTAATTGGGGTTGATTTTTTAATTTATTTATTTGTCTTCTGGGAAAAAATAACCGTCCTTTCTGCTTCCAAAATAGAACATAACATTATATTCTCTGTTGGGAACTTTTTTTGCACAAGTATGAATCAAAGATGTCAACAGGGAAAACTCTATAAAGGAGAAATTTTGCTGGTTTTCCCTTTCGGAATCCAAACTACAGCTCTACATGGTAACTATTCACCATAAGGCAGTGATGTCAAGGAAATTCAGAGAGGCTGCGTGGAGCAGTGAAAACATGGACGATGGGAGAAGGTACAGCTCTGAAACAAAATATCATGGTGTGCTGTGCTGGGGCTGGGGCGTCTCACTTGTCAACACAGCGTCTACCTCCTTGCACCCTCTGGGACCCGTCTCTCCTCACTGCCTTCTAAGGTTTATCACAAAACCAGATGCTTCCCTACTTTTCATCCTCAAAAATATCTCTGGGAACCAAGCTGGGTTCTCCGAATTTTTCTGGTGAATCCGGATTTTATGAAGTGGCTTAAGCAAAGGTGGTTTTGTGTTGGCAGCGTTCAATACATACAGGGTCCGCGAGTCTCTGATGTCACGCTTGTTTCTACCATTTTAACTTACCCTTTGGTGGGGGGGGAGAGTTGGGGCAATTTCTGAGCATTTGCGGGGAAAAACCCCATCCCCTGCTTCAGGAGCTTAATAAAGGTGAACCCATAACTCTATCAAGTAGGTCGATTTTCCACAGTGAGTTTACTCTTGTCTTCCAAACCCGACCCTCACCGCGCACACCTGTCCCTCTCGCCAGAGGCCACATGGCCAGCGTCTCCACCTGTGCGCCGGGCCGGGCCTCACCAGGGCGGCCGGCGAACCCCTTCCCGGCACAGCCGGCCACCCCATGTCACCTGTCTACGGACTTCACTCCCTTCCCTCGGCCGCCCAAGGGTTTACAGAAACGGGGCGAGGGCGGAGTGCTCTGGGGGGGCCTAGGGAGCCCCATTGCCTGGACTGCCCGGTCTGCCTTCCTAACCGCCGGGACGGAGGTCAGGGACCCTCCCCGAGCGCCCCCGGGGGCCGTGCCGGACGACGGGGGACAGTGATATCACGCCCGGCCGTCGGCGGCGAAGGCGCCCGGGGGCGGGGACCGCGGGCCGGGGCCGGGGGCGGAGGAGCCCCCGCGCCGCACCCACGGGCGAGCGCGGCCCCGCGGCCCCGCGGCCCCGCGGCCCGCGCCGGCCGGGCAGTGGGCGGCGGGCGGCGGGAGGCGGCGGGCCCGGAGCGCGCGGGCCGCGGGGCGGCGGGCGGGCGGCGCGCAGGGCGATCCCGGAGCGGCTCCGGGAAATCCAGCCGGGTTTTGACTCCGATCGCCCACGGAGCCCGCAGCCGGCGAATGTAACAAAGAACAGTCGGCATGGCGGCTGGACCGGGGCGGGCGGCGGGCGGGCGGGGCCGAGGCGGCGGGCCGGGCGCGGGGCGCGGGGCGCGGGCGCGGGCCGGGCCGGGCCGGGGCGGCGCGCGGGGGCGGCGGCGGGCGCGGGGCCCCGGGCTTTACCTGCCTGTGGAATGTGCAGAGCGGGCTCGGATCCGGACTCCGGGTTGCGATCCGCTCCGGAAACTGCGCAGCACCGGAAGCCGGGGGGCGGCGGCGGGGCATTGTGGGAGTTGTAGTCCGCGGAGGAGGCGCCGGCGCGGGCGGCTAGGACTGGGGGCCGACGGAGAGCGGGAGGCTGGGACTGGGAGCCGCGGGACGCGGACGGTGTGGCCGACAGCAGCAAGCGGATCGCAGGCGGTGTGGACAGGTAGTGGGAAAGCGGACCGCGAGAACCGGGGAGTGGGAGAGCGGGTGGTGTGAACCCGGGAGCGGGCGGCGTGCGCGGCAGCGGCGAGGCGCGGGCGGCGTGGACCCCCAGCAGCAAGCAGGTCGCAGGCGATGTGGACGGGGAGTGGGAAAGGCCGCGCGGACGGGGGAGTGGGAGAGCGGATAGCGTGGACCCTGGAGCGGGAGGCGTGCATGGGGAGCGGCGAGGCGCGGGCGGCGTGGATCTGCAGCCAGCAGGTCGCAGGCGGTGTGGACCGGGAGTGGGAAAGCGGGTCGCGCGAACGGGGGAGTGGGAGAGCGGGTGCTGCGGATCCGGGAGCGGGCGTCATGGACAAGAGAGCTGCGAGGCGTGGTTGGGGGTGCGGAAGGCAAGGGCAATGTGGACAGAGAGAGGCAGGGAGCGGGTGGTGTAGACCGAGAGTGGGTGGTGTGGAACCGGGAGCGGGTGATGTGGATCGGATAGTGGGAAAGCGGGCAGTGTAGACAGGAGAAGGGCGAACTGTGGATCCGGACCGGCCTGGGAGAAGCGGAGCTGATTCTGCTGCCCCTTCCTCCAACACGTGTCCTGTCCTGGGTCCTGGGACCCTGGCAGCGACCGTCGCCAGCAGCCCCCGGGGTCCCTTTAAGTCTCTTCTGGTGGGTGCTGGAGCCTTAATTTCCTTGGGGGGAGGGTGGAAGAAAGGGTCAGATTTTTCTTTAAAAGCAGTCTGAGATTTGCTACCAGATCCGTACTTCTGAACGCTTCAGATGGGGTGCCGCGGTCCTCCAAAGTCCACTCAGAGACTACGCCTGGGAGCCCTTACTCTGCCCCAACAAGCTGGAAAGTCGAGTGGGGTGGGCATCTGGCCCCGGGCACAGTATGCTCCTGAAATCCACACCCTGACCAGTGCAGTGCTGCTGCATGGGAAGTTAGGGAAAAGCAGCACCCTGGTCAGGGCAGCTTTGAAGGCCAGACTGCTCCCTGGGGCTGTTTCTGCCCGGTCCAGTCCCCCAGGTCCTGGTGGCCTGTGTGGCCTCTTGACCCCCTGCATCAAATGGACCTGTGGCCCCAGAATGTTACCAATAGAAATAGAAGGGGCTAGAGGGAACTCCGCCCTCTGGAGCAGGGCGGTAAAATTGTCCTCTTTGTTCTGTCTGGCAGCCAGCTCCACCAGTAAAGTCCAAGAGGGGATGAACTGGTGGGAAATGATCTGAAATTGGTATCAGAAAGGACTCATTTCCCTCTACACAGGAAGCTCCTAGGAATCAATAGGAAAAAGATAAAGGACCCCATAGGAAAAGGGACAGTTCCCAGTAAGGAAAATACAATGGCTCTTAAGCATAAGCAAGGCTGTTCAGTTATACCGTCATGAGAGAAAAGGTAAAATTGCAGTGCAATCATCCTTACCTGTTATGTTTGCAAAGATTTTTTTTAAGCTTAATAGTATTATTTTGAAGAGACTGTAGAAAATAAGCTGTCTTGTCCTTTCTTGGTGGGAGAATAATTTGGGATAGCCCCCATCTGGGCCATTTGTTAGTATGGAAATTCCAAAGGGGTAGAGACTCGGGCTGGGCAGTCCCATACGCAGGAATTTATTACAACCAGACTTAGTTGTATGAATTGGGAATAAGTAAGGACCCATGGAAGGGTGGAAGGTTGAGCCGGTGCAGAGGGGGCATGCTGAAGGGGCGTGCTGAGGGTGTTGTGCTGCTAGGGCTCATGGGTCCGCAGTCCCCGACCTGCAGTGACTTCCCAGCGGCACTTACAGTCGGTCTGCACCCGGCCTGCCGCACCTCTCTTGATCATCTCACCTTTACCCTGCTCTCACCCCACCCAGCTGGGGGACCCCCTCCTCCCTCCAGCCTTCTGTCCCTCAAACACGTCCTCGAGGTCTTTTGCACGGATGCCCTCTGCCTTGGAATGCTCTCCTGGGGTTCTCCACCACCATCTTTTCAGCATTCAGCATTTGCTCAATCCCCAAGAGCCCCAGACTGACCACTACAGCTAATGCGCACCCCTCACCTACCTCCCACCCCTCGAGCGATCACTCACAATTCTCAGATGCCCAGGTGGCCGCCTCCCCCGGCCTCTGCACACCAGAGGTACTGGCGAGCATGCCCAAAAGCAGGTTGTTTGCAGAAAAATCTGACAGGGTTACAGCAACAGTGAAGACCTATGCAAGTAGAAGACCTGAGGCCACCTAAAGCCATTTGTCAAATTAGTACACGTGGCACAGGACTGGGCTTCAGATTCCCCGTGCTCATCGCATCTTCAGGAGTCCCAGTGTTTTCAGTATATTCCTTCTATGAAGGCTGGAAACAATTCCTTTTAAGGCAGATTTCTATCCCAAATTTGATTTTTTTAATGTTTTTTATTAGTTTCAGGGGTAGAATTCAGGAAGTCATCAGTTGAATATAACACCCAGCGCTCATGACATCACGTACCCTCCTTAATGCCCGTCCCCCAGTTACCCCTTCCTCCCCACCCCCCTCCCCTCCAGCAACCCTCGGTTTGTTTTCTAGAGTTAAGGGTCTCTTATGGTTTGTCTCCCTCTCTGTTTTTATCTTATTCCATTTTCCCTTCTCTTCCCTTATGTGTATCTGTTTTGTTTCTTAAATTCCACGTATGAGTGAAATCATATGGTATTTGTCTTTCTCTGATCTATCCAAAATTTTAAAGTTTTTTTTTTAAAGTTTTGTTTCTGAAAGTGTCAAATTTTATCATTAATAACAAAAGCAATGTAGAAACCTTGCCTGAACCCCAGGCAGAAAAGAAAAGAAAAGCCACCTATAAGAGATGTTCTTGGGCAGTTGGGGAGACCTGAACGTAGCCTCTGATACTGGGGAGCCTCAATGTCCTGCCCCCCCCCCCCCCCAAGCATGATGACCACTGAGTGTGTGGTGTGAAGAGGCCATCCTTCTCAGAAAATGCACTCTGAAGACTTTCGGGTAAAACACGGTATCTCCAAACAACACTCGATCAATCCATCAATAGATGATAGGTAGGGAGGGAGAGCAAATATACTGAAATCGGTGAATCTAGCAAAGTCTATACGGGTTATTCTGTGGGTTGGCAATTTTTGTTTATTTTTATTTATTTATTTTTAAAGATTTTATTTATTTATTTATTTGTCAGACAGAGCACAATTAGGGGGAGAAGCAGGCTCCCCACTGAGCAAGGAGCCCGATGTGGGACTCGATTCCAGGACCTGGGATCATGACCTGAGCCGAAGGCAGACGCTTCACCCACTGAGCCGCCCAGGCGTCCCTGAAATTTTTAAAAGTAAGCTGAGGGAATTAGAAATGAGAGGAGCTTCCATCTCTGAGTGGACTTTCCTACAAGCACTGTTGTTCCTGAGCAGAGACGAGCTGTGCATTAAGGCTTCATCATGATACCGGGCAGCCCCGCCATGGGGGCGAGGCTCTCAGCCCTGACACTGAGCCTCAGACGTGTACTTTCTAGCTCCCGTGTCTCAGCAGCCCTGGTTCTTTGTTAATTGACTCCTTTCGTACTGGACATTATAAAAATAGATATCTTAAGCCACTTCTCTGTACTTCCTCTAGCTTTGCGATCGGGCTGGTTTTTCTTACCCAGATAGAGAAAGGGATCTAATCAGCAAATAATTTAATTCTCACTACATGCAAAGCGTTGCATCGCCCTTTATGGTATTCTTGCCCATAACAGGGAGCTGACAGTTCAGAAAATGATGTCCTGGTCTCTCCAGTTGATGCAGGGTAGCTGAAGCTCGTGGCTAGGAGCTGGGATTCTCCAGCAAGACGGCCTGCGCTCCAATTCTGGTCCTGCCACTTAACCACTGTGTAGTCTTGGGTAAGTTACTTAACCTCTCTGTGCCTGTTTCGTAATCTGTGAAGCGGACAGGGATCATAATTCCTGGGGTTGTTGCAAAGAGCGCAGGAGTCACGGGATGTAAAACTCTGGGAAAGTGTGCTCGTTTCATTCAGTTACTGTCACCGGGATCATGAACCTTCATCTGGCTTTTGTATGAAATACCAGGTAGCCAACTTTATATCAGTATAATCAATAGTTACGAGTGCTTGGCACACGCAGGATGCGGTTTGGCCGTTTGCACTGTGGAGGTGGCCGTACAGAGCCGGGGACATGTGTGGGTGGAGTGTGACCATGGGTGCGTCTCGGGCACCGTGGGAAGAGGGTGTGGCAGCTCTCCCTTCGGCGAGGGCCCTGGGCGAAGTCACCCACCCTGGCAGCCAGACCTCCATGGTGAGCAATCAGCCTTTGCTACGAACGACACATTGACATCGACACGCAGCACCCTGTATTTGTAGAGGCCACCAAGGTAAACGGTAGCACGGCTTTGTCATAGGCTCCCCCTCCATGGCGGGCTGTCCCCTGTGCCTGGGCTCCGGTGAGCGGCCTAAGGTGGGCTCGTGGAGGGCTGTCAGCTGACACCAGTCATTACTCACCGGGTATGCGCTGTCCTCAGCCCAGGGGATACCCGCCCGCCTAGAAGCCGGTGTAAGAGGGAGTGATGTGGGGTCAAGTGATAGGGACCGAAAGAAGTACCCGGTGCTCTGGGCTGTCCTTGGTGGCCGAAACTACTTCACGGAGAAGGCAGGGGTTGTGTTTGGTTAGGTCATTAGAACAGGGCGGGCACATGCTGGGCACCAGGGGTACACATTCGCAGACCTCGGGTGGCTGGCGTGGATTAATGTGGGCCATGAGGGGGGCCGCCTGGTGGCTCAGTCACTTGAGCGTCTGACTCTTGATTTCGGCTCAGGTCATGATCTCAGGGTTGTGAGCTCGGGCCCCGCATCGGGCTCCATGCTAGACGTGGAACCTGCTTAAGATTCTCTCTCTCCCTCTGCCCCTCCTCCCACTCACGCACTTTCTCTCTTCTCTCTCTAAAATTAAAAAAAAAAAAAAATGTGGACAGTGTAGATGGGGCTGGTAAGAGCATGTGCCTGGAGGTGACCGGCAGGAGGTCTGGTTAGGAAAGCTGGTGAGGGCAAGGCTGGCCTTCCAGCAGCCCCGCCTGGTTTCCAGCTGCGGCGTCAGCACAGAATGGACCACAGGTCACGTAGGAAACAGTGGCGCAGTCTCAGACCGCAGACACCTCCACCCCAAACAAGACACCGGGCTGCCACCGCTTGCCACATGGAGCGCTGAGATTCCGAATGCAAGCCCGGGATGGCTAGAGCTGTGCACAGGTAGACTGCTCCCCTTAAAGGCATGAATTGTCGGGCTCCCACTCCATACCCAGGAGGGCCGCCCCATTTTCCAAATGCTGCAGTGCCTGGGCACAGTGAGGAAGGAGGGAGGGCAACAGAGAAAGTGACCCCCAGGAAGGAGCAGAGATGCCTGTGGGGTTTGTGCGGGACCTGTCCATCTGTCGGGCTGTGCCCTGCCCCACCCAGGAGCCACCACGAGCCCCGTGCCAGTGTGACACCAGCCTACGCTGAGCCCACGTGGGAGCGTGCTCATACCATCCCCTGTGGGCCACTGCGGGGGCAGGCGTTGACCACGGGGATTGAGGGACATATAAAAAAGACGGCCTCCAAAGGGACAGTGCCCCTCAGAAGGTCGCTGGGGATCATGCAGAGTCCCCTCCTGCCAGCTTGCGCCATGGGAGGACCCAAGCCAAGCTGACCCTAACTGGTTGCACCCCCCCATGCACCATGACCCCAGGGGTCCCTGGAAACATTGACTTTCTAGTAAGTGGTTTTAGCCCCAGACCTAAAACAGGATGCCAACGTCATGGTAGGACGTTCGGAGGGGTCTCTGCCAAGAACAGAGCAAACGGGCAAAGGGCTCCCTTCCTCTTTCACGCAGCTGACCGCGTGGGCACGCACACCGACCACCAAGCACCACACGGCAGACAGACCACGATCCAGGACCCCAGGGCCGATGCGGGACTTTCGGGACAGCCCGGGCTCAGCAAACACGAGTCAGTGTTTCGTGTCCCATGTGCACGTTTATTTCTTTCACAGACTGTTCGTGTTCCAGCCACATCTTCCACACTTTGGTGCAGGACAGGGAACTGTGTTTAAAGTGCTACCAAGGAATACAGTCGCCGTCCGGCAAGTTCATCACCACACTCGAGCGTCAAGCCAGAGCTTGCCACAGGCCTGGAAAGCCTTTCGTTTTCTTCTTTAAAAAAAAAAAAAAAAAAGTTGTTTTGATGTGATATTGAGGGCGGGGGGGACCTACAAGCCGAACTTGTAAATGGTACGTTACTGAGCAGTTGGAAGCTGGGTGAACTGGGTGGGTTGACATATTCCGGATGCTCCTCACAGACCAAACAGGAATGCCGAAGAGAAGGGCCCGGAGGGGACCTGAGCCTGCTTCACAGAGCGGAGCAGCACCAGCGTGCCCATGCCACATGCCGTGGTCATCGGGCCCGAGCAGGTGTGGGGCAGGGGGGCTGGGCCTGGCATCAGGGTCTACGCCAGCCCGAGACCAGTTTTCCACCCAGCGGAGATCAACATTCTGACTTCCGGCGGCCACCAGCTTGAGCTGTGAGGTGTCGAGGCCGAGAGCTGTGCGGCTGTGGCCAGGAGAAGCCCTACAGCTGCTGGCAGCGATACGAATCCTGGGCCTTTCTGCTCAGGAGGAAAACCTGCAACTCTCTTCTGCAGACGCAGCCAGCGAAACCAAAGACCGAGACAGGCACCTGACTTGTGACTGGTGGGCAGCGACCGGCCATGTAGCTCTCAGGAGGACTCAAGGGCTGGCTTTAAACTTAAACCTGAGAGTTGATTTAAATAAAATGCTCTGTCTCAACCGTCACAGCGGGTTTCCAGTGGGACAATGGGATCGGTGCTTTTGTTATTGCTACATTAATCACACACATACACACGCTTCAAGCTCCCTTGCATTGCTCTGCAAACACGGTCCTTGAACCCAGGGCAGCGCCCCAGCTCACGACCACCAGTGTGAGCGCCGGGTTCCAGACACGCGGACACACATTAGCGTTCGCGAGAAATCAGTCTGAACCACCACTCTGCAAAAATATCCAGAATGCACGAGAGAAACAAAAGCCCTCGAGCCACTAAAGCATAAGGAAAGGCAAGGGAATAAGGTGATTTACAGACTGGTACAGTTAGCATTTGGTGTATAATCTTAATTGACGTGTAACCTTCATCACATTTACTTTTGCATAAATACCGACACCATTAAAGCACAGGCCTGGCTAGACGGCCAGGGAAGAAGCATTCACAGTATCAACACGGCCCATTTTCTCGTGGTGCTATGTTCACGCGCCCTTCCGCGCTCTTCTCTGAAGCTCCCTGCTACGCCCGTGTCCTGAAAGTTCAAGGCCCCCGATGGAGAAAGTGTATGGGCGTCCTGAGGAGGGGCTTCTGGGTCTTACTCAAAGGTACGGGGCTCTCGATGTGTGCACACACACAAACACGGATCTCCTTAACGCTCTCCACCTCTCGCGTGACGGTCCTGCGTCCCATGTGGGACACAGCCCCCCGTCATTTGCCTGGGACCCAGAAGAGCCTTCAAGTCACCAGGAAGTTGAGAAAGCAAGAGCCCTTGGCAAACGCATTAAACAGTGAACAAAATGCTCACAGGGTCTATGAGGAATGGGAATGGCTAGGACTTTTTTTTTTTTGAGAGCGAGAAAGCGCCAGTGTAAAACTCTGCTACTGTCGCGTTGAATAAATTGAGTTGATCTGAACTTCAAAATCAAACACACACCTGTGCTAGGAGCTTCTGCTCTGTGCCTGAAATTGTGACACGTAATGTCCTCCGAGAATTAATTCTTCAACGTCCCCAGTGCTGCCTACCCTGGGAGGAGAGGCGGCAGTCCTTCCAGTAAGACACAACAAAGCGACCAGATGAGTTCCGAAAAGACTAGCAGCGATCGCTAACCTGCGGGGACTCACCTGGTATGACGACATGTTCACGGCGACGGAAATCAGCGTCCTCTGTAAAAACTCATAGTCACCTGCTAATTCCTGGGATACCGGAGGATTTCTAAGTGTGTATTTCAAACTAAAATTCTCAATGTGGTTTTATACTCTCGCCCTCAAGAAAAAGGAAAGAAATTTCCGTAATCTGGGTTTTCAGGAAGGTTTTTGTTTGGCAGTGGCTCTGTTACCCCTGAAAGATGTGTTTAAGGATCAAGCGCTTGCGGGAAGGAGCGCCCCCAATTTCCTATCCGTGACAGAGGTCAGGCTTCAGGATAGCCTTTTAAATATTATTGGAAGAAAGCGAATCTCATTAAACCATCAGAATGTTTCACACCGATGACCACGGCCCTAACAAGCTCGTCCCCTGGAAGTGGCACCTTTGAGCGGTTGGGCCAGCGGTCCAGACACACGGACAGGCGTATGGACGAGGAACGTGGTGTGAAGGGTACACAGGGATATGCACGTGGAAGGCCACGTTTATCTTTTTTCCCCCACAGGAATTCAAAACGAGGACACCCCAAAACGTGTCAAGCACTGTTCCCGGCAGAATTCTGGAGAGCTCCTGAAAGGGCTGTGATGCAATGTTTGGCCCATTTATTAAACTTCCACCCCTAAGACTCCTACCTGAGACATACGATAGTTTTCTCTTTTGTCCTAAAAGTACTTGGTTTCAGCCATCGGCAACGTTTGGCAAACCAGCCAGGGACGAAAGAAGAACCGTGTGTGTGTTGTCGCCGTGGCGTTGGCTGTCCCTTGCTGCTCCCAGCTTCACTCTCCCCTCCCTTGCACGATTATGAGCGCTTTTGACACTATAGAGGAAAACGTAAGAAGCACACAGGAATAGATAGCTGTCCCACTTGCAGCAGGCTCGGAGTAAACACCCAGGAGTGCTCAGCGTGCCGTGCGCAGGAGGGATGTAGTGTTGCATACGGGTTCAAGTTATATGGCTAATATCAAAGGCAACTATCTTCTACCTTTGTCCTAGTGTCTCCGTTACCACCATAATTTCTCTCTGGACCCCAAATCCTGCCTGTGTCCCCCCTCTCTGCCAGCTGCATTGTGACGCTGAGCAGCCCGTGAGGACAGGTGACCCCTCCGGTCCATTCCCAGTGACAGCACAGAGGGACACTTCCTGTTTGTGACGCGGTCCGCGCGCAGCGTGGGTAAAATCGAGTCCCGCCCACCTGCCTCATCACCGCCCGTTACAGGATGTTCCTTAGTTCATAATGCACATCTTCTCACGTGGAACTTCAGCTCTCGGCTCTGGGCACAGCACACGTGGCAGAACCTTCCGGTCTCCTTTGGCATCTGGTGGCAAATGGGCCTTTGTCAGTTGTCTCTGGGGGAAACCTCCTGGCCGGAGACTCGGGTTTTCATTCCCCTAAACCCAGCTAGACCAGGCGGCCGTCTGACAGCTGTGGGCACTCGTGCTCCGTGCTGGCGGGCGGTTAGGTGGGCCCGCGACTTCCCACGTCCTGGTGCAGCGGGCTGCCGGCCGCGGGCTCCACCGGGGCCCCATTCACGGCGCTCTTGCCTCGGTGCCTGGAGAGCAGCTTCTTGTTCAGAATCCTGGTGAGGGTCACCCCCTTCCTCCGGGCCCCCTCCGGCTGCTGCAGGAACACGAGGTCGTTGTGGGACTGGCTCATGCCGGGGTCTTTCTGTTGGTGTCGCCGGCGGAAGAACAGCTTTGCGCCTTTCCTTAAAATCCCTCCTGCAAGAGGAAAGCACAGGGGGCTGGTCAGGTGGGCTGCGAGTGAAACACCGGGACCACTAGTCCAAAATGAAGAGACGCTGAGCTGAGAAGCCGTGAGCTGCAGTCAGTGCATCCCAGGGCCCACAGCTCGCTCCCTGACCTCCTCGTCAAGGCTGACGGCAGGAGGCCGTCCCTACCTCGGGTCCCCTGGCCCCAACCCCCAGGAAAGATGGTCATGCTACTGAAACCCCAGCAGGGTCAGGGAGCCTTTCCAGTCAGCCTGGAATTCTGTCCATCTGTGAGCCGGCGCTGACGGCTTTGAAAGGAGGAAGCCCAACCATCTGGACGAGGAGCTTTGTGGCTATTTGGCAATTCATTATTTTCATGATGGAGCCAACGAAGACTTGAGTAGCCATGACAGACAGCAACACCCGTCCGTGTTTATTCAGGGGGGAGCACGTGCTGGTTCTTCTCCGTGAAGTGCGTGCTGCCAGGGGCGGAATCGGGCCCAGCCCTGTCTGCGGACCTTTGAACCATCGGCACCCCGGAGCCACATGCCCGTGACTTGAAGAGGCCGCTCACTGGGCCTGGCGCTGAGGACGACTTCCCATGTGCCGTGTCCGGGTTCGGCTGCGCTGCAAAGCGCAGGAGCCCCAAGGCACGGCCTGAAGGTCATCCGGTCAAAGTTGCCAAAAAGGCCTTTTTTTCTTTTCCTTTTCTCTTTGGAGATCATCAGCCTATCTTGCAGAATCACGAGGACGTGTCCACAGTGATCTGGCGTGGAGAGGTGGTGTGCAGGGGTTGCAAGGGCAGCGGGAAGGGGACAACAAACGTGTGTGTGGCTCCTCTCTTGCCTGCTGCGCTACGTCTGGGGGCCACGAATGTCTGTTCCTGGAGCCATTCAGATCCCTGTAAGAGGCAGCCTCTCACGAGACATCACCGGCTGGGGATGTTACAACACCAGTCACCACCACCAGCTGGACTTGACTTTGCAGTCTGGCCGCTGGTGCCCACTGGTTAATTCTCCAGCATATCAGATGCCCTGGGCACCGTGAGGGGCTCCAGCCTGACAGGTCACCTCTGGTCACGGGGGCTGAGGGAGGGTTTGTGATCTGCAGGAACCTGCTTTAGGCTCGGCTCGGGGTCCCTGAAGGGCATATAAATGTGGGCTCTCTCCTGGAACACAGACAAGGAAGGCGGGATCCATTCGGTTAACCTCGAGTGTTCTAATCCCATGCACCCCATCTCTCCAGGGGGCTAGAAGCCTGTGGGGGGCAGAGCAGCCCCTCCCCGGGGCAGCTGGAGGCCCAGCAAGACAGGTGTGGCTCTGGAGGACCCCCGTCTCCAGAGCCCATTCCAGGGGTCCCTGCACTGAAAATTGTCTGGGGTCTGCAGCCAGGGGCTGGGGTGTGAGCAGGGGTGGTGCTAGGAGTTGGATCATGTCCCTCCAGAATTCCTATGTTGGGGTCCTAACCTCCAGGAGCTCAGAATGGGACTTTAATTTACAGACAGGTCTTTACGGTCAATCACGGCAGGCGCTACGCCGGTATGACTGTGTCCTTATTCGAAGGAGAACTGTGGACGCAGGCGTGCCCATGGGAAGAGTGCCAGGGGGAGGTGGAGGCAGGGATGGGGGTCATTTTCTACAAGCCAAGGAAGGTCAAGGACGCCAGCAGACACCAGAAAGCTGGGGACAGCATGGAGCAGATCGTCTGTCATCGCCGGCAGGAGGCCCTTGGACTTCTGGCCTCTGGAGCCAGGAGACTGTCCATTTCTGAGCACGAGGCTGTGTGGAATGGGGCAGAGCAGCCCACCCCGCCGGGCAAAGCATCCTGCTGCTGGGAAGCTGGAGAGAGGCAAGAGGTGGCTGTGTTCACAATTCTCTAAAAAGGGAATCTACAGGTTTTTAAGCAATCGCTTTAACTCTTTTCAATGAAATTGCACTTGGAGCACCTGGGTGGCTCAGTCGGTTAAGCATCTGACTCTTGGTTTCAGCTCAGGTCATGACGTCAGGGTCGTGGGATCGAGCCCTGCACTGGGCTCTGCACTCAGCAGGGGGTCTGCTTGAGCTTCTCTCTCTCCTTCTGTCCCTCCCCCCCACTCACATGCATGCTCGCTTTCTCTCTAATAACAATAAAACTTGAAATGAAATTGCACTTTAAAAGACTAAAATTCAAATTCTTGCCATATTAACATGAAATATCAGGGAGTTCCAGCCTGTGAATAAAATCGGGAAAGTGGAAAGACCCGTGTGTCATATTGACTTGAAACGCTCCTGCTGGCTGCAGTGTGTCCCACGGACAGGACCTATAACGGGCTGTCTTCTGTGCTTCCAACCCCACGCAGGCTCTCCAAACAGGTCTGCTGTCTTGTTAAATCTGACTGTTCAATATCCACACGAGAACCAGATGACGTCTGTCCTGTGTCCTCTGGCACACATCATCCTAACGTCGCTTGAGTGACTCACCAACTGTGGGTGTCTCCTGACTCGACATGACTTGTCACGGCTTCTATGGGGACAATGCCACCGCCTTGGATGGAGGGGTCATGTGAAAGGAGGGACCGAGGTTTGCAAATGTATAGGCTGGAGCCCCGCTTCTCTCTCCCAAAGGCCTCGGAGGGAGATCTTATCCCTACAGTGATGTGCTCTGCCCCACTGCCGAGCGCCCCAGGGCAGAGAGCCTGTGTGCTCTTGCCTGGCTCCCCTCTGCACCTAAGGCCTGCTGTCTGAGGGGGCAGCGGATGGGCCCCACCCCCGCGAAGCGGCCAGCAGGTGTCTGGTAAAGGACGTGTGCAAGGGCGGTCACCGGGGAGGCCTCCTGGGAGTGGGATGGCTCTCGGTTCTCAAAGCATCCCAGAGCACAGCCCTGCACCCCAACCCAGACATGGACGGGCTTTCCGGAACAACATCAGTCTCGAAGGCAGGCCGGTAGTGTGTGGAAGACAGGACGCAAATCCCTCCCAGGTCCACAGCTTAAGTCCTCAAACGTGAAGAAGGACTTGTGTAAACGGAGGCCAGTCTGTTCTCCCTTCTAAATAAAAATGTTAAGGTCTGTTTAAACTGGGGCACAAATCACAATGACCTCTGGGGTAAATAGGGCCGGAAGAACAAGGCCACAGAGGGGACACTGACTCCGCCGCTCCCCGGAGGTGTGAGGGTCAAGGACAGACAGGCCGGCACACTCCCCCGTCAGCTGGGAAGGGATACGGAATGGAGCCCCCTCTGCTCGCCGGGACCATGCTGCTCGGTCTTCGGGGTCCGCTTGGCCAGCGTGCCCGATGATTCTGTCTGACGCTCATCTGTGACATGAAGGCACTCAGTAGATGCGAGGCGAACAGCGCCCTCAGCCGTCCCGGACTAGAGCACATACCTGGGATGGCGTGGGTGGCCTTCATCCCATCAGCTCAGTGCCCTGAGAGCCAGCGCCAAGGGCTCCCTCCAGGAGAAGACATTCTGTCCCCGGCCGGCCCGCCCTGCAGATTTCACTGTCAGACCCCACCATGGCCTGAGCCACTTCCTCGAAATGTAGCACCTCTTGGTCCTGTTTCTCTGCAGAACTCTGGCCAAGACAGTAACTAACAGTTTGGCATGTCACCCTTGCCTCTGGGCCCCCGGAGTCTGTCACCTTTGCTGATAGGGACGTTCACGGGGCCTGAGCAGGAGGGCCTCCGGGTCTGGGTTTGATAAACCCGAGCTCCTTCTGTCCAGACCACCTCAGCCTCTAACAGGCAGGGGCGAGACTCAGACCTCGCCTGCAGCCATAAAGATTCCTTCAGGTAAAATCTGGAGAGAAGGTATGTGAAATTTGAAACAAATAGCCAACATCTTAAATGGGGGACAGAGAGAACAAAAAACAAAACAACCTTTCCCTGATTCTAGCAAGGTTAAAAAAAAAACCCACAAAAGGGCCAAAGAAAAAAAAATAGGAAGAAATTCAAAAATAATTATTCTAAGTTAGAGCTTTAATATAGCAAATATTTGCAAATTTATTCTTGTCTCCACAGACCCTAACAGACACGAATAGGTCACTGAAGAATCCATCTCCAAATCTGAGAGAGGAAAACCGTGACCAAAGTCACTCTGCATGTTGTAGGTTGCTGCCCGAAGAACAGCTTTTGAACTCAAGCCAAACCACAGGTAGTCCGTCTAGAAAAGTGCCTGCTTGTTAGAACCAGCCCCGGCTAAGGGAGGCGGTGTGTGTGCACTTGGCAGGGCTCGAGGCTGGCTGTCCCCTGAGCTGGGGGACAGCGCCCCGCCCCGCCGAGGCCACAGTGCGACACTAACCCCACCAGGGGGCGTCTCAGGAGGAAAACAGGGAAACTGGCATCCTGGGCAGGTCACGCTGGAAAGGGGACGGGAAAGGAAGGGAAGGGGGGTCAGCTTCCTGCTATTGCAAAATACGGTTTTCTCATGGCAAGGCTGCACTCAAGGTTTTGAAAAAAAATATATAAGACAAAAATAACTTACTGTGTAGGCAATTAATTCTGGTTGGCATAGTGATCCTCTTAAGTTAAAGGGAATGAGCACGAGATGGAGGAGGTCAGAGGTCAAAAGAAAAGTATGCAGGAGCAAAACAAGAATGACAGACAGTGAGTCCCGCAGCATCACACCCGCGCACACGTCACGTTACTGGGCAGGAGACCTGGCAAGGTTTGGGGGGCTTGGGGGGGGGTTTTGTTTTGTTTTTTTACTTTTTACTATTTTACAAAGTCTCCGTCAATACTTTTGTTCTTCCTTATGGTAAAGTACACAGAACACGGACTCTACCATCTCAGCCCTCTCTAAACACAGTCACGTTCCGTTCATTCCCGTTGCTGTGCAACCACACGGACGCTTGGTGAAGCTAAAAATAAACCCGAATTTGAGGACTAGATTTCCTGTATTGGCTGCAGCGTCACGATATGTGCATTTCCAACCAGCGAGATTCTAGCAGAATTCTAAGTACACTGGCAGTCGTGGGGACCCGTGCGAACTCCCTGCCGTGACAGGACATTCGGGTGGTGCTCTGGCCAGAATATGAGCTTCGGTTTACAAAGGCGAGAACACTCCATGCAGCCACTGCCTTGATCCCCAGGTAGAAAACTGAAAATCCCCAGCACACAGAAACGATTTGGCACCTGTAACACGTTACTGTCTAATGTCTGACAACATCTCCTAGAGATGCAGTGTCCAAATCTTTCCAGAAACACTGGAATAGAAGCAAGTTTGGGAACACTGCCGAATACGTCTCTTTACAAATCTGCAGCATTGGTGAGGTGGACGATGCCCCAGACGCCGCGTCCAGCACGGTCCCCGGGCCCAGGCTCCAGGGAAGCGCCAAGCACACCTGTCAGCACCTAGGTCCCCAAGAGTGCCCTTTTGGAGGGTGCCATCCCCTGGCCAGTGATGGGAAAGGAGAAGCATGGCCATGGCACAGCCAGGATGGAAACCCACGGGGAAGAACTCTCTGGAAGGAAAAGCAGAGGAAGGGAAGGAGGACGCAACGGATGGTCTCTGGATGGACTCGGGGTCAGCGAGGCGTGGCCTCTCAGAGTGAACGCAGGAGGGGAGGTTAGAGGGCTGGGGTTCATGAGAAGGGGCAGCGGACTGTTGGCCATCAGGAGAAGGAAGGGGCACCCCACCCTGCACTTCCCCTTCTGCCCTGCGCAGGGCACGCTGCCTTCCTCGGGGCTAGGGGAGCTCCCTCGGGCAGTGCTGGCCCCCAAACCAGGCCAGGGGAGGGGGGGCTGTGTGTGCTGCCCTGTGCCCCCGCAGCCGGGCCACCTTTCCCATAACCTGGGCTGTGCCTTCCGAACGGGAGCAAGGGAGCCACCGGAGGTCTGCGCGCAGGTCACCCAGGCTCAGGCCGGCGGGTGGGCAGAGGCCTGAGGGCTGACCTCCGTCTTGTGGCCTAGAGATCATAGCCTCTTCCTTCTCCTGACTTCCAGCTGGTCCCCAGCTGTGCCCTCTCCGCTTCGGCGAGGGCGTGGCTCACGGGGACACCCACGAAGCAGCCGCCCACAGCAGGGCCCTCCAGCTCAGCAGCACAGACACGGGCCACGTGATGCCGTGTGCCCGGCCGTCCTGCCCGCTGTGGAGCGGCACCCTGGCCTCTACCGCCTGCCGCCAGCAGCACCCCCACCCCCAGCTGTGGCTGCTGAAACTGTCTCAGGACACTGCCTGTGTCCCCTGGCGGGCTGGGGTGGCACAGTCACCCGGTTTGAGAACCACTGGCCCGTGGCGGCAGAGCAGCTCACTGCGGCTCCCGACCTCGGGACCGACAGATTTCTGCACATCTGCATTTTCGGGGGGCGAGGGCTTAGCGCCAAGCACCCCACGACTCCCAGCTGGGACCAGGCGCCTGTGTTTGGTCTCCCATCCTCTCTGCACTGGGAGCCCTTATCCCCGCCTGGGCAGTGGCCACATCCTCGCACACGGAGGAGGAGCTGAGGCTCGGGAGGCATCCGGCCTGCACCTCAAGGCCCTAGACTGTATTCCCTCAGAGACGGTCCTGAGGGTACTGTCGCGCCGGAGCACTGAGGAGACCGCACACGCAGACAAAACCTCCACACTTACAGCTTAGATTTGGTGCTAGTGGAAAACAACGGATTATTCTCATGACAGGACTACTCATCACTACACTATACAAGTTAATCGGTTCCTTTTCTGGGGGGCTTATCTCCCCTCGGACCCCAGCAGTCCGAGCGGTGAGGTCTGGCCCGGTTTCAGTCGGAGGCACCGTGAGCTGAGCTGCCGTCTGCACGGCTGTGGGCAGCCCGGCCTCTGCTAGCTTCCTGTGGAGTCGCTCAGTGACCCCCTCAAACGTTCTGGAGAGTTCTACTTCTGGGGGAGGGGAGTGCAGCCAGAGGAAGGGACACCTCCAGGCATGACCACAAACTGCCCCCCTCGATGCAGAGAGATGGAAGGTTCTGAATATGCCCCCTGCCCACTGGCTGCAAGTGGGCCCAACCCTGCCACGCGGGTGTGCGTGCTGGGGTGGGGTGCGGAGGGCGGGGTGCCGAGGGTGGGTGGATTTGTGCAGAAGGGAAGGGAAGCAGGTGATCGGAACTACAGGTTAGCTTGGAAACAGGCAGGAGAGGAAAGCGGGCAGGGGGCATGGGCACACGTACCTTTATGCTTCTTGGCAGCACCCGGCTCTGAGACGCTCAGGGAGCTCTCCGACAGCTCGTCCCCATCGGGCTCCAGCGGGGCCTGGCTGCCCCACGCCGAGGCCTGTGACACCTTGTCCAAGTCCCAGGAATCTAGCTCGCCCTCCTGGGGCTCCAGAGCTGGCGGGGCCCGGGCTGAGGCCTCGTCCTCCGGTGCAGCAGGGGCGGCGGCCGCCCCCACGAGAGACAGGGTGTCCTCCTGGCGGGTGCTGTCCACGGAGGCCGAGTAGTCCAGCATTAGGGCAGCGGCATCGTCCTGAGATAGTGAGGTCTGTCCCAGGACAAAAGAAAAGAAGTCAGCATGAGGGACAATGGCAAGGACACGCGGAAGGGCCCGAAAAGCTCCGCGCAGATGTCCTGAGAGTGACTGCAGTGTGAGAAGATGCCCGCCTGCGGCTGTCCCAGGACGTGCTGCGTGTTTCACGGGGAGTGAAATGCACAATGCAGGTCTCCCGTCGCAGCCGAGGGTCAGGGGCCCTGGCTGTGAGGGGCGCCTGAGTTCCCAGGGAGGGGTGTGGAGGAAGCAGACTCCCTTCCCCAGCAGGGGGGCCCATGGAAGGGAGAGACTTCCTTCTCAGTGGCAGATGGCGCACCCGGGGGCACAGGAAGTGGGCTATAGAGTCAGTGTGTCCTTTAACACTGCTTGCTGCAGGAGTTTGTTTCCTGCAAGCAGAAATTACTCGGCATACACACTGTGGCCTGAGAATTCTGCGTGTGACCTTTCTGTGTGTAAGACAGGTGCAGGTGCTGCCCTGACCCCTGGGGCCAGTGGGCTGGAGGGTGGGAAAGTGACTGCAAGGGGCCAGGGGCTCCCTGGGGCCGCCCCACTGTTCGCAGGGGAGCCTGCACTTGGCTGGCTGACTCAGGCTGGGGCCATCTGAGCCTCCGTGAAACATAGTAACCGCATGGGTTGGATACATTAAATGTAAAGTCCACGGTTCCTAGTGATTCCAAGATACAGCCTTCTAGAAAGCAGACAGGACGTGGTCGCAAACTCCTTATGCTTCGCCCCCTGCTGGCCGCCGCCGGAAGTGCACTCAGGAAGGCCAGGAGGCGCCACCTGGACTTGGGTGCCCGGGAGCTGTCCCAGTTGGTGCTTGGGCACTGGGCACCGAGGCCCCGAGAATCCTGGCAACACCGGTGACTCAGCTCTGGCACCTCCTCTGACCCACTTCAGCATGAGCTGTAGACTGCCACTCATTCCCTCCAGGTACCAGCCCACCCTCTGTGTTCACCTAGTCTTCTTGCTCCTTACCCCCCCCCCCCCAGCGACCCGATCGCCAGACAGCCCCTCCCTTTCTGGCATTCTCCTTGTTCATTCTGAGATGTTAAACACACATGCAGGACCCTTGCGCGGCCCCCGGCCCTGAAGGGCTGCTCTCTGTTCTCCTGGCCTGCGTGGCACCCACCCCGGGCTCTGCACCAACGTCGCAGAGTGAGAGAAGGGAATGAGCAGCGGCTGGGGATGTTTTAAACAATCTGTGTGTCTCTGACGGCAAAAGGCTCAAACACTCATTGCAAACAACTTAAATGGTTTGGAAACGTGTCGACCTGCGAGAGGGCAAGAGGGTAGCGGCTCGGTCCCCAAACGGGGGCCTCCGTCATGCCAGTCTTTCTCTTTCAGTAGCTTTTCTTCCCACGATTGACCAACCCCTCGACAACCAGAGCACCCGGGCCAGAGGCCTGCAGGCTCCTCACCAGCGGGGTGAGCTGCACAGACGGTGCTGTGCGTGGCCCGCAGCGTGCTGGGTGAGGGACGGGACCTGCCCTTTGCAGGGAGCGGTCTGGACGTCCCCAGGAGCTCGGGCTACCTTCCGCCAGGAGGAAGCCAGGCCACTGACAGATAAGCCCTGGGGCGCGGGACGCACCTTGGAGATCCCTGATATGATGATGGTGCTCTTCTTCCGGGGGGACTTGACCTTCAGCTTTGAGGACTCGCTGAGCTGGCGGATGGCGACTTCTGCCACAGGATCCGAGCCATTCAGCACCAGCAGCTCTGCGGGAGGGAAGGCAGCAGTGGGCACGCTGTGCACACCACGCACCGTCCTGGGGACCCCCAGGGCGGGTGGAAATGATCCCCAGGCAGGGGCCGGCAAATCTCTCCTGGAAAGGGCCAGAGAGTAGGCTAAGCTTTGCGGGCTGGCCGGCCTGTGCCATGAGCGCTCACGGTGGCCTCGGTCCCCTCAGGCAGCCTCAGCCCGTATGAAAGGGATCAGACGAGGCAGGGCTCCAGTGAAATTTATGAATGGAAACAGGGCCAGGTTTGGCTCATAGACGCCCTTCCCTCCCAGTCTACAGCTGCTTCTGGACGGTTCCGTGCACTCACTGCTGTGTACTTACTCAGATTTCTGCACTTTCCCATATGCCAGTCATACCTCCACGGAGTTGAAGGAAAACAATGAAAGCAGGTAGACCAGCAAACAAAGAACCTCTGAGCTCTTAGAAGATTCTGGACTTTGGAAGGCAATGCCTGTTCCCTCGCCACACTGGTTCAACGCAGTGGGTTCCTATGAGCCAGTTCGTAAAGGCAGCTGCTTCCCGTGGTCAGTACCCCACAACTGGCCCACATCTGTGGGATGCCTAACACCTAGCAGTGCTTGCAAAGGGCTCGGAGCACATTGTTCATGTCGCCGGCCCCACACCCTATGAGGCAGGTGCCTTTTTTATGCTCCTCTGAGACCTGGCGGAATGTCAGGCAGCCAGGGGAGCGGCATGGCCGAGGTCTCTGGCGCCTGTCCCTTCACGGAGGGAGCTCCTGCCCAGCCCGAGTCAAACAACAAGCTATCAGAGGGGCAGGCGTTAAGAGGAACATCTCCCATCTCGGGTTCGGCCGTGGCCCGAGGACGACAGATGCTGCATTTCCCGAGGGAGAGGCAAAGGGCCGGTGCGGCCACACACTGCCTGACCACCACCCACGCTGAGAAGGGAGAGGCTCAGGAGGAGGGGGCCAGCGAGGACTCCCCAGGAGAGCGCGCCACGCCCAGTAGTTCTGAGCTATCCTTCAAAGCCCTGTCCAGGTGCCGGGGTGCCTGAGAAAGCTACGATGGCCCCGGGCGGTGCAGGGAGCTGACCTGGGGCCTGGCCCCGCTGCCCATAGAGCAGGAGAGAAACCCACAGTGGGAACGTCAGCTGGGCCCTTTAAAAAGGGATCCTGTGCCAGGGAAGGAGTGCCTGCAGTACGAGGCAGTGGGGCGCTCTGGGGGGCCGGAAGGGGGGCATCGGGAGCGGCCAGCCAGAGGAGGGGCACGGCCTGCGTCTAGGAAGCTGCAGCTGGGGGAGCCCGCGGTTTCCGGAGAACCGTGACCACTCCCGCAGAGAGAGGCAGCGTCAGCTGCACCAGGCTGAGGGGATCCAAAGCCGTCCTAAGACAGCACCCATCAGATGAGAGCTTCCCGCCCCCGTCCTCTCCTTGTCCCTTCCTTGACCTTGGCAAGACCAGAAACAGGACTGAGAGGCTAGGGAGAGGCGAGCCAGAGAAAAGCAGCCCACCTGCCCTTTCTCTGACAGCAGGTCACACCCGAGCAAAGGGAGAAAACGTAACCCCCAAGTTTAGATTGTGCTTTGACTTAGGGAGGCAGGAACTCATCTCTCCGAAAACATTCATTACCTGAACGTGACCCTAAAAATGGGGAATTTGCAAGCAGAGTTCTGGGGGAGACCACTCCTAACAAGCAGCTTTTCTGGGACAGCCAGAGACAAAGCCACCTCTACGATGACACCCGCGCCCCGCTTGCGTGATGATGTCCATAGCCCTGGTACATTGGGCGAGAGGAAAGTCATGCTCACAAATTACATAACATGAGGCAAAAACTGGGTTTTTATGTTTATTTTGTGAAAGCATCTGCTAGAATCTGAACACCACCCCTGGTCTCTGCCTGGCTTCCATTCCCGCCCCACCCCTGCTCGTCCTCATTCTGCTCTTATTACTCACAAAAGCGCCTCCCAAACTCCGAAAAGCAAATGCTGGCCTGTGGGCAGATGAGAAAGACAGGAGAGCCTGGAGGGAGGCAAGAGGGAAGACACGGTAAGCACGCGCCCCGTTACCTGTGTCCGAAGAAGAGAAGGTCTTACTGACGGGAGCGCCGTGGCAGGAGATGGCCTGGACAGAGATGTCCTTCTCGATCACTTTCACCTTGACCGGCGTCTTCAGGGGAGACTCTGCCAGGAGGAAATCCGGATCACAACGGCCCCCAAAGCCATCTGAACCTACAGCTTCCGGAAGGAGAAATCACACCTCTCACGCAACCCCATTCATTCAGATTTTTTTTAACAATCTCTCATTCGGGGGGGTGGGTTGCGGAGTTCAGGTGCCCAAAGGGATGCTGGGAACCTGGGTTTAAATAAAATTTCAGAAACATTTTAATTAAGCCAGAATTTCACTTTCTGTTTTGTATTCAAGAACGGTGGTGCTGGGCAGCCTCTTCTGGGAAGATAACATATCTATCTGGAAGCAGAAACACAGTAGAAATAAAAATAAAATAATAAGTCCTACACTGAAACCGAAGTTGTCTCTGGGACAGAGGCTGGGGGGACAGGGACAGAATTCAGCTAGACCTAAAATGACTGCACACCTGGACTTCTAAAAAACGGATTCTCAACCTGAGAACGTGTGCTGATCCCTCACATCTAATGTTTCAAGACCACGGGTTGTCCCCCGTAAGCGTGATCGGGGGGTCCATCGAGCTAGGTATCCCCTCCGGTATCTCGGTTTTTGCTTCAGCGTGCACTACAGGGTTGGGCCTTGCTTCGGCATGTCATGTATTTGAGAAAATAGAAAGGTAATTGGCTAAAAAGCAAAAAGCTAGGCCTTGCCACGTACCCTGCTTTCTGGGCCACGGACTGTCTGAACCACACTCACTAGGACAGCCTGCGGGTCCCGCCGTCTACAGAGACAAGGTGCTCACGGGCTGCGGGACTAGAGTCCATGGGGGCTGCACTCACCACAGCTCAGTGGGGACGCCCTCCCCGTGTCAAAGCGAGGCTTGGTTTTCACGGCAGTGACAGTAGTGACCACGGTCCCACACGGCATCACCGTGCGGTCTTTTTCTACCTTTGCAGCAGGAGCGGGTGGAGGGGTCTGCCAGGATTTCGCTTCACCGGGTTCTAGGTAAGAAAACTGCAGAGAAAGCGGGTTACATGTTTCGTGCAGCGCCACACCGACCCCTGGGCACGCACGCACGCTGCCTTCCTCTCATAACCTCGGACTTCATCCCTCAACATCGCTTAGTACTCCAGCCATCCTGTCATTAGTCTGGGTCTCCCCAGAACTGACAGAGGGTGCGAGGACCCCTGCTCAGACCCAGCCACTCAGCACCTGACCATGGGCACAAAGGCTGGAGAAGCAAACGAAATCGAATGGACCTTTCTGGGGTCAGGCCCATGTGACACAGCATTGTGGAAAGTTGCCCATGCGGCAGACCACTCAACACGATCGTGAGCAGGAAGTGTCCCATTCAGGTCTAGAAATGCATAGGACGAAATAGGAGCTCCTCTTAGGTGAGCGTCGTGTGTCCTGCTGAAGCAAGCGTAGATTGACCGACAGGTAAAGATGCTCGTAATCTCGAGTGGGTCAAGCTGGGGCTTGGCCACAGTGGAGAATGATATCGTACCTCCGCGGTGACTGAACCCAACACTGAGCTGCCGAAGGAGGAGCCGCTGGTCAACGTAAAGCTCTGGGGCCCAGAAGGCTGCTTCTTGAACAAATCCAAAGGAATGGTGGTCATCGCCAACAGTGCTAAAAAGACAGGAGGCGAGTAAAGATATGTTTCCACAGGGTTCCTTGGGAGCAGGGGTCAGCGGGAGCCACCACCACAACCAGAACAAACTCCTGATGCATGTCCCGTCTGCTCCAACGTCCTCCAGGTTCAGGACATTTCAGAACATTCTAGAACACCAGAGACAAAGGGAGGTGGTGGACACGCTCCAGATCAAAGGAGGCGAAAGAGACAGGAGACTCAAGGCAGTAACTGATCGTGTGTGGGAGCGGAAGGTAACTGCTCTGCAGGACACGGGCCAACAGATGAAGCGCAGCGTAGGCAGGTTAGAGAAATCGGGGCAGATTCAGGAAGCGGACAGCTGGACTATGGACATAGCGAATATCCTTATTCTTAGGACATATGCACCTAAGAAAGGAGGGGTACAGGGCCTGATACCCTGAACATTCACGCATTTACCCTCCAGCATGCGCGTGCGCACAGTTATGCGTGTGTGCGTGTGCAGAGGCAGAGCGAGCAAAATCAAAAGCAACCACCAATTGTGAGCACAGATAATAAAGCAAATGGGGCAAAATGTCAAAATATGGGAGTCTCGGTAAAGGTTATACAGTTGTTCTTTGTTCTGTTTTTGTCTTTTGTTTCTAATGTGAAATTTCATAGATCCCATCAGGTTGTACAGCAGTGAATCTAGGGAGCCAGCAGGAGTGGTGCCTCAGGAATGGATGGGGAGTCAGCTTCTCTCCAGGCAAACATCAGCCCACCCTGGGTTCGAACCACACGCCCTCTCCTGGAATGTGTCCATTCTCATCTCAGAAGCACCTCACTGATCTTACCCCAAGACCACAGACTCAAGGAAGTTAGCTCAGAATTCTTGGTAACGGGGGCACCTGGACGGCTTCCTCGGTGAAGTGAGCAACTCTTGATTTCGGCTCAGGTCATGATCTCAGGGCCCTGGGATCAGGCTCCGTCCTTCACAGGGAGTCTGCTTGAGGATTCTCTCTCCCTCTCCCTCTGCCCCTTCCTCTCACTCTCTCTCTAAAATAAATAAATCTTTAAAACTTATCAATCTTTTTAAAAAAATTCTTACTAATAAACAGAAGCTTGAATTGCTTTTCCCTGTGTCTTCGTAACTTTGGGAGACAACCAAACGGCTTGGTCTCTTAGCAGGATAAGCCACGTAAGGGTCCCCCCTCTCCCAGTTGTGGTATGTCTATAGGCATTTAAAAAAATCTAATATGTACAGAAACTCCCAACTTGCACACAGGCGTACATATAGGTCTGTGTTCGCGTTTGTGATTTTACCTTTAACTGTGGCTTTCTTGTCTCTAAAGCATGTGTCCAGGGTAAGCTGCTGTGTCTTGTTTTACAAGGAGAAGCCAGTGGAATCCATAGAGACAGAAAGCAGAAGGGGGGGTGCGCCGGGGGCTGGGGAAGGGGGGAATGGGGAAGTCAGGGTTTCATGAGACAGGGTCTCAGCCTGGCAAGGGGGAAAAGTCCGGAACGTGAACAGTGTTGATGGTCGCACGCCAGTGTGAATGAACTCAACGCCAGTAAACTTTACACTCAGAAATGGTTAAGCTGGGAACTTGTATGTTACATGCATTTTACCACAATTAGGAACACAACAGAACAGGTCTATTAAGGCTAAGAAGGTTGAGAAGGGCTTCTCTAAGCCAAGAATTGCTGAATACAAGAGTTCAGGTATCTGTTAAAAAAAAAAAAAAGGCATCGGGCGCCTGGGTGGCTCAGTCGTTAAGCGTCTGCCTTAGGCTCAGGGCGTGATCCCGGCATTCTGGTATCGAGCCCCGCATCAGGCTCCCTGCTCCGCTAGGAGCCTGCTTCTTCCTCTCCCGCTCCCCCTGCTTGTGTTCCCTCTCTCGCTAGCTGTCTCTGTCAAATAAATAAAAATCTTAAAAAAAAAAAAAGGCAAAAAGCAATTGAGTATATCCTTTTCCAAAATGTATGACCTTGCTAGTAACTGAATGCACTTTCAAGCAAGCGTGGCCTCAGGAAGACCAGAGTGGTTTCAGGGCAGGCCTGCCCCGCCCAGCTCTTCCAGGCGGCGGTCAGGGCGGCCAGGTGACCCCTCCCAGACAGCAGGGCCTCCCTCTATCTGCTCGACACCCACCTTCCGAGGGTTGCTCATCCCCTGAGATCTGCAGGTACAATTCCTTCGACTTGGCGTTCAACTCGCTGCAGAAAGAAAAAAAGGGCTGTGGACCCTGACAAATGCTGTCTTATTTCTTGAAACAGCATTTTTTTTCTGATTATAAAGAAACACAAATTTCCATCAATAAAAGATGGTCTGCCACCTCACCACCCCCTACAATTCCCGTTATTATTTGGTTCCTGGTCTCCTAGAAGTCGCTGCTACCTTCTGGCTGATGACGGAAATGTTCTCTCTGGCGCTATCCGACACGGTGGCCGCGAGCCACAGGTGGCCCCTGAGAGCTCAAAATGAGCCCGTGCACACTGAGGGCCTGAACTTAATTTTGTTTCATTTTAATTAATTCAAACTTAAAGAGCCACATGTGGCTAGTAGTTACTCTGTTGAAAAGTGTAGCTATATAATTATCTAAAAACAGAGAGCATATTTTTGTAACTTGTGTCTGTAACCTGGTTTTTTTCACTTAAGGTATCAGATCTCTTTCCAGGTCAGAGAGTACAGAGCAGTGCCCCTTTTCATAGGCATCCAGGGTCCTCCGATCTGGCCTTAGGAGATTTTCTTTAGTCCAATCCTTAGCAACCAACCCTTAATAATGGCTTTTTTGTTTCTATCATTTCATAATTACAAACAAGCTGAGATAAACACGCTTATACCCATCTTTGTACACACTGTGTGATTATTTCCTTAGGAAGACTGTAAATGCCAGTCAAAATGTACGTGCATTTAAGAGATTCGGGGGGGGGATACATATTGAGGACTTCCAGAATGGTTATTCCAATTTATACTTCCACCAGCCATTCTCACTCGCCTATTCTTTACCAACCTGTAAGGTGAAAAAATTCTCTCTTTTGTTTACATTTATATTTCTTCATGCTGAGATTGAACAACTTTTCAGAAGTTTCTGGCTATAGTTCTTGCTTTTCTGTTTTCTAGCTCAGATATTGTTCCCGGTTTTCCAGGAGAAGACTCATATTTTCATTACTGATTTATAAAACCTCTTTATAGTATTTACACCTGGGACACCTGCTGCCAGTCCTGTTTCAGTTGTTCATTGTTTAAGCATCAGAAAGCAATTGATTTCTACAGTTTTAGAGCTAGCCACTTTACTGAAACATTATTTATATGTTTCCTATGACTATTTCTGATGGTTTTAACTGATTTTCTTGCAATCATATCACCTCCAAGTGATTCGTTTTGCCTCTTCCTCTCGGTACCTACACACTGCTTCCTTCCTCTTCTAACTGCACTACCCATACTTCTAGAACAAAACAGTGGGCATCTTTCTCTTGGCTTTAACAGGACTACTTCTGGTCTTTGTCATTTGCAGTGATTTCTTTTAAGCTTATTAAAGAAGTGGCCATAAACCACATTCTAATTAAGATTTTAAATTAGGAATGCCCAGGAAATGTCACTGGTCAGCTCGGCATCTACGGAGATAAGTTTGTTCTCTCCTTTGTTCTGACATCACAACGGGTTCAGTTAACAGATCTCACGGAGCCATCCGTACGTTCCCGGACCGAAGCCGGCTTCTTAAGGTGCTACGAGATGCTGCCCCAGAAGACGTGACTTAGAATTCCTACACCATTTCTGATCAGTGGACCGCACTTTCCCCTTTGTTCCCTGTTAGGTTCTGGTATCAACCCGAAGAAAGAAATTCTGCTCCATTCTGCTCCACACAGTGGGTATTTCTAAAGTAAAGGGAGCCCAACCAGAGTGCTCTCCGGTCACGGCAGGACACGGGCCAGGAGGAAACCCATACCCAGAGCTGCCTTCAGAAAGAAACCCAGATTCAACCCAAAGCTACCTCGGATATTTAATACACCTTTTCAAAGACAAATTTGTGAACGTTTCTGTTTTGGGTGTGAACGGTGCTACACACTGATTTTGGGATCTGGCAGCCGTGAGCAGGTGGGCTCTGCGGGCACAGCCCGCGTTCACTGGGCTGTACGCACAAGGTGAATTCTTCTTCCCAGCTGAGGTCGGTGGTGGTTGTCGCGAGGGCGCTGAACTTCTGAACGGGATCGTTCAGCCGAACTACACACTGTGGGTTAACGCTGCCTGGAATCAAACAAAGGGGCATTTCTATTTTTTAAATTGCATTTAAAATAAAATAAAATTTAAAAAAATACATAGTTTGCATATAACAGGCTGAATTAAATGCCTGACTCGTTCTTGGCTCACCCACTTCTGAGGGACTCTTCTTTACTCCATTTGCCATTAACAGACTCTCAAAGCACTTCACTTGGGGTTTAAGGTTTTCTATCCCCAACCTGATATCTCTTGGCCTGGATTGTGGACCCCAGGGGCCCCTGCTCCCCTCCCTGGATGGGGGACACTCCCCAGGGATGACATTAAGACCTCAGATGTGGCCCCCACTTTTGGACAAGATGTCTTGCTTGCAAAAAGAAAGGCCTCTGGGATGACCCCTAAATTTGGGGATACCCCACAGAGAACCCATATCCCTGACTTAGGAGGGATATGTTTTTACATGTGACTCAGCTCAGTCAGAGACCTGTTTGGGGATCTCTGATCCAGGTAATGGGACATTTCACTAATAAACAGTTATTTCTGCTTCAACGCGATGCTTGTCCCATGGCACGGAGCTGTGAATATACTGTGTAACCAGTAACCGCCGGACCAGACCCCACACCGTGTTAGGTGTTCCACACACGTCATCCTACTGGTCTTCACCATCACCCTCGACAGGAGACACAGACCCAGGTGCGGACCTGCCAGCAGAGGCGAGGAACAGGGACCCCCGAGGCAATCCCCCACAGCTAGCTCTGCACAGAGTCTCGGTTGTCAAATGTGGACAGTCTGTGCTTTGGGGACCAGAAGAAACTCCCCGCAGATAAGTAACCCTTAGCGTTCTCAGACACTAAAGAATTCATTCCTGTTCTCAGCAAAACTGAATTGCGGTGGAAAGATGGATCCCGTTCCAGGCCGCTGTGCATTTGGGGTCTTGGCAGCCAATCGGGACCACCTAAAAAGAAGGGTCTGCTCTGCAACACTTGTCCTCGCTCAGATAACAGCCTCTCCTAGCACCGAAGGGTCCCCAGTGGGCCCAAAGCCCTTCTGACACCCCATAAACCGCCCATATGGCACCCTGGCTTCTGGGAAAGGAGAAGGTGCGCGTCTCGCATCAGTCAGGAATGCTGAACACGTACGTTCAAAAGTTTAAAAAAAGGGGGGGTGCCTTCCAGACGAAAGAAAAGGGCAAGGTCACGACTGCATTCCCTTCCTCCCTCGGCCCTCCTGCATGCACAGCCAGGACTGGTGTTGAACCGTCGCACATTACTGTTCTGGTTTTCAGCGGCTCTTTGCTCAAAGGCAGGGCTCCCACTGCAGACCCAACTGGATGGAGGGTGCCGCAGGGAACCCAGAGGCCACTGAGAACCCGCAGGTCAGCCCTTGCTCTGCTGTGCGGCGGGACGGTCACTCCTACAGCCGGCAGGGCCCCCCGCACCCCAGAGCTTCCTCCAGCCCGGCCACCTGCCTGCAGCCCCAGGATCATTTAGCAGCGAGGCTCGGATGTTCTTCACCGATAATCTGAGCTCGTGAGCCCTTGGAGGTTTGGGAGGGCAGGATTCCTGAGGAGTAGATGAAGTGCGTTGTAGATTCTGCAAACGGAAAACCAAGAGCAGTGACCTGGGGAGAAGAGGAGGCAGCCGCCCGACACCTGCCACGGGGCGGGGTCTTCAGGAAAATCCGCACTGGGCAGGAGGCGGGGGGGCGGGGGAGGCTAACCCTGCGGTCTCGGCTCCATAACAGTTTTCCATTCTTACGGGAAGCGAGGGTCCCCACCAACCATAACCTCTTCGCCTGCGTGGGAGCCTTTTATATCCAGATAAACCAAGTGAAGCAGCAGTGCGCTCAGCCAGAGAGGGCTCCCGGAACCCGGCTGTGAGTAGAGCCTGGAAGCAATGCTCGCCTTGCGGACCCAGGCCCGATGCAGGAGAGAAAGTGGGACACCCTCGCCGGGCTGCGGGCACCCACTGCCCACCGGCACCAAGCGGGCCACCGGCCTGACACACACGGCGAGGGCCATCAGGCAGACCTGCCATCCGGGTGGGGAGTGTAAGTGGCACCTGGGTGACGCACCAGAGCGGTGACAGAGTCAGGTGCTGCCGGGACCGGCGTCCATCCTCCTCACGTCCTCCAACGGGCGACGAGGCCTTCCCGACATAGAAAAGGCTCCTCCAGCCCGGGGGACTCACCTTAAACCATTTCCCAAACGGGCTTCCTCCCTCCCGCACGGCTACAAGTGTTGTGCTTTTGATTTTGTTTCAAGATTTTATTTATTTGTGAGAGAGAGCGCATGCTGAGAAAGCACAGGCCGGGGGGGCAGAGGGAGAGGGAGAGGCGGGCTCCTGGCTGAGCAGGGAGCGGGACCTGGAGCTCGATCCCAGGACCCCGGGATCATGACCGGAGCTGAAGGCAGATGCTTCACCGACTGAGCCCCCCAGGCGTCCCCACGAGTGCTCTTTAAAAGGGGCCTGTTGGTTAAGGTCCAACTCTGGGTTTTGGCTCAGGTCATGATCTCGTGTTTGTGGGATCGAGCCCCACATCTGGCTCTGCACTCAGCAGGGACTCCGCTTCAGATTCTCTCTCCCCCTCCCCCTCCTGCTCACTCTCTCTCTCAAATAAATAAATAAAATCTTTAAAAAAAAAATAAAAAGGAGGGGGTCCCTTAAGTACAAGGTCTAGGAATCGTGGAAAGGCTTCTCAGAGACACCACAGGTCTCTATGCAAACAGAGCCTTCCAGGAAGGGATCCTGGGTACTGATCCGACCTCAGATGTTTTCTTAGGGGAAAGCTTACCAACATCTCGAGGTCACCATTTAGAAAACACTACTATGAACGAGGACCTTGCCAACTGTGAGCTGCAAGAAGTACTTGCAAAAGTCCTTAGGATCCAAGTCCGTCAGCACTGTGACCCGAGCAATCACATTGTCTATGTGTGATGGTTAATCGTATGTGTCGGTAGGACAGTACACGGGGTCGTACAGGTATTGGTTTCAGCGTTGTTCTGGGTGTTTCTGTGAGGCTATTTTTGCATGAGATTAACATTTAAATCAAAACCCAGTGAAAGAGATTGCCCTCCCTAATGTGGGTGGGCCTCATTCAATCAGTTGAAGGTCTGCTAGAACAGAGGCTGATCTCCCCTGAAAAAGAGGGGCTTCCTCAAGCCTGACTGCCTTCACGCTGGGATATCAGTGTTTTCCTGCCTTGAGACTTGAATGGAGACACCAGCTCTCCATGGCTCTCAAGCCTGCTGGCCTTCAGGCCGGAACCCCACCACCCGCTCTCCTGGGCCTCCAGCTTGCTGACTCACCCTGCAGATCCCAGGATTTGTCAGCCTCTGTAATCACATGAGCCAATTCCTTATAATAGATTTTTGTGTATATGAACAAATATACATTTTTATATATAAATATATAATTGGCTCATGCAACTCTGGAAGCTATTATATAATTGGATATTTTACATATATATAAAAAGCCCCCTTGCTTCAGGGGCACGTTCTCATTGCTAATTGGGTTTCCCAGATACCTCAGTCCTGGAAGGATGAGATCCCAGGCCACAGGCCCTCAGTGGACAGTGAAAATCAAGTTTTGGCTCCAGAAAGGCAGAGGGTCAGGGCTAATTAGGGCAGGGCCATGCGGACCACCCCAGACACCTATTCCTCCCATCCCAAGGGGCTCTGGAACCCTGTGCCCTGGACTCGCAGCACGTCCCTGACACCACCACGATCGCCCAGCAAGCAGTCAGGCATTCTCGCTCACCATGGGGCAGGGAGACATTCGAAACACAAGCGGATTCTCCAGGAGGGGGACCGGGATCCCCGATGGGTCATGAAGCGTCACGCTCCGTGGCTTACCTGAACTTCCCTCACATCCACAGGCTTGGTGCTCAGAACTACCGACGGGGAGGCAGCCCTGACCAGGCACTTCAAGATGTCCTTGAGAGTTTCAGACACGGCATTGGTCTCCGCCACCCGGTCCTGCCAAAAGACGGGGAAGTCACCAAACCACTTCCGAACTGTGCACCGTGCGGCTGGAGGGCAGGCGACCGCCGTCCTCACTGCATCCCTGGGACCAAGCACACGGGGGGCTGCCCGGGCTCTGGGACATAAGATCCGGACAGGTGACCTACTCGTTCTCATCTGGCAGACAGGGTCCGCCTTACTGATCTCAGAAGAAATTCCTGCTCCCTATATTTAAAATGGAAACAATCAAGGCTCGTACAATATACGAAGATGTTGCTTTTTCTGTGCAGACCCTTTCAGACAGATGTGGTTTTTTTCTTTCTTGCACGGCATGGGGTAATTAGAAAGCGTCAAGTAGATGAAAGGGCCCAGTAAGAAAGGTGAGCTTGTAGAGAAACAAAGCTGGCTGATTTCTATTACCAGGTGTCAACTCCATATAGTTATAATAATTAATCCCCAACTGAAATGCGTTCCTGTGTTCTAGAATGTTCACAGCACCACTATTCATAAAGCCCCAAACTGGAAACCACCTAAGTATCCACCCACAGCTAAACAGATACATCAGCTGTGGTGGGTCACGCGGAGGAACGGTCCACATTCTGGTGTAGACGCCCTCCCTGCGGGGCTCCAGCCGCCCCCTCCCTGCTCAGGGGACAGGACCTCTGCACGCAGGGACTCCCACCAGGACCACAGACCCATGAAAGACCTCCCGCCTTGCAGGGCTGGAGTGATTTCGGAGATTGGCCCGCGGAGGGCTGGCTGGCCAGGCCCCGTTACGCAGACTTGATCCCACTCTGCCCAACTCTGAGCATCTACTCTCTGCTAGAAACTCTAATTTATCCAAACGGCTAATGCTTCCATCACTATCATTCTCAGGATATGTCAGGCTCAAGTCTACGCACTTATATGTATTACCTGATTTAATCTTCACAACCACCTTGAATATCATTATCCCCATTTTACTGATGAGGAAACTAGCGCACAGAGACGTTAATGAACACATGTAGGGTCACACAGCTCACGAGTGGCAGAGCCGAGAGTCAAATCCAGGCGTTAAGGCTCCAGGGTCTGCACTTAGAACCACCACGCTGTCGTCTTTCTCTTTAATAGGTCCTTGATATCCCTATCTTTCCTTTTTTAATGGAGGTGAAATTCACATCACATAAAATTAACCATTTTAAAGAAGGCACTTCAGTAGCACTCAGAACATTCAGTGCGTACAGCTAACCTCGCGAGGTTCTCGCTCACCCGATCTCCCACCACCCGCAGTCACCCCTGCCCTCCCCACCTGTCCCCACCAACAGCCCCTGCCTGCCCTGATCCGCCTGCCACCTGCATGACCTGCCTGCCGGGGAGATCTCCCAGCAAGGGGCTCCCACAACACGTGCTTTTGTCGGGCTTCTCTCACACGGCATGACCTTCCCAGGGTTCCTTCGTGCTGCAGAAAGTGTCAGAGCCTCCCTGGTTTTTTTATGGCTGAAAAAATCCTCCATCGTGCGGATGGATCTCATTTTGTTTACATACTCAAGTCTTTTTTTAACCCCCACGATTTCCTGTCCCTTTACAGAGGAGGAAACACAAGGGTAAAGATGAATGTTGGGGTGCTCAGATGTCCGAGTTCCTCCCCAGATGGGCAGCCGGCTCAGGCCACCCCCAACCCCGTGCCGTCACGTCCACCGGGGGGGCTCGGAGGCTCGGGTCCTGCACACACAGGACCAGCTCCCAGGGGGCTGGCTTCACTCTACACTTGGAAAGTCTCGCTTCTCATTCACGCGAGGAGCACGTGATGGTCGGAGAAGCCCACGGGACACTGGGGGGCAAGGTGCGAACAGCAGACAGAGCATGGCGCTGCTTGGGTAAGAACGGGCGAACAAGCTCGTTTTTGCAGAAAGAAACCCGGGACAGAGAAACACGAACTAATTAATGAACAAAGTTACAGGGTGCAGGGGTGGATGGGGTGGGAGGGACAGGGTAGAGACTGGACATCTAAGTAGAAGGTTACACACAATTTTGACTTTTGAACCATGTAAATATTTTATATTTTCAAAAAGTACATGTAAATTTACAAGGTTGGGGGACAAAAGCTAAAAGTGAGTCCTAGCAGGAGCCAGGGCACTCACCTACCAAGCTGATCACCCGCCACACAGAGAAAGGGTTAACTCAAGGACTCAGGAACACAGGGGTCAGCCCCCTCGGGGGGAGGGGGGGTGGATGCAAAGGCAGGTGCGCGTCAGCCGTGGGCTGGGACAGCAGCCCGATGACCACGCCGTGTGGGCCAGGAGATGCGAACATGGGAAGGAAGGGGAAACAGGACGGGAACCGGGCCTCCCGGGAAACAGTCGGAGGCCCTGGGGTGACCGAACGGCCAGGAAAAGTGACAGTTCTCATGTGTGCCGGTTAGAAGAGTTACAATTCAAGCGTATTTGTCTTAAAAACAACAAAAAACTGGGGCGCCTGGGTGGCACAGCGGTTAAGCGTCTGCCTTTGGCTCAGGGCGTGATCCTGGCGATCCGGGATCGAGCCCCACATCGGGCTCCTCCGCTATGAGCCTGCTTCTTCCTCTCCCACTCCCCCTGCTTGTGTTCCCTCTCTCGCTGGCTGTCTCTCTCTCTGTCAAATAAATAAATAAAATCTTTAAAACAACAACAACAACAACAACAACAAAAAACTGCACGCATTTATACCAAGGCATGAAAGGTAAGAACATGTGTGGATGAAAGCTCACAGTCGCACGTTTCGCCATTGGGGATCTCTTCGCGGTTGAACAAAAGTTGGAAACAGAGCAAGACTGCGAACGACCGTCATAAACACCCCTGCAAAGGAATCACGGATCACCCGAGCCTCTGGCACATGTGATTTTGAGTGATCTCTCCAGCCACTGGAAGTGACCACAGGGTGACATTGTACTCCCACTCCCTGCTTCCAAATTCATTTCTTCCAACACCAAAGACCGTGGGAAGCAGAGGGATCACGTCCTGATTTTAGATGCACCTTCGCAAAAACGGGGCAGGGTGGGGAGACACCAGCCCCTGGGAGCCAGCCCGTGGCCACAACCTGAGCTGGAAGGGGACTGCCTCAGGGAAGGAGAGAGGGATAAATAATCGGGCACGACAGCCCATCCAGGAACCCCGCGGCAACATGACGTCAGTGGTTCTCAGCGTCGGTGGCACAAGAGTGCTAGAAACAATTCCTGCAAGAGGGGCAGTGGCGGGCAGGCCCAGGCTTTCCTAAAGCTCCCCGGTGGGTGGAGGGCCCAGCGTTAGATCCCTCCTGCCCCGTCAGGGCGGCCCCCTGCTCTTGGAGAGGGGAGAAGCCTACTCACATCGGAGCGGTGCTGGGCTGAGCCTCTATTCCCCAGATCAGGGGGTCACGACGCACCTACGTTCTCACACTGGGGGGGGGAGGTTGTAAGCACACATGGACTGACCTCCACCACTGCCTTGGGCTGCACAGTAACGGCCGTTTCCGGAGCACTGATGAAGGACCAGTGGATCTGGATGTCCTCTCTCTTCTCTTTCATGTGGAGCTCCAGCTATCAAAACACAAAGTTACCGGAGAGCTACACATTCTAGCAAAACCCCACGCCCTCTCCACCAGCGCCTTCCTCGGCCTCGACCTCCCTCTCAGAGGATTCTCAGCATGGGCGGCTGGAGGCCAGATGTCATGACAACTCTGTAATCTCGTACGTGAGTAATTCTCCATGCTTTGCGCTCTCTTCTGGGAGAGGCACTGAGCGCGCAGCAGAGGGAGGAAGGGGTGGAAAGGGGGATGCTTAGCCCAACCCCACGCTCCCACGTTCCCTGAGGGCTGTGCACACAGTGCACGGGTGTTCTCATCCTCTCTGGCCTGGGCCAGTGCACGCCCTTCCACTGGACTCTGAGCTCTTGCAGTAACCTGTCGGACTGGACCCGTCCGTGGTGGCAGCATGATGCCCCCACCCAAGACGTCCACACCCAAATCCTCGAAGCCTGTGGATGTGTGACCAGATACGGCAAAGGAGGCTCTGCAGGAGGGACCAGGGTAAGGACTGTGAATGGAGGGGTAATGCTGGGTCATCCCAGCGAGCCCTCAGAGACGGAAAAGGAAGGCAGGAGAGCAGCCAGCGAGAGGTGCCTTGAAGATGGAGGGAGGATGCCAGGAGCTCAGCAATGCGGTGGCCTCGAGAAGCTGCCAGCAGCCCTCAGCTGACCGCCAGCAAGAACACAGGCGCTCAGTCCTACAGTTGCAAGGAACAGAATCATGCCAACAGCCCAGCGAGCAAGGAAGCAGATCCTCGCAGAGCTTCCGGACGGGAAGGCAGCCCACGATGTTAGCCTGTGTTGGACATCGGACCTCCAGAATGGCGACATAATACATTTATGCTGAGTTTTTTAAAAAGATTTATTTATTTTTTAGAAAAGAGAGAGCGAGCACGGGGGGTGGGGTGCAGAGAGAGAATCTAAGCAGACTCTGCACTGAGCGTGGAACCCAACACCGGGCTGGTCTCACAAGCCTGTGATCACGACCTGAGCCAAAACCAAGAGTCTGATGCTCAATCGACTGAGCCCCCCCAGGCGCCCCGACACTTATGTTTTAAGCTAAATTTGTGGTGATTTGTCTCAGCAGTCATAGCAAACGACTACACGTCCCTTCGTTTTTCAACCACAGACTCCTTCTAAGGCACAGATCCTAGCTCTTCACCTCCGTCCCTCCCCCACCCTCCGCGAAGGAAGAAAGAGCAGCTTTCGGCAGTACTACCCACTCCTCGGGACCCTCAGCTCATGCGAGCATCAGGGTAAGACAGTGATGCCTTCCCTCGGCCTCTAGTCCTGGGTGATTCCAGGGCGGGGACCTGTGGTTGTGTTGCCGCAAGTGTGTGAGTCCGGCCCCCCAGGCCGGGCAGGTCACAGGGCAGCGAGACCACCGCGGGCCCCCTTCTTCTCCTTTTATCTGAAGGACAGCAGAGCAGCACGGGTGTCTCCCGCCTGGGGCATTAATAACCCATCGATCTCCCGCAGCTGAATCCGCAGAGCGGCTTGAAACTGTGTTATGAGATCAAAGATATAATTGTGGTCCTCGTCTCTGAGCTGCGTCAGATAGCACAGAAACAGCATCTCGGAAACTCTATCTCCTACGTGGAGGTTTATGGGGCCTGCTGCACTCACTCTGTCCCGAAACAGGCGTCCAGTGTTGGCTAAATGTGTCCCAGACTTTGGAGTGATTTTACAATTACACTGTCCAAAACGTTTGGGGGAGCAGAAGGCCAGGAACACCTGACAAGTGCATGAAGTAACACGTACCCTCCTCAACCCTCAGAAAGGGAGTGTTAGTGACGGGGGCTGGGAGGGTTGGCTTGCAGAAAGAAAGCCATTTCGGTAGCCAGAAAATCCCATTTGCCCCGGCTACTCAAAACCACATCTGTGTAAGAAAAGCGTACAGAATATCCTCTTCCCTTGGGTTGAGGGCGCTGTACGACTCAGGCTCACCCCCCAAATTTGCAGCCAAGCACAGGGACAGAGGACAGGAAACACGGGGTTGAAGCCGCACTGACCCCTAAAACAGACCCAGAAATTCACAACGTTCACACGCTGGCTGAACGGAGCTTCCGTGGACCCCTGCTTTGCGTGAGGGACACACTGTTTTCTGATGGTTCAGGCATCCAGAAATTCCCCTAATAAGCCTATTATGAGTATTATCTACGTCTCTCTATAACTACTATAGAGATCATTATTAATATGGTGTAAAATATACGAGCACCCCTCGGAGATACGACAGGTCTGCTTCCAGAACACCGCGATAAAGCACGGATCACCATAAAGCAAGTCAAGTGAAGGTTTTGGCTTCCCAGCGCATATGAAGTTATATTTAGGGGCGCCGGGGTGGCTCAATCGAGTGTCTGACTCTTGATTTTGGCTCAGGTCACGATCTCAGGGTCGTGAGATGGAGCCCTGCGTCGGGCTCCACGCTCAGCGGGGCGTCTGCTTCTCTGCCTCTGCCCCTCCCCCCACTCTCACGCTCTCTCTCTAGAATAAATACGTATTTTTTTAAAGCTATATTTACACTGTCCTGTCGTCTACAGTGCACAAGCATTACATCTACAAAGACGGCACACATACTTCACTGTTATGAAACGGTCACCACCACGTGAGCTTTCAGAGTCGTGGTCACCGACCGCAGGTCACCGTGACACATATAATAAGGGAACAGTGTGACATACGACAGAATCACCCACACGGGACGGAGACACGCAGCGAGCGAAGGCTACTGGAGCAACGTGCCGACAGGCGTGTCCACGCCGGGCTGCCACGAACCTTGCGCGGATAAAAATGAGGCATCTGCACAGCGCGACGAGATGAGATGCGCCTGTGCACATCTGTTGCTACGATAATCGTAAGTGCATTGTGAGAAAGATAACAGTAATCCCCATCTTTTAAACTTATAAAAAATAGTAAAAGCTCTTTTAAAGTTGACCTTTTCCAGAAACTAAAAAGAGGAATGCCCAGTCCAGCCGCTACGGCAGTGTTCCAGCCGCAGAGGACTGCTGGGGTCTGGCCCGGGCTCCGAAACCAGACCCCCGTCCTCCCCTCAGGTGCCACTCGCCCTAGCTCTGCCCGTCAGCAACAGCCCCGGTCTGTTTAAACGCCTTGAGAAGTATCATGTCTCCCAATAGCGGTAGGTGGGCAACCTCTGAATTCATGATAGGCGTTCACACGTATCTGTATATGTGTGTACGGGTGGGAGTCGGTGTGGATGCATACGTGTGTCTGCGTGTATACAGTATGTGCATATACATAACACACACTGTATTTCCTAAGCTACAATATAATATAGAGGGTTACAGTCGGAAATTATGAAATAAAGGATTGATAAAAACACGGGAAATCACGGCCCTGCGCTCGCACCAGGCTTACCCTATAGGTTACGAGCGCTGTCTTCCCATGACCCACTCGATCTACCCAAACTCACCTGTAGATGAACCGGCGAGAGCCGTGCACCATACAGCCGGCGCCCCGTGTCTTCGGGGGACGCGGGCCCCACGCGCACCAGGAACTGAATGGCCTCGCCCACCACGTGACAAGACACGATCTGGAGGAGGCACAAGATAGGACAGAAAGGAGAATTCGTCCCAAATACCCTTTTCTTTCACTGAATAAAATAATCAGGACCTGAAAGATTAGCAAGGACAAGACGTCAGAGTTCCAAACGTGGTAAATACCCAGATCCGCATCTTTTCCGTTATGGGATAGTTTGAAGACTGGAAACAACACTCCAAATCTTCTCTTCCTGATGCATTTCTCAAGAGCTAAACTCGGTTTTGCCCGAATCTAGTCGTTATATTCTTTCCACATAAAAAGTTTTTCCTGGATACTGTGTTCTGTTTCTCCACACCAGCTGATTTAAAATTCCCCAGACATTTCCACGTTCATATGGAGTAAAAGCCATTACCCAACTCCTCTCTCTAAAAATGAGCCTTAGAAAGAAAACAAGCGATAGATTTTATAAGCAAAAAACTTAAAAATATACTTGGAACACCATAAATTGTTTCTATCTAGATAATTTTCAATCTGTTGTGGTTTTCAAAGACGTGGGGATAATTCAAAGAACATATAAAATATTAAACACTTAGGAAATTATACAACCTTAACAAAAATAGCATTACAAAGTGAGTTCGTTTAAGAACCTATAGGACGAAGTCAAGTAATTACACCAGGAACAAACCAGACCACATTCCCAATAAAAATCACAAAGCATTTTAGAGAGAGTGGTTACCGAACAGAGAAATATCAACTTTCTGCCACAGAATCCCTCCATAGGAGAGGATCTTCTAGAATGAGGGGTCACCCCTGCCCTGGCAGAATGCCAAGCAAGCCCCCGGGGATGACAAGGAGCCAGGTGCCAGGTGCGCACCGGCTGGGAGGAGGGGTACTGCAGGGGGCGCCCGGCAGGTGGCCAGTGTGCCAGGCCAGAGCCAAGTCACCAGGAGGCGGAGCTTAAAGCAGGAGGGACCCCCACCTTCCCATGGGAACACTGCCGGCTGTCACTTGGGAAGGAAAAGAAAATTCTTCAATTCTCTGGTGGATTTATCAGAATCTAAAATAAAATATCAAGTGGAAAGATTATCCAAATAGTTCCTTTATCCGGCCTGCTGTTTCCCCAAGAAGTTCAGGCTAGGGCATCTGCCCCCTTCTTCTTTCTCATCCCCAGCTAATTCCTTCCTCCCCACCCCCAAGGGCCCTGCGTCCAGAGCCTCTCCGCCCCCCCGGCCCATCTGCCCTCCCAAGGAGACCTGACCGGGACGCTGCGGCTCCCCCAGCACCCACCGCCAGGGTCTGTCCCCAGCATCCACCGTGGGAGGCTCGACGGCACAGAATGAGAAAGGAAAGCGTCGCCTGCTCCCGATGCTGACAGACGCCACCCCACACCGTCCCCCCCGTCCTGGCAAGGTCGCACTAGGGGCTTGAGCTATGTGCGTGAGTTTACACATCTCCATCGTGTTATTGCCTCTGCCGAGTTCACAAAAGGTTGGAACAAAAAAATGTTTGTATAAGAAATGTCGTCTATTCATTTTAAAAATAAATGCTCTATAAACAATCCTTTTTGGAGGAACATACTTTCGTGCCAGATGAGTTACGAACACAAATGACATGACACGGAGAACATTCGCTGTCCTCGTTGCGACGGCCTGGGCCTCGCGCCGCTCTGAGTAAAACACCCGAGGATGACTGCTTGACTCCTGTTAGGTCTCCAGAACCTTCTCTACTAAGCTAATTAGAATTTTAGCAATAAAATCCCAAGGCTTCATCAGCGCTCTGGAACAAGGAGTGGGTTCTCCTTTGTATCCAGTTCTACAGAGCATTCCCTACCCCGTCCCTGGGTATGTGGCTGGCCTAAGCACATGATTGAGAGCAAATAAATAAACAAGCAGATTGAGACTTAAAAGACTTTAAAACATCTAGAACCAAGACTCCGATGGTCACAATTCCTATTCAAGTCACATCAAGAAAGTAAGTAGAGGGGCGCGTGGGTGGCACAGCAGTTGAGCGTCTGCCTTCGGCTCAGGGCGTGATCCCGGCGTTATGGGATCGGGCCCCACATCAGGCTCCTCTGCTATGAGCCTGCTTCTTCCTCTCCCACTCCCCCTGCTTGTGTTCCCCCTCTCGCTGGCTGTCTCTATCTCTGTCAAATAAATAAAAAAATCTTAAAAAAAAAAAAAAGAAAGTAAGTAGAGTACTAAAGACAGAGCGTCTGTGGGTCCCAATGTCCTCTCACCGAGACCCGTGGGTGGGTCTTCCTGGCCCTAGTGGTCCTGACCCCCTACAGGAAACTTGTCACACAGACGAACCGTTCCTGGGCCTCACTGCAGCACTCCGAGGGAAAAGGGGGTTACAGCAGCTGTCCGAGGCTGCCCCACGTTACGGCTTGGCCCGACGAAACACTGCTAGCACTATGGCTGTGAGCCCTGCTGAGGGACCATGATGGGACCAATCCTCGTCCTGGCCAGCCCACCACGCCTGCCACCCTGGGGATAATAATGCTTCATTTATCAAATGGACAAGAACAAAATGCAAAGGCTTTACAAATAAGTAATCTTCTTTCAGTTGCATTAAGGTGTTATCCACAAGGGGGATTAAATTCTCTCTACCCCGGTGAACGGGGGCAAGCCTTCACCACCACACAGGGGACCCCTCTCGGAGCAGCAGAGGGTGGGGGCCCCTTCCAGCTAGTTGGCCTTCCCAAGGGGCCTGAATGTCCGGGGCTGAAATCTGCCTAAATCCGATGAACAGGTAGAGCCCCCCTCCCCACCGTCCCACACACACCTGTGTTTTTGAGGGCCCCTCCTGAGGTTTTCAAGTTAGCTCCTCAGAGCTTCCCGATCACACAGAGCTGTTTAAATAGGGCTATTCAATCTTCAGTGCTCCGGCTTCCCGCTGAGGGGCTCTGATACTGATACCGGATTTTTAAAGTTAAGTAGAAACAATATCTAATATCTGCAATGGGACTGAGTATGTCTCCGAGAACAGACATGAACCTCTGGCCCCAAAGCAGAACTCCATGACGCCAACATCTGGGGCATAAGAGGCTCCTGTGAAAACAGCCAGCCATGAGCCCACCTGCTTTATGCTTGAGTTATTTTTTCCAAAGCGAGCAGACAACTCCCCAGTTACATAAACCATTTCAAAATCGCGCTAACAGAAAGCTGAACTGTGTATTCCGGATAAACCCCCCTCCTCTCTACAGAAGAGAGCGTTTATGGAGGTTGGACGTCATGGACTGAGGGTCCCCAAGGTGGAGACCTGGTCCACTCCCACAGATCAAGAGAGAAGGCCAGGAGGGAAGTGTCATGGGAATGTGAAGATAAGCACACGTCACCGTCACCGAAACCTGCGCAGACAGAACAGAGTGGGGGCCATCGTTCACTTTTCTGTGCTCTCTCCAGCTTCAAGAAGAAGCTCAAATAGTCACATACCTATGCGAATAGGTCTTATCTTGAAACTGTATTCCTTTGTTTAGAGTTGGGGCCAAAGAACGCCAGGCCTAGGTAGTCCTGAGTTTTGCTAACGCTTGCTGGAGAAAGGCCTATAATGTCTTCAACTCTCACTGCACTCTTCCACGTTCCTCTTCAAGTAAGCTTCTTATACAGCTGCCTCAGCAACTTCTCTTGGAACACTCTAGAGACCTGGAAATAATTTAATTACTTCTGTCCCCAAAAGAGCCAGGAACACAACCATGAAAACGCATTTAAAGGGTTGAGGTCACTGACTCTTTCTCCCTGTAATCATGCTTTATAACATCCTGAGGAAAGAACTCCAAAATGAAAGGGAAGGTAAAGCCCTTCGCTAATCATCCAGAGCTCCCAGCACCGCGGTCTAGACTCGCTTCTGTAAATGGTCTTGAAGACAGCACCAGCTGACATCAACAATCATTTCTACTCTGCAATAGAGACTCCACATTTTTTTAAAGATTTTATTGATTAATTTGTTCATTTATTTAGAGAGTGTGAGCAGGGGGAAGGGCAGAGGGAGAGAGAGAGAGACTCTCAAGCAGGCTCCGTGATGACCACAGAGCCCAATGTGGGGCTCAATCTCATGACCCTGAGATCATGGCCTGAGCCAAAACCAAGAGTCAGAAGCTTAACCGACTGAGCCCTGAGACTCAAAAGGTAAAATCCAGTACAGCTAAATATGATCAGAACATCTATGAAGTTAATCCTGCTTGCCCAGGGAAAGTGGAAAAATGCTGGAAACAAGATGGCGGCCCAACCCAAGGAATGCTGGGTTGATGCTCTACTTTATGGTACTGAGAGGTGTGCCGTGGACCACACGGGCTCCCACATCCCACCCCGGCAACACTCCCCAACCCTCCTCTTGTTGGGACACTTTCAAATGAGCAATAAGGCCGTCCAGTAATATCACGCTCCCAAGAGTTATGGGATGCGGCTTACTGTGGGCATTCCCTGGCTCAGAAGTCTGTTTGTGAACATGCCATTCTCTTTCATCAACCCTAGGTATGAAAAGACACCTACAAGACATTTCCTTTAAACTGAAGGCAGGAGGGAATTGGGTCTTTTCCAGACTGGCAGTTAGTGCTCCCCGCATGGGGCCAGGTCACTCTGTCGCACCTACCCCGAATGCTACCGCTCGGCAGTCCAACACACAAACAAACCTTCAGCTTGTCTATGGGTCCTTCACCCTGTCTTCTCCAGGCAAAGTCAGACTGCACCCCACGGCTGACTCAGCCCGGAATTCAGTACAGTAACCCAAACAGGTGGAGCTCCAGGGAGGCACGGCTCCCATCCTGGGGTGGCATCCACACTGGGTCTCAGAGGGCGGGGACTCCAATGAGAAGTCTCCGTAGCTGCCTTTGGAAAGACCCCAAGACAAAACAATTTCACAACCTGTTACCATTTTAGCATAAATACCAGGCTAATGGGATACCTGGAATTTCAAGTCAGGCAAAGGAAAAAAAAAAAATCAACCACACTTCCTTTTTGCAACGAGAGAGACAAACATGGACAACCCAGAATCAGGCCACTCCTGCAAACCAAGGGGGCTCACTGAGGTCTGGAGAGAGTGCAGGAGACCCCGGCCGCTCTCACAGTATATTTCCGTAGGCAAACATGTCCCAGCCTTAGTTACGCATGGAACACGACACAGCCAATGTCAGCTGTGCAGTTCCCCGACGTGCAGCGCAGAACAAGATTCTGGGGAAGAGTCCATGCAATTGTCTAAGTTCTGTTTGTCGCTGCAGTTTTGCAGAAGCAAAGGTGGGTTCGGGCCTCTCGTGCGCATCCCTCTTCTCCATTGTCTCTTCCGCGGTTGGGTGGGGGTGGGAGCACAGGTGATAGAAGGGTCCGGACGTGAGGAAGAGGAGTCACGGCACTGACGATGGCGTGCCAGGGCTCAGCTTGTCTCTGGAGGCTGACCGGCTTCGACTCCAGCCTCTATTACTGCATAGCTCTTAGCCACCTTGGCCAAGTGACTCAGCCTCTGTTGGCCTCAGTTTCTTCCTCCGCACAATGGGCGTGATACTTGTGGCAGAGGAGTCTGGTGAGCACTGACGAGAAGAGACAGGGCTGGGGCTGCTCACACCTGATAGCATCAGGAGCCGGGGCGCAGGCTGGCCCTCGTTCTCCCCACAGCCCTGCGAGGGAGGGATGTGCCCTTCGCAGACACCCAACCTCCAGCTCAGAGACAGAAGGAAGTGCCCAAACATGCCCAGATCCAGCCAGTGTCTCCCCGGCTTCCGAGCTGGGCCTTTCTCCATGCTCAGTGGGTTATTACGTCTATTTAAAACTGTAACCTACAGATGATCATTATACCATTAGAAGCCTCTATTTATTTACGAATGGCACTGCAGACGGAGATAATTACTGCTTTTCACAGGACACCTGGCCTCACACCAAAAAAGCCAACATCACTCCCCATCTCCAAAGATGGCTTCCAGGGCCAAGGGGTCCCCTGTTTTCAGCAGCCAGCTTTCTGAATAAACGCTGTGTCCAAAGAGACACACCATGCTCCCTAAAGGAAATGCATGGCCTTCTCACTGCGTGCCTTCCCAGCACAACTCCCAAACCCTGATTCAGACTGCATGAGTCTCCACCTGGCCCTTGCAGACCTCTCACCTCCATGGAATGGAGCGTGGAATTTCTGAATCCACGGACGTGCCGTGGAAGGGCTGTTGTGACATCCGGCAGAGCAAGAGCTGGCTTGCAGGCCGCTCACAATGTAGAAATGAAGGTTCGCCTTTTCTGGGTCAAACATTCTGGAGCAAACCTCTCCCAGGACATGCGGAGAGAACGTAGGTAGAAACTCGCTGCTCTTGTGTAAGAGGGTAATTACAGGCTGGGAGAAATTCAGAGCATGTTGGGACTGGAAGCGAAGGCAGAGGGGCCCCTGGGGAGACGCGTAAAGGTGATGGTATGGTGCAGAGTGCCCTGCTGGCCATGCCCGGGGCCTGCTTCTCGCCTCCGCCAGCTATGCCCTCATACAGCGAGGCCAAGTGACAGGGAGGCCTCCGGTCCCCGCCCGAGAAGATGGCCCGCCAGGCAAGCACGGGCTCCCTGTAGGAAAACCCACAGCCACAACACCTGCAGGGCTGCTGCTTGCGATACAGATTTGGGCCTTGTCCCCAGTTCCTGGCTCGCGGCTCCTGGCTCCATTGGCTCTCCCAAAGGATAAGAGTGTTTTGTGTGCGAAGGAGATGACTGGTGGTTGGGGGCTGGTTCCCCCCAACACCCATCGTGATCAGGGCGTTGAAACTCTCAGTCCCACCCCTGGCCTGCAGGGAGGGGAGAGGGGCTAGAGACAGAGTTCAACCGCCAAAGGCCAGTGATTGACTCAATCGTGCCTGAGTACGAAACCTCTAAACAATGGAGTTCTTGGTCTATGCGAGGAGGTGCTGGGACGGTGGCGTGCCCGGAGACGGCCTGAATCTCAGCACCCCTCCCCCTGCACCTGCCCTATGCATCTCTCCCATCTGGCTGTTCTTGACTTGTTTCCTGTATCATGAACCAGTAATAGGAAGTAAACCATTTTCCTGAATTCCATGAGTTGTTCTAGCAAATTATCAAACCTGGAGGGGCGGGAACCCCCTGACTTTATGGCCGGTGGGTCCAAAGTCCAGGTGGCCCAGCATTGGGATTGGCATCTGAAGGGGGCGGTCGTGTGGGGCTCTGCCCTTAGCCTGCGGGGCCTGTGCTGACTCTAGGGGGTCAGTGTCAGAGCTGAATGGAGTTACTGAAGACCCAGTGGGTGTCCAGAGAGTTTCTTCTCATGGAAGAAAAAGCCCACACTGCTGGGGTCAGAGCGCTCCAAGTCCACGGTGCTCCTCGGAGCCAGGGCTGGGCGGGCCGTGCGTCCGGCCCCCATCGTGGGCTCTGCAAGGCACCCCATGCTGCTCCAAGCTACGCAAGACCTCGCTCTCTGAGAAGGACGTGGGGCTGGGGAGCTGCTGAGGAACCAGCTGTTTGCCAAGGCGACTGGGGCACATGGCGGTCCTCAGGGGTGGCAGGAGAAAGTCAAGTACAGGGCACCTGGAGGGCAGGGCAGGCCTGGTTCTATTCCCCCGCAGCCCGCAGAGAGACTCAGACCAAACATGAGTCAGGAAGGTGCTCCCAGGGGGAGACCAGGATCCCCAGTCCCTTCTAGATGACCCCGTGGTCCAGGCCAGACGTGTCCCTGTCATTAGCTCAAGCGCCATCCGCACGTCCCTTGACCGGGCTGAGTCAGGGACATGAGAAAGACACAGGCTGATCATATGGCGCGAGCTGAGGAAGGGGAGGTGACGTCCTTGAAACCACGCTTGTGTTTCTTTACAACCTCTGTTTGTGGGCCCCAGGGGCCGTTGTGGACTTTCCTCCTCGAGAGCTCCACAGGGCACAGGAAAACACGACAGAGTTGACAGAGGGCTCAATATGTCTGAAACCCAGGTGGCAGGGGGGCTTAGATCCCAAAAGGAGGACTCGTTTGCTGAGAGTGTTGTGCCGATGCAGCGGTTCCAAGACACGAGGGGCCGTGGCGCGTGCCCACCTTCCTCTGAAGCGCAGGCGTTAAGAACCCCTCCTCCGGGGACACATTGCAGGACAAACTCTGATTACCTGGCCTCATCCCTTCACAAAACGGCACCTTCAAACGAGGCGCGCTCAGCCAAGACGCCCGACCGTGAGTGGAGAAGGCAGTGCGCGTGCGGGACCCATGAACTTGGGGGTGTCCTACACCCAACTTCCTGGGAGCCAGGAGGATCCCAACGGGGGGACCCCGGTGGTGGCTGTGCGTAGGCCATGGCTGGTAAGCGACGGTGGCACTCGGTGTCCCCGGGGACCCACCCCGGGACCCACTCTCCCACACCCCACGGGGGGGCCAGGGGCCTGACACCCGACGGGCGCCAGCTCGCCCCAGGACAGCACTAGCCACAGCCATGACCAGGCAATGACAAGCTCCCATTTCCTCATTTGGCCAAGAAAACATAAAAGTCAAGAACTCTGAAGAAACTCGTGAAATGAAACAAGACCCGTGTGCGCTGTGCCATTTGTCTGCGGGACGTAAGAGGCTTCTGAGAACACGCTGCGGGGCCCCTCCCAGGGGAGCAGAGGACGGAGGCTCAGTGCGGGTGGCGAGGGGGCGGACGGCCGTGTTGTTTTGAACTTTTCAATGAGCACGCACCGTTTCTGTAACTGTCTTCAAATAAACACGGTGTCACCAGCCCCTTTCTAAGTGGCTTTTCTGGCACTAAACACCAAGACCTTTGGAAATGGCCGATCGCCAGGCCCACCTCTCGGCTCCCGGCTCTGCACCTCCAGGCCAGCCCCCACGCTCCGGGCCTCCTAAATCGTCAGAGAACACCCAACAGCACCAAGCAGCAAGTGCCCGCCACAACGGGACTCGGTCCCGATCGGTCAATAACAGAGGGTGTTCACCACACCCAGACGCACTTCCCACACGGAAGTGGGGGAGTCAACTGCCCTCAGCCCCCCAGTTTCATAAAAGCACTGGGCCACCTGCTGGTCCAGCCCCTTCCAGCCCGAATGCACCATGCTGGTCTCGGCATCCTGAGCTGGGGTAGCCAATTTCCTCTCGTACCCCAGTGCCTTCCAGAGACTTCCCCACACTCGTTACAGGGATCATAGAGCACGTGACTCCAGTATTGGCAAGAGGGTGGGGAAGGAGAGCCCCCCTAGGCTGCCGGGGCCCAGGGGGCAGGGAGCAGTGCTCTGCTGCCCCATTCCGGAACAGCTGGTCACTCTGCAGCTGGCATAGCTGCAGCCTGGCAGCCCCACGTCTGCCCCCCGCCCCCCCCCCCCCCCCCCCGTCCTGATCTACTTCCCTGTGCGTGCCCGGAGAGGCGGGGACAGTAAGCACCTTGCTGTGCTGCAGGAAAGAGAAAACCGCTCCACTGTCCGTCCGCTGACGATAAAGACAGAAGCCCTGGTCCCTCCACAGCCCTGAACTGTAGTTAAAGCGAAGGAACCGGAGTGGCAAAGGCGACGCTAGCGGGGACGGGGAGCAGAAGCGGAGGGGTGGCGTTCCGGGGCTGGAGTGCTCTCCTTCTCCAGCGGGGCTCACGCAGGTGTCCCCCGTCTGCTAAACAGCACCACTAGACAGATACAAGGGCAAGCTTTGTATCTCAGAGGAAGTTTCTTAGGAGTTTTCACAGATACTTTTCATTAAAAAAAATCCTTTAAATTATTTACAGTACTTGACCAGTCTAATGAGTAATTTCAGCCTGTGAACAACCATGGACTGTAAAATGAGCTCGATATAGTGTCGAGATGGTTCAAATCTAGGTGTCGGGGCGCCTGGGGGGCTCAGTCAGTGAAGTGTCTGCCTTCGGCTCAGGTCATGATCCCAGGGTCCTGGGATCGAGCCCCGCCTTGGGCTCCCCGCTCAGTGGGGAACTTGCTTTTTCCTCTCCCCCCTGCCCCTTCCCCCTGCTCGTTTTCTCTCTCTTTCAAAAAAAAAAAAAGTCTTTAAAAAACATCTAGGTGTTGTATATATATATACACACACACACAAATATGTGCATTTTATTGAGATAATTCACATATCATTTAATTTGCCCATTTAAACTGTATAATTTAATGGTTTTTTCTTTAAGATTTATCTTTTTATTTGAGAGAGAGAGAGAATCTCAAGCAGGTTCCGCGCTGAGCAGGGAGTCCATGCAGAGCTCAATCCCAGGACCCTGAGATCATGACCTGAGCCGAAATCAAGAGTCAGACACTTGATGGACTGAACCACCCAGGTGCCCCCAGTTCAACGGTTTTTACCATATTTCACAGAGTTGTATGACCATCACCACCACTTTGAGAACTTTATCATCACCCCTCAGAGACACCCTGCGCATTGGCAGTCACTCTGCACTTCCCTCCCCCCAGTGCCCAGCGACCCCGAATCTCCTTCCTGTCTCAATCGATGTCGCCACCCTGGGTAGGCCCCGCAAGACGTGCCTTCTGTGACTAGCCTCCTCCACACAGCGCTGTGTCTTCAAGGCCCATGCACGGGGCCTGTGCCAGACCCACCTCCTTTTCAAGCTAAATACCATTCCATTGTGCAGATCTACCCGGATTTATTTATCCATCCATCATTGAGAGACCACACTTAATTTTTTGTTTGTTTAGGTTTTTACAGTGTCCACATTTTCAATAATCCTAAAACAGAATACCCTCCCCCCACCTGAGCTTTAAATTCGTTACTCTAGTCAGGAAAGATCCCCGTCGGGTGACCGCGCCCCAGCTCACCTTCTCCTGGGCAGACCTGGCCATGCTGGAGACTTGCTGCACCGCCAGCTCTAGGGGCTGCCGCAGCGGGTCCTCCTCGAAGGACAGGGGCAGCGGGCCCTGGAACAGAAGGAGAGGCACGATGAGGGCACGTCAGCACAGGGCGGCTCTCTGTAATGGTCATGTCCTGGGGATAAAGCTTTGCAAACCTGGGAACAGGTCATCTGAGCCCTTTCAATTAAACCTGTGCTTCCAGCAGCAGCCGGGCTCAAATGTCGTGAAGTCCACGTGCCAGAGAACCCGCTCACAACATAATGTGCTCGGGGCCGGGTTTGGTTACCAGAGGGGGATGGGAAGCAAGAAACACACAACAAAACCAGAGATGCGCAGTAAAGATGCCAAAGGAGGTTGTGGACGCTCGAGGTCACAGGGGACAGGGTGCTGGGCGTGGCTCTGTAGGTCTAGCGCGTTATGCGGCCAAGCACAGCAGGGTCAAGGGCTCTGCCCTCTGCTTCTTCTGCAAAAGCCAGCTCTCTCTGGTTTTAGAGAATCACCTCACCCTGCTCCACGTGGTCACCTCCTTCCTCTCCCACCACCCAAGTGGTAAGTGGGCAGGAATCCCCAGGGGCCAGCCACCTGTCCCTGGGGTTTGAGATTCCTTGGCTAAAAATGAACCAGCTGGCTGGCTGTGCCCAAGCAGTGGGTTCCTGAGCTCCTGCCTCACAGACCTCTGGGGCTGCAGGGCTCCTGCTGCCCAAGGTCTTCCGGTTCAACTCTGTCTTTGGCTCCGTGCACCCTACCGCACCCTGCGAGTAAACCCCTCCGTGGCGTGTCAGCCCATGTCCATTTTGGTTCTTGCAACTAAAGATCTCCAAATGAGAGATGTGCAATTACAGTATCAGGACCACAAGGCAACGAGACTCATGTTTTATAAAAGAAGAAATCAGGGCTGGGGTAGTCAACCCCCCCCCCCCAAGTCTTGGTCTTTTTGAAAGTAAGTTCTTGCGGGAGGCCAAAGGCTTACACCGACAACACCATCCTGGAGTGAAACCCTTTCTGATATGCTCTAAGAAGTGCATCACCAACTCCTAAGTTCTGATTGGGTGGTGAAAACATATAGTCAACCTCCCAACTTCCCACCATATGTCATCTATGTCAGACACTCTCCATTGTGGTCAACTGTTTGCAACTACAAGCCGCGATCAAGGGCAGGAGAATAAAATGGTACAAAACGGCACCAAAGCCCTTCTGACAAGCACGGTGCAAATGAACAAGCCGTGCAGTTATCCTGGAGCTATTTCTTAAGAATTCCCGATGACCAAGAAGGAACCTAAAAGACCCAGAACATTCTCACTTACACGTGTCGAACCGCTCCCTGCTTTAGGGACATCTATCTCACCCCGTAAAAATCATCAGGGGAGAATTACATCTACTTCTCAAGAGTGATGAAGTCACCGTTCGGGCTGCTCGGCAGACATGCTCCCGGCTGGAGCAGTGGGAGCAGCTGGCCAGGGGCGGGGAGGGAACGGGTGGTGGGCCGGCAGGCTGGCTGAGAGCGCCCGGTGCCGGGCAGGGGTGGTCGTGGCCACCTGCACCGCCTGGGGAAGCAGCACCCTGGGCCCCTCATTTCAGCGGATGCCCTCTATACTTTCCTCCCTCCGACACCTTCTAGATTAAAACCCGGAAAGGATTCTGCTGAGAAATTGAATGTCAAGGGGCGGGTGCCCAAAGGAAATGAAATATTGAGTTACAATAAAGACCCAGAGGATCCCCCGCCCTTCCAAACAGCCGGGTCCTTGGGCTGCAGGAAGGCCAGTGTTCAGGCGGGACACAAGCCCGCACTGCTGCACCTCTCACACTCTGTCCATGGGCAGACGCTACCTCACTTAGACTAGAGCAGGACTTGACGTCCACGAGGAAAAGCAACAGGCAGGAGTCTCCAGGAAGACACCGAGAAAAGGAAAGCACAAGGAGAACTAGCCCGACCCGACGTGAAAACCCACAGCAGAACTTCCGTAAGTCCAACCGTGCAGGTGCACAGACACGCCAACGGCCCAGTGGCCAAGAACAGCGTGTCCACCGCACACCCAAATGCACGGAGAAACCGTGTGCACGACCAAAGAGGCATCCCAAATCACTGGGTAAAAAAAATGGATTTTTTTAAAAAATCAGGATGTGGGAGGAACCCCCGAAGAAATACAAACGAATGAACCTAACCGCATTACCCATGAATGCCATCAGCCCCTGAAGGGGTGGGAAAACACAGATCTAACCTCAGAAACTCTGAATGACAACATCCCGACTGCGTACACACGTAACCTGGTCCGTAAGTGTGTCTCTCACAGGGGAGCAGGTTAGCAATGCAGAAACTGCCTTATGTGTCTGCTAGAACTGACCAACTAAGTCAATATGTCAGAGACAGGAAGGGCCAGACGCCTGCCTCTCGGAGTGGGAGGATACAAATGAGGAAAGGAGAGTAAATGGAACTCTGTTGTTGAAGTGGAATCTGAGCTATCAGCCTCCAGACAGACAGAAAGGCACAGAACAACAGACACGAGCTGTGAGTGTGCTGGCAAACACAGCCACACCTCCTAGTGCTGTCCACTGGAAGAATCTAGAAGCCGGGAGAGCCCAGCAGTATCGAGCACGTCTGATGCCCAGACCTCGGTTTCTAAACTCTTCTCCCATAAACAGCACCAGCACCGCCTGAAGAAGTTGACTGGACCCGGGGCTGGGAGAGCGGGAAGTAAAAAACACAAGGTGAGTCTAGAATAAGCATCTTGTGGGATCATGAAGAAGGGAAGTGCTAAATCGATATATATTTATGCATCTTGATGGCAGAACGCAAGAGGCAACCGTGAAAGAGCCCTAGTGGCCGACATGAGAGCAATTCCACAACCAAGCTAGCAGCCCTGGCGAAGGATTATAAGCCTCAGAATGAACTAAATATCCGTGAGTCCACGTGGATGCGAGCCGAGGGCATGGAGACGTGGTAGCTCCTTCTCGCAGGAGAATTGCAATGAATCCATGAAGAAGGAGAGAAGGACACAGAGAACCATCATCGAGCAGACCAGATACAGGCTGGATGCCAAAATCAGTGAGCAGAAGGTTGACGAGTAACAGGATTTGTAACAGTCTCAAAGTAGCTGCTCACCTCCAAGGGGATGACAGGAGGAGAGACACAAGGTGTAAGGAAGAAAACCCAGCAGAAACAGCCCGCACCAAGGGATCGAAGCCAATGCCCCAGCCGTAAATACTCTGATGTCGCCAAGCCCAAGCTGCCGGACATCAATAGGGGCACAGCACTGCTGTGGTTTGTCTAACCTCAGTCCACGCCTGTGAAAACACCAAACTGAGGGACATTTGGCAAAATAACAATCAGTCCTCTTCCGAGCTGTCGAGGTCATGGGAAACAAGGAAAGACTAGGGAACTATTATAGACTTTGTAAAACTGGGAGAAGCTGCAGCTCAGTGCCCTGTGGGACCTGATGGGATCCTGAAACGATAAAAGGACACTGGTCTGGTCGACCAGGTGACATTCAAGTCAGGCCTTCAGTTCAAAGGCTTTGTGCCACTGTTAATTTCTTTTTTTTTTTTAAGATTTTATTTATTTATTGGACAGAGAGAGAGACAGCCAGCGAGAGAGGGAACACAAGCAGGGGGAGTGGGAGAGGAAGAAGCAGGCTTCCCAGCGGAGGAGCCTGATGTGGGGCTCGATCCCAGAATGCTGGGATCACGCCCTGAGCCGAAGGCAGACGCTTAACGACTGCGCCACCCAGGTGCCCCCACTGTTAATTTCTTATCCTTCACATTGTTAATGTCACTGCACTAGGCATTATGGTAACATTGTGCCAATGTTAATTTCTTGGTTCTGATGCTGCACTGTGGTTATGTAAGGCTGGGTGAGGAACGTATGGAAACTAAATTATTTTTGCAACTTTTCTATGTATCTAAAAGCAGTAAAAAATAAAAAGTTTTTTTTTTTTTTTTTTTTAAGGGAGACTACAGAAAACAGCCCACCTTGATTGGCTATTTGCTAAATACACAGACCTCATCCCGCTCACAGCGGATTCTATTTTCCAGACTGAACCCAAAGTCATCCTCTTCTACAGATGAAGCACAGAGAGATCAGGGCTTGCCCAAGGTCACACAGCCCCAGAGCTGCCTTCCAGCCTCAGCAGTGCATACAGCGCTCTTCCAAGCTGCTCAAGGAGTCCCCTCCCTCCTCAGCAACCCACGACCTGGCCGATGGGAATGGAAGTTAGCTCTGGCTGCATTTTAGCTGACGTTAACACTACACCCACTCTTCCTTCCCCTCAATTCCTGTCTCTTTGGGAGAATGGGTGAGGGCAAAGAACAGCCAGAACTGGCGCCTAGTCCCAGCTTTCATACTGGCAATTTGCAAAGTCATCAGTGAGCCTCCTTGACTGTTGATTCTTCAGAAGTGAAAAACAAAGCACGTTAAACGGCTTGTCTTGCCCAGGCTTGGCCAGCTGCCAAGCAGGGAAGGCCTGTGTCCAGACGGGGTGATGCACACCGCCACCATTCCTCCCCGTCCGCTGACAAGATCCTACCAGGGCCTGTCATTCATCCCCCGGCCGCCGCCTGCTCCGAGCCAGTCTTGTGCCGGGCACCCAGGCGGCTGCTCCCGGACAGACAGGGCTCTGCACTGGCCCACGATCCCGGGAGCTGATGGGGACACAAGGTGCCGGGGCGAGGGCAGGTGGCCTGGGTGGGGCTGGGACAGCATCCTCTCGGATGGGAGGATCGGGGACCTCTGCGCTGAGACCAGAAGTCAAAGGAGGAGGAGGGTTAATTCGGTGCTCAAGATGAAAGGAATGACGTATGGGAAGGCCCCACAAGGGAGAGAACCCTGAATGCTTGAGCAGCAGAAAGGCAGTCGGTCAGGGGGCGGGGCAGATCCTCGGCCCTGACCCAAAGTCACCTTCACCTTCTTACCAGCGGACCTCCCTTATTGTGGCACGGACGCTGCTCAAGGAGTTCAGATTTCTGTGAGTGCCGCTCAAAGCTTGTTGTCAAACAAGAAAACTGTGAAGTCTTGTGGCGGCGTTTACTTTTTAAATGCCAGAGCTCATGTACAAGTCAGAGCTATTAAGAACACGTTTTAAGTTCACACAGTGCTTTGGGTTTTTTTGTTGTTTTTTTTTTTTTTACAAAGACCACAAATGGTCCTGCAGTCTTGGTCATTTGCATTGAGAACATTCCTCTGAAAAAATCCTCGGGCGAATGACTAAAGCAACACATAGCTTTGGTGACCCTCCTAACTCAGGGTCTCGGCCAAGCTGGCCATTTCTAAACGAGTCCAGAACACCAGCCACAGGACACAGCCCTCGCTCTGCAACCACTGCTCCTCCTGTGTGGCCCAGCAGCGTCAGCCTGGGGAGGGGCTGCCTGTCCACAAGCACCCTGGCTTCCAGAGCCTCCCAGGTGAGTGTTGGGGTAACCGGTGGGGTAACGGGTGATCACCACAAACCATTTCATAAATGTTCACAGAAGCAGCAGGGTGTTAGCTTCCAGGCTAATGACTGAGCCAGCTCGGGGAGCTTTCTGTTCTCCGTGACCGAACGGCCACCAGGTCAACAGGAATTCGGTGTTCGCGGCACCAGAGCGGAGATGTCGCTGAGTGGGAGGGACCCTGACTGACTGGTGGCTGGCTGAGGGACCGTGTGCAACTCGGTGGGGAGCCTGTGAAAACCATGGCATGCTCCCGGCACCCTGCCAACCTACCAAGTCTGAACTGGGGGTAGGGGAGCATGTGGATTTTCTCGAAGCTCTCTGGGCGGCTCGCCTGGGCTCCCTGAACACCTGACATCTGCCTGACCAGGTGGCACAGCAGCTATGGGTTCCCCTCGTGTCTCCCCAGATCGCCATCCTAGTTCACAAATGCTTCTGAGGTGAGGGCTGGAATCCCAGGGGCCCGTCTGACACAGGGAGCCTGACTGCCATAGTCAATGGTAACCCAGGGTCAAAGGACGAGTCCACGAGTTATCCATCAGCCCTCAGATGCCTGGAGATACGAGCCCCATTGTTAGGATGGCAGGTTAAACAATCACGCCCTTTCACCCTTTCCAGCTGTGCCTCAAAGAAGGGAGCATCTGGGTCTCAAAGCTGAACTTGCTGTGCACAAGCGGAATGTGACAACAGATGCAGGCGGACTGCACTGACACCCACCTGGGAGTTGGTCAGCCGGGACAAGCCTCTCCAGCAGACGGAAAGGGCTCTGTACAGGAGTTTAGGGTCCCCTTCCAGTCTTAAAATTCAAGGCTAGAGCAGAGCTTAAATGGGGAGGAGCTCCTGTCTCCATCCATAGAGAATTCCATCCGCATGGAAGATGCCGGGCATGGTTAACTTACACCCAGCGTGTCCTCAACCCCCAGCGACGGGCTGAGAAGTGGTCTCCCAGGGCAGGGCAGGGGCGGGCCAGAGCCACTAAGCTGTTGCTCTCCAGAGGAGAGCAGGCTCCGAGTGTCAACCCTAATCGGGGATTAGTGGGAATCAGTGGGAATGGAGCTGGAGGACGACAAAGAGAAACTCCCGCAGGGCTGGCCGCCAGGGTTGGGACACCCACTCACGCCACACCAGCTCACCCAGGCCGCCAGTGCAGCGACAGCAGTGGCCTGAGACAGGGCAGGCTATGCCAAGTCACTTACCCAGATCCTATCTGTCTGCAAAACCTGTCATTTGATTTCAAATCAAGCAACACTTCCAGGCATCGGGGAGGGCAGAGGGACGCCACACACACACACACACACACTCACACACACTCACACACACACAACCAACCCACCTGCCATCTCGTAAAACCATGGGAAGACCGTGCACGTTTTCAGCTCGACCCCGGGGCATTATTGCCACTTCCAGGCAGGAGTCTGGAACAACCCATGTCTCTGACTCTGCAGTGCATGGTCAGTAGCAAGTAGGGAAGAGAAAACACACAAAAGCCAAATCTCTATCTCCCTGAACACAGAGTCCCTCCTCTCCCGCACAAAAATGCAGGCGATTTGGGCGAAAGCTTCAGGCATCTTTTTGGTGTTCTCCGCTTTACCTGACCGAGCAAAGACAAATTCCAGAGCAGAGCGTTCCTCCTTTCTTCCTCAACACGCCAGGCGTATGGGTAATCTGGAAGCTTCTATCTAAGGCAATCCTATTTTCTGAAGCCAATCAAGAAATGTCAGGACATGAAGCAACACGATGTAAGCAGGATTCTCCCCAGTCTGCAGGAGGCAGGGGTCCCACGGTTAGAAGTGAAGCCTACAGATCATTCAGCCCGCACTTGTTCAAATTTTGCAGAAAACTGGGACAAGGCTCCCACCTGTGCAACACCACCAGCCCAAAGTAAACTCAGCCGCAGAACCCAGGCCTGTGACCCCAGGTGACTCAGGACGTCAAAGACAGCAGCTTCCTGGGGAAATGAATCCGTGTTTGCTCGCATGTGTGAGGTCACATGGCTTTAGGTCTCCCACAAGAGATGGGGTGGTTCTGGGGCTCCTGGCCGGCTCCGTCGGTAGAGCGTGCGACTCTTGATCTGAGGGTTGTGAGTTCAAGCCCCATGTTGGGTGTGGAGCCTACGTAAAAGAGGGGGTCAGGGGAGAGATGGGGTGCTTCCCCTGGATAGGAGATGTCCAGCTCTGGGCAGCTGGTGCACAGATTCTAGGCATCAAGACAGACGGGAGTCAACTGACCTTGAAGGCTTTTTTCATCCGAAAGGTATAGTTAATTTTTTCAATAGTTCAGAAGACGGTCTTTTGAGTTGATGAATTTACACTCATTTACACTCAAAGACTTTTTGTTTTTTAAATCTATGGCTATGAGTCAAGGCCATGGCGCAGAGACCAGGCAGAGGGCTCGCTAGGGAATATTTCAGAGGGTGAGGGATCCAGACGTGAAGTACTCACTACTTTTAAAGCAAATGGGCCACGGGCTTCTCCACGGAGCCTCGGGAACAGGTGGAGGAACAGGCGGAGGAACGTGAAAGCAAGGGCAAAGAGCACAGGCTGCCAGGGACTTCCCCAAACACAGCAGGCCTTAATTCCTCTCAGGGAATGCCCAGAAATTGTAGACGCCAGGAGCTGGCCATGAAACGAAGATGTCTTCAAAGTAAAAATAAGTCACCAAGGAATTAACCGAGGAAGAAACACAACCGCAGGAGAGCGGGGCAGCAGAGTGAGGCAGTGAGGCTGTGAGGCTGTGAGCCCCGAGCGCGGAGGACGCAGCGGAGTTCGATGCCGGCTCTGCCACCCACAGGCCGTGTGACCTTGGGCAGGTCACCTAACCTGTCTGGGCCTCAGTTTCCCCACCTGCAAAACGTAGACAACGCCTCTGTCCCAGGAGTTGTGAGGGTCCAAAGAGAAGATACATGTACTGGAAGTCCCCAAGACAACGTCGGGCAGGTGGCCGGCCCTCAACAAAAGCGACTACTTCTATAAGCCAAGGGGTGCAAACCTTTTGGAAATATGTTCTTGGAAAAAAATCATTTCTATAGATGGAATCCTATTTGGGTCACAGTTATCATCTATCAGGTGTGAAAGCAGTAAGTATCCAGCTGGGTAACGGAATGCACCTGGGACCCCAGGAAGGGCCGTGGGCCCCTGTGACAAGTCCCTCCAAGGCCAGCGTGTCCCTCCGGTGGAGCCTGGGGCCTGGCACACCTGATGGGTGGTGAATAACATCTACTCGCTTTGTCCTGATTCCCCATCAAGGGTCCTCTGCTCTCCCGGGTCCTTCGCCTAACTTTCAAGAACGCTCTGCGGCGGGGAAGGCTCACTTCCACCAGTCCGGACCATGGCGAGGCTCCAGGGAAGAGCTCTGCCCTTACTGCCGGCGCCCGGCCGTCAGCCTCGCAGCCGCGACCCGCCCTCACAGACACTCACCCCTTTCCGTTTGGCCTCATCATTCAGGGCGGTCACCCAGGCGGCCTGCCACTGCCTCCTCCAGCTGTTCAGCGTCAGGATCCAGCCGAGCAGCGCGTCGGACTCGGGGCGCCGGCCCTCGCCAGGCTCCGCAGCCCGCCGCGAGGGCCGGGGTCGCGCCCTGGCCAGCGCCCACTGCGCCAGGTACAGGCCCACCGTGCCCAGGGCCACGACGAAGAGCGACACCAAGACCAGCCACTGGACCTCACCGAGCCACGAGCTCAGGCGGGACATGGTGATGGCGCATACCCGGCGCGCCTCGCCCCAACTTGCCAGGGCAGCCCCCCGGCCGGGGCGCAGAGCCCGCGGGCGGCGAGCTCAGGACATGAGCGCGCGGCCGGCCGGGCTCGCGGGGGGCGTGGAGGGGGCGCGGCGGGGCTGGGTCGGCGGCTGGCTGCGCGGGCCCGGAGGCCGGGCGGCCGCGGGGAGCGAGCGGGAGGAAATGCCGGGCCGGCGCAGGACGGCCGCGGCCCGGGACTGCGTCCCGGCCCCGCACACCTGGAAAATGGGGACGCGGCGCTTGGCGTTCCCGACTAGCGCGTCTGGGCAGGTCCCGGGCCGCGGCCGGCGCGCTTCCTCCTCCGCGCGCCGCCCCGGGCGTCCCGCCCGCGGCCCAGCAGTGGCCGGAGGAGGCTCGGGCCGGGGCGGGGCGGGGGCGGGGCCTGTGGCGGGGGCGGGGCCTGCGGGGCCAGGACCGCCCCTGCGCCCGGGCCCTCCCGGCCGCGTCCCCCCGCGGCCCGCCCCCCGGCCCCTTAAAGGCCCCGCGGCCCCGCGCGCCTGCACGTCCCCGCCCCGCCACGTGCGCGCGCCGCTCGGCCCTCCGGTGACGGCCGCGGGCCGTGGCGGGGGCGGGGGGTGGCAGGCTTCCTCCGGCGGGGACGTGGCCCCGGCGTGGCGCCGCGACAGCTCGGTGCGCGGGGCTTTCCAGTTAGCTGGATTGCAGGCCCGCGGTGGGGCCGGCTGGCTTGGCTTTAATGCGCGTGTGTGCGCGCCTGTGCGCGTGAAAGGGTGATTTCTAGGATCACCATCTGCCCAACAGCTAGACACTGTCTAGTTTTAACATACTTGGAAAGTCCCTAGAAGTCCACACTCGCACCCCGAAGTCTGGAGGGCCTGGAGCCTCACCTCACGGGCTGCGTGCTCCCGCCGAAGGAGGGTCTCAGAAAAAACGCCCTGACTTCGCAGGGATGTGTGATTTGTTAAGAATTGTGTGCATGTGTGTGTGCGCTCGTGCGGGGCATGCCTCCTGCCCCCTCGCTTTGCAGACTCAGCTACCATTAGTAGGAAAACCCACAGAACACTAGCCTGAGATTCTCCAAGGCCGGATGAAAGGCCTAAATCACAGAAGAGCGATTTGCATGTGTTTTCTGCAGCTGTTAGGAGACGGATTTGACCCCGAGTTGGGCTGGCTGCATCCAAGCACTTAGCCTTCCTCTCACCTAGCATTTCCGGTACGCCAGCCTGGTTGAAGACATCAGTGGGGATTCTGGCTCTGGTGTGGCAGCAGAGGGGTCCTCCCTGGTTCCCCCTCAGCCCCTCCCTGCCACTGTGCTGGGAAAGAAAATCCTTAGAAACTGGCCTAGACGGGAGTTTGCTAAGGACACAGGCTAGTTTGGCAGATCCCGGATAGGAACCTAGATCTGGTTCACAGGATAGTGCCATTTTTGACACTTATTACGGGCAGGCCCTGGGAACAGTAGAGCAAAGAGGACCACAGATGCTGTGATGCGTCTGCACTGGACACCCAGTGCTAAAGACAGGAGTGAGGTGCCTCCCGGGAGGGGGGAGGTCCATACAAGGGTATATGAAGATGTGTGTGTGTGTGTGTGTGTGCGCGCGCGCGCGCGCGCATGCACGTGCAAAGGCCCTGAGGCAGAGAGGGCAAGGGGTGTGAGAGTTGGAGGCAGCCAGGAGGTGGGCAGAAGCTGCAGTTGGAGCCCCCAACTGATGGGTAGGGAATTGTGCCATGGAAAAGGAGAAGCAACAAGCTGTCATAAGCACAGAGTGAAAAAATGGAATTTTACAATTATCGTTCCCAGCAGCAGGTGGAGACCAGGTTGGAAGGAAGTGGGAGGGGCAGCGAGACCAGCTGGAAGGTGATCCCAAGGGTGCAAGGAAAGGGTTTAAACTAGGCCTTGTGCATGGCGGGGAGGGAAAGGAGATGTTTCTTGCTTAGAGGTGGGAGGCCAGGAGAGAGACAGGAAGGTGAGTTTGAAGTTGGTGGGCAGGGAGCAGCACGAGGACAAAGGAGTTTACACCCAAGGGGCCTGACTTTCTTTAAAAAGAGGAAGGGATTGGGAGGCAGCTGAGAGCCCTTGTGGGAAACAGAACAGGAAGCTGGCAGGGAGTGCCCAGGTGAGCTGGGGTGGGGGCGGGGGAAATGAGCCCTTACTTGGCACGTCTGATACTAGAAAGTGGAAGTAGAATGACCCCGTGAGCTCTCTGCGAGCTACCTAGTCATTGAACACTAGCTGCCCATTCTGCCTGCAGGCTCCTGGGGCCCGGGTGGCAGGGGGGCGGGGGGGGGGGATGGCTCTCCTCTCAGAAACCTCTTCTTATTTGGAGGAAACAGCTCATTATTTTCTGTTCTGCAGCCAGATCCACGCGGTTGGATAATTCAAGTACTGCGGGCCCCCTTGCCAGAATAACAGGGATAACTAGATACCTGGGGCTCCCCTCTCCGCGTCTCCCCGTGCCAGCAAGGTGACACACCTTGGCGGTTACCAGATAGCCCTCCCCGTGTGACTGGTGGAACCAGTCTCATTCCTCCACGGCCATGTCTCCCAGGCATACTCACCCACTGGCTCATTTAAAGGCTTGTAACAAACTGTAAACTAACAACCTCCCCGGTTTGGAATTCGTCACACTGCTGGAAGTTTTTACAAAGGGAATGTAAACATTCTGCATTACTTTTGGATGGAAGCAAATTGAGGGAAAATAAGGAATGGCATGGGCTGGTAGGAAAACGCAGTTGGCCAACCCATATGTGATAGACACTGAAACATCCTGTAAATCTAGGAAAAGACCAGGCTCCTTCTGCTTCTGCTCCCAGCCACTGTCCCCCTGTGCCCAGGCCCGTTCATCCCCTGGGTGGAGGACCCGGTCATTAGCCTCCCCAGCTGGAGACACTCCCTGCTCCCAGCACAGCGCCCCCTCCTCCACCCCACATCTCTGCCCTGCTCCCAGCACAGCGCCCCCTCCTCCACCCCATCTCCCTTCGGCCCAAGGAGCCAGATTGCTGCTCTGTCCAGAAAGGACTCTCCTCGCCACCAAACCCTCCAAGATGTGGTGAGTTCCAACACACTCAGAGCAGCTGCTTGCTGTTTCTAACCACTCCTAAAAGGGAACCCCACTGCTTTGAATTGAGCTTCTGTGAGCAGGCGGGGGGGGGGGGGGGGGACAGGGGTCTCAGTGCAGGGGTGGGGCTCATGGGTCCTGGCCACTGTCCTGAGCTGGGCTCTCCCACTGCCCCCTGTGGGGGATCATCTTCACGTCAACCTACCGGACCCACCAGAGACAGCAGCCTGCCTGGAATTCTCTAGAAGGCATCACTCTGGACCTTGGACCAGGTGAGTCTCATGGTGGCAGGGAAGAGACAGCAAAAGCTGCGTTTCCAAATTTTTCTTCAGAATATTCTAGAATAACTGGTTGTGAGAGCACAGGACCCAGGAGTAAAGTCTCCATTGTTCTACTTTTTTCCTCATGTAAAAAATCATTTCCGAAATGCTTTTCACGTAGAGAAACATTGCTTGCAGTCACCCAACCTCTGCATGCCTCATCTGTGCAACCTGGGTGGAAGTATTTTGACGTCTTTCCCTATCAAACCAGGACGTGCCGTGATGACGTTGTGTCTTTAAAAACTAACACATATGTCAAGTGTCATATATGTTTCCTATCCATAAACAAACACAGTAATGCGAGACATTGTTCATTACCATTGAGCCAGCTAATCTTAGGGATTTTTAAAAAGGCTTAACAACAAAACAAATCGGGATAAATACTTCAATACTTATTTCTAAGTAATTATCTTTAATTTGTAGGAGAGGAAAGGAGGAGGTTCCGGAAGTTTACAGCCTGTCTCAGACTCGGTAGAGAAGCTCCTTCTTCAGTTGGCATGCTTATTATTAGTGCTTGAATCACCACCTTGGGCTCTGGTGGCCGGCAGCCCTGGGCGTGGCAGGCTGGAATGGAGGGCCCCGGACTTGGTCGGAGGACCCAGGGCTACAAATGTGTAGCTTCCTCCAGCGGCCCTCGAGGGAAGACATTCCGAGAATTCCCTCTCTGCAAAATGCTTCTAAGATTTGGCTCCGCACCCTCGGCAGTGGGGTCTATGGGGCCATTTGACCATCTCCTTGGCTACGTTCACAGGGCCCTAGTCATTTCCACAATCGGGAGGCTCGGTGTGCTCCGGGCTGGTTTCCCGTCGTGCCTGCGGTGGCTGTCGGGCACCCGTGCACCCTGTCAAAGGTCGCCCACAACCAGAGCCGGGCCCTGTGCCAGCTGCGCACCCCCCCCCCCCAGCCTTAGAGGCCTTGAATTCTCCTACTGACCATTCGTATGCTGAGACGTGGTTCATGATGCCTTCGCTGGGAGAAAAGCAACAGTCCCGCAAATCTACAGGAATCCCAAAGCAGAGCTTGGAAGGGCTGGGAGAGAAGCTTCTGAGTCTGTAGACTGGACCGCGTGCGAGCCGCCCCCGGCAGGAGTGACTGGCACAGGACAGGCACCAAGTGCGCGGGCGGCCAGCCCCCGGTGTGGGGCCTCACTGCTTGCCCCTGTGGTGTGGGTCCCTGTGATGCCCCGGGTGTGGTCGGACACCTGGCGGCCTGTGTGCCAGCAGATGGATGCCGCAAGAGGTGCGTGGCTGGGTGGCCCCGCTTCATTTTCAGGGCAACACGCAGGGGCTGGCACCATCCGGTTTTCAAAGCGAGGAAGCTGAGTTCAGAGAGGCCGAGTCGCCTGTCCACGGCCACACAGTGAGAAAGTGGCAGAGCCCAAGTCTGACCCCAGGGGGCATGGGCCCCAAAGCCCGCGTTGTTTCCATCACCTTTTATAAAGCAAACAAATTCTACTAAAAAGAGAAAAATGCTGGAAGCTGGAAAGGAAGGGGTCCCGTTCCTCAAGTGCTTGGGCAAAGATCTGTCCGAAGAAGATGAATTGCCTTTTGTGTTCTGAAGTCCAGGAGACACGGCCTATTCAAAGCCAGAGGGGAAGGAAGGTTATTTAGGGGTCATTCGAGGGACGTATGAGCAGCTTCTGCTCCGGCCCCGGCCCTTTCTGGGGAAGACACGGAGTCCTGTCCCAGGGCCTGCTGGAATGGCCGGGAAATCTGATCCCCGTGCCACAGATCCCTACCAAGGAGGGTCCAAGGGGCCAATCCCCCCACGAGCAGGGCCTTCCAGCCTGTCCACCTCCCAGCCTAAGACTGAACTGTCAGCAGTATGCGCCCTCAAATCCCACCCTGGTGCTGGGCCCGCTGAGGAGCCCGAGTCATGCCGCCATTGGGGGGGGGGGGCGGGGGGGGCGGACACGGCTTGGGTCAGAGGCAGGGCCTGCAGCCTGCTGTGGGCCAGCCCCTGCCAAGAGCCCGCCCTGGGCCCGCCTGATGATGCAGCCCCACGGTGCCGCGCCCGCGCCAGGTGCTTCGCGTAAGCCCCCTGCGTCACGGCCCAACAGCAAGGGATGCGGCCGTTCTGCTGACGCCCAAGGCTGGGACCTAACTTATGAATGAAATATATAACCTTGTAGTTTTTTTTTCTCTTTCCTATTTTCTGTGGTGAAAACGTCCTTCCAAGGAGGCCGTTTCCTCAGATGTATGCTGTCCCTCACTCAGAAGGAGGCCGGCACCACACCTGTCCGCTGATGGGTGGGAATCCGCTGTCGGAGAGTCTGCTAGACCAGCCATGTAGACGTCCGCTCCGAGCGGCTCCTCCGGGGGCCGTGGGGCCGGCAAGAGGGAGGGCGGAAAGAGACAGATGAGGCACCAAAGACAGATGCCCCCCCTTGTTGCTGTGGCCTGACTGCATCAGAGGCCCCCCTGGGGCGGCCACCATGGGGCCTTGTAGCTGAGCTCAGCCTCCTGGGCAGCATGAAGGCAGTGCTGCTCCTAGCTTCTTAGAATGTGCCAGAGCCCTGCGGTCTCACTGACTCCCTATCCCCAGTGCTGACTTAGGAAGAACACAGGCCTGCTGTAGGGGTGGCTCAGCTAAGAAGGGCGTGCTCACAGCTGGTCAGCCAGGCCCCGCAAGCTGGGGAGCGGGCCGTGGCTCAGCCACCCCATGTGGGACTCAGGAAGCCTCCCCCCGCAGATGCAACCTAAAATTTCCCTTTGTGCTGTGTGTGTGTGTGTGTGTGTGTGTGTGTTTAAGCCTCTGGGCATAAGGATAGAATCCACTAACTCTCTGGAGGAGATATTTCACATCTTTGGAGAGTTAAAGGAAAGCACCATGGAAGGGCTTTCCAAACACCCCCCGAGTACCCGTTCCCCCATGGAGCTATTCATGTGCTTATTACAGACGACTCCTGTCTATTCCGTTGGCGCCCAGACAATCCAATGAGACAAAGTGAACGATTTTGCTGGCCTAGGAAACTAAAGTGTGGGAACAACCGAGCTAGTGATTAAAGGAGGAAAACATGAATAACTTCTGTTCGCCCAGCACCTTACGGTAATTCCTGTAATAAGTAACTCAGCAGGGACAATGTGGCCCGAGGGGCAGAGACAGACCTGGAGCTGGGTGTTCCCTGTGGATCCTTCACGCTCCCCGGGCTGCAGGTCCGCACGACGAGCCTGCAGAATCAGAGAGCAGGTCTTCACTCAGATTTACTGCGAGGTCTCATCTCTCTTACTGCGATTGTGATGGGATCATCGTCCCCCCCAGACCACTCGTGCGAGGTGTAACTGTACCTGCAAACACATGGGGTCACCACACCCGTTCTATCGGTGCATCATTTACCGGAAGGTTCCAGCTCCCCCTTGGGACCCTGGCTGAGCAGGGGAGGGAGGAGCGGGCAGGGCAGGGGATGCCACCTGCTGCCCCGGCCTCCCTCTCCCAGCTCTGCCTCCCCATCTGGCCCAATCTGACTTCCCTTGGGTTGAGAGGACCACAGAGATGAAGCGGAGAGCCCTCGGGAGGGCAGCAGCCCAGTCTGCACCCACGTGACAGAAGGAAGGGGGCTGATGGGCCCCAGGGGGAGCAAAAGGTCCTGCTTCAGCCCTACCTTTTCTGTTGAAGCATACAAAGATCCTTCCTGGCTGTGTTCCTGGTTATTTATACGTGTATTGCTTTAACGTCGTGCGTCTGTGTCCAGGAAGATGGGGGACGGAACAGCCTGGCGACTGTCTGGCCCACACGTCTACGAATGCCGTGGGGAGTCACACCAGCAGCCTTCCCAATGCACAGCTGAGCACCACTGGAAAACAGCGGTGGCGCAAGGCTTCCCCAAAGGAACAGGAACAAGAGGACCGGGATGATTTCCGGGTGCCTGTGTCCCATTGCCCCAGGGCAGGACAGGGCAAGGCACTGCAGGCTTGGTGTCTTTGTCACCAAGGAGCAGGACGTTTAAAGCCAGGGAGCAGCCAGGCAGGCGGAAATGCGACCCCCACATTGAACAGACTTTGAAAGGGACTAGAGAAAGAACGATCCAGAAGTAGAGGGGGATATCAAGGAAGCTGGTCTTCATTTACACGAACATCTGCATGATCTCAGAAAGTCCACACGAACATTTTTTATAAAAGGGGGTATCGGGCTGGGAACACGCAGGGGCCCCCCAAGCCCCCTCAGCAGGGCAGTGACGTTCACTGTTACCTCTTGGCTTCAATGCTTCATGGAAAACAGATTCCAAGTTACAGAATTTCAGGGGAACGCTGGCAGATGAGACCACCTACTGTCCTGTCAAAAAGAAAACCCCAGCCTGGTCAGGTCACTTAGGCCAAGTCACCATCCCAGGACTTCATCCCTAACCTAACTGCAGTGCCAGCCTCCCCCGAAATGCAGTCCTATCCAGCCAGCGAGGAATGTTCTGAGGGGCACCAAGGAGGTACCCCGTCCTGTGAGCCCTCTCCCTCCCCCCAAGGATAAGGAGTGAATCTTCAGGGTCAGACCCTTGCTCCTCCCCCCTCCCCCAAAGGTGACCTTGCCTGAAACAGTCCTTTCTTTTTTTTTTTTTTTAATAATAATTCTTTATTATGTTATGTTAGTCACCATACAGTACATCCTTAGTTTTTGATGTAATGTTCCATGATTCATTGTTTGCGTATAACACCCAGTGCACCATGCAATACGTGCCCTCCTTAATACCCGTCACTGGCCTATCCCATTCCCCCACCCCCCTCCCCTCTAAAGCCCTCAGTTTGTTTCCCAGAGTCCATAGTCTCTCATGCTTCATTTCCCCTTCTGTTTACCCCCCCTTCATTCTTCCCTTTCTTCCCCTACCGATCTTCCTGCTATTTCTTATGTTCCGTAAATGAGTGAAACCATATGATAATTGTCTTTCTCTGCTTGACTTATTTCACTTAGCATAATCTCCTCCAGTCCCGTCCATGTTGCTGCAAATGTTGGGTAATTGTTCTTTTGGATGGCTGAGTAATATTCCATTGTATATATGAACCACATCTTCTTTATCTAGTCATCTGTTGAAGGGCATCTCGGCACCTTCCACAATTTAGCTATTGTGGACATTGCTGCTATGAACATTGGGGTGCATATGGCCCTTCTCTTCACTACATCTGTATCTTTGGGGTAAATACCCAGGAGTGCAATTGCTGGATCATAGGGTAGCTCTATTTTTAACTTTTTAAGGGACCTCCACACTGTTTTCCAGAGTGGCTGTACCAACTTGCATTCCCACCAACAATGTAGGAGGGATCCCCTTTCTCCACATCCTCTCCAGCAATTGTTGTTTCTTGCCTTGTCAATTTTTGCCATTCCAACTCACGTAAGGTGGTATCTCAGTGTGGTTTTGATTTGAATTTCTCTGATGGCTAATGATTTTGAACATTTTTTCATGTGTCTGTTAGCCATTTGTATGTCTTCATCGGAAAACTGTTCATATCTTCTGCCCATTTTATGATTTGTTTATTTGTTTCTCGCGTATTGAGCTTGAGAAGTTCTTTGTAGATCTTGGATACCAGTCTTTTATCTGTAGCATCATTTGCAAATATATTCTCCCATTCCGTGGGCTGCCTCTTAGTTTTTTTGACTGTTTCCTTGGCTGTGCAGAAGCTTCTTATCTTGATGAAGTCCCACAAGTTCATTTTATCTTTTGTTTCTCTTGCCTTTGGATATGTGGCATGAAAAAGTTGCTTTGGCCGATGTCGTAGAGGTTGCTGCCTATGTTCTCCTCTAGGATTTTGATGGATTCCTGTCTCACATCGAGGTCTTTCATCCATTTGGAGTTTATCTCTGTGTATGGTGTGAGAGAGTGGTCAAGTTTCATTCTTTTGCATGTAGCTGTCCAGTTTTCCCAGCACCATTTATTGAAGAGACTGAAACAGTCCTTTCTCTTGCTAATAACTTCCTCCTCCCACCGTCCTTCCTCTAAACTCCCCCACAGCGTACAACTCCGAGCCAGATGGGAGTGCTGCCCACTGCATGAATCGATGAATAAAACCGGGTAGATCTTCACATTTACCCACTTGAATCTTGTTTTTAAACCGTCTTAGCCAATACAGCTGAGTTTAGACAAGCCAATAAGTGAAAAGAACAAAGCAGCTTTAAAGGGAACTAAAAACGTGAAAAGGGAATTTCCCCCTCCACCCTTGGTTCCGCCCCTCGCGGTGCCTGACAGGGGCAAGGGGACAGGACCACACCCGGCAAGGGCCTGAAGTCCCGAGTTCTGGGACTCACCGCCCAGGTCTTACCCTCACTGCCCGGCTCACCAGGTGTGTCGCGCACGGACTACTCAAGGTGCCCTTGCGAGCTGGGAACAGCCTCTGTAAGGAAAAGTGGCCATCGAGCAGCTGAGCAGATGAGCCTCGCTCCTGCTGGGTCTCTAAGGCCTCACCTCCCCGCGCTGCACCTTTGGGAATCATTCGCTAGTTAGTCCGAGCTGTTGGAAAGGGCCAGTTGGCATTATTTGCTCCAGTTATAAAATCATGCATATTCATTAAAAAATAGCATGGTTCCGGTGCCATGGGAAACAAGAAGTGTCCCGGCCAGGCCTCACCCAGGCCCCCAGCAGGCAGGCTCCGGACACCGGGCTGTGTGTGTGCAGCCGAGCGCTCCAAGGCACTTATCCACCGCACTTGGGGAGAAAACGGTCTTTAAAAAAATTATTTTGTCTTAAAATAAATTTGATTTAAGAAGTCACACAAAATGGAAGGAACACGACATAGATGGTTGATGTGAAGCTCTGTTGGTGCTGGAGACGTGTTCAGTGCAGGAGATGTGCCCAGAGGGGCAGACGGATGGTGGGGCTGTCCTGCACGGCGTGGGCCGAGTCCCTGGTCTCCACCTCCCACCACCGCCCATCTGCCGGCAGCCAGCACATGGGGCGCCCGGACCCTGGGGCATCGAGGGCTGGGGACGATGTGGACACAGAACGTGCTTCCCCCCACTCTGTATCACCATGAGGGTATCCTCTTCTGGGAGGTCCAGACACCCATGGGGGTGAGCCCCCTGGGGGCCATCTCCGGATCAAAGCTGCCCCTCCCTCCCCGACCGCGTGGAGAGCCAAGCGTGCCAGATGCTTCCTGCTGGCGAGTTCCTAAGACTTAAGGAGAAGCCTTGTGAGAGGTGGGGGGAGCCAGACTGCCGTTACTGCAGGAAATAAATGCGGGTCCTCAACAGGGGACGTCCAGGAGGCCACTGGAGCAACTGTCCTGGCCCTGAGGCCTCTCGTTGAACGGTCCACGCTACTCCCCGAGCTCTGTCCCTGGAAGTCTGGGAAGCCGCAGCCAGGCAGGGGAAGGGGTGCCACGTGAGCCCGCGAGGTGTCCTCTCCTCCAGCCTGCAGCTCTGATCCTGGCCTGGAGACCCTGAGACTCCACTTCCAGGAAACGTCCAGAACCGGCAGATTCCTGGAGGCAGAAAGCAGACTGGTGGTGGCCAGCGGCTGGGGGCGGGCAAAGGAGGGGCTTCTTTTGGGGATGAAGAAAAGGTCTGGAACAGATGGTGATGGCTGCACAGCACTCGGAAGGTATGAAATACCCCTGGACACTTTAAAAACGGTCAACGTGGTCAACTCTATGTTAGGTGTATTTTATTTTTTTGAAGATTTTATTTATTTATTTGACAGAGAGAGAGAGACAGCCAGCGAGAGAGGGAACACCAGCAGGGGGAGTGCGAGAGGGAAAAGCAGGCTCCCAGCGGAGGAGCCCAATGCGGGGCTCAATACCAGGACCCTGGGACCATGACCTGAGCCGAAGGCAGACGCTTGACCGACTGAGCCACCAGGCGCCCCGATGTTAGGTGTATTTTAGCACATTAAAAAAAAAAAAAAGGAATTGACTGATTGATTTAACAAACGCTTCGAAGAATTCCCCTGAGTTCATATTCATGATGTGGCTTCAGCTTTCGATGAGGTCCAATATAAAGACGATTCATCGGAAGACCATTCCTGGTTTTTTGGAAAAAAAAATGTTGTGAAATGTTATTTCATAAGGAGGCTCCTGTTACGTGTGTAATACCCCCCCCACACACACACACACTCACAGCTGGGGCTGCTCGCGGATGACCCTGAGCCGTGCCTGGGTCAGGCAACCACTCACTGCACCCGGCTGCCTCTGGACTCCGACGGAAGTTGAACAACCACCCCATCTCCACAGCTTGCTCCCCGTTGGTTTCGGATCTGGCCTTGGGCTTTCCAGCATTCCGGTCTGTATTTCAGGTACTTTGCTAAGGTCCCTTATAAGAAGAAACCCAGCCCCGTTTCCTACATCAAGAGGTTTCCTGCAAACCAAAGCATTCGGATTATTACGAAAAATAAAATTCAGGTAAGAGCAGACGTTTGCGGATAAAGGGGTGCGCAGGACCCGTCTCACTCGACACACACTATCCTAGAATCTCAGGGGCCGCACTGGGTTAACTACTCTCTTGTCACTGGGGGGAGGAAGGGGACGCACGGCCACTGGCCTGGGCTTAGGGACTGTGCTGTGACAGTGATCTCCAAAATAAGACTGCCTGCAAGTGATTTTTCATTTTAATTTGTTTTCATTTCATATATTCATATTTCCAGCTTTTTAAAAGGAAAGAAGTCAGTATGTTTGCTGTCCTTTCTCTTTTTACAGCTGCATCTGTTCCTCCCCGGACCCTACTGCATTCCTAGCACCCTCTGGTTCTGTGCAAGCCGGCACCCGGTCCGGCCCGCTGCCAGCACATGCCAACACACTCCCCACACGCGGCTCTGGTGTTTCGTGACGGCCTGGCGCACGGAGGGGTCGAACGGGTGCCAGAGTCCCAGGTAGCCCGTTGTTGCTTCCTACCACGTGCACCAGGAGCGCCCCTTCCCTGCTCTGCTCCCCACTCCGTGCTTCTTCCTCTTTCCTTTTGGCCTTGCTCGCGATCTCTCCAACAGCCTTCCAGCTTTTATCTGCAACTTGGATCAACATTAATATGACTTCAGAGTCTCGGTTCGAGAAATGGCTGTCGAGGCCTGGCTGAGGCATGGGAGAGAAGGTGCAGCAGAGTCAGCCCGGAATGGCCCGGGTCCTCCAGAGCCTCCATTCTTGAGGCTGGCTCGCCAGACGCCCGTGGGGTCGGAGCTCGGCACTCTGTGTCCTCTCCTCGGGAGAAGGCTTGTTGCAGATTCGGAGGGCTCATCATTGATTATTTCCTGGGTTATCAATCTGGCAACCAGATCCACGAAGCAAACAAGGCTCTTTGCAGGCATTTATTCATTCATCCATTTGTTCGTTCATTCATTCATTCATTTCTGCAGCACTCCTTGGGTTCACAGCCATCTGCCAGCACCGGCGGAGGCCACACCTGCCGAGAGCTGCAGTCCCCACCTGGTGTCAGGTGCTTTGGGCCCCACCTCCTATCCTTCTGACCTACTTCTTGCCTCATCCCTGCCCTGCCAGCACTGTGCCTCAGTGGCACAAGGGATCTCTGCCCTGGGTTTCTCTGTTATCTCCACAAGGACAGACACAAGCTTGGGGAACACACGTCCATCTCGATGTGGCAGAACCTGAACGAATACGCTCTGGGGTAGAAGATGGAGGGCCAATGCTTCCTGCTTGCCGTCCTCCTCCTCGGAGGGTCCCCAGCCCGAGGGGCCCCCAGAGTCCACAGCATAACTAGCTGGAGGGTGCCCCCGCTGGGGTGTCCCCTTCCTCCCTGCTTTGCTCACCCTAGCTCCCACCTGTTCCCCGGAATCCTTCCCAAAAGTAAACTGTGAGGGAGTGAGCTCTTGTTCTCTGGGGAGACCCGGCCGAAGCCTGCACAAGGGGAGGGGCTCACAGTCCAGAGGGACGAACAAGGTCCCCTCAGACAGTGTGGGAAGTGCTGGCATGGCTATTTCCCACAGCATGGGGGGCACAGAGGAAAGAGAGCTCCCACTCGGCGAGGGCGGCCAAGGTCAGGGCCAGGTTGGACTGGGAAACAGACAAGGTAAAGAGGAAGTTGTGGGGGTGGAGGAGCCCAGGCAGGTGGGGCCAGGGGACCAGTGCCGGCTGTGCTCTTGGCTCTGGCCGGATGCGGCCAGATGTTACCCGGGGTCGGGTGCACCTGATGGAGATCCGCTTGGAAATGAGGCAAGCTCTGCTCACAAGTGGCCTGTTGAGAGGTCATTTTAGCCAGAGGGGACGGGAACGATGCAAGGGTTGAGCAGGGAAGGGGCGTCAAGTTCCTGCGTCACCTCGAGCCTCACTCTTCAAAGTGTGGTCTGGGGCCAGTGGCTTTGGCATTACCGGAGCGCGTGTTAGAAAGGCAGACTCTCAGCCCCACCCAGATCTTCGGAATCAAAGCTTGCACTTGAGTAAAATTTGAGAAGTCCTGTCCTGGGACACTCTGCAGCAAATGCTTGCTTTTGCCTGGGGGGCGGGGGGCAGAGCCCCTCTGCAGTGGGAGGTGAGCCATCTGGGAGGGCAGCCGCCCAGGAGCGGCTGGGGGCGAAATGCCTCCCGGAAATGTGGGCTGTGAGCGGGCTGGAGGGAGGAGGGAGGCGGATGAGGAGTTCTGTTTGGGGCATGCTACAGCTCAGGTGTCCTCGGCGACGGGTCTGGAACTCGGAAACCAGAGATGTCCATTGGCAGTGGATTTTAAGGAACTGGCTGGCCTTGAGTCTTCGAGATTTTCTCAGTTTTCACAAACCATCCATTTGATGATTGAGCCTGTCTAAAATGTTGCCAGGGATCAATGTCAACATACCACGTTACCTTACGTTAGGATCTCCGAGTGAGACCCCGAGTACAGCGCCGTCTTCCTCACTGGGGTGTGAGTACGTTGGGAGTGAAGTACTGAGCAAACATGTCCTGGGAGCTGAGTGCAGGATGGGCTGCAGGGCCCGGAGCCGAGCTGCTGTGTTAATGCCGAGCCCCAGGTCAGGTAGATCCGGGCAGCAGGATACACACGGAGCTCGCGGGCCGCCCCGTTTCCTACAGGCAGCTTCTTCCCAATAGTGCCACCTGTTCCTCCAAATTTGCCCATCAGAGAGCCACACCCCCTTCCCTGGAGGCCAGGGGTCACAGACAGGAGACCAGGGTGGGGAACCGCTGTCCCACTACACACCTGTCTGCTCACGCAGCCCTAGGACAGCGATCCCGCGGTCGTGCCCCCAAGCTCTGCGGCACCTTTGTGTTGACCCCGGGACCCAAAGCACCGACCGGATAAGGGCTGAAGGCAGTCTTGTTCTTTGGCTGCAACACCCCGTCCACCCCGAATGCTTTCCTTTTTCATATGGCTGTCTTTGGTGAGGAAATGAGAAGCAAGGCGGGACAGAGAGGGGTGCTCCCTTGAGCCGTTTCAGCTAAGGCCCCCCAAGCTCCTGGCCTTGCATGGAGATGGTGCCAGAAGGCCCGTTCTGTCCCCAGCTGCCCGGCTGACCCCGGGAGGCGGGTGTGTGTGTGCACAGAGGGGGTCCTCGTTGTGCCCTCCCCATCGTCCCTCTGCTCCTCCCCCACAGGTTTGAGCCCCCACCAGCTCGAGCTCGGAACGCGCTCCTCCTCTCTTCTCAAGATTGCTTTTTTAAAGTAGCTTCTCAGACCCCTTACGCCGACTTTCCTATTTGAAGAAAAGCAGTGAACTCTACAGAACTTCTCATCCTCTGATGAAACAATTGGGAACTTAACCAGAGAACCGGGTGGGGGGCGGTGCTTGTTAAACACGCAGGTGCTGGGCCCTCCTGGAGACTGACAGTGGACGGTTTAAAGCCTCGTGGATGCTCCAGGGGTGGCCCCCGGTACCCCTGGCCTCGCCCGGGAGCTTGTTCCAACAAGGACAAGAATGCGGAATCTGGCACCCACGGGGTGCACATTCACGTAAAAGTGTGCGTGGCACTGCTCCCCATCAGCTGTTCTCAGTCTTGGCCACACAGTAGAATCGACCCGGGTCAGAGCTCACCCCGAGCAATTCCACGGTGGGGCCGCCAGCTTAGGTGTTACGTCCACTTTTTGAAGGTTCGCGGAAGTATAATATAGAGAAACGTGCGTGTTATCACGTGTTCAGTGAGTTCCAGCAGTGGGCCACACCCAGGGAACCCAGATCAAGAATCAAGAGGTGACTACCTTGGGGTCACTCCCCCGACCCCCTCCAAAGTCAGCCGGGTCCTGACTTCTGGCGGTGTAGCTTTGGGAGGCTTCTTGATGCAAGCGGGTCACACGGTCTGCTCTCCTCTCCGGCCCTCTTCTGTCGGCGGGGTAGTGTATGCAGTTGGGGCTGCCCTGTCCACACGGCTCTGTTCGCGCAAGTCCTCTGTGCGAACACGGCAGCTCTCCTTTCTGCTGCTCACGGGCATTGGGTTTCTTCCAGTTCGGGACGATTACAAATAGAGCACCCGTGTTCCTTCATGGTTCCCGTGATTTTAACGTAGAGCCAGTCTGAGAGCCACTGACCCGCATGATGCTTTGTCCCCTCCTGGCCCCGAGATGCACCTGTCGGGGAGGAGCCCACGCCCTTGCAGTGACGCAGCCTGCCCCGTTCCCATCAGCAACGCCTTCAGAGCCCACCGAGTCGTGGCTGGCGGCTGTCCTTTTTTAACCTTAGTGTTCAGCTGCCTAAGGATGACAAGTGGCCATTTCTAGAAGCCTCTGTGTTCTTCCAGGACAGCAGGAGCTGTGATATACTTTGAAGTCCAACCTTATTTTCTTTCAGTCAAATGCTTTGAAGAACAATTATGTGGCCAGACACCCACGTGTCTTCAAGCATCTGGCCAGTAAGGCTGCAGTGGGACTTCCTGCTCTTGGGTAGACAGCGCAGAATGGAGGGTGGGCCCCACCGCTAAGGAGGGAGTGAGAGGAGGGAGTCGCTTGTCTGAGGTCCAAAATTTAAGAGGACACCAAATACCCAGTAATCAAGACAAATACGATTTTAGTGCAATATTTTAAAGATTTAAATCAATGCCAAAAATCCTTGATGAACAAAACATCAACATTTTAAATAAAGACCGGTGTAAGCTAAACATACTGGACCACAATAATAACAAAAACCCAAACCCCCAAGAATAGCGAGCCCTTATATACACGTTCTTATGTATTTCTTTAATGGTTTGGGTTTTTTCCAGGACATTAATTGAAAAAATATTAAAGAATGGCAAAGTAAGTATATAAAACTCATAACATTATTTTAAGTTTAAATTTTTACTAACACTATAAACAGAATTTGTTGCAACTTGCTTCCCTGGCTTTAATGGAAACAAACGCATCAGCAGTACTTTCAAGATCTATTTCTTTGCTTATCTCATTGTCAGTTCAGATAACGGCTGCGTCGACAGTTTCTCTTGACCAAGTGATGATCTCAAATGATTTTAAATTAATATGAAGTATTATCTTCGGTATTAAACGTCAAATATTTTCATGACATTATCTAAAATTGTCACCTGATCAAGGGAAATTACTCCACGGGGCAACTCTCGCATTACCATTAAATATCACTGTTATCAAATATTAATATTAAATAGTATTAAACAGTTAGTGTTTTCATAACATTAAATTATTTAAGAATTGTCACTTCATCACCTGGGGTCCGGTGTCTTGAGGACCGTTGGCTCATATGTTTTCTCTGGTGTTTTGGGAGGAAGGCCAACACAGCCCCTATTACACCATCTTGGCTGGAGTGGAAACCTCCGTATCTTTGAATTTTTCCTTTGTATTTTCAATCTCCTTGTCTCTTTTGTGCTGATTCTGGGTAATTTCTTTCGACGTTCCTGCTAGTGTGTTAATTCTCTTCGGTCACATGAGCTCTGTTCTTTGACCCACTATCTGGGTCCATTCGGGAGGCTGTAACAAATACCACAGTCTGGCCGGCTCACACACAGCGGACACTTACTCCTTGCCCTGCTGGAGGCAGTGAGTCCGAGATCACGGCGTCTGCAGAGGCTGCATCTGGGGGGCCCACTGCCAGGCTCGCAGACAGCCGGGGACTCTTCCGTACGGTCCCTGACCCCATTCCTGAGGGACGCCACTCCTGACCTACTCACCTTCTGAAGTCCCCACCTCCAAACACATCACGGCAGGGATTCGATCTCAACACAGGGATTTGGGGAGGACACGGGCACTCAGTCCACGGCTCCCACCATGCAGTGAGTTTATTTCAAATCATTTCTGCTTCTATTCCAGGACTTCCAATTGTTTCTTTCTCAAACCCGCCTGTGCACTCCTGGTAATGTCGAGTTACTCCTCGTCTTATTTTATTCCACTTTTTATTTCCTTCACTGCGTCGTAAACGTCTACCATGTACCCGGCATGCGGCGGCCGCAACACCTGCAGCCTTCGGGGGGCTTGCTCTGCTGCTGGTTGTCTCTGCCACGCTCACGCATCGTGCCTGCCCCTTCGCGTGTCAGCTGTGACCTTTTGGCTTGCTCTGCTGGAATCGTGAACGCCTAGATGTGGGGTGCTTTCGTACAGAGAGGGTTGTTGTCTGATTCAGTTGTGAGCCAAAAGTGACATGGACTTGAAATCACCTGTCGGCGCCTCCAAGGCCACCCCAGGTTTGGTGACTTGCTGGGACTCGCAGGACTTGGGACAGAGTCCTATGCATGGGTATGATTCACTGGGGTAGAAGGACACAAAGCAAAGTCGTTCAGGAGAGAAGGTGCATGAAGTGAAGTCTGGAGGAGGCCAGGATGAAGCTTCCAGGAGTCCCCCCAGCAGAGTCACACAGGGTGTGCGAAGTCCCTTCAGCAGCAAGTTCTGACAACACATGCACACTACTGTCTACCAGAGACTTGGTGCTGGTGTTTTCACTGGGGGCTGCTCATGGGAGCACCTGCTTCCTGGCATGAGTCCAAATTCCAGACTCCCAGAAGAAGGGCAGGTGTTCAGTGCAAACCCCACTGTCTGTACACACAACTTGGGCGCGGGGAGCCACTCTTATCAGGGAATAGTGAAAACTCTCCCCAGGTCCATGTTCCTGGACACCCGCCCAGGGCCAACCTTGCAAACTTTCTAAGGATGCAGTCTTCTTATGAGAACACTTTTCTACACACTCCATCAGCCCCACGCCCCAAATCGTCGCTGCCCCAGGGTTTAGTGCTCCTGGACAGTGACACCAGGAGTGTCTACCCTCAGACAACCCAACTCTCACCCTGCTCTCGAGGCTTGCCTTCTTCTCGGAGATGAGCTGGGAAGGCAACTTGGAAAATACCCCTGACTTCTTGGGTCTGGTAATTCGTCAGAAAGTGTGTCTTATCGAGAATCCAAAGCCTCCCAAGTGGGAAACTCCTCAGAGCACCTAATTCATCATATGTCAGAAATAAAAATACTTTGTATTTATTTTAAAAATAATTTAAAAAAATTCCAATAAGAATTCCTAAGTTTGGTTATCAGGCTAAAAATAAACCTAACTGTTGGGAGGTTGTCATCCACTGCATAACATTCCCACAGAAACCCTGGAAACCCGTCTCCATTTCGCTACCTGGGGACCTGCTTCTCTCGGCTTGCCTGCCCGATTGCTGGTCTCATCTGTTCCTTCAACCAGGGCTGACTTGTCTGTTAGGCACAGTGTTTCGGGCTTAAGGGACTTTCAGGGAACACAAAAATGTTTTTTTAGGGACCACAAAAAGAAAAAGGTTTCCAACTTGTATGAATTATAAGACCATTCCTGAGCTCTGATAACCTTCAGCGGCAACTCTGGATTGATCAAAATTTCCAGGGAAATTTCCAGTCCTTTCTTGGGAAAGACCCTCAGTCCCTGCATTGTGTAAAGCCTTTCCTTAGGGGTAGGCTACAGTCATTATCAATTATTCAAACTGACAAATTGGGAAATGTTCATGGATATTTCTAGAGTTATGGGGGTGGACAGGGGACAAGAAGCAGAGCCCAGCCCTTCTTAGAGACCCAACAGCACTTAATATAAGTAATTTTAAGTGAAAGGGCTAGTAGGGTATTTTGTACTTTGTCCTTTTCTTTTACTGAGAAATCAGACAAAATGAACAAACACTACCTGCTATGCAATAATCTATCTGTGGTCTTTGCTTTTGTGAACAGAAACTGGTTCTTAATAAGCGCTATGACCTCAAATTGGAGATCCAACTTTAATGCCTGTGAAAATCTCCTTTTCATCACTGAGATCATTAGGACCAAGTCTCTGCTTTCCTACACACAAAATTTCCATTTCTAGTGGTACAAATTAAGGTTTCTTCCTGATTTTCCAATGTCTTTTACACTTGACAGAGAGAAGTAGGTCAAGTAGCGTCTGCCATTTTAACTATGTATCATGTTTGCCACCAAAAACATTGCGAATGAAAAGAGATGGCTCTTCCTTCCACTGGCAGGTCAGAGGTCATTCCAGCATCTTCCTAAGGAGTACATCCTTGTCACCCAGGCCATCAGGAGACCCGGACAAAGCAAAGGGTTGTCTCATAGAAGGCTGTGACTCAAGATCAGATTTTAACATTCACATCATGGATTGTGGCCGAGGTTTCTCACCATAAGTGAACAAAACAGACAGAGGTAGATTTGCCATGAAGCTAACAAATCTCAGGTTCCAGGGCCCCTCACTTTACAGGCCACTTCCGTGCTGTGATATCTTACTGCGGTGAATTTTATAAAAACGCGACTACGCATCTACTGAACAGGAGAGAGAGAGAGGTCTATTTCTCTCTCTTCTGACATCCCCGCCACCATTATTTCTTTTACAATCGTTGGTATTGGGGTGAACCTGGGCGTTTAGGACCTGACTAAGGCTGAACTGAGGAGGGGATACACTTAGTTTTCATTGAGTGAGATCTGTATGTGATTTTTTGGTCAAGTTTGAGAAAATCTCTATTGCATTCTTTCAAGCTTGGAATTTGGAAAAATTTCCCACAGGTGAGTTTTTGGTATCATATCCACGGACATACAGGGCTAGATGCTTTAGGCCATGTTAGCAAACCCGTTTTTGATAAAATAATAAACTTCAGTTCCACTTCTGACCAAGATGGGGTAATGGTGGCTGGATTTACTATCCTACATGAACAACTAAGCCCCAGACAGAATACATGAAAGAATGATTTTGAAAACATTGCATGTCGGACAACAGAGAACAGGGACCGCTGAGAGATGAGAAAGAAATAAGGCAATCCAGCAGTCCTCCCACTGAGGAGGTGGAGCTGGGAGTCCAGGGAAGACAGTGGCCAGGGCTCTGAGACTAGGGTACCAGAGAGGAGAGAGCTGCATGGAGAGAGGTCTCTCGACTCCTCAGTCAAGAAGTGATCAACACGTGCATGTGAAGGAACTTCCTGAGGCTGAGAAAAGGACCACCTGAAAGGATTACAGGGGACAATCGAAGCTCACACAGTGCTTGAAATAACACATGGGACACTGGGTAAAAGGAATGTGTTTGCTCAGTGGTGAAGCAAAGTTAGCCATATATTAAATGCTGCTCTGATCCAACCTAACACAGTTTAAAACCCAAACCTTAAAGGATAGAACTGTTTCCAAGTAAGTTAATTATGTCCCCTAAACAAAGCTCTAGAACATTTATAGGAATACAAAAATACCCAGCACCCAACAAGTTAAAATTCACAATGCCTGCCATCCAACAAAAAATTACCAGATATGTCAAGAGGCGAGAAAATGTTACCCAGAATCAGAAGGAAGAGAAAAAAATTGAAGTCAAACCAGAAATAGAACACACGATAGAATTAGTATATAAGGACATTAAAACAAGTTGTTATAACTGTATTCCATATGTTCAAGAAGTTAGAGGAAAGATGGAACATGTTAAGTACAGACATAGAAGATATAAATAAGATCCAAATCAAACTTCTAGAGATGAAAACTACATCAGCTGGTTAATTGAAGATTAGACTTTGCAGGAAAAAAGGTTAGTGAATTAGAAGCATAGCAAGAGAAAATATCCAAAGTGAAACACAGGGGGGAAATTCCGTAGAGCAACAGTGACTGACGGGACAGTTTCAAATGGCCTAATAAATGTGCCATTGGAGTCTACGAAGGAGAGGAAAGAGAGGGCAGGAACAACACACACAAAAAAATTGAAGAAATAATGGCTGAAAAATTCCAAATCTGATAAAAGCTACAAATTCGAACATCTGAGAAATTAAATGAACCCAAGTGTGTATGGACACACACCCATACCCATAAAAATTACACCACGGTACATCATAATCAGGTTGTATAAAACTGGTAATAAGGAGAAAAATTTAACACAGCCAGAGTAAAAATGATACCCTTTGTATAGGAGAACAAAGACAAGAACTGCAGATTTCTTGCTGGAAACAATTCAAGCTAAAACAGTGAAGCAACATCATTAAAGTACTGAAAGAAAAAAAGCTATCCGTCTAGAATTCTATACCCAGCAAAACTATCTTTCAAGATTGGCGAAATAAAGACTTTTTCTTTTTTTTTAAGATTTTATTTATTTATTTAACAGAGATACAGACAGCCAGTGAGAGAGGGAACACAAGCAGGGGGAGTGGGAGAGGAAGAAGCAGACTCATAGCGGAGGAGCCTGATGTGGGGCTCGATCCCATAATGCCGGGATCACGCCCTGAGCTGAAGGCAGATGCTTAACGACTGCGCCACCGAGGTGCCCCCGAAATAAACTTTTATAGCACACACAGGCTGAAAGAATTCAGCACCAGCAGACCTACACTATAGGAAGTACTGATGTTCACATCCTTCAGGCGGAGGACAATGATACCATACGGAAACGTGGATCTGCAGGTGAAAGGAAGAGCACCAGAAATGGAAATTTACATGGATAAATATAAACACTTTGTTTCTCATTAATTGGATTTCTTTAAAATTTAGTTGACTATTTAAAGTGAAAATAATAACAATGTATTGTAGGGCTTATCCAATCACAGGAGTGAGTGTCTGGCAATCATAGCACAGAGACTAGGAGGGGAGAAAAGGACACATATGCCATCCATGCTTGCATCACACATAAGGTGGTCTGATATTCCTTGAGGGTAGACTGTAAAGTGAAGATGTATAGTATAAACTGTAACATAACTACTCAAATAATAAAGTTATAGCTAATAAGCCAACAAAAGAGAGAAACGGAATCATAAAAAAGAAAAACAAGGGGTGCCTGGGTGGCTCAGTTAGTTAAGTGGTTGACTCTTGATTTCAGCTCAGGTCATGGTCTCAGGGTCATGAAATCAAGCCCTGTGTCAGCCTCTGTCTTCAGCAGGGAGTCTGCTTGAGGATTCTCTCTCCCTCTCTCCCTCTGCTTTCCCCCAACTCGCCTGCACTCTCTCTCTAAAATAAATAAATCTTTAGGAAAAAAAAAGAAAGAAAGAAAAACAAAACTCAGTTAATCCAAAAGAAGGAAGAGAAAGAGAAAACAGCAACCACAGAATGGACAGGATAAGTAGAAAATGAATAATAAGATATGAAATGTAAATGGTCTAAATACCTTGACTAAGAGACAGAGGATGTCAGATTGGACTAAAACAGTACCCAAATATATGCTGCCTGCAAGACACACAGTAGATGTAATGACACAAACGGGTAAAAGAATGGAAAAAAACGGACCCTGCTAAAACTTGTCAAGAGAGAGCTGAAGTAGTTATAGTAATAAAAACAAAGTAGGTTTCATGGTAGATAAAGAAGCTCATTTTAAAAATAATGGGGTCAATCAATCCTGCACATGTATGCAGTTACCATCAGAGTGTTTAGACTACATGAAGCAAAAATTGGTAGAACTGAAAGGAAAAAAGAGACAAATAGACAGCCCTTCCTCCCTCCCTGTCTTCTTTCCTTTCTTTCTTTTTTTTTTTTTTAAGATTTTATTTATTTGACAGAGATAGAGACAGCCAGCGAGAGAGGGAACACAAGCAGGGGGAGTGGGAGAGGAAGAAGCAGGCTCCTAGCGGAGGAGCCTAATGTGGAGCTCGATCCCAGAACGCCGGGATCACGCCCTGAGCCGAAGGCAGACGCCTAACCGCTGTGCCACCCAGGTGCCCCTCTTTCCTTTCTCCCTTTGTTAAAAAGCCATTAGGTAGATCCCCATGAAGCTGGCGGTCAATCTCTGTGTGGAAGGCAGGTGCAAGGGGGCTGGAGGTTGGCTACACACAAGGCAACTGAGGCCATGGGAGCCTCATCTGTCACCATCAGGGGTGAGGTATAAATATGGGGGGGTAAGGTATAAATATGGAAAGGGGGAGCCATGGAGTGAACCATCTGGCATTGGGTTGGAATTGAAGCTATCGGTGTGAACTCATAGATTTGCACATATCCAGATAGGTCTAGAAGATTCAGAGATAAATCCAGATGTCGCTGTGTGTGTGCACATGTGTGCGTGTGTATTTTCCCTGTAAGCCCTCCACTGACGGACCCGGCACATCCACACCTTGCATCAGTGAGCACACCTAATGCCCAGATCCTAGTCTCCAAACAATATTCTCAATTAAAAGGAACCAGCATCCTTAGAGAAACGCCTGGCAGGAAGAGGACAGGGTGAGTCTGGAACACCTCATTGAGTGAGAAAGCAGGAAAATACTCCAAGACCGAAGGGGACGTGTCAGAGGTCAGAGAAGCCAGTCCGAAGCTCCCACTGCCTAAATCTGGGGTATCTAAGCACTGAAACTTTAAAAACAACGGTGATTGATTACAACCCCTTGAATAGAGTAGGAATCCCTGCGTCTACAACACAGAAACAACGAACAAATTAATGGGAATAATAGATTTTTTTCTTTCAATAGAGAGCACGTGGATAAATGAAGAAGGTATGAAGGTATCAGAAAATTTCCATTTGGCAACAACTATAAAAATAAGGAATTCAGGCAAAACCCATCAACAGATCCTAAAACCAGTGGGTAAAAATGGAGATGAAAAACGGGATTCTAAATAGCCTGAAAATGTGTCCCCACAGAAAATTTATTAACTGCAGAGGGGGGAGAAGACATGGTGGGGAAACCTGCACAAATGACAGGAAGAGCGCCCCCAGTGGCGGCCCACGGGCAGCGCATGCCGCCACGCACAGGTTCAGATGGAACCGTCAGCACCCCCGCCATGTTCTGGTGCAAAAATGCATAACTGGGGTCTGATCGGGAGGAAACACCAAACTCCAGTTAACGGGTACTCTGCAAGAACTGGTCCACAGTCCTCAAAAACGGTCAAGGCTATGAACGTCCAAGGAACACCGAGAAATATTCCAAACTGAGGGAGGCGAGAGGACTGGGCTATCTGAGCACGGGGGACGGTGAGACACAGTGTGGGAGGAAAACAAGCCTGCCCCCGATTTACAAACACCTGCATTCACCCGTGCGGTCAGTACGCAGGGTACTTGCTACCACCGACCAGGAGCAGCTAGTCATTAGCTATTCCTGTTCTTAGATGGACAGATGAGTTTATCCAGACAACCCGCCACACCAGGGTGACCTAGTGGGCACTGCGGCAGGGCCAGCGACACGCACGGCCTGCCACACACCCAAAAACAATTACGGCAGCACAAGAGTGCGCGGCATTTACGAAGAGCAAGGAACTCGTCGATCTGAGGACAGCCACCTGAGCTTTTCCGTTCTTCCTTGGGCTTACTGGGAACTATAAAAATTAAAATATGCTCTGGGTCTTTGAGTAGCTGAATCAGAATCTGGGGGATATATGCAGAGAGACTGAGCAAGATTCTCCTAATATTAGCTGAGAGTGAAGGGGCTGGCTGTCTGCAGCGTCTGACAAGATGCCCTCGCTGGACTTATCAGAGCCTTCACATGCACCTTCCCTCTGCCCAGCCTTGGAAACACAAACCTGAGAACAGCCCTGCCCTAGAATACATATGGGTAAACCAGAAGGTGGCAAGGAGATGACAGGGCTCTTCAGGGTTTTGTGGGAACACTTAGGCGCCTGCTTTGAGCTGGGGTGAGGAGCGGGTGCAAAGAGGTCAGGAAGTGTGTCCTGGAAATGATCCAACCCCAGTAAAAGGAGCTAAGACATTCTGCTGGGCAAAATGCAGGGGTCTGCGTGGCGACAACGCACTGACCAAGGGACCCTACCTCGGAGGATGTCATCACAGGACATCCTAATTCATGCTACAGCAGGGCTGCCCCAGGCTTTGAAGTGCTCCCCTGACAGCTCGGGGAGGCTCGCTCTCCAGACATACGCCTTGTAGGAGCAATTCCTGCCACTCAACCGTCAGGGATCATAGAGCTCACGCGCTCAGCAGAGCCGAGATCCGGCCTCTGGCCGGGGGAAACATTACACGTTGGCGACGTGGTTTGGCCACCACAGGCATTTACTGTCCTGAGTGTGTGCCTAAGACTGGGGACGACGCCACAGGACCGCCACAGTCCCAGACCGCAAAGGCTATAATTACTACAAAGAAAAGGGCACAGGAAATACTGTAAATAAAACAGTATTTGGTGGCCAACTGGGTAGCAGAGCTAACGCGGAGCAGAACCAGCTTATGTACTGTTGGTTCAGGTGCCGTGCGATCACAAAACCGTTAGCCAGACGCCCCTGAGGTGGGTCTAGGTGACCCAGAGAGCAGGAGAGCCTGAGACAAGCTCCTTCCCTGCCTGCGGTCGGCCTGGTGGTGGTCATCGGGGATGCCCGCGGCTCGACCCTCCCTCACAGGGAAAGCTAGCAACATAAAAGGCAACCGACCCCAGCATCACAGAAGGACCTGGTTAGGATGACCTGGAAGCCATGAAAATCATGCAATAAAACTCGATTATCAACTGCTTTGCAGATGTCAGTGTGGGGTAATTAAACGTTTGTCTATGCATTTACCCCCATGATCATTTTAAAAACTAATGAGAAAAGTAAAAAAAGAGGTGGGTAGGCAAAGATTGTTGCTTATATAAGGTTTTAGTGGTCACGTATTTGTGGCGCCCCGGTAACCGACACTTCACTGAAACCTAGTTCTCCAAGCGAGCTGGACGCGCTGGGGAAACACCACCTCACCAGCTCTCCGGCGGCTTCTCCCGTGACTCGCCCAGAGCGGCTTCATCTCTATTTGAGAAATGGATACGCTACTAACCGTCGTTATCAACGTCCAGAACATACCGATGAGACCACGACTCAAAACAAAATACAGTACAAATTTATTGACTCCAATCATTCTTAGTCAAGATTTAAGCAAATGAAACAGACAACAGAATTGGATACAGATAAGCAATGGATTAACATTAGACAGAAATCCTATTTTACCATGAGTTTTCAGTTCCAAAAAGCTCATTCCTAAATAAAATTGAACAATGATTTAGTCTGCTAAGGCATTTGACAACAAAATATACACAATTTGTTTATAACCACATTTGTTTAATAGTAAGATTTATTCAGTGAAAACTTTTAAAGTATTGGATTAATGTCAATAAGAAATTACCCCTTTTGAAAATTAACATTAACCAAGTATAACTTTGTGGAAAATTTGAGAACAGCACTAATAAATGACTAGAGAGCACTCAATTAGATTATTTTCAAGATTTACAGTAAAATACTTTGGTTCCCAAACAACGGTCTCTGAAAGGAATTCCTTAAAAACCGGACACTAACCCACGTCCACCCCCTCCGGAACGTAAACACGACCATCCAGTCTCCCCCGCCGCGTGGAAGAGAACGCGCGGAGAAGCGCCGAACGAGCACACTAACAAGGATGGAAACATAAAACTTCTTAAAGTGCTAAAGCCACAAAAGAAAACCCTATGTTTTAAACTTAAAAAAAAAAAAAAAAGCCAGTGTTAAAGAACTTATTAAATGTATTAGCATTATTTAAATAACACTTTCCACCATTATTACAAAACACATCCACGAGAAATCAGAAATTGACGAAAACGGACTTGTAATATTCCAATGTGAATTTAGTGCAATTTCTAAAGAAAGTGGCTGGCATGACATCTAATTACTTTTGTGGTACGAAAACTCAGATGTCTTTAATTCCGAAGGTTCCAGATTCTGGCTGTGTACACACACACACACACACACACACACACACGCAGTGGATTCTTGTGTCTCCCTCCCCCAGACGGGCCGCTGGCCTGCAGAGGAAGATGCCCCCGGCCACCACGAAGGGCACGCTCTACGCTTGCCGCGCGGCCTCTCCCCCGGGCAGCGCCAACGGGCGCTGTATGCGGAGACGACTACCCCTGACGGACAGGAGCTGCAGCCTATTTTTTAAAAGGCTGTTAACGATCCGCTCCAAAACAGAAAACCAAGAACCACATACATTCATGCCCCCCTGCAAATGCAAAAGTGACATCATGGTTGAACTCTTAGTTGTAGATTTTGCTAGAACAATAAATGCACACTAACCATAACTAGTTTTAAAGGTGAATATTCTGTTACATGGAAATATTACTATAAAAAATGCACACTACTTGTAACCTCCATTGCTGACTTTGATAAAAAGACATTTTAGGGTGTCTCTCTTCCCTCTCCCACGTCAAGAAAATGATTCAATAGAAAGTTCTCGGATTAACAAAGAATATATTAAAACATCTTACATTCTTTCCACAACTGCATAAAAAAAAAAGGCATCCTGAATACTTACAAGGAATAGTGAGCTTTCTACATTTTCAAAAATGAGTGCTAATCAGAAAAAACATCTTAGAGAATACCTTTACAAGCTGGAGTCCTAACAATGAAAGACCAACCTGTCTCACAGACCGAGTGTCTGCCCACGGTCCGAGACTAACATTCTTAAATGGAGCGATTCGTGTGTCTTTCATTATTTTACTTCCTGACATTTAAAAGTTACATGAGTGGAAGCATATTTTATTTTTTGACCACCAAAATAAACTTTCAGCCTGACACTTTGAAGGCAGAGTATAAAAAGTAATAGAAAAACCGGAACTGCATTATAAATGTTTTTGGTTCAAAATTTTATTTGAAATCTTACGTTCCTGGCCTAGACAAAAATGTGAACGAACGAGACAAAACACTGGCAATTTTCAAAACCTAACAGATACACTAAGCCTATATTTAGATCAAAAATATTTTTTACTGATTAACATTATTAAAAAATCTTCAAAAACGTAGCATAAAGGTTCAAGTCCTGGGATACTGAATTTACAATGCCAAGATCACGTGCGCCGTGAAATTACCGCACACGCTCTCAGTGCCAGAAGCAAGGATTCCTCTGAGGGAGACTGTCGTTCGAAGAAGTGACAGCTGCCAAGGTGTTCGGAGTAAGAAACAGCACATTATGCAGGGAATTAATTCAATGAACAATAATCCGCCCTGATGTTTCATGGAACACCATACGCTTTAGTTTTATCTTTAAAATGCATAGATTTCTTCAAGAAAATATAAAGATGGCAATAAGCAGTCACTGCAACCTCATTTTATTTTCCTTTCTCCCCCCAATTTAAGTAAGAACAAAATTAGGAAGGGACCACTCGAGTATTTTGGGACTTGTGATAGTTTTCAAATGAAGAAATAAAAGGCAAAATTTCATATGCCATCTCTCCAATCTACAAAGCCAATTGGTATTTTATGAAAATGCTTGTGTTTCGATAACAAGTTAAGAATGTCTTTCCTACCGCTAGTACGGAATGTGGGTGACAAGCCCGAGGAGTCCCGAGCTCTTTTCTGCTGCAGTGGTACACGCTGAAGTACTCAGCAAATCATTTCTTACTCACAGTAATTTTTATTTGAGAGAATAGCTTGTAAAAAAAAAAAATTAATACACTTGGGAGCCTTCATCCATAGCACTACCTTAAAAGGATTTTGTAGTTTCAGCAATATTTCCACTTGTCCATACCTAACCCCTTACTTATACGAGTGAAATAGAAGTTTTCCCTTTAGAAACACCCGCTGAGCTTCGGGTAACACCTACAAAAGCCTTTTAATGACAACTTATACGAAATAGAAAAAAAAAAAAAAAAAGCAGCCCAAACCCTGTGGGCCAAAATAGGTAGCAAAAACTAATTCTGGACCCTTGATAGTGCCTTAATACAGATTTATCAAATGTGAAAGCAGAATGACTGCACTGAGGACATCTTACCACAATAAACTCCAACAAATTCTAACAGAAACAGAGGCAGGAAATGGTACGCTAGGAATACTGTTCTTGAGAGCACGTGGGGACTGCGGCGTGTCTTCCCGTGTCCCACCTTGGGAAGTCAATGCTAACTTGGGACTTAAGCAGCTGTCCTGACCGGGGGGCGTGGGACCGAGGTACCTAAGTGTACGTTCCAACCTTAACTGTTCCACTAATGCTGTTAAATTCAAAACGCCAAGTGCCTTATGCTACCTTTGTTTTCTGTCCCAAACGCACTCAGATTTCCCACCGGTGGCAGCGTGAATCGGAGGAGACCAAACACGTCCAGTCCTGCCGATGCCGGTCAGAGCCGAGACCTGAGGCCCGCGCCGCACAGCAGTTTCGATCACAACGCCTATCGCCACGGAAGCTTTTGTAAACGGGCTCGGAGGCCTTCCAGAAAATCTTCCATCACTAGTTATATTAAATGACCCAAGAGCAAGCTTTTGCTATTTTATAAAAATCTAAGTATAACTATTGCTGATTTAAATTTCTCACAATTTTCATACAAAAAAATTTCTACATGACCACAAAATACCCAATATTTATTGTTATCAAGTGTCAGGATAACTTATTAAAGTTGAGGCTTATCATTGTTTTATTGCTAAAGTATCCTAAGATCTAAGTCGACGCTGCAAACTACCCCACTTCCTCCTGATACGCTGTGGACTCCAGAATGTGGCTGAGACTGAACTAGAACTTAGGGGTCTGAGAGAACCCAAAGAAATACTTGAATAATATTTTACTGATTGCAAATCAGTAAAACACCAAAACAACCTCCGGGAAAAGATTATACTGACACCGTGGAATGAGGAGCCATGCAAACAACCAAGATCAAATTTCGACATGAATGAAGTCAAACCCTCCCGTGACTGTAAGGTCCAAAGCACAACAGGTTTCAGTTTTCCTAAGTCGAGTGAGGACATTACTAATTAGTATCAATTTACCTCAAACTTCTCTTCAAGCATAACAATTTCCAACCTTTATTATTCTCTCTTAAAAAATATTTTGTTTCTTATGCACGTTTCACAATGTAGGCTGAACTCTGGAGACCACCGTCCCTTCCGTGACAGGTGAGAAGGGACGGTCTCTCAGTTGTGGCTTTGCTCGTGACTCCAAAGACTGAAAGCAGTCTTGAATGTCCTATGGCACAGTTTACACATGAACTGTCTTTTAAAGGTGATTGCCGAAAGGGGGGGGGCATGGTAAAAAAGCGTGTCGGACTCCTGGGGCACGAACAGTTTCTCCGTGGCGGGAGCGGGGTTTTCAGCCAAGCCCGTGGGGCTGTCGGGCTCCAGAGGCTGGATCTTGGGCAGCGGCGGGGGCGGGGGCAGCGGGGGCGGGGACGGAGAGTTTGTGGGCACGGGGCACGCTTCCGAGTCTTTGTGCGCCGGGTCCTCCGTAGCCTGAGACATGTGCGACTGGAAGTGACTCCAGAGCCGGAAGTTGGTGCGGAAAGCTTTGTTGCACACGTGGCAGATAAAGGGTTTCACGGAGCACAGGAGCTCCTGGTGCCGCTCCAGCTGCTTGTGCGCCGTGAACGTCTTGCCACATTTCTCGCAGGGCCACAGGCTGGTGTCCTTGCTGGAGCTGGCGTCCTTGGGGGCGGCGCGGGCCTCAGGCGCCTCTTCCTCGGCCTCCTCCGCGGGCTCCTCTTTGACGTGGATCTTCAGTTGCTTCGAAAGGCTGAGGTCTTCAGGGAGACAGGAGGAGTCTTCCGAATCGAAGTTCACTTGCTCCGAACAATCACTGAACGCGTTGTCGTCTTTGGCGGTGACTGCGTGGTTGGCTTTATGAGGCTCGGGCTGGGCCGGGGGCCTGGCAGCAGCGGCCACGTCGCCGTTGTGGTCCAGAACGGGTAAGGAGAGGTTTTCGGCCGGTGCCATGGTGTTCTGATTATGGACTTCCACCTGGTGCCGCCAGATGCTGAAGGAGGACTTGAAGGTGCGCATGCACTCGAGACACGTCAGCTTCTTGTACTCACACTTGCTCTCGTGCTCCTGCTTTAGCTCCGGCGAGAAAAACCTAAGGCTGCAGTAGGGGCAAACGGTTGCGTTTCTGCATAATCGCTCGTGGTTTCCTTGCTCTAGAAGAGAAGAGAGCTTAGCATTACAGAGGCGGCACTGGTAAACCTCCTTGTTCTCTACTGGACTCTCGAGAGAAACATGCTCTTTGGGCTTAGCAGCTCTACTGACGCCAACGGGCTTTTCTCCCGGGTGCATTTTTATGTGCTGCTTGAACTGCGAGAGAAAGCGGTAGGCTTTTCCACAGTAAGTACAAATGTACGCTCCTTTGGCTCGCGACCGCAAGTTCCTCTTGATGGCCTGGGCCTGGGAGCTACTCGGCCCCTGGAACCCAGGCTTGCTGCGCCTCAGCTTAATGATCAGGGCCTTCTTAATCTCTCTCTCTCGCACTATGTCAATCAGCTTTCTTTGGAATTTCTCATCCAAAACGGCATGTGAACTAGAGGCTGGTGACGGGTTCTTCACTATGCCGTGCTGGGTCTGACAGTGCGTCCACACTTTGAAGTTTGTGTGAAACCGCTTGTGACAGATGTCGCAAGCGTAGGGCTTCTCTGGGTTATGGTACATGTTAATATGCCGGTGAAGACCTGCGGTCGATCTAAAGATCTTAAGGCAATGTTTGCATTTAAATTTTTTGTTTGGTCTTGTTCCCTCCAACTCACCAAATTCATCTTTATTCAAGTCAGAATCTGGAAACTCTGCATCGGGGAGAGGAGGGCTTGAGCCCTCCTCGAAGTTCTCTTCGGACACCGGAGACCCGTGCTCATCCTCCTTCACCTTCTTCAACGGCAGCCTTCGGTCCGCCTGGAACCTCCTTTTTGCCGGGAGCCTGCTCATGTCTTTTTGGTCATCTTCGGTTTTCAGGGAAAGGTCTCTGGTGGCGGCCGACGCGGCGGCCGTGTCTCCCACGGTGACACGGATGATGTCGGAGGGGTCCGACAGTGGGCTGCGGGGCTCCGTCTTGATGCGGACCTCAGTCACGGCAGGCTCTCCCTCCCTCTCTGTGGACTGGGAGGCGCTGAAGGACCTGAGTCGGTGGGGCTGGGGCGCGGGGCTCCGCTCATCAAGGGCCGCCTTCTCCCCGCACTCCTTCAGAGACGACTTCTGAGACAGAGCACAGAACACACCCCCCGGCATGTCGCCGGCCACTGAAGAGGGCCCCTGGGAAGACTTCAAATCTATGGAGGGCGAGTAGACGGGCACCTGGCTGTCCATGGACAGCGACCGCCTGAGCAGACTCTTGACGAGCGGGCCGCTTCTGTCGATGCCTGGCTTTCCGGAGCCAGAGCTGCCGGACGGGACCACCAGCCCCAGCTTGGAATAGTACAGCAGGTTTCTGTCTTCGCCTGGACCACCTCCTTTGTGAGTTTCCTTCAGCACGTAGGGGGTCTCCGATGAGCCTCCAAGAGTCAACACCGGGGGCCGCGGTCTCTTCAAAGCCAGCTCTATGGCTTTGCCTTTGGGAAGCTGGCCGCTCAGACCGGCTTTATCGTCCGTCGCCTCTCTGTCCTGCAGAGGCTTGGAAGGCAGCGGTACATTCCTTTTCACCAAACTGCTTCTGCTGAGGTCATCCAGGGGCCCAGAGTGCTCCAGAGACTTGGCGTAGCCCACAGAACCATCTTTCGGCCAGCTCTTTTCGGCTAGTGGCAAGCCGTGGAGCGGCTCGGCCAGTTTAGGAACGTGGGGCTTACTGGTGCTGGTCTTGACTGCAGTGCTAGGGGAGGGCCGGGACGTATGGCTTAGGTCGGCTTGATTCTGACTCACGGTTTTTCCCTGTGCTTCGTTTCTACTTTGACAAACGATGACGCTTCTCTTCTGAGAACTGCTTTCATCATCTTCTATGAATATTTTTTTCCTGCTGGGACACGTTGGAAAGGGGGCCTGAGGTGTTTTGGAGACGATGTTGGTCAGAAAGGAAATCCCAAGGCTATAGCCTAGTTCTTGCACAGCTGCGAGACTGCTTTTCTCAACAAATAAAGATGAAGAATAAATGTAGTTCAAAACATTATCAAAAGCATCTGGTTCACAAAAGTCAAGCTGAAAGACAGTCTGTGACTCATTCTCCTTGTTGGTGAATAAACTCTGGAAGTATTCACTGCTGGCGGCCAAGACATTTTTATGCGCTCGAAATTTCTGGTCTCCGACAATCAGGAGCACGTCACACAGCTGTCCTTTGAGGCGCTCCTCGTTGAGCGCACTCAGCAGAGAGATGGCATGTGCCGGGTTGATGTAATGCAGCAGTCCCTCCATCGTGGGTACTTACCTGAAAGACAAAGTATACAATGATCGTGAAAAATGTGGTGAAAAGCTCTCCATAGGACGAAACGCTCCTCAAGGGCCGGGAGCCCTAGCTGTGTTTTCACAGGCACCAGTACTAAGCAGACTGTAGGCAGACAAAAGGTGTGCACGAACGATCTTATTTCAACAACATGGGAAACAGCAGCCGGTGGGTCTCAGGGCTCGCGGAGCGTCAGTCACTACCGCTGAGCGGTGCTAGGGCTGAAGACTCAGCTTGGGTATTCTCAATCCAGCAGACGGCTGCGGGGCCTCGGCAGCAATGCAGAGAAGCACTGTCTGAAATGAAAGGTTTGTCAGTTAGGGTTCTTATCCATTCGATGCTTGGTTCTATCCCTTTTAGTTCAGAGCGTAAGCATGAAGAATCTAAGCTCCAGAGTCTGCGATTCTGAAAGGAAGTCAATCTTATCACTGGATGTACTTATCCACCATGTGAACTGTGAACAGTGGGTTGCAAGGGGGGGCGGTCTCACCAGACCTTTAAAAATAGGGAAAAATCTGGAAAGAGAAAGAAAAATTTCACTTACTGATTACTACTGTATCACAGTGTTCAGCAAAGGTTAGAATGTTGAACAACAGAAGAGCTTGGTTTCTTTCTTATGCGAACCACCTTGCAATCTCCTGAATACTATTTTCTTACCAAATCACATTTTCAATGATAGCAGAGAGGAAACTGCTGCCTGATCCAAACGTAATTATTACTAATTGTAAATGAAGGGGTTTGAAATGAGATCACACTGCAATTCTCTCCCAATCTAAAGGTGAGATGTGAAGGCCTGGGAGCTGGGTGCAGGCTCTGGCAGAGGCGCTGGGGTGAGAGGCTGCCCCCTTCCTGGCTGAGTACCAGGTCCCTCCCGTGAAATGGGTGGACAACTGTGTCCTCCTTTAGGGTTGTTGCAAACGCTGGATGAGCCAGCATCTCATATAAGGCAAACATTTAATTCAGTCAAAGAAAAAGGTCCATATTAATGCCACTCATGCTCTCAACAAAGGGAAAGCCACTTAGCACAGAAACGACGCAGGACTATCCAAAGCTGACCCCTCACTTGGGCTCCTGTTACTGCAACCCCTCATCTCTGGTTTGACCGGAGTGTCCCCCTTAAAAGAGCTATGACATTTAGGGGCACCTGGGTGGCTCAGTCGATGACGCGTCCAGTTCTTGATTTTGGCTCAGGTCATGATCTCAGGGTCGTGGATCGAGCCCTGTGTCAGGCTCCACACCCTGCCTGAGATTCTCTCTACCCCTCAGCTTCTCACCCCTCTAAAAAACCAATAAAATAAAATAGTTACGACACTTATTTTTTAATGGATGTCTTATGACATTTATTTTTGAATGGAGTCCAAGTAACTAAGACTGTGACAGTTTTCTCTTTCTCTAGAGGGCAGGTTGTAAATGTACTAAACTCGGCACAGGACGCTGGCAAGTTCTCCTCTGGTTTCAAAGGATCAGCCTTTGCCGGTCAACCAGCATGCGGACTCTTCAGAAGAGCCCACGAAGAAGAGTTTGCTGGGCCACCAACCTAGAATGACCAAGCATGGTACACAAACTTCTCTCCTATTACTGACTCCCCGCTATGGTGCCGACTCAATCTAACGGGTTCTGAGACATTATTGCTTCCAGGGAGGATGTCCCCAAACACATGCCCTGGTCAGAGTGTATGGAGTTTCTGCTCATTCCTACCTTCCGTCATTTCATTATCAGTGGCAAATTTTAATTCCTCTATTTGCGACTGCTTGATAGAGACCTTTGCCCTTCCTTTTCCATTAGCCATTTTAATTTCTCCCTTAATCCTACTATCATGTCTCAACAATCATGCATTTATTTATGTACCCCTGTATCATCTTTCACAAAGGTCAGCAGAGAAGGAAATAACTTGTAATGCCACAACTCAGCTGTGTACTCAATGCCATTTTTAACACTAATAATTTTTGAAAAACCTAGTTCGGATGTTGCCACAGGAAAAAGCAACAGATGTAAAATTAAAAGCATGGACAAGTATTTTTCAAAAGGGTTTCTTACAATCAATTTAGTGATTAGAAACTAGCAATTAAAATCATAAACTAAGACAGAGTTTTCTGCATCAGAATGCCTCAAACACAGGGAGGCAGAGACCTTGTGAAATGTCAGTCTCAGTTACATATGCACATGTCCACACATGTGGGCACACACAACACATCCATCCTGTGAGCCGGGGTCAAGACGGTTGGAAAGTCAACACTGTGGGCTAGTCAACCTCTGAGGCTCAGTTTCCCCCCACTGCAGAACAGGGCTAACAGCAGCTACCACACAAAGCTACGGTGAGACGTAAATGCGAACACAGTATCTGCACCTACGACACACCACAAACTTCACAAGTCACTCACTCATTCGCTCGCTCAACAAAATGCTACTTGAGAAGGTCTGAAGGCAGGGAGCCGTAAGAATCACTGATGAGCGACGAGCTCTGCAAGCAGAGGGAAGAGCCCAAGTCACAGCAGGACTGGAGCAGGGAGCTGCGGAAACACGGCAGGAAAACTGAGCTTTCCACCAGAAGTGACGAGGGCAGTCGCTGGAAGATTCAGACAGAAAGATGACATTGAATTATGTCATCCTTTGAATTATGTTTCAAAAGGATCACTCTGGCTCCGCTGTTGAGAATGGATAACAGGCAGGAAAGGTGGAAGCTGGGAGACCAGCTAGGAGCCTACAGCAACGGAACAGTGGAGACAGGACTGTGGCCCAGACCAGCTAGCGTCTACGGCAATAATCCGCGTGAGACTCGACAGTGCCCGGCCCAAGGTGGCAGTTGAGGGAAAGGCAGTTACTTGGATTTCTAATGGACTGACCATAGCGGATAAGAAGGTGAGGAGTTAAAGACAGCTCCAAGAATTGTACCACAACAGCTGGAAGGATGGCCTTACTTGAAATGAAGTTTGATGGAAAAACTGGTTCAGACATTTTTCAGGAATTCCGTTTGATATTCTAAATGTGAGCAGGCATCTATTCATTAATGTACCGTTCACGGGCACCCCTTCTTGCTTCACTCTCCCTACCCACCTTTCCTGTGCTTCCTGGGATCACTTCCCAAATAAACACCTACTCTGACTCTGTGGCTCAGGGTCTGCTCTGGGGGGTCCAAACAAAGACACCCAGGGCACCTGAAAGCACAGGTGTGGGCTAAGGGAGTGCATGAGGACTAAACCAAGTGAGAATTTCCATGTCCTTGGGCACGAAACAAACGCAACCGCACACACCGTCTGCACTCTACGGCCATATACGAAAACCAACATGGTTCAGAAAAGTTTCCTTCTTTTGCTTTCTTCAACTTACCATGAACCCTGCCTTTGTTCTAAATCACTACTTCTAATCCCTTAAGCCACAGGTTCCCATACTCTTTGAATGAAGACATTTTGGAATTAGGGTAAGTCACTCAGAGGTGGGTTATATGAGAAAGAGTCACTGTCCTCGAAAACTGCTTAAAGCGATTCATGTGGGATCCCCTCCATTTAGAGTCATCAGTGAGACTGCCTGCTTGGAAAGGGGCCAAGCACGTCAAATTCTGGATATGCGGGTGCGGGCGACGCCACAGTCCCGCCCGCCCGCTCGCTCTGGCGTCAACTGCACACGCAACAGCTGCCCCGTGAGCGCCTCCTCTACCACGTACTACTGCCCACACTTTCACACCCTCACGGAGTTGTACAGCAACCCTAGCAGGCAGGTACCGTGATTATCTGAGATGAGACACACAGGCACAGAGGTCAAGGACCTGCTCAAGGTCCCACCAAGTGCAAGCGGTAGAGCAGGACTCACACCACGGGCTGTGGCTGCAGGGGCCGCTCTCGAACCCCCACACCACGCTGTCTCCAGTTCCCTGCTTCAATCCGCACAGGAACATCGGAACTGGGCATTGTCCACACGCCTGTTTCACAAATGAGGAGATGGAGGCACTGGGAGAGCGCACACTGGGCCCAAGGTCACACCACCGGCCAGCAGCGGGGAGACCTGGGAGTCGGGGCCCAGAGCCTGGACTCAGCCACCCCCTTCCACACTTCTCACGGCCCGCCCGATGCCTGGCAGGACACGGAGGATAGAAGCCCGACAAGCACAGGCCTGTCTCACAGCTCTTTGAGACCTGTGCAGTGGGAATGGGACAGGTCAATTGGTCAGCACGTGACAGCGAGCGGAGCCCCGGACAGGGCACGTGCAGGTGGTGGCATCAGGGGCAGCTGAAAGGCACGTCAGGGGAGGCACTCTACAGACGATGCTTCTGAAAGAGCAGGAGTCAGGAAGGAAGGGTGAAGGGCATTCCAAGGACAAGAGCAGCGTCGGATGGCACAGAGCCGAGGCGGAGTGGCTGGCGGGAGCACAGGCTGAGTGCAGGGGAGGGCAGGTGATGAGGCTGTGGAGGGGACGGACGCAGGAGGGCCCCAAGGGCAAAGCTAAGGCCACTCCAAGACCCGAAGAGGAGAAGGACCTCCTCTAGCCTCTCGGGCAGCCCGGGACAAAGTCCAGAGATGTCTGGAGTGACAGGAAAGCAACGCGGGGCATGCAGACTCCTCACCCACCCTCCGCCTGAAGCCCCTGCTTTTACCTTTTTCATTATGAAACTCAAACATCACGGGCCCTTTCCTGGTCTAGCTGCAAACAACTGACGTTTTGGAATTTTGTGTTTTAAGGACAGTAGGTGTATTTATTGAGCTTAAGGACTTAACTAAAAATATAAAATGCTCCACTAAGGACGTAGGCCGAAAGGGGGTGGAAGTCACAACCACTGCATTTCATGAGCTAACCCAGTGGGACCCCTGGGGGCGCCGGGATGTGCGGACTGAGTGCCCACCCCCTTTGTTCTTCCTGCTCCCCAGCCCTCAGGTAAGACTGACTTTGTTGCCAAAGGTACCTCTTCCTCCACAAATCCGCTGGCTCATCAAACTCCGACTTCTTACCTACGTTTTAATGATGAATTAACCAGGACCTCTGACTTACAGAAAACCGTGCATCACACACTGAAAAGCTCTCACACGGAACTGCGCGTTGCCCCCGGGTCTGCCCCCCACTCCTTTTCCATTGCTCATCTCCACCTGACTCATCGGGGCAGAGCTCCTGCTATCACTGTAGTCATAGTGAGAAGTCTTGGCGCTCTGAAGAGGAAAGTGGGTGAAATGTGGACCGAAGAGCCGTTTACGATGGACAGAAAGAGCTCAGCGGAAATCCCCCAGGAAAGACAGACTCTGAAATGGGGCTGGCGTGCTACCGCCTGGATCCTCGCACACACAGATCTTCCCAAACTCTGCCTGAATTGTTCCTATTTCATGCTGTTTCCTGAAATTTCAAAATGAGAATCTTTACAGTTAACAATTCATGGAACTCACAGCTCCATGGAAAAGACCTTCAAATCAATATTGGTCTCCAGTCCCGGCTCTGTCACCTACTTGGTATGTAAGCTGGTAAAGATCACTTGACCCTTCTGAGTCATAGTGTCCTTAACCTGTTAGATGCAGCTAACCCCACTTACCACATAGGATTTTTATGAAGAACAAGACGCACGGTGTTCACCAGCTCCTCGTGTATGTAGCGCTTCCTATACGGCAAGCATGCATTCTATGTCCTTCCTCTCTTCCTCTCCTGAATGTTATGGCCCCAAATGTTATAAATCATAAGAGATGCCGGTGATGGGAGAGGAGTGAGCTGGCCAGCTCCCTGTTGTCCAGCCGCACACATTCCCGTGGTAGGACAGAGACATATAAAAATCAAATAGGATGAAAGATACAGACAATGCTAGGAGAATACTGATTTCCGGCAGCAGTTAATTTGGCTGAGTGGTGGGAGGGTGGGTGAGTGCACAGTGGGTCATCAGGGAAGACTTGGGACTCACCGCTCACTCCGCTATTGTAATAGCAAAGATTCCACTCTTCACATTTCTACTACAGAAACTTTTCAGAAACACACATCTGATTGTGCCAGGCTTAAAAACTCCTACTAAAGGCTTACACTGGCCTCAAGTTCCAATCCCCTAGCATGGCCACAAAGCCCTTCACAACTGAACCGCAGAAAATTATTTTATACCAACATCTCAAATTCCTCAGGAACTACATGCCAACAGAAGCAGGGATTCGTGTCTTAATAGAAATTAATTCAATGCAAATACTTTCCTTTTTATACCAACATTAGATCAAGGAGTTAAGATTTTTAAGGGGATGGAGGGAAGGCAAACAATTCTGGAATACAGAGCATTCTGAGACATGCGCAGAAAAAAGCAAAGCACAGCTAAGCACTGGGGATAAAAGGGCACCAAGAGGTGAATGAGGGGCCCAGAAAGGGAGACGGGAAGAAACCAAGATAACCTCACTGACTTTCAAGTTTTGGAGACTAAAACTCGGCTGGTGTCAGAGCTAAGGTACACATTACAATTCAAACTTGCTCCAAGACTGGCCCATAAAACCCTTGGTACCACTTCCACAGGAAAACGTCTTATATCCAAAACATTAACCTAAAACCGAACTCTGCACACATGATCCTTTGGAATATTGGGGGCTGCTTTCATAGTCCCAATCATTACACCCATAAAAAGGAGGAACACTTATCACAAAGCAAGTATCTCGTCAGAAAAACAAAGCACCTTACATGTGACTTCGGAGCATACACATACCACCAGCCCCACACCTTCCCGTCTGGATCAAGGCCTGACACTCCACTTGATTTCATTATTCGAAGGAGACAAGAAGTGCCCTGAGGTAGGTTTTATCCATCACTTAGTAACAACGCAGACATGCAGAAATCATCTAAGGCTTCTCAGATTTCAAAGCCAGCCTTCCTCAATCAGCTCCCTCCAGGGAAGGAGTGTCACCCCTTTGGGTCCAGTCTCACCCCATTTTCAGTCTCTCCAGATTAGGGATGACTTTAGTTTCGGGGTGTGCTCTGTTGTAACATAGCTTGGGCCCTTCACAAAGCGGCGGCTCTTGTTTGGCTCCGGAAGAACCACCCCCTGTCCCAGGAGTCGGAGCCACTCTCTGCTAGCTTAGGGGCAGGCACACAACCAAAGCCACGCAGACCGCAAACTCTCTCCCCAGAAGATGGGCCCAAAAATGCAGTTGGCTGGTGCCCACTATACTGATTCCTGCCAGTTACCTTGGTTTCCGTACTTCCTGGCCCAATTCTCTAGCTTTTCCTTAACCCTCAGGAGCAGCCCTGTGTCTCTACAATAAATTCCTTGTTCTATTCAAGCTAGCCTGTTTCTGTTCTTGTTATTAAAGGACCCTAACTGATTATATTTCCAAGTGTTACTCATTCTTCCTGCCACGCTCTCCAAGTCCATCCTTTACAATCCTGCTGCTAGACAGGGCTTCCTAAAACAAAGCTTCAAGCATTCATTGGACATACACACTAGGGAATACTATCATGAATTCAACTTATTTATTGAGCTCTTACTATGTGTAAGGCATGGTTAGACATGCCTGAAATACAGGGATGCACAAAACAGACAAGGCCCCCAAATCCTGGTGGGGTAAATGAGATAATGAACAAGAAATCAAATGAAAAAGGTAGCTTCAGGCTGTACTATGGAAATAAACAGGGTGCTATAACCGGGTGGAGAAACTAGGGGTTTGGAGAGAGTGCTTAGGAAATGGTTCAATGTGATATTTTAGCTGAGTGCTAAAAGCAGGCTGAAAAGAAATAATAATGAAAACATGGTTCTCTGTTAGGTTAAAATGCAAAATTTCAAAACATAGACTCTACACTTCTGTGAATCTGGTCACGAACTACTTTTTAAATTTTCTTTCCCTTCGCTATTCCCTTGTGATGACTTCCTGCTTCAGATGCTGTGTCTGAGACACAACCCCAGTGTCCCGCTTCTCCCACTACAAGATCTTGAATGTCCAAGACCTCATCTACCCTTCTCCAGGACTCCACTCAGCTGAACACTCATCATCCTTCAAAGCTCTCAGCTCAAGTCCAGTCCCTCCATAAAGCCTTCTGCCACCGGCTGGACTGTGTCCCCCTCTCCCTGCTCCATCACATGCTGAAGCCCTAACCACCCCTGCCCCGGCACCTCAGAATGCAAGCATATTTAGGGGCTCCTGGGTGGCTTAGTAGGTTAAGTGTCTGCCTTTGGATGGGGTCATGGGTTCGGGGTCCTGGGATGGAGCCCCACACTGGGCTCCAGGGAGCCCACTTCTCCCTCTGCCTCTACCCCTCCTCCCTACTTGTGCACACACATGCGCTCTTTCTCTCCATCTCAAATAAATAAATAAAATCTTAAAAGAAAGAAAGGATGCAAGCATATTTAGACAGAATCTTTAAAGGTATCAAGTTTTAATGAAGACTTTAAGGTGGGCCCTAATCCAATCTGACTGGTGTCAGAGAAGGAGATAAGGACACCAGCACACAAAGGGACGAGCACATGACGACAGGAAAGACGGTCCTCTACGTGCCAAGGAGACAGGCCTCAGGAGAAACCAACGCTGCCCACACCCTGACCCTGGACTTCTAGGCTCCAGGAGGAAATACATTTCTGGTAAGCCCCCCAGTCTGCGCTGCTTTGTTCTGGCAGCCCTAACTAACCAACAGACATTCCCTGATTCCTTCAGTTTATAATGAGGAAGCACCTTTCAACTCTGGTATCACAGAGACAGACTGGCACTGTTCACATGTCTATTTGCTGCCAGATATTGTTTGTCTCCCCAACAGAACTGTGAGCTGTGTGAGGACTAACAATCTACTTAATATCTTCTGACACTCTTCACAAGGTCCAACCTGATATCTTGCACAACAATAAATATTTGTTGATTTTTCTGCAGCCTGATAATCCAATTATATGCAGGACTAGAAATCATGTCTTTCGTTTGTTTTCCTAAAGTAAAGCTGGTCCCATCACTGCCTTTTAGCATTGTATATTGATTTTTCTATCACTTCCTGGATAAAATCCAAACTCTACATACAGACTGGCATACAAGCCTCTTCATAGTCTGGTCATAATTTAGCTTTCTGCCCTCTCTGGACACTTCTTGCCATCTACCCTACAAAGCTGTACATCGATGTCCACTACCAGACATACCTTTCTTACCTTCCCTTGCTCAGATGTCACCTTCTCTGCAACACTCTGGTTACTGCGACCCCAGCCAATGGCTCAGTCCTATCTGAACTACCACAATATTCCATCCACCTGTCTGCAGTAACAGCACAACTATTTTGAGTGACCTGCTTTTCTATCTACCTCCCTCGTGAGAGCCCTCAAAAGGAAGAATGCTTATTTTCGTCTGTGTATCCCCAATGCTTAGCACAGGCCTGGCAAGTGTCTGCTGGGTAAAGAGAGAAACCATTACACTCAAGGTTCAAGACCTGCACCTGCTCACCTTTACTGCTCCAGCATCTGTTAAGAGCTCAGCATGTGGCAGCTCTGCTCTCTGTGTGAGCTCTTGTGGCTTACAGGTCTACTGGAGGACTCCTAGATGTGTATCTCTGCTTAGACTTCTCCTTGGGATGGCAGGTGCCTGAACATTTCCATCACAGCAAACTTCACATGCCCAGCGCAGCACTTAGGGCCCACTTCCCTCGCCCCTACCCCACATCTGCTTGTCCTCACACATTCCTTATTTGGTTAGGTGTGCTGCCAACCACCAGCTCTCCCAAACCGGAAACCTCTTTCCTCTCCAGCCCATCGCACAACCTGGCAAACCTCACTTATAAACAGCTCTAGAATCAGCTCTCCTATCCTTATTGGCTCTGGGACAACTAGAATTGTTCCTTCAGTCATCTCCTGCTCACCTAGAGACTCCCAATAACCAGTCTTTGGTCACACACCCAGCATCCCTTGCCATGAACTGTTAGGTTCCTTGAAGACAGGACTTATCTCCTTTTCACTCCACGTCCAATAGTATTGAATGAATTAATAAGCAAACCAATACCCCAAATTTCTACTTTCTTTTTATCACCAATATTTAGGAATACTTAAATTTAGAAGTAATGACAATTGGACATTAGAGGTGGATGAAGGATTTACTCCAAGCATCAGAGGGGAGAAAGGATTTAAGAATAACTGTCAATGAGAAATTCAAAATCGATTAGCCCACTTTGTCCCCCTGAACAAGGTGCACAGACCACAATGCAGGCTCCTTGTTGATGACTCAGGGTCATCATTATGAACAATCACTGGACTATGCTGTAATACGCTGATGCCCTCTGATGCCAGAGGTGGGCAGAGCTGGTAGCTCCCGCACTAAAAGACCCCGGGATGCTACACTGTGCGGGGTCTGATGAACCTTTGCCCCGCTGGACCACTGTCTGGCATTCCCGAGGGAGAACCGGTCTCTGAAACCACCCCACCCCCACACGTGCTGCTCAAGTGGCATTCTCCCGAGGCACGAGCCCTGCGTTTGCAGGGCATAGCAACCGGGGTGCAGGGCTAGCGCCGAGAGGCTCCCCTAGGCTGCGGTCCTTCACAGGCCGCTACTGAACTCGAGATAAGCGGTATGGGCGATCAGACAACCCATGAAAAGAAGCCGGGGACTCCCGCCGGCTGAGGTCTCTGAGCGGGGGTGCCCAGAGCCGCTGGTCCCGACCCACCCCCTTCCCCAGCGCCTCCGGCCGCAGATTCCCAGTGGGGAATCGTCCACAGCCCCGCACAGAGGCCTGCGGCCAGCGGCGGGGAGTCCGAAAACCGAGTCCTCCGGGGGTTCTGGAGGAAAAGGAGCGCGCTCCGGAGGCCACGCGTCCCGCAGAGGGCCGGCCAGGGAGGCGGGCGGGGGCGGAGCCCGCTCCACAGAGTCAACTTGTGCCGTGGACGGGTTTCGCCTGCGGCCGCCGGGCGGCACCGAGGGGCCACGGGGCGCAGGCTGCGGCAGGTGCGGGGTCACTGCCGCCCCGCAGCTTCCGCGTATCCCACCCTGTCCCCGGAGCGACCCCACGCCTGCACCGGACCGGAGCACGCGCCCGAGGCCGGAAGGCGTCCTAACCGCTCGGCGCAGTTACGCGCGCCGAGACCGGGGCGTCCGGCCCAGGGGGCACCTGGCCGGGTGAGGGAAGACTAGCCGGGGATGGAGCGTGCGCACTGGCGAGGGCGAGGCCAAGTGCGGGCAAAGAGCATGCGCAGCGTGAAGGCACAATCGGCTACGTGGGAGCCTGGGGCATGCTCGGTGAGAGCCCGGACCCCGCGCACGCGCAGAAGCTCTCGAAGCCCGCAACCCGCTGGTGGAGAGAAAAAAGAGAGAAATCACCTCAGAGTTACGTCAGGAAAGGCCGCGTTTTGCGAGGAGGCTGTGGCCTCCCACGGGGCCCCGCAGTTCTCCTAGGGCGAGGGGCGTGACAGTTACTCACCGGTCTCCAGCCCCGAGGCAGACGCCGGGCCCCTTTCCGCTCACACTCGGCTCGCGCGCGCCGCAGCCGCCGCTGCCGCTGTGATTCCATCCATCTTGAATTTGACGTCATCCCACACCAGGGATGAGGTCATCGCAGGCAGCGCTCGTCACGTGCGCGGCGCTGTGATTGGGCCCCGAGCGCCGGGGGGCGGGGCGAGGGAGGTGCGCCGCGCCGGGGGCGGGCGAGGGCGGGCCTGAAGGGAGCGCCGCCGCAGTCCGCGTCCTTCCGCGCTCCGCGCGCGCCTTCCGCCCGGCGTCCGCGTGGGCCCGCGTCCTCCGGGCGCCCGCCCCCCGCCGTCGCCTCGCGCCGTCGCGGCGCCCCCTGGCCGGGGGTCTCTCCGGCCCGAGACGGTTCTCTGGTCTCCTGCGGGCGGCCGTGAGGCGGCGGCGGGGGTGGAGTGGGACTGCTTTGCGCGGTCGTCCGCCGCTCCCGGCCCGCGCGACCCGGCGGTCCCCCCGCACGCCCCTCGGGGGCCGTCCCTCCGTCGGGGAACGTGGGCACGGGGCGTCCCCTTCGGGGCGCTCGCCGACCTGCGCCGAGGGTGCACGGGGTGCGGGTCTTGCAGAACTGACCTCCCGCGCCCGCATGTCTTCCCGCCGCAAGGGCCGCTCTGGAAGGACCCCGGAGAGCGAGCAGGGGAGACAGGGCTCACGGCCCGTCGTGTGCGTGAGCAGGTCGGGGTGGCGGCTCCGGTCACCGCGCGGCCGCACGCAGCCTGCACCTTCGGTCCGCCTTCGGCGACCGGCGGCACCTTTCTCCGATGTCACTTGTCTGATGGCTCTCAGACCGCTCGCGCTCTTGGCGTGAATACAAGCTCACTGATTAGGAAGCTCAGGACCAGAACTGTGTTAGGACAAACGTCAGACTGTAAACACGGACTGTGAAGACCAGCTACACATAACATCTCGATGTGTACCCCAGAGCCAGAGCGGAGGGGATTGCTAGGGGGAGCGGGTTGCCTTCTAAAGCAATGATTTTAGGTCAGGTTTTAAGTCGTGGTTAATACTTTTAAAATGTCTGTTAATTTTTTAGTGTAATTTTTAACTTTGTTTTTGTTTACTTATTATTTTTAAGTAATCTCCACACCCAACCTGGAGCTAGAACTCACAACCCTGAGATCAAGAGTCACAGGCTCTACCCACTCAGCCTGCCAGGCACCCCTAATTTAATTTTTTAAAACTTGAGTTTATGCACATGACCCTGATTAAAATAATTCATGAAATGGGGGTGCCTGGGTGGCACAGCGGTTAAGCGTCTGCCTTCGGCTCAGGGCGTGATCCCAGCGTTGTGGGATCCAGCCCCACATCAGGCTCTTCCGCTATGAGCCTGCTTCTTCCTCTCCCACTCCCCCTGCTTGTGTTCCCTCTCTCGCTGGCTGTCTCTCTCTCTGTCGAATAAATAAATAAAATCTTTAAAAAAAATAAATAAAAATAATTCATGAAATGTTTGAGGAGCATGTGTAACAAATAATCTCACATTAGGTTGATAAAAATTCGCTTGTTCCTATATAACAGTTTTATTGCCAATTGTTTTAGTTTCACTAATTTTAAGAGGACTCCTAATTTCAAAGGAAGAACGTTGCACCTGAAAATTTTCTCTTACAGCTGTTGACTTTAAGGTGTGTGTTTCTATTTTGAACTGAATAGTAGTAGAGCAAAAAAGTGGCTTTGTACTTAAAAGAAGGGAGACTACAAAGATGATTTTAAGTCTTTCAGAGGGCCATGAGTTTTAGGATCCCTTGGGATTAGTCTGGGCCAGCACACATTGTTATCCCCATTTTGCAGGTGGGGAACCAGTACCAGCTGTGGTAAGAGCCAGAGATAGAAGCCAGGTTTTTCCAGTTAACTTCTATACCAAATGCCAAAAGCCATCTCTCCCAGCTTGCCTTCCTTTTCTAGCTGACTCGGGAAGACATATGTTAGTGTCTCCACTTTAGGCCATGTCATCAGGCTTTTGACCTCGCCACGTCACTGAACCGTACCTGACCCACAGATCCAGCAGAAACCTCAGCCTTTCAGTTGACCTCTTGGGTTTGTGGTCTAAACCTGCTAGTTTCACTGATGCCTTGTTCCCCTGGGTTCTCTACCTCTTATCTGACCTTCTGATCGCCTCCTTTGCTAGCTCCTCTGCCCATGTCCGGCCTCACACTTTGGGTCTCCTGAGGCTCTGAACTGGGCCCTGTCGTTACACTTACTCCCTGCAGTCCCATCTGTCCGGGAACATCAGCCCAGGTGGCTGAGCCCAGAACTTGGGCACCGTGTCTGCTCCCTCCTCAGGTCCAGTGCGCAGCCTGTCACCAAATCTGGTCTCTCTACCTCCTGAACGTTTCTCTGACACTATAACCACTTTCTACCCCAATAGCTTCCTGACTGCTCTCCCAGCTTCCCGATTTTTCCCTTTTAATCCACCCCTACTTTGCAGTCCAAGTGATCCTTTTAAAAAGCTAAGGTATCATGCCACTCCCGTGCTTAGGTTTTTGATGGCTCCCAGTTGCTCTAAGGCTAACATTCTGACTCCATGTATGTGATGTGACCCAGCAGACTGATGACCCAGCCCCCCTATAATCCCATCTCTGCCCCCAGCCTGTCCCCCAAACAGGTCGCGTTCTGTCTCTTGCCTCTGTCTTGTGTGTTGTCCTCTCCCCTTCCACACCACAACCACCATCACGTACCTCTGACTTTGTTTTATCCCCGCCCCTCCCCCCGCCCGCTCATGTTACTGGTCCCCCTCTCCCCCCCCCGGGGGGGGGATTCCACCATCTCCTCCCTCACCTTCTCAGCCTCATTCTGGGTGTGGCGCTCCCTGCTGTGCTCCCACAGCACCTCATGTAGCTTGTTCTGACACTTGGGCATATTGTCTTGGGTTTGCCTGCCAGGACCCTCCCAGCCCCCAGTGGTCTCCACCTCAGCTTGCCCAGAGCCTAGCACAGTGCCTGGCCATGCATGGGTGCAACCCAACAGGATTGCTAGCGCCCCGTGCCTGTGTATTTATTTGTACAGAGTTCTCATCGTCTCTATAACCAGCTGCTTCTCAGACGTTGCCATCTGGATAACCCACAGCCGTTCCACTCAGCAAGCTCACAGCCGAACTTCCTATTGGCTTTCTCTCCTACCTTAAACCTGTTCACCCTTCCCTATCCTTGTCCTGCTGTCTGGCCTGCCACCCAAGCTGCCAGAAACTTGGGGGTTGTTTTAGACCCTGCATTCGGCCATCTCAGTTTCTGCATTCGGCCATCACCCAGTCCTGCCAGTGGGCTCTTGGATGCTCCTTGGGTCTGTCCTCCCCGGCCCTCCCGGTGCTGCTCCTGCCCTCGAGGGTCTCTGGCCAGTCACTGTGGCTGCTGCACCTGTGTCTTGCTCCAGATTTGCTCCCTCCCTTCCCAGGCCAGTCCATTTTAGTCCCATGTCTCTCTCTAAATGCAGACCTGGTGGGTGCAGCCCCAGTGCAGGCACGGCCTCCAGAGGTGGCTTCTCTCTGTTCCTCCGCTTGGCCAACTGCCCCGGCCACGCACGGCTGGTTCAGGTCCTTCTGGGGATGCCTTTTCCCTGCTCTGTCTGCCGGCAGATCCCATTTCTCCTCTAAGAGCCAGCCCGCTGCCTCTGTGCCCCAGCTGCTCTGCTGTCGCATCTAGTCTCCCGTTGGTGGCTGCTTGCAGGCCAGCTTCCACCCGAGCCCATGGGCTCCTCTGATGCAGAGACTGTGTCTATGAACCTGTGTGTTCTTGGAGTTTGGGGCCCATTGCTAGGGCTGTGACCCGGGCCATCTGCTCCCAATAGCCAGAAACTGTGTTCCAGGGGTGTCTGCTTCTGTGGCATTAGTAATCAGTAAGACTATAACTTGGTTTCTTTGCATTTCTGGTACCAAATAAACACAGCCCTTTCATAAACGGGGGGAGGGAGGCCTGTGTGGGTTTAAAAGCATAAGGCTCTACCTGTTTAGCAGCGGGAAGTTTCAATCAGCTGTGATCGTCTTAACCATCGTTTCATTTTGAGCGTGCATCTAGACGTCCCGCTCTGCCCCAACTGCAGGCTGAGTAGCTGTCCCTTTAAAAAATTAGGCTGGAGTAGAGAGATATATTCATTTGCTATTGCTGCTGTAACAAGTTACCACAATCTTGGTGGCTCAAAACAGTGGACATTTATTGTTACATGGTTCTGGGGGCCACAAGTCCCAAATCGGTACCACTGGGCTGAAACCGAGTGCCTCTTCCAGCTTCTGGTGGCTACTGAAATTCCTTGGCTGTGGCCACATCCCCCCACTGGCTGCCTCTGCAGTCACATGGCCTTCTCTGCATGTCGCATCTCTCTCTTATGAGGACACTCGCAGTGGCATGCAGGGCCCGCTCGAGTAATCAAGAACGAACTCCCCATCTCAGCGTCTTTAACTTAATGACATCTGCAAAGACCCTTTTTCCAGAGAAGCTCGAATGACAGGTTCCAGGGATTAGGACCTGAACTGGTATCTTCGGAGGAGACCTTGGAGATCCTCAGTCTGCCTACTACAGGTGAGGATTCCGGATCCATGTTGGCAACAGGGGAAGCTCTCCGAAAAGCACATGACAGAGAAAGAAGAGCAAAGAGAATGGGACTGGGAAGTGGTGAGGTGTCCGATGGCTGGGTAACTGGTTTATGACAGCCCCTTGCCTGCTGACACCACATCATAGGCTCAAGGGGGCTCAGGACTGGAGTGGGCCGCAGCTGTCTTGTCAACAGGGTGGAAATTGGGCCGGGTTTAGTGTCCATCGCACTGGGTGCTCACAGTTGAGAAGCCTTGTCTTTAAACATTATCACGAAATGAGAAGTTCCGCCCCAACCAGAAGCACCAGGCTGCTGCCTGCTTGCCTCTCCCAGAAGGGCCTGGTTGCCTTGTCCTCTCTCTCCGCACCACGCTGGTCCTTGAAGACCAAAGACGCGTCAAGCTCCTCCAACCCAGCAGACAGCTGTCACTGATAGGAACCGGACTGCATCAACTCCTTCACACCAGTTTCTGGCAACCCTTTGCCTTAAGCAAGATTGGAGGAGGACTGTGGGTGTGTACGTGTGTGTAACGCCAGTAGTCATTCTGGGCATTTGACTGTGAACTGCATACAATAAGAAAACTGATTTAGACGGGATTTCTTATGTGCTGTTCCACAAATTGCCATCAGGAAACAAGGTGAGGAAACAGGTGCTTTACGATCTGCACCATGGGAATTTTTGGTAAATAAAGATAGGTCTGTATCCCCAAAGCCTCACACTGGGGCGAAGAATGACAGCTTCTCTTGAACTAATGTCTGCCCTCCGCTGTGCTCTGACCTGCACAGCCACCCCACTCTCTAGGAATGATAAAGCCCCCCACCCCAGGAAAGTGAGGCTCGTAAGGCCAGGAGGTGGAGGAAAGGGGTTGGATCTGGGTCTGACAGTGAAGTCCAAGACCTTTCCAATAAGCAGCTCTGAAACCGTTCCAGATGTTTAGGGTGGAGCTCGTTGGCTGGTCAGCCCTTTATCCTCTTTTTCTCCTAAGTGGAAGGGGTGAATCCAGAGCCAGGGGCTTCTGTTAGATGATTCTGTTGGGTGGGGGAGGGGAGAAGGTGTGTACAGATGGGGACAAGGTGGCAGAAGGTGGAGGGATTCATACTCCGTGGCTTGTGTTTGATGAGCTATGTACTCTGTAAAGAATGGGAGTGTGGGGTGTGGGTGAGGTCCGAATCTCAGCCAGCTCTCCTAGTCCCCTGCCCTGCCTTCAGCATTATGCTGTATGTGCCTGTCATGGCCCAGGCTTTGGCACTGCAAAGATGAATGCTGGACGCTCCCTGCCCTTGAGGAACTGGCATCCTCTCTGGGGAAACGGACAGGAAACTTCAGTCCAAGTGGTGAACGCTACAGGCCTCTTGCACGCTCAGGACGGGGAGGGGACGCGGTTCTGCCTCTCCCAGGGACCCAGATGTGCGGTGGGCCCGAGGGTGGAGGTGGCCATGCCAGCCTCTGTCCTCCCGGTGCCGTGGGATGAGCCCTGGGATCAAGCAGTAACCCCCTTCCCATGCAAGGGCCACACCACAGGAGGACCCAGCTTTACCCCGGACACTGACTGCGCTGGTTCCGGGACAGGCTCGAGGAAGCTGACAGTCATTCTGGATTTCTAGATGGAGACACTGTGTGGTGAGAGGAAACGATGAACTCACCAAAGGGCATGAGGCTGGGCAGCCCGTTCCAAGCAGCAGCTGGTTCGGGGTATCTACAAGCAAAACGACGTCGTTTCTTACCAGGACATTTCAAGACAGCCGAGCACGTTTGCCCAATTTCACATGAAGCTTCACTGTGGTTCTGTGCCTACCATGAATAGATGGTTACAACGCTGACTCCATTAATCTCACCCTGAAACTCTTTTTGAAAAAAATAGAGATGTGATTGGGGTTTTCTGTTTGTTTGTTTGTGTTTTTCAAATCTTGGAGACTTTAGAGCTTTACTCCTTCTCTTTTGGTAAGAGTCAGCCTTGTTGACCCTGGTCCAGAACATGAATCACTCTACCGAAAAAAGAAATATGAACGTGCATTTAAACTTGATTTGAAAAGTACTTATTGCGCTAAAATCATTTCCAAGATTCGTTTGGATAGTTGGCATGTTTTGCTCTTTCAGAAATCTGACACGTTGAAACATCTTAGTAAATATTTCCCCCAAAATTATGTTAAAATATCGATTTTAAAACTAGACTTGCGAAAAACACTATGGAACTAGAAGTTTGCTTGTGAAGCACTCTCATAAAAACTGGGTCAAGCGTTTTAATCTGTTTTCTCCATTAGAGAGCAGCCTCCTCCCTAACCCCCCCCCCCCCCCCGCCTTAAATGTGACTCAATTGATTTGGTCCACTGTCTGGTTCCCTGATACCTGTGAAGTTGCTACTTCTAAAAATAGATGCCCTGTTCCTTTTAAGGGTTCTTTCTTTCTCAGGTAGGCAGATTATCATCAGGGTTCTAACACTTTGAAAATTGATGGGTGGTCATGACCAGTGACCAAGAACCGTCATGATGTCATCTGAGCTCTTGCCAAGTCTGCATATTTAACCCATCTGACTTATCATTGGCTATAATAAGCCTAGAATTTTCAAATATTGCTTGAAAATATTCCCAAGGATTTTGAATTCTAAAAATCAACTAAATTTAGAAGGTAAGACGTGTGGAGTATGGGATAGGGAGGCCATGGTTAAATCTGACTTCCTTTCCAGTTCCTCCCTTGCGTTCGATCAATGGGCTGGAGTGATTGGTTTCATCACGATGGCACCGCTATCAAGGTAATACGACAGTACCACGGTATTCTCAGCAGGGTAACAATTATTCTAAAATTAAGCGTTGTGCTCTTTCTCCTGGAAGTTAGTGCATCAGAATTCTGTATTAAAAGGAAGCAGGAAAGGGGGCCGCCTGGGTAGCTCAGTCGGTTAAGCAGCTGCCTTCGGCTCAGGTCATGATCCCAGGGTCCTGGGATGGAGCCCTGGTTCGGGCTCCCTGCTCAGTGGGGAGCCTGCTTCTCCCTCTCCCTCTGCTGCTCTCCCTGTTTGTGCTCTCTTGCTCATGCTCTCTTTCTCAAATAAATACATAAAATATTAACAAAAATAAAATCTTAAAAAAATAAAGGAAGCAGGAAAGGGACTGTCACGAGCGTGCTATGAAAGCGCACACACAAGTTGTGTCTTTCCACAATGTTCTGCTTTATTCAATCATAAAGCAAACTTAGTCACAATTATGAAGCAGGTTCAGGCTTCCGAACTCAATAACAATTCACCACGTGATTAACTTGGCTTCTTACGCGGCACACAGAACAGGACAGAAGACACACCACACAACAAACGAGATAACAGAAGGATGTAGGAAGTTAACGAACCAAAGGCAAAGTCAGTCTGTGGGCGCGCGAGATATGGCCTCTGTCCGTCGGGGACATTACTGCTGTTATGTTCCAGCAGGGAGGGATCTCGGTTCCTCTTGGAGATCAGTCGGGCAGAGCTGCCTGTTTGAAGGGGTCAGATATGCAGGGTCAGTATCTGAGGAGCCTGACCGTTTGCTGCCCAAATCCTCCCCCTCCCTGTTGTTTAGAGAGGGGGAGAGAGGGAACGGTGCCGAGGGAGGAGGAGAGAGTCTTAAGCATAAGTGGGCTCCATGCCCAGTGCGGAGTCTGACTCGGTGCTCGGTCTCATGACCCTGAGCTCTTGACCTGAGCCGAAATCAAGAGTCAGTCAGTCAACCGACTGAGCCCCCCGGGGTGCCCCAGATCCTCCCCTCTACAAAGGGATTTAATGGGTTTTGGTTCCCTGCAGACCTGCAGTTCCTGCTGCTTGTTAGTTCTGCGCTGGTCCTGGTGATATCTTGTAGCTGCAGGACCCCCGGACTGCTTGACAGGAGAGACTCCATCTTGCTGTCCACCGGGACCCTCCCTGCTTTCACTGGCCAGTAGGTGAGTGGCCTACCTTAAGCTCAGGCAGCAAAAAAATCTAAGTGGCCAGCAAGACGATAGTGTGTTAGTAAAAGCCAAATGTTTTAGCAGGTGTGAACGAACCTTCAGGATAGCATTGCTCAGATAATGTTTTAAACGGGGCCAAATACGGACAACAACGTAAAGAGACAATAAGCAAAAATTATACCAGTGATCCGTCACCAAATATAAGAACGAAATGTCACAGAGCAAAGTGGAGCTATTGTTGGAGAACGTTAATCCAGACGGAAACGCCTTGCCTGAGAAACTGTGGTTGAATTCTGAAGTTAAGAAGGATAAACCGAGAAAGTGCGTGAGTGGCAGTGAACGAGAACGTGAGCTGTCGTGGTTTTGCTGCGCACGACTGGTCTGCTGAGACACAGACACACAAATACAGATGGCGTTCATTTTTTGCGTTTTGTAAAGGTGGGCACCGGGAGGCAGAATATTCGATGCTGAGAGCAGGACAGTGGGGGTTGTCTGTCCTGGGTTCAACGGCCATCAGCTCTTCAACTTAGTGACGGGGTGACCTCGGCCCGGTTGCATACCTCCGTAACCGGCAGGCTCCTTGCCCGTAACGAGCGCCTTGGGAATTCCCACTCTGTGCAGGTCCCGCGTGAGGCGCAAGCGAGGTAAAGGCCAAGTGCTTAGCACTCCCGGACGCAGAGTAGGCGTTCAACCAGATCGTTATTTCTACCCCTTGCTTCAATAACCACTTTGCAATTGAAAAATAATCAGAGAGAAAATAACCAGAGAAACAAATAATCGGGTCTGGAAACTGTGAGATGGACAGAATAAACCACAAGCACTGGAGAGATGCTGTCTGGGATGATACTGCATATGAGCTGAAAATACCGTGCGGATGAACAGAAAAGGTCATAAAATTCAGACAATCCCTCATGTGATAGGACCTCTGCCAGAAAGAACTTGATCCAACCTCTCATCTGGTCACTTCTGAACATGACTATGGCAGTATGAAAGCCAGGGAAAGTGAACATTGGTGCAAACAGAAAGATGTGAAGAAATTCCACGCACATCTATAATAGTTTAAAAATAGGATGTTGGGAAAGGTTGCTAATTAAGGAGATGTTAAATTTGGGCAAGATGGAAAGTTCCAAAACGTGTTCTGAGCAAAGCTGCGTTAGGGAGCCCGTTGCAGAGTCGGAGGGGAGGTTGGTGGCGTGGGCTGGCCGGGACGGAGCCAGGCTGCCCGGCTCGAGGGGGCATCTTGGTTTAGACTCAGCAGCAGGGGCAGCGGGGCAGCAGTGCCCACAGGAAAGGCTCCTCTCACGCTTCCCCGAGCTCACCTTGACCCTGGCTCGCCGAACATCTCCACGTTGTGTTTGTAGCGAACATCTTACTGAATTAAGGCAATTACGAAACTGAGCAGGGGAAAAATACAGACTTACTGATAACCAGGAAATTCTAAATTACCTTCTAGAGTTTTGCAGTATACTAACGACCCGGATGTTTTTACGCGGAAGAATGAGAACTCTGCGAAGGATCTCATGGTGCCTGAGGCGGGCCTGGCCGTCAGGCTCTGTGAGGGCAGTGTCGACTTACCCCAGAGAAGCTAGCTGGAGGACCCTAGTCCTCATTTTTCAAAGGCCAGGTTGGGTGTTGCTTCGTAGCTGGCGTGGGACCCATGAGCACCTGGCTCTGAGGGTCCCAAACAGACCAGGCTCGGCCACTCGCCCCTGACAAAACCCCAAAGGCAGAGAAATGAGTGGCAACGAAAGAAAGAAAGGGATTTATTTCAGTGAGGCCAACGCTGTGAAGACGGTAGACTGGTGTCTCAAAGCCCGTCTCCGAAGTGCTGAAAATACTTCCAGGTTTATGGAAGGGAAAGTGGGACAAAGGTGGGTGGGTCCTTGCAGGTGGGCAGCAAAGGTCAAAGCGTTCATTGTCTTGGGGTCAATCACAGGCGGGTCTCCCTGACTCAGGGCAGTCCTTATCGCTTGAGGGGGTAGTTTCGGTTCCCATCAGGGGATGCTTTGCCCTCAGGGTCTTCCGCCTGAGCCCAGAGACCCGCGGGAAGTAGAACCCATCTAGAGAGTTTGAGGTCAGAATGGAGGCAGCCCAGCCCTCTTTCAGCTTCTCAGCAACCCCTGGAGGCCTTGGGACATGCATCTCCTAAAGGTTGGATGGGAGTGTGTTGGTCTACACACCGGACTTCACCCTGCAGGGGCAGAGCCCATGTCTCTGTCACCGACCTCATTTCTCAGTTCCAAGACAGCAGGCAGGTGGGCACATGGTCAGGTCAGGGCTCCACTGGTGTTTGTGAACTGAGCGCGATTCTCCTTTTATAGAGAAGCAGAGCTGCGCTTCCCCTCTGAGTCTCCTTCCCTTCCACCTGCTGAAGAGGAAGAAATTTACTCTGCCCTTCAAGGTCCTTGTAGCTGGACTAAGAATCAAATCGACATGAGACAGACTAAGTGGAGAAAATCAAATTTAGTTTGGTGCATATGGGGAATCTACGCAAACATGGACATTCCAAAGACTGTCAGGCAGCAGGAGGCCAACAGTGCTGTGGGAAACAAAGTCAAAAGAAGAAATGCCATCTGCTTACTACGTACAGTCCAGTGACAAGTCCTTGAAAGAGGCAGAGTGACCTTTGCCTAGAACTCAGCTGCCGGGATGTTATTACTTTACTAAAGGGCAAAAGGCAGTCTTAGCCCAACCCCCAGAACCCTGTAAGTCTACTCTAACATATAAAAATTCCTTTGCAAACTTCCTTTATCTCTACCCTGTAAGATACGTGTTGGCAATCATCCCCCAAGCATATGACCCACTGATATACATCTGAAGGGTCTCATGACTAATTACAGTAATAAATAACCTTTTCCCAACAATAGCTAGCCCCCTTAAGGTCCTGGAAAGCTTGCTTCCAAAACTCCTTAGAGACTCACGCTCTCCCTGACGCCCTCCCGACTTGAGGGTATATAATGGGCCACTTCTCATGACCCGGGTGCAGCTCTTTCTGCCCACAGGTCCTGTCCCCGTGCTTTAATAAAATCACCTTTTTGCACTGAAGACATCTCAAGAATTCTTCCTTGGTGGTCGGCACCGAACCCTAACATCTTTCCTACATCTATAGGACGTCCTGAGCTCAGAAGAGGGTGGGTCTGGGGGTAAAGTGGGGAGGAAGGCTATTTGCAGGCTGGTGAGGGGAGGTATTTGGAAAACAAAGGTTGCCGTGTTATGCAGATCAGTTCCTTAGGCAAAGAGGAATCTCTGTTAATAGCTCCCTTGCGGGTACAGGCTCTCCTTTCCAATGTAAATCCAGGCAGTTGAGGGGGAGGTGAAGAGCTCTTCCTGAATCTGCTGGGTTTTGATAGCTTTCAACTAAAAATAATCTTCGGGCCAAAGTGGGCGCCTCTTGGGGCTGCCTGTGCTGGGCGCCTACACAGCCCCGCACTCAAAAGACTACGGGTCTTGCCTGCCCCACCCCCAGTGCCCCACAATTAGCTGGGACCCCGTGACCAGTTATAGCTGGTGGGTTATGAGCAAAAGTGACATCTGTCACCTTCTGCTTGGTCAACAGTTCTATCAGGTGTTCAAGAAGCATTTCTCATACACGTGCCGTGGTGGGCAGCACTGTGCTGCGGGGGCTACTGTGCTGGGGGCCACTGTCGGGGGGGGGGCCTCAGGCTGCAGAAACTGTGCTATGGACACTGTGCTGGAGGGGGCACTGTGCTGCGGGGGGGGGGGCTGTGTACTATGGGGGACACTGTGCTGGGGGCCACTGTGCTGGGTGGGCCCTGTACTGGGGTGGCTGTGTACTGTGGGGGACATTGCTGGGGAGGACACTGCTGGAGGAGGGGACACTGTGCTGGGGCCCACTGTGCCGGGGGACCCTGTACTGGGGTGGCTGTGTACTGTGGGGGACACTGCTGGGGGGGACACTGCTGTGGGGACAATGCTGGAGGAGGAGACACTGTGCTGGTAGAGTGGGATACTGTGCTGGGGGGGACACTGTACTGTGGGGGACAAGCTGGGGGGGACACTGTGCTGGAGGAGGGGACACTGAGCTGGGGGGACACTGAGCTGGTGGAGGAGACACTGAGCTGGGGGGGCACTGTGGGATCGGAGTGGAGGGAAGAGGAGGGGGCGTGGCAGTGAGCAATGAGAGCGGTGGTAGTGGGGGTGGGCGCGGGTCACGCAGGTATCCACAGGGAGATTCTAGGACAAGGACTCACTGGATTGGGACGATCCATGGTGATGACTACTGTGGCGTGAAGGCTTCTTGAGCACACACGCCTGCCCCTTGCCTTTTGTCTAACCACACCCCGATCCATTCTGGGGGCATAACACAGCTACTCCCCGAGGTCTTCTCAATCCTCAGCCTGTAGGCTACTGAGGCCACAGAGGAGGGTCTCGAGGGAAGTGGGGTGGCAGAGACCTACTCTTTTAGTGCCACCCACCCGGCCACACTTCTTGTCCACGAGTCCCCTTAATAAGCCACTTCTTGTCAACCTGGACTCATTGGTTGGCCTTTTCCTTGGGTCTCTGGCTCCTTTCCCTTGGAGTTCCTTTTGTGTCCACCTTCCTTTGTGGGTCAGAGAGGGAGGGAGGAGCCTGGGACCTGTTCGGGCCTGGGAGCAAGTGTACCTGGGGCCCTGCCTGAGAAGGCCCTTGAGCCGCTTCCCCTTCCTCCTGCGCTGGTGGGAGCTGTTCTCTCCACTCCACACGGCCCACCCCTCTGTCCCCACCACGGCTCTGGCCTCACGAGGCAGCTCTGGAAGGAACACTCCCAAATGGGCCTGGCACGTTCTGGCCAGTAGGCAGCTTTGTCTTGGTTGGGAAGGGGGTCAGTGATATTACACACACACTAAGGAGGCCTTGTTCGTCCCTGGCCTTGGCCACGCGAGTTCCGGGGGCTTGGCGGCAGCTTCCCTGCAAGCAGGAGTCCGGGAGAGGCACTTTGGGGAATGTGACGTTTATCAGCCATGTGAAGGCCTGAGCATTCTGGAAAGTCAAGGACGCGTGTGCAAGCACCAACATCTGGGGAGGCCCCCGGGGTTTGAGGCCAGATGCAGTCAGAGAACGAGATGGCCAAGCCAAGCCTGCAAGAGGGAAGCAGCAGTGTGGGCTGGTGGCCAGGAGGATGTGACTTAGCGCCATGCGTGAGGCAGCCAAGGAGGCGGGAGCCAAGGTCCAGAACCCTGGGACTGAGGGCTGGCTCTCAAGGGATGGAGACCTTCCAGGGTCATCAGCCATCGGGAGAAAGGGGACCCAGGGCCAGTGCATTATTACAACAAAGTGCAGTTGTCGGCCGGAGGTGGGAGCAAAGGCTATGTCACAACGGGCACCGCCAGGTCCGGCTGGGGTGGGGGAGGGCCTGGTGTTGCCAGGCAGCCTGTCCCAGTGCCCCTGCCTCCCCATCTCCACGTGGGATCAGCTGGCACAGGCTTAGGCTGCGGGGGTCCAGCCTGCACGGGACGGCCCCGTGGCCTGAGCTCACGGTCCACCTGCGGTGACCCCACGAGGACTTTGGAGGTGGATCCCCGCAGAGGAGCTGTCTGAGGGGGAAGAGGAGCGCCTGGGACCCAACAGTCCTGAACCAGAAGCCTTGGAGTAGAACCTACAGGGACTGCGTGGAATGTGGGCAGTGGGTGCTGGGAACGTCCCTGTGTCCTGGCGTCACTCCAGCCTCAGTGGGACATGCAGGGCGGGGCTGCTGCAGCTCAGGCCTGTCTCCAGCTCCCCCCAAGGCCTCCAGGCAGGCCCGTTGCCACCAGGTAGAGCTAACTGCAGCTAGATAACCCGCACATCTCCCCTCTCCTCACCTCATTCTACCGGGAACGTCCTCTCCCACTTTGGCTTAGCTAGCGCCTTCTCTTCCTTCAACGCAGACTGGGCATCACCTCCTCTGGGGAGCCCTCCCTGATCTCCGCAGGCAGAGCTATAGAGGTTTTCCCTGCTGTTCCTTTGGGATTCCCGTGCATTCCTGGGACAGCCCTTAGACTCATGCGATGACAGGTACCCTCACTGTCTCATGCCTCTTCCTGCCTGCAGCCCCAGGGGTTAGCAAGGTGCCTGGGCGCAGCGGGGCTCCATGCCGGCCAAGTGTCCGGATGGGGGAGGAAGAACCAGGAGGAGGAGGATTGGGACATGGGGTGGAGAGGAAGATGGGCAGGGCGGCATGGGTCTGCGTTCCACCTGGGAGACCCACGCAAGCTGTGGCGGCTGTGGGCAGGGCCAGGAGGGGCGGGCTGTGTGGTCAGAGATGTGGTGCAGGACAGGAGTCTGGCCACAGGTACTGGGCAGCCGAGGGCGGGTGGGACTGCTCTGGGCAGGAAGCTGTCAGGGTTGAAGGCTGGGCTGGGAGGAGGGAATGGCCGGGAGCTGAGCGGTACGGTCATTGCACGGTCCTGCGTGGTGACCGGCACTCAGCAGGTGCTCACCGAGCCCCTGTCAGGTGAGTGAACCGCTGTCTCCCTTGACAGAGCCGGCTCACTTTCTAGTGCTGGCATTGTGCTGGGCGGCAGACAGCCTCATCAGGAGTAACCCTGGAGCCTCCTACAGACACCGGAGCAGCGGAGAGGATGCTTCTAGACACAGAGGCTCAGCTGCTGGCAGAGAAGCTGCACCCAGCCAGTGCAGAGGCCTTTTCCCTGAGGTCCCAGGTCACCAGAGATCTTTGTTCCCATTGCACGTCCTCGCAGGCAGCTTTCTCAGGTCCCCAGGCCAGCGGTCCCCAGCTTGGCCCTGGGGGAGCCCTGGGGGACCGCTCTTGGCACCCCCGAGGACACAGCATTCCCAAGGACAGGTTTGCGCCCTGGAGTGGGTTGAATTGTGGCCCCAAAAGAGGTCGACTTCCTAACCCTCTGAACCTGTAAATGGGACCTGATTTGCAAACGGGCTCTTTGCAGATGTGATCAAGTTACCATGGGGTCACGCTGGCGTAGGGCGGGCCCACAATCCAGTAACTGGTGTCCCTGGGAGGGGACAACACAGACACACAGGGAGAGAGGGCCACGTGATGACAGGGACAGAGACTGCAGTGGGTGGCCACGAGCCCAGGAAAGCCAGAGATCACCGCCAGCCGCTGGAAGCTGAGAAAGACACAGAGGATTCTTCCTTGAGTCTTCCGAGGCAGCACGGTCCTGCTGGCCCCTTGACTTTGGACTTCTGGCCTCCAGGACTGTGAGAGACTACGTCTCCGTGGTTCTAAGCCGCCTGGCTTGTGGTCATTCCTTACACTAGGCCCAGGAAATTGATTCAGGCTGTACCGCTTAGTGCTTAAGAAGGAGGTTCTGAGTCCAAACTGAGTTAGATCTCGACCCCGTCTGTGATGAGCTGTGTGACCCACAGTGACTTATCTAGCCTCTCTGTGCCTGGGTTCCCTCCTGGGTCGTCGAAGGGCGGAGTCAACGAGTGGCTGTATCAGACCGCGGATGGGCGGCCGCATGGTGGAAGCGCCCTGGGCCGACTAGCTGTGCGTGGAAGGTGGCGTGTTTCAGAAGAGAAGATTCCGTTGTGTCCAGCGTGAGTGCATGCTCTCCGGTCACAGACATGTTCTTGTCCTTATGTCTCTGTTTCACATCTGTGGCACCACAGAGCAGACGGCTTAACCAACAGAGCTTCGTTCCCTCACACCTTGAGGCTATGAGTCCCAAATACATCTTAACGTGATCGCATCTGCGAAGACCCTGTTCCAAGGAAGGTCCCACTCCCCGGGCACCTGACTTAGGACCTCAACATGTCTTTTTGGGGGAGGCAATCAAGCCGTGACAAGGCCTCTTATGAAAACTTGTAAAAATCGTGGGGGAGGTATTTTCATTTCAGACGCTTGGGATCACAGATTTTTAAAACCTGTCTTCCACAAACCAGCACGACAGCCGGCCACCGCGGGAGGCTTCTTTACCAGTGGGGGGAGCGAAGGGATCGCGGCCATGTGTACAAACAGTGGGACTGGCTTTATTCTGACTTTACGGGGTTCACTCATTTGTGTGTTCATTCAACAAATACTTCCAGCGTTCTTTTGCATTCGAGGACCCGTGAAAGGTACAGTGGGGGATAAGGACTCGGGCCTCGCCCACCATCATCTCCTCGGACTGTTGGTGACATGGAGCAAGGGGGTACTGTTTGCCCTGTGTCTCGCCCCGCTTTCCAGCTGCCGGCCCAGCTCCAGCTCTGGCTTGAACTTGTTCCGAGCTTTTTTCTTCTCAAAACCTCCCATTTTCACTCCGTATCAGGGTGGTTTATTGCACCCTTCTCCCCATACCCAGGAGGGAGACGCACATGATTTGAGCTTCTGTTTATTTCTCGTGAGCGGTGGAACTGGCCGGAGCCTCCGTGGTTACTGATCCCCTGCTATGGGTGGACAGGACAGCCATTCTCAACATTGTTCTTTGGACATACTCCCCAGCGCTGGTTACACATGCTACCCATACGTGGGGGGGGGAGAACCCAGGGATTGATGCAATTCAAAATCTTTGTGAAGGAAAAATAACCAAAGTTATGTGAGTAATGAAGTGTTGGTCATTTTAAAATCTCAAATGAATGCCACTTTATATGAAAAATTATGCATATAGTCTATTAGGATTCTCCAGAGAATCCAGAGAAACGTAACCAACAGGATGTGTGTGTGTGTGTGTATACACTTACACACATATACATATGCGTTTATGGGGGGGGAGAGAGAAGCACTTGTTTTAAGGAATTACCTTATACAATTATGGGGGCTGGCAAGTCCAACATCTTTAGGGTGAGCCAGCAGACAGGGGACCCAGGAAAGAGCTGCTGTTCGAACCTGAAGTGTCTTTCTTCCTCTTCCTTCTGGAGAAGCCAGTCTGTGTCTTTAAGGCTTTCAACTGATTGAATGAGGCCCACCCACATTATGGAGGGCAATCTGCTCCCTTCAAAGTCCACTGATTAAATGTTAATGGCATCTCAAACATGCCTTCACAGAAACATCTAGAAAAACATTTGACCAAAAGCTGGGGGCCACACATAGCCTAGCCAAGATGACCATCACATACAAAATTGTATGTGATACATCACATGGAAAATTAGCTATCGCATATGGCTACTCAAGTTTTTAATTTACTTTTATTTAAAAAAATAAAACAGTTTTTCTAAGCCTGCCAATTAAAACAATGTGAAAATGAGGATAAATGGACCTTACCATTAAAGATAACTATTCATGAGTTTCACAGACTTTAAGACTGGGCAACCAAGGGGCGCTGGGTGGCTCAGTTGGTTCAGCATCTGCTTTCAGCTCAGGTCATGGTCCCAGTCCTGGGACGGAGCCCCGCGGCAGGCAGGGAGCCTGCTTCTCCCTCTCCTCCCCACTCATGCTCGCTCTCACTATCTCTGCCTCTCTCTCAAATAAATAAATGAAATCTTAAAAAAAAATTAAAAGACTGGGCAACCGTGCACCCCACAGGAGCTCTCCAGCCTTTGATGCGAGAGTTGTAAATCTGTCAGAGACGTGCTCCCGTCTTCAGTTCCATTTACGTCCAAGTTATTGGGCACATACACATTATTCGTGCCTTCTCCAGTTGTCTTCGCCCTTTTCCTTACTTTTTCCTTGATGAGGATAAAAATAAAATGGAATTAATGATAACATTGCAGTTTTAAGCATGGCAGTGACCTAAAATGCCACCGTGTTAATGACACACGTCCATCATTGAGCGGAGGGCCCAGTGGACCCGAAGCAGAAAGTGCCCGTGCTGTTGACGCTGGGGGCCGGGTCCTTCCTGGATGTGGGGGGCTGTCCCATGTGTTGCAGGGTGTTGAACAGTGTAGGGGGTGGGAGGAACCTGGGGGTCGCGACGGGCTGATGCTAGGAGGTCATGCAGACTGGGCATGGAGAAAAGACCTCTTGGCAGAGGGTGGCAGGTGCAGCGAATGTGGACGGGAGCCCAGGAGCTGTGAGGTGGCTTGCTTTCACGCTGGGAGCCTGTAGGTGGTTCCAGAGGCCTGCCACAGTCCATTCTGGCTCCAGCCCTGCCCCTCCCGTCCAGCGCCTAGGGGTGGCCTTGCCACATGGCCCCAGTTGCTTTCATGGCTGTAAGAACTTGGTTAAGACCGACGAAAATCTGGCCACCCCGAGGGCCCAGCACCAGGCAGGCTTCAGCTTCTGGAAGATTCTAAATGTGCCAGGTGCACGGTCACCACATCTTCTCGTCCACTCAGGAGAGCTTGCAAATACAGAATCGGAGAGGCTGTACCAAACCTTCCCCATGGTGTCGAAGAGAAGATGTCACCTACCTCCCACCTCACCCACATGTTCCAAGTGCGGGGATCTTGTCCTTGAGGATGACTTCTCAGGACGCCACGTGTGTCCTGAGAACGCAGGGCCCTCCAGGGCATCATGAGAGGTCCCATGAAGGAAAATGGCCAAGACCCACACGTTGAGATGCCTCCCCTGTTTGTCGCGCCCCGACCCGCCACACAGTAGCAGCTGGGATAAGGAAACGCAGAGCCCCCGTTTCTAAACATGGGCTGAGCAGACCCTTCACCAAAGGAGCGATGCAGACCCCAGTAAACACACGAAACGGTGCCCAGCACCGCTAGTCACTAGGGAGACGGATATTAAAACGGTGGTGAGATTCCGGCACCCACCTGTTACAACGACTGACACTCAACCTACCAACCATAGCGAACGCCGGCCGGGGTGCGGAGCTCAGGGGCTCCTGCCCCCCGGCTATGGATGGTGCAGCCACAGGGAGGACAGACCACTCTGCTGCCACCTGAAGTGTCACAGCTAGGTATTCGCCCAAGAGGAAAGAAAACGTCTAGCAGCTTTGTCGCCCAGACTGGACACAACCCAAATGGCCATCAGCGGGTGCGTGGATGAAGGAGTGACACACCCGTGCAACGGAACGCTGCTCAGCAAATAAACAGTGGCTTGCCTCGAAGCATTAGGCTAAGCGCGAGAAGCCGGACGCTGAATGCGCCGTACTGTGTGATGCTGCTCAGACGACATTCTGGAGGACGCGGAATGAAAGGCGCAGAAGTCAGGGGCGCTGAGCGTGGGGGGAGGCGATCGGCAGCACAGGGACACGTGGGAGCTTTTGGGGAGAAGGGTGCTGGTGGTAACGGGCTGCCTGCTTTGCCCGCACTCGGGGGCTGCACACCTAAAGGGATGACATTTTTGGAGGTGTAATTGACACCGGACGTTGTATTAATTTCAGGTGTACAACAATAATTTGATAGTTGTTGGTGTTGCCAAAAGAGGGTGAATTTCATCATATGTACATGTTTCTCATAAACCATCTTAAAGAGAAAACCAGACAACGCAAAACAAGGTCTCCTTCTAAAGGGTTGAAAGCTCAGGTTCACAGTCCTAACGTCTCTGAAACCTTGTTGTGCTTCCCGGGAAAGCCCGAAGGAGGACAGAACTTCAGAGCAATGCCTTCTGAATTTTTTCATTTCTGGGTTTTAGGCTTGGGGCATCACACACGTGCTCTCTGTAAAAATAAGAGGCCCTAAAGCTTGCTGGGCCTGGCCATCTTCTCTCGCGCAAAGATCCTTCCACCGGCTCTCTGCTGAGCCTATTGTGCGGGAGACAAAGATATTAGGAAACAATATTTTTGGCAAGCATTGCTTATGGAGGCTTGTTTTCTTTGGAATATTTCTCTAAGCAGAAATGTGAATGGTGAAATCAGTTGATCGTTTTGGTGAATATGTTTGAAGCGCAGAGTCCAAACTTTGGCCAATGCCGTGATATTTATACACCTTGAAATAAAACGTTAGTTGGAAAACTACATCCTTTGGAAGTCCCTGTTCAACATGGAGACCTCGGAACTGGGGGGCGGAGGGAAGCGAGGTGGTTGTGATTGTGTGGGGCGCAGGGCGGGTCCTGCGCCTGTTGCTTCTCCCCGTGGGTTTGTCTCTTTGCCCGAGCGCCTCGAGACTGCCCAGGCCCACCACACCTGGGAAGAACGGCCCATCGGGGTCACCAGCGCAGCCTGCCAGGGGGCAGGGCACTGGCTCTGAAGGGCAGTCTGGGAGCCTTGAGCCTGCTCTGGGCACAGCTCACGTGACATGGGCTTGGCCCTTGTCCTGGCCCAGACACCCCTCCTGCCATCTTCTGGATCTTTCTTTGGGAGGTGGAGCCAGGCTGTCCTCCTTGCTCAGGTCAGGAGATGCTGTCCTGGGGGCTGATTGGCTTGACCTGCAGATGCCTGTGAGCAAGCAAGTCCAAGGTTTGGGTCTGGGAGGGGGTGGGGGGTCTCCGCCGGGGCTCAGAACCCGGTTTTTCTGGAGCACCCCGCGTGCAACAGCAGCTTTCCCAATGTGATGTGGGCACAGCACCGCCGGCTTTGGCTCCCTGCACACAGCTCCCACCTGCCTAGGCGTTCCTGCCCATCACAGTGCCTCCCCACCACACAACCCCGGCCCGGGGACCCCCACGCTGGGGGAGGCCCCCGGTGCAGTTTGTCAGGGAGCACCTGGGCCCCCGAGAAGCTGATCTGCTGGTGTGGGATGGCGAGAGCAAGTGCTGGACCACTGTCCCGGGTTTCATGAGGATGGGCTTTTCAGACTGTCAGCTGGGTGTCGTACCGGCTCAGCGGCTGCTGCTCTCTTATTTTAAAGATGATATTTTAGGACAGTTTTAGGATCACAGCACAATTGAGGGGAATGTTCAGAGAGCTCCCATACACCCTTGCTTCCCCCTCCCCCCCACACACAGCCTCCCCCGCTGTCAGCACCCCCACCGGAGCCGTGCACCTGTTGCAGGGCGAGAACCTGCGTTGACGGCCATCGGCACACGGAGCCCACGGCTGACGGTGGGATTCACTCGGTGTCGCTCACTCTGTGGGTCTGGCTGAGTGTGCAAGGTCATGCCGCCATCACTACGGTATCACAGGGTAGCTTCACTGCCCTAAAACCTCCTCTTCTTCCCTCCCTTTTCCCCAAATCCTAGCAACCACCGATTTTTTACTGTCTCCATGGTTTTGCCTTTAGCTTCCACTTTAAAATAGCATTTTCGATGGAAATCACTTGAACTGAAGAGGAAACTTGCACGTGACAGGAAGAAGACACTGCTACCCACGTAGCTCAGACCCCAGACCACCCGCCGTCCCGCTTGCCCCGAGTGCTGTCGCTCTCCTGCCCTACGTATATGCGTGTACATGGATCTGAATCATTTGAGACTAAATCTCATACATCGTGAGCCTCATGAGGCCAAAATACCTCAGTGTGTATTTCCTAAAAATAAGAATATGCTCTCACATAAGCACTGGGTGAGATTCCTGGTGAGAGATCAGTGGAAAGCTTCTACCCCAGTGCAGGGCACGCCCCTCTCCTTCTCCATTCGGCTCCTTTCCTCCAGGGACCTTGTCCCATTCCCAGCTAGCTTTTCTGGGGTCTGCTGCAGTTCCCTGTTCTGTGCTTCTGAATTCTCATGGTCATGTGGCTCCTCAGCCTCTAGCCCTGCAGAACAGCCCTGTACTGTTGTGCGGTCTGCGCACTGCATAAAGGCTCCAGGTGAAGGCGCCTGCCTCCCTCCACCCTGCAGCTGGATGCTCATGGAGCTGCCTCTGCCCAGAGCGGTGGGTTTCCCTAATCCACAGTAAGTCATCCTATAGGCCAGAAGTGATCAGTAACCAAGTTTTCCAGAAGGTGGGAGTGACCCGCAGTGTCCCATGCTGCAGAGTCTGGAAAGAGGCCAGCTGGGGCGCCTGGCTGGCTCAGTCGGTAGAATACCTGACTCTTGATCTCGGGGTTGTCATTGGTGATCTTAAGATTTGTTCTGGGGCAGTGATGGAGGTGGCAGCCTCATCAAGATTGGTTCAAGAATTCAAGGAGAGAAATTAGGACAGCAAGAGGGCACGTGTGTGTATGGGGGTGTGTGTGTGTGGCTGGTGAACAGAGAAGGCAGGACGGTGTCCAGAAGGCATTTGAAGGTCAAGGGTTTTGTGGTTTTACACAGGGGAAGAGTCTAACTGTTGGGTGATTATTTTATTTTCATCTTTTATCTATTTAATTTTTTAAAGATTTTATTTATTTAAGAGAGAGACAGAGAGCTCGAGCACAAGCAGCGGGGAGGTGCTAAGGCAGAGGGAGAAGCAGACTGCCCGCTCAGCGGGGAGCCCAACACAGGACTCAGTTCCAGGACTCTGAGATCACGACCTGAGCCAAAGTCAGACGCTTGACCGACTGAACCACCCAGGTGCTCCAGGTGATTATTTTTAATATTTTAACAACAGCACACAGGAAAGCACTTAGCACCGTGCTTGGCACATGTAAAGGCTCGGTAACATGAGCTACTATTATTACAAGCACAGCAGCAGAAGTGTTGGCGGCTCCTTCTTGCCTACGCGCCGCAGAGATCTAGAGACGCTCCCCAGCGCTCCCCCTCTCTCGCTCGTTAACGACGGTGGCATGGCCGGCGGCCAGGCAATCTTTCCTTTGGCCGACAGCCACGGCATGTGGCTTTTAGCGTTGAGGAGAGAAACCTTTGTTCTTCAGGGCTGGCCTAGGTATGAGTTGAGGGAAGGTGAGGTGCCAGACCAGGCAGAGGGGGACGCCCTGAGGACTCAGGCTATCCTTAGCCGGCAGCCTTCTGAGAAGACTGGGCCATGGGGCCCAAGCGACGCGGGTGCCCCACGGATGCATGGTGGTTTGAGTTGAGAATTTAAATATTTTGAGAAGGCACCCGAAGTTTGTGGAACATGGACTTCCTCCCCATCTCCACCCCCGCCCCCACCTCTTGTTGCCGGGCATCTGGGGTGACCGTAAACTCTGGGCTCATCCTTTTACAGGTTGAAGGTGTCCTTGGCGACATCTTCTCTTCCCACCCTCTGTTTCCAGACACGACAAGTGCCCCGTGCACGAGGGTGTGGAGAGCATGACTACCTAGGTTATTTTTGTCTCCTTATTCATTGTTAAACATCTTTTACCATTTTAACTGTGCAGACTTAAAATCCTTTCTCATGTCATAATTGTCTGAGCTCAGAAGAGCCAGTGGTGTTGCTCATTGCCACCAAAACCCAGATCGTATTTTTATTCTACGCTCAAATTGGCTCCTGCATTTCTTTCCGGGCCCTGTACTTGCTTTAAAAAATCCATGGATCAGGTCAAGCTGTTCTTTAATCAACCAGAAACTGCAGGGCACACGTATGTCTTAGCCTCTTCCCAAGCAAGATAAAGATTTTTTTTTTTAAAGATTTTATTTATTCGACAGAGATAGAGACAGCCAGCGAGAGAGGGAACACAAGCAGGGGGAGTGGGAGAGGAAGAAGCAGGCTCATAGCGGAGGAGCCTGATGTGGGGCTCGATCCCAGAATGCCGGGATCACGCCCTGAGCCGAAGGCAGACGCTTAACCGCTGTGCCACCCAGGCGCCCCGATAAAGATTTTTTTTAAGCGTGTGTATTTATACACATTTTAAGAAGAGGAAAGAAGAGAGTCCCCCCCTCACCCTCGCACTGCCTAATAGTCTGCGGAGGGCTGAGGAAGACGAGGCGCTGTGCTGCCCCCACTCGGGTCAGGACCAGAGCTGCGTGTCCCCGTGCGGCGGCCCCATGCAGTGGGGACAGAACCCTGGGTGGAGCGCAGCGGCTGCGGGACTCCGGGATGAAGGCAGTTGTACCCTGCAAGGCCGGTTAGCAAATCTGGGGGGGAAAGCCATAGGACTTTGGAGATGGAGAGCGCTTGTGTCCTTCCATTGCAATTTGCTCACGCTTCAGATGGGGCGGCCGTGAAAAGCAGCTCTCAGGCCTTTGCCTCCAAGACTGTCTGCTCCAAGGGTGGGGAGAGAGCGCTGCCCGCCTCTGGTCTTCTGGGAAGAGCCCTCTCTGCCCTGCGTGAGGGCGTTCGTGACAGGTTTGAAGCAGGGCCTTCTCGCAGGAAGGCCTTCACCTTCAGAATGAGAGGTCGCGATGCCCGGTCTCAGGGCGTGGGCTGACCTCATCCCGAACTTGGCTTCTCCTTCCCCTGCCCCGGATATCTTTGCAGACACTGGTCTCGGTGCCACCCGGCCCCAAACTTTTGACTTCAATGAAAAGTCCTGGCAGTGCTGTGAGCTTCGAGCCCAGGGCTGTAGGCCCCAAGTAGGCACCGCCAAATACAGGCTCCCTACTGACTGGTCAACAGACGGGGCCATGGACACAGAGACAGAGAAGCAGAAAGACAAGTCATAGCTCTCAAGGCTCCTTCCCACCTGCTCTTGCTCTTATCAATGCCCTCATCTCCCTCAGAAACAGTGCTGTCATCACCAATGTCACCAACAAAACGAACGTCACCAACGTCCCTGGACTCTCCCCCTAGGATAGCTATGCAAGTAGAGGAGAAACACACTGATGACCGTCTAGAAAGACTTTCTTTTCTACAGGACAGTAAGTGCCTGTGAGAGACTGCTGGAACCCACCCAACCTCCACACTTCCCTTCCTTCTGAGGAACGGAAGTCTGATTTTATCTGGGGTGGCAGGGTACCCCGTTAAAGGACTGGCTTTTCCAGCCTTTTGACTCTCCTGGCTCTCATGTGATGCTCTGCCAAGAGATATCTGTGGAAATAGGTTTCAGGAATTCTGGGAAGTCTCCATCGAAGGGAGGGGGCACTTCTCTCACGTCCCCTTGCCTCTTTCTTTTCATTGCCTGGAATGTAGATGTTGGGGCTGGAGCCCTGGCAGCCATCATGCTCCAAGAGTTGACTCTGAGAAGAGAAGCCACATGTGGCCAAACAGAAAAACAGAAGCATGGTGTTCAGATGACCTCACGAAGTGCCCATATCTGCCCTGGAAGGTTTGAGTTCAGACTTCTTTCAGGTGCGAGAATTAAACTTGTCTGTTGTCAGATCTTTATTAGATTCAGCTGAACCTAATCCTAAAATTTTCTGTGGTTCAAGATCAAATGAAGACACCTTGATACTGAGGTTGCAAAGAGTACGTGAGTATACATTTGGTGACTAGAAATATCTTCTCCTCTTCTACTAGCACTGTGGGACCCGAGAACCATCGAATTATACGGGTCCCATGAACTCAGATTAGTGGGGTACCCTTCTGGCTCCCACGTTCATGACTGGACTTTTTCTCAGTCCCTGATGTGAAGGGAGGCCCTGAATGAGCACCCCCAGTTGCCACGCAGAGAAGCCCCTTGAGTCCCAGGCAGCCCCGAGTTCCCCTGAAGCAGTAAGAGAGCTCCTGTTTCCAGGGACATGACAAGCAACTTTTCCTTTCTTTGCATTCTCTTTTCTTGGCTTTCTCTCCACCCTCATCCAGGCTGGCATTTCCATGTGTTTTCTCTGTAAAATAAAAGACTTTGGAAGTCAGTTGCGGCTTGGCAGTTTGGAGAAGCGGGATGAAGGAGAGGTGAGCAGGGGCTCACACCAGACCTGTGAGTGGTCCCCGGCTGGGCTCTTCAGGGCTGACTCCTGCCCCCAGGCACATGCAAGCCCTGGGGTGGGGGGCGGGGCAGAGAGACCCCAAGGGCATCCAGAGGGTTGGCAGTGCCACTCCCTGAGGGTAAAAACAGGAAATCTGGCCCACTTACAAGTAGGAGGGGCTCCTTGCCTACAAATAAAGACAGGGCCAGAGCCGGGAGCCCCGTGAGCACTCAGGGTCGTGCTGTTGATTCACTGATGGTGTTTGTGGGCAAACTGGATGACCTATTTCAAAACAGCAACCTGACAGGCACTGCTGGGCTTGTCATCCTCAGAAAGGCTCTCCGTCCCGCTCTCTGAGGGGTTAAACTTCTTACAGATCCTAGGGAAATGGAGGCTGACCCTGACCCTCATCCGGGGGTTTCCAGGGGCTTCTCTGGTCTGGCCATGCCCCCCAGGAGCGGGGATTGAAGAGGGGAGGTCCAGAGTGGGAGCCCCTGGCCTCAGGCTTTCCTCTGGGGATCCTCATCCTGGTTGGGGTCCACACTGGGGGGCTGGCTCCATGTCCCGCCAGCCCATCCAGCCCAGAACAAATGAGATCTCACTGCCTGCCCAGCACGGCCCCAGGTGAGAGGCCCTCTGCTCTGGGGCATTCCTAGGACTGGCAGAACCTGACAGGCAGGTGCCCTGCCTTCACGGGCGGGTGCGGCTCACCCGGACCTGCCTTGTCTCCCGCAGGGTGATTGGCGTGAGCCTCTCCCCGGCGCCCCCCCCCACTTCTGTGTGCTCACCCACCTAGCTTCAGACCACACACCTGCGCCTTCCGTTTCAAAGCTCCTTTGAAAACACAGAGTCCCACAGGTGACCAGATGTCACTGGTTTGCAGAGGTCAAATATTTGAAAAAGAACCCACCCTGCCCTACGAACATGGGAGTGGTGCCCTGCAGACAGTGGTTCTTAGCCTCATCTGGCAGAGGACGGAATGGCCCAGGGAACTTTCCGGAAACCCGAAGGCCAGCCCTCACCCGAGACCAGCCTTCACTGTGGGCTGCAGCTCCCAGCGACCCCAGGGCTGGGACAGAGGGACAGGGCACAGCCAGGGGCAGGTGGGCGTTGGGGAGCCGCCTTGCTGGCAGCTCCCAGCCCCTTCCCGACTTTGAGCTGCCCAGTCTGTGGGCTGGGGTCTGCAGCCGGGAGAGCCGGGCCAATCTGGGGTCTCCACTTATGAGCAAGCCTGGGCAAGTCCTTGTTCTGAGCTGGGGTCCTCACCTGTCCCCTGAGGATAGGACGGGCCCCTCAAAGGCTTACGATGAAGGCCACGTGTGAGAGCACCCCATGTGGACATGCAGACCCGCTTCCGTAGTACGGTCAGCTCCGGCTTCTGGGTGAATAGCAGGTGCCCTTGGAGGCCGAAGATCCCCAGGCCCCCTCCAGCTCTCATCTTCTGGTCTTTCCATGGGTTTCCTGGCTCCTGGAGGCACCGTTTCCTCTGTCGGGTCACTGTCTCTGAAGGCCATGCTCGTCCCTGCAGGCATGGCCTCCTCCCAGCGCGCCCCCCGAGACGTGGTGGCAGGTGTCTCCAGCTCTCCCCTTCTCTGCCTTTTCTCCCAGCTGACCTTTCACATTTCGAGAACTTGGATTTTCTGCTTCCTTGCAGAGGCTTTCCCTGGTCTGTGCCCCTGTCCTGCTGTAGCCGCTGGCTCATTTAATTATCCCTGCTTTCTCACTGTTTCCTTCTAGATTGTTCTCTGCTCACTAGACCTTGTCCTCCCCCACTTCCAAATCTCTGGCTTACGTGACTTTGGTTTTCTCCCTGCATGGTTCCATCCATGGGTCTGATACATGATCGTGGCCCTGACCTGGTGTGTCATTTCATGGAGTGGTCCTCAGGACACCCTGCCCATCGTCCCTCCCTTCTGTCATTACCCCAGGGGACCTTTGAGGGACCAGACAGACAAGTCCATGCCATGCACGTGCATGCCTGTGTGCCTTCTGCATGCCTGTGTGCGTGTGCATGCCTGTGTGTGTATGCTGTGTGCGCGTGCGTGCCTGTGTGTGTGCTGTGTGCGTGTGTGCATGTGCATGCCTGTGTGCGTGTGCGTGCCTGTGTGCATACGTGTATGGACACGTGTGTTGCAGTCTGTAATTTGCACACCATGACTCGCTTCTCCCCTTTCACCTGCCAGCGTCCGTTCCCAGCGGCCTGGCTATGGCACAGATGTGGGTTCAGATTCCCACTGATTTCCCAGCAAGCGAACAGAAAAAGTAATACCTTGATTTCAGTGGATTTGGTCCAAGGAAAGAAAGTACAAATGAGAATTTTACATTACTCTGCTCCAAGGGAGGGAGAGATTTACTCCAAGGATTTGATAATGATAGTGTTTGGTGTGGGCATTGCACGCAGCAACATAAACCATGATGTTTTGACCGGGGCTTACGAAACCAGTTCTTGAGTTTACAGACACTAAAAACTCCATCCTGCAGGGCCCTGGGCTGGTAGCTGGTGGTGGGGTGGGTGGGTGCACTTACATGAGGGCCCTCTGGGCCAGCAAGATAGGGTGCAGGGTTAGCCCCCTGGGAAGAGCGGGTGTGCCCAGGATTTGGACTGACACACAGGCCTGTGTGTCCTCCGTCCATACACCAGGAGGGCAAGAATGGACGGTTTCCAAGAGACACAAGCCTTGGGGTGCTTCCCTGGGAACTGGGGTATTCCCTGCAGCTCCTGCTGGGGGAGACAGGGGAGGGATCCCCAACGGCACCACCCCGGAGCTGGTTGTAGGTGAGGCAAACATGCTTTCCCTGCCGCAACCAAACACCATTCCTTGGTGAGAAAGCAGAACTCAAGAAGCGGGGGCTGTAGCACTCTTCACAACAGCCGAGAGGTGGAGACACCCGCGTGGCCATCCCCAGATGGATGGGAGGCGCGCTGTGCTCTCTCGCACAGAATATCATTCAGCCGTGAAAGGAATGACACGTACCTGCGACAACATGGAAGAGCCTTGAAAAACTCTGTTAAGTCAAAGAAGCCAGACACAAAGGCCACATGCTGTGAGGTTCCGTTTATATGAAATGTCCAGGAGAAACAAATCCAGAGAGACAGAAAGTGGATTCATGGTGCCCAGGGCTGGAGGGCATGAGGGAGACTTGGGGGGGAGCTGATGAAAATGTCTAGACATGACCGTAGGGATGGTTGCCCAACTCCGCGAGTGTACCAGGAAGGACTGAACTTCACACTTCAAACGGGTGAATTGTACGGCATGTGAGTGATATCCCAGCAAAGCTATTACAAGCATGACCCAAGTGGGCCGGCTCAGGTGGCCTGGCTGAGTGTCACCAAGGCTGAGCTGGGAGCCCCCTTGCTTTCTGAACCTGCCGGCGCTGCCCTCTCGCCGCACCTCTGTTCTACTGTAGACACGCTAGCCCTACTGGGTACCTTCTTGTGCTGTGCTTTGCTCCTGGGGCGGCTGTTGTGACGCCCGATCGCAACAGTTCTCCTTGGTGGAAGTGGTGGGAGGAGAGGCCCCGAATGTCGGGGGGCAGATCTAATGTCTGCCTGTCCTCGCCTACTGCACAACGGAAAAATCGAGCAGCAGGAGTATAGACAGGAGCCACATCTCCGCATCAAGGCTGCTTAGGACCATGGATGCACATGGCCCTGAGCTCATCCCGAACTGACGTTCAACTTTGCTGGATCATGGCAACTCTTGGTACGAGTCGCATTCTCTCTGTTTGGAGCCTCGTATTTGGGATCTCGGAGAATGGAAACAGGCACGATGGCTCTCAGTGCTGGAAGGACTCGCACCTCGTCCTCAAACAGGATATTACCCCTTTCACGATGACATTTGGAGAGACCATGGCCCAGTAGCTTGAGACGACCTTCCAGAATGTGCTTCCCAAATCCTGCTTGTATCCAGGTTGGAAAACGGAGGCTCCTTGCTGGCTAAACCCTGAGCCAGTTCTCAGTTCTGCAGAGCTCCCGCCTGCTTCCCCTTCTGTGCCTTCGGTCTGAGGCTGCCCTCCCTCGGGGCTCTGCTCCGGCCGCGATGACTGGCATCCGCTTGGGTTTGCCTGCCGAGTCTGCTCTCAGCTCCCCCGTATTGGAGCTGATGCAAGCTCTCGATGCTTTCTCCGTTCCGCTCTCTTGACAACAGGGACATAACCCCTTTCCATGCTCAAGGGCTGTGGTAGACAGAATCATGTCCCCCCAGAGAGGTCCACATCCTAATCCCTGGAGCCCGTGAGTAAGTTCCCTTACGTGGTGAAAGGGACTTTGCATTACTTGATTGAGCTAAGGATCTTCAGAGGAGAAGACTATTCTGGACTGTCCAGGCGAGCCCTACAGGTGATCACGAGGGTCCGGGCAAGGAGAGAGGGAGGAAGGGGGGTCAGAGACGGAGCTGTGATGACAGAGGTCAGAGAAGAGAAAAGGTCCTGCACCATGGGCCTTGAAGAAGGGAGGCCTGCGAGCCATGGAGGGCAGGCGCCTTCAGATGCTGGAGAGGGCTAGGAAAGAGGGTGTCCCCTGGAGCTTCTGGGAGGAAGGCAGCCCCACCGACACTCTGATTTTAAACTTCTGACCTCCAGAACTTCGAGATAGTAAATCAGTGCTGTTTGAGTCCACGAAGTTTGGAATAATTGTTGCAGAAGTGACCGGAAATTGATACCCGGTTTGCCACAGGCTGTGGCAGGAAGTGGGCAAGAGGGGTTGCTGTCAGAAATCCTGTTATGGGTCTAGTGGACGCTGGCCTTTCCCAGGAGCAGCAGGCCCCGGTTTGCTGTCCACGGCTTCTTCTCTGACTCTGTGCCACAGTCTGTCCAGGAATTCCTGACTCTTGCCGACGGGCCTGCCTTGCCAAACCCCAGGTCAGAGCTGGGGCCAGGTGACCCCAGGTTGGCCGCAGTGAGACCCAAGCTGGAGTCGCCTCACGGCTTCCTCTGAGGGGAATTCTCACACTTGCCATGACCTGTCCTGAGCATGACCCCCGAGCCCTGTCCCGAGACCCTGGGATCCCCCCACGCCTTCCCAGGGCGTCATGGCTCCGGCCCCCGGAGGCCCACCTGGCCCCCTGCCTTTCCTCTTGTGCTGGTTTCAGGCTGCTCTGCCATGACCTGTGGCTCCGGCCTCCGAGACCTCCCTTCCTCCGCCTGCTTCGGTTTGTTTGAGTTTGCTTATCAGCTGCAGAAGGAGGTTGGCCGTTTCCTTAGCCAAGGCTCGGCTCTGTCGTCTGTCCTAAGCTGATGTTTTGGCAAAGCCACCCTCCCTGGCCCCCGGGAGAGAGAGCAGGAGCCAAGCTCCTGTGTCCAGCTGCCCGGAAGCCCGTCCGGCCACCCCCGCAGACTCGTGTCCCCTCTTGCCCGGAGCCGACGTGTCTGGGTTTGTGCTCCACACTTGTCGGGTGTTGTGGGTTCTCAGCTCCTGTGAACACCCAAGTCCGACGTGAGCCAGACGGGGCGCTCCCAGCTCAGAGGGGTGGCAGCCCCGACCTCTGCAAATCCCGTCCGACCCATCTTCGGACCGCTTACCACATGCTTTGTCGACTACTGCTGGGTACCAGGGTCTGGGGAGTCTGGCTCTTCTGGCCTGCAGGGAGTTTTCGGTCTCACGGAGAAGACAGACGCTCGCCACATACGAAACTACAAATCGTGAATTCCGTTGTGATGGGGCCACGATGAACGAGTCCAGGCGTGTCGACAAGATCTCCTCTGTGTCAGAGCCAGAGGACGCATCTGTGTAAGGACGTTCAGGCTGGGCGTCCAAGCCGAGTGGCAGTGAAGGGCTGTGTGTGTGTGTGTGTGTGTGTGTGTGTGTGTGTGTGCACGCACATGGCGCACATGCGGAGTGTGTGCACAGTGGATCCCAGATGGGTTTGAAAGGAATGGCATTCATTCACTCATTCATTTATTCACTTGGGAATTACGTACAGAGCACCCAGACCTCCGGCCAGAGGATGGAGTGTTGGGTGCATGGAACTCCACGTGCGGCAGGGACCATGGGGGCTTCGATGCTGACAAGTGGCCGCTCACGTCCAGACTGGAGGGAGGGCAGTGGCTTGGGCCAGACTGGCAGCAAGAAGAACAGAGGCTGGTCAGAAGAGGGTTCGGGAGGCCACATTCCCAGGACTGGGGGCTGATGGAAAATGAGGGGCAAGGGCCTGGGGCTGGTCATGGTGACCCCTGTCCCTGGCATGAACAACCAGTGCATGGCGGGGTCCTCCAAGGAGAGTAGTGGGCACAGAGAGGAAGTTGTCAGGGGGGCAGGCAGCTGTGGTTCCTCTTCAGACACACACACCTGTCCATGCACCGGGCCCCAGAGCAGGAATGAGAGTGCCTGGGGTGGGGGGACGCAGCAGAGAGGAGACAGGCCTTTCTGGAGAATCTTGATGGGATTGCTTGGCAGCAGCGAAGTTCTTAAACCTACACACAAATGAAAGTTCTAGGTCTGCGGAGGGCGGACCCGAGCGTGTTCCTCCCTGGGAGGCTGTCGGCGCCCAGCCACATCGCAGGTCCCTCCCCCAGAGGTGCCCGGCTGCCACTGATCGGAGGGCAGGGGGAGCTGCCGTGCACGCCAGCAGGGTCCTGCTTGGGTGTGTCTGCCCACAAGCACATTCTCTGGTGTCGGGCGTGAGTCTGTCCTGCTCACAGGACAGGCTGAGGATGGTGAACTGAAGCCCTGGGAGTGACCCCCAAACTTTGGGGACAGTGGTTGTTGGAGAAAGGCCTCAGCTCCCTCTTGTCTGGTTCAGACAGTTCTGACTTGTGTCCTGCTTGGTCCCTCAGTGGGGCCTGAGAGGACTGACCTCCCGTTAAAGTCCCTGTCCTCGCTCCTCCCCTGGGCTTCCTGCGACCGCTGCCCAAACCACCCATTAGCACACAGAACCTCGTCTCAGGGTACTAAGGTCAGTTATGTCCACTGGGAAAATGGATAAGGGCACATTAGTATATGTGTTATGTCCTTTTAATTGAAAAATTAATGAGGGCACATATGTTTTAGAATGAGAAGATGCGATCCCAGCAGTCACGCGCGTGATGCATCATTCCGTCATCAAGAGTCCAGTTTATTCGTCGTGGTCTTTGTTTTTTTTTTTTAAAGATTTTATTTATTTGACAGAGAGAAAGAACACAGCAGGGGGAGTGGGAGAGGAAGAAGCAGGCTCATAGCAGAAGAGCCTGATGTGGGGCTCGATCCCACAACGCCGGGATCACGCCCTGAGCCGAAGGCAGACGCTTAACCGCTGTGCCCCCCAGGTGCCCCCTATTTGTTGTGGTCTTTGGATGACAATACTACATCCGGAGCTAGGTTCTTCTGATGCTTAAAAACTCGTTTCTAAATTAATTTCCCCATGAAATGGATGCAAACACATATTGCCATCCAATCTGATGGAGCGTGGGGGGAAGGGGGATCAGCCCAGCCCCGACCTATCTGAGGTGGGGGGACCTTCCTGACGCGCTCGAATCACGGTGGGGAGGTGCCGGCCGGCTGTGTGTGCAGCAGAAATAGCTCTGATCTCGGGCAGGATCATGACCCTTCCCTCTGTAACACCCTGCTGGTCTCCCCTGCAGGGCGAGATCCGAAACTGGTTAAGACATGCAGGGAGCTGCTGCTGAGGGAAGGCAGGTGCCCGCGGGACCCTCTACGCCAGAGCCGGGGGCTGGCAGTCGGTGTATGTCGGGCCTCCGAGATTTCTAAACCCACAGCGGTGAGGAAGCAAGAAGGCAGGTGCTTTGCTGTGACCCAGCTCAGAGCCAGGGACGGGCAGAGGCTCTGTTCTTAGCCTGCCTTCCTGCTGATGTTCCGGGTTGTGACGAACTGTAGCCCCAAAGCAGAAGGAACCGTAGGTAGCTGGACACGACATAATTCGCTGTATCGCCCCACGTAGGTATTGAGGGGGTGCTGGCTTGCCTGGCTGGCTCCGGCAGGCGGCGGGCGGGTCCCTGCGGGCTGCTCGTCCTCGTTCTGATTTCCCGGCAACGGGGTGGCACCGACGCATCCAGTTGCACCATTAGCAGTATAGCCAACCGCAGTAAGAGCGATGCATTTAGGAAGTCTTCTCACAGCCGCGGGCCACTGGACGCTGAGGATGGTGCGGCAGCCCGGTATCACCCTGCCTCCTGGTTTTGCCCGTGATGCGGCTGACGCCCCCGGAGGCGAACCCGGTAGTAAGCGATGAAGCTGGGCTCTGTTGGCCCTCTGAGCCTCCAGGCCTGGCTCCTGCTCAGGGCAGTGACAGGGGCTCCTCTCCCTACTGTCCTGCATGCAAGGGACAGGAGGCACGGGGGCCGGCCCTGCGGCTCCAGCCCCGAGTTCTTGTCCGGTCCCTGTGAACCGGGCCGCCCTTGTCGGGGGGCTGATGTGGAGCCAGGGGACCCCTTTGCCATTTCGTTAAAGACTCACAGAAGCCCCGTGTCCTCCTTGCTTTCGGCAGGGGACTCCAGCCGACCGTGTGTCCCATCCCATTCTCCTTCCTATGCAGCTGCCTCAACTCGGGGGTCTTCTGGGCATCTTCTTGCAGCCTTGGCTCCCCCCAGGGGACCTTGTGCCGTGGCTTTGACCCCTGGAATAGGTTTCCTTGGGAGCTGGCATTCCCCAGCATCGGAGGTGTTCTGAAGAAGCTGGCCCTCCCAAATTCTGCCATCATACAGATCCTGTGTATCTGCGGTCGTCTGAATGTTTGTGCCCCCCCCAGACTCATATGTTGCAATCCCGTGCCTGTTGGGGTGGTGTTTGGAGGCGGGGCCTCTGGGAGGTGGTTGGGTCCCAAGGCCGCCTCCTGAGGACCCAGCGGGAAGGCGGCCTCTGTGAGGAGCCAGGAAGCAGGGTCTCACGGACACCGAACCGCCGGCTCTGGCTGGATCTTGGACGCCCAGGTAACAGAACCGTAGACATACCTGTGTGTAGACGAAAGCTCTCCAGTCTGCGGTGTTTTGTTAGACTGGCCTGAACAGACTAAGAGAGTACCTGCTTATATTTTCAGCCTGGGGCCCCACTTGGCGGGGGGAGGGGAGGAGGACAAATAAATTGACCTCACCAGCTGATAACCCTGCATAAAATGGTGCTATTTCCTGCTTTTGAACATGGAGGGGCTCTTCTTGGCCAGAAGGTCTGGAATTTATGCAAACACGCGCAGGCCCAGCCTCTCTCTGTCCTCATCTGCCCTCTTGAGCCTTCTTCCTGGCTCAGGGCCCCACCCCCGCCTCTGTTTCCACTCCGTTCCTGTCTCTGTCTCATCAGCTGGGGACCACCGGAGACCCTCTGTTGTCCACCTTGGGCTGTCTCCACGCTTCCCTGGGCCCTCCGAGGGCTTGTTCCTGCCTGTTTTAAGGTTTGCAGGTGCAGACGGGCCCTCGGGAGCTGGCTGGGCAGGGGCAGGGGGAGGTGGCACAGGGTAAAGGACACACCCAGGAGGCAGAGTGTCCGTCCTGACCCCTCAGTCCTCCCGGCCCTGGGACTGGCCCGCCAGACACACATCCACCCCCTTTAGCTCCTGCAGCTTCTCAAGAAGGAGAGCACCTTCAATGCTGTGTGCATGGGCAGGGCCAATACCATGCATTTTCCCACCGCGAGACTTCAAGACCGACGGATCCCAAGCCTCCTGGCCTTGACCATCCTGCCCTCTCCGACCCCCGTGCCCACCTCGGGCGACTCCTCTTTCCCGCATGTCTGCTTCAGAACCTCGAAATCCCTGCGGTCCCTGGAATCTGCCCACGAGAGCTGGCCGTCTGCCAGGACGCAGAAAGAGCCCTAGGGCCTGGTAGGAACACAGGCCCGGAGAGGTGGAAGGGCTGGGAACACAAAATCAGCTTTGTTGGCGTTGAAAACAGAATTCAAATTCAGCCCGCTCTTCTCCGTTATCGGAATTGATGGCAGAAGAGTAGAGCACAGGGAGGTAACCATCTGTTGGCCTGCAGCCTTTCCCCCTCAGTGGTCCCACGTCGTCGACTCCATCTGACCTGGGCTGCGATGGGCCCGTCTGGCTGCCGGGACACCCCCAGGAAGACACGGTCAGCAGGCGGAGGCGTGATGAGGGAGAGGGAGGGGGGAGGTTGTCAGTTCAGCCTGTGACGTGGGGCACGGGGCAGAGCCAGCTGACTCGGAAGCAGACGGGGAGAGCTACCCCCAACGGGTTATGGTTGAGCAGATAGGACAACCCCTGGTTCCCGTAAGGATCAGAAGTGGCCCTTCCCACAAGGGAGGTAGGGAAGCTGGTGGACATAAGTGAGCTAAACAGTACCAAGTAGCGTTGGTCTACCAAGTTGGCTTTCTCTGCGGAACTTGATTGTATTCAGTGAATATTCCCTGTCACTGCCCTAGTTCCCAGAGGGCTCGGGGTGACTCCGTTTGCAAGGTCACCGGACCCGGCAGGTGACCTTGGGGAGGCGTGGGGGCCTTCTTCTCATCTGCGACTGTGGCCTCCAGATCCGCCTTTGCCGACACCACACGAGGCCGGCTGCCCAGCCAGTCTGAGACGTTATCTTCGTCCCCTGCTTGTCCCCCTAGAACCCAGTGCGGACCTCTGCCCAGTGTCCAGCCCTTCTTCCTGCTGGCGGCCGGCCGGGTGACTCAGGAAGAAGTCGTGCTTCCTTGATTTCAGCCCCATTTTAGGACAAAGATTATCACCTACGACTCTTCCTCTTTCTGGGTCTTGAAGTGCAGAGGAAGAGGGCCGGCCATCTAGGCGGACTCTGGGCAAAGGCCGGGGCTGGGGGTGGGGTGGGTGGAAATCACAGTCTTGAACATTTGTTTTTCAAACAATGAGGCTGGATTTGGGGATTGGCAGCTGACCGTTCCATGTTTCTTTGAAGCGTGGTGGAATCTTTAATGCAGAATTTGTTTAAAACCTATCTCAGTGGAAAAAAAATCAATTTAGTTTAGCAGGGGCTGTGCTGGGGGAGGGAGAATTCTGGGAAACCAAAACTGGGTTAAGGCATCTCTAGTCCAAACTGTTGGGGAGCCATTGGTGTGGGTGTCTGTCAGGGACTGCGTGACCTCACCGGCTAGATGTAGTGTGACCTGCGGCAGGGGGGCCAAGGGTCACCATTTCTTCATCCCCAGGGAAGATACGCACTGTGCAACTTAGAATGTAGGAGGTAAGGATCGAGGGGCACTACCAGACTAGAGGAAATTTACTGTGGTCGAACGGAATGTGTTTTAAGCCTCTGAATTCACCAGCACCGGCCTTTGCTTTCCGTCTTGGAGACAGAGACAGCTCGCGGCAGCTCCCACCGCCACCGCAAAGCCCAGACGAGAGCCAGGTGTGAGGTCACTGGCCGGCCGCTGCCCGGGGCAGATTTATAATCCAGATCTGTCACCGGCTGCATTACCCGGCTTCTTGATCTCAGGCCGATACTCTCCGTGCACCAGGTGCTGGGCTGTGAGGAGTTAGGTGAGGTCCAGGGGTCGGAGCAGTGAAAGTCGCAGCCAGGTAGGGCCGCTCTGTGCTGCGGGTTCAGGAAAACAGCCTCGTTGCTTTCTTTCTCCCACAGTGACACTGGGGGGTCAGGCTGCTCTGGCAACTTGCTGGATGGCATCCCACCCACCTGCTGGCTGCTTGATGGATGTCCCGTGTCCGAGGGGCAGTGGGGAGAGTTTGGGTAGGAACCTCGGCGTTCAGACTTGAGTGTGACCTTCTCCTTGCTCCCAGGCCGGCATCCCTGATTATAACTTGCATTCCCTCGCCTCCCCGTCGCAAGCATGCCCTAAACCCATTGCTTCTCCAACACTCCCGTGCGTGTGAGAGCCCTGGAGGTCTTCTGAAACCACAGCAGGCCCAGGAGTCTGAGCGACTGTTGAGATCTCTGGGGGGCTGCTGCTGTCGGTCCGGGGACAACACTCTGCATAGCCAGGCCCTACACCTACCTTGACTGCAGGAGACTTCTAGAACAGACTCCTGATACCGTTTCCTCTGTAGCCCTGTGCTGCACCCACACTGGGTGCTGGGAAACTCTTCCCGCACTCTGACAGGTCAGCATGTAGACATCGCCACCCTGGCCCAGGGAACGGCAGTGATGCAGGAAGGCCAGGTCCGAGGGCCCAGAGGGGGCCCTGCAGGACCAGCCAAACTGAAGCTGGGAGAGCAGAGGCTATTGAAGCTATGGAGAGAGAGTAGACACAGAGGGTCTGGGAGACTCAGAAAGGAAAAGAAGAGAGTCTCCCCTTTGTTTGGGGTCTGGGGTTTTTATTGCAGCTGGGGTCTGGTGTGTGTGTCCTCTTGGACATCCAGGAACCAGGTAGAGCAGGGACAAGGTCCAGGCATCCTTCACAAGTCACTTATTCCTTGGAGCCAGGGGTCTTGGCGTAGAGGCGTATAGCGCCAGTGATCTGGAATGAGCACGTGATGGCTTTGCCTGCTTGTTCTCCCCCGGTCCTCCCCTAGATGTCTGCTGTGTGAGAAGACTCTAAAGAGATCAGTCGCTCTCCGTTGCTTACAAGAAGGACATACACTGTATTAGGCCTGTGTATAGTGTGGCTGCAGGTCCGCACAAGAACAGAAGCAGGAAAAGGAGCAAAAAGCAGACTTGTAATGGAGTCTTTCAGCTTCCCTATCTCAGCAGAAACATGGATGGACAGCAAGGTTCCATTTGCAAGAATGGAAGGAAAGATCGACTGACCCCTCAGTGGGGAAGGCAGGATAGGAGACTGAGGCATCCGGAGGAGAGAAGCAGTGGAGGAGAACTGAGACGCAGGAGGCAGAGTGAGGGGCTCTGAGCACGGAGGGTGGAGGACAGCAGGGTCCAGCTGGGAAGGGGAGGCGGAAGGATGCCTGGGGAGCTGAGTGGGGCCTGGACCAACTCAAAGCTGAGCCCCGGAGAACCAAACAGAGAAGACCCTCCTTCCTTGGGGACCCCGGGGACTCCCAATATGAGCTGGGAGTTTGACCCAGGGGCTGATGGCACGAGGCAGGGTCTCAGTCATGGCATCCTGAATGAATGGAGTGGAAACAGGGTGGGAATACGACAGGTGCTCAGACCCCTGGATGGTGAGTGGCTGCCTGTGTATGCAGGTGGGCCTCATGACTGCTTTTCCTCATGCTGGAGTTCTGCTCCCGAGCAGGGCACCTGTAGGAGGCCTGGTGGGGAGAAGGACCGTGGAAAATGGGCTCAGAGTCTGATTCTCTGGGGAAGCAATCGTGGAGGCCTGGTGCAGGCGCTGGGGTTATCACTGTGGAACCCAGGGGACTTACCATGGCTTTGGGGGGTGGACTGCACCGGGCTCTGAAGCGGGTAGCCGGCCCCGCCTGGGTGTGGGACCCAGATCCTCGGGGGAGCCAGGGCACTGAGTCCCCGGAAACTTCATAAACCCTAGCACCACCACGAGGATGTGGGAAGGTTTTACTGCGGTATCTAATTTCAGCCTCAGGAAGAAGTACAAAGAACAGCACAAAGAAATTCTGGTACCCTTCAAATGCCTCACCGATGGTTAGAATTCTGTCCCATTTGCCTAATACCTTTTCTCTCTGGCATAATCTCTTTATACATAATCTCTATGTATGTATTTTTTTGTATATATTTCATAAAATACCTATCTTTGTATCTTATAGATATGGAGTAACCTCTGTCTCTATATCTCTTCACATGTGTGTGTGTGTATTTATATATTATAATCTCCATCTATGCATATATGCCTTTTCTTAGATATGTATATAAACTGTCTTTCTATGTATTTCTATGTATATATTATATATTTACAGTATAATCTCTAAGTATATATCCACATATATATATATATATATAGAGAGAGAGAGAGAGAGAGAGAGAGAAATAGTATGTCTTTATATCTTTTCATATATAATATGATCTCTATGCTATGGTTTGAATGTTTCTGTCCTCCTCAGATTCCTATGTTGAAACCTAATGCCCCACGTAATGGGGTTTGGAGGGGGGCCATTGGGAGGCGAGTAGGTCAGCAGGATAGAGCCCCCCTGAGTGGGATTAGCACCCGAATGAAAGAGATCTCATGGAGCTCCCTGGCCACATGTGAGGACACGGTGAGGGGATGGCGCCGCTGGACCAGGAAGCCCGCTCTCACCGGACATCCAACGCATGGGCACCTTGGTCTGGACTCCCAGCCTCCAGAACGGTGAGAGTTACGTTCTCTTGTCTATGATGTCAGCCTGGGTGGGCTAAGACACTCCGTCTCCATGATCTTCATATATGTGCGTGCATGTCTCTATGTACACATCTTCACGCGAACATGTGATATGTCTGTGTATCTCTATGTTCTCATTCTCTTAGTCACCATCCTATATTCAAAATCAGGAGACTTAACATTACTGCAATCTCGTCTCCGATCCACTGTCCATATTGGAATTTCACGCCCCTTTTAAAGCTAAACCAGGTGGACGTGGTTAACGCTTGGTGTGTCTCTCTGACACGGTCCGGTTAGCACTTCCACCATCAGCACGTTTGCTCAAATACAAATGATGGCGGAGAGCCCCATGAACAGGAGGACACGACGTGGGCCGGGTTCGCTGCAACTCTTCCCAGCGCATCAGTGGCTACCAGACGTGCGGTCCGTTGTCACTGTCCTCTCGAATTCTCTTCTCGGGATGAATATGGGAGGCTCTTTGCCTGTGTCTCCTCCATCGCAAAGGTCTGGAAGGTTTGAAAAGCTGTGAAATAATTACTTGTCCAGAGATTACTTCCTTTGGGGAACAGAAGGACGCGTTTTGGGGGGAAGATGCAGCCACTGATGATGAGTCCAAAAATAAAACCCCTCAAATGAGCAGAACTTTCTTGTCCTTTCTAGAATAATGCCCTTTATGGTTACCTTGTTTTGTAGTCCAGGACCCTTTCCAGGAACACCACATTCATCTGTCACGACCACAGTGATATGGAGGGAAGGCATTCTTTTCGCTTTCTTTAGGGAAGTATAAAACTAGACCCAACCACTGGCGTGAACATTTACAGACGGAATCCGCAGCTCCTTTCTACCGCTCAGCAAACAAAATCCAAACCCAACCGACCTGGGCAGATGGCGTGTGGCTGGCGTCGGGGTGGGGATGGGGGGTGGGCTCCAAGAGCCTGTTTTTGGGTCTGCCCTTACAAAACGCCGTGGTCCTGACTCCAGCCTGCCCTGGTCTCTTATTCAGACTGTGGCGCCCCATTCTCCACTCCTGAATCTGGTTTCGGACTCTGCTCATGTGTTAAAAGGCCAGGCTCTTTGATTGTGAATTTAATTACAAATCTTGCCCTCGTTGTGAAAGAATGAAAGCTTCCCAGCTAAACTAAAGTCAGGTTGGACTGGGTCAGCCTGTCTTCCCACAACTGAATAATTCTTTGTCCAGAGCGATGCTGGTCACTCCCAAACTCAGCGCCTGTTGTGGGGGGGCTCCTGCAGACCAGTGTGGGGTGGAGAGGGCCCGTAAGGTGCAGATGCCTTGGCCATACCCTTTGGGCCCCGAGCCAGGGCAGGATTTAGACCAGAGCCTCCTGCTTGACCTCAGGCTAAGGGCTCTTGTGTCCCTCCAGCCAAGGACCTCCAGCTAAGGACCACGAGCAAACTGGAGAGGTGTTTTTAGCCTGCCTCTAATCTGAAAAACACCTTTTTAACATTTATTACACTTTTATCTCACAGCAAAAGGGCCCAGGTGCTTTGTAGGTAACTAGGAGACACTTGCGAGTTAACTAAGCCTGGCTGGGGTCACCCACTCGATTTTTTGCTGGGCGGCCTTAGAGATGGGCTCGCCTTCCTGAATGTGTGTTGCCAGCACCTTGCGTGCAGGACAAGAGAATGAAGCTCACGTCGTGGACGACGCTGGTCTAAGGTGACCCCGCTGGTGGGGGCAGAGCCAGGCTGCCTCAGGGGTCGTCAGTTCAAAGGTCCCCTCCTCGGAGGTCAGCACGCTTGGACGTGGGGAGAACCTCCAGCTGTTGTCCCTTGCTCTCATTTTTTATTTTCTTCTACATAAATCTGTGCTTCTTCCCCATGACAGACTTTCAAACACTTGGCATTGGCCACCACTCCTGCTTCCGTCCCCCCAGGGGAGCTCCTCCTCCGCCCCCCTTCCCAGTACGTCCACATTCCATCAGCAGGTTACCCCTCTGTGTGGACGTCCACTGATTAGCCGTGGGTCCCTAGGGGCCCAGGAGGATCCAAACTCTGGCTGGTGTTAGCCAGAGCGGAGTGGGTGTCCTGGGCGGAGTGGGGGGTGGGGGGGCAGGCAGCAGAAGGTGGCCCGGCCTGCGGTGCCCTCACCCCACACCTCGTCCACACACGGGCAGACCTGGCGCCCTGGGGGTCGAGTGAGTGGTGAGGGGCAGTGGGGGTCGTGCGTCTGGGCAGGCAGGAGGATGCTGGGGAGTTTGGAATCGGGGGGAGGACCCCCAAGAAAGGTAGAGTGAAGCCTTAGTGCCTGCCTCACAGTCCCAGCACCGCCCTGGACGGCCCACGGAGACGGGTGGAGCCACGGGGAGTGCCGCTGGACAGGAAGTCCCAGGACTTTCTGTGTGGGGAACAGACGGCCGAGGGGGCCAGACGCAGCCCCCTCCACCTCTCCTTCATCTCTGGGGCTCCGGGGAGCAGATGGTGGGAGGGTCTCCTTCCCGTTCCTCCCTGTAGACAGAGCTATGGCTCTTGGGCAGCCACTGACCTCCGCCGAGCTCCACACAAGGCCCTGACAGGCCTGCAGGTGCAAGGCCGGAGCCGGACGCCCTCACAGAGCGCAGTGGGGGCAGAAGGCCCTGGCCTAGGAGATGGCCAACTCTCTGGGACACCCGTTCTGCTTCCTCCCTCCCTCCCCCCTTCCATTCGTCTAAGAGAAGGCATTTCCAAGAGGGTAAATTGCATGACCAAGAGGCCATTTTATTCTATTTTATAAAAACTGAGAACAGGAGACTTTGAAATTCTCGTGCGTCGCTGGGTCTCAGCTCTGGAAGGAAGGCCCCGGAGGCTGTGGCCGCGTCCGTGGTCTCACGCGTGAGCAGCAGGCCGCTGTGGTTCTTCCCTCGTGTTGGTCCCCTGCGTGGAGCACGGTGAGACCCCGCCTGGCATGGTCCTGGCCCCCAGGCCACGCTGCCTTCTCTGGGCACTTGTGACCGAGTGCCGCCTTCCCCGTGTGGCCGAGAGGCGCAGGACGAGGCCGAAGGAGGGGGCAACACCTTGGTCCAGCCTCCGCTCCATCGCTGGCCCGCCCACAGCGTCCCCATCGAATCTTCTCCAAGAGTTTGGAAATCCTGGAGGCAAATCACTGAAATAAATCTGCACCGGTTGGTCCTCGCATCCCGAGGCCTCATCTTTCGTGAGCAAAGGCATCTCAGGGGGAGGCTAGTTCCCCTCGTTGCGGTCGCCCCTGAGCCAGCCCAAGCCGAGGGACTGTGTTAAGTCATCTGCGGGGGCGCCTGGGTGGCTCTGTGGCTTCAGCGCCTGACTCTTGGTTTCGGCTCGGGTTATGATCTCAGGGTCATGGGATCGAGCCCAGCGTGGGGCTCCACACGTTGTGCACACACTCTCTCTCTCAAAATAAATAAATAAAATCTTAAAAAAAAAAAAAAAAGCCGTCAGCCGACCCAGAAGCAGCCGACCCGGGCCAGGAGCCTGCCTAAGCCCCATGTGATCCTTCCCTTCCGTTTCCAGCAGTGTCCTGTGGCTGCCACAGCCAATTACCACAACATTGGTGCCTTAAAACCACAGAAATTAATTGTCCCGCAGTCTGGAGGCCAGAGTCTGAGATGAAGGTGTGTGCCGGGCCGGCTGTCTCCCAGGGCTCCAGGAGAGGGTCTCTCCCGCCCCTGCGGCTGCTGGGGCCCCGGGGGCTGGGCTGGTGCTCTTGGGCAGGGGTCTCTGCCTCCTCTGTGTGTTAGGGGGGCTGGCGTTGGATTCGGACCCCCCCACCCTGATCCAGGACGGTTTCCTTCTGGAACCTTACCTTCAATACATCGCCAAGACCCTATTTCCCAAAAGTGACATTCGGAGCTTCCGAGCAGACCCGAATTTGGGTCCCACCCACAGCACCTCCTATCCTTGGGTGTCATCTCTTCCTTGCCCGGGTAGCCCCCACTTGCTCGAACCCTCCGTGGAGATGCTCACAGGAGGCAGAGGCCGCGTATACCGTTTCTCTCTAACGCGTTCTGCAGAGGCTCTGGAAACCGTGCTGGAAACACTGCGCGATCTTTCTCCTTCTGGGATGGAAAACTGCCCTCCGCGGCCCGCCCCCCGCCAGTGGGACATTCCAAGCCAGTCTTTCCATTTGGACTTTCTCATCTGTCTATGTTTTATTTATACAAGCCCCAGACCACGGAACGCTGCTCGGTAAACACTCGGTTATTTGCTCTGCAAATGCTGGGACTGGAGCCCCAGGCCCCCCCTTCCCCAGAAAAGCCTCGACAAAGCGACGGAGCGCCAGAGCCTTTGGAAAATAGAAAAGGACTTAGTCATCTGGAGGGAAGTTCCTAGTTTTGAGAACCCGTTACCAAACCCTGCAGGGGTGACTGTGGCCGCCTTACTTTCCCGTCCCCGGGAAGGCAGCGCCTTGCCTCGGGGCTGAGTGTCCGGTGATTTCTGCACCGTATTGCTGCTGCTATTGGTTTAAACGCCAGCCCATGGTTTCCCAGGGGGTTGCCTTGTTCGCCAGAAAGAGCCGCCCTGTGGGGCCAGCCCTGAGTCAGGTCCTCCCCAGGCCTGTCCGCCGCTGGTTGGAAGAGCAGAGCAGGCAGGGAGATGAAGGGGAGGGCCGGCTTCCAAGCCACCCTCTGTCCTGGGATGCAGCCACGCTGTGTCCTGGGTCTGGGATTGTAAAGCAGTGGAGGCAAGTGCAAGGTAGTGTAGGGGGAATTGCCACCCTGTGAGAACTTAAAATACACAGTAAGATTAAATTTAAGTCTGTTTCTAAGACAGGTGCCCCGCTGAGCATCCGTTTCTCGGCTGGGAGTGACTTCCCCTCTCTCTTGGACTCCCTCGCCAGGAAGCTGGTGAGGAACGCTGCTGAGAAGGGGGCTTTCCCCCTCTGGGATCTCCCAGAAGAAGGGGCCACAAGGTGAGGGGGCCTGAGCCCTAACCACCGGTTAGCAGACATTCTCCTGATGGCCCGCATGCCACAGTGCGCCCGTTTATTTTGGGAAGTGTGGCCGGCTGTGTGTCCGAAAATAAGTTGCCTTCAGAACAGAGGGTAGGGGAAGGCCACCTCTCTTCTGGCGATCCCCTCATGTTCAGGAGGACTGACCCAAGGCCACTCAGTCACCAAGCACTTACTGAGTCCCTACATATGCTAGACACTGGGCTGGGTACCAGGAAGACATAGTCTTGGCCACGATCCCTCCCATGGCGTTGGCACCATCTCTCAGGGCAGATAGAAAGAATACTCCCATGGATACAAAGGATAAAGGGACCAAAAACCCAGAGGGAAGAGGGATGGGGCAGGCTTGGGGCAGGGCAGGAAGGCACAGCAGGAACTGGCTTTTCACCAGGGCCAGTTGGACCAAGATTTGTTTCCTTCTTGGTCCAACGCTGACCTGATGGCCTCCGCAGGCCTGGCCCCAATTGTGATACCTGACCTTGGCTTCCGACCTCAGGCTGGCTTGGACCCTGGACCCAGTTCCTGCCGCTCCGCTCTGCATCTGTTTGTGCTCTGGCTGTGACGATCTGCTCGAGGGCCCACGCCATCCCACGACAGCCCTTATCATTTCCCTTCCAGGGCCGGCAGTTTCTGGGCCCAGGGCCAGCCCTGCCTCCACTGGCAGACCTCCCTGAGGCCAGCCACCCAACCCCCTGTCCCGGGTCCCTGTCTGTGTCATCCGTGTGCTCATGATTCATGCAGTCCTGGCTACCATGCTGTCACCCGACTGCCTCAACCCTGACCACCTGCTGCTGGACCCCCTGGCCCGGCGTAGGCCGAGCCTTCCCTGCCTGCTACCCGGTGGGGACAGCTTCCTAGCACTGGCCAGCCCCCATCTGGGTCTAGTGTGGCCAGGCCCTTGCTGCCCACCTGTCTGTCCCGGAATGACCTATGGCAAGGAGTCCATTAGGCCAGTGGGTCCCTGACACAGGGAGTGACTATAGTTGACACTCATGGTCACTCTTGTCCTTAAGCTTCATAAGGAAGGAGCGAGGACACCAGCCTTGATGAGCCACCGATCATGTGCTCAGGACCACCTGGGAGGGGCAGCACTCCCTGTGTGTGGAGGGCGACACAGCCCGAGGGAGGTCCTCCCCAGCCTGCCAGGAAGTGAGTGGAGGGCTGGGGTTGGAGCTGGATCATGAGGCCCGAGGGCCATTTCTTCCAGAGTGGCCGCTAGTCCTTCTGGCTCCGTATCCTGCAGCCCGGAGCTGAAGCCGCCCCCTGGTGAGGCTGTATCTCAGACTCTGAGGCTGGAGGTGTGCAGGTGGGGCCCTGTGGGTGCCCCTGGGGGGCCAGAGGAGTGGGGGGCCCCCTACCTCCTCAGGCAGGTCCCTTCGGTGCCAGCCGTTCCTCGTCACAGCCTCTAGATAAAGTGTTCCGGTGCTTAACAGGCCTCATTATCTGACCCAAATACCTCCTGAAACTGACCCGGCCCTCAGGGACACGGAGGCCCTGTCTCGTACCCCTGAGGGGTCACCCCTCGCGCACAGGTGCAGGGGAGGTGCTCAATCCCAGAGAGGCGCAGACCCCGATGCCACCTGTCCTGGGTGACGGCTGGAAGGACGAGTGGGACCTCACCTGCTCCCTCTGAGCCTTGGGGACCGTCCCCCCAATAGATTCCTTGCAGGAAGCCAGCTCCCTGCCCAGAGCCTTCGCAGGCTGTGCCCGCTCCCTGCGGGTCTGAGCTCCCAACCGTGGGGACATAACTATCGTCGCGACATGACCGCTTGTGAGCTTGTTCAATGTCTGTCCTCTGCTTTGTGGATCTCCGGAGCTGCCCGGGGAAAGCGCCACACCCTGGGGGCTTGAACCAACAGAAATGTGTTCTCTCACCACCTGGAGGCCAGAAGCCCCAAATCCAGGTGTCGCAGGCCGCGCTCCCTTCTGTGCTGGCTGCTATCCTGGCGTCCCTGGGCCTGCGCTGTCATCACTCCAGTCCGTGGCTCTGTGGTGACACGGCCTTCCCACTCTGTGTGTGGGTGCCCATGTTTCTCTTTTACGAGGACACAGTGCGACTGGATTGAGGTCCAGCCCAAGCCAGCATAACCTCCCCTTAACTCAACAGCTTCGGCAAACGCTTTATCTCGCACGTACACGGGTAGGCTTGAACACTTCTTTTTGGGGGACACAACGTAACCCACAGCAGACTGGAAGGCCAGGTCAGCCCCGGCCATGGCTGCGCTCCTGGTGGGGGGTGGGGGGGGCACAAGTGGACGGCCCGGGAATGAGTGAGCGAAGGGAGAAGGGCTGACTCTGCCAGCAGGTTGTCAGTGAAAAGAACCAACACCGAGGACAGTGTGACTTGTGCTGCCGATTTCTCTGTCTCGTCCTCTCCTTTTCTCGTGGCTTTGATTCTTCTCTGCATGGACAGCAGCCTCTCACGTCCCCACTTCCCTTCTCCCGCCTCCTGCTGAGCGGCTCCAGGAGGCCAACGGGCCGGGCTGGCCGTGGTGCCCGTGGGAGAAGGTACACGGCTGCGCCAGCAAGAGGCAGTGACCGCGATTTCTCTGCGCACCCCCGCCCCTGGGCCCCACATGTGTCTGCAGCAGCTTCCTGTGTCCCCTGGGGCTGCCGGAGACCCTGTGCACTGAGCTGCTTGCGGGGAGAGTGGGAGTGGGACGCACCGTGGAGGCTGGCAGTGTGCGCTCGCGGCCCCTCCGAGGCAGGCTCTGGCTTTGCTCTTGGGAGCGTTCTGCTTCACCCCGGGGGCTCTGAGCCCATCTTCTGCCGCATCTCCCAGAACCAGCAAGACTGAGGGCACTGGGTGCTTCCTGTCACCAATGTCACTCGCTCCTTAAATTACTCCATCTTACTCAGCTGTGGGCTGCCGTCCCAAAATGCCACGGACCGCGGGACTCAAGCAACAGAAACGCACCATCTCCTGGGTCTGGAGGCCGGGCGTCCGAGATCTATTCCTCTTGGCTGGCAGAGGGCCACCTTCTCCCTGTGTCCTGGTGTGACAGAGAGAGGGGGAGAGAGAGACTGAGCTCTGGTGTCCCCTCTCATGAGGACACCACTCCTGTGGGATCAGGGCCCCACCCTCATGCCCTCGCGACTTCCTGACTCCAAATACAGCCACCCTGGGGGGTGAGGGCTTGCACACCTGCGTTCCGAGGGCACAAACAGCTCGTCGTCCACGTGCATACTAGTTTTTTCAGGACAAATCTCCTTTTGAAAGAAATGCTGTGGTGTCCGATCTGCGGAGGCTGCGGTAGACGGGGAGGCAGGGAGAGCTGGGGCCGGGTCGGGGTCTGGCTGCCCCGACACTGGGCGTTCTGGCACTTTCCCCTCAGGTCCTGCTCAGGCTGCCGTGCTGACCCCAGGACCCTCCAGCTGGGAGGAAGGCTGCAGGACAAAGACAGCACTCTCTAAAAGCACTCACCGTGGACGGTACAAGAGCCAGAGAACGTGAGAGGTTTTGTAAGTGAAAGCCGGGAGGGTCTGCAGGAAAGGCTCGTGGGCAGGCCCAGGGCCCCTGACCCTGTGGGGAACCCCCCAGACGTGGCTGATATAACGTAGGCTCAGCCAAGCACAGTGTCATCAAGCCAGAGAAGGGCAAAGCCACTGTTCTGGTGGGATGAAGGCATTACAGACCATCAGACCAAAGGCAGCGGCTTTTTCTGCTTGTGGCTGGCAGGCAAGGAGGGCGGGCTGGGCGGTCAGAGGGAGACACCAAGGGATCCGGGTTAGCAATCACCCTGGAGGTGTTTCCTGAAGGCTCTCCTTGAGCCCTGCAAAGGGCGGAGCCCTCCGAGCCTGGAAGGGTGGAAACCTGACTGTATTATTTCAGATTGATGGACACACTTCCAGACGCCCAGATGTGATTATCTACTGGTAGATCCCACGTGTACCATCTCTTACTGTTCACCCCAAACATCTCTGCGGGAACTGGGGGGACTAGTGGGGATGGGAAAGAGGGGGATGGGGCAGAGGGCAAAGGGGGTGGTGGGAAGAGGACCTTCCGGGTTATGACAAGGGGTGGGTGAGGCTCTGCCTCTGCCCAGCGGGGCATATGAGCGTCCGGCAGCTGCTGGAGCCAAGCCCACAGACGTTTGTTCTCTCGAAGTCTGGGGGCAGAAGTCTGAAACCAAGATGTGGGCAGGGGCGTTCTCTCCTGGAGGCTCAGAGGGAGAATCCTTCCTCGCCTCGTCCAGTCCCTGACGTTGCTGCCAACCCTGGCTGGCAGACACATCCCTCCGACCTCTGCCTTTGTCTTTCCACGGCCTTTCCTCTGTGCATCTCCACCCCCCTTCTCTTATGAGGACACCGGTCACCAGAATTAGGACCCACCCTAAATCCAGGATGACCTCATCCCCAGATCCTTATGTTGATCCCATCAGCAATGACTCCAAGTAAGTTCACAGTCACAGGCAGCAGGGGTTAGAACTTGGACATGTCTGTGATGTCCCATGACTAAGGGCACCTCACTTTCATCCCCTCATTAGCAAACTGTCCAGAGTCTGGACTGGGTTGGGGCTGTCAAACTTGCTACTCCTTGAAATTCCCCCAGTGCCTTAAGGAAAGGGGGTCCCCTCCCTCCCCCAGAGATTGTGAGCCCCTTTCCTGGGTTGGGGGTGAATGCTGGTATCTTAAAGAGTAAAGCAGATAGTTCTTCCCCATGGGGGTGGGCCTCATCCAATCAGTTGAAGGTTTGAACAGGACAAAGGCTGAGCCTCCCCTGAGTAAGAGAGAATTTCTCCTGCCTGACTATGTTTGGACAGAGACGTCGGTTTCCCCTGCCTTTGGACTCAAACTGAAACGTTGGCTTTTCTTGGGTCTATAGCCTGCAATGCGGACTAAAACTCCATAGACCTTCAGAATCAGACTGGGGTTCTAGAAGGCTTTCCTGTACCTCGTTTTTCTGTAACTGCTTTCCCATACATTGATACAAAATCAGGAGGTGTTCACGAACCTCTAAATTGGAAAGCACAGTTATTCCCGATCTGTAGATTGGGACACTGAGGCCCAGAGAGGTCAGTGACGATAGCCACCTGGTTGTTGGGAGAACAGGGACTGACCCAGGACGTCTGGCTTCTTCCTTCAGCATGCCACTGCGAGGGACCTGGGCCATAAACCCCAGCTGGGATGTGCACAGTCGTTGGCCTTCCCAGTCTCCTGGCGACCTCTGACAGCAGGGACCTGGGCCCTCGCAGCCCCGCCCTCCTGAGCCCCCTGCAGGTGCACCCCCAGCAGCCCAGGGCACCTGTGCAGGGATGGCCTGCTTCTCCTCAGTCCAACCTGCTCTGGCTCGAAGTCGAAGAAGCAGCATGTCCCACGTGCTCCTTGGGGCTTGGGGACAGTGTCCCTATGCTGAGCTGTACCCTTCCTTCCCGGCCAACACCGTTCGGAGGGCAACAGCTACCAAAGTGGAATGTGGAAAAGGGGTCCAAAGTCATCTATGCTGTGGTTTTATGATGTTGAGGATTTGCAAAGCTGACCATTAAAGGAAGAGAAGACAAGGATAAAAAATGGGTGTGCGTTTGTGTGTGGATCTGGGACGATGAAGGGCAACCAACCAGCAGCAAGGGAGAACTGTTGCGAAGGGTGTGGGCTGTCAGGTGGAAGAGCGGGGTGATTTCTGCGGTGGGTTCTCAGACAACCAGGACCCAGGGGCCTCGGTCTACAGCAGGGAGGTCGGCTTCCCTGTGCTGTCAGCCTGGATTGCCTGCAGAGCCGCCCCCACTGGACAGGCTGCTTCACACGAGATGGCATCCTCTGATTTGTACGAGGATTTCCTCGGGGTCTTCAGGCTTTCGTGCCTGAGGCATCTGAGTCCCTGGGGCTGAGAAGTTCCCTGCATTTTCAAAAGCCCCTCCCGGGGACACCACGCCCCAAGAAACACTGTTCTAGGTAACAGCCTGGATTGGATCCGAACTCCCACACCCAAGCTTTGCCCAGCCTTACTGAGCTCTTCTCCAGCCCTTGGTCATGGCCGCCCACCACGGCCGGTGCTCCCTGGAGGTAGATCCCACCCAGAGCCCCTTAGAGATGAAGGCGCCCCCCACCCACCCCCAGCAGTGAGCAGAGCAGACCCCACGCCACCCCTGCAGAGACCTGCACTGTCCCCCCACCCTGTCCCCACAGGGACCTGTCCCCGCAGCCAGGACCCCAGGCAGAGGCCAGGACAGCCCTGCCACCTGTGCCTCTCCCTGCGCTCACCCCCCCAACCTGAGGCCCCTCCCGGTCTCCTCACCTGATAGATGGTCGTTGCCAAGGCTGCACGCTGAGCAGGATTCTAGGAAGGGGGCTGTGAGCAGTGAGTGATGCCACACGTGTCAACCCTGCCCTAGACCACTGTCGTGAGCCCCTCTCCCACGGCCACTCACATCTGTCCCTTGGGTCATGATCGCCATGTGCCAGGATGGTGCTGGGGGCACATACATTTTGGCCTGTAGGGTAATGACAGGTATGATTTTGTATTGGAGTCTCCTGTGCGCGGGACCACAGAACTCAGAGCCGTTCTGCGGTCAGCTCATTCACCACCCCCCTGCAGGTGGACAGAGACACGGTTCACGTCCTCGGAGACATGCTCCAGGGACAGGAAGCACATCCTCATCCCGTGTGTGTGTGTGTGTGTGTCTGTGTGAGGGAGAGAGCGAGAGAGAGCATCGCATGCACACGAGTGTGTGAGTGTGCAAGCAGCTGAGCGTGTGTGTACTGGCGCACATGAGCAAGCGTGTGTGAGTGTGTGCAGGCACGCAGGCAAGAATGTGAGTGTGCAAGCACGTGAGAGTCTGCACTATACATGCACACCTGAGTGTGAGTGAGTGTGGATGCAGATGAGTGTGCACCTGACTGTGAGTGTGTGTTTGTATGCACATGTGAGTATTGTGTGAATGAGTCTCACTGCACCCCGCAGCTTCCCCCAGATCCCCGGTTCTTAGAGACCGTGTGGAGCAAGATGCTGGGTTTTCTGCACAGAGACCCTGCGTGAGGAGAGGGAGCCTGGGAGGCTCTTTGCTGGATGGACATGTGACCGGACGCTTCTTGGAAGTGACGAACTTGACATCCTGGAGGGACGTCCTTCTCCCCCCGGGTTACAGTGCAGGGTTGTTTTCTCCTCAGAGCATTTACATGGAAAAGAAATATGTGGAAAAATCCTGTGGCCGTCATGCAGAAAAATATGCATAAATAAGAACTGGAGGGAAATAGCTCCCTGTGGCTGAAGTCACAACACATGGTTTTCTCTGTGTGCTAGTAAGGAAAGGAGATGGAGGGAGGACCACGCTAGAAACAGACAGTCCATTTTGAGAGTTTTTAATCATGCTAGCTTTAACATAAAGGGAAAGCATGTATGACAAAGTCTTATGGACAATTCCAAATTAGCATGGCGTGCTCAGCTGGAAAGCTATCTCGACCTGGCTCTGTGCTCTTGGGGCACCTGGCTGGATGTTCTCTTGGTTGGAACTGTGACCAGATGGGGTGGAGTGGAGTGTGAAGAATCTGGGCTTCAAGACTGACTCTCCCAGTCACTGGCTGTGCATCTGGCCCTCAGTTTCTTTCTCTGAGCAATGGAGATAAGGGACCTACTTCCTAGAGTGGTTCTAAAGACGAGCGAAAACAGCGCATAGAGCCAATTTCAATTGCACATAATATTACCCTGGATGGCACCTTCCTACTTTCTAGAAGCATTCATACATTATACCAGCAAAAGTTCCAAGAGATAATAATAGAACGTTACGATGCAGATTCATCTCGTATTTTTAAATGTTCGGTTGACCTAATTATAATACTTTCCTATTTATTGTTAGTGTTGATTAAAGTCTGTTTTCTTGACTATTATATTATAGCTTTAAAATGTGCTCTTTTCTTATTGAAACTTTTTTTAAATCACAGCGCAGTTTGTGAGTCAATCCTGCACGACCGACTTTCCAAGACCCTCGTGCTGAGCCCCTCAGCTGCGTATTCCCACCTCCTTGTGTTTTTCCTCTTGTCCTGGCATCTGTCGTGTAACCACTAACCACGCAAATGCAGCCGTTAATCATCTTACAGGTTAATCTACTGGGGGATAAAGTATGTAGCAACGTTGGTGCCGGAGTTAGGCTGGAAGGTCCCTTCTGGAAGAGCTGTTTTGTATTTGGGGCACAAGGGAATAGCGCTTGTGAGCCCTACCGCCAAGATGGCTCTTTGTTACCTTATTTGAAAGTTTTCTCAGTAGGACTAGTGAGATCTTCATCTCATGTTAGAAACACGCTCTGGCTTTGAGCACCGAGCCACGAAAGGTGACGCCCCAGAGGAGCAGGGAGGCACCACCAACTAGAAATGACAAATCCATGTCACCTGCGACGTGAGGGCCATGACATCAAGCCTAAAGCACCTGTCACCCCACCACCCGCATGGTTTCCCTTTTGTTCCCATGGCTCTGCCCGGACTGTGTGCCCGCGTTCACAGAAGCGTGCAGAGTCGTCGCTCACGGAGATGGAACTTCACGAGGGACTGTGTCGACTTTGTGTCGTTTCCCCCTCTGCGTGGTGAGCCGCGTCTCTGTGACGTTGCACCTGCTGCTCTGTAATGATTCACGTTCCCATTCTCCGGGGATGGCTCGCTTCTCCCTGTTACATGCGGACGAGGAACGGACCTCTCTGGACAGTAGCTTCGCGGCCCTCGCAGCAGCCCTGGGGGGGAGGTCATGGGGGGAGGGGTATGAACATTTTTATGGCTTTGATCTGTATCGTCCAACTGGGTGAAGGACGCCTTTCTGAATCCACTTTGATGTGCTGCTGTTTTCTCCTGCCAGTTCTCGGCGATAAGGAAAGAGAATACTTTGTGCTTGATGGAGGGAGTCAGATCTGGGTCTGAAACGGGTTTTCTGCGTAACAACGAGATGGGACCTAGTGATGCCAGCTGCCGGTTGGGTGCTGAAAGATGCCATCTGTCTGGAGCTAGAATGGGTTCCCCGAGGGACCCGGCCGTGGTGGCGGCAGGTGTTAACGAGCAGGCATAAGGGACTGTTCGCTCGGAGCACATGCTCTGAAGCCATCATCACCGCCAGCGGCGCCGGGAGCAGAAGGGCCCTTTCTCCAGGCCCCTTTGTGTGGCTGCTCCGGGGAGGCCTGGAGCCGTGTTACCTCAGCCCGACCATGCTCAGGACCCTCTGGCTGGCCTTGCTGGCTCTGGTCAGCGCGGCAGGCCCCGGCCAGGCCAGCGGCTTCACAGGTGAGGGCTCGGAGCTCGGCGTGGGTGAGGCCGGAGGAGCAGGGGGCTCCCAGGGAGCAGGTCTCGTGGGGACGGCGGCCCTGCAAAGGTGCGTCTGCTTTGAGAGGCGACATCAGTTCCATCTTGCCGAACTTTCCGGTAACCACAGAGGAGATGGTGTGTGTGTGCCTCTGAGTCAAGGGGGGCCGGGGGAGTTCACATGCAGATTCTGAGTCAGCGGGTCCGGGGTGGGGCCTGGAACTCTGCATTTCTGCCGCTGGTACAGGTGCTGCCGGCCCGCAGGCCACACCGAGTAGTGAGTTCCTGGAGACTCAGAATCAAAGTCTCCCGAGTCTTGAGTCTCAGGTCTTGGAGGGTTGGAGTCCCCTACTTGCAAGTAAGGGGAGGGACACCCAGAGTGGCCAGGGACCGAATTTCCACCAGTGTGACCCTTGCCTTGGGCCCTGGCTCGAAACTTCTTCCCCTGTCAGGCAGGCTCGGGATTGTGAATTGGACCCCCTCCCTTGGGGCCTGCTAGCTCCCCGCGTCCTCCTCGGTGCATGAAGGTGAAAAGTGGCCAACGGGGCAGTGAGGGACCCCGCGAGGGCACCCAGAGCCTTTGCCAGGCCCATGTTCCTGCGGAGAGCATGTTGGGTTTCTGAAGCCCCGGACTGCAGAGACCTGAGCTTGCAAACCTTTGCAATCATTTCCTTCTGAAATCTGTCTTATTCCGTTGGGAATTCACACAGATCCGCTGTTTCTACGATCAACTTCAGTTAAGCACTGGTTTAAAGTTTTTTTCCCCCCCGGAAGTGGAATTTTGGGTTGTGATTTCTTTCACTTGATTTTTCCTGCGGGATGGGTAACGTGTAAACTGTTCGGCCTCGAGAAGCTGGAGCTGTCAGGAGGTCCCCCTCAAACCTCGCTGTGCCTGTGGGGACACAGGAGCAGAGGATCAGGGCTGCGTCGGGGTTACCCAGCTTCTTGCCCTTCCGGCCACGTACTACCTTCCCAGGCCGAGTTTCATCTACTTAATTCCAGGACATAGTTCGCATCTGACAGATGACAAGATGGGGTCACTGGGAGGGCAGGAAACGTGCTCAGAATCACAAAGCTGGTATTTGGGAACCAACTTCTGATGCCAGGACCACGCTCACTCCAGAGCGTTGTTTCCTGCCTCTGAGACCAGAACCCAGGACCCCCGAGTCCCACGCTGATGGCTCTTGGAAGGATGTAGAATGGGAGGATCTGCTGTAAGGTGTCCCCTCTGGGCTCTGCCGAGAAGCCAGACTTGGAGAGGACCGGGTGGCCTCCGGAGGAATGCAAAAATCAAAGCACAACAAACAGATCCCAAACCAGTTTCAGCGAAGGTGTGCGTGCACGCGTGTGTGCGTGTGTGTGTGTGTGTGTGTGCACGCACTTTTGTGCGCAGGAGGGCTCTGCTGATGCTCAGCTGGGACCTTGTCATGCTCAGATGGAGACGGTGGCTCCCCAGGGGCTGGGAGATGTAACCTTCATTAGTGGTTCGCCTCTCCTCCTAGGTTAAGATGCAAAACAAAATCTAGAGCTCCTTCCCAAATTCTCGGTGCAGGAAGCCTCGGGCTTTGTCCTGTTTGGCACTGTCCCATTGTCATTCACTGAGTGGTCACACTCACCATGGCCACTTCTCCAGTCCCTCAACCATGTGCTATGCAAAGTAAGGCTGCAGGCCCCCTCATCAGCCTGGGCTGCAGGGCTGGCTCAGCCCCGCTTCTCCCCAGGGGTCACCAGCCCCCAGAGTCTCGCTTTCTGCACACTCGTGGGATGCTGTGGAGCCAAAGGAGGGTGTCTTCGGGCCGCCGTCCTGGTGTTGGCAATGCAGATGATTTCTGCTGCTGTCTCAAAGCTCTTTCCAGAAGCTTCTCGGTGAGGGGTACACGCTATGATATGGGGTGCCTACCCCGTGGCTGTACAGTTCCATAAAGCCGAGAGCTCAGAGGTTAAGTATCTGATGATGTAAGGACGGTCAAACCATTCCTTCATCCTGCACCAAGAGCCGGTGAGTGCGCGGAGAGTCCCCTGGGGCTGCCGGTGCTCCAAGGGCAGAGATCTATCTCCTCCCAGCTCCAGAGGCCGAAGTCTTTAGTGCACCGTCAGCCCCGGGGCTGTGGGAAGTGTGGATGGGCCCCAGCTCCAGGCTCTGCAGAGGGGACTTCTGAGCCGGCAGGTCCCTATTACCCTTGACTCCTCGGAGTTCACGCAATTGCCTGACTTCTCAGTGGTCCGGTGGGCAGACTCCGGAGGCTGCTGGTGAGGGAGGTCTCATCTCCCTTGCTCTTGCAGAAGTGGAGGACTGTCTGTCGAGTTGATTCTGGTGTTTTCTTCTTCGCTGTGTCTTCCGTCCCTCCTCCCACCCCCTCACAGGAAAAGGCCTTTCCTTGCTGAGCTTCCCGCTGTGCGAGTACAGCGTGACCCGAAAGGTCCCGAAGGTGGAGGCTGTCCAGACATCACACGTGACCTCCGTTCCCTGCGGAGGGTGGGTCCCTTGGAGGCGGTGCCCCAAGACAGTTTACAGAACCCAGTACCTGGCCGTGGAGGTCCGCGAGTCCAGGAACGTGACCGACTGCTGTGCGGGTTACGAGCAGCTGGGCCTCTACTGCGTCCTGCATGAGTCCGGGGCGGCCGGTGGGCGGGGGGCCCCGGGACCCCAATGAGACTCAGGCACTGTTCACACCGTTAGCCCTTCTGGAACAATGGTTCTCAAGCTAGAGCGTGCATCAGGATGGTCTGGAGGGCTTGTCCAAGCGTGGTTCGCCGGCCCAGGCCCCGATCTCGGAACCAGTGGGTCGGGGTGCAGCACAAGTTCCAGCTGGTCCTGATGCTCTGGGGTCCCCCTTGGAGAACCTCTGTTTTGGAGCAGTGGCTCTCAGACCTGACTGCACACTGAAGGCCCCTGGGCAGCTTTAAAAACACTAATGGGTGGCTGTGGTCCTCAGAGAAGGTGATGAAATTGGTCTAGGGGCACTGGGATTTTTTAAAGCTCCCGAGTGATTTGAACACACAGCTGAGTTTGAGAACCAGCATTGCGATCTCTTCTATATCGGTGGAGATCTTTCGTTTTTTAAAAAGCTGTCGTGGAATGCTTCCTTCAACCGAAATCCTAATCTCAGCCCCCATGTGTGAAAGAGAGGGAAAGGTCCCCTCCGCCCCCCAAACTGCCCAGGGGCCCCGAGCGCTCTTCCTCCATCAGGGCTGTTTGGAAGATGCTTGAGGCAGTTCCCTGGAGGACCAGTGTGGCTGTGCCCAGCCAGTGTGTGAGGCCGGGGGGCTGGGCTTTGCAACATTCAGAGCTCGGCCTCTTGACATGGAGGGAACTTTCCAGAAGACCTCTTCCAGGGAAAGGATGCATGTGTGTGGGTGTGGGTGGTGGTGCTGGTTAAATCTGAGTCAATACCAGTTCTAAAATGAGTTTCTGAGCTGCCAGACGGTCTCCCCGCCCCCACCCTGTCATGGAGGGGAAGTGGGAAGGGTGGAGCCCCAGTGAGTTTCGGGGCCACCCCTAGAAATGAAGGGCTGCTGCCTCCAGAGTGCACAAAGCCTCCATCCAGGGCCCGGGAGGGGCACCCATGCAACCTGTCCCCGCCCCGAGGCCGGGACGCTGCACACCAGGGGCGCCGGCCCCCTCCGCAGCCGGCGGCTACAGGATGTAGTTGGTGCAGCTGCTGAGAAGACTGTGTGGGCTTGGTGCCCTGAGTCATCCTGAGTGTGCCTCCCTCGGGCCCCCGGAGCCACCTCACAGAGGACAGAGATGGCTGACACGTCCCACTGACCCCGTTCAGAGGGTCACACACACAGATGAGCCTTCAAATGACACCACTATCACCGAGGCCGCCACCACCATAAAAACCTCAGGGCCCACAGCCTGCTGCCAGCTCCGTGTTCCCACTTGTTCCCTGAGGGCGCCCTTGCAGGGTGGGGCTGTCCCTTGCAGTCCTGCCAGGGGCTGGAGCTAAGGAGTCCCTTCCTGTGCAGACACTGGCTCCCTTTCCACTTTCCTTGTCTCCAAGGGCCATGTGCACAAAGGAAGTGTTCCTGGGAGCACCTGTCTTCTGGGGCTGGTGGGGGTCCCAGTGTTGGGGAGAGCTCAGGCCGCCACACCTTGGTGTGGGGGTCAGGATCTGGGTGCGGGGGATGGTGGGTGCCGCCCTGTCCTGTCCAGTTTCACCTGCAAAGGCCACTCTCTTCCCACCTGCTCGCTGCCGCTGTGAGGTCACTTGACTAGTGAGGTCACCTGTCCAGAGGAGCCCCCTGGAGCGTCTGAGCACCCCCCCACCCCCCCCACGCCGACTGGTGCCTTTCTGTCAGGCTGCTGCCCCGTTGTGCTAAGGCAGTGAATTCTCACGGGAGGGGGAGGGCTGGTGTCCCCTCCCCACCACCTGCTGCTCTCCTTCCTTGCCTTCCACAAGCCAGCCCCCAGGAAATGCCTCTCGTGGGACGTCAGCCCCGCTTTTGGAGTGTTGGCACCTTTAATTAGGAACTCACCAGGTGTGGAGAGGGCCAGAACATTCTAGTTAGAGAGCCCCACAGGCAGGGCTCTCTGGGGGAACTGCTGGTAATGGTGTGGCTGGTGTAGGGAGGGGGAGGCGGTGGCGGGGGACACACGGGGAGCAAGAAAGGGGGACTCCCCTGGAGGACGAGAGGCCCCTGTGAGGTGGCTGAGTGTGGTGGGGGTCCCCCTTGGGCCCCAGAGAGTCGTTCTAGTAGCCGTGTGGAGAGGAGCCCAGAAGGAAGGAGAAGAGGACCTTCACTGCATATGCCCTTTATGACAGGCCAGCCAGGCAGGTTCCGGTCACTGACGGCCGGGAGAACACCCCCCCATGCAGATGGGGTCACAGACCTGGGGGTGAGCAGGTGCCTTGACCAAGGTGGCACAGACTTGGGCTAGGTCTCCCCAACCCCTGGTTGGATTTGGTTGGTGGCATTTGAGGGAGGGGGCCGTGGTGGGGGTGGGGGTGGGGGAGGGGCGGAGATGGGAGGGGCAGGGCACGTAGCTTGGGTCTCTTTCCCAGCAAGGGCCCTGCTTGGTGCGAGGGCCCGGTGTGACACCGCAGCTGCCACGGGGCCTTGTGTGGGGCAGCACCACCCCGTGCACTCTTTGCTCGGCTCCTTTGATCAAAGCTCGTTCACAGGTGCCAGTGACAGCCTGGCTCTTTGGAACAGGAAGTGAGAAGAAGTCTCGCTGCTTGGTTTGCCCAGAATGAGATAGGGGCCGGCCCCTGTGGTAGCCACGGGGCACAGCCTGGGAATTTGGGGAGGACCGGAGGGTAGAGGGTACTCTTCCCGCCCAGTGGGGGGTGACCCGCATCTCGGCAATGGGTTTTCTCAGCTGGGAAATGGGTTTTCTCGGCTGGGAGTCTTACCCCCGGGCAGCCACGAACCCCCAGACTGGCTGGCTCTGTCCCCTCCCACTCGGCAACCGACCTTCTAAAAAGGGAAGGCAGTTATGAGCACACACGTGATGTTCTCTTCAATCTAGATAGAGGACTTTTTCCATTTTTTTTAAAGTCCAGCATTGGGGAAACAATGATAAGTCATACATTACTTGACTTAAATGTATCATCAATATAATTACAAAAGTGAATACATGAGCCAGGCAGAAAATCTGGAAACACAGGAAAGAACAAAGAGAAATTAGCCATATGCCCACTGCCCACACACAACCACGGTCGATATTCTCCTGTAGCCCCCGTGCAGGGCAGACGTTCTAGAAACACGTGGTCACCCTGACCGGGATTCTTCGTACCATATTCTTCCCACTTAGCATTTCATCTGGAACGTCGTTCCTGTCAATAGATACTATGCGCAGCGTGATGTAATGGCCACGTGGCATTACGTCCTAGGCACGGATATAGCAGCACTGATGAAGCGAGCCCCTACCAGTGATCGTCTAGCTGCTTCCAACGTTTCGTTAGTATAAATAACGCGGTGATGAGTATCGTATGGTACAAACACTGCTGTGCACGGTGGGATGATTCACTCGCCGTGAATTCCTACGAGCGTCTCAGCCGATACTCACCCACTATGGTGACAGCGCTGATTTCCACAGGCTCATCATCTGGGGGGTCCGGGACCCCATGGGGCCAGGAGGCTCCCCCAGCGGGTGACCAGGACCCCTCTGGGGAAGGAGGGGGGGCGGGAACCATGATTCCAGAGCCGGTCAGATGCGCAGCCCTGGGGAGAGACGTCAGGGCCTCTGTCCCGACGGAAACCTCCGGGCCGTCTCGCTGACCTGTGACTAACCTTGGGTTGCCAGGCTCTGGGCAGCCCTGTTTCATTGTTTGGGCTGAGTTCGTGGAAGGAGAAGCAGATTTTTGACTTTCCACCAAGCTGGAACTGTTGACTGTTCTCTTGGGCTCTCAGTAAGCAGTCGGGCTCCAAGGACGGAGGGGGAACGCCAGCATCAAGATGAACTTTAACTTGAAATCACTTCTGTTGTGATCAGGCAACCATTTTTGGAAGCCAGTTTTTCTTGGTGGCCTGTATTTCTTTTCATGTAAATAAACCTCTTAGTTCAGAGTAGTTGCAGATTTAGAGAGGTGGTAGAGATGGCAGATGGTTCGCATAGCCCTCCCCTGCTCCCCTGATGGTGGCGCTTCCGTCACCATGGTGCATCTGCCCCAACGAAAGAACCAACGTCGTGTACCACCATTAGTTCAACCTCACGCTTTATTTGGATTTTACTTTTTTTCCCCCCTAGTGTCATTTTTTTGTCCTGGGAGCCCACCTTACATCTAATCTCATGTCTCCTTAGCCTGTTGGTTTTTGCACTGGGAGGGAAGGCAATGACCTTGAGGTCCTTGAGCACCGGCCCTACAGGGATGCTGGCATTTCCACCGCAGCAAGGATCTCCCGCTGCACCACATGCCCTTGTTCCATGCCCCCAGAGCCAGCCCCCACGGGGCAGCGTCTCCAGGACTTCACATGTCGGAATAGGCACCTGGGAGGGAGTCCCAGACAGCGCGCAGAGGAAAATGGTATTGAGGCTGAACGTCGAGCCCCCGCTCAGCAGGTCGCACGGCAGTGGCCGGCCTGGCTCTGTGAGGAGAGCGAACGCAGACCCCTCCTCTGGGCAGTTTTGGCTTTCTCCTCTCCTCCTTGGCTGGCACAGCTGCCCCAGGTGATGCGCTCCCAGCACTAGGAGGGGCCCCACCTTCTTGCGGTCTGTGGAGCATTCTGCGGAGACCCTGGGGGAAGCCAGGGAGGCTGTCCCTGGGACGGCAGCCCCTTCCACGTGGGACCCCATGCGTCTCCCAGGGACTAACCTTCCCCACCCTTGTGGGACACTCGCAGAGTGTGGTCACCTGCTGACCGCTTCTCCTTTCCCTGGAGGCTGGAGGGCCTGGAATGGCACTTCCAAAGGTCCGGTAGGGTGTGGGGCTTCAGACGAATCTGGGCAGAGCCGTATGCACTTGCCTGACACCCAGGGTAGCTGGAGCCCTCATCCCTGGGGTGGGTGACAGGAAGGCTGCGGATCATGCAGGACCTTCCCCCGACGCCTGTGCCCCTCCCTCCTGTCCCTAGCCTCCTCGAGCTCCCGGCTGCTGGGCTCCCTTCGTCTGCTGCTGTCCTGAGCCCAGCTGCCCCTCTGGGTGTGCAGCCCTGCAGACCGCTGTGGGTCCTGCCACAGGAGCACCCCCAGCAGAGCCCCCCCCGCCAGGACAGCACCCCGGCTTCCCCAGGGTCAGGTTCTTCTCCCTGCTCTTGAGCTTTCCACCACCCTGAGCGCCAGCACCATGACTCCTGGCCAATCCCCATGAGCCCACGGATTCTCTGGTAGTTTTGCTGCATCTCGGTCCCCAAAAGCCCTTTTCTTCAAAAGCCCACCATGTCTCTGCCACTCCCGGGCTTGGTTTCTCTAAGTCTGTGTGCATACTGGCCTTGCCCGCTGGAATCTAAGTGTCCCGAAGGCAGGGACTTTGCCGCTGGCCCCCTGCTGGATCCTGGGCACCTACCACATGCCTGGCACATAGTAGGCGCTCAATAAATATTGAATGAGTGAGCTATGGGGACACAGAGCAGCAAGGGGGTCTCTAAGTGGGGGAGGGGTGGAGCCCCTGCACCTGGCCTAGAAAGAAGGGGACACCAAGCACCCCAGCTCACACTGTCCTCCTTCCAGGAAAGATGATTAAACTGTATTCAAGTCAGAGCAAACGGCCCTGGACAGTGCTCTGAAGGACGTGCGTGGTGAGGTGATGCCCAGACCAGGACATGGCCCTTGAGCAGGTCGTGCTGCGTGTCTCTAGGAACACAGATGGAATCCAGTGTTTGGAACACCAGTGCTTGTGGGCAACATCATTGATTGCTAATCACTTTCCCCTCAGCTCTGAATCAGTCCAGGGAGTTTGCCTCGAGACCTGGGGTCTGCCCGATGGTGGGGCCGGAAGCACCCGCCTCACCATGCATCCTGGACACAGACTGCCCAGGACTTCGGAAGTGCTGCCTCTCATCCCGGGGCCACCACTGCGTGGCTCCTGCCCCCCGAGGTAGGGTTGAAGCCCTGGGCTAGGTGAAGGTTGGGTGGGTGGGTTTCCAGAAGCAGCAGCTTGGTTTTACAGAGAGCCTACAGCCGTGTGCATGGGTGCATTCCACTCCTGGGTGATGTCTGTGTCGAAATCTGGCCACTGAAATCTCAGGGCGAGGAGTGCTCCCAGGTGCTCCAAGGAAGGAGGATATTCTTGGAAGAGCATTGACTGCAATCTTCCCGGTGTGCTGGAGAAGCCAGGGGTCGGGGTGGTGCCTGTTGGAAGCTGAGCTGTGTCCTAGTGAGGAGACGTACAGTTGGCGGCTGGGGGCTCCTGCAGCACCTCAGGGACCGAGGTCATTCTCCGAGCACTGGTTTGGCAGGTCTGCAGCCTGGCCTGCAGTATGCACGTGTCTGGTCTGGAAAGTTCTGCTCTTGACTATGGCCTGCTCCCAGGAGAAGAGGTTGGTCAAGGTTCAGAACTAAGGAAATATATATAAATAATGTATATACATCATACGGGATATACGTTATAATGCTATAGTGTCAGCATAGTGTCCTGTTAGTGCAGCATAATGTAATAATACACACAATGTGCAATGGAAGATATTACATCCCATATAACATGCATCAATCATACTACTACATTATACGTTATATTATATATAATATAGACAATATTACCTGGCCTACGTTATATACAATAGGATAGTATACAGAGCACGTAAGGAGAAGGAGGGGCAGCAGGTGGGGGAAGTGTGCCACACTGTTCCTGGCAGCGGATTTCTTGATGGGAGCCTCTGTTGGCCCCAGCCCATCCCAGGCCCGTTGCTCATCAGAATGTGTCCTCGTGCAGCTCCAGAGAGCCCGGTGACCTTCTGGTACCAGGTGACTGTCCTGGTGAAAATGGACTTCAAGGAGCTCGAGGCGGTGGACCCCAGACTCCTGGACCACATGCGGCTTCTGCACTCCATGGTAGGCGGGGAGGACAGGGGGCTTGTCCGGGCGCCTCTCCAGGGAAGGCTGCCCGGGCTGACTCCGGGGGAGGCACTGGGTGGGAACAGAGGGTTGGGGTGGGGGGTTCCACAAGTGACGCCAATATGGCTGACTCTGAACTAAATGTGAATCCTTCAGCGTGGCTTGACGCGTTCTGAGGTAGCGGCATCGTAAGCTACCCCATGACCATGTGGAGCACGGAACCCGTAAGCTTTTAGTTTAGACAGAAGGGTGCCGCAGTGTAGACTGCCTAGGCCCCAGAGCTGTGCCCTCGCTAACCTCACTCAAGATCCCTGAGGTTCTAGCCTCCACCCTGTGGAGCTCTGCAGGCCTCCTGGGATGTGCCGGGCAGGGGCTTCTCGATGCGGGGTCTCCACTTGGGCACGATCCACATTTGGGGTGGGGTGGCTCTTCTTTGTGGGGGCTCCCTGTCATCACAGGGTTTCCACAGTATCCTGGCCTCCACGCACAGGAAGCCAGAAACATTCCCCGCTGCGACAACCAGAACTATCTCTAGATGTGGCCGCATGTTCCCTGAGGAGAGCCCCCCGCTGCGGACACAGCTCGCAGAGCCTTCTCATGGAGCCTCCCCACTCTGCATGGCTCCACCCGTGCTGGGAGCCCCGTGGCGGCTCTCCCCTGGGGGACAGCCTGACCTCAGGGCCGGCTTTATGGGTGACTGACCCGTACAGTCACCCCATGAATGGAAGGTTCTCACCCTTGGCTTGATGTTCAACTGCTGCTTCGTGACCCGTTGGATAATTCTTGAACAAGGGGCCCCGCGTTTTCCTTCTACACTGAGCCGGGCACAAGACGTGGCTGGTCCCACCCGACCTTTAGAGCTCATAGATGTGTCCCATCTGTGACTGTGGGTCACAGGGTCAGTCACAGAGCAGGGCCCTTCCTTGATGTGTGGCCTACAGGCAGGGGCAGCCCCAGGACAGGTGGCACTCACACTTACCTTGTCTGGGCTGTCCAGGAAAGCAGCTAGACAGGTGTTCCAGGACGTCACCTTCCCCTGGAGGCCTCCTTAACTGTCCCAACCGAAAGGGATTTTTGTCTCTTTTTGGCTTGTTGAGGGCTGGGGCTGCCCCATTGGCTAGTCAGAACACTGCTCTGAAGCAAGACTGCCTGGCAAATTCCAACACTGCCGCTTGTTGCTGTGTGACCTTGGGCAAGTTACTTCACCTCTCTGGGCCTCTGACGCCTCCATTAAATCGGAATACTCATCCTCCCACCTGAGATAGGGCTCTGTGGTTTAAACAGTACATGTAAGGAGCTTATAGCGGTGCCGACAATGCGGGCTCTGAGTTGCGGTTGTTGGTATTCTAAATTTTATTGTCCCGGGTCCCCCCCTTCCCTCTTCATGCGCGTGGGTGTTGCTCCTCCAGGAAGACTGTTTCCTCCTGCAGGGGTCCTGCCTCCCACGCGCTCCGCAGCCGCCGGCGCTGGGCACCCTGACTGCGGATCCCCACGAGGCCAGGAGCCCAAGGCGCTCTCTTCTGCCGCGCCCATGGCCAGCTCTGTCTCCCCGGGGAGGAAGGGGTTTTGGGTCTGCCAGGGAGACTGGCTCTAGTGCCCTCCAAAGTGCCTTTCTGCTTTCTCGGGAGACCCAGGGCTTTGCTGGCGGAGCCTGCTCTGGTGATGTCGGCGCTGTCTTGGAATCTGGAGATACCAGGAGGGGGAAAGAAGAATTCGTACGAATTAAGAAAAGAGAGCTTTAAGCCTCAAAAACAAAACAGAAAGCAAAACCCGGGCGTGCAGGACAGCAGACGGTGGTTTCTGCCTACTTCTGATTCCACATCTCCCTCCAGGCGACGGTGGGCTGGGGTCCTGGGGGGCCAGGGGTTTTCCTTGGGCGGCCGGGACACAGCGCCGGGACACAGCACCGCGGGTGCAGGGCTCGCACCGCACACGTTTCTCCCGTACGTCCGGAATGACACAGTCTGGAAGCGAGGTGCGGGCAGGGCGGGCTCCTGCCGACGGCTGCGCGGGGAGAGTCTGTCCCAGGCCCCGTGCCCGGGCGCGTCGGGTCTGTGTCTGTGACCAGAGCTCCTTGCGGAAGGGCACGAGTCCCACCGGACAGAAACCCACCCCAATGACCGCCTTATAACTAACGACACCTGCAATGACCCTACTTCAAATAAGGTCCCACTCCGAGGCTCCGGGGATCAGGACTCCAACGCTGGCGTTTCTTGAAGGGCCCACAACGCAACCTTCACAACTGCTAAAGTATTTACGATCTGGTTTGTAGGACTTCTACCGGGATGATGAAGAGAAACATCGCAGAGGGTTTTTTCTGCGGAGCACAATGGCGTGCGCGTGCGCGTGCGCGTGCGTGCGTGCGTGCGCGCGCCCCTGGGCGTTTGATTAGTCTTTCCTTTTCCGGCCTCAGTCTCCCTGTCCGTCTGATGGGTGCCGGGCCACGAGTGACGCTCTGACTCTGGCCTCACAGGTCGCCAACGCCTTGCAGCCGCTGCGCCCCGCTGTCCACCACCTGCAGTCAGCCCGCGGGGACACCGCCAGCACGGTGTCACGGCTGCTGCTGGGCCTGCCCCGGCCGGCGCCGCTGGCCCACGTCTCCGCCATGCTGGACGAGGTCGTGAAGCGCGTCTATGAAGTGATCAACATCCAGGTGCAAGGTACTGCTCCCCCCCCCCCCCCGTCCCCTCCGTGGGGGGTGGGGTGGGGGCTGCAGGAACCATCCGGCGGGGGAGGGTAGGTCTGACCTGCTTTTAGCTCATTCTGGCCCAAACCAAGTTGAAACCCTGAGCTCCAAGGTGAAGGTTTTGAGAAAGGTTTTTGTTTGTTTTTTTAAAGATTTATTTATTTATTTATTTGACAGAGAGAGACAGCCAGCGAGAGAGGGAACACGGGCAGGGGGAGTGGGAGAGGGAGAAGCAGGCTCCCAGCGGAGGAGCCCGATGCAGGGCTTGATCCCAGGACCCCAGGACCCCAGGATCACGCCCTGAGCCGAAGGCAGACACTTAACGACTGAGCCACCCAGGCGCCCCATGTTTTTGGGCTTTTTTTAAGATTTATTTATTTACGAGACAGGGAGAAAGCACAAGTGGAGGGAGGGGCAGAGGAAAAGGGAGATTCTTTTTTTTTTTTTTTTTTTTTAAAGATTTTATTTATTTATTTGACAGAGATAGAGACAGCCAGCGAGAGAGGGAACACAAGCAGGGGGAGTGGGAGAGGAAGAAGCAGGCTCATGGTGGAGGAGCCTGATGTGGGACTCGATCCCAGAACGCTGGGATCACGCCCTGAGCTGAAGGCAGACGCTTTAACCGCTGTGCCACCCAGGCGCCCCAAAAGGGAGATTCTTTAAGCAGACTCTCTGCTGAGTGTGGAGACTGACTTGGGGCTCAATCCCACGACCCCAAGATCATGACCTGAGCCGAAACCAAGAGTTGGACGCTCAACCGACGGAGCCCCCCAGGCGCCCTGAGAAGGCTTTTGCACCGATATTGCCCTTCCCTTGGCTCGCTCCCTCCGGGTCCCCTCCACACCGTCCCACCCTGGATTGCCTTTCCACTCCAGTGCTGGTGAGCATGTCCCAGAACAGCTAAACCACTGTCTCTGCAGTTCTTGGGTCCCCAACCTTCCCTCTTGCCTTTCCCCAGCTTCACCAATGACACCCTTGGCCCTAGGAGGCCCGTTTAGCAGAACTGCCCAACACTGAACTTGGTAAAGCACACAGAGCTGGTCTTGTTTCTGGAAGGAATTACCTGGTCATTGTCTTTTTTGGGGGGATCTTTGTCGGGGTCAGCAAACTTTTTCTGGAAAGGGCCATACAGTACAGAGTTTTGGCTGTGGGCCCCCATGGCCTTGGTCTCAACGGCTCAGCTCTGCTCTTGTGCTGAAAGCAGCCGTGGACAGTGTGTGAGCGAAGCCTGGGCTCTGGGGAACGTTCTTGTCCACAGCGGGAGGCAGCTGCACCTGCCGCTCCCTGGGCCGAGGGAGGATGGTTTCTCTTGCTGGTGGAGCTTCTGTGACACTGACGGTCACATGCAAAGGGGGTGTGCCAGTGTCTGGAGCCCAGCGATTGCATTTTACTCCCTTCAGAATCCACAGATGTTCTTGAAGACCAGACTGAGCCGTGCCAGTAAGGGAAGGGGGCTGTCTTGTCTGTTCTGATGAGGCCCCCATCAGAGACCATGGGAGCGCACCTGTAGCGAGCAGGTCGGGATTCGGACCCGAGGCAGCGAGTGAGGATGCACGAGCAGGGGAGCCTGGCCATCTCGTAGGGGGTGTTGGGGAATCTACTAGAGGACAGTTGGGGGAGAATCTAAGGAAATGGGACTTCATTCTACGTTGGACCCTCTTGGAGAGCGGGCGCAATGCTAAGACTGGGTGTCTCAGCAAGTCTTGTCTAAAAGGAGGGGACCGCCAGCACAAAGATAAGCCATAATTGGTAAAGAACTAACAGTCACTCGTTTGGCCAAGCGAGTGGGGTGGTGGTTTGCAGGTGACTCGGTGTCTGTGTTTCCTTTCCAGCTTAGGTAAAATTGTGACGTGGCCTTGCTTTGTTTCATTTTATCCTGGTAGTGAAGCACCCTTGTCTGGGCTGGTGTCCTGCCAGACTGTGCGACTGTTACAGGAGAGTGACAGGGCTCTTCTGAACACCAGGGGAGGCTCCATTCTCTTTCTGGTCCAGAGAACTGCCCGTCCACAAGGTTTATTCTTGGGCAGGAGTTTCAGACCCCATCATTTCATGACCCTTCAGACTCGCTGGTGGCAGCAGCTCCCCCCGCCCGCCCAGCACATGGCGCTATAAAGTGGGGGTGCCGCATGCCTGAGACGTGGGCCACCGGCATGGGTGAAGGCACCTTGCGGGCCCAGGGGCTCTCTAAGACAGGGCTCCAGAAGTTACCCTGGGACCACTGCCCAAGCCACTTCTTCAGCCCGCGTGACGCCTATCTGGAGGTTAACGCGAATGACTAGGTGGTTCGGGCTGTGATGAGTGGCTCACCTACTCCTCTTTTCCATAGATGTCGACGAGTGCGTCATCGAGGAGCTCAGTGCCTGCTCTGGGAGAGAGCAGTGTTTGAACGTGGAGGGCTCATCCCAGTGCACCTGTCACCCCGAGCCGCCGGCCTCGGCTCCCCAAAAGCTGAACCACACGTGTGGAGGTGAGCAACCGGGCCCTCCCAGCTGGGGGAGGCATGGCCGAAGGGGATCTGCTCAGGCTAAATGGTCCACAGGCCACAGAGATCCTCGTGCCTTGCAGAGACGGCATGACTGGCTCGTGTTCCGAGGAGAGCCGCTTAGTTCTTTCCTGCGTACTGGATCACATAGAGAGCTCTTCTTGCACTCGTCCTTGGAGCTAGTGAATGTTCGTCTATGTGCTGTCCACTGCGCTGGATGCTGGTAGTAGAAACATGTACAAATAGGTCACAACCTTTGCTCTTGGGGAACTCAGTAGAGAGCACACCAGATGCTTTCCAGGCTTGGCGTGCTAGGAAGATGCCTATATAGCTTATTGCTTAAATTGGGACCCTTCCGAGAGTGAAGGGGACGTGATCAATACTTAGGCTGGAGCGATCTGGACTGTCCCTGTGACCACATGGTCGACCTAGATGACACCGACAAGCAAATGGCTAGCTCTGGTCCAGGCAGGTCAGGGGACGTGACGGGTGTGTACCGGGCGCTGGGTCTATGTGTTTGGCTTCTGCCTTCAAGGGGCTTCTAGTAAGGAGTGGCTGCGTTTTGAAAGTGCTATGGCATCCGTCAGCAGAGCGCTGGAATCTGGGGGCGGAAGGTGGTGTGGAGAGGTGGAATCCAGGTATCCGTTGGAAATAAGCCCTTGGGACTTGCTGATAAATTCGATGGAGGAGAGGAAGGGGGATAAGGCAGCACGACCACGTCCTGGTTGAACCGTGAACACGTGGTGATGCCCGGGTGAGTCGGGGTGGCGAGGGTTATCGGCATTGTCTTCGATGATGGTAGCTTAAAGTGAGATGGGGATGGAATCACGGGTCCATGCCAGGTGCTGACGGAGCTGGATGTTTGGTGCTGGAGCTCCGAGGGGGCCGTGCTACACGCATAACTCTGGGGTGCCTGCATCTAGCTGGCACGAACGCTATGGGCACAGCTGGGAGAAGGGAAGGGGGCCTTGGCCTGGAGTCCTTGTGGGACGAGGTGCTGACACATTGCCAGGGCGAGGCAGGAAGCACGGCGGGAAAGAGCCTTCAGCGGTCAAGAAGGAACCATCCTTCACAGATGTGTCCCCCGAAGAGCTCAGACAACGAGCAGACCTGGAGGAGGCTTGGACTCTCAGGAGGGCCTTTTCAAAAGATGGCAGATGCCAAAGCACATTTGTATGCTGGTGGGGAGAGGCCCTGGCTAATTCTGGCGGCTCTGGGACCCAGGTCCGGCCTTCCCTCCTCTGGGAGGCCGTCCTTGGACTGTCTTCTCCCCCTCCCCGAAGGCCGTCCCCAGCTGGCGATAACGGTCACCTGCAGCAGCTCTGGTATGAGGCTCAGGGCAGGCACGGCGCCCACAGCCTGGAGGGGTGTCTGTAGGTGGCGAGGCCCCAGGTGCTGGCCCCTGGGGGCAGCTGGAACCCCAGCTCACGTGGAGGGAGCAGCGAGGGTCAGGTTACCCTTCATTCTTTCACTCATTCATCTGTGTGTACGACACACTTTAACGAGTGTCTGCTATGCGCCAGGCACTGTTCTAATGGATTCTTCTGTGTCTAAGAGCCCGCGCTCCCTTGGCTCCCATTTCAGTGAGGAAGACAACACAGATGTGGACAAATTCCAAATGTGGGGCAGTGGTTCAGCTACCAAGATGAAGGAGAGTGATGGGTGGGGTGGGGCCTCGGGTGTGGTCTCAGATGCCGTGGCCGGGGCTGGCCCTTGGACAGGGTGGTCCTTGGGCAGAGACCAGAGTGCAGTCAGGAGTGAGCCCACAAGGCAGGAGTGCGGTAGCTGAAAAATACAAGCCAAAGCTGCCCGCATGCTGACCCAGGGCCTGCAGCTGCCCCTCTCACGGCAGAAGGGGCTTTGCAGATGGGATTAGCTAAGGGTCTCGAGCTGGGGTCGATGGTGGATTCCTTGTGGGGGCAGTGTCACCGCAGGCTCCTTCTAAGAGGGAGGCAGGAGGCTCAGAGGCAGGGAGAGGAGACGGTCGAGGGAAGCGGAGGGCACACAGGTGCTGTGTGTGGTTTTGAAGGTGAAGGGACCCCTGGCCATGGAGCCTGCGGGAGGCAGGGTCTGCATTCTCCCCTGGAGTCTCCGGGAGGAGCAGAGCACTGCCCACACCTGCGTCTTCGACTTCTGACCTCCAGAGCTGTAAGAGTGGATTTCTCTTGTCTTGAGCACTACGTTTGCACCAGTTTGTTACAGCGGCTTCGGGAAACTCCTACATGGAGTGAGGTCAGGCCCCAGTGGAGGCATGTTCACGGTGGGGTCCAGGAACCAGGAGGTGGTGGGGACTGAGCACGGAGGAGGGGGCTGGGGACAGGGGCAGGACCCGGCGGGACCCACCCTGCACAGGTGTGATAAGGCCACGGAGATTCTTAAGTCTTTATTCTGGAAACTTGTAGGCAAATACAAGCCCAGAGAGGAGTGTGATGAATGTCTGCTGACCCCCTGGGGGCCCGTCTTGCTCCATCTCTGTCCCCATCTGCTGCCCGCCCCCAGCCTCATTATTCTGAACCCCCTTCAACATATCACTCCATCGGTCACACTCCAGGATGTGTCTCTAGGAGATGAGAGAGATTTAAAAAAACCCAAATGCCAGATCATATCATCCTTTGAAAACCCAAAACCACAGCTCCTTAATCCCGTCAAACACCCAGTCTGCTGACATGTCCCATTGTCCCATCACCATCATAACTTTTTGACAGTTGTTTGATGCTGTCTGGGGGTTTCCCTCCCCGTTTCTCCTTGTAATTGCTGGAGGATCCGGCGCCCCTTCCCCCAGCTGAGTTTCCCGTAAGCTGGGATCTGCCAGCTGGCATCCAGGGGCCCTCAAAACCTGTCCCCAGTCTCTGGATTTTCTAAACCACAGTTGGCTTTTCCTTTAATGGCTCATCTGATGAAGCCAATGGATCCCTTCCTAAAATGTTCCCACATGCATCAAATATGCATGATGACCGAGCAGACTGACCATCCGGAGACACAGCTGTCAAAATGTCATGACCCCAGATAGTGACGCAGCTGCCTGAAGCCAGGCCATCCCCTCTCTTTCGGTCAATGGTCCGTTGCTGGACTTGGCTGTGCTGTCTCCCCACCAGCAGCCTTCATGTCCCAGAGATTCCTGGAGGAACCTGGTCCACTGTCCCCCCTTTACTGCCCAGATTTCCTGAAGTACCTGCTTGAGAATCCTTGTCTCAGGGCCTGCTTCTGGGGGAGCCCAAACTGAGTTGTCAGCTGTGCACATCTTCATGCATGGATCAAATCGTGCGGTCCAGCAGTGGGAGCGATGAGCACAGATGATGCTTACGGAGGTCACGCTGTCCTGTGGTACGAGACTTCCGTGGTTTCTGGCGGCACCGAAGTCATGACCAAAGGAAAGGCTACATTCTAGTAGATGCTAGTACAAATAAAGATTCGTTTTCTCATCTACATTTTTGGACCCCTGATGTCTGTGTACGATCCCATCCAGGTTAAGAACCCCTAACTGGGTGACGGGCACTAGGAGGGCACGTGATGTGATGAGCCCGGGGTGTTACCCACAGCGGATGAATCACTGACCGCTCCCTCTGAAACTAATGACATGCTGGACGTTGGCTAATTGAGTTTAAAAACCAGAGAACATAATGCAGAGGTAGCGTCAGATTTAGGTTCAGATCTGACCTTTTCTTGGCAAGACTGCTTCACACGTCATAGGTGCTGTCGTGTGCTTCCGTGATATGGGTTGTCCCTGTTCCTGAGGGCTCAGTGGCAGGAGAGGAGCAAGCAGGACTCTGGCAGGACTGCCCTCTGAGTAAGAGACTGAGTAAGGGACTCCGGAGGGCGCCCAGCGGCAGACGGGGTGACCTGACGCACCTGTGTCCAGGTGCGCTCTGCTGCTGGGTGGAGAACAGACCAGAGGGGTTGTGCAGACCCCGAACCCCGTCTGTCCTTCCTTAGTGACGGAACTGGGAGTTTTCTGTGGAGATGCGCCCATTGCAAAGACTACGTTTCTCTACCCCCTTGGCAGGTGGGGTGGCCACGTGACTCACCTTAGCCAATGAGAGAGAGTGGACGTCTCCACGAGAGTTGGGAAGACTGCCTGAGGGTCCTGGCCCTGCTGAGATCAGGCTGGACTCAGCACTAGGGTGGCCTAGGCCCTGTTCGCCATCTGAGCCACATGGGGACCTTGAGGTTAGACCCCTAGCGATGGGGGAGTGAAGACAGAAGGAGCCTGGGCCTGAGGTGCCACAGATGTTCTCCACGTGAGTGGCACACTGTGGGGTGGAGCCCTGTCCCGTGGGCTTTCCTCTTTTGTGGAGCAGCTGATCCCGCTCTAATGGAGTTGGTGCCGGGCACAAAGCAGGGAGCCAGCAGGTCGGCCAGGGTACCCGGGAGCAGCAGCTGGCGATGGGACAGTGGGCGCGGTGGGGACAGGCCCCCCCAGGACAACGGGGCACGAACTACAGGCAGGGTTGGCCGGAGAAGAGGCTGTAGGACAGGGCACCTTGTGATGCCTTGGCACCCCCTCTCCGATGGCACAGCCTAGGGGCAGAGACAGCCCACTCCATGTGGCCGTGGAGAGTCCGTTCCGGAACCTGGTTTATTACTTTAACAACAGAAGAAGGTACCAGCAGAAGAAGGTAAGGGCCCTCTCGGCGGCCCAGCACACTGTTTTTATTTCCCCCTGCTCCCTGCCCGATTTTTTTATGCTATTGAAATCCTGCTGTCGATACAGTTTTGTATCCTGCTTTCTTCACTCACTGTTATGTCATATGAAGTTTTCTGGAAGCCAACTCGTCTTCATAATTAGGATTTTCGATGGTGGAGTGACAGAGCGGTTCCCCTTATATGCAGTTTCACGTTCCCTGGGGTTTCCACGGGGTCACTTACCCACAGTCCTCCGCAGCATGGGAAGCCCATGATCCTCCTTCTGACGTGTGGTCCAAAGGTCAACAGCAGCCTAACCCTAGGTCACAACACCTACGTGACTCACCTCGCTTCCCTCGTCACGCAGGTGTTTTGTCATCTCGTGTCATCACGAGGGTGAGCGCGGGGCAGCGAGATGTTTTGAGAGAGAGACCACATTCACATGACTTTCATTTCAGCATGTTGTTAGAATTGTGCTTTGATTGTTCGTTCCTGTTGCTAATCTCTTCTTGTGCCCGTTCATGAGTTCTGTATCATAAGACGGCATACAGGTACCTATGCGGGGCTACCCGGGGCTCAGGCATTGGCCACCTTGAGATGCATCCCCCGAGGATAAGGGGGACCCCTGTAATCATCTACAGCAGTGATATGACACTCTTTGCTCTTTTCCTCAACGTGGGGGGCGTTTAGCTTGCTTCCGCCATTCTGCCATGAAAACCAGAACTTGCGTTAACATTGTGAAGTGGTTATGGAGCATATTGTTATCATGGGGTTTGAGTCAGTCATTTAATTCATATTCCCTTTGAAAGGGACAGAACAGTGAGGACCCTCCCTTTGTTCATAACAACACGGCCAAGAGCTGCTTAGCCCTTAACGCTCCCTGGGGCTTTGTAATAAGTGATTTATGGTCTCACCTCATTTAACCCTTAGGACCGCCCCCGCCCACCCCCCCCAGGAGGCACCTGCCCGTATTGTGCTCATTTTCAGAAGAGAAACGCCAGGTAAAGGAAGGTAACCATTGGTACACGATCCCAAAGCTGGTTCTAACAGACAGCCCGGGCCCTGTCCACCGCCGAGGCCACATTTCCTAGCGCGCGCTGGCTGGAGGGCACTGCTCTCATCCTGGATTATCTGTTTCCGATCCGGAGCGGCTACGGAGCATCCGACAGGGCGTGTGTGGCCCAGTGGCCATGCCCCTTCCCCCCCACATCAGTGCGTAGGGCCAGGAGCTGGCCAGCACTCTAGAGCAGTGGAGCTTTCTCTTCGCTGATGCAGAAGCTGACCGGGGTGATGATTGACTGACTCTTCCTGCTCTGCTGTGGGGAGGAGCAAGGCCACGAGCTGATGCTGGGAAGCGGACTGGTTCCCAGCACTGCTCCAGGAGCGAGAGGCGTCCAGGGTCAGTCCTCTCCTACTGGAATGTTCCATCTCACAGCAGAGGAAGCTCTGTGGAGTGAGGAGGCTTGTCTCCTGGTCACTGCCAGTGAGCCTCTGCACTTGGCAAATGGTAGGCACTCAACCAATATTTGTCAATGAGTGAAAAGGCATGTTGGGGTGGTGGCTATTCCTAAGTCCCTGGATGTTAGAAAAATTCACCCGCTGGCCGCACTTCTGGCAACAAAACACTCCTCTGGTTCGCGTCATGACTCTGGAGTCTGACTAGACGTCAGCCCGCCCTCCATGCACAAATGTGCCCACAGAGCTTCGCACAGACCACCCTACCTCTCCCGTACTTGGCCTCCGGGGGAGAGTCCTGTCCCGTCAGCGAGCAGAGAAGGTTGGAATACAGTAACTGAAAATACCCTGGCTAGCAATCTGATACAATATTAGACTCTATGTATAGTTAGGAATGTTGCCAGCCACACTGTGCCATGCTATTCGACGTCCTGAGTTGCAAGATTCCTTCAAGATAAGGGGCCGATGTTTCGAGAACGAAACATCACTAGGAAAAGCTGCACCCCCGACCTCACTTCTAAGAGGCAGAAAAGACAAACACAGTGTCCAGATCAGGACGTCAGTGAATCCCAACTGCTAAGGGGAATAGCATGTGTTTTCCATTTAGAGGCTTAATATAAATGAGCAGTCTGCTGGGAGGGTTTGGAGGTACAAACCCGTGGAAAATCCAGCGCAAGTTTCAGCTGCTTTTCCAGTGAAATTAGTCATCCAATTAATGGCATGCAGGGCGGCTGGATTCTTGACAGAACAAAAGTCATCAGATGTACCTCACGGCTCCCGCCTGCTATTCCGGGACATGTCCCGTTTTAGGATCAGGTGGAACTGTATTCAAGGTCACCCTCACTCCTTCCGACATGGTCTCCTTCCCAGCTGGCACCTAATAGCTACTCAGCTCCATGAAGAGCCGTCTCCCAAGCCTGGCGCTTGGTGAGGGCAGGGCTGCCGGCGGGAGAGACAGCCAGGGCCGGCGGGACGCAGCCGTTCGCTTCACCCGTGCCAACGCTCCTCACTGGCAGTCAGGCTTCTGACAATTGGAGGCTCAGAACCTTGGCTCGAATCCTCAGCATTTCTACCTTTCCAAGCTTCAGGAGTCAAGCCGACGGGCTCAAGGGAAAAGAGGAGCAGAGGCCGCCCCGGGAGACCACAGGAAAGGCAGGATCCCCAGTAGCCTCCGAACTGCTTCGCCAGAGATGGGTCAGGGTTGCCCGGAAGAAACGAGGGTCCAGACCCGTGGACACGGGGAAGATGATGTGCACCGCCCAGACAAATGTCAGGTCCCAGGTCTGGCTCAGGGCTGCAGGATGGGGAGGCCTCAGGTAGCAGTGCCCTCGGATCACGCAAGGTCAAAAATCAAACAGTATTTTCTGGGGACACTTTTTAAGAGGAATACGTCGGAAAGCTAGTGGGCAGCAAGGTGTCCTGTGACCGAAGGATGAAAATCCATGTCAGAGCGAAGACGGAGGGAAGGGGTCGAAGGACCATTTTCTCCGGGTCCCAGAGGTGGGATCAGCCTTTGAATGTTGGAAGATGGTTGACGGGCAGCCCCATCAAGGCCTTCCAACACGTGGCACTGTCCTGCCAGTTGTGGCCTTGAAAGCTAGTGGAAGAAGAGCTCAGTTCCTGGACGGCGGTGACAAAGCAGCACGGGCCAGGTGCCGAAAACCACAGCACCCGACCCTGTCACTGCTCTGGAGGGCAGACGTCCAGAGCCAGTGTCCCCGGGCCCAGATGGAGGCGGCCACAGGAGTCCTCCGGAGGCTGGGAGAATCTGGGCCGCGTGGTCTCCATCCCTGTGGCTACGCGCCTGGCAGTGGGACTGCTGGACCCTATGGTCATCCTATTTTGAATGTTTTGAGGAACCTTCGCACTGTCTCCAGAGTGGCTGCACCCCATTCCCACCAACGGCGCAGGAGGGCTCCCCTCTGTCTACATCCCGCCAGCAGCTTGTCTCTCGTGGTTTTGTTTTTAGCTGTTGGGACAGATGTGAGGCGGTGTCTCTCTGTGGTTTTGATCTGCGCTTCCCTGATGACCAGTGACGGCGAGCACGCATGTCTGTTGGCCATCTGATGTCTTCTTTGGAGAAATGTCTGTTCAGATCCTTTGCCCGTATTTTAACTGGATTGTGGGTTTTCTGTTTGTTTTGTTTTTTTGCTATTGGGTTGTAGGAGTTCTTTACACGTCGTGGGTATCGGCCCCTTATCAGACGTATGGTTTGTGACTGTCATCTCCCGTTCTGTAGCTTGTCTTTTCACTTCGTGGGTGGTCTCCCTTGCTGTGCAGGAGTGTTCTGTCGCATCTGACGTTTTCCCACTGATGGATTTTGCTTTGGTTTGCTGATCTCACTTGTTCTGTGCTCACAGACTGCCCTCCCATCCGGGACTACGTGACCCTCAACGTCACCAGCAGCAGCTTCCGGGTGTCCTGGAGTTTAAATTCCACCCGGCTCCGCACGTTCCTTGTGCGGGTTTACAAGGCGGGGGAGCTCCTCCGGAGCGCCAGGACCACGGGCAGGACCCTGCAGGTGGCTGGGCTGGAGGCCGGAGAGCTGTATGTGGTGAAGACCAGCTACCAGGCATGCGGGGCCAATGTCACGGCCACGCTGACTGTCAGAACAGGTAGGTGCACTGGCACGTGCTCCGCTTGTCACCTGTGAGGCTGTGGTCCCACCTTCATCCTGTCGGCCCCGAGATGCACATCCTCCTTCGTCCTATTCTCAGGGCAGAGGCTGTCGCCGGCCTGGTGCCACCCTCCCTGGGGGGCGGTGGGGGCTCTGTGTCCTCAGAGCAGTGCCGTGGTGGCTGTCTGCGGTCTTCACGGCTCCCCTCACGCCCCTACATCTCGTTCTGCCCGGGGGGCTCACTCTCACACCTGAGGTGACCAGGGACTGTGGGAGCCCATCTTCTGGTTAGAAGGACTTAGCAGTCAGAGAGCACAGAGAAGAAAGTGTAATAAAGCGAACACGGCCGCGGCGTTCATGCACTGATAGAACTCCTGTGACACCGAGTTCACAGGGCTGAGCTCCCAGACCAGAGCTGAGCATCATGTGAAATCCTCACGGGCCTGTTTCATGTCCCACATGAGGCACCTGGCCAGCTAGCGCAGTGCCCCCCGGATGGGTCCATGAAGCAACTTCCTCTCACCCAAACAAACACGTTATGGGTGTGAACCAGCGAGTCAGCTCTGGAAAGGGCAGTGGGTGTGGCTGGGGTTGGGGGGGGCGCTCTGCAGGGGGCTGACCTTGCCCCATCCCATGACTCCCTCTCCTTTGGGCCTGGCCTGGCGGTCCCTGAGTGGGGCAGGCCTCGGTCAGGTCTGGCGCTGGGGGCGGGAACTGTGTCCTGGGCTGGCTGCTGTCTGGGGATGGTGGAGCGCCCAGACATGCTGGTCTGGGGACAGAGCACAGATACCACGGCATGTGACACTCTGTGGGGTCTGTCTGAAGTAGAGATTAGTGCCAGTGCCAGGGCAGTGAATGAATGAGGGATGGCATGAGCAGGCCTTTGAGGACATGGTCCTCTGCCCTTTGTGAGCCGATTGGGGGCTGGCCCTTGCTAAACTGTCATAGCTCGTAGAACGGGCACCCAGAGGGCTCCCCCGCCGCCCCAGCCATGAAACACGCGAACCTTGGGGCATGAGGCTTCTGATTTCGGAGCAGGCAGCACCTTATCTGCTCATTCTGTTTTCCAGGTACTGCGGGGAGTAAGTGGAGGGAGCACTCTGTTCCCTAGGTCATCCTGGGAGTGAGGGCACACCCCAGTGCTCCCCATGCCCTGCTCGCTGCTGTCCCTCGCCCCCTGCTCTCTCCCCAGCTCATCTCAGAAAGGATAATGTACTGAGCAACTTCTTGTCTAGCAGGACGTGCCCTGGGAACTTTCCAACCTGTGCCCTCGGGAAAGTTCCAGAAGACTCCTGAACTCTCTTCTTTCCCCAGCCTTGGTTTTCTTTTCCTTCTCCGTATTGTAAAAATGCCGTTTGTGTGCACACTGCTCTGTTAAGGAGCTCGATTCACCTTCCAGGCTCTCTATCTAATTAATTCAGCCGTGATAGGAGCCGGCCACCTAGGGAGGCGGTGGACATAATGGCCGCAGTGGATACAGAGCCTCGCAGAGAATTCGGATTCCCCGGGCATGGGTGGGCACTGACCAGGAGGGTTTGTGCTGTGGGAGGGTCGAGGCTGACATCATAGGGACTCTTCCTGCCCTGAAGATGGGCGAGGGTCCAGAGGGCCCCTCATCTGGAAACACACAGTATACAACCTGGTGACCTTTCTGTGGCCCTTTGTGGCGCCTGCACACAGTGGTGATAAACTGCGCCTTGGGCTCAACTTGGTCGTTCGGGGAGAGCGGCTCTTAGGTCATCAGAGAAGCAGAGACGTGGCGGGACCTGCGGTGGATGTTGGGTTCACTTTCGGTGATGAAAGAGACACGTGTTCCCCGTCCCATCATACTTGTCCAGCTTTGCTTATGTCCAAGTGAAGGGTGCCTCCCTCGCAGGGCGACCGCCCCGACTGGTTTGCCGGGGACAGAGGAGGTTCTCCAGGTGGGACTTGCGGGGCGCACACCTGGAGAGTCCTGGGCGAACGGGGTGCATTGGTCTCCAAGTGCTGGGGCCTGGGTGGGACCCGCGTGAGGACCTGGCTGGCCGTGTGTGTGAGTGGGACGGGAAGGCAGCAGCCACACGGGGTGACAGATAGCGGGAGGGGCCTTCAGACCCTGTGTGTGGTGGCTGAGTCCGGGTTCCTGATGGCGTGGGACATCTGCTCCTGTCCTGCCGGCCCCTGCTCTGGCTTAGAAGCCTGTGTGTGTCGGGAGGCTCCTTCCCTCCAGCACAGAGGTAAACCGTCCTTCCCTCCGTGTCCCCCACCGCGGCTCCCTGTCCCGGACTCCTGCCTCCATGTGTCATGGAAGATATAACAAACATCCCCCAGAAGAAGAGACTTTCTGGGGAACAGGGCCTGCAAACCATGTGACTGTGCATCACCGATTTTGGCTAATGTGTGTTATTGCTGTTGCAGACGCCCGCGTCTTCGAAGTCACCATCCGCGTCCTAAACCGCAACGTGACGAAGGAGCTGCTTAATCACAGCAGCCCCGAGTTCCAGGACTTCTCTCGACAGCTGCTCGGCGAGGTAAAACCGGAGCTCAGACATGGTGCCCTGCGGGGGCGTCCGAGCGAGACACCTGCACACGCCAGCCCCAGCGCTGAGCCCCTCCTAAGCGACTGCACCACCCCAGCCCAGACCCCGCACTAATTACCCAAACGCTCCCCCTTATGCAGCACTGAATCTAGATTTGTGGCCAACTGTCTTTGAAAACCATGCTTTGGTTCAAATGGGCTTTTGCTGGTGCAGCCGGGTTTTCCGTGGAACCTTCCATCTTGGGGGGCCTGGGTATCTATCTCTCGCCCTGCTTTGGAGTGGCTGCACTGGGGAGGCATTTACCAGGGATCCTGGCATCCATCCCTCCCCGTGGCTAGCAGGGGACAACAGCACAGAGCCCGGGAGGACCAGGCCAGTGGCTAACACTGTCTACCCTTGGGTGGACAGACCAATTAGAGAGCAAAGGGACTTGCTAAACCGTGGAGAACCATGAATGGTCTAAGATTTTATCTTTCCTGCAAACTGGTAAGTTAGGCTGTTCCTGTCAGGTGGTGCTGGTGGACGACGTGGGGTTCTGGGGTGGAGACCGAGGGCTTTATCCCCCACAGTGGAGTGGGCAGCGGGAACATCACACTGGTGACAGTTCCCTCTGGGTGCCAAGTCCCACAGGGGTGACATGGAGGGGCCCGTGGTTGGGGTGCACATAGCAGGTCACAGCCGGGGAGCTCTGAGCTTAGGGAAACTGAATCTTGTAAAGGGCCAGGAGCAAATCTGCCTAACGTTGCTCCAGAAAGGGACACTATCTTTACGGAGGCAGACGTGAACAACTCTGCCCTTTGCTCTGAAGGGGCCACTGTCTCTCCCCTGAGGCTGTTCACCCCACAGACGTCTTAGAAAGAGACTTCGGAGCAAAAGGGCAGTTAGCACTTCTGCTTGCAAGATGTGTAGACGTGGGACAGACGGAAGGAGGGTGTCTCTCCTCCTTCACCTGTCTGGTGATTCTCGCACGTGTGCAGGCATGGTGGGCGGATGGGGTGGGGCCAAGCTGGCCTCCCGCGCTGGGCATGCTGGCACTGAGCGCCTGCTTGCCTGGGTGTTTCCCTGGGGATTCAGCCAGGAAGGGGGTGTCTCCAAATAGCCACTCACGGTCTGTCTGTCTCACACACACGTTACCTGCACGCTGATTTTCAGGGTGTCTCCTGCTCCGTGATGGCGAGCCCGATTGTAGGTTCCCGTGGATTCTCACAAAGAGCGATCGGGCCCTGCCCGGCTGTCCCTGGGGAGGCCTGACGGGGGTGCGGGGAGCTGGGGCGTCTCTGCTTGCCCCGAGGGGCTGGTTGCTGGGCACCTCGTCTTGGTCGTGAGGGGGACAGATTCTGTGCACCATCCGTCCGTCGCACGGGCCCCCCTTCATGGTTTTGAAGACGCCGATGGAAGCATCTGCTCTGAGCGTCTGTTGCCTCTTCTCCACTAGGTTGAAAACTCCTTCCCGCCGGCAGTATCCGACCTGTACAGGAGGGGGAAGCTGACGGTGCGGATCGTCTCCCTCCAGGCCGGAAGCGTGGTGGTGACGCTCAGGCTGACGTTTCGGGACCCCGAGTTCCCAGTGGGAGTCTCCACGCTGGCCCCCATGCTCCCACCTCTGCTGGCAAGCACGGTGTTCCAGATCGACCCGCAGGGGACACGCATGCAAGGTCGGTTCCCCTCCACACCCAAGTCTGCCACCAGGCCCCGGAGAGGCCCAGCCACGTTATTGCAGGTCCACGTTTGCTTTATTGTAAACGACTGATCAAGTACATGAAATTCGTATCCTTGCTCTGTGTTCCTGTACAGAAGCTGGCAGTCCGTCTACATCCCACACCTCCCTGCTCCGGGCGGGAGAGGAACCCCAGGGGGAGCTCATTCCCGCAGATGGCCCAGAACACAAGTTGGGGCAGGGCCCTGGAGGACCCTGGAGGGGATGGGCACTGGGGGCTGACTCTGCGTCAGGGCCCTGCACACGGCCGCCTTGCCACCTGCTAATGCGGGCGTCTAGTTCCTCGGCCCAGACGTTATGTAATTTTACTTGATGTTGCCTTGAGGCAGGAAGTCACAGATCAGGGGAGGGGGAGAGACCCAGAGACAGAGAGAGAGGAGATTGGGGGGAGGTGCGGAGAAGAGAGACAGAGTCAGAAATAGAGGTAGAGAAGAGAGAAACAGAGACAGAGATATAGAAACAGAGATCTAGACATAGGGAGAGACAGATAGAGATGGAGACATGGAAAGAGACAGAGAGACAGGGGAGAGACAGAGACAGACAGACATGGAGAGAGACAGAGACAGAGAGATAGAGAGTGAGATAGAGAGACATGCTGACATGTAAGAAAGGTTTTGCTGCTCATACCCGGGGGTGAAGTTCCCCGCAGCGAGAGCACCTGCAGCCTCCACGTCCGTGAGCCTGCCTGGGGCTCCGTCTGGGGAAGGGGTGTCTGAGAGCGAGCTGTTATCTCTGGGCTTGGCTGTGTTCTGGCTTGCTGTCCTAACCTCCCTCCCCAAGGATGCAGGGAAGGCCATGGGACTGTCACATCTGAAGTCACACCTGGAAAACCCCTGCCTGCTTAGCCTGGGGGCTGCTCTGTCACTCACCCTCAGGGATGGAGATGGCAGGGGTCCCCTGCACCTGGGAGGCTTGCTTACCTAGGCTCGGGGGCTAAATGCAGGGCAGGCACGGGGAGCCCTGTGGGGGCGTCCTCAGCGGGCACCCCCAGGACCCACCTGAGACCAGCTCTGAGCAATCTTTTGGTGGCCCAGCCAGCCCTTCCGGCTACTCCCCAGCCTGTCCCTGTGCACCAGGCTTTAGTTTACTCCAGATCCTTGCCAGTGTGTTGAGTCGTGGCCCCCAAAAGAAATGTCCACCTAGAACTTCAGGCTTTGTTTGGAAGAAGGGTCTTTGCAGATAAAAGTCAGGTAAGGATCTGAGATCATCCCGGATCAGGGGAGGGCCCTGAATTAGAAGACACGGAGGAGGAGAGACCCAGATACATAGGAGAAGGCCACGTGGAGACGGAGGCAGAGGCTGGAGGCCACGAGCCCGGGAACACAGGGAGCCCAGACGCTGGAAGAGGCAGGGAGGACCCCCTCCCAGAGCCCCAGAGGGAGGGAGGCCCTGCCACACCTCGACTCTGGACTTTGGCCTCTAGAAGTGTGTGAATGAGCCCCGTGGTTTCCAGCCAGCCTGGAAGCTCTTGGGGTCTGAAGGCGGCCTCCAAGAAGCAATGCAGAGAAGAGGCATCTTCGTCGCTAGTGTTCTAGGGTTGTTAGCAGGTCATGTGAAGTGTTCCAGAAACCCCTCAGCAGTTACCTCTCACCCTGTAGGCTCCCTGCCTGACAGTGGGCTGTTTGCTGAAGGGTGGCTGTGGGAGGCCCCCTGGGGCTGGGACCCCTCTTCTGCCCAGTGACTGGGGTGGGGGGCACCTGGCCCCGTGCAGGGTCTTCTGACCCAGTGACTGCTGGCTGTTGTCACCGGAACCTGCAGGCAGCCCTCCCTCCCCCTGCCATCCACAGCCCCCACTCCGGCAGGCAGCCCAGGCCTGAGCCCTCCCCAGGAGCGCCCCAGCCCCGCGGGCGGCCGACTGGAGGAGAAGCACATGCCCGCTAGTCCACAGAACGCCAATGAACCACAGCCCAGAGAGCCCCCCTCCTCTGTGGCTCGCACAGAAATGCTATTGTTGGCGGCCTCAGAGCATTCCTGGGTGATTTGGGGGCTCTCGCCTGCCATGAGTCAACATGTCCCAACAGCGTGGGGGGTCATGTTGTCATGACTTCAGCTTCTCCCTGAGGCCCATCTGTTGCGGGGGGAGGGGGGTCACTGGGTGGCCACGTGTCCTTGGTCTTCCTCCAGGAGGGCGGGCCCCTTGCTGAGCAGCACCCTGTTCCTATGAGCCGCACCCTCCGGGGGCCTGCTCAGCCTCGCCCCAGCTGCGCGGCTGGCAGGAGCAGAGCGCGGCCCCACGCTCGGGGCCCCTGCCCGCGTCCTTGGCTGGCGGGTCCAGAAGGTGCCAAGGCCACCTGGCAACTCTCACCACAGACCTGCCTCCTCCCTCTGAACTCGAGAACCACCTGGCCTGGGGCTTTAATGCAAGAAGCTGTCGTGCCTGACTCTGGGCTTGCTAGCCAGCTGCGTGCCAGGGGAGCAAAGGCTCGGTGACTCACCACGACTAAAAATAGCCACCAGGTGTTCAGTGGTGCGAGCTCCGAGCTCCGGTCTCGACCTCTGCTCTCCTCAGGGCCCTGCTGCCAGGCCAGCCTGGGCTCCATCCCCAAAACTCCTCGAGCTGCCTGCAGGCTGGAGGTGGGGCAGGGCTCCAGGAAGACCCGGGGCCGAGACACCAGGGCCCTGCCTATTCAGGAGCCCCAGGTGGGGAGTGGGGGGTAACTGTCGCATCAGCTGGTGAACCTGGTCTCTCAGGGAGCTGTTTCCGTGAAGCTCACATGAGGCTGAACTGAAAACCACAGCAGGAGCGGAGAGCACGTGGATGTTGGGTTTTCTCTGCACAAAACAACTCATCCCCTGTCCTGCCTTCAATCCGGGCTGAGTCCCAGCTCCTCTGGCACGCCGAGCATGGATCAGGCCCTTCTCCCTACAGCTCTGGGGAGACTGGTGCGGAAGGGCGTTGTGACCAGCCTCGGCACGCACGGCCGTCCAGCCCAACCCAGCCCGGGCGGGTGCCCCAGCCCTCTCCTCTGGCAGAGACGACTCCATTCCCAGCCACCTGCTCCCCTGGGGCGGGTGCGACAGGCAGGGAGCTGAAGGATGGATTCTGGGGTGTGGGAAAACTGCCCCTCAGCTCCTCCGAGCCTGGAATACAGCTGGAGACATTCATGCCTTAAATCACACGTATTACATGTAGCACTTTGTCCGTCAGTCACGTGTCAAGATGTGGGACACCCTCAGGTGTTTCCTTATAAGAGTGGGGACGGCGGTCACTAGGGGGACCGGAAGAGGGGATGGGAGAGGGCAGGAGAAGGAAGGGAACGGGGATCCCCAGCAACCTACTTTCACGGTTTGACTGATGCTAGTCCTGGCTGCCGCTGGTTGGAAATTACCAGGCTGTGGCGGGTGTGGTGCATGAGCAAGCACGGGGGGCCCCTGGGGGGGTCGACTCCCTTACCTAACACTCTTCCTTGCTCAGCTCAGAAGGGTTCCCAGTGACATGGGGTCTTTGGGATTCTTAGTTTCCCAGCAGGTGTTCCAGGGCCATTCTTATCTGTGTTACTAGAAGTGCATGTTATACTTAACCAGACTTTTCGGGCTTGGTTATTTTTTTTTGTTGAAGTGCTGAATGTTAGGAGATGTTGGCACATCAGAGAGAAGGGAAAGCATCCCGTTTTGGGGAGTCTGGGAACAAAGAATAAACGAGAGGAATGCATTCACACCAGTGGGTGCTAATTGCTCCAGAAGGAACCAACATCCCCTAGTCTTTGCCCCCAAATCAGCAAGCCGGCAGTGGAGGCGGCAGGGGCAGATGTGCTATCTTGGGTCAGGGACAGGCTTTGGGGGGGGGGGGCTCTGTGCGGGGCCTCCCTCCCAGTGCTGCTGGATGCCAAGGGCACGCCGCTGACTCCCAGCCTGCATCCCTCTGACGGTTTGCTGCAGAGATGCCTGGGAAGAGCTCTGCTCCGTTGCTGTTTTATTTTCTGAGTAGCTTCTGGCCGTTTCTCACTGGCTCTGTCCTGTGTCTCTCCTGCTCCCCCGGCAGATTGGGACGAGTGTGCAGACAGCCTGGGGCACGACTGCTCCCCTGCTGCCCAGTGCATCAACCTCGAGGGCTCCTACACCTGTCGGTGCCGGACGGCCCGGGACGCCAACCCCTCCCGCGCAGGCCGGGCCTGCGAGGGTGAGCCCCCATCCCGGGGACCTGGTATCCCATATCGTTTCTAATATCTGCAGGCTGCCGTCCTGTATTCTTTCCTTATTCGTGTGATGTCCGGCAGGCTGGTGACGGTGGTCGGCACCAAGCCCTGCACTGAGCACAGATCTAGAGAAATTGCCCCATTTCCGCACGGGCCAGGTGGATTCACCTGAGGCCAGTGAGAATGGAGCCCTGCACTTAGGTCCCAGCTCAGCAGCCATCCAGGAAGCGTTCCGCTCTGGGCACGTCTGAGAGTTCTCATTTGTCAAATGGAGAGGCCCTGCCTCCCGCTCTGAGAGCATGTGGGAGGCTGCGGACATGGGCCCCACTAAACATTCATCCTGTAACCCCCAACGAGACAGCCTGTGTCCCCACTTGGGGCCCACCTGGGGGCTCTTGCTCGCGGGTGGCATCCGGTGGGTTTTGCTTAGGGTTTTTGGACCAGATGTCCCCTCTGAGAGTGGATGTGTGTCTCGGCAGGTGACGTGGTGAACCCCACGGGGGGTATCCTGGCTCCAGCAACAGGTGTAACAGCCCCAGTGCTCAGCACAGGAACAATAGTCCTTGACCGGGAGACTCCCATCTCGTGGCCCAGCCCTGGGCGCCCCTGGGACACCCCTACAGCAGGCCAGGCCCAGACCCCAGGGCCCCCACCCAGGAGAGGGGGCAGCGGCGTGGTCAAGCAGGACAGGAACAGCACAGGGCAAGGCGTGGAGGACGAGGTGCCCAGAATGGCCCCAGGCTTGGTGACCGGCCAGTGGACAGCCAGCAGGGCTCCGGGGACAACCCCCAGCTCCCCTCCTGGGACCATGAATGGCTTGCTGGACACCACTGGATGGTTAGCAAGGAACTCCACCACAGAACCATCCTTCTGGCCCACTCCTGCTGAGAGCCCTACAGACCCCATCGAGCGGCACGCCAGTCTCTCCTCTTGGGATGCACCACCACCTCTGGACCCCGCAGAGCCGCAGCACTTGGGCCTGGGGCCCTCCAGCTCCCCAGACCTGCCCTTAGCCCCCACGCCCGAGTCTCTGAGGCTTCCGGCCTGTGGTGAGTGCCTCGGATGACGTGTCCTAGGGGACATGTGCCCTGAGGCCGCAGCACACCGGCAAACAGTTGCGCTCCGGTTGGCAAGGGCTCACATAGTCATTGAGTCAAAGCCCTTTGAGTCAGGTGCATTGCTCATCAGACGGCGAGGCCAAGTGGGGTACAGGGCAGCCCGGTCCCTGGTGGTGGCTTCTGTCTTGTTAGGACAGGAACCTGATCCCCATGCATTCTTCTCTCCTTCCTGTTCCAAGCCTTCTGGTTGCCCACAGCAGGAGCAGGAAGTCGGGGACCGGGAGGAGCCTGTGGAGTGCGTGTGTCTCATTAACCACTGCGGGACATCCCCCAGAAGTGTCGCACACCCCAGCATTCCCACGCCTCCCCAGCAGCGCAGTACCCTTGAGCCCGGTGCAGGCTCCCTGCTGTGTGGACCCCCAGCAGTCACGTTTACACCACGCAGAGGGCTAAGCCATTGCCAAGGTCCCGGGGTGGCACTGTGGGAGCTAGCCCTGCGCAGGAAAGGGGCCTGGCCGTGCAGCTCCCACAGAGGAGGCCACGCTGGCATCGCTGTGAGCTCGGTGCGCTAGCCCGACCCTGGGTCCATCCAAATAGAACTAATGGTTAAATGTGGCTCCGTTAGTGCACTTCTCTGCTGAGCAGTGTAGCTTCCAAGATGAGATTTAAGCCCCAGTAGCTTCCAAGATGAGCGCCCCCGGAGTCACCCTGCAGGAATGGCTCTGGACCCAGCAGGGGCCACCTGTGAGTCCCCTCAGGGGTGGAGGGTTCCCCCTCTGGAAGAGCCGCCCAGAATCTGTGCAGGAGGTTTGCTCTGGGGAAGACCAGAGGCCTCAGTGGCAGAGAGAAACCCAAACTGAAGAGGTGGGAGGGCCGTCCCAGGGAGCCTGGGGCTCAGGAGGGCCATCCGGGGAGCCTGCACCACACGCACGGCTGTAGCAGGAGGGGACTTTGTAGGCCTTCCCTGGGCTGGTGTCCCTAAGTAGTGTATTTGATGTTGGTGTTCGGTGAGGCTTCTCTGGTCCTCTCTCCTTGAAACACTGGATTGATTTCCATCTTCTCGGTGTTTATATCCACCTCCCAGTTCCTGTCCCCATCGAAAGGGTCACCGTCTCCAATGTGACCAGCACCAGCTTCCACGTGGCATGGGTGGCGGATCTCACCCTGCACCCCACCTTCCAGCTCACCCTGACCCCCATGCGGAGCCCCGCAGTGCACCTGGAGACCCGGAACTCAAGCCTGACGCTGTCGGGTCTGGAGCCTGGCGTCTTGCACCTGGTCGAGATAGCGGCCGAAGCCTGTGGGCCAGGAAGCGCCAAGGCCCGCCTGAAAGTGAGGACAGGTAATAGGTCTCAGAAACGCTTGTTGCCACTTGTTCTTAAGGGGAGGGAACAAGCATGAGAACGATTTTCAGTGCGTTCAGGTCCAAACGAGCTGGATTCCTTTGTGAGCGACTGGGTTTCTTTTTTTTTTTTAATGATTTTTTTTATTATATTATGTTAGTCACCATACAGTACATCCCCGGTTTCCGATGTAAAGCTCGATGATTCATTAGTTGCGTATAACACCCAGTGCACCATGCAATACGTGCCCTCCTTACTACCCATCACCGGTCTATCCCATTCCCCCACCCCCCTCCCCTCTGAGGCCCTCAGTTTGTTTCTCAGAGTCCATAGTCTCTCATGCTTCATTCCCCCTTCTGATTACCCCCCCTTTCTTTATCCCTTTCTTCCCCTACCGATCTTCGTAGTTCTTATGTTCCATAGATGAGAGAAATCATATGATAATTGTCTTTCTCTGCTTGACTTATTTCACTTAGCATTATCTCCTCCAGTGCCGTCCATGTTGCAGCAAATGTTGAGAACTCGTTCTTTCTGATAGCTGAGTAATATTCCATTGTATATATGGACCACAACTTCTTAATCCAGTCATCTGTTGAAGGGCATCTCGGCTCCTTCCACGATTTAGCTATTGTGGACATTGCTGCTATGAACATTGGGGTGCATATGGCCCTTCTCTTCACTACGTCTGTATCTTTGGGGTAAACACCCAGTAGTGCAATGGCTGGATCATAGGGTAGCTCAATTTTTAACTTTTTAAGGGACCTCCACACTGTTTTCCAGAGTGGCTGTACCAACTTGCATTCCCACCAACAATGTAGGAGGGATCCCCTTTCTCCACATCCTCTCCAACAATTGTTGTTTCTTGCCTTGTCTATTTTTGCCATTCTAACTGGCGTAAGGTGGTATCTCAGTGTGGTTTTGATTTGAATTTCCCTGATGGCTAATGATTTTGAACATTTTTTCATGTGTCTGTTAGCCATTTGTATGTCTTCATTGGAAAAGTGTCTGTTCATATCTTCTGTCCATTTTCTGATTTGTTTATTTGTTTCTCGTGTATTGAGTTTGAGAAGTTCTTTGTAGATCTTGGATACCAGTCCTTTATCTGTAGTGTCATTTGCAAATATATTCTCCCATTCCGTGGGCTTCCTCTTAGTTTTTTTGACTGTTTCCTTGGCTGTGCAGAAGCTTTTTATCTTGATGAAGTCCCATAAGTTCATTTTGTCTTTTGTTTCTCTTGCCTTTGGGGATGTGTCATGAAAAAGGTTGCTTTGGCCGATGTCGTAGAGGTTGCTGCCTATGTTCTCCTCTAGAATTTTGATGGATTCCTGTCTCACATCGAGGTCTTTCATCCATTTGGAGTTTATTTTTGTGTATGGTGTGAGAGAGTGGTCAAGTTTCATTCTTTTGCATGGAGCTGTCCAATTTTCCCAGCACCATTTATTGAAGAGACTGTCTTTTTCCCACCGGATGTTTTTTCCTGCTTTATCAAAGATTAGTTGCCCAAAGAGCCGAGGGTCCATTTCTGGGTTCTCTATTCTGTTCCACTGATCTATGTGTCTGTTTTTGTGCCAGTACCATGCTGTCTTTGTGATCACAGCTTTGTTGTACAGCTCGAAATCCGGCATTGTGATGCCCCCAGCTTTGTTTTTCCTTTTCAACAGTTCCTTGGAGATTCGGGGCCTTTTCTGTTTCCATACAAATTTAAGGACTATTTGTTCCAGTTCTTTGAAAAATGTCCTCGGTATTTTGATCGGGATAGCATTGAAAGTGTAGATTGCTCTGGGTAGCATGGACATTTTAACTATATTAATTCTTCCGATCCATGAGCATGGAATAATTTTCCATCTTTTTATGTCTTCCTCAATGTCTTTCAAGAGTGATTTATAGTTTCTAGATTATAGGTCCTTTACGTCTCTGGTTAAGTTAATTCCAAGGTAACGTATGGTTTTTGGTGCTATTGTAAATGGGATGGATTCCCTAATTTCTCTTTCTTCGGTCTCATTATTCGTGTACAGAAATGCAACTGATTTCTGAGCATTGATTTTGTATCCCGCCACATTACTGAATTGCTCTATAACTTCTAATAGTTTGGGAGTGGCTTCTTTTGGGTTTTCCGTATAGAGTATCATGTCATCTGCGAAGAGAGACAGTTTGACTTCTTCTTTGCCGATTTGGATACCTTTTATCCCTTTTTGTTGTCTGATTGCTGTTGCAAGGACTTCTAGTACTATGTTGAATAATAGTGGCGAGAGTGGGCATCCTTGTCAAGTTCCTGATCTTAAGGGAAAGGCTTTCAGCTTTTCCCCATTGAGAATAATATTTGCTGTAGGCTTTTCATAGATGGCTTTTATGAGATTGAGGAATGTACCCTCTATTCCTACACTCTGAAGGGTTTTAATCAGGAAAGGATGCTGTATTTTGTCAAATGCTTTTTCTGCATCAGTTGAGAGGGTCATATGGTTCCTGAGTCTTTTCTTGTTGACATGATGTATCACGCTGATCGATTTGCGAATGTTGAACCACGCTTGCATCCCAGGGATGAATCCCACTTGGTCATGATGGATAATCCTTTTAATGTACTGTTGGATTCTATTATCAAGTATCTTGTTGAGGATTTTGGTGTCCATATTCATTAGGGAAATCGGTCTGTAATTCTCCTTTTTGATGGGGGTGTTTGCCTGGTTTGGGGATCAAGGTAATATTGGCCTCATAGAATGAGTTTGGTAGCTTTCCTTCTGTTTCTATTTTTTGAAATAGCTTTAGGAGAATAGGTATTATTTCTTCTTTGAATGTTTGGTAGAATTCCCCAGGAAAACCGTCCGGGCCTGGAGTTTTGTTATTTGGAAGGCTGTTTATCACTGACTCAATCTCTTCATAATTAATTGCCCTGTTTAAGAAATCAATTTCTTCCTGTTTCAGTCTTGGTAGTTTATAGGTTTCCAGGAAGGCCTCCATCTCTTCCAGATTGCTTAGTTTTTTGGCATATAGCTGTTGATAATAGTTTCTAATAATCCTTCCAATTCCATTGGTGTTGATCATGACCTCTCCTTTTTCATTCATAATTTTAATAATTTGGGTCCTTTCTCTTTTCTCTTGGATAAGTCTTGCCAGTGGTCTGTCAATTTTATTGATTCTCTCAAAGAACCAGCTTCTAGTCCTGTTGATCTGCTCTACTGTGCTTCTGGTTTCTAATTCATTGATTTCTGCTCTCATCTTGGTCAACTGCTTCCTCGTGAGTGGATTAGGCCTGTCCCTCTGTTGCTGTTCCAGCTTCTTGAGGAGAGAATATAAAAACTGCATTTTAGATTTTTCTATTCTTTTGAGTGAGGCTTGGATGGCTATGTATTTCCCCCTTAGGACTGCCTTTGCAGTATCCCATAGGTTTTGGACTGTTGTATTTTCATTCTCATTGGTCTCCATAAATTGTTTAATTTGATTTTTGATTTCCTGGTTTATCGAGTCATTCCTGAGCAGGATGGTTCTTAGTCTCCAAGTGTTTGAGTTTCTTCCAAATTTTTCCTTGTGGTTGAGTTCCAATTTCAGAGTGTTGTGGTCTGAGAATATGCAGGGGATAATTTCAATCTTTTGGTATCGGCTGAGACCTGTTTTGTGTCCCAGAACATGGTCTATTCTTGAAAATGTTCCATGGGCATTAGAATAGAATGAGTATTCTTTGGTTCTGGGGTGTAGTGTTATATATATATCTATGAGGTCCAACTCGTCGAGGATGGCATTCAAAGCCTTTGATTCTTTGCTTAGTTTTTGCCAGGGTGTTCTATTTCTGATAGTGGAGTGTTGAGGTCCCCTACTATTAATGTATTTTTATCTATATATCTCTTTATTCTGGTTAAGAGTTGGCTTGTGTATCTTGCTGCTCCCCTGTTGGGGGCATATATATATTTATAATTGTCATATCCACTTGTTGAATACATCCTTTAAGAATAATATAGTGCCCCTCTGTGTCTCTAACTATAGTCTGTAGTTTAAAATCCAATCTATCTGATATGAGAATTGCTACCCCAGCTTTCTTTTGAGGTCCATTTGCGTGAAAGATGGTACTCCATCCCCTTACTCTCAGTTTGAATGCATCTTTGGGTTCGAAATGAGTCTCTTGTAGACAGCAAATGGATGGGTCATTTCTTTTTATCCAATCTGCAACCCTGTGGCATTTATGGGAGAATTTAAGCCATTAACATTAAGACTGAGTACTGAGAGATATGATTTTAATGATGCCATGTTGCCAGTAAAGTCTTTGTATTGGCTGTGACTTTCTGTTCTGTATCACTCTTGGGGCCTTTTTACTTTTATAGAACCCCCCTTAATATCTCCTGTAGGGCTGGTTTCGTGGTTACGAAATTGGTTAATGACTGTCGATTCTGAAATGTCCTTATTTCTCCATCAATTCTGAATGACAGCCTTGCTGGATAAAGGATCCTTGGCTGCATGTTTTTCTCTGAAAGAGCTTTAAAAATGCCCCCCCAACCCTTTCTCTCATTCCAGGTCTGTGTAGACAGGTCTGACGTAATTCTGATGCCTTTGTCTTGGTACGTGAGAAATTTCTTTGCCCTGGCTGCTTTCAATACTGTATCCTTGGATCTAATATTTGCGAATGCACTATGACGTGACGTGGTGTAGGTTTGTCGTGGTTGAGCTTGGGAGGGGTCCTCTCTGCCTCTTGGACACAAATGTTTGTTTCCCTCGCTAGATTAGGGAAGTTTTCAGCTACAATTTGTTCAAATATCTCTTCTAGACCTCTGTTTTTCTCCACCCCCTCGGGGATGCCGATGATTCTGACATTGGATTGTTTCATTGAGTCGGTAATCTCCTGTAACCTACATTCGTGGGCGTGGATTTTTTTAAGACCAGCTTCTATTTTTGTTTTTTCCTCTATTAACCCATCCTCCAATTCACTAACCTGTTCCTCTGCTTCAGTGACCCTGGCCATCAGAGCCTCTAGTTTTGCCTGCATTTGGCTCATAGAATTTTTAATTTCTGTCAGACTCGCTGTCATTTCTGTCCTTAGGGATTCTATATTCTCAGTAACCTTTTCGTTAATAGTTTTTTCAATTCTACTCATCATTTTGACCATCGTTACTCTGAATTCCATTTCTGATACTTTGGTTACATCCATATCCATTATTTCTGTGGCAGAGGCCACAGACTCACTGTCTTTTCTTTGCTGGGGGGGCTTCTCCTTCTTGTCATTCTGATGAGGAGAGGTTGCGGGGTTGTCCAGAGCCCAAATTATTGACTGGGTCCCAGGCCGTGCCCCTTGTTTTATAGGGATCTTAGGGATGTGGGCTTCTTCTTTAAAGATTTTATTTATTTATTTATGTGGCAGCCAACCAGCGAGAGAGGGAACAGAAGCAGGGGAGTGGGAGAGGAAGAAGCAGGCTCCCAGTGGAGGAGCCCGATGAGGGACTCCTTTCCGGAACTCCGGGATCACGCCCTAAGCCGAAGACAGGCGCTCAATGACTGCGCCACCCAGGCGCCCCAGGTTGTGGGCTTCTTGATTTTTCAGCCTGCCTTCTGTGTTCTGGGGGAGGGGCCTGCCGCGCCGATACTCAGGCAGCCATGTTTGGTTAGAGTCTCCGTGTCCCCTGCGAGGGAGGATGGGGATGGGCACTCTCTGAGCCGGTATTTCCAGGCTTTTGTTCTCTGGCGGCTTTCCCTGGTGGTCTGTTGTGCCTCTTCTGAGAGTCAGAGCAGCAGCGGCCGAATTTCAGCCTCTGTCACAGAACAGAGGGATTGCGGCCCGTTCTCCACTGATGCTCTGGCCACTTTAACTCTGTTACTGTTGGTGCTGCTCAACCCTAGCGTCCCGGGATGTGCGCCCCACCCGGCGTCCCTGCCCTCACTTCCAGGGCCGGCGCGTCTCTGTCCTTTGTGTTTCTAACGCCGCCAGCCGCCCCGCGTGCTCCCGGATCTCCGGGTCTCAGTCTATGCCCGGTGAGCACACCGGGATTCCGGAGTTCCGAGAGAAGCCTGGTGGCACACGCACCCGGTTCAGGGTCTCAGTCTGCTGTTTCGCGGGTGCCGACCGCGAGTCCGCCCGCTCCCCCGTGCAGGTGGCCCGCCAGCCGCCCCGCGTGCGCTCCGGGAGCTCCTGGTCTCAGTCTGGATCCAGTGAGCACACCGGGATTCCGGTGTTCCGGTGTTCCGCGAGATGCCTAGTGGCACGCGCTCCTGGCTCACCGGTCTCAGTCCACTCTCTCGCGGGTGCCGGTCCGTGAGTCCGCGCGCTCCCCTGTGCAGGTGGCTGCCGCTTCCCGGCGCCTGAACGCGGCGGCTCCCTCCCCTTTCCATTTATCTTCTGATATCTGTGCGCGGTTTCACGGCTCCCCTCTTCGTACCTCAATACTCAGCGCTGGGGATGTTCATTTGTAGAGATCCAGATGTATCTTCCTGCGTCTCAGGCTGATTCCGTGGTTATTTAGGCTGGTCTGGTACTGATCCAGCTCGACTCGGGACCGGCTGAAAAAGGGGTCCCCTACTCCTCTGCCATCTTAACTCTGCCCTCGCGACTGGGTTTCTTATCGGCCTAGGAATGAATGCCTGGCTGTGTTCACACGGGGCTGGCTTGCGAAGGCCAGCCAGGAGGCGGCGCATTTCAGGGAAAGGCAAGGGGCAGATTGTGGGCAACGCAGGGGCACAAAGCACTCAGGACTCTGACCGCAGAGGTGGCAGCCGCTCCCTGCCCTGTGTCCCATGGGTACGTTGCAGGAAAACACGTGTTGTGCTGGTGTACTGAGTGTTTTGCACGCCCTCTGATTGATTTTTTCTGCTCTCAGCGGACCTGGACTTGGCTTCTAGGAAGGACAGATAGACAGTGGGAAGTCAGACAGTCGGACAGCTCAGCTATCACAGTTGTGATCGTTATGTGTTCAGATAAATCCCTTGTTTCTCCTTCTTTGCACCTGTCATCCAGATGTTTTCCTGAATGTCTAACTTGCTCGAACAGCCAAGGGCTGGCTGATGTTGCAGACGGGTCCTCAGATCTTGGGCAGCTGTCTCAGGGCTGATGGCAGTGTTCTCCAAGGTGGGGAGCACAGCCCTTGAGGGGGCTAGTAAGAAGAGCCTATAGGTTCTGTTTGTGTCCCTTAAAGTACTGATTAGCTGTGGACTGGGAAATCCGGGAAGACGGTGTGCAAGGACACTCTCCGGCAGGTTCATGGTGAGCCTCTGGAGAAGCATGGTCACTGTTGGCCACCCGTCAGTCAGGGTGGCCTCTGAGAGCCGGTGCTAGGCTGTCAGTATCACTGTGGACAGTCTCACCTGCTGGAGGGAGGAGCTGCCCGTGGGCATGTGACCCGTGCCTGGGGTGAGTCCATGTCCCTTGTCACCTGTGCACCTGTCCTGCTCCTGAGGCTCTTAGATCAGGCTGCACACCCCAGTTGTTGTGTCTGGACCAGTGGCCCTCAGGTGCCGCAACAGCAGGAACCCCAAGGACATGGATTTGGGGGTCATCCAGCCATGCATCCTGGGATGGCTTTGTGGTTCGTCCTTGGCCTGGGCAACAAGCCGTGGGTGCAGGACTCTCGGCCCCTGCCAGGAGAACCTTGGCCTTTCCTCCACTGCCTGGAATACTGGGCACGTAGCAGACGCATCACAGATATCTGGTGAAGGACTGAATGAGGTGGCTGCCGTGCCGGACACCAGGATGTGGCCAGGCAATGTTCCTGGATCACGTTCTTGTATCAAGGCTTCCCAGAAGCCCCATGTGGAGGGAACAGATTTTAATTGAGTAGGGACTGTCCTTAAGCTGCAGAGAAATAGTGCTCTAGGGGGAGGGAGAAGAGAATCGGGACCTCTGGGCACTCTGCCGTGAGCTGCGGGCTCTGACAGCGGCGGGGCAAGGCCTCCCCACGTCTTGATTTGCCTGGGACAGCCAGGGGTACGCCTGTGGCCCCAGCATAATTAATCAATAGCAGCTCCTTTCACTCTCAAAGTTGTCCCTGCTGGTAAATCACCTGGATGCCGTGTGTGCGCAAAGAGCAGTACAGGGGCAGGGAGGAGAGTGGAGGGGTTCCAGAAGGTTCTCTCTCTGGGCGCAGGCCATGGGCGGTGCCCTCTGGGGTCGGTGGGCTGCATCTGTGTGTGCCGGGCACCGTCAGCCTCGATGTCATGTTCTTTCCGGCCACCAGGAAAATGTCGACATGGAGACGTGCTACCAAATACATGACCTAATGCTTTTACTGCAGCCTAACGCGTTACCGTTCCAGACGTGTTTATTCTCCGTCCTGCAGCGGCTCAGAAACTCAGAGGCCAAGTCAGAATCGCAGACGTCAGGTACGTGGAGGCCTTCCGCAATACCAGCAGCAAGGAGTATCTGGACTTCCAGGAGCGGTTCTTTAGGATGGTGAGCTGGGGAAACTGCGCCTTCCTTTCGGGATGTGCCGAGGGAGGTGGGCAGGATCCCAGTCACAGCCGAGCAGGACGGAGACTTGAAGGGGCTCCGGACCCCTTATTTCCCAAGGCAGCTAGGAATCCGGCTGCGTGCCGGGGGGGGGGGGTGTGCTTGGCGCCCCTGGGTCCGCCGCAAGAAGCATCGGCAGGTGGGAGCCATGCCTGGCCCTCTGCTGTGCCCGCCCTCGCACTATTAGCTGTTGAGCGAGCCCGCTTCATCGAGGTGGGACCCCGTGGAGCAGAAAGCCTAATGAAGGAAACGTTTTAAAATACTGACGTCTATTTCACAGATCCTAAAATTCACACTTTAGAAGGGCTTAGTGCCGTGCTTGAGGTTTTATTTGTGAAATGGTGCAACTGTCACCACTCATTCCAGAACATGCCCATCACCCCCGAAAGAAGCCCGGTGCCCCTTCGCGGCGAGTGTCCCCGCCCCCCGCCCCCGGCATCCCTGACACCCGCCGTGGTGCTGTCCTTGTGGATCGGCCTGCCCTGCACGCCTTACGTGCACGGAATCATGCCAGACGAGACCTTCCCTTCTCTCTCTGGGCGGGGCTTCGGGGCAAGTGCGTGGGGGGCGGGCAGCACTTGACTGCTCTTTACGGCCAATGCTCCGCCAGGCGGACGGGCTGCGTGTTGCGAATCCATTCACTCGCTCAGGTGCGGGGGGTGGGGGGGTGGGGGCGTCCCGTTCCCGGCGAGCGAGAATAAAGCTGGTGGTGTTTTCCCTAACCTCCTGGAGCTTCCCCTGCTGTCCGCGCACTCCCAGAGATGCTGTCGTGTTACAGGGCAGTCCGGGCGGCAGCTCCGCCTTCTTTTTTGCTGGAGGTCGGATTCCCTTCCACGCACAGAGGATGCGCTGGTCATGATCTCGTGCTCTTGTTTGTACCTGGGCATCTCCTCTGAGTCAGCTTTTCCTCACTGCAGGGTTCGGCAGCGCCGCCTCGGGGCGGGGCGAGCTCCCACCCCAGCGTGACACCTGCATTCTGTTCTACCCGAAAGACATTACTGGCTGATAAAATGGGCCCCGCTGCCTCCAGGAAGCGTCCCTCTGGGGTTCCTCGGGATCTGGGAGTCTGCCTCATTTGTTCTGGGTGCCCAGCTCCCGGTGCAGTGCATGGATTCGAGAGCTGCTGGCGGTCCGATTCCCTGGCTGCTTTAGGTTCCGCCATGGTCACACGTAATACTAAGCGGCAGCACTGAGCATCAGCCCGCAGAGCTCTGGGGGTCACCCGCGGCAACCCCATTTGCACTCAAATGTCTGACGAATCCTTCCTCTTCAAACCATGTCATTACTCTCCTACTTCTGGGGACCATTGTCGGTTTGTCTAGAATTTCAGCATAGCAAATCATTGTGCAATGTAGCACATATATAAGGCTTTAGGACAAATTTTGGGAGGTTGTGGGTTCATGTGGCGCCTTGTCCCTTGTCACTTCTTAGGGGGGGGCCTGGAACTTTGCTTTGAGACGGATTCGAAATGCAACCCAAAGTGACTTTAATCCAAGCCTGTGACAGATCGCTCTCTGGAAGTCCCAGACAAAAAAAGAGAGACAGAAGGACAGAGAGACAGAGACAGAGAAGAGGCAGCTATTCCAGTGGTGATGATGGTGGCCAGGGGACTGTGGGGTGACAGCAGATTTGCTCACGTTGGCTGTCCCAATGCTGGGAAGCGAATCCGTGAGCCTGTGCCTTGAGCCACCAGCCCTCGCAGGGTCCAGATGAGGGCGAGGTTTTCTGTGAGGCCGGACCCTGGAGGTGCACTTTTCCATAGAGCACTCGCGCTGTGTGGACTGTTTAAAGCCACAACATGGTCGTGTGTCTCTCTGGGCATTTTGGCTGTGCGGGGCCAGGGAGGAATATCACGGCGTGCGAGGTAGGATTCTGTCCAAGGTGGTAGAGTGAAAAGCAAGGGCAGGAACGGCCTGTCCCTGCAGGAAGTCTCACAGGAAGCAGTTTTGGGGAAGTGGGGGGAAGAATGGGAGGGAAGTGGTTCTGCAGGATCAGGAGTAAAGGAATTGTTCTAGAAAACACTCAGTGAGAGCGAGGTGTCCCCACCCCCCATGACCACCCGTTCAGCCCCTGCCCTCCGTGGCTGTGCACTGAGAATGGCAGATTCTAAATGCTGTCCTGACCCCCCCTTGTGTGATGTGCCCCCCAGGATTGGGCTTTGGCATCTTGTCCACACCAGCCAGCAGATGTGCTCTGCCAGGGAGAGGGGGGGAACGGGGCTCTTCCCGTGGCCTCAGGACCCACAGGCACTTCTGCTGGGCTTGGGACATGGCACATGGGCCCGGGCCCAGCACTGACCTCTAGCCTTGGCCTTTTTGCTGCTGGCCAGACTCCCAGGCGGTGCCCCTGGGGTCAGGTACCCGGCTTCCTCTCTGTGGGCGGTTCTTTTCACTTGCGGTCTCTCTAAAGGTGCGGGCTTCCTTGCCAGCCGCCATGCTTCGGCTCGTGGACACCGGCAGGGTCCAGATGGAGGTGACACGCATCGCCAACGGCAGTGTCGTGGTGGAGTTTAACCTGCTCATCACCGCAGACATGGATGTCCACGAGGTGTCCGCCGCGTTCCTCGTGGCCTTTCAGAACGCGTCTCTGCTGCAGGCGGTCGGAGGGGACACCTTCATACGGGGTAGGTGGAGTCCGGGCCCCACGGAGATACACAGTGTTCTGGGAGGGAGGCCGAGAGAGCCCGGCTCCTGCCTTCGTTTGGAAGATGTCACCCCGTGCACCTCCTCTTAGGGGCCCCCCTGCAGGAGGTGAAAGTGGGGAGCAGGAGGGACCCTCATCTCTCTTATCGCTGCTGTGTTGTTTCTGAAGGGCTGGGGCCGGAAGCATCCTGGCATGGAGCTGTGCGGGGGCCCAGAGGTGCTGCTCCCTTCCCGGGGCCGCGTCCCGCCGGGCCTCCTCTGTCACCCGTGTGACTGCCGGCCACACTTCCTCCCGAGCGCGGTCTCCGGGGAGATCCCGGTAAAAGCCGTTGGAAAGAAAAGCAGGGGCAAAAGGCAATTTAGATCTCTCTCTCGAGTCGTATTTGTCAGCTTGAGCTGTCATAACCGAATACCACAGACGGGGCGGCTTAGGCAACACAAGTGTACATTCTCAGCTCGGGAGGCTGGACGTCCGACGTCCAGGGTCCGGCGGGTTTGTTTTCTGGGGCAGGGCCCTCCCTCTGCCGTGTGGACAGAACCTTTTCGCTCTGTCCCTGTGTGCGCGCAGAGCTCCGGTGCCTCCTGTTACAAGGACACCACCCCTGTTGGGTTAGGGTCCCTCCTTACGGTCACATTAGCAGCTGTGGCTTCAACCTATGCATTAAAAAAAAAAAGATTTTATTTCTTTAATTGGCAGAGAGAGAGAGCACAAGCAGGGGGAGCGGGAGAGGGAGAAACAGACTCCCCACTGAGCAGGGAGCCGGATGTGGGGCTCGATCCTAGGACCCTGGGATCATGACCTGAGCCGAAGGCAGACGCTCAACTACTGAGCCACCCAGACACCCCAACGTATGCATTTTTGGGGCACAATTCAGTTCATAGCACGTAGCATACTTGAAAATAAATGACAAAAAACTCAGAGTTACGTGTACAAAAACAATCAGAGACCATGTAAGTTATTCTTCTGGTTTTTGGAATGAGAAGGATTTTCTAAGTTTAAAAATAGAAGGCAAACAAGCCCAGAGGGGTAAAGGCTGAAATATTTGACTCTATAAAAATGTCAGCCTTTATATTAAACAAAATAAAGGCACCATGGTGAAGGAAGCAACACCCCCACAACATAGTTTGAATGACCTGGTGAAGAATTACATCCCAAATAGAGAGAGAGACCGCACGTGTCAATAACAAGGTGCTAAGAACTGAATTGATCCTTATGACTAAGATAAGTGCACGCCGGACGTCAGGACCCACCCCAGACAATGGGGACCCACCCCAGACAATGCAGGACAGAAGAGACGCAAAGGAGGAGCAAAGAGCAATAATCACGGACATTCCCACGGAAATGGGTCCTCAGGTCCATCTGGAAGCAGTGGGGTTTTAACTGGAAACACCTAACACTGGCCACACTGGGCCAGAGTGGGCCTCGCGGTGGGAACAGGATTTGTTCGCGCCTCCTGGAAATTAGTTTGACGATATTCGCCAAGAGCTTTACAGATGTCCGCCTGCTGTGGTTTGGGAGATTGCGCGCAGGACTTTAGCCTATGGAAATGGACCTTAGTTCGGACCGTTGTTCATACACAGATATCCACGCTCACTGTTACTTTAAAAGTAGAAGCTTGCAAGTGGCCAATAGTCCTGTAACAGGGGAGATAGTAAGTAAATCGTGACCCATCCATGCCCTGGACTGTCATGCAATTATTAAAAGTGAGGCTCATTGAGACAGAAAATATCCCGGAAACGGGTTAGGGAAGAAAGCAGGACTTGCGTGTGTGGGTGCAGTGTGACCCGAGCTGCGTCACAGTCTGTGTTTTCAAGGACGGAAGGGGATCGTCACCGTGCAAGCTCTGTTCTACTCAGGAGGCGGGCTTCGGTGTGGACCGTGCTCTTTGCTAGGCTGGCCTGAATTTTACCCATTTTCTGCAGTAAACCGGCATCACTGTGAGGAAGGGTAGCTGAGCGTAGAGACCAAAGCAGGCAAGTGGGCGGAGGGCCTTCTGCGGGACAGGCTTTCTGCGGGGTTGCCTGGGCCTGAGACCAGGGGCTGGGGCCTGTTCGCCCCTGATGAACTGCCCTGCCGCCCTGCCAGGGGACCAGGAACTCTCCTTCCCCAGTGGTCCCTACAGACGTCTGGACGCTGGCCAAGATGCAGGTGCCTCCCTGTCTCCTGGACTCCCCAGAGCCGGCCAGCTTTACTGTCACTCCATAATTTTCAACTCCACTGCCCGAGATGCAGGGTGGGGGGTCGTGTGAACAGCCGGCACGGAAGTGCCTTCAGGCCCCGTGACCCCATGACCATGTCCTGTTTTGTTTCTGATGTCGCGCAGATTACGACGAGTGTGAGAACCAGGAGCACGACTGTGAGCCGGGCGCGTCCTGCCGCAACACTCTGGGCTCCTTCACCTGCAGCTGCGTGGGCGATGCCCCCCGCTTCCCTGTGGAATATTCTGGAAGACCTTGTGAAGGTGAGAGTCCCGTAACCCCTTTTCCAAGATGCTATCGGGTGATTTGTTCTTTTAAGGACGTTCGTTTGCAAAGTGCCTCTTTTCCAAACAAGGTCAGCATATTTTTATGTCCTGAACTAGTTTTCTAACGTGTGTGCTTGTGCGTGTATGTGCACACGTATGTGTCCCTTCACGCTCTCCCATGCATCTCCAGCCTCCTTGGTGGCACCTCGTATCTCCAAGTGCCTCCAGTGAGAAACTACACACTAAGGTCCACTGTGTTCTCTGATTCTAGAAGATGACCTCCAAACCCTAGGGTCCATGTGATAAGCAACATGTGGGAAATGTTTCTGCTCGGCCCCTTCTTCCCACCCAGTGCTTTCCCCATTAAATGGGGCCTCAGTGGATTCAGTGTTGACCCTGAGGTGACCCCTGCCATCCAGGGATCTGTAGTCAAGTAGAGCACTTGTCACCAGGAATATGGAATGTGTTCTGCTTGAGGTAGAAGCAGGAAGCTCAAAGGGACTAAGTTGTTGCAGCCCCATGAGTGTAGTCAGGGAGGGCTTCCTGGAAGAGGCATCTTAGAGCTAGTCTTAAAGGACAGCTAGGACAGCACTAGGCAGAGAGGGCTGCAGTGGGGCAGGGGGTGCTGGGTCCATGCAACAGTGAGAACAGAGCTCCTGATGGTGCCCATGGTCCCGGCGCAGTTCGGGCTGGCTGAAATGGGGGCACCTTCAGGAGAGGGGTGGGAGAGAGTGGGAAGCCAGCTCCCAAGAAGTAGGTGAGGCCAGTTGAGAAGGCAGTGAATGCCACTAGCAGGAGTTTGGACTACATCTTGGAGACGAGGGAGCTGGGTGAGGGGACAGAGCAGTGGACAAGCCCCGCCTTGAGAGAAGAGAAGGCAGGTGCCGGGGTGGCAAGTGATGGAGCCAGGCCCAGGGAGCGGGCTGGGATGGGTCCTGGTCTGCTTCGTGCAGACTAGGGAGGAAGGCCTCAGAGAACCCTGCATGTCTTCACACGGTGCAGGTTGAAGCTGTGCCTTGAGGGAAGCAGGAAGCTGCAGTGGCGGCTAGGGACTCAGGATGCTGACAGTAAACATCATTAACCCACCTTAGAGATCAGAGGGCTTGTCACAGCAAGCCCACAGGCTCGGCCCACACCTGGCGTCAGCCTGGGAGAGTCCGGGGGGCAAAGGGCACGTTGGTCTCCTGGCCCATGGGAGCCCCTGGCAAGCCAAGCCAGGTCCCGCTGCAGGGCTGGCAGGAACGTGCGACAGGTGCATATGTGCGGCTGTGGCCAGAATGTGCAGTCCGGGTGTGTGCTGCTATTCCCGTCTGACCTCACCCCTGACCCCTCTGCGCGGGCCTCACAGGCCAGGCTCAGGTGGCAGACCCTAAACACAGACCCATACTTGGGTTTCATCTTCTCGTGCCTCGCAGGTGACTCTCCTGGCAACACAACCCAGGCTCCCGGTCCCTCTCTGGCACCTGGTCCGGAGCAGCTCCCCACCCCAGCAGGATCCAGGGCTGCCTCTGTGCCGGGTGCCAGCCGGGGCCCCCAGGACCCGCCGCAGCGGCTGAACCTGACGGAGGCGGTCAGGGTGCTCTGTGAGATCGAGAAGGTGGCCATCGCCATCCAGAGGCGCTTCCTGCAGCAGGAATCCATCCCTGAGACTTCCCTGTACCTGGGACACCCATCCTGCAACGTGAGCGACCACAACAGCACGCACGTGCTCCTGGTGGCCGGGTGGACTGAGTGTGGAACCGTCGTGCAAAGTGTAAGGGCTGGAGGGCCAGGCTCGGGTGCACACAGGGTGGGGGGCAGTGCACTAAGCATCAGGAACACCAGATGGGGAGGGAGCCACAACTGTCCCAGGGGATCAGGGGAGACTCTGCACCCCAGGGTCTCTGACTCTAAGTGGGGGACCCAAGAAAGGGGGACAGAATAGGGCAAGTTCTCACCAGGGACCAGACTGTGCCCTGGAATCAGGAGGGAGTTTTGAGCTCTGCCCTGCGGGATTCTGGTGCAAAGGGCCTGGGGTCAGCCTTGGGTTTAAAGAATACTTGCAGTGATTCTGAGGCATAGGCAGGATGGACAGCCAGTGAGAGAGGAAAAAGGCAGGAAAGCAAAGTGTGTCGACATGAGTGTCCAGCGGTGCAGATGTGTGAGAACGTGTGTGTATACACGAGTGTATGTGTGTGAGTGAGTGTGTGCATGTTTGTGCATGCTGGGCAGGCGGGCTCGTGTGATCAGAAGGATCTGGCCGGAGGAACTGTGGGCCTACGAGTGATTGTCTTCACTGCAGAGTCCTTGACAGGCTGACAGGTGCAGGGGCCTCCCTCCACCGCACGGAGGGAAGCCCAGTAGGGGTGCCGCCGCCCAGCTGGAGGCACTCCCGTCTCACCTGCAGGGACAGCTCTGGGCCCACGTGAGCTCCTCTGGTCTGCAGCACCCCCACGCCCCATGTGCTGGGCTGACCGGCTCCAGGCCCTGATTCTTCCCAGATTGGCTCTACACCACAGTTAAGGCTCCTGTGTCCCTCTTGCCTCCCTCCTCCCAGCACCAAGTGCACTGAGCTGCTGGGAGGAGGGTGCCAGGGTCCTCTGTGAGCCCCGCCTCACTGGGCACTGGGGGACGGGGCAGCACTGGGCATGGTGGCCCCCTGAGAAATGTGCACACCTGGGACAGGACTTGTGGAAACTGACATGGTCCCCAGATGCATGTGGGGAGGACTGTGTGCACAGCCAGGGGACACGTGACAGCGGCTGGGAGCGTGACGAGGTGGAAGGTGTCTGCTGGATCTGGGAGGCAGGGCCCTGGGTCAGGGGTTGTGCATGGAAGGGGCTGGTGTTGGGGGGGGGGTGCTCACTGGGAGATGGTCTCAGCAGGGGGCTGGCGTGGCAGTGGGGACAGGGAGGTTGTCCTCATGTGGGAAGTTGGTCCACTGGGCAGGGACTCAGGAACCCAGACTTCAGCCCCTAAGAACCTTGTGAGTGCAATTCGAGACCTTGTTTCCCCAAACGGGGTGGGGAAGGATAGTCCCATGGACCCACAGGTGGTGTTCCGCGTGCCTGGTGACAGTTAGGTCCTGGTATCCACGTTTAACCAGTGGGACCTCGGGGCTCAGCAAGGTCAACGGGGGGGGTCAGGGTTGCCGTGCCTCCAAGGATCAGCCCTATGGCCTGTGACTCTGCCTTTCCAGAGGCCTTCTGGGGTACAAGGAGGGCGAAGGCCTTTGCACTCAGATGCTTCTGGTTGGAGCCTGGTCTCTGTACCCCCGTGGGGACACATGGGCCCCAGGCACAGGCTGGACTGAGCTGACAGGTAATATGCCAGATCAGGAGCAGGCTTGCCAGAGGCCCAGGTGCTAGGGCTGCGGGGTCAGCGTGCACGTGGACCTGTGGGGGGCGGGCAGCTGCAGGGTCAGTGTGGGCGTGGATGTGAGGGGTGAGCACCAGGCAGCTTCGGGGTCAGTGGCGTGTGGGGGGCAGGCAGCTTCGGGGTCAGCACGGACGTGGGCATGTGGGGGGCCATGGCAGAGTGGTGCACTGGCACAGTGGGTCTGCTTGCCTCTCTCGAGTGTGATTCCAGCCTCCTTGGGGGTTCTGGGTTGAAGGAGCCACTAGGATGTCCCCAGTGACCACAGAGCCTTTGTCAGCCCCCCTCCCACTTTCCAACCAGCACAATTTAAACCTGACCCTGGGGTCTTGCTTCTCTTTCTTAAGGATTCCTCAGACTCACGTGGAGGCGGGCTGCACTGATGATGGGTAACAGCTTCTTGGGGGCCCCAGTTATGAGCCCCAAAGCCCCAAAGTGGGCACAGGCTGGAGGGTGGGCACAGGCAGAGCTGTCCCCGAGGGTCTCAGGTCTAAGTTAGCACCCTGCAGCCTTGCAGAACCGAAGGGAACGATGCTGGAAATGATGTGGTCAGTGCAGCCAGGCTGTTCGGGGTGAGTCTCGTACCGATGGGCCGGGCCCCAGGGGCGAGCCGGCACACTGGCTCTCTGCCTTTGTTTCCCCAGGCTACACAGACACCTGGTAGAGCTGTTACATTCAGTGGGGTTCAGGGCCCGTTCAGAGCAGAGGGAAATGCGTTTCTAATGAGTTATCTCAGCCCTGAAATCCACGAAAGTTCTTGATGTTTTTGACACTTGCCAAAAGCTAAGATTTTCCGAAGATAGACTTCTGCAAGTACAGTTAGCAGGCTCCACCGCCTCTTTTTTTTTTTTTTCCCTTTGGTTAAGCAGTTTAAGTTTTACTGACCTCCTGATTTTTAGAAGCTAGATCTAAGGCTTTAGGGCTCCCCGCCTGGGTTTGCTGTGCTGTGTACAGATCGTCCTGAGACGCTCAGAGACACCAAGTGGTCCACGCCCCAGAAGATTCACCAGCGTACAGAATCCTCTTCACAAACACTTCCAGAATGCTCATGGAGACAGCAGGGAGCCATCCGGGTTGTCTGAAGCACTTTTCAAAGCGATTGTCAGAGGCACCGAACAGACGCCGTGGCAGCGTCTGGGGTACACACTGGCCCGGGTGCCCGGAGCTCAGCCCATCGAGACCTGACGCCGTGTCTGTTACGACTACACCTAGGGGAGCTTCTGCTTCTCAGCTGGAAGAAGCCACCAGACCTACAAACATCATGTAGAAAAGTATTGTGAAATATGGAGGGACAGATTCTAGCAAACAGAGACGGGGTAAATTTGACCGTGTTTCAGTGTTTCCATTTTTGGATACTGCAACTAAGAATCTGGGCAGGTTTGTTCCCAGAAGCTAAAGCAGCACTAGTCTCCGCTAAGGAAAACAAATTCCAAGAATTAAGATGGTTTTCAGTAATTCTAATTTCACTATTTATATGGAAACCTGGAGACACCAATAATATCCAGTAGCTTCCAATATCAGCTAACGGCTGTGTGATGTGTTTGCCCGGGCCTGTGTCACAGACACATGAGGAAAATACACTTGCTGTACTTCTCATAAGTGAGCGGCAAGTAAGGGGTCGGTGTGGGAGCTGGAAAAGCAGAAGAGCATTGCAGACATCTTCCCTGCAGTGACTTTCAGTCCGGAACCATCGGCAGCAGCCCTCCCCCTCATGCTCCCGCACGCTTTGCACCACCTGGGACCCGCTCTTGCCAGAGCCTGATTGGCCCCTGGATTCGTGTCTCTATCAGATTTGTGGGTCCCATCAGCATGGCTGGTCTCCAGATGTCTTTTTGCAGCCCTCGCTGCCTGGCAGGCTCCCCGTGACCAGACGCTGTGCTGTGCAGCTCGGCATGGGCGCTGCCCTGCTGCCCGCACCACGTCTGGGGGCTCCTGCTTCAGGGGTTGTGGGTTTCCGTGGATGCTCCCCGATGTGGCTTCATCCACATAATTTTCCTCCACCCCTGGCTTCCTCCTCCTGGATGGTCTGGCTTATCTGTTTCACAGTTTCCCGTGTCTCTTGTGTACTTCTGAGCTGCTAAGGCCGGTGACTTTAGCAGAAGCCGTGCCACGGCCCCCACTACGTACCCACCACAGACAATCCGCAGCTGTCCTTGGCTGGCGCTGTGCCCCGTTCCAGTGGCAGCATAGGAGGAGTCCGTAAAGGGGTGCCGATCTTGCAAAGCCCACCACCATGACGATCAAACTCCAAGCCACGAACAAGCGGAAAGCTGCGAACGAATGTCACTGCAGGCATTCTGTCAGACGAGACTTGGTTCGCCTCCAGTGTAACGAGGGTGGTGTTCACAGAAGTATCTGTCTCCTCCTATCTGCTCTCTGCTGTAGCACCTTGTGCAAGTGCCCACCTCAGGCTCTCCGTCTCTGTTTTGGGCTCCGGAGAAATTCCGGAACTCTCGCGCGCTTTGGAAGGAGGATGGTCATGCTCTGGTGCCCTGCTGTCCAGAGAGTCTCTCCTGCTCAGTGTTCACACCGCAAGCAGCTAGTCCTTAATCCCAGCTGGCTCTCATGTTCTCTAGCTCCAAGCCTGTCTGCTCCGCACCTCTGTCTACAAGCTTCGCTTCATGCACAAGAACGGGCTCAGCGCTGTTCCCTGGGGGCTCCGGTGGGCAGTGTGTTCACACACCCCGAGTCCCCGTCATGATGACCGTCCCTCTCTGGAGGTTATCCTCTGCTCCCTGTTCTCCTTGTTACCCGCCCAGATGATGGCGCTGGGAGAGAATGCTGGTGGTCCAGTGCAGCTGGATATTGGGGATATCAGCTGATCCAGTTTGCCTCTGGTTCTCTGATGAGGAAAACGGGCATAGGACACAGGCTAAACCAGGGGTCGGGGCTTCACATGCTTTTTGGCATTTGATGTTAGGAAAAGATCAGGGTGTTTGTATTTGGCGGACAAGCTTTAGAGAAGAAGCACCCCTCCCCCAGCACCCAGAACCATGGTCTGCAGGCATGCTGGGGGGTGGCTGCTGGGGCCCGGGAGCGCACTGATGCCCTGTTTGTGTTCAGAACATGACGAATACGGTGGTGAGGACCACGCTGAGGAATGACCTGTCCCCTGAGGGCATCATCCACCACCTGAAGATCCTGAGCCCGATCCACTGTGCCTTCCAGAACGACCTCCTGACGTCGTCGGGCTACACCCCAGAGTGGGGGTGAGCGAAGAGCCCTCTTCCCATCCCGCCCCAGCTACCTGTCCTCTCTAGCGCCTTCACTTTGGATTTCTTTAGGGTTTCAATCACTTGAGGACCCTTTTGTGAGACTGACAGTGGCCAGGACTTGGTTAGTGACTGCCAGCTCCCCTAATTATTGTCTTCACTTCAAATTAGGACCGACCAAAGAAAGCCATACATACACCCTGGCCAATCACATAGGACGCCCCTGTCCTAGTGAGCCCGCCCACGGCTTCCCCATGACAATGCCTGCTGGAGCCTGCCTGGGCCTCCCTGTCCCACTGTGAGGCTGACCCCGCCCCTGCCTGTCCTCCAGTCTCCTCCAGACCCAAGTCAGGGGGCTGACAACCACTCCAGCCAGCTCAGAATAGGTAGCCTTTCCTTGCCCGTTCACATTGGGTGGCCTTCCTCTCCTTCCGTACTGCTCGGGGTTGCTTTCTGGGGAGGAATGGGAAGGGAGGGGCCGCAGCGGTGCACCTGCTGAAACTGCTGTGTCGCAGGGTTTCCACCATCATCGAGGACCTCCACGGAGCTGGCAGTTTTGTGACTGAGATGCGGTTATTTATCGGGGACTCCCCTATACCTCGAAATTATAGTGTGTCTGCCAGCGATGACGTCAGGATTGAGGTGGGGCTCTGTAGACAGAAGAGCAACCTCAAGGTGGTCCTGACCGAGTGCTGGGCCACGCCGTCCAGCAACGCCAGGGACCCGGTCATGTTCAGCTTCATCAACAACAGGTGGGGATCGGGTGCAGCCTGCTTGGGGGCCTCTGAGTTCCCAGGCCCCCGTGGATATGCGGGGCTGGGTTTTCAGGGATGCCTGGGTCTCTGGGGAATGGGAGCGCTAGCGGTCCTTGTGCGGACGGACGCCGTGTGTGCAGAGGCGCTGGGAGGAAGCCCGTCCGGAAATGGGATGGGGGCCTGGCTCCTGACTCATGAGTCCCGGTCCCTCCCTTCCCAGCTGCCCCATCTCCAACACGCACACGAATGTGATCGAGAACGGGGATTCCAGCAAGGCCCGGTTTAAGCTGAAAATCTTCTCCTTCATCAACAACTCCATCGTCTACCTGCACTGCAGACTCCGCATTTGCATGGACTCGCCTGGGACCACGTGCAAAATAGTAGGTGTTTCACTTTTCTAAACTTGTGCTGGACTCGCACCCCTGTTGCTCCGAGGAGGGCTGCTCTGTTATCTGAAGCCCAGGGCTTGGGCGGCCCTGGGGCCCGACTTCTAGGAGGAGACATGGGGCCCTGCACACTGGGCCCCAAAAAGGCACGAAATGAGGTGTGGATGGTGGGCAGCCCATGGGTGGGCGACCCACGTGGTCAGATGGCCAAGCTGCATCCTTCTGGAGCCCATACCGTCGGCTGGTCATCACGTCACATCCCATTCCTGCCCGTGACGCTGTGGGGCTTCTCCTCTAGGTGGTTTAATGCATATTCAGGTGTAAACGCGTTCCTTTAATTTCATATTATTTTTAGCCACGTTGGTGGAACGCTGCTGACTCCCAGCCGATGTGATATTGAATGAGAGGTTTCCCCCTATGTTCATCCTTCACACTGGGATCTTGAATAATTTTACATTCTCATTTCCTTAGACCTCTGAATGTGAAATATGCTTTGCAGTCCTGAGGTTTGAAAGCTCTTCTTCATACCAGACAAGTGTGTGGCTGACTGTCTCATGTTGTCTGTGCCCAGGACAGAGTAGAGAGCTCTGCTGGCCTGGGGTTCAGTGACAGCATGTTTGTCTCTCCTCTGGGGGATGGGCTCGTTCCCGTGCAGCTCGCGGAAACCCTGCAGTCTCCCCGGGTGACCAGTCTCCGAGCACCCCCAGGACACGCATTTGGTGGGTGTCGCTTTTTCTCACACAGTAGATCTTGCAGAAAAAAGGATTGAAAGGAACATAGAGCCCCAGACGCCCACCAGCCAAGGGCGGACACGAGCCCGCACCTGTTCGAAGCCCCTCAGAAAGACAATGAGTATTAATAGCCATAACCCCCCGGGCAGGGCTGCCAGTTCCCAGGGTTATTCTGGTTTGGCTTACACATTCCTTTCCACGTTCTGGTAGGAGGAGTGTTGTTCTGGTGTCCCGTGGCTGTAGGAACAGTAGCAAGGGGCAGCTGAAACTGGGGGAATGCGTCGCCTGAGGGGCTGGAGGCTGGACGTCCAAGATCGGGGTGGCAGGGCCGGCTCCCCCAGAAGCTGTGAGGGAGACTCATTCCAGCCTCTGTCCTTGTCGTGTAGACGCCGGCTTCTCCCTGTGTCTTCACAGCTGCCCTCTGCGCGTGTCTGTGTCTGTGTTCAACATCCCCTTTTCATAAGGACACAGTCACATAGGACTAGGACCCACTCTAATGACCTCACCTTCACTTCGTCTGCAAAGACCCTGTTTGCAGATAAGGTCACATCCGCAGGCAGTGGGGGCTAGGGCGTCAGCATCTGTCCGGGGAAATAAAGCAGCCCAACGGGTGTGTAGTGAGAGGTCCGACCACGTCCCTGAACCTCCCTGCAAGGCTGAGGTGTGGAAAGGAGCAAGCGGCTGCAGCAGGCCACGGAGAATGCCAAGGTGACTCAGAGCCGACAGAGTGCCCAAGGGGCCCAGGGGCCCGGGCCTGGAGACGGCCCAGCAGGTGCTCTCTCGAACCTCCTTCCTCCAGGCCTTGCTGCCCACCGTCCCTCCTGTCGCTCTGGCAGAGCCCCGTGGTCCAGGCGGCCCAGGCCCCTCGTCCCCTTCCCCGTCTGAGCTCATCCGGCGTAACGTAGGGATCAGAGTCTCACCCTGACAGTGACCGCGTTTCTCAGAGCTGGAGTTCCGTTTAATTAATTTGAGCTTCCTTTCCTTTCCAAACAACAGAATTGCAATGACATCCGGTCCCTGAGAAGCGGTGAAGCATCTGCCACACACCAGATGTCCTGGGGGCCCCTCATTCGGTCTGAAGGTGAGTTGGTGATGCGGTTTAGTCAGTTAAAGAAAAGATGCGACTGGCTCCGTCTCCCACTCCCGGAGTGTGAATGCGCACGCCGCCACCAGGAGCCCCGGGCCCTGCAGGGTCCGCGGACTCACCACAGTGGGCGAAGGAGAGCCCCAATTCCAGCCTAGCGTCAAGTCCTTCCCATGCAGAGCCAGGCTGGCCCCTCCACAGCCCTAGTGGGGAGGAGCCCTCGGTGCCCACGCTGCCTGGGGGGGGTTGCGGGAAGTCAGCTCGCGCTTACGTAACACGGTACTCTGAGCTGCGTCACATGAAACCAGTAACGTCCTGACATGGGATCAATACACCATGTGGCTGGTTGGGAGGGAGAGGCTCGGGCCACGCCAGGTCGGGTTCTGTGTGTACTTGCGTGCGTGTGTGTACGTGTGTACCAGTGGGCGCACACACGAGAAAGCTGTTTATTCTGGGCTTGAATACATCAGAAGATGGAAAAAAAAAGGCATGGCTTTCTCCCTTGGTATAAAACTTCCACCAGCCAATTACATTCCATGTGATTTCAAAGACCACCATCACTTTGCCAGAAAAACGTTTTATTTCCTTTGAGATCAATTTTATTATTTTATTATTTTTTTATTTTTTTAAAGAATTTGGTTGGGGGAGATTGTGTGCTTTTGGTATGAAGACAGAAACTGCTAGCTTGTCCCCCAGTATCTGTCCTCCTCTCCTTCATAGTCATGGAACCCCCCCAGATTTTCGCTGGCATGTGGCTTCCAGGAGTAAACACTGTCATTCCCAGCCAACCTGGCAGCCAAGTGTGGCCATATGAAGAAGTTCTGGCCAATGGGGTGCAAATGGGAGGTCAGGTGACAGCTCCCGAGGGGCTGCCCCTCATGTGCCCCTTTCTTCCTACTGCCTGGCAGGGGCGGGGGGGGGGTGGCTGCAGTCAGCCGCCTGGTGGACCCTGAGGGCCCTGGGGACAGGAGCTCGGAGAAGCTCCCTTCCCAAGGACACCACAGAGCAAGTGTGCCAGGCCTGGCCTCCGATCTCCGAGTTTTGCCAGAAAGAAATAAACTTCCATGCTCCTTGTCACGGCTATTTTGGCTTTTTCTCCTTTTGTAGCTAAATGTAATCCTGGTTGATTTTCCTTTTTTATTGGTTTTCTCCCTCTCTTCGATGGCCGTCCTGGCCTCGCTGTACCTTCCTGTGCAAGAACGTCGGGGTTTTGGATATGGGGTCGAGTGTGATCGAGTCTGATCCGGGCTTGGGAAGGAAGCTGAGGGAGCAGGAGAAGGGAGGGAGGGCCTCTGGACCAGCGATTCCAACTGCTGTTTCTCATCCAAAGTATTTGTGCAATTTTAAAGATTCCAGGTTTGGGAGCCTACGAATGTTGAGTTTCTAGAGCTGGACTCTGGGCTCCGGGGTCTGCACTGGTCATCAGGCAGTTGCAGGACCCATCCTAGGACTGCATGCTTCCTCTACCCTCTTCATTTTCTCAAACTGCTAAGGAGAACCGGTTGACCAGGGGCCCTAATATGCATTCTCATTTATAGAAATGGAACTTCTACTTATTCACAAATATTATAGATCACGCCAAAACTACTGGAGTGGAAAAAGCACTGGGCTTGGAGTTAAGAGACCTGAGTTTGACATTAGTGCTTCTAGTTGTGTGGTCTTGGGAAAATCACTGAGTCTTCAGATCCAATCCATCCTTCCATCATTCCTCCATCCGTCTACCCACCCAACCATCCATCCACCCACCCATCCATCCGTTCATCCATTTATCCATCCGTCCGTCCACCTACCCTTCCATCCAGCCATTCACATTCCTCCATCCACCCATCCATTCATCTGTTTACCTGTCCATCCATCCATCCACCCATCCATCATTCCTTTATCCATCCATCCACGCACTCATCCATCCATCCACCCATCCATCCATTCAGCCATTTATCCATACATCCATCCACCTACCCTTCCATCCAGCCATTCACATTCCTCCATCCACCCATCCATTCATCTGTTTACCTGTCCATCCATCCATCCACCCATCCATCATTCCTTTATCCATCCATCCACGCACTCATCCATCCATCCCTCCATCCATCCATTCAGCCATTTATCCATACATCCATCCACCTACCCTTCCATCCAGCCATTCCCATTCCTCCATCCACCCATCCATTCATCTGTTTACCTGTCCATCCATCCATCCACCCATCCATCATTCCTTTATCCATCCATCCACCCTCTCATCCATTCATCCATTTATCTGTCTATCCTTGTACCCATCCATCCACCTCCCCATCCATCACTCCTCTATCCATCCATCCATTGATCTAGCATTCCTTCCTCCATCTATCTATCCACCCAGCATCCATCCATCTGTCCATCCACGCACCCACTTAGTCATTATTTCATCCGTCTATGTGACAGGCATACATCTCTACTAAGTGTCCTGCACTCTCCTTTTTCTGTGCAACGTGGGTGACTACATTGTGCCTCATTTCCCTCATCTATAAAATGGGAGCAATAATAATTTCTAGTTTATACAGTGCCTTGTCCATAGAAATTACAGGGTAAGTGTTCGTTGTCACCATTTGTAACCAGCAGAGTACCACAGTAACCACCGTTGCAGAGAACAACAAATACAATACGGTGATAAATCGTCAGGCTCAGAAACAAGGGCTCTAATTATTCATTTTGTTCTTCATTATTTCTCATTGTATTATTAGCTTTTGTTTGCTCCATGACTGTGCCACACAAATATCCAGAAAAAACATTTAGAAACACGGCATCTCCCAATTGGTGGAAACTTTACATTTTAATTGTGTACATGAACAGAAATATTGTTGGAGACTACGGGGGTGAGCTAGACTGGCAGAGAGATCCCTTCAGGACTGCCCCCCTCCCACCCCGTGTCCACACTTTGTTCCCTGTACACCCACATTCTGCCCACACCCCTGATGTGCACCCACACTCTGCACCCCCCACGTGTACCCGCCCTCTGCACCCAACGCGCACCCACGCTCTGTGCCCCCCACGCGCGCCCACGCTCTGCACCCCATGTGTGCCCACATTCTGCACCCCCACGCGTGCCCACGCTCTGCGCCCCCCATGCGCTTCCACGCTCTGCACTCCCCACGTGCGCCCACGCTCTGCACTCCCCACGTGCACCCACGCTTGGGCTCTGCCATCCCCATCGCTCCCACTGCAGGGAAGACTGAGAATACTTAGGGATTTCAGGGCACATGGCCAAGCTCGCAGCTGGTACCTGGACAGGCTGGGCCTCTCAAGGCAGCTCCCGGCTTCTCCTAAACCACCTTGTCTTCCTCTCCTAGGGCTGCACGGGCTTCTTTTCCCCCAGAGCTGCAGCCCTCCCACCACCTGTGTGCATTTTCTGGGGCTTAAAGCAGGAGAAAATACTCTCTCACCGTTCAGGAGACCAGAAGCTCCAGAGCAAGGTGTCAGCAGGACTGGCGCCTGCTACGGCAGCGAGAGAGGGTCTGTTCCAGGCTCTCCCAGCTTCTGCTCTGGCTCGCCTCGGCTTGTACGATCCCATCACTGGGTCTCTGCCTCTGTCCTCACATGGCGTTCTCCCTGTGCCTCTGTGTCCTCATGCAGCCGTCTTCTTATAAGGACGGGGGCATATTGGATCAGGGGCTTCTCCCGCTTCAGCGTGACCTCATCTGAACCTAACTTGTTACATCCGCAATGACCCTGTTTCCAAAGAACATCACAGACTGTGCTACTGGGGGTTAGGACCTCAACGTATCCTTTCGGAGGACACACACAGCACTGTGCATTGGTGATGTGAAGGAAGAATCCATCTGGGCATCGTCCTTGAGTGTGTGCTGCCAGCACAGCTTATATCAGCATCACAATTTTCTGATTTAATTTCTGGAACACTTCCATAGCCATTTGCTTTGCTAGACACCTCATTATTTCTCACCCTCCAGAGTTTCTTTGTACAAAAAGGAAGAGGAAGTTTAGGTGATGTCTGCCAGATGCTCAGAAGTTCCCGCAGGAAGGGTCTGGAGCCATCACTGAGGCCACTCAAGAAGTGAGGAGCCCGGGGGTCCCCAGACAGCAGCTGGGCTGGAACGCACACCTCTGGAACGGGCTGTTTTCCCTGGGGTCGTACCTGGGCTGGGAGGTTCTCTATCACCTTGTTCCCAGGACGTGTGTCCCCTTCACCAAAGCATTGATAGCTTCGTGCCTTTGCAGAACGACTGTGTGTGACCCCAAGTGACCATGGTAACCGTCCTGTGCGTGGGTGCGGGCTGCCTGAGCTATCCTGGTGGAGGACCAGTTTGTTATTAAGAGACTGACGGGTGGTCCAGCTGTGTGACCTGCGTGCAGGGACAGGTGGACACCCCCACCCAGGGCAAGGATCATGTTGCAGGATGTGCTCGCTCTCGGCTCCTCGCTATCTCACGTGGACTGGTAACCATTCTTGGGCCACGGTAACCAGTGGGCAGTGCTGGCTTGGGGGTCCCTCCTGGAGTGGCTCTGGGTCAGTGGGTCCGTTAGGAGCCTCTCGCTGCAGGTACAGAAACCCAGGGGGACAGGCAACAACCAAACCAGCTCCCTCGTCTGTGGAGCCGGCAGGCTGGGGCGGGCTCTAGGCTGCACTGTGGAGCAGGTCTGTCCCCTCTGTCCTGTTCCAGCGCCCTCTGCATGGTCCACCCCACTTGGGCCAGCAAGATGGCCCGCGCCTGAGGCGCCGGAGGGAGGCGGGCCCGTTACAGCATCGCCCCCCCCGCCCCCCACCCCGAGGCTGGATCTAGGGACCAGCCATGTGGTTGTTGGGGAAGCTGGCTGTCCAGAGTCTGGGCGCCTTGGGGGTTGTAGTTGCTCCTGCAACTGTCCCCAGGGGCTTCCGCCCTCTGGACGAGGGGATGACCTGTGTTCCAGGCAGCCAGGAGGGGGTCCCAGTGCTATTGTTGGAGACCACCTTGCTAAGTGTGCACACCTGTGCTGTGCCCTGGGCGACCCGGAGTAGTGGCCACACAAGCAACCACCCAGGAATCAGGATCCGGGTGCCCCTTGTCCCCCAGGTGGACACCCCACGATGCAGGAGGACGGAGGTGAACATGATGCAGCTGCCCTGTCAGTCGGCCACACCTACTCTCCCTGGGCTCCATGGCGCCCCACCTTCCTCATGGGGGTGGGCAGGTCTCTCCCCTGGGGTGTAGGGGGCAGGCCAGAGGGCTGGCTGGTGGCCTTCTTCTTTCTCTGGCCCCGTTTTCTCCTGCAGTGAAATTGAGGGGAAAGTCACACATCATGCAGGGAACCGTCTTGAAATCAACAGTCCAGTGGCATTTCACACATTCCCCATGTTCTACAACCACCAACTATCTCGAGGTTCAAACATTTTCATCTCCCCAAAAGCAGCTCTGCACCAGTTAGGGGTCCCTCCCTGCCCCCTTCCCTCAGAGCCTGACACCAGTGTGCTTTCTGCCTCCAGTTTCGCCCGTTCTGGATAGTTCTATAAGCAGGTTCGTACTACGTGTGGTCCTGGTGACTGTCGTCTGTTACGGCATGAGGTTTCCGAGGTTCCTTCATGTCGTGGCGTGCATCAGGACTCGGTTCCTTTCTGTGGCCTGACAATATGCAGTTGTGTGGATGGACCACACTCTGTTTACCTGTTCCTCCTCTGGTGAACACCGGCGTTGTTTCCAGCTTTGCGCCGTTGTGGGTACTGCTTCTAAGAACGCGGTGTCTGGGCATTCAAGTCCCAATTTCCAACTTTTTTGGGTCTGTGCTCTCCTCTATTGTTATTGGCCCTCTGGGTCCTGGGAAGGCCCACACTTCTCTGTGCTGGGCCCAGCCACGTGTCCACGTGCAGAGCCCAGCTGAGCCCTCCGCCTGCCCTGGTGATTGTCCAGAATGCCGGGCAGGCTGAGCTGTCCTGGCTGGTGCGCTGCTCTCTTGGGGTGGGGACACCTGCTTGGTCACCTTTGGGAACGCACACGCACACAGGCACGTGTGGCGCCTCATGCCACGGTGCTCCCAACCAGTCACATCCAGGTATTATGGCACAAAGGAGCAGACACTCGTGGAGATCTTGCTCCGTGGCTGTTCTGTCCCAAGCCCTCCGTCCCACCTTCACCGCAAGGTCGGAGTGCTGGGGCCACAGGCGGTACCAGGCCCTCGGAGATGCGTCCTTCCTGGTTTGGGCAGACCTCCCACCTGCGCCTGTCTCGTTCCCTGCAGGTGAGCGTCCAGGTGTGGAGCCAGGCCTGGGAGCTGGCTACCTCGTCCTCATCGTGGTGGCTGCCTTTGCCTTGGTGGCAGGAGCAGGGGCCCTCATCCTCGTGCACTACCAGAGAATGACTGGCAAATACAACTGCAGAGCCCAGTCGGATGACTTCAGCTACCAGGTGTTCTATGAGTAGGAGGCCTGGCCGGCCTGGAGGTGGGTGAGGAGCAGGACGCCCCCCAGGCACGCATCCTACCCTCGCCACTGGTGGGGACTGTACAACGTGTCCGGTGGCTTTGGGAGAGGGCAGGTGGCGGCTGTCAGGTTTCGAGCCCCGCAGTGGAAAGCCACGGGGACAGTCGCGGGAGGGGAAGTGGACCATCGGTTGTTAGGGACCAGGTTCCATCGATTTGCACAAGCGCTGACTCCACGGGGCCCGAGGCAGCACAGTGGGATGAGACAGGCCACGGGTGCCCCTCAGCTCCCACTCTGCCCCCCACATGGGCGGCCCCGGGTGAGGCCCTGAGCCCCTCGTGTCTTGGTTTCTTCGTTTTCCCTCGTTTGTAAAAGGGCCGCGTGACGGCAGTACCAGCTGCACGATGCCGTCTGGCTCCTCGAGTACCGAGTGAGTCCCTGCGATCATTCTCTGTGCTGTGTCCCTGCGGCCTTGCCCTGGCCGCGCACCGTCCCTCGTGTCCTGGATGTTGTGCTGGGCACACGGCGTCTGTGCGCGGCTCTGACCGGCATCCGTGATTTTAAATACTCGAGCCCCCGAGTGTGAAGACGCTCTTCTGAGCTGCGGCAGGGCGTGCGGGCTCCTTCCTGGGCCCGAGTGCCGCTGAGCACAGACGGTGCCGCACGTTGTGGAGTATTGTTAGTACACGCCTTTAGTGGGGGACCAGGACTGTTGTTTCTGTCCAGGTTTTGAGATTTTTAAAAAAGAAGAAAAGAAAAGATTACAGGCTGCCTTTGGGCACCTGTCTGTGACTGCTGTCTGAAAGCGCTGTCAGAGTCCATGTGGTTACGGAGGCGACAGCAGCCCAAGATTGGCTCTGGGCCCTGGGGCTGCACCAAAGTGTCCTGGACACCACCCTGCACCTGCGCCCCCTCACCTGAGCCCCCTCACCTGTGCTTCCTCACCTGTGCCCCTTACCTGCACCCCCTCACCTGAGCCCCCTCACCTCCTCATCTGCACCCCCTCACCCAAGCCCCCTCACATGTGTTTCCTCATTTGCACTCTCTCACCTGTCCCCCCGCCCCCCTCCCTTGCACCCTCTCCCCACGTGCTCTTTGGCCCCTCTGGCCTGCCCCCTCACCTGGCAAGAGTCAAGGGCTCAGGAGGTGGAACTGAACACGGATTTCGGTGTTCTTATCTGACATTGTTGGCAGGGACGGGCTTACTTCTGTCTTGCTCTCTCCCCACACTCACAAAACCTAGCATGGGAGAAGAAGCACTCCGTAGGAATTTCCGGTGAGAGAATGGCAACCCCTGCCCCCAGCAGCACAGACTTGCCCAGGGCCACATCGAGTCACCCGTGCTAGGGGACATTCCGCAGGGAATCCCCCCACCCCCGGCCTCAGTCCTGCCCCCACACTGGCCTCCCTACCGGGCACGGAGGGCGCTGCCTGGCACATGGGGTGGCCATGCCCACCCTTCCTCGGCAGACCCCCACTGGCTGGCCGCAGGGTTGCACGTGGCCGGAGGGCTGATTTCCTCCTCTGTCCTTTGGTGCGGTGCTTGGTGCCCAGCTCCTCCCAGCAGTGATGGCTTTCCCCCCAATTCGGCTGGGCTTCCTATCTGCGTAGTCCCCAGACTTGAGGGGCTGCCTCCCCACGCCCTACGTAACCCTGTTGTCTTACTAGGGTTCTTTCTCTCCCCTCTCAGGCGGGCTCTAGGGGATGGAACCTGTTTCCTACCGATAATATTAACAAACACCCAGGAGTGCTGAGCACACAGGTGCGCCAGCGCCCTTCCTAAGCACCATACAGGAGTTAGCTCACCCGCTGTGCACGAGTTAGCTCGCCCACTGTGCACGAGTTAGCTCGCCCGCTGTGCACAAGTTAGTTCATCCTGGTTCCCACAACTGCATGAGGTTGTGTTATTACCACTTTTACAGATGAGTGCCCTGGGAATGTAGCTAGGAGGGGACAGGCTGGGATTCAGGTCTGGGGTCCATTCTCTTAGCTGCTGAGCTGCAGTGCCTTAGACTAGACATGACCAGCCAGCCCTCCTTAGACGAGCGTGGGCATAACTGGCAGGCATTTAGAAGGAGGCTCCTGGGCTCTTCCTTTCATTGGAGACCTGGAGAAGTTGTATTTTAGCAATTTTCTAAGAAACCCACAATTCTCTCGGTGGGGCACAGGCACCCAGCAGTGCAGGGAGCAGCTGTTGTGGTCAGAAGGATAGAACCTCCTGGAGCCTGGGACCCTGAAGTCCCTGGGGAGGCAGTGCTGCTCCCACTGGTCAGGGCTGTCTGCCACTCTAAGGGCCCCAGACAGGTGGGTGACTGGCAGTAAGTTTCGGTTCAACTTTACAGTCTATAAATAAGACTGCCTAGCAAGGTGCCTTCTAGTCCTTGGTTTGGGGACCACAAAGTCTGAGTCAAGGAGGCCCTCCAACTTACTGACCTGTTGCATCCTTTCGCCCACCAGGGGACACTGTCATGTAGACATGCCCCTGTCTCAGTGTCATGCCCTAGCCAAGGCTGCCTTTCCCACATTCAGCTCTTCATTCTCTTGAGAGAACAGAACTTCGAAACAACCCGGCAAAGTGTGGTCAATATGGGTCCCATCCTTGAAGTCAGGAAATTGGGCCCAGAGAGCTCAGGCGAATCCTCTGAGGCACACAGCAGAGACCAGATTAGCACGCTTCTCCAAAGGGCGATGTCCCTGTCCGGGTGACTTCGTCTCCGTTGAAGAAGGTCCAGGAGCTGGTTCTGCGGACAGTGGAGGGATCATGTCTCAGACCCTCTGCTCCCGGGACGCCTGATAGCTTATGTGCGCCTTGTCTAGGTTCTTAGAACCATTACAGTTCAGCTGGGAAAGGCTCGACCAGGGCCAGCCCTGGAGGCCAGTCACCGCCCTGGATAGAGTGACAAGGGAATTTCAGTGAATTTTACTAAATACTTATAACACGAATCTCAACGACGATGCCAACGCTTGTCCCGCTGAATTTCAAAGGAAAGGTGGTATGTTGGTGCTGAGATCACTCTGGATGTTCCCCCTCCTTAAAATGAAAACATCGGAGGGAAAATTGGCCTCTCCTCCTTATTTTCTCCCGTGGCTTCCATTTCCAAAATAAAAACCATCTGTAACTGGTTCTCAAGTTCCTGCAAAAATCTGCTCTTTGAAAAACATGAAACCCTCCCCACCAGGTGGGCCCTTGGCGCAGCCGCATTCCCTGTGAGCCCTGTGTGTCGGCGTGTTCTCTGCGGGTAGGTATTAAGGCACAAAGGCCCTGAGGCTGTGGCTGTCTGGCTTAGTCACGGGATGCCAGTCCGCAGCCACCATGGTGCCTGTTCCTCTGTGCCTTCTGGGAGCCACCGCCCTTTTATTTGGGCACAATCTCTCACTGTCCAGTAAGCGTTGAAGTCCTGTCCTTGGGGTGAGGGGACCCCTTCACTACCCATGCTCTGGGAATATTCCTGCGTGAACCTCTCCTTCCTGCATGCACACTGACCCTGGTGACCTCCTTCTCCATGCAGGTAGCTGGGAATCAGCCTTGGTTTGGAATCCATCAAGCATCAACAGAAGCCTGCTCTGTCCCACATCCAGAGCTTGGATGAGTCCCAGAGGTGGTGAAAACACAGCCTCTGACTGATCCAGGAGACCCATCATCCATATAGGTCCCAGAGAAGCAATGCCCACCAGGTGGGTGAGAGGAGCTGTTGGAGAGGGAGGCAGGGTGAGGGGGATGCCCAGAGCCTCAGGCATGGAGATATTCAAACCAAGCACAAATGCAGCCCTGCCATCATACAGATCACCTCAACAGCCCTGGAGCTCCCAGACTCTTTACCATCCTAATTAGTCCAAATGGCCCTTTCTCGTTTTGCTCACCACTGACATCTGTTACCTGCCATCCATCCATCCATCCATGCATCCATCCATCCATCCATCCATCCACCCATTCATCCATCCAAACACCCATCCATCCTTCCATCCATCCATCCTTCCATCCATCCTCCACTCACCCATCGAGCCACCCATCCTTCCATCTACCCATCTAACCATCCATCCATTCATCCATCCATCCATCCTCCCACCCACCCATCCAAACACTATCCTTCCTTCCTTCCTTCCTTCCTTCCATCCATCCATCCATCTATCCGCCCACCCATCCTTCCATCCACTCACCCACCCACCGCACCCATCCATCCACCTTTCCATTCATTCATACATTCATCCAACGCTGTCAAATACATAATATTTCACATTTGCAAAGATATTTGACAGTTCCCATGAAGTTTTTTTAACAATAGGTCAGTCGTAAATATACTGCAAATGTTATTTCTAGCGGGCACATATTCTCTTGAAGTTTTCTCCTGCATTACCAGTATATTGTTTTTATTTACACAACAGTGACTCAAAAGATACTCTATTAGGGGTGCCTGGGTGGCACAGTGGTTAAGCGTCTGCCTTCGGCTCAGGGTGTGATCCTGGCGTTATGGGATCGAGCCCCACATCAGGCTCTTCCGCTATGAGCCTGCTTCTTCCTCTCCCACTCCCCCTGCTTGTGTTCCCTCTCTCGCTGGCTGTCTCTATCTCTGTCGAATAAATAAATAAAATCTTTGAAAAAAAAAAGATACTCTATTAATATAAAGATCTCTATAAGTAGAAATAACATTATACACACACGCACTCACTATTTTATATTTTTCCAAGAATGAGGTACTATTTACCCATTACCCAGTGGGAAACCAGAGAAGACATGACCAAGTCATTCACATAAGGTCACAGATGAATTAATAAGGAGGTGGGTGTAGAATCTAAATTTTTATTTAGGATGTTTTCCATGACACCATACTGACAACGCTTTTTACTTCACTTAAAACAAATGGAATTGTATCTGATAGCAAGTACCTGAAAGTATAGGGTTTTCCTTGCTGAACTTAGAATTCTAACATGGTCATAGTTTTCATTCATGAGATTGATTTTGTTGAACGTAATTCACTGCTATTAATACGGAGCAGTCGGAGGGTATGACTGTTCTGATTTAGTGGACATTCTCAGAGGCAGTACAGAATTACAGCGTAGTGTGTGTGGCTGGACTGATTCTGAGCAAGGAGAACGCATCGCACGGGACGTTGACGCACGGCTGTGCTGGCTGCTCTGTTCGGTTCCATCCCGGCCCGTGTACCTGGCGTCCACCGAGGGCGGGGTGCCGCGCTGGGCGGTCCAGGAACGCCACGAATGTGTGTCTGCCTCTTCAGCTGCAGCCATGTGTTCTGATAATTGGCTCAGTACCTGTCACTTGCCTTTCTAGAAAAGAGGCAATAAATGTTCAGTAAATCCGGGTTTCAAGACCCATGATTCTGCGGGTCCCACGTGATTGTTCTCACTTTACAACTGCAGAGCTGGGGCTGTCCTGCAAGGCTCCCGCAGCGGGACAGCGAGTAAGTGGGGCCGCTGGAGTGAGGCCCGAGCCTGTCGGTTGTACGGTCCCTGCTCCCGCTAGGCTGCTGCCGCGGCGGTGATGGGACCGGGAGCACGACCATGAACCTTCTTCCCTTGCTCATCTGATTGTTGCAACAACCCCATGAGGTGGAAGTCACTGATCCCATTTTACAGATCAACAAACTGAGGCTAAAATTTTAAGTTACTGCTCTAAGCAGCTGTCAGTGGAAACCCAGGCCTTGTCCCTCCCAGGTCAGGCTCTTCCAGAGAAGCCCTGGTTAGTTCACTGGTGAAGAATGGGAGCCTTCCAGGACCCTAGAACTCAGAGGCCCTCTGAGCTGTGGAGAGACCACCTGGGAGCTCAGCAGGGTCAGGGGCTCCGATTGGCTGAGGTTCTGGATCCCTAGCAGTTCCCACACAGACACTGCTGACAGCCCCAAGTCCTTCCTGGCCCAGGATTTCGGGCTGATTCCCGCTGTGCCGGAGGGTTAGGGGGCAGTAGGCGAGAGTCCCCCGCCGCTCCCTGTGCACCCTGTACCCGGGCTGCACTGCCTCATAGCTGCCACTAGATGGCGCTGCAGACCAGGGCGGGAGGTCCTTTTGTTTCCTAGCAACCACCCTGTTTCTCCGGTTCGTTCTTTTCTGCTCCATTTGAGCCTTTTGCCCGCAATCGAAGGGAATCTGTAATTGTTCTGCAGGGCTTAGGGGTCCTAGGACACGAGCCTGCTGGGGTGGGGCCCAGGGGTCCTGGAAACAGTTCAGGAAATGCCGTCAGTCTTCTAGGGTGTGTGAGCGGTGCGTTACTCCCATGTGCTGACCTGGCATCTGTGTGGGCAAGGCCCAAGTGGACCCTGTCTCCCACCAGGGCTGCCCAAGTGAGGGAGACGCCTCCTCCCCCTCCCTCTCCGTGTCTGGGAGGGAAAGGGCAGCCTCACCAGGAGACCGTCTCTACGTGCCGCAGAAACCCCTGGGAATGAGCCGGCGAGGCGTCTGGCTTCCCTACACGGGGACCCAGGGGGACCACAGTGCCAGCTTGCAGCAGGCTCTCGGGGCTCCAGCAAAGTGGGAGATCTGGCCAGCTGGAGAACAGGGTTTGCACCACAGAGGAGAAGCATTTCTGGCCTGAATAGAGCTTGGGCATCTTTCCGGGTCCCTGTGCCCCAGAGGTTATGGTCAGGCAGGGCTGGGGACATGTCGGGCGTGGAGGGGAGCGAGGGTGGCCCCAGGCTGGCCCCACAACTCCGGACACTGAGTCTTGGCTAGGTGGGGAAGGGTCATTCCCAACACCAGGGACTGGAGATTCTCACTATCCCAGACCCCGGACACCAAAGTGATTCTGATGGAAAGAAATTGATGGTAAGGACTTGGCTGGGGGTTCCTGAGAGTTTGTACCCCGCAAGGTGGCACGGAATTGTGGGAGTCAGGGTGGCGTTGCGATTGCGGGCACCGGCTCTCCCACGTGGGCATGTCACCTAGTTACTCTGAGCCTCAGGTTCTTCACCTGTGAAGTGGGGATGGCGCTCGCATTGGTCAGGGAGCTTTGGGCTACAAAGTAGTGGAAACATCCTCTCCGACAGGCTTTAACGATAAAGACGATTCATGGCCTGTTGCAAATTAAAAGTCCAGGGCAGAGTGGGCTTCAGGTGAGGCTCACTCTTGCAGCTCCCAAGGACCCAGGTTTGCTCCATCAGTTTTGCTCTCCTTGCGTGGTCTCAGCTTCAACTCTCAGTTCTCTCTCAGTCCCCCAGTAACTAGGGGAAGTAATGAGGACTAGGCGCTCCTTCACCCTGTGCGGCCAGAGAAAGACACTGTCTCTCCCAACCACTGATCGAAGGAATTATGTCTTGGTTGAAGCATCCCGGGGCACGTCAGGGGGGCCGGCATCCTGCCAGCCAGAGGTGCGCGGAAACCGCCGCGCACGGGAGAGAGCCGGGCTCCACATTCTGACCTGCACCGCTAGCATTCTGAACGCAGTTGTAAGGCCGTTGGCCTCTCTGCCTCACTGTGGGGCTGGCCTGTCTCCAGGCTCTGTGGGCTCCTCTCCCAGCGGGCTTCTGGGCAGAGGGGAGGGTAACACAGTCTTGTCAGGTGACTTGTCGGGACTGCTCTTCATGGGCAGACGATGCCTTCTTACTGGATCGTTCGCACAGGAAGGGCTCCCATCTCCTCCTGGAAGCCCTCCCAGGGATGAAGGCAACCGGACAGGGCTCGAGGGGCTCTGGGCGATGCCGACCCCTTCAGAAATTTCCCCGAAAGGCCCTGATGACCGGGGGTGGACACACATGGCCCGTTTCTTGTTGCCACTGACTTGGAGGGCCAGTGTCGGCACCCTGAAACTGTAGGAAGAGAACAGAGGCCCCAAGATATTAGTGGCCTGTGCCCAATCTAGCAGCAGGTGCTGGAGCTGGGCCAGACTTCCCAGAGGGCGGACAGCAACACGCGAGTCCCACACGTGCTCCTGGGCGCTCCGAACTGGGGAGGAGGGTTTATGTCCCCGTAGGTGAGAGGAAGCCTGGCTCCCCACGGCCACACCGGTGGTTTGTGGCGGGACCTCTTAGCTGCTTGAGTATAATGCGCCAGGGCCTCCCCCAGCCCGGCCACGCCGTACCCTTGATCTTCCCTCTCCGTCTTCACCACTCAGGGCCGCAGAGGGGAATATTTGAGACGACACGGGGTGAGCTCGATGCCGGCCCCCCAGGTGGGGTGGGGTGAACATGAGCCCCACGCCTGCCCTTGCTTCAGAGCCCTCCTCCCTCAGGTGGATCTGGGCAGAGTGGGGGGCTTCACTCGGCATGACCTTCAGGGGCTGGGACTGTGGGGCAGGACCCTCAAAACAGCAATCCCTGGTCTGTCTGAGCAGCTGTTGGAAGCCCCGGGACATCGTCTTCCCAGGCCCCCTCGTCACGTCACCTGGCCACAGTGGGGAGCCCTGGTCAGGGAGGTGGTGGCCCGTGGAGGAAGCCGGCCATGGAGGCCTGGTGGCAGGTGAAGGGGGCACCTCGCTGCTCACACCATGCAGGAAGCTGCATCGCTGTGGCCCGTATGGCCTCACACCCCTGTGGACTGGCCAGCTCATCGTCCCTGACCTCCTCTTTGCCCGAGGCAGGCTCCCCTCACGCACCTCCCCCACTTGACCAGGGCCACAGTGACCTGCTGTCCCCCAGTAAGGTCCCCCACCCGCAGCCCATGCTGAGACGAACATAAGCCGGCCTCTCCGGGGTCCTGGGTGCTCAGGACAGGACGGCAGACTCAGCAGCACACTTTCTCCTTCCCAGCAAGGCTGGTGTGATTCTTCCCCCTCTCAAGGGCAGACAGGACCCCCCACCCTGCAGTAGCCTTCTCAGCAGCCTGTCCGTTCACAGAGGCTGTTGACTGGTAAGCTGGTCCTTCTGTGTCCCCCTCGGGGCAGTAGGACCCCGACTCTCTCGGCATCCCCAGCGGCTGGGGTGACCCAGGTTTTCAGGTTCACACAGAGCTCCCCCCTCTCTCCACTCCCAGAAGGAGGCAACGCTGCAGGGGCCTCTCCGCTGGGCGCCTCCCTCCCCTGCAGCCAGGGGCACAGGAACAACATGGGGGCGGGGAGGAGGCTCGAGATCAAGGTTGCTGTTCCGGGGCGTGTCCACTGTCCTGCTCTGGCTCCTGCTTCTTGGCCCTCAGCTCCCAGGGCTTCCCAGCTCTGCGCCCGCCTGCTGCTGACCAGTGCCCATCAGGGGGTTACTCCGCCCTGGGGAAAGGAGGGTCGGGGAGACCGAGACCCAGTCCGTCATTCCCCTCCACACCCATCCTGGCTCTGTGGTGGGAATGTTGAAAGGCAAATCCCTTTCTCCCATAAAGGGCAGGAATCCTCTTAATCCTGTTTCAATAGAAGCTCCAGTCAGGGACATTTTTCGGGGGCGGAGGATGTGCCAGGGCTCGCTAAGACCATCTTTAGGTTCAGTGATCTTCTAGAAAGATAGGGCACCGAGGTTTCGTTTATTATAACGAAAGGATGCAGATGGAAATGAGCAAAGGAGGTGCCCAGGGAGGAGTCCTGGAGAGACCAGAGCAGGGCATCACCCCAAACCCAGGCAGAGTTGGACCACGGGGGTGGGGGGGTCTAGGTGGGGGGCTCCGTGCCCCAGCTGTGGAAAACCACCGGCGCTGGCCGGCAGGTTGGGAAGAGCTTCCCTCGATCCTTCTGGCTGTCTTGTAGTTCACACATCTCTCCAAGTGTTTATAAATACTCTCTTTGGAGTAGCAGAATTTGCTGCTGGCTCAGCAAAATAAACACGTTGGTAACCATGGTGATCTGAGTATTTTCGTTCTGGGTTCTGGGCAGAAAGGACTTCAGGCAGATGCGGGGTTTAATCCGTTTATCCAGGGGTTTGATTCAAGGCAGCATTGACCTGATTGAAAAACTTCGGTCTCTGGGGACCAGTATTTCTCATCTTCCTGCAGGTGTCTGTCCCCATTTCGCAGCCTTTGGAGCCCGTCAGGGCTGCTGGAGCCCAAGCCTGGCTCCTGAGGCCCCGTGCAGCGCCCTGGGCTTGTGGGCTTTCCCACTCCTGGGGTGCAGGGCCGGGGTCCTGCAAATGGTGCTCCGGGTTCCCGCCCCGTGGCCCAGACCCACCAAAGGTTGTATTTCTTTCTCACGAAGCTGGTACCAAGAAGCATAAGTATTGCAAAGTTCATCAGCAAACTCCAGTTTTATCTGTGAATTTTGTGATTAAAAGATGGGGGTGGGGGCAGGGAACAACCACAAAACCCCAAGGAACTAAAAGTGAGACAAAACATCATTAGCTTGCAGAATTTTCAGTGGGAAATTACCCCCAAGTCACTGACAGCGCACATCTCAAGTTTGGAGCTGTGTTTACAACTACCGGTAGAAGTTATGACTAGATCCTGCCCATGTGGCATCCGCGTGAGTTCGGGTAAGAGACCCCCGCACAGCAAAGCACCCATGGAGCCATTCCGAGTGTGGGGCCATGTCTGCATTCAGATGCCAGGAAAAACGATGCAAGGTTGAGTCTCCTACACCCTGTAATGGGAGATGGGGGGAGTGCAGAGAAGCCGTGGGGCAGGCAGTGGGACCGAGGCTGGGAGGAGCCTCCCCTTCCCCAGGTGTCCAGAGGCCTCCATCCTCCATCCTCCATCCTTGGAGGAGAGGCGGCCCCGCACACGGCCAGTGGCTGGTCCCTGGCTTCTGGTCCCTGAATGTGCACACTGTGGCTGGGGCCTCAGCTGTGGTTGGTAGTATTGGCAATGTTTTGAGAAATATTTAGACAACCCAGAAAAGACCCTGTGCTTCCTTCCTGTGGTTCTTCCCTCCTCACTCACTGGAGTCCAGAACGTTCTGTGGCCTCTAATGAACAAATGAGGCAGAGACGAGAGGCTGGGTGTCTGGAGGCTGGACACACTGGGGCTGAGCCCGAGAAGGCCAGCCTGCTGGGTGCTCCGACTGGTCAGCGACCTTTGCTGGTCACTGGGGGCTCGGATGAGGTCAGGCCTGAGCTGGAAGGGCCTGGAGGAAGGCCCCAGGGCACTGGTGCACCTTCCGCGGTGAAGTGAGCTCACAGGCTCTGTGGAGAGTGTGACCTTGAACCTCAGTGCCCAGCAGGGAGCGCGGCCGCACGGCAGGGCCTAGGTGGGCAGGTGGCAGGAAGACTTCGCCGGGGCTGGCGTCTGGGGCAGGCACACAGGCTGCAGGTGAGCCAGGGCCCCTTTCTCTCATGCCTGTTCCTACAAGCTTCAGCTTACCCTCCCTCTTACGATAGGCCGGGCAGCCGATAGGCCCCTGCTTGGCCAGACCCTCCCTGCCCTTCTGACCCGAGAGCCGGCGAGCGCCCAGCCTTGCTCCCTCCACAGCCCACATGCACGCAGGGCCGTCTGCAAAACTAGGTCTCCCCCGCTGCCCGTAGTTCTGATCCCATGACCGGTGTCGCCGTCTTCTCCGTGGCAGGGCCACAAGGAGGCTGTCTCTCCTCCCTGGCACCAACTTCTATACCCTCCGCACGGCTGAAGAAATGAGCAGCCTCGGGTGTCCCTGTGATTCTGGGGGCCTTGGGCACTGTGCATGGGTTCCCGTGAGTGCTGCCCAGTCCTTGGCCACCAGGGCCTGACTTCCCACGGGAGCCACACAGGTGGTCTCCACACTAGGGCTTCACCCCCTCCCTGGGCCTCACCCTCCCCTGGGCCCTGTCCTCAGCCCCTCACTCCCGGGGTCTTGGGTTTGTCATCCCCTTGCCCCGTGGGCCCGATCTGGGGAAGCTGAGGGGACAGGCAGAGGAGCAGCTGGAGACACCAGGCCAGGGCCGGAGGAGGACAGCTGGGGGCCCCCGGCAGAAAGGGGAGCCTGGCACCCCACTGGCACTCCCATTATGTCCCCAGGCAAGTCCATCGTGTGGATTTTTCCAGACTTTGAGGCCAACACCCTTGAATCTGGAAGGGCTCGGGAACCTCCGGCTAGTCCGGGATGAGACTGGGGGACAAAGTCTGCCGAGACCTGGGGTGTGGGGGGAACCTCTGTGACAGGAAGCAGTCCTGTGTGACCTGTACTGCTCCTTCTCTCAGCGGCTGCTTTGGTAAAAATGCCGTCGGCTCGTCCATGTCCCGGCCCCGACGGCACGTGCCGCCTCCCAGCACCTGCTCTCAGGTGAGACACAGCAGGCTGGAGGCGGGAGGTTGGCTGGAAACCTGAGCCACGCGCTCCAAAGACGGGGGGCAGGGGCCCGCTCCCCCAGCCCAGCTGTGCCTGAGAAAAGAGGCATTTTCTGCTTTGCTGATCTGTCTGAAGGACACAAGGCCCAAAGATGGCTCTCTCCCAAGTCAGTAAAGGACAAAGGCAAACAAAAACAGCACTGGCCTCGCTGGCCCAGGGCCACGCTGCGGTCGGTCGGCAATTCGGCATTTTCTGCAGCTGCATCTGTTGGGAAACAATGCACAGCGGCCCTTGTCCTGAGGACGTGGGTTCACTTTCCACCACGGCTGCTTCTGGGAAAAGAGAACCCAGTCCTCCCGGAGAAGCTGGGTTCGTAAAGACTCAGCCCTCCTCTGCTTCCCGCTGCGGCCACGATCAGAGGCGATCGCGCGGGGCGGCACCGGCGTAAGCCCTTCACGTTCATAATCCTAATCAATCCTCCTAAACACCTGGTAAGATCAAAGCTGCTGCCCTCCTTCGTCTTGAGTGAAGCTCCATGACTGCCCGGGGCTCCCCGCTGGCCCCCCACGGCGTCTCACTGTGGTCCAAGAAGGGGGCGGGGAGAACCACGCAGGTGTACGCACTGGTCTCCTGTGGCAGCTGGAACAAGTTTCCACAAACTGTGGTTTAAAACCACACGAACGGATCGCCTCATGCTTCTGGAGGCTGGAAGTCTGATTCAAGTCTCACGGGGCTGAGCTGAGGTGTCGGCAGGGCTGGCTGCTCCGGAGACTCGGGGGGGAGACGTCCAGCTTCCGGGGGCCACCCTGCTTCCCGGCTCGTGGCCCTTCCTCCACCTCTGAGCAGATCGGCAGGGCCGTCTCTGTGCCCGCGTCACTCTGAGCGCCTCCCCTGCCTCCCTCTGCCACACTGAAGGATCCTCATGACTCCTTTGGGCCCCCCTGGAAAATCCCAAATAATCTCCCTATTTTGAGGCCAGCTGGTCAACAGCTTCAGTTCCATCTGTTACCTTAATCCCTTTGCCGTGTAAGATAATACGTTTGCTCATGGGGCCCGGGGTTGGGACCTGGAAATGCATTCAGCTGGGGCTGGCGCGTTCACGTCCGCCCCTCCGTGGCCGCCTTCCCCACGTACCTTGGCGTGGCCGCTGAGGTCCACCTCTCCCTGCGGGGTGGGCTGGCGCTGGCTCATACTGGCTTTGGGAGCCCAGGGTTAGCTGGTATTAATAAATCCCATCAACGTACAATTAAATAGACGAGAACGAAGATAACAAATGCTCCAAACTCATCACTCTGTAATTATTTTATTACAAGTTCCCGTCACCTGTGTTCTGTGGTTCTTGGTGTCTGTTGGACCCAAATGGCAGAAATTCTGAAGCTTTCCCCACCGCGCGTCTTGTCCCAGTGCTGCATCCAGTGATGTCGTGGTGGCGGCTTGCGATTGGCCACGACTCACAGGGACAGCAGGGACACGAGAAAACACTACACATCAGGGCTGGACGGACACTTTCGTTGACTATTTAGTCTTAGTGATGGAGAAATTATTAATAATGCAGATTAACTTGTCTATAATGGTTGCATGGGGAAAAGCACAAAAAACTGTCAAATCATAATTGAACCGTGACTGAAAGTTGGCAACCGATTAACATTTTGGCAAAATGACTGAAAGTGTTTTGTGTAAATCCGTTGGCTCTATGGACTTTACAGTAAAAAGTGCTATTTTACTATTACTTGCAGACTGCATGCTACGCTCCCTTTAGACCAACGGAGTGGAGAGCACACTGACCCACACGTGCACACACACACTGCTTTTTGCAGAGGGCTGGTTGTGAAACCCTCACCAACACACTGCTGCCCCCTCCCCTGGCGTCCCCTCCCAGCACCTGTGTGCTGTGGGCTCACCCGCTGAGCCACTCACACTTTCCAGAAGCTTCCCTGCTTGTACAGACACTGTTTGCTCAGTGTGGTGCGAACCACCCCACCCCACCCCACCCCACCCATCCGTTGCTGGCTGCTCCTGCTGGTCCCGGGGGCATAGCCCAGGCGCCATCTTCCCTGAGGCTGTCCTGGCCCCGGGGGGTTGAGTGTTCTCATCGCTAGGCACCGAGCCCAGCACAAGCCCTACCTGGCAGGTGCTCAAGAGACGTCTGTCACTCCATGGATTGGTAGAACACTCCTGTAAGGAGCAGGAATAATTCCTGACTCAGGGAGGCCTGACTGTCTCTCCCAGGACGGAAGGAAATGGGTGGGAAGACCAGGCACTGATCTAGACACAGGTCTGAAGACAGCCCGGGCTCCCAGCAGGCAGGTCTTCTGGGTACATGGAGGCGGATATCTGGAGGAAGGACCCCTGCCACCTCCTTCAAAGTCTGCCATCCCTGACGCAGGGATTCCTTATGCGGACCCGTAGGGGACAGGGAGCCCCCTTAGGGCAGATTAGCTGCCTCCCCAGGGGGGATCCTGGGCACTGAGATCCTGCCCAGGTGTGCTCAGAGGATAAACAGGAATGGGGGTGAGGCAGTGAATAGGGAAGCAGCTCCCAGGGGAGCCCCTGGCACAGTCAGCCCAGATGTGGAGGCTGTCCGCATGGGCCCCTCCACCCTCACCGGGGCTCAGTGGCAAAGGGTGGGCGGTGCTCACGGGAGGCAATGCAGCTCACCCAATGTCATGCTGTCGCGGCTCCCCTGTGGCTGGGACAGGGGCGTGGGGGTGGAGGGGAGACCAGATGGGATCCAGAAGAGATGCCAAGTCAGGTTGTGGTAAGTGACGGCAGCGCTGGTGCCCCCTGCCGTCCCAGATGCTGGGCTAGGCTCTTCCCGCAGGCACAAATCCACGTGGCCGACACTCAGGGTCTCCCATTTTACAGAGGGGAGACTGAGGCTTGCACCTGGTGAACTTCAGTGCCCGGACAGCCTCTTGGGGCCAAGCCCTGAGACCACCGCAAAATACTTCCTGACTGTGGCCTTTAAATACTGGGTGCCTGGCCGGGGGCTGCAGAACTCCCACAGGGCACATGTCCGGCCCTCTGTCCTCAACTGCTGGGGGCTCCTCGTCTGTCCCTGCTAGACCCCAGATGGAGCCAGGGGAAACCACCAGGAATGGCCAGGAAAACTTATTGGCCCAGGGCAGGGAGGAAGGAGAGGTAGGGAGGCATGGCCCAGTCGCAGAAGAAGCGGCCGTCATAGGCAGGGCAGCAGAACGGCCTCAGCCCCACGCTCCCCCCTGGCTGCAGGACTCCCCTGCATCCCTGCAGAGCCTCCTGGCTGTGGCCGGCGTGCTGTGGCCACAGGGACCCACGTTCTCCTACAAGCTGCAGAAATCCGGGGCAATACACCAGGGGCAGGGAGGGTTCTTGGAGAGGCTCCAGCTGGGGACAGCGCCAGATTTTTCAGTGACCTTGCGATCACAGAAGTGCTTCGGGTCAGAGGAGCAGTGGCCTTCGGGGTGGCAACAAGTCTCGGGGCCCAGGCTACCTGGGCTGTTTGTTTATTCTGCCCTAGCTGGGGAGACACACACACACACACACACACACACACACACACACACACACACACCACCCCCGGTGGCCAGGATGGGGATGCCCTGCCCCCTCCCTGCACAGGCCGCTCCTGTTTGCAGGAACGTGTCCAAACATAACCCCTTCGAATTTTTTAAGTACTTGCTGCTATAATACCCTCCCTCCAACAATCTCTTAAGGAAGGCTCTGTTCTTCCCTGTTCACGTTCAGGAGGAGACCCTTGCGAAGAGGGGCCGGGTAAGGAGGGATGGAGGTGAGGGTGGCGGGAGAGGAGGAGAGGGCTGGGGTTGCAGCGGGATGCAGGCGGCCCTGAGCTCAGGGAGCGGGTGCAGGTGGGCTTGGAGTGAGTGGGCAATGAGGACATGAGGCAAAGAGGGCCTTGTTTCTAGGGAGTCCGTCAGTGGAAGGCAAGCCAAATCCGTGGCTGAAGACACTGCTGGTTTAAAGGAGGGTTCTGTTTCAGCTTGGGGCCAGGGGCAGGTTTGGTGGGGAGGGAGGGAGTGGATGCTGGAGAAGTGGGGGTGGGGGGGCAATCCCTGGGTGAATGGTGTCAGCGGGGTGGGGGCACTTCGGCTCCTAAATGGAGGGGAGAGTGGAAGCATGTGGATTCAGTGGGGAGAGTGTGGTGCCACGTGGTGGAGTAGGAAGTGGGTGGTTCACGTCCCAGCACAGCAGGAGGTGACACCGTGAGAGCTCAGAGCAAGGGACCAGGCAGTGTGATGAGCAGTTAAAGATGGGGGCCTGATGACTTCCGGCCATCTTAAACATGTGTTATTTTGAGAGCATTGTAGGTTCACGAGCGGTTGTGAGAAACCATTCAGAGAGATCTGCTCTCTCTCCGCCCCCACCACTGTGCCCCTTGCATGACTCTGGACTGTGCCAGGTTTCTTGGTACCCAGGCTCTCCCAGCCCCTCTCTTGCACTCCCTCTCCCCCTGGTGGCCGTGTTCCTGATGTTCTTGTTGTTGTTCTAAAGCCATCTTTACCTACGGAGAAGACCTAGCCCCCCACCTGCAGACTCACCTGGGAGGACGACTGAGGGCCACCCCTAGTGTCTGTGGCGGGCCTCAGGGACTAGCATGGAGCTAGCCATCAGCCAGGTTATCAGGTGTCTTTGGATCTGGATGGGAAGGCAGGTTAGGGGGACTTACAGACTGGTGGAACAGCCAAGAACAAAGTTAGAAAGGGCAGTTTCCAGGCAGCTCCAGGGATCCAGATAACTGCCCCTGGGAGGAGTTGCCCCCACCCCAACTTCACCCTGATCAGGGTCCCGGCTGAGAAAGTTCCATTGTCCAAGCCCCACCCTTGGCCAAGGGGGAGAAGCTCCTTGGCTGATGGTCCCCTAAGCCTGCACGCAGTGGCCGTTGGTCAAGGGCAGCCCTCCAAAGTCAGGGAGCAGCGACCAGAGGAAGGGGGGAGAAAGAGACTAACCCGACTGTGCAGACCTTAGTTTAGTGTCGTGCAAAATCACAGCTGGAACTGGAGGCCACCCATTCCAACGATATTCACATGGCAACCTTGGGGTGAATAGCTGGTGGACACACGTGTGTTTGAGAATGTTCCGGGATGGACCCCATCTGATGTTGCGTCGACAAGCTCAGAGTGCTGAAAACGTGTGACTCTGAGAACAAACAGAACCGCAGTTCTCTGGGATTCTACTTAAAAACAAACTGACATTTAGTCTGTGTCTTGCTGTGGGGAAACTGAGTCACGACCAGCAAGAAGCTTCCCTGTAGGCCTCTACTTAAACTACGATGGTTTATTTTCTATAACTCTTAGCATGGAGACTACGGTGTTCGTTTTACTTACTTGTGCTGAGAAATCGTATTTCCTCCCATTTCCTTCATTATGGGAAATTAGACTTACTCATCGGCCTCATTATATTTAACCCACAGACTCTCTTGTTTTAATAACCCGAGCAGCGACATAAAACAACGGTTTTAGATTTTCTCTTAATAAGGATAATCTCTGGTTTTGCTCCTACATAGAAAACAATGCAGTGAAAATGTAACCGGCAATTAGAGCTGGTAGACTTCTAAAATACACTGACGACTTCCAGTCTAAAAAACGGTGGTCTAAGTCGGCACCCCCTCCGCCCGGAGGAAGATGCGCAAAGACTAGTGCAACGAGGGCGGATGCGCGAAGTCTCCCTCTGATGAGCGGGGCCACACACGACACCGCAGGCCCAGAGACAGGTGGAAGGCACACGGAAAGCAGGGCGTAGTTGGTGGAAGGAGGATCCTGCAGCGGCGGATTTTAGAAAAGGCACCGAAAGAGCACGCGCCAGGGGAAGGGGTCTGGAATGGACAGGGCGGGCGAGGCCAGTGCGCAGGCGCAGGGGACTCCCCCAAGCCCACGTTGGTGCTGGGGAGCAGAGCCCATGGGCTGGATGAGGAATTACCTGGAAGCCGTGTGTGGCTGTGGCGCCTTGTTACAAAACGAGAGAGTGTAACCTACAGAAATTCGAGGAACTAAGGTCAAGTGCATGTCAGGTCACCTACGTAAACCAGACAAACCTAACACCCAACTCCCAGGTCTGCGCCCTGGCAAGAAGTCGCTGCTAATCCCGCGGGACTGAGGAGAGTTGAAAACCCAAAGGACGGGAAGGCACAGGTAGTTAATGTCGGGGGAGGGGGAATTTAGGTGCAAACACATCGAGCAAGACCAAGAAGGGCTCTTTAGCGTAATAAAGAATGTAATTTGTAACAACTCATCCCAGCTCTGAATACTTAGGTACCCAACACGTTTCAACGCGGACAGAGCAAAAGTTATAGCAGAGGAAATTGCGGGTACGCAGGGTCACAGTATTAACAGCAGGCATTTAAGAAAATAACTGTTACGGTGTATTCGTTAACTTTTTGGTATTTTCCCCAGTATTTTACTATGAAAAAGTTTCAAATACAGTTGACTCTTGAACAACAAAAGGGTTGGGGCCGCCAACCGCCTGTACGGTCAAAAATTCATGTATAGATCCCCCAAAACTTAACTACTAAGAGCCTATTGTTGGCTATAAGCCGTACTGAGAACCTAAACAGTCAATTGACACCTGTGTCGTGTGTTGCATGGACCATATGCTGTATTCTCACAGTACAGTCAGTTACAGAAAAGACGCTGTTATTAAGAAAATCATAAGGAAGAGAAAATACATTTATAGTACTGTACTGTATTTCTAAAGAAATCTGCGTCTAAGTGGACCTGTGCAGTTCACACCCACGTGGCTCAAGGGTCCACTGCACAGAGAAAAGCTGAAAGAACGATACAGTGAACACTCATAAAGCCCCCCAGCACCTCGGCGGACAGCCAACAAGAGTTTGTGGGCTCAACTCACCCACTGCCTCCTTGTCATGTTTTTCAACTGTTGGAAAATAATCAGAAGAAGAGAAATATTTTGTGACCCATGAAGATTATGTGAAATCCACGTTTCAGCCTCCAAAAATGCAGACCCCATGCATTTATTTCCACGTGGTCTAGGCTGGTTTCTTGCACCAGTGGACAAGGTAAGGATGGACAGAGACTGTATGGCCCAGAAAGTCTCAATATTCACTATCTGGCCCTTTACAGAAAAAAGTTTAACCGACCCCTGTCCTAGATTCTAAAATGAACACTTTTCTATAATTGCTTTATCACACGTCTGCCCATCCCTCTACCCGTGCATTGTTGCAGACTACTTTGGATGCATTTTTGAAATTGCAGACATGACTGCATTTCACTCTTTCAATGCTCCAGCACGCATACCATTAATCAGAGTTCATTATTGGGGTTTTTTCTAAAATTTACCAGCAGCAAAATGTATAAAATTTAAGTCTAATCCAAATGTCTATCAAGACAGAGAAAGTGCCCATGACCTTTCCCAGGCCCTATGACCCCACCGGGACGACCACAGTTCAGACTTTGGGTCACTATCGGTCAGTTTTGCCAGTTCGAGACTTCCATAGAACGGACTTGCACCCTACGTACTCTTATGTGTGAGGGTGCCTTCAATCTGCGTAACATCTTAGAATCACACTGTCTCATGTCATAGTAGCACTGGCTTTTCTACCAAAGGGTAGCACTCCTTGGTTATTCTCCTGATGATATTCTCCCAAGCTGATTCCGGTGTTTGGCTGGCATGGAGAAAAGCTGCTGTTTCTTGTACAATCCTTCTGATACTCTTACGTCTCTTGGGTAAGTACCTATGCGTGGAGGGCCAGCTCGTGGGGTGGGTGGATGTTCAGTTTTATAAGACACTGCCAGACATTTCTCCAATGTCGCCCCATTCCCTCCGTCCCAGTGTATGAGATTCCCGTTGTCGCATGTCTTGACCTACAATTGGTGTTTAATTTTAGCCACTCTGGTGGATGTGCAGTGGTAGCTTGTGATTTATTTGGGTTTTCCTGATTACTAATGATGTTGAACATCTTTTTGTGGGTGCCTAGACATTTACTTTTGTTCCTTTGTCAAGTAAAAAATTAGATGGATTTTTGCCGGGTAAATATTTGTGTATCAACATTTATTTGCTCACAGATGAACATGATAACACTGAAGACTCCGTATTGTGGATAATTTTTTGACCCTGGAACAATCAGCTACAAATAAACAGCTCTTTAAAAATTTAACTTTGGGGCACCTAAGTATCAAAAGCTATACATAGCCTTTTAAGCACTGCTGCAGCGGCATTCCACAAATTCTAGTATGCTGTGATTTCATTTTCATTCCGTGCAAAATATCTTCTAATTTCTTTTGTAATTTCTTCTTTGGCCCTCGAGTTATCTAAAAGTGTGTTATTTAATTTCCAAATATTTGGGAGCTGTTCCACATACCTGTCTGTTAACTGATTTCTAGTTTAATTTTTTTATGCTCAAAGAACAGATATTACATAATTTGAAGCAGTTACTTGGGTCATGGCCCGGCACATGGTCTCCCTTGGTGAATGTCCCGCCTGTACTTGGCAAGAATGTATTCTGCAGGTGTCAGGTGGAGTGTCCACAACCGAAAATCAGTCAAGTTGGCTGATGCGATGTCCCTGAGTGAAGGTGGACTAACTACTCAGTACTAACTTTGCTGAGAGAGAAGCACTGAAGTCTCCAACTCAAACTGTTGATTTGTCTGTTTCTCCTTTTAGGTCTGTCAGCTTTTCCTTTATGCATTTTCGAAGCTCTGTAATTCGGTGTGTACACATTTAGGACTGTTATATCCTCATGATGAACTTACTTATAATTCTGAAATCTCCCTCTTCATCCCGGGTGATATGCCTTCTTCTGAAGTCTACTTTGTCTGACATTTACAGCCTACTGGTCCAGCGACTCTCGCACCTAGTTCCTGCACGTGTATCTCCTCCCGTTCCTTTACCTTTTTTTTTTTAAGATTTTATTTATTTATTCGACAGAGAGAGAGACAGCCAGCGAGAGAGGGAACACAAGCAGGGGGAGTGGGAGAGGAAGAAGCAGGCTCATAGCGGAGGAGCCTGATGTGGGGCTCGATCCCACAACGCCCGGATCATGTCCTGAACCGAAGGCAGACGCTTAACCGCTGTGCCACCCAGGCGCCCCTCGTTCCTTTACCTTTTAATCTGTGTCACTATATTTGAACCAGGTTTCTTGTAGAAAACATACATTTAGGCTCTACTTTTTGGCTCACGTGGATCATCTCTGCCTTCTAATCGGTGTGCTTGGCCCAGTTACATTTGCCATGATTTCAGGGCATGGTCGGTTTACATCTATCATCTTGTTCCTTTCTCCATTTTTTCATCCCATATTTTAGTCAAGCGAGCATCGAGTGCTTTTACCGTTGTGGTAGTAGGATATACATAACCACGTATTCTACATCGGGTACGTTTTCGTACTTCTGCTGTCTCCACTTTGGACATCTCCACTTTGAGTGCGTATTCGCTCGCTTTGTTACCTAGGCACGCCTTTGTTTCTCGTGTTCTGCTCTACCGCACCTCTAACGGGCCGCAGTCCACGGTCAGTGACGCCGCGCCACTTCCCTGCAGAGCTGAGACCTTGCAACCAAAACCATGTCCTTTTGTTTCCCCATCCCTTCCTTTGTGGTGGTGTTTTCACACGTTCTACTTTACACGTGTTAGGAATCCCACAGTACGTGGTGATCGTGTTTTAGCAGGTCTTTTCAAACCATAATTTAATGGAAAGATAATTTTAAGATAAAAATACCATGAACATAAAATGCCCCCAAAACATGGCAAGCGCATGGCTTCTTCCTCTTGCTTCCAGAGCAGACTGTCTGTACTGTGCTTGCAGCATTTTCGTGCTGTTATTATTTATTTGTCGTTCTCACACATCAGACAATAAAGCCCTTGAGAGGAGAAACAGTATCTATTCATCCAGTAGCCTCAGCACAGTGCCTGGGGCTTGCAACAGACGTCGTAGGACTCACTGATTTCCTGACTGACTTACTCAGACAGGGAGCCCAGACGGCTGAGGGGCGGCTACTAGGCACAGGTGGAATGCCCTCCAGCAGGCGGACGACGTCTACACTGGCTCCTAATTACTTTTATATACGTTTCGTCTCCTTCTGCCCCGCTGTCACCACCAGCCTCCCAGTCACAACTTGGCAGGAGAGAAGTGGAAAACAGGGACCTCGAAGAGACCTGAACTTAAAAGGTCACAGATCAGGACTCAGGTCCCAGATCAGGAGTGACTTTGGCCACCTTCCAGGAGCTGCCAGGCGTGGTCCCCTTGGGTATGTCATTGTGTCTGGAGGCTTAGATGTGCTTATGTTGTGAACGAGGGTGACCCTGGGTGGGGTCTGGGAATGCAGTGGGCCCCTCGGGATCGTGCCGTGGCTGGCTGGGAAAGTGGCGCGAGCCCCGAGCCTGCTGCCTGAGTCGGGACCTGACTGCTCCTGACCTCACTGGGGCAACAGGGGCCGCTGAGCAGTTTCTTCAAATGCAAAGGCTTCTCCGCAGCTGCACGAGAGCCCCGACTGCTTGATAATGTAGGTGGCACGACCCACCTGGGGCACGGACATTTCACGGCCGCAGCTGCGACGTTAGACGCGGACGCTCCCCGCCGTGGCTGAGCGGCCCAGGAAGAGTTAACGCCGGCTCACAATGGGCAACAGTGAGTCCTTCTGAAAACGTGGATGTGAAAATATTTCTCTTCTAGCATTTCGAATTCAGAACAATCAGAGCATTATGGATTTTACTCTGCTTTGCTGACCTTTCTCTAATTTTCTAATCCTTGAAATGTTGGGAGGATTATAAAAATGTGCACTATGTGCTTTAAAAAAAATCGACATTAATAAATAGAAAACCAAAAAATAATATTTACCCCTTCCAGCTAGTTTTAGCCTTCTATCATAGGGGAGAACTTCTTTCAAAGAGGGATCTTTACTACGTATACAAAGTTTTTTCAAAACTCAATTTCCTTTCAAATGTAAAATTAAACCTAAGTTCAACAATCTTCTCGTTTCCTATTTTATTTACTTCACAATATGTACTAAGCACTTAGTGATGTGATGAGGAGGGACCATGTGCCCGTTACTTCTCTGGTAGAATGCAGTCAGTGTTTCACGGCCAAAGGGGGGTATGGGGCTGTTCCCCCCAAATGACTACCAATTCTCACCAGGTTTGTCTTGGTCTTTCTGATGCATTTATGGATGAGCCGTTGGTTTCCCTGTTCACTGCATCCCAGAACTAGAAAGGCCTTTGAGGATAATGGACTGAGGTGGATTTCACCCCCCCCCCCAGGAGCCACTGTTCAATGATGCACATAGAACTGGACTGTGTGGTTGCAGAGGGGGTGGGACCCGTGCAACTCTGCCCCCTCCCCCCTGCCCCACCGCCTGGCTCCAACCTTGGGCTGTGGACAGTTGGAAACACTGACCCCGTCCAGTCTATTCACTTATACACAGGGAAGTGGTGGCCCGGAGAGGCTTGGTGACTTGTCCAATGCTCCACAGCCCCTGTGTCAGAACTGTCCTGGATTATGGGGCCTTGTGACTCCTGGGCCAGTGTTGCCACATTCTCCAGACTTTGTCTCTCTGGGGTGGCCAGGGGAGTGGGTGCGGAGATGAGGGGCTGCTTTGGGAAGCAGCTGACACTGCTGAGCGCCTGGACAGCGGCCTGATGGGCTGCAGTAGTGGGGACTGCCTGAGTCAGTGGCTGGAACTCCCAGCATCCAGGGGGCATCTCTGAGCCTAAAGGCTAGGCCAGGATCTGACAAAAAGCCCATTCTCGGTCAATTTGGGTCCTGGTCAGTGTGGAGAGCTGCCGGGGGCAGCTGGCAGGGGCAAAGGGACCTCTAACCTAGACATTGCACAGAGAGGTCAGTGAATCCAGACTCCCCCTCCCTGCCAGGGGATTTGTAGTAGGGCCTTTTCCTCAGGAGACATTCTGTGTGGCCCATCGGGGAGCTCCAGAAGAACTTTCCAGATTATCATCTAAGACCCCCAGCAGCTCTACCACACAAGACAGTGCCCCTGTCTCCTCTGCATTTAAAATGGCCATCTATGGGTGGAGCTTAGAATTTTCTGGAACTAGCCTGATTCGACCAATTCAAAAACTGCTCTGAGAAAGTGAGCCAGGTGTTGTTTTAGAAGCCCCATCATCCCTTCCAAAATGATAAGGTGCCATTTGGTAAATTACTACTCTCTAGTACTTAACAACATCCTAGCACCTGGGAAAACTGATTTCATCTCTTAACACCCTATGAAGGGTGTGTGTGAGTGTGAGTGTGTGTGTGTGTGTGTGTACGCACACCTGTGGAAGAGAGAGAGGGAGAGGGAAACGGAGGGAAGGAGAGTGAGAGTTTGGGGAAATAATACATAAACACAAAGGTTTATCTGGACCTCTAAAACGTAGATCATTTCTCTCTCAATGGCCTCAATTAACAGCCGGTTCTATTTCTATTTCAGGCAACTATTAGCTGTAATTTCCCAAAAATGGCCCTTTAAAAACCAGTATCATAAAAGGCTGTATTAGTCAGGAGTCTTTCTGAGCTGCAACCACCCCAAACCAGCCTGAGCAAAACAGGGCGCTTACTGGTTCACACAGGTGGGGAGTCCGGCTGTGCAGGCGGGCCCCTGGGACTCGCAGGGATGCTCTCCAGGCCGGGCTCGCTCATCACCGGGGCACACAGACAGCTTTCCCACGGGCTCCAGGGGCCGAGGCCAGGAAGGACTCTGATTGGCCCAGCCCAAGTCACAGGAAAACGTCCAAACCAATCACTGTGTCTGGGAGAGAGGGGGCTCTGATTGGTCAGGACTGGATCACAAGGTTGACAAGATGGCAGCCCTTCCTGCGCCAAGGGGAGAGGGATCCCTCCCAGGACACAGGGGTTAGTCAACTAAAGAGAGGCAAGAGAGGTGCTGGACACAAACCCCACCAGACTTACACCCCGTTTTCCCCTAGCCTGTCTCTTCAATTACATTTAACACTGCTAGGCCCACAGATACTGTACCACCCGACCCTTTCTGGAGCAAGGCTGGACGTCGGTGCACACCTGTACGACTACACACCGCGTTTCATTGTCAGACCTTGCTGCCTGCTGTACCCGTGGCCAGGGCTTTCATGGTACTCAGCTTCCTGGGTTCATTTCTTCACAGTCTATTCTGGCAACGCACTTCAACCTCGATTTCAAGAATTCAGAGATTTGGCAACATCTCTAAGTTGGGAGCTTTTAGCACGGGAATGTCTTTGCAATCTGTGCTTTTCCACCTGCTGTCCTTGGCCCCCTGAATTCCCAGCGCGCAGACCTTCCGCCTGCCGGGATTGACTTCTGCGGGAGAGCCTACAGGGATATTCTTGCTCTCTCTGGCAGTGTTCTTAAAGACATCAATGTACTTTCCTGACGGCCTTTCTCTAGCATTTGCTTGCACACCTTCGCCCTAAGCCACCTGCTTGCTGTGGAAGCCTCGTGATCAGCTCGGTTCCCCTCGCAGCTTCTTGGCTCCTCATGCCTTCTCTTAGCTGCCATGGAGATATTTTAATCTGATGGATTATTAGAAAAAATGACCTCATATGGCAGGTTTGAAGTTGGCTTTCTAAAGGAGTGAAGAAATGTTCTAGGTCCTCAAAGCTAGGGAGCCTATCCTTGGTCATTTGGCAATACCACTCAGTGACTTCTTCCCTGCACGCGATGGGTATATAATTAACGCGGCTGAATTTAACTCCAATACACACCTGACACACGTCCACCTCCTTCTAGAAGTCACCCAGCAGCTCCATCTCACCGAAACGACGTTCTTCAGGCTTCTACAAACCATACACACTTGCTCAAACGCTGGTTAAAGGCTTGTTGTTTTGGATGCATGTGGGCCTGTGCATCCCCGTGTGCATTCATGTGTTCACGGAACTTAGGTGGTGAAGATTGAGTTGGGGACAGGTGTCCCACGGCTCCGGACTCCTCCCAGGGTCTCCCTCGCATGAGGACTTCCATCATAGCAGATGGTCAGTAAATGCTTTCAAATCAACTGAAGAACTATTCCGATGTTTACAGAGTGTCTTCCGGGTGCTCTCCGAAGCCCTGCACATTGCCCTGACAGATCATCGCTCATCACCCGCACATGTCAGGCTGCTCCTACGCACTCTGGGCCCCCAGAGCCACACAGTTGCCGTTGGGGGGAGGGTGTATGGAACTGCTTTCACATTTCTTCCTGGAACCTCAAAGTGGTACCTGCTTTAAGGTTCAACATCTAAATGCAGAAAACGCAACGCGGAGGTATCAGTGCATCTCCTGGAAGCGCTCAGGTTTACTGGCGCTTCCCCAGGGGGATGCTACGCTCCCCCAAAGGTGAGAAAGATCACTGGGTAGCTGGGCAGACACACCAGGTCTCCCAAAGAATTCACAGTGAGACAGAAGGAAGGTCAGATGATGATCTTCAGCTGTAAAATAGGAGCTCAGCGTGATAATCCCCGTGGCCCCTGTAGCTGAAAAGCCTGACTTAGACGCCCCGTATACACGGGCAGGGCTGGAGAGGAACAATTCCTAAAAGCGGTCTCTTTCATGACATCGTTCACTCAAAATCCAATTCAACTTCTTAGAAACATGGATCTCCTCCAGCAAAGTACCCTTGGTTTCCTTTTAGTAAACAGGCCATTTTTAAGTGGTTAAAATGTTCTGGGAAACATTTTCACATGATCGCACTAGATGCTTCATGTTAGCATGAAAGCTAAAAATACACTGTTTTTCCCCCTACAGCAATTTTGACATCACCTACACCGACACATTCAAGGAGCTGACGTTGGATGGTTAGATCTTCTATTTGGATTAAACCCTTCGGAGGTTTTTCTTTTTCTTTTTTTTTCTTTTTAATTATAAGACAATCATTCAAGTGAAAAAAATCTTGTTTTATTAGAATGTTCAAATGCCACTAAGAGATGAGTCGCCGTACATGGAGGTCCTCCTCATTTGAGAGGAGGCTGCCTGATGGACAGAGCCAGGCGCTGCCAGGCACTGACCGTGTAGCCAGGACTGCACACCCCTTCCCTTCAGCTTTGAAAGAATCAGGTTGTAAAGAACAGGAACAGGAGTTTTCAACTTCACCAAATGCTGCCCACTTGCCCTCCTAGGTAGGTGTACCATTTGACGCCCCCCACTGAAGGTACGCGAAGTCTGGCCCCTCCACACGCTTGGGGACACTATGACCTCTAGATTTCGAGTGTTTGTCAGTCTGAGGAGTGTGACGGGAGGTCGTGGCTTTCATTTCCAGCTCCATGCTTACGGACAAAGTGGAGCACCTTCTCACGTGTTTGTTAGACGCTTGAGTTTCTTCCGTGAATGTCCTATTCATCTATTCTGCACATTTTAAATGATAGATTTTTTTGTGTGTGCTGTTAATTTGTAGGATTTCTTTATATAGTCTGGATATTAAGTCTTTGGGGTTGAGCTGCACATACGTATCTTCCCAGTCCAGTTTTCTTGTCAAACCTATTCTAGCTTCTCCCAACAAATTGTTCTACACTCTCTCCTTTTCTGTTCTTTGAAACAATTCATATAAGATGAAAGGGACCTGGTTCATGAGATTTGATAAAATTCACCTGAAGATCAGTCTGGGCTGCCTGGGGAGGTGGGAGGATTTTGGCTACTGATTTTATTTATATAGGGGCTAAGGGTTTATTTGGGCTTTTGTTCTCTTGTTGATTCAATTTTGGTGATTTTCACTTTTCTAAAGGTCATCCATGTCATCGCTGTTTCCAGATTCATTGGATAAGGTTATTCATAGTATCTCTTGAGTGTGTTTTTAATTTCCCCCGTAATTAGGTCCCACTTTTCATTCCTATTAGTCATAATTTGTTGCCCCCCTCTCTCCCTCCCGCCCGGCCACCCCCTCTCTTCTGTATCTCTCAGGCTAGAGGTTTGTCTATTTTCTGAGCTTTTACAGAGAATTCACTTTTAGGTGTGTTGATTTTCGCCGTTGCTTGGGGGTGGCATTTAGCTGTTACAGAATCATGTGTCCTCGTTGGCCAGCCATTCAGGGGGCTGGTGCCGCATGGTTTCGATTGTGATTTCTTAACTCCAGAGTCATTTAGCAGAGTGTTTACGTTTTCTCAACGTCCTTTTGAAGTGTTTGTGTTGTTGATTTGTAATGTAATTGCACTGAGGTCTAAGAATGTGCTCTGGATAATGGCAATTTTTAAAATGTGTTGAAACTTTTTGGAAAAAAAGAAACTCTTCCCTTGTGGTTAATTAGCCTAGTGCCATGTGTACTTGAAAGAATGCACATTTTCCACCTTTCAGACACTAGATGATGGCCACGGCTGTGAGCACCTGGGGCTTGACCCAGCTGGGACCTATTGGGAAGGGCATAGAACTTTCCAGACTTCTTTGTCCAAGGAAGGAAGTTCGGGGCTCCCGCCTCCTGACTGGTGAAGTTCCTCCATGAGGCATCACGTCCTGGTTGCTTCTGGGCAACCCAGGGCTGAGCTGCGAGTAGGGTCCTCCTGGCCACCTCCTTCTAAGGCATCGGAGAAGGCGGGGGGGTGGGGCGGGGCAGAGACGTGGGGCGGGGCCAGCTTGAGGTGACAGCCACAGGCCGGAAGGGAGCCAAACCTGCACGCACCTGTTTGCCGAGGCCACAGCTGGCATGGGCGGATCTGAGCTGCAGACCAGACATCTGGTGCAAATTGTTTTCTAATTTATTAACGTCTGTTCGGCATTTATGACTTCCTTCCATTTTCTTGGGGCTTATTTGCTCATTGTTTTTCTGACTTCTTACATTCGGAAATCTAGTTATTATCTTAGCCCCTCCTCTTTTCTAATGGAAGCTTTCAAAGATCTCTTCGAGAAGCACAGTATCTGCATCCCTCAAGATTTTAAAAAATTATTTATTTGTTTGTTTGTTTAATGGGTCCGGCACGCTTTTGCTGAGTGACTCTAATCATTTATTTTAGAGAGGGAGCATGAACAAGCATGAGCCGGGATGGGAGGTGGAGGGGCTGAGGGAGAGGGAGAGAGAGAATCCCAAGCAGACTCCCCACTGAGCGCGGAGCCCAAGGTGGGGCTCGATCCCATGACCCAGAGATCAGGACCTGAGCTGAAGCCAACAGTCGGAGGCTCAGCCCCGTGTGCCCCTGGGCGCCCCTGCCTCCCTGAAGATTTCAGAAATAGGGCTATTTCAATAGGTATTTTCTAATTTCAACATAGCTTCTTTTTTTGGCCCACGAGTTAGTTAGAAGTGTCCATATTAATTCCCACACACATCGCCTTCTCCTGCATTATCCTTATGGTTCATTACTCACCTAAGAATGGACAAAGAATGTGATACGAATGAAACCGAACCAGGATTTTTTAAGGTTCGTGCCCCGGATGTAGGTGAACTTTTGTACGTGTTCTGCGTGTCCTGAGAACTCCCTGTGTTCTCTCTTGTGGCGGACGCTGTCTGCGCCCATCCAGGTCCCCTCGGGGACTGAAGATTTGGGATGTTTCGTCCAACTTCCAACTACCGGTATCCGCATCTCAGTGTCTGAAGGCTTTTCTGGAACTCCAGAAGGCAGAGCAGGGCAGAGAGGCCTGGCTCGACAGCCCCGGGGGAGCCATCAAGAGCGAAGGTGGGAACTTAGGACGTGCCCTCGGCCCTGCACAGGCGAGGGTTCCATTGTCCTGTGCGTGGAGCCTTAGTGTGGCCACCAGTACTCTGGATTCACTGCTCGCTTTTGCTTTAAATGTTATTTTGTCTGATATTAATATGTATTCTTTGGCTAATATCCTCCTGTTATTTCTCATTCTCTCTCTCTCTTTGTTTTTTTTTTTTTAAGATTTTATTTATTTATTTGAGACAGATTGAGAGTGAACAGGGGGAAGGGCAGAGGGAAAGGGACAAGCAGACGCCCCGCTGAGCAGGGAGCCCGACGCTGGACTCGATCCCAGGACCCCGGGATCATGACCTGAGCCGAGGACAGACGGTTCACCAACGGAGCCACCCAGGCGCCTCTCTTTACATTTTAATACAAAAACATCCAAGCATCACAGCAGAGAGAATAGTATGACAAACTGTCATGTATCCTCCACCCGGCCTTAAGAACCATCAACAAGCTTGCTTCTGTCGTCAGAGGGAGGTGCTGGGTGTTGAGCAGAAGGGGAGTCGTCTGCATGGAGGGGAGAGGTGGCGGGGGTGCGGTGGGGTGTAGGAGCCAGTCTGAGGTGGGGGCAGCGACACCCAGCCAGGGCAAGAGTGTGTCACCGTAGGGATTGCACGGTATAGCTGATGTCCTGGCGAGCCTGTCCCACTTTCTGTTCCTTATGTCTTCGGGATTAATTTAAGGCTTGGAGAGGGACATTCTCAGAACTCTCAGTTTGTGACTAGACCATTAAGAAAGATGTTTTGAATGGCGCCTGGGCGGCTCAGTGCGTTAGGCCTCTGCCTTCTGCTCGGGTCATGATCCTGGGGTCCTGGGATTGAGTCCCATGTGGGGCTCCTCGCTCAGTGGGGAGCCAGCTTCTCCCTCACCTGCTGCTCTCCTTGCTTGTGCTCTCTCTCTCAAATAAATAATAAAGAAAAATCTCTTTTTTAAAAGGTGTTTTGATAGTTCTGTATAAATAAGAACACTCCGAGAAAGCCATGGTGGAATGTTCTGGACTCGGAGCCAGCAGGACTGGGATCTGGCCACCTCATGTGCAAAGTGGGAATATTATGGGGTGGCTAACAGATCCCAGCTTTAGCACCAAAAGTCCCAAGTCCCAGGGCCTCCTGTCGCTGCTGCCCCCAGACCTGGGAAAACCAGGACACCTGGTCACTGGAAATCATACCTCCCCTTCCAGGTTGTCCTGAGGAGTGAGGCGCACGAGCATGTGAACCGCTGAGCAAGGGGCCCGGCATGGGTAGGCACTTGTTTTCAGCATCATGGAAACAGTTACTGACATCTTCTACTTGGGACGAGGTGTGAACCATGAAAACTTGGTGCACAAAACAGCTTAGGGGTTATAAACAAGCCGGCTTCCGTGGTTTGAGGCAGAAGCGCCATATTTCTCTTTTCCTGAACTCCTCAGCCCAGTGCTGGCCGAAGGGACAGCTGGGCGCTGGCTGCCACGGCAGGGCCGACACCTCGAGGCCTCTTACACACCGGCAGCCGCTCACCCAGGAAGCGGCGGCGGTAGAGGCCCCGGGGACCACACTCCAGGAGGCCCACCTGCCTGGCCATTCGCAGGCTGAGATTACAGAGGGTGCAGGGACCTGACTGGTGTCCCCTTGTCCTCTCTGGGTGGAGAGGCACTGCAGGAGCATTGGCAATGACAAGGTCAGAAGGAGCCACCAGGGCATTTTCCATGATGAAATGTCACCACTGAGGCTGTGACAGCCAGGCAGCCGTGGGGGAGCAGGGGAGCCCGTCGTTATGGAGAGGGCTCTGGAAGGTCGAGCAGACCTGCAGCCTGCGGCTTTGGCCTCCCAGACCAAAGCGGGGAAGTCAAATACAGACCAGCAAGAAGGCCTAGCCTGCACGTTTACTCATTTAAAATCTATCATTTCTTTCTTTCTTTCTTTCTTTCTTTCTTTCTTTCTTTCTTTCTTTCTTTCTTTCTTTCTTTCTTTCTTTCTTTCTTTCTTTCTTTCTCTTTCCATCCATCCATCTACCATGTAAACCTATCCACCATCCATCCATCCACCCAGCCATCTGACCATCTTCAATGTGGTTGTTTCCTGTGAGTTGAGCTCACTATGTTAGTAACAAGACATTTTTATTTAAAAAGCAGAACAGGTTTGCAGTGGGTTTCAGGGGAGACCTGACCGCTGCAGGGGTCGGGGAACCAGCCAGCTCTTCCCACCCGAAGCTGCAGGCCCAGCACGAGCTCTGCTGGAGAGCTGGGCTGCAGGTCACATGAATGTCTTTAGGTCCACGGTCTCCCATCTCGGTTCTGAGCTGGGCTGTGCGAAGTGAACTTTTCCAGTGGGGTGTCAGGAGTTTTGCTGTTTCTGCGATGTAAAGATAGGGCCCTCGCACAGGAGTCACGGTGCGCTGACCTTGAGCCATGGAGCTCTGGGTCGCACCTCAGGAACTGCCTCGGGAGAAGCACCCATTGAAACATCGAGTTTGGGGGGTAGCTGCCAATGAGAAACATTTTCCCATGGCAGTAATAGAATCCCAGCCTCTGAGAGAGAAAGCGTCTCCACATTATCTTGTAAATCAATCAGGAAAGTACTACTTTACTTCCCCAAATACATTAATGTACAATTATGAAGACGCACAGAGTATCGTAGGATGAAATTACAGCGAGAATTCAGGTGAGCGCATAGTGCGACAGGTGTATCAGGTAGCGAAGTTTTTCTGGACCTGAAGCAAGAAACGGGAACCTCACACAGCAGGGATTTCAGCTCTCCAGGCCACGTGAGTTGTATGTATAGGAAAGTTCCCCAGAACACGATCACTTTCTTCTCCCCCGCACTGCACAGACATCATTCGGCACACGATAGTTTCAGCTTTATGTGCCCAACTGTGGAATCCTTGACAAGTAATGCTTCTATTAGGGACGTCTGAAAATTATCCAAGTGTCTTCTGGTGTCTAAGAGCACATCTTTCCTTGGGGAATTCTAAAAATATGGCAGGTACTGACTTTCCCAGGGAGGGTGTAGCCTGGGTTGGCAAACACCCACAGACTGTCCCTGTCCCTTCCCTTGGCAGACATCACTAATGGATCAGAGCACTGAGTCCCGCTGAGTGCAGACGTGGCCTGACCCTGATGAAGGCAAGGACAGCCATCCTGACTGATCCAACTCGGCCTGCAAGGCCATCCCTAGCTGACCTCCCCCAGGTGAGATCCTTGGTCGGGAGGCAATGCTCTGGCTGGTTCACGCATCTGCTCTTGCTCGCGAGGGAGATCCACGAACCCGCACAGCCCCCAAGCCTCTGCTTTCCGAAGCTACTAGTATCTTTATGTACGAAACACGGCGTCTGCCTGGGACTCAGCTTTTCCTACCAATTCCCTGCTTTGCCCCTGTGGCCCTGGCCTTGCTATCTCTGGGCCATGGTGGTCCCTGCACCCGCCCCCACCTGCACGCAGGTGCGAGCCCCAGGGCCAGCGACACTGAAGCTTGGTCTTGTGCAGGAAGGAGGACCCAGCACATAGCCCGTGTCCTGGAGGTCGGAGGCTGAGTTGGGGACGTTTTCTGACAAACACAGTGCCGTAGAGCTCTCTCTCCTGAGTTCCACAATTTTGTACGGCAGAGAATTGCAGTAATGCAGTGTCTCTACAAGTGAAACAAGAATGGGCTTTTATGGCCTGGCCTGGGAACCTAACCCCTGTGTCTGTGGGAAAATGCATTCTCAGTTCTCCACAATAAGCCGCAGAAAGTGCTGGCACGCCCGGCGCAGGGACTGCCAGCACCCCGGAGGCGGTGCGTCCCCCCTGGACCGGGCCGGGCCGAGGTGGAGGGGTGACACCGCCACCGTGCACCCTGTGTCCTGCACTCCGCGGGGGGCGGAGCTGGTGAGCGACCCAGCGCAAGAAGTCCTTTCGGCCGTGCTCCACCAGCATTTTGTAAAGAGCTTCTAGGGCCCAAATCTGTCGGTTGGGATTTCTAGGATTCAACCAGCAAAGCGTTTGGCAGTTGATGTCCTGATACCAAGGGCGCACGTTGGTTCTGGGTGGGTGTGGCCTACAGAGTGGGCTGGGGTGGGGGGGCAGTGAGGCCTTCACGGAGCCTTAGGCTCTGCTCTGTGCCAGTAGGACTCCTACTGCCCGGATGGAATTTTCTTAGACACTCAGCAGTCCAGGCTGGTTCTCACGGGTTCTAGACATTCGACGATGTTTCTGTGGCCCAGTCTGCAAGTTGCTCCATGTTCATCGCCAGCTTGTAAAACCCTCCCACTCGGATTAGCCCAGGGACCTGACTGCCACCAACCCAGGTCCACGTTTGGTGGTGACCGCGTGGAGAGCACAGTGCGTCAGACCACAGCCCGCCGTCCTGCCTTCCAGGCCCTCTGACCCCGGGGAGGCACTTGCTCCTTTGCTTTTGTCTCTCCCCTTGGCTCTAGGGCTGCACCAACAGCCTTTCCCATGGCCATTGTGACTGTCCCCGCGGGTGAGCGGACTTGAGGTTTTGCCAGCACGCTTGTGACTTATATCAAATTGCATACGTATGGTTTTTCAATCCCAACCATGTGAGATATTCTTCTGTGCTGCGCCAGTGTCCGTGTTCTGAAATTACCCAGCAGAGGGAGGTGGCCGTAAGAACCAGCTGTAGTCAGGGAGAAACATCCTAGGACCCCTCTTCTGGTGTTGGGGACAAAAGGCTCTGCCCCCAGCTTCCTGGTTTTTCATTGTTGTTTTTGGTTTTGGGTTTTTGTTGTTGTTGTTTTGGTGCCTGTTGTCAACCCCATTTAACCTTTGGCATATCAAGAAAATATTCCAGGACTTTTTTGGAAGAGCAAATAAGACAGTTGACTGGGGCTCATGCTTTACTTCTCATTTCTTAACCTGTGGTTCATCAGGAAAGCCCCACCCTCATCCTCATGTCCTCAAGGGCGTCAGCCTGTGTGCCACAGTCTTGCCCCAGAGTGACCTCAGACTGCACCATCCCGGGGGACGGGCACAGAGGGTTGGGGCAGCTGGACAGACTCCGATCGGCGAGCCAGCTTAGAAAAGAGGATCAACCACTTCCAGCCGGGGTGCAAAGCTCCCAGGAGTGTGGGTGGGGTGGCAGCCAAGGGTTGTGAAAGAGATGGGGGGCACCCGGCCCTCTAAGCCTGGGCCACCTCCAGTGGCCCAGCAATGGCTCTGAGGCATGGCCCTGGACCTCTTTCCCGGCTCCCCCAGTGGTGCTGATACACTTTCTGGGGTGAAGAGAGGTGTTGATAGTTTTAAAGAGCCCCTCCCAGAAGATTCTGCCAGGAAACCAGGTTTTGGAACATTTTACTCAAATTGTGAATTGTAAAAAGAGGAATTGGCAATCTTCACTATCGATGGTCCAATTCAAGGAAAAGGGTGAAAGTGATTTTTATCTGTAGACCTGGTGTTGCCAAGACAATTGAGTGTTGTTTGCAGAAGGGACAGATGCCTCCTGATTTCCAGTGACAACATGGTTCGGGTTATTGCCTGGGTGTTATTACAAAGGGTGGATTGCAACATCCATCCCCTGACCAGTTCCTGGGAGGGCAGTAACGGCACCCTGAGACAAACCACCCCAAGCAGCCACAAGCTGTAGGTGAGAAGTAACACATCATTGTCTCTGCGGAAATGGCTCGCATGTATACAGGTCACAGTTCAGAGACTGACTCAGAAAAAGCATTAGCAGTGCCTGATTTCAAAGTAGCCACGATAAATAAGTGAAAAATAGAGTAAAAGATGGATAAAATCCATGCAAAAGGGGGGCCTTTCCCAGGGGAATTGGAATCTACAAAAATCATCAAATGGATATTTTAAATGGGAGTATTTCAGATCCAGCAGACTGAATACAGCAGAACACAAGAAAATAAATTTGAGGATAGATCAATAGAAAATATCCAAAGTGAATCACAGAAAGAAAAAAAATTATAAACACAGAATAAATGTAAGACACGTAGGTAGGACAGGACCGAGAGCAACACAGGTAAAGCTGGAGTCCTGGAAAAAGAGGGGAGAGAGAGGGAGAGGGAAGGGGGGAGGGAAACAGCCTTTGAAGAAATAATAGCCAAATATTTTCCAAATGTTATGAAAGGTAGTGACCCACGGGTTCAAGAAACTAAATCCAACCAGGATAAATAATTTTAAAAAATTCAAACTTAGGCACATCATAATAAAACTATTTATAAATCAATCTATAAACTATTATCAGTCATAGATGATTTTAGGAAATTCACTAATATGTGGAAATTAAACTACACGCTCCCCTAAACAATATTTCAAAGAAGAAATTGCAAGGGAAATTAGAATACACTTAGCTATGAACGAAAATGAAAAACGCCACATACCAATATTTGCAGGTGCAGAGAAAGTAGTGCCCAGAAGGAAGTTTAGAACTGTACGTGCCAGTATTAAAAAAGAAGATCTCCAGATCAATAACCTTATCTTCCACCTTGAGAACCTAGAAAAAGTAGAGCAAACGAAACCCAAAGCAAGCAGAAAGAAGGAAATAATAAAGATCAGATATTATTGTTGGAAATAATAAATAATTGGTTTTAGCGAAGTTGCAAGACACAAAGTCTCCGTGTAGAAAAACCAATTTTTATTTCTATATTGTAGCAAGAAACAACTGGACAGTGAGATTAAAGCAGATCATTTACAATAATACAAAAATACAAAAAAGAAGACACGTAACTGAAGATTGATTTGGCAGACAAGAACTATGCACTGAAAACTTTATAGCACCACTGAGAAGAACCAGAGATGACAAGTGGATGGAGAGCTAGTCCATAGACGGGGGTGAGGATACTCAGGGTCGTACGATGTCCGTTCTCCTCAAAGGGATCTGTAGGTCAACGCGACCCCTGTCCAAACGCTAATACGTTTGCTTTCTTCCTTCTCCTCTCCCCCTTTTTGATGACAATTGACAAGCTGATTCTAAAATTTATATGGAAATACAAAGGATCTAGATCACTGTGTATTTCGGGACTTATTTGGAAACCGCAGAGGTGGCGTGGTATTGGTGTAAGGACAGACAGACAGACCAATGGAACAGAATAGACAGTCCAAAAACGCACCTTCCTCCCACGTATGGCTACTTGGTGATGTCAAAGTGCGGGTGCGATCTGATGGAGAGAGGATGGTGGTTTCAGTAAACCGGCACTGGAGCGGTGGAGCGAGCATATGGAAATGTGCACCTCGACCTCTGCCTTTCACACAGAAATTAATTTAAGATGGATCATAAGCTTAGATGTGAAAACCAAAACAACGGTGCTTCTAGAAGAAAGCATAGGCAACTATTTTCATCTTCTCGTGGTAGGCAGAGATTTCTTAGAGAAGACACACATACAAAAACAACCCTAATCCCTAACTGTAAAGGAAAATAGTGATAAATTGGATCTTATTAAAATGAGGAACTCCTATCATGAAAAAACATTAAGAAACTGAATGGCAAGCTCGGACCGGGAGAACACATTAGCGGTGTATCCGTGACGGAGAACGCATATCCAGAATACATCAAGAAATCCTGCAGACCCATCTTAAAAGCAAAACAATGCAATTTTAAAATGAGGGGAAGATTAACCAGGCACATCATTAGTCAGGACAGAAAAGGAAGCTAAAACCTTGCTGACCAATCACCACGCACCCACCAGGGTGGCCACGTTGAAAAAAAAAAACCACCACCTGAAAATGCCGAGGAGGGGCAAGGGTGTGGAGCAGCAGCGGTGTTACCTTGCTGGTGGGAGTATGAACTGGTAGGAATTTGGAAAGCTGACTGGTGGTATTCACTCAAGTAGCCCAGGGATTTCACTGCTAGGCGTACCCTCCAGGGAAATGAATGTCCGTGTCCCCCAGGAGACGTGAGCAAGAAGGCGGACGGTGGCTTTACTGACGATGGCTGAAAACCGGCCACAGCTCCCGTGTCCGTCAGTAGCAGAAAGGAAAAGTAAACTGTAGAGGGAGGAGCTGTGGGTACACACAACACATGGGTGTGTTTCAGAATCCAGACACGAAGAAGTCCCTACTATGTGCCAATTATATGAAGATCAAGAATAAACAAAACTAATCTATGGTGATTGAAGCCGAGCAGTGCTTACCTTTAGAGACAGGGATGGATTGGGATCAGGCACAAGGAATATTTCACATGGTGGAAATGTTCTGTATCGTGACTTGGGTGGTGAATATACAAGTGTATAGATATGTAAAATTCACCAAGCCTTATGTTACAATTTTTGTGCTTTACTTTAAGAAAGAAAAAAAAAACCTTCCTTACAGGGAAAAATATATTGCAATCTCTGGAGCCAGAGTTGACTGTTTCGGATCTGAGATTGGATACTTTCTTGCTGCGTGACCTCAGGCAAGTTACATAACGTCTCTGTGCCTTACTTCCCCATTGTGGATAATACAGTGTCTGGCTCGTGGAGTTGTGGTGAGGATTACATGAGTTAATGGCTACAATGTTCAGAGCACAATTCTGGAACCCACCATGGCCTCCAAGGCTATCAGTGTCTGTTATCAGGTGATGTGAGCTCCCCTAACGCAGTGAGGTCTCAGATGCCCCACCAGCTCATTTGGCCCCCACTTTGCAGCAACAATCGCCAGCCAGGGCTGTCGTGATGGAATGTTATTGAAGTCATTCTAGCCCTTCCACTAGGACATACTCCGTTTATCCTTAACCATTACCCTAGAGGCCCTGATGCTTTTTAGTCTTTGCTGTAATTGTTTTTAATGTGCATTACAAAAAAGTAAGTAAATTCCACAGTGTTCGCAAATGTGAAATCTATCATCTGACCAAAAGTGGGAAATAAGTAGATTTCACACTTGGCCCATCTGTGGACGGACAGGTAGTGGCTGCTCTTTTATGCCAGTAACCTTGGAGGGAGCACACTGACCTTCAGTAACCTCACAGGCTTCCTGTTTGCTGCAGAAACAGTGACACCGGCCGTATTCTTACACATATGATTGCATTATGCCTATTTTAAAACCTTTTGTCTTGTATGTGCATAGAGCAGAAACTGAAATCATTGTTTGTGGTTTGGGGGTTTTCACATGTCTGCAGTGATGAAAATTGAAATTCTGTCCTACAGAAGGCAAGGGTTACTTCCCTTTATTAATTGCGGAATAAATACATCTCACTGCGGAAGGGTCTGTTTTGCAGCAGAAGGGCTCCCTGGGAAGTGTGTGCATCTAAGCTGTGGGTAAGTCACTGACAAAGTGCTTTTTAGTAAAAAAAAATGTTTTTTCAATATAAATGTAGAGAGTAAATGTAATTAGTTGTAGGTCAAAGAAAATATGCCGTGTGTGCATATAGGCCCAAACAATGATTTATAATTTGAGCTGTGATGTAAAGTGTCTCTGATTTAAGTCAGTCAGTCTGCAAATACTGGGGGAGGCAGGCACCTGCTGGAGGTGGGGGCTCAGTAAGAACGAGCCAGAACCTCCCTGTGTCCTCCGGGCCCACAGACCAGTGAGGGAAATACAACCGATCTGTGAATTGGGATGGGTTGCCTCTCTATGAAAAGCAAGATGCCTCAATTTTTCCCCCAGTTTTGTCGAGACTGAACTGACATATAACATTGCACGAGTCCCACGGTGTACAGTATAATGATTTGATAACATTTATATTGCAAAATCATCACCACAAGAAGCTTAGTTAACACCCATCTCCTCACATAGTTATAATTTTTTTCTTGTGATGGGAACGTTTAAGATTTCTTCTCTTAGCAATTTGCCGAAACACGCTACAGTAACATGCACCATGCTGGATGTTATGTTCTCCGGGACGTATTTGTCTTAGAACTGGACGTTTTAACCTTCGGACCGCCATATTGACGCCTTCACATTGGATATCGAAATGTTATCCCTCTGAGCTAGGAGGCCCTTTGTACATTTATCCACCCATTTTTCTTTGTAGAACGTCCCAGGCAGCACGGTTCATCACAGGAGGAAAAGAAGAGCAAGCCACTTGGGGAGATGGTGAGCAAGGGCAACACCGGGGGAGGGGCAGGGGAGGGTTGTGGTCTCAGGACCTGGAAGACAAGGTTAGATGCACACGAGCGCCCTACTCTTCCTTCTTCTCGGCTCCGGGCACTGGACCCGCTCCATCTTCCTCAACCGTCATCGTGGTACTGTTAGTATTCCCATTTTACAGATGAAGGTTGAGGCTCTGAGAGGTGAGACCAGCCCAGCACCACAGATGGCTAATGATGGGGCTGGCGTCCCTGCAGGTGCCTGGGCACTGGAGCACGTGCGCACACAGGGGTTCTAGTAAGGACGAGGAGCATCGGCCCAACCTTCTCAAGTTGACAGTTGACAAATAACGGTCACAAATGCTTCCTGGTCCAGCGGCCCACTGTGTGGTCCCGAGTGACCTGGTACTCCCTGGTTTCACGTCCTCTCCCTATTCATCCCCAAAACTCCGCCACTTACTTCCTCGTTCCCCATAGTCCACATGAAGTCTACTTGGTGCCACAGGTTGATCTGAGGTCACCTCATCCGAAGTGGCCTCACTCAGGACTGTCCTGTGACTTCAAAAACATTAACCTTTGAGTTTTGAGATAATTGTAGGCTCCCATGGAGTTGTAAAGAAGAACACAGAGAGACCCTATGTGCCCTTGACCTAGTTCCCCTCTTGGTCACATCTTGCAAAACGAGTACAACATCACATCCAGGGTGTTGACACTGGTCTAGTCCAGACACAGGATGCCATCCACACAAGGCTCCCTCACGCCACCCTCCAATAGCCCCATTCTTTCTTTCCACTCCATCCCCTCCTTAACCCCTGATAATCACCAGTCTGTCCCCATTTGTGTAATTTTGTCATTTCAAGAATGTCACATAAATAGAGTTGTACAATGTCTAACCTCTTCACATTGGCTTTTTCCAGAAGAACTCTCTGGACAGCCATCCAAGTTGTTGGGTGTTGAGTAGTTCATACTTTGTATTGCTGAGTAGTGTTCCATAGCGTAGACCACAGTTTCACTCTTTCCCTACTGACGGACATCTGGGCTGTTTGTAGGTTTTGGCTAATCACAGACAAAACTGCTGTAAACGTTTGTGTGCTAATTTTTGTCTGAATGTGAGTTTTCATTTCTCTGGGACAGATGTCCAGGAGCACAATTGCTGGAAAATGAGGAAATTGCTCTCTATTTCTATTTTTCTGAGTTTTTTAAAAAAACCATGAATAGGTGTTCAGTTTTGTCAGATGCTTTGTCCGTATCAGTTGGCATGATTGTGTGATTTTTCTTCTTTAGTCTGTTAATACGGTGTACTACACGGACGTGCAAATATTGAATCAGACTTGCATGCTTGGGATAAATCCCACTTGGACATAGAGTATCTTTTTAAATGTAGATTGCTGAATTCTTTTTGCTAATATTTTGTTAGTGATTTTTGCATTTATATTTATGAGGGATTTTGATCTGTAGTTTTTAAAAAATACTATCTTTTTCTGATACCAGGGTTATAGTAGTTAAATAAAATGAATTGTGTAGAGTCCCCTCCTTTTCTATTTCTGGAAGAGATTGTAGAGAGTTGATGTGAATTCTTTAAACACTGAGAATTCTCCAGGGAAGCTGTCTGGGCCTGGAGACTTCTTTTCCTTCCTTCCTTCCTTCCTTCCTTCCTTCCTTCCTTCCTTCCTTCCTTCCTTCCTTCCTTCTTTCCTTCCTTCCATCCTTCCTTTTCTCTCTCATTTTTAAAATGATGAATTCAGTTTCCTTCATAGTTATAGGACTATTCAAATAACTTATTTTATATTCAGTGAGTTGGTGAATTTGAGGAATTAATTCATTTTATCTAGATCGTCAAACTTAGATGTGCGGAGTTGTTCGTAGTGTTGCCTTATTGTCGTTTGGATGACTGTGGGATCTGTAATGATATCTCCTGCTCCATCTCTAATATTGGTACTTTGTGTTTTCCCTGTTTTTTCTTTGTCAGACTTGCTGGAGGTGTTTCAATTTTATTCATCGTTTCTAAATGATCAGTCCAGCTTTGTGTTTCTTTGGCTTTCTTTATTCTTCTATTTTTAATTTCGTTGAGTTCTTGTCTTTATTATTTCCTTTATTTTGGTTTATTTTGCTCTACTTTTTCTATATTCTTGAGGTGGGACTTTAGATTATGGATGAGACTTTTCCTCATTTTTAATTTATACACCCTTAGCATTATAAATTTCTGCTCCACACTGATGTAGCTCTCACATGTGTACTTTGAGATATGTACTTTCATTTCAATTCAGTTATTCTGTTTGCCATTAAGACCTCCTCTTGGATTCATGGATTATGTAGAAATGTGTTTACTTGGATTCCAAGTATTTGGAGATTTTCCTATTACCTTCCTTATATTGATTTCTAGTTTGATTCCATTTGGGTCAGAGAACACATTCTGCATAATTTCAGTTCTTTTAAATTTGTTGAGGCTTGTTTCATGGCCCAGGATATGATCTATGTTAGTACATGTTCCACGAGCGTTTGAGAAGAATGTGTATTCTCCTGTCGCTGGCTGGAGTCGAGTGTTCTATAAATACTAACTGGATCCTGTTGGTCAGTGGTGCTGTTGGGTTCTATGTCCTTGCTAAGTTTTCTGTCTAGTTGTTCTAGTGGTTGTTGAGAGAAGTGATGAAGTCTCCAACTGTAATTGAGAATTTATTTATTTCTCTTTTCAGTTCTCTCAAGTTTTGCTTCACATAGTTTGTAGTTCTGTTGTTTGGTTCATTTACATTTAATGTAAATATTGACATGTTGGACATAAGCGCGTATTTTATTTTTTTATTTCCTGTGTTCTCAGTTTTTCATTTTCCTGTTTTCTTTTTCCTGCCTTCCTAGGAGTCACCTGAACGTTTTTTAGAATTGCTTTTTGACTTCTCTATAATGTTTTTGAGAGTATCTCTTTGTATTGCCTTTTTAGTGGTTTCTCTAGGTATTACATTACATATACATAACATAAGTCTTTTGGTGTCATAGTTTTATAAGTTGGCGTGCCTTGTGCCTCCCTCTATATCTCTTTATCCTCTAATTGTCTTAAATAAATATTTACTCCACACACATTTAGAATCACATCAGACAATATTACAATTTTTGCTTTAACCATCAAACACAATTTGAAAAACTCAAGAGCAGAAGGAAAATTTATTTTGTTTACTCATATTTTTACTTACGGTGTTCTTTCTCTTTTTTGATACATAAAATGTCCTTCTTTTACCATTTTCTTTATTTTTAGAGAACTTCCTTCAGCAATTCTGTTAGGGTAGGTCTACTGGTAACAAATTTTCTTAAATTTGTCTTGATTTCCCTTTCATTCCTGAATATTTTTCTGGATATAAGAATCTGGGTTGATAGTTCTTTTCTTTCAGCAAGTGAAAAGTGTCGTGCCAATTCTTTCTGACCACTCTTGTTTTTAATGAGAAATCTGCTGTAATTTGAATTGCTTTTTCTTTTGGTAAGATGTCATGTCTCTTTCACGGCCTTCAGGATCTCTCCTTTGCCTTTAGTATCAGAAGTTTGACTATGGTGTGTCTAATTGTAGATTTCTTTAGATTTAGCCTATTTGGAGTTACTCAACTACTTGAATCTTTTGAATTTGGAGGTTTCTGTCTTTTGCCAAATTTGGAAAGTTTTTAGCTATTATTTCTTTCAGTATTTTCTTTTTTTAAAGATTTTATTTTTCTATGAGAGAGCGAGAGAGAGCATGAGTAGGTAGAAGAGCAGAGAGGGAGGGAGAGAGAGAGAATCTCAACCAGACTCTGTGCTGACTGTGGAGCCTGTCCAGGGCTCAATCTCACGACCCTGAGATCATGACCTGAGCCAAAACCAAGAGTCAGGTGCTCAACTGACTGAGCCACCCAGGCACCCCTCTAAGAATTTTCAACCTCCAACCACCCTTCTGGAACTATAGATTTTCCATTAGATCTTCTGTTATGGTCCCATATGTCCCACAGCTTTTGCTCATTTTTCATACAACATATTTTTTCTCTGTTGTCTGGACGGGGTAATTTCTGTTGTTCTATTGTCCAGTTCATCAATTCTTTCCCTTCTCCTCTCCATTCTGCCGTTGAGCCCAGTTTGGGTATCATATTTTTCAGTTCTAAAATTCCATTTTATTTGTTTTTTATATCTTTTATTCCTTTGCTGAGACTTTCTATCTTTTCATTTGTTTCAAGTGTGTTCATAATTGTTCACGGAAGCATTTTGACGATGGCTGCTTCTAAATCTTTGCTAGGTAACGGTAAGTCATCTTGGTGTTAGCATCTACTGACTGGTTGCTTTTTTCATTTGAATTGTGAATTTCTTGGTTCTTAGGTAATGAAAGACTTTTGATGGAAACCTAATATTTTTGGTATACTGTTAGGAGACTTTGGATCTCATTAAAGCTTTCTGTTTAGCTCGCTTCCTCTGACATCACTCAGGTAGGAGAAATGGGGGGGACTGCCTCATTACTGCCAGGTGAGCACAGAAGTCCAGGTTCCCTGCTCAGTCTTTGCTGGCATCCTCATTACTGCTGGAAGGGTTGGCCACCACCCACACCGCCCTGGCCAGGAAAGGTAGGAGACCTCATTATTGCTCCCTTGATGATGGGAGCATGATCTCCACTGACACCATGATTTGGGGAGAGTGTAGTGTCCTTGTTAACCCTGTGTGGTGGTGAAAATCCTGAGTCTATTGGATCTCCTCTGCCACCACCCCAGTGAGGAAAGGAGGAGCTCCTCATTACTGCCTGGTGGGGACGGTTCTGGCCTCTGGATATGGCCTTCTCTGACACCATTTTGACTAGGGATGGGGGCACTTTGGGGTGCTTCATTACAGTATGAGGAGGGTGGAAACCTGGCTCCCCACTCATCTTTATTGGTGTAGGCAGGGTGTGGAGTTTGACTGGAATAGCGCAACTGTCTAAAAAATGTCTATATTTCTAGGGTGCCCCTTTTCTGTTCTTTTGGCCAGAGAGAGTAACCTTTTGTTGGGGCTTACTTTGTTTGTGCCCATGAGCATTTCCAGGTTGTTGGTTTCTTCAAATGAAAGTCTGGGCTATATGAGGCACAAAGAGAACCCAGGGACCTCAACACAGCGTGGTTCCTTGGGTCCCAAGGTCCCTGGGCCATCTGCCTTGTGCTCTCCACCTTTCAGGGTCTCCTCATGTGCTTTGTACAATGTCCAGAGTTTTTAGCGGTGCTCAGGTGGGGGGAATAACATATATCTACTCCCTCTCCCCACTAGCCTGCCTGTGATTTTCAGCAGCTGGACGTGGGCGTCTTCAGATCTCTGTCCCTGTTTGGAGGAGCCGTGACCCTCCAGTGGAGAGGACTCAGCAGGAGGCAGGAGACCTGGGGCTTTTCAAACCTCACGGAACCTCAATCGCCTTGTTTCCAAGTGGCAGGATCATTTACTGAGATAGTTCTGAGGCTAATTTCCTTCCTTTAGATAATTTCCCCTCCTCTCCCTTAAAAAGTAGCCAAGTCTTTTTTTTTTTTTTTAATTAAATTGTTTTTCTTTTGCCTTGGGGACTTCCGAGTGCAGGTCCCTGCCCAGAAGTTTCCAAACATGCAGAAGATAATCTTCCCAACCAAATTTTTGCTTTCAAAAGCTCAAGTTCAAGTAGGTGACCGCCCAGGTCTTCTTGGGAGGGAGGAGAAGGGGAGCTGGGGACTTGGAGGAGAGAGGCAGGGGGCTCAGGAAGAACATCCCAGGCCTGGGGAAGGGGAGGGGGAGGGTTTGCAGATCACAGGAGAGCTCAGGTGTCTCAGGGAAGCAAGAGGGCTTCTGGGCACCTAGCACACAGGACTTGAGCTGTGGTCTTTGGAGCCAGGGGGAAAAGATCTGTGCCTGAGCTGGCGTGGCATGGAGGCACTGCCTTCCAGGGACCAGGGGCACATTATCTGACTGCTAAGGAAAGTAAAATGTGGCCTGCCCTGTATCTAGGGCTGGGGTGTCAGATTCTCACGTGATCCAGTGATGGCATCTGCTCTCCTAACCTGCAGGGGCGTCCCGAGTGTCCCATGCGATAATGCCTGGTTCAGCGCTTTCCCAAACATTGGAGGTTATTCAACATAACTCGTGATGTTTATCAAGCACCTACTTGGCTAGATGCCAAGCTAAGAACGATGTTGGAGGCAAAGAAATAATCCAGAGACGCTGGGATTTATGATCTCCTGAGGGAGATAAGGCAAGTGCCAGGTGAACAGAGACGAAGGCAACAAAGGGTTATAGGATTTCTCCATATCCTGGCTTAGGGGCCCCGATTTTTAACAGCCTGTTTGTCCTAATGAGGATTTCTAGGCTGTAAGCGACTGAAACCTAATTTATGCTAGTTCAAGGTCAGAGGGAGAGAACTGGTTCTCATAATGAGGATGACCAGCCTTTGTGTGTAAGACACACACAATGAGCCAGATGTGATTATCACAAATTTGACTCATTTAGTCCTCCCAACGATCCTGAGATGGGCATGGCTGCCAGTCCCTTTCTAGCTGTGGTCATGGAGGCACCGAGAGGCACGAACTTGTTCAAGGGGCCCAGCGCGTCCCACCATGCCTCGCAGCCTTTGTGCCTCCGCGGTTTCCCTTCCCAGCTGGCCAGTCTCCGCAGGCAGAGCAGGTGGCCAACGTACAGGGCTGTCAATCCCCAAAGGGGAAGAAACACTTTCCTTCTCAGGGCTCTGGCAAGTCCCAGGGAGAACTCTGATGTCCCCCCCGCCCCCCGCCCCGGGCTGGTAAATCCTCTCCAGAACAAACACAGTGGCCTTAGGGATGGAATGTTCTGGCTGGTTCCAGGTGGGGGTTGCATTCTAGAATCGATCACATGCAGTTCGGACAGAGCAGCTCTGTAGAGGAAAAGTGGGGTGCACACCCCGAGCTACCTGTTTTCTCCCTACTGGACCCTTGAATGGGGGCAGCGGGAGGCTTTTATTTCTGTGTGGGAAGAGGCCTCCGGTAATTTTCCGGTGTCTGACTCTGAGACTTCTGTCCTGGTCTTCAGCTTTGAAGGTCATTTCATTGCCAGATGTTATTTCCTCTTTCTTCATTTGTGGAAATTGTTTCCTAGAACTTTCTTGCCACTCTCTGTTCTGTGCTAATGGAAGAAAAGAGGAATAATCTGCAACACTTACTTTTTCCTAACTTAGCTTATGAATATTTGCTTGCATTTTTTTTTCCTGAAAACATCCTTCATTAACCTCATCCTTCCATCTTCTGGCGCTCCCCCACTTCCTACCTCCACCCTGCGTGCACCTGTGGCTCCTCTGCTGCCCCCGCCTCCCGGAGGGTGAGGAGGGAGGGGCCCCTTTGGAGCTGGGCCAGAGGATGCAGTGTGGGGACATCGGGACACTGGAGGCAGAACATGACAGGGGACGGGAGGGCCAGCAAAACAGGAATCCAGCAAACCATGGAGATGAAAACAATGTTTCTTTAAAATGAACCAGCCTACAGAGAGTTCCCATTCGGTACTCAGACCCAGCCTTCGGCTGCCACCCTCCCTGATCGCACTGTGTCTGCTGCCCTTTCCCATCCCTACCCACAGGGCTGGGACAAGGTTTTCCTCTGCACTTCCTCCTACTTCTTAATATTCTTTCTTTCTTCCTTCCTTCCCTCCCCACCCCTCCTGCCTTTGCTCTCTTTCTCATTTTCTCACTCACCCAAATTCTTCTTTCCTTTCCCTCATTCTTTCTCTCTCCTCCTTTTTTTAAAGTGGAAGCATTGGCTTTTATGTAGAGGTAGAAAAGGCCCGATGGCCCTAATTCTCTGTTAAAATGACAGGGAAAGGATCAGAGACGCCAACAAGTCAGGGGCCATGACCAGAGGAAGGTGTCTAGCCGGGCCCAGCGGGTTTCCCACAGGGACGCCTCCAGGAATGCGCACCTGTTGGATGGTCGTAGGTGTGGGATACAACAGGGGTGGGATTCATCCCTGCTGGCCCAGCTCCAGGAGTCCCCGTCACATCTCCCACCTCTGTCTGCCAAGAGAAGGGACGAGCCCCGTCCCTGCTGCCTGGTGCAGACCAACAGTTTGCTTTTATTTGTCTGAAAACATTTACCTTCAGAGCCAGAGCTTTGGGTTGTAAAAAGCAAGCAAGCAAACAAGCAAACACCTCCCTACACCATTCCCTCCAGAACCGAGTTTCCTTGAGGCTTTGGGGAAAGCCATCGCACAAACCCTCACACATGGTCACAGTGCAGCCCTTGATGTGGTGGAAGAGGGGCTGCGGACGGGGCAGGGGAGCAGGCTTCTTTAGTTTTTCATTTTCCTCCATGAAATGGTGATATGTCAAATGAGGGAGATGTTCCCGCGGCAGAATATGGGCAGGGGGGCACTTTTCCACACTGGGAGTTTTGAGTATGCTGGAAACAGCCTGAAGGATTGGCTCTGAAAGGGGCAGGGCCACCGAAGACCGGGAGGCCCATGTGTCCCCACTTTTCCTCTCCCCCAAAACTACAAGAGCTCCTGCAGCTTTAGGGAAAGAATGATCCCTAAAGTGTGTTAAGCTCACGGAATGAGTTAGAAACATACCCAATCTAGTTGAGAACCTCAGCTTTCCGATCGCTCCCCATTACTGCCTGACGACTCTTTAGGGCGGGGCTTTCTCCATTTTGCTCCCTGCCACCCCCACGCCCTGTTCCAATGCAGAGATCAGCTCCTGGCAGAGCAGACAATTTTTTTTAAAAGACTTATTTATTTATTTGAGAGAGAGAGAGAGATGGTGCACATGTGAATGGAGGGAGAGGAGAGGGACAGAGAGAGAATCTCAAGCAGACTCTGTGCTGAGCTCAGAGCCCAACAAGGGGCTTGATCCCAGAACCCTAAGATCATGACCTGAGCTGAAACCAAGAGTCAGATGCTCAAGCGGCTGAGCCCCCCGGGCGCCCCCAGGGCAGGCGATCTCTGAGTGTCCACTGAGTGCAGGGCAAACGTCGTAGTGCCTGGAAAATGAAGCTCAGCTGGTGCAGCCTGTAGTTGAGCGGGAGCAAGTCAGCCGATGGTTCATTCAGAGCTGGACTCCCTGTAAAGAAAGAAAGCTCAAGGTCGAAATTGTTGAAAGCCAAATCACCATGGTATGAAGAAGACGGTATTAGTAAAGAATCTATTCATTAGATTTCTTCCTAGCCAGCTGGGAGCAGGGGGGCTGGGAAGACATGGGATGTCCCCGAAGGGTTCTCTGGAGGGATCTTGTGTTTCGGACCTGCAGGGGTGGGGCAATCCACGGTGCCAAGCCCAGCCTCACCCCCTTGCGGCCGGCCTCCCGCAGGAGCTCATTCATGTCAGTCAGGCCTGCGGTGAGCCCATCTGGATGTCTGACCTACCTGTCACCCCTTTTACCCCCTTCACTGGACACCAAGAGCAGAAAGCTTGTACCAGAGACTGGGTGCTCGGGGTGCCCCTGTCTCCCCACCATTTCCCGGTCTCAGTGGCTAGATATCTGGCAGAGATGAATTGGACAGTCCTTAAAATGGAATTTGGGGCATAAAGTGCAAACCAGGCAACTGAAATGACATGATAAGGAAAGTGAATTCAGTCCCCGGTGGTGGAGTCCACGGACCTGCCTGTCCCTAGATAGCAGGTGGCCGGTTCTGTGGCAGGGAAGCTTGTCCTTACCGGCAGTCTGAGTGGAGCCTGGGGCCACTGGCTCCTCAGCAAGAGGAGGGAGTGCCTTGAATAGGCGGTCAGTCGTGCACCTCAAGTTTCACAAGGGACACTGAGTAAATGGAACCCATGCAGAGAAAGGTAAGCAGGAAGAAGGCGCACAGTCTAAGAAGAACCGTTGGGTTGGGGGCAGGGATGTTTGGTCCAGAGAAGCCAAGGTCTAGAGAGAAATATGGTGCCTTGGTCAAATACCTCAAGGTTTACTGTGGGGAGGGGGTGCCACCTGGCTCTGTCACTTGATGTATTAGCAGAAATCCCTATTGGGTTTGGGGTCTGGGCTGGACAATCCTGTGACGAGCTCCTCTTGTGTTTGCCTGCTTGACACATATACTTCTGCTCAGAGTGCCCCCAAATGGCCTCGTGAAGCACCCGTGTCCCAATCTTTCTGCATGGTTCCAATGGGCTGCTCTTCCCTTTGGCCTTCTTGGCCCAGCTAATCAGTGTTTGGCACCCCTCCCCCAACCCCCTCCACCTGGGGACAGTGACTGGCTGCTGACTGATAGGATGAAGCCTGCAGCTGCTTTGCAGAGACAGCCTCGCTGAGGGGGAAGCCAGCAAATGGAAAGTGGAGTCATGGAAAGAGCTAGAGACCAAGAGCCGAGGACAGAATATGGGTCCTTGGCCCTGGCAGGCTTGAAACCAGCACACTCTGAACCTTTCTGTGACCTAAGACAACGCTTTACCTTTAGTGTAAGCCAGTTGGGATTGGGTTTCTGTTACAACCAGGAGTCCCGATACAAATGTCACAGATCCGACTTATTCTACTGTTTGCTTATTCCCTGACTTGGCACTAGAAGGATGATACCAGTAAGGATTGGGATTGGCTTGCTTGCTAGGTGCCGTGCATGGTGGAAAGTGTAAGATATGCGCTATTTCCCACATGGCTGAGAGTCTTATTACCCAGCCTACAGATGTGTAAGTGAGGACTCTTTCAAGGCGTGTAATGGAAAAGCCAGCAGCTCAAGCCGTGCCAACAAGGACTCACTTTCCTGCTGTCTTCCGTCTCTGGCTTCATACCCGGGCTCTGCACACTGTCCCCGTGGCCGTCCCCAGAAGCCTGGCAGGCACTGCCTTACACCTCTAGTTCCTGACCAACCGTTGCTATAAATCACACGATGCAGAACAGGGTGGGGGTGGGGTCGGGAGTTTTCCAGAGGGAAATTCTGCGCTCATCCATAGGAGTGAGGACAGTGGACAGTGGACAGAAAACAGAGGCCAGAGCCATAAGACTACGATGTCACATTGCCTGCCCTGACCACAGAACAGGGTGGTGTCCAGCCAGATGCTTATGGAGAAATCCTCCCCTGCTGTGTTTCATGTCTTCCTCTTTCTGCTTCTTGTCCTGTCTGCCCCTGGAGCAGGCGGTGGGCTGCAGGGCTAGCCACCAGCCCTGAGCTTCAGTAGTGAGGCACCTTTGTCTCTGCCTTTTGACCTCAACTCTCCCCAGGAGGTTTGTGGATTTGAATCCTCTTTCCAGAACATTTGGAGTTTTTTGGCTTCCCCGTTCAGTACATTTAAGGTACCACACAGCCTTCTGGGCCGAATGTGCAGAGTGGCACCTGAAAATACAGTAGTCATGCTTCCTTCCTCTCGGACAAAGAGAATAAAGGTAATGCATTGATCTTTGGGTGAAACTATTCAGACAAGAGCAGGGCCCCCCTCCCCCTGAACTCCACATCATACTCCCTTTCCCTCCGTTGGGTTGAGAGGAGAATAGGACTATGTTTGTTAGACCTCTGGGTGTGAAGTCCACCTGCCAGGTGTGCGGTAGGTGAGGAGAGGTGCATTCCTACCTGCAGTCGCAACATGCAAACCGCTGAACAAAAGCATTAGCCTCTGAGATTGGGAGAAAGAATGCCTTGTCACCATGGTTACCAGGAAATGGTCCCACTTATATATAATAAGGGAATTAGCAGATGCCAGGCCATCTGATATTCATCTGGGGCCAAATGAGAGGGTGTCTGGAGGGACATTCCTTATTCCTTATGCAGTTACCTGAACACAGCTGCGGGCCAGGGACTGAGCCAGGCACTGGAAACCAGCCTTTTTTTAGTGGGGCTGGGTGGGCGGGACGGTGGCAGGACAGAGGCCTGGGCACCTTCACCTAGCGCCCCTTTGTTACCCAGCATTTAGTCCTGCAGCTGGCCACAACAGTGGTGCAGGAATGAGTGTGTTTGCACTGTCTCAGTGCTGGGGCGGGTCACCCCAGATACAGAGCTGTATTTGGGGGGATGGCGGGCGTTGGAAAGGCCATGTCTTCTTTAGTCCTCACGCTCCTATCTGACAGAAAGGTACTCGACAATGAGAAAAGACAAGAAAAGAGCCCCCCACCCCCACCCCACCCCGCCCGTTCCAGCCTCCCTGACGCTCCCTCTGGCCCCATCCACACAGCCGCGCGGGCTTGGAGGCGGCAGTCCTGGAGTGAGACCCCGCTGTCCGTCTGGCGCTCAGGGCCGCTGGTCCATCCCCCTCCAGTTTCTGGGCGCGGGGGCTCCGGGGCTGGGGAGGGTCCGCAGCACCTGCCGGCCCCCGGCGCCGGCGGCGGGGCAGCAGGGACCTCCTCGAGCTAGCCCGCAGCCCTCCGCGGGAGCAAAACAAGAGCACGCGCACCTGCCGGCTCCGCCCCGCCCCGCTCGCCGGCCAATCGAGGGGCGTGGGCGGGGCGTGGGCGGGGCCGGCGCGGCAGGGTGGGGCGGGGCCAGCGCCCCAGCGGCAGCCCAAGCTGGAGCCGGCGCGGGACGCAGCAGCCTAGCCTGGAGCGAGCGCAGCCTCGTGCCCGCCGCCCGTGCCCGCCGCCGCCGCCGCCGCCCGTGCCCGCCGCCCGCCGCCCGTGCCCGCCGCCCCCGGGGCATGGCCTGTCTGATGGCCGCTTTCTCGGTCGGCACCGCCATGGTGAGTGAGCGCATCCTTCGCCCCCGGGGCTTGCTTCTGTTTTCCAGCAGAGCCAGAAACGCACAAAGACCCGCACCCTCACCCTTACAGCCGCCTCTGGGTCCCCGGGGAGAAGTCCGCCTCCCATTGCCCCCCGTCCTGTTCACCTGGCGCCTCGGGATGCTCCTTGCACCCGCCGGGGACGCGGGGCAGGCGGAGGGGCCAGGAGTGTGCGGGAGGTGGCCAGCAGCCCCACAAGTGCACCGATGGCCCCACCTCGGCCCCCTCCGGGTAGCGGCCTGGGGCCTGGGTTCCTGAGCGCACTGGGGAGGGTGGCAGCCTGGGCCCGAGGAAAGGGGGAAGGTCCTCTCTCTCAGTCAGCGCGCGGCCCGGACTCCGGGAGCCGGCACTTCTCTCGCCACCCTCCGGAGCGCCGGGCATGGTCTGGGGGAACAAAAGAGAGAGCTGCTCCCTGAGAACCAGAGCCTGCGCTGCCCCTGGCGCTCCCCGGGGACAACCTCTCCTGGACCTGCTCGGGAGGGGGCGGCGGATTCCGGGGAGGCAGCCCAGGGGCGAGCCTGGATACCTGCAGGCCACCTTTCCTGCACCCTGGACAGAGACCAGGGTGGGGACAGGGACGCGGAATCTTCCGTTCCCGAGGGTGCCAGCTCCGTGGAGGGACCACCGGGCCGGCAGATTCAGTGCTAGACACACTGACATCAAGTGCTATTCCCAGGGGTGGTCCAAAGTCTCCTCTTGCTCCTTTATAAGAGCTCCATAAACTCACATCAGTGGGGGGGGGGGAACCAAACCCGCCCTCCCCCACCAAACAACAAACTAACCATCGGCCTTTTATTTTTATGCCTAGCACACCGACATTGCAGTTAGGTACTCACAGACTAGATTTCAGGTCATCTAAAGTACAAATATAAAGTATTCAGTATTCCAACCCACCTCGCCCTCCCTTTCCACCCCTCTTTCTATCATCTGTCTATGGATTTACTATCCTGCTAATTACTCTCCATAGGCTGTAAGCCCACAGTGCACAGCACGCAGCGGGGTTTCACCCCCACCCCTCGCCTTATTTCATTTTTAGCATCCTGTATTTGAAGTCAGCAGGGCTCAGCAGGATTTGACCGACAGTTACCTCTTGCCTTGAGCCCAAGGAAAAAAAAAAGCATAGCTGCTGTGTGCGCATGCGCTCTCTCACAACTGCATCCTATGCCTCCAAACAGGTTACTGTAGAACACATACCGAGCGGCGCCAGCTCATTATATAATGATTTTGTGTAAACCGATAGAATGGGGCCGCAGACGTGTTTAGGACGTTGGTGGAGCAGGGGCCCGTGGCAGGGGGACTCACCGACCGGGTCCCCTCTCTGGGCATGCCCTGCCGTCATTACTTGGCTTCTCACGTTTGAGGGGGGATGGAAACAGGAGAGGCAGCCCCTCCTCCTGACATTTGCTTTTATCTGGATGAATGTTTGGGTAATGCTTGGCCATTCTTCCTTTTACATTTACCCATCTTTTTGGGCTTCCTAAATTATGTTGATAATGGAAAATTCAGGAGATTATTATTGTTAGCTGTAGGTAAGGAATGTTTCAGATCTTTTCGATGCCGGGTAACTCTTGAAGTCCTTTCAAAGCTGCAAAAGTGGCTTATACATGTGGAAAAATGATGAATCGGGATGTTTTGAGATGTGGATGTTTTTATGTCAGGATTTTTTAATGTTATGTGATAGTTTGATACAGACGCAGAACTCCAGTGCTCTATACTCGACGTGGAGACACTAAGGGCTGGGCTCATTTTTTCAGGGAACGTTGTTTTGTTTGACAAATCATCTTCCTTCTCGAAAATCTTGTACTTTTTTTTTTTTTTAGTTTAAAAAATTGTACCCAAGTCATAAACAGCCCTTGAGAGAGCCCCAGGATCCTGAGCTCTTCCCTCACCCCCTGCTCTAGGGTCCCACCTGGGACTGATTGCACCAGGTGTGAGCCCGGAAAAGCCGACTTGCAGGATGGGAGAAGCACCTGGCCCTGAGCTGGGCTGGGAAGGACAGGCACGAGGTCCCAACAGGATGGTGGTATTCGGGGCTGTCTGGAGCGGGGCTTGGTGATGAGGTCAGCAGTCTAAGTGACCACACAAGTAGTACCAGCCTTCGGCTTAGTTAAGGGTGTGACATTTGGATTATTTTCCCCAGGGCAGTGGCCTTGAGGATTCTTGGCTAGCGTTTTCCTCTTATGTGGGCCGGGTACCCGGGAGGGAGCTGCCCTCCAACTGAAGGGTCCACTGGTCTAGGTGGGCACCAAGCCCAGCAGTGACACGCAGGAGAGAGAACTGAGAGAGAAGAGTGTGCCAATGCCTGCTGCCTGCACCTTCCTCTTCCTTTTCCTCCCTTCCCCATGGGCTGTGGGAAGAAGTTTCTCTCATTGCATGTCCTTGGGTAAATAGCGTGAACCCGCCTCACAGTCGCCTGGGGGACTGTGAGAGACCCTCCCCAGCTACACAGGCATCTCTGTATGCTTGCATTCCAGTTGAAATCAGCACCCAAGAAAATGTTCTCAGGAATGGCAGGCAGCAACAATTCCAAATAGGGTCTCCTCGGCATTCAACACCCATGAATGGACTTACTATCATTTATCATTTATTATGCAGCACAAATTGTGTGTGGATGGGGAGATCAAAGACAATGCTTAGAAGGAAAAGATTGGGAAACATACAATGAGAGGGAACAAATGGGGAGGGAAGATGTATTTGTTTCATTTTTAATGAGCTCAGGAGGCTAAGGACAAGCTCGCTGTAACCTACATTGCCGACCGCGCTCATCTGAGGATGTGTTTCCAGAGAGCTGGTCTATTTCAGAATGACAGCCACCGCCTCCCATCATCCAAGGTCTCATGATTTTATTAATTGGGCAAGGTCATTGGACACCCGTGGAAGAAAGGTGGATAATGGTATGCACTGCTTGGGCGTCAGTTTTTTTTTGTGGGGGCGGGATTGTCTGGTTTCCTCAGTTTCTTGTGGATTCTTCTCTAATGGGCAGGGGCTGTGATGACCCCGGGTCACCTAAAACTTGCCTCTAGAAACCTAAGCAACGTTCGAGTGCTGTTAAGGGCACTGGCTGGGACAACAGGGTGCAGAACGGAAGCCACACAGAGCTGGACCCTGGCTTGGCTACTCATTAACTGTGGGTCTCGGGCAGGAGGCAGTCTCAGTGTCTTAGAGCCCAACTCTGAATGGAGTGGGAGATGGCGATCCCCCCTTGGTGCGGGGATAGTAAGACGCATCCTCTTTGTAGCTTAGAGTTTACCGGGTACAGGTAATTACCGAACCAACAGTCACAATTGTTTACGATCAGTCACCTAGTACGCAGGAAGCAGTATTTAATACTTCAAATAATGAGTGCTTGACTCTGCCTCCTCCCTCCCTCTCTCTCTCCCAGATCAGTTTAGTCACCCAGCTTTGTCCTACTGGCCTGTCCACTTGCCTCCCTCCCCACTGCCACTAGCTGGTTATGGCCACAGTCACCCTCCCATCTGCATGTTGCTTCAGGAGATGGTTTTTAATTACAGTTTCTGGTCCGTTACCTCCATTTCAGATCCCGGGTGCCCCCCAAGACTTCCAGATAAAGTGCAAAACTCTTCACAGCGTTTGCAAGCACTTCATGGGCAGACCCTGTGTGTCTCCAGTTTCCTCTGACCCTCCCTCCCTCCTTCCCTACCACCTGAAATCTGAGCTCTAGCCTCTGAATTTCTCTCAGATCTCCAGAGATTCTGCTCCCTCCTGCTGCTGAGCCTTTGCACATGCTGTTCCCTAGCAGGCACCCTGCTCCCACCCCACCTGGTCTCATTCTAGCTCTGGCCTCAGGGCATTGTGACTGCCTGCATTCTTGCCTGGGGCCCAACCTTGAATGGGGAGCTTGCTGAGGCCACAGGCTGCATCTGCCTGGCTGACTGCCAACCCCCAGGGCTTTGCTGGGTGCTCTCATTTCTGAATGAGTGAGTGAGCGAGAGAAGAGATAGGCCTGGAGTCTAGACCCGCATCATAATACGGGTTGAGCATCTGCTGTAGTCCTGTGGTGGGTGCCAGGGAGAGGGGTGCAGTTTGGGTGGGCAGCTGGGATGGGAGCCTGGAGCTCCTGGGGCCACCACTGGTGAGGGGCTGCTTGATGCTCCCAGCTGACCCCCCATGGCTGAAGCCAGGTCTGCCCGCAGGTGCGAGTTTGGAAGCAGACATTTAGCCTTTCCGCAGAGGTGGCAGGTGGGGGGAGCATGGGCTTTGGGGACCAGGTCTGGAGCTCCCTGTCTTCCCCCACTGCTCTCTCCGCTAACCCCCGGTGTGCCGATGGACTCAGAGCGGGTGTGAAGTTGGGTGGGTGGGCAGAGGGGTGGCACTCGGAGCCCACCGTGGGTGTTGCAGTGATGTTGCTCGCGCAGCCAAAGCCAAGAGTGTGCTGAGCGAGGGTGAGCCCCGCCGTCCTTCCTTCAAGGGGCCCCAGCACGGAAGGCAGTGGGCAGAGCCACGGCAGAGGCCGCGTCCTGCAGCTCCCCCCAGAGTGGAGAGGCTCCGAGGAGCCCGTGGCCGGCCAGACGCAAGCCTTGCCTGCTTCTGCCTCGGGAACGTAGGAACCTACTTATGTTTGCGTGTGAAATGTTTCACATGCTCCGTGCCAGCAGCAAACCGAACTTAATTTTCTCAGTTTTACTTTGCACTTTAATTTTTATCCACAGAATGTTATAGTCAGTGAGCTAAGCTTTGATTTGGTTAAGCGTTTCAGAGGTAGGAGATGCCTGGGAGGGCTGTGTGTGTATGTCATTGACTTAAACAGCAAAGCAACATTTTCAAACACGCCGAGGACCAGAAATCCTTGTGCCCACACCTCCCCTTGCCCTGTGTGTGCTTCCAATATTCGGAAACTTCAAGCCCTCCAAGATTTTTTTTTTTAAGATGTATTTATTTATTATTTTAGAGAGGGGAGGGGCGGAGGCAGAGGGACAGAGAGAGAATCTCAAGCAGACTCCCTGCTGAGCAAGGAGCCCAATGCGGGGCTTGATCCCACAACCCTGAGATCATAATCTGAGCTGAAATCAAGAGTCCGACGTTTAACAAACTGAGCCACCCAGGCGCCCCAGCCCTCTGAGATTTTTGAGCCTTTCAATATCATGATGGAAATAATGCCAGCTCTTCCATCACAGACCCTAAAGAGGGCACTCTAATGGGGGAAGAGCAGAGTGCCTGCAGTCCTATGGCAGGCGGAAGGGCCTGAATCATCGAAGAGGGTTATCGATGGGCTCTCCCAATCAGGCAGCCGTATGGAGGAGAGGTGCCAAAGGCCCAGACTTTTGGCACTGTGGAATGTTCTCTTTGGATCGAGGGATGGCCAGGAAAAGCACAGCATATTGGCCTGCCCAGGGTTCCTCTATGTTCTGGAGGTACCAGAAGCACGTCGATGGGCTCCGCATTGCCAAGCCATTAGATAAGGATCTTCCTTTCTTTGCATAAATGCTTTCGGTTCTTTGGCGTATCTGTAACAGTTCAGTGACTCCCAATGGAAGCTTCAAAAAGCCAAGGTCGCTACAAAATATCAGGTCCTCTGCTGTTGCAGTGGGAGGAACGCCTCCTTTTCTGATGACTCAATTCGGGGATCAGTTCTGCCCCTCTCCCGATTGTAGGGCTCGGAGCAAGCTCCTTAGAGTGTCTGTGTCTCCATTTCCTCGTGTGTATAACAGAGAGAGAGAAAATCAACCTTTCCAAGTTTCCAGTGCGATCAGGAAGAGACAGTGAGAGGCAGAGTTGGAAGCGAATTGGAACATTTGCAGGGAAGGCACGAAGCCGACTCCCACAAAACAGCGCGGTTCGAGTGGAGTCGTGGCTCTTGGGAAATGTTTACAAGCTTCAGAGGAAGGCAATAAAAGAGCTCATTTTAAGTAAAACTCTTTCAATTATGCATTTCTTAGGGACCCCATGCACCTTCCCTGGGTCTTTGAATGAGTGTACTTACTGTAAAGAGGTAATTTTTTATGGTGGCTGGTGTCTGACTCTTTGAGACAAGCAATTCGTTTATTACAGTTTTGTGAGGCGATCTGATGATTCCACAGTGAGACTTCGACAGATTCGTTTAATATTCTATCTTAAGCATTTTTTTTTAAATAGAAGCAGCCGCGATGGCTAGAGATGACAAATCCCTCTGCGTAAGCACGTGGCGGTACAGTCACAAGTGTGGCCGTGGAGAGCCGATGACCCCGAGCCTCATGGCCGGTCCCTGGGGCCCTTCCCTTCGTGGAGCGCTAACCTCTCTTGGTGCTTCCTCCCCATTTCTTCTAGAATGCCAGCAGTTACTCCGCGGCCATGACGGAGCCCAAGTCCGTGTGCGTGTCGGTGGATGAGGTGGTCTCTGGCAACATGGAAGCCTCCGAGACCGACCTGCTGAACGGACATCTGAAGAAGGTGGACAACACGCTCACGGAGGCCCAGCGCTTTTCGTCCCTGCCGCGCAGGGCGGCCGTGAACATCGAATTCAAGGACCTCTCGTACTCGGTCCCCGAAGGGCCCTGGTGGAGGAAGAAAGGTAGGGAGGGCTGCTGTGCGCGCTGGGGGCGGCGACAGGTGGTCTGGGACAATCGGGGTCTGGAAGTCAGGAGGCGGGGAGCCTTGCCACCCCTATCGCTGGTGCTGCGGCGGCTGCTGTGGCGTTTCTTTAATGGCTTCATGCCAGACTTGTCCTCGCCTCTGATGCAAACAGGCTGGATTAGAGGACTCTGGATTCATGGTGGCTCTTCAGTCCCGCCCTGACGGCAGAGATGCTTGGGAAGGCTGGCCAGCGTCTGCGTGTCCTGGCTGCCAGCGTGGGCTCGGCCCCTTTGCTGGGTGCCCTTCATGCTGGTCTTGCAAGAGACACGATTTCTTACTGTTTCAGAGGGGAAAGGAAGGCACGTGCTGCCTCCCAAGTTTGAAGGGGTACAAAGTAGCCGGTGCCCTAGAGTGGCCTCTCTGGCCACCTGTCATCTACGTCACGGGTGGTGCCGATGGGCTATAAATAGGCTGTTGTCAAAAGAGCCACAGAAATGACAACAGACGAGAGAGAGGACGGGACTGGCAGGCGCTGGAGTGCGCTGCAGTTTGCTGCGTGTTCACGGGATTTGGTGACCGACGACGGTAGTTTGAGTTTTCTCAGCAACCTCGACGTTCTGGGCTAGCTCTCGATTTAAGTGTGTAGAGTTAATGCTTCCCTGGGCTGGTGTTTCTTTTTCCAGCCTGACCTATTTCTTCCCATGGAATTTACTCCGTATGTCCCTCTGCTCCGTGTGCCCACCCTGCACCCCTCTTTCAGGCGGGTGGGGGGCCGGTCAGGAGAGGGCATGTCCCACATCCCCCAGGAACAACAGCCCGTGGCTTCTCATGAGTCATTTACAATGACGTGGACATCTGTGAGGAGTCTGGCCCAGGGACCACTGGCATGTTGCATTTTAGGACTCTCCACTGAAATCCAGAGCCAGCCCCTCCTTCTCTTCGAGGAAGACCCGCCAAGACTTTTTCAGTTTTCATTTTCCTGTCTCTTCCCGCTATTACCTTCCTTTGTTCTCCTACTCCTTTGAAGCTAAGCTGTTGAGATTGTTGGTGCGGACGCTCTGGCTTCCTTGTGACCACGGGGCTGGACCCTTGACGGACTGGCTCCCAGGACTTGCTCACCACGTTGGTTGCTGGATGACTTTATGTCTGTTTGTACAAGTAGGAACACATCCTGAGACTTATCAAAGGCCGACTGTACGTTGCCATCTGATACTTACATTATCAGAGTTTGCCAACCAGCGTTGTAAAGAAAGAAAGTCTGTGGCAGGCTCAGGGTTGGGCCCGTGCATGCGAGCCCGTTGAAATTTCAACACAGGCTTATGGCCTTTTCCTTTTCACCGTGAAAGAAAAAACTTAGGGACAAACTTGCCAAGCCACCGGGAGGGCCTTGTTATGTTGGCTTGGTTGGCCTAGAGAGACAAAGCGTGGCAGGCCTATGAGTGGCAGAGGTCGATTTCGGCATGCCTGGTACGTGTGGCCACGGAAACGGTCATGAGTCTTGATGGGTGTCCGGTATGGTGAAGGTGGCTTGCAGAGCAGACATGCAAACATTGGAAAACGGTGGCAGACTCTTGGTTTGACATCCAAGACAGCAAGTGTTCGTAGTTTGCAAGTGGAGAACGGCATTTCCCATTAGGTAGGGGGCTGTGAATCCCATCCTCTCTACATGTGAGAACCGGTCACGCTCATTGTCCAAGTTGGTCCGGGGTGACGGCCTCTTCAATAGTGAGGGAGGGGCCCCCACAGCCCGTTCCCAGCAGCCTCCTTGGGAGCCCCGCCCAGGTGGCCTCCAGACAGACACTTGCCCTACAGTAACCTGTGTGGGCTCCGGAGGGGAGGAGCAGGAAGTGGGCCCCACGGGACCTGCCGGTGAGTCAGAGATGGTTAGGGCTAGAGGGGAAGATGGCAAGATCGGGCTGGTGTGTCCCAGTTGCTCGCTTCTGAACCACTGGGGCCTGGCTTCCTTCCCTGCCCCCCTCGGCAGCACCTGTTTCCGCTTTGCTCCCCTAGCCCTTCCCCCGCTGGGCGCCCCATCGTTTCCTGCGTTCTTGGTACCCTGCAATTCAGAACTTAGATGGCTTTCCGCTCCCCATAAATTTAGGGTGGGAAATGCTTCTCACTGAACAGAAAGGAAACTGAGCGGTGAGGGGCTTGCCCGTGACCCTGAGCTCGTCAGCCGGGCCGGTTTAACTCTGTGGCCCACCTGGGTGCCCATGCCTCGCCTGGTGCAGGGCCTCAGGGACGTGGCACTGCCCCTCGAGGCTGAGTGCCCACAGAACCTCGCTGCTGCTGCTTGGCGGGTTGGCTGCCCCATTAGGCTGCAGGCTGTGGCCAGGGAAACCCAGGGCTTCCAGAACGAAGAAAGGTAGCTGCTGACGCCGGTCGTGCTCACTGCGTCATCCCCAACAGGCTCCTGAGCGCTACGTCCCATGGGCTCGGAACTTGGGGACCACATCTCCCCGACTAAGAGCCCCCCAGGACAAATCACAGAAGCAGGCATGAAATCTGGAACCGGTCGTTGGGGCTGCCCGGGGGTGGTCCCTGTGAATCTGCCTTTCCCACGCAGTTCGCCACGTCCTCATCGGTGAGCCCCCTCCTTCCTGGGGTCCCGCTCCGTTGCCCTCAGCGCGGGATCCTGCTTTCCTGCTTTTGTTCCTCTGATTGTTGGTGATTGCCTCAGCCCCCAGCCAGGATTCGGCTAAGCTGAGAAGTCAAACCAGCCACTCTGCACGCCCCGTTTCTCACTGTGGCCGTCGTGTTTCTGGCAGCACCTCTGTCTGAGGCCACGCGTGGCTGACCTTCAGGGCAGGGGCTCTTCCTCTTACTTCTCTCACCATATTGGTTCTGCTGACTTTTTTTTTAAGGCTTATTTTTCTTAGAGAAAGAGAGAGAGCGGGGGGTAGGGACAGAGGGAGAGAGAGAATCTCCAAGCAGACTCTGCGCTGAGCACGGAGCCCAGTGTGGGGCTCAATCCCACGACCCTGAGATCGTGACCTGAGCTGAAACCAAGAGCCAGACACTTAACCCACTGAGCCCCCAGGTGCCCCTGCGGCGGTGTTTAATTGTTTAAAATTCAGCTTTACGTGTGGAGCTCCAGGCAGTGACCGCACTGGGCCTGGACGCCCTGGCATTTCCGGGACGTGAGTTCCTGGAGGGCCCGGCTCCAGAGAGCCACAGTGGTCGTGCAAGGTCAGAGCCAAGGCGGGACCCGCGGTCCAACTCCTGCTCCAGCTCTCTTTCCCCCACAAAGACACCAGACCACTCTGTACGTTCCAGACCAGCCTCTTTCTCACACGGCTTCTCCCAGAACCAGGCGCTGGGACCCAACTCGACACAGAGCGCTGTCGCAGAGCTTGGCGGTGCGACGGGAATGATATTATAAACCCCCACATGATCGTTTTAAAGAAAGGGAGCATCCTAATCCTTGGAAGAAAAGTGGCCGGTGAATCAGTGGCACCGTTGTGAGATGTCGGGCGCTGGTTCTTTAAAATCCTTGAGCGGGACGATTGCCAACATTGAATATGGCGTTTAACAAACATCTCTACATTTTCAATTGTAGTAACATTTTCACCAGATGATTAATGATGTCTTTGGAGGAAAAACTAGATCATATAATAGATTCCTTGTAGAGAGCATAATTGTGAAAGGAAGTGTTCTCAGGAGAACACAGCACACCCCAAGGATAATTTCGCCGGCTTCTGATGCAGTAATTACTTTCCCCCAAGGAATGCACTCACATAGCACAAGTTGATGGGACAAATGATCTGGAAGAGCGTGGACACTGGCACGGCCACACAAGCCAGTGTCGGGGATGTGTCGGCCGGAGGTCCTCATTCACCCTCAGTGTGACTTACTTTGAAAGCGGCTTCCATTCCTGTAAAGAAGACACAGTGTTGGGAATATTTAGGACCCCCGATGAAGAACAGAATCCACATCATGAAACTCTCAGGTGAACACGCCGTTGCGGGAGGCAACGAGGACATTCACGCTTACGTGGCACTTCCTGGCTTTCAGAGCTCTCGGCAGGATGTGACCCTTCGCAAGGAACAAGAAGATACTTGGGGTACTGGGTAACGCTGCTCCCCAAGGAGACCCCAGTGGTTTCCATCTGTAGAATGAGAGCAGTTTGTGAGGCCACTTGGCTCAGGGGCCAATTCTTCCCTCTCTCCCCGTGGAATACATGAGGTTCAGAGACAGGGCCTGGCCCAGGAGCACAGAAGATGGCAATTGGAAAGCGGGTCTGTACAATTTGAGGCCAAGACCCAACGGGGCACCTGGTAAGCTCGTGGCCCCGAGACGGCACACCCTCAGACCACCGTGGCCTGGGGGTGCCGCACCCCATTTGATGAAACCACGAGGCACTGCCTTGACCGTTCACGCTGATAGATTTCCCTCTTACCTGACCTGTGGGGATGTCAGTCCCCTTTGCCATTCCTAGGGACCCAGGAAGGATCTCCTAGGCCTGGGAGAGGCTCCAGCTGTCCTGTCCCCTCACCAGGGAGGTGAGCTGATATGTGTGGCATGCTTTCATACAAACAGGTGACATGATTCTTAGAAATTAAATACACATCCCATGATTATCAGGTGACAAAGTTCAGGTTGAGAAGGAAAGGAATCCTGTCTGGGCTTTAGAGAGTTTTCTTTACCACTCCTCAGCCTGGCACTGGTCTCAGCATGGTGCTCCTGATGGAATGGAATAGCCTGGGCTGCTCTGAAACCCTACCTCCCAGCCTCCGCCTCGCTAGAGGCGTTAGAACATTCTGGGCAGACCCACATCGGATTATCTGTCCCGGTTTGCGTCTAAGCTTTAAAAATGCGTTTCTGATATTAAAGTTTGCTTTCTCTTAATTTCCAAAGCTACCTCCCGGGGCCTGCAATGACAGACTGGCTAACATGAGTGGAATGTGCCACTAATAAAGCCCTTTCAGGAATTCCATTAGGGGAGGACTGGATTCCAAGCAAGCGCTGGCTGGCTCGATGCAGCCCACGGGGGCAGGGGTGGGGAGGGAAGGCCGAGACGGGAGGCCTGTGGGGGTCCCATGGCACTGTGGGTTTGCAGAGGGGTGGGGCTGCTCAGGTTCGAGGGGGTTATATAACCCCCAGCATGAATGAATGACTTTTGTGCTTCCTGGCAACCATCACACTAAGGTGGACTTCCTTTGGGTACAAGAGAAGATTGGTTGTACTACTGTCTTTATCTGAGGCTGTGACCAGGCTTCTGGTGGAGCGTGGTGAACCTAGGCTCACAAGGGCTCCTTGCTTGAGGCTAGGCGTTTACAAAGGAAGCCCAATGGCCCTACGTTGCCGTTGCCGTGGAGAGCCCAGACACTGCAGTGCTCCTCCCTTCCCCTCTGGGGCCACTTCTTCGGTCCTCAGTACTTGGTGGCTCCCTGGGGCAGACCAGCCGGCCACCCACTCAGGCCCTGTGGTGATGAGGTCTTCTGGAACAGTGTTGATCTTCTGCTTCACAGGCTTTGAAAACATGTTGAGGACGGGCTGGCTCTCCCACAGAATCATAACAGAGGAATGCGTAGTGACCACGTTCCACACCAGGGGGTTGCTAGTTTACAAGGAGAACGTTACAAGAGTCTCTATGCTCCCCTTCTCCCGCCGGCACCCTGCGCGGAAGCCCCACCATCGCCAGCTGGGACCTGCAGTCAGGTGCACAAAGCAAAGGTGTGGCCCCGTCAGCCTGAGGGCCCCTGCAGCCCTGGCTTTGGTGGCCCAGCCAGCATTGGCCTTGAGGTCTCCTTTCCTCCTCCGCTTCCACGCCTGGCCACCCTGTCACCCTCCCATCTGCAGCATCTCTATTCGGGCACGCTCCCCTTTTGTCATTTTCCCAGAGACTTTGCTTGTTCTTGGGCCATCTGGTCTCTTCGAGGAGACTTTGCAGGGCTGCGCTCTGCTCAGCGGGGCACTGGTGGCTTGGTGTCACCGTCTCACTTTTTTGAAGACATTCTTGCCACCCTTGTTTTCACCTGCCAGGTAGGTGCCCTCCTGCCTTCCTTTAACACCCCAGACAAGCTCGTGTCTTGAGAACTGCACGTTCTTGAACTCAAGTCCTCTGTTATAAACCAGAACCTAATCTGCGAAGGCAAAGAAATAACCCGAGGTGACATGTTGCTGAACACGAAACCATTTCTGTTGTTTATAAACTGGCAGAAAGAAATGTTTAGTAACCATACACCTGCCCTTATGAGTTCAGTTCTGGAACCAGCAGACTTGCTGATTTAAGGAACAAAGGTAACCACGTGGTCAGGGTAAACCGGACCTGTCCCATCCAGGGCTTGTAGAACGGAGGTGCATTCTCTATCAAATCCGTGCTGACCGGCTTCCAAAACCTTTGTAGGAAAGCTTACCTCCAAATGAAATATATCTAATGCTGAGTGTTTTGCTCATAATATGAGAAAAGGCAGCAAGAGGAGTTTTCAGAGTCAAGGGTGGAGGCTGGCGTGCCTGCAGGGGCCAGTGTGACCCCAACCGTTAGCTTCACTTCTCACCCTTCAGCTGTGTTGTCAGCCAGCTGCGGCGCTGTGGGGTGAACGGCGTTCTGCGTCAACATTAAGAGTGACCGCGAGACTCTTACTATGTCCAACTGAGACGTAGATTTAGAGTCCGAATCTTGGAGACCCACGGGGGCCTCGAAGCTCCCTTAGTCTGACCTCCCACCTGTGGAGCAACTCTTCTTGCTGCATCCCTACCAACGGGCGGCCGGCCTCTGTCTGAGCTCTTGCAACAACCAGGGACCGACATCTCCCCGGGTGGCCAGGTCCTTGCTCGCACAATGTCATTCTCAGAAAAGGCTCCTGTCTGTTGAGCTGAAACTGAATCTGAGTTCATCTGTTGATCCAAGTTCCGCTTTTTGGAACTTTGCAAAACACTTATAATCTTAGTCTTGAAATAAGCTCACATATTAGGAAGAGAAAAGCTGAACCAAGTACAAAACCATAACCAAGTGCATCAAGACCAAGGGCCACCTGAGAAGGAAGACACAGAGCATGTGGCCCCTGGAGGAAAGGAGGCTCGAGTCCCGCTTTGGGTGTGGGCATCACAACAGCATCCCTGGGGGCAGGGCAGTGAGCTGAGCTCTTGCTCTCTGTCCCTAAACCGAGGAGAGGAACTTCACCGAGGAGAACGTGAGGCCGTCTGTTTCTTTTATTGTCATGAGGCAACAAAAAGTCCCTCACCTTCATATCTCAGTGGCTTATCTTGAAACTGAATCTTTTGAGCAGGAGTTTTGTGGGATTTCTCAGTTGTTATTTTGCCCCTCCCACTTTTTTAGGAGAAGTGTTTATTTTTTTAGTAGAAAGGTAACTGCCCCCTGAGCACATTGCGTCCTGAACGGCTCACAGGAGAGTCCTGGGGGCAGATCAGTATGGACATCTCATCCAGGAGTAAAGGTTTCCAGGGAGGCAGATCTTAGATTCAGGCTTAAATCTCAAGTCTTAACTCCCTGCGTCTCAGCAAGCTCCACTGCTAACTCACCTACCTTTGTCATCTCCTGGGCCCACGTCAAACGAACTGTGTGAAATGTTCTTTGCCTGTGACATACACAACCCCAGGCCCTGAGGAGCGCTGAGGCACCACAGAAGGCCTCCCCACCTCCCTGGCCAGGCGGTTCCCAGATTTCCGGCACACAGCAGGCTGGGGGAGGGAGCAGTTTCCTCCTCTGGCCTGGGTAGGAGCTCCTGCCACTGGTCTGGGGACTGTGCTGAGCACCTCTGCCTGCCCTCCCCCTGCAGGATGGGGGTATCGCGCCACCTGCCCTCCACCTGCACGGTCCTTCCAAGGGCTTCGAGCCTGGCTTGTTACCAAGGAACGAATTCAGTCTGGCCCATTTTCACCTGCACCTTCTTGGGAAAGTGAGATTCTGGCCAAGGGCCTAGAGGAGGCTCTTCAGCGGGCTTTAAAGACGGAGTAAAAACCCACCCCTTTCCCGGGCTGCGCTGTTCCCCCGCTGACTCTGCAGGCCTGCTGCCCCGGCGGGGTGGGGGGGGGCGGAGGGGGGGGGTGAGGCGCTCGTCCCCGCCGGTGGGCCGGACGCACCTGCTCCCACATGCAGATAAGGCTGCGGGTCTGCTGGGGGCTGCCCGGGAGGATTTTCGTGTGCCTCGGGAACCCTAAATTCTGAAGGGCTCCTAGAGCCCCACTCGGCCGGCCCCCAGCTCGCGAGAGGATGCGGGCGGGGTAGGTGCACGCCGCGGCGCGTGCGCAGTGGCCGCCGCCCAACGTTGCCACCGCCCGCGCCGGGGTTACTCTCGGTCAACGCTCGCGAGTAACCTCGGCGGCTCGATTGGCTGCGCGCGGGGCGCTGTTGCTAAGCGGGAGGGAGCCGAGGGCTGAGCGCGGGTGGGATGCTGCGGACCCAGGGGCGGCCGGGTCTCCGTCTCCCCGGCCCGGTTCCCCGTTGTTCCTCCGGGCGTGCAGACCCCGGACGCGCAGACCCGGTGCTCGCCCCGGGCCCGACGAACACCTGCGCCCGCGCAGCGCGCGCTCCGGTCCGGGAGCCTGAGTTTACCCCGGAGACGTCACTAAAATGGATCTGATGAATGGAGAGAATCTTCACTCGATGATTATTATTTTGATGGCCGTTTAAGCGTAACTGGGAGGCTCCGCCGGAGTGGGAACGGCACACAGACATTTAGAAAGGCCATCGCAGGGAAACGGCGGGTGTCCCGTGTAGTGTCTGCGTCCTTGCAAGCGTTCATCAGCAGCCTGGGGAGGGTTCACGAATTTTCCAGACTTCTATTTAAAGTGGAAGGTGGCGCCATTAGGTCGTTCCCTTATGAGACGACCGACTTCTGATTCCCTGTAAAAGGTTCCTGTATCATTTTGTTTCAGGCTCACCTGTATGTAAGGTGCTGAGAGGGTGGGGCCGAGCAGGTCGGGCGGGAAGCACCCGGCCCAGCCGTGGAGCCCTCTCCACCGGGGCGGGTCAGCGTTTAAAAATGACCAGGGCGGCTTCTGGAATCCTGGAATTCCCCTTAGGAATCTGGAGCGGGGCATCCAGTAAGCGGGCGGGAATCCCGAGGGCCAGGCTGCGGCCTCCCTGCCGCCTGCTGAGTCACTTCCATGCTGGGCGTGGCAGCCAGGGCAGAGGAAGAACAGCCGAACTTGACCCTGTGTTTTCTGGAGCAGCCAGTACACATTTTCTGTGAACCCACAAATGTGATGATAAGCACAACTTCTGCAGTTAACCTGGGGATGTCGCGGTGAGATTGGGTGCCGTCCTTCACCCTCCCTGGGGACGGGGCCTTCTCCAGACATATGCAGCTCTGGTGTGTCTGGGCTTCATTTCCGTGTGTTATGAAACACTAAACACCATCACTCATATGCTTTGCTCAACCTTCTGGGCTCCTGACCCAACGCAAGGAGACTAAGGACCAATGATTTTTCTCACAGGCTTGGGTTTTCCTGCCTTGCTTATTTGATTCTGTGACTGTAGTGTTGGCATTTTTGTAAACCGACATAGGGACCTACAGAGTCCCCCAGTCTCTGAGGTTTGCTGAGCTGAAGGTAGAATATACAGGAAGTCAGAGACGGCGGCGGGTAAGTTTCATCACCATAAATTCCCTCTCACGTTTTCTGGAGGATTTGTTGGTGCGGAGGGTAAAAACTTTGGCAAAAAGAAGGAAGTGCACATTTCTGATAACTGAGACAGTCCATCGTCAGGAACCGCAACAATGCATGTTGCTAAAGTAAGACCATACCATATACAAAAGTCTGGTTGAAAAGTGGGGGGCCCAATGTACATGCAAAGGAAGCTTGCGGGTTTCCTGTTTCTAAGAGCTACATATCAGCTTGTCCAGAAAGTGGTTACGTCTTCAGTGGTGCGAACAGTGAGCCTTCTAACCTCATCTGGGTCTGGCCCTGCTTCCCTTAACTTGTTCACGAACGTGCCACATGCTCTGGGCCAAAGCCCCCCCCCCCCCCCCGCCTCTCATTTTTATCAGGCTCAGAGAGGAGAATGATCCCGATCATCTTGTCTCTTTCTCTGTTCATATGAATGTTCTGTGCGTCTCGATTTTGGAATTGGGTATGTCTCAAAGGCTCCCCTTGGGCCCCCCCCTGCTTGTCTCCAGACTCTTCTCTCTGAAGCCAATCTGCAGGGGTAGCCAGGCAGAACTGCTCACTCTTTTCCTGCGCCATGCCCCCTGCCGGAACCCACCTTGCCTCCCCAGGTGGGGGAAGCGCTCCTTCACCCGTGCTTCCCTCTGCACATCGTGCCTCCATGCCCTGCTGCCCCCACGGTCATGGCACTCAGCACACGATTTTGTGTTTTTCTTCTTCTCTGCTTCCAAATAGGAAATAAGTTACCCCTTAGCCCTGCAGTCCTGCCCAGGGCCTGGCTCAGTGGGTGTTCACTGCCAGTTGAATGAATGCAATAGCAAAAGGCTAGGTCACAGTAGAGGAGCATATGTTCACCCCGGAAGAGACCTCAGGGCAGCAGGAGCCTCGAGGAGGTGGGACACTTGGATCTTCCCTTGCTGCGTGGAGCCCACAAGCCACCTCTGGCCGACCACCTAGGAGCAGGGGCTGCTTGCTTTTTTCTTGGGTCAGCCCAGCCTAGGGCCTCACCTTACAGCATCCGGCAGGGGCAGGCTGGCCGGTGGGTGGGGGATTGGGTGGTGGAAGTCTGGATTCCGGGCCAGGCAGCCTGCTTGTGAATCCTGGCTCCACCCCTTGTGAGCCATGGGGCGTTAGGCCTCAGTCCTCACATCTGCAGAATGGGTGAGGAGAGTACCATCAGGGGGTTGGTGCAGGGAGTGGCTGAGGCCCCCCCCACACCAGGAGCGGCACACAGCGGGGCGCGTTTCAGTGCTCTAGGACGGACTTTGCCCACCTGCTGGTTTCTGTCTTCTTGGCTTCATTGAGGGTCTTACTCCTGAATAAGAACAGTGATACCAGCGTGTTTGTCTTCCCAGCAACCACATGGAAAGCTCTTCTTACCGTTCCCCTGTGGCTCAGAGCCGGGAGGTCCCCTGTCCTCGCAGCACGGAGTGCCCTCTCTTACCCGGGACCCACAATCTCGCATCCCCATGCCCTGGGCTCTCTGTCCTGTGTGAGGAAACCTTGACAAGCACGCCAGGAGCTGTGCTCTGAGGGCATTTCTGTATTGTTCTTTCTTTAAGGCGTCCCAGGCTTCCTGCTCATGATTACTGCCAGGACTGACCCCCACCATTTCAGGGAGGCGAACAAACACCTTATTTAAGGCTTGCGCAGTTCCGTGGATGAGATAAGCAGAGGTCCTGTTATTTCTGCGGGGTCTTTCAAGAACTTTCAGCTCACCAGCTGATGTGGGTTGTGTCACTGAGACTATTGACGACAGAAGCATCGACGTTGCGGTGACCGGATGGAAATTTCCACCGTAGGAACAATGTTCCCAGCAACATTACACTTCAGAATTTGGCCCAGGAGCGAGGTTCATGCGGCTTATCTTAGGAGGGTGTGAGATGTAATCAGGTGCTGTGTGTGTGAGTCTTCTGGCTAGATTTTCATGGCTGCAAATTAAGGACGTCGTGCCCATTGCTCGCGCACAGGCAGCCGTGGTGGGTCCGGTGGCTTCTCGGGCGTGGGTGGTGATGGGCCGTGGTCTCCGCGTGGCGGCTGCATCACCTGCATGTGGATCTCGCTCTTGCATCTGCAGATGTTAAGTGTGAAATCCGTCAGGTTGTAATTTTGTAAAAAACGCATATCCCTTCCTTTGAGTCATAAGTGAATGTGTAACAAGGCGGAGGTTAAGACGAACTGAATGAGACATGGGCTTAGGTAGAATCTTCTTTCTTTCTCTCTCTCTTTCCTTTAATAAAAACATCTCAGGTCCAGCACCTGCTAGCAACGTGCACTCTGTGGATGAGGGTTGGGCTTGGGAATAAGGGAGCGTGTGTTCGCAGCCCGGCCCTACCTCTTACGGCCTGGGCAGCCGGGGGAGTGACCTCATTGGCTGTGAAAGGCCATCATCACCACCATCATCATATCCATCTCATTGAATCAAATTACTTCATACATAGGAAGTACTGTGCCCAACATGTAGTGTCTTGGGTTATTTTTTTTAATATTTTATTTAGTTGGAAGAAAAAGAAAGAGTAGGGGGAGGTATAGAGGCAGAGGGAGAGGGAATCCCAAGCAGACTCCCCGCTGAGTGTGGAACCTGACCCGGGGCTCGATCCCATGACCCTGACTTCACAACCAGAGCCAAAACCAAGAGTTGGACGCTCAACCGACTGTGCCCCCCCGGCACCCCTCCCCCACATAGTGTTTAACAAATAGTGGCTACTATCCTTACGAATGGTTTTATACGTGATATAGTAATAAAATAATCACTGTAGCCTGGAATCAACAGACTGGATCAAAGCCATTTGGTTATCATTCTAAAAGTAAGTTTGGGGTAAAATCTTAGGCTTTAAAAATCAGATCACGGTGACAGTAAAGACATGTCAGAGCTGTGAGCTCACGTGACCCTCACCTTGGCCCCGTGGGGGACGGGAGGACAGCCGCGTGGGACAGCCGCAGTCACAGGTTCTAGGTCTTGTCGTAGAGCCACCTTGGGCTCTGAGGCACCCGTGTGGGTAGAACAGGAGGGCGGTGGCATGACCTGCCTTGCTGCGTCCCCAACAGCACGTGGGGCACCGTGTCCACGTCATCGATGATGGAACCGTATAAGCACCAGGTTCGGAGTTCCTGCGGGGGCCACGGAGACCCCGGGATCGAGGCCAGCCTGGCCGACCCCCACGCTCTTCCTCTGCCCTTGGGCATGTGAAGCAGATCCAGTGACCACCCAGGCCCATGGTCATGTGTTGTCAACGCCCTACGTGAAAACGTTTCCCTCCTTCACGCGTGTGCCCTAAAGCCATTTTCAGGGAGAACGCGGCAGTGTGGACAGAAGTCTGGGGAGCTCGGAGCACTGTCGGGTGTTGGGGGCTGCAGCCGGTTCTCCTGACCTGGCCCAGACTCTCCCGGGTGCGTGTGCAGCTGTGCCGCGGGACTCGCTCCCCCGTGTGACCCCGGGTGGAGATGGGCAGTGGGGGAAGGGGGGTGAAGTCAGCCACTTTGTCACTTTGTCAGCGCAGGGCATGGGTAGACTCACCAGAGGAGAACAGGGGGTCTGGGAGCCCGGAACAGCCTGGGAGGGCCGCTGTGACAGCGATGCCCACCTTCCAAAGTGACTGCCTCTCACGACGCGGGTACATGCAAACTAGTGCCAAACGGACATTCTTTGTTGTCACATCAGTGAGCTCGCTGTCACCCGAAAGGGGAGGACATGTGGGCCTGTGTGTCTGTTGGGGGTTTGGAAATCTGTAGGGCTCTAGGAGGGTGGGACGAGGATGCGGGGGCTGCTCTGCGTGCGGCAGGGGCCAGGCCCAGGCTTCTGAGCCCCACGTGGCCTGAGAGAGCCTCTCCGTCCCCCCCTTCTGCTGGGGACTAAAAGCTCACTGTCCTTCAGGGCATCTCTGCAGGGAGAGCGGGCTCGGGATGCTGGGTAAATTCAGCAAATTCATTACTCTTACTTAAGAGAGTACACGTTGTATTTTTATCTTCATCTGATCCAGAGAACGATACTTTAGATAGGGCGTGTGTGTATGCCCGCACGCGTGTGCTCGTTTGAAATGTCACCTGTGTGGGCTAAAGAAGGTAGGTTTCCTCCTGCTTATTTGTCCAACCTGTTCAAGCCCCCAGATAAAGCCGTCGTGAGCTCTGTCGCTGTCGGATTCCTACACTGGCCAGTTCCACCGAGAGATCTGGGAAGAGGGCCGTGTGAAGGGCCGTGGGTCTGCTGCAGCATCTGGGTGGAAAAGCGAGGACAGAGTAGATGCGGGGGGTTCGTGGGTCTGCAGGATGGGCCATCGGACCCCAGCGGCTCCTCGCCCCTCCCGGCACGGGGCTCCAACACGAGCCTACCTGAGCCATCTGTTAGGATTTAGAAATGCTCCGTCAGAATAAGGTCGCGTTTCCAAAATCCTCCGCACGAGCTCTAGGGACTTGGTAAGAAACACGGCGGTTGGCACGGTCGTCGCTGTGCCGCTGAATTGGCTCGTCTGGAATCCTCCAAAACTTGTTCTCTTCTGCACTGCCTTCCCGTGGACGCTGTCTTACTTTGCAGTCCCCGCTCCCTTTTCGGCAAAGAACTTGAGCGTCTTCCTCGGCTCACAGATGGTAGGTTCTGAATCATGGGATTGTACTTCGTGAATTTTAAAAATCATCCTGGGAGCGCAGGGCTGGTCCTGATGGCTGGAGCGTGAGCGGGACGATCCAAGGCTTCTCCCCTCTGCGCTGAAGGGCAGGGGCTCTGAGGGGGCGTCCGTTTCCCTGCCACAAAATAGTTGACGCCACAACAGTACCTCCATTAGAAGAAACTGGTGAGAGCTGGTGGTGACTTTACCAGCGGGGAAGCCCCTTCACCTGCAACAGACCTGAGGCAGAGAGAACCCCAGGCTTGCTGGAAGAGCTGGAGTTTCAGAGAGGGCTGTTGACTTGGCAAGAGTCATCCCAGGAGGGACGAGTAGAAACCAGAGTGTGAACTCCCTCCCTTCCCGACTTGCCGGCTGAGGGGGACTTCCAAGTGAGAAGACCTGTGCCTGGCAGGGTCCTGGGTTCCCCAATCATTGGCCCAGCTCTACCCCCAGATGCAAGTCAGACCCATCCTAGGAGCCGTGTTTGCTGACCCTGGGTCCCCTGGGCTGCCTCTGGAGCTCGCTCCAGTCCGTTCCGGACACCCCGTGCTTTGTGCCAGAGCATGTAGGATGGAGCAGACCTTTAGGGTCAGAAGGCTTTTTGGAACTTCACAGATGGAAGAGCCAAAGAAAACGGGGTTTACATGAAAACTTGAGCCTTTCATTTGGCTTGTGGATCAGCTTGATTTATAAAGAAGCTGTTGGGTGGGGCTTTTGAAGTCCTAAAAATTAGAAGGGAGCTGGAAAGTTGCATTCTTCTCCCGCAGACCTTAGTCATCCCATGCAGATAAAGGGACTACCCGGGGGGGGAACTTAACCCCAGTTTGCTTCAGCCTACTGCCTGCCAGAGCTCTCTTGTGGGGTCCTTTGGTTTGTAAGCTGGGGCTTGCCTTGTTTCCCACAACCCGGCACAGAGGAGAGGCCAACCAGGAGACAGGAAGGGGTCAGGGCAGGGGGCAGAGCAGAAACAAAGGCTGTGGGGGAGGCCAGAAGAGGCCCACGAGGCTGGCAGGGGGCTGGGGGCCTCACTAGAGACAGAGAAGAGGGAGCAGCTGAGGGCTGGGATGCAGCCAGGCCAGGTGGGCCAAGCTTTGGGGAAAACCACGCAACTGAAGCATTTTCCTACATGTTCCTGGGCTCTGCCCATCCTGGCGCACCGCCACAGCTGGGTGTCCTGGTGGAACTGGGTTGCACAAGCTCCGGGGGGGCTGTGCCTGCACCTCTTCTCCCTAGGAGCATCCTGGAGTTAGGTCAGGAGCGGTGGTCCCGTCAGGAGACCCCAGAGAGCCTGGGCAGGCAGGGGAGGCGGCAGGCGGGGGTGCAGGGGCAGGGCGCTACTCCGAGGACAGTGACCCCGACACCTGAGTGGCTCACTGCAGCGGCAGGTGTCAGCTTCGAGGTGTGTGGTGTGGCCATCCCCGCACTTCAGAGGAGTGAACGTGGGGATTTTTACACAGGCGTGTGTCCAAGGCTGTTTCTTAAGAGGAAGAGTCATCGGTGGATATAAAACAGCTTTTCAAAGGATGTATGGCCCTTGAGAGCTTTTTCACTTATGATACCGGCCAAACACTAAAGCTGTATAATAAACGACCTGTTCGTGAGTATTTTCATGCAGTGACCTCAGTTCCGCGCAAGAAGCGTCCCCGGGGCTGCGGGGCGAAGAGAAGATTGTCAGGCACAGCGTAAACTCCCTGGTGGAAAGGAGTGGACTGTCTCATGAGCTTCTTTTCAGTTTCTTTTTCGTGATTTTGCCTCACAGAGAGAAAGAGATGTCGTCTCGAGACACGTGCAGACATTCATGCCGGTCTACGCGGTGCGTACATGGATGCTTGCGTTTATACGTGAGTGTTTCTTTTTAAGTCAGGGAAAGAACGTAAAGAGTCACAGAAGCCAGGCTTCTAGAAAACGAAGGCCCAGGCTCGACGGAGTTTGTTTGGAGAGAAATCAGCTTTTGAGATCAAACGCTATCCCGGCTGCATCCAAACTTCCGTGTCCTGTGTGTACGTTTGTTTCGTTCCGAGGGAGAAGGTGATGTATCGTTGACTACTGCCGGTCCTAAAGCCTCAGGTAACCAGCTTAGGAGAAGTTCAAGAAGGAAAAAAAGGCAAAGCCTGTGATCAAACGACAGTAAATGTGACCGTGATTTTTAAGTGACACTAGGAAAACCCCGTTCTACCTCGAATCATACAGGGATGTGTAAGGTAAGAGATGTGAGGTGCTATACACTGTCGAGATGTAATTTCTAGCCAACGCGTTTTCTGCTTCTTGGTGACTGTGCTTCTTTCCCCATCTGAGCAATTTTCAGAGTAGAAAATGCTTGAGATTTTCCCCCATTCTCATGATGGGGGATAAAGCATCTACTCATGACTCGACACGTTCCCTATGAATTCTCTGTTACAAGCAAAGTAGTTTTGCTAAGTGTTAGGGAGGGAAAAAGTGGATAAAGTACAGTCCTCGAGGTGTAGATTTCCCTGGGACAGTGGCTCGTGGGAAACGGGGAGGGGTGCGCGAGAAGGGTCCTGGGAATGGGGAGCAGAGCGGGCTGGGCATCAGTACCACTGCGAAGAAGCTGGGGCAGGGGATGGATGTGTAATGAGCCCAGATCCCCAGAAAAGAAAGGGGTCAGAGCTGCCCGGACGGCCCCGCTGAGTGCCCGGCCATGGTGCTGGAGGGACTCTGGACCAGGCTGCGTGGTTGAAGTTCTGGCTTCCCACCTGCTGGCTGCGGGACCCGGGGAAGGTCATTTAGTTCTCCATGACTCATTTTCTCATCCATAAAGTGGGGGCATTAAAGTGTGTCCCACGGAGTGTGGCGTGGGAATCAGATAAGCATGGGAGTGCAGAGCAGTGCCCAGCGCAGCGAGCCTGTGTAAGCGCTGGCCGCTGCGGTCACCACCGTCCTGCCATGGAAGCACTTCCAGATCCAGAAAGAAAGAAGCAGAAGGCACGGAACCACAGGGCAGTGAGGGACAGGACGGAAGGAGGGACAGGACGGAGGGAGGGATAGGATGGAGGGCTCCCGCTAAGGGAGGGCAAGTATGTGTGCGTCCAGGACGTGCAGTGGGATTCTGACTGCAAGCCGAGGGACTGCGGACCACAGGGGACAGGAGGGGAGACACCTGGAAGGAGGTGTGATGAGCCCTGCTTGGGCGGGTCTCCTTTCTCCTGACTGCCACCCCCGCGGGGCTGACTGGTGGTGTCGGCTGCCTTCCTGGGGGGAGCTGGCCAGGGGCCCTGGGGAGTGTGGCACCTTTGGCCACATTCTGAAGGCATTTCAATGGGCAGAAGCCAGATTCGAACCCACCCTGATCTCGGTGTCCTGCTGGGTGCCTCTCTGTTCTCCCGTGGCTGTCCGTGGGTGTCCTGCCCAGAGACGAGGCCTCCGGGCTGCCCAGGGCCCAGCGGCTGCAGACACTGAAGAGCCACACTCAGGCTAGCTCCTGGGACATGGGCCCTGAAGGTGGGCACCGGGGCGTCCAGAGAACGAGCCCGTCTGTCCAGGGGCAGCACCCCGTCTCCGGCTGGCTCGAGAGTTCTCTTTATGGCCGTGCGTGATCCTTGCAATTGACTCCAGGGGCCACACGTGCTCTTGGCACACATGCGTGTCTGTGTCGGTCTCCCGCATACCCGGGGGACCAGCCACCTGCGGGGGACACGAGGCCAGAGCTAACAACAGGAATGACCGCAACAGCACGGCAATGACGTAACGAACACTCCGGCTGCTGATGCGCGGCTGGGCCTATGTCCCACCGGACCCCCGACCCTGGCGCCATGAGGGACTGGATGGCCCTGTCCCCGCGGTGGCGGCGCCTGGAGGAAGGCGGGAGCGGGATCTGACCGGGTGCCTCCAGGCCCGCTGCTTTGACTCTCAAGGTGGTGAATGAGTTGGCAAGTGGAACAAACAGATGAAAATAGGCCCGGGGCTTGGAGGAAGAAGACGTTTGGGGGCAGGGAGGGGCCCGTTCACAGAGGCCCAGCCAAGAAGCACCTGGTAGGTGTCATCCCCAATTTATAGATGAGGAAACCGAGGCACACAGCGATATGTCAGTTGCCCCAAGCCAAATGAGAAACAACGGTAGATTTAGGATTTGAGCTATGGCCGGTCACCGTATAAAGGTCACTCTGTTCTCCACGGGCCTTGTAACTGGCAGGACCAGGATGGAGCCCGCACAGAGAGGGCGTTCTCTGGGGTGAAGTGCACCAGCCCAGGCGTGTTTGGGAGACCCCAGCAGACTGGCCCAGTGTGTGGGACAGTTGAAGGGTGATGGGAGACGGGCCTAGAAGGGCCAGTTGTGGGAAGGAAGGCCCTGAACCATAGGCCGGAGCACCTAGAGTAGATCCTGGATGGAGATAGTGGGGCCTCATCCAGAGGGGGCCTCAGGAGGCTCAGGATGCCACCCGGAGGCCCCACTGGTCCAGAGGGCGCCATGCTTTCACTCGTGACATTGAGTTACCCGCAAGATGAGTTTGAACATGCAGGTGGGGGGGGGCGGGCGTCCCCACGGCGGTCTCACCTGGAACACCGGGGAAAGTTCATGAAAGCGGGGAGGGGTCAGGAGCACGCCTAGCTCGGCAGCCATCTGGGTCATGGCCCTGGGTCCTTGGAGGTCCCGAATGTGGAAATGCAGCAGTGCTCTGAACTTCTGAAGCTGTCCCAGAATGCCTCTCGGATGTGGCCACGCACAGCAGCGAGGGGCTGAGCTGTCCCCAGCTCTGCACGGCTCCTCGCGGGAGAACGAGCTGTTGGCTGCCATTTTCCGTCTGAGAAGCGTCATCAGGGAGGGTGGTAGAGCCGAGCGCCCGTCAGCCCAGGCTGCTTCTGGAAGCCGTCCAGGGCTCTCTGGACCTACAATGGCGCGTGTGCTGATTTCTGCTTTGTTCTTCCTTTCTCCGTCAGAGTTTGAATTTGGGATGGGGATGCAGTCGTTTGCTCTATCCCAGCAGTGATCGTGACTTTCGTTAAATAGACCCCGCGAAGCACGAATCGGCCCAGGAGGACGGGGAGGCCTCAGAGCGCAAGGCAAGCCTGCGCTCGGTCCAGTGCAACATGCGTTATGCAGGTCCGGCCTGGCTGTGGGCTCAGACTTCGGGGCCATCCTGTCTGACAGTCTTCACGGTGCCTTTTCTGAGAGTGTGTGGCTGGTGGTCAGAGTTGTACCGTGATTTTTCTGTAATGGAAGGTGACACGAATGTCATTCCGTTCTGAAATGTGTCCCAGGATAAACTGACTCACAGAAGAGCCGCCTGCAAGGCTGGGGGCAACTTCCTGGTGCGGTGACTGCGGGGGGCAGGCGACCATCCCTGTTCAGAACCTCAGCCACCACCGCCTCTTCTGGGCTTTGGGGTTCATCACTGGGCTTTTAACCCACTTCGGGGGAGGGTTTGGAAGTCATTGCAGGAAGCCCTCTTCCCGCTGTCATCCCAGGCAGGAGGCGGTGGCGGTGAGCAAGGAGCAGGTGCGGGGAAGCTGCGGCTTGGCCTGGCTGTGCAGGGAGGAACTTTGGTGCCGTGGGCTGCCCGGTGAATGCTCGGTCTCCCAACGTCCCCCCTGCCTGTGTGCAGCATCCGCATGCGGGCTGGACAGAGCAGGACCCGCAGGATGCCGTGGTCAGGGCATCTCACATCCAGATCCCAGCCTTGGGGCTGCTGGTCCCCCGGGCGTGCATCTACTCTGCCCGGAGCCGAGGGCTGGTCACGACTCCCGTGGGAGACACCGGGGTCAGAGTGGGCACGTGGACAGAGAAGGCAGGTGCTGTAAAGCTATGGGTGCCTGGTCAAACACGGCATCTCCAAGGGCGGGTGACCGGGGCTGACCTGGTGCTCCGGTGGGGAGAGCGTGCCCAGCCGCTGCGGACGGTGGGGAGTAATCCCCAGCCACGCCAGACGGGGTTCAGCCGGGCACGGGATAATAATGCCCATGTCATGGTTTTCTTGCCCAAAGCAAGAAAAGGGCTTTAAAGGGCCGTTAAAGGGCCCCTTTGGCTCGTGTCAGGGAGAAAGGCCTTCATTCGACCCTCCAGGGTGTCCGTACCCCACTGACCCCCGGACCCAAAGCCCTGCACGCAGCGGAGCGGGATGAGCACCCTTGGTGCCGCGACTGGCTTCTGGGGGACACGGAAGGCGAACTGTGGTTCAGCGACTCTGCCGAGTGTCCCCTGATGCAGTGCTGTCGTCCGAGGCTGCAGAGTAACTCGGCTTTGAGGGACAGGCGGGACCCCGTGTTGTCAGGAGTGTTTCAGGTGATGGGCTTGCCACCTTACTGTTGGGGCAGGAGGCCAGAGGGGTGTGCGCGCGTCCCCGGGGCGCTCGCGGGACACTGAGCACCGTCTCGCATGGACTTTGTGGGCATGGCAGGTTAAAATACTTAGACCCAAGCAGGCAGAAAGAATGAGGGAGCTGCTTCTGCCTCAAGGGCAGAGGTGGGACCCGAGAGGGCCCTGGGCTGGGGCAGCAGACAGACAGACGGACTGACGGGTGGACAGGGGACAAGGACTCTGAGGGAGACCACCGACCTGGGACGACGATGCTGAGAGGCTCTAAGGAAGGAAGGATGGAAAGGCCTTCCGAACTGTGGCCAGGTGACCATTTTGAGTCCATTAAAGTCATGGCCCAGGGAAAGGCCTCCGAAAGCTTGGCGCTTTGTCTGCTATCCTGCTGCCTCGGGCATGAGGCCCCAGGGAAACCAGCGGTCGATTGTCCTAGTCGGACAGGTCACTGCGCTGCTCTGAGGCTGGACCGGGCTTGCCGCCCCAACACAAACTGGGGTGGTAGAGGGGGTGCCATGACGTTTGCATGGTTTGGGGACACACGGTAACGTCCTCATGTCACGAGTGGCTCTTGCTCATTCCTGGATCACGCTACGACGCCTGGTTGCACTGGGCTTCTGCTATCACGGTCGGTTCAAAGCCCTCTTAGCGTTTCAGAAGGTACAGAACACAGGAGAAGAGGTCTGGTCTGTGGGTGTGGCTTTGCCGCTTAATGAGGAAAACCGAGACAGAGACCAGGGTGTGAAGGCCCTTGGGCATCGAAGGGAGAAACAGGTAGGGTAAAAATGAAATGGCTGGGTGTATAGGAGTATGGACTTTGGTCCTTTTTGCCTTGAGGTTGCTCTTGGAGAGGGAGGAGGAAGGGTCTGGAGAATGAGGGTCAGTTTTCAACAAGAGCTCCTTTTAGCTCTAGGGCCAAGAGTAGTGGGGAGGGGGAAGGGGAGGCGGGGAGGAGGGAGGAGGGGAGGCAGGAGGAGGGGGAGAGGTGGGGGAGGAGAGAGGGAAGGGAAGAAGGGAGGAGGGCGGTGTGCAGCCGGGCTTATCTTACAAACACTGGCCTCCAGAGAAAACTCCCCACTGGGTGCAGAGAGCAGGTACGGGTGTTGTTTTCCGAGGAGCTTGATGTGACACTTGGGGATTATTTGGCGTCTTACTGGCACTTTTGGCATCATTTGAATAATCAGAAGGATTTTTTTTCTTCATTGTTCTAGCCAGGTTTAGAAGTGTGTGAAAAGGACCAGTTCTGCTTTTAGAAGTATAAAAATAACAGTGATAACAACTGCTTCATGCCTGACAGACAGATGTAAATGACTTCATCTGTCCCTCAGGGCCTGCGCCGGGGCGGGGCTCGAGCAAGCCTGTGGGTGTGGGCGTGGGGTGTGTGTGCGTGTGTACCTGGTGGGGTGTGTGGGTATGTGTGCGTGTGTACCTGGTGGGGTGTGTGTGTGTACCTGGTGGGGTGTGTGGGCATGGGGTGTGTGTGCGTGTGTACCTGGTGGGGTGTGTGGGTGTGCGTGTGTACCTGGTGGGGCGTGTGTGTGTGTGTGTACCTGGTGGGGCGTGTGTGTGTGTGTGTGTGCGTGTGTACCTGGTGGGGTGTGCGTGTGCGTGTGTACCTGGTGGGGTGTGCATGTGCGTGTGTACCTGGTGGGGCGTGTGTGCGTGTGTGTGTGTGTGTGTGTACCTGGTGGGGCGTGTGTGCGTGTGTGTGCGTGTGTACCTGGTGGGGCGTGTGTGCATGGTGTGCGTGTGTACCTGGTGCGGCGTGTGTGTGTGTACCTGGTGGGGCGTGTGTGCGTGTGTGTGCGCGTGTGTGCGTGTGTACCTGGTGGGGCGTGTGTGTGTGTGTACCTGGTGGGGTGTGTGTGTGCGTGTGTGTGTGCATGTGTACCTGGTGGGGTGTGTGTGTGTACCTGGTGGGGCGTGTATGCGTGTGTACCTGGTGGGGCGTGTGTGTGTACCTGGTGGGGCTTGTATGCGTGTGTACCTGGTGGGGTGTGTGTGTGTGTGTGTACCTGGTGGGACATGTGTGTGTGCGTGTGTACCTGGTGGGGTGTGTGTGTGTACCTGGTGGTGCTTGGGGCATGTGTGTGCGCGTACGTGGGGTGCACGCACACGCGTGGTGCACGGCGAGTTCTTGCTGTGACGGCTCTTGCACATACGAATTACAGAGAGGACACAGGAAGTTGAAATGGAGTCAGGATTTAATGTGCGGGCCTCTCCGCTCACCGCTCCGGGCTGGGGCTTATAGAAATCACGGAGTGACCCTCAGAGACTGATCGCTGTTCTGTGTGTCTCTGCTGTTCTTTCCCTTCGATCCCCGGCAAGCTTCTCACTGGTTCCAGGAGGGCGTGGCCCTGCTTCACCTAAAATTCTTCCTGTTCCCCTGATCTCTTCAGTGTAACAGAAACGCTTCCGGGGGCTTCCTTCATGTGTGATGACTTTACAGCCTGATTGATTCTACAAAGGATTCGAGAGAAGGAATCATAGTTGAGTCTTTGAGAACTTTCGTTATATGCCAAGCACCCCGCCTTGTCGCCTTGTCATCTGGCCCGTGCGCCGTCGCCCCCATGGTGGGCTGCCTGGGACCTGGACGCCCCCCCCGCCTCCGGAGAGGCAGCCCCATTGGGAAGGGGGTGGCCCTGACATGGATCCAGGTGTGGACACCTCCTCCCTGTGTGTCCTTGGCCCCCAACTCTGACATTAATTCCCTCCCAGGGCTGCTGTGGCCACTGAGGCAACGTCAGTGACAGACGCAGAAGGTTGAGCCTCAAACAGCCCATGACAGCGACGTGGAAAGATGCTGACGGTGCCGCTGGCGGGACAATCTGTCTCACCCCCCAGGGAGGGGCCAGGGGCTTTCAGCCGCTGTGCACAAGTCCGCGAAGGACCGCGGGCCTGGGCTGCAGGAGCCGTGGCTGGGACGGAGCGGCGCATCCGCGGGTGCCGCCGTCCTCCTGGCGAGGCTGCAGTGTCTGCCCGCCCCACTCACGCCGTCTAACCCCACGGCCGTCTCAGCGGGTCAGTATCCCAGAGAACCCCATGGGATGTGAACTGTGACCCGTCACCCAGGCCATGCGGGTCACCCGAGGCCACAGGCACTTGAAGCCAGCACTACCGGGTTGGGCGCTCAGCCACTCCGATGCTGATGCTCAGAACGGAGACCTCATGGGAATGTGTTTAAATTAGGGGCCAGGGAGAATTTCACATACTCTGGGCTGTGAGTAACCTGGCCGTGAAATGTGCCCAGTCCAGAACTACCTCCCTGCGCAGTGGGGGCGAGGCCCCAGCCACTGTGCCAGCAAAGGCGTTCTTTTTTTTTTTTTTAAGGATTTTATTTATTTATTTGACACACAGAGAGAGGGAGAGCACAAGCAGAGGGAACAACAGGCGGAGGGAGCAGCAGACTTCCCGCTGAGCAGGGAGCCCGATGCGGGATTCAATCCCAGGGCCCTGGGATCATGACCTGAGCCGAAGGCAGCCGCTTCACCGGCTGAGCCCCCCAGGCGTCCCAAGCAAAAGCGTTCTTGGGAATAAAGCCTCATACGGAGGGAGCACATGCGCATGGGCTAAATTGGCTCCGTGCCGTCTGTGTAAGCACGGACGGCACTGGCACGCACAGGAAACATTTACACTCCAGTGGGGACGTGAGCCATCAGAACACGGGCCCACACTCGAGCCATGGAAGCCAGCCCCTGCCCCAGAACGCAGAGGACTTCTCTGTGCCCCCCCTCCCGTCCCATCTTTCCACCGATTTGCTCTCCTGATTTCCAAACATTGAGAGTGATCTGGAGTGTCTCGTGCTGACCAGATCACGCAGTCTTTGGATTGGTGTCATTTTGCGTCCGTGACGTCGGCGTTCATCTTGATCGGTTGGGTGGGAAGTTCTGACTGCATCTCTGCCATGTGGCAGAGAACACAGTGTCCGTGGGACACAGTTGTGGGTGACGGGGGTCACGCCGTGTGCGGTCAGAGGGACTGTGTGTGGTCAGAGGGACCGTGCATCAGGGCTGCGTGAGTCTTGCTTGGCAGAGCGAGGAAAGGTCTATGTAGCGCTAGGAGTCTGTGAGTTAGCTGTGCAAAATTTTACCTCTAAAAAATACAGAGAGTAAAATCACATCTATTTAAAAATAGCCAATAATCTGTTTATTACCTGGCTCTTTCTAATTTGCTTGGGGCAGAGAACATCCATGTGGAATGAAACCCCAGCTCATTTTGAGGGAAGATGCTGTGTCAGGCCCTGCACGATGGTGAATTTGGGTCTGACACCCACCATGAGCATGGCGCGTGCAGGGGGGTTCCCTGTCTCAGGACCCCGCGGCTGTTCCCGTGGGAACTGCGTGCGAACCTAGCTACCGCCTGGTTGTCTAGGGAAAGAAAGCTACGCGTGACTCAACATCTGGAGGATTCTAGTGCTAGAAGGGGTTTTATCCTGGGGAAGCTGAGGCCAGTACGGGTGGGCAGCCTGTCCACGGCCACTCCCTGGTCCTGAGCATGGCTGGATGAGTCCCTGGGCTGCCTCCTTCTGCCTCGCTCTTCTCTGTCCTCACTTTCATCCTTACATTTAATGGCACGGAGTTTAATCTGCTCCTTGAACCTCCTTAGGAAAATTCTGCACCGGGGACGTGTTCTAACCAGGCTGCCTGCCATATGGACTACCCAAGAAAGTCAGGATGACCCTGGATGGGAGAAGGACTTCCTCTGGAAGAGTGACCAGAGGGCAGCAGGCTTTTCTTCTAGAACAGCCGGGGCTTCGCTTTCGCAGGGCAGACGGTCCATCAAGCCACCCCTCGTGAAGGCTTGCTGGCTTTCACACCGTGTGCACAGAGTGGGGGGGTGTCGTCTTCGAGGGGCACGAACGGGGCGTGAGCTGTTGTGAGCAGGGCGGGACTGAGCATGTGAGGGTCCGGGCACTATGGCAACAAATCACTACGCACTTGGTGCCTTCAGACTACACACAGGTACTGTCTTCAAGTTCAGGATGTTAGGGTCCCAAATCAGGGCTGTGTTCCTTCCAGAGGCTTCAAGGAAGAAGCTCCTCTTTGCCTTTCCCAGCCTCAGTGGTTACATCCTTGCCTTGCGGCCCTTCCCCCGTCTTCGAAGCCAGCAGGTAGCATCTTCCGATTTCTCTTTCCCCCACCTCTGCATCCTGGGTCATATCTCCCAGCCCTGCCCCTGCCCCGCCGGCCTCTCTCTTTCCCTTAGAAAGACCTTGTGGTTATTTTGAGCCTGACTGGATAATCGGGGATAATAGCTCCGTCTCAAGATCCTTAATTTAATCCCATCTGCAGAGTAACACGGATTCTAAGGATTAGGATGTGGACATCTTTGATGGCTATTATTCTGTCCCCCCATCACTCCCTCCCTCCATCCTGTATCCCCTCCCTCCCTCCCCCATCCCCCACCCCATCCCTCCTTCCCTGCCTCTCTCCATACCTCCCACATCCCCTCCCTCCCCCATCCCTCCACACTTTCCATACCTCCCACATCCCCTCCCTCCCCATCCCCCACCCCATCCCTCCTTCCCTGCCTCTCTCCATACCTCCCACATTCCCTCCCTCCCCCATCCCTCTACCCTTTCCATACCTCCCACATCCCCTCCCTTCCCCATCCCTCCACACTTTCCATACCTCCCACATCCCCTCCCTCCCCATCCCCCACCCCATCCCTCCTTCCCTGCCTCTCTCCATACCTCCCACATCCCCTCCCTCCCCATCCCCCACCCCATCCCTCCTTCCCTGCCTCTCTCCATACCTCCCACATCCCCTCCCTCCCCCATCCCTCCACCCTCTCCATACCTCCCACATCCCCTCCCTCCCCATCCTCCACTCCATCCCTCCTTCCCTGCCTCTCTCCATACCTCCCACATCCCCTCCCTCCCCATCCCCCACCCCATCCCTCCTTCCCTGCCTCTCTCCATACCTCCCACATCCCCTCCCTCCCCCATCCCTCCACCCTCTCCATACCTCCCACATCCCCTCCCTCCCCATCCTCCACTCCATCCCTCCTTCCCTGCCTCTCTCCATACCTCCCACATCCCCTCCCTCCCCATCCTCCACCCCATCCCTCCTTCCCTGCCTCTCTCCATACCTCCCACATCCCCTCCCTCCCTCATCCCTCCACCCTTTCCATACCTCCCACATCCCCTCCCTCCCCCATCCCTCCACCCCATCCCTTCTTCCCTGCCTCTCTCCATACCTCCATCCACCCAGAGTTCTCCTCACACTGAACCCCCAACACTCAAGGCCTGAAAAACACCTGGACTTGCAGTTGGGGATTGATCTGAAGGAACGCGTTTCTAGTGTACCTGGGTGAGCTTTGGAGACATGGACTAGAACATTCTATCAGAGAATGGGCCCCGAGGTCATCTTTCCTCGCGCTCCCATGGAAATGGGGCCCCTGATAGCAGCTGCCCTGAGGGCCCGTGATGAGGTGGCCCCTGTGGGTGACTCTGGAGACTGTGGCCCGGATGCCTCCCCTCCGTGAGCCCAGCAGCATGGTCCCTAGTTAGGATGGCACCGTGGGAAGTCTGGGAGTGACGGGGAGCAGCAGCCCTAAAGCCGTCCAGCAGCAAGCATGGACAGGCCAACTGCGGAGCTGGGTCTCGGCCGGAGTCCCCCTGGAGGTAGAGTGAAGCTCGCTTCCTCTGCGAGCTGCCTCAGCTCTCCTGTTTGCCCCCAGAGCAGGTGCACCCCATCCTTACCTGGCCTTTCCTCAACTCACAAGCACGCCTGCCGGAGAGAAATGACTTGGCAGGAGCCCAGCTGCCCCGGGTGCCAGGGCCAAACCCCGCTCCGAAGTTCGAGAGCAGGTTCCTAAGCTGTGGCCTGGGGACCGAATGCGCCCACCGCCCCCGATTGTGGGTAAGGTTTGTAGGCACGTGGCCATGCCCATTTGCTTTTGCGGGAAAACCGCAGAGCCCGGTGGCTCCTATTCTGCGTGGTGCAGCCCCCTGGGCAAGGTCTTCAGTGAGGGAACCAACCCAGGACAGTGGCCCCTCTGTGGCCCTCCCTGCGGGGCTCCGCGCACCACGGTGGTCTGTCCACAGTTACGTTTGTGGCGTGCTTGCCCCCGGAGGGGTCTGCTCTCCTCTCCCGGGGCTCCCGCCGTTCCCATCGGCCGCCCAGTCCCGCGCAGGGAGACCGCTCGCCTTCGCCTGGTGCGGCTCCGAAACCAGACCTGGGGGCTGACTGACCCTGGGACCCCTCCAAACAGCCGCAGCTTCTAAAGCCGCAGCTGGGAAAAACCAAACCGAGTGAGCGAGTCTCTTGCTGGAGTTTGCGGGACAGGCTGCTGATTCTTTCCTGCAGGTAACCAGGATCGGGGGCCTGACGGATCCCCAAGGGCTCAGACGGCAGGCCCCGGTTTGCCGGTGCTGCCCGCGAGGAGCCCTCTGAAACTCGTCTGCCGAACGCGGTTCTGGTGCAGCTGGCTGGGGGCAGGAGGTGGGAGGCGCGTCTAGAGCCCGTGGCCTCAGGGAGCCTCTGTCCCGTCAGAGGAGGCACGCCAGGCCTCATGCACCCAGGGGTCCGGAACAGAGGCCAGGCTTGGGTGCCCCCCCCAGTGACAGAACCCCTCCCTCACCCTGGCAAGAAGTTTTTGCTTTTAACTCAAGGGCATTTACGGAATGAAGAAGCTGAAGGGTAAGGGAGGGTTTGACCCGCTCAGAGCTCTTCGGATGCACACAGGGGGTTTTGGCCTTAGCTTCCAGAACAGGAGCCAGGGGGCATCCTCGGCAAGGGGCGATTTTGTCTTTTGGGGAGGAAAGGCGTGTCATGTCTTCCCGTTGCCTGAGCAGTGTTCATGCGTGGCGGACTGAAGGCAGCTTCCCGAGCTGAGCTGATGGTGGTGATTTGACAGGAGCCAGCCCGCCCTGGGAGCCGCTGCAGCTCCCAGGCGTCTCAGCCCGTTGCTGGCCCTGCCAGAGGCTCAGGCCCCGGGAGGAGGAGCCACTTCTGGGGCTGGGCAGCTTGGTTGGAATGTTGGCTCCTCCGCTGACCTGCTGCGTGACCTTGGGCAGGTCAATAACCCTCTCTGAGCCCTTGGTTTCTTGTCTGCAAACTACGGAGAAGAAGCTAGTGCTCGGCTTGCTGTGAGGCATGAAGGGGAAGACGTGGGCAATGCTGGGGCCGGGCTCACCCCGGGCCTGTGCACCCAGGGCTGGCACTTGCCCGAGAGCAGAGCTGTTCTCCGAGCTCCTCCTTCAACGGCTCCTTTCTACAAAAGAAGACATCTGTGTGCCCCCCATTCAACTGAAGTTATGCTGCCGTGTGTCCCCTGAACCTTGTAGGTGTGACAGACACCGTGTCCCTCTAAAGCACTGTGCACCAACCTGGGTCCCAGTGCCAGCGCTTTGCCAGCGTCCTCTGAGATGGAAAGACCAGTGTCTGAGCAGGGTTCCCGTGCCGGTGATGGAGGGACAGGGGCACTGTCCTCTCTGTCTTTGTCTCTTCTCTCCTCTCCTCTCTTGTCTGGGTTTTGCTTTGGCTTCTGGCCTGGCTGTTTTACAGACGGGCTGCCCGCACCCTGCGGGGGGCTGATGGGCATTGTGTGGCTTTGCCCCTCTGTGGTTTCTGTTCCCGGGTCCCCTGCGCATCACGACCCCCATCAGAAGCAGCAGGACAAGCATTTGTGTAAACGAGTGTCCACGGCGCATGGAGGAGGAGGCAGGCGGCCCCTCCACAGTGCCCAGAACGGGGCTGGGCGGAGCTCCTGGGTGGGAGGTAGGGCCGGGGCTTGGGACGCCTCATCTCCACTTCGTATTTCTGTAAGGGGACACGGGCAAGGCTCTGCAGACAAGGATAGTTTCGTTACATAAAGACAGAGTTGTGCACATGTGGGACCCCCACAAACCCCACTCTAAGGGGGTTCCCAATCCCCCGGCTCCAGACCGAGGTCCCCACTCCGAGTGTGCATGTGGACCACTGCGGGTCTGGAAGTAGGACAGACTTCTCCAGTTGTCGCCACTGTCACTTCTATGATTCTTCTATCCCAAACGTGTGTTTGTCGTTTCTAAAGAAAAGCAGGTTTCTGACATGAGAGAGGCGCAGCCCTGAGCCGGGTCTTGCCCCTTCTCGGCTGCCTGATCCCGTGCAAGCCCCACACGGGAGGACCCCTCCTGGCCAGCCCGCCACCGGCCACCTGTCCTTTCAGGCTGCGCTGGGAGCCAGCGTCCCTCCTGGAGGCACGAGCCCTGAGCCTCACGAGCCTCGTGTGACCTGGCTGTGTATCCGTGCAGCCAGCATGGGGGTCCATGGGTAGACCCACCGTCCCAGTCACGGGCTGTAAATGGCAAGACCACAGGCTACACCCGAGGGTCCCACCTTCTCCCTTGAAAGGGCCCGCTGCCCCCACAGCTTCCTCACCCTTGGTGCACGTCCTGGCGAGCTGGCCCTGGGCATCACAGCCTGTGTGAGTTTTGCTATTATCTGATACGCAGTGTGTACCCCAATACCAAGGGACAGCCCAGGGTGCTGTCAGAGGATCCCCCGTGGGCTCTGCCCAGAAGGAAAGGGCCTTTCAGAACCCTGGGGTGTGGGGCCGCCCCCAGGCCAGGGGACTGCCCTTGGCCTCCAAACAGCCCATGGTCATCTCGTGGTCAGCGCAGGGACTCACCTGCACCCTCAGGTGGTTCCTGGTTCACAGGAGAACAGCCTAAGGGAGGGTTTGCTCGGGAGTAACCCCGATGCTGACCTGAACCACCAGGAGGCCAGGAATGAAGGAACAGATGCCCGCCTGGCATTAGCGCTCCCTCGGTGATGTCATGCAGGTCCCTGTGGCCCAGGCCTCGGGGTGCCTGACAAGGGCCCCTGCCAGGAGCTCGACCTTGCAGAGGAGAAGCCACTGCTGTCCCCCAGCTTTTCCATGTGTCTGTCCACCAAGGGGCAGACACAGACTCTATGCTTTGGGGTCCCGGCCCCTCCCTGCACTGGTCTCCCTTGGCTCTGGTGCGTGTTTGCTGACCCGAGTCACCTTCGTCCCAAGAGTAGGCATGTGAGCTCCTCCTCCAGACTGCGTGCGTGCATCGTTCCTCTGCCCCTTTCCCACCCCGGCGACTGTCAGCCCTCCCCCGGCGACTGTCGCTCTCCGTAATGAGACAGCTGGCAGGGCCGCAAGCTTCCTGCCTTTTGCTTCCGCTCCTCTCTGCCTGATGAAACTATCCTTGGGGACTCCCTGTCCAAGTCGGGGTGGCACCTGGCGACAGGCAGGGTGTGGAGGTGTCCCATCTGTGAGAGACAAGTAGAGAGCTGGGCGAGAACTCCCCAGGCCCGTGCAGGTTTGGGGGTGCAGGGAGCATGTGGCCAGTGACAGGAGAAAGCCTAGAACAAGGGGCTCCGTGGAGGGCTTCACTCGCCCCTTTAACCGTTGGGTGTGGGGGGTCAGATACTTTGCATGATTGTGATTATCGGAGGGTCTGCTCTGAGGCTGTTCCTTAGGAACTGAGAAAATGTTTCTTTTCTTTCTTTTTTTTTTAAGATTTTATTTTTTTATTATTTATTTGACAGAGATAGACAGCCAGCGAGAGAGGGAACACAAGCAGGGGGAGTGGGAGAGGAAGAAGCAGGCTCATAGCGGAGGAGCCTGATGTGGGGCTCGATCCCATAACGCCGGGATCACGCCCTGAGCCGAAGGCAGATGCTTAACGACTGAGCCACCCAGGCGCCCCCTGAGAAAATGTTTCTGAACTAGGAGTCTTCACCTGTGGGTCCAGTTGCTTCTGTTTTGTTTATAGCACATCGAACAGTCCCCTGGAAGAAAGATGAACGTGGCTCTGTGTGCGACGCGAAGTGTTTTCCTTTGACGAAGCTCTCGGGGAGGCTTGGCAGAAATTCCAGAGCAATTTGGTGTGGCTGCAAAATGATAAACTCTTAATTATTAATTAATTATTACTATTTTAATTACAACGTAATGATTTATGAATACATTTTACATGAATAATTTATATGAATATAAATTATAAATAAATGAAATAAGAATCATTTAACGAATAAAGGCACTTGCTTACTGTCACGGGGGCGGAGGCAGCGTGGCGGGTGGTGTGGCCCTGGGTTAAGATCTGTTCACACCGGCTGGGGTCCTAGGAGGCACCTGCTTCCTCATGGTGCAATGAGGTGGATTCCTTGTAGGCCAGATAACGCACGTGCAAGCGCGTCGGAGCCCTGCAGGGGGTGCACACGAGCTGGGGGCTGCTAAGGGAGCCTCGAGATGCGGCGATGCCGCGAGATGCCTGAGGAAGGACACAGAGGAGGCTGACTTTCTTGCTCAGAGCTCGGCATTTTACGCCACGCATCCAAGACCTTGCTTTTAGCCTTGGTTGTGTCGTTAGGGCACTTGTGGGTTTGTCCCTCCTGCTGGGGGTCGAGCCCACGAACCCTGCCATGGCTGGAAATGAGTGTGATGTGCTTTCTGCAGGATACAAGACCCTCCTGAAAGGGATTTCCGGGAAGTTCAACAGCGGGGAGCTGGTGGCCATCATGGGGCCGTCCGGGGCTGGGAAGTCCACGCTCATGAACATTCTGGCTGGATACAGGTGAGCTCACCTGCCGCGGAGAACGGGGTTCTCGCCCCGTTGTTGGCCTGGGGGCAGCCCCTGGAAAAGCGAGGCCACCTCGGTCTGTCCTGTCACTCGTTGAGGTTCTGCACAGACTCTGCTGAGGCCTGCGGGGTCGAGCATTAGGAGGCAGAGGATTGGGGTCCCGGGGTGGCTCAGCATCCGACTCCTGGTTTCGGCTCAGGGCATGATCTCAGGGTCATGAGATGGAGCCCCGCATCGGGCTCTGGGCTCAGTGGGGAGCTTACCCGAGATTCTCTCTCTCCCTCTGCCCATCGCACTCTGCTCTCTCCCTAGATAAAGAAAACAAGAGATTTAAAAAAAAATGGAAGCTGAGCAGCAGGAGAACCATCAGGCTGGGGCCCGGGGCTCATGTGCTCTAGCCTGGGCCTGTGTTAGCCCCCGACATCCTGCCCGGTGTCTTTCCTGGGGGAGCGGCTGGAAAGCTGAATCTTTCCAAGCGTTCAGGTGCCCTCTTAGAGTCGGCTGGCCTCCCCTCTCAGGCTCCCATTTGCCAACGTTAGCGAGTACTGCTAATACTAATAATAATTTCATCTCCTGGGGAAAAAAAGGCGACTATCACCCCTTTCCTTAGGACCTCTGAATTACTCTTCAACACCACAAATTAGGATTTTTTAAAACCTCTCCTATGACAAGTTTCTGCCTGTTGCATTCATGTCGAAAGGTTGAGGCCAATGCCCAGCATCATGGGGACGCGTGGCAGGGGTGGGGGTGCCCACTCTCAGCACATCCACACCCACCGCCGCTGCCTGGCCCGGGGGGTGCTCGGGCAGCCTGGGGCCGCTGACCGCTGCCTGGAGTTGCCTGGGCCCCGAGCCTGGCTCCCAGAGTGGCCGGGAGGAAAGAGGCTAAGGTCGCAGTACTGGCCGGGATGAAGCTGGAAACCAGATGTGATTTCACTGGTGTCCACAGCCCCTTGGTGTTTCTGTGCTCCAGGACATCCAGGAGGCAGGCCCTAAGGGGGATGCCTGTGGCTCCCCCCCGGGGCTGAGATGACACACCCGGAGAGCCTGGGGCAGCGCAGACGCACAGTGGGTCTGGGAGGGTGAGGGAGAGAGGGGGGCTGGTGTCTCTGGGGTGCGTACGACGTGCCCTGACCTACTGTCGAGTGAGGGGACAGCTTCCCCTGTGGAGAAGGAGCATCCCCATGGCCGCAGGGGTGCAGGGCCCAGCCCCCTCCTCTGAGCCACCCGTGCGCTGGGGGCCTGCTCCTTCCGCGCCCTCAGGAGCTGGTTCTGACAGATGGCCACCTCCTTGGCGGCAGAGTCCCGGCCTTTGGGAGCCCTTGGTGTAGCCTTGGCTACTCACGAGATCATTTGGAAGCCGGTCTCACAAAGCCCAGCACAGCTGGGGTGTCGTCCGACCTGGGGCCGCAGGTGGGAACACCCACGCGTACCCCTGCTCATTAGCACCTGTTACGTGTGGGTTCGGTACAGCTTCCCCTTCCGTCCTGGGCATGTTCTCCGCGCAGCTCCTTCCTGAGGGTCCCGGTGCTCTTCTGGGCCCCCATCCCTTCCTGCCCCTTGGCGTCCCTGCGATAAACGCTCCAGCTGGGAAGCTGCGGGGAAGGGGCCACTCCCCTCCCCGAGGCCCTGTGGGCGGAGCTGACGGTATGCTGTGTGGGCTTTGCAGGGAGACGGGCATGAAGGGGGCCGTCCTCATCAACGGGCTGCCCCGGGACCTGCGCTGCTTCCGGAAGGTGTCCTGTTACATCATGCAGGACGACATGCTGCTGCCGCACCTCACGGTGCAGGAGGCCATGATGGTGAGCCACCCCCGCTGGCCTGCGCCCAGCCGGCCCATCTCCCTTCTCCCCCGTGAGACACAGCAGGGCCCAGTGTGGGGCCGGGGCTTGTGGGTCACCTGCGCGCTGTCAGGTGGGGCTCCGACACCAGGCCTGCTGTTTGGACAGCTCCATTGAGCGCAAACTCCCAACACCCCGGGTTCTCGTAGACTCTGGGCGGCAGAATCGTGGCCACGTGTCCACATGTGTGAGGAGGTTATGGACCCACCTTCGTGGGTGAGCACTTGGAGGTGTCCACAGTCCTACCGCCCGTGGGCCATCAGCTGTCCTTATTTGTGGCTCTTGGCCCGAGTTCCCCAACCTGGCACCTGGGTTCAGGCCCTGAGTGTCTGGTCCTCGGCCCCCCTGCCGGCCGGGGTCGGGGGGATTGAAACCAGCCTCTGCTGCACACCACTGCCTCCCAGCCCTGTGCGCGCAGTGGCCCACGGTCACCAGGACCGTGGCAGCGAGCCTTCCCCTCACCCTCTGCAAAAGACCAGGCCCAGCCTCCAGGCCCCTCCCCGTTCTCAGCTGCTCTGCCTCACGCCCTGGTCAATCAATGGGCATTTGCCTTGGTTTCCCTGACAAGAGAGGTCTTGCCCTGTGCTTCTGACTTGGATGGGGCAAAGCTTCCTCTCTGCGGGGTTGGAGAGTGGCTGCCTGGCATTTCCTCTGAAGGGCACTCCAGGGGATTCTACCTCCTCAAAGGGCAGCAGGCAAGATGTTGGGTACGCAGGCTGCCCCCTCCCCTGCTCTGCGGGTTCTCCTCATTCATGTCCCCGGGGGCCGAGTGTTCCGGAAGGGGGAGAACTCTCCACCAGGCTGGGCCTCGCCAGCAGACACATGCTCAGGGCCCCTAAGAGTTTATCCAGCCTCTGCATGGCCGTTCTGACCGGGGCACCGGGAGCTCAGGAGGGGTTCAAATAGAACAGCACATTTGGGAACCCCAAGCTTTGCTGATTCCTGAACTGCGACTTCGCCTTCTCTCCGGTGACCAGAGTCTAGCGTCTCAACCAGCTATTGACTAAACACCTGGTTACTTGACCAAGAATCTTCCCTTTGACTTCCAGCTCGATCACTCATTTCTTATGCAGACAAGATTGGCGCCTGTCCCCAACCTGTCACCGGGCTCTGCTGTGAAATTCATTTTCAGAATGAAATTAGGTTTTGATCTTGAGAGGTTTATGATGCCTTTGAAAATCACCTTTCACTTGAGGGAATCCTGCCTTTTGCTTTTGAACGTCCTGCCACAGACGTAGGGACCCAATCCCAGCCACGTGTCAGAACAGCTATGCGTTTCCACGTGCTGCTTTTGACCCTCACGACCACTGGGCAGACCACAAAGTGACCCTGGGTATTGCCCGGCAGGTGGCTGGCCCTGCGACCCCCCAGGCTTGGCGTCTTCCCCAGCTCACCAGCTGGAAAGTGCGCCCAGGAGGAAACGGAGCAGTCCCCCTTGTCCTTGTCCCCCAAGGCCACCCCCAGAAGGGGGCAGAGCAGACCGGGGGCTGTTACTGGAGGCTGATGGCCGTTCGCGGTCTCACCGAGTAGTGTCAGGGGCCCCGTGCCGTGCCAGCGAACAGGAGCTCAAGCAAAAGTAAACAACAACAAAACCGGAGCCCTTGCATTTAGCTCTGACCAATGTCTGTGGTGTAAACACTGCACTACGGAGCATTGTCGTCTGTCGGTGCTCTAACAGGTGGCCCGTGGCTCCCCACATCCACAGCAGTGGTCTTCACTGATGCCTGGAGTCTCCCGGTCGGTCCGTTGCCCGCACCTGCCTTCCCTCTGGGCGTAGCAGAGAAGCCGTCGAGATGACAGGCAGCATCCCAGACACTGACTGCTCTCCTGGGCCCTCCCTTGTTCGGCCAAGGAGGGTGGGAAGCCCAGACCTCCGCGGGTGTCCTCTGTCACGTCAGAGTGAGGTCTGCCCTGCTGACCGCCATCCCTTCTGATTTGCACCCCCGCAGGTGTCCGCCCACCTGAAGCTCCAGGAGAAGGATGAAGGCCGGAGGGAGATGGTGAGTGTGCGCTGAGCCGCAGGCAGTCCCGGAAGTGCACGAAATTCGTTTGGCAAATGCATGGGGAGGGACTTTTGGGCACTGGTTTTGTTTGCTGTTTGTCACCCAGTCTTCTGTGCGGGGGACGGTGACATCTCAGTGTGCGCTCCGGCCTGGCAGCTGGGGGCCCAGACTCTCAGACCTTGGCGCGGCCACCAGCCGGCAAGGACGCGGCAGGAAAGCTTAGTGGCCCGAGCACGCCAGCCTCGACATTCGAGCAGGCGCTCTGCCCCTTTAGTGCTCAGTATGCTTTACACTCCATTGTTCTTATAAAACGCTAACAGTGAAGATGGTTAGTCATTCCCCTAAAAATAACCAGCCTCCACCCACACACACTCACAAGAAGAAGTTTGGTTCTTACACATTATTAAGCAGCCTTTAAAAATATATATCAAAAAACAAGTTTCTGGGATGCTGGAGACCTTCTAATCCTCTTCATCCCCCCTCCGCAGCTCCCCCAAAGCCAGGGGCCCAGGGAGGGTGCCGGGAAGCAGCCCCTGGGAGGCGGGAAGCCCCACACAACCCCACGCAGCCCCACGCAGCGGGGGGGGGGCACTTATGCGTACACATCATCTGGGGGAACCTCAGCTTCCCTCCTCTGCTCCCCAGCCAGCCTGGCGCTAGTGGGATTTCCATGCAAGAGTAGCGTTGGGTGAAATCCCACTCATGCACGATACCATCTTGTCTTCTATAGCCTTGGAAGACGAGGGTCCGGCCATGGAACGAGGAGGGTCTGTAGGCTAGCACCCTGCTGCAACTTGCCCCTCACGTTTGCTGTAAATCAGAGTGATGTGGCGTGTGCCGTCAAGAACTATTAACAGCGATTCTATTTACTGCATCCATTCCCTTTCCTGCAGCGCATAATAGTTAACATGACATACATGTGTCATGAGGACAGTGCTGGGCATCGCTGGGGCATCCCCTCTCTCCCGCGGCCCCCCAACCCGGCTGCCACCCTCCAGAACCCTCAGGATCAGCCCAGGAGTCGGGGGTCAGCTGCCCTGTGCAGGTGGGAGAGGGCGCACGACCCCTGTGCTGTTGGGGTGCTTCCTGGGAAGCTTTCATTCTGAGGTCCAAAGGGGTGAAATGGATTACTGGAACCCAGAACAGAGACGTGGCAGGTGTGGGGACCACGCCATCGGGCAGCCGGTCAGGGTCTTCGGGGAGGGCCACGGGAGCCCACTCTGCCTGCTCTACGGAAGGGACAGGGGCGAGACTGCCTTCTTGGTAAGGCAAGGAGGTGTCTCCGGTGGGCCAGGCCCACGGGCACGTCCTCCATATGCTGGCCTGAGACGCGGACATGAGGACACCCACGTGCTGCTCTCAGCTGGGTTTACAAGAGCAAAGACATGAAGTCAGCGAGGGTCTTCTCTGCCGACTGTGTGACTGAGTCCTCCCGTGGGAGCGGGAGCCTTGCCCCTGTCCAGATTCGTCTGCTGCTGGATTGAGCAAGGCGCCAAGCCATCCCCGTGGGGTCTGGAGCTGCTCTCGGGTCCCACACACGCTTCTCACCGGAAGCGCCCATTCCAGTCCGGCCAAGTGTAGGGCCCGCCTCTCCCAAGAAAGCATCCGCAGGACTGTGTGGTTATTTCAAGGATGAAAGAGCGGCCCAGTGCCTGCCCTGACTCATTTCCCTCGAACCTAGGCTGCGGTTGTTTGTGTCTCGTGGAAACAATAGAATGGAATGTTCTAGTAGGTAACGGAATGTGTCATCCACAGCCTTCCTTGGTTCCCAGAAAAGCAGCCTCAGCCCTCGAGGGTTCCCAGCAAGGGGCTTGTTTGGAGTGAGATCTCCCAGGGCTGGGACATTGTTCTTTCTGACTAGTTTTACTACAAAACCAGCCTGCAGAGCATCCCTCTGGAGAGAGCGCTGGAGAAACGGGCTGGACGGGACAGGGGAAGGGCCGGCATCGACATTTGCCTCCACCTCCAGCATCCTGTCCATGGCGGCCGAGGGCACGAGGGGCGGGGCACGCCCGGCCACAGGGAGGGAGCTCTGTGAGGACAGATGGTGGAAGGGAATGGCATGTGCCATGCCGTGGGGGGCCCCAAAGGTGAGCCTGGAGTGACTGGAGTGACTCTTCATTCGGCAAGTTCGGCCTGTGGTTCCAGAAGGCCGTAGAAGCTTGGTGGCTCTGGGAAAGCCAACAGATGCTGGCTGCAGGGGAAGAAAGCCATGCTAGAGAGCCCTCCCCACCTGCCCTGCCTTGATGGCCCTTCCTGGGCAACCTCGCTGACCTTCTTTCCTGATTGGGATCCCTCAAATGCAGTGCATTCGAGAAGGGCAGCGGGTTGGGTTTACAGATCAGCAAGGAAAAAGCCTCGTGGGATTTGGACCCAGGTCCGCCTGACCCAACTGCCTCCTGGTCTCTGGGACAGTAGTGCCCTGGCTCAGCCTTTCGCCCAGCCTGCATTTTGTCAGTAACTCAAGAGCTGGAGTGGAAACTTTCTTTTCTGTGAGTTCTTTCACCTTCTGGATGACCTCATCTTCCTGCAGAAGCCCCTGGACTGGGGTCCACCACCAGGGGCCGGGATGGTGGCCTGGCGTGTTCTCGCGGGAACTCCAGGAAGGCTGGCCCTGGGAAGTGAGCCTGGGGTGGAGGCGGGGTGGGTGACCACAGACCCCCACTGTCCCAGGGCCTGCTTCCAGGAAGACACCTGAACACCGCACTCAAGTCTGCTGACTCCTGTTCCCCGAGTCAATACTGGATCAGTGATCTGGAGTGGACATGGAGGCCTAGTCACAGTGGACTGTTTATATCTCGGTGCCCGGCCTGCTTCCTGGAGAGGGACGTGGGCAGGGACCCCGTGGAAGGAGTGACTGCGTCAAGCCGTTTCCTGGCCTTACTGCCCCATCAGAGCCCTGGTTCTCCATGATGAGTGCCAGCGGGAGGCTTTCCTTCTTCCTGAGAGGCCTGGCCGGCGTGGCGTGGGTCTGCGGGAGCCGTGGGCCCTGCTCAGAGTGCCGTTGATAGCTGCTGGTGAATACAGGGCCTCCTCTGTGCCAAGCTTTACGCCGCGTGCTCCATTGCTCTCGCATGTCGCCGTCACGATGGCCCTCCCCGTTGTGCTTCTCAGACACTTGATCAGCCGCTGGCTGTGTGTGCCGATCCCCCCATTCTGCACATGGTCATGGAGCACCTTCCCGGGCCTGAGCGAGGCTTACAAGGGCGGGAGCCTGCCAGGTCACCAGCAGGAGGCAGAACGGGGCCTCTGGCCCCAACGGGCCTGGCTCCAGCACTGCTCCCCAGCCTCCTGGGCCCAAACCAGGACCTCAGACTTGGAAAGGCACCTGCCCCCTTGGCAACGGGCAGCCTGGGATGGGCCCTGATATGCAGCCCCATCCATGTGTCCGCGAGGGGGTTGGGGGAGGCACAGGCGTTTCCAGATGGCCTGGAGGTGAGGAGGCGCGGCAGGCAGTCCCTGATGGCAGCTCTGGCTCTGCTGCTCCCCCAGGTCAAGGAGATCCTGACGGCTCTGGGCTTGTTGTCTTGTGCCAACACACGGACTGGAAGCCTCTCTGGTGGCCAGCGGAAGCGCCTGGCCATTGCCCTGGAGCTGGTGAACAACCCTCCCGTCATGTTCTTCGATGAGCCCACCAGGTAATCAAGAACAGTGGAGAAGAGCCCTGCCCAGTTTTTGCAGGAGCCCCTAGAGTCACCTCAGAAGGGGGAAGCATGTGCTCTGCCTGCCCATCTTTTTCTCCTATCCTGGGGCCCCAGAGCAGAGACCTGACTTCCCCCCCTCCCTGTCTGACTCTAGAAGATATGAGGGGCTCAGGTTTGCAGGACGGAGCTCCCCACTGTGCTATGAATGCAGAGTATGGTTTGGGGGGGTCCCACAGGCATTTCACGGTGCCCCTTGCCTTACAGTGGCCTGGACAGCGCCTCCTGCTTCCAGGTGGTCTCCCTGATGAAAGGGCTGGCGCAAGGAGGGCGGTCCATCATCTGTACCATCCACCAGCCCAGCGCCAAGCTCTTTGAACTCTTCGACCAGGTACATGTGGTGATAGACCAGGTGACACCAAATCCCAGGGACTCACAGTTTCCTGGCAGTTCCTGGGGGTGTCTTCATTTTTGAGTGGCCTTAAGTGTTATGTTTCATAAGACTCTGGAGTCATAAGCAGCTAAGGTGGCAGGGCGGGAGAGGGTAGAAGGAGCTGGCCGGTATTCTCCCTCTGGAGCTGATATCCGGCGGAGGGGTCTGACATTGCTAAAGCTTTTCCACCCTCACCCCTGTAACAACGGGAGAACACTTGTTTTACAGAATTGAATGGCAGGTTATCATATGTGTACAACACCATTTCTTTTATAAATTGTAGGTTTTGATATTGTAAGCAAAAAAAAAAAAAAAAAAAAGGCCCAGGGATGAAATGTGTACAGCTTCAAGATTTTTCCTAGCAGCTGGTTGGTGTGAGGGGAAAGAAAAGCAATATAATACATGTCCATATGATATCTTCCCTGTCTTAAAGTTCCCTTTGAACTTCAGCATTTTGGGGAGGTAATATAAAACTCTCCTGAAAGAAAGAGAAATTGATTGTGGATGGGTGGTTGGGTAGGTGGGTGGGTGGATGGCTGGATAAATAGAAGGTTGGATGGGTGGTGGATGGTTGGGTGGATGGTGGGTGGATGGCTGGGTAGATAGGTAGGTGAGTGGGTGGGTGGATGGAAAGATGGGTGGTTGGATGGAAGGTTGGATGGGTGGTGGTTGGATGGGTGGATGGATAGGTAAATGGGAGGGTGGATGGATGGGTGGGTGGGTAGTGGATGCATGTGTAGATGGTTGGGTAGGTGGGTGGACAGAAGTTTGACTGGGTGATGGATCGAGGGGCTGATGGATTGGCAGCTCCTGTTGCTTTACAAAGGAGGACGAGGTTGATGTTCTCCCTCTCCTTACTTTTTTCCAGCTTTACGTCCTCAGTCAAGGACAATGTGTGTACCGGGGAAAAGTCTCAAATCTCGTACCATACTTGAGGGATTTAGGTCTGAACTGCCCAACCTATCACAACCCAGCTGACTTTGGTAAGTAGAGCCTTGACCCGCTGGAGGGGAAAGAAAGGGGCTGTTTTCCACTCTCGGTGGGTTTCTGCGTTTACCTGAAGCCCCCAAATCTGGAATTCCTTGAATCCACATATGGCTCAACTCCCATCCTGTGGTGGCACTTCTAAGAACAGATAAGAGTTTTCTTTCTTCCAGAGAAGATATCTGGGAGCTAGAACAAGGATGCTGTGGTTAGGAGCCGTGTTTCCTAATGCTTTGCCGTACTGGGTATCTGATTTAAAGGAAGGTATTTCTGAAAATAAATAACCTTTAAAAATAAAAAATGACCCTTTTACATTGATGAACTGAGGTCTTAAAATGTGGATTTAAATTTCCACCAAACAGAACAAAAAAGGGGATGCTCAGAGTCCAGAGACCAAGTTGATGGTCTGAGCTCCGTCTCCTGAGTTGGAGGTCCCAGGGTTGGCAGCCCAGTGCGCCATGTCTCGGCCCTTGAGAGGCAGGAGCCCACACCTGCATGCTGGAGTTGCTCCCGGGCACCTCCCCTGGCCATGCCCTCCAGGGCGTTGATGCCGCTGCTGTGGCCATCACTTTCCCCCCACCCGCTGGGGCTCTGGGCCCAGCACCTCTCCTCCACACCATACCCCATACACCTGTCAGCAAGCCACACAGCCTCTCCAGACCGTGTCTCCAAAACCAATTCTCCTCCTCCACCCAGCTCTGCAAGCCAGGGAGCCTGGCATCCCTCTTGCCTTCTCTTTTTCTCAAGCTTCATATTTACTAGACCGCCAAGTGCTTGACACCCCCCACCCAGTCGTGTTCCCCCACCTCAGCCCCTGTGCTGGGGTCGAGTCTTGGCCAGCACATTCTGCCTGCCCATGTCTGCTGCAAGGAAGCCCCACAGGCTGGTTGGCCTAAAACAGCAGAAATTCATTCTCTGGCAGTGCTGGGGCTGGAAGTCAAGGTGTGGGCAGGGCCGTGTTGCCTCGGAGGGCTCCAGGGGAGGGTCCTTCCTGCCATTCTGGCTCCTGGAGGCTCCAGCATTCCTGGGCTGGTGGCTGGGCCTCTCCAGTCTCTGCCCTTGTCCTTGCATGGCTTTTTTTCTCGGTGTCTCTGGATGTCCTCTCCTCCTCTTGTAAGGACACCAGTCATGGGACTCAGGGCCCACCCTAAATCCAGGATGATTTCATCTCAAGATCCATAACTAGTTATATCTGCAAAGAGCATTTTCCAAATACAGCCACATTCTGAGGTTCCAGGTGGACATGAATGGGGGGGACCCTCTCAATCTAATGCACTCCTTCTCTGTCCCAGCCATCAGTCTTTCTCATCCAGATGTTTCTCCCCCAAGCAGCTGGCCACAGCACTGCTGGGATTCCATATCTCTACAACATCATCCCCCAAATTGTGTTCCATGAGAACATGGTTCCCAGGCCAGGCTCTATCTTCTGAGACGTGGGTCATGACAGAGAGGGGGCACATAGTGGACAGGAAGGGGCCGAGGGAGAGGGAAGTCTCACCTAAAGAGAGGCTTCAGTGTGTTTTGAAGGCAGTGGATGGAGCCAATGGTCATCACACACTTGTTCCCCAGAGAGAGAGAGCAGGTGGGGGCAGGGACCACTGAGCAGGGGCAGAGTGGGGAGGTCCAGAGCTTGCAAAGAGGAGAAAACCTAGGGGGTAGGAAACCAGGCACACGGGACTGTGGGAAGGTCTCAGGAAGGTGAGAGTATTCCCTTCTGGCAGCTTCTCTTCCCTCTGCGTCACGGGAGAGAGGGCGGGAGGGGAGGGGAGAGTGGCCGTGTGGAGCATGGTGGAGCATGGGGTGGGAGTGAGCAGGTGAGCCAGCCACGCTGGGCTCGTGTGGCATCACCGATGACGACGTTCTCTTGTGGCAGCATGTCCTGGTTTATGACAGGATCTAGGAGGGCTCGGGGAAAGCAGATAGCTGGTGTGGCCAGAGGGCAGGGCCAAAAAAATCGAGGCCGGTGACTTTGGGTTTCAGCAAGGATGTTAGTGAGGGGAGGGGCCGTGGGAAGGAGGCATGGGAGATCGCAGGTCGCGGTGGGAGGGAGCGGCAGTTGTGTGGGGTGTGGAACCAGGGGCCACAGAGAGGCCGTGGGATCCAGAGACGGGTCTGGAGGACACGCTCCCTGGGGATCAGGAGGTGGGGCTGACAGTCCCAAGCTGGCCAGTGGCTCTGGGCCCCTCTCCATGGTGCTGAAGCTCTGTCTCTGCGCCCATCGCTCCCGCTCCCTGTGGAGCCCAGAAGGACACGCAAGCCCCCTCTTGCTCATCCCTTGCCTCCAATCCTGGGGCTTGAATGCCCGAGGCAGGCATTCAGGAAACATCACTGGGTGAATAAGTTAATAGACGCACGAGCTGGTTACCTCTCAGGCTCCCTGGCATCACCATCTGAATTTGCATTTCTAGGATCCTGACATGATACATGGCCTTGCTGGGGGTTTTAGAGCTGATGAAATATTGGTTGCAGAATGAGCTTATCCTATCATGCAGCATCCATATAATCCGTTAAAAGTACTCCTGCGAGGCTCATGGCTGTATCGTTGCAAAATGAACAAGGCCTGGGCTCACATTAGTGACGGGGGCTCCTCCCCAGGGGGGCCTGGGGCTGACCCGTCTGTGTCTCCCACAGTCATGGAGGTCGCGTCTGGCGAATACGGTGATCAGAACGGCCGCCTGGTGAGAGCCGTCCGGGAGGGCATGTGTGACTCTGACCACAGGAGAGAGCCCGGGGGGGATGCCGAGGTGAACCCTTTTCTTTGGCACCGGCCCTCTGAAGAGGTAAAGCAGGCAAAACAATTGAAGGGGTGGAGAAAGGTAATGCAAAGCTCCGGCCCCCCCGCGGGACGGCTGCATGCTGCGCCTTGCACCCTGCCGCATGGGGGCTCTTGCTCAGCCAAGGGGAGCTGTGTTGGGGCTGGCGGCTCATGTCCCCCCGTTCCTGTGTGTGCCCGCAGGACTCCACCTCCATGGAGGGCTGCCACAGCTTCTCGGCCAGCTGCCTCACCCAGTTCTGCATCCTCTTCAAGCGGACTTTCCTCAGTATCATGAGGGATTCGGTAAGGCTGTTGGCCAATGTCTCTGAGGGCAGAGGGGGCTGCGGGGTCACTTCCCTGTTAGTTCATCCTGACTGAGCTCTCAGGCTGTTTTCCCTGCATTTGCATGGGTCAGCTTTCCCTCTGTGATGCTGCCGTGACAAACACTCCCCAGTGGCTAGACAGGAAATACGCAGGTTGCACTGCGGTCATGTGTTGGCGGCTGTGGCTGGTGGCCCCACCCTACGTGTCTCATCCTGGGACCCAGAATGGAGACACGGCTCCTTTTCTGGAACATGGCAAGGGCACTGTAAAAGTTCCCACTGGAGGTGGCAAACCCTCTCTTGTGCTCGCGTTCCTCTGGCCAAGCCCAAGTGGGAGGGTGCTCCTCTCTGAAGGAGGCCCTGGGGCACAGGGCGCTGGCAGGTGCACAGAGCCCGGTTGGGGAGGAGGTGGCGAGAGACCGGGAGCCGTGATCCTGTCCACCCATCACAGTGGACAATCTGGCAGGCTCCCTGCTGAGGAGAGCTGAGTGCCCAATGGGGCCTCTGGGACTGCTTTGACCGCTGGGGGCCTTGTCGCTGCTCAGGCTAGAGCACTCTGGGGAGGGGCCTCAGCTGTATCCGTTCTCTGCCCCTCCCAGCACTGTCCCCTCCTCTGAAGGCAGACTGCCCTTCGCGCCATTCGTGAAGGTGATTTAACAGAGGATAGCAAGTGCTTCTGTTTTAACAGCAGCAAGCTGCTGTGTGTCTGTGTGTATGTGTGTGTCTGTGTGGGTCTCTGTGCGTGTCTCTGTGTGACAGTAAACTGTGTGTGTGTGTGTGTGTGTGTGTGTCTGTGTGTGTCTCTGTGTGTGTGTGTCTGTGTGTGGAGGGGGACTGGGGCTTGTTTTTCTGGAGGAGAAATCGGGGGCCTGATGCCTCCGAAGGCCTTGGCCTCGCGGTCTTTGCCCGACCCCCACGCCCATCAGCGAGAACCGTGTCTTCCCCCAGGTCCTGACGCACCTGCGGATCACGTCTCACATTGGAATCGGGCTCCTCATCGGCCTGCTGTATCTGGGGATTGGGAACGAAGCCAAGAAGGTCCTGAGTAACTCCGGCTTCCTCTTCTTCTCCATGCTGTTCCTCATGTTCGCGGCCCTCATGCCCACCGTTCTTACGTGTGAGTGCCTGACCCTATACCCACCTGCCAATGGGGGACCGAGGTCATGGCTCGCCCAATAGATGAGTTTTGTGACACAGAACATCTTGGTTTTTCGAAATATCACTTTCTTTGTTGACAGAGACTATCGTATTTTCTCTTAGACAAGAAAATACATGCCATGTTTAAGCCAAAGGAATTAATCACTAATGGAGAAACTTGAGCATTGTGGAAAACTGACGAGAGAGATTTCTAAAAAGTTGTCTAATCTGGAACCCCTCGAATCTTACTGCTTAACTGTTACCTCATTCACTTATTACGCCCGCCTGCCGTGGCAGGGTTTGTGAGTGAATAAAGCTATTCTAGATGGACTTCCATGGTTCTAGATGGTTTGCAGAGCACGCTGCCCTCACGCACTCCAGGCTGACAGTAAACCCCAGCATAAAACTTGCCCCAGTGTCGCCTCCCTGAATGGCCCTGCATGCTCAGGACTGGGGGATCTTGCCCACGGGAGGAATCTCACTGGTCAGTGTCGAGCTTAGCAGGAAACACTTGTGCGAGTCACTACGATAATGCTCCGTATCCGAGTAGATGTTCTCCGCTCTTCGACTGTCCGCCCGGTGACCCTTCGGGTTAGAAACACGGTCGGCAGCTTGTCCAGGCTGGTGAATCGTTCCGTGGGTCTTAGCTCAGTGTCCGAGTGCCCCACACACTGCAGGTGCGCCTCGCAGCCCCCAGCACGGCACGAGCACGCCTGGGGGGACGTCCAGCTGGCGGGCTGTGTCTGCCTGACCCCTTTGCCCTCCTTCTGTCTCCTAGTTCCCCTGGAGATGGGAGTATTTCTTCGGGAGCACCTGAATTACTGGTACAGCCTGAAGGCCTACTACCTGGCCAAGACCATGGCCGACGTGCCTTTCCAGGTGTGTTGGTGAAGGGGCAAGGGATCTCCGTCATTCCCCGTGGAAGGGGCAGGAGACGCCCATTTCCACGAGGGGTGACGGACGCTGTGCTTGCAGATCATGTTCCCCGTGGCCTACTGCAGCATTGTGTACTGGATGACGTCCCAGCCGTCCGACGCCGTGAGGTTCGTGCTGTTCGCGGCGCTTGGCACCATGACGTCCCTGGTGGCGCAGTCCCTGGGTCTGCTCATTGGAGCCGCATCCACGTCCCTGCAGGTACCAGCTGAGGACACAACACGGGGAGGGGGGCTTCCTTCTCCACCTGGGCCAGTGAGGCTGGGAACCTCCTCCCGAAAATGCCTCCTCCTAATTCTGCCCCGACTTCCTGGATTGACTTCACCAGGTCGATGCCCAGGGAAGGAACCTCATTGCCATGGCTGGTCAGGGTTGGCACACTGACAACAGCAGGTGCCCTTAGGTGGCCCTAGTGCCTGCCAGGCGCTGTTCCCAGTGCTTTCTGCATCATAGCTCGTTGAGCCCCAGGCAACCCCCCACCCCGAGCTGGGGTGGCGCTATCCCCATTTCACAGTGGGGGAGACTGAGGCCCAGAGAGGAATCATGATCTGGTCAGGGTCGTGCCGCTGGCTCGGAGACCAAGCTCTCAATGCCTATGTTTTGCTGCCGCTGAGGGATCCACCCTGCCATCCCTTGGCCCCCCACCGGCAGCCTGTGCCCCGGGGCTTCACATGCCCCCCAGCCTGCCAAACCCATGTGCTTCTACAGCTCCTGCAGGGGTGGCCTCTCTGTCCCCCAAAACAAAGCCACACTCTGGTGAATTGTGTGCACCCCAGGCCTTCCACACACGCCCCTCCCCTGCCGCTGGGTGTGATGGGCTCTCCATTTCCGTCTTCAGAGCCCACTGCCAGTGATCGCTCAGCCTCCAGGGCGGTCCCCTCGTCCGTGGATAGGCATAGCGATGGTGTGTATCGGATAGCCATGGAACACACTCAGCCCCACCGACGCCCCAAGTGCCCAGGGAATGGTGCTCCTTGCCCCTTCCTCCCTCGGACACAGCAGCAGCACCTCCAGATGCTGTCCCGTGGCCTCATCGCCATTCGCCTTGGTCCCTGCCTCCTGCAGGAGGCTCTCTCTCTTCGCCCTCCCTCTGCTGGGGCCCCCTGATCTCTGAAGACGACATCCCCGCCCCTCCCTGCACGGACACAGGCTGCGGGCTGGAAGACAGGGGCTCCTCAGTGCCGTCCTGGCCTTGTGTGAGCCTGGAGCCCTGGCCCTTTCCCAGCTGCTGGTGACTCTCCCCAGACACATGGGATACGGCCCCCAGGGGACATGAGGAAACCACCTGCTGCCCCTGAGCACGTCCCCTGTGTGTCCCCCCAGGTGGCGACCTTTGTGGGACCCGTAACGGCCATCCCCGTCCTCCTCTTCTCGGGGTTCTTCGTCAGCTTCGACACGATCCCAGCTTACCTGCAGTGGATGTCGTATGTCTCCTACGTCAGGTAACGTGTGTGGGGTGTGAGCGCTCGGGGCTCCGTGTGGACAGAGGGAAAGGACAGAAGCCACTTCTTAGCCACCAGCTCGATGCCAGCGTGATGCTTGCACCATGAATCCGAGACTGTTGGTGCCTTTCAGTTTTTCCTAAGTCTCGTGTGTCCGCACCCTTTCGAACACACACGCACACACACACACACACACACACACACACAAGGATAAGATAAATACTAGGAGTTTGTGCCTTGAAGAAGCCATGGTGGGCCCCTATGTTCTGCCCATTTTGGAGAGGGCCATGTGGGGGCGTATTTCCACCTCACGAACCTCGTCCGTCTCTGGAATGAACAGCGCTCGTAGCAAGGTTCTGACTCTGTATAAATCCAGTGGAAACCAAGTCATGTTTCAAACATCCTAGTATCTTTGAACAAGAGCGTCCTGGCCCCCGGGCACTGCAGCGTTCGGACCTCATCCTCTCTGCTCCGGGTCCTGGCGCGTCGGCCTCCCCGGCAACGCCCATCTTCAGAGCGCTTCTCCCCCAGCTGTGGTGATTCCATGTGACACGCAAGAGCCAAAGTCGGGAACAAGCTTTCTTTTTCTAGAATGTCAGTTCAGACCCAGATGCATTGTTCAGGAAAACAAAATCAGAACAAAGCACCGTACAGAGTTTCAGCGGTCTGCGTGTGCTTCAACGCCAGGAAATCAGAAACCCACGTCTTTCTTCTCAAAATTGGCGTTTTTGTTCTGACACGATAGGGCTGGACCCGCGTGAGAGATGGTGCGGAAGGGTTTTATTGAAATGCTCTCTAGTCCTTCAAAGGCTATCAGATCCTTTATTATATCTAACTGTTAAAAAATATGCTCTATCAGGAGATCAAAGAGCCTTCCCGCTCGTTTCCCCACTGAACAAATACCTCCCCTTCGTTCAGCTTGGTGTTGTGCAAAGAGGCTCTGCAGGAAGCAAAAATCGGGAAAACCTGAGCCAAGCCGTTGGATGCGTTTGTCTTGGGAGGCTGCTGGGAGGCTGGGAAGTATTTCTGTGAAGACGGGTCTCAGGGAGGGAGGGGGGCCGCCCTGTGGATCACGGACGGGGGGCCCTGTTTCCCTCGGCAAATGGAGGCAGGCGCGAGGGCGTGGGGTCCCCTGGCCGCGAGGAGGGCCTTGCTCACGGCCGACGCCTTCCTCCCCAGGTATGGGTTCGAAGGGGTCATCCTGTCCATCTACGGGCTGGACCGAGAGGACCTGCACTGTGGCATCGATGAGACGTGCCACTTCCAGAAGTCGGAGGCCATCCTGAGGGAGCTGGACGTGGAGGACGCCAAGCTCTACCTGGACTTCATCGTTCTGGGTGTTTTCTTCATCTCCCTGCGCCTCATCGCCTATTTCGTCCTGAGATACAAAATCCGGGCGGAGAGGTAAAAACACCTGAGTGTCGGGAGACATGGACATAGACATCGCGGCCCAGGGTCCCTTGTAGGGCCGCAGAGACAGCTGCCACCCAGCCCCTGGCGGTGCGCTCGGTCCGCGGGCATCGTGCTGCCCGTCCGCGCCCAGCCGGCTTGGCGCCTCTCTCCCATCTCCCTTTCTGGCTTCACCTGGGAAGAAGATGTAGAAAGGTGTCACATCCTTGTGCAGAATTTAACACCGTGGCGGCCGAGCCCGGGAGCGGGCAGCAGAGCAGCGGCCGGGAGGCCGGGGAGGAAGGCCCGGGCCAGGGGCAGCCCGGTCTTGTGCCTGTCGCTGTCGTCCTACGGTTTTGCCTCCTCCTCCGGGGAGAAGTCAATTTCCAAGCCAAAAGCCGATAACTCTCATTCATTTTAAGAAGCTGTATCTTTTTAGTACTTGTTCAAGGAAATTATTCAGGGTAAATAACACACTTTGCTTAGAGACGGGGGGCTTAACTAAGGCGCAGAGCGGGTCTCATTTTCAGGCAGAACTTGGGAAAGCCGCGGGCGCGGTCCCCAGCAGAGAGAAGTCTCTGGGGCTGCACGCGTTCCAAAAAGTCGTACAGAAAGCTGGAGGGTGACATTGGCCAACCTTCCCAAAGTCTTTTCTTCCTACCCACCCCCCCACCCCGTGCTGCTTATTTTAAGCAAAAATATATTGTTTATTTCTTCCTAACTTTCTAAACACCTTAATATCGCCTAAAAATTCCGCCCGTCTAGAGGATGAGCCTTGCTGGATTTTTGCACATGTCCCTCTCCTCACGTAGCACATCAGCTACGTCCACGGGAGCGGGGGGAGCCGGGTGGATGGCAAAGCCACGGGGGCTGGGGAGGGTCTCGGGATGCCGAGAAGGGAGCTGCCGGCAGTGGGGCAAGGGCGCCCAGACCTCACGGCCTGCAAAGCCTCGCAAGCAGCCGTCATAGTCCGCGTGGCCCCAGCTCCTGTGGCTTGGTCAGACGGTGCGCAGGGTCGTGGGCAAGGCCACCTCCCAAGCCCCGTGTCTGTGACATCCTCGCCTTCTCGGTGCTGGGCCCCTGTCGATGTCACAGACCAGAAGCTCCTTCTTCCCAGTGACGGAACCACAGAGTAAGAGCCCTGTGGGGCAGGAGCGGCGGGCGCATCTGCGGAGTAAACGGCCTCTGGCTTACGCACGGGCGCCGTGAGCCTGCCGGCCTTCGGAGGCCGTGCGACCGCAGGGGGAGCTCAGAGGAGGCCAAGGAGGGAAACGGAGTCGCTCCCTGCTTGGAATCTCACGTGAACAATAGCGCTGCCTGGTCTCCAAGGTGCTGGCAGCTCTAGAGGGGTCTTTGACTCCTCAGTTCTGTTCCCAAAGCTTCTATTTCCCAATTTGATAGAATGGAAAGAGTTCCAGTTTTACTCACATGCAGATTTGACTTGCAAATGCTTGGCGATCCTGTTTCACCCTTGGGTCCTTTGAGGTAACCACACTGGAGTGTGTTAAAATGTCACTCTGACTTTCACTGTTCTGTACGACGGTGGCATTACCTTCCAGATTAATCGTTTACCCAGGACCTAACTTAGGCTTTAAAAAGAGTCTTCATTTAGTTTCAAGACAGATTTGCCTGCAAGACGTCACAGGTGGGAAGACCCACCTAGGAACAGCCTGGTGAAATGCAGGGGGCGGGGGGTGATGGCTGTGATCCCGCCTCCACCTCGCAGCAGGTGCGCTCAGCACTTACAGGCCTCTTCCCCTCTGTGACCCTGCAAGGATGGGCTGGCCTGGAGCCACACTGCAGGGCTGAGGCTCCTCCCCATCCCGCTCCTGCCCCCGCCAACACGCAGCTCATCTCCTGCACTGACAACCGTGCCATGTCTCGGCCACTTCAGAAAGAGACAGTGAGATCCCTCGAGATTGAAAACCTGGTTTCCAGTACACCTGTGCCCTCAGAAGGGGTCATTTCCCAGGAGGTCATGGTCCCCGCATTTCAATTTTCCAGTTAATAAATTCATTCATCCCTTTAATAGACGAGGAACTGAGTAAGGGGCTGATCTTGGGGGACATGAAGGCTGTCGGCTCCTTTAAGGGAAACACATATGCTAAGTCATATGGTGATTTTTGAAGGGCGCTAACTGGGGTGTGGCGAGTATGCGGACAAGCCAGGCAGGAGGATTTGCTGAGAAAGATGTCCAGGGGCCGAGCGAAGCTCTGTCAGCTCTGGAAGGCCTCCTTTCCTTCTTTATGGGCAAGTGCCCCCTGCTGCCGCCTTTTCTTACAAACCCTCTGCAGCAGTGCTGCAAACGGTGTGGTTTGCGTCTCCAGGTCCTTAGATAAAATGTCTTTTCCAATGGGTGAAGATAATGTCCAAACAACTTACTGATTTGTTTTTTTAAATCGTTGTGGTGAAGAGGTAGGTGACCATGTCTTGCGTACATTGGGACTTAAAACAGGCCAGCTTGCCAGAGTTCATTCTCATACGGAATTTCTGAATGTAATGCCCCAACTATTCCTTTCATCTTGGATCGTGATTCTTCAGTTAGAAGAATTAAATCTTGCCTAGAAGATGTGCAGCCTCTCCCGTGTTTGTGAGTAGAGGCGAAAGTAGAAGTCCAAAGAATATCACTTTTAAGTGACATTTGTCAGGAGAGAAGGGGGAGCAGCTGGGATTCTGCCCACTGCCCACTGCTCACTGCTCCCATTCCTGCTCCTGCTGTTCCTGCTCCTGCACCTGCCCCTGATCCTGCACCTGCTCCTGTTCCTTTTCCTGTTCTGGCTCCTGCTCCTGCACCTGCTCCTGCTCCTGCTCTTGCGCCTGTTCCTGCTCCTGCTGTTCCTGCTCCTGTTCCTGCTCCTGCACCTGCTCTTGCGCCTGTTCCTGCTCCTGCTGTTCCTGCTCCTGTTCCTGCTCCTGCACCTGCTCCTGCACTTGTTGCTGCACCTGCTCCTGTTCCTGCACCTGCCCCTGATCCTGCACCTGCTCCTGTTCCTTTTCCTGTTCTGGCTCCTGCTCCTGCACCTGCTCCTGCTCCTGCTCTTGCGCCTGTTCCTGCTCCTGCTGTTCCTGCTCCTGTTCCTGCTCCTGCACCTGCTCCTGCACTTGTTGCTGCACCTGCTCCTGTTCCTGCACCTGCTCCTGCACCTGCACCTGCTCCTGTTCCTTTTCCTGTTCCTGCTCCTGCACCTGCCCCTGATCCTGCACCTGCACCTGCTCCTGCTCCTGTTCCTGTTCCGGCTCCTGCACCTGCTCCTGCGCCTGTTCCTTTTCCTGTTCCGGCTCCTGCTCCTGCACCTGCTCCTGCTCCTGCTCTTGCGCCTGTTCCTGCTCCTGCTGTTCCTGCTCCTGTTCCTGCTCCTGCACCTGCTCTTGCGCCTGTTCCTGCTCCTGCTGTTCCTGCTCCTGCACCTGCTCCTGCACTTGTTGCTGCACCTGCTCCTGCACCTGCACCTGCTCCTGCTCCTGTGCATGTTCCTGTGCCTGCTCCTGTGCCTGCTCCTGTTTCTGTTCCTGCTCTTGCGTCTGCACCTGCTCCTGCACCTACTCCTGTTCCTACGCCTATTCCTGCTCCTGTTCCTGCTCACTGTTCCTGCTCCTGCTGTTCCTGCTCCTGCGTCTGCACCTGCTCCTGCACCTACTCCTGTTCCTACGCCTATTCCTGCTCCTGTTCCTGCTCACTGTTCCTGCTCCTGCTGTTCCTGCTCCTGCGTCTGCACCTGCTCCTGCTCCTGCTGTTCCTGTTTCTGTTCCTGCTCCTGCACCTACTCCTGTTCCTGCGCCTATTCCTGCTCCTGCATCTGCACCTGCTCCCACACCTGCTCCTGCTCCAGCTGCAGGGCCCAGGCTCTGGCACCAGCCCCACCTCAGGAGCGTTCCACTTGTGCCCACACTCAGAGCACTTGGTGCCTCCCTTGCTCCTGCCCTCACTGAGTATCAGCCAGAGAAGTCTGTCCTTGAAAAGGTCCTGCATGAGTGCCATGGGAAGAAACCCTTTTCTGTAACCATTCTACTGAAAAGATGCTGGAGTCTGCTAAAGTCACCTTGGGTGAGGGGCCTTCTGGGTCAGGAAATGGAACCTAAGCTTTCAGATAAAAGCCCATCCCAGAGACCACAGAAAGGCCGTGTTCCCACCCTGAGAAGGGCACTACCAGGAGGTCAAGGACAGGTGGCGTCACCTTCGGTTGTTTTGCTGAGAGAAGAAAAGACTGAGCCCTGGTCTCCTGAGCCTCTCTCCCCGCTGGGGTGTCCCGGGCCCTGCGCTGGGGGTCACACCGGTCCTCTGTTAATCCCCTCACTCAGCAAACATGGTCATTGGTGCTCCACACGTGCTGGGTGCTGACCTGGGCACTGGGGGCCCGGGGGGAAGGAACCCAGATGTAGCTTGGCCTCCAGTGTGGGAGGGGGTGTATTCATCCTGCAGGTGCAGAATGTGGGGCTGGGGGAGGGCGGGCAAGGTCCCAGGTCTCACACCAGGAAAGAGTGCAGTTGACATTTGGGCCACAGTCGGACCCCAGAGCCTTTTTTTTCTTTTTTTTTCCCTTTGCCATATTGCCTCCTGTTTGTAATGCACAAATACACACGAAAATACTTTGGAAAGCATGAAGCGCAATGCTAGTTTAGTGGCGACTCATTATGGACTTGCTGTCACTGCCCAGAAAGCTGAGATGGGAGGGTGGCCTGTGCCCCTAGCCCCCCACCCATCGCCTGGCATGGGGGGTGTCCCCACCGGCCTGGAGGCTGCGCTGACTCCTGTCTCGTGGAGAGAGGCCTTCCTCTGCCCTTGCCCGCTCTTGGTTTCTTAGCGCAGCGTACCTGAGGACTGGCTCGGGCACGAGAGGGCCGGGGTGTGTGTGCGTGTGCACATGTGTGCATAAGTGTGCGTGTGTGTACACGCGTGCACGTACAGGCTTGCTCCAGGTGTGGGTTCCCCTAGTATTATTCTGTGGCGTTCGCTTTGTCTCTAAATGCTCCACCATCCTTTACTCCCAGAGGGAAAGACAGAATTCCCTCGCTTCAGGCCTGCCAGGCAGATGGTGACGAGTGTAGCCCACGCCCGCTGAGGCTTTCATCCAATGCCAGGTAAAGGGGAATGTGACAAAGGAAAAACCGAGCCCCCAAGACGGGGAGGTGCGGAGTGTGTGAGTATAAAGCTAGACACTGAAGAAATAAAGACTGCTAATAAAATATTTTATATAAAATTCTTACCTGTGTTCAGTGTTAAATGCTTCAAATTCAAAATGATTTGCTTACCTCTTACCAGGCAAAATGGGTTTGGAGGCTGCATTTTGGATATACTTGCGCGTCTAGTAAGAGTTCTGCGTTACTGCCTGCTGTTCTGGTCTAGCGCCCCGATGGTACACAGTCACTGTTCCCTCTCGGACACCCTCATGTGTTAGGCGGGACTGTCTTAAAATTCTATGCTTTCCCTCTGTTCTCCCAGACTCCCCACCCGCTTCCTCCTGCCTGGTCACATTGGCCACAACCTCAGAAATTGCCAAGACCCCCACGTGCTGAGACCTGAGCCTTCCCTTCTGGTCCCCTCCTGTCCCCTCTGCCTCAGAGGGTTCTCGGGGGACACGCGCACTGGCAGTGACTCCTCAGAGGGACAGCCCTCGCTCGTGGCTCTCGGTTCCTGGAAACCGTCCTCTCCAGCCTGGTCTCTGTAGAGACAGCTGCGATGGGAAAGCACATCCTCCCGAGGTCGGGCCCCCGCAGTGGACATGAGCAGGACCCCGAAGGACCCTGGTGTTGTGCGCTGCCTTAGCTCCCCCAGAGCCAGGACTTCCAAGGGCAGTGGGGCTTAGGGCCTGGCCTTCGAACTGGTCTGCAAAATCGGAGGGTGGGCGCCCCACGTGTGGAACCCACTTGTAATGGTGCCGTGTGCCCACCAGCTCCCTCTGCTGCTTCTGCACCTCCCTGCCTTTGCAGACCCACCCGCTGTCCCTCGGCCCAGCTGACATTCACACCAGGATCCTTCTGGGTCACTGTCCTTGGCCTCTCGTGTCAGGGAGATTCCTCTGGGATAACCGGCCCCTGCAGTGCCCGTATCCGGAGACTCCCTGGGGCCAGCGGCAGCCGGAGGCGGGGAAGAAACCCCATTGCACACTTGCAAGCTCAGCTCGCCCGTCTGTACCACACAAGCCTCCAGGGCGCGAGGGCGGGGTGAAGATCACCCTCGCCCCCAGCCTTCTGCTGGGTGTAGCTGGAGTTTCTGAGAACACTGCGCCTTCTTCCCATTCCTTTTCCTTATCTTTGTGCAGACGGAAAGGTTTAGCGTTAGCCCAATTTTGTGTGTCACCTCTGAACATGCCAACTTGGATCGTTCCTCCAACAGACATTTCTGTGGCTTTTGCGCACACTTGAGGCCAACGAGGAGGCCTGCTTTGCATTTACATAAAGCTGCTCAGTGTCCATGGTGCATGTGAGCCTAGGTCTGGCTCAGAGCCCCTGATGCCTCCCTGGTCTCCAAAAGAGTCTCCCAGCATCAAAGGAGAAAACAATGGTGCATACTAGGTATGCCAGGGCCAGGGTTTGCCATGGGGGGGGGCACAGCGTAGGGGCTTTTCGTGGCATAAAGACCATTGTGAAGCCCAAGAGGAGGGAGCAGGGGCATAAAAGTGTCCTTGTTTCATCACAAGCCCCGGGGGAGCCTGCTGGCTGTGTCTGTCCTCTGCTTTCTGAGGCTGCGGGGAGGGAGAGGCAGAGCCTGCCTGGGGGTCCTTCCACCGCCAGAGGGCTGGGCTTGCCCGGATCTGCCTCTCCTTCCCGGGAGACACCCCATGACCCCACGACCACCTGGCTTGCCGCCCAAGCCGAGCACACGGCCACGGCACACGTGCGTTTCTCACTGGCCTTCTGGTTTCAGAGCTGGGCTTTCAGGCCCTAAGCAGGAACACCAAATTTGGGGAACAGCACGTACCCCAAGCCACATAAATAAGAAGTAGCAAAACTCAAAATTCTTACATTCGGCTGAAGTTTTCCCGGCAGAGCAGCTCTTCTCTCTGTTTGGGAACATCTGTGTAAACGGAAGAGAGAATCCCGCTGATCACCTTGGGGTGCCCTTGGCCTACACTTTGCACGTGAATTTAAATGGGGCCCTGGTTTTGTGCACAGTTAAATGGTTTCTCCTTCTGTTCACCTTAAGGCACCTGCTGTGACCTCTGCACTCGGGAGCCACTCCCAACGTGCAGCAGGGCCGGGCGAGCTGGGTGGGATGCTGAGGCCCTGCTGGTGGGTGTCGGAGCTCTGGGCCTGGTTCTTGAAACCCCCAGACCGGTCTCCCGGGAAGGAGGCTGCAGAAGGCCCTTGCTGGCCCCTATGCAGGTGCACGGTTTTCCTCCTGCCTTCCCTGCCTGGGGCCCTGGCCCAGCAGCAGATCCTAGCCCAGCCGTGGGGCAGAGTGGGAGTTTCTAGAAATAGTGCTTGCCCATTTCTGCAGGACAGGTTACCAAGACAACCTCCCCTCCTGGGGGGCCTTTAAGGTGCCCTCTCCTGGTGGACGAATCCATTAGGCCTGAGGGAGAGGTGAGTCAGGGGAATGTGGGGTTAAGGTTGAGAGACCTATATTCACAGGTTCTTGGAGACCCCAGACTGCAGCCCGATCGTTAACAGTGCCGTGGGTCTTGGTTTTTCTGGAAGTATTTCGATGGTCATGGTAGCTCTTCTGTTCTTATAGTTTTACATTATTTTTGAACAATTCTGTCATCGTGTACCGCAGGGATCTCTTTTCTGTGACGTTTGGGATACAGGCTGCCTGAGTTTAATCATATATATCTCATTTTTAAGTTCTCGGCCAATTAAAAATGATGGAAAGGATCCTATCATCCAAACTGCTAATACAATGGACCACCAAAGCCACACGGTGGGCTTTCCATTTTTGGAGTCTCACGATCCTTGTAGAAGGGGGTGAGAGGTAAGTTTCTCGACAGAACATGTATGTTTAAAAAGTTACTCTCTGTAACCAACCCTTTTCCCCTCGTTTGTATCTTCCTTTGCGGACAGGCTGGTGAGAGAGCGGAGTCTGGCGCAAACTGTTCCTTTTATTAGCCGAAGAGCTACTTAGCGTCAGCCCTTGGTCATTCCAAAGCAAGAGTCAATGCAAGTAACGTTTTCAATCAGCACGCAAACGTGTGCACACATCTGTGTATCTAATCCGTGATTGTATAATCCCTGGTTTTTATAACACTGTATGGATGACTTTACAGTGATCTTGCCTTGTTACTTAGGGAATAATGTCGCTTATATTCTGCGAGAGGTTTGCACTCTTGTAGGGAAACACAACATACATATATATATATATATATATATATATATATATATTTAAAAATAACATCAGCTCTCCCAGGCACCTGTGCCATCGGCTGTCCGCTCCGTTGGAGCAGAGACCCAAGCAGACCCTAGAATGTGAGCTTTCTAACTGTACCCTACAGGCCGTGGTCCTGTTGTGCATATTTCTGTAGAGTTCTCTCCTTAGAAGATTTGTACGTGCATTTTTTGCAGACTTGACCTTTGTTTTCTGAAATTAGATGCCACTTATGAAAATGTGACATATATCAAATAAAGCATTGTTATTTTCAAATTTCTACTTCTCTCTCCTTGCTTTCCATGACACCAGCTCTCACACCAGCCAGAAGAACTTGGCCTGGGGTGTGGGGGAGACTCACTTTTGTTTTTCTTTAAGATTTTATTTATTTATTTATTTGAGAGAGAGAGAGATGAGAGGGGTGGAAGGGGAGGGAGAGAGAGAGTCTCAGGCAGGCTTTGAGTTGAGCGCAGAGCCCGATGCAGGACTCGATCCAACGACCCTGAGATCACGACCTGAGTTGAAACCAGGAGCTGGATGCTTAACCGACTGAGCCACCCAGGCCCCCTTGGGCCTCCGTCTTAATGGAGCAGTTCCTGGGTCAGCGTTATAACAGATTTGTATTAAGCTGGGAAGAAGAGAGTGACAGGGGTGTCGTGCCAGTCCCCCACTTGCTCTGTGGGAGCACAGGGTCCAGGGCACTTTCATGCACCATCGCATTTAAACGTCCTCCTGGGGCGGGGCCAGAGAGCCCAGTCAGCCCCATTTCACAGGTGAGGAAGGAAGGCTCTGAGGCATTAGGACCACTTGCCCGAGGCAGTGGCTAAGGCTTAATTCAGAGGGTGATGGTCTAGCAGGGGAGCAGGGCTCTTGGCCCCTTTGTCACCCTCCTGCTGTGGGAAGAAGACTCTCTGGGACCCAGAGTGAAGGAGGAGGGTCTGTCTGGTCATAGGAAGTGCCTGGGGGAATCCATGCCCTATGACCCGAGGAAGCTTCTCCCAGGTACTTTGCCGAGGGGCAGGATGATGGGCGAGCGTCCCCAGGAGTCAGCTCTGGGGTCCCCGTATAGTTCAGCACTGGGGTTCAGGGGGGTCTGGGTGCAGGTGTCACTCTGGGACATCACCTGGGCAAGACTGTGGCGGGGAGGACCAGGTTACTTTCGTAAGTGTGGAGGAAGGTGTGCATGCAGGACACACAGAGAGAAAAGCCAGGACCCGTCGACCCAGCACTTCCTGTCCCTTCTTCCTGCCCAAGCTTCTCTGTCCCCAGACGCTGTGCTGTGCTCCCAAACCACTCACCTTCCCCCATCAAAATCCCCATGCCTTCCACACTTTTTCCAAAATTATTTTCATTAGAATCTTGAAGTCACAAAAATTCTCCATGTTCGTTTTAACAACCAATACACAAGTGAACAATCTTGCCCGCAGCCCATCCCAAGCGCACCCTGTGAGGTTCCCAGAGTTGACACCAGATAGCAGTTTATCCACTCTCCCCTTGTCACACCCAGAGAGATGGACACAGCACCCCCAGCCCTCCACCCCTCGCTTTCCTTCCCTCACACGGCGTCACGGATAGCGCTCCACACCAGGGGGTACGGCGCTCCCTAGTCTTGCTTCAACAGCTGTGTGCACACCATCGTGGGAATGTTCCAGAATCCCTGCAGCCGTTTGCCTTCTGATGGACACTGTGGTGGTTTCTACAATAACCACCAGGCTTTAACAAATCTGAAAATTTGTAGGTATCCTGACGACCTACAATTTGAATCACAGAAGCTCTTCTGAAACGCAAGTGGAAGGAAATCCAGCAGGTACAACAGGTGTGTAGAGAAGGAGGTGGGGACCTGCAGCCCCGGCGCATGCCCCCGCACTTCCACGGTGCCCTGAGGGTCCCACGTGGCCAACGCTCTCTCTCTAGCCCTCTGGCCTGCTACACCTGGACATGGTGACTCAGGGGCTGCAAGTGTGTGGGGGGATGGGAATGGGGGGGCCTCAGTGATGTGGTCAGGAAAGATTAGCCCAAGAAGGTCCTACCCCACCCAAGGGTGCTAATCTTTGCTGAGAACGTGGCCATGGCCTTGGCAGTGAAAGTAAGTGCTCTTGTTGGCAACCTCATTCTATAGAGTGACAAGGACGTAAGTCATAGGGGGTCAAACCCTGTGGCAGGGAACCTTCTTGGTGGATCAGCTGACGTCACCCCAGCTGCTTCCTTCCATCCGCTCTTCCTGCTGTGCGAGCCGCTAGCTGCGTGGTCTGTGCTCAGTGTTGCCTTCTTGGGAGATGCTGATCTGGCCACAAGCAGCAGTGCCGGCAGCCTGGCCTGTGGGCACCGTGACCTCGGCACTTGACTCGTTTCTCCTGATTCTCTCATCCGGTTGTCATCTTTGAGAACAGGTGGCCGAAGGAAAAGAGATCTCTGCACATCCCCAGAGAATACCCCTGGGTAGAGAACTAAGACGGAAGCCAGGGGTCATGTGGGTGTCCGAGGGCTCCCTCTAGCGGGCACTGGGGCCATGCAGTGCCAGCCACGGAGCCCCCCACCCCTCCTGGGGGACAACGCACCGGGGAGGCAGGTTTGTAGGATGGAGGAGAAGGGGGGCACCGGGACCCCCAAACCAAGGAGAGAAAGGCTGCAGCATTCAGGCCAATAGGGGCAAAGGCAGCTGCCCCGTGAGAAGTGGCTAATGATCCTTGCGGCCCGAGCTGCGGAAGCTGGAGGTGGGTCCACCTGGAAGGGGACAAGGCCCCCCCAGGGGCCATCTGGCAGGACCAATGGCATCGAGGACAAGACGAGCCGGCCCAGACTGTGGCCCTTGGTAAAGTCTTGGGAGTAAATTCAATTCTTGGAGCAGAAAGTCAGACATTGTCTAAGTCAGTAAATCAACAAAGAGAGAGACAATCACATTTGGGTTTATATTTACACATATGGAGAGAGAGAGAGCTTATCCAACATGAAATGTGCTTTGCTAAAGTGTACGACTCGCTGCTTTCCGATGTCCTCACAGAATTCCGCACCTGCTACCACTCTCCGGTTCCAGAAGATTTTCGTCGCCCCCAAAAGAAGCCCGTAACCGCTACCCTACTTCCTGTCCCCAGGGATGTGCCTGTTCTGGGCGTGTCGTGTGCGTACAACCATGCACATGGCCTTCACTTAGAAACCACGGTAGCTTTCAAAAGCAACACACAGCATACGAGAAGGATCGCCCCAGCTCAGAAAGGTTGAGACACCCCCCCTCCAAAACGTTACGGGCCACCAAGGTGTGCTGGCTCTGAGCTCCCAGGTTTTCCCGAGACTGTGTCTTGCTGTCACAGCCACTTAACACCCTCTGATGTAGCCACGGTCGTTGGCCACGGTTTGCCGACGAGGTTTGGAGGATGTCTAACTCTTTCCAGAACATGACAGCTCCTCTTTAACCCTGAAGACTAGAGGTCTGAGAGGGAGAAAGAATGTCCAGCCTCTGCCGCCCAGGACCCTGAAGGGCCTCAGAGCAAACACGCAGTGAGGGAGAAGTTTCCGGGACAAGTGCTGCGCTGCGGGCCAACCCAGAGTCCATCCAAGAGAATCTGGTGGAACCAGAGAGAACTCCGCTGCCCCCCAAACCCAGTTGCTGCCCCTTGGACCCAGCACGGCGCCCAGGCCAGGCTGGTCTTGCCCCGAAGGGATTCCTCCAAGGGGCACTTTGGTTGGCTGGAGACCTCACCGGGACTGGGCCGTGGTCTGAGGCTGCGCCCACCCCCTTCGTTCCTTCAGTTTCTCCGCTCCGAAGTGCCAACCCTGCAGCCATCCTGAGACTCCCCACTATACCTGATCTCTCCCCCCGCCCCCGACTGTCCCCACCGGGTCTGTTGCCAGCTCGACCCTGTGGCTGAGTTTGAAGCAAAACCTTCCTCTTTATGCCACTGAGAGTTTAAGGACTCTTAGAACAGAGTGAGGAATCCCAGTGACCGGCCAGCGTCTTCTGGGACAAGACAGAGCCACGCAGCCGACGCAGAAGGAGCCACTGCCAAACAAGAAATGCTGAAGCCACACTCTTAACGCCCAGCAGTACCGAGGGTCGGGGAAAGGCACGCACACGTGACAGGAAGTAATAATCAGGTCGATGGCCACAGCGCGAGTGTAAGGGGTGGAAAGCCTAGCATTTCTCTCCCCTTTACGCCAGCAGCAAGGGGGTTCGGCTTCTCCCAGGCAAGTCAAAGTTTTCGTTCTGTGGGTTCTGGAAGGTTCTACATACGTACACCATGTCCAAGTCGGTGAGGAAGGTATTCGATTTCAAAATGACCCCTGGGTCCTATGGAACCCAATTCATTACGTGAATTCACTGTGAGCCACTGATGGGTGCATACTTCAGAGGTGCTCTGACCAGCAGGTGGAGGCATAATGGGTGCCCTTTGGGGCCCCCCGGGGTCAGCTGAGTGGCCAGGGTGCCCGATGGTGCCATGAGGGGCATCATGCGGCCCGTGGCCCCACAAAAGCAGCCCGCATATCCCAGCATTGAACCTCAGCAAGGCTGTGGCCTTGGGTAAATTTCTCTCAACGTCATCATTTGCAAAGTAAGAATAAATATGTGATTTCTCACTGCACTTTGGGTAAAGGGGAAAAAGAGTCTCCAGCCCACATCCTAGCACTTCCCAGCCCCCAATTTTAACATTGGTAAACGCTCTTTGGGTGCTCTATGAACATTGGCTGTCCCCAGCCAAGAACATTGTTGAAACGTCCCCGTCCCCCTGGGAGACACCCCCACTCTGGCCGGTCCCGCAGAACTCAGGGTAAGAACTGGGCTCTGGGGGACTTTGGGCCCCTGGCAAGCAAGTCATTAGAAGTAATCGCTCAAACTTAGTTCGTGCATTTCAGCGTCACGTTTTTAAAGCTGGCAGATCACTGTGGGACTTTACATGAGGCTGAGACCCAGGACCAAGGTAATGTCCTCCCCCGTGTCTGATGCGGCTGGGAACATGACGCAGAGCAGAATGGCCCACATGTGGCAGGGGCCGTCACCCGACCTCGCTCTTCCAGGAGGGCTCCGAGCCCTGGGAGGCCTCCTTCTGGTGCGTCCTCACAAGCCAGCCTCACTGGCTGCAAATTCCCTACCAAAGTACTGCCTGGCTCGTGTCTGTTTCCTCCTCTGAAAAACATACTCCGTGGGCTCATGTGGGAGCACTCGGAGAGCTAGCAAATCTCAAGTGCTCACTCGGCGTCTCACCGGCCAGGTGCTCCATCAGTCCTGGCTTCCAGCTCTACCAACCTCTCTGGGCATCAGCCACCGTGATGCGTGGCTGGAGGCACCACCATGAGACGGTCACACCTGCGGCAAAACCAAAAGGCCCCCCAACACCTCACCCCTGCTGGCAGAACCCACCCCGCCCCGCCCCTGCCGCAGACGCAGCACACTCTGGGGAACTGCATCCCTCTCCAGGTCCCTACTCCTGCCCCGGGGTCCTTCACACAGATCCCGGGGAATGAGAGGCAGCTGCAGACTTTGGGCAGACGCACAAAATGTGTAACAGACACATAATTCACCCTCACTTAAAAATTCCTTGTACAAAACAGCCACTTGATTTTTCTCTATTGCTGAACTTAAACCCCCCACCCAGGCACCTGCAGGTAAATTCAGTCCAGGGTCTCCTGCCCAGGGAGCTGGGGGCTCACGGGGGTCCTGGCTTCCACCAGGGGGCAGGTCCTGCTTGGCCCACCCTGGGGGAAATTCTCAGTGAGTCCCAGGGGGCTGGGGTGGGTGGCGAGGACTTCTGCAAGCCTCCCCCAGACAGCTGTTCATCTTGTCCCTCAGCTTCCCCTGGGCTAGTGCACACCCAGGTGGGGTCCTAGGACATTTGGGGTGCCCTCTCAGACCGTTCTGTCTCCTGCAGGTTCAGTGGAGCTCCTCTAACTCTCTCCGGTGGGACGCAAAGCAGCCAAGCAGCCGTTGCTCCTTACTGACCTGAGGGCCCTGGAGCCGCCTGCCTCTCTCCCCCCTTCCCCCAGAGGCTACCCCACCCGGTGCCCTGGCCATGAACCGAGAAGGACCCCCTCCTCTACTCTGAGAGCTTGGAGCTGCTGGGACTGGGGGAGTGTCTGCAGACCCTGGAACCAGACTGGGGGCTCCCGACCCCCTCTCTGCTGTGTGACCTTGGGCTCTTGACCTCATGCTCTGTGCCTCTATTCGCTCACTTGTAGCCCATACCTCGCAGGGCTGCTGTGGGGCTCCGCGAAGTAAAGTCCGTGAGACAGGACAGCCCTGCAGCAAGGAGCCTTCCTTAGAGGAGCCCAAGTCGCTCTTTTATCATGTGTAGGGGGCAGGGCACCCAGTGCTCCCCCGAGACCCTCCCCCTTCCAGTCCAGGTCTCTCCCCCACACAGAGCACCTCTCTGGGGGTGGGAGGTGGAAGGCATAGGCCACACCTGAGGTCCGGCTCAAACATAGGAAAAGGAGAATGAGGAAGAACTTCGAAATGTTGGCAAAGATGAGTTTTCCCTTAATTGATGGAGACTGGAGGTCAGTTTGTGATGGCAGGAGTGAGGGAGTGTGACTCACCCCTGCGGGGATCCTGGTCCTTGACACACAGGTCAGGTTGGCACCAGGATTTCCTGGAATTGGTAGGTACATCAGTGGTATTAGTGGGGAGAGAGGGAGGACGGGGGAGGAGGGAGGGACTAGGTGGTGAGCAAGGGAGGGACCACGGTGCTTTAGGGCTTTCACCAGCTCTATCCTGGCCCTGGAGGGACGCAGACCCAGCTACAGACCCAACCTTCCCAGGTCGAGTGCTGGGGCAGGTGTGAGCCAAGGTCTTGGTATCCCTGCTTCTGTGGCCTGGTGAGCCTCCCTCATCTGACCTGGGGAGGAGGGGGCAGGGGATTTCGGGGGTGGTCCTAGGGGAGCCAGAGAACACATCTGCCAGCCTTTGGGACTTTTTAGATTCAAAAGGCATGATTCAGATTTAAGATTGAAAGGAGGGGAACAAACAGAGGCCAGGGAGACAGGGGTCTCCTGGGGCTGCCCCGCTCATGGGGGGGCGGGGGCTGGGCAAGAAGAGGCAGGAGGCCTCGGTGGGAGGTGGGAGATGAGGCTCATCCCAGCAGAATCCAGCTCTTCCTATCAAGGATTTCACAAGACCCATTTCGATCTCCTGAAAGGAAGTTACACTTACTAATTTTATACTTAATAACATGCCTACACACAGAGTAAAATAAACGTGCATAATGCCCCATAAAATAGGAGGAGCAAAGGGAGCGCGAGGGTGGATGGAGCGACACCGTGCGTTTCCGTGCATGCCCTGCATGATGGCCTGGGGGGAGGTGTCGCAGGCGTGGTGGCTTCCCCTGCACAAACCCCTGCCCCTCCCGTGAGTGCGTGGCCTAGGAAGGCAGGGAGCCCCAGCCGACTACTCACAAGCCACGTGGGGCCCCGTCCCTAGCGACGACGTGTTTGAAACGACCCATTGGCCGAAGCTCCAAGCTCAGCGAAGCCTTCGCTCGATTCTCATCAGATTGCATTCCTGGGAAACCCTGGCATCTCCAGACTTTGCAAAAACCCAGACGACAACTTCATGTCAGGATTTAGACAGAAGTAGGTTCAGGTTTGTGTCTGCCCTGGGCATCCAGCGGGAAGTCCATGGACACCCTGGCGCACCACAGACCCCTGCCGTGTCTGGCTTCGTGTCCACTCGATGCCAGTAGCCCCCCCCCCCATTTGTATGATGCTCAGAAACGTGCCACCAATTTCCAAATACCCCCGACGGCTGCGCAGGCCCCACTGAGAACCACTGGTCAAGACCATGCGTCTCTGGGCCCCCACCTCCCCACCAAGCCTTCAGCCCGTGTCTTGGTGATGCCCTCCTGCCCCAGACCTCAGGAACACACATGCTGTCAAGTGGGGTTGGTGGACTTGGGGCGACAAGGGACACCACTCAGTGGGGAACCTTGGTAAGACGGCGTTAGGAAGGATCAACTATAGGACTTGGGCGTGTGTTATGTGACTTGGGGACGTTCAAGGAAATGGGGCTTGGCTCAGGATTGGGAGCTGGCAGGAGGCAGAGGTGGCCGAGAGATTGGGTATCCTCATAAATCTTATCTAGAAGGGGGAGGAATGAAGCCAGGCAGCGGCTGGGAGGGGTTGGAAGCTGCGGTACACATGCTCGCCAGCAGAGAGGGCTGGTGGTCCCTGGGGTTTGGACCAGGTCAGCCGGCTGGCGCCTCAGCCGGTGCCCTGGCTGGGGCATGGGGGTGTCTCCTGCCACCAGGGTCAGCGGTCTGGCCGGCGGCAGGCTCTCTGTGAACTCATTTGAGAGCATACCACAGCCCCCCCATGGGCTCAAGACAGGGCTAGGCTGAGGCACGAAACTGAAGGGGGTGCCCTAAATCCGAGCGATATAGATAAATGGCATTTTAGTGCAGTATTTTTCTAAGGTGGCCTGGCAGGGTCTCCGGATGTCTGTAGGCTTTTGGGCCCAGAGGCTTTGCCGGGACGCGTGAGCCACAGGTTTACCTGGCTGCTTTGGTTTGACACAGGCTGGAGAGGATTGGCAATCTTGAGCCCTGGGTCAGCCTCTGCACTTCGGACTTGGAGATCCCGTCCTCCCCGACAACCCGCTTTGCTTAGTTGTTGCGTGTCTGCCCCACACAGATGGAGGTGCCCAGCTTGCCTGCCTGGCTGGCCCGAGCCGGGGCCTGGCCCCACCCTGCAGACCAAGGCTTGCCGGGCCTCTGTGGTTTTTGGAAGCTCCCCAGATGACTGTAACATCTGTATCCATTCCTTGAAGCATCCGTGAGGCTATTGGCTTTGGGGGGGCGGTGCTAGCATTCACGCTGCCCGGGACAGCCTCCCCCCTCTCCCCGACCATGGAGCAGACAGTCAAGCATGACTTGCATGAAGATCCCTGTGCCCCCTGCAGGAACAACAGAGAGAGGTTTGGGGGAGAACTTTGAGCCCCAAGATGAGACGATTAAACCCCCCAGGTTGATTCTCCTGAGCAAGGTGGGGGGGTCCCTGGAAGGAGGCCCCTGTGCTGTGGGTGAAGGTTGTTTCCATGTCTGAGTCTGACCTGGGGTCTCCCCGAGTTACCCGGGAAGACACTCCCAAGACTGGAGCGTGCAGCAATGGGCTAGAAGACATGGCCACAGGTGGTGGGGGCAGGGGGCAGGACCGCCCCCGTGGTGGTGTCTGTGGCTCGGATCCAGCCCGCGAGTGAGGCGGCAGGTGGCGACAGCAGTGTCTGTGAGGGGTGACGGCTGCTGGGCGGCGCTCCTGAGCTGCATCCAGGGAGGGCGGGGTGCGGAGCCTGGGGACCCTCGTGCCTCCATGGGGCCAGGGGGTGTCCCTGTCCCCGGCCAGGCCTGAGCCCTCTCCTCACTCCGCAGGTGCGCGACCACGCCTGGAAGCTGCAGGTCCCCGAGGGCCCGTTTGGTCACCGGGTGGCAAGCCTCCTCTGAGGGCCTGGCAGCCGCAGGCAGAGGATACAGCAGCTCTTTGGTACCCCCCCCCGCCCCCGCCCGAGCACCCCCTGGGACGGCTGGCCTGGGGGCAGTGATTCCTCAGCTGTCGGTCAAGAGGCCGGGGCATTTTCCCGGAGTCCAAGCCCGGGCCACCCAGGGCCGTGGGAACTCGCGCTGAGAGCCACTGGGGGTGAGGTGGCCCCGCAGAGGTGGGGCTCTGTTTGCTCAGCTCACCCCTGGAGTGGGTCAGCGGGGAGCCACGGAGAACAGATCCGGACTCAGGACCCTCCAAGAGGAAAGACAGGGAGGTGTCCCCTCGCTGGGGGAGGGTGTGGCGAGCGCACTGCAGCCAGCAGCTGGAGGATGGCTGCCACCCGCACCCAGGTGTGAGGACTTGCTCGGGGGGGATAACGCGTCAGTGGGGGTCTTGCTCTCCCGGGACCTCAGGGCTTTAGATTCAGAAGCCTGGGCGTCTTGCCGTGGCCCCCTCGCAGCAGACCCCATTGCACGGGACTTTCAAAGTCTTTTTCCTTATCTTTCCTTATCTGCAAGGCAAGGGTAATGATATCTCACTTCCCGGGACATTGTCAGCTCTGGGGACCTGGCCCCAAGTGCAGGTCCCAAAACAAGGAGTTCTGATGGGAGCCGGGGTCTCTTTCTCAGTAAGAGGGTGACTCAGACCAAGACACCCCACTTCTGTGGGCTGCACTACCTTCTGAAGGCCCTTCGGAAGGAAGGAGCACGCGGGGAATCGCATCTCTGGCCGAGGGAGCGCAGCCGGCAGAACAGCCCATGGGACCCCGTCCCGAGAGGGGGTGCGCGCTAAGCTTCCCACCTGGGGGCCCCGCGTAGCAGCGGTGGGGAGATACATGTCCCAGAAAGTCAGGGACGGAGGGAACAACCCTGTATCTAGGGGTCGTTAGGACGTTCTGAGAACCTGGGATGGAATCCTCATGGTGAGACTAGCTCATTTCTTCACAAAGCTACATCCGTTTTCAGAAGAAACAGGTGAGAGAAGGCCTCCAACGAGTCACAGGAGTTACACTTCACTTGCAGATAAATACAGAAAAGTGCCAGTTGGTGAGACGGTTTTATTGGTTTGCTCTCTCCATGAAGGAAGACGGTAATCATCTTCTTTTTTCTGCACCTTACATCTGAAATGTCTTGTCTGAGTTTGCCCGAGGTGGTGGCCCTGAGAAGGCTGCAGGGCCCCCCGCCATGGCAGGTGCGGTCTGAGGCCGGTGACAGCCTCACGCAAACCATGCGGCTACTTAGGGGTCATCTTTCCGGTCGGGGGGGCCTGGGAGGCTCTGGGCCAGAGGCACTCGCACCCCCTCCCGCCACCCCCGTCTGGGAGAGGCCGAGAAAGGAGAGCCCCTTGGCAGAAATAAAACACAAGAGCATCGAGTCTCAGGAAAGAGGAACGGCTGAGTACAGCATCTTTATTGGTAAAGACATCAGGCCCCAGGCGCTAGCTGGCAGCAGGGCTTGCCGGGAGCAGGTGGGAGAAGAGCGGGGACGCGCGGCAGCTGGCAGAGGACACAGGCAGGTGCCCTGAGTGCAGAAGGTTGTATCCCGGGGTGTCCAGGGCCAGTGGACGTTGCTTCAGAATCTGCATTCTGGAAACAAAGCACAAGCATGCATCCCCATGACCAGCCTCGGCCTCACCCGCCACGTGCAGGGCTTCTGAAGGTGAAGACAGTCTCCAAGGTCAGCGCCTTGTGCTGCTTTCTCCCCAAGTCACTGGGAAAGTGTTGAGTGTCCGACCTCGTGGAGAATAGCCATATGTACCACCAGAACCTAGGGCTTCTGGCAGGTGATAGAAAGGATGGGCCTGGGCAGGGCCACTGTCAGCACCCAAAGGAGAAGATGTAACACCCCCATCTCTCCCCCCTGAGGGGCCCCCAAAGAATGGGGACAGCCAGCAAAGAGGCAATGGACAACTCCCTCCTAGTCCCAAAGCCTTATCTGAGCCTCTGCTTGGATTTGCCAAGAAGGGACAGGAGGCCTGGGGCCGTGGGCGGGGCCCCATCACCGGCATCAGCTGGAAGGCGGCCCCACTCCCTCATTACTGGGGACAAAGGGCGCGTGCCGATTCCAGGAAGGTGCCTTGTGTAGGCGCCTGTGTCCTTCTTAGAAGATGAGCTGGCATTGGGACTGCCAGGTGGCTTCCAGCAGACGTCACGCCCCAAATGTGGGACGGGACTGACGGAGCCAGGGCTGCACACCCCACCCCTGCCCCACCCCGTGTGTGCAGACACCTGCTTGCGGCTGACTCGGGGTTCCCCGGAGTGGCTGTCCTGACCCCACTGCACTGAGGAGGAAGGGAAGGGGGGCACTTTGGGTGGAGGCAGAGTGGGGGAAGATGGGGGGGTGCAGAGAGACACCGAGGCTCCGTGCCCAGAGCCACCACTGTCTACACCACCAGGAGCGCATCACAAACGACAATGCTGTTTGCTGAATGTAGCTTCAGACATTGGCCCCGCTTCGCACACCGGTGCATTTTCTGCTCCTCTCCAGGGTAGTTTTAAACTAGCTCCCTGTACAAAGCACCTTGACTTTGAACACCTTTTCGAAACAACGGCTTTTAGAGTCGGCACAAACCGCTCGGCAGAAGGACAGCAGGGGACAGCCCCTGGGCACGGCTCCTCTGACTGAGGCCTCCGCCTATGGACAGCCACGGCGTCGGGTGTCCTGCCCGGACGTGTGTGGCCTCCGGGGACCCAGGAAGGATGCCGGGAAGGCGGGGCGGCTCACCTGTATCCTGCAGAGGCTTGAAGCACCAGATCACCCCAGGGATGCTGGAGTCGAAGCAGCATCCCCGATTGTTGCACTGCTCGGAGGTGATTTCGGGGTAGCCACAGTCCACCCTGTCCTTGGGCGACACCTCGCACAGGTTCGTCGCTGTCCCAAACGACACCCGGTCAGCGCCGAGCCCGCCTGGCCCCGGGTTGGTTTGCTGACATCCGTTTGCCAGCGGGCCCCCCGCTTCTGAGTTCGAAGCACATGACCCCACCCGTACCCCAACACCTGCTCGAGGAGGACGCTCTTCCCGCGGAAGGTTTACTTGCCCTGTCGGAGCTCTGGCCTCCGCCAGGGTGCCCCTTGCACTGTGTGTCCCCAGTGCCCTGTTGGGGGTCCACGCACCATGGTTCCCTCCCGCTGGCAGGAACCCGTGGCCATCTGGGGGCCCCCAAACCCAGAAACAAGGTTCCCCGTCACTGTTTTATCCACAAGAACTGTCCCCCTAAAAAGTGAATAGTATAAAGGAGATGCACACTCAAAATAGAAAACCACAATGCATGCTGTTTTCCCTTCCTTTTCCATGTCTTCCTGTCTCCCAATTGCTTGGTGTGTCCCATCTTCCTGGCACATCCTTGCGTCCTCAACAATTGTTTTTGAAGCAAGACTATGTTGTCTCAAGTTCTGCAATGTTTGCCTTGTCACCTAATGGGATTTTCCCTAGGAAAACAGAAACCACAGGAAATCCCCCAAATCCTCTCTATCCCTGCCACTGGGTGAGTCCTCATTCCAGTGGTTTCCGAGTTTCACTAGGGCTGGGAACCCAGAGACCCTGTGGTGTGGGGGGCACTTCCCGGGCAGCAGGAGGAGCAAAGCCGTCCAGGTGACCCTGGCGGGCACGCAGGCTGGGAACCACTGCCTTTGGCACCTGATAAGAGCCACACCCTAATTTCTTCAAACTTGGGTGGATGGGACGGCCACACCCCCCACCTGCAGGTGCAAGGCCAGGGCTGAGTGGAAATTGTTGGTGTGTACTGAAAATGTTCTGGAAGAAACTGTGCTCATTGGTCTTTCTGTTGGTAAATGTGTCCACACAGTGCGTCAAGACCTAGCTGGTAATTCAGAAATCTGCAGCCAAGAAGGCAATGGGGTAGTAGGGTTGGCAGGGGCTGCCGGCCAGGCCAGGAAGACCTGGGTGCTAACCTGGGTCCAGCACCGACTGGGAGGGTTGCCTGTGGTCAGTTACTAACTTTCTGAGCCTCTGTTTCCTTGTCTGTAAAATGGAAACAGTAAGACCCAGTTTGTAGGGTCCGGTAAATGGCAGTTACTAATTCACGTGGGGGTCTGGTCACCTTCCCCAAGCCCCCAAGCTGTCCCCCCGAGCCTGGATCTGGTGTCCCTTCCCACTCTGCCACCAGCACCCTCCTTCCTGCGGCGTGGAGAGGAAGTCAGAGGAAGTACTCACACAGGCCCTGGTACGCCGCTGTCCAGCTGGAGGACCCCAGCACCAGGACCACCACCAGCAGCCAGAGCGCTCTGGCCTCCATGGTCACGGGCGGGCGGGCTCCGGGGACCCGTCTGCTCAGAGATGTGCCGCGTCAGCCAAGAAGACGCATTTATACCGCTGTGTTTGTACAGGTACTCTGGCTTCTGTTTGTTCGGGGACAGCCCTCCCCTCTGGCTCTGGCCGCACCTGCTTTTCCCTGCACAGGACTGGGAAGCCCCCAGCGGCTCGTCTTCCTGAGGGGGACAGGGCGGTCTGACCCCACCAGTGCAGAGCAAGCCAGCTGAGAGGCCAGACTCCAGTCTCCAGATTAACACTCCTCTCCGGAGAGCAGGGCTGTCAGTCCCAGGCTAGCCTGGCCTCGGGGACAGCATGAAGGCTCAGCGTGGGGCTGGACGGCAGCCAGAAACCCAGCCAGGAACAGCCCAGAAGGTTCCCTGCTCAGTGACCACAGCACCCAGAGTCCCGGACCGGCCTTGGGGACTTGAAAAGATGGGTCACACCCCACTGCCTGTGAGTCAGGCACGCTGTGCACACGGATCTCATTCCTCCCTCATAACTCTTAAGATCCTGTCCTTTCTGTCTCTATTGTTGACAGTAAGATTGATTTTCATCATTAAGTACACTTCCATAAATGTATTCAATAAACTTATTCAATATTTTAATAAAATTTAGGTTAATAAATTGTAATATTTTGATAAAAATAGAATACATGCAATAGATTTTGAAAATTAGACAATCCAAAAAAAAAAAAAAGCCCTCCTGTCCAGAGGTATCTGTGTTTAACACTTTCTTAGGTATTTTTCCAGAAATGTTCTCTCTGGATCCAAGCATGTGTTTACCACAAATGAGAGCTTACTAGACGTCTTTGCTCAGCTTGCCTTTTTTTTTTTTAATGAAGGATAGATCCTGGAAATTACTTTATAACAACTTATCAAGAACAAGATGGGACTAATTGCACCCACCTTGCAGAGGAACGCACTAAGGCTCACAAGACAAGGTGCCTGTGTGGGGCTCCGTCTCATGGGCCTGGCAGAGCAGGGACCCAGGAAGCTGTGTAGGAGATGGAAGCAGGTGCACCTGCTGGTCCCCGCGGCCCCCGGTGGGGGTGTGGGGTGGGAGGAGGACCTGAACTACCCCGGAGTTTGTGCCCAGAGCTGCCCTCCACGCAGGGACTGATGGGGCCTGGCATCAAGCATGGAGTCCCGCCTTGCGACAGCCCAGGCCTAGCCCCTCCTACTCAGCAAGCCCCTGAAGAACCGACCCCAGGCGACCCCCACCATCTGCTCTGCACGCCCCCCACCCCCAAGATAACTGCAGACTGCAGAGAGCAATGTCTGTGTTGTTTTCAGGGCTGTTTTGCTCCCAGAAGGAGAGCGCGCGTCCAAGCTAACAGATGGCACAAATTTTATTATGAAAAGATCATCCTAGAGAAAATCCCTGGGAGCCTTTTCTGGACACCCTCCGCCTTCCCACTCCCCACAACATCCCACAACAGGCCCGGCCCGGGTGTGGAGCTGAGCCAGGTTCCAGGAAAGCACAAACACCCCAGAATAGGGCTCAGAAGGAACAGCTATTTGAAGGCTCTTGGAGCGCCTGGTTTCCATCTGGCCGCACTTGTAATCCCCGGGGGAACTGGAACCCTACGGATACTGTCCCCTGCCCGCCCAGCCTGGGCCGGTCATTCAGATTGCTGAGTCGTCCCGGGCAGCTGGCGCCCAGAACCACCACCACGGAGGAAAACCACTGGGCCTTTTGCTTCGATTTACCTCAGCTGATGTCAACGGAGTCTGGGGCTTGCACTGAGGTGACAAATCCCTGCCCTTGAAGAGCCTCCCGTGGGCAGACAGGGTCATGTTGGGATTCTGATGGGAAGCTGAGAGGTTTGGCCCCGAGTCACTTTACCGTCTGTGCCTCAGTTTCCCCACCTGTCCCAGAGCGCCTCACTCACAGGGCTGCACGAGTGGGTAGCACAGAGCTGAGCCAGGCACCTGCCGGGTGTGGCATAGTAGCCGAGGCCACAGCGGGTCCAGGCTCAGGGACCCCTGGGTCTGATAGGGCGGCCTGGGGCCGAACTGGGCTGCTGGGCAGAGACCGCACAGGCTTCTGGAGGACAGCGGGCTCGAGCTGGCCCATGGGGACTAGAGCAGTGGGTAAATGTTTGTGGGGGGAATGTCCTATGTGTTCCTCATCTCTGTTCTGGTGAACCCTCCCGCTCGGGGCAGAGGTTGGGGACCAAAGAGCCCACCCCGCCTCCCGGAGCTCATGGGCCTGTAGGCTTCCCCAGCCTTCCTGCTCCTCTTGGGGGACGTTCATCTCCCAGGAGTGAATGAAAAGCAGGGCAGAAGCTGCAGGCCCGGACTGGTCGCCAGCCCCACCCTGACCAGGCGCTGCCCTGGGCAGCCCTGAATCTAGGGTCAGCCTGGCTCCTGCTGGGGGCTCTCTCCTTCTTCGGCCTCTGAAATCTTACCTCTGCCACAGTCTCCCTGGCCATGTGTCTGGACTGTCCCGGGTTCCCTCCCCTATGAATCCCTCCTGCCCTGGGCTGCGTGTGCTGATGTCCCAGGGAAGGTGAGGTGCTCCCGGACGGGTCCCAGCAGTGGGGGGTCTGTCCCCGGGTGCTGGGGCTGCAGCCTCCCACCCGCAAGGTGCACGGCCATGGGCACATACACGGCACAAGCGGGGACTGAGTGTGCGTCGAAGGCAAGGTGCTCCACCTGCTAATTTTGGACCCTAAGGACGCCAGGCAGAGCCCCCAACCTCAGAGCCCGCGGGCCCGTGAGGGAGAGTAAGTCTTGACACGTGGACTGCGATGCAATGTGGTAAGAACTGGTGGAACGCCGCCCGGCGGGCTCCTCGCTGGCAGGGCAGTCTGAACTGGGTCTTGAGGAGTGAATAGGAGTTCACAGATGGGTGCGGGTCAGAGGGGGTCCCAGGCGGGCACTGCTAACTCGCCCAAGCACCAGAGTCAGCGTGGCCTACGCAGGCTTACACATCCCGTGCTGCCCCTCAGCTCACTGGGATTGTCACTCTGGGTCAAGCCAGCAGAGAGCCCGACGGAGGGAAAGATGGGTTACACCGGGGTTAGCCCTGGACTCACACACCCCGGGGAGCCTCCTATTGACCGGCTGTCACACCGTCGAGCAGCTGCCCTGGGTGAGGCACCGCCCTCTGTGTTCTGCACGGAATCTCCTCCTGCTCCCCGGAGAGGGGCTTCCAGACCCTTCCTGGAGGTTTACACTGAGGACAATCGTAGGGTTGGGGGGCAGAACTGTGCAAATGAGTCTCCCACCCACTCTGGAGGAGGACGGGTAGAGGACAGAGGGTGAGTCAGAACAGAGGCCAGGAGCCCTAGGAGTCCCCTCATGGAGCCTGTGCCTCCTGCCTCCAGCACCGGGCCGGGGTCTGTCCTACGATACAGAGGGGCATGCGACAGTCTCTGGGTGTCTGGAGGAACCAACGTCTAGCCCAAAGTCTCCTGCTGGTGGTTTCGGTGATAGTAGCCTTAACCCCAGAGCTCCTTGGGGTGCGGTAACAACCAGGAAAGTTTCCTGGGAATAAGTTAGCTGATGACCAGGACACCAAAGGAAGAGAGATAAGTCAGGAATCAACAGAGCTAATAGCCAGGGAGCAGATGGGCCTGGGGGTACCAGGCCCCTCATGGACAGCCCCACCTTTCAGACCCGGATGGGCCTTTCCTGAGCAGCTGGATCAGCTCCAACAGGAAGCCCAGGCTCTGGCAGTTGCACTGACATGAAACACGGAGATGCCCCCGACCTGCACCTGTTGCTTGCCAGCGCTTGGCCCAGCACCGAGCCGTGTCCCAGGAGGACAGCCAGGGAAGGCGGAAGATGGCCCTCAGCCAGCCGAGCTGAACAGCCGGTGTGCTCTTCCCTGTGAATCAAGCCGTTGTCACCAAGTGACTTCCCAAGTGTGCTGGAATGGATCGTGTCCTCCCCAAATTCAGATCCTTCCTGGAACGTCCGAGCATGGCTTATTTGGAATGGGGCGGTGGCAAGCGTAATTATTGAAATGAAGATGAGGTCGGACTGGAACAGGGTGGCCCTTAATCCAATATGACTGGCGTCCCTATAAGGACAGAAACACAGACACTTGGGGAGACAACACGTGACAATGGAGGCCCGGGCTGGGGTGACGCAGCGAAGCCCCGAGGAGTGCTAAGGGCTACTTGCGGCCGTCAGGGGTGGAAGAGGCTAAGGGACCCTCCCCCAGAGCCCTGGGAGGGAGCGCAGCCTACGCCACCTTAATTTCAGACTTCTGGCCCCCAGACTGCAAGGAAAGAGATCTCTCTGCGGGAACCACCTAGTTCAATGGCCTTTGCTCCTCGAGGCACATCTAGCTCTGAGATCTACCTTCACTGGCATTTTCTCACAAGGGGGAGGAAAGCACACAGTCAGAGACCTGAAGAGCTTATGTCCCGGGGACCTTCCCCTTTCCCACCCTGACTGGGCTTCCCGGGAGCTCTGCCTGGTGCTTGGTGCCCCTGCACCCGGGACCCTGTCCATCCTGCCAACCACAGCCCTGTGCTTCCACACCCGTCCTGGGCCTGCCTTTGCCCTCCCTGTGCACCGTCGATCTCTGGTCTCTACAAATCGCTGGCCATATGTAATCAATCATCACTGTTTGTAGAGCCCGCTCCTGCCCTCCCATACCTCACCCAAATAATCCTCAAGGAGTCCTTTGTTCTAATTTCCTTGTCTCTGGGGAGGCTAAGACAACACAGGCTGGTGGGCAACTGTGAGACTCCCATATCCTGGTCGAAGCTGGGCCAGGCTCCACCCCCCCAGGCCAGGGGAGGCCCCTTAGGGAGGTGACTGTGTCATGAGTTGTCCAAACTGGGACACTTTTCAGAGCCTACAGGGAGGGCACGAACAATGATTATACCAGTCAGAGAAGAAGTGTGAACGGGGATCATCCCGGCCCAATGGGATGAAGTCCACCTGCCAAGCGGGCATCCCGCCGGCCCCCCACTGGGTAGCGGTCATTTTCGAGTCCGTGTGACTTTGATGGAGCACAGACACTCTTCAAAGCTCTGGAACCACACAAGCCATGCGATCAAACGTGAGTGCGTCATGCTCCGTCACGTTCTGACATACGTGTTGTGAGCTGATGGGAAACGCGTGTGTGGGTGTGAGTGCGTGTGTCTGGCCCGCCGGGTGCTCAGTCTGCTCTGGCAGAGGCCATGGACTGGGTAGCTCGCGAGCAGGGTTTATTTCTCACAGCTCTGGAGTCTGGAAGTCGAGGATCGTGGTGCCAGCGCGGTCACCTTCCGTGAGGGCTCTCTTCTTGCTCACAGATATTTCCACCTCCCCTGGTGGAAGATCAGAGGGGCAAAGGGGAACATCAGACAAAACTTCCCGGACATGTGGGGACAGTATCACAAGGTCTAATAGAAATAAAATAGAAAAACAACAACAACAACAGCTAAACAAGAAAAAAATTAACCATCCTGGATCTTTGAGAAGATGAAACAACAATCAGTACATTTCTAACGAGACCCACCAAGAAAACAATGAGAGCAGACACGTATTACCAACATGAGAAATGAAAGATGGGTATCGCTTTAGTCCTATAGACATTAAAAGGAAAATCAGGTAATATGCGGAATAATATCAATTAATTTTTATACCAACAAATTTGATGACTCAGATAAAATGGACAAATCCCTTGAAAAACACAATTTACCAAATGGACATAAGAATAAATAGAAAATCTAAATAGCCCGATTTCTATGGAAAATTTTGCATTTACTGTCAAAAACTTTCCCACAACTAAGTTTCAGGTTTAGGTAGGTGGTTTCACTATTTCATTCTGTCAAAGAGCTCCCATCTCACACAAACTAAGAAAAAAGATGAGGAAGGACTGCTTCCCAGATCCCTTTATGGGACCAGCATAAATCTAATTCCAAAACCTGGCAAATATGTTATGAATTATGAAAGACCATCATGAACATAGATTCAGAAAAACTTAAGAAAATACTGGCAAACGGAATCCAACAACATATAAGAACAGTAACACGTCATGGAGGGCAAGGGTTTATCCAACGATAACGAGGTAGGTTTAACATCAGATAACCAACCAATGCAATTCACCACACTAATAGAAAAAATGAAAATAAAAAACGTGATCATTTCAATAAACGTGTAACAAGTGTTTAACGAAATCATATACTCACACATGGTGCAGACCGTCAGACAATAGGAATAGAGAGGGACCTTCAGCAGCTGATAAACGCCGTTTACCAAAAGCACCCAGCGCCATTCTTCATGGTAAAATACGAGCATTCTCCCCGTAAGACTGGGGCCAAGGCAAGGATTCTTACCCTCGCTTCTATTTAACGTTTAAGGGTGGGTCTAATAGATGACATAAGGCAAGAGGGAAAAAAGGCATGAAGATCACAAAGAAGAAGTAAGACTGCCTTTATTCACGGGTGATAACTTTACACCCAATTGTTTGCTGCTAACATATGAAAACACAATTCATTTTTATATTAACGTTGTATCCTGTCATTTTGTGGTTTTAAAGATTTCTTGGGATTTCCTAAAATCGCACATATTGTGAAGGTATCGGTGATAGGTTGGACTCAATCAAAATCCAGGCTCCCTATTCAGCAAGACGTGACAGGCGACTAAAAAAGCCAAGCCACAAACTAGGAACAGATATTTGAAACCCGTGCAATTGACAAAGGATCTCTATCAGGGAGACATAAAGAATTTCTACACACCAATGAGAAAAAGACAAACACGGTTGTTAAAATACACACAGAGGTAATTTACGGTAAAGGTGGAAAGACGTCCAATGTCTCTCATGGTCGGGATGACATTGTACCCATGTCACAAAACACCGACAAGAGTATAGAGAAAAAGGAACTCTGCTTCAAAGTTGCCAAGTGTAATTAATGCATCTGCTTGGGCCAAGCATTCTGACTATACGTAGGGAACGGAAGTGCGTGTTGTTCTGATAGGAAGACACCAGGAATAAGATACATAATTGCTCATCAGTAGGGGATGCCCTCCGCATCAGAATGAACGCAACAGACCCATTTTTATCAGTAGGAATACATTTCAGAAGTTAAATGTAAAATATAAGATCAAAAGCCGGTATATTATAATACCGTTTCTGATTATTTGAAAACAACAAGCACCAGGTACCATTTGTGGGTATGCATGGGATAATGTACACTGACTTCAGAATGCCTGTTTACTCCAGGAAGCGAGGGATAAGTATGCGTAAAGGTGGTGCTTTGATTGTTTTATCTCTTTTTATAAAATGAGAGGTATCAGGGCAAATAGAGCAAAAGTCCAGCATGAATAAATCTGGGTAGTGTGTATATAGGGGAACACTACCTTACATACGGTTTATCTGAGGAAAAGGATTTGAAATCCAGGTAACATAAGGTGGTTTGGGAAGCAAGGGGAGAAAGCGCTGGGAGTGACCAAGCCTGGGAGAAGCCAGCTCTGAGGCTCGGGATCTGAACACTGGGTCCTGGGTTGGAGGAGCCATTTTAATGTTCCATCCGGGATGCCTGGTCAATATCAAAGGGGCTTATCTGGTCCAGGAGGAGGGAGGGGCCACTCTGGAATCCCATCCAGCATCCATCTTAACAGTGAATAAAGTCTCCAGTCATTTCAAGTTTTCTGATTTTGATTCCTAGGTCCCTGGGCTTCTTCAGTGCAATCTCAGCTCTCTCTCCATATTAGCAGGTTTGCCAAATCTGTTCGATATGGAGACCTGACTATGTTCCTGGGAGAGGAGGAAGAGAGTGCTTGCGTATGACTTGGTATCCCGGCGGGCAAGTGCCAAGCGATCTGGGTTCATACTATTCCTCTCTGAACCCAAGTGTGCTATTGGGGTGTTCTCTGACGTGCATCCTCTCAGCCTTTACCTCAAAGTCCGTCAGAGAGAATAAACTACAGATTATGATTCTGACTTTCTAGAAATGAGCACTAATCCATCTGAGGAGAAAAAAAATGGCCCATTAGATTTTTCACTAAAAGGTACATAAGAATGATCAGAGTTGAAAGTATCTTACATCCATAAAATGCAACCTTATGTCATACCTGGTCTTTTCCACCACATCCCAGACAAGGTTTAGCTCAGCTGCGGTAGTTTTTAGGGAGTTCAAAAGAAATTGAAAGCAGATCCCATCCTTAAGAAATGCATCGTTTGTCAAAAGTGAAAAACCTATTGGACCATCAAAACTGCAAAGAGAACATGCAAGATGACCTGGGCCAGATTCTCCACATTCTTCCTTGCACCTGTCTATGCGGGGGAGGGAGAGTCCTCTGAGCGGGCGAGAAATTCCTCACCGCCAGCCATCTCTCCGGGGCTGCTGCTCACAGGGATTCTGGCTGGTTTGTGTTAAAGGTGCCACATGGGTATTTGTTGGATTTGAAGCAAGTATGTCTCTCACGTTGGCCCTTTCAGTACTCACCATCACTCAACGTTTCGAAGAATGCTCTTGCCCTACTGTCACGTATGCACCCCATTAAGCATGTAATCCATCGGGGAACTGAAAGCAAAGTGTGAGATCACAAACAATGGCAACGTCCGCAGGCAAGAGCCAGCCTCGGTGGCCAATGCCTCCCTGTCGTTCCTAGTCACAAAGACGTCCACCGTCCACCGGGTCTCAAGACCCGTGATAGCCCTGTTTTGCATATGAAACGGCAAGAAGCTAAATACTGTGGTTCATGAGCAGATTACTCACACATACGTAGCACTCTACGATATCTTGTTCTGAACATCTTGCGTTACCAAAGCGTTAATATTTGTTGAGCTCCTATAGGTGGATAAATTATTGAACAAAGGACAATCGGTCAATATTTACCAAACATTCTTTGTGTGCACAGGCTTCAGCCCAGGTACTGTGGGAGGTCATAAAGGGAGAAGATGATGTGGTCAACACTGATAAGAAAACTGTGGTCATGGACAGGGCATCATAAAGTCGAAGCCAAAGATCCCATGGTGGGATCTGGCCACCTCCCTACCGCGGCAGCGAGTGCCCTCTGGTGGCTCGCACACTGAGAAGGATCCGGCAGGCGAATATGTTAATTTCAAAAATGAGATCACAAACACACACGCAGGCTGAGGGAGGAAAGATATGTGGGCGTGGGGTATCGACGTTAGCGCGTCACTCTTCTAACAGAGGTGGTTTTGAAGGAATAGGAGACTCTGTACTGGGCTCTGCCAGGCAGCAGGGATGTCATCGAGCCGATGGGAGGTGTGTTGCGTGAACATGAAAAGATGCAGCAAGCAGGTGCCTCTCTCCAGGGCATCAGGACGGAGCAAGACACCCCCAGACACGGAGCGTAAGCGGTGGAAGACACCCCAGGTAGCCAGGGGGCGGAAGAGTCCCCGGTACTTGGCTTCCAGGTGGCAAGAACCAAGCAGAGTGGTCACGGCCTGGGCCCTTCCCCATCTTTTATGTGGAGTGGGAAGGTTGAGAAACGATGACCCTGACGGTCTAGAGACAGAGACTGGGATTCGAGCTTCCACGGGTGTCCCCGGACACCTGCAGCACGGTTTCCGGCTGGATAACCACGGTGCCTTTCCAGGCGGCGTGAGTCAAGCAATGACGCTCAGTGTGACCTGAGGTAGGACGCCATCCTCTCCCCAGCAGCGGGGGCATTGCCTACATGACGGGGGCCCATGCAGTGACCGCTTTATTGATGATCTGGGGGTGCAAACGATAGCCATCCCTGGTCCCTCACGACTCAGTTCCATGGGCCTTGGTCTAACTTGCTAACCAGCCTCCTGAGTTGTACGCCCAGAGCTGCTGACCGGTCCTGGAGCAGATCCCTGGCTTCAGCTGACCTTCCCGCCCTTCTCCTGAGCTGGAAGCCACTTGCTGCTCAGCTCCCACCTGTGGGAGGACGGAGGTGCCTGCTTTTGGCTGCAGGATGGATCCGTGAAGGGACCTGGCCTGAGGCTCACAGGTGAGGAAGCTATAACACAGTGCTCCACCCTGAGGCCACATTATCCACTAGTTACCCAGCAAACGGCATCACTCCAGGCAAGCGCCCGGTGGCTACCGAGTGAATGGAAAGCGGAGGCTGAGAATTTGCTTATCATCACACTTTTATGGACCCCCCGGTAAAACAAACCGAGAGTGGGCAGACCGGAACGCCACGTGGTTTCATTTCCATGACGAGGGATTTTTGGATCATGATTCAACACACTCAGTGCACCAGGGTCCATCTTGCAGAACAGGGCAGCACAACGCCGGAAAGTTCAGATTCTGGAGCCAATAAGCACTCGTGAGTCATTACGAGGGTCAAGAGTGGTAGGCGGTACAGAAGCGGACATCGAGCCACGCGTCCCAAACCTCCCGTCTGTGGACACTTCTCACGGAGAACAAAGTGTCAAGCCCTTTTGTAGGGATGACGAAGAAGAGCTGGTAGTAACTTTGCAGGGTACAGGGTAAAATGCATCGGTATGCGAATATTTCACCTCTGATGAGTGCTTCATTTAAAACACAATAGTTTATATTCTGGCCATTTTTTTTTCTTTTTAACATTGTTTTCACTTTCTGGAGAAATGTGGATGCTCCTGACAAGATTTTTAAGTCAATCCATCAGATAACTTCTCGTGCTGAAGATCCAAAGTTGGATTTTCACTGTAATTATTTGTATTATGATTCTCCTCATTCGCTTCCTATATTTCTTGACCAGTATTCCATTTGCTTTCTGCTTTTAACCAATAGTCGTCATGATTAAAAATTGTAATAATTGGAATTTATTGATAAATTATATTTATTAAAAATAAATTTATATTATATTATATTAATTATATATAAATAATATAATATAATTCTATATAATATATTATTATATTATGATATAATATAAATATACAATAATATAAATAATAAATAATAAATATATATTTATATATAATATAGTCTACAATATGTATTATAGACTATATTATATTATAATACATTATAAAATAAAGTATATGTATTAAAAATAATAAAAAATAAATCTAAAATAAAAAATCTAAAAATATAGATCTAAAAAAAAAATCTAAAAATATAGAACTTTAAAACACTAATGATCAGAAGGGATTTATCCAGCAGGACACTGAGCGAGTAGGGTGCCATCTTGATGGTCCCACAAAATAGAATTCAGGCCAAAGCACTCACTCATGACCAAGAAGGACACTAGATAAGCCGCAAGTCACAATGAGGATGTAACAGTTATAAACATGTTTGTACCAATAAAAGGCTAGGCAAAGGTGTTCTACTTTACAAACCAGAAAGAATGGGTCATGCAGGCAGAAATGGATAAAAACACAATCGATGAATGTTGGGGACACCATGCTGGGCCTAAGACAAGTCATGTGAACAGAAAACTAAGTAAGAAAATAGAGACACCAGCAGAGTAATCAGTAAGGTAGATCTTAGGGACACATGCACATGAGGCTTTCAGTCCTGACGACGTGACCTCGTAAGTGTCCACGGGAAAGAAGCACAAGACTTTGTCATATGCCTGCCCGCCAGGAAAGCATGATGTTCCACAGAGTGGAAGCCTTACAATCGCTCTGTGGTCAAAGACAACAAAACTAGGAAGTCAGGACAACATTTTTAAAAGGTTTTTGCACATGGATGTTTACATACTTTAAATATAAAGTAAACACTCGTGGCTAAAACATAAACTATGAACCAGAATTACAGAATTTTTAAAAAAATCATAATAAAAACACCGAATTTCTGAATGTATAAAGAATGTTTAAAATATCGATGGCAGTAAAATGTATAGCTTTAAACACAGATCAAGAATAAGTGGATTAAATTTCCGGCATAAGGAATCACATGAGCCCAAATAAAGCACTTGATGAAGGAGCTAAGGGGAAAAGTGTACAATTAAGCAACACATCAAAATGCCTGTTCTTCAAAAAAATAACCACACAAAACGGCTAAAATTTCAAACCACCAGCCAACCTAATTAAGGGAGAAAAAAGGAGGGGGGAAAACCCCAATATACGAAATAAGGATTGACGAAGGGGAAACACCTACTGAAACAAAGGAAACTGTACAACTTATACGAAGCCACTCTGCACAACTTTACGCAACTCTGTGCAATTTGGGAAATCTGGATGAGATGGAGAAGTCCCTAGGAAAAGCACGGTTCCCCAAAATTGCCCCAATAGAGACAGAAAGCTCAAACAACCTGCAGGAGAAATAGAGAACGTTACCCAGGCACACACCTGTGACATTCTTCATGCCCAGAGACTCTCGCAGGGAAATTCTAACAAAGCTGCAAACAGCAAGTGGTCCCTTGGCTATAGAGATTGTTCCAGAGAATAAAAAACAAAGGAAAACGTCCAAATTCATACTGAAAAATTAACTTGAAAAGTGTCGTAAACCCAAAATGCTAAAGCTATAAACCTTCTAGAAGAATATAGAATAGAAAACCTCTGTGGCCTTGGATTAGGCAGATTTTTTTTTAGCGGGGGACACATAAAGTGTGAGTCATAGAGGTGGGCTTGAGCAAGAGGAAACACACTTGCTCTTTGAAAGGTACTGCTAAGGAAAGGGAAAAGCAAGTCACGGATGGGGGCACGTGTTCGCACAACACCCGATAGCTGAAGAACTTGTTTGCAGAAGAGATGAAGAGCCCCGACAGCTCAGGGTGAAGAGGACGAAGCCCCTGCGTAAAATGGTGTGAAGATTTGGGCAAAGGCTTTAGCAGAGAAGATGTAAGACAAAGACAAGCCCGCTTTGAAAAGACACAACACGTCACTAGCTGCTAGGGAAATATAAATGAAAATGAAAATGAAATATGATATCACATCCAGGAGCCTGGCTACAATGGAAAAACAAATGATACCAAGTATAGAAGTGGATACAGAACACCTGAAATTCTCGTACGTTGTTGCTGGGCAGGCAGAACGGGACAATTACTCTGGAGAAGGGTTTGTTCGATTCTTACAAAGTAGCACTGACACTTGCCATGCTACCCAGCAATCTCACCCGCGGACTTTTACCCCGAGAAAAGGTATTTACCCAAAGTCCAGGGAGACCTGTACGTCATTATTCATCGCAGCTTGGTTCAGACTAAAGAACCGGGAACCTGCCAGGACTCCATCAGCTGGTGGGCGGTACCGGTGTCAGATGTCCCTGCTGGGGGACAGGGGAGAGGAGGGGAGCCCCCTTACACACACACAGAGCAGAGACCAGGATGCGATTTGGGAGTGTGGTGCTGAGTGAGAGAAGACAGGCCCAGGAGCCCAGGCTGTTGGGTTATTTGTGTGAAATTCCAGAAGAGTCAAACTGTAGTGAAAGAAAGCAGATCACTGGTGTTTGGGGCTGGAGGCGGGAGGTGGGTATCGACCGTGAAAAGGCAGAGGGGATTCGACATCTTTGCTGTGGTAGCGTCTCCGTGAGTGTGCACATCTTTCAAAACTCAGCGAGTCAATTCACTTAAAACAGGCAATTTTTATTATATTGAATTATACCTCCATCGAGCTAATTTAAAAAAAAAAACACCTTTAAGGTTTAACTGTTAGCATTATCAGTGTTACTAGAGCAAAGACTGAGCTGATTAATGATGCTGTGACTGGGTCATCCCCCCACGTGCATATGTTGAAGCCCCCGTCCTCAGGTTGATGGTATTTGGAGATGGGGTTGGGGTGGGGGGGGGTGACAGATGTAATTAAGCTTAAAGACCCTGATCTAATAGTGTTACAGGGTCACAGGGTTCTTGTCTCACGTAGTCGAAGAAGGAATCTCACGACACAGAAGGGTGACTTCTGTGATCAGTTTAGTCACAATAGTCATCGAGATGACTCTCTTGACGCTGGGAGGCCAAGTATAGCAGACACCACACCTTCGCGGCCGGTTGACACCCGCCATGCCCAAGGAGGGGACGGCAGGGGCAGCGCGCTCCCAGGGTGGCCAGCAGAGGGCGCTGGAGGACTGCCGTGTGCGTGTCCTTGGCCGGAAGCTCTTCACATCCATTAGCCACCTGTCCCAAAGACGACAAGCAGAATGGTGGTCCTTCTTTCCTCGAAGCCACATTTCTGACTGTGCTGATGAAGCTTGAGCACTTACGAAGTTCTCTCTTTGGGTGACAGGAAATCATACGGATTCGGCCACCCACGGGACCTTGTGGAAAGCTGGTCATCCTGCCCTGGAGCCGTGGTATCAGCCCATCCGTGTCTGAGCTTCCAGGGGAGCCTGGCTGGGCTGCAGCAGGGGTCACGCTCTTTCAGGTGCTGTGGACCAAGGCGGCTCCTCTGTCCCCAATCCATCTGGGTTCAGGGAAGTGCAGGAAACTCCCAGGAATGGCCTGGAAACCTCCCACAGCTGTTCACATGGACACAGACAAGCCTTGGGCAAGGGAATGCACACAGTAGGGGCTTTTCAGCAGGTCCCAGCATGGTCTTGTCAGGACAAAAGAGCAGAGTCACTTCTGTCCAGACGCTCCAGAAGGAGCCCACTGGGTACCAGGCAGCTCACGAAGGTTAGTTTTACTTCCACTACAGCATGGCCAGGGATGGAATTAGTACCTATATTTTACAAACAGAAAGGCTGATGACCTGAGAGATAAGAGAACCCCCCGAGGTCACACCCCAGGGATATCAGCCCACAGGTGCCCTGGGACATGTCCTATTTTTCCCTTGGCCAAGAGGCTTGTCCGAACATCTCTCTACCTGAACCACCAGGCAAGGACTGCATGACCGTGGGGAGCTGGGAGACCGAGACAGTGGGATTGAGGGGCAGAGCTGGCTTTCCCCCTTCGTCTGCTCTGGTCGGGGGTGACGCTGCCAGACCCTCTGCACCAGCCTCCCTGTTCGCCCACCAGCAGGGTCCCACTGGAGGAGACCAAACGGAGGGAAAGAGAAGCAGACACAGCAGAGGGGACCAAGGAATTACCTCATTGCAGGAGGAGAAAAGAGGAAGATTGGCTTTTTCTGATGGGGAGGGTTTGAATGTCACCAGGTGTTGCTCCCGGGACAACGAGGACCTTCAGGTGGCCCACCTCAAAGAGGAGGTGGGGGGGCAGCACCCTCCCAACCACGCTGGGGTACCACACAGTGACCTGTAACCCGCAGGTGTCAGAGTCTCTGACACGAAGTAGATCCGCCAAGCCCCCAGGGCCCATGGCGAAGGCCGTGCAGCTCTTCCAGAAGCTGCCTTCAGTTATCAGAGGGGCGACCCAGGATCGGCCCAGAACCCAGGGCACACTGCACTGGGGAGACTCCCGCCCAAGGAAGTGGGACTGGGGAGGGGGCATGAGAAGAGAACTCTGAGGAAGAATGCCCCATCCCGGCACCCAGAGATGCATGCCGAGGGCCCCCGCAGCCTGAGGACGGGGGCTGTGGACCAGAAAATACCCAAGGAGGGTACAAAACCAGCAGCTCACACCGAACCCAGCATGTATGATGGCCACAGCCACCAGTGCTGGGAGCAGAACCCAAACTCTCCGTCCAGGGGTGTTGGGACGGAAGAGTCATGCGTCCCTGGAGGTGCGTGCCAAAGACCGAAACAAGGGGCCAGACGTGGCTGTGGGCCTCGGGTGTGGCTGGGCCGTGCTCACTCGGAACCACACCACGAGCAACAGGGTGCTCTGTGGTGCATAACGTCACAGGCGTCCGTCTCCACCGGCCACCCGTCCTGCATCAGAGACCCCGAGTCCTCGATTCGCTGAGCTGACGAGTGTGCTGTAAGCCAGACAAAGATACAGCAGTGACTTGACTCAAAAGAAGCATCCCGAGAGCTCGCGTGGGCTGAGGTCCCCCCTTGAAGACGCACTTGTGAACGTTCCTGCCTTTGGCTGCAGAGCCCGTGTCGCTGGTCCCTCCCCGCCCTGGAAGGGGAGGCCTTGGATTCCCAAGGTGTAAACCCCTTGATTTCCAAGGGGCCACTGGGTGACACCCTGGCTAAGCCAGCAGGCTCAGGCTGGAGGTGGCATTGGGGAGGAGGAAGAAGCCGCAAAAGACTGGCCCGTGTCCTCCCCCTGCACCCTCGCCCCTGACTGAGGAATGCCAGGACCCCTCCGCGGAGATGCAGGCCACAAGGTTTTGTGCCCAAACCCTCCCGCAGGCTGGCCTGGTCTCGGTGGAGGTTATCAACCTCCTCTTTGGACCGGCTTTGACTGCGGCATGGTGCCGCAGCTGCTGGCAGGTGGAGGACGGGTAGCGTTGGAGCCAGCCCACCCTGCCCCACCCCTGCCAGGACGGATGGTGGTGCCCAGCACTCCTGCGAAAGCCGTGGTGTGGGATGCATTTGATAACAGCGAGGCAATTTTATAACCAAAATCTGAAATGAGACGTTACTCCAAGAGGTTTTCAGGGCTAAGTCATTTGAGTTTTTATACGAATGATTGGGAATGGGAGTGACGGTGGGCCCTGAATTCCCTCTTGCTGCTGGGGTGGTTTGCACCTGCTGGACGAGTTGTCGAACCCCGCCCCCCACACTCACACTCTCACACCTGTATACACACAACTCCCTCTCTCCCTCTCTGTCTCTCCACGTCTGTGTCAATGAAGCCAAAAGGAAATATAGAAGCTTTTAAGGGTTTTCTTTATTTGAAGAAATGTATGTTGAACCAGTGAAAAGGATAAAAAGCAGATTAAGGAGAGCCAGGAACTCTGGAGACATGAGATGCGATGGTGAGTATTCTTCATCTCCAAACACCCAGGGAGCCTGGTGGGTTCTCGGAAGGGACTCTGCTTAGTAACTGCAATCTAGAAATGTGAAATGCCAGGGCTGGGTGACAGTGTCTGGGGGCTGAGGGAGCCCGCTCTCACAGGCCCTGGGGGCACCTGTCAGCAGGCCCTTGACCAGACTTCCTGCCCAAGGAGCTCCCTCCCGGGAGGGAAGGGGAACATTCCTCGCGTCCATTCTCCCCCCGTAACTGGCAATTACCCAGAGAGACCCTTAAGTCCCACAAAAATCACTCAGAAGTGTCCAAGTGAGGGCTGCACTCTTTGGCTCACCCTGATGTTCTGAAACAGGGAAAGAAAAGCGTTCGGCACAGGCAAGGGCACGTTGCCCATTTTGGGGGACGTGCCGGAGCTTTCCTTGGTGTTGATAACTCAGGGTCAGGAGATGCACTGCAGTGAAGGGGGAGGGGACGACTGGACCCCACCAGGGTGGCCCTGAGCAGGCCGCCGCGGGCAGAACTTGTTCCTCGTGCTCACGAGTGAGGGAAGAGCGAGGCCCACAGCAGAAGGCCCACGGGAGAAGGCCCACAGCGGAAGGCCCACAGGGGATGTCCCACATCCACCCCAGCACCCAGTCCACGTGGCACTTAGTGGCACTGCCAACCCATGGCTGCATGACAGTCAGCTGGGCTGGGACCCAGGGGCGTGGCTGAGGTGACTTGCTCTCTGCGGCTGTCCCACAGGCCACCATTGGAAGGCTGGTGGCTTCCGGCTCATCCAAGAGCAGCTGTCACTGTGGGGAGCCACCCTCAGAGCCGAGTTTTCCTGAAACGGTCCCCACTGATCTCAGGGCCTGGCCCCGGCTCCCAGCCGCGTCCTGCGGGGACGTTACCTTCCACGGAGATTGGGAAGAAGCACCAGGGCACGTTGACGATCGTGTCGGAAAAGCAGCACTTGCGAGCCGCACACTCCTGGGGGCTGATGCCCGGGTACCCGCAGTTCTTGCGTGCCGACACATGCATGACACACTCCTCCAACTCTGGAAGGGGCAACACAGAGGCTCAGTGAGGGCAGCTCAGAGCCCACAATGCCTCTGCCCGTCCTCCCGCGGGGACGCTGCTGGGCTCCAGCCTCCGTGTGTGGTGAGGGGCTGCGGGACCATGACGCCCTGAGGACCGTCTGAGCGTCTGCACGGATGCCACAGGTCAGATGTTCTAGGCCTTGGGAAACTCCATTGGCCTCCCCGGACCCGGTATTCCCATCTGTAAAATGGGGGAGTGCCGTACCCTGATGAGAACGGCGGTGGGCACCCGTTAAGCAGGTGAAGCATTTTGCCCGAGTCCTGAAAGCCAGCCACGCTTCCACAAGAGGGAGGGCCCTGCCTGGTAACCAGCTGTGTGTCTTGTGCCCTTCGGAGCCCAGGGGTCTGTGACGGTGGAGGGGGGCGGCTGCGGGTGCCAAGCTCCCCCCACACACAACTCTGCTCTGCACACACAACTTTCTTCTCTCCTCGTTCTCAGGAGAAAATCCTGGAAGTCTTAACTGACTCTCTTACCATTGGAGGCCTGTGAGCAGTTATGTGGATACTGGCCTATGAACTGCCTCCATAGCCCTTAAGGCTCCCTTGGAAGTCACAGCTCTGCAGCGGGGAGAGGCCCGGGAGCTGCTTTTCCTTCTCACCGTACAACTGGCGGGTTCTCACACGTGTCTGTGGGAGGGGCGAGTGGCTGACCCTTGGGGCTCCAGGTGTGGACAGCGGGCCAGGGGCCACCGTCTCTTCCCTGCTGGCTGGCTGGGGTGGGGGCGGGAAGAGGGCCACTCCCTGGCCGGTTACCTTGCTTTGGGAGGGGGTGGAAACACCAGGGGACGTTGGGGATTTTGGAGCTGAAGCAGCAGCCGCTGTCGAAGCATGTGTCGGGGGTGATGCCCGGGAAACCACAGTTTGTCCTGTTGTGTGCTGCGATCCGTGAGCACTGGCAGGCGGCTGGGGAGAGAGCCTTGGTCAACCTGTCGCCCCACGTGCCCCTGCCTGCTCTTGGGGGCACGTTCGGACCTTTCCCCAGGTCCTGTGGCCACACAGGGAAATCACAAAATCTCATCTCGCTCAGATTTGAACTATGCAACGTCCTGAGCAGCAAACAGGGCTCTGCAGAAATTATTAGTTAAGAGAAAGAAAGAAAGAAAGAAAGAAAGAAAGAAAGAAAGAAAGAAAGAAAGAAAGAAAGAAAGAAAGAAAGAGTGAATTCAGGAAAGACGGCAGACAGTGGACCTCGGAAAAGTCAAGATGAAAGGTGACCAAGGTGGGCTCCTAATGTCTTGGGGGCCTCCTTGCCCCAACCCCTCTCCCCAGCTGGCCCCCCAGCACCTGTGGTCACCCTGATCTTTTCCAGGAAGGAGGCCTTTCCTGGAGGTCACACACCTCTGGGGCCCCTCCTGAATGGCAGGGAAGGGTGCACAAATGCTATCAGCCCACATCACAGAGCTCAGGATGCCCTTTTAGCTCCTTCTGCTCTCAAGTGAACCCATCATTTGCCCTGCGGCTTTGAGGAAAAGAAACAAGAGCAGAGACCCACCAAGGGCAAGGGACTTGGGTACCCCCATTGCATTTGGGGTTTCTCCTGGCTCTCGGGGCCTGAATGCCCTGTTGCCCAGTCAAGGACACTGAGCTGCACAGGGCAACTTACGGGCGGTCACTTACAAGGTTTCTGGGCCCCCACCAGGACACAGAGCCCCAGGGTGAGGAGCACGGCCAGGAGCTGGATGCTTCGAGATGCCATGTCCATGCCGCACACCAGGACCGCCTGTGGAATGTGCACTGCCCGTTGTCATGAGCTGTTTTATAATGTCCTCTGTGTTTGCTCAGCAAATGCAAATAACTTCTCTCTGTCCCTTGTGGCACCAACTCGGGTCTTTTGTTGGGAAAATGAGCTGAGATAGGCCGCTGGGCAGGAGACAGAGCGGCCGTGCCTGCAGGCGAGGCTTCCGGCAGGGGCTCCCATGCCGCCCCGGGGCCAGGAGCCAGGTCACGCCAGGATGCCAACGTGGAAAAGCGGCCACGTCTGGCACGGGACACCCCCAGGGTCACACCCAGGAAAGGATAAGCCAGGTATGTCTCCTGATAAAGTACGTGGTTATCACATGATTTTTTTTTAAATATTAGACCCAAGGTTACTGGGGAAAGTAACCAGCAGAGGCATAGAGAAGACCCCACCTCAAGGGCAGGGTGGATGCCTCTGGCAGCCCCTGGGCTTCTGTGTCTCCTTGTCTCTGTCTTGAGGAGGGGCTGCTCCCCGTCGATGTGAGGGTGGTGTGTAAAAATCACAAGCTCTGTTCAGCAACCCCTGAGATGCCTCTGTTTTTCTTCCATGGGAGCATTGCGTGCTTCCTAAACGTAAGCCCGCCTGTGTGCAGGGGTGCAATGTGTCGGGGAAGACTCCGTGGATGGGACGGAGGGAGAGGGGAGAGGTGGGACAGGGAAGCACCCCAAGGGACGAAGAGGGAAGATTGGGGCAGAGAGGAGGCTGTGACCCCCGCTGCCCGAGGCCTTGGAGGAGGGGCCCCATCTGTGAATCGCAGGGTGAGCAGCCAGGGACCCCGAGATGCACAGATTCCAAAACCCAGCGTTCTCGGGCTCCAGAAAGCTTCTGCCTGACCCACTCCAGCCCCTCCAGCCCAGGTCCCAGACCCACTGGGCAGCCACTGGATTCCCTGAAACCTTGGAAAGTCAACTTTCCCCATCCCATGTCCCCACCACCCTTGGTCACCAGCAAGACACGAGGGTCCCGAGTGACCATTGTCTCCCCGCTCTGCTTCCTCTCCATGACCCGCTCCCACTTCCTCCCACTGTCCCCATCCTGGCCCTTCCAGGAGTCCTGCAGACCCTCCTCATTCATGGTGAGCCCCTGATCTCTCCCCCTGAGCCCGCGGCACCAGCAGAAGCCTGTGCCTTCCTGGACACACTTCCGCTGTGCTCATCCCAGGAGAGGTGCTCGGGCCCCACCCAGGGCACTAGCTGTCCATACGGTGCTTTTGTACCAGTTAGAAAAAGGCTCACTTGCTTCAAGACAAGTCACGTGGAGCTGTGGGGAAATCGTAATAATAGATGCAACATCTCCAGTATTAGCGACACCCTGCCTGAACGCGGAGCTGTGCACCGCACGACCTCGGCGACTGCGCGGGGTGGCCGCGTGCCCGTCACAAGGGCTCAGGCTGGAGGCCTGGGTGCTGGCCTTGTGTCCCAGTGTCTCCACGTGCATGCAAATCCATGCCCCTTGGAGATGCAGGCTGGGTCCTGGACAGCTTCCAACGCCCCTGCCCTCATGTCATCGCCTGACCTTCAGCCTATCACTTTTGTTAAGGATTTTAGCACTGAGTTCACTGTGTCCCTTGTCATGCCACAACTTAGCAACAATGCTGATGGCCTCTGCATTCCAGTGAACAGCTCACCCAAATCCATAGTCACTGGGAATATCCGTCCCTACTCCTTGTCTGCTATGTGTCTCCCACGGCCACACTTGGAACCCATCCTCTACTCAGAAAGAAGGCATGCTAATGTCCTTTCTGTTCAGGATGTCCTAAGCGCCTGACATTTTCTCTGTTATTCCCACCACACCTGTTCTTCAAATCCTAAGGCCCACCACTCCCTCAATCCCTCTCTTCCCCTCTGTGAGCACCATCATGCCCGTCCCTTCCCCCTCCCTCCTTCCCAGCCTGGTCCCCATGGTCCCCACTTTCTCTGCTCTCCCCTCCGTCCTGGTGCCCAGCAGTGCACCCACCTGCTTACTGTCTGCAGGCCCCACCGCAGCAGCTGAGCTCGCCGGACGCACTCCTCCGACCGTGGCCACTGTCGATGCAGGAGCTCAGACGGATCCTGGCAGTCACTGGCATTACAACTTTTCTTTGAAGCTATCCTTCTCCACCCCCCTCACTTCCATCCTGCGAACTTCGGGGGTGATATTGTCTATCAGTTCACAGAGAAAACAGAAATCCACAAATGGGAACTTCCTCAGATATCACCCGTGTGGACCTCTGCTTCTGACTGTGCTGGAGAAACTAGAACCAGACTGTCTCCTGGCACGAGGACCTGGAACTATGTGACAGAGCACATTTAGACGCTGAGCAACGGCGGAGGCAGGCTGAGAGGAGGAAGCAGCACGGGAGTCCCTCGGTCACCCTGCGCTCTGCCTGGAGACGCTGTCTGGACCACGGCCCAGGGAGGCGACCGCACCGAGCAGGCAGGCTCACCGGGCTGTGGGGACCGAGGCTAGAATTGGAAGCCACGGAGGCAGTGGATTTTCAGGGTAGGGTCCCAGAGAAGAGGGCGCTCCAGAAATATGAGTGGTGGGCTCTCTGGGGTTTTAGTCAAAGACTTAGCTGCCCATGAAGACAAGGGCAGGCAGAAAAAGCTGCTGGGAAAGAATGTGCACTTTGAAGGGGAGACAAGCAGTGGGGCAGCCATGGGACATGAATCATTGGAGCTCTGACAGCCTTGGGGAGAAGGCTTATTGGCCATGTTGGGCATTCAGTGGGGACACAGAAGGCCATGTCATGACTTAGTTGGCATAGGCGGCCACATCAAAATGCCACAGACAGTGTGCCTTAAGTAGTTCTAAAGGCTGGAAGTCCAAGATCAGGCTCCCCACACGGGGAGGTGGGGGGCTCTCCTCCTGGTCTGCAGACCACCTTCTCACTGTGTCATTTACTGTGTCCTCACCTGGTGGAGAGAGAGAGAGAGAGTAAGCTCTCTGGTGTCCCAGTAGGAGGACTCCATCCTCACGACCTCACCTAACCCTAATTACCTCCCAAAGGTCCCACCCCCGAATACAATCATATTGGGCGTTAGAACCTCAAGAGATGAATTTTAGGGGTACACAAACATTTAGTCCATATATGCCATAAACGTCGACTTGACCTGGTTCTAGAGGAAAGACATTCTGTGCCTACTCTGGCAGAACTTTAAAACAAGTCTTAAAAGAATCAGGTTCACCTGGCAAGTAAATTAACTGCCTAACAGAACAAAACTTGGTGTTTTATTAAGGGAGACAATGAAATCCAGACACACGACATTGCATCCATGATGTTCAACACAAAATCAGACATCACCAGATGTGAGAAGATGGAAAACATGACCCATAGTCATTAGAAAGACCAGTGAACAGAAACAGATCCAGGAGCTGCATTAAAATGTTCAAACATTTAAGGAAACATAAAAATATAATGATGGAACACATTTAAAAATCTGAACAGAGAATAGAAACTAGAAAAGAACCAAGTGGAAATTCCGGTCATGAAAACACTGAATTCCCAACATGAAATCCACTGTATGGGCTTTAGATTAGATACTGTGGAAGAAACAGCTGGTTTATCTGAAGCCAGCACAGTGTAAATTCTCCAGACTGAAGCAGAGAGAGAAAGGGGGCTGAGAACAATGAAGAGAACGTGAGGGCCCTGAAGACAGCGTCGAGGGGTCTAACAGCATGTAACTGGTGTGTCAGCAGGAGAGGAGAGAATAAGTATTTGAAGAAATAATGGACAATTCGGGGAGGAAACTTGATGAAAGACATAAACCCATGTATCTTAGAAGCTCAGTAAACTCCAAGCAAGATAGATACAAAGAAAACTCTGTCAAGGCGAAGCACGAGCACATTGTTGAAAATGAAGGATTGGAAGAATTCTTACAGCCCCTGAAGTTCCCTGCGACCACCGCAACGCGGCTGACTTCTCTCCAAAATGGTGCCCGCCGGAAGGAACAGAATGACCATTTTAAGTGCGAAAAGAAAAGAAACCAACCACTCTAAAGTCAGAATTTTATACTCAGTGAGAGTACCCCTCAATGATAAAGGCAAATGCTCTTTTAAAACATGGAATTTATTTTTCAGAGCAGTTTTGGGTTCACAGCAAAATTGAGCAGAAGGCACAGAGATTTCAAAATACTTTTTTTTTTTTAGACAAACAAAAGTCAAGAGAGTTGGCCACTTGCAAACCTGTCATCTAAGGAATTTTCAAGGACATTCTTCTGGCTGAGGGCATGAGTCCCCCAGGGGCTGCAGCCACTTCCCCACCTGGCGGGATTCATTCAGCGTGGCGCCTGCGTGGCCTCTGAGCACACGTGCGTGTGCTGCCCAGTCTGGTGCGTGAGGCTTCCTCCTTGGTTTGCAACAACTGCCTCCCATCTAGTCTCTCAGCCACAGTTGGGGGGCCCAACAGACCAAAGTTTGGTCCCTTAATTATCTTTAAAAAGTGGAAATCTATATATGTTACTCCTCTGCCACGCCACACTCCCCACAACCTGTAGGGTAAAGACCACGTATAGCTTCCTGAGTACGAAAAGCAAGACTCTGTAGGAACTGGACCCCGCCCCCCGCACCCTCTTGTGCTGCTGGGCCCCTAAGAGTGTAAGCAACTTGGTCTTTTCTAGACACACCCTGACCATTCAGCCTGCCCGCCCTTCAGCTCCTAACTCAGGAGCCACCTCTTCTAAGAAGAATTCACTTTCACCAGAGTAAGGACAGGCACCCTTCACCCCCCCACCCCCCGTTGTTCCCCTAGTTCACAACAACTGCACGCGGAGTGGAATTCTACGTTTCTGGTTCCTTTATCGACTGTACTAACAAAACAGCTAACACGTGTTGCAGGCTCACTTTGTGCCAGGCGATCCTCTAAGGATTTCATACGCTCTATCTCATTGAATCCCGACAACAATCCCAAGTCAGGGCTAAGATTTCACCCCCATTTCATGGTCTGTATAGGTAAAAGGATTTGCCCAAGGAACACAGCAAGTACGTGTAGGGTGAGATCGAGACCTCAGCTCACTCATGTTGTATCGGGAACCCGACCTTATGTGCGTACGTGGCCACACTCAGCGAGGGGCGTGGACAAGTGGGTAACACCCCAGGAACTGAGGGGGGATCTTGCCTCTTAGTGTCGCCCCTTGCCCAAATTACCTTCTGTAATTCATGAAACAGTATCTAAATATGGATATATGCAAATAAACCAGGCAAGCCTCCTCCTGTCTCCTGATTAGTGTCCTGTAAAAGCCGAAGCGGAATGGGGAATTTTAAATACTTTTCAAAGTCTCACATGCCTTCTAAAACCTGAGTTGTATAATATCTCATTTTTACACCATCATCGGGGAAAATGTATTTTTATTTCCAACATTTATCATGCCAAATCCAGAAAGGCAGAAGTCCCCCACGGGTCTCCCCAGCATTGTAAGTTTCTGGTTTGTTTCCGCAGTTTGGTCACGCTGGTCGGTAAGGTGGGTAAATAACAGAATCTTGTAAAGCCCACAACTAAATTTATCTACATAATAAAGAATGTGGCCAAAGCTGGGAGAAGAAATAAGCAAATCCACCGATGCTGATGGGAATTTGGTTACTGAATCTGGGAGGGAATGCCATCGGAGATGTCTTGATAAATTGTATTTGAGGGATCTAAACGGACAGGCATAAATTTTAGCACATTTTTCAGGGTGTTGTGTGATGAAATTCCTCCTTGAACTTCTCTGAGAGATTTTCATCAAGATTGAAATTACTTTAAGATGTCTCCTTGGTGTCTAAGTGGGTTTTGTTTTGTTTCGTTTTGTTTGGCACCAGGCTGAGACAAGGCCAATCTTAAAACTAAAAAATGTTTGAACCATTCAGGTTACCACATGTCAAGGAAAAATAATAGAGTATAATAAAAGTTGGCAAACTATGATCCAGAGGCTCATTGCCTGTTTTTTAAATAAAACTTTATTAGAAGACAGCCATGTCCATTCATTTACATATTGTTTTGGCTACTTTCAAGTGACAATGAAGAGCTGGGTCCTTGTGACAGAAACTACCCCCATAAGACCTGGTCCTTTACAAAAAACCCTGCATACCCCTGTATTATAGTCTTAAACCTCTCTAACAGTGAATTTAAAAAATAAAGGTGGAGAAAAATATTTGTATTTTATTTTATTTATGAAGGAAATGTTATGGAAACATGCCTCCATGTTTTCTTTCCTCTCCAGTAATCGGTCTTGAAAACCATACATTTGGTACGCTGGTTGTTGGGAGACAACTCTCGAGTCTCCCATTTGTGCGTGTGAACGAGGCATTAGCTATCCATATGGTAGAGGACCTAAATTAAGGTTCAGGGATAAGTGCTGCCTTGACATCTGGTGGAATCGGAGAGCTTCGAGTGGCCTAACTGCAAATTCCCCTCCCCGCTCTGCTCCCACAGATATGGCCCCCTAGCCAAACAGCCCTGCTTATCAGGGGACCAGGCACAGTTCCTGCTCACCCCTAAGCAGAGGGTTCCACTCCCCCAGAATTATTCAAACAAGCCAACCACATTCTCCTGTGGGAACCTCCTGAGGGCACCCCACCCTCTTGTTCCTACAAAGCTTCCTACCACAACCCTAGTGGTTCCTTCAGTTCCCAGGGTACGACCCGTGTGGCCCTGCATGGTGTGACGTCTTCCCCTCCGGGCTGGGCGTATATGTGACTCATCAACTGCTCTTGATCTCAGCTATCCAGTGTTTGTGTAGCAAACAACCTTGGAGCGGAGATAGGGTGTCGCCCCCCAGAGCAAAGCCAGCCGAGCTTCCCGCCCCTTCAAAGATTTGAGCCCCTGAAGAGGTCAGGACTCCTCTGCTGTCCTGCAGCCCTCTGTGTGTGCCGGCGTCCATCTGGACCCACCCATGTCACCCCAGGGAGACTTGGGGGCAAAGGGAACCAATACAAAGATGCTGATGCCCGTGCCACTGGCTACACCGCAAGTACTAAAGCCCTTTGTCTCTGAACCGGGAGTTTCCTACCCTCTGCCAGCGTCAGGGGTCGATCGGCTTGCAAGGAAGGTAAACCCACAGCCCTTCCAAGTTCTCCACACTGACCCGAGTCCTTCTAACATTTGCCTTTAGAATGCACGTTCCAGCCACTTTGGAAAACAGTGTGGAGGTCCCTTAAAAAGTTAAAAATTGAGCTACCCTATGACCCAGCCATTGCACTACTGGGTGTTTACCCCAAAGATACAGACGTAGTGAAGAGAAGGGCCATATGCACCCCAATGTTCATAGCAGCAATGTCCACAATAGCTAAATCGTGGAAGGAGCCGAGATGCCCTTCAACAGACGAATGGATTAAGAAGTTGTGGTCCATATATACAATGGAATATTACTCAGCCATCAGAAAGAACGATTACCCAACATTTGCAGCAACATGGACGGGACTGGAGGAGATTATGCTAAGTGAAATAAGTCAAGCAGAGAAAGACAATTATCATACAGTTTCACTCATTTATGGAACATAAGAAATAGCAGGAAGATCGGTAGGAGAAGGAAGGGAAGAACGAAGGGGGTAAACAGAAAGGGGAATGAACCATGAGAGATTATGGACTCTGGGAAACAAACTGAGGGCTTCAGAGGGGAGGGGGGTGGGGGATTGGGATAGGCTGGTGATGGGTATTAAGGAGGGCATGTGGTGCACTGGGTGTTGTATGCAAATAGTGAATCATGGAGCATTGCATTGGAGACTGGGGATGTACTGTACGGTGACTAATATAACAAAATAAAAATTATTAAAAAAATAAATAAATTAAAGTCATCCATTAACTTTAACAAAAAAAAGAAAGAAAGAAAGAAAGCACGTTCCCAATGTATTAGTTCACTCAATCTCCTCACTCCACCTATGTATGCAGCTGTGTGAGTTTTTGCCTGATTAAATCTGCTACCCCCAAAATGTCCAGCTCAGGGCAATGTTAAGAACTGAGAAGAACAATAAAGAAATACCTTTAAAAATAATACTATTTCTGGGGTGTCTCAGTCAGGTAGGTGTCAGACTATTGATTTCGGCTCAGGTCATGATCTTCGGGTTGTGGGATCGAGCCCTGAATCAGGCTCCCTGCTCAGCAGGAAGTCTGCTTGAGATTCTCTCTCTCCTTCTCCCTTCCCCCCCCCCGAGCACTCTCTCTCCCCTCTCTCTCTCTAAATAAATATATAAAATCTATATTTTTAAAAAAGATTTTATATATTTATTTGACACAGAGAGGGAGCGAGCATAAGCAGGGGGAGTGGCAAGCAGAGGGAGAGGGAAAAGCAGACTCCCCGCTGAGCAGGGGGAGCGATGTGGGATTCAGATCCCAGGATCCTGGGATCATGACCTGAGCCGAAGGCAGTCGCTTAACCAACTGAGCCACCCAGGCGCCCTAAATAAAATCTTTAAAAAAGAAAATAGTATTTCTCTTTCTGATGCTGACTATAATCTTCCATCTGCTTAGACCCTTAAAAAGGTGAATGTGCCCTAGGAGCTTTTGATACCTTCCAGTAAGTTCCACGCTGGATTTGCCAAGTGTGTCTCTCTCTTATTAGCTGATGTTTCCTATCAGGGTCTCAGGCATTGAACATTTCCACTGACCACCCCTCCCCACACTCACAAAGAAAGGTGAGGGAGTTTTCTTAAACTAACAATAACCTTCCCAGTGACCCTACAAATATGATCTTAAACCACAACTTGGCTTCAAGAACTGGTTCCTGGTCTGATCCTTAGATCAACATTTTCTGAACAGAATCCTATTGTTGTGTGGAAATTATCCAGAAGCAATGGTAGCCTCCAAGTACACGACCAGCCACGGAACAGAAAGGCTCGTGGATCAGAGCCACAGAGTATGGTAAATCAATGTATACCATGGGTGAAAATCAAGAGGCAGGAGAAGCGGCAGGTTAATGCTTTGCGTGGGGTGCAGGTGGGTGGAAGGACCACATACCTGGGTCCTGGGTCACGTCCTGTCCTGCTCTCGGCCTTCCACCCACACATGGTAACCAGGACCAGCACCTGCACTTGAGCACGGGGCTAGGACATGGATGGCGCCGGGGCCACCATGCTCGAGCTTTACTGGAGAGACTCAGGGTAAGCACTGCCAGCCCAGCTGTAGCCCACAGTGACCCCCAGGGCAGCCGTGACATTAGTCTGTGTTTCTGGGGCTGACACATGGGCCTGATTTGGGCCATGACAGGGGTCACTGATGGGTTCCTGATTTAGAGATGTCATTCAGCCCGCACACGCACGCTCTGCTTCTGATGGCTTGGCCTTTCCATCCCTGCCTGTCTGTAGTAACATTTCTGTTCATTCCTCCCCTTTATCACGTAGCACACCCTACAGGTCCCCAGCTCTCTACATTGAAAACATCTGAGGAGTGCCACCCGCCTCTCACAGGCCACAAGTTTCCTACCCTCTGTACTTGACACATTTTCAGTTTCGCATATCACATTTGTTTTCCTACCATTATCAAAAAATGGACCAGTCTCAGATATGGAAGATGATCGTGACACCTGCCCTTTGGTGATCTGCATCGATCAGGACTCCTTGGTAGCAAGGAACAGGTGCCAGCTGTCATGGGCTGAACCAGGTTCCCACCAAATTCATATGTTGAAGTCCTGACCTCCAGTAGTCAGAACGTGACTTGATTTAGAGATAAGATCTTTCAAAAGGTGATGAAGGTAAAATGAGGCCAATGAGGCCAATGTCCTAATAAGGGAGATGCCAGGACACAGACACGTATGGCAGGACGCCCATGGGAGGACATGGGGAGAAAACTGCACGCACACCATGGACAGGAGCCGAGGGCAGAACCAGCCCTGCCGACACATCGCTGTTAGACATCCAGCCTCGAGCTGGGACGCAATAAATGTCTGTGGCTGGAGCCACACAGGGTGTGGTCCTTCGCTGCTGTGGCGCTGGCTGACGAACACACCCACTCACGCTGAAGGAGAAAACAGGGAGGGGGCTAGTCTCTGGACCCCCAGGGCCGCAGCCCCACCAGCCTCAGGGTCAGCAGGTGTTCCGACGCTGCCCTGGGCCATCTCTGTCATCCTCCTCACCACTCCTCTCCTGGAAGCTCCTCGGTCACACATTCTGAGATTCCGAGTCTGTCCCAGGGCCGATGAAGATGCAACTGTCTCCCACGCTGGCCGTCTACCTAGGAGATCCCCAACTCCCCCACCCTGGAACATGGAGCTCCCCCCATGAGGGATGTCTGAACTTTTGTCTGAAGTCCTTTAAGGACCTGGAAAGTTCTAGAAGGTCCCCTGAATTGCTGCTTTCCAGGCTGGTAGGAGACGGGCGGGGTGGCATGGACGGCTTTGCCAGGTATTAAATTAAATTCAGCTTCTTGCCTAGTAAAACCAAGACAACTTTAAGCAGACACATCACTCCATTGCATTGCTCTGAGGTGGGAAGCCTGTTTCTAAAAACAAAATAGAAAATACATAAAACTTTCCACTGCCAAACAATGTATTCAAATACAGCAATTATCAGGATGGCCTCCTCTCTTCTGAGGGAATGGTGTGAGCTGTGGAGGGCTTGCCCCCAAATGACCACCCTCAGCCCAGTTTCCCCAGGGCCCTTTAAGATCCGTATGTGGTGTGCGTGTGTGTGTGTGTGTGTGTGTGTGTGTGTGCATGCATGTGAGAGACACGTCCTTCCTCGTGCCTTATCATTAGAACTGTTCTCACGAAGTCGCTTTATTGTCACAGCTGCCTGCTTCCCATTACCCCCTCAAGGTGCCTCAAGGACTCAAGGGGCCCCAGGCAGCTGCCAACTGGCCAGCGTGGACTCTCGCTGCTGGGAGAGGGGGCCTGGCGGGGGGCCAGGAAAGGGGCCTGGAAGGTGGCTGGAAGGGGGCCAGGAGGGTGGCTGGGAGGGGGCCTGGCGGGGACCGGAAGAGGGGCCTGGAGGGTGGCCTAGAGGGGCCAGGAGGGGCCTGGGACAGGGCCAGGAGGGGCCCAGAGGGGGCCTGGAGGGTGGTGGTCTAGAAGGGGTCAAGAGGGTGGCTTGGAGGGTAGTCAGGAGGAGGCCAGGAGGGGCCAAGAGGGTCCTGGAGGGGGCCAGGAGGGGGCCAGGAAGAGCCAGAAGGGGCCTGGAGGGTGGTGGTCTGGAAGGGGTCAAGAGGGTAGCCTGGAGGGTAGCTGGGAGGGGGCTAAGAGAGTGCCTGGAAGGGGCCTGGGAGGAGGCCAGGAAGGGACCAGGAGGGACCGGGAGGGTCCCGGAGGGGGCCTGGAGGGGGCTGGGAGAGGTCCAGAGGGGGCCGGGAGGGTGGTGGCCTGGAAGGGGCCAGGAGGGGCCAGGAGGGGCCTGGAGGGGGCTGGAAGGGTGTCCAGGGGTTCACCCCCCAAGCTGTGGTGACCTCTGTGTTCCCAGCGCTGAAGGCACAACCCCTCACATTGTCGCTGGGTTTCTCTGTCCTGCCGGCACCCTCCTGTCTCTCCTTGAACCAGAGGAGGAAGCCACACGTCCCCAGGGGCCCCTGCCCCCAGCTCCAGCCTCTGCACTCACTCGTGCAGCCTCAGTCTTCAGCCCTCGGGCTCCGCAGCCCATGCAGCAAAGCTTCAGGGAGCTGAGGCCACTCAGGGATGGAGGACCAAGGGACGGTAGGACAGATGCCAGAAACCCGCCCTGAGCATTCCTCGAGGCACTTCGGGTCCTGGAGCTATTGTGGCGCCCCACCCATCGGCTCTGTCAGGCCCCCCAGCACTGGCTGCCCGACTGTTCTCTCTCCCTCCCCTCAGCTGCAGCCCGCTGGTGGATTCTTGGGGAGGTTGCAATTTTCCACAAGGACCAAGTGGCATAGACCACTCCCTGTGCCCCACCCCCGGGCAGGGACAGGACTCTGTGTCCCCACCAGCCCGAGGCAGGGCCGTCCCAGCAGGAATCCCCAGGCCCTCTCTAGGTCTGCCGTCCTGATGGGGGAGCCAAGATCGTGCACCCGCCCAAACTGGGCGGTCCACGGTGGATAGCAGACCCAGATTCCTCTCCGTGTCACAGGCTGGGAGGGGGGGCTGAAGCCACTAGCCAGCGGTCGGCCCCCTCCCTCCCTCGATAGGGACCCACCTAGTCAGTCACCTTGTCACCTCATGCAGTCGCCGGGAGGAAGGCCCATCCCTGTGGGGCACCCCCAGCCACAGGAGCACTTCAAGTCACAGAGCCCCTCCCCTGTCTGGGTGTCATGGAAAGTGTCACTGACGTCACACAGCTTGGGGCGAGGGGGAGGGGTGGTAAAGGGAGACATCTCATGATCAAGCTCTCTGCTGCGTCAGCCCCACTAGAGACCTTGTCTATTCAGTGCCTTAGGGCCCGGGTGACACAGGAAGGAACAATATGGGGGGGTTGCTCTGGTGTCCCAACGGCCTCCCAGCTTTCTCTCCGTGCATCCTTGAAATTATCAGCAGGCCTGTGATTTATGAGGGCGGTGGGGCCAGTCGGGCTGGTAAACATTCTCGGCCCCGTCCTCGTCAGTTATGGGGGGATGAAGTTAAGGATGAAATATCGTTTGGAAGGGAGTTGGTTTTGACAACAAAGACACGCCTTTGACTCTCCCTGTAACACCTCCCTCTGCGGCTTCTCTCTCCTGCCATAGAGCCCAAGGTTCCAGCCGAGAGAGAGAGCCTGAGCCACACAGATGGCTCAGGGAGAAGTTGCCAGGCGCAGAGGAGGGAACAAATGAATTGTCCGCATTCCTTTAACAGCTCAAGGGCCCAGCCTGGAAGACTCAGCCAAAGCAGTTTCATGTTGGGTGAGAGTTTGCCCCCACCCGTAGTAGCTGGGCCCTGGTAATGTGTCACCAAGGACCAGAAAACCCAGCTAGCAGGGCTTTAACCCATTGGGACATTTGGGTTGACTCAACATGAAGTCTCAAAGTGGGTGAGTCAAATCAGTAGCTCAGGGGTGTCAGGGATCTAGTTCTATGGCTTTTCCTCATTAGCACAGAATGGCTGCTCGAAGCACCACATCGCACTCTCACACCACACAACATCCAGAGGCAGGCTGCAGGGGCTGGCCAGGGCAGCAAGAGGGAGCTCTTCTTCCAAGGAGGGAAAGTCATTCCCCAGAGCCTCCAAGTAGATCTCCTCCCACCTTGAGTCAGAACGAAGTCCCAGAGACTCCTCCAGCTGAAAGAGTGTCCCCCACTTTTTATAGGGTGGAAGTCAGGTAAGAAAGAAGGTGGGGACTGAGCAGCAGGTACAAAAAACACAGGCCCGGTGCTCCCTGTCAGTGGGGAGAGCCCACCCGCCTGGCGCTGGGGACCAGACCAGCTGCACTCCCCCACCCACTCGAGCTGCACTCGACAATCTGACGGCCTTGTGTGCTGACACCAAGTGCTGGCACACATGCCGTGAGCACCTCATTCCCTCCTCTGACCCTTGTGCCTCCCCAGGGTGGGGTGAGCCCACGTAGGACCCACGATGAGAGGCCACATGTGCAAATGGTGTATCTCCCTATCCAAGAAAGGACCATCATTTGCAATTTTTAAAAAGAACTGAGAGCAAGGGTAACATTCATCTCTTTTAATTGTTATGCCAATTTTGAGTCCACGGGCGTGTGCCGTCTGTCCGCGCAGCGAGCCGAGGCGCCGATGCGGAGGTCCCGAGTGCCTGCTGGTGACGTGGCTGGGCTCCCGGCCGCCGGGCGAGGCCATTCCAGCTCCTGGCGCCGCTCCTCCACAGCCCGTCTAGAAGGAGCACTCCTCTGAAGGGTGCGGTGTGAGAAGGAGACACAGGCAGTGAAAACCCCATGCTTTGTTCACTTGTGAATAACGAGAGCTCTGACTTACAAGCACCAAGGGCAAAAGTCCTTAGAAAACACGGCAGCCTTCCTGTTCCAGTCTCTCCCTCCCCTCCCACCAACCAGGAGTAAAGTGCCCCCAGGATTCTTCACCGGCTCCCAGTTAGTGATGTGAAGAAACACAGGCACGAATCGGGCTCCTTGCCCAGTGGTCTCTCCGCCTGGTCTCTGTGTCCCCAACCGACATCAGCCTGATGCAGGCCGGGCCCTCTCCCCACGCTCGTCCGTGGCCCCGGGTGTGGGTACAGACACAGCTGGCCGTGCAGACTAGGGCCCTGCGCTCCCGTGAGGTTTTCTCCCTAACCCTACACCTTCCGACCCCACAGAGCCGATATGGCCTTACCATCAGGAGGGTTTTCCACAGCCGCAGGGTGGAAGCACCACGGGACTCCACTAACAGTGTTGTCAAAACAGCAGCCTCTCTCTTTGCACTGGGAGGGCGTGATGCCCGGAGTGCCGCAGTTTGCTCTGTGGTGGGGGGCCACCACACACGTGTCTGGAAGTGCAGGAGGCAAGAGCGAAAGTCAGTCGTCGGCTGACGCCCATCTTCCTTCTCCAGTTGAACCAGCAGCCAGCTGGTGCCACGGATGGGGACTTGGGGCTCAGGGTACAAGAGGGACAGGCCGGCCTCATCTCCCGATATGAAAACCCTTCAGCTCAGGGCAAATGCAAGGTGCCGGGCTTTGTAAACTCTGCACGTACCTGTGTAATTTATCCATGCATTTGTTCACTTCGCTTTACTCATCAATAAATTTCTATTGAACACCATTTGTGTGTGCTAGGAACAGAAATTAGCACAGCAAAGAAGACAGAGAAGGTCGCTCGAGGACCGAGCTCATGTTGGGCCCCGTGTCAGGTGATGGAGAAGTCGTCGTTAAGAAGCCAACAATGTAATGGAGGAGAAGAGCCAGCGAATGTACAGAGCAGTACCGCGAGGCCATCCCAGGGTGCTGACGGCAAGCACAGGAGGGAGAAGGACGAGGCTGAACAAAGCAAGGAGGGCTTCCTGTGGGAGGAGGTTGACCAGGTGGGGATGATGCAATGCGTGTACCCTGCCGGGGAAGCAGGTGCTCAAAGGCAGTCAAGAGAAAACAAGGTGTATCTCAGGAGGTGTAGGTCCCTTTGCAGGAAAGACGCAGAGGCTGGGGTGGAGTGGATGCCTTCAGCCACTCAGCGGCTTTAACCCGGGGGGACGATGGAAGCCAGGATGGTGGAGAACACGCAGGGAGACACGCTGGGGAGGTGGGGCTCCTGTGTGGTCTACGCATGAGAACTGAAGGGGCTGAGCCCTGTTAACCCAACCAAGCACTGAGAAGGCGAGCCCCGCGGGAGCTGCACTCCGCGGGCTTCTGTGTTCTCCTCCACGGATCACCCCAAGCTTTCTCTGAAGAAGGGGTCTGTGGCTTCGCGGGAAAGATCTGGGCCATCTCCCTCCACCGGCTGAGTGGCCTCTGCAGGACGTCAGCCTCCCTGCATCTGGCTCCCCACCGGAGAGAGAAGGTGGCGTCTCCCACCCCCGGGGTGGCTGTGAAGTCAGGAGGAGCTGTGTGTGTGTGGGTTCACATGCATGCGTGTGTGCACGTGTGTGTGTGCTCGTGCACGCTCAGACACGGCTCTGTGTCCTGCCCGCCTGCCGGAGGGGGAAGCGGTGGCCGGGGTAGGGTGGGGGGGCTCGCCGGCACATGCCCCCCCCAGTGGGCGCTCCTAGGCAGGACTTCCAGGTTTCCGATCTGTCAGCCCATTAACCAGCGCAGGACAGACCGAGACGGAAATGGTCTCTGCCGGGGCTGTGCTTGCAATCCGAGTCTCCGGACTCCTCTGTGACAGGACGGCTGACCGCAGAGAAGGGGGAGCCTCGGGCCAAAGGGCCGAGTGGGGTCAGCAGGCCGGCAGGGGGAGAGGGAGCCACAGCCGGGTCTGGGGTGGCCTCGTGGCCACACTCCCGGCATCCTCCACGGCAGAGCAGCGGCTTCTCCAGGCCCGAAGCCCGTGTGTCCTTTCTGGCCTTAGCCTGTCCCTGCCTTGGGGACCTTCCAAGTGGACACCTGGTGCCTTTGTCGTCCCCCTCCCCACGTCCCATTCTTCATTGGGTCCTCGGAAGGCACCCCGAGGTGCACGGAACCATGGTTTTCTCTCCCTCTCCTCAAACCTCTGTGGAAATCCTGGTTTTGAAAACCTGGGAAATTTTATCTAATGAGAACAAATAACACTCACTGAGCACGGAGTAGCTCGCGAAGTGCTCTCTGAAAGTGTCGTCACACCCCCGAGCCCCCGAGGCTGACTCCCCACTCCCCGGTCCAGGGGCTGAGACAGCGGCTCAAGGGAGCAGCGGGCTTTGTCGCTTGTGGCGCCCACGGAACATGCACGCGGGGACCGTGGAGCCCGTGGGGGTCCTTGGGAGAAGCCTGTCCACGGAATGGGCCCTTCGGCATCTGGGTGGCTTTGGCCAGAGTCCAGCTTGGACATCTGGGGAGTTGCTCTCCCACTGCACCTCCGAGACCACCCCTTGAGATCCGGTGCTCAGGGCCATCGGTGCGGACACAGTGAGCCGCGACCACGGCGCACTTGCTCACAGCTGTGCTCAGAGCTTCGGTGGCCGTGGCCCTGCTGCTGCTGTCCACCAGCCTTCACCCTCCCAAATCCTCCCAGGGCCCAGCACGGTGCTCGGCTCAAACTACCTGGACCGTGGCTCGGGCACCACCACGGGGGCTGACCTGGGCCTGGCGCCCTCCATGACGTGGGAAGGGGGGCTGCTTACCGAGCTCGCCCTGGGCCAGGGAGCTGAGGGTCAGCACGCAGACCAACACCAGGACGCAGACCACCCTGGGCTCCATGCCGGCCGTGACCTTCTTCTCTGCTCAGGGGAGACCACGAGTCGGGGATGGGACCCTGAGCAGGCCCTGCGCTTTATGGGCGGCCTCTATTTGCCTAAAGACTGTTGGGTAACATTTGCCTAAGGAGGGGCCCCCAGGCCTCCACTCCAGGTAATCGCACTGATTAAAACGGGTTGGCTGATATGCGCAAGCGCCCAGGTGCGTAATCATCCTGAATGAGGACTCGAGATTCAGAAAGGCCCTCCTGTCCCTTGGGCATGACCCGATCGCTAACCGCAGAGGGGGCACTCCTGCAGATGTCAACATTACACTCACAGAAGGGTGACTCATGTGAGAGCTGGCCCCAAAAGGCACAGTTGTGTCAACAGTGGCTCATGGGGTCGCCCTTCATGGCAGTCCAACTGGGGGCAGGGGAAGGAGCTGACGGGGCCCACCCACCAGGCCATCGTCTCAACGTCCACAGGCCAGCGACCTTCAACTATTTCGAGAACCCAGGTCTGGGGGGAGGGCCGTGGCTGCACAAGAGGGGCAGGAAAGGAACCGGCCCGTGCCCCCACCCCCTCAGCCCCAGGGCCCTCAGACTGCAAACTTCATCTCTTCCAGGAGTTCCGTCTGTTGGGCGTTCCCATGGCCACGTCGTAGGTCAGCAAATGTGCCTCACGGAGGAAACGTGGCTCTAGAGGGGTTTTCCCTCCAGTTGGCACTGACATTGAAAAGTCAAGCATGGAGGCGCCCGGGGGGCTCTGTCAGTTAAACATCTGACCCTTGGTTTCAGCTCAGGTCGTGATCTCGGGGTTGTGGGATCTAGCCCTGCATCAGGCTCTGCACTCAACAGGGAGCCTGCTTGGGATTCTCTCTCTCCCTCTGCTCCTCCCCATCCCCCCCCAAAAAAAAGAAAAAAAGAAAAGAACACATGAGAGTGTCCAAATCCTACCTAGAGGACCTCTGTATTTCAACTTATTTACCTAAATCGATTTTTCTGTTTTTCTCTTTCCTTCGACAGCAGAGTCCTTTCAAAAACGGAGCTGTGCGTATAAGAGCAGCCGTCGGAACTGAACGAGCAGAGGTGCTCAGCCCTCCGGAGACCCCTCTCCCTGTCTCAGCCCCCCAGTAAGGCCCCCTCGACCTTGTGCTTCAAGGGCAAGCTTGGGCCAGCGCTGCCCTGGCCCCACCGAGTCTAGTTCTTCTGTTCTCGGAGCCCTTGCTGTCCCCAGCTGCTGTGTGCAGCATTCACTGGCCCCAGGAGAGCCAAGGTGGGTGAGGGCAATGGGCCTGGTCTGCTCTGTGCCTCCGGTGGCCCTGCACCTACAATCGTTCTTATTCAGTAAACATCGGTTGAGGAATGAATGAGTCAAGGAATGAATGAATGAGCAACAGGGAAAGATGAGGCTCTGACGAGAATTTGCCTTGGAGAGGTGCTTACTTTTCTAAGTGACCTGGTGAATCAGTCCTGGCAGCCCCTCTGGGAGGGGAGCCCCATTCAGAACTAGGGGTGCCACATTCTTCGTGCCCCCCACCCTGAGCCCAGCTCCTTCCCCAAGGCTGCCCTGCAGGGTGTCCAGGAGAGGTGTAAGGTGCAGGACCCTGGGGGTGGGCGGGGGGCAGGGCACAGAGTCCTCCGTGGGGGTGGGTTCAGTTTGCCACAGCCAGTGGGGGGCCGGGTCTGCAGTGATGTTCATGATCATGGAAAACCACCCCCAATTTCTCAGAGAGAAACAGGAGCTCTCAGACATGGAAATGCAAATTGCACAAGAGTTTGGAAGAGAAGTGTGTGACTGTCAATGGAGTTGATGCTACGTAGACTTGTAATCCAGCAATTCCACTGCTTCTAGGCTGGTGCGTCCCCCAGATAAGTCCCCACACTTAGGCAGGAGGAAATAAAGACAAGGATGATCTTTGCAGCATTGCCTGTAATAGCTTTAATTTTAAAAAGAAGGAAGAAAAGAAGAAATGGAGAAGCTAAAAAAAAAAGGAAGAAAGAGAAGTTAAGGAAGGAAAGAAAGGAGGAAGGAAGGAAGGAAGGAAGGAAGGAAGGAAGGAAGGAAGGAAGGAAGGAGGGAAGGAAGGAAGAACAGAGAGAGGGAGGGAGGAAGTAGTGTGTATGAAGAAGGGAAAGGGGGAAAGAGTGTAAGGCACATATGTGCATCACATCCCTGCAGAAGGGAAATGAATGAATGAATGAAAATGAATGACTGTTGGCAGCAAAGCTGACCGGGAGCATAGGAAGGGCGCTCACAGTCTGATGTCCCGTCTACCGCAGGTTTCCAGGGTGTGGAGCCGGGAGCGCGGTGAGAGCTGTGCCCGTGAGCTAAGGGTGCCCGGTGACACGGGGGGAGGGGGCTGCTGACTGCGTGTAGTGGGTGCGTCTGGAAAGCGGGAACAGCGACATGGGATCAGGGAGGGCACAGAGGGCCACCAATGTGGGCATCACATTCTATTTCACGGAAGGAAATCCGAAGGAAGTGTGGTGGGAAGGCCGGCACCTATTAATTTAGGGAGGGAGACACGGATCCGCGGGTGTCTGCCCTGTCGTTCTGTGGGTGTTTGCAGTGACCTTCTGCTCCGCAGGGACCGCTGGGTGGAGGGCGGGTGCAGCTCTGTCCCCCACGCTGGGGGCCAGGGGTGCTGTGGCTGTCGGGGTGTGGTGGCTGTGACACTCAGGTGTAAGTCCAGGACTCCTGGCGGGAGTAACAGAGGTCACAGGATGACCTTACACACCATTTGGTTGGTTGGTTGGTTTTATTTTTGAGTAGTCTTCACGCCCAGCATGGAGCCCAACACGGGACTTGAACTCACGACCCTGAGATCAAGACTGGAGCTGAGATGGAGTCCAGTGCTTAACGGACGGAACCACCCAGGTGCCCCTGGTTTGTTTTAAATGACAGTTTAGTGAGACAGAAAATGTGCTGGGTTGAGCGCCAGCTCGCTAACGAGTCACGTGGTGCAAGATTCTGGAAAATGGAGTGCCTGACCCCAAGATGGCCCCGACCTCACATGATGCTCGCCACTCGGGTCCCACAGCCACGGTGTGACCCCTTGTTGGGGCCCCTCTCCCCAGTGTCATGCTGTGTCTCTGGCTTGGCCTGACAGATCTCCCGCCCCAGGGCCACGCTCCTCAGTGCAGGGGTGAGTGTGTGATGCAGGGGCTGGTCTCCCCCATGTGCCACCATCTCTGTGCCCTGTGAGCAGAGTCACGTAGGCCCCATCCACCGCCTCCCGCTCTCTGGCTTCTGGGGGCTGTGAGCAGTACTTGGGAGGAGGTGAACTCGGGGTTTTATCTCCTGGGTCCCTCCCTGCGGGGTCACCTTGCACGGCCGTATCCCTGTGTCCAGGCCTCGGCACACGGCGGTCTTGTCCAGGCCCCGGTGCAGACCCCCCCCTCCAAGCTCCTCCAGCCTGAGGGGTGCACTGCCCCACAGGGAGGCCAACAGTCTCTCCATTTCACCCTCCTGGAGTTACCCAGATTGAGAGGGACAGGCCTGCTTCCCGCCAGGCCTCTGAGTGACACAAAAATTGCTACCATGGTGACCCTGTCACCTCACGCACTGTGGAAATGAGCCCCTGAGGTTGGCCCCTTGAGCACATCTGCTGGTTGGGAATCAGGCACTGGTGGCCATGGCCGGGGGTGGTGTCACAGCTTCTCAGCTTAACAGGGAGGTGACATGAAGTGAGGTCATGTGATCAAGATTTTGGGGTCAGCCCCACATGGCATGGAAAAGCAGAGGACGGGGGTACAGAGGCTGGCCCCCGAGAATGGGCGGGTGGGAAGGCCACCTGGGCCCAGCTCCCAGAGCTTCAGGGCAGGGCGGGGTGGCTGGGGTGGCTGGGGCCGACGGGACCTCCCTGGCCGGGCAGCCGCAGCTGACCTTTGGCCACTCCAGCTCCCTTACACCAGGATTCTGGCAGTCGTGAACAAAGAGGCAAACGCTGAGACACGCGGCTGGGACATTTTGGCCAGAAACATGGGGCTGGTGACTTTTCACCCCGAACCAGCCCTGGACCTTCTCCAGCAGCAGAGGCGCCCCCCAAGCCTCTGTGGGAGGGGTCAGGTCTCCTACCCACGAAGCTTCCACAGACCACTGACCATGGCACGGCTCACAGAGCGCAGGCACAGGGTGCCACTCTCCTCGGGGCCACTCCTGATGTGGGGTCAGGTTAGACCCCTCCCGGCCCAGGGCCTGCTGGAAGACAGCTTACATCCCAGAGGAGCCTGGGAGTGTCGAGAGCGGAGGCAGGCAGTGTTAGCCCTGCAGAATGAAGGGTCCAGCTCAGAGGACTGATGTCATCACACCCACCCAGCATGCGGGACAGGTGCATCTGCACAAGCACACGGAGGCTGTGACCGTCTTGCAGGTGGGATGGAGCCCTGTGCTTGGCGGTGGCCAACAGCTCATGCAGTGGACATGAGGAGTGTTCCAACACATGGCAGCCTCGATAGCAAGGTGGTCGGTTCCCTCATAGACTTCATGGAGTCAAAATACATTCTAGAAAGTTCCGGTGCTTCACGTGCACAGAGGGTATGGGAGGCCTGGTGCTGCAGCAGGGGATGGGGTCTCAGACTCATGGAGGCTCCAGGGCCAGGGTGGCTCTATCATGCACACCCTTCTCAGCCACATTGGGAGTGCCCGGAGCGTGCTCCCGTCACCCGGGGGTTCAGAATGCCTCGGTGAGGGACTGCCAGCATCCTTCACAAGCGCCACGGCTCCTCCAGCCTCAACAGGAATGGAGGCCAGGTCCCGTTGAGGAAGGGCCTTACATCAGGGCCACAAATGCCTGTGATGAGCCTACCACGAGCCTCCCCAGAAAGATCTGAGCCATTGACCGGTGCTATGGGTTCAACTGTGTCACCCCCAAAAGGCGTTGAAGTCTTGACCTCCCGTAGCCATGGATGGGACCTTATTTGGAAAAAAGATCTTTGCAGATGGCCTGCTTAAGGTGAGGTCACTATTGTGGACCCTCATCCAGCATGACTGGCGTCCCATAAAAGGGAACATTTGGACACAGGCCCAGAAGGAAGATGATGTCACTACACGGGGAGAACGCCATCTACAAGCCACGGAACGCCCGCGGCTCCAGGAGCCAGGAGAAGGGCCCGGGACTGATTCACTCTCAGCAGCAACTAACCCCAATGACACCTTGATTTCTGACCTCTCACCTCCATACTGGGCAGCAGTAAATTTCGGTCGTAAATGCAGTGCGTGGTACTTAGTACAGTGGTCCTGGGAAGCTAGCACACCCAGGGGACTGTGTACCGGGCAAGGCAAGTGTTCAGACGCTCTGACGGCCATTAAATCGTTGCTCTGAACCGACACTAATCCTGAGACTCAAACCCCACGTGGGCCACCAAAGAGGGAGCCTGTGGGTTTCAGGTGCGAGATGGAGCCTTGGCCCAAGTCTATCTCACTCTGGGTCCTGTGGGGACCTCCCCCGGCCCAGCCCGTGAAGCAGGAATAGACACGTTTGTAGCTACAGCACCTCTGTCCTTGGGGTGAGGGATAATATGGCAGAAGTCCCTCCCCAAGACTGAGCCAAAACCAGCATGACAGGGGAAGAGGGAACTGCCGAAGCCAGCGCCACCCTTGAGGGCTTGGAAGACCTGGGCACGGCTGTGGCAGACCCCTGCTGACTTGGCCTCCCCGGCCAGCGCTAAAATCATGGACGATGACAATGGCAAGGCCAGCAGCTTTCTTTGTAAAGGGCCAGAGAGTGAACACATTGGGCCTCGTGAGCCACCTTTGGTCTCTGCCACATAGATCTTCTTTGTTTTATTGTTGCAACCCTTAAAAAGTACAGTGCCCGTTCTCAGCAGGTGCACACAAGTCTGGGCACACAGACGGTCATCTGCCGAGCCCTGTGTATACAGTTCCGTAAGTCCAACCACAGCAGAGTTCTAGGTGTGATGCGGTTCCTGGAGCACATTCCCTGGCCCCCCGCTTGCAGCCCTTGGTCTGGAAAGTCTCTGCTCTTCCCCCATTCCCTCCAGCAAAGAGCATCAGCGGGATTTGGAGATCAGACGGCACAGGCTGCAGTGGACCTCCATGGGGCGGAGGGTTTAGGGTCCCGCCAGCTCTCTGCTCTGCCAGAGCACTCCAGAGAGACCTCGGACATTGCTCGACCTCCCGCTGGCCCATTACACCCATGACATGAGGTTATGCTGATTGGATTTAGAAAACAGGATGCGAGATGCCTTAGGAAAGCGCACATGTGTCTGAGAGTTCCGGGCCCCCACCTGCTGGTGAGGTGCTTGGAGGCACGAGGCTGGGACATACTCTTTCTAAAGCAGTGAGACACATTTCTGCGCCTTGTACTGCCCCCTCCCCCCCCCGTAAATACTGGTGGGCTGTTAGTAACACAGGCTAGACTTGATCTTACTATTCTGACCCGTTAGACAGGCTGCCAGTTCGCAGTTTCGAGAGGCGTTCACAGCCGCAAATGCGTCGCAGGCGTGGGTCCAGGCTATGAGGCCGGACGCCCTGGCTCGCGTGCCCGGAAGGCTGGAGAAGGACGTGGCGTCTGTGCATCCTGCATAGGTCTCTGGAGGTCCTAGTAAGAGAAACAGCACAGATCTGGGTGAGTTCTGCATTCCCAACCCACAGATGACCCCATAACTCAGGGGTTGAAAACAGCACACACTTAACTCTCTCAGCGTCTGCGGGTCAGATATTCAGGCCTAGCTGAGACCTCTGGCTCAGGGCCTCACAGGCTGCGCTTTGGGTGTCGGCCACAAAGGAATCAATGTGAGCACCTGACTTTTCCTTCCCCGCCCACAGACAGCCGGTCCACAGCCGTGATGGTGGGACCCGGACCTTGATGGTGGCGGCTGACAGCCCTTCTGAGTTCCCATCCTGCCTACAGCAGAGGTCGGTGCCAACCGGCGTCCTGGAGACACGTTGATTCCACGGGATTCTTTCCGTTACGAAGGGACAGAGTCACACGGTCCGGGGCTGGACGTGCCTTCCCCCCGAGCCTGCAGCCACTGGCCGCACCCGCTTGTGAATTCACAGAATGCATCATTCAGTGCATGGGATATGTCACAGTGCGTTCTAGGGCAAGGCTACGTAACCCTGTGCAGGGACCTCCCCTCTCTTCCCACGGGCCCGGAGCAGGGGGCTTGGCAGACTGCAGTCCCTGCTGAGCCTCCCGTGGCTGGCCTGCGCCTCGGCGAGCCCTAAACCAGAGCAGTGGTGGTCCCTCCTCAACCAAAGTGCCCACGTCCAGACACCAAGCAATAGAAGCTGGAGAGGCTTCTCTCACCATGAAAGGCTGTACCTCCTGGAAGAAATTTTGCTTCCCAACCCCATGACCGTGGCCTCCGTGGGCGGGAGTGCCGTTGCCCATGACGGGCTGGCTTCCACTCGGAAACACGCTCCTGGGCCCACCGGACTGGCAGTGGGGGGTTGCCCTTTGGCCTCTTCCTGCCCCGAAAACAGCAGGCAGAGGAGGAAGAGAGATGGAGGGGACTGGTCCTGACCACCCAGGGACACGGGGCTCCTGCCACACAGCGGGGGCTGGAGGACGGTGCTTGCAGCCCAAGGGAGGAGGCACAGGGCCTTGTTAGGACTTCTTCACCCCGGGCTGTCTCCAGGCAAAACGGAAGCACCCCACTACGTGCAAGCGCACTTGCGGACCTGGACTCGCGTCCTATAGATGTCAGGATTTGGGTCACCCGAGCCGGTGAGCGACCACGTCCACCTGAACTGAGAGCGGGTAACAGTGGAAGAGGAAGTGGAAAGGAAGCTAGGACGACCGACCTCGACCTCCTGACCAGCAATCAAAGCACCGCAGAGCAGCTACCCCTTACGTAAACTAAAGAAAATGTCAGTAAATACGTAACCGATTTCCGGGAGGTGCAGGTATTCCTAAGCCTTGTTACAAGAAGAGAAATCGTCTACGTGTGTATAACTCTGTAGGTTGAGAACACATTTCGCTATGGAAAATAGTTTAAACTTTGGATATAAAAATATTTTTAAAATACCAAGTTTATAGCATATAGGGTGAACAAAGTTTAAGAACATCACGACAGAAACATCCCACACGAGTTGACTCTAAAACTCTGGAGCTCCACTAGACAAAGGAGCAGAGACACAAACACAAAATTCTTAGAAGGCAACAGGTGAGTGCCTAAGCATGACAGGAAACGGGAGAAAAATAATTAGCAATCAAAGAAATAATTTAAAATGACCATAGTATTTTAATTCCTAGGAGGCCATGGTTGGGGCTGGATACTGGCGTTCGGAGCCCCGATCCCCGGACGGGGGTGCTGTGCCCTGGCCTCGTCTCTGGGAGCAGGATGGTGGCTGCCCGTGCGGGGCCAGCTGGAAGGGAGGACGGTGTGCAGAGCCTCCCCATTCTCACCGTTTCTGTTCCCTCCACGAGCAAGTCTGCATCTCACTGGCATCCACTGCATGGGCCCCTGGGATTTGGGGGGTGGGATGAGGCTTCAGTGGGCAGGAATGTGTGGCTTCGCTCTGTGGGGCTGTTGAAATCTGCGAGATAACAGACACCTCACGCCTGCTCCAGATCTGTGTTTGACTTCAGGGATGGCGTGAGGAAGCTGGTCTCGGGGCAAACACGTCGGGGCGTGGCCCCAGGGGAACCCTCCAAGGTCAAACACCCCCCCACCCCGCATGACTGGCTCACCCACTGAGGGGCCAGGGGATCTCTCCCCTTTCTTTCTGGATAGAGCAAAGTCATTGCAGTTTACTCATAAAAATACAGGATTTTCGATTATAGTCAGTGATGCTCATTATAGAAACATTTCAGGGGCGCCCAGGTGGCTCTGTCACTTAAGCATCTGACGCTTGGTTTGGGCTCAGGAAATGATCTTGGGGGCATGGGATGGAGCCCTGTGTCAGATTCCTTGCTCAGCTTGGAGTCTGCTTGAGATGCTCCCACTCCCTCTGCCCCCCTCCCCCTGCTTGTTCTCTCTCCCTCTCAAATTAATAAATACACCTTAAAAATAAAAACATTTCAATGACCAGGAAAGCAGAATGCCAGGAAACGATGAGACGCACCGTCTCACCACTCAGTGATACCCACTGCTGTTTCTCCTTTGGTCTTCCTCTTGCTGCTGAGTTGCTCAGAAGCCATTTCATCTTGTTCCTTTCGTTTAACACCACAACATGAAGAATCGCCGTGTTATTACAACTTCCATAAGATAAGCTAGGGATGGCTGCAGAAGGTTACATCACGCAGCACTAACCAAACTTTGTTAATGATTTTTACACTATGGGTAATCTGGGTTGTTGACAATTTTTCACGGTTACTAGAATTTCTTTCACGAACATCTTCATGCAAAATAATCTTTCTGTGCTTAGGATTGTTTCTTTGGGGCACCCCTAAAGCGGATTTACTAGGTCTGAGGGTGTGCTCTTTCTGAGATGCCTGATACAAAGTCCCACACGGACTTCCACAAAGGGGATGCCCCTTTCCCCTCACTCCGGACCTAGGTGTCCCTTCGCCCAACCGCCAGCAGCACTGTACCTTCTGATTAAAAACCAAAGTCTGGCAATGTGACTGTCTTGCCCCGCTGGCACCCCCTGGCATAGCCCCGCTCCAGCTGCCACCATCTCGCTCTCAGAGACGAGGCCAGGGCTTAGCACCCTCTTTCCATGGAGCAGGGCTCCAAACGCCAATATTCAGCCCAACCACGGCCTCCTAAGAATTTAAAACTAGCAGTGAGAGATGGAGAGGATGACACCTAGTCCGTCGCTTCCGAGCCACCCCTGCCAGACTCCCCGACTCAGCCAAGCTGCAGGTGACCCTCCCCCCTGCAGCTCAGCACTAATCAGGTCTGAACCGAGCACTGCTCCTCCCAGCAGATGAGTCTGGAGTTCATCTGCTGATCATTCTGCCAGGTTCCAAGGACCATGGGCTAAGTGGGCCCTGAGCACTCCCCCATTCATCTGCAGCTTGGTCCCTTTGGTGAATAGACCGGGCCAGCCCCTCCTGCGGTGCTGACTGCACCCCTTCCTTCCTCCTGCAGGCCGCCATCCACCATGTCCCCCCCACCCAGCATGCCCCTACCAGCCCCCAATGGAGCCCTGCGACACAGCCCTCTGATCAGCTTCAGTCCACGCCTACCCCAGACTGAGGTGTACGGGCTCCTTTTTTATTTCACTCGTGAGGATTTTCTATCTGGCCCGGACTGATGGTGAACAGTCCCCGCTCCTGCCGAGCAGGGAACAAGGGGCATCACATGCGAATTACTGGGTGAATTCACTAATGTGAATCACATGTGATTACATGTGAATGGGGAGCTTCCCAAGGACGGCGGTTCTGGTCCCTGCTCTGCCCTGAGGCCGCTGCCCTATGCTATTTAAAAGTCCCAGAGAGGAAGGCAGGGTGGAGAAGAGGCCAGAATGTCCCATCGTTCAGAGACAAGTCACGACTGACTAACAGGGAGACTCGTTTACTGGACAATCACCCTGGAGTTGGTCTGAAGATCCTTAGTCAACTTTATTTCCATCTTATCCCTTCAATGTATGTCTTCCCTTGGTTATTTGCTTCTTTGAAGTATGGTTACCGAGGGCCGGGCCCTATAACGCAGGCAGATCTGATCCCATGGTCACGGTTGAATTATGATGCACAAAGATTGTGGTTCTTGGACCAAGTCCTAGCTCATTGGTTGTGTCCTTATCTGGGCCTCGTGTCCCTGCTGGCCTGGACTTCGCAGGGCACGGAGGCCCTGACCACAGTCTGGCACCTGTCGGAGGGCTTGTGGGATAGGCCACCCCTCTGAGCTAGTCATCAGTGTTCCAACTTCTGTGAGCCCCTCACACCTGCTGGAACAAAACCGAAAACGTTTTACCACTTTTATTACATTACAGTTGTTACTGGAAGTTTATGCAAAACCAAACCACAGAAGTGATCCCCCAGCAAGGATCCTGTTTCCTCTTCCTGACAACACTGAGATCTAGCCCAGGCAGGTTGCAAGGGAGGGCTCTGGGGCGTCGGGGTGGGATGGAGAGAATACCCAAGCCCCCTGGCCGGGCAGCGGTGCGGGAGGCTGGAGCTGGCCCACACGCACTGTTTGTGCCCCACGAGTGCACTGCTCCACGGCAGGCACGGGGGCGCCTCACGGAAGCACGCTGACATCACGTGCCAGTCACACTCCCAAACGCAGCCACATAAAGAGCGAGCCGGCTCAGGCCACTGGGCAGCCTTCTGCCTGGTGTCACCAGCAGTGTCAACATGAGTGACCCCTTTTTACAAATATAAATGGGAAGCCATTCAAGGGTCTCCCCATATTTTTGTCTCTTCCTCACATTCTTGGATGTTTTCTTCAACAGCAGAGAAAGGTGGTGGCCGAGTTATCGTGCTCAGGGTCACACGCAGCCCAGGTCCCTCGTGTGACACTCACCCCTGGCACTGAAAGCAGGGGACAGCTTCATGTCCACGCACTCGTCTGTGAAGTTGTGTTTTCAAATCCCTGCTTCAAAAAAGTGACGTCATAGTTCTTAAGTGTTCCAATGGAAAGTTTAGACGGTGCTGCAGGTCCACCCTTCACCTTCTTCATGTTTCCACGCAAGGACATAATGAAAAGAGATTTCAAAAACATGTCAACGAGGGAAGTCGGTTTCTGAGACCCGTGGACCTGGCCCTTCCTTCCAGAGTCGGCACTGAGGACCGCGTGATGAGGAAGCTGACAGTGGTTCCGAATAAAAAATGTGCTGGTTGTATTCTCCAAATTTTTATGCAATTATGTAGATTCGAAACTTTATTTGGCATTTTAAGATTTTGAAATTATTAGTTCTTCCCAAGAAGCAGCCTGAATAGACAAAACCAAAACCACTAGAGCTGAAAGGAGGAATGGATTATCATTGGGGACCACGAGACCCCCTCCCAGCAGCTGATAGAACTACGTCTCAGGGAATCGGCAGGGTGGGGGATTGGAGCCACACCCCAGCAACAGGACTAGCTGGTACTTGCAGGACATGCCACCCAACAGTATCAGGGCACACACGTTTTTGAAGTGTCCGCGTACATTCACCAAGATAGACCATACACTGGCCCATAAAATAAATCCAAACAAATCTAAAAGAATTTTTTTTTTTTAATCACGGAAGGTATGTTCTCTGACCATAATGGAATCAAATGAGAAATCAACAGCAGACAAGAAAATCTCTAAACACATAGAAGTTAAATCACACGCTGCTAAATAATCCACAGGTCAACAAGGAAGTTTCAAAAGAAATTTAAAAGTACATAGAACTAAACGAAAATGAACGCACGGCACACTGAAATGTGCGGGACTCGGCTAAGGCAGAGCTTAGGGGGAGATCTGCTGCATTAACTTACACTAGAAATGAGGAAAGTTCTCAAATAAAAAACTTGAGTTCCGGGGCGCCTGGGTGGCACAGCGGTTGGGCGTCTGCCTTCGGCTCGGGGCGTGATCCCGGCGTTATGGGATGGAGCCCCACATCAGGCTCCTCTGCTATGAGCCTGCTTCTTCCATTCCCGCTCCCCCTGCTTGTGTTCCCTCTCTCGCTGGCTGTCCCTGTCTCTGTCAAATAAATAAATACAATCTTACGGGGCGCCTGGATGGCTCAGTCATTAAGCGTCTGCCTTCGGCTCAGGGCGTGATCCTGGTGTTCTGGGATCAAGCCCCACGTCAGGCTTCTCCGCTGGGAGCCTGCTTCTTCCTCTCCCACTCCCCCTGCTTGTGTTCCCTCTCTCGCTGGCTGTCTCTCTCTGTCAAATAAATAAATAGAATCTTTAAAAAATAAATAAATAAATAAATAAATAAATAAATAAATAAATAAATAAAATCTTAAAAAAAAAACAACTTGGGTTCCTACCTCAAACAATTGAAAAAATAAGAGCCAAATAAACCCAAAGCAATGAGAAGGAAGGATATAAGTGCAGAAATCAATGAAACTGAAAGTAGGAAAAAAGAAAAAATCAATGAAACAAAAAAGTTAGTTCTTTGAGAAAAATCAATGAAACTGAAAAACTTACAGCAAAAGTGACAATTAAAAGCAGGACGGCACAAGTAACCTCAGAAATGAAACAGATATAACTACAGACCCTACAAACATCTAAAGGATAATAAGGGAAAACCATGGGAAACTTTATGTTCATAAGTGTGAATACTTAGAGGAATGAACTAATTCCTAAAAACCACCAACTACTAAATTCAACTAACATGGAACAGACAATTGGAATATTCCTACAAATATCAGAGAACTTGAATTCACAATTTAAAATTTCTAAGAAAAAAAAAAGATATTTCCACTTAGTTTTAAAAGAAGAACTAATGCCAATTTACACAATCTCTTCCAGAAAATGAGAGAAGGACAAACATTTCTCAGCTCATTTTATGAGGCCAGTATTACCCTGATACCAAAGGCAAAGACAACACACACACACACACACACACACACACACACACACACACACTACAGACCAATATCTCTCATGAACTTAGATGCAAAATTCCTGAGTGAAATAGTAACAAACCTAAGTCAACAATATAAAAAAAAAGAATTATGCACCGTGATCAAATAGGGTGTATTCCAGCTATGCGAGGCTGGTTCAACATTGGAAAGCAATCAGTGTAATCCATACTATCGACAAGCTACAGAAGAAAAATCATATGATTCTATCAACTGATGTGGAAAAAAATATATGACAAAGTCCAATAGCCATTCATGACAAAAACTCTTAGCAAGTTAGTAATTAACGGGGAATTACCTCAACTTGAAAAAAAAAATAAAGCATCTACAAAACACCTACAGCAGACGTTGTACTTAAAGACCTGCTTTCCCCCTAAGACTGGGAACAGACAAAAGCGTCTGCTCTCACCACTCTTATTCAACACAGTCCTGGACATTCTAGTGACTGAAACGGGGAAGAAAAAGAAATAAATTGCATACAAATGAGAAGGGAAGAAATGAAACTGTTGTCAGACGGCATGATCCCCTAGGTATAAAACCCCAAGGAATCCACACACAAACTCAACTCTTAGAAATGACAAAAGACTTCAGCAAAGCCACAGGATACAAGATCAGCCACAAAAATCAGTTATATTTCTACATACTATCAGTAAACATGCAGAAACTGAAATTAAAAATGCGACACCATTTACGATCACTCAAAAATGGGCTACTTCAGTATAGGATCTGTGTGCTGGATGAAAGAAATCAAAGCTCTAATAAATAGACATACTAGGTTCATGGATTGGAAGACTCAACATAGTAAGGATGTCAATTCTCCCCAAATGATCTATAGGTTTATGCAATCCCTATCAAAATCCCAGCAAAATGTTTTGTAGTAATAGATAAGCTTATTTTAAAATTTGTAGGGAATGAATAGACATTTTTCCAAAGAAGAGGTACAGATGGCCAACAGGTACATGAAAAGATGTTCAACATCACTCATCATCAGGGAAATGCAAATCAAAACCATGATGCGATACCACATGATCAGTCAGAATGTCTAAAATTAGCAACACAGGAAACAACAGGTGTCAGCAAAGATGTGGAAAAAGGAGAACCCTCTTCACTGTTGGTGGGAATGCAAATTGGCACAACCAATCTGGAAAACAGTATGGACGTTCCTCAAAAAGTTAAAAATAGAACTACCCTACCACCTAGGAATTGCACTACTAGGTATTTACCCAAACTATACTAAAATACGTATTTGAAGGGGTACGTGCACCCCAATGTTTATAACAGCATTATCAACAATAGCCAAACTATGGAAAGAGCCCAAATGTCCATCGACTGATGAATGGATAAAGAAGATGCAATACACATACACATACACACACACACACACACACACACACACACACACACACACACACACACTGGAATATTACTCAGTCATCAAAAACAATGAAATCTTGCCATTTGTGATGACATGGATGGAGCTATAGTATATTATGCTAAGAGAAATAAGTCAGTTAGAGAAAGACAAATACCACATGATTTCACTTATATGTGGAATTTAAGAAACAAAACAGATGAATGTATGAGGGGGAGGAGAAAAAGAGAGAAACAAACCATAAGAGACTGTTAATGATAGAGAACAAACTGAGGGCTGATGGACGGAGGTGGGTGGGGGATGGGCTAGATGAATGACAGGTATTAAGAAGGGCATGTGTGATGAGTACTGGGTGCTAGGTATAAGTGATTAATCACTATATTCTACTCCTGAAACCAATATTACACTATATGTTAACTAACTAGAATTTGAATAAAAATTTGAAAAACAAAAACAATGACAACGAAACAAAATAAATACAATTTGTATGGAAAGGCGCAAGTCCTAGTTTAGTTAAAATAATCTTGAAAAAGAACAATAAAGTGAGAGGCAACACTCTACCTAATAAGTCTTACTATGTAGCTAAGAGATCAAGGCAGTGTGGTGTTGTCAGCGGGACAGACGCAGAGACCAACAGAACTGAGACCCCAGAAATAGACCCACGTGAATATGCCCAAATGATTTTTGCAAAGGCGTAAAAGCAATTCAACAGAGAAAAGCCAGCCTTTTCAGTAAGCTGTGCTGGAGAAATTGGATGTCCACAGAGGGGGAAGATGAACCTACACCCAGACCACACAACTTAACTCAAAATCCATCCTAGGATTAAATGTAAAACATAAAACTATAACTCCCTCAGGAAAAAAACATAAAGATCTTCGAGACCTAGAACTAGACTAGGAGTTCTTCCACCTCGTGCCATGGATCCTACACATAAGAGAGAAACTGATCAACTGGACCTTACCAAAATTAACTTTTGCTGTGTGAATGCCCCAGTGGGAAAAAACATTTGCAAACTACATATCCAACAAAGGGCTTCTTTCCAAAATATATGAAGAACTCTCAAAAGTCAACCGAATGAAACAATCCGATTAGAAAATGGGCAAGACACACGAACAGGCGTTGCTCCAAGAGGAAATGCAGATGGCCGACGAGCACGGGAAAAGATGTGAACATCATTGGCCATTAGGGAAATGCAGATTAAAGCCAAGGAAATATCACTACTCACCTATCAGAACAGCTGGAATGAGAGGCTGTGACAGCCCCAGAGGCTGACCATGGCTGGGAAAACTGGAGTCCTCCCCCATTTCTGGTGCGTGTGTAAAATGGCAAGAAAGAGTCCCACGACTTCACTGTGTGTGCATGGACGGCCTCACCAGCAACCCGAGAGAAATACAGACCGTATGGTTCCGTGACACGATATCTGTGAAATGATTGTACTTTGATGGGAGAACAGATCGGTGCTTGCCTGGGCTTGGGACACGGGGAGGCTGGTGCATTCACGAGGGAGTGCGGTGTGGTTTTAGAAGGGTAACAGGGGATCCTTGCGGCCATGGAGTTCTCGGTATCTTCCCTATGGTGCTGGGCACACAAGTCCCACAGGCTCTACACAGATACACAGTAAGGTGCACACACATGCGTGTGCACACAGAGACAGGCATATAGTATGACAGACATACCGCACACACACAGGTACACAGTGACACACACTGCATTCGCACACACACACATATATACACAGTTACACACACCATACCACCCACATATACACACTTAAATATACACCACATACACACACAGACACACACCATACCACACCCACAGAGACATACAGAGACACACACCATGCAACACACACATACACTTACACATACCACACACATACACACACACAAACCACACATACACACCATACTATACACATGTACACAGTGACACACACCCCATACACAGATACAGACTTATACACAGTTACACACCACCCACATATACACACTTACATATACACCACACACACAGACACACACCATACCACACCCACAGAGACATACAGAGACATACACCATACCACACACACATACACTTACACACATACCACACACACATATACATAGTTACACACACACAGAGATACACACAGACACACACACACACACAGGGTTCAAGTGAGACTGACCAAGTCTGGATTAGACCAGTGGACCGTACCGCTGTCCACACCCGGCTGGTGCTGCTGGACTGTGTTTTGCGAGCTGTCCTCATTAGGGAACATGGGCAGGTTCCTGGAGACCCCTCTCTGCACTGTTCCCCTGACCGCATGTGACTCCTTCACCATCTCACTAAAAACTTCAATTAAAAAAGTAGTCGTCCAGTAAGAATATTTCTGAAATCATAGTTTTTGTGACCATATCAACCAAACAAAACTTCAAGAAGTCATTTTGAAGGTTATTTTCCTCAACCCCCCTCTCTGAGGCATTGGCAAGGGCTCCTCTCCTGGGGGTGTGGGAGGTGCCGGGAAGGATAAACCGAGTGCCCAGCCCTTCCCCCACCGGTGCACTGACGGGGGCCCACGCAGGGGCTCTGCATGAGTCTAGGGGAGCACTGGGGCCGTGGAAGTGCTCCCACTGTTTCACAGCCGCAGGCCTGAGTCCCGCAGGGGATGAGATGGCTTCAGGCTCTGTGATCTCGCTTAGGGGCCCAGATGTGCCCGCCCTGCGGCTCTGAGTCCCGGTGGGGTTCAGCAGGTGTGGCTGCCCGAAGCAGCTCTGGATCTGGTCTGGCAGCAAGCAGCCCTCTGGCAAGCCAGGAGGCGAGTGAGATGTGTCACCAAGGTCAGGCCAGGATCCAGATTCTGGAATTTTCCAGTGACTAGGAGGAGTAGGTGGGAGGGCTGCCTTCCCAGAGCCCCACCTGGTGACCAGGCCTGGGAAGTTTCCAGGTCTCTCTAGAAGAAGGTTCTCCGAGGGTGAGAGTGATAAACCAGTTGCCGTCTGGACCCGGGGATGGTACCCGGCTTCTGTCCCTTCCCTTCCTTGCTTTTCCTTCTGATGCCTCCAGGAAGTGGGCACGAAGTTTAAGTTCTGTGTTAGGGACCATTATTATCACACAAGTCATGGTGTGCCCCCGAGAACACCATGTGTGGGATGAGGAGCTCGGCAGGTGCCGTGGTGTGTGCATGGGGGGTCCGCGGACCTCAGCTCTTCCCCAGCCCCCCTCGTGGCTCCCACCTTACCAGGGAAAGCAGGGAGGGTAGAAACTTCCAGCGTGCACGAAAGATGAAAGAAGGGGGAAAGTCAAAAGGACCCTGATGGAGAAAACATGGCAGACTCCTCCCCAACTCCGAAACCCTGACGGCAGTGCTTGTGGATGAATTTAAAGACCAGCCTATCGTTTTCTCATTCTTTACGAAAATCCTCGATTTCCTAATTTCTCATCCTTTAGTGACATCACTTTGACCTTTTTTCTGTGACCGAGAGTTTGAGATGTAGTTTTTACGATTTTGATCCCTTGAAGGCAGCACAGAGCCCCGGATAGAAACTGCGTTACGGCGGGTTTCAATTTTCACACACCAAGTAGTTGTGTTTGTACTTTTAAGGGAAGAAACGTGGAGGCTTTCTAAATAAATCACTATTTGCGAGTATGAACGCAGTCTTCGGTTGGCTTTCACCTCCTCCCCGCCAGGGAGGTGCTGGTTTATGGAGCGGCGGGTTCCGAGGAAGTCCATTCAGGCGGCAGGCTTGGGATCGTGCAGCCTGTGCTCATGACGCTGGGGGGGGGGGGGGGGGGCTGGGCACACACCGGGGACCGACGACCCTGCCCCCGGAGAGCCCTTGGCTTAGAAAGAGACACGGGCTCGAAACAAGTGGTTTCCGTGCCACGTAAGTGTCAGCGTACCTGTGTCATCTCACAGAAACTGGCACGCACGCACGCACACCTCGCGTCACGGCAGCCCGAAGAACGACCTCTCTGTGGGTCCGTGAATTGGGGGAAAATTCAGAGTGTGTGGGAGCCCCAGAAGAACACAGGTGTCCCCGGAAGTGGCTCACGAGCAGTTGATTTGGCCAGGGCTCTAGTACTGAGCTCAGCCGGGCACCGGTGTAGACACAGGGGACCTCGTGCCCAAGCCATGGCCATCACGATGGCAGCACGCTTAGTGAGACTTCCTCTCCTTCATTCAGGGTGGGGGGTGGGGAGAAGGTGGCCCAGCGAGTAGATGTGTCTGAAGTAATTGATTTGAAGCCCGTGTTTAAGATGACACAGCAGGAAGTCTGTTCTTGTTGGTCGTTACTGGATCTCTGTGTCACCGGTGAGACCCTGCGCCTCCCCGCGCTGCGGGCTCCCCCAGGAATCTGCATCTGTCCACCTGGAGGGAGTGGTCCTCACACACGCATCCAACCCCGGGGTTGCCCTTCCGGGCATCTTGCAGCCGAACCAGCCTGTGGGCATGGAGGCCCTGACAAGCGCGCCCATACCTGGAACTTCCTTGACCAGCACTGGGTCCCGGGCTGGTCTCTGTGACGGGCTGAAGGTTTGCACACCCACCCCTTGCTTGTGTGGCCTGTACCGCTGTAGGCAGATTCCCCACGTGTGAGTTGGAGAAATGAGACTTCTGGGAGCACCCTTGGATCCAGAACCCCTCTTCTTAAAAGAGGGAGGCAAGTGTTCACAGTTTTGGTGGCCAAGTTGGCATTTAAGTTGTTGACTGGTTTATAACACTTATTTTACCAAATGTTCTGCATACTTTTAAGTCTTCTATAATGCTTTTTAAAATGTCAAAATCTAGCCATATCAAACACGAAAGCACTAAGAGAGAAGGAGCCATGCCCATGGCACTGTCCTGGGCGTCCGGGTGCAGGTGAGGGCGGCGGGTGCGGGTTCTCTACCCCACATGCACGCCCCGCACTTGTTTCCACGGGTCAAGCCGCCAGGGGAAGCAGCCCACCTGCCCTGTGGCATGCGCTCGGAGCTGTTTCTCTGGTGACAGGTTAGCAGGACCCCAGCCGGGACTTTCTCTCCTGGCTCCCACTCTAGCCGGCTGTTGGGCATGACGTGAATGGGAAGCTATAGCCACGGAAAAAAAGGAACCAAACGGCAAAGAGCGCCACCCATGAACCTGCGTCTGGAGCCAGCAAAGGCCTCCACGAGGACCAAACACTTGGAGGGGAGGGAGCAGTCAACCTTGACTTTGAATGACTGATGTGTCTCCAATGGGTTCAAACAGGTGGGGCCAAGTCTCTTTTGACTCAAATGCCAACAAGGGCACTTTGCAGATAGTTAAATGCATTAATTCCTGCTGGTACGATGTGCCTGGTACAAACCCCGAACGCCCTGCTGGCCTGACGTGTGGGCTTGGGAACATCTCTCCCGCTCACACCTCAGGTTCCTTATCTGCAGGAAGGGACTAACAGGAGTTCCTGTCTCAGAGGGTCGTTGTGACAGTCAAACAGTGCACACAGGAAATGCCGGAGAGCCGTGCCAGGCGCATGGTACACGCTGATTACCTGCCTGTCGTTAGCATTACTCAAGACCTTGTGAAAGATTGTAAGACAGCAAATATTTCCTCACACAATTCAGTAGTAATTAAGGAAGAGTTCAGTCTCAAGAGCTGGCCAAGGGCCCTCAACGGAGGTTGTCGCATACGGAGTCCTCCATTTTGCACAACTTGGAGTTCCCATGCATGAGCCACCCCTACTTTCAAAGAGACCTGGGCAAAGCCACTTAAAATAAAAAGGGTCTTGTCACTTTCTGATACGTGGGGATCTGGGTGGCGAGTCCAAGCTGGCGGGGCACTCCGATGTGATGGCCGAGCGGCCAGTCTGTCTCGGCGCTCCCTCTCTCCCCGTGCATCCCCGTCTCGGACACGCCGGAGGCTCCCCGCTGCCTCTCCCTCCCCAGGCACCTGCTTGCTCTTTGAAACTCACCATCTTTCCTACGGCCACCTCAGGCAAAGCCACGGATCCGTGTGTGATAGCTTCATCTGTGATAAAGCACTTCTGGACAGTGGCTGCCTGAAGCAGCTCTTCCTGTGATGTGTGTGCCTGGGGGCCACGGAGGGTGTGTGGGTAACCGGGAGGGGTCTCTAATGCGGCAGGTCCATGGTAGGGTAACAAGGCCATGCAGAGACGCAGGGAAGCCTCTGGCCTCTTGATGACATGTGACTGTCCATCCACGCTGCCTTTGGAGCCCCCTGTGTGGGGTTAGGGGGTCCTGTCTTATTCCAGTGCCTTCTCACCTTACTCTGATTCTGCGTCTTCTGATATAACTCTGATCTGCTGAGAAACCTGTTCCAGGAGGCGCCTGGGTGGCTCAGTTGGTGAAGCGTCTGCCTTCGGCTTAGGTCATGATCCCAGGGTCCTGGGACTGAGCCCCATATCGGGCTCCCTACTCTGCAGGGGAGCCTGCTTCTGACCTTCCCCGCCTCCCCGTTCATGCTCTCTCTGTCTCCCTCTCTCTCTCTTAAATAAATGTATTAAATCTTTAAAAAAAAAGAAAGAAACCTGTTTCAACAGAAAAATGCACAACCAACACTGTATGTAGAGGAGACCAAAGCAATCACGGCTCTGCAGTTAGCTTAGGGTTCCAATGCACACGAGTGGTAGGGATTCACAGACAACCTCTGACTCACGGACGCGTTAGGGGAGCACATGTCCTTTGGAAGCAGGAGACAAATAAGGCCCAAGCATCAAATGCTACAAAGAAAGAATAGAGATACACCTTACAACTAACCACTTGTAGACTAAGTTCCCACACGCGAAAAGGGACCTTGGAAGTAGAAAGTTTTGGGTTGCTTCCAGCGCTTAAGGACAAGGACACACGGACAGCGACATCGGCCCCCCGGGGCTCCGGCGTGCGTCCTTACTGAGTACCTGTGTTGTTTGTGTGTGATTTGCCTGTGCCCAGGGGCAGAGAAACCTGAAGGGACAGTGGGACAAGGTCACACCATGAAGGCGTTCCCCCTTCTGTTCTCAGCGAAGGTCACAAGGGAGCATCAGGTCGTGTGAGCCCGACGCCCCCGGCGGCTTGTCGAGGTGCTGGAAGCAGGGTGTTCTAGAAGTGGGGGGACGAAAGGTGCTCCTTCTTTTGGCCCTGCGGGTGGTGCCAGAAAGAAGAGTACCCAAGGCTCCCTTCTCCCGTGGCAATTTCCACCCAGGGACCCGTGGCAGGATGGGGTGTCTCCATCGCGGCAGGAAGTCAAGGTGGCGGCCTGTGCGCTTCTCTTCAGGTTCTCAGGTCCCTCTAGAATGAAAACACAGCCATTACTTTCCTTTGCCCTCCAAGCCAGCCTCCAGCACTGAGACGGGGCGGGCACCTGCATTTGGCCACGAGTGAGCGTGGGCGGGTCCCCGCCCCGCGTGGGGACAGCGTTGGCCTCTGCAAGTGGAGGCTGTGACTCTGGGCGGCCCAGTGCTCGTGAGACCGCGCTCCTACCCGCACGGGTCTCTGCACCCATGTCCCTGACCTGAGGCACTTCCCCTCATTGCCACGTGGCCCTTCCAGCCCTCACGCCGAGTCCCTGAGTCCTGCTTTGAGTCTGAACAGGTTTGTGTTAAGCCCCAGTACAGAGCACAGCGGATGAAAGCAGGCAGCCCCTCGCCCGGGGTGGCTCTTGGAAGCCCCATGGGCATATTCAAAGGAACGACCAAAAATGCAGACCTCTGGAAAAACCTCCCATGGGAAGGGAAGCCTCTTCTGGATCTACCCCCTCCCCGGGACATCTGAAGACACTTGCTAAAGGGCGACTTTCATACTGGCCCCCAGGTGGGCACGAGGCAGCTGGTGACCAAGATGTCTCAGGCCTCCAGGGAGCCGTCCAGCTGCCATTTGTCCGTCGCTGGTGAACGTGCTCATTGGGGCAGGGGAGGGCGGATCCGGACAGGGGAGGGCAGAAGCTCATTGTAAGGCCGTCCCAGGGAGACCCAGGGCCTGCACCGGTGCTTCCCAAAGTGTCTTCCCTTGAAGACCCTGTGCATTGGAACCGCCCGGGCCCTCACCCCACATCCCCTGATCAGACCCTCTGGAGAAGGGTCCTGGGAATCATCGGGTGCACAGACAGCCAGGAAGGGTCCTGTGCACGCCCACAGTGCGGATCCACCGTGCAGCAGGTGTGAGGCTGGAGTCACACTCTGCTGTCACTCACTGCGGGGGTCTCCTCACCTGTTATACAGGGACCGTCCCAGGACCTGCCACCCAGGACGGGGCTGAGGGAAATAGGTCAAGACATCACCCAGCGCCGTTGTTGTTAGAAGGCTCCCAGGGGGGTGTTGGAACCTTGCCCCCGCCAGGCCCCGGCCCTCCTCCATAGCTTGAAGACTGGGAGCTGGTGCCTTGACCCGCACCTGTTTCAAGCTTGCCTTTCATGACAACTGGCTTGGTCGCATGGACCGTCTGTCCCTGAGCGCGGCTGCGTGGAGGGAGCACCTCTGTGGCTCTGTGGGTGACTCCGCCTTTCCCGCCCTCCATTCCCCACGCCCCCACGGCCATCTGCACCCTGGGGTCGCACTCACCAGCCATCGAGGCCACTCGGCCAGGGGGCTGTTCTTGCAAACGTCTGTTCTCTCGCTTACAAACAGGTTGATGGGTTTGGGCTGAATTTTGTGCTTAAGAGGGTTACGTGTCCCTCAGTGAGGCTCCCTGGGCCAGTGTGTCGGCTCACAAGGGAGCCAGCAGGCGCTTCTGGAAAAGGCCCGTCTTCTAGCACTGCTCTGCCGCGAGCCGGCCCGGAGGGCAGGAACCATTCTTGCCTGCACAGCATGCACCGTGCAGCGGGCCTGGAAGTCAAACGGGCCTCGGCCTGGACAGGGGCAGCCACAGTGTAGCTTTTCCTTCGGAGCGAAAATTCCCGGAGGAGTGGAAAATAACGCCCAAGGCACCTGAGGTGTTTCTTAGCCAATTGTTTCCCATTAAAAGGAGCATTTTAAAAGGTCTTTGATCTAGGGACAGGAGCAGATGACTGTTGCCAAAAACTGGTGGCGGAGGGAGGTGAGGGCGGAGGGATGGGGGGATGGGGGGCGACGGCTTAACGAGGTTGCGAGAACGGTCCTGAACGTGGAACGTCGGAGCACCGAGGAGCTGGCTATACAGCACTGTGATGTTAGGCCACGGGATTGTCTGCTTGAAAATGGTTAATTTTACGTTGCTTAATTTTGGCCCGAATTTTAAAAACAAAAGGCAAAACCCAAGTTCTTTGAAACTAGTCCAAGGCGTGATGTGGGCTCATCATCGGAGATCAAGTCCGCAAATATTTGCTGGGTGTCCGTAAAGCAGAAGGCCGTGCCACCGAGGCTCTGCATGGCCGGGCCCCCTGCCCTTCCGGCCTGCTGCCCTAGCGGTGGCCGTCCCTCCTGTTCGCCTGTGGCCCTCCCTTCTCCTGCTCGCCCTGGTCCTGGAAGCCAGCCTCCCTGACCTGTCTCCCTCCTGCATCACCCCTCCTTCAGGGAGCCTCCCCCAAAGCACAGAGCTGCCCGGCCCCCCAAGATCAGAGACTCTCTAGCCCACCCCTGGCTCTTAGCAAGGTCCAGATTCTTCAGGGGGCACTGGGGGCCTGCGGGTTCACACCGTCACCCACTGCCTGCACCTTGTCACCCTCTGCTCCATGCACATGTGCCCACTGGACCCCTTCCCATCCCCAGGTTTCCTCCTCAGCCAGCCTTCCTCTTTTCCCCACTTGGTGGAGGAAGGTTGTCCTTCGTGTCCCTGCCCTGGCCGCCCTTGTGAGCACCCATCCCCCAGGACCGCCCCTGCACAGAGTTTTGCCTGTGGGACCAGCTGTGCTCCCATCAGACACCCAGAGGCCACAGGGCCCTGCTTGCTGGACTGACCCCTCAGTGTCGCACCCTGGCTCTGCCCAGCAGATCTGGGGCCACAGAAAAGGACGCTGGAGGCAAACGACGGGGACCAGCGTGAGCGACACCCACCTCCATCTGCTCATGAATCCAGTCCAGGAAGGAGGTGACGCGCGTGTAGACCCCGGGCTTGTTCACGTCAGCACAGCCAATGCCAAAGCTCGTCGCTCCCACCAGCTTCCACACCCTCCTCTCCTGACACACCAGCGGCCCCCCGCTGTCTCCCTGGATGGCAAGGAAAGAGGCACTGTGGGGGGTGTCCCTTGTCTCAGGGCCAGGATCCCCCCTTCCTATCACAAAACTCAGTACAGGGCTGGCTCCGTGCTCTCACCCCCAGCCTCCGAGAACTGACGCTCGCACTCCCAACAGTGGGGTCCTTGGTTCCCCAGGGACGGTCTCCCCCAGCTGTCTCCCTGCCAGATTCCAGATGCACCGAATCCATGAAGGTCAGGGCAGCTGGACACAGCCCTGGGAATCCTCTAGAGGGAGGGTCTGCCTGGCGGGGCTGGACCCAGGCCGTGTGGGCTCACGCTCACTGTGGCTCTTGAGGTCCAGATTCACATTCACCAGTTCCCACCCGCCCTGCTGCCCCTGTTACCCCTCTGCAAACCATGAGAACCAGGGCTGGGGCGGGGAGCACCCTGGAGACCCCTCCCGCCGCAGCACCCAGGCAGAATGGGAGCGCTGGGTCAACTCGGCCGGCAGCCAGGAAAGGGAGTGCTATCTTGAGCAAACGTCTTCCCCACACCCTGTAAATTTGCTTTTCATTCAGTCACAGGGAAATGCTGGCAGTGGTCTGTGCCACAGGCTGGGTCACCGTCCAGAGCCTCACCTGCCGCTGTGGCCCCCAGAGGTCACCAAGGGCCCCTACCTGACAGCTGTCCACGCCGCCCTTCAGGTAGCCGGCGCAGAGCATGGAGGGGGAGATGATGCCTCCGTACACGTCTCTGTGGTTGCAGATCTTGTTGGAGATTAAGGGCACAGCTGCATGGTTGAGGACGGGGGAGGCGTCACCTGCGTCAGAGCGAGGACGGTGCAGGCATGAGGGGCCCTGCTGGGAACTCAGGACCTGCACTGGAGCGGGGGCCACGTCACCACATGCCGGTGGCAGAGGCCACTCCTGGAGGCGGACGGCGCATGCTCTGTGGCAAGCTCCCTGGTGAGCGGGCCAGGCAGCCCCGTTGCTTCACATGAGGGCCACTTACTTCCCGAAAGTGGCCAATGCAGGAGCAGGTGGGGCAGCAGTGGCCAGCATGGACCTCCCCGGGGTCCATCCTGGGCCACGCACTTGACCCACACCGGCCGTTCCGTCCTCAGAACAATCCAGGTTACAGAAGGGAAACTGAGGCCCGTGAAGGACACATGCACAGTGTACAGGCAGAACCTTCCTGTGGTCAGCAGAACAGCGTCCTCCCAAAGGCGTCCACTTCCTAATCCCTGTGTCTATGTCACTTCCACGGCAGAAGGCCCTGAGATGGGGACACAATCCTGGGCTACCTGGGTGGCCTCTAAATGGAACCACAAGCATCAGAGGAGAAAGTGTGATGGTGGAACAGAGGTCAGATGGGGGGTGGGGGGATGGGAGGACGCTGCCCGGCCCGCTATGAGGATGGGGGAGGTGCCACGAGCCAGCGGGCAGTTCCCAGAACCCAGAGAAGGCCAGGAAACAGACACTCGTTCGGAGCCTCCGGGAGGGACTAGCCCTTCCGACACACTGATTCCAGCCCGTGGAGATGGGCGAGGACTCCTGACTCCGGAACCATAGATAACACGTCCCTGGGGCTGAAACCAATGAGTCTGGTCTTGCTGCAACAGCAACAGGAAATGATACCTCTGCTGTTGGACCAGCCCCACCATCGACCCGAAGGGATGCACACCTCTAACTTAACCTGTTCGTAAACCAGCTATCGTGGCGTGGCGTCTTAGAGGCTGACTGCAGGGCACGGCCCTATTCCGGCGTCTCTAGCACGTGTCAGCAGGTGGGTGCGGGTCTGCCTGCCTCCAACCCACATTCTAAGAGTTCTCTGAGTTTGAGCTGCACCCTGTTTTCTGCATGAGTTTCTCCAGTCCCCCCATACCCCACGTGCCTGGGGACCACGGGCTGGAGGTCGGCTGAGAGTGGCCCCTCTCCCTACTCGCCCCACAGGATCTTACAAAGTAATGAACTAGTCTCCTGACACCACAAGTCCTGAGAAACAACAAGAATAGGGCTGTGGGGGTGGGGGGGGGGATGTGGAAGTCCAGACCTCCCAGCACCTGGTCATGTGAACCCCGGCAAGGTGCTCAGCTCCCCTCAGCCCCAGGCTCCTCGCCCTCAAGACGGCCGTGCAGATAATTCCCCGCTGAGGGGCTGCTGTGAGGAGCAGACAGTGTGGCATGGAGACACCCGGCTCACCACCGGGTACGTGGTGAAACAGCTCAACCTGTCTGTGGAGGAAGCTTCCAAGGGCAAGAGGACGTGGAAAGCCACAGGGATGAGACCCTGCCCCGGGAAAGAGGACCGACCCTCTAGGACTAGGAAAGCCCTGGGCGCCTTGGACATTCAGGGACAGGGAACTCAACTAATAACCCTCAGGAGGAAAATACTGAACTTCCCGTATTAGGGTGAATTGCGCCCCCGCAACCATGTCCACCTGCAACCTTATTTGGAGTTGGGCCTCTGCAGACGAAATTAAGGTGAGAGTCTCAAAATGAGATCATCCTGGATTTAGGGTGGACTTTAAGTGCAAAGACCAATGTCCTTATAAGAGAAAGGGGAGAGAGATTTGAGACATGGGGCTGGGGAGGGGGGCACAGGAAGATGGGGCAAAGATTGGAGTGATACGTCCACAAGCCAAGGGATGCCAAGGGTGGCTGGAGCCCCTGGAAGCTGGAGGAGAGGCCAGGGGCAGGTTCCTCCCCCTCGGAGCCTCCAGAAGGAACCGGCCCTGCGACACCTTGATCCGAGACTTCTGGCCTCCAGAGCAGGGAGAGAATGAGTCATTGCTCTTTAAGCCTCTCTGTTTATGGAGCTTTGTGACAACAGTCCCCCCAAGGAGCTCCTACATTTCCTACCAGAAGGAAAGGGATTGGTGGAGAACCTATGAGTGACAAGCACACGTGTGCCCCACCCCAGTGGAAGGAGGGCGTGGCTTCCCTCCGCATGCGCTGCTCTCATTGAGGTGACTGCTACGATCATAGTGGTATGCTTCCGTACGTCTGCTTTCTCTAATGAAATAACACACCTTCCAAAGTCTCACAAGACGAAAACTCCTCACCAGGTACAGATGTCTGCCTTCTGAATAAACCCTGGGAAGGTTCTCCATGGGCTCCTTACGTACTCTGCCGGCACGGTGGGGAGGAGGAAGGAGAACCGCCTGATGATTTGGTGAATGTCTCCCCAACGAGGGGTGTCCCTGGCCCTCTGTTTCCATTTATTTCTCTCCTTTTTTTTTTTAAAGATTTTATTTATTTAACAGAGAGAGAGACAGCCAGCGAGAGAGGGAACACAGGCAGGGGGAGTGGGAGAGGAAGAAGCAGGTTCCCAGCGGAGGAGCCTGATGTGGGGCTCGATCCCGGAACGCCGGGATCACGCCCTGAGCTGAAGGCAGACGCCTAACGACTGTGCCACCCGGGCGCCCCCATTTATTTCTCTCCTGACACAGTCTGCAGTTTCACGCCCCAACACAAACGGAACCATGACTCTGACCCACAACTACTCTGCTGATAGCGTGTGTCCAGCAGCTGACCCGCACCCCTGCCTCCCACGGGGACGCCACGCTGGGACACGGGGTGCAGCGTGTCACGGTGGGCGTGCACCCCGGCCTCATGGGTCTGGGCTCCCAGACTCAGAATCGTGATTTCAGATGACTGACCTCCATCCTCTATGGCCCCCCATCCTGACGTCCAGCACAGTTTTCCATCAGGGAAGTTCTCTTCGGAGTTGGGCAGGCAGACGGGCTGGATGGTCTCTGCGGCAAGGGGAGACAGCAGCCTTGAACTCAGGTGAAACTCAGGTCCACGAAAACAATGAATCTCCCCAGTGTCCACCTCTCTGAGGAGCTCAAACGATCTCTCAAGAAAGGCCAAGCCCTTGGTTGGTCTGAAAGCTCCCAGCTCAGCGCAGGGACCCCCAGAGCCGTTCACCTTTAAACAACCCTAACCTGTGGCAATGCGAGTGGGTCTGGACCAGGGGTGGCATATTTTCTGTGAAGGGCCACATAGCCAATGCCTGGGGTTCTGTGGGCCCCGTGGCCTGCCACTGTGGCCTGAAAGCATCCAGCCACAGGCCGTGGTACACAAACAGATCTGGCTGTGTCCCACTGAAACTTTATTTACAAAAACAGGCAAAGAGTCAGATTGGGTCCTGGGGCCCTAACCTGCCCACTCCTGGTCTGGAGCGTGGGCGCACTGCCTTATAAAACAGCCCTCCGTGACTGTTCGGGTCCCACCCGGCACGTCTGGAGACAGGAAGCCGGCCTGTCCCCGCGGGCTGTGTCACATACACAGCAGAGACAGTGTCACGGCCGCCATGAGGCTGTCTCGTGAGCACGCTCCGCGATGCACTGTCTTTCCACGCGGGACAGTAACAGAAGGACAGAGAAGTAGCAAGAGCACTCGCTAATTTTTATCACCGTGCAGACGTCGGCACCTCATTTTTTACAACCAAGTATCGTTAGTAATAATGATAAACGAACACCACCGTTACAATTTCTCTTTGCTTCTCCAGAGATACTTGTTTCCAAGCGTTACATGTAGAGTGTTAGATGTGTGGTGTGGGGAACACACTAATCCCGGGCCAGGACTCCGCTGCTTCATGGGCCTTGTTCAACGGACCTCTGCCAACACTCCACGCGGCTATACGCTGGGGAAGGCGAAGGGGGCTTTAATTTATTTGAGTGTATTTAATCCTTTGTCTGCATCTGCAAAATGTTTGGAAGTCCTATCCTGTGTGCTCTGGTATTGTTGTAACTTTCAGAGGTTAGGACTCGGTATTTCCCACGGAGAGATGTGGCCTGCCGAACGCGGCAGCTGGCAGGGAGAGACTTTCTGAGCACTTCAGGGAGTCCCCAAGATGCCCAGGAAAGAAGCGGCCATGGGGACGATCCCACTACGATCAACTGACTGACCTGCGAAGTGCCCTCTTTCTAGGCCACGACCAAGACACGGGCAGGTGGATGGCACTAGCAGGTGGACCTCATTTCAACAAGCCCCGAGACAGGGAAGAGCTCTTTGTTCCCACAGGGCCAGTGACCCCCCTTCTGCCACCTGGAGGCACCCATGGCCTGGCCTGGGGAAGTCCTTTCATCTCCAGCGGGCACCAGCAGGAAGAAAGTGGCACCAATGCGAACCCCAGGGATGAACCTGATGAACCAAGCCGACCAAAGTAAAATCGCAAAGCCTCTAAAATCAAACATCATCGGAAGCACAGCCCACAAGAGTAGGCATGTCACGCACCAAGAACCCGAACGGGGTGACCACCTGGGAAAGTCGAAGAGGTATATGGACCCGGCGTCTCCTAACGTGATAGCCTGATGTCCAGAAGGCTGTCGAAAAGGACTCGTTATACCAAGAACCAGGAAAATCACAACTTAAATGAGAAAAGATGATCAACTATGGCCAGCGGGGAAATGAGTCAACTCCTGGCGTTGTCTGGCAAGGATTACAAAGCGGCTGTCATAAAAAGACTTCAAGGGACAATTACAAATTCTCCTGAAAGAAACGGGAGCCAGAGAGCAGCAGGGAACGCAGCCGTACCGCTGAAGGTGAGCGGCCCGGCCAGCTTCATGAGCGCGATGTCGTGGCCCAGCCTCTTGGGTTTGTACTTGCTGTGGTAGATGATTTTTTCCACCAGATGGGAAGGGGCCGGACTGTCCAGCAGGGAAACTAGCCCCACCTGGATGGTCCAGGACTTGGGGAGGTACAGGCTGAAAAGAGAAGGCGGAGAGGTGAAGTTGGAGCACCCCATCACTTTCACCACCGGACCTCGCAGGTCTGGAGGCGCAGGGCCAGGCAGGTGGCCGAGACACGGTGCTGCCTGCTTGCCGACATTGGCTCCGAGCACGGCTCCCACGCCCTGCGGGAGCGCAGGCCGGCCATGCACTCCCCAGGCAGGCTTCGATGCCCGCGCCTCCCGCTTCTCAGCACCAGAGGGGCCCCGTCAGGGCCAATCTCCAACAGACGGCAGCCAAAATACAAACAAAAACGGAGAATCCACCTCTGTGTTTGGAAGTCTTCCCGTGCTCTCCTCCCCCGAGACACTGCCTGGGACACCGGAGCCACCCGGCCGGAGCCGCCTCTCACGCTCTTGGCCACAGCGTGCTCTCCTGTAAGTAGCTACAGGGAGCTTGGAGGTTTCCCTCCTGCACGGGAGCTTCCGTCCAAAGCTTTCTACCTCCTCTGTAAGAGCGGCAGGTCTGAAATCTTTCGAATGAGCTCAGGGTCACCAGTCACAGCCACCAGCGACAGTGATGGGTGCATTGCACTGGTCATTACTTTGTGACGATCTGGTCAGCTTGCCAGCTTTCTGGACCCACTGCTGACCCCCGGAATCTACCCCATCCTACACAGCCCAGTCTAGACGCGGGTCTATGGGCCACGAGGGCCCACACCCAGAAGCACTCACTCATAGACGCAGTGCGCGGCGGTGACAATCCACACGGGGGTGATGACAGAGCCCCCGCACAGGTGATAGCCCTGGAACTGAAGGCTGGCCTGCCACGGCCACTGCATGAGCGAGGACACATTTCCACCCACGATGCGCGAGCTGTAGCCCATTCTCAGACCACAGACTACAGAGAGAGAACAAGGGCTGGGGGTCGATCCCACAGACCTTTCTGGGGAACCTGCTGTCACAGCCACAGACCCCCCTTTCCCTGACAGCCTGCTGCCCTCGCAGAGCTCACAGCCCAGAAAGAGAGCCCAGAAGGGACGGGAGTGGGAGAAGACAGGGGTGCAGTGGGAAGAGCTGGTGATGGCAGCGCCCCTCCCCGTGATGCCCATGACCCCAGTATGGCCACAACTCACCAGGGGCTCATGAACCTTCCACAGCTCTCTCCTCAGTAATGCAGGGCTAGTGTGCACCTGCCTGACTTCTCCAGACCCCACCCTCCCCCTGCCAGGGGCAGCTGCCACGGGGCTGGGAGCCTGGGGCACTGACCAGCCTGGGCACACTTTTCCTTGAGGTGGGAAGGTTGGGGAGTGGGGAGGAGAAAGTGACAGTGAGTCAGGCTGCTGGAGCCACCACGGAGTGACAGGGCATCACAGACCACGGTCCTGTCTGCGGCTGAGAAGTGCTCCGGGCTGCCCCCACCCCCCGGCTAACAGGTGAGACAGACAGACACTGTTCTCCTCCTCCATCAGGTGGGGTCCACAGAGTTCCCCCCCGGCACCTAGGACGAGGGGGCCCCCAGCAGTCTGAGGAGGCGGGGGAGACCGGAGTGTGAGCGAGCACGTGCTTGCACTTCTCTCTTCCGTGAGGAATCTCTTACCTGTGCACTTCAAGGTAACCACACGACCCGAGGCACATCCCTCCCTAAGGAGCAAAAGAGGAGGCCTACGGTAAACGCCAGAGGCCAGTGAAATGAACACTTTCTTTCAACTTAATCTTGGGGTGAAAGAAAAATGGACTCTAGTCCCCTGCCCTTGAATACAGATTGCAATTTTTGTCCATATTAAAAAAAAAAAAAACCCTTATGTGTGAGGTCACAGCTTCATTCTGGAACATTTGGCTACAGTGAGGCATTGTGCATGTGACAGGTGACTGAGTGTTTCTAAGCTTCGTCTAGCTAATGATAGGAGATGCCGGAGGAGCTCTGTTCTATAAACATCACTCGTGTCGTTTGCAGGTCAACTTTACCCCGGTGTCCTTCACTGGCCCCTGGAGGACACGGAGTGCCCTTTGGACAGCGTGGCAGCCTCTCCTGGCGCCAGGTCCTTCCAGCCTGGATCATACTCTTCCCCAGAGCAGAGTTGTGATTGCTTCAGAAATGACACGGGCTCATCCTTGCGGGGGGGGCAGGGAATGTGCTTTTCCTATAATCCACCCGTGTCCCTTTGTGACTTTCCCTGCCTTTAGAGCCCCCATCTGCTTATGCAATCATGCAAGAAAAAGGGGGTGTCACCAGCTGAGGTTTCAGGACCTAAGAGATGAGCTGTCCCCAGGAATTGCATGTGGGTCCTGGGGTGACTATCAATTATGCGACGGACAGGCTGACAAGCTGTTGTTTCCCAGAGCAGAGAGCACGTTCCTGGGATTTGGTCCTAAGTGCCAGGAAGAGCACAGGGGATGCCTGACTGTAGAGGCAGGGGACCGGGCAGGGGACACAGCAGGCTGCGGGTACCATCTTTTACGGGCACCTCATGCTACCTTTCTCACGAGTTCTCGGGGGAAACATGCAATATGAATGGTAAATGTTGAAGTGCTTTGTAGACAGAGGATACGTGTCTTTCGTAATCTCTTTCTTTTCTAGTTTCCTCGTCCCTCTGTCCTTTCCGCACACACCCCTGGCCCACGATGAGAACAGCACGACACACACGCCACGCTCCTTACCGCCCTCCTCCTCTCTCTGCCGGGCCATATTCGCCTGGTTTGGGGCGCGTTCCTGCACCCCAGCCGGTGCTCCACCCAGTCTCCCCGCGGCGGCCAAGCCCCCACCTTACATTTGGAGAAACTCTGGTCTCTTGGGTCCTCGCGGGGCCGTGCATAGCTCAACGAGGCCAGCAGGGGACGCAGTGCAGACCGCGGCACCACCCTGCCGCTCACCTCACGTACACGGAGTGCTGCAGAGCGGTCACTTTGTCATCGGGCAAGAGGTGATTGATGGACGCAAAGTCCTCCCGGAGCTGCTCCTCGAGCACGTCCACCCCGAGCGTGTCTGCACTCACGTAGCTGCAAGCACATGGGAACGCGGACCCGATGCGTGACCTCACTCTGCCTCACGTCATCCATGCGCATCAGAACACCGCATGTGTCACGCGGGGGGATGTCATTCCCACCCTCAAACCGTCAACAGCTTCCTTTGCTGGCTTAGGAAGGCACTCCAGATCTCGCATTGTCTGGGACCAGGGACCCATCTGGCCCCCGGCCCACAGCCCCTCCCCCCCCCCCGGCAGGCTCTGGGCGCGTGTCAGGGACACCACTTCCCGAGGTGGCCAAGTAGCCCCCTTGACGCACCCCCCCGAACTGACCTTTGCTTGGCCCGAAGCAAGCCCCAGAGAGCAGAACACAGAACCACATGTGGGACCAGAGTGGGGGTGCCGAGCACCCAAGAACAATAGGTGGGGAGAGGGAAATCCAGAGCTGGGGGGTTCCCACTGGAGAGAGATGAGCACAGAAGGAAAAGGCTCAGACGCCCCAGCAGATGTTTATAAGATCAGGAAACAGGTCTGGAGAACAACGGTAAAGAAGGCATGATCTTTAAAAAAAAATCAAGTGTTGACGAGCTCTGAGTTGAGGGCCAGTAAATGAAGGGTACCCTCCCGAAGCAGCTGGCCGGCTACACCAACACACAAGGTTGTTACAAGTACAAGGTTGGGTCGCATTTGAGTTCGGAGGGCAATGACCCTCCCAGCCCTCCCGGGACGGCTGAACTGCTGATGGGGCAGGCGGCAGGCGACGAGCTCCCGAGACGAGACGGAGCACTGTGAGATGCAGGGGGCCCCGAGGGCCACCCCGGGATCCCCATAACAGCCCAGCCTCCAGGTGGTCGCAACCACCACGGCCGCCAGCTCCCCCAGGGCGTTCCCGTGTGCCAGGCTCGCCCCGACGCGAACCTCACAGCACCCTTCCAAGTGGCTGCTACTATTGTCCCTGTTTTGCAGGCCTGAGTCAGGAAACTGCGCTGGGGACACGGGGATTCGAACCCAGGCGATCCGGCTTGGCAGTCTCCCCTTTGTTGTCATCACAGAGAGCTGACACGGGAGACAGCCGAGAGGAGAAGATCAAAGAAGGGCTTTAAGGAGAGAAGGAGGAAGAAAAAGCAAAAAGGCTACAGAAGAAAATCTCAAACTGGAGCAGCAGGTGCGGAAGGGAGGAACCGGCCGTGCTGGGGGCCCGTCTGCCGGACGCCCCCTGAGGGCGCGCACCAAGGGTAGGAGGGACCATCTCGCCGCGGCTGGGCGAATGGGGATCTGAGGGAAAGGAGCCTCTGGGCCCTTCTGCATAGTCAGGGGGCCTGGGGCTTCAGGGGAAGGGGTGGCCCTCCAGGAGGGAGAGGGAGGGGAGCCGGAAGCGGTAGGGGTGCCCCCCATGAGTCCGAGAAAGGGCCTTGAAGGGAACAGAAGTGCCTGGGGAAGCTTTCTGCTGTTTGCTGCGGTGATGGTGTGTGTATGTGTCACGTGTGTGTGCACATGTGTGGGCATGAGGCATGTGAGTGTGCACGTGTGTGCGGCTTGGTGTTTGTGCAGGGAGGTATTTTGTATGTGTACATATGAGTAATATAGTGTGTGTGTGTACGTGTGATGTGTGTGTGATGGGGTCTGTGCATGGTGCGGTGTGTGTGCATGTATCTGATGTGATATACGACAGAGTGCATGTGGACGTTTGTGTGTGCTTCCACGTGGTGTGTGCATGCACGGCGCATCTTTGTGTGTGTGCGTGCGTGAACGTGTGTTGTGTGTGCGTATGGTGTGTGTACGCGTTGTGTGTGTACATGTGTGTGACACGTGTGCACGTGACATGTGTGCTGTGGTGCATGTGCATGTGTGACATGGGTGCATGTGGTGTGTGTACATGTGTGACATGTGTGGTGTGTGTACGTGTGTGACACGTGTGTGTGGTGTGTGACCCGTGTGCGTGTGGTGCATGTGTGCATGGTGAGCGTGCGCGTGGGGTGTGAACCCCCCATCTGTGAGGGTGAAGTCTACATGATCCTGGGAGGCATCTGTGTGGGTGGCTTGGCTGTCATCACAGGGCTGAACCACAGCTAATTCCTGAATCCGGGTTGTCACAGAGTGAGAAGGACGCGGTCTCAGGGACACAGCTGGGGGACACTGGGGTGTCACGGGCACTGGAGAAAGGAGCTGAGAGGAGGGTGCACAGATCTGAAAATCGAGGCTCCCTGGATTCCCGGCAGTTTCTGGCTTTAATGCCGGTGTCGGGGAACTGGGGCAAGGACACAGGGATTCGGGGGCAAACACCCAGGAGCGTGGGAACTCAGAGAACTTGCCTGCTTTGAACTCCGGGGGCCAAGAGCAAAGGGAGTTGGGGTGCCGTGGCGGGAGACCACGGAGGACAGCGGTGCCACGGGTCAGAGGAGGGGCCAGGAGAGAGGAGGAGAGAAATGTGTCCCCTCAGTGCAAAACCAAACGCTGAGAAGAGAAGCCCCCACTGCCAGAGCCGCCCCTTCCACAGGGTGCCAAACAACTGTTTGACGTGGTGTTTCCACGACATGGCTGGCTCTTCAAACTGGGCTCTGTGGGGCTCCTTGGAAGGGTGCGCGCATGTCCGTGGGGCCACGAGCACCGGGCGGGCGGGGGCCACGTAGCTACCCTCTGGCCGTAGCCTGAGCAGCTGGGGGCTTAGCCTTTGGCTTGGAAGTTCTGTATTTCCTCTGTGCATCTGGAGTCCTCTCCTGACCATGAGACACCCCCAAACGTGCCCCTTCCCAGTGACCTTGATCAAACCACTTAGCGTGCGGGGCTTGCCGTGCGCACCTGTGGCGCGGGGATGATGTCACGGTTGCCGCGGGGACGCGGTGTGATGGTGAGCAGGGGACCCCATAAATGGCCCACTAGAAGATGGCTCTCTCTCCGCATTGTCACCACGATCAAATGCTTTACCCATCGGTGGGACATGTTCTTTAAATTACCTTGGAAACCCCAGCTGGGCACAGGCAATGTTAGCATGGTGACCCTTCCAGTCGTCAGAGCACACGGTCCTCCAAGCCGCAGCTGTGAACACCTGGAGCACTGCGTTCTGGCCACTCACGCGGACTGCCCGGCGCACGGGAAGAGCAGGCCATGAGATTTCTCTGCCTCCGGGGCAGGTCCCTGCTCTGCTGACCCTGGCCAGCCCCTCGCCCACCCCACCCCCACCCTGCAGGGCAGTGGCAGTTCTTACGGCCTCCACCCCCTAAGCTCTCTTCTCTCTGTTCTTGTGTTCTCCCCAACTGAATTTTGGCCCCAGGTAACAGCCATCCCTTTGCTCCCAGGTCAGTCACCCCTGGGGACGAATGCCAGGTGGATCCCAGTTAAGGACGTGACTTGAGAGTGGCATGGATCTGGACCCATTTCACAGATGGGTAAGGTCAGGGTCGGGTTGTCCTTCTGCAGTGAGGAGCACGGCCTTACCACACCGGTACTCATCCTCCCCGTCTCTGCAGTCCGGGACCCCATCACACCGAGCTGTCAGGTCAATACACTTAAAAGACGAGCGACACCTGTACTTTCCGGAACAATCGAAGTGGACTGAGGAAAGGAGAGGACAAGTGTGTCAAGTAAGGGCTGGTTTCTTCAGTGTACAACACTAACAACCATCCACTGGCCACGTGGCCTTGAGCTTGGCCATCAATAATGAAACCTGCATTGAAATTGCAGCCTGCTTCCCTCAGCCCAGTTTCTGTTCCAGATTCCGGAGGGTGGGGCTGCTGCACCCTACTTTGCCTTGCAATGTGGCCTTGAACCACAGCTCTGGGCTCAAGGTCAAGAGAAAAAGTGCATGGCTGAAGGCCGACTGGCCGAGTCGGCAGAGCAATGAGCTCTGAGTGAGGACGACTCAGCCCCCAATCTACCCTCTATTGTCTCTGACCCTGGGCAAGAAGAGAAGGGACCGGGGACCACACCGCTGAGCGGGTGGGCCGGTTATAGGAAAGAGAAGATGAGATATTGTTCTCAATCAGAGCCCATTCTAATGATTCACTTTCTCAAGAGCCACATGAACCTTCTTTTAAAAAACAGCAGGTATGCTTGGCCTTGCATGAATGGCCTCCTTGTCTTTTCCTCCCGGCCCCTCACCCCCTCCCGCCCACAGAATCCTATTTCATCAGCTGCCTTTCAGCACGTCTAACCGGGCAGGCTCCTTGGTGACAAAGCCCCGAGCATGGCCAGCAGCCCCTCCTGGGCCCCAGCTGGCCCCACACTCCCTCAGGCAAAGAAAACTCCAAGTCAGCAAGCCCAAAAGACGTTTGCCTCTAGTAATGAAGGCTGGGTGGCAGCACCCCGCCAGTGTGAGCGGGGCGGGGGCTCATCAAAGTTTAAACGCCTGAACAGGCATTCGAGAGCCCACTGAATAATGAATCATACTCACTGCCCAGACCGATGGCCAGTGCTAGTATCAAGGCAATGATCCCGATGACCATGATGGGAAAGAACTTCAGCGGCAGCAGGGACAGTATCTGGGCCGCAACCGCGTCTGCGTCTGAAACCGGAAAGGTGGGGGAAAGAGCAAACCGTCACAGAGCAGTGGATTTGAACAAAATAAAACTTAAAACTGAGCTATCCGTCCCCCCTCCCCTCAAAGCAGAGAATGTTCTGGCCCAAAGAAAGTTGCCTTAGAGCAAAGTCCATCTCGCTGGGGACACACTCCCCAGAGGCTCAGCCCCATGCTCTCCCCCAGACCCAGCTGTGTCCATCCCGGGTTAGGGGATGGTGTTACTGACCGAAACGTGCCCCCACCCCAGTCCTCAGTATGTTGAAGTTTGGACCCCAGAATATCGTCTTATTTGGAAATGGAGTTTTTACAGAGGTCATCAAGTTAAAACAAAGTCATCGTGTGCGTCTAATCTAATCTGACTGGTGTCCTTTAAAAAGCGGGCATTTGAACCAGAAACAGATATGCACAGAAGGGAATGGTGTGAAGAGACACAGGCATGACGCCACGGAAGATGCCGGCAGAGACGGGGGCGATGAACCTGCAAGCCGAGGAACCCCAAAGACCAGCAGCAAACACCAGAAGCGGGGAAGAGGCAAGGAAGGCTTCCCCACGGGTTTCAGAGAGAACACAGCCCTGCCGGCCCCTGGCCTTCGGACTTCCGGTCTCCAGAAGCATGAGGCCATAGAGCAGTGTTGTTTTAAGCCACCTGGGTTGTCATACTTTGTCTCCACAGCCCTAGGAAACTAGTACAGGGGGCAAGTGGAGCCCGGGTCCGCAGAAACACTTCCCCACAGCAGATGGTGGCACGTAAAACCCAAACAAGGTACTCCGAGGTGAGCGAGGGCTGGGACCTCTGAGAGGGTCACCAGATAATGTGCCAGCCCGTTCCCCGTGAGTCTTGTGCATGGCGACACCCACAGCCTTGTCCCAGCCCGTCTCTCTGAGGGTGCTGGCAGAGCAAGCAGCCTTAGAAGACAGAGATGACGTCTCTCTCCAGAGCAAGGAGCAGGCTTGCTTACCGTCTGGTTTAACAGATACAATGTCTTCCTTTGGGACAAAGTGTGTGCAGGTCTGCTTGCCGCCCATCATAAAAGATTTGAGTTGCCTTGGTTCTGGGTTCCTTTGTGTGATGCAGACCCCTTGGGCATGCAGCGTATCCCCGGGCTGTTCCACATCACCCCCGTGGGACCTGGTGGGCACGGGTAACTGGCTCGAATGGGATGCGCACACCGCTCGTGCCGTGAGTAATAACGTCCCCCGTGTCTGACCCGGGAGTCTCCTCTCTTCCCCCAGAATCCAGCAAACTGGGCAGGCTGACTTGTTAGCTTGCAAGTAGAGTAAACCCCAGACCTGGCCCAGTTCTTACTCAAAGAACCAGGCAGATTAGATGGAAAAGAGGATGTGCCGTTTAAGCGTTATGATGCCCAAAAGTACAAGCCTCTCTGGGGAACTGGAAGAATTTCCATCGGCACCTTTACTCCAAGGAGAACAGGCCACTTCATGCAAATTTTCTCATCAATCCTGAAAATACATCTATGACAAAGTTGTCCCCACTTACACTGGGGAAGGTGAGAGTGTGGGAAGGGGAGACGGGCTTCCTCACAGCACACGGTTACTCGGGACACGCTGTCCCTTCCTCTCGCACCCTAGTCCTAGAGATGTGGAGCTGAGAGGTCTCCCACGGAAAGGCTTCAGAGATCTCCCCCCGCCTGTCTTTGGAAACTCACAGCTTCACCCTCTGGCAATAAAGAGTGTGCTTATAAAATGACCAGTATCATTCAGGGCTGCTTAAAGAAGAGAATTTGAAGACAAAAATGGGGGGGGGAAGGTGGGAGAGGAGGAAGAGAAGAGTAGAGTAAGAGAAGAAACGAGGACGAAGGCAGAAGGAAGAGGTTAAGGAGAGTAAGGAAAGGCACGCACTCCATGGCCTGAAGGAGGCAGAACGAGGAGGGGGAGGCAGAGGGCAAGGTCTCGGTCTTGGCCACGATGAGCCGGTGGCTTGCTCGGAAGCTGTGTTCCCAGAGCCTAGACCCACACGTGGTGTGCCGCAGTCCCTGAGAAATACAGCTGACCCTTGAGTAACACAGGTTTGAGCGTGTGGGTCCACTTCCACGTGGATTTTTTATTGCACCGTACCTCAAATGTATTTTCTCTTCCTTAGGATCTTTTCTTTTCTCTAGCCGACTTCATCGCAAGAACAGTGTGTAATGCGTGTAACACAGAAGGCACTTGTAAAGTGAGTGTTTCTGTGATCAGGAAGGCTTCTGGTCAACAGTAGGCCATTAGTAGCTAAGTTTTGGGGGAGCCAGAAATTATAAGTAGATTTCTGACTAGGTGGGGAGCCAGCCACCTAATCCCACCCCTGTGTCGTTCAAGGTCAACTGTATCAGTGAACTGAAGGGATGAAAGGATGAAGGACCTCGTGATCATGGAGGTGGTTTTATCTCAGCAGGGGAGACCAGTTCCTTCAGGGCAACTGATTTCTGGTCTTGAGTTAACAGAGCAGACTCTTCTTTCCAGGCTTCCCCACCCCCGGAAGCCCGCACCGAATTTATAACGCTTTCTTACTGAGAACCCACGCTCCACTTATACCTTAAAAATCAACAGGAACCCCAGAATGACCTCTTATCATTCCAGTCGCTCTGTGCCTAAGAGTTAGACCTAGGAGATTCAACCTAATTAGAGATTCAAAGTTTGCTGCTCCCCTAGGACCTTTGTATGGTTCACATTCGCCCCTTACAGCTCCTCGGTCCTGGCGCCCTGTGGGCGCGACCACGCCCCGCTCCCCCTCCTTGTTCTGTCTTTGAGGGAATGCCTGGAACAAAAAGCAAAATGCATAGCACCTCCCCCAAAAAGAAATGCAAATAATCAACAAGCACGAAAAAACCTTCCACCTCTCTGGAAATTTGAAAAACTGCAAATCAAATGTAACTACGTATCGACCTCACAGTATTTATTCCGACTGCCGTTACAGCGTCCCCACTGCATCCAGAGTGAAAGGAGATGGACCTCCGTCTGCAGTGAATAGGAGGATACGCTGTGCAAACTTTTTGACAGTCAAACTGGAAATACGAACCAAAAGGCTTAAAAATGGATGGAATTTTTGACCTAGTAAAACCACTTCCCGGAATTTATCTTAAGATGTCATCGCTGATGTACATAAATTTCTACCTACACGGACACTTAGAGAGGTGGCGTGTGGGATACTGGTGCACGGGGAACAGCCTGAGCGCCCATCAGAAGGAACTGGTGACAGAGCAAATGTATGGAGTTAGTCCCCTGATAGGGCAAGGCGGTTGGCAATCCTCCTCTGTAAAGGACCAGATAGTAAATATTTTAAACTTTATGGGCCATATGCTCAACTCTACTATGGCGTGAAGGCAGTCAGACAATAGATGAATAAATGGATGTGTCTGTGTTCCAATAAAACTTTATTTATATAACCAGGTAGTGGGCCACATTTGGTCCATGGGCTATAGTTTGCCAACCCCTAGAGAATATTTAATTATTTAATGCCATGGAAAGAAGAACATGATATTGTTTCATTTGAAAAAAGAAACAAAGCTTCAAAATAGAATGTGCCACTTTCAAAGGAAAATACAGATATGTAGATGAGAAAAAGCAAGAAATCCAAGACTAAAGCACGAATAGGGTTATCTCTGAGTAATGGTGAAATTGTGGGTAATTTTAAGAAATCTTTTTGATTAACTGTGTTTTCTAAATTACTATAATGAACGAGACACTGCTTACTTACTTAAGGCACTACCAAATTCTCACTACGAGGAATTAATCATGAAGAAATAAGCAGAATTAGCAGAGATGAGTATGTATAGTGTAATTCATGCTGATATTATTTGTACTATGAAAATATTAGAAACAATTATATATCAAATGATGATTTAAAAAACTATGTAAATTACACATCTACTTGATGGAATCTTGTGACGTTATTAACAAAAGGCGTTTATAAAAACCAAGCAGCATATGGGAAAACGCCCGTCTATGCCTACTGTGTATGAATGCATACTATGGGCAAGGATAGGAAGACAATGCAGGCAAACATAAAAACCAGGCAAATCTCGGGGGTCAGGTGACAGCAGAGTATTTTTTAAATTTACATTTATGCTCATTTTTTGAGCTGTATTTTAAAATTGTGTATCCTTACCCTTACTTGAAACCTGCCCTCCCACCTCCTGTCTCTTCCACCAGCCCCAACCTCGATTGTCCAGAGGGTTTAAAAGGAATCATTAGGGCAGCCCCTACTCCAAGCTTTCTGGAACCTCAGCCAGAGCCCTCAGGCGTCCCCCTTCCAGGCCCCAGAGGTCAGCATTCCTGACTGCACCAGGGACCAGCCAGCCATGGAGCCACGGCTCACTGTGACAAGTCCTGCATTTGAAACCTATTTGCAAAACCAGCTCTCCTTGTTGTTCAGAGCAGCTCTCGTATCCTGCTGTTGGGTTTTACTCTAACCTCAGCAATGCCCAGCTTACTTTAAGTGTCCTGGAAGAGCTGATGAGCACTGGTTCTCAGGACTTTCTGGGGGGCTCAGAGATTTTCTGGCGGGACCGGACCCCTAACTCCCAGGGGCAACTGGAGCCTCAATTTCTGAAAACCTCCTTCCAGAGAAGGTTAACTTCTGTGTCCTGCCGTTGGCAAGGGGCTGAACAAGGTGATGCCCTCACTAACGACCCCTCTCCAGGGCTCTATACACCCAAGAAAGTGCAAGCATCCAGCTTGTGGGCGTGAGACATCCTGGGGAGGTATGTCGCCAGTGGGACACTCTGGGGACCCTCCCCCAGGATTCACACCTGGCCCCACCTACCTGGTGCAACAGGGCTTATTTTCAAATCGTCAAGTCCAAAAAGGGATCGGAAGGAGAAGGGAGCCTCCGCCGGGGGGGGGTCGTTCTCCCCCATGGTGACGATTTCAGGTCCTCTGGGATTCGGCTCCGCCGGTGCCACCGCCTCCTTCGCCAGCAAGAACAGAAAGCCTTTGCTTCCCTATTTACAGCTTTAGCGTCAAACACATCTTTGCCACGTTAAATCTTTGAAATCCAACAATCCACATAAAGCACGTTCGGTCCTGATTAATCACTATTTGTCCAGTGAAAACGCATTTTTTTTTCTGAGCCACAGCAGGTAACAGAGAAAGTTCCAGAGTTAACGAAAAATTATGAACTTAGTTCTGCTAAAATAATGACTTTCTCACCGTATATTCTACCGATCTGAAATCAGTTGACTAGCCGTCTTTAGAGAGACGTCCTTCTACAATTTCGAAATTACTGCACCATTATTTTTCAGAAGATAAATCACTTTCAAAGCACTTTCCTTCTCTTTTTTGTCATTGTTCTTTGTCCCTCGTAAACTCAACCCTTTGCCTACACATGTGGGACACCCATCACAACCATAAGAAGTTTTTTATACTCACAGAATGTCCACACCAAAAAAATGCAGATGGCGCCAGGGAGGGGACACTCACCCCCAGTGTTTGTAGTTTCCCGTAAACACAGCCCTTCCCGGGCTCGCGCAGGCATGACCTAGTTAAGGATGAGAGTATCCGTGCCCTCTGGGCACCCAGTCCCCCACACAGCAAAGGGAGGAGCAGTCGGAGACCGCTGGCTTGCACCAGCTACACCGGGGCTCCATTTCCTCCAAGAGAATTCCACCTATCACAAAGCCAGAGAGGTCAGAAGCCTCTGGAAGTCGTTCCCGCAGCTCTAAGAGGGGCGGAGTGAGCAAGGAAATGGTGAATTGTTCCCAACTAAATCCCATCTCACCCTCCCAGGGATCAGGCAGGCGCGGGTTCTCGGGGAGCTGGCTTCCTCAAAGGAGGTCCCAACTGGCATATAAACATAGATACTTCAATCACTCATTTTTAATTTCTGTTTACTGGTTGTAATATTTGAGATCCAACAAGAAACTATTAAGCCATTTAACGCAAACTCTGTCTTCGTGCTGTTTCACGTGGTCTTAGGAAAATCGAAGCAAGAATTATGCACTAAAAATATTTATTTCATCTCCATCTCAAAAGTGGCTCTGAAGAGTATCTTAGAAAACTACTAAATTCACATCCTGTGTTTTTCTTTTTGGTTCTTGCTGACACTCGCCCCGTACTATCGGCATGTGGCAAATGATGCGGCTTAACTTTATGACCAGTATAAGAACAGTGGCAAAATGCTTTCTGAAACCTTGAACCTAGGCGCGGAAGTCCCTTCCCAAACAGGACATCATTGGTCCATTTCACAACACTGAGAAATGTTGAGAAATCCTCTTTCAGAAGCGTCATCTCTCCCCCACTCGCTTCACTCACCATGTCTGGAGCCGCCATCCTTAAAAGCAGGAATCTTTTCCTTTTTCATTATAAAAGCAAGTGTGATGGTAAGCAGGCTGCCAACAGGTTCGTCCAATCGGGAAATGCTTCCACCGAGTCACTCAGCCTTGTCGGCTCAGTCATCACGGCGAATGGCACCATCGCGGGCATCTGTGTAACCCGACCTGGCGGTGGTATCAAGTGGCCATCGGGGGTATGGCTGCAGAGACCAGGGAGGGGAAAAATGTGACTTGCCCTTAATTAGTAAGTAAGGTAAGCAAACCTTTTCAGAAACCTCACATAAGAGAGTCTTCGGAACACAGACACTCCTTTTATAAAAGAACAGCTGGGTCCTGCCCAGAGCTGTGCACACGCACCAGGAGGGGCAGGCAAAACGCTTTGGCAGGGGTTTCTATCCCTCCGTGTGACTGAGTCCCGCCTAGACTCACGGCTGCTCTGCAGACAGAAGGGAGGGAGCCTGAAGGTGTTCTCACAGTGAGCACTCCACAGAGACACTTCAGTCTGTAAGGGGCCTCTACGACCCAAGGGGTTTCTGCACACAATACAGCTTGAAGATGTTTTATCAGGAGAGAACATGGCCCTGCTGCTGTGGGCAGGGGACTGAGCCCCTTCGGAAGTCTAGAGGAGGAGAGCGAGATGCATTCATTTATTCACCAGATAGTTACGGGCCATCTGCCATGAGCCAGGCGTCTAGACTCCGAGCAGATGGCAGAGGGGACAGAGCGTTCACCTGTGGTCTCAGGTGATGACAAATGCTCGGAAGAGATGAGGCTGGGAGAGGCTTCGAGAGTGGTCAGACAGGGTGGAAGGGGAAGACTTCTAGAAAGAAATGGTATTTTAGTGGAGATCTCAGTGATGGGATAAAGTAGGTCTTATGAGCTAAGAGTGGAGATTGTTCCAAGCACAGGACCGTCAACTCCAAAGGCCTGGAGAAGATGAGCTAGGGGTGCTTGAGGAATCCCAAGAAAACCCATGTGCTTGGATATCGGCAGATCGTGGAAAGCCTGGGCCATTGGAAGAACTCTGGTTTGGTTTCCATGTGATAAAAAGCTACAAAGAGCTGAGCAGGGCAGAGTCAAATCTATGCATGCGAACAAAGTGTGGGGACAGAAGTGAATTCACAGAACGCCAGCAGGAAGCTACTGAAAACCTGGGCCCCCATGGCAGTGACTTGGACCCGGATGCTGGTGGTGCAAATGGAGAGCAAAAGCTGGACTTGGGGCTGGTTTTAAAGATTGAGTCGGCAGAATTTGCCAATGGCAACAATAGCCAGAGAGATATATTCAGCCAATCGTGGTTTAACTCAGTTTTGTTTTCCTGCCTCCCAGCACCTGCCTACACACCTCTCGGTGTTTTTGGATTTAAGACCAAGAATCCTGCAAGCTCATACACCCTTCCTTTACATCTTTCCTGACTACTCTGTCTAGTCCTGGAACACACGTTTGCCCTCAAAGACAGGGAGAGGAAACTTAGAACTTAACTCTTTCTGTATTTTCACCTGAGTGCTGTAGGTGACGCCCCTTTGGCGTACCGCTCTCAGAGGACGGTCTAGAATGTATTCTCATGGCACCTGGCGCAGTGGTGAGTGTGTGATGAGGCCCCAGGCACACGGATGAGCTGATCATAACTAAAAACATAACATAAACAACACTGAGCAGACATGTAGAGAACCAGAAGCAATCATGGATTCACATATGTCATATTAACACATTAACATGTTAACATCTTGGGATGTGTGTCAAATGAGGTCAGTTTGCCAGGGTAGCGCAGGGAGATGGCCCACGATGATGGCTGAACTGCTTCCACCGTACAGCAGCCTCTCAGAAAGCCTCCCTACACATTGATTCCATCAAACTCAAAACAAAACTTTAAGGAAATAGAAATCAGCGTACCCAGGGCTGGCGTTCACCACGGTGATGTCTTATTTTTTTTTACAATAATTTTTTATTATGTTATGTTAGTCACCATACAGTACATCCCTAGTTTTTGATGTAAAGCTCGATGATTCATTAGTTGCGTATAACACCCAGTGCACCATGCAATACGTGCCCTCCTTACTACCCATCACCAGCCTTTCCCATTCCCCCACGCCCTTCCCCTCTGAGGCCCTCAGTTTGTTTCTCAGAGTCCACAGTCTCTTATGCTTCATTCCCCCTTCTGTTTGTCTTGCATGGTCTTGGTTTGGAGGTATGAGAAGGAGAGGGGACCCCCTGAGGGGTCCTCTAGGAGCTGTGAAGTCTTCGTAACCATTTGCACACAGCTTGAGCTCCAAGAATTGCCTCAGTCTCCACCTCTTTTTTTTTTTTTTTTGAGAGAGAGAGAGAGCATGAGTGGGATGAGGGGCAGGGGGTGAAGCGGGCTGTCTGCTGAGCAGGGACCCCAATGTGGGGCTCAATCCCAGGACTCTGGGACCATGACCTGAGCTGAAGGCAGACGCTTAACCAACCGAGCCCCCCAGGAACCCCACAGTCTCCGTCTGGATGCCTTTAGTGAGAGAAGGAGGCTTTGGGAGTCAGCCACAGGGAAAAGTGTCAGTCAAGAAGCTTGTCTTCTCACTGTTGGTCTTGGAAGATAATTTACAAGCTAAGGAAAGGGGATGAGGCTAGATTGGGCATTTCCTGGCTTACACAAATAAGATTTTTTTTTAAAAAAGAGAAAATTATATTTTAATATATTATAAGCACAATTGCTCAGAAAGTGGTTTACTACTGAGAAAAGAAAAATGTATTTGAGTAGTGGCTATATTTCAGACCCAAAATCTACTTTTTTGTCTTCTGGTCACAAGCTTTTTCTACTTTGAGGCTTTCAAATTTGAGCTATTTAACTGATTTGATGATGAAATTATTTCATCTTTTCAATTCCGCAAAGATAAAAGATATTTAAAAACATAACTTACATTTAAAGATGAAATAATGAAAGATTTTCCTCTGAAATGGAGAATGACACAGGGAGATGCAATATATACATATATATACCATGATGTTCAACATCTGGAGTCCAAGCCAGTGCAATCAAAGAAGAAGAGGAAAAGAAGAGGAAGAAAAAGGAGAAAGAAGGAAGAATAAAGAAGAGGAGGGGGAGAAAAAAAGAAGAGAAGAAAAGGAAAAAAAGAAAAAAAAGGAAAGAAAAAAAATTTTTTAAATAAAGAGTATGTACTGGTAAGAAAGAAAGAAATATATTAGTCATAGACACAATTCCTTTTGTACACAGAATATTTTTTAAATTCCAGAGATTAGCTATTAGAATTAATAAGTAAGTCAAACAAGACATTCGGATATAAGTTCAATGTAAAATAATGTGAAATCGATAGTATTTCGAATCACCAGCAACAAAGAGTATGAATAAGAAATTAAAAAAAAATCATTTACAGTGACATCAAAAACGATCAAATACTTAATAATCTAATACTGCAAGACCTCTACACAGAAAATTATGCAACAAAATCTGGTAACTTTGTGCCAGGAAATTTAGCAACTTAGATAAATTGTTCACGTTCCTTGAAAAACAACTTAATGAAACCAACAGAAGAAAAATACTCCTGTATCTGTTAAATAAATTAGTTCCATAATGTAAAACTTTCTGAGAAAATTCTAGGCCCAGATGACTTTACTGATACATCTTTTCAAACATTTAAGAAAGAAGTTGTACCAATCTTATAAAAACTCAGAGAATCGGGAAAGAGGAAATATTTCCCAACTCGTTTATGAGGCCAGAATAACACTGACACTTAGGGTGACCCACTGTCCTCGTTTGCCAGGGCCTGAGGGGGGTTCCTAGAATGGGAACTTCTAGTGTTGAGACCAGGAAGTCTCAGGAATATCAGAATGAGTTCTATGGACACCAAAACCTGAGAAGAAAGAAAACAACAGGCCAAGCTAATTCACCATCACAGATGCAAAAAATTCTAAACAAAGTATTAACAAATTGATTAATACACACAAAGGATAACATATCACGATCAAAGCTTTATCTTAGAAACACAAGGTTGATTTAACATTCGAAGGTCAATTGGTATGACCTACCTCAGTCACTGAATGAAAAAGGAAAACAATATGATCACCTCAATAGATGCAGAAAAAGCTTTTGATAAACTTTGTATCTGTTAATGAATTTTTTAAAAACACCTCAGTGAATGAGGAATGAAAAAAATTTATTTAATATGATAAAGGGTACTTATGCTAAACTTTTACTCAACATGGCACTGGAGGTCTTTGTCACAACGATATGGCACAGAGAGGAAATAAAGTTTACAAATATTGGAAAGGAAGGGGGAAAGTGGCATTATTTGAAGATGACATAATTATGTACATAAAAAGTCAAAAAGAATCTACAAAATGTTAGAATTAATAAGTGATCTCGGCCAGATTGTTGGATGTGATGTCAATATGTAAGAATCAGGGGCGCCTGGGTGGCGCAGTCGTTAAGCATCTGCCTTTGGCCCAGGGCGTGATCCCAGGGTCCTGGGATCGAGCCCCACATCAGGCTCCTCCGCTATGAGCCTGCTTCTTCCTCTCCCACTCCCCCTGCTTGTGTTCCCTCTCTTGCTGGCTGTCTCTCTCCGTCAAATAAATAAGTAAAAAATCTTTATACATATATATATATATATATATCAATTGTATTTCTATATACTGGCAAAGAATGGAAATAGAAATTATTTTTAAACTATAGCAGCACATAGAAATAAACGTAATGACAGATGTACAAGACACTGAAACTACAAAGCACTACTAAGAGAAAGTAAATAGAGAGATACACCATGTTCATGGAGTGGAAGCCTCAATATTGTTAAAACTGACCTACAGATTCAACATAATCCGCCACAAAATCCCAGCAGGCCAATTTTTGTTGAAAATTAGCATACTGTTTTTATTGTTCTTAGTATCCCTTCCCTTTCCCTTCTAAAAATAAATTTTATTGGGGTTTGGGGCGCCTGGGTGGCACAGCGGTTAAGCGTCTGCCTTCGGCTCAGGGCGTGATCCCGGCGTTCTGGGATCGAGCCCCACATTAGGCTCCTCTGCTAGGAGCCTGCTTCTTCCTCTCCCACTCCCCCTGCTTGTGTTCCCTCTCTCGCTGGCTGTCTCTCTCTCTGTCAAATAAATAAATAAAATCTTTAAAAAAATAAATAAATAAAAAATAAATTTTATTGGGGTTTAATTTACACACTTTTGAAATGCACCCAATCTGAGTGTTCGGTTCAGACAGTCTTGAAGACCTACACACCCTTATCAGGATATAGAACGTTTCCATCACCCCCAAAACTCCCTCACACACTAGCCTTGGGCAACCTCTTACCTGTTTCCTGTCTCTATAGTTTAGTAGTACCTTGTTTTAGAATTTCATTTAAATAGAACCATACAGTATGAATGATCTTGAGTCTGGCTTCTTTTAATCAAAATAACGGTGTTTGGGATTCATCCACGCCATCTCAGGGGACAGCACCGTGTCGCTGCTATTGATGGAGTGCTACTCATTGATCGAATGTACCGGAACTTCCGTATGTATTCACTGTTGATGGGCTTTGGATTCTTCCTGGTTTGGGTCTCCTGTGAATAAAGCCATCGTGGACATTCGTGGACAAGTCTTCGAGTGGTCACACATTTTCACTTCTCCTTGGTAGATAGCTAAGAGTAAGTGTGTCACATAGCAAATGTGTGGAACTGTATGCAAACCCGTCCAAGCCATTGTCCCAAACAGTTCTACAATGAAGAGTTCCAATTGTTCCACAGCCTTGTCAAAATTCAGTATTGTCAATCTTGCCAACGTTCGCTGTTCCCGTAGCGTGTTGGACCTCTGGCACCCAAACCCCACGGGGAAACAGGGCCGGTGGAGGCTGTACCCCGGCACCCCACAAGGAGAATTCTGAAAAACCAACATCTCATGCAAACAGGATATTAGCTTTTGTCAGAAAGATCAAAAGGGCTTGAGGTTTTTCTTCACACTCTCAGGCAGCCGCGCCTGTCTGCGTCTCTCTGGCTTTATCTATTCATTTCTGTCCACAGGCAGGAAGAGATGGCAGCGGGGGAGACTCAGCTCTACGCCAAGGTCTCCAACAAGCACAAGGGCCGCAGCACCCCCTCGCTCCTGGACCCCCTCCTGGGAATGGGCTTCCCGGCACACACCGCGTGAGTACCGTCCCCCGCCGCAGGCCCCTGGGTGTGTGTCCCAGGCCCCCCAACCCTCCTGGCCCCTGCCGCACAACTGCAGGCAGCTCAGAGCACTTACTTCCTGCCGAAGGGGTGCACCTTGCAGGGCGGGAGATACTGTCTCAGAATAAGGCCCTTTCCTGCTTTTTATAAACGACATGGTCTTTGCCCTTTAAAGACAAACTCTGCTGGCGGGCGGGCTGGTAGAGGGACCCTAAAATTTGTAAAAATTGGGAGCCACGTGTTACAGGGACGTCCCCATTTTTCAGGGTTTGCTGCTAGAGGGACCCCGAAATTTGTAAAAATTGGGAGCCATGTGTTATTGGGACGTCTCCATTTTTCAGGGTTTGCAAGAGCTTGGGCCTGGTTGTACACTCTCTACAATTCAGTGACTGAGATGACACTAGAAGGTATTTCAAATTCTCACTGAAGGGAGCTATCACGAGAACCACCAACAAGAACGTATTTCTAAATGGTGCAGGGAAACCATTCATCCGTAGGGAAGATCTCATCAATGTCTGATCATTGAAAGAGATGGTTAGGAAAGTGTTAGCACAGCGTGGACTCGATCCTGCTTACCCAAGGAAAAGGTCCCCATACGGAAACTTTTAACCTTAAGAGCCACCCTGTCAGAAAGAGAAGTCCCTAAAGCAATGAGCTATGCTGGGACATGGGGTACTAATTTTTCACAGGTTTATTCACGATGGGAAAATGCATCAGAAGCCCCTTTAAGGGGCACCTGGTGGCTCCTTCGGTTAAGTGTCTGCCTTCAGCTCAGGTCATGATCCTGGGGTCCTGGGATCGAGTCCCACATCAGGTTCTCTGGTCCATGAGGGGAGGCCTGCTTCCCCCTCTCCCTCTGCCGTTCCCCTTGCTTGTGCTCTCTCTGTCTCTGTCTCTCTCTCTCTCTGTGTCAAATGAATAAATAAAATATTAAAAAAAAAAAAGTCCCTTTAAGTAACTGGATTGTGGAGGGGACCAAAGTTTCCTTAAACATTGTAACAAACCCCTGAGCAAATTGGCTAAAATCACTTGGAAGCTACACCCTTTTCTCTTCTAACCCAAATCAGAACTCTGTTGCCTTTATGTTGATAATAAACCAGGGATCTTGGAAATAAGCCGTGGAACCCTGTGCCAGACCCCGACCTGGGCACCTTCCCTCGGGCCAGCCAGGGGCACTGAGGCCAGGGAGCACAGGCAGCTGTGGGGTGGGATGGCACTCTTGGCCCCTCTCAAGCCCGTCCTTTATTATACCACTGAAGCTGGAGGGGGCCTCATGCTCCGAACTCCTTGTAGTTGAAACTGAGGTCATTCCGGTCAGTATTCACAACAGCAGCACGGGGCAGCACCATCACATCCAGCAATCTCCGGGCAGAATTCCTGAGCGAGTTACCTTAGCCGTATTCCGTCCTGTTCAGTTTGGTCCCATTCAGTTAAATTAATTCGGTGTCTATACGTCCTGGGCTATAACGATGAGTATGATACCGTTGGGCCTCAGGGACCTTGCAGGCTGGTAGAGGAGGTGAACAGACCCAAGTCTGGTGCCTGAACATGTGGTTGGGAAACAGGATGGGATGCACGTCCTCCCCACTCGGAGGTTTGGGCAAGTTTTCCTGGAGGACGGACCCTCGAGCCAAGCTTGGAAGAATCCGTGCCACATTTCTAAGCGTGTGTTGGCACACTGCTGCACTTTGGCAGGGAGGCACGTGTGCAAGGCAGGGATTCGGCCCTTCACAGCCAACCTCCGGATCTAAGAGTGGGTTCACCTGGCTTTGGTGCAGGGTGTGGGGGCTGGCCGAGAAGGCGAGATTGTGGGCATGGTTGGAACCCGTGCCCAGGACTGGAGGCGGGAGCCCCTGAGCAGGGGAGGTGTGAGCGGGTCTGCATTTTCAGAATCCACAGTGATGCCACATGGAGATGGAGGCCTGGGCAGGGCAAGGCATCCAGCGGCAAATCTAGTCCAGGCCCGTGTGGGGGCCTCCCCAAACGTCCTATGGGGTGCAGTGCTACCCCCGCCTCTCCCCTGCTTCCTCAGAGAATGGAAGGCAGGTCTCTGAATGCTTCTCTCGTCCTGCTTTCCTGTAGGCTGAAGGCATTGGCAGCCACTGGAAGAAAGACAGCGGAAGAGGCGTCCAACTGGTGAGTAGGGCTGTCTCTGCAGTTGTGCTGAGTACTTGGCTTTGAGAGCTCTGCAGCGCGGACAGGGGAAGTGCCCCACACATGCCGGGCAGCTGGGGACATGGTCCCTGCCTGTCCACCCAGCGCCGAAGGAAAGGAGAAAAGAACCCTCATTTAAAATGGCAAACAGAGGAGAGAGATGGAACTTTGAACAAGCCTTTCTTCACTTAAAAATCTGAGTTATCCAAATGTGACTCTCATAGAAGAAAGAAATCCACGTGATTTGTTGAGTAGATAGGGAAGATAAAAAACAGAGGTCCCACTCTCTCAGGCTACCTCTGCTGGGGAGAGTTTCCTCCTGCTCCCGGATGCCCCTCAAGGCATCAAGGGCCAGGCGGTGGGGGCCCGGGGGAGGAACTCAGGGTTCCAGGAGGCTCTGCCAGCCATCAGCTGGGCACGCCGCAAGCTGCCCACCGCTGCAGGCCTGGGTTTTCTGCTCTGGGATCACCCCGCCCTCCAGCACCCAGTCCCGCCTGAGTGCGCCATGACGCTGTCATTCTGCCCCTAGGCGGGAAGTCCCCTCATGCCCTGCTCTGGAAAACAGCAGTGAAAATCGAGCAATGAAAACCGGGTCTCAGCCAGCTGGGGTGCCCTCCCAGAGCAGGGTGGCAAGCACCAACAGCGGGTCTGTGAGTTTCCAGCATGTCCTCACAGGGAACCCCTTTCTTCCCCAAAAACTCTAGGCCAAGGGCAAACTATGTAACCCCTCTACCAGACAAAGGGAAACACCCAGAATCCTCTGGGCTAAGCTCTAAAGTCAGTTGCCAAATGTGAATTTCAAACGAAACCCACTGCCTTGAGGGCCATGGTGACTTCCTGCGAGTTACAATTCAGCCAAGCAGAACACCAGTCCCACTGAGGCTTGGGGAGACCGTGGGGTCCCCTAGGCTCACCCGCAGGGGGCCGACCTTAGTTAACCAGGGAAGTGCCAGTTAAGATGTCACTGAAAAAGAAAGGAGCTTCAGGTGTCCACGCGGGTGAGCGGAGGGGGGGATCTGTCCCTGTCCTGGCTGCGGTCGGGCTGTGTCAATGCCGCCACCCACCACGGACTTCCACGTCCAGGTCCGTGTCTTGGAAACTTGCAAAGCGCCCAAGGACATGTACAAAGATCTTGATTACCGTGCTATGCCGTTGTTCGCAAAGAAACCGATGGACGTGTCCGGCGGTGGGATGGATGAGTGAAATATCACACAGGCGTGACAAGCATGCACAGCCCTTGGAAGGGTCACCCTGACACGCCTGACCGGATGCATTCGCATCCACATGGATAAATTACAAAAGGACGGCGTGGACTACAAACAGTGCCACCTGCAGAATGTTTTAAACAGTCGCTTGCAATTGAAATAAAACACTAGTGTATGTTATCTGCGGGTATGTTACGTTTCTGGAAGAAAAAGCAAGCAGTGAAGGATGCATTTGCACCAGGACGCAGGGGCAGAGCGCCCTCTGTTGGTGTTTCACTCTTCTGGAGACCCCACCTGTGCATGGCTGCGGTCTCCCCCGGGGGCTGCACCCTGCCCACTGAACTCTGTATTCCATCTCGGGCACGTGTCTGCATCGCTAGAAATTCTTCAAAACCATGACTCCTGATGAATACGTGATAGATGAACTTACTGCCACTTATCTCGTCTTCGTGTCTTTCCTGTTAACAAATAACCCTGCCATAAGATACCTCACGCGTGCTGTTACTTGCTTTCTCCTTTGGAGAAATTTCTGGAAGTAGAATTGTCAGTTCAGCTGGGACGGGTATTTGAAGGCTCTTGGTGCGTGCTGACAACTTGCTTTCATACAGAAGTTGCACACGACCCAATGCAGCTTCGACACAACGGAGCACAGCCTGCTTCCTTTCAAAAACAGTGTTAATTTGACAGGTGAGAAAATGATGCCTTGTGGTTGTCTTAATTCTTGTTTCTGTCATCAGTGAGAAAGGACTTGAATTTGGGGTTGGATAGCATTTCTCCCGGTCCTTAAAATAACCTTCTGATACAAAAAAAATATAGAATAGCCACCCAGATTTTGTCTAGCTTTTTTTTTCTTTTGGTAGTTTTGACTTTTGCACTCAATTTGAAGTCAGACAGAATGAAATGTGCATGTTTTCTACAGATTTTCTGGCCCCCAAAGATCGTTTGAAGACCAGGCCACCTTCTCTCCCTGTCTTGGTCTTTCGCCTGGGACTCAGACGAGCGTGGTGGGGACCCGGAGCTGCTCCATGGCCACACAGGCCCCGGGCGCGCTGAGCCTCACCGAGGGGGCTGGCGGTGGGTTTGTGCGGCGTGGACAACGCTGGTCGCAGCGTGGCGGTGCTTCTGAGTGGCTGCCCTCCCCACGCTGGGAAAGTGTCCTGACGTTGTGGCGCCCGGTGAAAGCGGTCTGTTCTCTTGCAGGCTGCGCTGTCATCGCGATGACCCTTCTCTGGATGACCCCATCCCCCAGGAGTATGCCCTTTTCCTCTGCCCCACGGGCTCCCTGCTGGAAAGACTGCAGGAGTTCTGGAGAGAGAGCAAGCGTCAGTGCACCAGGAACCGAGCCCACGAGGTCTTCCCTCACATCACGCTCTGCGACTTCTTCACGGTGAGTCGGCCCCATGTGCCTCAGTGTTCATTAACACGCCACTGGGGCAGATCCCCGTGACGTCTAAGTGTGGCTGGATGTCACCGAGGGCAGCCACGTGACCTAGTTCCACGGGGTGGCCCACAACTGTGGCACTAGCCGGCCTCTTCATGTGAGACACCCTTCACTTTTGTCCTCATCAGGACGACTCCTACGCGTTTCTCAGAGCCCCGCTCACTCACCCCTCCCTTTGTTAGGTCTTCCCCGCTCCCCAGGCAGGAGGGGCTGCCGCCCTTTGTGCTCCCACCGTCATGCTGTTGGTGTCCCTAGTGGCACCGTCCACGTGCTGTGACAATGCGTCCGGTGCACCCTGCGTCCCTTACGAGACTGAATCCCTCAGGAGGAGGTAGCTGCCTCACTCCTCTTCGTGCCCCGAGACTAGCACAGCGCCTCCGAGCGGGTGTTTCGGAAATGTGTGATGCATGAACTGAAGGGTCGCTGCTGGCCCGTCACAAAGGTCACAAATGCAGGACTTTTCGCTGCTCCAGGGCCCAGCCCTGATTGAGAAAATGGTCAAACAGGCAGCTTCACAGGGGTCCAGGGAAGGTGAGGAGGACCTGGACGTGCTCGGAAGAGAAGCAGCATGCATGAGAAGGAGGGAGGAGGGGAGGGGCAGGCAGCCACTTCCTCTGTGGCTCCCCACCAGAGGAACGTGCAGAAGACACACCCTGGCCGGCCCCCCCTCTGCTGTCAGCCAGCTCTAAGGGTTCCACCCGTTTCAGGGTTCCCACCAGGGCTGGAGGAGCGCCCCATCCCCGGCTCCACAGCATGCATGGGTAAGGGGCTGCAAGCCTCTGCAGGGAACTATCTGAGCAGGTGTCCCAGGAGCCTGTGCTGTCGTCCCAGTTTGCCAGGGGCTGGGCGGAGGGGGTCCCAAGGCACAGAACTTCCGGTGCTAAAACCAGGAAAAGTCCTGAGCAAACCGGGGTGAGTTGGTCCCCCTCCTTTCCAGCAACAGCGTTTGTGGCAGTCAGACTCCTTCCTGGCGTGTCCTCAGTGGCTCAGCAGGGAAAGGAAGGCAGCCAAAGCCAGTGACGCAAGTAACCTCAGAAATGGGCACGCTTCCTCACGGCAGCCAGGGGGCCACCTGGCCTTCCAGCTCCTCTTCCCAACCCCCCGGAACTTGCACCCAGCACGCACATGTCCACACAGACAGGCAGACACACACACACCACGTGACACCCACAGACACAGACTTAGATACACACACGCACCCTTCCCTTCTCTTGTGTCAGCGGCGCCACCGGCCCCCAGCCCACGTCCAACCCTGCCTGGGCTGGCTGAGTGCCCTTTCTGGCAGAAGAGCGGCCGAGGGACTGAGTCTCTGCCTCTGATGCTATAAGAGGACAACGTCCAGCCTCCACACGCAGATGTCCCGCTGCAGCTGTTTGTAAGGACTCTGCTTCCGGACCACGTACCGGAGACCGAGAGAGACAGTGTGGACTGGACAGAGAGTCACTTACTCAACGTTCCACGCTCCATGCGTCGTGCACTTTCCCCGGCCCCAGAGAGGCCGCAAAGATGAGATGGACGGACAATAGCATGAGCTGCTGGTCAGAAGGGGACATAAAAACGCATCTGAAAACCAAAATGCTGTTAGTTCCTCAGCCGATGAAGGGTGCTGTGGGAAATTTGGAGGGAGCCAGCTGCTGGGAAGAGCAGGGCTTGGGCTGATTTCCTGCCGGGCGTGGGGGGAGAGGGCGGGGTGGGGGAAGGGTCTAGGTTTCGCTGTGGTTTCTCAGTGGTCTTCCACATGGAGGAAGGTCTTTAAGCCCGGGAAGTGGCTTGGGCAGTGCTGAGCCCCAGAGCCAGGAGAGCGACATGCAAGTGGGGAAGTGCAGTGAGGGCGCCAACCAGTGCCGACAGCCCTGGCGCTCAGGCTGAGCAGTGTAGACAGCACTCCGCAGGGGATGAGCAGTGTAGACAGCACTGTGCAGGGGATGAGCGGTGTAGACAGCACTCCGCAGGGCATGAGCGGTGTAGACAGCACTCTGCAGGGGATGGGGAAGTACCTGCTGCCTTGGGGTGGAGGGTGGCATGGCAGGCGCGCAGCATCAGGCAGCGTGGTCAGACTGAACTGTGTGCAGTGAGCTGGGGGGCAGTGGGGAGACTGGGTTGGAGCCTGTGCGGGTTCACAAGAAGTGCAAGAGTGTTATTTGGGAGAAACACCTGTGAAGGACAAAGAAGGAAGGGGCCGGCAAGAGAGGGGAGGAGGGCCAGGCAACAGACTCAGCCCGCAGCGCTGCTCCGAGCAGGACCGCCGCGGGCTGACAGGGAGCCTGGGAGCCCAGACCACCTCCCAGGAAACCGCATCAGGGGCAGTGACTGGCTCGGTCACTGCGGGAGCATGGCCAGATGCCAGGGACTTAGGCCACGGTCCTCCTCACTGTGGGCTCTGAGCAGTGCCTGCCCGTGGCTGCCTTGGAGTCTAAGGGAAACCTCCAGAAGCCAAGTGGTGCAATGTCGACCACAACTGCAGGTTGAATCGACATGACATGGAGGGACGGGGGGGAGCTAGGGTGACAAGGGACCTCCAGCCTACACACTTAAAGGATATTCTATTCTGAAAGGAAGTTTACTAGAAATCTCTGAGAAACTGAGGACAAATCCATAACCCCAAACACATGGACCAGATAGATTACATTCTAGCATCGTGACCAGAAACAGGCTCCATTGGCTGCGAGATTTTTACTAAAGAAGTTAACAGTTGCCCTTCTAACAAGAGGCGGGAAAGCACATCCTCTGTCTCCTCTCCCTTAGTGCGAAGACCACAAGGTGGAATGTCTATACGAGGCTCTAAAGAGAGCTGGGGACAGGATCCTGGGTTCCTTCCCCTCGGTCGTCCCTCTGGTTCTCCACTCTTCCATCAGCTATCTCGGCTTCTTCGTGAATGACAGCCCTGCAGACGTCATCCGAGAATTCGCCATGATGTTCGCTACGGAAGCCTCTGTCTTAGCAGGTAGGCAGCCCTGGCCAGTTGCACACGAAGGGTGCGGTTAAGAGGGAGTGACCGCTGTGTCTGGGCCATGCTTGCTCCTCGGGTGCAGTGGGTCAGCCGCAGGGAAGGGGAGCAGGCTGTTCCCGGCTGCCGCGGAAGCCAAACAGCTGGCTGGGCTGGGCACACACACACCCTGGCCCAGGACGTTTCCATCCTCACCTCTCCCTTTTCAGCCAGCTCCTCTGACCTGGCCTTAGTCCGAGGCTGAACGGGTTAGCTGGAGCTAAATCTAATGAGCCAGGATGTCCTTTCAAAAGGAAAGCAGACTCCGAGAAGCAGCGGTCATCTGTTCTCTAAGTGGGAAAACCTTGGTTTGCATCGATGTGGTTTTTCAGAACACTCGGCACGTTCCAGCCGCCCGGGGAAACTGTCCCAGGAGGGGATGTGGAGTGGCCACGTGTAGATGGTGGGTTACACGCTGGGGCCCATGTTGGGGGACCGGGGGCTTCCCAGCCCCATGCCCACCTCGGGCGGATCCCCTCCTGGGGTCAGCACTGTGTGTAAAACCAAGTCCTAGTTGGGTTTTGCTAATGTTTTAGGGTGGAGCACAGTGTGTTCTTGTTGACCTCTTGGGGAAGGATTATCTGGACTCACTTTAAGAATCTGCAAACCTCCCTTTTCCCGGACACCTGCACTGGTCTGGAGACGGGCTCTGGCTGCGGAGCGTGGGAGGGACTCTGGACTCGACATCAGAAGACGAGAGCTCCTCCCGAGTCTCTAGGCCTTCATCAAGACTTATCTGCTCCAGGAGGCGCTCTGCTGTCTCTGCAAATTGGTGAGGGCTCTGGCCCTTTGAACAGCCTGTTTCTGCGGGGCTCCCCATCAGTCCTGGTCCACGGAAGGTGCTCAGTGGTGTGACTCCAAGCACCCTGGCGGGGAGCCCCTCCCTGCCCTCCACAGGCTTCCAGAGGCCCCGTTCTCAGACACACGTGGACACAGATCTGGCCACATCAGGAGGTCACCGAAGCCTGGATTTCCACCTGGAGGCTGGCCTCTGGACTCCGGGGTCCTGTTTGCTGGATGATTACCCTGCGTCTTTGCAGACTGCTGTCCTTTATGTGAACAAGAGTCAAGAGGCGGCTCTTCAATCTCCTTGCCTCCAAAGAACGACGTGGCCTCACCCCGCCGAGCCCTGTCGGCCCCTCGCACAGAGCAGGCACCGCACCTCGCTTATGCCTCGCCCCCCCCCACATGGGCCGCACGGGCCCCAATTTAAAAATGAAGAGACGAGGCCTGTGAGGAGTAGTGTACCTGCCCAAGGTCGCTGTCATGGAGTGAAAGGGTCCCCTACAATTCCTGTCCACCCAGAACGTTAGAAAAGGACTTTATTTGGAAATAGGGCCTCTAAGATTTGATTAGTTAAGATGAGGCCAGACTGGAGTCGGGTGGGCCCTGCATCAGTGACCAATGTCCCTCTAAGAGAGGAGAGAACACCCAGAGACACAGGGGAGGAGGCCACTGGAGGAGGAGGCAGCGATGTGGGGATGCGGCCACAAGATAAGGAGAGCCGGGAACCCGGGGAACCTGAAGCAGCAGGAAGGACCCTGCCCAGGGCTTCAGAGGGAGGGCAGCGCTGCCCACCCCTGGATTTCGGACTTCTGGCCTCCGTGAGAGCACACATTTCTGTTGCTTCAAGCCCCCCAGGCCGTGGCCATTTGTGACAACAGCCCCAGGAGAGCGACCAGGTCCCCTAAGCAGTGCTCGGAGCTGGAACGTGGGTCCAGCCCTGTTTCGTTCGCCCCACCTGGGTTCCTGCTGACCAGCACGTCTCTCGCCCTGCCCTTCCATGCCTGTGCCCGGGGCCTGGCCCCGAGTGGGGGGGAGGGGGCCCATCAATTCAGTGAGTCCTGGGTCCCTCTCAGGGCAAGTGTGTCCCCCCCACCCGCCAGTGAAACGCCCCCACAGGCAGGGGCCGCGGAGAGCAGGCAAGACAAGGGCCCGTTCAGAAGTCGTGTGCGGTTCGCTGATCACTCTGAGGACAAACGTGGGTCTTTCCCAGGCCATGCTGACTCATGTGGCAAGGCCATCCTCCCCCCGGTGCTGAAACACCTAAGGAAGGAATTTCCCCGCCACCCACACATGATCTCAATTTCGGCTTCTCACCTTGACGGTTTCTTGTTTGCTGCTAACGTCTCGTGTAGGGGATGGGGGCTGTCAGTGGGGCCGCCGGCTTGGGGTCCAGGAAGCGATCGCAACATCAGTGACATTTTCCAGGGGAGAACAGATCCCGTCTGCTGGTTCGGGTTGCCCATGGGAGAGGCGGCAGGTAACCAGTGTCTACTAAAAGACTCCCAGAGACATGAATGAAGATACTGGTTTCAATGCAGTCCCAGCAGAGGGTGGGCCCTGTCCCCGAGCTGCAGCTGTCAGAACGAAAGCTGACTCAGGCCGAGATGCTCCCGAGGTCACCCCCCCGAAAGGGGCAGAGCACGTCTACCTGAAACCAAATCTGTGTGCTCCTGTCGGTCTCCGTCTCCCCAGAAGATACCTCCTTTGTGGGCCAGCTGAAAGCGGATCCTGGCCCACGTCAGGGCCCTGGAACAGGGACCAGGAGGGCTGGGGCCACTGGCGCAGAGGCCACCCAAAAAGACTAGGGGCTGGCCACCCGAGGGCTTCCTGCTTCACCAAAGGGAGCGAAATATTAGAGATCCTGTCATGTTTGACACGGTTGAGCTGCCTGTGGTGTTTTCTTCCTGAGACTCTGCCGCTGAGCGAAACCCCCTTGAGCTAGAGCACGGGGATGCGGGTCCGGGCTGCTGGGCAACGTGCAGGCCCCGGGGAATGAAGGAGAAGCTCTTCACTGCGTCTGCTTTAATCAACTGTTTGGGCAACTAGCTGGCAAATCCACAGGCTCTGAACACCCCCAACCCATATCTCTCCGCCTCCTCTTTCCTGCTCCTTGTAGAGCCTGCAGGTGGCACATCCTGGAGGGGGTCCTTGCCTTACAGAGACAGCCCCAGTGCCCGGGGGGGGGGGGGGGGAGTGGGCGGAGGCAGGAGGCGCTGTGCAGGAAGGCTTTGCAGCACCAGGCCTGGGTGCATGGCCGTCCGGGTGCGTGGCGATCCTGGGTGCATGGCCGTCCCGGGTGCGTGGCCATCCTGGGAATGCAGTGCCAACAGTGTGGGTTAAAGCGCCCATCATCCTCGTGTTCCCCTGATGTCACAGACTGCACCGTGAAGCCTTGCACCAAGCAGCTGCATCTGACCCTGGCCCACAAGTTCTACCCCCACCACCAGAGGACGCTGGAGCAGCTGGCCAGAGCCATCCACCCAGGCCACGGCTGCCAGTGGACCGCAGCGCTCTACTCCCGGGACATGCGCTTCGTGCACTACCAGGTGAGCGAATCCGGGCGTGGGAACCCCGGCCTGGGCAGTCCTCCCGGGCTGGATCCTCCCCCGGGAACAAAGGGTTGCCCACCCGGCAGCGCACTGACCCCCAGGAGCCCTCCTCTGAGGTATTTCTGGAAAAGGAAGACTGTCTACTATTTTTTTTAAAATCATTTCCCCTTTGTGCAGTTTGGAACTAGCATTCTTTTCTATATGAGTTGCAGACACACAAAAAAAATCGAAAAAACAATGGTAGCATTTCTGGCAATAAAAAAATGGACTATTGAAAAAATTTCCGAATATATTGTATTGCTTATAAATTTGTTTAAATGATGAGTTCAGTGAAACCTCATTGCAAGACTTCCTCCCTGCAAGTTGATGAGCTTAAATGGAAAGTATGCAGTGCTCCCTTTCAGACCCATTGAATTAGCATGAATGAATCCACCGTGTTCCATGTTGTATGAGAAGCTAGAAATAATCTCATGCCAAGGAAGGTGGATGTGAAAGTCTAATTATGTTCTAAGATCTTTCATATTGGAGATTAGTAAATAGTGATAGGAGATAGATGATAGATAGATAGATAGATAGATAGATAGATAGATAGATAGACACCAGAATTCATTTCCAAACCTTTCCCAAGAATTCTGTGCCATATTCTGGTAAATGCTACTATCTGTCATCAGACGAAGGCCTTGGGCCCTTCAAGTCCTTGCTTGAGACAGGAGAACACTTGCCTCTCTTCCAGACCCTCAGGGCCCTCTTCCAGTACAAGCCTCAAAACGCAGACGAGCTGACACTAAGTCCGGGGGACCATATCTTCGTGGACCCCACTCAGCAGGAGGAAGCCAGCGAGGGCTGGGTGATTGGGATCTCCCAGCGGACGGGCTGCCGGGGCTTCCTACCTGAGAACTACACGGAGCAAGCCAGCGAGTCCGACACCTGGGTTAAGCACAGGTGAGTGCTGCCTCTGACAGCTGCCCAAACCTCTCTCCGAATTAGTGCCCAACAACGTCCCTCCGAAAGCAGGGGTTGCCGTATTTGTGTGCTTCTAGACCATTCCATCATTGGTAAAAAATGGCCTCCTCCGTGCTGACAAACGTTATCCCTGCAGGTATACAGTTACTATCTTGGTGGATTCATGGTTTTCTGAGGATAATGTTCAGAAAATGTGAATTATTCTATTTGGCTTCTGAGATCATAATCCCAAAACGACTACAAAAGCCACCTCCTTGTTATGGACGTAAGAGATCATACTCAGAGAGCCTCAGCTTGACTTGATTTCCCCTTCTGCTCAGTGTGCCAGCTGCGAAGTCCGAAGGTGCATGACTAGTTTTCTCTTGCTCCACAGCCGATGACCATGAACTGCCCAGCTAAAGCAACACACGTTCATTATCTCCTAGTTTTCATGCTTCAGGAGTCCGGGCGAGACTCAGCTCGGGGCCTCCCAAGGCTGCGGTCAGGTTTGGCCCGGGGCTGGGGTCTCCTCTGAAGCTCAGGGTCCTCTCCTGAGCTCCCGTGGTGTTGGCAGAACTCATTTCCTAGAAGCCGTAGGCTCCCGGTGGCTTCTTCACGTTCAGCTGGAGAATCTCTTCACTTGAGCACTTCCAGCATCATCTGGAGAGGCTGAGCTTGCTTGAAATCATCAGGTCCTGGCTCCTTTTGTTTAATTTTCTTCCCTCAATTAATGTCCTTCCTCACACGTGTTACTATGAGCAGCAAGAAGAAAATGGCCACGCCTTTAACACCGTGCTTCGAAATACTCTTAGCTACACGACCAGCTTCACTGTTTATAGGTCCTGCTTTCCACCAGCAATTTCGCTGAACTTTTTGCCACTACATGGTGAGCATGCCCTTCCTCCAGTTGCCTGTAACGTGTTTCTGGCTCCTTCCTGATTCTCCCCAGCATCCAGATTACCACCAACCGTCTGTCCAAAGTAGTTTCTTTATCGAGTTTCTCAAAATTCTCCCCACTTCCACCCACTGCTCAGTCCCAGAGCTGCTCCTATATTTAAGGGATTTGTCCCGGCAGCACCCCACTCCTGATACCAAATTGAGGGTCAGTTAAGGTTTAGCCAGAGAAGCAGAACAGCAGAATAGTAATTTTTATATATATATAGTACATGTACAAATTTATATACATTATTGTGTATCTTGTATACATATATAATATAAATACATTTATAAAATATATATTTTATAGTTAATATAAAAATGATGTATTAATAATGTAATAGTGTCTATTTATGTCTTTTTATATTGTAATATATGTATAGGTTTCACACCACGTATATACATATGTATTTAAGGATTTATTACAAGGAAGTGCCGTGTGTGGCTGTTGGGGCCAGAAGGAGGGGAAGGGGAACACAACTGCTGAAACCATGGTGATCGAAGTGCTTGTGTCTGTGTGACAATCGGGAAGGACGCCCCAGGCAGACGGGAGAGCAGTTGCAGACACAGCTGCTACTTGGATCTCTGAGGTCAGGGAAGCCCTAAGCCTTTTTTAAAGACCTTCCCACTGAGTAAGTCAGGCCCACACCAGATAATCTCCCTTTTCATTAACTTAAAGTCAGCGGACCAGGGACTTCAAGGGCATCTACGAAATCCCTGCAGAGCAGCACACAGCTCAGCGTTTGCTTGGACAACTGGAAAAAGGTGTGTGCATGCTTTCCAGCATGACCGAAACGGTCTGTTAAAGAGATCATGAAATCACGAAATAATGTATTAGTGAAATACATTGCAATACTTGCATACAATGCAATACAATGCAATACTTGCAGTGTTTAAAAATGGTCACGAGGAAGTAATTTATGTACTGATATGAAAAAATCCGAGACAGGCTGCAGAACACTGTGGCTAGTACAAAACTATCTGGGGGGAAGGGTAAAGTGAAACACAAGTGTCTGTACATGTATGTGTGGGATGTGTATTTATATGCATGCCTGTGCCTAAAAGTTCCCTGGAAAGGAGCATCTCTAGAAACTTCCAACAGTGGTGCCTGGGTTGGGGGAGGGGCTGGGAGAAGGAAGAGGACTTGGGAAGGAGACTTTGCTCTCTACCGTCCATGATTTGTAAATATTTGAACCATATATATGCATTACTTATTCAAAATATAAATTCACCCATTTTAAATTTAAAGAAAAGAATATGAGGACATTAAGTCAAAGAGAATAAACAGGAGAAGTCAGACAAATCCAGAGCTGGGGTTGCACACACCATGCATGCCGGGAGATCCCTGCCTTCCCATACCTGATGCAAAAAGGGACATGGTTTCCATGAAATGATCACAGCCATTCCAGGTGCGGTAGACCAGTCATCTGGGAGAAGCACCATTTTGTCAGGGTAGACATGGCTGGGGGTCCTATAGGCTACCACAAAGTCACATTGGTGCCCCAAGGGACTGCAGAGCTGATCCAATACAGCCGCCTGTCCTGGAGAGCTGAGCACAGCTTGGATGACGTCGCACTTATTAGGGAAGCACATGTTTCCCTTGAGAACCAACTCTGTCCGTCACCAGGTCCCATTAATGCTTTAAGGAAATCGGGAGATGCTTGTTACACCGCCAACTGACTGAGTTCCAGGAGGGGCGGGGTAGGTCTTCCACTCCCCGCTCAGGATGAGAGAGCTTCACTGCCACCAAGCAATTGGCAAACCCAGATGTTTCTAGAACGACACAGTGAAGGCTCTGTAGAAGATGAGTTTGTGGCTATTGTATTTTTTGCTTCACAATTAATCTGTCAACCACCTGTGACCAACATATCCATTCTAGCCTTTAAGCCTGACATTGCTGGGACTATTCTTCCTAAAGACAAGTTTCCCTTATGAATTAATAAATACCAAGAAAAATTGCAACATGGGCTGCAGGACTGACATTTGGGATGTGCAACCCCCTGGCCTTCCAGCGCCCAAGGACAGATGTGCACGTGCACCGGGAGCAGCCCCTCCCTGCCACAGGACACCTTTGAGTTTGCAGCTCTGCTGTTCTGCTTGGCTACTGAAACGTCCACAGCCCATCAGCCCAAAACCAAATCAACTTCGGCCTTTTTGCAATGGTTCCGGGAGTCTTTGGATTCACTGCACGACAAAATCTCACCCCCAAACCTGTCCGTGACCTTGAAGAAGATGAGAGGTGACCAGCGTGATACGATGGGGGAGTGCCTTCGTGAATCACAGTGACTCTCAACGCTCCACGCAGAAGAACGTACGAGGCATACTCTAGAACAAGGAGCGGAGAGGCGGTGAGCGTTACAGCTTAGAGAACAGTTTGTCTTCTGGCCAAGATGAGAAGGCTTTCAACACTGAAGCCATACCCGTCCAGTAATTTCCAAAACCACAGAGCGAGCTGGTGGCAAGTACCTCAGACGTAATAAAGGTGCCGTCATGGGCTGAATTCTGTCTGCCTCAGATTCCTATTTGAAGTCCTGGCCTCCAGCACCCCAGAATGTGACTGTAGAGATGGGGTCTCTACAGAGGAGATTAAGGAAGAATGAGGTCGCTAGAGTGGCCCCCATGCAATCTGACCCGTATCCCTATGAGAGAAGATCAAGACACAGACACGCACAGAGGGAAACCACGTGAGGACATAGTGGGAGGACGGAGTCCACACACTCGGGAGAGAGGCCTCGGGAGAAGCCAGCCTTGCCCACTCCTGGATCTCAGAACTCGGACTCCAGGATGGGGACAATAAATGTTCTTTCAGCCGCCCAGTCTGGGGTGCCTTGTTATGGCTCCCCCAGGAATCTAATATGGGGATGTGGACCATACAGCCCCACCGACTGCAGCTATGCCCCTTTTAAAAGCCAGGGAGAATTTGAACCCATCTACTCCGTGGTGTAAGTTGACCATTAAGTAGTTCTCCCAAGAGAAAAGCAGAAATATTTAAATGTTAAGTGCTTTCCTTTCTCCTCTCATTGTAATATTGATTGTATTTCATTTGAAAGAAAAGCGAAGAAACAATTTGGTTTTCTCTCCAACTGTAGACCTCACAGATGCTATTTATAGATAAGGAGGCTCTGTTGCATGCGTGGGGAGGCTCGAGCAGGGCGCGGGCCCCCCCTCATCCTCAGGAAGAGGAAACCCACTGCCATTTCCTTTGACAATAGGAAACTGTAAATAGGGCCTCCTCTACGGGAGGAGGGAAATGTCAACGGTTTGGACATGGACTCCAGTGTTCCCAGTCCACTTATGGCCAACAAAAGCCCATGCCTCTTGGGAGCTGGCCTCTGACAATGAGAGTATGTGAGCAAAGGAAGTCTACTTGAGCTGGATCCCGCCAATGGGAGTTTCCGGCACAACATAGAAGGGACAACAATCTGAAAAGAGAAGGTACAACTCGCAGACATTTTGAGAAGTGCCTTCACCAAATTGAAACACCATGCAGGCATGAACGGTCCGGGTCATGAGGTGGTGGCGGTGGCTGTGGAAGGCTGGTGGCCAGAGGCTGGGGTGCAGGGCAAACGCTCCCTGGTCAGGTCTCACCATGGACACGTGGGGGTAGCGGTAGTTGTGGGAGAATCCAGGACATGAAGTGTCTGCGGAAGATATGCTAACATTCACACACGGGCTGAGGACGTAGAAACACACCACGTTCATGATTGAGGAAGATGAATCTTGAATGTATCGATTCCTTCTGGATTCATTGAACCTTCAGGTTTAATGAAATTCCAGGAAAAATCCCAATGGGATCATTCCCAATGGGAGTGGTTGAAAAGTGTATCTGGAAGAATAAACAGGAGAGGAACTGAGAAAAATTTGAAAAATAAACATAATGAGAGGAAATAGTTACCCTACAGATATTAAAAACCTGCTATTAACCGACGATATGGTCCTGGCTTGAGAGAAAGAGGAAAAGTAGATCCATGGAGTGGAACAGATACCAGAGCGGGAGGCCTGGCCTCTTCATACCTGCTGAGGCATCAGAAAGAGAGAAAAGGGTGTAAAATGAATGGCATTTTATATGGCCTCCCCTCACACATGGAACTCAAAGCCAAGAATTAAATGGAAACAGAAAATCATATAAAGTAGAAGGCACTCAAGTGAACTTATTTCTGATTTCTGGACTGAGGAGAGCTTTGGAAACATTGACGTGGCAGAAGGAGTCTTCATCAGACACTTGGCAATCAATCTTTAATAGTGACTATTAAATGCTTGGAATTTAAGGCTTCCGGGTGTTAAAAACCATAAACTAGACTTCAGTAGGAAGAGCAAGAGGAGAACAATGCTCTTCAGAATACAGGAGTGAGGGCGGTGCATCCTTACCAGTCACCCTGGTGAGCGTCAGCCCATTACCTCCCCCTTCTGTTCCTCCGTGGCCATGCCAGCTGTGGCCCGGGTGCTTCTGTCCTCCAGGAGATTTGTGTCTGACGTTTTCACTTCATCAAGAGGCCACCTGCTGGATTCTTCACTCCTGTCCAATGCGGCAGGTGAACAATCAGAAGAGTGTCCACCAGCTCTAGCCACCAGGCCACCCACCTGCAGCTTTGGCCCACGTGTCCTTCTCCCCCATCAGACTGTGCTGTGAGGTCCGAGCTCCCGCCCAGGGGTGCTGATCCACAGTGCCCCACACCCGGGCATCCCATGCCCTCCAAGGGCACCACACCAGCACCACCTGGCATTCCTGAGACTCTCCCCCATCATTCCCACCAGCAAACAAACATGTGGTTATCTTTTTTTTTAAGATTTTATTATTTATTTGAGAGAGAGAGTGAGCAAATGAGAGAAAGAGAGAGCACGAGCAGAGGGAGAAGGAGAAGCAGACTCCCCACTGAGCAGAGAGCCTGATGTGGGGCTCAATCCCAGGACCCTGAGATCATGACCTGAGCTGAAGGCAGACACCCAACTGATTGAGCCAACCAGATGCTCAAACATGTAGTTATCTTAAAAACAAACTCAAGCACAAACCCTTTTCTGTTTCCCTTTTTAGCTACTGCTCTTTTTCTCTGCTCTGTAGATTTTTAAAATTTTTTGTGTAGTTATTTATTTTTTCATCATGATAAGTGTACTCTTTAATCCCCATCCCCCATTTAACCCATTCCCTTACCCACCTCCCCTCTGGTGACCTTCAGTTTGTTCTCTGTTGTTAAGAGTCTTTTTCTGGGCGCCTGGGTGGCTCAGTCGGTTAAGCATCTGCCTTCGGCTCAGGTACTGGGATTGAGCCCCACAGCAGGCTCCTTGCTCAGCAGGGAGCCTGCTTCTCCTTCTGTCTGCTGCTTCCCCTGCTTGTGCTCTCTCTCTCTCTCTCTCTCTCTCTCTCTGACAAATAAATAAATGAAGTCTTTTCAAAAAAATTTTTTCCTTGGTTTGTCTCTCTTTTTCTCTTTGCTTGTTTGTTTTGTTTCTTAAATTCCACATATGAGTGAGATCATATAGTAATTGTCTTTCTCTGACTTATTTCATTCAGAATAATACTCTGTGGCTCCATCTATGTCACCGCAAATGGCAAGATTTTGTTCTTTTTTATGGCTGAGTAATATTCTGTCATGTGTAAATACCACATCTTCTTTATCTGTTCATCAGTCGATGGACACTTGGGTCGTTTCCATATCTTTGCTATTGTAAATACTGCTGCTATGACCATCGGGAGGCATGGGCCGCTCTGAATCAGAATGCTTGTATCCTTTGGGTCAATCCCTAGTAGTCAACTGCTGGGTGGTAGGATAGTTCTATTTTTAACTTTCTGAGGAACCTCCCTACTGTTTCCCAGAGTGGCTGCACGAGCTTGCATTCCCACCAGCAGTGCACGAGGGCTCCTTTTTCTCCACATCCTCACCAACATCTGTTGTTTCTTGTGTTTGATTTTAACCATCCGACAAGTGTGATGTGGGATCTCACTGTAGTTTTGGTCTGCGTTTCCCTGATGCCGAGTGACGTGGACCATCTTTTCACGTGTCTGTTGGCATCTGGATGTCTTCTTTGGACAAATGTCTGTTCATGTCTTCTGCCCATTTTTAATCAGATTGTTTGGTTTTTGGTTGTTGATTATAGATCATCTTAAAATAGAATTTATAAAGATGATCTCCCCTTTCATAAAGTGAGTTTCCCCTGGGGAACTTGGCCATTTGTTTGTTCTTGGAGGATGTAAGTGACCATTCACTCTTCTCCTCTGGCCCCTCCGCCTGTTCCTTCCAGACACACTCGACCCCCCTCTAGTTAGCTGGAGTTCACACGACTCTAGTTAGCTGTGATCTTCTCCCCCTATCCTCCCCAGGCCTCCTGAATGTGTGCCCACCTCACAGCATCTTTCTTGGTTCCTTAGACAGGTGGCAGTTTCCTCACCACCTGCAACCCCTCGGGTCCTGTTTTACCCACCCTCCCAGTAAACACACCCAGCCCTTTCCCATGTGTTTCCCTAGATCTTAATGTGTCTCTTGACTGCTCATTCATTCTTGCATTCCATTCACATCTATCTTCACACCTTTGGCTATTTTAGAAGGTGAATCTATGTGCATGGTGCACTAGTTTGCCTGGGCCTCCTACCACGTACGCCAGCCTGGGGGCTTAAACAGCAGACATCTCTTCTTTCACGGTCACAGGCTGCAAGTCCAAGATCAGGGTGTAGGCAGGACTGGCTTCTCCAGATGTGTAGACGGCCACCTTCCTTGGTGTTTCTCTGTTCCTCCTAGTCTCTTCTTATAAGATAGAATTGGGCCAACCTACCGGCCTCATTTTACCTTAATCACCTCTTTAAAGATCCTGTTTCCAATAAAGTCATACTCTGAGGTGCTGGGGGTCAGGACTCTAAATGTCAAGGGGACACGGTGGAGCCCATAACGGGATTTACTTGGGATTTGTTCTGTGCTGAGCACCAGGCTCTTTGAATACACGGTTGTGTTTCGTCCTCAACAACAACCTTCCCTGCCCATCTTGTCACGGGCGTCCTCACGCACGTGCATGACCAGATGCAGACAGCTGCTTCCCAATGTCTTCATGATAAAAGCACACTCGTTTCTTCTCCCGCAGGACCTACACCTTCAGCCTGGCCATGGACCTGATCTCCAGAAAGGACGGTGAGGCCAGCAGCCGACGAAACGGGGAACTTCACCCTTCACAGACGCCAAGGGACATTAGCAGCATCCAGGCTTTACAGGTGACAGAATTCCCTGGTTTATAAGATGAGCGAAGGGAAGCCACACTTTGTATTAACTCTGTGGTAGGCTCGGCCCCTCAGGCACAGCCACAGAGCCGGGTGGCTCGGCAGGAGGCTCCGCCCTGCGGTGCTGAGACACTGGCCGCGCACTCCATCCACCCCAGGGCAGAGGGGTGGACGCCCCATAGCTGTGAGCCAGGCTGTGAGCCCCTGAAGGCAGCCTTCTGGACGTTGCGAGAACATGCAGCACGGGTCTGTAACTCAGTTGGTCATGGCGCCAGGACATGGGGCAGGGAAGATGCGGGGACACAGCCCTGCCCAGAGTCCCAGACTCTTACACCAATTATCTCATCAGCGCACTGTGTGACCCTGAAAAAGTCACCTCCCCCAGGGCCCCAGAAGATGGGGGTCTTTCAGGTCAGTGCTGGGAGAGAGAAGGGGGCTGGTACTTGGTGGGCTGGGTCCAGACAAGGGCTGAGCACAGGGTGCTGGGCACTGGGAAGGCCACAGAGCATCCCCTTTAGACAGGCCTTCAGTCAGAGGGAAGAGCCAGGCAGAGCAGCTGGCGACCGGGAGCCAGAGACAGACGAAAACGGAGCTCCCTACCCAGACTGCCCAGTCTCTGGAGGGCACAGCGGAGGCTGGACTCAGCCGCCTTAGTGGGATGCTGGAGACCAGGCATGGACTGAAATGGGGCTCCCTGAGGCCATGCCCCCTCTCCAGATGGAGGACAGGAAGCTGGAATGGAAGGGTCAGCTCATAGCTCGGCCTTCATCTGAACTCCCTGCAGCTTTAAATGGGTGAAAGCCTCGCAGACATCTCTCTGCGAGCCGGACCCGCCTCCCCTGGTCTGAGCTCGCCCCTCCATGCGGTAGGAAAAGAAGATTGTGGCATCAGCCTTGATACACGGATGCTAGTAGGCTGAAGAATGGCCTCAAAGATACGAGGTTCTGGTCCCTGGAACTTGCAAGTGTTCTCTTACAAGGACGAAGTGTCTTTGCCTGAGAGCTGAGCTAAAGGTCTTGAAGGGGAGAATCCCATGGGCCCTAAAGCCAATCACAGCTGCCGCTAGGAGAGACAAACAGGGTGTCTGATCCACAGGGAAGAGGAGAGACCACAGATGCAGAGAGGAGGAGGCCATGTGAGCGTCGGGGCAGAGACCGGAGTGTCTCAGCCAAGGCTGAGGACTGCTGGGGCTCCAGGAGCTGAGAAAGCCCGGAAGGATCCCTCCTCAGAACCTCACAGGAAGTGGCCCTGCTGACACGGTGACTTTGGAATTCTAGCCTCCAAACTGTGGGCGAACCCATGTCTTTGCTTTAAGTTGGTGGTGATGTTTTGCTGTAACAGCCCCGGGTCCCTCTTGTCTAAAGAGGCATTGCAGTCCTGGTGTCCCCTAAGGCCCTGGGAACAGGGCCATTCCACTCCCCGAGGACCTTGGGCTTTATCTGAATATTCCTGTTGCAAAGCTCTGCATTTCAAAGTTCAAACCTCTCAGCTCCTCCAGGGAAGAAAATGCTCTAAATTCAAAATCTCAGCCCAATGAATCGGACAGTACGTGGAGAATGTCAGTAAGCAGACTAAGGCTGGGAGCCCACATGTGTCTTGCAATCTGCCTACAGATCAGCCCTCGACAGCGGCAGGGGATGAGATATTTTAATATTCATTGTCCTGGGGAAGGCATCCTGGCGTCAGTAAGCATCAACCATACTTCGCAATTCTAAGACAACAAGACAAACTTCCCTTGGAGCTCGGCCCTGGTGCATTTGCCTCCAGCGCCAGACATCTGTGTGCTGTATTAAGAGACCATCCTAATGTTTGCTTTGCCTTGATCATGTGTCCGTTGTGGAAAATCGGCCCCAAGGCCCTAAGAAACTGCACCTGGAGGCTTGGAAGGTCCCACGGGCTCACAAGCACCACATTTCACGCACATATCGGAATGCAGGCAGACCCGCCAGGAGGGGCCAGTGCGTTGAGCCCCTGGAGACTTCTGCATCGCCCACATGGCTGTGGACTCCACGAGAGACGGGAGGGCCCGGCAGGAGCTGCCTGTGACACTGCCCCCACGCACACCGTGAGGGTCTCAGCATGCTCTCAGCGCTTCCCAACACACGGTTGCACTTGATCCCGCTGACAAACTCAGAGGAGCGCTGGAGGATGCAGGCCGCTGGTGCCGACGCTCAGGGCTCCACACTATTAGCAGAATCAAATCCGAAAGGGAACGGTCGGTGGCATCGGCTGGGGTCCAGGGGCATCACTGCCCCTCCACCGTGCTGGGTGTCCAACTTATCTGCGTTTTCCTCTCTAGGGTTTAGGGGAGATCAGAGTGGGGCTGGGGCTTATGATGTGGCTCCATGCTGAGGAGGGCCACGGCTTGCCACCTCCCTTCCTTACCCCACTCAGCAGCAAAAGCACACAAAATATCAGCTCCTTCGTTTTCACCCTTAAGCCCAGCCTCAAAGAACTGTGAGGCTAAAAATGGGGAGCGGGAGGAAAGATCTGCTTAGGGAAAAGGAGCTGGGCAAGGACAAGCAGACCGGCAGCTACAGCCACCTGCTGCCCAGATGCCCTTCCCATGCCAGCCATCCCAGTGACCTCGGCCTGTCCATCTTGGTGACCTTGGCCCGTCCATCCCCGGTGATCTTAGCTCTGGACATGACCAAGTTCCATGTCTGCCCTGGAGTCCCCCAGCCCACCTCCTGTGACAGGTGCTGTCAGCTCTGCACCTCTTCCTCTTCTGTGACTCACCTTTCCATGTTTGCCCCTTGGTCCCGATGCGATCCGAAGCTCCCTAAGTGGGGAGTCTGTGAACTGAAGCCTGTGTCCCAGCCTCTGACACACATGCTCCCAATATGCTGGGCCTCAGGGATACCAGCAGCAGTATCTACATAGAGAGGAAATATGTAATATCTGTTATATGATAATATATATGTGTGGATATAGAAAATGTCCTAAGAAGTCACTACGGAGGGATGCTCTGGTCTGAATCTTTGTGTCCCCCCAAAATTCATTTGTTGAAATCCTAACCACCAATGTACTAACATTACGAGGTGGGGGCTCTAGGAGGTAGTGAGGTCAGGAGAGTGGGCCATGACGGGATTAGTGCCCTTATACAAGGGACCGCACGGAGCTCCCTTGCCTCTTCCACCCTGTGAGGACCCGGCAAGAAGTTGATCCAGAAGAGGGCCCCCGCCCTATCATGTGGGCACCCTGATCTCAGATTTCCCGCCTTCAGTACTGTGAGAAATAAATGTCTATTTTTTATGAGCCCCCAGACTGGGGGGTTCTGTTACAGCCATCTGGTGGGACTAGGACAGGGCAAGGACTTGGAAGAAACAGAAAGGCAGAAAAGTCAAGGTGCTTTCTATGGTATGGGCTGTTCCTATTGCTTTTCATTTCCTTGCTAGTGTCACAGGCCCAGGAAATAAAAAGTTGATAGAAATTAAAGAGATTTCCACCTGCAATTCCTAATCTTCTTTCATTGCAATGACTTTGGTGAAATGGGCTGTAGCCCGTGAGGAGGGAAGGAAGCGATCCTGCTTCTAGGCCACCTGTGGGATGGCGAGGGGCGGCGCCCATTGAGCAAGTCTAAGACAGCACATGTAAAAATGCACGTGTCCTTCTTTCCACCACGCCAGGCCACAATAGCGAGGAGGAGTGTTTTGGTGGTACGCCACGGCGAGAGAGTCGATCAGATCTTCGGGAAGTCCTGGCTGCAGCAGTGCTCCACTCCGGATGGTAGGTAACGTCCTGGCAGAATCAAACCCCAGAAAACAGATCTAACTAATGACACCCCTGCTCGGCCTCCTGAGCCGGTCTCCTGCGCCCCACTCTTGAGAGCGGCTGTGTAGAGACAGCATAGACGGGAGGGGTACAGGCTACGTCTTTCTCCGTGGGCGTGATACACATGCCCTGAGTGTGCAGCTCACCTCACCTGGTGTGACACGTGGACAGTCGTCGTTCTTCTGGACGCACACGTATGGTAGTTGGTTAGCGACCAGCATTGACTTGAGAGCACTGAGGTCTCTGTGCCCTGCGGTCTCTGAAGCCTCAGCTGCTGGCACAACCCTGTCTCATGCTGTATCCTTCTGAGCTAAGCTTCACCACTGTGGTCATTTCCCTACCATGTTTAACTGTGTTACTCAACCGATGGATGGATTTTGAACATGCATCTCGCTTCCCCCGAGTTAGCCCCCCTGGATGCCAAGAGCTAAGCACAGTGCTTGTAAATCCAGCACAGCCACCAGCAGTCTCTACCGATGACCCACACCTGCACCAGCGAGCGCCCCTTAACGGGAAGCCCAGCACGCCACGATTTCTAAGCCACGGATGACTGACTGTATAAAGGAAGATACTGAATGAACGTAGATTCAGAGTAGCTGGGCAAGCTAAGCTCTTTCGGAATTCCTCCCCGAGCCCTGCAGGCTGAGAAGAGGGGGAGATGCTTAGGAAAGACCATTGGCAGGGGATCAGCACAGAGCAGGAAAATTCTGAGCAGATTACGTCATGACCAAACGTATTTGCAAGGACCCACGGAGGTGATGCTGTGGTTGTCTCTCTAAAACAAGATCGATCAGAGACACAAAGGCTCAGGAGAGAAGCGACAGGATGGTCGGTAGCTATGAGGATGAACTGGCGTTGACACATGTGGTTAGAAGAACGGTTCTGGTAAGACAACAATGATCGAAACCGCAGGCCGAAACGGCACCTGGAGTCAGCGTGCGTGCGGTGGTGGTGGGACCAACACAAAACAACCAGCTCTGAGAACAGTGATGGGACAGCGTGGAAAGAGGAAGAATATTGGTCATCCAGGCAAGAGACCGGGTCACCTACAAGGGAAAGTACTTTAAGGCGCTGGAGAGTCCCAGCTTGAAGGAGTCTCCTGGTGGCTCTTTGCACCGGGCAAAGTGGCCCTACAGTGACCACCGACAGTCTAATTTGCCCGAATTCTGCATATTGCGAGGTTTCCTGCATTACAGTGGGGTGTTTGGGGAGCTGCCAGCCTCTCCTCTGACCCTCTTCATTTCGGCTCACTTCTAGGCCAAGTACCCACACCTCGCACGGCCCCTCATTTCTCAGTGGCACTGGCCAGGTCACCCCACGTCTGTAGGCTCTGCACATCGGAACATAACATTGCTGCAGATCCTTGTCTTCTCTGAGCTCTGCTCTCCGCCTCTCACAGACGGAGTGTCAACGAGGACAAGAGGCCAACATGGAGCAGGGGAACATTTTGTGGGTCACAGATGCCTTTGAGAATACAACACAGTCAATGGACCTTCTCTTGGGGAAAAACAAGAACAATAACAAAGAAATCCACTTTTCTAGCCAACGCACCATGTATCCTGGCACTTAATGAAAGCCTTTCTTCACACAGTGTCTCTGTCAATGGAAGTTCCAAGGGCGATCTTTTAGGGAAATCGTGGATGGAACCAAAAAACCAAGACATTGGAAGTAGCAGGTGGCCTCCCTGTGTTTGTGAAGAGCTGGGATGCCATGAGCAGGGCCGGGCTGGCACTCTCGGGCAGGGCACGTGGCAGGGCCTGCCCCAGATGGGCGGCAGGTCTCAGGAAGGGCGGCTTGGCTGCTAGAACCTGCTGGCAGCCAGGGGTTGGGGCTGCTTGGGAGGACGTGAGGCGTGGACTTGGCACAGGGTCCTCCGCAGGGATGGCTGATAATTCAAGAGTGAGATGAAGCCCATCACTTGTAGACCACGTCCCTGAGCTGGGCCCTCGGGATCTGGGTGTTATCACAGTGACTCATTCTAACAGCTCCGTCGTTTCCCCCTTTCACTAATAAGGGAGATTTAAGTTCGTTGTCTCTGATCACAAACTAGCAACCCGTGGTGCCAGGATTTGCACCAGACGGTCAGCTCGTCGACCTCGAGGTCAGACTCCCCGCAGTCTCTAGATGGATGTTGGGGGAGTCCCCGCAGATCCTCCTGACTTCCAGGCACCCCTGGAACTCCGTCCCCGGAGACAATAGGACACACTGTCAGCTCTGGGGACGGGCAGAATTTCACCTCTGTAATTAATGCCAATGAGGGATTCTGATCAAGTTAAGCCCAGTCAGTAATGGAGACGCTCCGTTCTTCATCAGGAAGATTTTATGAGTGAGTCGTTGCGAGGGGTCATCAGGGGACCAAGGGGGTCTCCTGTTTCCCGAGGCTAAAGCCGGTGTTTTCTGTATTTGAAGACACATGTGCACAGTAGAGCAGCAATATCTCTCCAACTGAATCCACATCACAGAGCACATTCCAGAAAAAACGCAGTTGACCCCTTAAGTGCTAACCCTGCTTCCGATATGGGTCTCGCTCTTGGGGGTTTAAACATGCACTAAGTTGACGGACCTGAATGCCCGGTGCTTGTTTATGCTTTAGGGAAATACTACCGGCCAGATCTGAACTTCCCGTACAGTCTGCCCAGAAGGAGCAATGGTATCAAAGACTTCGAAAATGACCCGCCATTGTCTTCGTGTGGGATTTTCCAGTCCAGGATGGCAGGTATGTTTGGGGAGACTTACAATAATCACAGCAATGATTGTCGTTCAGGCATACTGAGTCCAGGCTACATGCCCGCTGAGGTCAGCATTAGCATTACCCCGCTCTGCTGATAATGCTGAGGCACAGAGAGGTTAAGTAAGTTGCCCAAGATTGCACAGCTAGTGAGTGGAAGTGCAGAGATTGGACCCAGGATGGATGGTTGGGGAAGTCGGAAGGAACGAATGGTAGGCCTGGAAAGGGCAAGAGAGGGTAGAAAAGCCAACGACCTCTGTCTACACTAAGGGTGTTATTTTAAAAATTTAAAAAACACATCTTCTCTTTGATGTTGTTTCAAAATCTGTCAGCTTGGGCTTATGCTTCATGTCTGGGGTTGTGATTCCACTGATGGACTTTCAGGAACAAAAGAAGCCAATGAATTCATCTGGTCTTCCTTTAATGAGTTCAGAACGTGGAATCGGGAGCTGGGGAAGGTGTATGAACTACAGGAGCTCAGGGTCCGTGCGGGCAGGTGCTGGCCTCCACATGGGGCCGCCATAACAAAGTGCCAATGTGGGGTGTGTTCACCAACAGAGGCATTCTCTCTCGGTTCTGGAAGCCAGAAGTCTGAGCTCCTCCTGCGGCCATGAGGGCGTCTGCTCCAGGCCCCTCCCCTTGGCACATAGACACATCCCTCTGTGCCTGCTGTCTCTGTGTCCAAACTCCCCCATTTACAAGGACACCGTCAGAGTAGACTAGAGACCCCCCAGTGACCTCATCGTACCTTGACCACCATTATGAAGACAGCATGCCTGAAGAAGGTCACACTTGAGGACCTGTTAGGACCCCAGCATATGAATTTGGGGGACACAATCTAGCCTGTGACAGCCTCACTGGCTTTGGCACTGTGCATATATCCTACTGAAAAGATCCCCCTCTTTCCCAAGGACTAAGTCCTCTGGTTTTGTGAGAGGCAAAGGCTCTCCAGGCTTGTCCTCCCACGAGCCTCGGGTAGCCTCGAGTTCCCCATTGCTGCAGCACAGATGACTGCGCCCTTAAAACGGCACACACCTGTCAGCTCACGGCTCCATAGGACGGAAGCTTGGGCAGGGCGTGGCTGGGTTCTCTGCTCAGGATCTCACAGCCTGAAAGCCAGGTGTCAGCTGGGCTGAGCTCCTGTCTGGAGCCTCTTGGAAGCAGTTCCCATTTCTCCCGATGCCTGTTGGGGGGATTCTGTTCCCTGAGGTTGTAGGACTGAAGTCCTCATTCCCTTGCTGGCTATCAGAAAAAGGCTGCGCTCAGCTCCCAGCACCCCCATGTTCCCTGCCACGTGGTCCCTTCCATCTCTAAAGCCAGCAGTAGGGAATCTCTTGCATGTTGAATACTGTACTTTTTTTTTTCTTTGAGAGAGAGAGAGCAAGCAGGAGAGGGTGTGGGGACAGAGGGAGGGGGAGAGAGAAAATCTTAAGCAGGCTCCATGTTCAACGTGGAGTCCAACATGGGTGGGGCTCGATCTTATAACCCTGAGATCACGACCTGAGCCAAAACTAAGAGTCAGACTCTTAACCAACTAAGCCCACCAGGCACTCCTCGAGTCCCCATACTTTTGAATCTCTCTGACTTCTTTTCTGTGACCATCAGAGAAAAATCTCTGCTTTCAATGGGCTCACCTGAATGGTCAGGTCTACCTAAAATAACCCCCTTCTGCCGTATGACGACAGAGTCCCAGGAGTGCCAACTCACATCATCACAGCTTCCGGCCACACTCAAGGGGGTGACACAGGCGGGTGCACCAGGGGGTGGGAATCTTGGGGCCATTGAAGACCCTGCCCCCCTCAGGTAGTGAGACACCCAATGGAGGCTACAATTATGAAGAGGCGTTTTTCCACCTGCTGTTTTCCAGGGGAAGCACTACTGGAGAGTGGCATCAGAGTCACCTCCGTCTTCACCTCCCCAGCCCTCCGCTGTGTGCAGACGGCCAGACACATCCTGGAAGGTCGGTGAGAACCGCAGTGAGCTCCTCATATAGCCTTGACCTCATGGTTATTCTCCAAGGGGAGAGGGAAGTGGGCGGGGGGTAAGAATTGGATGAGAGGTGATGAATGGCCACGTAAGGTGTAAGACAGTCATGGAGCAGCCCTCCAAGAGCTATAAGCAGGCACTGAGCCCACCAACATTTCTGGAGTATCAGCATTGTAACCCAGGAGCCTATCATCGCACTGCCCACCTTTGGCCTACATCCACTATGTGTTTAAAAAAAGAAAAAAAGAAAAAAAGAAAAAAAATCTGAGGAGGGGCATTCAGAAACCCAGAGAGCTGGGAATGGCTATGGTACCTTCTGAGCCCAAAGCCCGTGACTCTTGCCACGGCAGGGGGATAGACTGCTGGGAGCTGTCCAGCACCATCAAAGGCTGATGTCCCTTAGGAAGCCACGGGCAAGCCTTTTGCAGCTTCTGCGAGAGAAGGGCAGCCTGTTTGGGGGCCTTGGTTCTGCATCTCCTGCTGGACCCCTGCCCTGCCCTCTTTGTGTGGGGAAAGGGGCATGGTGTAGGTCACAGGGCAGGAGCACAAGCAGAAGTTCCACAGCGATGGGACAGAGGGCAGAGCACATGGACCCAGACCCAGCAGGTGTGCAAATGGGGGGGACGGGGCTTGCCTCCGCTTTCTCAGAGACAGAGGGAGTCAGGCCACCAGCTGAAAATGAGAAAGGGAGGGCCGTCTGGAGGTCATAGGATGCACAGAAGGTATGACAAGCCCATCAGAGAGAGGGGCCAGATCACAGTGGGGAGACGGAGGATGGCCACCGGGCAGCATGGAGAACCCCCTGAGGTCAGCGATCATGATTGTACATTGAGACCCACCCGCCGACTGGGCCCCGGGCTCCCCTGCAGGCGCGGACATGGAGGAGCAGGCGGAAAGCTGGCTCTAACAACGGCTGGGCTGGAGACGTGAAATAAAAAGTTCTCCAAAATGTTCTCTGGTGGCGGTAACATCAGTGTCTCCCATACGATCTCTCGTGGACTGTTAGTCTATATCCAGAACATCCTTATTGTTCTCGTGATGCCTGAGAGAGTCCCAACTTTATAAACCCTGTGTTGCTTCAGAAAAAGGAGGGCACTCAGCCGTCTTCCTAGGTCCTGGAACATGACCAGTCTGTTTCCAGACTGACATCTGAGATGCTAACCTGCTACCCTTAAGTCCTTCATTTCAATGCCGGGTCCATGGCTGTTCAAACGGACTATTTCCCAAAGTGGGACCCACGGAGCAGCAGCTTCCAGAAGGCTCCACAGAAGGAGCGGCCAAGCCCACTTGGGAACTTCTACTGTTCCTTCACGTGACCTATTCACAGTGGACACGGGCCCTGCACAGGCTGGAGAGAGCCCGGGAGCCGGGTTAGACCATGTAACTCCCTTTCCTAAGCGTGCTTTGGCAAAGGGACCTCTTCCATGACCTGGGATGCATTTTGAGAATTGACTTGATTTCCAGCATTTCAGCTTAATGACGTTTGCTCCATTTCCAGCAAAAACGTGCAGGTCTTCTCTGCCCCACTCACAGAGACGGACTTCTGCCACAGTCTTCTCTTAGCTGAGGGGTGAAATGCTAGGGTGGGGTGGCTGGGAGAAGTCCAGATGTTCTGAGAGACAGCTTCCCCTGCCCTTCCCCTTCTGCTCCGTCTGGGGTGTTTGTCAGGATGGGGCCTCAGTGTGACCAATGTGCTCCTCGATTGGCCGGTCTTTCCCAGGGATCATTGGGTTGGCCGATGCAGTGTGCTCTCTCTGGACCGAGGCCCGGTGCCAGTCTGGTTGCAGAGTTGTATTGGACCATCAGGGTGAGCCCCAGGGTGAGCCTCCCAGCCTTGGTCCCTTCCCGACGGACGGGCATCACCACCCCTCCGATATGCTACAACCACCCAGGGGTTTTGACTCAGAACTAGCATGGCTACAAGTAATCACAGATCAATATTTGCCAGGAAAAAAAGTCACATTATTAAAAGGTATTGTTTAAGTGTAAGAAGAGAGTTACTTACATAAAACCAAAATGGACACAGAGGATGACAAATGCTTGTGTTCTGTGGGATCCAGAGCTCAAACTGGAGAAAAGAATTAAGATAAGAGTGGAACCTGGGATCTTTGAATGGACAAAATGGGAGTCCGGCAAAGCTACCCCAACTCTCATGACCCTGGACGAGCTGAAAGAGGCGAATTTCAACGTCAGCCTGGATTATAGGTACGCCGTCCTCTCGCGTTCTGCCAGGGTGGGGAGCTTCTCTAGTTCTTGTTCAAGAAGAAACATTCACGACACCTGTTGAAGATGGTATGAAAGACTGTATTCTGGGAGATCGCTGCAATGCGGGGTTGTCACAGGGGAGCAGAACGGGACTCAGCTCCGAACACAACGAGGACAAGTGGGGGTGGTTAGCCGAGGAGCGGGGTGGGGGTGGAAAGTCACTCAGAGAGTGGAGTAATTCTCCATAAACTGCCCTAGTGGCAGCTGGCTGAAGTCAGGCCAGCGTGACCGGACATCACTGGGTAGAGGTGTGCTGCAGGGATTGCCCAGGTATCGAGGGGGAGCCCATACCAAGGGTGCGGTTCTGGCTTCGCTGTGTTAGCAGGGGTCTTGCTGAAACTGACTTTACACAGTTGGGCACTGAAGCCCAGTGGTTGCTGTGGACCGCTGTGGACCCTGCGGCAGGGCCGTCTTAGAAGGGCTTCTCCTTCCCCAGCTGAGCACACAACAAGCAGGCCAGCGTGGCCGGGGTCCTCTCTCTCGTCCTTTAGGCCTGCGTTTCCCCTCGCCTCCCTCCTGCCGGCTGAGAGTTACGACGAGTATGTGGAAAGGTGTGCGGTGAGTGTGGGACGGATCATCAGAGCCTGCCCGGGGGACGGTAAGTGCCTCCCCCTTCCCACCCACCCCCAGCTATGGGCAGCCCCCCAAGGGTTGGGGTCTTACCCTGGGGTGGAAACTGGCCCATTTTATGAACCTAGGAATGCCCCCACCTCCTCCGCCCCCCACCCCAACCAACAGTGTTACATGGCGACCTCCACAGTAGCGGGGTGCATAGACACATCCCCCTGCCGCCTGGGAGCCCCGATTCTGAGACTGAGAGCCGATGGGATCCAGGACAGTGAGTCAGCACAAACCACTCAGGTCTCTTTCCTAGGACCCAAGAGACTAAGGATGCAAGAACCATACGTCAGCTCACGTTTGAATGCCGATTGGCACAAAGCATCTGTATACGTAGATGGTTGAGACCCTTAGAAAAATCCGAATGTGGAATCTGAACGTGGAAATGCCTAAGAAATTGAGTGGGTTCTGTTAGTGCGACAGTGGCGGCTTGGGTGTGGAAGGGCAGGAAGTCCTCACGTGGCAGTGCTGCCCCGAGGTGGGGTGTGAAATGGCAGGACATTGGTGGTGGCGGGGGAAGGGCAGGGGAGCCCTCCGACGGTGCACACCGCTGCGGCTCCGGGACGCGTGAGGCCCACCTTCGCGCCTATCTGGGTCTCTCTCAAAATGTCCATGGTAAACAGCTAAAAACTAAGCCTTTCAACATTTAAATTTAGCAAGTGTGTATTGAACATCACCCTGTGTCAGACGCCAGCTAAGACGCCGTGGGGGAAAATCTAAGCAAAGGAGGCACGTGCTTTACCCTCAAGGAGTTTGACTATTGTTGGGGAAAGGGGCACAGCATCCAGAATATTAGGAATTTTGAATTACACAAAGTTGAGTCTCTGAGGTGGTGAGAGACTGGCAGACCCGCTTCCCCACCCAGGGTTCTTTCCACCCCTCATCCCAGAGACTCGGAGTGGAGATGTCTGCTGGTGGGGACGACCATCCCTGCTCTAGGGGAAGAGCTGAGCACCCCACCTCCCCTGACAGTCCCTGGCGCACAGGGGGACGCGCCCTCAGACATCCTGCAGGAAGACACCCAAACCTTGCCTATCCAGCCCCCCAAACACGGCCGGCACGAGGCTGCTTGACGTTGCCTATTCGGCTGGCTGGCGTCCTGGGAAGTGGACTTTTGCAAACCGCCCCTTAGTGGCACCTAGTGCATCAGCAAAGCCCCGTTCTTCACACTGACCGCACAGAGCCCCACAGACAGAAGACGACATCAGAGCCTTCCACGGCCCAACCGGGGTCCATCCTCAGCCCGCCGCTTTCCAGCTGTTCACTTCAAGCTTCTGCCCTGAGCTGAAATTCAGAGGCCACGGGATGCTGCAACCCCGAGGACCCTCCGACAGGGGTGAGGCCTTCCGGAACAGGGATGGAGATCTGCGTCATCAGCTCCTGAGCCCGCTGGGCGCCGTGTACGTGCTGCTCACTGCAGGGAGCACAGCCCATCGTCCGCGGGGCTGCACGGGCAGCGAGGCTGTCGGGGCACAGCACCTGAGCCGCAGGCCAAGCAGGACTTGGAAGGCAAACGGGGCCCAAGAGCGGAGAGCGGGAGCAAGGCGGGAGGGTGGCAGGTGTGGCAAGCCACGGAGGAGGAATGAAAAGCCCAGGTGGGCTGGGGGGTAAAAGCCAACACCTACCAGTCCCCGGGCAGGGGACCCTTCACAGACGGTATCTGTCAACTGTTCACATTCCTGTGCGGTCTGTGACGTCACCGCCCCATACTCCTCGTGACGCTGAAGCTCAGAGGGCTGGAGCCTGCGTGCCCAAGTTCGCCGCGAGCTGAGAGCATAGGCCAGAGTCCAAGGTGCGCGTCCGCCTCCCAGACGGCACCTGGCGCCACACCATGACTTGGGAAGCCGAGGATACGAGAGTGGAATGAACAGGAAATAACACGGGAAAAGTACATCAGGGCTTCGGTCCTGGTGGAGAATGTACAGTCGTGTTAGGAGCCAGCACACACGGATTGCTCTGTGTCAGCCGTAGCCCTTGGGGAAGCCCGCCGCCCGACTCCCTCCTGCAGGTGGATCCAATGGGTCCGGCCGGGGCACCTCCGGGACTCTCCCGGCTGGGCCCGCTCTCCCCTGCTGTGCTCGGTGCCCGCATCACTCACGCTGCCGGCCGGAGACTCCACCCGTGGGCTCAGAATGTCCCTAACGAAACCAGAGGCACCAGCAGGCTCACGGTGGCCAGCTGGCTGATAACTCTCTAGCTAAGGGACCCGGTCTGGGTGGCAGCCACCACCACATCCTGCAAGAGGTGGCAGCTCGGATCACGGCACGGTCCCATCCCCGAAGCTCGCAGCAGGCGCTGCCGCCCCAGCTGTGCCCGAGGATGTGATGCGCCACGGACCACGCACACGTGCTCCCTGCCACACCGCTTCCTACCCGGGCTCTCTCACGCCCTGTGCACCGCACAGCTCTGGGGACCCTCATTCTAATAAAAGGCGCTCTCCGTGCCTCCTCTGACCCCAAGGTGTGCTTCTCTCTACAGTGGGCGTCATCCTGATTGTGAGCCACGGCTCAGCGCTGGACTCCTGCACACGCCCACTCCTCGGGCTGCCGCCCCGGGACAGTGGAGACTTCGCGCAGCTAGTGAGGAAGGTACGTGCCTGCCCCTTTCTCTGCGGGCCATGAAGTCAAGCCCCCGGAGCACACAGGGTCATCACACTTCCTCAGAGCCCACCCACGGTGACAGGGACCACCCCGCCTGCCCCGTCTCCTGAGAACGTGCACACCTGCTCTTATGCAAAGGGCAGCCCTGGGCGGGGGGCCGACCGGAGCGGTTTATCATCTCTATCATCATTATGGCAACTTGGGCCATTTGCTGCCCAGATAATATAAAAATAAGGCATGGTAATCCTTTGCAACCCCAAAGTTGAACAAGTGGTCCAGTGAGGAGTAAGCCATGTGGACGCAAAGAGAAAGGACAACAGATGGCCTGGCTTGTTCTGGGGAGCCAGGGGCGGGGGACAGGAGGACAGAAAGAAACCCCACCCTCTTGCCTTTGGAGTCAGCCCACCATGGAACACACAGGACTTGCGGTAGCCCGAGTGCCCGGGGTTGGGCTGGGGCTCTGCAAACACTCACAGGTAACCCGCAGGTAGAGAAGGACAGTGGGTACTTTGCACCAACCTGTTGACCATCACCCAGCAACACAGAGGTGGCTTTTTCTATTGGTGGGATGAATCAAGGCAGGCAAACTAGGGGCTCAGAACCCCCCCCCCGCTCCTCTCCTGAAAATCTACTCAGGGCCAGACTTGCTCCCTGTCCTTGTCCTTTTTATCAAATTAATCAGTTGACCGATGACCTCGAGGCTGGCTGTGCAATGGCATAGACAACACCCGTGATGGGAGATGGGTCCCTGGGCTGGTTCCTTGTGCAAAACTGTCACAGGACCATGACCCGCCACAGCTTGCTTGCAGAGGAGCAGACCCCAGGCCCTGACCAGCCAACACCGGCTCTGTGCCTGGGCAAGGTCCTTGGCTCTCAGAGCCACACCCTGCCTGCCAGAGAAAGCCCGGTCCTCCCTCACGTGGGGGGTGAGTCAGACAGCACGACCTGCGTGCGCCTTCTCTCTTCTCGTTCAGTTTCCTCATGCGTGGAAGCATGCATCCCCTCCAAAGTGTCTCCAAGGTGGGGTTTCCCAACTGTGACCCAGATATTCCCAAGCCCTCTGGGGCCTGGGCCACCAATTGACTGCTATCTGAATATAGGGCTCGAGCCTCCGGGCCATGCTGGATGACAATGGATTTTTCCGGGGGTCCTCCTGGAGGCCCCTGCACAACCTGCTCCCCAAGCATCACTCTCGCTCCTGCAGACACTGTCTCCCTCCCGAGCGCTCCTGTGTTGCACGCTTCTGACCCCACACCCCTCCCAGGCTGTCTTGGGGCTCCCGGTCATCCCCGTGAAGGCCATCCAGCACGTGCCAGGTGCTGACAGAATCCCAACTTTGGTGCTATTCCAAAACCCCACCAGTCTTTGCAGTCAGATCCCCACCCACTCCCCTGACCCTTGGTCTCCCCTTCTCAAGATGCCAGCCTGGAACTTCCAAATTCCTGCAACTTTCTCATCCTGACAGTTTGGTGTCCACCCCACCCGCTGCCCAAATAAGCTGGACTTGCCTGCACTTACCAGACACTTACCAAAGTGCTCTGGGGACCACAGGCCTTCAAATCAAGGGCAGATGGAAAGAGACCATTCAAAACCTTCCCTTTGCCCACTGCACCACGTTGCCCCCACACAAACACACACATACACACACGTGCACGCACACACACATACACATATACACAGCGCACAAGTACACACGTGCGTGCACACATGCACATATGTGTACACGTGTGCGCGTGCCCATAGACCTGCGTGCACACATCCGTGCATGCATAGACACGCACACGCACACACACGCCAAGTCTCCCGAAGCAGGAGAGAGAGTCATCCTGAGTCACCACCAGCCTCCACATGGATCCCCCTGCATGTTGGAATTTCTGCAAATTTTGTCTCCCTGAGGAATTTCTAGGCATCAAAAGAGAGGGAAAAAAGAAAAGCAAAACATGCAAACAAACCTAAAAAAGCCTTAAAAACAAAAATCTACATGAACACATTCACTTTGCAGATGAAGAGATTGAGGTCTAAAGTTTCACTTGGTGGTTTTTTCTGGGCTCCGAAAACAATGACCGTATCTTTTTGTGATGCCAGAGTTGAGGATGCGAGTCCGTCCCCACGCAGTAGCCTGGGCGTCTCAGCCTGGACACCGCAGAGCTGCGGGCAGGCTGCTTCCGTGCTGGGGGCACTGTGCTGCTGTGCCCTGTGGGACGTTAGCAGGGTCCCTGCCCCTGCCCCTGCCAACAGCACCCCCAGGTTGACAACCAATCGCGTCTGCAGGCATTTTCCTAGCTGTGGGAGGAGCACGCCCCCCCCCCCCAGGACGGCCGTGTGAGCCGTGGGCATTGTGCTTGGGGCAGCGATGCCGCTGTGAGCCCATCGCGCCCGCCTCCCCGGTCCAGTAGGACCTGTCGGTTGGCTTCAGAGCGAGTGCAAAATCGATTGAGCTGGTTTAAACATTAACAAGGGTTTGAAAACTCTATCCTAGATTCCTTCTCTGGGCATGTGCTTCTGTGAGGAAAATAAAGAGGAAGGAAAATGGGAACTGGTGAACCCTCCCGTGAAGACACTGACCCACGGCTCGAATTCGGCGTTTAACTGGCGGAACTGGCTCCCAGGCAGCTAGGAGCCGCGCTCACGCTCTGCCCGGCGCCGTGACGAGCACGCGGAGCCCTCCGCGGAGGCCGGGCGGGGCTGGCATCGCCACGTGTCCTCCGCTCCCTCGATGTGATTTGTAGACGCACGAAACGCACTTTTGGATCCCGGATGTTTGCTATCTGCTGTTGCCTTTGCAGCGGCCACTGGTGGACCGTTACCCTGTGAGCGCAGACCTTGCAACGTGTGGACCTGCCGTGTGGCCCGGAGGGAAGCAGCCACGGTGACCTACCACGGAGGACTGGAAAGACGCGGTCACTTTATTTCCTGTGTTCTGATGATTCAGGTTCCCGTCATTTTCCTGGTTCTATTCCAGTCACTTTTTGGCTATGTCCACACAGGCTGAAAGGGGTATAATATTCAATAAAACGGAACAAGAAACCACCTGCCAGCTCGAAGGCATGGAGCCGTGGCTCAGTGTCCACTCCCTGGGTACGAGTTTCCCATCACTGCCGTGACAAGTCACCATGGGGTGGCAGTTAGGGACAACACAGATTTTTCATCACAGGTGCACAGATTAGTCCTGTTACAGCTCTGAGGTCAGGAGCGCTAAGGTCAGCGGGCTGCAGATCTCCCAGCCGCTCTTGCAGAGGCGGGGGCGGGGGGCGTCTGTCCCCTTGCCATGCCCCACTGCAGAGGCACCTGCCCTCCTCGCCTCCAACTGCAGACAGCAGTGTCTTCAAGCCCCCCCCCCCCCCGCCCCTCCGCTTCCAGCACCACGTGGGTTTCTGCCTCGGACCTGGCCCCGTTTTCTAAGGTCTCTTGGGATTACAGAGGCCGGCCCAACAGTCTGGGATGGACTTCCATCTCAAGATCCACAGCTTAGACCTTCTGCATGGTCCCCTTTGCCCCGTAAGGGATGCAGTCACAGAGCTGGGATTAGGATGGGGATGGCTTCGGGGACAATCTCCATCCCCCACACCCCATACACGGGACTGCTTGTACCGGGGCCCAGTATGAGGATGTGAGACACCCCCCTAGGTGCAGACTTCCCCAGCTTCTCTTTTTCTCCCTTTTGCCCGAGTGGAGGGGGAGGTAGTTTTGCAAATGGGGGGAACGTGTCCTGCCCTGATTCACAGGAGAGACCCACCACCACACGGGGACACCCGCCCGGATGCTGCCGATCCAGTGGTGCCCCTGACTCTCGAGCAGCTGGTCCAGGTGGGTGATGGGCGTCTCTCCCACGGCATCCTCTCCCCCATCCCCCGCTGGTCACACCTGTCCCCACCGCCAATGCATTCAGTGTCCCAAATGAAAATCCCACCATGGCGCAGTGAGCCCGACTGGCCTTCCTCCGCTCCCACCGTGCCCCAGTTCTGGTGTTTGGGACCGTGGTTGTCCCATGCCCGGCCTTTCACAGAGCAGAGATGGAGGCTGGTGGGAAGTGCCAGTCCCCGTCCCCAGCTCTCCCCCGCTGTCTCCCAGGGGAGGTTGGGGGCACGCAGTCCATGGAGCTCTTGAGGAGCAGAGAGGGTGGACCCCGGAACCTGGATGGGGAACCAGCCACATCACAAAGAACACAAAGGCCACACAAAAGGCTCTTAGCTTTGGAGTTCAACCGTGCCTTGAGGGAGAAAGATAAAATTATTTATCCTTTGTTTTACTTTACTCACGACATCGTTTCTCTGTCTCCAAACATAAAGACGTTTGCAGCTGGCACAGAACGGAGCAGAGGGCAGCGCCTCACAGGCTGTTCCCACACCTGGTCCCCTCACAATGCGGTGCTAGGAAAACAACCCTGCGTGCCTCCCAACAGGTGCCAACCAGAAAGCAAACGGCCCCCCGGGACTGGGAAGGGCAGCCCCTCCCACGAAGTCCGCACCTGCCTCTGAGCGCGGTACAGCTGCCCCTTTCTCTGCGGCAAGTACGCGGTCGGGAGGAAGCCTTCCCTTGTCCTCCCCCCAGACACCCTGGTGCCACCCCAACATTACTAATCGTGAGATGAACAAAAACGTCACAAATCAAGTGAGTGGCCCCTTCTTTGGGGTGGTCCCAAGGGTCTGGATTCGCCCTGTGGGGGGCAAGACTGCTGGGTCGTATGCCCCTGGGTAGTGAAGGGGACCACCTTCCTCCTGGCCGGGCTGCTGATGGGGGTTCGCAAGAACGATGAGATGGGCTTGAATCTCAGATTCCAAAGTCAAAAGAGCAAGAAACTCCATTTTCCTTTTTTTAAAAGACTTTTATTTATTTATTTGAAAGACACACAGAGATAGTGACAGAACAAGCAGGGAGGAGAGGGCGAAGCAGGCTCCCCGCTGAGCAGGGAAACTCCATTTTCTTTAAATTCTATAATTCTGGTTCGGACTAGCCCCCCATTCTGATGCAACGGCAGGAAAGCCCAGTTCCATCCCTTTTAGCTTCCAGAATGGGCCTCATAGTGAGGACAGGGTTCTGAGAACAGAGCTGTGCTGGAGAACGGCCGGGAAGGAAGTTTATCACTGTTTGGTGCAAGTTTGCAATTCTACCAGCGAGGAAGAAGCCAAGAAACAAAGATCCCTGAGCACCTGTGCGTTTGTAAGCCTACACTGACCCCTGCTGACGGGCTCTGGGAATGGCCTCCTGTGACCGCAGACCCCCACCCCCACCCACCCCGGCCCACCCACGGCATCTCTAGTTTCCTCACCCGGGGTCTCTCCACGGTCTGCTGCCTCCCCTGACATGACAGACGTCCCCTTATGCTCACGAGCCTGTGGCGGAGCGAGGCAAGCCTCTCCCGGACCCACCACCAGCTCTCACAGAAGACGGAAGGTGGTGAGGGTGGGACATGGCCTTGGGGCGGGGCAGCAAAGGATTGGGGAAGCTGAGTCTGGTCTGATGCGGGATCTAGAGCCTCCGAGGGACACATGCGTGGTGACAGGTCTGCGGCCACTGGCTCCTGGCAAACACCCCCTGTGTCATCTGAGAAGAAACAGCCATCGTAATTTCCCACTAAAGCAAGTCTTATTTTAAAACCAAATTGAGATTTTTTTTTTTTAGATCTGGTCACGTTGGGGAATTTCATGGGTTAAATCGTGTGCCCCCCAAATTCATAAGTTCAAGTCCAGACCCCCAGCTCCTCAGAATGTAGCCTTATTTGGAGGTCAGGTCTCTAAAGAGATAAGTAAGGTAAAGTGAGGTCGCTCGTGTGGCCCTGGTGCAATCTGACCGGTGTCCCTACGACAGCTGGACACACACACACAGAGGGAAACCGCGTGAGGACATGGGGAGAGGAGGGTGTCCACACGCCCAGGAGACAGGCCCCGGGAGGAGCCAGCGCAGTCCACGCCTGGACCCCAGGCGTGCAGCCTCCAGACTGTGAGCAGGTGCCCTTCTGATGCGGTCCTTGTCACAGCAGCCCTAGGACAACACAGTGCATAAAAGACTTTGGTACAAACACCAGAAAATACAAACCTCTGAACAACCAAGTGTGACAAACGGCACCACCGACCCAGCCGGTTACACACCCACCTCCATGCACTTCCTCTCCTGACCTTTTTTCCCCTCTTTTTGTAATTATTTCTAAGCGTCAAACAAAAAGTCTGGCTCCCTGTGGGCGGTTAGGTCAGTGTGAGGACTAAAGGCAAAAACACAGGTCACCCAGATGCCCTCCCACTCCCGGCCCAGGGGAAGAGCATTGCTTCTATGCTCCCTGGGCTCCTCTGCCCCCACCCAGGTGCTCCAGGGGCCCCCAGGGGCTCGCAGTTGCTCAGGAAGGAGTCTGTGTGGCACAGCCCCCTGGCCTCCCCACAGAGCCCACTGCCCTTCTCAGCCCTCGAGTAAGGGGCTTCCTGGTGGCTTTGCCAACCCGCCCATCAGGAAGAAGACCAGGTAGCCACCTGGGGTCACCAGCCAGTGCTCCCAGAGCCTCCAGTGCCTCCCCTGCAAAGCCAAGCTGGGGGGGGGTGTCTTCTCCACTCTAAGTCACTTTGTCACCTGGTCTCAGGACCCACAAAGCCCCACGGACAGTCCTAGCCAGAACCTCCATCCTTCAGGCCCCCGAATCAGTCCAAGGAGCCACGGAGGGTAGAGGTGGGGAGCACAGACTCCACTCTTCATGGCACAGAGCCCCCTCCCTCCAGCCTGCACACTGAAAGCACACCGTGAGTACCCGCAGATGCCAGGAGCACAGACCTGGAGCCCTAGGAAAATCAACAGATCCTAGGACCGCAAGAAGAGAATTCAGAAAGCACCTGAGCTCAAAGATAAAGCCAGATGTCGACGGATCTCATGTACGCCAACATCACTGGGAGACATGGTGACAGAAAACATCCCACGTACACGGCAATGACAACAGAACCTAAATGCCAGGACGATGCTTAGGAGAAGGCCCACCGCAGGCCCGGAAGAAGACAGGTCTGGTTGACAGGCACGCTGGGTCCTTGCACAGAAGCGTCCGGCACCGTGAAGGTGACACCTCCCCACGGTGATCCACGAAGTGCCCCCAGAGCCGCCCAGGGACCCGGCACCTGCCATCGTGACTCACCGCACAGCTGTGCGTCCAGGGTTTCAAACCCTCATCGCGGCCGACATCTGGGGACGGGAACTCTTTGGGGGCGGGGCCTGTTCTGCCCATTGTGGGATGTTTAGTAGCACCCCTGGCCTTGACCCAGTAAGATACCAGTAGCATGCCCCGGTGACAGTCACACTCACCAAACACGTCTCCAGATCTTCCAAATATGTCCTGGGGAGCAAAATCGTCCCCCATTGAAAACCCCTGATGTGTTCCCTGAGCCCCGATCCCAGGTGGTTTGTCAAGGCCCTTGGGCACCCGTGACAGCACGGGTACGTGGGGAACCTGGCGTGACTATTTCACACCCTTGCGGAGTAGACGCACTGTTACAGAGACGAACGTCAGGAAAAAATATGTCTATCTTGGTTGAGCAGCGTCTGATGCTCCGAAGGGCGGGGTCCTGTGACGTGAGGACAGAGGAAGTCCAGGCACGAGCCGGGCTTTCCGGAACTGCCGGTGAAGACGCAAGCCGGGGTGGGGACACCGTGCAGGGACCAGCAACAACAGCGCGGGCAGGTCGGTGGAGCAGGCCGCACTGCCAGGTGGCTGCACCCTGATGACAGCTGGGCCTTATCTGCCCTATTTCATTTCCTGTGACCAAGCCCCTCCCCCCAGATTCTAGATCTGGAACGTGCTCTACGAGCATCAGAAGGCTGCAGCGTCCTTGGGCCCCGCGGCCCGATCCTGGCACAGCAGGACGCCACAGCAGAAGAGACCCTGTCCCACACCTGCACCCCACGTGCCCAGGGGCCCGCAGCTGGTGCACGCACACGGATCGGCGGAATTGCCAGAAATCGTTTCCACTAATGAAAGAGACATTCATCAGTCAACACCGCTGTTCAAAGGATGGCGCTGCGTCTCGGGAGACCTGAGTGTGCCCCCGTGCTGTCTCTTGCCCACTGTGACTCTAGGCACCATCTCTGTGTGGCTTGGGGGCCGACCCCGTCACAGCCTCCTGGCCTCGGTTCTGCAAGACATGTTGTCTTCCGAGCAGGGAGCCATGGCAGGCGGAGCTGGAGTATCTGCGGGGTCTGCCAGTTCCCGGGGTGCAAACACTCCCACCATGGCTGATTCTGAGCTGCCAATGTTTTAACAACCGATTTCTAATTGCCTGAAACTGTAGAAATCAGCCTTCGTGAGCTGGGATGAGCCGGCGTCGGCCCCCTGCTGAGAGCGGGCACGAACACTGTTCCGTGGGGCGAGGTCACCTTGAGTGAGGAGAAGCTAGGACAGGCCCGCGGTGGGGGTCGGGGATCACCCACTGCAGCAGACGCCGTAGACTCTGCCCACTCCCGGCAAAGCCCGGGGAGAGGGAGCGAGGTCTGGGCTTGGGCAGGGTCAGGGAGGGGAGACCGGGACACTGAAGCCAGGAGGGAGGCAGAGCCCGGAGGCAGCAGAAGACCTGGGGCCTGGATGGCCGGTCCGGTCGAGGCTGCATCTCCCCCGAGCTCCCCGCCCAGCCAGCAACTCTGGCGCCTGGACCACGCCCGGAGCCCCTGCCTTGTCTCCCAGCCTCCCTGTGCAACAGGACGCTCTGCCTCTCCTGGCCACCGGCTCAGCCACCCGAAGCAGCACACTGTGCACCGAAAGCACATTTGCAGGCCGGCGTCCAACTATTAAGTCGGGCTGAATTTTTAAAGCCTTAGGGGACTTTATAGATGCCCCATCACAAGTGCAACCAGAATTCAGCCGTGTCAAAAGGTGTCTGCAAGTTGCTGCAGAGCATTTCCAGAATTGTTAGCTTTCACCCGTTTGCTTCCAAGCAAATGCCATTTCCAACTGTTGAGGACCATTTGCTCTTAAAACTTAAGCCCACAAAAATAAGCTAAGAATCACACATACACACACACACACACACACACACACACACACACACACCATCTTCTTAGTGAAGCTTGCAAGCAAAGAAGTTCTCTAAGAAGTCGTTCAGAAAATGAATGATCTGGAAATACCCCATTTCTCCTTCTGTCTGCACAAGTGTATTTCTTTCAACGATGACCTCAGTATCTTTCGCTCTGTGCCATCCATAATGAGGTAACAATTCCTTAGTGCGATAAACCAGAGGATTTTCCAAGGAAGCTGCAGCACAAAAGCAACATAAACCCCAAAGAAGAAATGCCCGTGGGAGCTCACTGCAGGGACAGCCCCCAAAACGCCTCCCAGAAGGGCAGCCCAGTTGAATTTAGTGATGGATTTTAGTGTCGCCCCAGGTCTGCTCCCGGAGCCACAGCCCAGAGCCACCAAGAAGGAGGGCAAACCAACAGAGAGTCCCGAGCAAAAGCACTCAGCCCTTCATGTAAGCCGGAGAGCAGACCAGCCTCAGGAGATGGCCCCCAGCCTGAGTCCCAGGGAGCTGAGCACGGCAGGTGCAGCCCAGGGTTACCGAGAAAGAAAAGCGCACCACCTGTTCCTCGTCCAGACCGGACTGGGCCCCTGCCTGGGCTGGGATCTGACCTGGTCCCGGGCCCTGCTGGGTCCTGTGAACAGCAGCCGAGGGAACCCTCGGAGTGTAAAGGCTTATAATGTATTTCATAGCTGTTTTTATTGTGGAAATAAGCCTACTAGCACTCAGTTATGATACTCCTTGTGTTATTAACATACCCTGCAACTGTCAAAGTTCATAACTTTGAGCACGATGAAAACATTTACACTGCATTTGCAAAAGGCAATGGAATCCAGTAAGGTTGTGTAATCTGTTTTACACATTCTTAAAATCCAAATTCTGGGCAACTGCTTTCGGAGCTATTTTATTTGGCAGATGTGTTCTGGGTCGCTACTGCATTAAATGGCACCTGAGTGGACTGAGGCGGACGGTGGCAGCCACGACCAAGCAAAGGTTTATTCCTGCTTTATCTCGTGGACTCCTCAGGGCCACTCGGGCATCGCCTAACAGCCAGGGACCATCAGGAAGCCAGCCAGCTGGGCGCCTGGACGCATCAGCTCGAGGGTCCTGACCACTGTGACCCTGAGACACGTTGAAAGGGCTCCAAGCCAGTGGTTCTCCAAGTGTGGTCCCGGGGCCAGCAGCACCTGCTTCCCCTGGGGGCTTGTTACAAACGCACCCTCGAAGGTCCCACCCCAGACTCGTGAAATCAGACCCTCTGGGGTGGAGCCCAGGGAGCTGTGTTTTAACGAGCCCGCCGGGTGACTCTGGTACTTGCCCGAGGGGGAGAGCCACTGCTGCAGGGACCTTGCTTTGTAAAGCAATCCCACTGCAAATCTCACAGAGACGGCCCCTTGAAGTCGCTGACCTGGTGCTCGCACCAGCTTTGCTCAGAGGCAAGACCCCGTATGACGGGAAGATGGTCCCGAGACTTCACATGCATACACGTGACCCCCATATGACGGGAAGATGGTCCCGTGACTTCACACGCACACACGTGTGTGTGCCTTTATGCACTCGTGTGTCTATATGTATGTAATTGCTCCTTCGTGTAACTTCGGTGAAGAATAGGAGGTTCTTCACAGAAATTCCCAGGCCAGTCTGAGGCTAAGCAGAGCCGTAGCCCCGTCCCCACAGCATCTCCTGGGACTCCATCCTCCAGGGACCTCTGGATGGTTGCGGCTCTGCCCAGAGGCTCACTAGGAGCTCTGAGCCTACGTTCTTGCTGCCGAGATCCGGATGTGGGAGGAAACCACAGCATCTCCCCGCAGGCAATAGGGGAGCTCCCACAGCCACGTGGCGTGGGCCGCTCTGCCCGCGGTGGCCGGCTCTGCTGTCACGTGACTGTGACAGACGTTGTCCAGGTCTCGGCGGCAGGCCTCCCGGATGGGACGTGGGGCTGCCCGGGTCCACCCTGAGCAAACCGCTTTACTCCCTTCGGTTTGCCCCTCGGTAAAGTGCAGGGAAGCTGGAGGCGTGGGTAGTGTGTCACTTGATGGTCATTCTGTTTTCCTCCTCCGATGGCTGGGGAAGTGGACCACAGGAGGGACACGCACGCGGGGACGGGGCTCGGGGAACAATGAGGCGCCCCAGGAGTGCACGCACAGCCCGGCACTGTGGTGCAGCACGCACGGGCGGGCTCACAAAACTGGCGACTCTTCCCCAGTCTCTCCCTCTCAAGAATGTTCATTAGCATTAATTGTTGAGGGTCTGCTCTGTGCCAGGCGCTGCGCCAAGGACTAGGTATGCAGTGGCTGAGCTGGATGGCTTCCAGTCGCCTCTCTGTCCCCACGCTGACCCGTGTGGACACATCACCCAGGCTCCTGCACCCTCGGGCCGGTGGGGATCCCGGGGGGGATGTCATGAAGGAGGACAGTGCAGTTGGGGTATCCATTTCCACAGCTCACTCCGTTGAAAGGTTTCCCTCATCTCTGTAAACAGCTCCTTTCCAGCTACCCCTCAGCTGGGGGTGCTCCTTCCTGCTGCAACCTTGTAACAATACAGGAGTGGCTCAAGAAACAGTCCCTCCCATGATCGGATCCCGGATTCCTCGCACGCGCAACGCGTATGTGGTCGCCTCCTTGCCGGGGGGGGGGAAGGTGTAGGTCGCCCACGGCGTGCAGCAGCATCTCTACCGCTCACACTTGCACTGGTGATGGCAAGGGATGGGGGCATCCCCAGCTGTGGCTCTCTGTTACCATAGCAACTAGTAATGACACAGACTGCAGGTCACCTGGCCGCGAAGGGCCCTGGAGGCACACACCCAGGGAAGGAGAAACTGTGGACGTAAGAACAAGACCAAGCGTGGGAGTCAATGGTGCTCCTCCTCCCCACCCCCCACCCCCGCCCGCCCGGGTCGCCAGGTGGAGAGCAGAGGACCAAGCACGGGTCTGCTTGTAAGGGAGGCAGAGCCGAGGGCCAATTAAATGCTCAACCCCGTCAGCTCTCTTCCAGGAGAGGGTGCTGGAGGGAGGGAGGGAGAAGTGGAGGCACGCAGTGGAGACATCTGGGCAGAAATGGATGAGAGGCTGAAGATTTGGAATTGCAAATTCCCCTGAAACCGCACTGTCTGCTGACAAGCACCCCCTCCCTTCCCTCCTCCCCCCTTCCCTCTCCTCTTCTCCCTCCCCTCTTTCTCCTCCACTCCTCCCCACCCCGCCCTCCCCCAAGGAAAGGAACCAAACTTTGTCTGCTACAAAAGCTTTCCCACACCTGCTGCTGGGCGAGTTGCCTCAGATCCGATGCCAGGACACCCACCACCTCTCATCGCTCCGGTCCCAGAGAAGATGTGAGGCCAACGGAGCCCAGGTTGGGGGGCACAGACCTTTCCAAGAGGGAGCTGCCCATGCAGGGGAGGACTGCAGTTCCCCCAGCAGGCCAGCTGGAACCAGGAGCAAGTGCCAGACCAAATGGGATGGAGTAAGTTGAGAGTCACTCAAGTGTTTGGCATGGCTGCCCTGGCCTGGAATCTACACCTTGGCTGAAGCCCGAAGGTGTGGTTAACAAGTCACCAGGCTGACTACTTGAAGCCTGAACGAAGACGGTGTAGAATTAATGAGGTCAAACTGTTTGGGGTCCTGGCGTGCCGTACAGGACAGAAGTCAAGGGCTCAGGGACACCGAAGTGTAGAAATGGAACCATTCTTTGCGAGGGACTCAGCCACTCCCTCATCATAGCCTCTCCCCTGCAGGGGCCTAGAGGCCAAGATGATTGCATGGGAGTCCTTACAGAGCCCTGGGGGCTGTCCTCTGCAGCTGGAGGGGTTGCTGGGGACACAGTGCTGGCGCTGAATTCCGATCTCCGCAGGGATAATGGGATCCCAACGGCGGAGCAGCACCCGAGCACCAGGGACCAGGCGGGCCCCCACGCCTCGAGAGGGCACACGGATAGCAAGGCAGCAGTGCCTTGACACGCATGCTGCTGGTTCCCTGCCCACGGGGTCCCCGGACCCGAAGGAGATGCCTTCAAAGTGCTGTGTGACACGTTCGGGTACGGGAAGGCCTGGTCTGCTGACAAGGAACGGGACACGCGGCTCCTTCCCAGATGCCAGACCGAAGCCAGTTTTCTACACCCAGTCCTCACCTCTCCAGAGAGACACTTTACGATGTGCTCCCTCGAATCGCCCTGTTTTGAGAGTATCATCTGTGTCCTGCTGGGATCCCTATCTCAGAGGACAACGCGTCTGTGGGCCTTCTGTTCCCGTGTGGGCGGTCATCATTACACAGGCCATCATAAAAATAAATACCTCGGGAAGCTCTCCTTAGCAGGAGAAGGGGACAAGGAAAAGTCACCCAAAGACAGTCCAGATAAAAGAGAAACCCAAATTCCAAGTACATAATGAAAGCTTCAGCTCAGTTAGACTCTGTCTCGATAAAATAAACATTACGAACATAGGTTACCTTTACCTTGTATTTACCCAGAGACAAAGTACGGGAAGTCGTAGCTGTGCCCCACCAGGACTTCGTACCAACCTCACCAGCGTCGCAGCCTTCCCCAGCGGCGGGATTTCCGACCGCGGCCTGGACTTCCCTCACCCCCACTCTCATCACCACTAGCCGGTGGCCGGCTTGGTGAGACCCCCTGCCTTCCCATGGGAAGGTGACCGCGCCGGAAACAACTCTTTGTCTTTTGAGAATGATTCCCTCGTCCTGCCCATTTCTGCCTACAAAAGCTTTCCATTTAGTGCAACCCCTCGGAGCCGCCTTCCATTTGTCGGGTGGGACGCTGCCCCATTCCTGAATCCTCCAATAAAGCCAATTAGATCTTTCCATCTACTTGGTTGAGTTTTTGTTCCTGATCACCCTAAAACCCTTGTCGTTTCTTAGGTGATAAGAGATATTTGGTGTATGACCCTGGTTCCTGACACGAAGCTCCTAACTCCCTTGGAGTGTCCTGGGTGATAGGAGTGTCTCTTGTCCTAACAAGGTGGCTCAGGATGGCTCCCGGGTGGCCCTACCTGCCCACCCAAAACTGAGACTTAACGAAATCAGCAAGCAAGAGCTAACATTCGTGTACGTGGCAGGAGAGAGAGCTCTGAGAAGCTAGATCTCTAGCTAGAGAGGGGGGCGTAGACAGGCTCCAGGCCATCCCTTTGGGTTGAACCCTAGGTCACAAGATCTCTGTCACTCACCTCCCTTCACCTCATCCCTCGGGCATCTCACTATCTCCCGTCATCACAAGAAGGACGAGCTCAGTGCAACAAGATATTGTGTGGGACACAGACCACACTCATGCAACTTCCATCACGCTATGTTGTTACAATTGTTCTATTTCATTATTAGTTTTATTGCTAGTCTCTTATGGTGCCTGATTTATAAATTAAACCTTATTACATATATGTATGCATAGGAGAACACAGTCTATACAGAGTTTGGTACCACCTGGGGTTTCGGGCATCCCCGGAGGTCTGGGAACGTCCAGGAGCTGCGACGTTCTGCGGGCAGCGGCTCTGTCTTACAAACCAAGGATGTGGGAGGGGCTGCTCCCCATAAAGGGCATGAAGTCTCCCCAGCCCCAGGCCCTTCCACGCCCTGACCACGTGCTCACAACCTGTGCTCACACCGCATGCTTCACCATAACCACCTAAGTCCCCTGTGTCATCTCCCTCAGAGGCATTCGGACACCTGTCCCCTTGTGATGGGTGGCATAGAGCCAACACCGGCTAAGGGAGCGCCAAGTCAGTTGGACTGCGGGTGGATTTGGCAGTGTGGGTTTCCGGAAAACATGTATGTTCCTGGTGTGTAGGAACTTCCACGTGAAATTCAGTTCTTGCTAGCTGCTCTGGAATAGCGTCCAGAAATACTCCCCCCACCAATTTTGGAGACTTGCCCAGCACTCCGACACATAGGTATGGGGTCGAAGGTCAGATCTCCATCTGCTCTTGTCTCACGGATCCAGCGCCACGTCTATGGGAGCGGAGGAGCGAGGTTTGAGGGGCACAGCGAGTGCCGGCTCTAGTCTGAGGATATTACTTCAATCACCAGACACGGGAAGTGGACTCTCTCCCGTCAGGAACAGGACGTTGCCGCATATACAATATTGGATGCGAATCACACGTGCTAGGATTTTATCAGACTCCATGTTGGTAGCGCACAGCCCTGACGTGGTTTCATGCCCCGAGATGTGGGGTGTGAAGATCAATGTTCTATCTCCTCAATGGTCAGTAATTATCAACGACGGGAAAGGAACGGCTGTGATGACCTCACTAATCGCCCCACAGGAAACCTTGCAAAGTTATTGTCATAAGAGGTGGCAAGCAAAGAGTATTCCAGCCAAAAAAAATGTAGAAGAAGTGTTAGAACACCAGGATTCTGAGTTTTCTACATGTGCTATTTGTGGACTCGCCAGCTTTTTAGTTTGTCATTTTTTTTGAAATTTCTTATTCTAAAATAGTACCTGCCATAATGCAGTTTTATATTCGTAAGGTTCTGTGTGTTTTTGTAAAAGAGGCCTGGATGCCACGTTCATAATGCATTGTTCTTAAAAGGGCCCCATGTTTTGGGACCTAATGCCCATGGATGCACCGCATGGTGCGGGGCTCTCCATCTACAGAGACCCTGCTGGGCTGAACTGAAGACACCGCCCTCTGAGCCACTCTGGGGCTGGAGGAGGATGGATGGCGTGAAGCTGGGAAGATGGGAGACAGAGGAAGGGGCTCCTCCAGAGTCACGTGTCTTCACAGTGGTGCTGGGCGAGCCAGGAGGGGCCCGGGCAACGTGAGTGTGGTCTCGGCGTTAGCCCCCCAGCCCACTGGAGGACCTGAAGAGTGTGCGCCGCAGGTCAGAACCATGTCTGCGGGCTGCCCGGCCCCTCAACCGCCCGCAGGGACCCCTGAAATCCACACTGGGATGCTGAAGCCCCGGAATGGGCAGAAAGACCCCCTCCAGCGGCAGCTGATGGTTTCCAGCCTGAGCCCAGAGTTAATTTTTTCACGACTTTATTTATTTATTTATTAGATAAAAGGGAGAGAGAGAGCGGGGGGAGGAACAGAGGGATAAGCAGACTCTGCACTGAGCATAGAGCCCAACTTGGGGCTCAATCCCACGACCCCGAGATCATGACCTGAGCCGAAATCAAGAGTCAGATGTTCAACCGACCGAGCCCCCCAGGCACCCCGCCTTAAATCTACCATGCTGTTTTGTGCACGTTGCACAGAGAATTACTTCCTAGATGTCTTCCTGCTCTCTCAAGGGAGGTGGGAGAGAGAAGCTTTGTAAGTAGTGACTCTACGAGCACGGCCAGAAGGCCACCTCCATGAACCGTCTTCTGTGGAGTTAGGGGTGTGGGACATTGTGCTTTATCCCAGGAGAAAAGAGGGCAAAACCACAGCGGAATAACCTAGAGACGTCCAGCTGAAAGAACTCACAGAGGCTCACCCATTAACAAAGGGTGAGGAAGAACTTTATTCCCACTGTGCACTACTGGACAACTAATAAGAAAGATTAATCATGGATTAGCATCAACCGGCCCAACAACAGAGCGGCTTTGCGGTACAGTCTTCCACTCTTCCCGCTCGCGTCACCTCACTCTGGGAGCTCTGACTGTTTACTTTCTTCTTCTTCAAAACTAACAATCCCTGGGGGGAGAAAAGAAACATGAGTATATTTCACACTCATTTTTTCTATTTTGAAATCCTGTGTGCTAACAGATCTTTTGCAATGAATAATATAAATAGTAAGCATCTATTGGGCAAAAAAATGCAACGCTGAACTTTATCTCATACAGATTTTGTAGTTTTTCTTTGGTACCGGTGTTAGGAGTGAGTTGGACAGTTAGGTAGTCGGGGCCAGGTTCCCAGCAGGAAAATACAGAGTCAGGGCAGCTAAAATAAAGCCGCACTAGCATCCCGTTCTGCAGCTTGGACAGGACCACACTGACATTCTGCTTTTCGGCCTTTGCAGAAGTGACTTCTGCAAAATGTCCTAAAATAAGACAATTAACCACAAAGCATTTGTCAATATCACGGGCGAGGGGCAGTTAAAACCTAAGCCCCCAGACGTCAGCAAAAAAAGACCTTCAACATATGGACATGAACCTAGTAGGCAGACAGACACGTGACCAGAGCCCTGATTGGCACGACTCAGCACACCCTGATTGCTTAAGATAGTTCTGCAAAAGAGCTCATAAAAACCCCTAAACTTAGAAACCCCGAGGGTGACTCTCTCCGGCCCCCCTCCCTCTCTGGGAGCTTCCTACTCTTGCTCAAGAAACTTTGCTTTGCTGCCCACCACCCTTCGTCTGGTCTACCTCTTCATTCTTCAAAGCAGCGTGACCAAGAACCGTGGGCACTAAGGGGACAAAAAATCCTGTAACACCAGCAATAAACTAAGCAAAAGGTAAATCCAAAGTCAATGCTGAGAATATTCCCGTAAGTGAGAGCGAGCTCAGTATATCTTTGCCTAATTACACTGTCCAAATACGACCAGCTTTGCAAACGTGAGGCCTCACTGCTTGGCCCTCGCATCAATGAAAAGAAAGGCAAGGACTTGCTACATTCTGGTAAGATGCTACCTTGAAAGTTTCACGAAAGTTAGAGTTATTTTTTATCGTAAGTAAATTCTACAACCTCACTGCTGGCGATGAAAAGAGATTAGTAGGCTGAACTGCAGACGTAATGCAGGAATCCTGCTACATCTTGAGTTTCTGTTACTGTCATGAAATGTTTGCTACTAGGCCCATTGTTTACTTTAGCCCATTTTTTGTTTAAGGCACTCTGACATTTTGGCATCTGCCTTGAAAGGTGCTGGTAGCACCGTCCCTCCCCTCGCCCCACTGGCCCACTCGCAGGAATACTTCTGATGCTGCCACACTTGCTCCCTGCATCTGCCCGTACACAGCAGTGAGCAGCGGGCACTCGGCGGGCACACAGCGACCACTCTGCAGGCATATGGCAGACACACGGCAGGCACATGGCGGGCATGTGGCGGGCACATGGCGAGCACATGGCGGGCACACGGCGGGCACACGGCAGGCATGCAGCAGTCACACGGCGGGCACACGGCAGACACCTGGCGGTCGAGTCACCAATTGTCCACACACTTCCCGTCAGGCCCTCGGTGCCTCTCGGGCCGCGGGTTGGGCAAGCGCGGTGCCGCCGCCGAAGTGCTGGGGATCAGCCGCAGCCTCCCCGTAGGGAGCAGCCCTGTGCTGCTTAGACGCTCTGTAGATGCAGGCCTCCTCGGTTCTCACTAACTCAGGGCACTGGGGACAAACACGGGAGGCAGGGGGTTCAAGCAGGAGGCCCCCCGGCTGCTAACAGGAACGTCCAGCCCCCGTGCTCTCAGCCACAGGCCGCCCAGCCCCCCGCCCGGCTTCTCTAGGGCGTCTCTGGGGCGCCGTCACGGGGCAGCTCCACTCCCTTGCCAACACGAGCCCGACTCCCGTGCGCCCAGCGCACTGACACGGACACCTGCTCTACAGGAGCTCATTATCGCGGAGATTCTCTTCCAAAAAGGTATGCTCTTAATTCACGAGAGAGACAAACTAACCTGCACGGGGTCCGCAGGCCAGCAACCCCGTCCGCAGCCAGCTATTCCCAGGCCGCGGCGTCTCTCACCACCGAGACACCCGCCAAGCCAGACACGAGAAACGGCTCCAAGCAGAAAGCCTTCCTGAACTTCCTGGTGCCCACAGTGCTTGGAAGATTTTCAAAGATTCTAGCAACCTGAAGCCCCAGGCAGACCGAAGGTCGAATCCCTGGCCTGGGACCTGCAGATGCAGAAGCTTCTAGATTAATGGTACATTCAAACCACTTTAAAAGGGCTGATTCCCAGAACTGCTGGCCCCTAATTGTACTCCTGCGATTCGACCACGGTAAAATCAGATAAAAACAAAAACAAAATGAAGCCGTGTTCTAAATCTCTAGCGAGACTCCGCAGCCCGAGGCTGCTCCTTTGGTGAAAACAGAGATGATGAGCACGTGACGGAGAGCAGAGGCCGCGCAGGGCCGCCGGCTGTCCCGGCCACAGTCAGGGGCTTTGTCGGAGTGCCTGAGAGAGCGACACCCCCACGGCCCCACGCGAGCGCTCAGCCGGCCCAGGGATCTCATTCCCGGGGTGGCCGCAGCGGCCAAGGTCAAAGACAGGAGAACCGAGAGCCCTCCCCAGTGTGGGCCGCCTCCTCCCTGGGCCCGAGTGCGCTCACCCGGGTCGATGGTGTCGTACCGGAACTCCTCTCGGCCATACTCTCTGCCCTCCTCCCTGTTGCCTCCGCCGTAGTCCTCCCCCGGCCTCATGGAGTCCATCTCCCCCTCGGAAGCATCTGCCGGAGCCTGGCCCTCCTCCGAGGGCTCCCCGCCGCCTGAGATGAAGGCCAGGAACCACTGTCACGGACGCTGCAGCCCTTCCTCACCTGTCAGCGCCCGATCCCTCCTGCTGATAGGGCACCTGCCACCCGCCCCGGGGAACCCCTCCCCTGCATGAAGTCACCCAGTCCAGCCCAGATCTGGAGTGCCCGTCCCCCATCTCAGCGAGGGGTTCGGGTGGGCAGCTGTACATCCCACTGAGAAGCCACGCTCTGTTCCCCGGGGTTCCAGAGCCATAGGGTGACAGTTCGGTAGAGTCAATGAGCTTTGCTCTCCAAAGGGAAAGGAATGCCCACAAGCAGAGACCAGAGAGCGGAGGCCTGACCCTGCCGGACCTCTCCGGCTGTAGGAACCCCAGCATGTTAGCATTGTTTCACTTGGGCCAGGTTGAGTTGGTTTTCAATCCCTTGCAGGGCAAGGACTCCTGCCCAGGGCAACCTTCTCTGACAGCCCATGACACCTTGGCCACTTCTCAGGAGGACCACTGGGATGCGGACGGACAGACGCTGCCACATCCTCTTCAGGAAGGACTTGTCACCTGGCTGCTCTCAGCCCTGGCCCGAGCTCATGCCCACAGCCAGTCGCTGGCCAAGGGGGGTGGGCTTTTAATGGCAAGGCTTCCCGTGGGACCAATCAGGGTGTCTAACCAGTCAGTCCCCCCGACCCCCTCTCCCTCCACCCCCAGGAGGACCCGACCCCCCAGCTCCCCCCGACATTATCCTGCACACGAAACAGGCCCAGAGTCCCAGGCCCACAAGGAGGAGGTGCCCAGCACCAGCAGCCAAGAGGTGCCCCTTACCCTCGGCTCCTGGAGCCTCTTCTGGGCCAGTCCCTTCCATAGGTGGCTGCTCCTCGGGGAGCGTCGGGGTCCAGAGAGCCAGTTCTGTGATTTTGGTGGCTTTCCATTTTGGAACCACGGCCATCATTGTCGTCTCCTCCTCCTCTTCCTCTTCTCCTCTTTCCTATTTTAAGTTTAAAAATGTAAGATTACCAGCACATGTGTGGACTCGGTGTGGGATGTTTACCACGGGGGGGACATTTGACCAGCGTGACAGCACGGCTCAGCGGTCAGCCCAGGTGTCAGCTGTCCCTGGTGTGATCCCGGCTCGAAGGTGGGTCTTGGAAGCATGAGGACGAGGCACGGACGGACACCGCCACGCGGCACCTCGCACTCCCGCTCCTGCCGTGAATGGCTTCCGGACTTGACATTCCCAGCCTTCCGGAGCAGTTAAGACGCGACCGAGACTGGGTGTGGCTTTCAGTTGCTCGGTCACATTTTCTGTATGTGTAATTAGCGAGCATCCCCGGGAGGAAAGGGCTGGAAGCATCCTAAGTCGACCATATGGCGTGGAAGGGCCTGAATAGTAAATCTCTAGAATCCAGGATTACGGGGAAATGAAATGCCATGAAAGCAGAGGGACAGTTGATCCTCTCCATGTGCAGGGTCTTTTGTAAGAGTGTATGGTTCAGCAATTCAGCAGCCGGCAGACGCCCAGTGGGCGGAACATGCCAGCCTATTCCCCAGGTTTGTAACGGTCACAAATTTCCAAAGATCTGAATATCAGTCAATGTGGGAAATGTCACTGTCACATAGAGGAGAATACATATGACAAAGAGTGACAGAGACCTATTACTCCCGCTGAGTCACTCAGAACTAAATGGCTTGGTTTCCAAATTTCTGAGCTCCATCCCCCATGAAGGGTGACGCCAAAGCCCGAGGCCTGCACCTGAATCACGGGGCGGCTGTGAAAACCCGGTCGGAGCTTCTGCGTCACGACGTTTCTAGCAGACGCTCAGGTGACGCAGATGCTGCAGGCCCAGGACCACACCGGGAACAGCCCCGGGGCACCTGTGGTCTCGCATGCCCCGTGCACTGTGACACCTGGTTTCTCTGCTTCTCACAGCCCCGGTCACCATCCCAGAAAGCACAAGCGCAGCCTTAGACCAAGGCCCTCGGGTTGTGTGCTCCTCCCCAGGCATCCTCCTGAGTAGGGGCAGTTCCACGTGTATGGCAATATCCCCCCCGTCGGTGTCAGGATGTCCTTTCTACCTTCTCCTCAGCTTCCTGAAATTCTGACTTCTAAGAACTTTTCCCGGAACAGACCCAAACTGCCCTCCCCTCCAATCACAGCAACTGCTCAGTCCCTCATGAGACTATAACGGCCAGATTTGGGGAGCGGTGGGGGCAGTGTGGAGAGTTGAGCCGGCAGTCCCCTCAGGGGCCAGGAAGAGGTTTCCAGCCCCAGGGGAGCCCAGCAAGGACACCATCTGTCGCTGTCACAACCTAACAAGACAGCGCTCAGCTCTGCGCGCTGTTCTTGACCACACCTGCTGAGGGTGCCGCACAGACAGGCATGTGGGGAGCTGTAGCCCGCAGGGGGTGATGCGTCAGATTCCTCCACGTGCGTCAGCTTCTGGGGGCCCCCCTCACTCAGACTGCCCGTCCTGGGATCAGGCACAAACGATGCTGAGGCTGGGGGTGGGCCTATTTTTAGCAACAAAATCAAGCATTGGACCACTTCAAATTGCGTGGTTAGCTAGGAAACTGGCCCCTGCCACTATCCGTGGCAGCTGGTCCAAAGGGACGGTGAAGGCAAGCGGGGGGCCAGGGGACCGGTCACCGTGAGCCCACGGGGGATTCTGGCCACTGGGGAGGGTGCAGACGTTCACTCTACAGAACGAAGTGCCTCTGGCAGAGTGATACGAAGGAACAACAGGGGAGGGGAGAGGAAAAGCGGGGCGGAGGCCGGGCCTGGGCGTGGGGGTGGCCCTCCTTGTAACCTGATCAGATCCGTGGGCTCGAGACCCCCGGGCAGCTCTTTGGCGTACGGACAGAGGAAGCCGTGCCACTCACCACATCTGTTAAACGGTACTCCCCGTGCTGTTCACATCCGATATCAAACACGTACTTTCCGGGGCCGATAGGCTACAGGCAAAGAGAGACCAAGAAGGGCTTCACTCTCAGCGTTCAGCACCCGACGGAGCGCGCAAAATGCCGCGGAGACGACACCTCCGGAAAAACGGCCCAAAGTCAGGTAGCGGGACAGCCAGGGAGGGCTAAAGACCGCTTTTATCATCTCATGGCCAACGGAATTGCCAGGGACAGGGCCTGTTTGGTTTGTTATTTAAACCTTAGTTTTATCTTCATAAAAGTAATGTACTTATAAAGATTTCACTCAGTCCACACCCACAGGCAAAGGAGCTAGAGATAGAAGTGCCACTAATATTGCGACACGGTCTTGGGGCACCGGGGGGCTCAGTCAGTCAAGCCTCCGACTCTTGATTTCAGCTCAGATCCTGATCTCCGGGCTGTGAGGAGCCTGCACTAGGCTCCGCACTGGGCGTGGAGCCTGCTTAAAATTCTCTCTCCCTCTCCCTCTGCCCCTCCCCCTGCTGCTAAATAAATAAATAAATAAATAAAATCTTTAAAAACATATATTGTGACATAGTCTTTATAACTTTATTCCTTATTTCTGGTACATAGATTTTTCTAAATGAACCTTTGACCCTAATTACACACACTGACTCACACTCTGCTGTTACGTAGAAACAGGGCGTAAACGAGTTCCCGTATTTACAAATAGGCTTCCACAACGCCAGTTGTCGGCCTGGTGTCTCCTTTCATTTAAGAATCAGAACCTATCGTACCCGTCTACTGCTGTGCCCACTGGCATGCCGAGGCTGTCCTTTCCCAAGACGACTGCGGGAGACCGTTCAGAGTCACGTCGTACGTACACTCTTGACATTTTCCTCAGGGAAGTTTTCAGAGGGGGAATTTCTGGTACACACACGCACACACACACACTGTTCACATATATGCTCACAAAATACATAGACGCACCTGTTCTTTTATATATGAACCAGAATGAGGCTCCCCTCGCTTTCCCCACAGCAGCACTTCAGAGCCCCTTGTCTTCAAACCCTTGTTTTTCCGGGGCATTAACGCTTTGCTCTATCTTTACATTTTTTAAATATATTTTTAAAAAAACAGGATTTCATCATAAAGTCACATCTCTAAGCTATTAGTAGGGTTGAATTTTTTTTAACACTTTGACCACTTAATCACATTGATTGATGCAAATGCTTTATATATTTATATTTAATGTGACAAATATCCTAACCCCATTGGTCATTTATTTCTTAAATTTTCTTTATAGCACATTCTAATCTGTAAGCAATTATTTTTATCAAGCAAAATATATTGGTTTTTCCTTTATATTTCTGTTTAGAAAGTCCTCTTTCCTCATTTCAAAGTTAATGAACATTTACCTATTTTTTTTCTGTCTGTGGTTTTGTTTGCATTTAACCCTTTACTCCCTCTAGTGCGTGTGTTCATCTCATGCTGGATGACAAACTGACTCTGTTTTCTCCCAGATGGTTATCAAGCTGTCTGAACACCGCTCCTTGACTTCTCCCCATCATGTCCTCATTAATTTAAATGACGGCCCTTTTCAGGAGCTAAGTTGCCGTGGGCACTTGAATCTATCCCTAGACTTTCTCCATGGAGAAATACAAATCAATGAAGCAGATTAGAAAGTCTAGGGATGATTCAAGTGCATACGGTAATGCACGTATCAGAGCTTCAAAGTTTGTTTTAATAACTTGTTGGCAAGGATATGAACAGGTCATTCTCTGAGGAAGATAGTCAAACCGGTAGCGAGAGTGTGTAAAGATGCTGGACTTCACTAGGAAGCGGGGAAATGCACGTTAAAACAGCAAGACATTTTTTATCCATCAGATTTGCAAAAACATTGAAGACTGATGACAGCCAATGCGGAGAATACGTGGCTCTGAGAGTCTAGTCCCCAGAGTACAGACTGGCACGGCTCTTCAGGGCACCTGGCAATATCAACCATGATTCGGAACGTCAGTATTCGTAGACTCGGCAATGGCTGTATCTAACCTACGTAAATATTCCCAAATGCGCAAAAAAGATAGACATCTCTGCGTGTATTTTCGTGTCCTGATGTCACGTGACCCGATTTATACGGTGACAGCCCCCGTGCTGTATGCGGACGTGTGCATACGTGCTGCACAGAAAGACGTGTGGAGGGTCGCACGCCAGGGGGAGAGGGGAGGGCTGAACCCGGGGGCAGTGGAGGGCCGGGCGTCTGGGGACTTTACAGCTGGAATGGACAGCTGACCCTTGAACAGCGCGGGTCTGAACTGCACGGGTCCACTTACATGCAGATTTTTTTCAATAAGTGCAGAGCAGTGCTACAAATGCGTTCTCTCTTCCTTATGACATTCTTCATAACATTTCCTTTGCGCCAGCTTACTGTATTATGAGATGTACATGACACAGGCACAAAGCACGTGGCTTCCCTCACTGTAGGAACACAGCGTGTAACACCTGGAGCCTACAACGTGTGTGTGAGCCACTGTTTATGTCGTCAGTGAGGCTTCCGGTCAACAGTGGACTATTAGCAGTTAAGTTGTTTGGGAGAAGTCAAAGTTCTTTGTGGATCTTTGTGCACAGGGTCAGGGTTCAGGACCCCTGACCCCTGCGTTGTTCAAGGGTCCACTGTACGTGTGTGCTATCTGCGTAAGTTTCACTAGCTGCACAAATCTCTTGTTTTCCAGATTAATCCAGGCTCAGCTACATTCATTGATTCTTCCCGATTAACTTTGGTCAAATTCTCTCCCTCCACACAGCTCCCCGTGCCAAAAAATATCCCACGAGAATTTTGCTGGGAATTACATATGCAACATATAGATTTGGGGAGAATGTGCTGCTTTACAAAGACTTATTAAAAGTAGAATCCATAATTAGGGATTACGGATCCATAATTTTGTATAAATGAAAACAGTTTTAAGAGAGTCTGAGGTGACTTCATTAAATTGGTTCAATATTCCTATGTCCACTTTCTTTTTAAAAAAAAAAAAGATTTATTTGGGGCGCCTGGTTGGCGCAGTCGTTAAGCGTCTGCCTTTGGCTCAGGGCATGATCCCGGTGTTCTGGGATCGAGCCCCACATCAGGCTCCTCCGCTATGAGCCTGCTTCTTCCTCTCCCACTCCCCCTGCTTGTGTTCCCTCTCTCGCTGGCTGTCTCTATCTCTGTCGAATAAATAAATAAAATCTTTAAAAAAAAAGATTTATTTATTTGAGAGAGAGAGCGAGGGCAGGGGGAGGGGCAGAGTGAGAAGGAGAGAGACTCCTCAAGCAGACGCCCCCCTGAGCACAGAGCCTGATGTGGGGCTCAATCTCACGACCCTGAAATCATGACCTGAGCTGAAACCAAGAGTCAGATGCTTAACCAACTGTGCCACCCAGGCGCCCCCCTCTATGTCAACTTCTAACGCCTTTAATTTGCTCGGCAAACTCTTCAGGGAAAGTTTCTGGCCAAGGCCGGCTCGAAGCAAGAGGAAGGCCGGCGTGCTGGCAGCTGAATCATGCAGGGCTCCTCTGCACCCAGCAGGACTTGGCACAGCCGCAGAGCCCTCCACACGGAAGGGATCAATTGTGAGCCCTGTGGACCAGACGCCTTCACGCCCAAGTTCACGTCCGGGGTGAGTGGGCTAGCCTCAGCAAGGAAGAAGCCCGTGGGTCTGCCTCCCCAGGGCTCCAGCCCCGTGCCTCCCAGGGAAAAGAAAGTCCAAACACCCACATGCTCAACCACGTCTGGCCCACCCGTGATGAGCAGCACATAAGAGAGGCAGGACGCCCCCGTGTTGTAACGATGGGCGGGATCACTGCCCGGGGAGAGTGGGGATTTCCATGAGATGCAGAGAGAAGAACCGAGTGTCCTCCGCTCTGCCCTCTGTGGGCATGAGAGGCTCGGGAACAGGCACGGTTGCCCACTTTCTGTATCTGGAGGGGGTGGGAGGGTTCGCTGAGTGTTTAGGATTCTTCGTTCACATATTTACATAGACTGGGGGAGGAGAGTGCACATCGTTTCCCACCGACTTACATTTTTGTTCAAGAACTTGCCCTGGTACCTGTGGTTCAGGTGAATGAGCTCAGCTGCACCCTCCTGCTGTCCGTTCACCCAGGTACCTACGTACTTACTGCCCGTCTCTGCATAGAAATAGGTGCCTTGCCCGTGCCTGGTTGAGACGGAGAGAAAAATGCATTTTTTTCCGACACAGTGGGAAACCTTCCAGATTTATAAGACAGACATTTAAATTGACGGTGGCCTATACTTGGCTTCTCTCTCTGTGCCCCATCAAAGCGCGCTCCCGCTCTGTGTGCCCACGCACGGGAGGGGCGCCGCCTGCTGGACAGAGACGCCCTTCCCGCGTATCAGCCAGTTCCTAGGGACAGAAGCGTTGCTCCTGGGAGCTGTGGCTCTGTCCCCAGGGGCTTCCTCCGAGGTCTCCTTGCCCCAGGGGCTCATGAATGAAGGACCACATATTCTTCCCGCGAGTCTGCACCTGCCCAGTAATGTCGCCTCTGGTATGCCCACCTTAAAACCATGAAGGGTTTGGACTGCCTGGCAGAGTTGGCTAACGGGCTTTTGTCATGATTCTGCTTCCTAGTAAAACATCGTCATAGTCTCATTGTGTAAACAAGTCTACAGAGCAGGAGAGAGAACACAAACCTTTGGTGAGCAAACCACTCCCCAGTGTAGGTGTCGTTATTGACGTAGTAGTAGACGCCGTAGCCGTGCCTTTGGTCATCCGCCCACTCCCCTGGAAGGGACGACACAAAAGCAGGCCCGGGTGAGAAGGGAGAGATGGCCTTCCCCTGCTGTCTCCTCCCTCTGTGACTTCCCCCTGTCCTGCTGCCCCTCTGGCTGGACGGCGTGGCATGGGGAGGGGGGCTGGTTAAGGGAAGCCGAGTCAGGGGCTCCCTGGAGGCAGGTCTGGGCAGGTGCATGCATGGGGGCCGCAGTCACCTGTGTGTGCCAACAGCAGGTAACACCGCCGGTCAGTGGCAGAGCGAGGATTTGAACCCGGGCTTTGTCTGCCCAGCAGTCCCTGCATACACTCCTTCTGCCTGCATGTGTTTAGCGATCCAGTAACAACACCAAGGCTTGATGATCTCTCCTCGGCCTCTTGCCAGCCGCTCACTCTACTTCCCACCTCATCACCGGGCTCCGACATACCTTTCCAGCCCGGGTGCCCGGGGTGCCCCACCTGCACACCAGCTCCGTGCGCGTGGACGCCGCACCGTCCCCAGCCACTGCCTCTGCTTGGACCCTTCCCTCACTAATTGTCCCTGCCTCCTCACCTCCGTGCTGGTTCCTGCAATCGCCTGCTGACTTGCTGAGAGATACCGGAACTGGCAAAGATACCATCAAATTCCCAACACCACTACCACAGTGACAACAGCAAACTAGTCAGGGACTGTAGTCGATCCTTGAAGTTGGATCCCTGCACCAGGAGACTTACAACACCCTCCAATCTTACAGCGCACGTAGCAAAGAAACTTAATAGAAGTTTCTGAGGTTGACACCTCTCCAAAAATCGCACGTGGCATTGCTAGAACAAGTTGTTACTCTGAATGACACTTTTCTAGACTATGAATAATTTTTAAAAATGAATTTTGATCAATTTTTGATCCAAGACAAAAGATAGCATTCTCTATTTTCTCTGCAGAAAGGGATATTACAAAATTGTTGTCGGACATCCCATTATTAGCTAGAAAGGTAAGGAAAAGCTGTGCGGCAGGCACGTCAGACATGAATTTTTATTTATTTATTTATTTTTAAAGATTCTATTTATTTATTTGACAGAGAGAGAGACAGCCAGTGAGAGAGGGAACACAAGCAGGGGGAGTGGGAGAGGAAGCAGCAGGCTTCCCAGCAGAGGAGCCTGATATGGGGCTTGATCCCAGGACCCTGGGATCATGACCTGAGCTGAAGGCAGACGCTTAACGACTGAGCCCCCCAGGCGCCCCAGACATGAATTGTTAAACATCCATCTGTTACTTCCTGGGATTTTGTAATGTTTGTGGTATTTTAAAATTGTTTTTATTTATTTCGATTTTTATTACAAATAAACATTCATATTTATGCCAATCTTATATTCTTTTTCTTAAAGAGAGCCCCCCCAAACTTGCATACGCTTCTGGCTTACAGGAAACCTGGATCCTCTACCGCGTGAAGAGAAAGAACACACGGCGCCCAGAACATGTGCATCAACCCAGAAATACGTGTTTACGTGAGCGAGCCCCACGTTCACCGACAACACAAATCTACACAAGCACCGGTCCCCACGGTTTCCATACCAGCCCCACAAGCTCGCGAGCGCTCCGTGAGACAGACAGGCAGCGCTTCCAGGAGCAGAGCCGCCCCGGGAGAGCTGGCCCTCGCCCAGGCGGGGGACAGACACGCAGCAGCCGAGAGAGCTGCGCGTTCGGGGAGCAGCTAACAGCCCAGAGGGGAGGAGGTGGGAACCGGTACCGGCGAAGAAAGAGGCATGATGTGCATCAGCAGCGGCAGGAGAAAGGGTGACAGAGAACCCCCAAACTGCAATAACTCAGCAAACACAGGGGCTTGAACCTAAAGTCGTCCTGAGGCTAGAAAGAGGATGCAGAAGTCCTGGAGGACTTGGGTTTTAAGGGGCAGTGGTGTCCTGGTAAATTACCCGCTTGAAAGAGGGAGGACGAGGTGGAGGAGGGCAGATGCGCAGCAGGGCCGGTTTCTGTGGTGTAAATATTCCCACTGCGGCCAAGGCTGAGCTGCTCCGGGCTGGGGATAAGCAGCCCAGAGCTGGCTTGTGTGAGCTCTCGGGAGCGGAACAGGCAGGGCCCCGGGGGCCGAGACGTCCCTCGGTTTCTTCCCAAAAAAGACCATGACAAAACAATTCCATCCTCTTCTCTTGGCCATGAGAGCTGGTCTCCAGGGCAGCGTGGCAAGAAAAATGTAGTGAGTATTGTGAAAAAAATGTTCAAGAAAAAAATAAAATTGCAGGGGCACCTGGATGACTCAGTGAGTCGAGCATCTGACTCTTGATTTCGGCTCAGGTCATGATCTCAGGGTCGTGGGATTGAGCCCCGTGTCCAATGGGCTCCGTGCTCAGTAGGGGGTCTGCTTGAGATTCTCTCTCCCTCTCCCTTTGTCTTTCCCCCCATGTTCTCTCTGTTTCTGTCTCACACAAATAAATAAACCTAAAAAAGGAAGGAAGGAAGGAAGGAAGGAAGGAAGGAAGGAAGGAAGGGAGGGAGGGAGGGAGGGAGGGAGGAAGGAAGGAAGGAAGGAAGGAAGGAAGGAAGGAAGAGAAGAAGGAAGGAAGGAAGGAAGGAAGGAAGGAAGGAAGGAAGGAAGGGAGGAAGGAAAGAAGGAAGGAAGGGAGGAAGGGAGGAAGGAAAAGGGGCCCCTGGGTGGCACAGTAAATGAAGCGTCTGCCTTCAGCTCAGGTCATGGTCTGGGGTCCTGGGATCGAGTCCCACATCGGGCTCCCTGCTCATTGGAATCTGCTTCTCCCTCTCCTTCTGCCCCTTCCCCTGCTTGTGCTGTTTCTCTATATATATCAAATAAATAAAATCCAAGAAAGAAAGAAAGAAAGAAAGAAAGAAAGAAAGAAAGAAAGAAAGAAAGAAAGAAAGAAAGAAAGAAAGAAAGGAAGGAAGAAATTAAATTGCAGAAGGCACCGAATTTCAAGCCAGTTCGGAAACTTTTTTACGAGTCCCGGTTTACCGAGTCGCCCGGGTCCTGTGAGAGGTCCTGCCCAGCAGATGGTAACGGGCAGCAGGAAAGGGAGCAGTGAGGGAGCTAAGTGAGGAAAGGTGGCCTCCGGGAGCAGGTCTTTAACAGCCACGCGGCAGGTTCCCCTTTTTATAGAGCAGGCCATTGAGAAACTGTATTACTGTTGCTTTAAATGTGCACTGTGTTTTTTAAAGTCTTTCTACGCCTAATCCTATACTTTCTTATCATTCTCGATTGTGTCAACGGAGTGTTTTTCAGCTACATTTCTGTTCATGAGAAATCCCCACGGTTGTTGGCTGGTGGTCTGGGTTGGTTTTCCTCCAGGAGAGCACTGTCCCCTGACAAAGCTCTCCACATGCGTCCACCCTGCCACCGTCCCCAGGCTTCCAGGCTCCCAGGTCTGGAGCTCTGGGGGTTAAAGACGCCGTGAGGCTCTGTGCTCCCCCAGTGCCTCCCTTGCTTCTGCTGCTCAGCACACGGGCTCACAAGCTGCGCTGGCTGCAGGGACACTCAGATTCCCCACAGGGGCCAATTCGTTAATTACAAGGCTTTCTGGTTTCTGTGTCAACCCTGTGAGCTTGTGTTTGTTGAGTGACTGAGTGATCTGGAGAACATGACGCTCTCTCGTACAGCCCAGCATCCACAGACATGTCCGATCCCCAAACCAGAGCTCGACAACACAAAAATCTGCTTTGTGGGCACATTTTACCTTCATATCTTGATCCATCTGGGTATATAAAAGTGCCGTGACCATGCTTTTTATTTTTAACGTATTCTCCAATGTACCGAGCACCGTTTTTAAATTTGTAGATCCCCTGAAACACATGGATTATATATAATTCATATCATCCCTGAATTCAGGGCTCACCACTACAACATTAACTGGCAAAAACTACCCACTGAAAGCACCTGTTCTGACCTGGCCATGTCTTTTCCCGTGTTCGTAGTTCCCTTCATACGTGTCCCCATTGGGCAGTCTTGCTTTCCCGTGTCCGTGCCGTTCACCCACCTCATTCCGCTCCCCGTCGTATTCCTGCACAGAAGACACAGGGGTAATTACAGCTACCACGTATTAATCATTAAGGATGCGTTAAGCATTTCTATAAATAGTATTTCATGGACTCCTTCCCAATCCTTAGCCCCATCTTACAGGTGAGGTAGGTGACCACACCTGGGGGATGTGGAACATTGGTCCAAGGTGACATCCCTAGTCCCTGTCACTGATGGGAGCCTCACTCGCTCTCTCCAACATCTGAGCTTGCCATGTATCATGATAATCCTTTAACTGTAAACAAAATCAACAAATTGTGGAAAACGCCACGTATTCCGAATTGTGTTCTTTACGGGAACATGTGTGAAGTAAGAGATGCTGGTGGGATAGGTCTCAAGCCACACAAATACCTCCCCTTTGCTTCCTCCAATAATCCAGGACTTAAGATGCAAAAAACCACCTCTTCTTTCAAGGATCCCTGGGTGTCTGTGGCCTCACGCCAGCTTCCACCCTTAGGAGGCGCCAGTGGGAGGGGAAGCCACACGGGGGAGATGAGGAGTAACAGGGCTCGGTTGTCACAAGAGTCCCTAACCCCACTTAGTTAATCTCCTTATCAAGTTTAAACTCCTTATCAAGAGACTTGAGTTTCAAACACTCATAGACTAAGACAGAAATAATTATGTATCTTAAAAGTAAATCAATTTAAAAAACCTAACACAGGCTTGTAATTCACCTATTTTCTCCTACCCTTCATAAAAGAAACACTCCTCAAGCACCTAATCGTAAGTGCGGAGTGGACATAGTACACGATGGAAGAGCCAAGGCACAGAGTAATGATAGGACGCGGAGTGGTATCTGCGAAGATTGCAGCACCAGCTCGGACACGCTACCAGGGCTTCAGAAAAAACACTGCTGCGGTCTGCCCTTGCCTTGCACGATCCAGCTCAAAATCCTTGCTCAGAACAGAAGGCAGAAATGTGTGACCTTACAGATTTGTTTCAGGGTTAGTCTAAATCAAAATGTACAAAAGCTCCCCCCCCTCGCTCAGAAGACCTCCCAAGGCACCCAATACTGAACCACTGGAGGGATTGGATAGGAGGGGAACTCTTTAAAATGCCCCCAGCTGTGATTCAAAGCTAAAATTATGGGCACAAAAGAGTTACAAATCACTAGGGCTACCCGAGGAGACAAACTCCAAGTCTTACTGGGCAAATGCTGTGGGTTGGGTTCCCCCAGAAACAGACCCTGAGCAATTGATTTTTTGAAACTGCTCCCTGAGAAATCCATAAAGGGGACAGGGAAACAGACATGAAAGAGGAGCAGGGGGCGTCAGGAGATGTCCCAGAGCGGGCCTCGCTGCACGGGGGGTTCTGGGGTGTACATCACTGCAGTCCATCCTGCTTTTTAGCACTAGCTGCTGGCTCTCCGGAGAGCACGTAGGTCCCCGGCTTCTGGCTCTCCGCTTCGTAGAGGTGCTCGTCTGGAGCAGTAACCGGGACAGAAGCTGGGAGATGGGTGCACAGAGCTAGCCAAATGTCTGAGCAGGCACCCATGTATCCCAGCGGAGGTCACAGATTTTTCAGTTAATTCGGAGGTTATCTCAACTCTGTACCCCGAACACACACACCCATGGCTGGAGTTCCCTCCTGCCAGCCGGGAAATGGCCACCTTCTGGGGCAGAGTGGTCAATCTGTGGACATATATATATGCCCACACGGCGCCCAGCTCACACCGCTGGGTGCGGCGCACCCGCATCGCCTCTCTGCTGCTGAAACCAGGGAATGATTCCAACGATTGGGTCAGCTCCCGCAAGACTGAAGAAAGCACATGGGATTCCAGGTCTCTAGGGCAGAATCTTCTCAGCATCTCTTGAAGGCTGCCACGAAGCAGCTTTCCTCCATCCACCGTGATCCATTAGAGAAGCACGGCAGGGCGGGTGCCCCAGCAACCACGGAGAGCGCCGGGATGGACACTGGCAGCAGGGAGGAGATGCTTCCGGAGGCTTTGACTCCGAAATCTTTGCCTTTAATGGGAGGCGGGATGCGGAGGGGGGGAGGAGACGGCGAGGGGGGATGTGGCATGAAGACGTCAGCGTTTCACCTTTCACCGCCAACTTCCAGGACGCGGCGCCGCTGTGGCCGGCGCGGTCCCCGGTCCCTGGCTGGTCTCCGGGGGAGCACCCGGGAAGGCCTCCCCCTCACCCGGCGCTCTCACCCCAAGATCATTCTCTCCCTCCTCCTCCAACTCCTCCGAGCCCAGGTCCGACATGGCCTCGCCCCGGTCTCGGTCCTCGCCGCCACCAGCGCGTCTCTAGTCGGTAGGTCCCCGCCGCCGGCACCGCCGCGTCCACCGTCGCCATGGAGACACGGCCTGCCCCGCCTCCCCCCCCCCCCCCGGCCGGGCTCTGGCGGAGGGGTGGGGAGGCGCCGGGCGGAGCCACTGGCAGCGTTCGGGTGCTGTCATAGCAACGGGAAGGGGCGCCCCGGCCTATCGCCGCCCGGGAGGAGAGGGGGCGTGGCCTAGGGCGCGAAGGGGCGGGGTGGGAAGGCACGGGGCGGAGCCACTGGAAGGTTTCGGTGATGTCATAGGAACGGGGCGGGGGGGGGGCGTACCTAGACCAATCGCCGCCCGGGAAGAAGGAGGGGGCGGGAGTTGGGATGGATTTGGTACCCACCAGCTGCTAACCTGGACCCCATGTGGCTGGCCCCGGGACCCTGCAGCCAGCTGCTGGGTGATGCTGTAACGAAGAGCCACTTTTGGACCAAGGCCATAAAGACGTGGTGCCCAGAAGACGCACAGAGGCCAGCTGTGGACAGGGCTTCAACTCTGCGTGGTGCTGAGCACTGCCCCTTCCGATCCGTCCCCTTGGCTTCTTGGGTCCCTCTGTGGGCCCTGCCCGCTCCTCCTCACCTTCTGGGCTTTTCTGACCCTTCGGTGTTCGCAGTCCAGAGAGATATGTCGGCCGAGAGCTTTTCTCATGTTTATAAACCTCCTCCTGACGCCAGGAGTCACCTCTAACCTCTTAGCAGAGGCGTGTCCACACTGATGACCTTGAGAGTCTGACATCCCTTCTCCACCCCAAGCCTGAGTCCAGTCCCCTCTATACCCCAAGGAGGAAAGAACTTCAACTCCATGTATCATCTATCATCCATCCACCAACCTATCATCCAGCTAGCTATCAGCCCCTACAGCACCTGGAAAAGTGTTTTCCACACAGTAGATGCTCAGCCGAGCCAGTGAAATCCAGTCCATCGGGGCCTTTAGATCCCCGGCGAGATGGAAATATGGTCGAGGTCTTTCTTCATCAGTGGTACCTAAAAGAGTCTCTATTTTATATGTGTAAATAGACAAAGACCACCCAAATGAACGAGCAAGGACCATTTATTCAGAGCTTGCCCTAGCAGGAAGTCAGCCACCGTCACTTGCATTTTGGCAGACTCACAGGCCAGCAGAGGGGCAGCAAAGCTTACGGTGGAAAAGAGTGGGGGCTGCAGGTGTGCCCGGGTTGGAGCTGTTGGCCCAGGGAAGCTGTGGGTGGTTAACTAGAAGTGGAACATCCTATGTGATTGGGTAGCAATGCAAATTGAACTTTCTCTGGTTGGTCCTAAGCTGGAAGTGGGGACAAAGATTAAGGAATTGCTCAGTTATTAATCAAGTCCTAGCCAATTGTTACAGGGGTTATTGTTTGCTCCTAGATCAATTGGTAGAGATAGCAGACTGACTTCCTGCAAGTCTGACTTACAGCACACTGGCTTCCTGGACCGATTACTATAGATAATGGGTTGGTTTCCTAGTCTGTAGCTTGTGGGTCTGAGTTCTGTTTTTCTATATGGTTTGGCCATTGTACATTTGTATATCCAATTTCTAATGTGTTTTTGCAAATTACACAAATAATTGTGTCATCTCAAATCTAAATATAGTTGTTTTTGAGTTTTAATACCTTGAACAATAACCCAATCGTTTTATCTCTTCAAACCTAATATTTAAGTACTCAAATAACAGATCTAAATCGAGGGGAAACAGGTCTTAAAGTCATCATTGTTCGGTGAAAACGTTACTCTCCTAGAGCCAGAATGCCCAAGTTCTAATTCTGGGTTCCTAAGGCTTTGGCGACCTCAGGCAATTCACCTGCCCTCTGACCCTTGGATTCCTATTTTGTAAACTGGGGAGAATAAGCCTGTCAGATCTCAAGGAGCCGCCATGAGGATCAAAGATAATATTTTATTAATGTATTATTATTTATTATGATCGCTACCTAATGTTAACAATAAAAATATTACAAAGAAATCACATATCATTAAAAGAAAGTTCCCGTCACATCCACCCCAAGGTGTGTTGTTTGTTGTTGCTGGGGGAGGGGGGCGGATTGGGGGAGGAGAGGCTGAGGAAACAGTTTGATCTTGCCGACAGCCTTACAGATGCCAAACCCAGGAGGGGAACCATCCGCAGATCTTCCAGAGCACGCATACTGTGCAGGCTTTCCCTCAGAAGCAATGACATAAGGGAAGGTAGCGATCTTAACCAAATCTCAGGCCTAACACATCACTTACTGAAAAAAGAAACAATTCACAAGCAAATTAACACACAAGACCCTACAATTAGCATTATTTGTTAGTTGCAAAGAGAAAAGATTGTAAACACCAATACTTAACAGTGTTTCTTGTGGGGAAAAGTGAGGTGTTTGGGATATAGATGACCATGACCTTCCTTATACTTGGCAGTTGCCATATTTACTACAATTAAGCATGTCTTTTTATAATAAAATGTCAAAAGTTATTTAAATGTTAAAAATCTGGAATGGTAATTGGTAAGTCAAATACATTTTAGCTTTTTTGCATGTGAAAATGAATGTCAGAAATTCAACTTTCAGATTTGCTCTAACAATGACAGTAATCAAGGTTTGCTAAGTTCTGACTCTTTGCTGGCTGTGTTTTAAGAGTTTTATGTGAATTATCTTATTAAATCCTTTCTGTCATTCCCCCACTGTATGGCTAAGGAAAGGAAGCCACGGAGAGGTAAAGTCATTGCTCAAGTTCATAGAGCCAGCGAGCGTCAAAGCCATTACAGTTCATCACTATACTCTACTGCCTCCCAAATCCGATTTAAAGGAATAGCCGTGGTTTTCTGGGAGTGGCCTTAAACCATCTACCAAGCAGAGAACCACGGGCTCAATGAGCTTTAGATTGAAAAAACATAAGTGGCTTAAGCAAACCCTGTTCAGATCACATCACTGGCAAGCAGGCGGGTGCCTAGCCATAAATAGCAATAGTGAATCCCCAAATTTACAACTTGATTTACATCTCATGCAAATGAGTCAGTTACCCCTGCCCCCCCCCAATCTTTAATCTACAGTAATTTCACTACACTGCAGGTTTAGCAGTTGCCCATATAAGGCAAGACAGGGTAACAACAGGACCCGGCCCTAGCCTCCCGCAGCAACAACAGACCTGATCCAAACTCCTCTGTGCAGAAGAGCTCTGATCAGACTCTCTCCTCTGAGAGACCTGGGGAGTCCCAGGAAGACTTCATCAGGCCAAGCTGATTGCTGGTAGCCCCACACTCCCTGACCCCTGACTCCAGGTGACCCTGAAGTGCCTGGTGGTCACAGAAACAGTGCTTTCAAACTCCGAAGGGAGGCCCTCAAAATGCTTCCTTAACTCATTCTCCTCCTTTTCTTCATGGCCATGAGGGGCAAAAGGGGGAGGACATCACCAGAAGGGAGTTTCTTCACTGGAAAAAAAGGAAGAAATCCCCTTCTACCTCTTAAAAACCTTTTCAGGGAGACACTTCCCATAATTCCCCTGCAAGGTCTCCCATCATCCCCCAGGAGGCGTTTCCCATCATCTACCAGTGAGCCCATCACCCACCGCGAGACTTCCCATCATCCCCCAGGAGGGATTTCCCATCAGCCCCCAGGAGGGAGCTTGCGCAGATGCATCCCTCCGTGAAGGAGGGAGGGCCGAGACGGCGGGCCACCGGTGAGTGGAGAGGGGGAGTGCCCACCGTTCTGCCCAGCTCTGTTTCCCCTGTAAGAAATTATCTTCTTGCCTTTCCCAAGTATAAAGGACGGAGACCCACCTCTCTCAACCTACGCACCCTCCTCCGAAAAAAGAATGAGTAAGGAAAACATGGTCCAGCCTGGCCAGGCCAGCAAGGGGCCCTTAGCCTCTACCGCGGGATTGCTCTGGAGGGGAGGAAAGTGTCTTGGAAGCCCCCCCCCCAGGTGTCTGCCACCTAATTCCACACCTTTCTGACCACTTCCAAGCGGAGGGCTGGAGGCCTGGCAGTTGCCATGGCGACTAGCTCTGTCCCTGAGTCTGTCCCTTCCGAGCTCCTCAGGACTGGCTTGAAAAGGCCCTAAGAACTAGGGAGAATCAGAAGAATGCAAACAGGCCTGTTTTGTTTTGTTTAAGGCTGTAGCAGCTGCTCAGATAATAAGCAGGGGCTCTCAACAAAATGAACTCAGACCCGTCTTAACTATGGAAATGTCAGGCGGTTTATTAAAATTGTTTCCATTCTCGGCAATGTAAGCATATACTGTATGTATGCACCTATATAAACATACACGTGTAGATACAGATAAATAGGTAGGTAGATGTAGACATATAAGTAGATATTTTAAAAACAGGAATTGCAACCTCTTTTTTAAAAATAGAGTTTTAATGGCATTAATGGATAGGAGCCAGACGCAAGGCTGGAATCCTAGCCCTGTTTTCTACTTTCTGAAGTCTGTTTGCCCATCTTTAAAATGGAGATGTGGTCACTGCTCTCCGAGGGCTGTTGTGCTGTCTACGTGAAATGTGTATGGTGAGCCTAGCACAGTGCCGAGCGCACAGTGCAGGCAGGTCTAAGCTATTCACAGTTAAACTGTGTCTGGCTCATGTAGTCAGTGAGGCATCTTCTATCAGTAGGTCTTCGGGGACTTTCAACTCCAGTTTAGCTTCATTATTTTCAATCGTCATTTCTTCCTGAAGAGGATCAAACTGCCAAAGACGTTCAGCCAGGTCATTGCTCGAGACGATCAGAAGTCAGTCTGTGACGAAGACTTGTATTCGTTAGCGCCAACGTCCACGAGGGCAGGAAGAGACGGCAGTTCCTTGCCGTTCGAAGTGAGCAGGCTGAAGTTAAGCCTCTCGTGCACATGGCAGCCAAGAAAGAGGAAACAACCAGCCACACACACCTACCTGAATTATGTGGTTTAATGGAAGGATGTCAAGATGCTGTCATTAAGACACAAACACGCATTCTCGTCCACCCCGGAAGTGAACCCATGCAGTGATGCGGTGTGACCAGTGGGGCAGAGAGCTTAGCGGAGTCGGCGGGGCGGAGACGAGATGTCTGGAAATGGGGCAGGCTAGCATTTGATATTACACAGCAGCTCAGGGGAGCGCCTGCAGCTCATCCGGGCTCCCCTCTCTCACCACACAGCACAGAGCAAGTGTTAATCAACACATGCTCATCAAATTGCATGTTAGATATCATTTTGCAACAGAACCGTAATTTATGCAACACTTGGAAAAGAGAAAAAAGGAGAACATATCAATTTTTTAATTTCTTTTTTCATCTGGTTTATGATCCTGTTTTTTTTATTCTTCTTAGATTCTATTTTCCAGGGGCTCTCTCAATACATCAGTTAAGTAATTGTAGCCGAGTATGTGCTGAGCCCCTGGGTTGTGTATTAGGGGGCTTCGAGGAAATGAGAAAAATTTATAGACCCATTTGGGACAAATTCAGCATTAACTCATGCTGTTAAAAAAATTACCAAAACTCTGATCCTCTGTGGCTTCCTCTCGATCCATTATGCTAAAATGGACGTCATTCTTCCCCATAGTGGGTATGTAAGGCTGGTTCTGCTCTGATGCTACAGACGACCTTGCGGTGGCCAGGGGCGGTAGAGGAAGGTGCCAAGGTCCAAGGGGCTGCACCTTCCAGGGCCTAAGGGTGCATCAGGTTCTCCGAGGCAGGTGCAGGGGAGGCGCCGGCAAGCCAAGTGACTTTTCCCAGAATAAGGCTTGCCCTGCCCAACTTGGAGGAAGGTCATGAGTGAATGAGATCACGAGGATGAAATGTTCTAGAAAGGCCACGTGCTATAGAAACGAAATGTGTATACTTAACTCGGGTTTTTAAATCACTGACCACATACTGCTTGATCCGTACAGAAGAATGCGTGTGCTCGTGTGTCAGGGATGCAGCCTAGAAATGCGAGGAACCCCCATGAACCCACTCCCCGAAATGAAGACACAAATGAAGAGATGAATAGAATCACTGTGAACAGCTGAGTGCAAAGAGCTCTGTCCACACCTCAAATCCACCTGTGCAGAATTCAGCCTTGTAGGCGTGGAGGGTTCCTGGGCCAGTAGGAGGGGCAGGGAGACTAACCGCTTACTACCCCGTGTTGCCTCCTAGAATGGCGGGTCCCGTGCCGATGTCCCGCGCAGTGACGGATGCTCGAGGATCCCTCGCCTGCTGTAAGTCATTGTTCTTCTTGGCTGATTTGGTGGGCGGACCTGGCCTCTCAGGGTGCCTTTACTTTGTATTTCCTGGATTGTTTGTGAGGACGAGCACTTTTCCCCACAGGCTTACTCTTCGCCTACGTTAACTCGTTGTAATTATTTAGACCACTTTGCTACAGCACGCCCTCCTAGATCAGCGAATGCTGTTCTGTCTTTCTGAAACGCGATTCTCGAGTTTCCCTACCTGGTGAACAGTTCTTCACCTTGAACGCTTCACCCAGATGTAACCTCCTTGGGGACGCTTTCGTACCTGCTTCGAGGCCCTGGGGACCTCCCCTTCTCTCGGCTTCTGTTGCAGACCTGGCACGCTGGAGACTTGGGTTTCCAGGTCAGCCTCCCTCCACGCCCCAGGGCCCTGGCCCCGCAGTCTAAGCACAGAGCCTGACACGGAGTCAGGGCTCACACTATTAAAAATTACTGAGTGCTTTTGGCAAAATTGGTAAGATGCAGTGAAGTACAAAGAAGAAAGTAAAACTGACCAGTAACCCTCACCTCCCTGGGACAGCCGCTTACTGGCAGCCCTTCCAGGCTTTTAAAATGCATATATACTTGTACTTAATTGGAATGGTTTCATTTGTCACCTGTCATTATCGCGTGCTATTACATGGTCAACACCTCAGACCTTCAGAAGTCTGGGAACAATATTTCACCTAGAGGATACGTCACAATTATCTTGACTCAATTGAGGTTTGATAAAAGAATGAATGGAACTGTTTAATACAGATTTGAAGGAGGTAGGGAGCATTACTTAAGGAGGTTATACTCCTTTATGTTAGTAAGAAAATACCATTTCACTTTTCTGGTACCTGATTCATCCCTCCTCTGGGATGACCCCCAAAAGCACTTGCTCAGCTCCGGGCAATAGCCTGTCCTCTGCTTATGGCGCTGGTAACCCCGCTTGTTTGTACATCTTTCTCTCCTCCCCGGGCCTGGCTTTCAGCGATGCAGCTGATAGGGCAAGCCTCCAAGCAGTTGTGCACCAAATACAGTGGTCAGGAGAGCGGCAGAGATCTTTTCCCTCCCCCTTCACAAAGAGGAGAGCCAGGAAGATTTCAAATGGGGCTGGTAGTTTAAGCTTTCCTAGGACTGGCATCCGTGCCCGCTGAACGCTACAACTTGGCCCTGACAACCGGGCTGGGATCCACGTTGGCCACGCTGGGCGCCTGGCTGCCGGCTCCGGGCATTGTGGCAGCTCGTGAGCTCAGGGCTGCTTATTTCTGGCACTGGGGGCAGGGCCTCCGTGTCGGGACCCTCCAAGTTCCCCCGACGAACAAGAACGGAAATGTAAAAATCCCCATGTATTAAGCAAGCTCAGTTAGAACTTCATTCACCAGGGCGCTCCTCTGCTTCGTTCTTACTACGTTCAAAATATCGTTGGGGTCACAGAAGTTACAATATCAAAAAAATACATAATTTTTTTTCTAAAAGACTTTTTATGTTGTTGTAACTAGAAATTTTATAGCATGTTTAAGGACTTGGGGCGACTTGGGGGTTTTGTGGCTTGAGGCTCACTGTAGTTTCATACGGACTAGATGGCGAGCTCCCTGAGAACGGCATCTGTCCTGTTCCTCGTTGTAACAGGCACGGTGTCTTCCAGAGCCAAGTGCTCAGTGACCCTACATTAGAGAAGACACTGAGGCGTAAAGAGGTGCAGGAACGTTCCAAGGTGACCCATCTAGTGGGTGCTGTTGGGCGCAGCAAGGACGGCAGGCAGCACCCCTACAGGGAGACTGCGGCCCCGGGCGGCCAGGCCACTCTGGTCCCCGTCCCCAACGTGGCAGGACACGTCCCCTCACAGATGCAGGAAGACGGCTGCCACGTGACCCACAGGAACTTTGTAGGCAGATCTGGGTTTCAGACTTCCGTGAGCTTTATGCCACATAACCAAGCCTTAATGGGACTTACAGTAAAGAGAGGAGGCAGGAAATCAGCCTCCATTCTTAGAAGAAAATGGCAGATCACCCACACACTGAAAGGGACTTTGTGGCTAGTTCCCTCCTCCCCCAGCCCCAGGGCATGTCCGAATCCTTAGTATTCAGAGTAACACCACCCCCCACCCCCCACTCCCCCACACTTGGGAGCAGCCCCTCAGCAGCAAGGGTTTCTGAGTGTCTCCCGTGTGTCAGGCTAGATGCTAGGAGGTAAGGACTCACTGATGGACAAACGGGTAAAAAAATCCCTGCCCTCGTGGAGCCCACATCCCAGCACGTGATCTCCGTCACCCTCACATCCGCTGCAGGAAGCCACGGTAGGACAGCTGGCGCTCGGCGGGGGGGTGGGGGGGCACAGCGAGGCTTCTGCCCCCCCACCATGCACACGGTGAAGGTGGCCTGCAGGGTGTGCTTAACAGTGGGAGGCCGTCTGTTCTGCTTTTTACCAGCAACGTTAATAATCAGCTTGCTCGCCCGTTAGCGCCCCATACTGCTGGAAGTCCGACTTTTTGATGAGTGGAGAGGAAGTGAAGCTACTCCACGTTAAGTAAGCAGCTTCTGATTTTGCTTTTCCCTCCCTCTCTAGTACTGTTCAATGCTTCTATGCTTTCTAAGCTTGCGGTGTTCTCTTGAGCTCCGAAGTCCAGACTCGCCAAAGGTCCCTCCACAGAGGCCCTCCCCGGGGTTGTCTGCTCCTTTCCCGGATGCGCCCGGGCCTCGCCTCCCAGTTCCCTCGCAGACAGAGGGTCCTTGCTTTAAACCTTACTTCTTGTTGCAACCCAGATCCTAGCACAGGACTTCTTCTGCACACAGTAGGGTCTCATGCTTTGTGGTTCTTTCTCAGGAAAGACCGAACCTTCCAGAACCACCCTTTTCTCAACGCCAGGGGAAAGGAGTGACTCCTCCCTGGAAATTGGGGGGGGGGGGGTGGCAAAAGCTGACCCTTCAGGTTGGAGCTGCCCACCTTTGTCCTCTCTCAGTGTCACTCGGGCCACAGACACACTCATTCCATCGCACACACAGATTGGCACCAATAGAAACTCATGCTCTCATTACTCTCCTTCTCGTGGCCGGTAGCACCTACCTGCTGCCCGCTAGGCAGTGTTCGCTGCAGGTTCCTTTAAATCCTCTTGATTTTCCTCCAACGCCAGAGGCTACCTCCGGGCTCGTCCCTTGCAGCAACTGACTTTACCTTCTGAACAAGGGAACGCAGATGAGAACTCCAGCTCATGCCTGCCTGCCTGCCTGCAGACTGACCTCTGTCTACATCTGTCCTTTTCCATTGTCCCTTCTCCATCCCGGGACTCATTTCTCCTCACGTGGTTTGGATTCCTTCTGCCTCTGGAGCTCAGAACATCGTGTCACACTGGAAAGCAAGGACGTTATCAATGGACCGGGTCATGGCAGAAGGACTCAGGAGCCAGTAAGAGGAGACTTCCAGGGGTGCCTGGGGGGTTGCAGTCCTGTTGAGCAGCTGACTCTTGGTATCAGATCAGGATCTCAGGGTCGTGAGATCGAGCCCCACATGAGGCTCTGTGCTCAATGCAGAGTCTGCTTAGGATTCTCGCTCTCCCTCTGCCCCGCCCCCTGCTCTCTCTCTCCAAATAAATTTTTAAAATCTTAAAGAAAAAAAAAAAAAAGAAGAGGCTCCCACCACGGCCAAGATGGGCAAATGAGATGAGTGCAAAAAAGGCAAAACAACACGAAAGGAAACTGATAACTTTTGGGTGCTAGAAAACCAAGTCATTATTTTGACAAGTGGCAGAGAAAGGAAGGAATCCCGCCTTTATTCTGCCTTTCCTACACCGACCACGCCTTAGAGCCAGCAAGTCACTGAGGAGGGCAAGTCCATCTCTGTGGAAGTGTGCTACAGATAAAGAGAACTCATGGGTCTAGGACAGGACTTCTGTGATGTCCCTTCCCGACTTCTGTGATTCTGACTTTGAGTGAAGGATGGACTTAGGGAACGTCGACAGTCACCCATGTCATGCTCCTCATTGCCCGAACCAGACCACACCTCAAGATCTCCCTGCCAAGTTCAGGAAGGGCGGCGGGCAAAAGAACGTGTTCGATCACATCTCAGAGATGGAGCCAGCACCACGCAGAGTGTAGGACACTGCAGGACAAATGGCCTGGCCTCTGCAACCACGGGAACAAAGTGTCAGGGCCCAGAGAGGCACAGGGCAAATCTCCAGATGAGGAGGCCCGGGGGGCATATCAGGGCAATACGGGCGCCGTCTGCTTGGATCCCCATTTAAAAACAAACCAACTAGAGGGCGAGAACGTTGTAGGACCGGCAGGGACACTGAGAGCACAGGCTGGGTATCTGATGCTGTTAAGGGATTATCCGTGCTTGGGGGAGTCACGACCACTGGGTCGTGGTGATGTTTGAAACCTTATCTTTTAGAGATGCAAGCTGAAAGTTTACAGATGGCAGGCTACGATGTCTGGACTTGCTGCAAAATACTGCTGGGCAGGGAGGGGTTGAACAAGGAAGAAGCGTGACTGGCTGCGTATTGGTAGTTGATGAAATTGAGTGAGGGGCAGCTGGGGCTTCATTCTAGTGTTCTCTCAACTTCCACATGTGCTCGAAAATGTCCAGACATTCAGAACATCCTTCATCCTCCCTGGGTCCCTCTCCAGCTTTGGACCCTTCTCTCCTCCCCAGGCACAGCCAACCTTCCTGAAATGGTTGTCTGCTTTATGCTGCCTCCTCCTCTTCACTCCCCACTCAGTCCTGCCCCAAAGTGGTTCCCCCTGCCAATGGAAGGTTCAATCCCCCACTTGTGGGCAAAGCTTGTAAACCCTGACTTGTGTACAGAATCTGACTCTACAGCAGCCCCCCCACCCCCTTCTGGAAACTGCCTTCCTTGGGCCCTTGGACATCACCCTCTTCTGGCCTTTCTTACTACTCTATCCACGGCTTCCAGCCTCTCCTCTTTGCCTGGCCCTTAATGTTGGCACCCCTAGGTTCAGTCTCGGCCTCCTGCCTGGGCAAGCTTCTACTCCCCTGCTGTCCATTGCTGTCCATACCTGGCCTCCCTCACCAGCTTAAGATTCTTCCAGAGACTCTAAAGCCACACCTCCAGCCCCCATCAGCATCTCCACTGAGAAGTCCCCTGGGAACCAAATGGTCAACAAGTACAAATAAATTCCTCTCCCACCTGCCCCCTAAGTCTGTATGTTCCATGTCCCTCTCTCCACGAAGACTCTACCATTCACTTAGCTGCCCAAGGCTAACACCTGTGGGACAGCCCTGGCTCTCTTCTCTCCCTGCCTTCTAGACCTTTCTCCAACCCATGCTCCCCAGCAATCATAATCTTGGGCCATCACTGTTCCTTGACCAGCCTGCTGCCTTGCTTCCCAGGTTTTCGTGCTGCTGGGTTCCCTCTGCATGGACCATGTCCCTTCTCTGCCCATGCTCTTGGCCAACCCCTTGTACGCTCCTGAGATGTTACTTCCTGTGACCGGCTAGTCTAGATCAGGTGACCCTCCTTTGCACCCGGTGTGTCCGCGGCCGTAACGTGTAACCATGTTGTGATTGCTGGTTACCTGTGTGACGTATTCCCTAACTGGATGCTCTTTGAGGGCAGGGGGATGGAAATCACATCTGTCTTTGCCTCCTGGAGCTGTGTCGTGGCAGTGGGGTTTCCTTGCCTCTACCTCCCTCTTGGCTTGGGTCAATGGGAGAGTGGGACTTGAGAGGTCGGACTGTCTGCTCCCTGCTCCTTCCCTGCCAGGCCACCCCCTGACAGCAGCTACATCCCCTCCCAAGCCCCCTCCTGTCTGGCAGCTCTGGCCGCAGCCCCAGCTCCCCGAGTCCCGGCAGCTGCTCGCTTCCCTGGCCCAGCGTGCCAGCAGCCTCCTGATGCTGGCCTGAGGGTGCATTCCCTCATAGACTCCCTAGCCCGTGCCCTGCTGGAACTTCTGTGGTGGCCCTGTGCCAGGCGGGTGCCCCCCCGGCCCCACAAATTCTTGTCCTTCCCAGTACCACAGAACGTGACTTTATTTGGGACTAGGGCAATCGCAGAGGTGGTTAAGCCAAGGTCGTGTTGGAGTCGGGTGTGCCCCCCATCCAGTATGACCGGTGTCCTTGTAAGAGGGGAGACACAGACACACGGAGGGAAGTGAACGCAGACCCGCGGGAGACACAGAGTGATGACAGATTGCAGGCGCGCATCTCTGAGCTAACAAACACCCAAGGATGGACAGCAGCACCGGCAGCTGGGAGAAAGGCCTGACACAGGCCCTCCCATGGAGCCTTTGGGGGGAGCGCGGCCCGGCCAACACCTTGGTCCCGGACTTCCGGCCTCCATGACTGGGAGACCGTACACTGGCGTGGTTCGAAGCTGCCTGGCTAGAGGCCCTTTGTTACCGCAGCCCTGACACGCGAAGACGAGCCCCTTCCTCACGCTCACGTGAGTCTCCCGTTGAGGGGACCGGCTGATTCTTGCCACACGCCTTTTGCTCTCTGAACTTTTCAAAGTCAAAGCCTCTTGTCACCGAGGCCTCGGTGCCTGGCGCAGGGCTGGCCCCCGTGGGCAGCAGACACCTGGTGCGTAAGAACGAAAGCACCTCTCATTTGGTCTGTTCCTCTTTTACTGAAATAACATCAACACAGTCAAAGCAAGCATGGGCGTTTCGGGTTAAAGCAGAGACCCAACCAGGCCAGGGGTGTTCAGCGGACAGCCCCACGCCTGGCCCCCTTGGGTTCATCCATCTGGAACCCTGGCCCTGGGCTGTGTCCGTGGCCACCCGAGGGCTCACCATCCCTGGCCGAGCACACCGTGTCCTGACCTTGAAACACTGGATTGGAAAAGTTCAGCTGGATTGCAATTCATTCTGTTCTCCTAAGAAATCGCCATATTACGTGTCAATGAAAGAAAAGAAGGAGCTGTTAGATTCTTTATAATTTCAACCGTTGTAAAATTTGTGATTGTAAAAAATGGTTTTAAAGTTACTTAGGGCACCTGGGAGGCTCAGTCTGGTAAGTGTCCAACTCTTGATTTCTGCTCAGGTCGTGATCTCAGGGTGGTGAGATCGAGCCCCTTGTGGGGGTCACTTCTCAATGGGGAATCTGCTTCTGATTTCCTCTGTCCTTCTCCCCATGCCCCTCCCTGCGCTCGCTCTCGCGCAAATAAATTAATAAATAAAATCTTTTTTAAAATGTTTAAAAAGTTACCTAGTTGCACAGAGAAAAGTGTCTCAGTGAAGACGTCCCAGCTGTCCCCTCTCTTCTGAGCTTGCTTGCAGCTGTCTTAACCATAAAACCTGGAATATTCATCGAAGCAATCATAGGTTCTCATTTCAAAGTGTGAACTGTTTTATTTGGACGTTTTATACAAATTTATTATTCCCCATACTACATTTTTAGGTGTTTTTATAATCATATAAAAGATTAATATTTTATTAAAGATTAATATTTTAATCTGTTTAAAATTAAAAGATTAATATTTTCGGCAAATATTCTGTAGACCATCTTGGCCCCCTCAGGTTTTCCAAAGTATGCCACGCAATTCACATTTTCTCTGAGACACCTTGCGGACAGGGACTGCTGCCTTCTGAGTCAGGGCATGACTCTGAGGGTCTCTCCAACTAGATTTAGAAAGAACTGGTACCAAGTCACTGCGAAAAGTCAGGATAAACTGGTTTCTATGGCCCCAGGAAATGCCGCACAGGCTGCCTGAGGGACAGAGAGATTTGAATCCAGGAGGAAAGGCTGAGGCCGGCCGGCAGGGCAGACCCGTCAGTATGTGAGAAACACGCCTCCTGGAGGCGACAGTGCTGTCCCCAAGCTGGGGCAGGAAGCTGCAGGAGCGGGGTCAGGCCTTGTGGGAAGCTAAGGGACCAGGTCTTGTTCCTGAGGGACAAAGGGGCACCGTGAGGGGTTTCATCAGGAATGACAGGATCCCAGCTGCTTTAGGAGGGCAGTTTGAGGCGGGTGGGAGAGTGGGTGTCTGAGGAAGAGGCTGATGGGGGAGGCAGAGCACACTTTCAGCGAGAGAGTAGGAACCCTGAGTGGAACCCGTGGGAGCTCCAGAGGGGTGGTCTGGGGAGAGATGGGAGCCAGACTGGGCTGGTTTGGGGATCACCAAGAATGGAGAGTCAGGAAAGGGAGAAGGAACTGGCCCGCAGACACCCTGCCAAAGGGAGAAAGAAGTTGAGACGCCTGGGGCCATCTCACTTCCCAGAGGACGGGGCCCAGCAGGTGTCCTGTGGCTGAAACCTTGGGGGCCCCCTGAGGCTGGCAGGTTTCCTTTCTGCATGGAGAATGCCTTTCAAAAGCCGAAGGGGGCATTTGCATGGCTCAGTCATTAAGTATTCGACTCTTGATTTCAGCTCAGGTCATGATCTCAGGGTCCTGGGACAGAGCCCCCCCCCCCCCCCCCCCGCATAGCATCTGCTTGGAATACTCTCTGTCCTTCTGCTCCACCCCTCCACCCCCCACACCACACTCTCAAAAAAAAAAAAAAAAAGCCAGAGAAGTGGTGCATTTTACACAACTCAGCCAACAGAAAAGGATGGCAGAATGTTCTAGAAACAAAACAGGGCCCCAGGGGAAACCGTGAGGCCTGGCAGGAGAGGAGGAAACCTTCTCCAGGCTGGCCTGAGGGAGATGTTGGGAGGGGCAGGCCGCTGTGCCCAGACCCGCTGCCCCTACAGACCTCTGGGCTTTTACAGCGAGGCCTTGGATTGCTTTTAGCCATAAGCACTGTTTTTAACCAGGGGCAGCCTCCTTCCTGGAATTTCATCTGCAAAATGTGTTTGTTTTCTGCTTCACTTTGCTCTTCCTGGGAGGTTCTGTTCTGGGAGCTGGGCACCTGGGCCCAGGTAGGATGCTGTCTACTGTGGGTGCCTGTAGGAATATAATCGGACCCTTGTGGGGGCTGCCCAGGGTCAACTGTGGGCCCGAAATGAGAGTGGGATTCAGAGAACAGTTGTTCTGGGATGCAACGGGAACTGTCTGTGAGGGGACCAGCGAGAAGCCATGGACACAGGTGACCAGAGCCAGGCTGGGCTTTTCCAGTCTAAGCATCTGAGCTGCGTGTCATGCACATTCAGTTGTGATTAAAGAAGGGTCAATAGAGCCTACCCGTGGGCCACTTTTCACTTAGTAGAAGGCTAGCTTTATGATTCTGACTCTTGGGAAGGGGCTGTGGGAATAAAGGCAAGTAGTCCAAGGAACACCCTCTTCAGCGCTGGGCCTTCCAAGGGCGCGCGTCGCTTCGTTGCGTGTTGGTAAGACCTACCTTGAGGACTAAGGGCCCAGGGGGAGCTCCCTGTTGGCCAGTGGAGAACAAGCCAGTAAGCACCCGCCGAGCCAGCCGGCAGGTGCAATGACACAAGCCGGCCGCCAAAATGCCGAGCTGGGGCGGGGGGCGGCCTGGGGGCCCCAGCAGCCGGGCGCCACTCGCGTGGGGGCGCCCCCGGGGCTGTTTGGGATCCTGGGCGCGCCCAGGGGCCGGGGGAGGATCGGGGGAGGACGGAGAGGATCGCAGAAGGGGTAATGAGCCGGAGGGGGAGGGCCGAGCCGCCCGCCGCCGCCGCCCGGGCCCCGGCGCCCCGCGGGCCGCAGCAAAGTGAAAGGGGCAGCGGGGCCGGCGGGGCCTCCGCGCGCCGCCCCAGGAAGTCGCGAGCAGGAAGCGCCCGCGGCGGCCGGCTCGGGCCGCGGCCAGGTGAGGCGCGGGGACGGAGACAGGGACAGGGCGGGGAGAGCGACGCGGGGACGCTCCGCACTGCCTGCACTCGCCGGGCCGCCGGCCTCCGGCTTTGCGGCCGCGCAGCACCTGCCGCGGCGGGGCGGGTCCCTGCGCTCCGGCCGTCCCCCGCCCCGCCGGCCTTTGTGCTTGGCCTTGGCCTGGGCCGGGGCGTCTCGACTCCTGCCTTGCCTCCGGAGGGACCCCAGCGGCGCGGGGATTCCGGACGAGTGGAATCAGGGACGAGCTGAGCGTTCCTGCGGGCGCCCCTCCCCACCCTGCCGCGGCCGCGGTGACAGCGGGGGTCCGGGGACCCGCGGGAGGAGCCCCGCGCACTGGCCGCCGCGCGCCGAGGACGTGGGCGTGCCGCCGAGCCCGCCTCCCCCGGGGACCGGCCGCCGGGGAGGAGTCGGCGCTGAAAGCCGTTCGGGAGACTCGGGGCGCTGGCGCTCTGGGCCTCTGGGCTGTTTGTCTGTTGAGCAGCTGGTTCCCGGAGCTCGTGAGCCTCCCGGCCAACACGAGTGACAGCGTCCTTGTGGATCGGTAGGAAAGCGCTGGAAAGTCCCCTCACCTGCCGACCTCCAACCAGCGGCCTCTTTTTCCCTCTTTCCCCCACCTTCCGGCGCTCCCCGCCCTAGCAGCCACGCGGCCGCTCCTGGTGACCGGGTGACCCCTCGGCCCGTCCGGATTTGCATTTGAACGGAGGACTCTGGAAAGCCAGCCCCCAGGTTTGCATTTCTAAAGGTGGAATTCCGGAGCCTGCCTCTCCTTCCCTCTCCTGGGGCTGGGAGCTGGCAGCTGGCAGCTGGCAGCTGGCTGCCGGGAAGGTGCCCCCTGCCTGGGACCAGAAATTGTGGGAAGTTGTTTTGAGTTGGTAACTGTGTTAGGTATTCTCTCAGGGTCCTTCCTTGGTCTTCCTGTAGGTCAAGACTCCAGACCTTCAGCGTCTCACCATGTAGCCTTGGACCCCATCTGCAGGGTCTATTTTGTGCATCACCTTGGACGTTCAGTGTGTTGGGGGAGGGAGGGGAGACAACAGTGGTGCACTGTCCTTTTTGTGTTGAAACCACAGGAAAAAGATAGTGGTCACTGTCAGTAATGTTTAATATGGAATACAGTCTTTAAAGTGCAAACCGTAGGAAGTATTTTCTCTGGAAAGGAGGTTGTATTCATTCTCCCTCCCCTCCTTCTCTTCTCTCTCTCTCTTTCCAGAAAAAAGAAAAAAATTTTGGGGGGGGGACATGCATCTCCCACCCATCTTTGCCTTAAAATAAGATCCACTTTAAAAACTCTGTCTTTAAGTAGGTGATTTAAACTCCACACGGGGCTGCTGAGATGATTTAAAGCAGGGCTCCGTTCTGGGAAGGCCCTTTCAGAGTTACTCGTGCCATGACTTTCTTTTCAGTCTTATTCTTGTCGTAGGAGCCTGTGGACCGCTCCGGGCGGCCAGGTCACCCGAGCACGGCCAGAGAGCGCGGCTCGGGAATGCGTGTTTGCCTCGGGTCATTCCTCGTCTAGTGCCCGGCTTGGGCTCTTTCAGAAGATGGGTGTAAAATGTACCTGTTGCAGATTTTGACTGAGCTGCTGGGGAGGGGGAGCTGAATCCCTGTCTGATGGCAGAATGACACTGGGTATTGTGACTTCTCTCTGGGAGTGGTGAGCTCCAGGAGCACCTATAAAGAGTGACTAGGGGAAAAAGTATGTCTTCGTTGTATGTAATTGGGCTGTGTGCCCAACACAGGGTGTCAGGCAAGGGCCCCACCTCGTTCCCCTGTGCTCTCCAGAGGAGGAAGAGAGGGAGGACGGAGCTGAGAGCTTCTGGACCTGAATTTGCCTGATGTCCAGCCTGCTGGGCAAGCTGCCTGTCCTCATCGGAAGGGAGTGCCTTGCCTCACAGCGGGCCTCACAGGGCTCCACGGGCTCTCCATGCAATCCGTGCTTCTCAGGGGCCACTGCCCGGGCCCTGGAGCCTCATTAAATTGAGCTCTTCACATCCCACATGTAAAATCACTACCTTTGCGCAGCTTAACTGCACTTCTATGAGAATTCTAGCACTTGCTTTCACCCAATTCACAGGGGAAGACCCTGCAATTGTTTTAAAAAGAAGTTGAGATTTTCTTCCCCTGCTGATTTCCAGAGCCTTCTAGTTTGTTTTTGGGTTGTTTTTTTTTTTTTTTTTAATTACAGGTTTTACCAGAATTGAGGTTTACTGATTGATTGATTCAGATGACAATAGACTAGCCGAGCCACACCTAGAGAAGCAGTGTTTGGACAGGGGAAGAAGGTAGACTCCGTCCATCCATTTTCAGGCACTGTAAAACTTACATCCTTTACTCTGAAGTCATCGTCACAAAATTGTTTCTCAAAGTAGATTGAGGCCCAAACAGGAGCCCACTGACTTTAAGCGGAATTTTAGTAAAATATTCTTTAGATTTTGAGCAAAAACAGCTTTGAAGCATTTGTGGAGATCGGTTTAACACATCTCTGCAGCACTTGCTCTGTGCCAAGTTTGCACCTAAGTCCCGAGGATGGGGGGATGGGGCGGCCCCCTGCAGGCCTGGCTCCCTCTCCTGGATTTGCAGTCACACTAGCTGCTTTTTAGCGAGCGTCTTCTGCGCACCAAGCCCAGTGCTAAGCGCTTTCCATGGATGATCTCCTTTCTTCTCCATCAGAACCCTAACATGTAGGTGCCATCATCCCCAGTTTTTAGCCGGGAAGGTGGGATTACCCAGCCCAAGGTCAGGGGCGGCAAGTAGGCGTGGGGTGGGCAGTGGGCCGGCTGGCGAAGGTGTAGTCTGGCTGGAGCAGACACACAGCCTCTCCACTGCCTCCCTGAGAGAGATGCAGGGGCGGGGGCAGGGGTCCTGGGATGAAAACACAGCAAGGATTCTGAATGATTTTGCTAAATGCCTGCAGGGAGATCCTTGAAGGAGGTGCGGTGTGTGGAGGGGCGAGGGCTGGAATGGGGGTGGGGGGGTGCCCAGGCTCTTAGGAGTTTAGCTGGAGCCTTCCAGCAGAGCTATTTGCTTGCTTGTCTGTAACCCCAAAGAAGTTCTTTGAAGACATTAAATAAATTTCAGCAGCTTTAAATGGAGATGAATATTTACTCAAAAGTAGATTTTTTTAATAAAAAATCATGTAACTGGTGAATTTTCAGTGAGTGCTAAGACAGAGCAAGCCATGCTCCTGCAGGCCCCGGGTCCCGTGTCATCTGATGCGTTGGTCCAAAAGATTCCTTGTTTCTAAGCATCGAGGACAGACTGAAAAATAACACATCGTGAGGTTGGCTGTGGGACAGGAGACCAGGCCTGCCTGGCGCGCTGGGCGTCACCATCAGCTCTCAGGCCTCCCTGCCCATTCCTTTCCATCTTGCTCTGCCTTCGGGCCCTGACTTCAGAATGGGGTCATTTTGCATGACCTCGGAGGGGACCACGGAGATGGGGCAGATACACAGGTTCCTCCCACAGCATCGGATGCGTTTCAGTTCAGTTGGAAGGCCGCAGTGAAATGATTGGCTTGATGACCCGCCATCTTCCCCAGGCCTGTGTGCCTCTCTGTTGGTGTGGCTGGGACGTAGCCTGGTCCCCAGGGGTGGAGTCAAGCGTGTCCCGTTCCCTGGCATGCTCCGGTGATTGAGCACATGGTGGAACCATTGGGCACACACTGGTTTCCCGTGAGTATTAATATCAGTTCCGCAGGGTGCTGTGGTTCAGAGTGAATGGGAGGTTCTGTAGGTGTCTCCCAGATGGAGAGGGGCTCTGGGTCTCTCTGTTCACCATCAGAACACCACGTGGAATTCCTGTCTGCGATCTTCACACAAGCTGTCCCCGAGGGCAGACGCTCTACCTCCAGCTGGTAGCTCTCACGGTGGGGGGAGCTCCCTGTCGAGCTGGCAGTCCAGCTTTGCTCTGGGCTGGCTGACGCCCACACCGGAAGTTACTTCGGCCAGGGACTCCCACAGTGCCTGTTGGGACCCCTGACTTTTCCACTCCTCATTCTCCTTGTAGAGAGCCGAGCCTCTGCCCGAAGGAAGAGGGCAAGCGAGACCCAGCAGGACACCTCGACGCACCTGCCAGTCCACGGGAGCTGCAGGGACCGGAGAGAAATACTTGGAGCCGGGGTTCATAATCTATGCATGAAGCATCCTCTCTTGTGACCAGAACTCCGTGGTCAGCGGGCGTAAATGGCTCCACTCCCCCCCGGCATTCGCCTCATCATCTCATTCTCCCGGGATCAGTGGTGAGTGCTGGCACATCAGTGCTCTGGCCTGGTGCTGCGTGGAGGCACGGGCCCTCGCATAGCCGGCGTCATTATAAAATGCTCGTGGGTGCCTGGCCTCCCCGTGTGACTGTTGAGTGGCTTATCGGTGGTGCAAACTGTGACCAGGAATGTTGCTAAGGTGTCCTCCGTCTTTGGTTCTGACAGTGACAGCTACTGTTCAGACTCCTTCATAGTCTTCTATAGTTTCTGTAATAATCACGGTGTCCACAGAAAAACGACCACGGGCTACCGGCAGGATTATAAAATGGCTGTGGGGGAAATAAGTGTGAACTCTGAGCCCAGTGAATGTCTTACCGGGGGCAGAACTCGGCTGAGAGAAAATGAAATCTAAACAAGTTAGATGTAGAGCAGAACACCGCTTCCTGTTCTGCGAGCAACCTCACCTCGCATACTGTGACAGCCCTTCTTACAGTGGGTTCAGGAATCCCATACCCCTTAGACAAAGAAGGGGGCAAAGGCAGAGTCTAGAGCCAGCCTCGCCGTCCTCTAGCCCACCCTTTCAAAAGTTTCTCTTCCCTGTTGATCTCTACTGGGAAGGAATAAGTTTTCCTCTATCCTCTTAGGCTCTTGGCTTGAGGGCATACAAATTAAACTACAAAAGACAGATGTGCTATGTAGGGGAGGTCTCAGGAAAATGTGACTCAAAGGGCTTATATGCCATCTTAATAAGGGAAGAGAAGGAGGAGAAGGGCATGTATGGAAAAACAAATGACTTTTTGGACAGGTTAAATGGACCCCAATGGGACTAGATGGGAGACATCTCCCCTGGTTACTCCGGGGGCGGGGTTTATGACACTTGAATTCTAGGTGGCTGTGCTTTTAGGCAGATGAGAAATTTCAGGAAGTCACATGCCTTCCACTCAGAATACTTTCTATGCCATAATGGCGTATTCTGGACCCCTTCATCTCTTTCACCACAGCCGCTTGTGGCCGTCACACCTTTTTCTGCTTCTCAGGCCCCTGCTGGTTGGTGGGCACCCACAGGGCCTCAGGGCTGACCGCAGACCTCTGCCTCCCTTCCAGAGCCTTTGTCATTTCATTTCATGTCTACCAGTAACCTGGCCACAGGCTTTAGACACGTACCTTTCATCTAGTGGGTGCTTACCTTCAGTTTCCTTGTCTGTTTTGTAACTTTATTTTGATACAATTTTCAAAACCACAGAAGAAAATTGTAAGAACATCACAGAACTCCATGGAACTCCTGTATGTCACAAATTCTTTCTTTCTTCCTTTCTTTCTTCCTTCTTTTCTTAGATTGAGGCGCTGGTGGAGCTGGGCTTCTCAGGCTTTAGTATACACCTGCTCCCCCCCCAACTTGTTAAAATGCACGTGCTTACTCAGGAGGTCTGGGGTGGGGCCTGAGAGTCCGCGTTTCCCAGGAGATGCGCTGCCCTGAGTCCATAACCACACTCTGGGTAGCAAAGATACAGAGTGTCGTCTGCCTCAGACTTGCTCTTTGACCTTTACTTCCTAGATCCCAGCTTCCTTTGCTAAAAAGGGAGAGAGTTGACTCTAACGTTCCTTCAAAGGCTGTGTTTTTCTCCCACCGGGCATCGCCCTTGCTAACAACACCTCGATTTCCTTTGGGGACCTGACTTCCCTCCCTTGTGTGCAGTTGTGGGACTGATGCAGTCTGGCTGGGTCCTGGGACCCAGAGGAGGGCCCCGCAGGACCAGCCAAGAAGGCCGTTGGCTCCACGCAGGATAGCAATCAGACACGAACCGAGAGGAAGTAAGAACAGAGTTTATTAAAGATATAGAGAGAGTGTGGATACAGACAGCATTTGGGAGACTCAGAAAGGAAAGAAGCGTGAGTCTCGTATTTGCCTGGGGCCTGGGGTTTTTATTGACGGTGGTTGGCGCCCATGTCTCCTCATTGATCCGGGAACAGAGATGAGGGTTTATTTGTCCTCCGTAAGTCACTTATGCCCTGGAGCCAGGGGTCTTGGTGAGTCGTGGTCTTGGAAAAGTTCATGACGACTCTGTCCAGTCACTCGTTAGATGTTATCTGTTGTGCTGGAAGACTCCAAAGAAATCATTAACTCCTTGACATTTACAAGGAGGACAGATGTTATCTGTTCTGTAACAGATGTGTAAGGCGGGGATGTGGGTCCTAGCAAAACTAGAAGCAGGAAAAAGAGAAAATAGTTTTTTTATGGGGTTCCTTTAGTTTCCCTATTTCAGTAGATGGGTAAGTCTCAGGACTTTGGGGTTCATTATGGCAGCCGACGGAGACCCCGGAGGCTCTGTTCCCATGACGTTTCTCCTTATCCCGCGTCCCCAGGAGGCAGGCTAGGACCCTGGTCAGCTACGGGTCTCTCTCCTGGGATGTCGACTCTTGAGAAGAGTAAACCTAGGGGAGAGGGACTGTTGAATGCGGCGAGTCTAGCTAGGGGCTGGGGCTCAGCTGGCAGGCACATCTTCACATCCTGCCCTCCACCCTGTGTGTGTGTGTGTGTGTGTGTGTGTGTGTGTTTATAGACATCTACACACACACACCTTTTTTTCTGAATCATTTGAGAGTCAGTTGTAGGCATTATGCCCTTTATTTCTACATAGGTTGGTGTGTATTTCCTATAAGACGTTCTCCTATAACTGCATGAAAGTCAGAATCGAGAAGTTGAACGTGATATAATAATACCATGATCTAATCCACGCTCCATATCCAGAAGTTATGTCAGATGTCCCGTGATGTCTTGTCCAGTGTCTCCTGGTCCAGGACCCCATCCAGAATGACATGTTGTGTTCAGTTGTCCTGTGGGTTTAGTCTCCTTTAATCTGAAACTGTCTCTTGGCCTTCCTCTGTCCTTCGTGACCTTGACATTTTTGAAGAACACAAGCCATTTATTTTGTAGACTATCCCTTGTTTTGGGTGTCTAGTTAGTATTTCCTCATGATTAGATTCAGTTAACGCTTTTTTGTCAGGAACACCGCAGAAGGGAGATAACTCCACGCTGCTGGTGAGCGAGCTGCGGATGTGGGTGCCGGAGGGCCGAAGGGATCGGGTGCTGTTGGCTTGGAAATAATGTTATCAGGAAGAGCTGGAGACAAAGGCGGAGCATAGATACATATGGGTCTGCGCGTGTGTTTGGTGTGCGTGGTGTGCTTGCTGTGTATATGTGTGTGTTGTGTATGTTGCGTGTGAGTCACGCACCCTACCCCTGCCTGCGGAGAGGCCGTGGGAACAGCAGCGCTCCGTGGCCGTGAGCACCGTGGTGCCATCTCCCACGGAGGGAGCAGGCATCCTTGGACCCTGGGCCGATGCCAGGACCGGGGCAGCAGGCAAAGTAAGATGAGCGGGACTAGTTCGGACCAGAAAGTAAACATGACGGGGCTCTCGCTGGCTGAGTCTGGAGGGACTTGAGATTTAAAGTGAATGACACTAGCGATGGATTAGCCCGTGGAGTAAAATAAGAACGAGCGCGTGCGCACTGCCGTGAGTGTGTGCACAGGTGGGAGACAGGACGCCCCGCCCCCGGTGCCTGCAGCTGTAAGTAGAGCCGCCGCCCTGTTCGTGACGGTCAGAACGACACACTGGGGGGAGACCGGAGGGACAGGAGAGCCGTGTCGGCTCCGAGTATGGCCCCACAGACTCCCTGTTAATTCCACGGAGGGAAGACATGTCGCTCCCCTGAGCGGTGGACGGCGGCAGAGGGCCCTTTCGCCGGGCGGTCAGTGCCAACGTCACCGACATCCTGTCTCTGCTTTCGGATGCTCCGGAAAGGACTCGCGTGGTAGCTGTGTGTGGTTTCCTCGTTCCCAAATTAAGGACATCTGCGGACTAATTTCTATCTCAGATCCTGCTGCTCATTACTCTCCTCCAAGGCATTTGTTTCTCCTCGTTTGCTGGGACTCCGATTCATAACGCTCCAGCGAGGAAACAGAGACCGTGCTCTGCCTCTCCCAGGCTGAAGCAGGCTGCCAGTCATCTGGGAGCACATGCCGTGTTCAAGAACACGTCTGAGGAGGCCCTGCGGGTGCACACCTGTCCTGTGCTGTCATTGCCGAGATGCGCTTTCGCTTTGCCAGACATGTCGCTTTAGCCCCGATGCTGTTTTTGTGGTGCTGCTGGATGCGAACAAGGCCACGCTAGACAACACCACACAGTTAGCGGCACGGGGGGTGAAAGGGTTCGGGAGCCCACTTGTAATTGTACGTGTTTAATATTCCCACGCCTTAATGGAACACCGAACAGAAGTACAAGTATCGGATTGCATCCGTGTCCTGAGGCTGCCGTAACAGCCCCGCACGCAAGAGAGGCTGGAAGTCAGAGACCCAGGTGTCGGCGGGGCTGCGGGGCTCCGAAGGCTCCGGGGAAGGATCCGAGGAAGGATCCCTCTGCCTCTTCCAGCTTCTGGGGGTGGCTGGCAGTCCTTGGCCTTCCTTATCTCGGCTCTGCCTCTGCGGTCACATGGCCGTCTTCCCTGTCTGTCCCTGCATCTTCCCTGCCTTTATAAGGACATCAGTCATTGGATTTAGGATCTCATGCGATATGAGGTCATGCATGGGTTCAGTGTGGCCTCATCTTAACTAATTACCTCCGTAGGACTCAATTTCCAAGTAAGGTCACATTCTGAGGTTTTTGGACGGACTTGAATTTTGGGGACGTAGGATTCAACCCAGGGCAAAATGGATAATAGAAAACAAATATCATACACAATCCTGCTTCACAAAGGATAAGGGAAAGCAGAAAATGAGGATAGAATGAATTAAGAAGTGGGAAAAGCCATCAGGAAGGTTGTGTAGGATTTTGGTCCCGTAATCGCGGTAACCCGTGAAAGTAAAATGTCTGCTCACTCTCCAGGGCAGGTGCGCTGACACGGCGCTGTGGTCAGACCTTCTGGAAGGGGACAGTCAGCCTGGGCTGCTTGCTCTTCTCCTCCCCAAATCCTGTATAAGCAGGATGAGGAAATGAAGGGAGAAAGGACAGATTTAGAAATAGGGGAACTAGAGTGGGCCCCGATGCCAGCTGAATAGCAGATAGGGTTTTCCTGTTTAAGAGACGTGGATTCTGTCTCCAGCAAAATTCCAGTTTGCTATGTAGGTTCACCCTTTGCCCCGACCGCGGAACAGCTTCTCCCAGAGGCCCTGCCAACCTGTAGGCCGTTACCCTCCCCAAAGAGGCTGATTCATCACGGGAAGTTCAGTTCCGTCTGGAACCATGTACTGCTCCCTCTGTGGCCCCTGTGCTCACGGGGCGTCCCCCAGCGAGGGGCAGTCAGGGGAACCTCCTTCATCCCACTAGGCCCTGCGCTGGTGAGAACGACCTGTAGAGCTGCCCGTTAGGGAGGGAAGCAGCAGCCCAGGGAATGAGCGTGGAGGCCCAGGGAAGGAGGATGGCAGCCCAGAGGTGGAGGCCGCAGGCCCAGGTTGGCCGCTATGTCCTGATAACCTTAGACAGACTTTACCATCTAGGAATGCAGGGTGTATCGGGGCCCCTGGGGCTCTTCAGACATGATCTGGACACACAGAGGAGCTCTTTATTTCTGGGTTTGTTTATTCTATTTAATAAATACGTTAATGTGTTTAACAAGGATCAAATATTTATACGTAGAATATTCTATTTATGTCTGGGTAGAGACTAGAGAGCATGAACCCAAGGCCCATTGAAGTAGAGCCACTCTCTCAAAATCCTTAGCTGGGGGACGATGAAATTCACCTTCTCCTGGTTGACGTGCAGCCATGAACCGGTATCATGGAGCATCCTCGAGGGCTCCAGACTCTTCTCTGAGACTCTGATATGGGAGGTGCTGGGACTGACTCAGTCCCAGAACACTGTTCATGCTCCTTGTGGAGATTGCAGAAGGAACCCTGTGCCCAGGTGGGGTCAGCTCAGGGTCCCTGCAGAGCGGGAGCCCTGCTCGTGCCCTTCTGCCACCCGTACCTCTGCGGTAGCTGACTGTCCACTCGGGCGGGCACTCTGTCCCAAAGTCACGGGCCTTTGCAGGCCAAACAGGCTGGTTCTTCAGGGTTAGGGGCCGTGCCTCCTGAAAGGAGAGGCCGGCCTTGCCTTCCTGGTGGGGCCCCTGCTCTCCTCTCCTGCCAAATACTCTTCCCACTGACCTGTTTTCTTCCCCAAGAAGTACTTCTCTAGAGACTGGTTCAAACTTTGGGGCTGGAATGAACTTTTCTCTTCTTGCCCAAGTATCTTGTTTTCTCTGGTCTGTGATTCATTTCAGTCTTGCTCTTGGACTGCATAAACCAGGAAGAGCAGCAGGGCCTCAGGCCAGGCTTTCTTACGTCATCAGCCTTGTTCACAGCATGTCCGCGTCACTGACTTTCTCATGGAGGTCAGTGAGGTATTTATATTCCTGCCTTCTGCGTGCCCTTCTAAAAAGTTGCACAGAAGCTAAAAGTAAAAAATAGATGTGTTCTTAAATGCCCGGGTTACAGGCTTCTAAGAAATTTGCAGTTAATTCTGCTACAAACCAGTTAATGGTTTCCGTCTACTCTGTGAACTCTGCATTCATCTTCTGTCTCCCAAATTTCTCTTTGATTGTAGTTATTTTTTAATGAACATTTAAATAGTTTCAATTTGCACAAAGCAAAAGTGGCAAAATTTTTAAGTATAGTATGATGGTGATGTTGCAAATAGGATTAATAATTGACATAAGATTGAGTGAGTAATATACAGCATAAGACAATTTAAAATAGTTGTAACGTATTGTTTGTTTTGATCATGATAAGTGCCTGCACTCCTCCTTAATCCCCATCACCAAGTTCCCCCGTCCCCTGCCCCCTGTCCCTCTGGTGACCATCAGTGTGTTACGAGTCTGTTTCTTGGTTTGTCTCTCTCTCTTTTTTTCCCCTTTGCTCTATTGTTTTGTTTCTTATATTCCACATATGAGTGAGATCATACGGTATTTGTCTCTGACTTATTTCACTTGGCGTAATACTCTCTAGATCCATCCATGTCATTGCCAATGGCAAGATGTCATTCTTTTTTAGGGCTGAGTAATATTCCGTGTGTGTGTGTGTGTGTGTGTGTGTGTGTGTGTGTGTGTGTACACACCACATCTTCTTTATCCGTTCATTTGGCTGTGGACACTCGGGCTGCTTCCATATCTTGGCTACTGTAGATAACGCTGCTATAATTGTAGGGGTGCATGTATCTCTTTGAATTTGTGTTTTTGTATTTTTTGGGTGAATACCCAGTAGTGCCAATACTGGATGTAGGGTAGTTTTATTTTTAACTTTCTGAGGACCCTCCGTCCTGTTTTCCAGAGTGGCTGCACCAGTTTGCATTCCCACCAACAGTGCCCGAGGGCTCCTTTTTTCCCACATCCTCACCAACATCTGTTGTTTCCTGTGTTGTTGATTTTAGCCATGCTGACGGGTGTGAGCTGGGATCTCAGTGTGGTTCTGATCTGTATTTCCCCGAAGCTGAGTGATGTTGAGCATCTTTTCACATGTCAGTTGGCCATCCGTGTGTCCTCTTTCAAGAAATACCTGTTCGTGTCTTCTGCCCATTTTTAAATTGGATTGCTTGTTGTTTGGTGTTGATTGTATAAGCTCTTCATATATTTTGGATACTAATCCTTTATCGGGTATGGCATTTGCATATATCTTCTCCTATTCTGTAGGTTGCCTTTTAGTTTTATTGATTGTTTTCTGGGCTCTGCCAGAGCTTTTTATCTTGATGAAGTCCCAATAGTTTATTTTTGTTCTTATTTCCCTTGCCTCAGGAGACAGATCTAGAAGGATGTTGCCACGGCCAATGTCAGAGAAAGTACTGCCTGTGTTCTCTTCAAGGATTTTCATCTCTTCCGACCAATATCTCTCATGAATATAGACGCAAAAGTCCTCAACAAAATATTAGCAAACCAAAGCCAACAGTATACCAGAAAAATCATGTATCACAATCAAGTGGGATTTAGTCCTGGGATGCAGGGGTGGCCCAGTATTCAGACGATCAGTGTGCTGCATCGCATCGACAAGAGAAAGGATAAACACCATAGGAACATTTCAGTGGATGCAGAAAAAGCATCTGACAAAGTACCACACCCATTCATGATACAAACCCTCAGCAAAGTAGGTCTAGAGGAACATGCCTCAACATAATAAAGGCCATATATGAAAACCCCACAGTGAACATTGTACTCAGTGGGGACAAACTGAGAGCTTTTCCTCTTAAGGTCAGGAACAAGACAAGGATGTCCACTCTCGCCACTTACCCTACCTAGTGCTGGGAGTCCCAGCCTCAGCAGTCAGACAAGAAAAAGAAATAAGAGGCATCCAGATTGGTAAGGAAGAAGTAAAGCTCTCACTTGTTGCAGATGACATGATACTGTATATAGAAAACCTGAGAAGACTCCACCAAAAAACTGCCAGAACTGATACGTCAATTCAGTAAAGTCGCAGATACAAAATTAACAGACAGAAATCTGTTGCATTTCTGTACACTAATAAAGCAGCAGAAAGTGAAATTAAGAAAACAATCCCATTTACAATTGTACCAAAAACAATAAAGTGTCTAGGAATAAACTAAGGCAAAGAGGTGAAAGAGCTACACTCTGAAAACTATAGACACTGAGGAAAGAAACTGAAGAGGACACAAAGACACGGAAAGGCAGTCCATGCTCATGGATTGGAAGAACAAATATTGTTAAAATGTCCATAGTACCCAAAGCAATCTATAGATTCAGTGCAATCCCTCTCAAAATACCAACAACGTTTTTCACAGAACTGGAACAAACAGTTTCTTGAGAAAGAAAAACAAAACTGGAGGCGTCTCAATCCAAGATTTCAAGATTCACTACAAAGCTGTAGTCATCAGAACAGTACGGTACCGGCACAAAAACAGACACACACATCCATGGAACAGAATAGAGAACCCAGAAATGGACCCACAACTCTATGGTCAACTCATTTCCAACAGAGGAGGCAAGAATACGCAACAGGAAAAAGACAGTCTCTTCAACAAGTGGTGTTGGGAAAACTGGGCAGCCACACGCAGACGACTGAAACTGGACCAGTTTCTTACACCACACACAAAAATAAACTCAAAGTGGATGAAAGACCTAAATGTGAGACCTGACACCATAAAAATCCTGGAAGAGAACACAGGCAATAACTTCTCTGACATCGGCCCTGGCAACATTTTCTAGATACGACTCCAGAGGCAAGGGAAACATAACGTATTCTTAATGCATCTTCTATTATTTTGTGTCATTCCCTACCTCTGTTTTGTGTTTTAGGTACAGAGCCTTCATTTTTATTTTGACATTTTTGCTGTATGCAAGTTTCCACTTGTCCCGAAAGCCTATCAGCATAGTTAAGGTAAGAGATCATGAAAAGCACCCCATCTCATATCCTGCCTGTAATTTCTGTAGGGAACTGGTAGTTACTTTAGGAACCAGTGTGGGAGTGGGGGAGGGGTGGGGAGGGGTGGGGGGAGGGCGGTGAGATAAATGGAGAAAACAGATGGTTTAGAAGCAGGCTGTCGTGCTTTGATTATTAGTGTCTCTTTTCTGAAATGAAAATTTTTGAAATGCTTTTAGGGTGTATCATTTTAGAGGTGATAAACTTTCAGTTATATTAATTGACAGTTGCAGAATCCTAAAGCTTAATTAAACATTTATCCTGTGAATTTCTCCTCCCAATATATCCCATCGTAAATTGTTCCCCAGAGCGCCTCTGCTGTCGTTGTGCTCTAAGTCTGGCTGTGAGGGTGGCTCTCTTGTCCTTAGAACCCAAGCTTCTGTGTGAGTGACGGGTTTGCAAGAAGTTGCTCAGCCGTCATTTAACTACACTTTGAGGAAAGAAGATTAAGGTAGACAAACCTACATAATAGCCAGTTCTAACTGGGGAAGAAGCAGGATCATTTTCTTACCCTCGTAGGAATGTCATCATTTTGCCTATAAAGTTTCGACAGGCTTTTGACTCTTGATTGTAGAAGGAACAAGGAAATTGTCCAGTGCCAAAGATTGCTTATTTACAGCTCGATTGCCCCCTCCCTCGCTAGTCGTGGGCAGGGACACGGATCCGGATCCCAGACTGTAATTCTGACCTTGCAGACACGCTTTCTCCATTCCCACCGAGTGGTCTTCAGGCCAACGGGAGAGGCAATGCCGAGCAAGGCTGTGGCTTCTGCGGACAGTTTTGTGTTCCCCGTTCTCCTGTAACGCCCAGTGGACGTTAAAGAGCATCCATCTGTGCAAAGGATCCTGTAATTCCCGCTTGACCTCCAGGAAGCAGGAACCTTCCATGCCCTCCCTTCACGGTGCTTGCAGATTTCTCGAGGTTTTGATACACCAAGTTTTAATGGCCATGGAAGTGTTTGCAGACCTTTAAAAATGTGGTTTTCAAAGGAGGGAACAAGAGAGAGTGGGCTTTAATGCACCCAAGCAGGACTCCAAAATCGCCCAAGGACCGGCCACTGCATTTGAATGCTACCACTCACTCTCCGTCTTCCTTGTTAGGGAAACGAACACACAGCTCAAGAAAGGGCAAGTGATAAAGCGGAGGAGACTGTCGGAGAGTCCCGTGAGCACCGTGGGGCTGGCAGAGCAGGAGTGGCTGGGAGCCTGCTGGGCTCTCAGGATGGAGCTTGGAGGGGGGAGGTGGACGCCTGGAGTGGCAGATGGAGGACAGGCCCTCACCCTGAAGCCGCAGGCTGGTGGCAGAGGCTTGCTGGGACGCAGGCAGTGTGGGGAAGGCAGGCTGGCCATGGCAGGATCTTTGCGGCAGGACAGGAAGCTTGGATCTGATGTGATACCACAACAGGCCTCGTGTAGCCAGGAAGGGATGTGGCATTGTCGTGGGGCACCCTCCCAACTTCCCTGCTGGGAGCTTGGGGCCTCCTGATGAGCGGTGTCATGAGGAAGCAGGGTCCCGCCGGCTCTTCTGGAAGCATTCTGTCAGTCCTAGCGCTTGCTGAAGCCCGTGGCCTGACACGGTGCGTCTGTTCATCATTTAGCGGAGTCCTCACGGCGGCCTGGGGACTCAGGCGCCCTGTCCCCTCATGCAGGGCAGCGCCAGCTCCAGTGAACGCTGCGGGGTCCTGCTCTCAGCCCCAGTGCCACGGGGCCTGCAGGGCGTTGAGGACCCGAGTACGTCCACAGCCCCACAGCCAGCTTTTCTTCCGCACACAGAATTTCAGACTTAGCACCTTAGCTGTGCGTGGACCTGGATGGGCCCTGCGCGGAATCTCCTGAGATAGATAAGGGTGTCCCACCGCACACACCAACTTAACGTCACAACGCCTTCCAAGGCTGTCGCGTGCTTTAGCACATCGTCTTTATAGAACTGGAGCTAGGCATGGTTCTGGGGACCCAAGGAATAGTTTGAATTATCTGTAGTCTGTATTTCCTACTGCGTTATAAGCACAACAAAATGAAACCATATTTGCTTAGCTGAAATTGATCCCAGTGGTTGTGATTTATAAAATGGCTCACGTTCTTTAATGACATTTGAAGACTGACACGACATATGTCATTTCAGTGTAACAAAAAGAAAACCAAGGTGCCAGTGATGGCCCCGGGCCGGGAGCCGGTGGGGGTGCAGGCGCAGCCCTCCTCCCTCCCAGCTGCCGTCCCAGCCACCTGTGCCCCCCCCCCGGGAACGGCAGCCCCCGCTGGTCTGAGTGTGAGTGCCCAGCCCTCTCTGCACACACACAGCTCAGTGACAGATGGACAGCAGCTGGGAAAGCTGGCGGTGCACACGCCGGCCCTGGGTGGGAGGGTTGCTCTCTGGAAAGGCCAGTGTCCCGGGATGGATGCAGCAACGGAAGGCCGCTCCAGGCGAATGTCTCAGCAGTGCCTTTTTCAATGAACAAAGTCATCCAAGAATGTATGTGGAAAAATGTCCAAGAGTTAATGACCAAGGAAAGTGTGGAAAGGATAGCATTTTTAAGCCACTGTAATCAAATTTTCATGGTATTGCATGAGAACAGACTGAGAGGTCTGTGGAAGAGAATAGAAAATGCGGCATGGTGGACAGAGACGGTGGGAAAGTGTAGCTTTTTGAGCGAACGGTGGGAGCACAGCTGGCTATTCGACTAGAAGAATAAAATTGAATCCCTGTCTTATAAAAATAGATGGATGGATTAAAGGTTAAAGTGTAATAAATAAGTAAAATTCCAAGAACAAAATGATGTCCGTCTTAGGCGTGTGAAGTTGGCAAACCGGAAGGAGGACAGCCGGAGAGGGTGGAGACAAGGGGCCAGAATCTCGCCAACCTGGATGAGCCGTGTGCAAGCTTGCGAGTGGTCACCAAGGCCAGCGAAAGTAGCACTAGGTCGCCTTACACCCACCGTCCGAACACCTGACAGCACGCTGGCCCGGGTCACGGGTGCGAGGGCAGCAAGGGTGGGCAGGCAGCCAGGCGCCACCGATGGGAGTGCAGGGGTGCGGCCCTCTGGGGGCATTCCGTGAACACCTCCCGAAATAGAAGAACACGCACCCCTCAGCCCTGGAACTCCGGCCCATGAAAATGAAAGGGTCCACACTTGGGAGAGTGCGCATAAGTGCCTGCATTGTAGCACTGTTTGCAATTAAAAAAAAAAAAAAAAAGGAAAAAGGGAGGAAAAAAAGCCCTGCATATTAGGTGACCCTAATCAGCAGGTGGAAGTCTGCGTAACTTATGGCCAGTCCATATTCTGACGTGTGCAACCACTTAGAAGAATTAGAGGGGCGCCTGGCTGGCTCAATCAGAAGAGTGTGTGGCTCTTGAGCTCAGGGTCGTGAGTTCGAGCCCCACGTTGGGCGTAGAGATTCCTAAGAAAAATAAACTTAAAAAAATAAATCAGTAAACCAGTAAGTAAATAAATAAGCAAACAATTAAAAAAAAAAGAATTAGAGCCACACCAGTTGACAGAAAGATTTCAGAAAGGGCTGTTTTGAAAGAAGAGTTCAGGTGTACCTAAGTCTGCATAGGATTCCAGTTTTGAAAAATCAGCCGTGAGCAGAAGGCGCCCCTCTCTCTCTGTACACGTGTGTCAGTGGGGGTGTGTGCGCGCCACTGTCCCGTGGCACCCGTGTTCCCTCGGAGCACCTGACCACACGCGGGTTCTGCCGTGGGTGCGGCCCAACTGTCCCGTCCTCCTGCCGCAGCGCTGTCTCAGGCACCTGGCTGCTCTGACAGCAACCCGCAGGCTCCCAGTTCTAGGGACTGGAATTCCCGGGTCCGGGTGCCCGCGGGTGGGGTTCTGGCCAAGTAGTTGCTCTGTGACGTTGCTCAAGTTGCGAGCTTAAACAACAGCCTTCCCGCGTGGGCCTCCGTGGTAGGATGTGTGCCTGCGGCTGTGTGGACACGTGTGCGTGTAGGACAGTGTCGCCTTGGACGGCCGTGCTCCCCGCAGATCCCCTGTGGTTCCCTTTCACTGCGCACTGCTGGGGTGAGGGCAGCGGGGAGGGGCCAGGGCTGGAGCGGGATCTGCGGGGGGACGAGTGCAAATGCCCCCACCCCACCCCTGCCCGCCCGTCCCCCCACACCCGCATTGCTTGGGGCTCTGGCTGCTCACTGTGTCCTCCCATCCTGCAGACACTGTCCTCCCCCACCCCCGCCCACACTTTCCAGGCCCGTGGCATTTGCTGTGTATTTTGTTGTTGCTGTCACACCGTGGGTCACACGGACGGTGCTAGACGGCCTCGAGGATCGTGTACCGGGCGCGCTCCACGCCATGTAGTCTTCTGATCGCTCAGCTTTTAGTGACCGCCTGCTGTCGTGTGTGACTTGGTTCATGGTATCTGTTGACACACTCTGTGAACATTGGCAAAGGCGACTGCTTTCGTGAAAGTGAAGGGCTAGTCCCCCAACGCCATCACGCCGTGGAACGAGCCCGTTCACCCGCTGAGCATTTTTCTGATAGGTTCATCTTGGTCTCACTAATCCTTAATTTCCCCTCAAACACCAAGTTGGGGAGTAAAACTCACTGAAGTATGACAGTGCAGCAGTGTTGTTGGAAAGCAGCGTGCGGTGATGCAAGCGTCCCGGGGCCCTTTGTGGCAGACAGCATGAAGTCCTTCCTCGCTTTCGTGCAGCGGCAGAGGGGTGGAGATGGCGCTTCCAGTGTGCGGGGGCGGGCTGTGAGTGGGGGACCCCCTGTCCACGGCTGCCAGTCACCGCGCCCTGGGTCCTCCGAGAGGCCAGCGGGGGAGCGGTCCCCACATGGTTCATGGAGGCGGGAAGTCAGCAGCTTGGCCCCCGGGGTGTTTGGGACAAACCAAAACAGAAGTGCTTTTCTGCTTGTTTCTGAAACAAGAAGGGATCCTTCCCAAATCTTTTCTGTTTCTCACAACGGCTGCTCCCTGGGAATCTGACCTGATGGGAGAGGATGTGGAAACCGTGTTTGGAGCAGGGGTCTACACCCCCCCCTTGCTCCCGTGTAAGGCCCTGCGCATGGGCTCCCTCTCAGCAGACAGTCCCCCCACAGCCTGCCTGCAGCTTTCTTCATGGCAGGTGAACCGGGAGGACAGTGAGGTGCAGCCTGTGGCCCAGGGAGAGGCTGACTTCTGCAGGCAAAGAGGGGGAGCCGAGTATAGACTGGGGAATGGGGAAATGTGAGACTGCCTGCTGCGGGAAGGAGGGGCTCAGCCTCCCCAGCCTCCCTCCGGAGTTCCTGCCGCATGCAGCTGGGCGAGCCCGGAGCGCAGGCAGGGGCAGAGGGGGCTCTGAGTAATCCAAGGAGGACGACAGGAAAGTTACTTAGCAAACACTTAACTGAGTTTGTAAAGCGGAGCCCTTGGCTAGTTTTTAGAGCAATGTTTGGAATTCTAGCAGAATGGCCAGTGATGACGGCAAACCCACAAGACCACAGAGTGACCGCGTCCCGTGTGCCATGCCAGGTCTCAGTGGCGTGTGTCCGTGCAAAACCAGGAGGTGTCCCGCCCAGGTTGACCACAGCCCTGGCAAGGGCAGCCGCGTGGAGGTGATCCTTTTTGGTGACTCCCTTCTGAAGAAACGGGTGCCGGCAAAGGAAGGTGGTGGGCAGGACTCCGGCTGCTCCCTGCCTGGTGCACCGAGGTGGAGCTCCTTGCCTGCTGCCCCGTGTCCTGACCTGGGGGGAATGCTTTCCTGGTGCCCCCCAGCCCCCTGCCTCTCTCAGGTGGCAGCCCAGTAAAGAATTCCCCTTTAGGGCTCTGCTCCCGCTAAGGGCCACCTCGCTGACCTTGAGGATGCCTCCTTTCTGCCCTCATCTGGAGGATTGCTTCCTCTGAGCCACTTGGAGTAAAAAACCCAGAAAACACACAGCAGGTGGCAGGGAGCCCCGGGGGAGGGGACTGTCAGATGCATGGAGGTTCCCCCATAACACGATGGGCCCGGGCCATCGTGTGGCCCTTTTCTGGAAGTGGGGTTCATCTTCATAAAGAACATCCTGTGCCCTGCACACGTGCCCTGTGACCGCTCCTCTAGCCGTTCCTGGCACCTCCGAGCTCCACTGCAACGGTCGCCTTTTCTCACGGGTCGCCCTGTCCCAAGCACGCGCCGACACGTGGCGTTCAGCATCACCAATCCCAGCAAGTGCTCTGTGGGTGAGGAGGGGTGGCCCCGTCTGGGGGCGGGCACACAGAGGCAGGGGGAAACAGCTTGCTCGGGCCCCCACACCTGTCAGCCAGAGAGCTCCTGAGCCTTACGCTTCCCTTCCACCCGAGTGCCCTTGCCCCTGGCCTGCCTGCGGGCTCCGTGGACAGCTCGGTGGGCTGGTGGCGTCCTGCCCCAGCCGTTTTGTTGTTTTCTTGACATATGACTTGTACACAGTAACATCCACAGATCTCAGGGGTCTAGCCTGGCAAACATTTACAAGCTCGCCTGGGAAATCATCACCTAGGCTCGGGTCCGGCCCCTGTCCAGCTCCAGCTCCAGGCTCCGTGTGCCCTGCCCCCCATCGTTACCCTCATTCGGGTAACCAAAGCCCCACGAGTGCCACCAAGGGTCCGGTGCCTGTCCTCTAGGGTCATAATTGAAGTCCTGCCATTTGCACTGCCCGTGTCAGGCTTCCTTTGTGTGACACTTGTCCGCATCGTCGTGCAGACCTGTGGCTTGCTCTTGTGCTTTGCTGGGCAGCGTTTGGTTATATATACCCAGTGCAAAGCGTCCGTTCCTCCGCTACGGGCCACGGTGCCGGGATGGCAGCAGGCAGCGTCCAGCCGTATGGCTGCTGAGAGCGGTCGTCTCTGGGGCCCCACGTGGGCCTGTGCTGGCTGTGTGTGTGTTCAGGGCTGGGCGCGGCGGAGGGCCCCAAGAGCCTCACTCCCTGCAGGGACTCAGTGGGTCTTGCAGACAGACCACCTCCGGGGGGCCTCACTCTGCTGGAACGTGGTTGTCCTGGGCAGGCTTTCGGCTGCGAGCCCGCAGGGCCTCCCTGAGTGCACGTCTCTGGCCTCTGACACCTGCGGATGTCCTAGGGCGAGCTGCACAGGTACTGCGCTACCCTGCACGAGGGCCAGGTCGGGTTCAGTAGCTGGAGCCGGAAAGCCAGTGGCACGCCCCTCCGCCAGCCAGCAGACAACGAGACGGACTGCAGCTGGGCCCCGTTTGGTGAGTTCTCCATCCCTCCCCGCACCCCACGTGTGCACTCGGATCTGGGGTTCCCGAAGTGCCCCGTCCTCTGGCTCCTCAACGGCTGAGCAGTGGGCAGCCGGCTGGGCGCTGCCAGAGTCCCGGCCTGGCCCATCTGAGCTGCAGTAACCACGTTCTCGAGCGTGACTGCCGGGTTGGGGACAGCCGTCTCCTGTCAGCTGGCTCTCCTTCCACGGCCACTGCAATCTAATGAAGATCCCTTGTATTTTGTCTGTGTCGAGCTGCAAGAGGATTTGCAAGCATCAACCGTGGGGGACAGCGGGGAACCCCCAGAAGCAGGGGGCGGGGGCTGGCCTGGGGCGGCCGAGGAACAGCCAGACTCGCACGGGAGGCTAAGTGAATGCACCACGTGCGCCCCGTGAATGGTGGGAATTTCCTCTAATCCAAATAACGTTTGTTTAGTGAGTACTTGAAAATGTGGCCACTTTCTTTCCCTTTGTCAAGAAGCTAGCCAGATGTTCTGCCAGGTTTTCTGCGCTGGAAACGGCCCCATTCTCCTTCCGGGTGCACTGCCCAACCATACAGGGCACGCGTGTGTATTTTATCATCCTGCGCCAGAACAGAAACCGGTGTTGAGTGTAAAGTAAACAGTACTCACTGTTTCCTGTTGATTTTCATCCCGTGTAGACCAGGACAACTACCAGCAGCTGCTCGGGGCCCTGGATTACTCGTTTCTGTGCGCCTACGCCATTGGCATGTACCTGAGGTAGGTTGGCTTGGGTTCTCCATCCCTTGCTGGTTCTCATCCGTTTGGTGCAGAACGTGTCCGCAGGTTGCTTCCCTTCCTATCTCTTCTCAGAGACGAGGGCGCAGTGAAAGCCAGTGTGCACGGGGCGCTCTGGTGGTCAAGGCGCCACTGCAAAACCGCACATTCAGATGTCCCTGGTATTGTGGCAATCGCGGCGGACTGTCCAGGGATGGCGCTCAGGGCCCTGGGGTTTCAGATGTACCGTGAGCCCTGCCGCGATGTCGCCAGAGACAGGGTACTGGTGGCTCCCAGGGACGCTCCGCAGAGCGCATCCTCTCCTCTGGTCTCTGGGGCTGCCGTCTGTTCACATGTCCCAGATTGCCCCCGTCAGAACAGGTTACACACCTGGCTGCCCAGCTCGGCCCCACAGGGCACCTCACCGCCCTCCTTGCACTTGGGGCATGGACCTCAGAGGCATGCTGCTGGGAGTGAATCCCGGCTCTAGCGCTGGCTCACACAGCTTTGGGCAGGTTACTGCCCCTCTGTGGGCCTCAGTTTCCCCTTTATGAAGTGGGGAGAACGGTAGTTAACTCACAGGATTGTGGTGAGGACTGAATGAGCTAATACATGTAGAATGCTCGGACCAGAGCCTGGCCCGCGGAGCGTCCCCAGCATCTTTCCATGTGATCGTTAGCCCATTCTGAGTGGACCCAGGAAGGTGGAAATGATATGTGGGTAACAGGACATGTGATTGGCTGATTAAAAACTGGCGTTGTGTCAGTCCAGCCAGGTTTAAAAAAAAAAATTGTAGGGAGTAAGGCCCTTAGCTCAAGAGGCTTTGCTTGCAGAGACTTAGAGATCTCAGAGCTTGGAGAATCTTGGGAATCCCTGTAAACGCTTAGTTTCTTCCCTGATACCCGCCCAGTGTGTGGCATCGTCTCGACCTGCCCCCCACCGCCAGCTCTGGGCAGTGGTCGGTGCTCAGTCAGGCGGTTTCTGTTGATGGAGTGGATCCCCCCCCTCGCCATATTGTATTTGCACAGCACTGCAGAACTTGTTTGAATGAATGAATGAATGAGGACGGATACGGACGCCTGCTGCCTGTGCCGCACAACAGAGCACAGCCCCGCGGAGGAGAAGGCCATGCGCGCATTACGCTTCGTAGGGCCTGAGTTGCCACGACGCGGCTGGCCATATGCCATCTCGAGGTCAAATATTTATGCTCCAAAGACTGCAGTCTTACCGGACACCAATAACCTGTAGTATAAAAAGACCCAAAGGTTGGAATGTGTTTTTCTCAGTTACTAGAAAATAGTATTTACGTGTGGTTCTCAGCTGGGAGTGATTTTGTCCCCTAGGCAACATTTAGCAGGATCTGGAAGCGTGGTTGGTTGTCACAACAGGAGAAGGAGGTGCTTCTGGCGTCTAGCAGGCAGAGAGCAGGGCTGCCAAGCATGTTACAGCACAGGACAGCCCCCACCGCAGAGAATGACCCCGTGCAACGTATCAAGAGTTAAGAAGCCCTTAAATAAGATGGTTCTGTTGTTGCTTCTTTATTGGAAAAGGTAATTTGTCATACAACTTGCTAATGGGGGTTATTGTAAAATTCTGTCTAATGTGAATCCGGAGTAGAATCGTGACTGTATCGAGGGCATACCCTGCTTCTTTGCGTGGCCTTTTAGTGACATCAGGGCACGTGGCTGGAGAAATGGATCGTTAGTATGTCAGGTCAGCGGTCTGCAGTGGGGCATTCATTAGCGCAGGCCCTTCCTGGCAGGTGCGGCGTGGCCTTTAGTCTGTGTATGGATCGGATATGATATGGGATGGCGTCCATTCCCTTAGGCCGTTTCTTTAACAACTTTGGAGTAGAGACGAAATTTGGGCCCAATGTCGTATAGCAACACTGAGAACATTTGTCAGCCCTGGCCGATGGCACTAGCTCTGTCCCGTGACATCAGACAGGTCAGCCCCTTTGGGACACGTTTTCTCTTCTCTGAAGCCAGAGAGTTGAAATGGATCGCTGGTTTAGCTCTAGAATGCTCTTGAGTTTGCTTTAGTCATTTGGGTGGTGCTAAGTAGATCTTCCCCCTTTGGGGTCTTCAGAAGGAAAGCTTTCCTGATGTATTGGTTCTTGAGATGAAGGACAGAATTTTGGAGCTAGTTCCCTGAGCATTGTTCACGGGCAGGCAAGTGTCATCACGTTTCTTATTTATTTGACTCCAGAATGGCTACATGCAGGGAAAGGAGATCCATGGTTTGCAGTGACTCCAAAAGCTCACAGTCACCTGTGATTATCCTGGAGTTTGTTCACTTAGTGACAGTGACAAGTAGCTCCACGGTGGCACATCTCCCTGGGCCGTCAGGCATGCACTTCCCGTGGCACGAGCAGCCACCACCGACCCGGCCCTTCGGCCACTTTGATCTCATCCGAGCTCCCAGACAGCTCTGGGCAGGAATTGTCCTGCAAGGCCCGCTAATTAGCGAGTGGCATTGCTGGGAAAGGAGCAGAGCAGCCCTAGCCCCTGTGTCAGACCTCATGTTAAAGAAAATCTGTCTTCAAACCAGGTCACAGTGGTGGCGGCAGGAGGGCAGCTAATGGCAGAGCGCATCCAGCCCGGTGTATGAACGCAGGTGACCTAGCGACAGCTCCAGGGCCGAGAGACTTGCTGAGGCCACCGGTGATCCCTTTTCATGACACACGTCCACAGTCTGAACATCAGCATCTTTAAATACTATGCATATTTACCGGACGTTGTTTATATAAAAGCAGGATTAACTAGCGGGACAAGCTTTTGCTGTTTTGTTTTGTTTTCAGATTTTATTTCTCCATTCCAGAGAGAGAGCCGACGGGGCGAGGGGTGGGGGGGGCAGGTACAAGCAAATTTCCTGCTGAGCATGGAGCCCGATGTGGAGCTCAATCTCAGGATGCCGAGAGCATGACCTGAGCCGAAAGCAAGAGTCAGATGCTTACCTGGCAGCCCCCCGGCCCCGCCTTCTCATTTCTCATGTTTGCTTCTTTTTTCTCCATCCTCAGCGGCATCATAGGGGAACGCCTGCCCATTCGGTATTACCTCACGTTTGGAATGCTGGCCAGTGGTGCTTTTACCGCCCTCTTTGGGTTAGGGTATTTCTACAGTATCCACAGTTTTGGATTCTACGTGGTAACTCAGGTAAGGGCTGGGTCCGTGGCTTCCCATGGACGGCGGGTCCGTGAAGAATCAGACTGAGCGTTTGTGCCTCGGGTCCCCACCCCTGCTACAAGAGAAAGCTGCGGGCTGGGGGCAACACTGTGTCCTGTCTGCCATCGGGGGTCGGGGTCGGCACGGGCCTGGGAAGCCCCGCTTCCCTTCCGCTCCGTCCTTGCAGCCTCTGTAAGGCCTCCTTAGTCCCAGGAGTTGTCTCTTAAAGAGCCCACTCCCACCCCCACCAGCACCCCAGCAGGGGGACTCCTTCCACCTTCATGTGGAAGACTGAGACGTCGCATCCTGTGATGCATTTGACCTCTCGTGTTGGAGGGACATGAGGTGAGGCAGGGGTAGGAGGAAGGGAGGGCCCTGGAGTTGCTGGCAGGAGGACGGGGCTGCAGGCAGTCAGCGAGGGGAAAGCAGAGAGCCTCACGGTGCTCCAGGGGGCGTAGAGGCCAGGGCAGGCCGTGTGGCCGTGCTGTGCAGCTTGGCCCGTCCGTCCTGCCGCCCTTGTTCCTCCGCTCCCCATGGCCCCGTGGGTAAGTACTGACTGCACGTGGAAGGTGACTTGCCGTTCTGCTGCTCAGCCTCTGAGGCTCCCCACGTAGCCTGGGGGGCGCTATAATATCACAGCGGATGGTATGTAATTTGCTTGTTAAAATGTTGCCATAGGACTTGAAAAAGTTTTAATTACAACAGTGATTCACACTTTATAGTAAGTGGGGAATCAGAGGGAAGGAATGCACAGTTTCCCAGAGTCCCAGTGTGTTCCTAGAGGGAGGCAAGCCTGACTGCCCGCGAGGCCAGACCCACGGCCCCCCATCTCCTGGAGGGCTGGCCAGCCCAGCGGCGGTGGGAGGGAGCAGGCAGCTGGACCTGGCCTCCTGTCTGTCATGCACTTGCCCTTGACGCTCCTGAGACTAAAGCAAACCTGCTTGCTGTTCCTGAGCCTCTTCTTAGAGCCTAAGCTCAGAGTGCTCTTGAAAAGTGGAGAAATGCTTTCCCCAAGCACAGGCTCCGGTTTGTGCCCCCTTCAGAGGGTCAGCATACGGGAAGTGAAACGGGTCTGCGAGTTTCTCTGTACGCCATCACTCTTACGATCGCACACAGGCGCACGTGTGTGTGGTTTAAAACACATCTTTGGCCATTGGGGCTCACATCAAAGAGTGTTTTGCTGCCGCCTTTTTGCGGGAGTCCCCACTCTGCTCCCAAAGTTGCAAAGAACAGGGAGGAGTGAGCTTTTGTGAGCCTGGCCTGAAGTCGGGGCGCGCCCACCCCTTTCGGCTGGCAGTGAGTCCGTTTTCCCCTCTGTCGCAGATCATCAATGGACTGGTGCAGACGACCGGCTGGCCCAGCGTCGTCACCTGCCTTGGCAACTGGTTTGGAAAAGGAAGGTGAGCAAAGGTGGCCCCACTTCCAGCAGCATTTATTTTTTTTGCGATTCTGATGAAAACCAGACCACCACCTTCTTATTAGTTAATTCTTTGGATTTACTGCAGAAAAAGCCACTTTTACGAGTCCACTGTATGAGGGAAGGTGATTGAAACCTCTGGGACTTGGGGTGCTGAAATTCAGGGGTCCTTCCTCCCGGGAGACGCCCCCCGCTCCCCGCACTGTGTCGTGGGCGGGGCGAGTCTGACCAGCAGCTGCTCACCTGCGAGCCTGGGAGAAACACGGAGCTTAGGGCCCTGCCCCAGGTCTTCCCAAGACTCGAAGGCACGTGGAAGTGTGGCCGGTCCTGAGTGGGTCACCCAGCGCCCAGCAGCAGAGCCGTGCTCAGCCTCTGGGGATGGGACCACAGTCCAGATCCCACTGTGATATCCAAGTGACACACAGCGTAGGAAGACGCACAGGGTAGGAAGAGCCCAAGGCCACGAAACGAGACAGGGAAGCCAGAACGAGAGCCCACTCGGCACGCCTGGTCTAGATCCTTCCACTTCGTTCATGTGGTGGGCTCCATGGACGGGGTATTTCCTCAATGACTGTAGTTAGATTATGGAGGCACGAATTTAAATCTGGGGCCTTCCAGGAAGGTCAGGGAGAGGCTTCTGTCCTCTCTCTAAGCACAGAGTCGCTGAGCTCTGAGCGAGGCGTGCACTTGCCCCACCTGAGGTAAAATAAGAACCCTGTTCCGTGCACGTCTCCGGCCCTCTACCTCCCGGGAGCGGCCTTCCCGCGGATCTCCGTGGCACCTCTCACACGGCCTGGGCACCATCTGTCCTGCACCTGCTGGCCCACGGAAGCTTCTCAACGCCATTTGCCGTCTTGTGTTCTGTTGTGTTGCAGGCGAGGTTTGATTATGGGGGTCTGGAACTCCCACACCTCTGTGGGCAACATTTTGGGCTCCTTGATTGCTGGCTACTGGGTGTCCACGTGCTGGGGCCTGTCCTTCGTCGTTCCTGGGGCCATCGTGGCAGCCATGGGGATAGTGTGCTTTCTCTTCCTCATCGAACGTAAGTACACATGGCCTTGGAGGTGACGCCCCGGAGGGCTTTGGGGGGCAAGTAGTTAAAAGAAAGGGCTGTGTTAGTGCACTGCGGGCCCTGGTTGCCCTGGCTCTCCCCGTGCCAGGTAGGCTTCCCTCTTCGGGTGTAGACTTCTCCTGTGAGCTGTTTCTCTCCCGCTCTTGCTGGATTTTCTGTTGTCTCCTGATTTCTGGAGTAGCTGATGTGGAAATTCCTCCCCCCACCCCCCGCAGCATCGGCGTGCGTGGTTCGCCTTGCGCTCGGCATATCCCTTCTGAGGCCTGCCACGTGGCTCACCCCCAGGGCTGCAGCGCCCAGACCGCACGGCTGCACCTGCCCGCCCCTCTGGCCGCCACAAACTGGTATCTCGCCAGCTTGTTTGCCTTCTGATAAGATAGATCTGGGACAGTATTTTGAAATCATTGCATGACTTAAGACCATATGTGCTAATGAGATGAAGAGTGTTCTTCCAGAAAATCAAATTTTTATTCCGTCTAGACTCAGTACCAAACTTCTGGATTAATTGGGTTTGAAATTAATTTTCAAAACGGAGATCTGATGGGACAAGGACTCCTCGAAGTTCCTCCAGCGCTATTTCAGCGGGTACGGGTCAGGCCGTTCTGACCCCCAGGCTAGTCTGAGGAGCTGTGTTGGGCCCTTGCTTCTTCGATTTGGCTTAAAGCAAAATACAATCATACGGTACAAGCCAGGTCCCTGTGGGTAGCTCCCAGGTGGGGACGCTCAGGAGCTCGGTGTCGCCATCCGTGCTGGGCATCGACTGTAGTTTCCGCTGTGCATTCGGAGCTGCCAGCTTCGCCCAGGACGTTCGGGCGTGGTTTACTCAGCTTCTCGCTGCTCCGTCTCTCATTGCTGAAGCTCACCTTTCCATTGTCAAGTAACTACTGTCAACCGCACAGATGTGAGGCTCCGGGCCAGCCCGTCAGTGAGAGCGGGGGCCATGGTCCGCCGAGGCCTCAGGTGCACCGCTGGTGCGAGCAGGAGGAGGGCCGCTGCTCTCCCCACTTCCACCCTGTCTGCCGGGGTGAGCGAGTAACTGTGAGACAGATGCGGGTATTTGAGCCCACTTACCAATGTCACCAACCTGTGCCATTTAACTGGACCTTGAGTGTCAGAGTCCCGGGAAAGGTCCCCTGTGTCGCCTGTTGTCCAGGCGGGCTCCCTAGCACGCGGAGCTCGGTCTTGGGCGCTCCAGCCTGTTCTTTACACATGAGTCACCCGGAGAACAATGTGAGTCCTCTTGGCTCCTGCGCAGGGGCCCCTGGGTGTGTCCTGCCCAAGGTCTAGAGTCCACGGTCCCTTTTCTTCTCTTCCTCAACCGATGAAGGGTTGGTTCTGGGGGAAAGAGGAAATGCGATGAGGAATGGGGTGTGTGGCAGGAGACGGGAGTGTGTTTGCTGGGTCCGGATCTTAGCACCTGTACCCGTTCAGCCCGGTTCTGCCGGGCGGGGCCTCGTCCTCCGCTCAGGGCAGGGTTCCCAAGAACAAGGAAGCTGTGGTTTGTCTTTTGTAATAAAATGAGAGCCTCCTTCCCCCCAGCCACCCCTCCTGTGGCTTCCGGCGGGGGGGGGGGGGCGGGACAAGGCGGAGAGGGTCCACACAGGGCTCTCCTGGAGCCACCTTCCCCCCACTTCTTGTTGGGACCTCCTGTTCTGTCCAGGGATTGACCTGTGGCCCCCATCCTGTTCCTGCAGTGACCCTGGAATGCTGCTTCTCTCCACCCTGGCCTGCTCTGGGACAGAAGTGCAAGCCCTCAGCTTCCCCAGGCCCACCTAGCCTGTGAGGCTGTCCCGGGAGGCTCGCTGTTACTGGCCCAGAGTGGGGTGGGGGACAGGTGCACACACACCTTCACACCTGTGCTTGCCTCCAGCTCCTCGGGTTCTCCTTGACTTGCTGGGGAAGGCGGCATGCTGACCCTGGTAGGAGACCGGGGGCGCCACGGGCAGGGCAGGTATTCTGGGACCGAGGCCTGGACTCAGAGCTCGTCCCCGCCCCCGCCCCCCCCTTGCCCCCTCGTTGTTGGGGGTGGACTCGTGGCGGGAGTCTCTACTCTACTGTCAGCCATTAGTCCTGCATACACTGCAGGTGACGTGAGATCCTCAGTTTAGCTCCTGTCACGTCACCTCCAGTGTCTCCTCCCTCCTTCCCAGCATCTGCACACCTGACCTCCTCCTCTCCTGCTTTTCATGGTCCAGGACGGGTTTCTCACAGCACTGGGTTTCCCCAGAGCCTGGGGTCACCTGATTTATCTCAGTCACCTGGTCCCTGCTCTCACCCAGCATCACCCGGCACTGCCTCGGACGGCGCCTCTCCTGGGATTGGCCGTCCCTGTCCCACCACCCATGGCTACCCGCTCTCCTCCCCTGGCTTCTGCTGGTGCTGCTCCCCAGTGCTTGGCTCCCGTGGCTCGTGGACACCTGATCCTGGCATTTCTCTGCCCTCCCACAGCTGTCTGTCTTCTGAGCCCCATCTTCACTGTGTGCTCCCACCGGGTGCTGGCATTTCCCCTCGTGTAGTAAAATCTGAGGTTTACTTGGTTACTTGCACTGGAGTTCAGACAGCTTTCAGACTCTCCTGGTAATCAGTGAGCACGTGCCCCGTGGCCCTTCTTCTGCGTCATCATGAGGACGCTCTCGGGGGCGAGGCGGCTACCACGTAGCAGGTGCTTTCGGGTCCCAGGCACGGTGCCAGGCTCAGTGCGGACATGATTCCGTGGATTTCCAGGGAAAAGTCTTGAGGTTCAGGGCTGTAGGTGACCTGCCCAAGGTCACACAGTAAGTGCTGAAGTTGGGGTGTAAGTAACCAGGTGCCTGCTCACCCATTCACACTTTCTCACACTCTGGCCATGGACCCCTGGGTCGTTGGGATGTGTTCTTATGGATTCAATTAAAATTTTTTTTTCATTTAGATGATAATTTTAAAAAACCCAACTTCATGTATTATAAATGCTGCCCTTTCTCATAGAGACAACACGCATTTGAAAGACATCTTCTTGCAATGGGGAGTGTAGGTTCTGAAGTCTGTTTCTCCAACCTGGGTTCCCTAGAACCCAGGGAGCTGAACATTATTCTCTGGGACCGTGGGAACTCTTTTCTTAAAAAGCATCTGAGAAATACCACACATGCATGTCTTTGCCGTCACCATCATTCCACCGTGTAACCTGTCCCTGCCGATTAAACGGACGACTGGCCGTGGCTCGTGGGACGTGCGTTGGCCCAAACCGCAGCCCCTCTTCGCTCCTTCCCTCGCTGTGCCTGTGCCCCGCCGCTCCTTCTCGCCTTCCCCTGCCCTGCTTTCCCTGCAGGCGCGGCATCTGTGGGAGAGGAGGTGGATGCACCCGCGGTGTTCCAGGCCCTTCTCTTTCCTACCTGGGACCTCGGAGCCCCTGATGAGGGCCCCCAGCAGGAGCCATGAGGTCGGCAGGGCTCGCGGCCCCCATCACTCTGGTGCGCAGACCGTTCCTCTCAGCAGGGGGTCCTCATCGCCACAGCAGACCCCCAAGCAGTCCTCTCTGCTCCGTTGTGGCACTGTCTGGGGACGTGCCCTTCCCCCACCATGCACCGCCATCCCCTTCTCTGCACGTGGTTTTGATGGGCGCCCCCCTGGGCTCCCCAGTGACTTTCCTCTGGATGCAGCGCCACCAGCTGGCCTCGTGATAGGAGGCATTTCTGTAGCCTTCTGACTTCCCCGCATGCTGGGACCCCAGGCACCCACACATGAGTGTCTGTGAGCAGAGAGAACCCAGTTCACAGGCTCAGGACGTCCTGGCTCCACCTTCTCGCTCGGGCTCCAGCCAGGCTCAGGTGCACAAGGCCTGTCTTCATGGTCAAAATGTCCCCTGTCAGCCTGAGTCCACTGTGGACACAGAGCGTGTCGATCTAAACGGGGCTACTTGCTGTCCTCTGTAGCAGAACGACATCAGGGCCATCAGACCCTTTCTGCCAAGGGAATGGGCACCACGTTTTGTCCCCTGGTGACTGGGAGGCCCCGTGGGTCCAGTGACGATGGCCAGCTGTAAATCACGCCGAGCGGACGCTAAGAGCAGAGCCCTGCAGACAGGAGGGGCCAATCCACGAGCGCCTTGCTGGTTTCTTTCTGCTCCCTCCTTGCCCTTCTTGTGACCGGGCTCTGTCCTGGTCCTTGCTCCTGCAGGGCTGGGCCTCCATCCTCGGGCCCCTCTGGGTCTGCCTGTGAAGCCACTCTCTGGCTTGTCCCATCCAAGAGTCGTGGGTGCTAATGTCCTGTGCAGTGAAAGCCACATTGTGGGGCCTGGCTCTTGGGGACTTCACCGGGGCCTCCCTGGGGAGCTCCTCCACGCCACTGACATCACCATATGCAGTGCCGGCACATCTCAGATGTGCCCCCGGGACCACCAGTGCCGATGGGCCTCACGCGGTGGGTGTGGAGGAGCCTCTGGTCCAGCAGAGCGTGTGGTCGGCCCGGCGGGGCCTCTCGACGGCTGTCACCCCTGTGTCACCAGAGGGAACTCAGCGGTGGGAAGTTGAGAGCCTTACAGCTGTTGGTGTTCAGTGAGGCTGTTTTACTGAAGGTTACAAAAGACCCGGATTCTGGGTGGGGGCGGGTCAGAGCTGTTTGAGCCCGCCGCCTGGATCTGGAGAAGGGGGTCTGCTTCCCCTGGTGACTTCTCAGTGTGCCTCCTTCTTTGTGTTTAGATAAAAGGCATCTTGTTCCACATCAAGATAGACGTGTCGTCTGCACTAATTCTTATTTGTAATTAATTTCATAATGTGCAACAGCCCATCACAAATGTTGCAGGTCACCCAGGACTCAGTCTTCACGGTCCTCCTGGCCCTTGCCCTTCGGTGTCTTTTCCACGGCCTGGCACGGTCGTATGCATGTGCTCTGCTGCTTCTTACTTATCCCGTGTGAAACCTTCCCCGTAGTACGAGGCAGTTCTCACACGCGTGGCAGTTAGCCTTTGCCGGGCTCCCTCTGCCCCCCTGCATGTGTCGCGGGGACTGAAGGACGGGGTGTGGGGCGTGCGTGGCGGGGTGCTGCCGCGGGCTTTGTCTTTTTCTTCAACTGTTGCTCATGTGGTCAGGTATCAGGTGGAGTCTTGTTCTGGTGTAATTTCTTGGGTGGTGGAAACGCCCAGCCCTGGGTTCACCGCTGTTCCCGTTTGGTGTTTCAGATCCAAAGGACATCGCCTGCTCCTCGTCCCCGGCGGCGGTAAGCACCCCCTCCACTCCTTGTGTCTTCCAGGACGGTGTGCCGTTGGCCGGTGTCTGATGGCTGTCACCAGCCTGGTCCAGTCTGTGCAGTGTCAGTGGGTAGCAAGTGTGGCCATGGGTCCTGCCCTCAAAACAGTGGCAGTGCTCGAGAAGGGCCAGTCTCACCACAGCGGTGGAAACCCAGACAAGGGGCGCGGTGCTTCCTGGACGGGGTCGTCCCCGCAGAGGCCAATGAGGGGCCCGGTCAGGCCGAGGCTCACGAGGAGCCCAGCCCTGCCCTGCCCTGTCATGGCTGAGAGGATCTTGTTCCTCCTGTCCTCCCACTCCTGCGCGTCCGTTCTCCCTCTTCCCTGTGCCGCTCCCCCAGCTGGTGCCCCTACCTTGGACGAAGTCTCTGTGGCCCCTTCCCCGCTTCCCTTAGAGCAGACCCCAGACTCACCCCCTCCCTCACTTCACTAGCACGGCTCCTCTCCTTCTGGCAGGCCCGCACCGTCCCGTTGAAACAGCCCGCCACCGTTCCAGCAGCAGCGTCTGGCCACCGGTGGTCGGCCTCTGGCTTCCCCACCTGGCCTGCTGCTGGTGTTGGATACGCTTTTCCCTCCCCGGTGCAGCGCTGTTTCTTGGGCTTCAGATGCCATGCTGTCCCGGTTGTCACGTAACCCCAGCTGTGCCCACACAGCATGTTTGCTGGCCCCAAGCCTCTGCCAGACCCCCAGATGCGCAAGCAGCTGTCCGAGCCCTCCCCGCCGGGGATCCGCCCAGGCCCTGGTGGTCGGCACCTCCCTGTGCCCCAGTGTTGCGTCCTGGCAGGGCCTCCCCCTGAGAGCCACACCCCTGCCCCCCTGCCATCCTCGCAGGGGCCTTTGGGGGGCTCAGATATGCCACAGCTAGAGTCATCTCTCCACTCCACCCCACAAACTTGCTGGGCCCCAGCATTCCCTGTCTTAGTCAGGGAACCCCTGTCCTCGCCGTGGGCAGGCCACATCCACATCCCCCTAGACACGCGGGATGTCACCTGCGCCACTGGCCCGTGGCACCGGCATCTCTCCTCTGAGGCTCCTAAAACAATTGTCCTCTGCTCCTCCAAACCCGTGCTTCACACGCCCCCTGGGAAGACCTTCCTGGAGCAGGAGTCCAAGCGGGTCCCTGACTTGACCGACAGCCTCCCGCGGCTCCCCGTTTTCCTTGACGTAAATCCACTTAGCCCTCACTACCAGTCACTTAGGTGGCAGCCCCAGGGCAGGGTCTCCTCTTGCTCTCCGCTGGGGCCGCTGTGTGCGAGGGCAGGCGGGCCAGAGAGCACTGCTCTCGTCCTTTTGTCAGTCCGTGGAGCTCTTCAGCACAATTAATTTGAAAGGAAAGGTTCTGGTACCTTCTTAAGCAAAAATAAAAACTCAATTTTGAAAATCGCTGCTTTCAGGAAGGTTAAAGGCCGTGTTAAAAAACTAGAGTTGATATTTTATAACATTTTAAAAGCCATTTTCCTGCCATGAGCATGGATTTCAGTTTCAGAGTTTACAGGGATCCGTGTTTAGTTGTGCAGTGAATTAACCCTTACAGCTAGCCCCGCAGCTCCACTCCAAGCTGTCCAGCCGAGGAGGGGACACACGTGTCCCCTACACGCACACACCCTGCCTTCTGAATCCTCTGCTGACCTAGGAGGGGCTTGGTTCCTCCCTTGTCAGCAAACAATATTGCCCAATATTGTTTCTACAGGCTTTTCCTTTCAAGGTCGTTTAAAAACGTCAAAGCCACGAAGGAAAGTGAAGTTGCCACAACGAGCAACTTGACACGTCCTCATACCTCGGTCTTGGATCATTCTTCCCGAAAGGATCATCTTCTCACCTTCTTTATCTGAGGGTCTAGAGCCCCCATTTAGCCCTTTGTTTTATTTTATTTGAGAGAGAGAGAGCAGGAGCACGGGGACAGAGGGAGAGGGAGAGACTCTCCAGCAGACTTCCCAGCGCAGAGCCCCACACAGGACTCAATCCCACGACCCCAGGTCATGACCTGAGCCAAAATCAAGAGTTGGTCGCTCAACCGACTGAGCCACCCAGGTCCGGCAGCCGTTTGTTGTATTTTAACCACGGATCTTCCTGGCCCTGGGCAGCTGTTTTGTGAGGCCAGTGCAAGCGCCCTTGCTGCCCTGCAGTTAGACGTGGAGGCTGGCTGGCTGTTCAGTACTTGCTAATCGTGCTTTCCTCTCCCCGTAGCCGAAAGGCTGTGAGAACGGCACACACAGATTCCGACTGCAGAAACAGGTCTTCACGGACGACAAGAGCAAGCCTCTGGTGAGTTGAACCAGCCTCTGCTGCTTTGCAGGAATCAGAGCCCAGCCTGGTGACAAACGTGGGTCTCGTATTTCTTCCAGGAGACCCGCGTTTGCCTTGTGCGATTTCTTTGGGTGGCGGGCTAGACTTTAAGTTTGCAATCAACCTGAAAGCGATGGACTCACTCCACGACTGTTGGCAGCGTTCAATGTCCCGGGCTGTAGGTCAGACCATGCCCGGAGCGTCAGCCACAGTGTCCCCCCTGCTCCTGTGGACTCCCATTCTGGGGTGGGGGAGACAGGGGTGGAGTACAGACGGGAAACCAGCAGTTTCCCGCAGCAGTTAAATACCAGGCGCGGGGCCCGGCAAGAGGGGGTGAGCAGGCACGGGTTCAGGCTGGGTCTCAGGAGCCATCCCTAAGCAGGGGGCGTGGATAGAGCAGTGAAGGAGGAGGGGCGGGTCTGCACGGACCTGGGCTAGGAGGTTCAGGGGATGCACAGGGAGGGCTGGGAACGGAAGGTGGGCCCAAGAGGTAACAGAGAGAGTCATCTCCCAGGCTTCCACCGTGCCACTCCCATGTTCCAGACGAGGAAACTGAGGCTGAGTGCTCAGGGACCTGCCCGGTCCTCCTCAGAAGGGAGGCCTGGAGGCAGCCAGCGGGCCCCTTCCCTTTCAGGGCACTTCTGACCAGTCCTTCATGTGGCTCTGCTTCGCAGCACTGACCCACGAGGGCATCTCAGACTCGGTTTTACTCACTGAAGTTATAAGCTCTTTTCTTTTTAAATCAAGTAGCTTAAAAGATAAACGTGCCGCTTTTTTTCTTTACTGCCTAAGGAAACTTATTTGTGGTGGTCGAAATAATGGGAAAGGCAAAAATGATGTGTCAGTTATCTTGGTTCTTGGAATTTAGGGAAATTCAACTGGAATGCTCTAACCTCTCTACTCACTGCTGAGTGTGCATTTAAAAAATTGGGTGTCTTAGTTTGGGCTTCTCTAACAAAAAAAGCACAGACTGGGTGGCTTAAACAACGCACGTTTCTTTCTGGAGGCGGGAAGTCCCAGATCAAGGCACAGGCGGGTCTGGGGTCTGGGGAGGCCCACCTCCAGGCTTGCGGCCAGGCACCTTCTCCTGGGACCCCCGACAGAGCGCAGGGAGGGACACAAACTCTTGGGGCCTCTTTTTACAAGGCACGGACCCCATCCTGAGGGCTTGGGGTTCCACTCGGAACTTCGGAGGAACCCAGATGCTGGGTCCACAGCATCAGGTGTTCATCGATGTCCAAATGGCTGTAAGTCCTGATTGTCACCGAAGACTTACCTCTTTCTCTGAGGCACGACCCCCAGCCCCGTGTTGCTCACAGTACTGACCGGTAAAGCTGGCCCGTCTTCTGCGTGTAACTTCCCTCTTCCCTTTCCTGCTCCTTCTGCAAAGTCTCTCGACTAACGTGTCACCAGAGAGGCCCTGGCAGGTCTTGTTTCTTCGGGCCTGGCCACACCACAGGCTGACTCTGATGTGCCCACGACCAGGCAGGTTTTGTTCCCTTGTGGCTTACGGCAGGAAGGGCTCAGGCACTGGAGGTGGCTCTCGGGTCACCGGGCAGGATGCCCCCAAGCTCGGCAGGACATTCTGGTGTGCCTTTTCCCAGAATGACCTGGCTCAGATCCACTGGGCTCAGAGTACAGCGTCAGCCAGCCCCCTCCTCCCCGACACTCCTGTGCCAGGCAGGACTCCGTGAACAACTTCGTGAGGAAGGGCGTGAGGAAGCAAGGACGAGCGAGGAGGAAGAGGCTCTGGCGTCACAGAACCAAGACGACCCTCTTCCATCCTTCAGGTCTTTATGATGATTGGCTCGTGGACAGTCGAAATTTGTCACCTTGTAGTCACGGGTCATTGTCCGTCCTCGGCTTTTCTCAGGAGCTTTCTGATTGGCTGTGGCTCAGCAAACACATCCTGAGCACCAAGTGGGTGTTCTAATGCTGAGGGTGACTCCACGTGGCACACCCGTGGGAATCCGCAGGTCTCTGGGGGTGGCCTTCCCGCACAGGGTAGCTGCAGGCGACATGGGGCGTGGCGTGGGCCCATCCCGTTTACGTGAGTGCATCACTACACGCTTCCCCTCCCCCCGCCGTGTGTGTGAGTGTGTGACTGTGTGAGCGCATGTGTCCTTGTGCTCTCAGACTGCTAGGCCTGGGAGTGGGGTTCCCTGGCTGAAGAACCCCCACCCCACCCCCCGCAGAGGGTTCCACAGGTGCCGTCAGACCCTGTAGGGCCCTTGGTGCACAGCTTCCCGTGTCCTGGTCATCCCAGCGGGTCTCTGGCCCTGTAAAGAGGCAGCTTTGCCCCCCTGGTTCATTTTGGAAAATCCACCATGACGTCCCACTGTCCCTTTGTATCCTCCAGATACTGCAAAGGACTAGAATTTGGTATCTGGGAGCCCCCGGGCTGTGCATAAAGATGAATGGCTGTGGGCGGGGGCCCCTTTCCAACAAAGACCAAGCTTGCTTAGATAAGGAGCAGAGGGGCTGGATCGGGGACTTTGCATTAGCCCAGCGGGTGGCCCAGAAGTGCTTTACCGAGCCGGCACGGGCCAGGCGGGTTTCCATGTGCAATTCCTGCCCCGGGCTCCGGGCGCTCTTCTCTTACCTGAGAGGACCTGTTGGCTCTGTTTTCTCTTATTCTGGCTGCATGCCATCCACTGGAGAGCCTGCTTAGTGTTTACAAACACCTGTCCTAGTCCTGAAACCATAGAAATCCCAGAAGAGAGCACAGGCAGTAATGTCTCCGACATCGGGTGTACCAGCATTTTCTACATCTGTCTCCTGAGGCAAGGAAAATAAAAACAAAAATTAACTATTAGGACTTCATCGAGATAAAAGCTTCTGCAGTCCTACGGCATGGGAGAAGATATTTGCAACTGACATAGCTGATAAAGGGTTAGTAACTCAACACCAAACACCAAACAATACAATTTAAAAATGGGCAGAAGACATGAATAGACATTTCTTCAAGATATCCAGAGGCCAACAGAGTGCTCAGCATCACTCATCATCAGGGAAATGCAAATCAAAACCACCATGAGATACCCCCTCACACCAGTCAGAATGGCTAAAATGAACAACACAGGAAACAATAGATGTTGGCGAGGATGCAGAGAAAGGGGAGCCCTTGTGCACTGTTGGTGGGAGTGCAAGCTGATGCAGCCACTCTGGAGAACAGTAGGGAGGGTCCTCAAAAAATTACAAATAGAGCTATCCTATGATCCAGCAGTTGCACTACTAGGCATTTACCCCAAAAAACCAAAAACACTAATTTGAAAAGATAAATGCATCCCAATGTTTATGATAGCAATGTTCACGGTAGCCAAGATATGGAAGCAGCCCAGGTGTGCACTGACAGGTGAATGGATAAAGGAGAGGTGAGGTGTGTGTGTATAGGAATATTATTCAGTTGTAAAAAAAAGAATGAAATGTTGCCCTTTGCAGTAGCATGGATGGAACTAGAGGGTATCATGCTAAGGGAAATAGAGATCTCACTCATGTGGAATTAAAGAAAACAAAAGAGCAAAGGGGAAAAAGAGAGAGACAAACCAAGAAACAGACTCTTTTTTTTTTTTTTAAGATTTTGTTTATTTGACAGAGACAGCCAGCGAGAGAGGGAGAACAAGCAGGGGGAGTGGGAGAGGAAGAAGCAGGCTCCCAACGGAGGAGCCTGATGTGGGGCTCGATCCCAGAACGCTGGGATCACACCCTGAGCCGAAGGCAGACGCTTAACGACTGCACCACCCAGGCACCCCAAGAAACAGACTCTTAACTCTTCCACCATGTTGTGGTTGGACATCAGCTTCTCGGTGATGGGGACTTTGGGTCACCCCAGAGGCGGGCTGCTGGAGCCTTCCTTCCAGTATGCCAATTTCTGTTCTTCCCTGGAAAAGAATTCTAAATATCGAAAGAAGAACATGGCAACGCCTAGTCAGTTTCTTTTTTCCTAATTTAGCTGCACTTTGAAACCTGCATAGGTTGTAGTGAGATAAATACAACAAAACTGTTCGACTTGGTGGAAAGTGTGAGATGCACAGAAACATTTCTTTGTAAGTCTTTGACCTTCGTGGTTCACTCGTGAAGAACATCTTTATTTTTTTTTAAAGATTTTATTTATTTATTTGAGAGAGAAAGACAGAGATAGTGACAGAGATGGCAAGAGAGAGCACGAGTGGGGAGGAGAGGGAGAAGCAGGCTCCCACTGAGCAGGGAGCCCAACATAGGACTCGGCCCCAGGACCCCAGGACATGACCCGAGCCGAAGGCGGACGCTTCACCGACTGACCCCTCAGGCGCCCCATGAAGAACATCTTTAGATCATCCTGGCTCTGACGTGGCCCCCACCCCTGAACTGGGGAGCACTGTTCTTTGCTTCAGTGAAGGCAAACTTTGTCCTTTAGGAAGGTCCAGAATTGGAATTTACAGAATATTGGAAGTGCTTTATGAATTTTAAAACAATGTTTTTTTCTGATAACGGGTGTCCCTTGTGAACTCCTTAGTAAATACAGGACCATGTAAAGAATTTATTGACCTTCCCCTAAAAATCATACGTATTCTATCACTCAGTGATAACCATTGTCAGTTTAGAATTTAGCTGCTTTTCTCCCCTATAATGAGATCCCTCTAGTTACCTAGATATGTACTGGGTACATACTAAATGTTTTTTTAAGATCATAATGAAAATGCAGTTTTGACTGTTTTATTATTTAATGGGACATAAGCATTAAAAGCTCACCAGTTTTTTTTTGTTTTTGTTTTTTTTGTTTTTACAACCACAACAAGATATGCCCTTTAAATGGATGTACTTGACCAATTCTCACTGGTGGTGCACGGTTCAGTTTATGGTATTTTTCCGCCTTTCAAATTATTTTTTACAAGTAGATCCCTAGAGTGCTGGGTCAAAGGATTTTGCATGTTTTTAGTTCGTATTTCCTAGAGACATGTGGGCGCTCAGGACTCAAAGGCAAAGACCCGGTGAGCAGCTTCCCCAGGACGACCCCAAGACCTAGCGGAGCGGCGTCCTGCTCGGGAGTTCTGGCCCCATTCAGCCCCCTGCACTCCCTGCTAACACCTGTTCTTCTCTCTTCCCTTCCCCATGGGATTCACCGCCAGGACCCCGAGATGCAGTGCTTGCTGCTGTCAGACGGAAAGCACCCCGTCCATCAGAACCACGTCTTGGTCCTCCCAGCCGACGGCGGGGGCAGCATGGCCGCCATCAGCTTCACCGGGGCCTTGAGAATCCCCGTGAGTACACACGCCTGGGAGGAGTTTCCGAAGGGGGCATTTGTGCCTATTGATGATGTTCTTTCTTAACAGAAGAAATCCGCGGTTATGTAATCCGTGGGTTAGAACCCTCCAGCATGAGCCAGAGGGTTTATGCCAACTCGGGGACTGAGTAAGGCTGCTGTGTTTGCCTCACGCTAAACTTTACATTTTTCAAAATTAGTTGCCTCCATGTAGGAGTTCACCCATTTCATAGACGAATAGGGGTTCCCACCTCCACTTGGGAAACCAGAAATGTGTGACCCCAGCAAGCCCCTGGCCCCGTGTCCCAGCCCCTCCCTGGCCCTTGAAGACCCTGAGTGTGAGCCCCTGGGGGGCCCTGTCCCCCAGTTCTGCTCTGTGGTGTGGGTGAGCCCGCTCCATTTTCTTTACCCTCTAACGTGCTTTCAGAGAACAAGGCTGGTGCGTTGGAGCTGCACGTGCTCGCGGAAGCGGGGGGTGTGCAGAGCCAAGGGAAAACGCAGAGGCCCCGGACGCACAACGCTGATGGTTCACAGACTCTGCTCTTGCTCGTTGTTTATTTTCTTGCTTTTGTATTTTTTAAGATTTTATTTATTTATTGTACAGAGAGAGAGAGCACAAGCAGGGGGAACAGCAGGCAGAGGCAGAGGGAGAAGCAGGGTCCCCACTGAGCAGGGAGTCCGACGTGAGGCTCACTCCCAGGACCCTGGGATCATGACCTGAGCCGAAGGCAGTCGCGTAATCAATGAGCCACCCCGGCGCCCGCCCCTCTTGTCCGCTGTTTCAAGATCAGAGTGCTGGTCCGTGGGAGGCGGCGGGCCGTGGCTCCAGGCCGACAGGCACACAGAGCGCCTGCTGGTGGGCGCGTGGGTGTGTGGTCAGGGTGTGAAGGAGGTCCAGGGAGAGGTTTTCCGCACAGGGTGGGGGCTGTGCCGTGGTGAGATTTCTTACTGCTTTAGACTTGTCTCGTATGAAATTCCTGAGCTCCCTCAGCAGAGAATCTGGAGGGCTCACCAAGGACACGTGGAAAATGTGTTCTTCTGATGTGGCGAGCCGTGGCAGGCGATGAGCAGAGCCCAGGCCAGAAGCAGGTGGAGGGGGAGATCGCGAACACTGCCCACGTGGGGTAGGATGTCCGGGCCATGCTGCTGCCAGGCCCGAGGACCGCGCCTAGAGGCGTCTGGGCTCCTGCCCTGGGGTGTGATACGACAGGAGCTACTGCAGATCCCACCCGGGCCGGCACCACGTCACCAGCCCCCGGCCGGCCGCGGTGAGAGAGGCTGAGGGAGCACAGGCCCAGAGGCCGCTCAGCGACTGGGTGAGGCAGGAAACAGAAACAGTGCACCCGGGACCTGAGAATCACGTCACCAAAGTGAAAGAACTTCGGAGAACTTGTGCTTGAGAACGGAAAGTCCTGGCAGCACCCAGATGAAGCCGGGCGTCCCGCCAGCAGGGAGGGTGGAAAGCCAGGCCGGGGCACCCAGCGCCACTGAGAATGTGGGCTGGCTGCTTTTAAATAGAAAGTTACCTTTAAAATGTGGTTGTTAGTAACATGTAGTAACTTTCCCAGTGGTGCCTGTTGTGCGGCTGCTCGGCTGAGGGTAGGGGCGCCACGGTTACAGAGCGCAGGTGGCGCCATGGCCTGGCCCGGCCCTGCCACAGATGCGCTGGGTGTCCCAGGCATGTGTGTCAGCCACACTGAGCCTCCGTCCCTCGTCTGCAGTGGGCTCAGTGCCTGACGTGATCCTTCACGTTCCGAGGATGAAATGAGGTCGCTCAGGAGGACAGTGAGCGCCGCGCGGGCATGTGGTCCGCTCCCACTGGCCCTGCACGCATCCTCGGACCGGGCCAGCCACCGTGAGACACTAACTCGGGTAATTTCAGAATCACGTAAATTGAGATTTGTCTCTAGTTCGGGGGGTGTCCCTGTGTGCACACCGCGTGACACCTTAGTGTTACCTCGTGTCTCAGCCAGACCTCCCGAAGATGTCTGCAATGAGTGTCTCGTGATGCCACGTCTTTCTGAGGGTAGGACTCTCACAGTAGCCGTCAGACTGCAGGCCCCGTGTCCTCGTCAAGACCCACATTCCTCTTCGTGGTGTCTTCCCAGCGCCCCTGCTTTGTCAGGCACAGGCAGGATGTGGGTGCAGGTGCGGGCACGTGGGCGCACTGCGGCCCGTCGGAAGACCTGTCCCGTGTGTGTCGGCTGCTGCGTGGTTTGCGGTGGTTTCCGGCGAAAGAGAGGGAGCACCACGTGTGCAGTGACGACGTCCCCTCCAGCACGCTCTGAGAAATCCTTTACAGCTAAGTTTCCAGAGTGACGTGGCGTGGGAATCAAATCAGCGCGTACTTTTGTGGACTCTGCTCTCACGTCAAGACATTGGGTCTCAATCTGCAGAGAGAGGCGATGCTGCAAGAGTGGCTGTGGGCGCGTCCTCCGACCACCCCTGCCTCCCGGCGGCGCCCGGCCCCACAGATGCCACCTCCCCCTCCTGGCCGTGTCTGCAGGTGCCCCACCAGACACATGCGCCGGCTGTTTTGACGGGGATGAAGTAACTCATAATTGTGTCGCACGTTTTAGTAAACCTGCCGAGCACACGCCTGGGATAAAGACTGGCTCTCTTTTTCAGGGTGTGATCGAGTTCTCTCTGTGTTTGCTGTTTGCAAAGTTGGTCAGCTATACCTTCCTCTTCTGGCTTCCTCTGTACATCACGAATGTGGGTGAGTATCTGTTGCTGGAAACACCAGTGTCAGATTCCTGCAGTGCCTGTGATCTGGACTCCCTTTTGTGTGCTGATTTCTAGAGTCTCCTGATGCACGAGGAGTTGAGACGTACTTTTGCATCAAACAGTGTGGTTAGTAGAAAAGTGGAGGCAAAAGAGAATTCGGATATGGAAGTTGTATGGCCATAATAACCTTGACGGGGCTTAAGGGGCCCCGTGTTCCCCCCTCAACTGTGGCTGCCAGCTCCATGGGGCTCTTCCTATCTGGGGCAGCCTGCATTTTAATCTAGGCCCCATCGAACTTCAGGTCATACGGTCCGTGAGGAGTGGAGGCCCCGGGGATCTGAGATAATAAGTGCTGAGTCATCTGACCTGGAAATTGCTCCTTGGAGATGAGCTCTAGTTCTGGGGACAGCTGACAGCCTGTCCTACGTTCCTAAGTCCGGCCGTGGCTGAAGCTGTGGATAGGACAGAACACAGCAGCCTGCTGGCACCACGCCCCTGTGCTATGTGTGACCACAGAGGGAAGGTCAAGGAGGGCACCAGCCGTTCTTAAAAGATGCTTGAGTGCAGGGCCGCAACCACGGCTGAAGGGGGTGGGGGACAGGGAGGGCCCTGGAGCCTCCAGGCGCAGGAGCCAGGGATTGCAAGGAGAAAGGAGAGAAACTAGGGCCCCCGGAGATGGGGGCTCTGGGGAGTGTGATGACAAGGGGAGATTTGGAATGTGGGGTTCACAGAGCACAGACCACTGTCGGAGAGGAAGACCTTCCTCTGCCCTGTGGTCCTTCTAGTGGACTCAGAATCAAAATGCCATGCAACAGATGCCAGGAGAACATTGCAGTTAAAACGTGCGTACAAGAACCCACACAGACAGGGACGTTTCAGAGACAGTGAGGCAACATGAAGCTTATGTGAGCTGAGGAGAGGGGTTGGGTCTGGGGGTACAGGGGGCGAAAGTTCATGAGCAGGCAGGTGAGAGGAGGTGTTTGGAAAACACAAGTTTGCGCCCTTACGAGATCAGTTCCATGGGTAAAGGGAAGTCTGGTAATAGCTCCCTTCCTGGTTCAGGCTCTCCTTCCGTGTGAATCTAGGCGGGGGGGGGGGGGGGGGAGGCAGAGAGCTTTTCCTGAATCTGCTGGGTTTTAATTACTTTAACTCAAAATAATTTTTTTAGATGTTTGTTTGTTTATTTAGAGTGCATGAGCAGGGGGAGGGGGAGAGAGATTCTCAAGCCGACTCCACACTGAGCTCGGAGCCTGACTTGGGGCTCGATCTCACCACCTTGAGATCATGACGTGAGCCAAAATCAAGAGTCGGATGCTTAACCAACTAGGTCACCCAGGTGCCCCCTTAAGTCAAAATAATCTTTATGCCAAAGTGGCCTGTCTTGGGGCAGCCTGCCCTGGACCCCAACACCACATGTTCCCAATGGTCGTAACAACAAGCAGAGGTGGCCGTGAGCCCAAGGCAAGAGGGCTGAGTTTCACTGGGACAGCAGCTGAGGCAGCAAGAGGACCGTCCACATTAGAGGGGACAGAGTCTGTGCGGGGGAGGACCGTACGGAGCTGCTCCCTGTCCAGTGACTCCATTAGGGGAGGCAGGCCACAGGCAGTGTAGACCAGCGTCCTACCTTCTTTCTTCCTTTGTTCCCTGTGATTGCAGAAGGGGTGACATTTTCAGGACTCTAGTCATGAATTGCTGGCTTTTCCAGTCCTAGTGATTAAAAAATTTGGCACTGAGGACACCAGGAAAGGCTGGACTTGACCCATGGTCCCCAAATGCTTCCTCAGCCCGCTTCTCCTGCACAGGCCAACCCGAGTCCCCCGGAGAGCTCCACGTGGCTTCCTCCTGCTGTATGAGGAGCTCCAGTCTCTCCAGACCTACAGCCTCCGGGTCAGCCACCCAGTGTCGGCGGCACCCCCAGAGGGCCAGAGCCTCTTCGTGCCAGGCAGTTCTCCCGCCTTCTGTGCTATGCCCAACTTACGGCTACCCCTGGGGGACACTGAACCAGAGGGGATGGTAGTTAGGCTGAGCCGGGCAAGTCCTCATTTCTTGGTGAAGAGTGGCTGTCATCTTTGCTGCCGGTCTACCTGCACAGCAGGCTTCGGAATCCACTCCTAGCTGCTATCGGTGCGAGTCACCCTTAGGAAGCAGAAGAGTGCCACGCGTGGTCTTCCTTTGCTGTGACTTGCTCACAAGGACGCTTGTGGTTTTGTTAGATCACCTCGACGCCAGACAGGCCGGGGAGCTCTCCACCCTGTTTGATGTGGGCGGCATCTTCGGTGAGTCCCTCCCTCCCTGTTGTGCTTGGGCAGAAACTTAGCCTGTGGTAGCTGAACGCCTGGGCCTGTGTCCTCTCTGAGCTGAGTTTCTGCTGAGAGCCACACGTGTTCCCCAAATCGTTGCGTCACCCGGGTGCACGTATGGCCGTCCCTCTGGGGGACGCATCTTACTTGGAGCCCGAACAGACGCTCCCTTGGAAGCGGGGGCCCGCCTCACGGTAGTGAGTGCCCTGACAGTGAAGGGGCTTCGGGGCCAGCCTCAAACCAGACCCAAGACTTGCGCTCTGTCTCACGGGGAGGTGCCCCCGGGTCACCCACATCTGCCCACGAGGCCTGTTCACAGAGGCGGCTTCCCGCTAACAGTGAACGGGGACAGGGACGTGGAGAAGGAGATGATTCTCTTGTTTCTGCTGCCTTGTATCTCCGCTTTCTCTCGATGGGCTCTTGCCCTGGGGACCCAAGCACCCCGGGCCTTACCCCTCTGCATTGCAGGTGGGATCCTGGCAGGTGTGATCTCAGACCGACTGGAGAAGAGGGCCTCCACCTGTGGCCTGATGCTGCTGCTGGCGGCCCCAACGGTGAGCCCGGCCCCTGCCACACCCCTGCCCTGTCCGGGTCCCGAGCCTCCGGAAGTAGCCACCCTCCCCGCCAGCAAACACTGTCACATCCCGCCCGGACTCAGCCCCATTCATAGCTCGTGGTTTCTGGATACTGGCTATGGCCTCCGAACCCCTCAGCGTGCCCCATGGGCCTGCCGAGCCCACTCCCCCAGATGCCTGCCATGCCCCCTGCACGTTGCTGGGCCACCTCTTCCTTCATCCCTGGCTCCCTGTGGGGGGCTCCCTCCCTGCCCCCTCCCGTCCCCCACGGGCTCCTGCTCGGCCTCTAGGATCCCCCACCTCCCCAGGCAGCGCTGACCCTGCCCAGCGTCCTGCTGGGTTCTGCTTTTCATGCATTTGGTGGCACATGACCTTGGACAGGTGGCCTTCTCTCTCTCGGCCTGTTTCCTCATCCGAAAAATGAGGGTGCCAGTAGCACCCCTCCCAGAGTGAATGTGAGGGTTTCTAAATCAGTACTGTTTTACAGTCATGGAAATTTCAGGAATAATGCTATTACCAGCTTGCATTGTAAGTGCCCGTCGGCCACTCCGCTGGGCCGTGTCCCCAGAACAAGGCCTAGCTGCCAGTCACCTGGGGCCTGGGACACTGGCCAACACAGACCCTCCAAGAACCCTCACGGAGGAAGTGTGTGTGGGCCCTGCCGCAGGACCCCCATCAGCCCCTGCAGCTGTTCGGGGGGACAGCCCGAGGAGGAGACGGTCGCACTGAGCACGGAGCCCAGGGAGAGCTGCCCCGTCCATCAGCCCTGGGAGCTCAGAGCGGGAGGTGCCGTCAGAACCCGCACGGGGGCCAAGGCTGGGGACTCCCGGGCGCCTGTCTCCACTCTCCCGAATCCCCTGCCTGGCTTTCCGAAAGACAGGCTCCTGGGCGGTGTCCGCCGCCTGTAGTAAGCCACCGTCCCCTGTGTTTGCACCCTTCACAGCTCTATGTATTCTCCACCATCAGCAAAATGGGCCTCGAAGCCACTGTCGGTGAGTCCGTGAGGCTTTTCTTCGTGCACACATGCGTCCTGTCCACACAGCCTGATGAAACACGGTAGAAAATCAGCACAGAGGCGTTTGGCTGGTGTCGCCGGAGCCTTGGTGTGGCTACAGTAGTTGCTCACCGCCTGGGGCTGGTGGCCACGCACCCCAGAGCCCAGCCTTGGGGCCAGATCTGAGACACGGTGGGGTCGGCTTCTCCTTCCATCCCTCTCCTTCTCTGGGCGGCACGCCTGCTCCCCGAGGGAGGCCTGTCCGTCCGCAGCTCTGAGCGCAGGTGTGGGAGAGCACAGGCCACCTGCTCTGGGGCCACGAGGAGGCCCCCAGAGAAGCCCCGAGCCCCCGGAAGGCGGCAGGCAGGGCCGCGGCAGCCCGAGGCCTGGTGGGCGAGAGCAGGCCGGAGCCAGGCAGGGCGCAGACTCCCAGCTGGCTCCTGTCTGCTGCCCCTGGAGAGCGCTTGCATGATACGGGGACTATTTTTAACTTCCTGCAGGCAACACTGTCTGATGATGGCTCTGACAGTTGGTAAATATTTTTTCTGTCATAACAAGCTGGCAGCGGGGGCTGGGAAGGAAGCAGGCTGTGTGTGAGCCCAGTAGAAGTTACCCAGAAGGCACGTTGCTGACGCGAGGGACCATGGGGTTTCCCGTGACCCGTTGGTCCAGAAGCTTCTGCACAGAGTGTGAACCAGAGGCTAGTGAAATGAGCCTAGAGGACACTGTAGAAAGTGTGTGTTCAGAAATAAGCGTGTTATCCTGCCCTCGGGAGCTCGTCTGCGCTGGGTCTCCGAGTTCCCCTCAGGGGCTGTCACCAGCAGCTGTGGGCACTCTCACACTTGGGACGCCAGGGTTCTTCTCACTCCCAGGGTGTCCACAGCTGTCCCCGTGGAGGGTCGAGGAAACGGGAGTACTGGGTCCTCCAGACACAGCCAGAGCCCTCCGGGGAGTGTGAGAGGACTTACCACCTGCCCACTGTGCTTGGACGAGTGGTCACGGCCCCCCAGACATGCGGGCCACCTTCCCAGCACCCCTGCGTTCGCTCAGGCCGGCCCATGCCTGACACCAGGCTGCCCACAGGGTGGCTGAGGCCGTGGAGGCCCTCCCAGAGGGCACTGTTTTGCCCCTAAATCCCTCCTTCTGGTTTTGGTTCCCACAGCCATGCTGCTTCTCAGCGGGGCCCTGGTCAGCGGGCCGTACGCTCTGATCACCACCGCTGTCTCCGCCGACCTGGTGAGTGGTAACGCGCGTGCGCACAGAGCAGAGGCAGGTGCCGGTCCTCTCTGCCGTTCTTGACAGAGATGGTTGCCGTAGGTAAAACCAGGTCTTTACAGAAGCAGCTTTTTCCCTGTGCCTCATAGCTATGCTTGTAAGAGCCTTCTGAAGCCGGCGTGTGGAGACGCCGTCCCCGTTCCATGCGTGAGGGTGCCGAGCCGAGGCGAAGGGGCTCGTGAGGCCCCAGGTCAGAATCCAGCTCGCTGGCTTACTCCTGTGTGCTGCCCTTGCTTCACCCCGGGGCTGGTGGCTGTGCCCCCCGGAGCCCGGCATGGGGGCCCAGATCTGAGACCCGGTGGGGCCTCCCTCTCCCTATCTGGCCCCTCTGTGCCTGGCCCTCTGCTGGTCTCCCTTGGGATCCAGAGGGACAACCGCCCCACTCTTCCCCGAAGAAGAGAGTGCTGACAAGGTGACCTCGGACTCCTGGGCAGGAGAGCCCGACCTCCGTGCTCCTAGGACCCAGTGGAGGCAGGGCCACCCTCATGCGCCTGACATGGGAGACTTTTCACAGCCACCGGATGCCAGCGCCTGTAGGGAGCAGGGCAGCAAGATACAAACCCTCTTCAAAAAGTCGTTTTCCTAAATAAACGGGAGGAAAGAGACAAATGCCCCGTCCAGAGGACTTTCCGTGGACGCTGTGTCCTCAGAGAGGGGGGCACGCCTCACTCTCCTTAGGTGTGGGCAGTGCACAGCGACTTCCTCCCAAGGGGGGGAACGGGGTAGCCACGGGGAGACCTGACACCCCCTCCAGGGGACAAGGTCAGCGCCAACAGTGACAGGGCGTGTGACAGCGTGCACCCTGGGCACGCACCGTGACGATGGCTCTTCCCCCTGTGGCCTCCCTCCCCACACCCGCCGCCCGGTGTCCTCAGGAAAGCATCCTGCCAGCACAGCAGGGGGCACTCCGCTCCAGGCGGAGCCCAAAGAGGGAGGCGAGAGCCACTGTCGGGGCGCGATGGCTGGACGTCACGTGGTGTCCTGCACAGAAAGTGGTCAAAGTAGACAGTAGCTGAAGACCAGCGTGTTGGGTGATCCTGACGCATCCGTGTTGGGCCCTTCATGGTGGCGGATGTGACGCAGGGAAAGGGTGCAGGGCGCGCTGTCCTGTGTACGATCTGTGCAAAATTTCCGTGCACCTGAGTCTTATTTAAATTCATAAGCAGTTCCCCAGAGCTGTTGGTCGTCTTGCAGGCAGGGTGGCCGGCCTCCTCAGGCATCACCCGGCATCCCCTCCCCACGGGCTCCCGAGGCCTCTGGCACTCCGCTGCCCCTCCAGGGGCCCTGCTTCTCTTCTGCCCCTCTCTCAAGTCCGTCCAGAATCAGACCCCGAACCCACCAGCCACTCGCTCATTCTGCTTGGAAACCGTGGCAAGCCTATGCGGCTGCGGACCCTGCGCCACAGAGGACCCCGCGCCTGCCCCCGCCCCGTCCTCTCAGGGCCAGGCTCCGCGTGCTGTCCTCAGCACCTCAGCCCTTCCACGCCCGAGACAACCAGAGGCCCTGCCGTGACGGGTCAGCAGAAGCAGAGGGAGGGGCACTGGGGAGTCCAGCAACAGTCCCACCTTTGTGATGAGGGAGGACCCATGCTCCTGTCTGCACGGGGCACAGAAACTTCTGGAAGGGTCCACACCAGACGACTGCCATCTCCCCCATGGAATCAGAGGACAGAGAGGGAGCTCCTGACTCCAGAAAAGGTGGACCGTGGGTGGTTATTGCTTTGCGTGTGTAAGCTTTATTTTGTATGCTTACGTGGACACACACGCAAGCATCTGTTGTACCGTCGTGGGTTTATTTGTGTAGTTTTAGGCTTCTATTTCTCCCAATTAATTGTTTTCTTCTATTGTCCTTAGTTTGTGCTGCTTTCTCCCAACCTTCTGTGTCTTGCTTTCTGAAAACAGAGCCTCTGTGGGATTGTCATTTAGGACTTGGTGACCCCCACATTGGCTTCTGGGGTCCTGCCCCCTTCCTCATCCTCCCTGGCATCTGCTGAGGACCGGGTGGGTTTTTAGGTACTACAGAGCCGTCTGGCATGTGTCACAGAAAGCCCCTCGTGGGAACATGGAGGTGGGCGTTAATGCTGGCACAGCTCAGGGACAGGGACAAGTGTCGTCTATGTCTTTATCTTCCACGTTGGTTGCTGAGGTGTGCTGAGTAAATATTTGCTTAAGGAAAAATTCTGAGAGTTCTTGAAACCAGAATATGTTTGAACAGTTACTTCTGATGATTTCTTACTGTTGAAAACCCTTAAACTTTGTATATCTTTCCAGGATAAGTTTGGAATGGAGTAGAGTTCAGATTTCCTGATGGCAAACACCCCGTGTTTTGAATAGTTTGGCGAAGTTGTTGCGGCAAACTGCCGTCAGGCGGTGAGGTGTGCCTCACGTCTGCTGTTCCCTCTCTTCCAGGGCACGCACAAAAGTCTCAAGGGAAACTCCCACGCCCTCGCCACTGTGACCGCCATCATCGACGGGACTGGCTCTGTAGGTGCGTGGATATTTTTAGCTCTAAGAGGTTAATCGTGGTCGTAGGAGAAATCGGATCGTCACATCGTAATTAGCAATTGCCAAGGATTCCAGAGGCTTTGGTAATATTAGGATTGGCTGGCCTTTTTTTTTTTACTGCATGAAACACTCTTCACACTACTGTTATAATGCTTATTCTAAAAGAAAGATTATTACTGGGGCACCTGGATGGCTCCATCGGTAGGCCGCGCCACTCTTGATCTCAGGGATTGTGAGTTTAAGCCCCACGCTGGGCGTAAAGCGTACTTTAAAAATAAATAAATAAAAATAAATGAAAGTCAAAAAAAGAGAAAGATTATTTTTCAAGAATCAGAGATTATTTTTAGTAGATGGTATCATCATGCTAGTAAAAGTACCTTTTTTTGTCTATGAATGAGTGCAACACCGTAATTTAAAAACATAAAGGTCGATATGGGACTTGGGCATGAAAGTCTTAAAAACGGCCGCGTTCGGAAGGAGCAGCAGCGACACGACAGTTCCCTCCAGACACGGGCGGGAAAACACCCACAAGCACAGACGTAGAGAAACTCCCCTTTCTTAGTTAATTTTACAGAAGGAACTTAATTCCACATCTAATCCTAATGCATAACACATGTAAAGTCTAACTTGACAAAACGGAAAACCTCTCTCGTGTCATAAACACGGTGCTTACATGCTCTCAATGATTTATCAATAGTTTTTACTAACGGAAAAACACGGTATTCATAATCACTTAAAGTTCAGCTAGTATTTCAGCAGGGTTGCTAGTTTATGTCCATAATTTATTACAAGAACCAGCTAAGGGCAATTTGATCAGTGTGGCTGCCACGGAGTTCAGATCATTGTTATTGACAAGTTTGGATCATTTAATGAGAAAAGAAGCTCTAACTGTTGTTACTGTGAAAAACTGATCTTTCCTAGGACCGAACCATGGCACGCGTGCAGGCTGTAGGAGTGTGTGGCAAGGGGTGAGGGCCGTGGGTGGGAGGGTGAGGACAGGGTCCCCACATCCGGTCTAGGGGCAAGACCCTGCGTAGCTCACCCGAACGCAGCCATCTCATTTCCAGTACGTTACAGAATTTTCATCAACTGCGTTTGTTAAATTTCAAGTGGAGAAATGTTATTGCAAGATTGATTTCAGTAGTCAAGAGCTCAGTCCCCATTCAGAAACAGAGACGGTGTACTTACTAAAGGAGTTAAGCACATAAACTTGACAAATGGACAGATAATAAGGGACTAGCTGGCCTTTTACAAATATGAACAGATCAAAAAGGCACGTGCAGATCTGGGGGACGTGGGCATGTAGGCGTCTGTCTGCTGGTCGGGTGGCTCCAGAGGAAGGACGGGCACGGCACTGGTTGCGAGTACTTTCCCTCTGTGTGCACGCTCAGGTTTTCACCTAAGCCAGCTGTGGGCAAACTGCCCTGCGGGCCACTGGTCCCCTGTTTATCACTCCCATCCAAGGTGGACGGAATCTTAACCGCATACAAATAGCAGGAACCCTAATAGGTCCCCCGGCCTACAAGGTTCAGGTGTTACCAGCTTCGTTATGGTTCTTTTTTTTAAGAGGCTCATTTTATTTTTAGAGATTTATTTAAGAGAGAGAGAGAACGTGAGCGGGTGGGGGAGCAGAGGAAGAAGCAGACTTCCCACTGAGCAGGGAGCCCGACAGCTCGATCTCACGGCCCATGAGGTCATGACCTGAGCCGAAACCAAGAGTCGGACACTTAACCAACCGAGCCCCCGAGGCGCCCCTCGTTATGGTTCTCAAAGAGGGTTCAGTAGCATATTCTGGAGGGAAGAAAGGCAGCAAAGTAAGCAAGTCCTTCACGCAGACGGGCAGGTGGGAACCGGTACAGTGACAAGCGTGCTCTTACCGACAAGTTAGCAGGCTGACGGCAACATTCTTGACCTTTCTTGACCTTTCTTGAGTCTTCCTGCCAGGAGCACACGCGCTGTGACCGCCCCCTGCCGGGGCCCTGCCCTGCACCGGGCACCTGCGGTCCTACGCTGGTCCCTCTCTGGACGTGGGAAGCTGAAGCTCGGGAGTTTGGCTGGTGTGGCACCCACGGCTCCCCAGGAGCATCTGGGGTAGCATCCTGGTGACCCCTTCCACCACGTGCCCACGTGGGACCCATCTTCTAGCCCCCGTGTCTGCTCCTCTTTGATGGAGGAGACTTCCAGTGGCTTCCTGAGTAGTAGCTCATGGGAGGTGGAGCCTGACGGCAGGGGGTCTGCGCGGTCCGGATTCCGCTCTAGCTTGTCGGTAGGAATCCCAGCCCCGGGCTAACAGTCGTGTGCTTCAGGACGCCAGTGTCTTGTAGCTTCCATGGTCTCCACTGAGACGTCCACTGTCACCCCCATCCCGGCCCTCACTTCTGCCCTCTGCCTGCTTCCCCCGAAGACCTCTGGGCACTTTCTTCATCCCTGTGCCCGGGGGCCCACCTCACCTGGAGACACATGCCCTTCCTCTCTGCAGAATTGTGCTCCGTGCTTCCTTTGGCATGTCTCCCCTACTGCTGTCTGGTTTTAATTCCTAGATAACTGATTAGTCAGAGGTTAACCTTTCTGGGTTAATCCCTCAATTTTTTTCTTTCTTTTTCCTTCTTTCCTGTCTTTTTCTCCTTTCCTTGCTTCCTCAGAGATGGTCTTGACTTGACTTCCCAACCTTCACTTTGGTTGTGACAGTGTTAACACTCAGTGATTTTCTGCCCCTTTCGTGCATCCCATTTTTTGTGCGTTTTTTTGTTTTTGTTCTTGTTCTTGCAGTTTCACCCTTTATTTGACGATCAGGGATTCGTTCTCATCCATATTGACTGTAGATCTTTGAAAGTGGTGACAGGTGCCTAGGTGACCAACGCAGGAAGTTTGCTTGAGAATCTTCATTCTCCTCACGTTTTCTGGACAGCCGCACACGGGTACAGTATGGAACATTCCTCAATCCTTCGGCCCAGACAGCTTTGTTGAGCCTGCGGTCAAAGTGCATATGCGGAGTTCCCATCTCCTTCACGGCAAATTTCTGGATCTTTTTCGTGCCCGAGGGGCATGCTTCTTGAAACCCATTGCACAGACATGCTTGTGGACGTTGATGGTGTGGTCTCTGGTCGCTACGCTGTTGACGGCAGAACGGCCCTTGTTGCCACCCTTCTCTGTGGGAGCCATTGTGCGGCGGCTTGTTGGAAAGGAAGGGTGTGAGGTACTGTGGGAAAGGGGAAGCCTAGTGCATCCAAGAAATAAGAACGGGATCGGGCTCCTCGCTCAGAAGGGAGCCTGCTTCTCCCTGTGCCTGACGCTCCCCTGCCTGTGCTCCCTCTTCCTTTCTGCATGGGGTAGAATATCAACTGCTGGTCTTCATGGTTGTGGGATCAGACTGGAATCTGGAGGCGGCCCCCCGTGCCCGCTGGGGCGCAGGCCTTGGGACAGCATTCCCGACGTCGTGTGGGAGGGCGGGCGCCTGCTTGGTGGAAGCGGTGGCCTTCCCTGCATTTCCTGACTCAGTTGCTGCCCTCTGCCCCCCGCACCCGAATCCCTGAGCCCAGCGCCTCTGGCTCACAGTCTCCAAAGGCTGAGGGGCTGCTGTCTTGTGAGGGTGGGGGCTGGTTCCTGGAGTGATGTTGAGAAGGAGAAACCTGGGATCAGAAGGGTGGAGGGACGTATCCAGTAATTCTTCATAACAGAGTCTCACACACCGCCCACCACCCCTCTCCTTCCACCCTCCCCGCCTCGTGTGCGCGGACGGGCCTGGCTGCGAACAAGGAGTCCCCAGGCCATCTCCCTCCGAGCAAGGAGACTGGAGCCCGTGTCCTTGTCGTGCCCTTGAAAGCCCATCCTCCAAGAACGGTGCCTTCTCTCATCTGCCCTTTTCTTTGTGGGCTTTCATTTGTTAAGTTCACTTGTGGCGCATTCTGTGGTGTTGGGAGGTGTAGAAATAAGCCCGTGTGAGCAGTCGACCGTGTTTACCTGGAGTCTCCTCTGGACTTAACGCACACGCAGTCCGTTCTCGGGCGTGAGAGCAGTAGGGGCTCTTTGTAACCACTGGGAACAGCACTCGTGCACACCCAGTGGGGAGACCCCGTACCCCTACATCTCAGGGTTAAGTGTCAGGATAACTTGGTGTAAATTCTTCGTACTTCTTACCGTGCCGAAACAAGGACCCACCCTATGCACAGATCGTGATCCATTCCCGTCTCTTTTAGGACAAAAAAATGCCCAAACTGCTGCAATATTCTTGGATATCTTTGGGCATTTTGAGGAATATCTGCTTTCTTTCTTTTCTGTAGTCTCTCAAAAATCATTTTGGCATAATTTTAGACTTACAGCAAAGTTGCAGAAATAGTGCGGAGAATTCACATATCTTGCCTCTGCTTCATCTCTGTGCGCACACACATGTTTGTAACACGCATGTGTGCACACGCACATGTAAGAATTACACATACGCGGTTTTTTTCCTGAACCGCTTAGAGGCAAATGACAGACACGCTGCTCCTTCCCGGGAGGATTTATTCAGCGAGCATTCCCTAGAGACGAGGATCCTGGGATGTAACCAGAGCCCCGAATTAGCAGAACGAGGACGTTGGCACCCACGGAGCACCGGCGCCTACGGACCTCAGCCATACGTACCAATCACACGTTTACCAATAACACAAGCGCATCCAAGACCGCGCACTCCATTCAGGTTTCTTTCATAAAGTTTCTCACTGGGATCGTTGGATCAAAAGAATGAACGTTTTAAGGTTGATACGTATTTTTAGATTTGCTTCCAGAGACAGGTTGTGCTGGCCACGCCCTCACAGCACCGAGTCCTCGTGAGCTGTCCACCCCCACCAGCCTGAGAAGCGAGACTGAGTTGTCGCTGTTTTAACGTGTTTTTCGGTCGCTGTGAGGGAGGTGTGGAGCACCGTGCGGTGTACTCACGGGGCCTGGGTGTCCGGAGCCGCCTTCCGGAATCTTCCACACCCGGCTCACATGTGTCCCTTTGCCCCTTCAGGAGCGGCCCTGGGCCCCCTGCTGGCCGGGCTCCTGTCCCCGTCTGGATGGAACAACGTGTTCTACATGCTCATGTTCGCAGACGCCTGCGCCTTACTGGTAAGTCTCTGGTCGTTGACCCAACGCTGGTGACGCTTCCAGGGGAGCTCTGGTCCCCAGGGAGGCTAGGCCCGTGACAGCCCGACTGAGTGCTCGTGACCCGACACCTTCCTCTTTCTGGTCTGAACAAACGTGAGAGCAGAAGCAGGCCCGCCCTGCTCTGCGGCTTTGGGCAGGATGGTAGGGAGGCAGGGAGCAGGGGCGAGCTGGCGCGGACCCCAGCGCTGGTATCTGTCGGTGGGTGTGCACCTGGGGCGGGTGACTCAGCCTCTGGTCTGTAGCTCCCACGTTGGTTAAATGGGCATAATAACGGCACCCCAAGACAGGACTGTCGAGGGGACTGGAGGAGATGGCAACCCGAAATCCACACGGAGATCCACGCTGCCTCGGCACTCCTCCTGCGTCCAGCAGCCCCTGGGGAAGCAGCCCAACCCCCAGCACCCAAAGGGATGGGAAAGAAGGAGCAATGGCTGAGGGGACAGGCACCTAGCCCTTCTGTTTGTGGCCCCTTCTCTCTGGCGGCTGCCCTGAGGCTCGGCTGTGCTGCAGGACAGACAGGACCCGGCACAAGTCAGGCGTGCAGCGCGCCCCTGGGAGTGGCTAGTGCGAAGTCCCTGACCTGGAGCCACGTGCCTCCCCTCGCTTCACCAGAAGACCCCTGACGTTGGTCCCAGTCAGCGCGCGTTGAGGATTTGGAAATCTCGGCTCTGTCGATCACACGAAGTTCTGTGTTTTCCCTCCAGGGCTATCCCACAGCTCCCCTCTCTGATAGAATCCAGTGCCAGCTCTCAGCCCAGGAGCCCGTTAGGTTGGAAGAGGCTGTTGTTCCTCAGAGCGTCTGTTTTTGTCAGTGCCTGAGGGTTTGTGTACATCCCCAGATCGTTTCAGCTGAGTGGCAGCGAGACCCCCACCAGGAGGCTATTGGAGGACTGAAAGTCTCCTTCACCAGTGCCGGGGACGCACACTGCACTTCCTTCTAGACGCACAGCAATCCGGGGACAGGCAGGGTGTCCACAGGACCCATAACGTCGAGGCAGCGTAAACAAGGACTGGGGCCCCTGCTGGCGCCGCGGGGCGAGTTCGTCCCCGGGATGGGGGCCAGGGGTTCTGCCCCTTGGGGAGAGGAGATGAGGTGTTGGGCTGGGCTCCGGTGGGCGGCTTACCGGCAACACTGGCACGTGGGTCCACGAAGACGAGGACCAGATGGATGGATAAGCATCCGCGACAGTATGAAAGATGTCGGAGAAGGAACGGAGTCCGTGAGCTTGTGGAACAGACAGCAGGACATCCAGGGGCAGCACGGACAGCGAGGCGGGGGCCAGCATCGAGGAAGACAGTACAGAACGGAGCCCCAGGGGAGGGATCTCGAGACCGGGATGGAGCACAGCGGAAGCAGAATAGCCGATGGAGACCCCACGGTGAGCGCACGCGTCCAACGGGACTGGGAATGGCCTACGCCAGCCACGCAGCCAGAGAGCCTGCAGACGGACGCGTCACGGTTCAGGAAGGACAGACGAGAACGTGAAGATACCCGGCGGGCAGATAATAACCGAAAGGAAGCTGGCCTGGCCGGGTGAGATGAGACGTGTCAGGAGAGGGGCCAGCCCGCAGTGGGGGGAGGAGGAGTCGGCAGGCGGCGTGAACGCCAGACGTCCCTCTTCTGTCTGCTGCACCCCCAGTCCGAGGCCAGGAACCTCAGCAGCCCGGCCGGGTCACCCTGTGGAGTCAGATCCGGGCGCCCTGCGGGACTGTCTGTGGAGCGTGAACGAAGCCTGGTGGCCATGCTGTCGCATGCATATAGGCTTACACCCCCAACACATGTCACGGGGGCTCCAAGCGTGGTGTTGCCTGTAGACACGGCACTTCGTCACCTTGGACCTTCACATTCGTTGCGACTGTCTGAGTGTATTTCCTGCCATGTAAAACACTTGTCGTTTTCTTCCCTTTTCCCTTCCTGTGATCTGCCTGGTGCAACCAGAGGCTCCTCCTGCCAGCACTTCGCATGGTGCACTCGGTGGGATGTGTGTCCAGCAGGTGCCGGCTCAGGCTGGAGGCTCAAATTCCCAGAGCCAGCCTGCTCACCAGAAATGTCACTGTCGCCGCCAGCCCCATACTTCGCACCTGACGCGTTCCCTGTGTCGACACTCGAGCCGTATGCGCACTGCTTAAGGGTCAGGCAGAACAGCTGGACCGCGCTTGCCTGTTCTCTGGCCTGAGCGCGTACCGTACGAGGGACTTCCGAGATCCTGCTGGAAATTCGAGCGTCGAAGTCAATAAGCGTCTCTGCATCCAAGGGCTCTGGCCCGAGGCTGGGTCCTGCGGGAGCTGCGTGGGTTTTAACCCGTGCTGGGCCTCTCTCAGCCCGCTGGTCCCTCCTGGGTGTGGGGCACCTGTTGCCTTGTAAGGGGGGCCACCAGAACCAGGAGCCTGTTTCCCCCGGCGTCTGCATGCAGAAAAGACCAGATCCACAGCCGCAAACAAGCAAAACCAGTTCGCTGGCGTGGTGCTCCCACCATGAGTCCCGCTCTGCAAACCGACTCAGCCCTGGGAGCCGGTAAAGGAGCTCGAGGGAGCGGTGGCAGGCGAGGCAGAGCTGTCCCTGCTTTACTCCCACAGCTGCAGCCGAGGCTGCAGGCCAGGGTCCCGGCCGAGCTTCCCAATAGAACACGGCTGTTCCAGAGATGGCCTGGTCAGCCTCCTGGTGCCGGGGCCCGGGAGCTGCTCGTCTGGCTTTCAGAGTCCTCTGTGTGGCTCACCAGTCCCCCCACCCAGTGTCTCCGCCATCGTGACTCGCCTTGTCTTTATTCTGTTTCTGATTTGGGTAGTTTATGATTGAACTCATTTCATTCTAAATGTTACCCGATCCTGGAAATCTCAGGCTGAAATCTGTCCTAACAGCCCTACCTCCAGGAGCGTGGTCTCCGTGGGACTCACAGGCCCACAGCCCTGCCGTGGGGCCAGGCCACAGGCTCCCGCTGCCCCGTGGGCCTCTGAGTCCTTTCTGTCCTGAAGGAGCCTCGGACTCTCCGCGGGGCAGCCCAGCAGGTGGCGTGGGGGCCGCCTCTTGCGACACAGGCTCCCTGCCGGCAGTAACCGCCTCTCCTCTTCCTTTTGGGTACAGTTCCTGATCCGCCTCATTCACAAGGAGCTGAGCTGCCCGGGGTCGGCGACCGGGGACCAAGTTCTGTAAGTGCCCCCCCAGCCCGGGTCAAAGGGCAGATTGCTCACCTGCCTTCCACACCTGGCCTTTCTTAACCCGAGAAAGGACAGAAAACCCACCCACTGTCCCTGACATTGCATGTCTCGTTCACGCTCATTTTTCCTAATAAATGCTGGGGCTGTGATGACAGTAATCTCTCCTCATAATCTGAGAAAAATGTCAGGGAAATTCCCTCCCTTGTTGTCTTTGAGCTGCAGCCTCGTGACAGAAATAGCCCCAGAGCCAGCCGGGCGTCCCCCTCGCGCTCCTGTCTTCTGTCCTCTGTCCCCAGGGCTGTAGGGTGGGCAGGAGCTGCCCCCTCCAGTGGCTTCGGAGACCCTGGTGGAAGGGCAAGAAGCTGGCCCTGCGGGGCTTGTGCATTCGGCCCGGATGCAGCGTCTGGCCTGTGACTGTTGCTGGCTGTGTCACCGGCTGCTCTTTGATCCTCTTCCAGGTTCAAGGAACACTGACCCTTCGAGTCCCCTGGAGGGAGGCTGGGCCCGTCCTTCACAAACTCCCTGTCAAGGAAAAGTTCAAATAAAGGATCCTGTGTTGGAAAGAATGATTTACCCTTGCCTTTTGCACACACCCCTGGAAAAGACACAAATGCCGCCTTGAGAAGTCCGGGTACTATCTGAGGCAAGCCGTGGTGCTCACGACAGCGGCAAGGAGGTGCGGGAAGTGCTGTCTACACGGTGGAGCCTGGGACATGGGCGGGACAGGCAGGCACCCCGGCACCTGCTCGGGACTGGCGGGTGGTGCTCAGGGGAGCCGGGGTCTCTCAGGGGTTTCAGTCTAGAATGTGAGAGCAGGTGAGCGCCACGCTGGTGGGGACCGGATACTGCAGCAGGCGCCAGAATGGCACGCGGAGCCCCGCCTCTGGGAGGACAGAGGAGACGGACGCCTGGATCAGAAACCAAGATGGAACTCAGAGCCGTCCCATCACCCAGAAGACATTCCCAGCACCTCCTCCCGCTCTGCACGGACCTGAGCAGGAGCCGTCAGGAAGCGAGCAACCAGCCGTGCAGACCTGCCTGGCAGAGGCCCGGGGAATGCCGGCCGGGACACCCGGGCACGTCTGTGGTCCCAGCTCCGAGGCCGCCCCGCTGCTGTCCCTGCGGGTCTGGGGGAAGACACGGTGGGGGTGGGGGTGGGCGGGCCTGGCGCCCTGATGTGCTTCACCCCTCCACACGCCAGACACCCGGAACTGTCTCTAGAGATGTAACACCAGCGTGGGTTTATTTATTGAAGATGTGGTATGTGTTCTAGAAGTTTCAGAAACATAAATGGCATTTTGTTATTTATTAAGACAAACCGACTGTCCTCTGGCCACTTGTTTTCCCACTTGTTGCCAGCAAAATACTCATCTGCTCTTTGAAATAAAACGTTTTTTAAAAAAATGTTCAAGCAGAATGTTGATTACGTCTGCTCATGTTTCCATTACGTTAACGAAAGAGAAATCCGAACACTGTGTGTTCTTGGTTTTCCGGGGTCAGACCCAGCCTGTAGTTCTGCTGCGGGAAGCTGAGGCCATTTCCAGCAAAGCAGGGGTCACCCTGCTTAGGAGCGGGCTGAGCCCAGGCCCCCGCAAACATAGTCTGGGTATTCTGTAAACCGTGCAGTTTAGGGGACATCCCAAGATTGGTCCTCGACGCAGGGGGGGAGCAGGGCCACACCTGAGACAGCACAGTGCTGGGCAGGCTCTCTGAGCTGCTCCCCAGACACAGGCAGCGGGCTCCTCCCCCGTCTGCATGCCGGGGGGCCATGGCTGGGAATCCAGCCCGCTTCCCCCTGGTCCCCACAGAGGCTTCCGGAGAAGGGCCAGAGAGATGAGGGCTCTGCTGGTGGCCGTCGTCTTCACCAGATAGGCTTCCTGTGTGTAATAAGAGGAGCTGCTTACACATGTAAAAGTTCCCTAGCACTGGAATAAAATTCCTGTAAGCACGGAGTGGATCGTACCGTTCCTTACGCAAGGTTCACTCTGCTCACAGGGTTCTCTTTCCCTCCAGTTCCTTCCATCTTGTGTTTGCTCTTCCCCTCAAGCCCACAGGCTGGGGGCCACTCCTTTTTGCCTTCCTTCCCTGTCCTGGGCTTAAGCATCAGGCCCCACCTGGCCCGAGGGCAGGTGCTCGCTGTGCCCCCTGCAGCCTCCTGCTCACCCCACAGCATCTGTCCTGGGGGTCCAGTTTCAGCGTTGACTGAACACGGAGAGAGCAGAGGTGGACACAAACATGCGTTCCCTGGTGCATGGCGAATCCTTCCTGATCCCTGACCCCAAGAGGTTCTCCCTGAGGCCTGCATTTGGTCGTGTTCCCCAGACAAGGCAAGGCCTTTGGTCAACCCGCCTCACTTCTGGCCCCGCCCCAAAGCACAGCCCACCATCGGGTGTGGTTCAGCCACAGGAAGCTGTAGGGTGATTCTTCTTCCCGCCTCTGGGGGCTGCTGTATTAGACAGTCTTCCAGAACCCACAGAGGAAAGGCCACTGCACCCCCGAGCCTGGTGCAGAGTCGACATCTGAAAACAAGGAGTCTGCACAGCTATTGTGTGGAGCGGTTCTGCTGAAACACATGCCCGATGCACGGATGAAGAGCTCCTCGTCACTTTTAAAGGGAAAGGCATCTGATTCCAATAGAAGAATCGATCTGCGTTTCACCCTGAGCCGTAAGCGGACATGACTTTCCTCTGCTAACAGCTGGTGGTGATGCACGCAGGCTGGCATTCTCGTGGAAGTGTGGCTGCCTTCCATGAGGCTGTTTGTCACCAAGGTGTTCCCATTCAACTCCGAGAAAAATGCCCAGGGCAGCTGAAATGCAAGCTTGTGACGGGGCAGCGAGGGGGCGGAGCGCAGGAGCAGAGCCCTTCCGAGGTAACAACGTGCCTGGAAGCTAGCCCTCCAAGTCAGAAACCAGAACCACCTCTCCAGCTGCCTAATGAGACCTAATAAAAACAAATTACTAAAAAAAAATGAACTGGAAAAACACAAGTCTTCATGCCCGTTAGATTGAACAGACGTGGGGCGCCTGGGTAGCGCAGTCGTTGGGTGTCTGCCTTTGGCTCAGGGCATGATCCCGGCGATCTGGGATCGAGCCCCACATCAGGCTCCTCCGCTGGGAGCCTGCTTCTTCTTCTCCCACTCCCCCTGCTTGTGTTCCCTCTCTCATTGGCTGTCTCTCTGTCAAATAGATAAATAAAATCTTAAAAAAAAAAAAAAGATTGAACAGACGTTGTGCCAGTTGCTGTAGGGCATTGTGAATGCTTGCTCGGGTCTCTGTGGATCGGGAACTTTCACAGTTGGTGGGCGGGCAGTGGCCCGGGACTGACTGCGCCTTGAGCAGGAGAGAGAGAGCCCAGCCAACCGCGTAGCCCCATGCCAGGTGCTGACCGGGGCGCTGGGGTCCAGCGTGCTGCGGGGTGCGTGGCCTGGAGGCTGTGGGGTCAGTGCCGAGGGGCCGCTGTGAAGTGCTCACAGAGTGCCATGCGGAGTGTCCCCAAGAAGCTGCATGGGCCTGACTCCCAGGGCACCCCTGGGCCTGCCAGGCTGGGGAGTGCAGGCAGCGGAGCCGGTGGCGTGTCTCTCCAACCAGGGCCCGATGCTGAATGAAAACGTGGGCCCTATGTCAAAAACGCAGGAAAAGGTGCTGTTCAAGGTACTGAAATAGATAAACTCCAAGTGGATGAAAGAACTCGATGTGAGACAGAAATCCATCAAAATTCTAGAGGAGAACATAGGCAGCAACCTCTATGACATCGGCCAAAGCAACTTTTTCATGCCACATCTCCAAAGGCAAGAGAAACAAAAGATAAAATGAATTTATGGGACTTCATCAAGATAAAAAGCTTCTGCACAGCCAAGGAAACAGTCAAAAAAACTAAGAGGCAGCCCACAGCATGGGAGAATATATTTGCAAATGACACTACAGATAAAGGACTGGTATCCAAGATCTACAAAGAACTTCTCAAACTCAATACACGAGAAACAAATAAACAAATCAGAAAATGGACAGAAGATATGAACAGACACTTTTCCAATGAAGACATACAAATGGCTAACAGACACATGAAAAAATGTTCAAAATCATTAGCCATCAGGGAAATTCAAATCAAAACCACACTGAGATACCACCTTACGCCAGTTAGAATGGCAAAAATAGACAAGGCAAGAAACAACAATTGTTGGAGAGGATGTGGAGAAAGGGGATCCCTCCTACATTGTTGGTGGGAATGCAAGTTGGTACAGCCACTCTGGAAAACAGTGTGGAGGTCCCTTAAAAAGTTAAAAATTGTGGGGCGCCTGGGTGGCACAGCGGTTAAGCGCCTGCCTTCGGCTCAGGGCGTGATCCGGCGTTATGGGATCGAGCCCCACATCAGGCTCTTCCACTATGAGCCTGCTTCTTCCTCTCCCACTCCTCCTGCTTGTGTTCCCTCTCTCGCTGGCTGTCTCTATCTCTGTCGAATAAATAAATAAAATCTTTAAAAAAAAAAAAAAGTTAAAAATTGAGCTACCCTATGATCCAGCCATTGCACTACTGGGTGTTTACTCCAAAGATACAGACGTAGTGAAGAGAAGGGCCATATGCACCCCAATGTTCATAGCAGCAATGTCCACAATAGCTAAATCGTGGAAGGAGCCGAGATGCCCTTCAACAGATGACTGGATTAAGAAGTTGTGGTCCATATATACAATGGAATATTACTCAGCTATCAGAAAGAACGAGTTCTCAACATTTGCTGCAACATGGACGGCACTGGAGGAGATAATGCTAAGTGAAATAAGTCAAGCAGAGAAAGACAATTATCATATGATTTCTCTCATCTATGGAACATAAGAACTAGGAAGGTCGGTAGGGGAAGAAAGGGATAAAGAAAGGGGGGGTAATCAGAAGGGGGAATGAAGCATGACAGACTATGGACTCTGAGAAACAAACTGAGGGCTTCAGAGGGGAGGGGGGTGGGGGAATGGGATAGACCGGTGATGGGTAGTAAGGAGGGCACGTATTGCATGGTGCACTGGGTGTTATACACAACTAATGAATCATCGAGCTTTACATCGGAAACCGGGGATGTACTATAATAAAAAAACATTAGGGGCGCCTGGGTAGCGCAGTCGTTAAGCGTCTGCCTTCAGCTCAGGGCATGATCCTGGAGTTCCGGGATCGAGTTCCACATCGGGCTCCTCTGCTGGGAGCCTGCTTCTTCCTCTCCCACTCCCCTGCTGTGTTCCGTCTCTCACTGGCTGTCTCTGTCACATAAATAAATAAAATCTTTTAAAAAAATTTTTTTAAAAATAAAATAAAGCAAAAAGTGAAAAAAAAAGAAAATGTCCTTTTTCTAGGAGGTGGTTGGAGGCGATAGGAGGTGGGATCATGGGGAAGGGGTGGGGAGCGGCTGGGCTCCAGTCCCCCAGCACCTGCTCCACTGTCCCACCCGACTTCAGTTAGAAACCACAACGCCGAGATCCCGTTATTCAGACCATCAGCTCAGATTACAGAGCATTAAACCCCAAGCACAGGCCTTCCCAGCGCAGGGCCTGTGTGGCTGGAGGGTCACGTGCCATGACACTGTCCCACTGACACTCCACCAGACTTAGAAAGGAGACTGATGGGGGATGGGCGGGTCCTAGCCTTGTCTCTGACCTCGTGGGGCCAGTGTCCCCGGGGGCGGTCGTGTCAGGAAGGCGGGGGTGTGCTCACTTGGTCTCCCCTTCCCCTGGCAGTCCCACCAGTTCAGGTTATGTGTCATCACCTAAGCTTCCTTTTCCAGCATGTTCCAAATGCTCTCCCACTGAAGAGCTCCAGCCAGTCAATCCCCTTCTGTGACCCTTTCACCAGCCAGTGTGGGGTCATTGCCACCGAAGCCTTGTACTTCGTGTTCGGGGCTGCTGGCCCTGTTCCCGTCCGCGGCTGTCCCTTCACAGCCGCTGCACAGAGCTGCTATCTAACACAGAGACACTTCACCAAGTCCTTGCAAGAGCAGAGGTCTGAGGGCAGCAGAAACCCTCCCTGGGAGCACATTCCCCATGAGGGAGCCCGGCTCCATCAGGCCCCAAACCACCTGGAGGAGCTGGCACGTGTCACAGATGCGAACCCGAGTGAACAAAAGGGGTGAGTCCAGTCCCAACCGACACAGTCCCATGACAGGGCAGGAACATCCCTTTCAAACTCACAAGTCGGGACCCCATGAGTCCTTGTCACAGAGTCCTGTCCCTGCTGAGCCAGCTGCAGGCCAGGCCGTGGGAGAGAAGGCAGGCAGGGGCGAGGGCTGGCGGGCACAGTTGTCCCCGCAGGTGGGGACTGGGGCTGGGCAACATTGTTGATGCTGCAGATGGCCCTGCCCCTGCTGGAGGTTCTAACCTGAGGCCTGAGTCAGATACTCTGGGACCTGTTAGAATTTGTACCCGATCTGCCCCTAAAGGCATTTTGGGTAGATGGGCCTCGAGGAGAGGCGCAGAGACACTGAGTGTGCTCACGGCCTGAAGAGGTTCGGGGTGTCGGGCTGTGGTGCCCATGCCGCTGTCTCGAGCCCGTCAGAAGGAGCGGTGCGGGCACCTGCCTGGAGCGCTTTGTTTTTATATTTTCAGATGGAGGTGAGATTCACGTAACACCGTTAAGTGGGTCCTTCAGCGGTTTTCGGTGTGGGCCCCAAGCCGTGCAACCACACCTCTCTAGTTTCAAAACCTGTCTTCACTCGGGGCCCACTCAGTAGTCACAACGGCCCTTCCCCACCAAGCCCTTCACATGTAAATGAGGGTTTTCAAATAGATTGCCTCCAGGACACATTTCAGCACAAAAATTCCAGAGCTAAATGTCTGCAAAATAGCACTTGCTCTATTTACATGCTAATTCACTCACTTGTTAAACAAACATTATGAAGAAACCCATGGGCGTGAAAGTATGGTGTCATCATATCATCCCTGGCTCCTCTGAGAAGCATTGCAGGGGACGGTGGTCCCGGGCCTGGTGACCCCAGAAGACGTCCCCGTGCTGTCGCTGTCCCTGGAACCACCCCAGAGTCCCACGTAGGCCATGAGCAGGGTCAGCTTTGGTGTCCCCCTCCCACACCCACCAGCCTTTGCCGTGGCTTCGTTCCCCCATGGCCCCACGGCCCCTGGCAGCAAAGCATCTGTTGGGGCTCCTGTGCACAGAGCGGGGGGCCCGAGCAGGGAGGCCGCACTTCCCCGACTTCCCAGAAACAGGACGCTCTGAGTCACACTGTTTCCTAGCACGTTCTAGAGTTGCGTGCTGTGACGTGCCATGTAAGGTCTAAGACATGCACCTGGCCTGCACGGAGAGCCACCGGGCTCGGTAGGAACCCCGGATGTCACGGGTCGAGGCGCTGGCTGAGGAACGGAAGCCTGCTCGGTCTGGACCAGCTCAGTGAACTCAGAAGTCCTCAGATCCTTCCTGCACCTGTACCCACAGCCCGCAAACCTCCCTTCTCTCCGGGGCCCAAGGGGCCGGGAGCAGCCGGGCTGGGAAGGCGATTTCCAGCCCATCCGAAGGGTCTTCATGAGCTCCGCGCACTGGACCGTGAGGAAGAGCGAGTCCGCAGGAGCAGCGCGGCGACGCAAGCCCACACACAGCCTCTCGGTGCACGTGTGCACACCCCCCTTCCCCTTCCAGGCCGAGGCCCCAACGCAGTGGTCCTACACATCCTTTCCTCCCCTCTTCTCACCGGATTTTATTTATTGGTAATCTCCTGATAGTGCCCGAGGGTTCGAGGTCGGGGCTGGGACAGGTCGCAAGCGTGTGTCCTCATGCCCACCGCCACCAGGATTAAACACGGATCGGTTTAGACTCCTGTTCTATCACCCTGAGCCAAACTAAGCAAATGGCCTAAAACCGGCAGATCATTCTGGCCAAAACACGTCTCGATGCCTCACAACAGCTGTGACTGAGACCCGCCGTCGGCTCGTCCCGTCTGCACCAGACAGCGGGGCTGGGTGGACACACTGTTTGAAAGGGCCAGGGAGCCGGTGTTTCCTCCAAACTTGTCAGACCCCACAGACAAGTGCGTCCTCTCCGCCCTGAGAGCCAGAGCCGGGCCCTGGGCGCCCCCGCAGCCCTCACGGACAGGACACAAATGATACTGTGCAGCCGTGGAGCCAGTATCCGGGGCAAGAAACGGAGAACTACCAGCGCCCCGGAAATAGCCCCAGGCCCTGCCCTTAAAAGTAAGCTATATTCTGAGCACACTGCTTTGCACATAGCTCAGCAAGTAAGGTTGAGTGTCTTTCCGTGTGTCTGTGAGCCACGTGGGCGGCTCCCCGCGCCGTCGTCCTCTCCACAGCTGTGCCCGTGCTCTGACCTCTGCTGGACGTGCAGACCGCCTTCCAGACTCACGCTGGCCGGCCCTCGGGGTCAGTGCGGCCGGGCTGCAGCATCGGGTGGCCGGACGCTAATGCAGGTGTCGCTGGGAGGCACCTGGCGGCTGTGAGGCAGCTGACGCTACGTCCGAGATTCCGATGTGCTGGGCGCTGCCGCAATCAGCCCAAAGGCCTCACGAGCCAAACCGCAGTTTTCCTGAGGAACAAGAGATCCTGCCTACGGACCGCAGGGCTAGCTCCCGTCCAAGAGTGTGTGTGTCTGCGTGTGTGGTGTGCATGTGTGTGCGTGCATGTGTATACATGTATACGTGCCTGTGTGGAATGTGTGTGTGCATACGTGTCTACACGTGTGTGTTGTGTGTGTCTGTATATGTACACATGTATGTGTGGGGCCGTGTACATGTCTGTGTGTGTCTACGTGCATGTGTGCACGTGTGTGTGTGCAGGCATGTCTATGTGGGTTGCATGTATATGTGTGTGGTATGTGTTTGTGTCTCTGTGTGTGTGCATGTCTATATGTGTATTGTGCATGTATGTGTGTCTGTGTATGTGTGCACACGTGACTGTGTTGCCTGTATGTGTGTGCATATATGTATACATGCATGTGTGGGGTACGTGTGTGTCCCCTAATGCTTGTTTCTGTTGGAGCCCTTATGTAGACAATGTCTTCCTATATCATCCTCATGTCTGGCCATGAAAGTGTCTTATTTTTAGAATCGGAGGAAGTAATAAAGCTAACTTTAAACGTAGAGGCTAACACCAGAAAGCAGAGAAACCCGCGACGCAGGCCGTCGTTGCCTGGGACGGCTGTGTTTGGAGTACGTGTTTCCAAGAGGCGATGCCGTAGCGGCTCTGCCGAGCCCAGCACCTGCCAGCTCTCAGTGACCTGGGATGTCCCCCGCTCTACAAGCTCTCCTTTGGAGCCCCTTGTCCTTGAAGCCAAGCCCCATGCAGGCAGCTCCCAGGAGCCTGGAGGCAGGACTTCAAGCCTGACAGGTAGACTGGTACCATGCACACGCTCACGCACTCACTCAACGCACACCCGCTGCCCGGTGCTGAGCGAGCGCGGGGACGGGGGCAAGCAGGGAGAGCCCGAGCCGTGCACCCATGGGGCTGCACCCCGGCGGGGGCAACGGACCCCAACCAGCAAACAAGTGAGCAGCGACGTTGAAGGAGGCCGGGCTCTAGCAGAAACTCGCCGGGGTGAGGGCACGGCAGAGGGCACAGCATTGTCTGAGATCAGGTGGCCTTCCTTGAGGAGGGAGAGCTGAGCAGAGAGAGCTCAGTGGCGTGATGAGCAGACCCAGGGTGGCTGGCAGGTAACCGGGATTGGGGTCCTCCAGACATGCAGGGCCAGGGGAGGGGGCCAGAGGGGTGCAGGGATGGGGCGGGGTAGTGTGAGGGCCGAGACAGCCCATGGGTTCAGAGACGGTGCGGAGGGCCACTGGGCAGGAAAGCCTGATTGAGGGCAGTGTGGGGCTGGCCCGGGCACTCAGGAGGTGGCGGCTGGCGGGCCCTGGACACAGACACTCTGGCCTGGGTGCAGACTAGGCATGACCGGGACGAGGCCACTGATGGTGGACCAGGGGCTGCCCCAGAGCCGGGGGCTGGCAGGCACGCACAGCTGCTCCTGCTGCAAAGGCTGGGACCCAGCTGATGTTTCCTTTTGTTCTAACACAGCCCAGATTCTTTGCCGCCACGAGAGGGCCCCCGGCGCTGCTTCCCAGAAGGACTGGGGAAGGACAGCCCAACTCCCGGCCCCCCGGACGCTCCTCTGCAGGGGTGTCCCGGCCCTGTTGGGGTCCCCGCCGGGCCGCTCCCCAGCAAACCCCTCCCAGCACCTCCCTGGGGTGTGGACTGTTCGCTCGGCCTGTCTGCCAGTCCTGCTTCTGTCGTGCAAGAAGCCCAAAAGGCCTGGCAGCCGGCGGGAAAGGCGGAGCGGGCCAGGCTCGGCCGGGCACTTGTGCGCCCCTTTTCTCAGCCCTCCTCTTAATGAGGAATGAAGGAACTCCGTCTGGACAGGTTACCGGGCAGAAGCCAGGGTAGCGCTCAGGGCCGCAGCCTGCAGCTCGCCGCCTCCGACCCCAGCCTCCTTGTGACTCTCTGTCACAGGGTTGCACACTTCTCATCCGGGGAACTGCCATGGGCACACGAAAATAGACAAGAGCACGTAATGAGCTGCATACGCCCGGCACCGGCCTCACCTGAGAGCATAGGGTGAGCTTTCCGGAGAGGGGACGGGGATTCCCTGGGTCCCAGGTCCCCTGGCTGCACGAAGACTCAGGCTGACCGGAGGCAGATGAACGGGAGACAGGAAACAAAGTTTATTACGTGCACACAGAGGCCCAGTAATGAAACTGAGGCTGAGAGACGAGCAAGGTGGGCAGTTTCTACACTTTGACCAAGAGACAATGCCTCAGAGAGGGACTGGCAGGACCAAGAGGACTTACCCTGGGGCGCTTCGGGTAGTAAGGAATTCTAAGGATTTGGGCTGGGTGGTGAATTGGCACAAAAGTAACTAGGGTTGTTTATACAGCCTCTGGGTTCCAGGTGTCCCACCTCCAGTGACGGGATGTGTCCCCTCCTCCTGGGACAGGAGGGCACCTTCCACAAGGGAGATTTACCTCCTGCCTCCAGGGGACAGAGGGGCATCTAAGGGTCCCTCCTGCACAGGCTGGCTCTCGAGTAACGTCTGTTTACAACGATCAATACGCCAAGTGGCCCACTTTGGAGTCGTGTGCCCGTGACCCCTACACCTGCTTCATCTCTACCCAGACATTTTATTTTCTGTGTATAACGTATGTTTTCAAGCAAATTCTAAATTCATGTCATTGTGCCCCAGACCCCTTCCCTGCGTAAGCCAGCCGTTCTTCTCAGCCCTCTCTCGTGTGGGGGTGAAGACCCTGATTTTCCCCACTGTCCAGACAAGGTCATGACAAGGTCATCGGAGCCCGGAAGGTCGAGTGACCTCACACGGAAGGTCCCCCAGGATGAGATCTGGGGAGCCCTCGGGCACACTGGCGCCAGGTGACCCAACCCAGGAGGGGAAGGTGTGGGCCTCCACCTCCCCCAGACGACCACACCCCTGTCAGCTGGACCTAAGCAGAGGGGTGGGCACACGTGCCAACAGGAGCCCAGGGTGCTTGGTCCCCCACCCATCTCCTCAGTGGCAGGATTTTATAAATCTAATCGCCTGCTGTCGAAGGGAAGAGAAATGAGTAAGAAACTCAAGTTACCACTAACTTTATTTTTAGAAACGGCAGTATGAAATGAAAAATGAAGTCTCTAGAATACCAAGTAGGGGAAATGATAAATCGATGCCTCCAAATTATATGAAATGCAAGAAAACCATCCAAGTGCCGATGACTCAGCGGAGCCTGGGGGTGGGTTTGAGCAGGTCCGGGAACTACTGGAGGGCTTTCAAGTCAATGACAAATTGATCATGTTAATGACACCCCCCAGGACAGATCCCGCCCTCCCCCAGAGCATCCCGGAGCATTTGCAAATGCAGCGTGGGGAGCAGGAAGATTTAGCGCCTCTAGGGCTCCCAAATCCAGCTGGAACACACATCCAGGACCCGTTCCCGGAATGGGGACCTGTGTGGGCGGCAGAGGGAGCTCTAAGGGCTCTCAGGCAAGGACCAGATGTGCAGCGGGGTTGGGCAGGCCTGGAGAGCGAAGAGCAGGGCTCCCAGACTCCACCGTGTGCAGCCGGCACAAACCAGAGCAGCAGACAGAACATAAAACACAGTGTCCTCTCTCCCAACCACCATGGCGGTTCGCGGTGGGGCTCGTCCCCTGCCCTGGGCACCGTGTCAGATACCTGCACCCCTTGGGCACCTGTGGTCTCTCTGGTTCTCTGCAGCGGCCTTCCATGCTTTCTGCCAAGCGTTTCCAATTTGTGCCCCTCTGAGCACACGCAACGAGGGTATCGCCAGCACCCTGGCTCGTTCAGCCAACGTACCGTGATAGAGGTGACACGCGTCCCTTCAGGGCTGGAGCGTGTAATGGCCCGCGCATGGCCCTCCAGAGCTCCCTCCCTCTGCCACGGTGGCCGGCGGCTCCTGGGTCCGGCTCAGACGTGCAGCGGAGCCCGTGGCCCCAGCGTGTAAGTTGGGCCTGCAGGAGGGCCACGAGCAGTTGGCCACCAGAGGCAGGAAGGTGGAAATTTCCCGGCAGGCAGGGGCAGCCCGTTCTGTTCCGTAGAAGTGGGGCCTGTGAGTCCATGGGGGGGGACAGATAATTGCCCCTAAGGCCTCCTCGCACTGCAGGGGAGGTGCCAGAACCCGGATTTTAGGAGCGTGTGTTGTTGGCTGTCAGATTCCGTGGAAGAGGTTATAAGAGAAAGATGAGCTCGGAGAAGACGCGTCTGGTTTGTAAGCAGGGATGAAAGGGAGTAGGGAGTTAACAAATTCAGAAACCTGCAGGATTAGAAAGAAGCTGCTCCCCACATACCAGCAGCAAAATGACAACACGGAGACGTGCCTGCGGCGGGTCCGAGCGCGAGCTCCACCCCACCCCGCAGACTGCAGGCGGGCACCCTACACCCCGTTTCAGGAGGGACACAGGGACCCAGAGGAAGGGTACTGCTCCCACCTGAGCTTGTTAGGATTGAGAGACCAGCCACACTCTCTCTCCACACCTGCAGTAAGGAGCCACCTGCGTTTTTAAGAGGCAGGGGCCCCAAAGAAACCACAAACCAGGACAACAGTCAATCCTCATGACGCGCAGCAGCTCTGTTCTAGAGTCTGCGTGCACACTGAGTTAGCAAAGACTGAGCCCTGGCTCCCTGGGGCAGGTGGGGGGGACACAAGGTTGTTCTTTCAAGCCTCTGGTCACAACGTTGTCATCAGCCAACACACAACCCGGTTGGATGCGTAAAGACACGTATTCCACAGATCCCGCTCACGCGTTAACACGGACCTCGCCGCCCAGGACACCGTCACTCACTCCTGAAGGAGGCTTGTCTACGCCTGTGTTCTCTCCGTGAGGCGTGTCCCGGCTCACCAGACGGCACTTCTCACCCCGCCGGGGGCTATTTTAAACAGTGAGATCACCAGCGAAAAGCACAACAATGTGAGAAACGCTCCAGGACACTGAAGAGGCCACGGAACAGACCCTGGCTCACAGCGAGGCCTGAAACAAGGAGGCAGGGCGTCGTCTCTCCAACCTCAGCGGGGAACGTGCGCGTCCGGCCGCTCACGGGTCTTTGGCCAGCCCCGTTCCTGTCGGAGAACGACCTGGCGTGTTGACTACGAGCTACAAAAAAATCTTCCCAAGTAGGCGAAGTGGAAAATACAGAACCCACAGATGGTGAGGATGGACCGTGTTGGGGACCCTTTGGGAGGACCCGAACATCACCCCGGGGCCCCTTTCCTATAGGAGCCGCAGGCAGCCCGGCAGCACGCAGCCCTGGATCAGATGAGAAGGACCCCAAAGGGCAGGGCCGCGGCCCAGAGGCGTGGGCTGGGGCGCTTCCCAGGGAGGAGAATCAGGGCTGAACCGAAGCGCACGTCCCGCCCTCTGGGATCCCAGGACGGCCTCAAAACCATGGCTGCTTCTGTTGTCATGCCACCCTTTTCCAAGTAAGTGTACGGTCCCAGCCATCCCCCCCCACCCCCGTTCCACCATTTTGCAGCATGTGTGGGTGGGGAGTAACCTATCGTTTCCTCTCATCCATCTTCAAATCAAGAAGAGGCCAATCTGGACCTGATGGGGACCACTGGGCGTCCCCTCCATCCCCCAGGGCAAGGACCACCCCACACCACCCAGAGAGCCAGGGAGTGCGGTGCAGGGCTGAACGGGAACGTCGGACACCAATGGAGGAAATACATTTCCTGTGTGAGGATCGTGAGTCTTGACCAGAGGGGCAGACGCACGGGCATCAGGGTGGCTCATGGGGACTCCAGGGCAGGTGTCCGGGCAGGTTCCCTGCGGGCAGGCTCTGAGACGGAGTCTATTAGGTTCCCTTGGGATCGATGGCTGAGGGAAAGAGAGGGCAGAGGGAGCTGCCGTGCAGAGCAAACGGCGGCCTCAGGCCCTCCACGCAGACAGCTGAAGCAAAAACGACCCACGGGGTTGGCTGACGTTGGCCAAAACAGCCACACCAACCCTCCCTCCTGGGTTGTTGAGTGCTTCCTCTTGCTGAGCGCTCTCTGGGAGCGTTAACCAGCTTCACAGAGATCTTCCCACTCCCGTCCACTCTTAGATGCACCCCATGCCTCAGCCGCAGACCCCCTGGTCCCTGCTCTTCACACCTCTCCCCGTCCTCTGTCCCCTGACCATGTCGCTCATGATTCAGATGTCTTCCAACCCTGGGGCTACTGCTCTTTCCACAAAACGTGGATGCCCCCGTGGACCCAAAGCTCTGCCCACTGGGAGACTTCTCCTTCCTCTCGCTCAGTAAAGGACAACCTGAGCGAGGCTGGAGGGGAGATGCCATGCGCTTGTGGCGGCCCCACAGATAGAATGGACCCCCCCCTGCCAAGGTGGGGCATTCCCTCCTCCACTGGTTCACTGGAGGCTTCCCCCATCGGGCCACCGTGTCAGCCAGGGGTTGCCAGGTGACCTGCGGCCTGCTGGCCCTCTGCCTGGCACAGGTGTATGCTCCCACCCATGATGGCTTATTTCTGAACCCCCCAACCTTACAGCGCAAGGACGTGGCAGAATCCAGCTCACCCTGAGCGGGTCCAGATGCGTCATCACGCGCCCATCTCTTTCGGGGCCAGCAGCACATCAGCAGCTGTTTCCAAAAGACGCAGAATTCTCTCCTGCAGATGGTGTGGCTTTGTTCCAAAATCCCAGGGGCCTGCATTGTGACTCTGACACAGGCTTTCCGTCAACGCCACTCGGCATTTTCCCCACCACTGACGCCTGTGATCACGTAGGGTCTATCTGGTTCCACAGGCAGGACCTCGGGGCTGCTTGCCCCAGCCTGGACCTACTGCAGAGCCCTTTCCTGCTCTGGGCTCCCCCAAAGCTGGGCGCTCCCCCGTCAACAGCGTATGGGCGGGGACAGTCTCTCGACAGCCGTAGGCAATCCCAGGCACTGTCTATCTGCTTTTGGGAGATGCAAAATGTAGTAACTGGCCCTTCGCTCTGGATGGGTGGTCCCGGCATACTCCTGGTTAGGGGCCCCCCAAAATGTTACCTATGCGGTACCTCCCTCAATCTTCTTAGGGCTTATCGTCCACCTGCCGGAGCTCAGGCATCTTACCGAGACTTCCAGTGTGTTCGCCTCTCCTTGCCTGTCACCCTGCTAGCGTGATGTCACCAATGTACTAGACGGATGTGATGTTCTTTGAGATGCCTGGGTCACCCGTCTCTCTTTGGACTCCACGAGGGCATACAGGACGTGAGTGAGCAGAGCCCCGAGGCAAAGCAAACATCTCCACTGTTTGAATTCCGCCAGAATGCAGACTGTCTCCGCGTGGGGATAGAGGAGAATGTGGCCAGCTCAGTGGGGCAAACTGTGTACCTGACGTGGCGGCCACCTGATCTGTCCAAGGCACTGCACCTGTCAGGGAAGGGCAGGTGCGGGGGCACGGCTTGGTGCAGCTTGTGAAGCCTCCTGTCCTTTCTCAGGAGTCCCCTCTTTCTGCAGGGCCCAGAGTGGCACACTGGATAGCGCTGTGGCAGAGGCCACCACCCTGCACCCTTCAGATCCTTAAGCGTAGAACCGAATTCCCACCACTTTTCACCAGGGCATATGCAATACTGTCTTGTACTTCCTGTCTTGACCGGGGGCAGGGGTATTTTCAGAGGCTTCCATTTGTCATGACAGTTGATTTCACCGCCAAGGACCTAAAGAGAGTTTTTCCCACTGCCAAGTTTGTCCATCTAACTATAATTTGGGGATGGGGGACATGGCCACTCGGGCAGAGGCGCAGACCCAGGGGACCCACTGTACATCAGTGCTTGGGCAAGACCACAGTTACTGCCTGGCCTCCACACACCCCCACTTCCATGCGGGGTCAGGATGAAGCTTTGGGTCTTTAGGTACCAGTGCAAAGTCTAGCCCTCTATCCAGCAGGCTTAAGATGTTTGGACATTCCTCCCTCCACAGCGTGCAGTTACCCAAGTAAATGACCACACGTCTCATTTGAGGAAGGAACAGGACAACTGTTACCAAGCTCCCTGGCTATGCTGTTTTTTCATCCTTTTCCCTGGGGATCCTACCTGCTCTTCAGCCAAGAGGTCCCAGGTCTGAAAATGGCTCAGGTCTGAAACAGGACAAAGGAAGGACACCTGTCTCCCCCTCCAGCTTATCCACCCTTGCTTTCTTCTCTGGTTGGAGCTGAGGGCTACCCTTGTTGGCTGCACACACGTTTTGTCTCTAAGAATACTGCGTTCTCTTAACTATCTTCACAGCGCTGTAAATCAGGCTGCCCCACTGACTCTCCACTAACTTCAATAATTACACCCCGCTGTCTCCTGACAGTTGGGCACTGTGGTTTTGATTTCTTTATTCCCATTGCTTTCAGTGAGCCTGGTTCCATGGGCCCCTCCTATGGGAGCCTGGTTTGAATGGCCTGTCCTACGATGAGCCGGGTCTACAGGGGAGGCCACCACTGACGTCCTAGTGAGGCTGGTGCTCTTCCCAGTAATGCATTTCATGGGCCCGTGGTCAATGGTGTCACCTCTAGGACTTCCCATGGAATCTAACCGTCTGCTAGGCTTTGGCTTCATGGAGTATATTCGTTCCAGCAAGCCCACTCCTGAGCTTTGGGGAAGGATTACTTTGTCCACCATCTGCAGTGGCAACGATGGATTCCCATTGTACTCAGCAGGGGCCTGTGCTTTTCCAGGCTCCTAGGGACCGTCCTGGTAGAAAGTTGGCAACATCTCCTCTGAGGTCCTTGCCAGGGTATGAGATTCTGACACTTTAGAGAAGGCAAGGGGAACATCTTATATTGTCTTCAAGCAAGCGGGGCTGTTAGCATCTATACCAGGAGGGAGGGCCCACTTCAGACTCAGAGTTTCAGGGAAGTTGGGAATTTAGGATTTTCAGGTGCACTAACCTGGAAGTCCCTATTCCGTGTGCCAGGGTCTCCTTTCTTTATAACCAGAGCCCTGGCCTTGGCATAGCAGACCCATTTTGCTTGGGTCAATGATCTAACCTTCTTTGGAACTCGGCTACTGTGATGATTGGGTCCTGGGTGTGGCTCAGCTTTCTCTGCCCTGCTGTGAAGCTGTGAGCTTAAAGACAACCTCAGCTGGCTCCCAGGGAAGCTCTGTGTCCCTCTTGGGGCCCAAACGGCCAATGCTTTCAGCCCCTGCCGTGATCAGCCATGGAATACGGGCTGCCTGGGAGGCTGGCCCTTGGGCCTGGTGGCTACCCACAGCTGAGACCATCACTGAAGTGGCTGCAGGCTGCCTGCTGACAGCCTTCCCCACAACTGAGCCAATAAGTTGTTAAATGGGACCTCAGGGTGCATCGCTGTGTTTATTCTGTAGAGAACATTTCCAGAACTCCTTCTGTTAGAGTGGGATCATGTGACCAGTTATGGCCCAGCGTCAGAGGGGAAGGGCTATGCATCACATCTTGCTGGAGTGTTGAACTGCTGGTGCAGAATGCTCCTGAGCCTTCTGGCCCAGGGCTGCGCTCTCTGACTTGCAGGAGCAGATCTAGTCCTCATTCATACTACACACCCTATGCAGTAGTTTGGGGCTCTTCTCCAAACTCCCAACTCTGGGGGCCAAGCTAATGGAATAGCCAGCACTTTGAAGGTCGGAAGAACCACACCGCAGGGAGCAATAGTTCTGATGCACCTGGATTCACAGCTCATGGGCCACAGCCAGTCATGTGACCCCACCAACCACAAGGAGGCCTAGAACCTGCACCTGCCTGAGGGGCAAAGCCAGCTTCCGGAGTCCGTCATTCAACAGGGTTACTTGGAAGTATCCAGGGAGTCCAACTTCTCAGAAAGAGCCAGCACAGGGTAGGACCTCCAGTACAATACTACACAGAAGTGACAAGAGCCACGTCATTATCTTGTTTCCAGTCTCCAGGGAATCGCTTTCAAACATGCCGCGTGTAACTATGATGCTTGCTCGAGGTTTTTTGGCATGAACTTTATCAGATTTAGGAAGTTCCCTCATAGCCTAGTTTGCTCAGAGTTACTTTTTTCTTTCTCATCACAAGTGAATGTTGAAATTTTTTCATACTCCCCCGCCATCTATTGAGATGATTTAACCATTTCTTTAATGGTTATAAGACTATTCACATTTTATATTTCTTATTGTGCTAGTTTTAGTAGTTATTTTCCTGGAAATGTTTCTATTTCATCTAAATTTTCAAATTTATTGGCATGAAGTTGTTCATAAAATCCTCTTATTATTTCTTTTCTCTTTTTCTTCCACATCTGTGTCTGTGGCAAGGTCCTCTTTATTTCTGACATTGGTTGCTATGCCATTACTTTTCTTTTTGATCAGCCTCAGACTTTTGTTAATGTTACTAACCTTTCAGTGATGCTTTCTGTCTTTGCTGGTCTTTTCCATTTCATATTTGCTGTCTATTCAACTATTTTTGTTCTTCTCTTTTTTATTTCCTTCTTCCTACTTTGTGTTTTTGTTCTAATTTCTTGAGAAAATTCCTAGTCATTAGTTTTCCATCCTCCTTCTTTCCTAATGTCTATGATCAAACAATGAGTTTGTTTTTTGAGAACTATTTAACTGCTTCCCAAAGGTTATCTTTCCATTCAAATATTTTAGAAGTTTTCACTGGTATTTCTCCTGTGAACTTTAAGCTTTTAGAAGAATTAAATTCCAAGTGGGGGGGTGTTTCTATTTTTCTTTTGCTGTTTCTTTCTGGTTTGGTTGTATTCTGGCCACAGAATGTACTCTGCATGATTTAGCTTGTAAAACTTGCTGAGGTTGACTTTATGGTCTGTTTTGGTAAATATTTCACATGTACTTGAAAAGAATGGGCATCTAGCAGATTTGGGTGCTGTTCCATGTGTGTATCTATTATGTCATTTATTGATTTTATTAAAATATTCAGAATCATTACTGATTTTTTGTGCATGTTGTCTACAATGAAGGAGGTGTGTCAACATCTCCCGCTATCATTGCAATTGTGAATTTTTCAACTTATTTTCATTCTATCAAATGTTTTTAAAATACATTTTGGTATCATGTTATTAAGGATATACAAATTTAGAATTGCTATATCCTCCTGATGAATCAAAATGTCCATCTTTGTCTCTAGTAAATTTGTGTCCTAATGATGTTATGTCTGAAGTCAATTTTGTCTGATACTAGCATATATACACTAGTTTTCTTTCTCTGAGTGTTTACATGGCATTGTCCCCTTTATTTGGGGGGTTTTCCCCCAATACTTTGTTTTAAACAATTTTTATCCTTTACATTTCAAATGTTGTGGGATGCAGGAAAATAATGTTTAGACAAAAATGTTGAGTCTTAAGTGTCTTTCTTCAATTAAAAAAATTCTTTGCCAATACCCTTTGCAATACTGCTTCTTCCAATTCTTTTTTTCCCTCTCGTTTTCAGACTCCAACAAATATCATGAAACCTGTCACGGCGTCTTCTATGTCTTTTACCCCCTACTTTTTATGCTCCGTCCGTACATCTCTTTCCATACTTTATTCTGGATATTTTAAACCACTCTTAAGTTCATTACTTTTCTTGTTAGCTGATATAATTTCAACCCATCCATTGAGTTTTTAATTTCAATGACGGTATATTGCAGTTCTCAAATTTGTACTCAGATATTTCATATATATTATCATTTTTTATAGCTTTCAATTCTCACCTATTGTAATGTTTTGCCTAGTTAATTACAATATCTAGAGAGAGCCCCTGAAGGTCTAATCTCATTGTCCTTTGTTTCTGCTGGTTCTTGTCAACACTCTTTTCTCTTTATGTGTTTACTTATTCTAGATTGTGTGCTGGACATTGCATTTGAGAAAAATTATAGACATAATTTACTGATGAACTCTTTCTCTGGGGATTTTTGTGGCTGCCTGGCATCTGGGTGCATTAGCAATCTGGAATCATCTTAATCTAATTTTATGGACTGAAATTTTCCTGGGACATCCAGATGTCTTAAAACTGGGCTGAAGTTTTTGTGAGGGCTTGTTTATTTCCAGTTCCTCTTTTTCTTCAGGTGCAACACTTCCCCACCAAAGAAGAAGGGTTGCTAAGACCCCCGAACTTGGAGGAACTTGGACTCTACATTTTGTCCTCTATCCCCATGAGATGGCACAAGGTGCTGCTCCACCCGTCAGCTGCCTCCTCCATAATTGGCAAGTGCTCCCAATGGAACAAGGAACAAATGCCCCAGATGCTGGGCTCATCTTTTCAAATTTCTGCCTTCTCCCTAATGCTGGCCCGTGATTTTCACTGTGTGATTTGTTCAACAGTCTTCAAGAGTACTTTTTCAGATATTCGTTCAAACATGTCTAGTTGTCCTCAGAGGGAGGGTTGGTCCCAATTGCTTAGCTCACCATTACTGGAAGCAGAAATCTGTATGTGTTATTCTCAGCATAAATTCAATAATAACTCGTTCTTCAGACACCAAGAGATCAGAGCCTCAAATATGCTCCCTTTGGCAGCCTGACTGTGTTGTTCTATACTCTGAATACAAATGGGGGAAAACTCAGTCAAACTCTCTAAAAAGTTGAGAAGCTTGAGTACAGGCTGACCTAAAACTCTGGATAGGTTGCATTCCAAAGTTCATTGTAAGCAGGTTATCTAGAGTTCAGAATGTATGTTCCATATAGGACAGGCCAACCCTCAAGAGCCCCACTGCAGGACTGAACCACTGAGTCCCCAGCCATGGCCTGAATTCTATGCTGTGTAATCTGGGGTGCAGACAGGAGGAGAAGAATCAGGGGAAGGGATGGGTCAAGTCCCCTCTTTACCCAGCAGGAAGAAGGCCCAAGGAGAAGCTGTTAAATAGGCTCTGCCTTAGGCACTCAACCCTGTCCCAAGTACCCAGGCTCTAGGCACCCTGTGCCTTCCCAGGGTTCCCAGTACTCACCGGAGAGTCTCATCCAGCGTGTCCCCCACTAAGTCCTCCACACTCCCAATTAATCTCATTGTTCTCCCTGATAACAAAACTTCAAAGTCCTTGTCAGTTCCGAGCTGAGGCCCGGAGGAAGCTTCTATACCCAGTGCACACTAACACCCTGCCCTTTGTATTTGAAGTTTTTAAAGACGCATCTGTTGTAACCAGTGACCCTATCATCTCAGGCCAGGTAAAGAGAGAAAATTTGCAGGAGATTTGGTGAAATTACTGGAGGCAGAGAAAAAACAGGAGAAGGCCATTGAGGAGTCACATTAACTATTCGGTTCCCTCCTTCAGGGGCTGCTTTTCCAGCTCCTTCCTTCCCTTCGATTCTGATTCCTAAGAATCTCTCAAAGTTCCAAGCCTGGATATCTTTTCATTGGCTCCAGGGTGGAGTGCTGTTGGTGTTGTATCAAAGGGGACCAGTGACAGGAGACGGGGGATAGCAGAGGGCAGGGCTCCCCCTGCACATCTGTAGACTGGGTTCTCTGGAGTCATACTTTTCAGTCTCTTGCTTCGGAGGAGTCCGATATGCGTCTGAGCTACAGTGCTGCTGCTCTCCTTTTTCCTTCTTTGCTATCGGTTTAAAAACAAATGAAAGCCAAGCTTTCATTCCCAGCAGGATTGGCTTGCCTATGATTTACACGCCTGGACAATTCCACTGCACTCAATTTGTCCATAAAACAGAACACCTTCCAAGTTTTGCTGCAGCCACAACAGGAGTGCATGTTATAAGAACGTGGGGGATCACTGCAGCACCTCAGAGCTGCTCAGTTCCTTACTATGAGCCAAGTGGGACCCTCACCACCCCCTGAACCATTGGTGTGGCTTTTCCCACCTTACAGACGAAGAAAGTGAGGTTCACAGAAGCCAGAAGCCCTTCCAGATCACAGCTGGCCAGCCCAGGGCTACTGATCCAAGTTCAGCACTTCCCTTTAGCTCCACGGCATTGTCCGCATTTCTCCTCAAACTCTGATCTCGTGTTTCACAGGGTTTGTCTGATCAAAGTGTCTGTAGTAGAAACATCGCATTCACCAAAGGGGTATTTGGGGGCAAACAAACTTTGTAATATTTTTTCCAAAAGGAACTTCTCTGGGTTTCACAGGGATGAGGGGATATCTGACATTTATAAGCTACTGTGGGTCTGGGCAGAGTTTATTCCCTGACAGTTTGGTTCCTGAACACAACTTGGCAAAGCTCAGGAAAGGGCAGCCATGAAAGGGACAGAATGATGGAGATGAAGCAAAAAGTAAGCCCTCCACAACAGACACCCAGCATGGAAGGGCGACATCAGGAGGGGCACAACAGGGACACCAGCACGGAAGGGTGACGTCGGGAAATCTTCTTGAAGTCTTTCAAGTAACTGCAAATTTACTATGTTTAAACTTGCCTTTACTCTTTGCCAATTTGAGACATAAAGGCTGGTGTCGGATTGTTCCTTTAATTTGCATGCACGGATTACTGGTGAGGTGGGAGACATTTTCCCAGGTTCTTTGATGAATTTACTCCTTAGCAGATTCCTTATTCTTCGGCGTGGCCCCATCTCTGCACTTTGCTGACTTGAAAAAGCTCTTTACGTTGCATACACAGCAAATATCTGATGGCAATATTTCTTGCTGGACCTGGTGGTGACATTGTTTCTAGGTGTCCCAGAAATGAGCCCATGAGCCCCCCACCGGGCAGCGGTGACGTCCTCCGTAGGACGGGGCTGACGATAGGCAGTTCTGCTTCAGCCCTAGGCTCCCGAGCAGCAATAGGAAAGGGTGTGACAGGGTGCACATCCCACAGCTGCGGGGAGGGCTGCTGGCTCAAGGCAAGGGGCACAGCAAAGGGTACCCCCTTCTCCAAAGAATTACGGCCAGTAGAAAAAACTACGGCCTCACCCCTGCGTCATGCCCTCCCCAGCCTCTGCAGCCACGGTACATGGCTAAACAACAGTTCCAATGCTGGCCCGCCTCAAGGAGGGATGAGGGTTGTGGAGCAGTGTTCACTCCTTGGCTCCTCTGTGGTGTGAGGCTGGAGCCCGTCCTCGGCTGAGACCCCCTGGCACCCCCAGCCCAGCCTGCGTCCCTCTCTCCTCTTCTGAGCGCACGCCCTCCACACATCACCTGCACAAAAATCCCCGCCTCGGTCTCTGCTTCTTGAGAACGCAGCCTGAAACAGCACACAGAGTGCTCACAGGGTTATTGTTCCGGAAATCGGGAGGGACGTATGTGGATCTTGCCCCATCTTCCTTCCACCTCCTTGTTAGGGGCTGAACATTTGTGTGCCCCCAGAATCCGTCATGAAGCTCTAGCCTCCAACGTGGTTGATACCTGGAACCAGAGCCGCACAAGGAGGCTCGTGTGTTTATAAGAAGAGAAAGAGACCTCGGAGCTCTCACCTCCCCGCACACAAAGAAGAGGTCACAGGTGCACAGCAAGACGGTGGCCACCGGCAGGCGGGGACAGGACGTCGCCGAGAACGGAAACTCCCAGCCCCTCAATCAACACGTCCTGCCTGCAGAGCTGTGCGAAATACACGTGTGTTGTTTACACGCCCAGTCTGGGGCATTTTGTTTTCGAAGCTGGAGCTAAGCTGCACCTCTAATGTGCGAAGACTTGCAAAATGTGGCTCATGGGGTGTCCATGTCCCGGGCTCAACTGAGATGGCAAGCCTAATACAGGGAGGCCTTGCAAACCTGTGACCTGCGAGCTCTCTCTCTCTCTCTCACACACACACACACACGCACACACACACACACACACACACACACACACACACACGCACACATGAGCTGTCAGGACTCTCAGAATCACAGAGCCCAGGCTCCCCCTGCATCTCCCGCCTGCTATGCCCGGAGAGTCAGCGTGCATCTTGCCCACAGTTACAAAGTGGCTTCCACAACGCCAACGTCGCGTTCTCACACACAGTGTCCATGGCACAAGGGGCGAGAAAGCAAAAGGCATCTTCACAAAGCTCTCTTTTTTTTATTATCAGGGTGAGAACAATTTCCCAGAATCACTCCAGCTGACTCCCTGTACATCTCATTGGCCAAAAGTTGGTCACATCTGAATTTGTAGAGATAGTCACTGGGACACATAGAACAGCCGCGGTTGGGTTGGACCAGAAAATACTTAACCCCAGGGCCAGGGAAAATTACACCCAAATAAAATCAAGGTTTCTTAGGGATGCCTAGGTGGCTCAGTCGGTGAAGCGTCTGCCTTCGGCTCAGGTCATGATCTCAAGGTCCTGGGATCAAGCCCCGTGTCAAGCTCCTTGCTCGGTAGGGAGTCTGCTACTTCCTCTGCCCTTCACCCCACTTGTGCTCTCTCTCTCTCAAATAAATAATAAAATCTTTTTAAAAACTGAGGTTTCTTAGCCAGGAAAAAAGGAGATAGAAGCCTACAGTGTCTGCCCACATTAAAGAATCAAACAATATTGGAGTATTGCCTCACCAGTTGGTGGGAGCACCTTGGACAGAGCTGATCTCATGGTCTAGACTTAAAGGTGATATTTTTGTATCTAAAATAATTGTTCACTGCCCAACATTATAATTCATTCTTTCAATGAACATTTATTGAATACCTGTCATGGGATTTTTAAATAGTAGCATAAAAGTAGTGGCGTTTATCACACCTCCTTGCTTCGGCATCCTGGTTGCACAATTCCTCACAACCACAAAGAGTTCGGCCAACATGCAGAAGAAATTGACTTTATTTCTGGGTTGCAGACCAACCGGAAGACGATGGTCTACCTCTTTTATTCTTCAGTGGATTTATTAAAGAGAGTTTTGTCACAGGAGCTTTCTTGCGGTTACTTTTCTCATCGGAAAGAGGGACACGGCCATTGTCAAGGGGGAGGATTGTGCCCCCAGCTGCCCTCCACACGGGCTGTCGCCTATGTCATGATGTGACATCCCGCCCCCACGGCCCTTGCCTCTTATTACCTTCAGAGCGTGTCTTGGTGCAGAGACTCGCATCTTTGCCACTAGACATTACCTCTTGGAAAATATTTATGAAGGAGACACAAATTGCAGTGGGTTCCACCACCTCGAGACCACTTGTCAAGGCCCCAGGGATCCAGAATCCCTCCCACAGGAGCACGGTGTCCTCCACACTCACAGACATCAGCCCTCCTTTGCTTCGTCCACTTCTTGTCATGGGGGATCCCGGCAAAACACACATTTTAAGTTATCTTATGTGGTGTCTTCATGGCAGGGTCTCATATGCAGACAGGACCCCATGAAGAACTGGGAGTATGAGCAAGCAAAAGTCTCAAATGGGCTCACTTACTGACTCAGACTGAGGAAATGGGGAAAATGTGTTCATAGCCCCATAACCAGCAGGGGACAACATTGTTCTCTTAGGGACAGTGCTCAGACTTGACCTGTTGTCACAGCAGACAGCCTGCCACAAGATGCCCAAGAGGAATGTGATTCATTCAAAGCAGATATTCTAGAAAGCCCCCATCTTTGTCCAAAGGAGTGTAAAGGTGAAGATGGAGAGGTCATTGCCCATTGGAATAATTGCCCACTTGAGTTGACAGGAATTAACCCAAAGTCTCCCTGAAAACGTTGCCAGGGTACAAAGCTATGCCCTTTGAGTCAAATCACCTGTCTTCTTTCTAGTATTTTCATGGTGTGTATAATGCTGGTGGAAAATCTGATCTGCATCCCGACTTCCAAAAGATTATGAGACGCTGGTCTGGCAGCAGCAATCTGGTGGAAATAACGGATCTCAGGAACGGACGTAAGCATCTGCTCCTCAGCACGCCATCTCCCATACGGACGCGTTAGAGCACGTCCAAAGATTGGAACTGTCTTCCTTTGTATTAGTATTCCAGCGAATTGCGAATAAAAGCTACAAATAAAGAAGTGTTGACCATGAAAACACAAAGACATTTAACAAGACGACCACAACTGTCCCAGTGCAGGGCCCACGCGTGCTTGGGCAAGTCAGCCGGTGCTCACCAGCAATTTATTGGGTACTTACTGTAAACAAGGCGTGGGTTAGATGGTAAACACGGCTGAATTGCTCACAAGAGACCCACTCACCGTCCTCAACCAGTTTATACTACTCTTGACTGCCGGGAACCAAGACGAGCCCAGGACTAGAGAATTGGCTGCATTTCCAAGTAGTTTTGTAGAAGATGGACGTTTCATTCTACTTTCTCATAAACCAGGCGTCCGGCGCTCTGGTTTGGCACTTCTATGGTATCAGCTCTGCTTAGACGCTCTGAAGATGTACACCTCCCCCTCTCCCTCCCTGGGCCTTCTTCCCCCTGGCCTTCTAAAACCAGCACCCCCTTTAGCCAGAATGCTAAGTGGTCTCAGTGCCGGAGAGAAGACAGATCTCTCCCATCGTGGCCCTAATTCCTCCGGGTAAGTAACGTGCACCATCTGCGGGCCACCCCCTTCCCAGGCACGGTATGTGCATCTCCTCAGAGTCCCCGTGCCCCGCCATGAACCACCTCTACCCCTCGAATGGCATTGGAATTGTTCGTGGCAGGGTCTGTGTCCGCATTACACAGTGACCTCGACGAGGCCAGGCTGTGGTTACAGCTCAGTGCCCAGCGCACACTGGCATTCCCAACAGCACTGCTGAGGGAATGAATGAGTGAACACAGGGAGCCTTCACCTGCTTGCTCTCGTCCTTCCAAGGGCGTTGCACAGAGGACTCAGCCGCCGCACCACGCTTACTCCTGTCGAACTTGAAGACGTGGCTTCTCTCCACACCCCTGTTCGTGCTTTCCAGTGACGGAACTTGTTGCGGGATGGATCACCGCCACATTGACAATGTCAGCTGGCATTTGCCGTCTCCCTGGCCATCCTGGGGCAGCAGGAGACTTTCAGCTTCCAGTAAGCTGTGCCTCCCGTTAGTCCACAGAGGCTGGTTCCATCTTCTTCATCCCAGACATTGCCGACTGAATTCCTGCTAGGAGTTTGACATCATGCTGGAGGCCATGAAGATTATGGGATGGGTAAGACGTAGTCTAGTCCTGGAAGCGTGTACAGCCCACCAAGGGGGTAAAATGTGATTGGAGTTGGAGACACTGGCAGAGACGAGTCCAGAGGCCACAACGCCCCTCCCCCGGTACTGCTGAGTCGTGACTTTACATCTCAACCCACTCCGATTCGAGGCCACATCGGCTTCATTTCCAGTGCAAGCTGTGCCTCAGAGTGTGCGGTCTTAAAAATACTGATTATTCTATTTTAATTAAGCTTCTGTCATCTGCATTTCCATTCTGGGATGAGCTGTCAGTCACTGCTTCCCTGAAACACATGTGGATATGCACAGGCTAATTTAGGGGCAGCTGGATAATGACTCACATTGAAGAGGAGCTAATGAGAGCTTGTCTGCTATTGAGATGCTGTGGAGAAAGGATTGGCCCAGTTAGTGTTTGTCAACTTTATAAGCTCCCTGCAGGGCAATCATCCAACCGTTCATGTGGTCGTCAGCAGCCTGGATAATGCTGATCAAGGGGCAAAGAGAATGGGGGTTTCCCACTAAGCTTGGCCACAGAGGGGGCCCCATTCCTCACCAGCAATGCCCGCCCACCGTGTCCCCTGCATCAGCTCAGCCCCAACTCTTTGACTCCGGTTTTGCAGCAGACAGCTCTATGCAGTGCCCACCTGGGGTACTCTTTTTAAAATACAGATTCCCAGCCCAACCCACTGAGATTCCAGTTCTCTTGGTCTAGAGTGGGGCCTGAGCATCAACATTTTAAAATGCTCCCCAGTAGACACCCAGGGGCACCCAGAGTTGAGAACCCCCCTCTATGCTGAAAGAACTTTCCTCCATTGAGGACCCTGAGCGCTAACAAGTTGTCTTCTCCTGGACTCAGCGTGTTCCCAGGTCTGGAGCTCACTCCTCAAAACAGCTTTGCTTGAATTAAAATATTGACTTCTTCTGAAATTCTCAAACTAATGTAGCTTCTTTCAATGAGAAGCTATTACTTCTTTTCTAAAATAACCTAGTAAAATGGCTGTTTTTCATATCTACAAACATATAAGATGAAATTTTGTATAAAACAGACACCTGTACTGGGCATAAGATTAACCAAGTCATTTGGCACCTAGTGATATTTTCAACACCTGCAGAACAAAGAACCTGAAACCTCAACCTCAGTCTCTCTCTCTCTCTCTCTCTCTCTCTCTCTCTCTCAGAGCTGGGATCCGCAACACGGTGATGCAGGAGTTGTGCCTACAGCCCCCAGGTCAGGGGAGCTTGCTTTGTGCCCACTGAGGTCTACACCCCACAGACCCTACGAGAACCTGGTCCCAAGACTGGCTCCCCCAGTCTACATGGGTGAGACAGACCAGTTCAACCTCAGCACAGAGCAAAGAAGCCACTACACCTTTGATGGCCAAAGCCTTCAGAGCACACGTGATGGGGGACCTTGATGTGGAAAGTGCAGTTGGAACCCCTGCGTGTGGAGTCGGACTGAATTCCATTTGGAATGTCACTGAGGTTCCCAGCTTGACCGCCTTCAGGGCTAAAGCTGCGGTACGCCTTTCCGTTCCAGGCAGCGGCTTCTCCACACCCTAATTGTTTCTGTTTTCTCGTGTTTCTGTAGATGATATTCATGGATCACTCACCATCCTTGTGGCGACTGTGGCACTGGTCACAGGCTGATTCAGAGGGACAGGACAGCTGAACCATGTGATCTCTTGGCAGAGTCCCCAGCACAGACACCTGGTGGTCCCACAGACCCCATTTCTCCAGGTCACCCACACCTCCCTTGCCATTAGCCCGCCCCATACAATACTCAACCTCAAAGGAAGAGAAGTGATGGAGACTTTTGATCCTGAAACAAAGGTTTCTCCCCCAGATTGGCTGTCACCCTGACATTGGGAACCAGCTCCCATCTGCTCCTGTCCCCTTTGGGCTCACGGAGAGTGGTTGCAAGCTGAGAGGCCTGCGTGCTCCCAGATCTGATGTCTGGATGCCATGCCTCTGACACATGCCCTGCAGGGCGCCGACATCCTGACCTCTTCTCTTCACCATCGGTGCTTTGTCTACACCTAGCCACCACCTGGTGTGTGTGTGTGGTGGGGTATCCCCTAACCCCTCCTTCCTCAAGAAGCACCTATTAAGCTCCTATTTATTTTTTATAAGATTTCATCTATTTATTTGGGAGAGAGAGTATGAGAGCGTACCGGGGGTGGGGCAGAGGGAGAGGGAGAAAGAGTCCCAAGCAGGCTCCACACTGAGCACAGAGCCTTACGCAGGTCCCAGTCTCATGGCCCCAATCATGTCCTGAACCAAAACCAAGAGTCACACACTTAACCGAGTGCACCACCCAGGTGTCCCAACCTTGTATTTAATACAAGTACACATTGCTAATGCCACCCTCCTCCCCTGCTCCCACTCTTCCATGGCAACACAACCAAGCCTGCTGTGTAGACCCAGCTAGGTGTGCCTCACACAAAGGTGCCAGCCGTACAGGCGAGTGGGGCTGAAACCCAGTTCATCTCATAGCACTGTCACCAAATCTTCAAACGGGCACACGCTGATCTCCATTGAGAAGAGGTACCCATTTGTCTCCAGGGTAAAGGGGCACCCGTTGGTCTCCATCAGGAAGGGGCACCCGTTGGCCTCCAGGGTGGAGGGGCACCCATTGGTCTCCAGGGTAAAGGGGCACCCATTGGTCTCCATCAGGAAGGGGCATCCATTGGCCTCCAGTGTGAAGGGGCACCCGTTGGTCTCCAGTGTGAAGGGGCACCCGTTGGTCTCCAGTGTGAAGGGGTACCCGTTGGTCTCCAGGGTAAAGGGGCACCCATTGGTCTCCATCAGGAAGGGGCATCCATTGGCCTCCAGTGTGAAGGGGCACCCGTTGGTCTCCATCAGGAAAGGGCACCCATTGGTCTCCAGTGTGAAGGGGCACCTGTTGGTCTCCATTGCCGAGACTGGGAACCTGAGCCTGAGTGATGTTAAATGACTCCCGGTGGCAGTGGGCATATCTGCATGCAGGTTCGTGTCACTGCAGTGCCCATGCAAGCACGTGAACACATTCGTAAATCGACATGCATGTGTTTCAAGAAGCAAGGGGTGTACCACACCATCTTCTCCCAACCCCTGGGTCAGCTCAGAGGCCCGCTGCCCCTTCCCTAACAGCCCCACTGCCCTTCCCTAACAACCCCACTGCCAGAGTGCAGGACGCTGGTGCCTAGCTCTCAGCAGGTCAGAGTGCATGGATCCTAGGCTCAGACCCAGTGAGCAGGAAGGGCCTCTCTTTCTGGTGGCTTCAAGGCCACTGTCAGGAGTAATGTGTGTCAACTGCACCAGGCCAGGGGTGTTTGGGGGTATTTGGCTAAACACTATTCTTGGGGTATTTCTGGGTGAGATGAGCATCGAATGGGTGAACTGAATCAAAGGAGGGGGGGGGTCCCGTCCAGTCTGCTGGAACCTCAACAGAGCACAGACAGGGAAGACTTGCTCTCTGCTTGGCTGTTGAGCAGGGACATCGGACTCCTACCCACGGACTGGGACTCACACCACCTGGGCTCCAGGCTTCAGGCCCTTGGACTCAGACTGGATCACACCACCGGCCTGCTGGGTCTCCAGTCACAGAGGCAAGTCTAGGAATGTCTCAGCCCCATGATCATGTGGGCTGATTCCTTATCTTAAACACATATGCATCTGTTCCCCTGGAGAACCTGACTAACTGGCCGCCCTGCCTAGATTCTGTTCAATCTGCCTTTGATCCCGAGGCTCCCCGCACCCTGTGCAGTGGGCCCCACGCAGGGTGGTACTGCAGAAGCCTGTGTGTTTTCTTGCTCCACAAGAAATAGCAGAAGAGAGCTCACCTGGAAGGTGTCAAACCTGCTTCCACTCGTAAGTAGAAGAGGCTCCCCGGGCCTGAGGAACTGCAGGGGCAGCCCCCTTCTACCCGGCACTCATGACCTCTCACAAAACAAGCCGACCACGGATGGAAATGACCAGCAGGAGAACTGCCCATGTCTCAGACCATCAGGACAGAAACTCCAGGGCAACTGAGTGCCCGCCAACATGGTGCAGTACACAGGACTCAATCCAAGGCAGGGAATCCCAAAACAACCCGGTCCTAAAAGGCAAAAAGAGCCTGAAGATGAAACATGGCCTTTCTTAACATGAAGAGTCGCCCTGCTGTGGAACCACTTCCAAAGGTACAGGGAGAGCTGCCCTCGGCCTTCAAGAGTCGGGGGGCCAGGGGTTCTGCCACCTTGCCTGCAGCAGAGAAACAAGGAAAGAGTCCAGCTGACAAATGAAATGGGGTATGAGTATGTCAACTCTCAGGATGGAAAAGCCAGCCCGGACAGGCAGGTTGGAAAAGCTTGTGCATGGCCAGCATGCCCCAAACAGTCATCCCTGGGCTGAGGCAAGGGTGTGTGGCTTGTAGGAAAAGCATCTGGGGCCTTGCAGAGCTGCAGGGGCCGTCTATAGTCTCATTTGATTCCAGGATTTACGTCTCTATCTTGGATGAGGCACTTAAACCCTCTGAACTGGGGGGAAACCGTGGCTAAGGGAGGTCATGGCAGCTGAAGTAGGGTTGGACAGGAGACATCCCTGGGCAATAAGGTCCTCACGGTCCTGTCAGGAGGAATGGGACCCCTTTTGTTATGTGGGTCTTTGGACAATGAGTAATTTTATGTTGTGACCATGACTTCTGGGTGAAAGACTGTGCAATGGATTGTTTAAATGCTGAGTTGGTTGTGATTGGCTGGTTGGTTGTGTTTGGTTGGTTTGTTGTGGTTGGTTGGTTGTGGTTGGTTGTTTTGTTGTGGTTGGTTGGTTGTGGTTGGTTGGTTTGTTGTGGTTGGTTGGTTGTGGTTGTTTGGTTGGTTGTGGTTGGTTGGTTGGTTGGTTGGTTGGTTGGTTGGTTTGAAAACATGCCTTTGTGTTGAGGAGGGTAGGAAACTCCTGTAGACTCAGAGAGAGGTCTGTGCCAAGTACCTCCACCTCCTTGGGGAACACTTTGTCTTAAACCCACCCTTGTTCCCCAAGTAAGCTCAAGTCTGTACTCAGAGCACGTTGTCTTCAGACAACTTGAAGGGATGTGGCATTCTCCCTTATACAAATGCAGGGTACAGGCCCAGACCCCGTGCTGTGGCCCCTATTTCTGTGGATTTCAGGCATCTGCACTCTCCTTTCTCTGACATAGGGAATCTTATAGACGCCTCTGTCAGGCCCCTCACCCACTACCAAACATCTCTTCTCTGGTACTTTGATAACACCCCCAACACATCCACATTATTAAAGAAGTGTGGGCAACAGCACTTGCCACCCTCATAGCCCCTTACCAAGACCTCTGCATCGGCTCAAGGAGACTCCTCTGGGAGTCACAGTCAGACCATAAGCTTCCTCCAGCAGCCAGATGCTTGTTACACAGCAGCTGCTGACTAATTCAGCCTCAGGCTTCTCTCTGGTTCTGTCTGTGTGAAACGGGGCCCTCTCACAGATCCTGCAGTGTACCCTTAAAATGGCCCAATCTGAACTTGAGACATCCAAAAAGTGTCTGTCCCTTGTGTCCCAGGGTACCCAAAGCATCCCCAAACTCATGCCTCTGCCCCCCCCCATTTCCCCTTCCAGTGTCTGTTCCCTCAGCTGTCTGACAGCGCCAAGCTCTGGTAGGATGACCAGGGTTCAAAGCTCATTCCCCACTCAGGAGCTGTATGCATTCAGGCAGTTCCTCCACTTCTTTGGCCTCAGTTTCCCTTATTGCAAAAGAAGACTAGTAAGTGAGGATGATATTTTAAAAGGTATATGAAACCCCTCACACTGCCAGGTATACAATAGGTACTCAATAAATGTTTTTCTTCTCTACCAGCTCCCTTCTCTGCTGCCCCAATAAACCTTCCTAAACTACCATTGGCTACGGATTGACTTGTGTCACCCCCCAAACCTTAACCCCACTGTGGGTGTATTTGGAGTAAGGAAGTGATGAGGTTAAATGGGGTCCTAATGGTGGGGTCCTGATCCTGCAGCACCAGTGTCCTTGTGAGAGGACAGCAGAGAGTTTGCTCGGTCCCTCTCCGGCCCCACCGAGGTGCACACAGTGGGAAAAGCCAAGCGCGGACCCAGCAAGAAGGTGGCTATCTGCGAGCCAGGAGGCAGGCTCTCGTCACGAGCCAGTCCGCCAGCACATTTGTCTTGGACTTCCCGCCTCCGGAACCGTGAGGAAATGAACTTCCACGGTTCGTCACCCAGTCTATGGGATTTTGTTACAGCCACCCGAGCAGACGGAGACACCCCGACAGCATTGCTCTCGTCCTGCCTGCGGTTTTTGCTGCATCGTGAAGTTGGCCAGGAGGCAGGCCATGAAGGCTTTCCCAGGTGCGGCTCCCCCGGCCCTTCCGGTACCATGACCACCCCACCGCCAACACCCAAGGGTCCAGCCACACCAGGCCAGGCTGACGGCTGATCGTAGCTGGACAGGCAGACACGAGGGTCTGAGGGGGTCCCCGGAGGGAGCAAGCGCAGTACCTTACAGCCGCAGAGATGGCCAGAGGGATGGAGTCACAGCCGGTCACCGTCCAGTCTTGGATGCGCTGAGGCTCGGCCCGCGGGCTTCTCCTTCCTCGGGGCCATACTCTGCTTTCCTCTGTAGCTGAGCGATGCTGGCAGCCACCACACCGTGGCCCCAGTGCGAGGGCTCCGGCTGGCATTCTCGGCTCTTGGAGTCAAGGTTGTCACTGGGGCTGTACTGCACTTCCCGGGCCCCTGAATTACGCACTCACACCTGGTCATTGCTTGTTTTATGCCCCCGGCTTTCAACCCAGGCTCATCAAGAGGACACGGTTTCGGAGGCTGGGCTCCAGCAGCGATCGAGGCTGACCCAGCCCCTGTCCTCCCAGAACCTGGAGTCGGATGGTCGATGTCACTATGGAAGAAATGAAGGAGGACAGGCCGTGCAGGGCAATTTTCAGAAACAGGTCTTGCAGTCGCTGAAGGGTTATGGGAAGCAAGCCTCAGGTGCTGATTTTATCTTTACAGAGGCAGCTATCTGGAATAATCCTGCAAGCCCGTCTCATCTTACAGGCAGGGTGGTTTCTGAAAGGCTGTCAACTTTCCCTCCTATTTCAAAGGTCCCTGCAGTGAAACGAGAGCTTTAAAGTCACAGTCTACCGGGCTCCTTCCTGCTCCGAAATCCACTGTCCCCCGCTGATCCTGCCTCTGTGCTGCGGGGTCACAGGGCAGGCCTCGGCGGGAGGAGCAGACGGGGACTCGTCCTCACTGCCGAGGGCTTGCTCTCCAGCAGCTGCCTGGTCCGAGTGTCCCTCAGGCTCTGGCTGGGCCAGCCGTGCACCTGTCCCCGCACCAATGAGCCACCTGTGTGCTTCGGGGGTCAGACCAGGCTGGGGCCCCAGGACACGGGCCCCTCGCCCTCTTCCCGCAGAGGAGGGACTTGCCCGAAGCGGCAGGGCAGGGCGCAGGTGAGGCAGGAAGCAGAAGCTCCATCTAGATCACAGCCGGCGGTGCATTTTCCCGTGAGGTCTTGCAGCTCTGCGCTCTGCCTGAGTGGCTGCTGACGTGTTGGGTGTGTGCCCAAGCGGGCTCCCCTTGCCTGCCATCTCCTCGCCTCCCTTCTCCTCCTGAGCTCGTCTATGGTATTTTCCACGATCGTCTTCTCTCATGGAAGTTGCAACCCAGTAAGGAAAAAGAAGAAACAAGCCAGGAGAGACAGGCAGGGCGGATTCCCACAGTGCATCCCTTCGACGTCCCTAGGAAAGAAGAAAGATTGGGACAGAAAATGCAGGATTCCATGAAGTTCAAGGGGACGGAAATGGGAGAAAACACATTTAAAGATGTTATGTTATTGGAAATTAAAGGTGAAGACAGAGCACTCCCTGCTTTCCCTAGTTTTGTACAAATTTGGAAACTTTTGTAGTTGTAGTCTCAGGAGCACCAAAGAAGGGAGGTCCCACGCCACCTGGAAGAGAGCGCACGACAGCCTGGAAGGGAGCATGCGGCAGCTTCCGTGGGACCAGAACACTCCCGCGAATGAACAGAGAAATCTGGCCAGACTGACATAAACCTTTGGGATGTGAAAACAACATAGAACTCTTAAACTAAGGGATGTTTAAAAACGAACCCACCCTTTTACAGACAACAAGCGGGGCTCAACGTGTCCAAACACACTGGCGGAGATACCGTCCTGACGTCCTGGTCGTCGCGGGGACAAGACCCTGCTGTCTCCAGAGTGGCTTGGGAATATGTCACTGCTTCCTTAGTGGCCTTTTAGGGATCGCTTCTCAGGACCTTTAAACAGCTGAAATATTTGGAATCGTGTACAGAAATTTTAAGAAAATCAAGTCCTAGTCTATATGTTCACATAAAGAATTTATGGACATTCAGAGTCTGCTGTGTTCATCACGGCAATCAAAGGACTCCCCGGTTTCTTCTTTCAACTAAGACAGAAGTAACTGATGCTGACTGGGGGTGTTAAGTAGAAACTTCACTAAATTTATTTCCAGCGCGAGCATGTTTGGAAGAACTTGAGAATCTCTGTGTTTAAAAGGTTAATTTCCTAGATAGTTGGACCCAATCGGCAAGTTTGCTTTGTTAATGAAATAACGGAAGCCATCACCAAGAAAACCACTGTGCTGAACTGAGGAATTTAAGAGATTCCCAGGTGTTTGACCTTTGCTCATCGGAATCCAAGTCCTCGTTAAAGGAATCACTTCCAGTTACCAAATTTATAAGCTGAACTTCGATATAAGGAAGAACTAGTTATTCATATTCTCCACTTTGATAAAACGAAGATTACTTTTTTGAAACGAAAGCCAATTTGTGAATAATGTTTTCTGTATAAAAGCCAGCGTGCAGAGTGCCAAAGCCTCACACTTAACACAAGTGGGAAAATGCAGGCAGAAGCCAGCCCCGTGCTGACACGTTCTGACCGAGAGCCCTCACCGAGCTGCCGAGCAGCGGGGACCCAGCTGGGGCCTCTAGCGGGCTCAGGAAGTGGTGTCTCCACTGATCCACCTGTCCCGCCTCCTCAGCCCCCCCCCATCGGCCCTTCCCTGGCACCCACGCCCCCACCCGCCACCTGCGTGAGTCTCCAGGCTTCAACACACCCCACCCACCCCCCTGTGCCCCTGGCTTCCTCCACGCCAAGCCCCCCCCTTCCACCCCCCCATCACGCCTCTTCCTGTGCATGAATCACACACCGTTCCTCCAGTCCTCACAATGGCCAAGCACAGAATAGGAGGCTGAGCGGAATGAGGCCATCCTCCCCGTCCCACCCACGGTGGCCGAGGCAAGGCGGGGCTAAGCTGGGATCTCGCCCAGCCGTGGGGTCTCCACCCCTCGGGGGTCTGCGGCAGCTGCTGGAGGAGCACCAGAGGGCCCCCCAGGCAGCAGAGGTGCCAATGGCTGTCCAGGCTGAGACCCGAGAGAGGGAGGCCAGAGTGAGCCAGGACCAGGGCCCGAAAGGGGCACTCCAGACAAGGCAGAGGGGACAGCGCAGGACCCAGAGCTGCAAGGCATAGGGCTCCCCTGGGAAGTGCTGGCTGGGATGGGAGGCTATGTCCTCCAGGGGCTTGTGGCAGCCGCACCTAGGACGGACGTCTTCCTGAGCATGGAGTGGAAGGGGCAGCTGAAGGACAGTGGCTTAGCTGCCCCGTCCCTGGGCCATAACCTGTCTCCAGCACATCACCTCCACCCTTAGCCCTCCATGTGCCCCTCAGCCACCAGGAAGCCACCAGGCAGGCACCGCTGTGTGCCTGAGGCTTTGCTCCGGCCCCTTTCCGGACGTTCTTGTGCTCCTCACGCACCCGCCAAGGTCGCATGGCACCCCTCTGGGCAGCCCGGCTCTCCTCCTCGCTTGAGAGAGCTCCTGCCACCTTTGTCTGACCTGTGAGCAGCCTAGGACAAGGTGTCTCCCTGCGGGGTCACCGAGTCCTTAAGTTGGGAGTGCTCTTCCCCTCCCACTGCACTGTCAGCCTTGGTGGGCAAGGTGGGCTCCCACCAGGCTCCTACTCCCCCCATGTCCAGGAGCCAGCAGCCGCCATGCCCCCTGAGCCTGCATCTACTCTCACAGCGGGGCAGGCTCACCCCGCTTGCCCTCAGTGCTGCTCTCCAGGTCCGCGGCCGCGGCACCTGCTCCTGAAATCATACCTTCCGCCCACCGAGAAGCAGGGCCCAGATTAGATGTGGAGGAGAGAATGGGAATGAATCACACACCCATGCACTCCCCAGGCGGGCACTCGCTGAGGGTCACCAGCACCCGTCTGCAGCCCCAGGCCCCATGCCCAGCAGGAGGGAGGCCCCCTGCACAGAGCCTCCGTGGGGACATTCTGGCAGTGGGCAGGCTGACTGAGTGGTTTCCACGTCCTTCTTCCCCCTCCTCCTCCTCTTTCCTTCTTTACTGTCCTCCTTTGTCCTTCCTCCCTCACCCTCCTCCTCCTTTCAGGCCTTCCTGGTGACAGTCTTAGGGACCTGAGGGAGAGGAGGTGATCAGGGTTTAGCCACACCCAGCCCTCCGTACCCCCCTCACCAAACCCCAAGTTCATCTCCTCTTTTATTTTATTATAACTCTTTATTGAAGTATAACCTGCATAAGGCTAAATGTACAAATCTTAAACTAAGTCATCGTATTTAGTTTTATGGATTTTCACACCATGAACCAGCTGCCAGATCAAGGAAGAGAGCCTCACCCCCCAGGATCCCGCACAGCCCCTCCCGTCTCCACACCCCCTCGCTGGAGAGCCGCTGTCCCGACATCCAGCCCCACAGACCGTCTGGCAGTCCCTTGAGTAGGTGGCCTGCACGGGGCTGTCCTGTGTCTGCCTGCCCCCACGTCATGCTGGAGCCGTTCTGCTATGATGTCGCCCACACCTCAGGACCGTCCACTGTCACCACTGCACAGGGGAGCACGGGGCTCGGTACTTAATCCTACGGCCCTTTGGCAGTTCCTTGCTCGTGGCTAAGATGAACCGTGACACGGTGAACAGTGTCCGTGTCTCTGGCTCCCACTCAGAGCATTTTCTCGGGGTGTATAGGAGGAGTGGGCTACTGAGTCCTAGGATTCTCACGCGCTCAGCACATGCCGTTAAACTGTGTCCGGATCCACGCGGCTGCTTACAAGCCCCCGGCCGCACGGGAGGGCTGGTTGCTCCTTGCCAGCACCTCGTGTCTCTTCCATCATATCCAACACCGGGGCACCTTCCGGGCCTGAGCTGGGCTCCTCCGATGACTGATGGAGTTGAGCCTCTAGACGGTCCAGTGTGGTCACCCTGCATGAGCCAGCCCTGGCTTGGGGGTCCCAGCTCCCAGCCAGGGGCCCGCCGTGGCGCTCGGTGGAGTATTGGAGGCCCCCATCAAAGGACTTCCAAGTGGTGGTCTTGGCAGCCAGAGGGACCCCCTGCTCTCAGTTTAGTGGTACAACACTGGAGGAAGCAGGGGCTGTGGACCTGTGGAAGGAGGAGGCAGGGAGGCCACCGGACGCTGTAGGCTTTTCTTTCCAGGATCTTTTCATGCTGACACCGGGGGCCCAGTTTATAAAATCAGAAAGGAGGCATTTGCTCAGCCTTTACAAATCCCACAGAAAGGCAGCTCGGAGTTGAAAGCTGTTCAAATTCTATTTTCTCAGCGTGTATTGCTGTAAAATTGCCTCTGTTCCTTCCCCACCGAGGACCATGACGTGACACGCGATCTGTCCCAGGCTCCATCTGTGTGATACTCTGAGGGCAGGATGTCACTGGGGCTCCAGGAGGCCGTGCCCGGACGGCCAGCCAAACAGAGGTTTTGGGGGGAGCCTGCACTCTGGGGCTTGGCTCTTGCCTGTCTGGGGGCACCGTCAGGGCCTCAGCTGTGCTGGTTTGATGGGAGAACCGCCCAGCCCCACACAGGACCCAGATGGGCAGCTGTGCCTGTTCTCACGGCCCCTGAGGCCCTGACTCAGCCTTGACTCCTCGTTAAGCTGCCAAGCTGGGAAGTCTCTGTGAGATGTGCTTGCTATAGTAAAGACCCCAAAAATGTGAGGCAGCCCTGGAGTGTGGACAGCACTGGCCTGAAAGTCTAATCCAAACAACACCTAGTGCCCACCCATCCCCCTTTGCCCCCCTCCGTCGAGGGCCACCAGCCTGGCCTCTGGCTGCAGACGCCTGTGTTTTCCCACCTGAGCAGTGCTGTGCCAACCCAGAGTGCAGCCTGAGACGAAAGGGCACGTACGCACCCCAAGTGCACGCTGTGTATAGTTGTGAATGGTTATTTCTCCCCAGAGCGTGAAAGTAGTAGAAAAATAATGAAAAGCTAAAAAGTAGGTGTATTAAAAGCCACAACGCTACTGGTTTATTTATACTGAAACAGAAGTTATTATCATTTTACTTCAATTTAGGTGAATTAAAAATTATTTAAGATTACCACTCAGTGAAGAGAAATCGTCAAATAGGGACATTCTCTCATTAAAAATCAGGTTAGCCAACAAGTCAAATTTGGGTATGTTAATGATGCTTCTGCTTCCTGAAAGCCAGGTGTCGTATATTGAATGGTGGTCCCACCCACCCGAAGACCCACCCAGAGAGATCCACCCGGAGCCTGTGACCATGACCTTGTTTGGAAGAAGCGTAATTAGGTTAAGGGTCTGGAAATGAGACCGTCCTGGATCGGGATGGGCCCTAAACCCAAAACAAGTGTCCTTAGAAGAGAAGGGGGGGAGGTACACGGAGGGGACAACGATGTAAAGAAGGAGGTGCAGATGGAATTGATGCAGCCACGAGCCCAGGACCACCAAGGACCACCAGGATCCAACCCTTCACTCCCTCCAGAGCCGGGAGAATATACGTTTACCTTGTATTAAGCCATCTGGCTTGTCACAGCAGCCCCAGGAAAGTAATACAGCTGGGGTTCCTTTCTTACCCCCCCTCAGGCTCCAATATGGTTTGGTGTCACACTGGGTTGTATTTTAAACTTTGATATTTTGTTTGCTGTGGATTTTTTTGTGTTATTTTTAATTATTAGAATGCATTGCCTCTTTGACATGGATCCAGTGAACAAGCACTGGGCTGGTTGAAGAAAGAGATTAGCTGATAGCCATAAGATGGGTCACCTACGCCCCTGAACACGGGGATGTCCCCACACCCCCAGTGGATATTAATGTCAGATATAAATATCTTCACACTCTGCCCATTCCGTAGGATCCACAAACGTCTCCCCAGGGCCCACCTTGTCACCAGGTTTTTATCTGTGCTCTCTCCACCACTGGGAAGACTGGCCCACCCTTTTGCCACTCCCCATCGAACAGCAGAGATCTCTGTCTTCGGTGATCTCTCCATCTCCGTGAAGTGGACAACTAGATGTGTTTCGTGGCATTCAGCGCACCAGGAGGCTTTCCCTTCATCATTGTCCTTTAGGGACACACAGTGCCTCTACTTACAACTGTGCAACATGCAGACCTCTCCTACCACCCAGGCTTGTGCTGCTCCGTCTCCACTGACCGTGAGAAATGCCCCCGGGGGTCACAGGTGTGGGCTGAGGGAAAGGTGCCAAGGGAGCACACAGGTCCCACAGCATCTGAGCCCCCTGCTCGTGCAGTTTGTGTGCCCTGTGTTCTACGCACGCCCAGCGGCCCCACGAAAACTTGCGTTTTATAATGGAATTCTGTTGTGTGTATCCAATTTCACGGTCAGGCCACATGATCAGCCAGCGATCTTCTCTTTCAGGGGTGGCGGCCCTTGCTTACCCTGAAACGTGCTGCTGTCGGAGGCGATGCAGTGTGATACCGCAGGAATGGCTGGGACATCGTACAGAATAAGACCGGTGGTGCTCAGGAGCACTGGGGGCAGGGCAGACAAATTTCTTATTCCTGTGAAAACAGAGAGCTGCTCCTCTGTGATGGGCAGGGCTTGGTGTATCCAGCCAGCCACCAGGCAGTCAGCGTCTCCCAGCGGGGATCACGGGTGACTCAGCACTGGACTCACGTCAGCACTCAGCAGTGGTAGTAACCCGGTCAGCTTTGGCGAAAGGAGGACCATGAGGCTGAACCCCCGAGCATGCCCCCAACCTGCCATCTAAATGCAGAGAGCTTATGAGTCTCCTGAGTGACTGAAACTGAAAAGAAGACATTTTCCAGGCAATACTTACAAATGTGCCGACAGCTGTGCTGATTTCCCCCAGTAAAGACCTATCTGAACCGTAGTCACCATCACCTCTAAGTTTGTGAAAAATCCACTATCATGCTCTAGGATCCATCTGACTTTCGTAGCAGCTAAATGGGTGTATTGGACAGGCTCATGGTACAAATCTCCATCCCGATATCTCCCAAGTCCACTGGTGCCCCAAATTTTCAGATTCCCTGGGATGCAGTTTGGGGTTTGATTCATTATTTCTTGGGGGTATGGTATAGAGGGCAGTTCCAGAGCTTCCTTGGTCCCTTCTACCAATATGGGCATTTGGCCAGTTGCTGAATATTACAGACTGAACATCTGTGTTTCCCCTCCCCCGATTCATATGTTGAAACCCTAACCCCCAGTGGAATGGTATTTGAAGGTAGGGCCTTTAAGAAATAATTAGGTTTGGATGAGGACATGAAGGTGGGCTCCCATCATGGGATTAGTGTCTATAAGAAAAGGAAGAGACACCAGAGCTGGTTCTTTCTCTGCCATGTGCAGACCCAGTGAGAAGGGGGCCGTCTCTACAAGCCAGGGAGAGTGGCCTCACCAGATGCTGAATCTGTAGGCACCCAGATCTCAGACTTCCCAGCCTCCAGAACTGTGAGAAATCCACCTGGTCTATAGTGTTTATTATGGCACCCCGACCTAAGACATTAAGCATATTTATTCCCACTATATACTCTGGTCTAGGGAAATAATTGGGAATGGATCTGTAGGTCCACTGTGCTCCATGTGAGATGAATTTGGGCCAAGACTCCATTATCATTGTGCCAAAAATGTCCACTTCTTTTTTTAAGACTTATTTATTTATTTGAGAGAGAGAAAGAGAGAGTGTGAGTGGGGCAAGTGGCGGAGGGTGAGAATATCCAAGCAGACTCCCGCTGAGCTTGGAGTCTGATCTCATGAGCCATGAGATCAGGACATGAGCTGAAAGAAAGAGTGGGATGCTTAGCCAAATGAGCCACCCAGGAGCCCCATACATCTGTGCATCCATGATCCATCTATCCATCCAAAGATTAGTGATCCATTATTCATGCATCCATGCATCCATCCATAGAATAACCAAGTATCCATCCATCCACCCATGCATTCATCCAAGCACCCATCCACCTATCCAAGTGTCCATCATCCATCCACCTATCCAAGCATCATGATCTATCCATCCATCTAAGCATCTGTGATCCATGATTCATCTACCTGATCATCCATCCATCCAAGCATCCAAGCATCCAAGCATCCATCCATCCATCCACCCATCCATCCATCCATCCATCCATCCATCCATCCATCCAACCATCCAACCATCCAACCATCCATCCAACCATCCAACCATCCATCCACCCATCCATCCATCCATCCATCCAAGCATCCAACCATCCATCCATCCAACCATCCATCCATCCATCCATCCATCCATCCATCCATCCACCCATCCATCCATCCATCCATCCATCCATCCATCCATCCATCCATCCACCCATGCATCCATCCATGCATCCACCCATGCATCCATCCAAGCACCCATCCACCTATCCAAGTGTCCATGATCTATCCATCCATCCAAGCATCTGTGATCCATCCATCCATTCATCCAAGCATCCAATCATCCATCCATTCATTTAAGATATGTTCTCCTAGGGGCACCTGGGTGGCTCAGTCATTAAGCATCTGCCTTTGGCTCAGGTCATGATCCCAGGGTCCTGGGATCGAGCCCTGCATCAGGCTCCCTGATCAGCAGGAAGCCTGCTTCTCCCTCTCCCACTCCCCCTGCTTGTGTTCCCTCTCTCACTGTGTCTCTCTCTGTCAAATAAATAAAATATTAAAAAAAAAGGTATATTCTCCTATCCCTTTCAGCACCAGCATCACTTCACCAGGTGCCCGTGGCTTATGACACTAACCTCATCTTTAACTCCTCCTCTGACTTCTTTTCTTGGAAGTTGTGTAGAAACACATGAAGTGACACTGAGATGCAGATACCATGGACCAAGAAAGCTTTTCCTCTTAGGTCACCATAACCCATCTCCACATAAATGCAAAGTAGCTCTCTCACTGACCAAGGGTCCAAGATTAACATTTTTCCCACCCATCACAGGGTGGGCAGGCAGGGAAGCCGTAATCGGTGTGGCAGTTTTTCTTATTCCCCACCCCCCGTTAAAGCAAAGAATAGAAGGCAGAGAGCTCTAGAGCATATTCTCTTTTTCATTTGTTCGCTTAAAGATAGCTTTTCTCCTTCCTCCCTGAGGCAGCTAATTCATTAAAGTTCTGTCTACAGAACGTCAAGTCAGTCAGTGGAGAGGTTTACATTGTCAAATTACTAGATATTTATTCCACAGAGTTAACTTTCCACGGAAGCAAATGGTTTTCTTGCTCTGTAATACTCGTGCCGTAATAACGTGCTATCATGTAACACGTTCATAACACTCTGTGAACACCGCAACTCAGTTAAGGCGCATCTCTAAAGAACCCGTTATGACTCCCCAGAGACGTTTGCCTTTCCTAGTCAGATGGCATCCTATGCACCATTTTTGTTTTCAAAGCGGGAAAATGAGCAGAAGTCCAGTGTATTAGCCAACCTCTCCAACAGGACAAATAACAGCCTCTGTTGGGAACGTGGGATGCACATTATTTTACCAGGCACGTGATTACGTCAAACCCACGTGCCTGATAATGGCCTCTCTTCAGAGAATCAATCCAGCTTGCGAAATTATAAAAATGGATATTTCTAGAATACTGTGTGTTTCTGAAGCCACCATGATGAGGTTTTCAAGGAGTAGGTCACAGAGGGTGTGTGTGTCGGTAGGTGCGGTGAGATTAATCAGCATTAACCAGAAGTCCTCATCGGTGCTGCATGGGCTCCCGAGTAGGCTCTTTCGGCCCCCACACATGTGTGCACACACATGCAAGGAAAGCTGCCTCTTGTGGTCCACGCCTTCTTCGCAGAACTCTCAAGCTCTGAGCTCCATGAGCTCACTTGCAAATTCCGGTGAGAAGTGACGTCTCATCCTCATGATGGGGAAAGGAGCATGTGACAGACAGCAAGACAAGGCCATGTTTCAGCGCCATAACAGAGACGTGTAGGCAAACGCAGAAGACGGTTTTCTTCACTCTGGGCACTCTGCAAGTGATAGCTCACGTGTCAGAAAACCAATCCCAGGGCTCAGTTTCTATAAGGACATCTTCCCTGATGGTTCAAGTTGGGCTATTTTTGAGCAAAATACTGAGGCCAGTTCTGCTGACCTGCAAAGCACAGAGTGCCTCCTGGCCACACGGCAGCTCGCAGTGGACCAGCCAGCCAGCAGGGTAGTCTGCTCCCAGCTCACAGGCCCAGCGGGTGCAAGGAGGACAAAGTGACAGGAAGGCGTCAGCACCAGCCCACGGAAGCACTTGTCCAGGAGCAGACCCCGCCCCGAATACTGTTATAAAACCATCAGTTTCACCAGGTAGGCTCCCCAGGGCCCTGCCTAAGCTGTCTGGGTCTGGGGACTTTGAAGGGGCAGGTCACTCTGGATGAAGGGCAAGACGATGGCCACCTTTCAACAGTTTATTTTGAAGTTGCTCTTTCTTCTTTTTTTTTTTTAAAGATTTTATTTATTTATTAGACAGAGATAGAGACAGCCAGCGAGAGAGGGAACACAAGCAGGGGGAGTGGGAGAGGAAGAAGCAGGCTCATAGCGGAGGAGCCTGACGTGGGGCTCGATCCCAGAATGCCGGGATCACGCCCTGAGCCAAAGGCAGTCGCTTAACCGCTGTGCCACCCAGGCGCCCCTGAAGTTGCTCTTTCAACCTTGGGCCTCCCGTCAAGAGGTTCACCACTTAATTCAAAATCAGCACACGAAGAGTCTTCATTCCTTTTATACCGGGGGTCCTGCCTGGGTCTAAGACCGTCCCTGGCTGGTCTGATAGGTCCCCTCCCAGCACGTTCATTAGTCCTCTCGCAAGCCCTCCATGGAGCTGAGGAAGCCACGTGCCACGCACACAAGTTCTCACGAGAACATCCTTCCTACTATCTCCCGTTTTCCACGGGCTCCGCGTTCTGCCCCAGCCAGGGTAGGAGAGGGGCATCTGTCCAGCCCTTCATCAAACGCTGTACAGAGAAGCATCTCCACAGCCCATGAATTCCACAGCAGAAGGCTAACTGCCGACATCGCAGGGCAGGGAGCCTGGAATGTTCCACAGCCACGGTCTTGGAGCTGGGAGCAGGGCAGCTCCTGCTGTGTACCCCTCCTCACCCCTGCATCCAGGTGGCCAGGCCCCGAGATCCCACCCACCCCTGAAGGGCTCTCCAAATGTCAGGACACGTGGGTACTGGGCTTCCACAATTAAGCAATGGATAGCGGGTGATGAGAGCCAGCTTTCCCACCATGGCGGGGCAGGGGGCGGGGTGCATATGCAAGGGGAGGGGCCGGAAAGATAATTTTGCGTGGTAACGGGTTAGAGTTGAAGATGCCAATGCGATCCCGTCTGACGAGATGCGGGTACAGAGGTTGTGGGTGTGTGTGTACACACAAGTCACTACTCACACATATATTCCCTTGTGCTGTCAGCTGAGACAGCCCGGAAGCAATGAGCACACCGGGCCCCGGACGCTGGTCTCAGACACCATCCTCCAGTCCCAGGCACCAGGGCTCCTGGGGCAACGGCTGATCTACGACCAGGGCGGGAAGTACGCACGGTGGGCTGGGCATCTCGTGCTGCCGGAAGGAAAGGAGGAGGAAGGAGAGAGAGAAGAGGAAGGGAGAGGAGGAGGGAGGAAGGAGGAAGGAAGGAACAAATGAAGGACCAAAGGGAAGAACACAGAAAAGCACATGCAGAGAAGGTCCAGGGGACCCAGGAGCCTACTGAAAGAGCTCCCAGTGACCAAAACTGGAACAATTTGAGCAAGAGAATAAATAAAGTAGCATTGGATTATAACCCAAAGAATAAACTGAATATCTGTGAGTCCAAACAGATATACATAAAGGGCTGAATAAACAAATGTGTAGGGGAGAAGAGACAAATTTCCCATGCAGAAGAATTCAGAATATCTTATGTCCATGGATAGGGAGCACTGCTCAGTCTCCTTCCTTGGGGACAGTGCACAGTGACTTCCTCCCAGAGAGGATGCAGAGGGAGGGGAAAATGGGGTGATTGCACAGGGAAGAGACCTGACAGGCACATCCCAGCCGGGGGACCAAGCTCCACGCTGACGGTGACAGGGCGTGCAGATGGCATGCGGACAGCGTGCACTCTGGACCTGACACGATCGAAATCGCTCCTCGCCTGTGGCTTCCCTCCCCCAACCCACACCCAGTCTAATCTCGAGAAAGACATCAGACGGATCTCAGTTGAGGGGCAAAAGAGCTGACCAGGCATCCTCTAAACTGCCAAGGTCACCAGAATCTGGGAAAGTCTGAGAAACTGTCCCAGCCAAGAGGTGCCTCAGGAGACATGATGACTGGATCTCCTGTGGTTTCCTGGGCGGGATCCCGGAACAGATCAAGGATATTAGGAAAACAAAACAAAGCAAAACCAAAACAAGAAAGCCAACCGAGGCTTGGACCTGCATCCAGAGCGCTGGGTTGGTCCTGGTTCGCTGGTCGTGACAAGCCTACAGCACTACGGTGGGCTGCTCACAACGGGGAGGCCGGAGCGGGGTGAGCAAGAACACCGTGCACTACCTTGGCCATTTTTCCGAAGCCTCAATGAGTTCTGCCATAAAGACGTTATTTTATAAACTGTAATGAGCATATGAAGCTTGTGAGTCATGGATTGTCCTCCGTCGGCCGTGACCCAGACGCCTCGGTCGGGGCACCCAGGTTCCGGCTGCGGTGACTCATGCCGGGTCCCGAGTGGCCCCTGAGGCCCGCGTCTCACCCCGTTCTCAGGGATTTACCCTCCACTTGGGTCACAGGGCTGGCAGGACGTGAGCTCTGGGCCGCTAGCCAGCCAAGACTCCGGCCGCGGTGGGGGGAGAGCCCGTTGGGGTCAGCAGACAGACAGACACACATAGATGGAGACCCTGGGTGTATTTGCATCCAGCCCTGGACTTTTTAGTTATGAGTCAGCGCATTCCTTGTCTTTGCTTACGTTCCTTTGAGCTGAGATCCCGTCACTTGCAAATGCCAGTGTCCTGATGTGCCTTGGGCGAGAGCCCCGCTCTGCGCCCTCGACGTGACGTTTTAGCCTATGTGGAGTCCTGTGCTTTGGAACAGAAGGAAATTTGGAGAGCCATGTCTTGCATCATCAAACCACTGAAATTTTGTTGGAGCCCCTCCTAGATGAAAAGCTCAAACTTATTTCTTCCGAAGCACCGCTCTTTCCTGCACACAGTGGCTGAACACCCGTGCTTATTATGCGGCTGAGGACCAGCTGGCCCTCAGATGACAATGGAAGGTTTTGCTGGTGGGCCATGGGATTTACTCCCAACACTGCGCTCAAAGGAAGGAGGGGGCAGTAGGTTTCTGTTTAAACAACAAGGACGCCCCAGGTGTGTTCTATAACCACGTGACAGAGCTACTCCCATATGAATGTTGTGAAAGTGTGGCCGGCTGGTCGCCAGGGAGATAGCCTTTGCAAAGTGTGGCTCTGTGAGCACCCAGGCGTCCATGCAGGGCTTTGGCTGATGCTTCCACGGACTGGCTCCTTTTCTGGAAGGCGGAAGGCGTGGTGATGGGAAGCCCGCCAGGCCCCAGGTGATTCCCATTAAAAACGGAAGCGAGCGACTGGGGCACCCCCTCCCCTCCTGGCAGCCGGGCATTGCTTGGGGGTGGTCTCGGGGAGGAAGACGTCGCCGACCGCTCTAAAGGGGGAACAGAAATTTTCTGTGGTGTTCAACTTGCTCTAAAGAGGCCTCTTCAGCAATTCCTAGACCTCCACTCCCAGGGGAGAAATCACAACTGCCATGGCAACAGTGATCCGTGCTTGTCAGACAGAAAGCGAGCCTCACAGAGCTTCGCCCCGCGGCTTGAATTCTCCCCGTGCATTAGGAAGCATAAAGAGGCAGTGCGAGTGAGAAGAAAGCCTGGACGGAGTCGTGCTCTGTGTGTTCGAGTGCTTTCTACACCTATACCCTCTCATCCTTGCAGCGGCCCTATGAGCCCATTTTACAGAGCAGTAAACTGAGGCTTAGGTGTTGCCCAGCAAGGAAGAGCTGGGTTCTGGCCCCAGCTGACCAGCCCCCAGGACCCACTCGCCTGGCCGCCGCACGGCTCAGCCCGGCCTCGGTGCACACAGGTCGCTTGGGTCCACGTCAGCTCAGATCGCTCCACAGCTCTTGATCCTCTGGGGGCTTCCCTCGCACCAAGAGTAAAACCCCCAATCCCACAACCCCAGCCCGCTCTGACCCCTGCCTGCTCCTCTGCCTGTCCACTGTGTCCCCGCCCCAGGGCAGGCTGCTTCTGGCTTTCCCTGGCTGCTGTTCCTCTCCTTTCTGACAAGTCTCCTCCTTCACTTGATTCGTGTCTCTGCTCAAATGTCACCTCCTCCATGATGACTTCCCTGACCACAGTATCTACCATAGCAGCCCAAGGAATTCTCTATCCTCTTTCTCTGCCTTTTTTTTTTTTTTAACTTTACAGGTGTCACACTGTAAGACCTGGTGTTGTACATCGATTTATACAATCTAATGTATGGTGTTTTTTCTATTGTCTATCTCCCCACCAGAATATAAGTCCCACTAGAGTGTTTGTGGTCTGTTTCCCCACCAGAATATAAGTCTCAGGTTGGTGGGACTCTGCCTGTCTGCTCTTGCTTACGTATCTTCCTCTTCTGTCTGCCCACGTGCTCACCAGAGAGCGGGGCCAGCCCCACAGATCTCGGCGCCCCCTGCTCCAGACTCCCAGCTCCCGGCCCAGGGCTTCACCCTAACCCATGCTCAGTGAGTGTTGTTTGCTGTTGTCTGAATCTGGGCCAGACCCAGAGGTTGGAAGGCCTGGTAGATTCTGCCGGTCCACCTGCTTCATGGTCGGGCTTCATGAAGTTCTGGTCAGAGACAGGCCATCAGAACCTCATTTTTCCAAACGTTGGTAAACCCTTTTGATTCCCTCCTCACCTAATTTCTTAGAAGAAGCTTCTTCGAAAATCTCCAGCCTCTTCTGGTCTACATTGACCAAGAAAAATGCTCTCCTTCATTTAAGGGTGTGATGGCGGTGGTGAGAATGGGCCAGACCCAGCAGGCAGAGGACTCGTGGTCCGGGACAGAATGCCAGAGCGTCTCCCCAGTGGCCAGGGGAAGGAAAGAAGCAGGAGAACAGGGAATTCCACGGGTCAGATGGAGTTTGGGGGAGCAAATCAAAAGGAAGTGGGAGGAGGAGTTCCGGGATGTGACAGGCTGTCCTCTGGCAGGGGTGACCCCAGCCCAGGTGCAGTTTGGAGAGTCCCAGACTAGAGGACCCTTCTGAGGGAGGTGGCCGACAGCGGGGTCTCTGGAGACCCCATGCCCTGGCACAGCCGTTGTTGGGGTGCCCAAGCAGAGGCCCTGGGGCTTCACCCAGTCACATGCTCGTGCTCTCAGACCCAAATCATTTAAATAAGCAAATACCAGTAATGGCTCAACTGCTAAGAAAGAAAAAAACAGGATTTTCCTCAAGATCGCTCTTTGCACTCATGCTACAATTTGCAAAATATAATCCATGTTGGGGAAGGGTCACCTTGGGTTTATGGGCTTGCTTTTGGGAGAAGCAATAGAAGAATTGGGCTGGAAGGAACTCTGTCTTCTACCTGCTGGGGGGATTCAGAAGCCCCTCCCTCTGAGCCTCCTAAGCCCCGGGTTTGGGTCACGTGGGAGGGAGGGGGCCGCTCTCAGGCCACGGGACACGGGACACGGGACACGGGACAGGGAAGTTCCCGCTCATCTGAAGAGGCAGGCCTGTTCATCTGAACCTACGAGGTTCATCACAAATGTACAAGAGGCATGGCCGTGGTCGCGCTTTGAGCTCACCGAAGAGTTTCTTCCACCAAAATATGTCCTAGCTCTGACCCCTCAAACTAGCACTGGGTATATTTTCCACATATTCCAAGGCGTTGTGGGAGCCATCCAAAATAAATAGGACACAACTATCAGGAGGAGTGCTCTTCAGTCCAAGTGCGGGATCCACAGATCTACGCGGGTGGTGAATAAGCAAGGACAGGTCTGCATAACAATGAGGCCTTTGTGCCCTGTTTCTGGAAATGACATCATCAGTCTGCCCTGGACTCCACTTACAACAGCAGACTCGCTACTGAGCCAGCGTGGGCCAGGAGGTCATCTGGGTTCTCGGATCAGCCTGGACCCTGACGTAAAATCCTGCAGCTGTCCTGTACGGCACGGTCACCGCGGAAGCCGCTGGAGGCAGGGGCTGCTGAGGACGGACTCAGACGCCCACCACGCTCTCCCAGGACCTGCCGCAGGGGCCGGACAGAGAGAAGCCCTCCTGCTGGGGTGGCGTCCACAGGTGGCCACCTCCCCTCCTTGCCCAAGGACCTCGGGGGAGAGGGGAGTGAGATAATGACAGAAATGAGGGCTGGCTGCTCGGCAGGGACCTCCAGCGGTGACAAGCCCAAAGCAATCAAGCCCCCGCTCACCCCATGTCTGCATATTGAGAACGTCCTCCCGTTCTCGACATTTTCGATGATGCTGGTCTTTGCTGTTCTCACGCAGTTAACGCCGCCCTATGAACCAGAATGAGCTCTCCACTCTGCCCGCGACCCGATCATAGAAACATGGTCTGGGGGCGCCTGGGTAGCGCAGTTGTTAAGCGTCTGCCTTCGGCTCAGGGCCTGATCCCGGCGTTCTGGGATCGAGTCCCACGTCGGGTTCTTCCGCTGGGAGCCTGCTTCTTCCTCTCCCACTCCCCCTGCTTGTGTTGCCTCTCTCGCTGGCTGTCTCTCTGTCACATAAATAAATAAAATCTTAAAAAAAAAAAAAAAAGAAACACGGTCCAGAGAGAGTCAGGGTCGTTTCACTCCTAATGGGCCTGGAGCCCCCAACCCAGGTCACACGGCAGTCACGCTCACATCGGAGCTTGGAGTGCCTCGCAGTGGACTGGCCTGAGGGACCACCCAAGGTCACTCAAAAGCATTTGCAAGTTGAAGACCAACAGTGGTCCAAAGGGTTGAGAGCAGCCACGGTCAGCACTGGCCTACGTGGCAGATCGTGGAAGGTGAGAGGGGCGCATCAAGTCTTCGCAGACAGTCGGAGAGTCCGCCCAGCAGCCATGTGCAGGGACAGGTGAGGGTACCCCAGAAAGCCCCGCTGTTCGCCCTCCAGCCGAGCCGGGCCCCGGGGCGACAGCGCTCGGCTCCTCAACTCCAGCCGTGCACCTCTCTGCCACGGTGTGTCCAGGGCTCTGGCTCCGCTGGGCAGACAAGAACCAAGTTCACCCTGCCCCTGGAGGGTGAAAGAGGCCTTCCAGGGTCAGCACGAAGCAGCCCTTTGCTCCTCAGAAACACCACTGTAGCCCAAGGGGGCAAGGAGAGCACGGTTGGCCTAGTACTGTTTTAATACCAATTAAGTCATGTCCAAAATTCAGCCTGGGCCATGCGCAGAAGGCAGGCCGGCTGCCAAATCACTGAAGGCACTGCTTCATGGAACATTGACTGTCCACCCAGCTCCCGGGGGAGGGCCAGCCCCTGTCGGAAAGACCCCCCACGGCTCAGTATTTCCCTCCCGAGGTCATAATGTAGTGGAGAAGGCGGGGGTAGCTCCGTGCACGGGATGAGCCGACAGCAACACCACTCTTCCGAGCGGACAACAGTACGGCCTGCGCTCCTACTGCGCGCCCAGCCTGGGGCCAGTGGATTCTCATGCATTCACCTGTGCTCCCGATTAAACTCAGAATGCTTGAACCGGTGTTGTCACCCCCATTTGATTGGGGAGGAAGCCGAGGCTCAGGGGGAGCACATAAACTGTCCAGGGCCACACGTGGGATCCCAGAATGTGCTGGGTCTTGGGGGCCCAGCAGAGGAGCTCCCCACCCTGCCCCAGAGGTCAGGGGTTCAGGGAAGTTGACACCATGTAGGTGATCTTAATGGATCTTAAAAAAGAGGTGATCCAGGGGAGGAGAGAAGAAGGGACATTCTTGTCGATGAAATGACGAGCAAAGTCAGGGATGTGAAAGCGAGTATCTGGTGTCTCCTTGGGGGTGTGGACGGGGAAGGACGGGGCGGACAAAAGATGTCAGGTATGCCTCACTGGGGGGCGAGGAAAGGTCCCCATAGAGGCCAGCAGGGAAGTGACAGCGCCAGACTGGCCCACCAGGAAGCTCCGGGGACATGCGCTCCGGAAAGGTGAGAGGGGCTGGGATCCGTGGTAGGAAGCCACTAAAATGAACCACGACAGAGGAGGCAAGAGGGTCTGGTCCAGCCAGCTTCCCCCGGAGGCCGTCGCAGTCCACGAGGAGGGGACGAGGGAGGCCCGCTGAGAGCCCGGGGGAGCACTGTAACTCCACACCACACGGTAAAACAAAGGCTCACGGCACCACGTCTGTAAACCAGACGCGACCGTTCCTTTCCAGCCCCTTCTGAGAAAGCGGGAGGGCACTGATCTGTCCGCAAACATCATATGTCACCTTAACGCTTGCTTCCCCTTTTCACAATTTCATGGCAAAAATCATATCACAGAATCAAAAAAAATGTTTTGAAAAAGAAAATGCCTAGAACCCTACCCCTCATTTCATGTCCCCTTTCCAAACCGGCTCAGCCCCAGGGCGGTTTTCACGGAGGGGCTGGTTCTGTCCACGCTGGCATCCAGCTCTGGCACGCGGCTCGGGCCACACAGACGGTCGTGTATGGAAATGAGTGTCCAGCGTGTAAATGCCCCTGTGGATTCTGCCGTGTCACTGGACGTGCCGTGACCTTTCCCTGGGCCTCCGTATGCTCATAAGTATCGTGTTTGATTTTCCCCTCGGCGAATGCGCCACAATTAATTAGCCAGTGCCCATCTTTGGAAATGTAGATTATTTCTTTCTTTAAAAAAATTTTTTTTATTATAAATGATACTTCCTGTCTAAGCTGACAGGACGCCCAGAGTGTCTACCGGAAGAGTGGGAGAAGTTCGCACAAATACACGAAAGCCACGTTATAAAGACACTGTGAATAAAGTTGAAAGATGAGCCACTGACTTGGAGGAAATATTTGTAAGGTACCTGATGGCCGGTGAGCTGCTATCCTACGCACAGAAGGAGCTGCTAAACATCAGTAATTAAAAAGATTTGGGGGGCGCCTGGATGGCACAGCGGTTAAGCGTCTGCCTTCGGCTCAGGGCGTGATCCCGGCGTTGTGGGATCGAGCCCCACATCAGGCTCTTCCGCTATGAGCCTGCTTCTTCCTCTCCCACTCCCCTGCTTGTGTTCCCTCTCTCGCTGGCTGTCTCTCTCTGTCAAATAAATAAAATCTTTAAAAAAAAAATAAAATAAAAATAAAACAATAAAAAGATTTGGGGCACCTGGGGGGCTCAGTCGGTGGAGCGTCTTTGGCTCAGGTCATGATCCCGGGGTCCTGGGATCAAGTCCTGCGTCGGGCGCCCCACTCGGTGGGGAATCTGCTTGAGGTTCTCTCTCTCCTCCTGCTTCTGTGTGTTCTCTTTCTCTCTCTCTCTTTCTCTCTCGCTCTCTCGCTCTCAAATAAATAAATAAATCTTAAAAAAAAAAAACCGCAAGATGTTTCTTCTCTTTTTAGACTGGAAAACAGAAATGGGATTACAGCTATCTTGCTTTGTTGAAGGTGTGGTCAGACGGCACCCCCACTTGCTGATGGGGGGCACGTACCTTGGTATAACCATCCAGAGGGGGGCTCAGCAAAATCAAAACTTTAAATGTGCCCCCACTTCCGCCCGGAAATCCTACTTCCAAGAATCAGGGCTACAGAACAACGCAACGACCCAAGGGTTTGCACGAGGCTTCTTTCCACACTACTTACAACCACAGAATGCTGGGAAGGTCGCAGCGCCCACCACGCAGGGAGCCGGCTAACGAGAGAAGAGAGCGCACATGGGAGAGAGAGATCCACGGGACGAGGATTAAGAAGAGGGTGCGTCGGGGCGCCTGGGTGACGCAGTCATTAAGCGTCTGCCTTTGGCTCAGGTGTGATCCCGGCATTCCGGGATCGAGCCCCACATCGGGCTCCTCTGCTGGGAGCCTGCTTCTTCCTCTCCCACTCCCCCTGCTGTGTTCCCTCTCTCGCTGGCTGTCTCTCTGTCACATAAATAAATAAAAATCTTTAAAAGAAAAAAAAAAAAAGAAGAGGGTGCATCTCCATGTTCTAATCAGATGGGACTCTGCCTCTCCCACTGCATTGCTGGAAATATTGACAACTGGTAATAGTTTTGTAATTACCAAAGCCGTAAAAAGAAACAAGTCGGTGTGGGTGTAAATCAAATACCAGCAACATCGGCATTGCAAGGGCTCTTGCCGTGCACGGCTTCTCTCCCTCTGCACCAAAGCTCAGGGCAGACCTTTCCTCGAACTCTTGGTGCATCCTGCCAAGTGGCTTTCCCAGACGGTTAGAGCAGTTTATGGGGTGTTCCGTTCATTATATATGTATGAAACAGGCGATCCCTCCAAGCGGCCGACAATAAAGCTCTCAGAGTGAAAGCGTCTTACCTCCAGTTAGTTTATTAATTTTAATCCTGTCCTATGGGCTCCCAGAGTCCAGCGTACTCCAATCTCTCTTCATAAGGCCGGCTCAGTGCCTCGTATGCAGTTGGCACTAATACACTTTGCTTGTTTGATACATTCCTTTTGTGCCCTCCACCCCACCCCTGGTTCCAAAAAAGAACTGGTATAGGAAGCAACTGAATCCTTTTCAGAGCAGTTATTAAAAACACCAGGTAGACTGAAGAAAGAACAGGCGGGAGGATGCCATCAGGGCAGACCAGCAGCTGGCGCTGCGAGCAGGTGCTCAGCGCTGCCGGCCCCAAGGGAAGATGCTCTTCGTGGCCAAGCCAGGACATCCTTCTGGATACATCCTCTAGACTCTTCCCGAGTGCCCTGAGCTTCCTTCCTAATCTCTGCATCCTTGCTGGAGGCTGCCTACCCCGTAGAGACAGGGAGGACCCCCTCTTCCTCCTCCTGTGGCTTCGCTTCTTCAAGCTGGAGATGAAGAGCTGGTGTGGGGCCCGGGGACCAGGACCCAGCCCCTCCCGCCATGGTCTCAGCTCAGTCCCTCTGCTCTTCATTTTGGCTCTGATGCCTTACTATGAAATTTTCCTTGGGTGCAGTCTCTATGGCAATTAGCAAGGGAGTTCTGCATACAGGAACGAGCCTGTGTATGCGCATGGGAGAAAGTGCAGTCCATGTGGGGGCCAGAGACAGTGGCTGGAGCCAGCTCTGGCTCTCAGGAGCCCGGTGGCTTTGCACCCCCAGGCCCTCCTTCACTGCTTCCCCCTGCCCTGTGAGATTTCAGCAGGATCTCACACTTGGACATCCCAATCAGAAGCTTCCTTCCCTGTGACTCCCCCTGGGACTATGTGAACCCCAAGTTCCCATAACACTCCATGGCCTCCTGCTGCACCCAGCACCTCATCTTGCCCCTGACCCTCAGCCCCCAGCCCACCAGGCAGAAGCAGGTGGTTTCTTCAGTTTTTGTCCTGATTCCAGGAACTTACATTGGCTCCGTTCCTGGTGGCCAAGCCAGGGTCAGGAATACAGGTCAAGGACACCAGGAAGACACCTGGGCTGATTCCGTGCACGGAGGGGAGAGCTGGCTCCTCGGACGGTACCCCAGGGGCCGTCCACGATGAAGGAGCATGAGTTCAGGCAGGACCACATGACGCAGGAGGGAAGGAGAGCAAAAAGTAGAAATAACGTCAACCTAAGCAACGAGCAGGAATAAAGATCTGAGCATCCGCCACACTGGTCGCAGAATCCAGCCACTTCTCACCGCTGTGGTCCGACCACCAGCGCTCCTTGCAAACGCTACGCAGCAGTGTCTTCGCGGCTCTCCCTCCTACAGCCCTGCCACCCAGCAGCAGGATGATGCTGTCAAAACACCAACACTCGAGTAGGCCATGTCCCTCCGCCGCTCCGCTCCGCTGCCTGTGGGCTGGCATCCAGAACCGTGGCATCGGGTCACTTGCATGGTCCACACAGGGGCCTGCCACCCCCTCATCTCTCTGAGCTCACTCCCCACTGCAGGCCCCCCACTCCCCACCCCTACTCCCACCCGCTGCACCGCCCTCCTGTGTGAGGAGACTTGGCCTGAAGGTTCTTCACCCTTTGCTAGAAGTTTCTTTCCTTCTGGGCTCCTTGCTCCCCGACCCCTGTGTGCTCTGCCTCGTGGGCTCGTTACTACGTCAGCTCCCCACGTGCCCTGTTTGGGATGTCCTTCCCCAGTGACTCTTTTCCTCGGCACTCGTGATCCAACACGCGACAGGCTGCATGTATCTGTCCCCTCTCGTCTGTCTCCCAGTGAAACGCCAGCTCCCCCAGCCCGAGATTTTCGTGTGTTCTCTCCAGAGCGCCAGCACCCGGAGGCGCACGGACACACAGTAAGGACAGAGTAAGGACAGTGCTGCGAGCGCTAGCGCCACTGCCCCGCAGGAATGAGACAAGGGCAAGGACTCCTCTCAGGGGCGACAGCCCAAGGCTCGCTGAACGAGCTGCAGCAGCGCTCGTCCATCACACGCTTGTTAGAGAGGTTATTATGCAGAGTACGGAACCAGCCACATTCAGCGTGAGGAAGCCCGCCCCTCATGATGTGGCCGCAGTGCCAGGACTGCACGCTCCGGCCTGGGGTACACAGCTCCGCGGAGCTGCCCACGGCGTTTGGACCCCCGTCTTTCTGGGGCGCCAGAAGGAGATGACTGGAGACGGTCAGTTCAGATGACTACGAGACATGGGGAAGAAATCGGCAGCAGGCTAATGAGCCATCTGCTGGGTGGTGAGATTTCCACGCCAGGCAGCAACCAGCCCCAGACGTATCACTGCATTAGCCCAAACAACATCAGCACATTCGACAACAAAATTGGACTATAATAATGGCACTTTTTCCAATTTTCTGGGGACACGTTATCACAATTGTGAGTCAGGTGACCAACTGTAACCAGCCAGCTGCGGCTACCCCTACCTCAAAAGTCTCCTGCTGCCCCTCGCTCTCCCCCTAGTCACTTCTAACACAAGTCTCATGGTGCCCAGGCTCTGACAGGGACCCTTCACTGGGCTGGACGCAAGGGCAAAGCCACCATCATTTTTTGAGAGCTGACTCCCACTTCCAGAGCAGGCAGGGGACATGAAGTGACACATGCTAAACGGTCCGAAGGCCCAGGAGGAGCGCTGCCCGTAAAGATGATGAGCCCCCCCCCCCCAGGGTTCTAGGCTGGCCAGTTCTCCAGGTGGCCTGGGGGACTCTGGGAAGCCCGTGCACCAGGGGAGGCCGGACGGCCAGGGAAGGAAAAGGCAATGACCGTTGGCAGTGGTCAGCTTGGCTCGGGCAGGCCCGGAGGGCGGGAGGAGCCTGTGTGCACCAGCACTCTCTCAATACGCGAAACCCAGACATTCAACAGATGGAAGGCAGTGGCTTGGAATTCACAGAGCACGGAACAGTAAGAGCATTCTCTGGCTGGGCTGACACTCGCTTCCAAAAGCAACAGGCACTTGGAGCCAGTCAGCACTTACCAGCCCTCCCCCCATCTGGTTCCCACCGGGAGATCCCAGAGGATCGGAAGCCACAGGGCAGCCCCCACTGTGATCTACAGGTCACCAACTGCCTGAAATCCCTTCTCTTTCCCTCCTGCTTTTCCCAGACTCCCTGTAGCAATTAACGAGGTGGGGGGAGGGTGGGCAGAGCAGTGCAGCGCAGAGCAAGAGCTGGTGGCTGGGTAATCCTCTCTCCGGCTCCATTACGGACAGAAACAAAATTGCCATTTCAGCTCTGGGTGCGGCTGGAAGACGCTGTCACTCCCAAGAACGCACAGAAAACTTAGGAGAAGGATGCGCATGAATGAGAAGCAACTTTTCCCATTTCCTAGTCAAATTACATGAGGATGGCAATCACGGCAGGGAGAGGCTGAGCCTTGGGGACTTGCCTAACGCTACTCGGTCCTGGATTTGGTTAATAACCACACGTAGCTGGGGGGGGGCAAGCCCCTGGTGTGCTGGGTTAGCCCCCTGGGGCAAAGGAGTTACACTGGGCAACTGTCCATGTGGGGAGGTGACCAGCCTGCAACCAGAGGGGGTCGCTCTGGGAATTTCTGGCACAGGGGAATCGCTCTGGGAATTTCTGGCACAGGGGAAGGTGACTAGCCCTGCAACCAGAGGGGGTCGCTCTGGGAATTTCTGGCACTTGGGAGGTGACCAACTCTGTAGCCAGAGGGGTCACTCGCTATGGGCACCTGTCCAGAGGTCACTTGGAGATAAGCTTCTCACTTGGCCTTATCCCCAAGGCGGCTGGAGTCAAACGGAAGAAGAGGGGGTGTGCCTTAACGTGGAAAGGGAGGGAAGGGGGAGGAGGGAAGGGGAGGGGGGAGGAGGGAGGGAAGAGGAGGGATAGGGAGGAAAAGGGAGGCGGAGGAGGGAAAGAGGGGGTGGGAGGAAAATGGGGGAAGGAGGAGGGGGAGGAGGGAGGCAGAGGGAGGAGGAGGGAGGCCGAGGCCGGAGGCGGAGCGCGAGCCTAGACGCGCGCGCCAGAGGCGGCGGCCCGAACCCGCACCGGTGCGGCGGCGCTCTGGTTGGCTGGTCTCCTCCATCCTCCCGCCACCGCCCCCTCCTCCCTCCCACTCCCCGCCCTTCCCGCGGCGGCTGGCGACGAGAAAGTACAGTAAAAAGTCCAAGTGCAGCCGCTCGGCGCAAGATGGGATCCGGCTCCTCCAGCTACCGGCCCAAGGCCATCTACTTGGACATCGATGGGCGCATTCAGAAGGTAACCTCCTCCCCAAGCTCCGCACCGCGGCCGCCACTGCACCCCCCCCCCGCCGTGTCCCCCGCCCCCCGGTGCTCACGCCCTCCCCCGCTGTGCCCCCCGCCCGCAGCGTGGTGCTTGGCCCCCACCGTGCGATCCCGCGCAGGGGCCCCTCCCTGGGCGCCGGGGGTCGCAGCGGCGGGTGGGGGAACCTGGCGCAGCGACGGCGGGCGGCCGGGGTGGGGGTCCGTCGTCTGTGCGTCCGCGCGTCCTGGATCCGGGCTGCAGCCTCCGACAACTTCGGCTGGGGGCGGCAGGGCTCTGCGGAGCTGCTGTCCCCACGCGCCGCCCCCCCCCCCCGTGGAAAGGGACGACCCACAAGGGGGTATTTTTTTCCACTTCATGGGCAGAGCTTTCTTTGTAACAAATCTCACCAGGCTGAGTTTGTATGTTCAGAGGCCGGTGCATGAAGCCTTTCATTTCCCTCGGAACGACCCCAGAGCAGACCCGCCGCGGAGCCCATGGGCTGCCCTGCGGGACGTGGCCCCCCGTGCAGGGATGGTGACTGAGGCACGGAGGGTGACCGAGTACGGCCGCGCTGCCCTCCCCCCTAGGCAGTGGCAGTGCTTCCTGGCCAGCGGGGAGCAGGTGCGGGGGGGGGGGGGGGGCGGGGCTTGGGGAGAAGGGGCTGCGCCCCGCAGTCCTCCCACCGCGCACCCTCCGTGTACCATCCAGGCAGATAGATGGTCAGCTCTGACAGCAGAGGGGGGTCCTTGAGGCTGCTGTACGTCCTGGGCCCACAGAGAGACTGAGGGACAGGCTGGACCAACCCTGTGTTCCCTCTGCCCTCCTCTGAAGGTATGAAGCCCTCCAGACGTCCAGTGTCCTTAACCAACTTGACTCTCATAGGAGAGGCTTCCAGAGCAGACCCCCTTTGTTCCTGGCCCCTCCCTTTCTAAGCCCCTGGCCTGAGTCCAGACTGTCCTGCCCATGCTTCTGATTGGCAGAGAGGAACAATAAGAGAGCTGGCTTGGAGGGGGGATTTTTAGCTCCTGCTGAAGCCCCCCTGGGGAAAAGCCACAGTGAGGAATCACTCCCAAACTTCAGCTGGACATTTCAGGGAAGCTGCCACCTCTCCCCTTGCTCTTCTCAAGGACCCCCCCCACCCCCTGCCGGGAAGCCAGGGAGGGATGCCCCAGCCAGTCACAGAGCAGGCATGGGGCAAGGGGGGTGTCTCCAGAGATCTCTGAGTGCTTCTGCCAGCTGATAGACTTGCCAGCAGCCACCCTCACTCTCCGCATCCCCATCTCCATCCCAGAAAGTGAGAACTCCCCTTCCCCCACCATTGGGTGGTGCTTTCATAGAATCAGAGAGCAGGGAGCAGGAAGCATCTGCACGGCCAGGTTGTCAAGCTCGCTTCATCAGTGCTGGGCAGTTGGTCAGCAGCAGATGGAGGACTGGACTCCGGTCCCCTGACTTCCAGGACTCGGCACCTGTGACCGAACAAGGATTTAACAGCCCCCTCAAAGGAAGAATGACCCTCGGCTGAATACTTCCCTGCCGCACTGTACAGACGCGTGCACAGACATGCCTGCGTGTGCCCACACGGGTGCACATGTGTGTTCACGCACAACGTGCGCATGAAACCATGTGTGCACGCAGGTATGCACACGTGCACGAACCACACACACACAAGCACAAAGCCACATGCCAGCACACACGCACGTGCACACAAGCAAACGTGCACACGTACGCACAAGCACACACACTCCTACCCCACCAGATGAGAATTCTCAAAGACTGCCCTTTTTTCATCCTTTGAAAGAGGTGAGATGAGATGCCACCACCAGGTCAAAAGTGACAGCTTCTTCCCGAGAACTTCCCAAAGGTCCCCCAGGAAGCTGGATTGGAAGTGGGTAGGAGGTGGAAGAGAGGTGCCAGAGGGTGAGAGGTGAGCGCTGGGTCTGGCAAGCTGTGCCGGCGTGGCAGGCAGGCAGGTGTTTAGAAGGTGACAGACCTGAGGTTGGGGTGACGTCCAGAGAAACAGCCCTGTAGGCACACCTGCATTCAGGAGGGAGGCCGTGGCCCCAGGAGGGGCCGATCTGCTGCTGAGTGCTGGCTCCCCCCCCTTCTGTGGTCTGGAGCAAGTCCCTGGGCAGCTCAGAGCTGGCCTCCCTCTCTGTAAAGGGGGACGACGGTATCTGCTTTATAGACTGTCCTGAGAAGGACACAAGACCGTACGATCAGAGTGCGTGCGGCACTGCGGGAACAGGGCAGGCATCACGCACGAGTCCCTCTCTCTGTCCACAGATGGCCTCTCGCTGATACAGACAGGGGAGGGGGTGGCCCAGATAGGCTGTGGTCTTTAAACGTCGCCCAAGTCCGTCGCCCAAGTCCTCAACGCCCGTTAGTGGTTCTTGACCTTGCTCTGCGCCCTCTGCCTTGGCTGTTGACACTGAGGGGCTTTTGGCCCTGGTTGAGAGCCGAAGCATCTGGGGTTTCCAAGCCTGTGCTGGAAAAGGACAACGGGCCACTCGCCTCACACCCAGCAGCATGGTGGGGACGTCAGGTGTCTCTGCTGAGAGCATTTTCAGCAGTGCTTTCTGTGGCCACGCTTTCTTTCCTTAAGGTCCCAGGCACTGGGTTCGGTCGTGTTCTGTCTCCCTTTTACCCTTCCGAGTGCTTCTCCCAGGAAGGTCACAGACCCCATTGCTTTGGGGCGGGCATGCTGGGGGGCGGGGGAGGGGCTAAGGCCCTGCTTTGTCTCCCCTGCCCTCTGCCCCTCCAGTGACCCTCTCTTGGGCCCCCACACTCCCCCCAGAGAGGGCACAAATGTGGGGGGAGAGCCTTCACAGCAGTGAGTCCTGCGGGTGTAACCTGCTCCAGCCAAGCTTGGGGGGAACAGTCCCAGGTCATCTGAAGGGAGGCCGCCTGCCCTGTCTGAGGATGTACTCGGGGTGACGACCCTGGAGGTGTCCCAGGTGCTTGAAGAAACCACTGCCACCACTGGATAGCTAGTTCCGTGTTTTCAGACATGAAGAAGACTCCAGACACACAACTCACCGACCAGCCCAGGGTGACACAGTGCGAGACCAGCAGTGGGAATTTGGGGGATCCTCAGGCCGCTGTGGGGGATCGATCTTCCATCTGCGGGCTCTCCTTCAGTGGCTATGCAGAGGGGTTTGGAGGGAGAGGTGGCTTACCCTCTGAGCCTGCGCCCCCTCGGACCCCCACAAAGGCAGCAGAGAGCTGTGTGGCTGCTCCCAGGGCCTCCCCTGCACCCCCGGGGCCCGGGCAAAGTCCCTAACCTCTGTGTAAGGTGGGGATACCCATAGTGCTGCTTGTCGTACAATCGGCCAGACGAAACCCATCACTTAGCCCACTCTCCAGACGGTCTATCAAACAGCCACCGTGTGCCGAGGGCTGGGACCCATGCAAACGTGACACCCACGACTCTGTTCCACCGAGCGATGGGCTCCCAGATAGTAAACCACAGCTGTTGCAGGGCGCCCGGTGACGGACAGAAGGACACAGCAAGCCCCGCTGGTGGGGCAGGGCTGTGGTGCTAGAAGTGGACTCCCTTCCTTGGTGAAGACTGGCATTTGGGGGGGGGGAGGGGGCTTTTGCAGTCTGGAAAGCCTGAGGGTGACCCCGGTTAGGAACTGCTGGATGGCCACGGGGGCAGCCTCACTCACCTCCACACACCTGTCCCCTTCCTGCCTCCTCCCCCGCTCCTGTTGAAGGAGGAGGGAACGGGAGCCAGGGTCCCCAAAGCTGGAGAGCGGGGATCCCTGCTCCAGAGGACTCTTCCCTAGAACCCGCTGCTTCTCCTCTTTGCGCAAGGGTTTGCTTTTTTCTTTCCTCTGCTGAACCTGGCCTCAGGACCTGTTCCTTTCTCCCCCTCGCCCATGGTACATCCGGAGAGAGGGTGCACTCAGCTGGGATGTCCCGGGGCTGCCATGGTGATGCCCTTGGCACTGGGGAGGTGGAGGGGCCCTGCTTGGTAGCACGTCCAGCCATGAGTTTGATAACCTTACCAGTGAAGAAGAGTGGGGTTCATGTGAGCTCGGGGCCTGGCTCTGGGCTGGGGCTGCTGAGAAGCCTCGTTTGGGCAGGAAGGGCCATTCTGGAGCTCCTACCAGCTCTGGGACGGAGCACCTCCGTGGGTGCATGGCCCTGGCCTGGTGGCTCCCTCAGGGACAGTGCCCTGGTCATGGCAGTCGGCCCAGACCACGCTCAGCCACTCTGGACTCTGCGTCCTTGTCCCAGCCTCACTGCAGCCGGAACCCCCCAGCCTTACTCCACCGCTGGAACTCAGGTTCAGGAAAGCAAACAGCCACTTGACTCTGTTAAGTGGTTTCTACTCTGAAATAAGGAAATGAATGAGGAAAACCCAAAGGGAAGAGCAGACTTGGAAAGTTAAATATCTGCAGAAGAGTGTGCCCAGTTCACTGCTGACTGCTGTCCCCTCCCCGGCCCCGAGGGCTCAGCAGTCCCGTCTTCTCCCAGAGAGCCAGCGTCCACACTGACGGGATTCCGCCTGGTACGCCCCCGCCCCCGGTTCCTCCCCCGGAGCCTACTAGGCCCTGACCCTCAGTTTTTCTCTGTGGCCGGGGCCTCCCCCTGCCCTTGGAGTTCAGGCCTCTGCAGCCCTGTCAGCCACCTTCCGCCTGCCTCTCTCTGTCCCCTGACCTGCTCCAGCCCTGCGCGCTCCAAGGGACTTCAGGCTCCCCGACAGTCGTTGCTTGCCTTTGGCACAAACATAGCGACCGCACTGCTTCAGGCCCATCCTGTCTTCTATTTTTTGAAGGGTGCAGCTGCCCCCTGTCTTGTCCCGTGTGGTCAGCACAGCAGGACCTTGAGTCCCCCCGGCTCATGGGCACCTCTCCCCTTCCTGGAAAATACGTCTGTCCTGCCACCTGGCAAAGCCCAGTGACAATTTCCTTTCACTTTAAGAGGCGTGCACCTGCTTTGCCCACGCTCCGAGCCAGCGGAGCCCCGTCCACGGAGGGATCTTCGCTCGGTTTGCGCGGGGCCCACCCACTGGCCAGGCCGACCCACGGCGAGTTCTCTGGGCTTGGGCGCGCCCGTTAGCCCTGCATCGCGGCCAGGTGACGGGGACGCCCCTTGGCCATCCCGGCCATCCGCGGCAGTTCCAGCACCGTCTGTGTATCTTCCTCTAAGTGTTTATAGCCTAAGATATTTATGCGGTACTGACATGGTAACAGAAGCCGATTGCAAGGCAGGGGAGTTTGGAGACTCCAAGTTTGGAGAAGGAGTCATCCCACACCATCTTGATTTCCAGCGGAAAACCGGAGATGGCCTGCTGGCAATGGGGGAGCTGGCGATGACCTGGCTGTCCTCAGCTGGGTCAGAGCTGGGAGGCGAGATTTAACAAGAACCGGGTGTGTTCAGTCCCTTGCTGAACAAGGAGATCAGCCCCACGGCCTGCAGCGCCCAGCAGGTGCTGTGCAAACAGAAGCTCTTGGAAACGCAGGATTCTACCCAGCCCCAGGCGCTGAGAAGTCAGGGAATGCTGGCCTCCCTCCTCCTTCCCACTTGCCGTGGCCTGAAGGCTCATCCCCAACATCCGGAGCCCCAGGAGGGGTGTGGCTGAACCCACTAATGTCCTCAGGATTGACAGATAATGACGCGGAGGTCTCTCAGACCACGTGCAGCTCCCCCTGTCTGGGAGGGGTGGTCACTCAGAGTGCGGAGGGACAGACAGCCCCGCAGATGCAGCTCTGTCCCTTGACAGCTGGGAAGCCCAAGGGAAGTCACCTTCTTCTTGGCAGGTGGGTGTGGCCGTGGCGCCCCCACTGAGGGACCACAGTCGGTGCTGAGTCATGTGCAAAGTGCCCAGGGTGAGCCAGCCACGTGGGGAGGCTCGGTCAGCACGTCCTGCGTGCCGCCCCTGGCTCCCTCCCTCCCCGGGGACACACTGTGCAAGGAGCTGAGGCAGCCCCTCCTGTCGCTGGTTCATGAGGGCCCACCGCGAGCCTGAGCTAAGGCCCCAGGCCCCCGGGTCCTGCTGTCCGGGGCACCTTCCTCTCCCACTTGGCAGAAGCTGCTGGAAACAGGACCATGTGAGCCCTGGGCAGGAGGCCCCATGCCCTCCCCAGAGCCGAGCCGCTGTGGGCTAGGGGCTGCCGGCCTCCGAGATGTGTGGACTACAGCTCTGGTCATCAGGGAAGAGAGGCAAGAGCAGACGAAGGGCACGGTGACCCCATCAGACAGCTGATGTGAGCCGGCAGGCGGATGAAGGATGAAACGGACTCAGTCGAGCCGCTGACGGCAGAGCCGGCCGCGGGGAGCCCAGGACACTGCCCCGCGAGCAGACAGCAGGACTGGGTACATGCTAGTCTTGGCTCCCTGGAGGCTGGGCCCCCACTCCCCTGTCCCGGGTTTGCTGCCCCCGAGGCCCTTCCCATAGCAGGAGGCACAGGCTGAGCCCTCCGCACCCAGTCGCCTGCTTCCCGGGCCCCCGATGACCCAGCAGGCCACGCTCCTGGGAACTGGCGGACGCCTTTGGCTGGAAGGGATAAGCGAGGACGGAAGACACAAAGGGACCCCGAAGTATCCACCGGACAGCAGCAGCCACCAGCTGGTCCAGGCCCAGGGAAGTCTGCCCCCCTGCGTCGTCCTTCCCCTCAGCCACAAGGATGATGAGATGAGAGGTGGCCACCGAGCAGTCACGTCCCGGCCCAGTATGACCCTCCGCCACAGAAGCGTGCGCCCCAGCCCAGGGAGACGTGGCCCAAAGCCAGTGCAGTTTGTAAGCCCATGGCCCGGCCTCAAGCGGATTGAGATGGAGCCACTTGCTCAGTTCACAGGGTTGTTTCCTGCCCCTTCGGTGGTTGAGGGTCGGCATTTCCAGGGTTCTGAATCTTTCTTAGGAAGAAGAATGTTCTAAGAGAGTGCATGTAAAGACCCACCTGCAGGAGTGCACGGAGCGCCTGCACCTCTCCCTAGGCGTGGTGGGTATACAGTCACATGGCGGGCCACTGTCCACGCAGCACCCAGCTCCTCAGCCCGCTGCAGCTGCCCCAGATGTCTGCAGCCTCACAAAAAGTACCATCTCTACAGTTGACAGTGTGGTTTCTTTGCCTGGACCTCACCCATCCCTCTCCACCAGCCCCCTCACCTCCACCACGGCACCACATCTGCTCCCCGGGTCCCCAAGCCAATCACCGATGGGAGCATTTGCCTAAACAGACACTCACAGCACTGCTGAAAACCCGGTTAGAACATTCCCTTAGAGCCAGAACATCTCAGCAACTTGGCTTTAGATGATGCCCCGCATGACTTTTTTTTAAATTATAGCAAAATACAGATAAAAGGACCATCTTAACCATTTCGGGGTTCTGTGGCGCCGAGCACACTCACATTCTCGTGAGCCGTCCCCCCCCCATCCCGAACTCTTCCATCTTCCCAGACTGAGCCTCTGTCCTCGGTACAAGCGAACTCCCCAGCCACCCCCCCCCCGGCTGCTGGCGCCCCCGTCTGCTCTCTGTCCCTGTGGATCTGACTGCTCTGGGTCCTGCCTGGGAGTGGGTCCCGCAGTGTTCGTTCCTCCGTGGCTGGCTTATTCCACTGAGCGTGGTGTCCTCAAGCATCCTCGTGGCACGGGGTGGTTTGCTTCCTTTTCAAGACCAAATAATATTTCGTCGCATGTATTGTCCACGTTCTGTTTATTGGCTCAGCCCTCGGTGAACCTGCCTGACCGTCTTTAACTCCCAATCATCCATGTTCTTATTTCCTCACTTTGCAAAGCACAGTTCTGTGGCAGTGGGCTCATTACTGGAATTTTCTGGAAAACACTCTTGCCTAAAGCCTCCTTCATTTCCTGGTGACAGCGATGTGCGTCTGAGTGGTGTGGTGTGGGAGGTGGGCTATGCTGCCGGCGGGGAGAGTGAACTGCTCAGGGACGGTGGCCTTCCGGGCGTTCGTGCCACGGTGATGTCACAGTCAAGGGCACGTGTGTCTGCCTTCGAAGCAGTTGTGTCCGGGCAAGTTACTTACATGCCTCAGTGACTCCATCTGCAAAGTGGGGTGAAGGGAGCATCTTCCTCCCACGGTCGTTCCGATTAAATGCGTAAATGTGTGTCTGGTGCTGAAACGGGGCCGGTCCCTGGCGAGTGCTATGGAAAGTCCTTGTTATTTTTGTTTATTTGTTTATAATTTATGTATTCCCACTGTGGATGTAAGGCAGTCAAACCTCTGTGTCTTGCTGGGAGTGCCTTACAGAGACCCCTGGCTTCGTGCTCCCTGGGGGGACAGGTGGCCCCTGGGCAACCGGCTGTCAGTCCCAGCACGGGCCCCCGTGTCCAGGTGTGCTCTGTGACCTGCAAGGCCCTTCCAGCTCGGTGATACCAGGCTTCCTGGGGGTGGCCCCCAGTCCACCCTCCTTCCCCTGTCTTTTCACCAAAGCAGGGACCACGGATGCCTTTCATTTCTGCTCCGTTTCAGAGGTGGAGCTGTGGAGACCGCAGTGCGGAGGGCGGGTGGTGGGGTGGCCACTCAGGCGGGCAGGCGTGGAGGAACTAGGACAGCCAGCCCCGCATGCACGCCAGCTCTCCGGTTGCATGAGGGTTCCAGGCTTCAGCCTTTCTGTATTTTGCTGGAGGGAGCAGTTGTGATCCCCACAGCACTTAATGGTAATTTGCTATTGAAGGGGACTGTGCTGGCGGAGTGTGGGGCTAGTCGGTGTCCATGGCAGCCCCAGGGGGGCTCGCTGCCACGTTTGCCACTGGGCTGCTGGCCGCACCTCCCCCACATGCCCTCGGCCCCCCGGGTGCAGCCTGGAGGAGCTGCTCAGCCCTGGGGGAGACGGAGGGTGGGTGGGTGCTTTAGGGAAACAAAGTCAGAGCCCACCTGTGGAATGGTGGGAGTTGGTGGGACTTGGCAAAGACTCTCTAGGTTTAGCGCGGGACACCACCATAAGGAAAAGCCGCCACCCTGCCCCACAGTCAGCACACCAAAGGGAGGTGTAGGGTGGCTGGGACGGCGTCCACATGGAGTTCGGTCATCCTGGGGGCCAGTTGCACAAGGAGCTAATTATTTTGTAAGCAGTTAATGGAGCCCGGTGATTCAGGCTCTTTACCCTCCCAGCTTCTGACTTAGGGAATTTTTAAAAGAAACTTTGATAGCCTTACAAGTAACAGAGAAAGAGGCAGTGCAGTTTGAAGTTATCATCTAGAGATCTTCAATCATGTTGAATTTGCATTTGCAAGAGCAGCGAACCCAGGGCTTGCGTGCAGAAAAGCTGGCGGTGGACAGCGGCCGCGGGCGTGGCTGGCGAGCCAGGCTGGAGTTCCAGCCATTTCCAGAGTGCTTGGGGAGAAGCCCCCAAAATGATTTCGCTCAGAGCTGTGTCCTATAAACGTCACGCAGGGAAAACCGAAGATGTGAGCAGTGGTTAAAGGCTCATACCCACTCTGAGGTCTCTCGCTGGAGCTTCCAAAGGCTAACACGCCATCGGCGCTGTGGATCCCAGAACATCCAGAGCTCAGAACAGACCCCAGAGGAGCTGGGAAATGTGACCCTAGCAATGGCCCATGGTGCCTGACCATTTGGAGCCCCTAAACTTAAGACTGCCCCCCGCCCCGTGCCACCCGGATGCATGGCCATGGTCCCAGCATGTATTTGATCCCGTTTTGTGTGTGTGGATTTGAAGGCTGTGCCCCAACCAGCAGAGGTGGGAGATGTCATCTGTGCCCCGCCGGCAAAGCCAGCCTGGAGTGTGCCAAGGATTCAGGGCCCAGAGAGGAGCTTCCCGTAGCAAAGGAGTGCGTGGGGAAGTGTAGGAGCGAAGAATTTCCCCCCACAGATATTTCTGGAAGCTGTGCTGGGGAACCGGGCTGGAACAGGTGAAAGAAATGGGTCCCAGCCTCAGGGAGCTGCGTGGACACAGGGGCAGGTAGCGTCTGGACGTCGGCAGAGCGGGCAGCCCTTGCTGGGGGAGGTGCTGAGGAGTGACCGGTCTCTCCAGGGATGGGGGACCCTGGAGTTCCTGGGTGTTGGTGCAGGAAAAGCTGAGGCCACAGGCTGGACGCCAGGCCTCCTGGAACACTCCACCCTCCCACCCCCATCTGCCCCCCCTGACCGCCCCCCCCAGGGCTGGATTTCTGATTCGGCCTCAGCCCCTGCAGTGAGCCCTCTGCACGTGCTCCGGGGGGACAGAGCAGGCAGCCGGAGAGGCCGCCCTAGAGCCGAGGTGGGTCCAGGCGCCAAAGGGGCCCCTCCTGCCCCCACTTGCCCCCCCAAGGGCCAGGCTTGGCTTCTGGAAGAAAGAGCCAGGGGGTTGGCCGCTTTCAGCCAGCCGCTGTGAATCCCAGGCATCGAACTAAGGAGGGAGCCCCACGCAGGTCCGAGGCTCAGCATGCAGGGAGACACGGCCCCTGGCGGAGGTTACATCTTGGCGACACGCCACCCCCAGGAGTCCAGCAGCACTGAGCAGTCCCTGACCTTTGGAGGGATATGTGGCAGCCCCACAGGAGGCCTGCGAGCCTTCAGCCTGGTGGGTGGAGGCCAGCCTCTGAAGGACGAGAAGCAGGGTGGGGAGGCCGCTCCAGCCACCGCGGGGGCGACTTGAACTCGAGGCCCCTCACCCACGCTCAGAGATGCTTCTTTTCTGGCAGGAAACTATGTTCAGTTTTTCTAATGTAATTTCTAGGCAATAAAGACAAAAGGAAAAAGAGGAGGCCCTAGGAGGCAGGAAGGAAGGACTTCTCCTCCACTCCCCGCAGCCCCCGAACTGCCCACCTTCTCCCGCGTCTTGGATTTCCATGTCCTTGGCCTTGGCTCGCCAGGTGGCTGTGTGAGGACCTCAGGCCCCGCTGCCCATGCTGTCCCCGCGCTCTGCCACCGCCTGTGTCCGTCCCCGGCTCATGACTGTTGCAGGATGAGGTATCCTTGTCCCAACCCCGAAACCTCTCAGGGTATTACAATTATTTCGAAGGGGATTTAAAGTTATATTTTATTTGAGGGGAGTCATGAAAAAGAACTTTGAATAAAAACGTGCCCCTCCCTCTGCTTGCCTGCCTCGTGCGCTGGGAACTTGTGGCCTTGTCAAGTGAGCGGTGTGGGGAGAAGGGTCCCCATGGCCGCCATTGATGGGACGGAGTGGGCTTTGCTTCCCATGACAGCCGAGGGGAAATGGACGGAAGGCCATGAAAACTTTACCTGCTTCTCCGGCTCGTCCTGGGCTATCTCATAGCTCACGGTGTGGATTCCCGGCTTCATGCAGGTGCAGACCCCAGCATGGGTCTCAAGAAAGTCAGGGGTGGTGACTGATTTCTAGGGTTACTTAAAAATACTCAGATGAGGAGATAGTGCTGACATGTGGAATCCTCTGGAGAGAAGTCACAGTCCCCCTTCTAATTCCTGGAAAGGAGGCTCGAGCAGGAAAATGCATCACCTTCCTCCCAAAGCCTTGACGGGTTCTCCGGAAAGGGCCGCAAGGCCTAAGTCGCCTGGAGCCCTCAGGGTTTGCTCCCCACCCCTAACCTCAGGGCCAACACCTGCCATTTGGCCAAGGCCTCTGCGGCCACCTGTGGGCCCGCCCCAAGATGCCCAGGAAGCACCAGCGCCCGCACCAGCAGCCCCTCTGCTGCACACTTCCGGGGTCCCCTATGCCCCTCCTGCTGGGAAAGAGGATGGGAGCGGCAGTGCTCACTTTCCGAGGTGCCAGAGCTCGGGGTCTCAGCTGGGGAGGGTTTTCCTGCCTCCCAGGCTAGGTGTCACCCATGTTTTTTCACCTGCCGCCACCTCCTTGGCTCTGCCCGGCGCAGCTGAGGGTTGCATGCTGGGGTCTCCTGTGGGTGCTCCTCCCCAGCACCCCCTCCTCCCCACGGCCCTTCCCCTACCCCCCAGGCATGAAGAAGCCCAGACCCCAGGACGAGTCTCACTGGCCCACACTCGGCCTCCTGAGACAGCAGAGCTGGACAAAGGCCCTGCGGGGAGGGGCACAGGCTAGACGGGAGAGCCACGTGGGGGCCCGGCCGGGGAACTGCAAGGGCCCTACGTCAAGAGCCGCCTCTTATTTGAACGGGAACTCAAGAAGTAAAGCAGATTGAAGCCAGAGAGACACCTTCGGAAACGCCCTCCCTTGAAGCCGTCCTGGGAAGGAGCTCCGCCTCCACACATTTCCTACCCTTTCGGCTGTCTGCCTTTGCATTTTCAATCCCCTGTGATCCGTTATTTATAACCGTGGAGAGTGACCTCAGACACCAGAAGTAAAAACAAAACAGAGCGACCCAGAAGAGTGACAGGGAGCAGTGGAGGGATCGGCCATGACACAAGGGTTCCATGCAGAGGAGGCCTCGGACCCTCGAAGACACAGCGCGGGGACACAGGCTCTGAGATGCCGCCGAGCCCAGGCAGCCCGGAGCCTGAGCTGGGGGGTGTTTACACAGTCTGTGTAGCTGTGTCCTGCTAATGAACGTCGTCAGCCAGGACAGGAACTCCCCCGCGTTGCCAGACTGTGCCCAGCACCCCTACCCCTGCTCCAGCCCAAGCCCACATCAGCTCTTACGGGAGACAAGGGGATGGGCTTCTGTCTGTAATCTGTCTTCCCGTGGCCCCTCCCGGAGTGCGCTCCATGCCCACATGGCGTCGAGGATTCCCGCTCCCTGCGAAGAGTCCGGCCTGAGAGGCCAGGGCTGCGTCAGCTCCCAAGGCTGCTGTGGCACGTGCCCACTGTCGGCACGCCTGCAAACAGCACAGACTTATTCCCTCGAAGTTCCAGAAGCCGGAGTCCAGGATTCACATCGCTGGACCAAAATCAAGGCGTTGGCAGAGCCTCGCTGCCCTGGGGGCTCAAGAGGAAGCCGTTCCTTGCTCTCCCACTCTTGGGGGCTGTCAGCACACTTTGGCTCGTGGCCACACCGCTCAAGAGCCTCCAGAACTCTCTATTCCATCTTCACACCTCTCTACCGCCTTGTGATTTTGGGACTTCACTTAAGTACCCCCCCCAGGATGATCCAGCCTCATCTCATCCCAGGATCCTTCATCTAATCATGTCTGCAGAGACGTGGCCACGTAGGGCAGAGAAGGGTGCTACAGGCTCTTGGCCATGCCGTTCTGAGAGCTTCTGGCCTCAGACTGTGCCACACGTCCTGTCCCCAAGCCTCCTCCCATACTGGCTGTCCCCCAAAGCCAGCGGGGATCATGGGTCTGGAGTGGGGGCGGGGTGCAGGGAGGGGATGGCCCCTCCCCTTCACCGGCAGCCAGGTGCTCCTTGCTCCTGTGGCCTCCCGTCCCTTCAGGCCGGCCCGCTTCCACGGACGGGTCACTTCTGCCCTCGTTCACGCGCGCGGCCGCACACCATAAGCGGGGTCCTCCCTGTCTACGCCCGCACCGAATGTTGCTATTAGTTTTGATGGGGTGAACTCACGTCGTGCTGAGCAACTGTGCCTCCCAAGCCCTTTCACCTCATGGACGTTTGCTGAGGGCCTCCTGTGCGCTGGAGCCGAGGGGGACGATGCTTGCCAAAGAGGCGTGTCTTGGGAGGCCATGGGGTGGGCCAGATCGCTGGCCGCACCCCCGCCCCCGCCCCCTCCCCTGCCATCGCCTTGCTGCTTGCGCGGCAGCCCTGGGATGGGCGGACGGGTTTGCGTCTGGCCCTGCTCTATGCCAGGTGTACAACCCCCAGATTCCACACCTGTGAAACGGGGATAGCAGCTGCCTGGCAGCCCTTGTACGGTGCCCGCAACTACCAGATACCGTTGCAAGGATTCTGTAGAGGCCACCCGCACCTGCCGCGTGCCTCAGAAGCGGACAGTGTGCCACAAAGAATTTGCCCATGGCCCGAGGGTGCGCGAGGGGCAGAGCTGGGGGTGGACCCAGGAGGGCTGGCTCCGGCTTCGGGGTCTGTGACCCACAGCGCAGACTTCAGGAAAAGTTCTTCCCATGGGACGGATGGTCTCCCCAGCCTCTCGGGCTCAGACGGCCCCGTGGGGGCTCACAGGGCCTCGAAGCAGGTGCAGCTGGCATTACCCCACTTTGAGGAGAGAAGGGATCTGCAAGGGCAGAGAAGTCGGTATGTGGGCCCCCCCGTGTTTGCCCAAACTAGGTCTCCCACAATTCCAGAGGCTTTGTACGCGTGCTGTATCTGAGCTCCGTCGGGGCACCGGGTGGCCTCCGTCGTCCCACGGTGGTTTGTCACCCTGAGCCGTCAGCTCCTCACTGCTCCCTTGTCGACCATCACCCCGCTGCTGGACACACACACCCTTCCTGGCCATCGCCGCTCACTCGCTGTGTGACTCTGGAAACGTTCCTGAAACTCCCTGAGCCTTGGTATCGGCAAGATGGGAAGAATGACACCCGCCTCCAAGGCGTGCTTTCAGGATCAAAGATTCTATGTATTCTTCACCAAATAATGGCAAAGAAAGGAAAGGGGGCCATCTCTCTCTCTCTCTCTCTCTCTCTCTCTCACACACACACACACACACACACACACACACACACACACACACACACTTGTTTTCAAGTCAGGATCCAAACCGGGCCAGACACTGGGTTTGTTTGCTGTCTCCTTAAGTCTCTTTCTGTCCACGTGTTCCGTCCCCTTTCCATTCCTGCCATTTATTTGGTGAAGAATACATAGTCCTGATCCTTACGCATGCCTTAAAGACACAGACACCGACATCTAGAGGCATAGCGATAGAGAGATACGGATGAAGACGCAGGTGGGACACCCTGAGGAGTGATAAAGGAGATGGCTGTTAATTTCCTTTCCATGTGAAAATCACACTGCAGCTATCTTGAACCATAAGAAAGGATCTTGGAGGTTAGGGGTCCACACTGAAATGCAGACAGATGATGCAGAATGATGTCTACAGTGAGCTTACAACCACCCCAGCAGGGGGGGATGCCGGGGTGCAGACTTGCTGGCTGGGTCCGTGCTGACAGCCAGGCTGGCAGGTGGGGCGAAGGGCTCTGCTGCTGTTCGTGCTCAGACATTTCCAGCACACAGAACTTCTCTTCTTAAAGATTTCGTTTATTTGAGAGAGAGAGCAGGCATGTGAGGGGGTGGGGCGGGGGGAGACAGAATCCTCAAGCAGGCTCCATGCCCAGTGTGGAACCTGACATGGGGCTCGATCTCACGACCCTGAGATCATGACCTGAGCCGAAATCATGAGTCAAGGTGCTTAACGGACTGAGCCCGCCAGGTGCCTGGAATTTCTCTTCTTTAGAAGAATGTATGCAATGAGTCTGCCACATAGTAATAAATGGTCGTTTCTGCTCTTATTTTATATTCTTTTAACACACTGACCCGAAAAATACCTCCTAATTTGGAAAGGGAAATGAGGCCTAATACAGAGTTTATTTTAGCGATTGCCTGCCTGGTGGTTAACTGTAATCCATTCTGACTGTGACGTTATCCTTCAGAGTTCTAAACACAAGGAGCAACACAGGGTGAATAATATGCTCGAATTTCTATGTCTGTGAAATTTATAATCAGAGGAGAATTGCAGACAGACTGCGGATGCACATAGATGGAGAGAGACGTGGATAGCCTACAATCTCTGCCTCAGTGTCACACATTTATTTCCCGAGTATTTAAAAACTAAAAGGTGGGGTTTTGCTCTTGGTCTCTGTTTAACCTGTCTTCCATATTAAACACTTGTAATTCTTGGGCAAGGATAAGCCAACAGGAATTTGCCTTTAAACTCCTCCAAAGATAGAAGAGTTACAAATCCATGGCTGGGTCATAATTTGGCTGCTCTCTGGGCTGGTCGGGTTGAGTTCTGACTCCTGGAGTCTGGCATGAGGGCCAGGAGCCAGACTGAAATACTCTGCTTTGCTTCGAGGGCAGACAAAGCCTTATAAAAGCTTATAGAAACGTATGTAAAACCTTAGTAGATTATAGAAGCCACAGAAAATGAATCACGGCTTGGTAGACAAAAGATAAGGAATTTAAATTGGTTTATTTTCCTCTGGGAGGGGAGCCTAAGTCAATATTTGTTCCAAGTATGTCGTCGGAAATACCAGCAATTGGAAAACAGGGCAAACAGAGAATGCATACATCATTATGGGCAAGTGACAGCAGCAAGGAGGCCAAGACACCACCCCTACCTCCCATGCAAACCTCCACTAGAGCTCTCCTGTCAGCACAGCACCCGTCTCTGGGCTTTGAGCCAGGGAGGTCCAAGTTTGCATGTGGGACCACACTGGCCAGGCCAGCTTCTCTCTCTGTGGCTTAGAGTCCTCATCCATGACAGGGGTGACGGTGACACCAAGCTTATGAGGTCCTTATGAGGACCCAGGGTCACAGGGCTTGTAAGGCATTTGGCTCGGGTTCTGGCCCAAGCAGAGGCTCAATCCTGTTAGGTGGTGGTGATGGTGGAAGTGGTGGTGCTGTGGTGATGCTGGTGATGGTGGAGGTGATGCTGGTGGTGGAAGAGGTCATGGTGGAGGTGATGATGGAGGTGATGGTGGTGGTGGAGGAGGTCATGGTAGAGGTGATGGTAGAGATGGTTCTAGTGGTGGAGGACGTCATGGTGGAGATGATGGTGGTGTGGTGATCCTGGTGGTAGAGGAGGTGATGGTGGAGCTGATGGCAGAGATGATGCTGCTGATGGAGGAGGTCCTGGTGGAGGTGATGATGGAGGTGATGGTGGTGTGGTGATCCTAGTGGTACAGGAGGTGATGGTGGAGGTGATGGCAGAGATGCTGCTGCTGATGGAGGAGGTCATGGTGGAGGTGACGATAGACGTGATGCTGGTTGTGGAGGAGGTCATGGTAGAGGTGATGATAGAGATGGTGCTAGTGGTGGAGGAGGTCACGGTGGAGGTGATGGTGGTGTGGTGATCCTGGTGGTAGAGGAGGTCATGGTGGAGGTGATGCTGGAGGTGATGCTGGTTGTGGAGGAGGTCATGGTAGAGGTGATGGTAGAGATGGTGCCAGTGGTGGAGGAGGTCATGGTGGAGGTGACAATAGAGATGGTGATAGTGGTGGAGGAGGTCATGGTGGAGGTGATGGTGGTGTGGTGATCCTGGTGGTAGAGGAGGTCATGGTGGAGGTGATGGCAGAGATGATGCTAGTGGTGGAGAAGGTCATGGTGGAGGTGGTGGTGGAGGTGATGGTGGCGACACTGGCATCATTAGTAGTGTGACATAAACCAGCAGATGCAGAGTTTAGCCTCAGCTCATTTGCACGGGAGGATGTTTGGGCACCAGTGGTCCCTGATGGACAGATCCTGTGCTCCGTGGGATGCAAAGGAACTGCCCACAGTTCTGTCCACGGGGACCTCATCTTCCAAAGCCTTCCTTCTGTGTTTAACGGAAGAGAAAACTAACAAGAGTGAAGTCACAGGGATCACTGAGCCTATCTAAGTTTTAACTCCTACCTACTATTAATTAGTAACTAATTAATACATTAATACATATCTGAATTGATATGACCCCAGTTTTTGTTGCAGTTTGGATATGGTTCAATGTGGTTGATAATCAATACAGGGATATGGGTTAGAGCAACAGAGCCTGCGTGTGACAGCATTCCCAAGATAATACGTCCTTTTGCCCCCTACTCTACGGAAACAGGAATGCCAACATGTTGAAGCCAGAGCTGGGTGCCCTCGATACCTCTTGCTGGTGAAGATGGCCTTAGAGGGGTCAAGGAGGAGCCTCCCCATACCCATCCCCAGAGAAGGGTTTCAGAGGGCCCCTCCCATAATCACAGGGGCACACAACTTAGCACTTAGTGTTTACCAGGCCCTCTGTATGTCATATTGAACCCTCTTTACATTCCATAGGCAAGGGATCATTTTCCTCCTTTTGCCGGAAAGTCAGAGCCTCGGAGCAGTTCAGAAATCTGCCCTGGGTTGAGCTGGTAAGAGGAGAGGCTGGAAGTGAACTCACATCTCTGACTCCTCCCTGCTCACCCCTCTGCCCTGCATGTGCCTGGAGCAGTGCACACCAGCAGCAGCCAGCCAGGGATGATCCAGGGGATATAAGACAGCCGGAACGGCACAGGCTCCAGACAAAGCAGGACCCGCCGGCTCAGACGGAGCCAGCTGAGAGCAGCCACTTCCCTGGCTGACTGTCCTCACTGACAGCCCTCCTCTGTCCTGATGGCCAGAGTTAGTGCTCTGATTTGCACCGTGTTAGCAGCTGACCTGTTTCCCCCCACAAAATCTCATGTGCAATCCTACTACGAGAAGATAATATGAAGAGTTAAGTGACATGTATTAGTGCCCATTTGTTCTAGAAGTTTGAATCGATATTGCCCAGTGAAGAATTCATGGAAACAAGGGGGTCCTTGTATGAGCACCACAGCTGGAACTGGGAGCTCGGGGTGGCAGCGGGGGTCTCCGGCCTCAGCCCCAGTTAGCTTCACTTTGTTTCGTTGGCCCCCAAACCCCGCCTGAGGAGCGCTGTGACCCACACCGTCCGGCGGATGAGGACAGGCCTGCATGCCTGGGGGCCAGGACTCGGTCTTAGGACGGCAGTCGTGGGCAGCCTCGTGGATACCAACCGAGTGGGCCTGACCCCAAAGATAACATGTCCCCCCTCAAATCATTGCTATTTAGGTCATTAGAGCGGAGGGTGTGCTTTGTAATTATGTCAAGGGTTTCAGTTGGTCTACTTAAAGAAAAGGAAATGCGAATCCCGGGTTACCGCCAGCGCAGCGCTGCTCAACCAGAATGTGCCCTTCAGTGTCCGCCCTGGCTTCCCACCTGAGCTGCTCTCAGCCCACCTGCTGTCCCGCACCCCTCGGGGCCCCTGCCCACGCTCACTGCAGCCTCCTGAGAGACAGGCCAGGCCTCCACACCCTTCTTGGTCACCAAAACCCTCACTCCAGCAGGGTCTTGAAGATGGGTGGATCGGAGGGGCATTCAGATAAGGTCTGGAGCTTGGAAATCCTTTACCTGGAAATCCTGGCCTGTGGGGACCGAGGCCTGTCTGCATCTCAGGCACTCAGAGCACCTGCGGGGGGTGGGACCCCCACCCTGGCCTCCCCCTGTCATTTGCTGCCTCCAGTCTCCCCCGAGGTTGTGGGGCCACATGGGGTCCCTCCAGCCCCCTAGTTTCTTGCAGTTTCTAGGCCTACGTACCCGTGGCCAGCCCGGAGGCACTGACCCCCTCCTTGCTCTGTCGCAGGAGGCACCTGGCCTCATTTTTGCTCTGGATTCCCGTTCTACCTCCCCCATGCTGTCCCTGCGATCCCCCACTTCTCTGATGTTCTCCTGGTGCCTCCCCCTCACCCCCCGTTCCCCAACCCCTTGCTGAGTGCTATTTAAATTCTGGGTTTTGTCCTCTGGTTAATTTCCTCATCTGCTTGGCTTAATGCCAAAGAATATTCTTTCCAAATAAAAAATGGTAAAGGCTGTTTTCTCTCTCATAAGAATTTTATGTAAATGCTGTCGAGTGTGCTATCAGGAGGGACTGTTCATAAGCTAGTTCTGTTATCAGTGACTAACCTCGGCTTCCAGATCTAGATAACTCTTTTCTTGCTTATAAAAGTCCTGCATACTCACTGTTGAATATTTGAAAAATGCAGAGCACATAAAAAGAAAAGAATCCATGCGCCAGCAGACATTTCGGGACCTCTCCTGGTTTCTCGTGTGTGTGTGTGTTTTACATAATTTTTTACCCTGATCATTTCACCAGCCTTACATCAGTACTTTCCAACATAGCATTAGGGAGTCTTCAGAAACACGATTTTAATGCCAAAATAATGTTCCATCATGGAGACGTCCTAAAATGTAATCATTCCCTCGCTGGTGGGATATTTTGCTTAATTCTGTTTCTGCGCCATCGGTCCTACAGAGGACCCTCCCTGGCCATGCATCTTTGCTTACGGAGTGGTGGTGCGGGTCAGGGGTTTGGCTGGCTGCAAACACGAGATCACTGGTGGAAAGTGCCCGAATGCAGCCTGGCACTTCATAAATGCTCTTATTATTATGTTTGCTATTATTATTTCCTCAAGAGCAATTCCTGGAAATGGCATTCTGGGTCAGAGGGCACACATTTGCCAAACCATTTTCCACCAGGGCTGTGCGGACACGCATTCTGGGCAGGGCACACCCTTGCCACCCCCCGGCCAGAGCTGTTTCACATAAACACTTGAGGGTAACCGTAGATTCACGTGCGGTTGTAAGAGATAACACAGAGAGGTCTGTGTACCCTTTACTCCGTGTCCCCCGCGGTAACTTCTTGCAAGATTACAGTGCAGTCACACAACCAGGGTACTGCCAGTGAGACAAGCCACCACCTTACGCAGATTCTCCCCGTTTTATTGTGCTTGTTCACGTGTGTGCATTGAGTCTATACAGTTTTATCACTCAGGCAGGGTCGCACAGCCACCACCATAGGTTCCAGATGGACAGCTCCGACCCACGCACCTGCTTCCTCTAGCCCCCTGCCCCCCCCCCACCCGTCCCTAACTCCTGGCTCACGCTAATCGCGTCTCCATTTCTACAGCTGTGTCAGTTCGGGAATGTCAGATAAATGGAATCATACGGTATGGAACCTTTTGGGATTGGCTTTTATCCACTCGGCGTAACTCCCTTGAGATCCATACAGTTGTTCTGTGGATCGATAATTTACTTCTTTTTATTGCTGAGCGGTGTTCTGCGATGTGGACAGACCCCAGTGCGTTTGACATATTCCCCCATTGAAGGGCACCCGGTTGCTTCCAGATTGTGGCTGTCCGTCACTTTTCCACTAGCCTCACTTTGCTTATTTCCTCCCGTTTTCTGAGAGGTCAGTATGACTATTTTGAGAAGTCAGCACCCTTGTTTGGGTTGGCTGGAGATGTCTGAGGTCAGTGTGACATTTACAACTAACGGGCATCATCAATTACATGAGCGAATACGAGTATGATGAAGTGTGTTCACGCCGAGACTTAAGAATGTCCAGGGGGCTAAGATGAGTAGCCGGTGTGGATATAGCGAGGAGGGGGCCAGACGTGATGTCCTGGAAACATCCAGGGCTGATTAAGCAGAGGAAGGAGCCCAGGGCCGGGTCCCCGCGTGGAGGAGCAGAGCTCGCTCGCTGCTCCGCGGGAAGGGAAGGTGACAGAAGAAGAAAGCACCTTCCTCCCTCCTCTCTTCCTCCCTGAGGTCCCAGCAGTGTGCTGTCCACGGATCCGGCTCCGAATCTTCAGCCAGAGCCACATAAAATCACTCGGGGGGCGACACTATAGAAGAATTATAATGAGGGAAATTTTGCTTGAGATCCGTTACTCCAAGTTCCAAGCCGCTCTGTGAAAATTGTTGCTAAGGCAATCGAGTAAAACTTCACAGGCAGCACACACAGTGACAACAAGACAACGGACGTGAGTGCGCGTCTCAGAACAGCCGGCCCCCAAAGCACGACCTGTCCCACACAGATCGTTTTTAATGATTCTGAGAGGTCCCACAGACGTCTTCTGTGATTTCGGAAGGTGACGAGGGCCATCCTGGGTTGCCGGCTTTGTGAGATTGTCCCCCTGGTGATAAAGATGGTAGCCGGCCTCGCAGAGGAGATGCCGGGACGCTCGGCTCTCTCGGGAGGGCGCCTCCACCGACCCCACCCCGCCCGGTCCCTAGTCCCCTCCTGGGCATATCCACACACAGACCTCTTCTTCTGTGATAGTGGTTGGGTTTGTCTTTCCCAGCCTGCGAAACTCAACCCAAACCTAAAATGCCAATCGGTTATCTCCTTTGTCCAGGATGGGGAGCATTTCATGACGTAGCCCCACCAGTATCTGAGCAAGAAACCCAGCTTCTAGCGGTCGTTGACTTCATGCCCATCCATGCGAGAATGTGATAAACCCATCAGTGCCGTTTGGGCAGCTGCAAGGAGGGGCCCGGGCAGCGATGGGAGGCGGGGCTGGGGTCTGCCCTCCCGTGTACGTGCACGGGGCACAGCGCCCGGTGGGCGCTCACGGGCCTGGCACACACAGCCCACTCTCCACTCTGTTGCTCCTGCCCCTCCTGCCCAAGCGCCTGACAGCTCCGAAGAGGGAGTCACTTCCTCGGCTGACGGGTCCTGCCGTAGCTGGGCTGAAGAGATGCCGAAATGAGTAAACGGGGAGGGAGCCACGAGTCATCTGTGTTTGCAACGCCAAGATAACAGACCGCTGTCACCGTGCTTCTGTGCGCCCGGCCCGGCTGTCGCCCGATCGCCCCCACAGCTGCTTGTCATCCTCCTTAAAAAGGGGAAGGCAAGAAACAAGAGGAGGGCAGAGGGTGGACATTAAGACCAGCTTTCCTTAAACGTTGCTTTGTCTGTGAATTCACACATGGATTTTGGTCCAGAAACATAAATCTATAAACGCACTTTCCAGAAATCAGAGCTGGTGTCAGGCAAACGCAGAGTACAGCACCCCCGGGGCAGCCAGTGTCCCCTGAGCAGCCGCTGCCTGCTGGGCTCGCCCAGGCTCCTCGGAGCAAGACACGGCCTCCGCCTCTGAAATAGACCCTCTGGCAGCCACGGCCGCCCGTGGTCAGAGCCAGGTGGACGTGGACAGACGCTCTGGCAGCCACGGCCGCCCGTGGTCAGAGCCAGGTGGACGTGGACAGACGCTCTGGCAGCCACGGCCGCCCGTGGTCAGAGCCAGGTGGACGTGGAAGCCGGTCCTGGGCCTGCCTTGACGGCGTCCGATGCAGAGCAGGGGCAGGAGTGCAGGGGTGGGGGGCGCACACCAGCCCCACTCACCCGGCTGGAGCAGCCCCTGCATAAGGCCTGTGTGTGTCTCAGCCAGGCCGCAGCCACGCAGTGCTCCCTGCTGCCGAGTTAAAGGACTAGTCACCAGAGATATGCGGCTGGGCCAGGCCCTGCATACCGTCGGGCTTAACCCCACACCTTTCAGATTCACAAAGCGGGGTGTGGTGAGGCAGGAGTGGTCCAGGGTAGGAGGTCACAGCCTGAAGTGGGAGGGGGACACAAGGGAGCTCTGGCGGCTTGCCACTGGCCGAGGGTGAGGAAGCCCGGATGCCATGGCCCTCTCAGTGGGTGGAAGAACCTTCTGGAAAAGGTCCAGCACAGGTGGGGCTGCCGCAGTCTGTGGGTGAACGCCGCATCGTGCTGCTGGTCTGGGGCCCCCACCTCACGCCGGCGTCCCTGCTGGCCCGGCACACATCGGAGTCCTGTCTCCGCTCCAGAATGTGCTGGACAGCTCTTCATTCACTTGGGCCTCCTGTCCCTTGGCAATGATGCCCTTCCACACCCTCACGGAACCCTTGGTGCTGGACACGCAGCTTCGTTTCTCCGTGGAAAGTCCTGCTCGAAAGCTCCTCCAAGAAACTTGGGAGCCCTTGAGTCCTGTGCTTGGGTTTGCAGGGAGGCCGCAGAGTGCCCTCCGGGAGCTCCAGACTAGCGATGATCCAGTCTTCGCTCGCCTGACATCGCAGCAGGAAACTCGGCATTGCCCGGAGCTGGCGCTGCGGCCTGGAGACCCCAACCATCCTCCTGCCCTCGGCAGGCACACAGCACGACCTCGAGGGGCCCCCTTCTGCATGCTCCCTCCACGAGCCTCTGAATGGGGCGTCCAGGGAGACAAAGGAAAACACAGACCACCAAGCCCTTTGTGACTAGAATCCCATTCTGGGAAGAGGCCTCTGGACTCAGAATCAAAGAGAAGTCAGACCCTGTCCTTTAGAAACTGCCCATCCTGTCCTTTTAACTCTCAGGCCACGTGGGCACGGGCTTGGCAGCCTCTGTTGTCCGCTCTGCAGTCACTGGCCCTGTTTCTCTAAGCATGTTGTTCGACGTGCTTTTGACACCAGGAACAAAAATGTTGTTATGCCAGTTCAAGGAGATCTGGGTTTGCGTGGGGTCCATGCATGTGGGGAGGTGTGTAAGGATGCTGTGAGTCCCCAGGAAAGGCCCGGCTCTGGGGTGCCAGGAAGCCCGGGCGGGCCTGGCTCTCCTGCCCTGTGTGACCAGTGCCTTCCCTTTGCCTCTCTTCCAAGGACTGCTCTTCCTTAGTCATCCTGTGGGTGACCTCGCATGGTCAGCCCAGGACGGAGTCCCCATGACCGTGCGCTCACCCAACTGCCACCAACTCCTGCTTGCTCCCTACAAGGTCTTATGAGGAAGGGTGATGGGGTACCGGACAGACGGTCATGGGTCAGGCCGTGGGGACCGGGAGGGGCCACCAGGAGCCAGGGCTGCCCATCTAGGGCTGCAGGGAGTGTGCTGGGCAGCCAGTTGGTTGGTATAGATTGGCTCTACCGTCGCTGGGTCTCGTGCCTAAGTCCCCACCTGGAAGGACAGGCCCAGAGGACACCTGTCAGAAAGGTGCCCTGACCAGCCGGCATGGGCAGAGCCCCGGGTCCCACATCCTGGGCTGCCCGACAGGAATGGGTCAAGGCTGGTCCCAGCTGTGAGCCGAGCCAGAAAGTCCTGTCCACTAGTGTGTGTTCCAGTACGCCTGTCTCTCTTCCTTGTCTGCATGGACTGTGGATCGGTGCCACGAAGCAGCGGGACCGTCCTGCTGTGAGCTTGGGAGTCCCCTCCCCCACCTCCGTGTTTGCCTTTCTGGAGTCAAGGTAGCTCCCTCCCCAAGACACAGTTAAGCAGAGGACCTGGGTTAGATGCTCCTTCAAGCTCTGGAAATCCCACAGGTGGTAAATTGGAAGTCCTGCAGAAACAAAATCAGGTGCCCAACAAAATGGGGCAAAGTCATCTGGGGCGCTTGGCAATTCGGAGCCACTGGAGACTTACACCCCAAAGCGTAGGCTTCCAGAGCCGGCAGGAACCATAAGTGTCGTGGGCATGGAGGTGGCTGGCGTCGAGGTTTGCGTTAAAGCGTCGTGTCCCACATGAGGCCGTCAGACACCTGCCCTCCCGTGTCGCGCCTCACGGCCCTGACAGCAGGTGTGGCCGAAGCGATCAATGGCATTTACAGAGTGGCAGACTGGGGCTCCAAGTGGTTACGGTCTTCCCCGGGGGGGTGGGCTGCTGTGAAAGGGGAGCTGGTGGACAGAAGGAGTAGCTCGTGGGGACGAGCACTGGCTTCCCGCTCCCACTGCTCCTGACCCAGCTGTCGCTGGAAGGAGGCTGGTCTGAATGTAGACACTGAATGACCAGGGGGTCCAGGTGCTGTGGCCAGGTGTATGCACTGGGCGGGGTGCCCATGATGTGACCCTGACCGCCACCGGCTGGTGGGGCCTGTGGGGGCCTCTCTGGCTCCGACCCCAGCGTGGGGCTGGGCTTGTGGCCCGCACCCGTCCTCAGTTATCAGTTATGAAGCGACAGGAAGGTTCCAGACGCTGAAGTTCCCACGGACATTCCGGGGCCACAGCTGAACAAGAAGCAAGATCAGCATCCAGCAGATGAGAGGCCCCCTGACTCCTCGTGTTTCTCTGTCTCGCTCTCCTGTCCTGGCGCCGGCAGTCAAACCACACAAGAGCCCGGGAGCCCGGCCGTGCTGACCTGGGAGCGTAGCCCTCACTGCCTCCAGCTGGGTGGAAACACACGATTTTTGCTTCTCCGCCAACTTGCTGCCTGCATGTCCCCCTTCCACGTTTCATGTTACCAACACTTGGTTTTGGCACCTCTTTGCTGGATAAAGGATTTGCACAATGATTCGGCATGTGAACAAAAAGCCATGTGGCCCCCTGGCAAGGCTGCCTGGGGGTCTGCCGGGCCGAGCAAGCCTTTCCCAGAGCCAGGAACACCTGAGATAAATTGGGGAGCATCTCGGGCCGCCGGTGGGGAACATCAGGGTCCCAGCGCGGCCGCCGCCTTCGGGGGACACCCGCCACTGTGCCCCCGCCTCTCACCTGCTTGGCCCTGCTGAGGGCGTGTTCACTAAGGCACAAGCGCAGCTCTCACGCAGATGGAAAGTGACCCCATGCCAGAGTCGTCGTTTGCTGAGTGAGGGAACTAGTAAGATGTTACAACAAGCTCAGAAGAGAAATCAGAGAACCGCGCGCAGGAAAGGAATCCCGAGACGGATCTAGCGGTGGACGCCACATGACCTCCCGGCGGACACACAGCGCCAGCCCTTCTGTGTTCCAGATTTCCTCACAGCCTGCGGGCCGGCTGTCAGAAATAATCTCAGAGGAGGGTTCTTCTGGCTCACGAACAAGGCTGGCCCGGCTGGATTTGGCCGGATCGTTGGCAGGGGGCAGCGAGAGCGCCGGTGTGCCGCTGGGCCTGCCCGAGCTCACCTTGCTGGGCAGTACTCACAGACAGGGGTGAAACCGCTGCGGACGACCCACAGTAAATGCCCCGTGTCCCCTGTAATGTCCCCTGCAATGCATTCCCATCCTCCGAGCGCAGGCTTGGCGATCCCACGGAGTCGTCTGTGTTTCAGCCACAAGGAATTATGGTCTGAATACCGTCTGAGCGAGGCCATCAGAACCCTGTCCCCAGGAGCCTGCCCCTCGGCGCGGAGCTTGCGTGCGTCCTCCTCTCCAGGGCTCCAAGGTGGCCCCTCCTGGCGGAGCCACAGACTGGCCCGTAGCTGATGGCAGAGTCTTGGGGCAGGTGTCGGGGGGAACAGAGCCTTCTGCTGCCCGTTTCTGCCCGTTCCATGGAAGATAAACTTGCACAAAGACGCCGGTGCAGGGTCACAGAGGTGAGAGGCAGGGCGTCAGGGGTCCCCCAGGCGCCCCGGTTCCCACACTGCCACCCCAACTGCTCCAGTCGGAAAGCCCCCACCCGCGAGCCGGCTGCTCTGGGCAAAGTCCGAGGAGTGCTCCCTGTCTTGAGAGGATGGCGCCTCCTTCAGTCAAGCCTCCCAGAGCCCGCGGCGAAGCTGCTGTCCCGGAGGAAGCCGGAGCGGAGTCAGCTCGGGGATGAGCCCCCACCGTGAACGCCGCGGGCTGGCACGGACCCCACTGGCCGTGGAGAGCCTTTGTGCACGTGTGCCCCTCAGGGGCGGCCACGCTGTAAAGGTGTCGCATCGGCCCTGACCAGCTGGTCTGAGGCAGCCAGAGGGACCCAGCTGCGGCCGGGCAGGGAGGAGCCACCCCTCTGCCGGGAGGGACCCCACACGTTTGGTGCTGATCCGGGAGCCTGGTGAACATAAGATGCGGGTTCCCAGGGCCCAGCCCAGACCCTCGGCTTCGGAATCCTCTTGTCGGGGCCCGGAAGTCGGCACTGTCTCGCCTGGACACAACTTCGCGGAGCTTCTCCTCGGCAGGGCCCAGGGAGAGAGGTGACTCCCTTCCCTCTGCGAGCCTCGTCCTCTGCCCACCCCTGCCCTTCACGCACACAAACTGCACCACGTGGAAGTGAGCTTCTCGAAGGTTCAAGATGAGAAAGTCAGAAGTAGAGCCGTGCCAGTGGGTGGATGGCCAGGACCCCAGCCCCAGCCCTCCCACCTCTCACCTCCCATGGCACAGCCGGGAAAGCTGAGGCAGGAATATGGCACTCAGGCCTGAGCTGGGGATGCTGGGGACACACCATCGTGAGAAATCAGGCCCGGCACACACTCAGATAAAGGCAAGACTCCTCCGCAGGGGTGGGGAGGCTCTGTCCTGCAGCCAGGAGTGGGGAGAGGGGCGTCCAGAAAGGGGAGCGGCGGCACCGAGCCAGGGCCCAGGGAGGGGCTCCATGGCCCAGAGTGAAGGCGGGACAGGCGCCTGGCGAGGCCCCAGGCGGGAAGGGACAAATCCTCGGACCTCACGCACCCGGCGAAGGAAGTGGACCAGCTCGTGGGGCGCTTGCACAGCGGAAATCTCTGCACAGGAAAGAGGCATGAATGGGTCTGAGCACCAGGGCTGGGAGCTGGGGGGGACCAGGAGCGGGGACCAGCACAGGGGCCGCTGCAGGATCCCAGGCTGAGCCTGGTCGGCAGCGGGCACCAGGTGCACAGGGTGGACCACCGATGCCATCACTGCAGGTGCAGATATGGTGGAGAGAAGGCGAGCCGGCTCGGTCTCAGCGCGGCCGGGCCAGCAGCATGCAGGAAGTTGGTCATGGGAAGGCTGGGTGTATGGGGGAAAATAGTCACTGTCCCCATAGAGGGATATCCTCAGGGTCTTAGATGAGAAAGCAGGGCTCTGGGCACTGGAAGATGCCCACCCTTCCCAGGCCTGCTTCTCGCCCACGCAGGGATGAGGGAAGGGGGCAGTCAGCCAGGGAAAATGTGGAAGGACACCGTCTGCTGGGGTGGAAACGGGGACTGTGGTGTGGGCTCTCCATCAGCCATGGAGATCAGACCCGTTGCTGTACTTGAAGCCCCCTCCCAGGGAGGGATTCGGAGCAGAGACTCACCGTCGGGAGCCCCAGCACCGAAGACGCCGATGCAAACATGTTTCTCTCCCGTCCCCAGAACTGGACCCCCAGGCGAAGTGCACCTGCCTGCACTCTTTTGTTTTTACCGTGGAGCCGCCAGTTCACTTTGGATTTTTCCCATTGTGATGCCCCCTAGGATCTAGTCCGACAGCCTCAGCCCCCGAAGTCCATAAAGGCTATTTTTTGAAGCCAATGACCTTTTTAACAAGATATTTTGGGGGGTCCTGGGTGGCTCGGTCGGTGGAGCATTTGACTCTTGATTTTGGCTCAGGTCATGATCTCGGGGTTGTGAGATCGAGCCCCACGACGAGCTCCGCGCTCAGCAGGGAGGCTGCTTGAGATTCTCTCTCCCTCTGCCCCTCCCCCACTTGCACATGTGCATGCACTCTCTCTCTCTCTAAAATAAATAAAAATAAATCTTTTAAAATAACAAAAAATAAATTAAAAAAACAGAGAGATTTTTTTTGTTTTTTACGTAATGGTCCCAGGACCCATTGGCGACTCCCCGCGGTAGGGTGTCATGAAGCCGAGGGTGTCGGTCTGTGCGGCAGACGCCACCAATGGTGGCCATGTGGCAGCTCCGTCCCGGGCGGGTGTGTCTCATGGGTGAAAGCGTTCCCTTCACGACCGCTTTCGGGAAACAAAAGAAGGAAGGTTTCACAGTCCGTACAGATGGACTCAGTGGAAAGACCTACGAGTGGCATTCCCGTGCCCATGGTCACGTCGTCTCTTTGTGCGATGAGCCTGCAGGTTGGGCCGCACGGCGAGCCCGGGGCCCTGACGTCGCCATGGACAGCAGTTGCCCTCACGGCCTGTGGCTTGTCTCCTGCAGGTGGTCTTCAGCAAGTACTGCAACTCCAGCGACATCATGGACCTGTTCTGCATCGCCACTGGCCTGCCCCGGTGAGTGGCCTGGACCGCCCCCCCCCCCCCGCAGGGCACCCCCGCTGGCAGGGGCCGATTCCCCTGGGGAGGGAGGGAGAGCTGCCGGGTCTGAGGGGTGACAGGTGTGCCAGGGCCCATGGGCTCACCTCGCACTGGGGGCCCTTTCTGACCCATGAGTGACACCCCCCAGGTGTCCCCTGCCTGCCGACGGGCACCGCGCGGTGCACGTGGGAGACCGCTGGGTGGAATTAGGCAGAAAGCACCCTCTCAAAAGGTTTTTTCTTGCCTTTTATGAATTTATTTGCTTTTGAAGAAAGGACAAGGAAGGGTGGTTGTGTTTTGGCTTTGGTCCCCCAGCCCCAGATGGTCCAGTAGGTGCAGGGGTGGGGGTGCCTCAGAGCAGTGTTTGGGAAGACAGATCTTCAGAAAGTAGTTGAAAAGACCAACTCGCCGTTGGCCGACCTCAGCACCCCTCTGTCTCATCCCCACCGTCTCCAATTCCCACTTCACATTCTTTAAAAACGGACAGAGCACTTGGAATTACGCACGGCCACCCGTGTGTGTGCAAATGCAGTGCCGTGTCTCGGGGCCGCACGGACCCCGGTACCCATGCGGTTGTCCCCTCGGGCGCAGGGACACTGATGCGGCCTGTCTTCCAGGAACACGACCATCTCCCTGCTGACCGCGGACGACGCCATGGTGTCCATCGACCCCACCATGCCCGCCAATTCAGAACGGTAAGCGGCGGCCTCAGCCGCTTGGGGCTTTCATGGCCTCTTTGACACTTCTCTACACACACGGGACAGCTCCACGGTTGTCCTCTTAATTTACTGCTGTAGGAAAATCCGAACTTAAACCAAAGATGGGGTGAGGCTGGGAGGGTCCTTTGCAGACCAGTCACTTCCCAAGATAATCACAGGTGCAGGCACACTCAGGGGCCCTTCTGAGGGCTCACTCTCAACAAGAGTCCTCTAAGGAGACACAGAGGGGGAAACTGAGGCCCAGAAGGCCAGCGAGGAGCAGTGGAGCCAGGCCCCAGGGCCGTGCACTGACTGCCCCCTGTCCTGCTCCGGAGGGTTCCCTGACCACGGCCCTGGGGGTGTTGTGTTTACCACTGGGCTGGATCCTGGTGCTGACCTGGGGCTGCCTGACGGACTCCTCTGCACAGGAGACCAGGGAGCCTGGGGGCCCCAGGAGCCAGACCTGGAGAGGCCTGGCAAGGGAAAAGGGCGTTTGCAAACATACGTAAAATCAGCAACACCCAAGTCTTGTGACTGGAGGAAGGACAAGGCCTCCGAGCAGGAGCCCCTCCCCTCCCTGGGAAGCCCTTGCGCCCAGCAGCCTGCCGAGGCCCTCGTGGCCCCCACTTCACATCTGTGGCTGGGCCAGGCCAGGGAGCAGGGCCCGTGGGGGGTACCCCTCAAGACCCCCCGTCTGTTGCTCCTGCTTCTCACTGAATATCTGCTCTGAGGGGCATTTGTGAATCTGGCCATTGGGGCGTCCCAGCTGACGGAGCCCCATGGGCCTTTCCAAACGTGGGCAGACCCCTCTCATGCCCCAGCGGCTGGAGGACCCATGGAAGTATTTGGGATCCCTGCGATGGGGTGGTCTGAGACCCTCGCTGTAGGTCCCCAGATGGTTCCCCCGACCCAAGGTGTGTGCACACCTGCTCTCCCTCCGGCCCCAAGGCCGCCAGCCTGTCAGCCATGCCCCCCCCCCCGGGCTGGGTACAGGACTCCCCAGACCCTGGCAGGGGTGCAGACGCTCCTGAGCACAGCCCAGGCTTCAGTGCAAGAAGCCAGACAAGCCCCGTGGGAGGCACAAAGTCGTCACGAGTCTCCCCAGCCACACCATCCCTTGGGCTCTGTGGTCTGTGGCGGGCACTGTCCTCCGCGCACCCAGAGCCTCCACCAGGCCTCGCCGCCAGCTGTGCCCATCGGTGTTCCCAGATCTTGTCCATCAGAGCTTCTGCCCCATGCCCTCTGGCTCTGATTATCAGCTCGGGCCTCCCCAGAAGGAGCAGGGCTGACCGGCTCCCCAGTGAGTCCAGTGAGATCCTTATAAATCACGGCACTCACTCCAGCCAGACCAGATGGCGCTTCAGAAGTGAGGTCTTGAGCGACCAGTCACCCCTGACGTCCACAAGGTCAGGCTGGACATTTCACTCCAAGCAGGGCCTCGTCCACGCACAGTGTGACCTGTTCTCTGAGCAAAACTGTGTCTGCTTTGCACTTTATGCCAGGGGCTGTCAGCAGGGGCGGTTTTGTCCCCCTGGGCACCCGGGCTATATCTGGAGACAGGCTGGCAGCCACGGACAGGGGAGCGCTGCTGACATGCGGCATCCGGAGACCAGGGCTGCTGCTTCCCACCCTATTGCGTGCGGAACGGCCCCAACACACAGACTCACTGCCCCAAATGCCAGGGGTGCCAAGGTTGAGAAGCCCCCTCGGCGTTTTCTCTTCACAGAGCCATTGGTTATCCGCTCAAAGGTCACCAGCTCCGTGGAGGCTGCCCCTTCTCCCTCCCTGTCTCTGCCCCCAGGTTCTGACTCTCTGTCTGGGCTGGGACCCAGAATTGGCTTTCCTCTGGGTTCACAGGTGGTAGTGGTGATGCTGGGCGGGACCCCTCCTCCCCCTTTAGTCCCTCTGCCCCCTCCGTTGATGGGACCTCCTCGCTCTCCACTGGCTTCCCTGCCACCACTGTCTGCTTCCCACGCTCTGCCCCGGGGAGGCGGGTGCGTCCTGCTTGGCCCTGCACCCATCCCCCTTCCCAGGTCACGTCCCAGCGGCCCCCAGCAAGGCCCTGTCTGCTCTGGGTCTCTCCGTTCCCACTGCCTGGGGTCCCGTCCATTCTAGCATAACCAGTCCCGCTAACCCAGTGACTTGCAGCCCAGCCGAGGAGTAAAACCAGCAGGGATCTTCACAAAGGCGCTGATGCCCAGACCCCGGCTGGGACCCGTTCATTGTGGCATTTTGAGGGAGTGTTTAAAGCTCACCGGGCAAGGGCCACTAGTGGAAAGTGTGGAAAACTTAGGAAAGTGCTCTGGACCCCGGGGTGGTGCTCACCCGAGGGTCGTGCCCACGGGACACAGGGTCTTCCCTCCTCGGGAAGTGCTGGATAAATCTTGTTTCTGCCTCGCGAGCAGCAGTCGGGCCACCGTGCCTGTGGTCGGGCTTTCTCTCTAGCCTCTGCCACTTCTGAAGACGTTCACTGCCCCCAGCCTGGCCTTGTCCCCCACTTGTCCCCCCGGCCACAGATGGGGGAGCCATCTCGTGGGAAGAGGCTGGCATCGTCCGCCACGCATGGCTCTCCCTGTTCACGCTCACAGGAGAGGCATTCCGGAGTCTCCGTTCCAAATTCCAAGGGCTCAACCCTGACCACCTGGGTCCTGATCGGAAGTGGGGTCCCAGTGGCCCATGCCTTAGGCCTACCCTTCTGGGCTCACTTCAAACCAAATATCATGACCTTCTGATTCTTCCTTCAAAATACTTCCCCCCCCCAACGCCTGCTTCAGACGGTCTCGGCCAGCCTCTGGTTTAGACCATCACATCTCCTGGGCTTCACGGTGCGCTCCGGGTCCACGCCTCCGGTGCCCCTCAGCCGAGCCCTGGGCACCGTCCAGGAGACCTGGCCCCACTCACAGCTTCATCCCAGCACTCCCCAGCACGGCGGTCTCCAGGGGCCCACTGGCCACGGGACTTTGTCCAGATTCCTTCATCTGGAACACGCAGCCCAGATCCACCTTAAAACACGTCTCCAAGTCCGCTGACCTGCCAGAGTCCCGACACCAGCCTGAGCGCTCCCCACCTCAGGGCACCGTCCGAATTCCAGGCCTTCTCTGCCGACCCCACGGCCAGGAGACCACTGGAGATTCCCTGACCCTTCCTCGGCTGCCCGGCCATTCTGTCACCTCAGCGAATGTTCACACCAGCCTTTTAAATAACCTGAAACGTATTTACGTAAGTCAGAGGGGCTGCCATCCAACAACAGGCCAGGGGGCTTCCGCTCTTTGGGAGCTGGTAGGAAGGATCATGGACGACGGCTCAGCCCTGAGTCCCCACGACCGACCAGCATACACAGACGCAGCCCACCTTCATTCAGGGGATGCCGTCTGGTCCCAGTGCTCCTTTCTGGACGGGGGAACATTTCGGATCCCAGGCGTCCAGCTGACAAGGTGTTGCTTCTGGACAGTTCTACCCCTTCCATGTCCAACACCACTGCTACAAGACCCTCATCCAAGGAGAGAAACAGACGCTGTGGCACGTGAGGAAAAGTCTGAGGAGCTCAGCGAGACGCCGAGGCCGACGGTGCCGGGAGGATGCAGGGGGATGTCCGACCCCCAGCTCCACACTGAGCGCTGCTCTTGAGGCCGTGAGCATTGCCGCTCGCCGAGGGCCCTCCTCACCAGGCCCTGCTCCAGCCCGTGCAGGGTGATGCCGCCATGTGCCACCTGCACTCCGCGTGGGCTGCCCCCCAAACCCACACGGATTTGAAACAAGGTGTTACCCGATCGGCCAAACCCAGATACCATCATGACACAGTCTCTAGGGAGATGAACCCCTCGTTCCAGAAGACCTTCGGAAGCAGGGCCTACCCTGCGCGAGAGCAGATCCTCCCAGCGGCGGGGTGAAGGTGAGGACCCGCTTCTCGACGCCCTGCCCCGGAAGGAGCCCTCGTGGAGCCGCCCGTCCATCATCCAGGACAACTGCGCCATCCGGTTTTTAGTGCAGACTTCAGTCGTGGTTTTGGTTGTCAGAGTTTTCCACGGGGCCTGTTAACTGTTAAGCCCAGGTAACCCCATCAACCGCGGTTCCCAGTCGGGTGTGTAGACGCCCCTCCAGATTTTCTGTGCTCCTCCTCTGTTAGTCCGTGACGTGCTCGGTCCGCCCACCGTTCCCTCAGGTCAGCACTTGCACACTTACCCCCCTCTTTGGCCACTGACTGACACCCCACGGCACAGTGAATAGACCCCCGTCCCTGCTGACTGCGGCCCTTCGCCTTTCAAACAGTGCGGTGATGCCCGTCCTTTCAGGGCGTAGTTGCACACGGACTGTCGGATCCCTGAGGACAGGAGCATTTTGTCCTGTTCACGGCTCTGTCACCCGTACCTGATCCCAGAGAGCACTTGTGACAAACTGATTGAACGAACAAATGGACAAACAGATGACATGGACAAATGGCCTGTGAAGGTGTCCCCACGGGCCACCGTTTCATCTGATACCCTTGTTCCCAAATTCATGGGCTGAGTCAGAGGACTGCAGACCCTCCCATTAACCAGTCCCGCCAGGACCGCGGAGGTGCGCGCTCCCGCCGGCGACCTGTGCCGTCTGTCTCCCTGGGCCCCGGCAGCCCGCTTGCTAGCAGGTGTTGAAATTCTGCTCAACTACTGGCTAAAAAACGGCATCTCTCTGGAGGAGCCTTTCTTAAAAACTGTTAGCCGCTGTTGCATTTTCCTGCTTCTTGACCTCTCTTCCGTGGCCCGGTTGTCTCTCCCTCCCCCTCTGCCGTAGGTCCCCGTGTGTCGGGGCAAACACTGTCCCATCCCTCTGGGCCTCGGGATGACTGGGATGGCATCACCAAGGGGCTAGTGCATGTCCAGCCGAGGAACCGGCCCCATCTTCTCTCGTGCACCTGCGAGACGCGGTCGCCATGAGCTCGAGCCGGGCAAGGGACAGAGAGGGACAGACAGCCTCCCGCCTCAGCCGGGCTTCGGGGGGACTCGGGCAGCTCTGGTGGCCTTTGCCGCTCCCAGTGGCCTCCCGCACCCGAGCAGCAGTGGTACTGATCACAAAATGTGCTCAGTTCACCAAATGTGAACATCACAGAGGAAGTTCCTCATTTCAATGATGTATTTAAAGTATTTGGAATTCTTCCGAATGAGGGAGCTCAGAACAGCCAAAAAAAAAAACTAATTTCGGGGGGGAGGGGGAGAAAAACCCTAATCCACTGAATTCTAATTTATCCCGAGCGGCTTATCTCTCATAGCAGACGCGCCGAGAACACCTTGACGGCATCTCACGGCAGAACTGTCTTCTCTCTTGCAGCACTCCCTACAAAGTGAGACCCGTGGCCGTCAAGCAACTGTCCGGTAAGGCCCTGCTATCATTTTTAAAATTAAAAGAAAAAAAGAAGGCTCCAGGCTGCCCCTGTGATTGAATATATATTAGGTAAGCATTTGAGTCTCAAACCCTGCACTGTTACAGAATCCAAAGCCCTATCTTAGACTCCACCCTCGGCAGTCCCCCCGGGGGCCTCCCTCCCCTGCGGTCCCTACCGGCTCAGCAGACACTGGGTGACGTTCCACGCGCGTCACCCTGGACGCTGGGCCTGTCCTGCTCGCTCAGACCGTGAGCCGCAAGGGTGAGCCATCTGCAGCCCCCAGGATGCTTCCCGTACTCAGTGGTGTTGTTTCGGTAAAACCCATTTCCTTTTGGATCTTGTATCTCTCTTATTTTTGTATGATTCATGCATCATAAAATGGTCCCATTTCAGTGTAGATTTTGATGAGCTTTGAAACATGTATCCCCCTCGTGACTGTTGACCATTCTCAAGACACAGGACGTGTATCTTCTGTGCCCCTTCCCGGGGGACGCCCTCCCTCGACCCCTGCTCTCTGTCAGCAGCTGACCCGCCTTCTGACACTGCAGATTTCTGTGTCCCAGAGGGCTGTGCGAGTCACGCAGCGCGCGTACTCCTTTCTGACCCAGCCGGACGTCGGACACTTGTCTGTGTGCTGGGCGTCCCAGTACCTCATTCCTTTTTGTTGCCAGGAAGCGTCCCGCGGTGAGGCCGGACCACAGTGTGACTACCCACCCACCTGTTAAAGGACTCCCGGGTGATTTCCAGTCTGCGGCCTCTATGAATAAGGCTGCTATAAGCGTTCCAGGACATGCCTCTGTGGGGGCACATATTCTCAGTTCTCTTGGATTGAACGGGATTGTATTTGTTTCCCTTAAAAAAAAAAGCAAAAACCGCCAATCTGTTTTTTCCAAAGCGGCAGCACCATTCTGCAGTCCCGCCCACGGTGTGTGCTCCCCGTCTGCACTTGGAACTGTCCACCCTGTAATGCGAACCGTTCTAAGGGGCGTGTGGTGAGACTGTACTGGGTCTGAACTGGTGTTTCCCTAGTGACTAACGATGAGGAAAGCCTTTACTAACCGGTCATAAATCTTCTTCCGTGATCTGTCGCAGTCGTCGAGACTTGCTTCCCTTACTGTGGAGTAGTGAGCGCTCCTGATCCATCGGCCACACCCCGTTAGTCACACGGGTCTTGTGAATATTTTCTCCCCGCCTGACTCACTGTTTCATCTTCCTACTAGAGCTTTTCAGTGAGAAGAAGTGTTAAATTCTGATTTAGGCCCCGATGATCCATTTTGTTCTTTCACAGTTTTGCACTGGGTGCCCTAGCTAAGCAATCCTAGCTCATCCCCTACCTGTGGGGTCCGCTGCCATGCTTTCTTCTAAAAGTTTTGGTTTTTTAGCTTGTACGTTTAGGTCTGTGATCTGTTTCAAGTTGACTTTTGTGTATGGCCTAAACCAGATGTTGAGGTTTATTTTCCTTTTTAAATTAATTTAAAAGTTAGTTATTTATATTATATTATAAATTATAAATATTTATAATATTTATAATTTATAAATTTATATATATTATATATAATAACATAAAATTATATATAAATTATTATATTTATAAATTATACTATATTTATATTATAAAGTTATTTATATTATAAAGAAGTTAATTTAATTTTGATTTTTTTATAAGAATGAAGGCTATGGAACAGAATTCCGAAGCCACCTGTCAGGTGCTGGGAGGTGGGAATGAGGCACCGAGGCGTCTGGGCCTTTTCTCATCTTGAAAGTGACGGTGTTTCCATGTGGGCACTGGTTGCTTTAAATATTCTTTGATGCTTGAGTACCTCTTTGAAAACTCTTCATTCAATCCCCTTCATGGTAGATGTTAGAATAAAGTAGGAGTTCTAACTTTTTCTAGGAAGAAAATTCCTTTTAACGTAAAAGGTACTTGAGCCCATGACTTGGTAATAAATGTGATTTTTTTTTTAACATCGTTATTAACTAAACCCCATACTTTATTCGGATTTCACCAGTTTTTGTCCTGGTGTCTTTTTCCGCTCCAGCATCTGAGCCATGGTCCAGCCGTCATGCACTCATCGATGGGTTTTCCCGGTTAGCCCTGGTCTCGCAGGCACCCAGACCCCCCATGTTTGGCCTCAGAGCATCTGTAGAATGTCTCCCAGCCTGGGTTTGTCTGATGTTTTCCTCATGCTCAGCCCAGGGGTATGGATTTGGGGAAAGAAGGAGGGGGTCCAGGATATCCTCTTGACTCACTGGCCTCTCCACTGTGAAGTTACTGTTTTTCCCCTTCCTTACTCTATTCTTTGGAAGGCATTGCTCAGTCCAGCTCACCTTCAAGTGCGGGAGAAAAGGACTGACGTTCATTCTCTCTGTGTGGATATCCACTTGCTCCAGAACATTTGTCGAAAAGGTAGTTCTTTCCCCCAGTGAATTATCATGACATCCTCGTCAAAACTCAGTCGACCACGTATGGATTAGTCTTTCCCTGGACTCGCCGTCCTATTTCATCAACTGACTACACGTCTGTGCTCCAACCCCTGCCACGCTATCTTGGTTACTGTACATTCACCGTAAGTCATGAAACCAGCAAACGCAAGTCCTCTGATTTCTTTCTTCTCTTTCAAAAATGTTTTACTTATTGCAGGTTCCTTTTATTTTCAAATAAATTTTAGAATCCATCCATCAATTGCTACCAAAAAAAAAAAAAAGTCTGCTGGGACTTTGAAATTGTACTGAGTACGTAGAAACGCTTCAAAAAGAATTACTATCTATAGTGTTGAGTCTTCTGATTAATGAGTGTGGTATCTCTCGATTTATTTAGGTTTCTCTTAATATCTCTCAATATATTATAGTTGTTAAGGTAAAGTTCTTGAACAGATGTTGATAAATTCATCATTAAGTGTTTAATATTTGTAATGCTATTGTCAATGGATTTTTAGGTCAATTCCCAGCAGTCTTTAGTTTATAAAAATGTAATTGGCTTTGTGTATTGACTTAACTAAATTCACTTTAGCAGCAGATCTAGTGCCTTTTTGTAGATTTCCTATGATTTTCTACATCTGCAAATAGAGAATTGCTTCTTCCTTCTGGATCTGGATGTCTTTTGGTTCTTCTGTTTCTTTTTGTCAGCTTGTGCTTTGTGCATTTTCTATTCCTGTTATTGGGTGCATACTTACTTAGGATTGTTGTATCTCCTTAATGGGTCAGTCCCTTTATCCTTAGGAAAAATGTGGCCTTTATCCTTGGTTATTCTTTGTTTGAATATCTCCTTATCTCCTGTTAATACAGCTACCCAGGCTTTCTTAGGCTTGGTGCTCACATGTTATACTCTTTCCATCCTTTTACTTTGAATGTAACTGTGTCTCTGTTATTTGAAGCATGTTTCTTATTGGCAGCATTTATCAATTTTGGCAATTTCAGCCTTTCAATTGGAGCTGGTAAACCATGTATAAGAAACATAATCATAGATACAGTTGGGTTAAATATACTACTCATTTTGTTTATTTCATTCTTTTTTTTAACTTTTTCTCTCTTTTCCTGTATCTTTTGGATATTGAGCATTTTTTTCTCCACTCTCAGTCTCTGAGCTGTCCTTCATTTTATTTTTTCTTGGCTGCTCTGGGTTTCGCAAACTGTATCACTGACATATCACAAATTATATTACGCCACCCCTCGATGATGTGGGGTCTTAGAGCAGAGTGCTGGCGTTTCTCCCCACCCAGTGCTCTATGTCATAGATTTTACTTCTGTGCTACATATGTTTTAAGCCCCATCATCTACTGTGAATCATTTGTTGCTTTCAACAGTCAATCATATTTCTTCTACATTTCTTTGATAGATCCATGTGTGCATTTTTTGCATACTGTTCATCATCTGGATTTTGTTTTCTCCCATTAAAGAGTGTGGGTTCTGTCCTGGCAGGCAGTTAAGTTATTTACAAATCAGTTTCATGTCTTTGAGACCCGTTTTTAGGCTTTGCTAGGACAGTTACCGAGGACCCTTACTCCAGGGATAGCTCAGTCCTATTGCTAAAGGTGTGATGCTTCTGGGGTCTCCCTCGAACTCCTGGAGATGAGCTTGGGGGATGTCAGGGGCTCATCATGTGGGACCTTGAAGGCCCATCAGGAGGCTACTACTCTAATTCCATTGGCAGAGGAGAGCATGGGGGCCAGGGGGGTGATGAGGAGTGGTCAGACTCTGGCGTGTTCTGGGGAAGACCCCAGCTTATTTTCTGACTGAGCAGACATGGGATATGAAAGAAAGGGGAGTTGGAGAAGCCTCCAGGGTCACTGAGAAGGAAAAGCACCTCCCACAAGGGAACAGGCTGAGGGTGTGGTGGCTTCTGGGAGAAGGGAGCTCACTTTGGGACATATTGGTGCAGTGTGGCTGTGGGCACCAGTGCTGAGAAGATGTGTCTGGACGAGCCTGCAGCTCCCTCTCCACTGTGATGTGCCATGGGACTGATGATGGTGATGATGGTGGCCGTGTTTGCAGCCAGGGCTCGTGAGCTCCCTGGATAGGGAGGGGCTCGCAGGAGGGACCCAGGACAGAGACCTGAGACCCAGAGCTCCGGCACAGGATTCCATCTGAAGAAGGACACTGGCCTCCTGTCACCATCCAGGACACAGGGGCCAGAATCATGAAGCCTTTGAGGAACAAAGAAGCAAAAGCAGACTGAGTGTGGGGCCGACCAGACAGGAATGAGCTTCAGGAAGGAAGACTGGGGGATGGGGCAGCTGTGCACAGATATTTACAAGGTGGTCACTGGAGGAGGGGATTTCTGTGTAACTTTGGGGCCCAACTTGGACTAGTGGAGGTGGGTTTGCGTTCCTTAAGGGAGAGAACCAGTGTGAGTGCACCTGGCTGTCTGGGGAACTCGGCCTCCGTAGGAGCTGGGATGAAGACATACGTTCTCTGCAGCCATAAGAAGTGGATTTCCTCCAAAGGTGTGCATCCCCTGGCATCGTGACCACCGCTGCATGGGGCAGGTCACCCTCACTCTGTGCACACTGACGGTCGGGCTAACCCCGCCTTGCCCTGGGTCTGGTGTATGAGGACCCTTTCTCTTCAGAAGCACTGGCATTCCAGGTTTTTCTTTTAGGGACAGACCCCCATGGCCCAAGGCTTCCTGAGACAAGTAAGGAAATAGAGTTCTCTCTTTCCCTCTGGAACTTTTTCTACAAATGTTAGCTTTTGGCTCTCTGCAGGGAAATGCCCCTCCATCACCCATGCATCAGCGCCCAGCCCAGCCTTGCTTCCCAAGCCCTGAGCGTGGCTGAAAGTAGCCCCCACGGTCCATGAATCAAGAGGCCACACTCACAATGGCAGGAAAAAGCAGCTCAAGAAAGGAAGTTGGAGCCTGGGGTCCAGACTTCCATGCAGCTACTGAGGTCCCTGGCCCTGGCCTGTCCTAGGGTCCCCGTCCTTCCCACTGACCCCACGTTTCAATAACTGCTCCTAACTTGTCCTAGCAGAGCCGTTCAATGCAGAAATGCCCCAGGGTCCTGCTGTTCTGTGACTTCAGTATTCAGAAACAAGAAAGTAAGGAGTATTGTGGAAAACATGACTTTTCATAGAAAAGAAGGGTCGAGGTCCTGGCCCAGGCCTCACACCCATGGCAGGTGCAGGGATGTGCTCGAGATCAAGGAACACCCACAGCAGAGAAGGATCGAGGAACAGGAATCGTAACGTCCCCATAAACAGGGAGCTTCTCTGTTTACCAAACACCTTGTTAGAGAAATACTCTCTTCGCCTCAGCATGGGAGACAACCACATAGATAGACCGGTTTCCTCTTTTATGGATGAAATAAAGTTAACAGCAACCGCGAAGACCACAGGATGGATCTTACGCTTCTCAGAACAAGGGTGCTGAGTCTTTTGAACAGCCTTGAACCACCCTGCAGTTTCACTGGATCTGAGCGGCTCAAACTCAAACGGCATTTTTCCAAATTATCAGATACATTGTTTTGGTGTCCAGCCAGTTACCATGTGCCCGCCCACGTGTCCCCTGCCCACAGGAGCCGGTGGAGGAGAACATGGAGAACGGCTTCAGCCTCCGTTAACCAGCATGATCTGAGCTGGAGGGGAAGGAGGGAAGGAGGGTCCTTGGAGCCGAAGCCGGGCCTCACCTGGGCTAAGCCTCCCTGAGCGCGGCACGGGGTATGAAGCTCTGCTGGGCGCTCTTCTGTGTCACAGATCATTTCTCTTTTGACCCAAGGCTGCCTCACCTCGTGGTCCTTTCACTGGGAGGCCCCGTGGAGGCTCTCGTTTCTGTCTCCCTGGGCAGAGATCATGGGTGACTCTAGGCCTTCCTGCTTCCAACAGCTTCATTGTCCTTGAAGGACAGAAAATGAAAGTGAGCCAGAAAGACACATCAGGAGCCATCCCGGAGCAGAGGTGACAGGTGGCTGAACAGGAGTGATGGGGTGCTTGGCTGCACCTTGAACGCTGCCCAGAATTCCAGTGGGCCACAGCAGCCCCATCCACGGCGCACCTGCCTGTCCTGTTCCCACAGCTTTAGTGCTGGTCCTTATATCTCGAGACTCGGGGAGGCCAGGCCAGAAGTGGATCTGGCCACGTGTGCTTGTCTGCTCGGGTCTCTTAGAGAAACCGAGCCCCCCAGACTGGCTCCCCACAGTTTATGAAACAGGAGTCACGGTTCATGCCCAGGACTCGCCCTGGCTGACCTGTGCTTTGGTACAGTCTCAACACCACGGAACGCTGCAGGTGAAGGGGCTTCCGTGCAGTGAGCTGTGCCACCGGGGGGGACCGGGGGTAGAGAAGGCCATTACAGTCCACACACAGGCGTTCTCACCGTGAAATACACGCCGGATGGTGAAGACTCGGCATACGTGAAAGAATATGAAATACTACGCTTATCAGTTTCAGATTGATGTCATGTCTTCTTGGTGACATGTAAGTCACAAACATAAAATGCGCCATTTTAAGGCGACGGTTCCGTGGTTTTTAGTAACAGTCACCGTATTGTGCAAAAACCACCACCCTCTAACTCCAGAGCATTTCCGTCACCCCCAGAAATCCCGTACCTGTTGTTGGCATGCACTCCCCTTGCCTTCACGCCCTGGTCCCTGGCAACCACTGTTGCTATGGAGATGCCCGTCTGGATGTCTCCTGTGATGGACGACATGGCCTTGCACGTCTGGCCTCTTCCCCCGAGAGCACAGCGTTTACGGGGCTGCTGGGGTAGCGGCCTGTGTCAGCGCCCCGTTCCTGCCCATGGCCGAGCCGTGCTCTCTGTGAGCACACACCCGCTGACGGCATTTGGGTTGCTTCCCCTCTGGGCCGCTGTGAGCGATGCCGCAGTGACCGTGGATGCACACGTTTTCGTGTGATACATGTTGAAATGAAGTATTTTGAGATCTACTGGGTCAAATAAAATATTAAAAATTTTTCAAAGTCCGGCCCATGCTCAGCAGCGCAGATCAGAGGCTGCTGGTGCCACCAAGCTCCTCCTCCCCCACTGCCTGCCGACCTCCCCGGCGCCAGGCCACCAGAGGTGTCGAGGGCTCACCTCCCAGGAATAGTCCCCCCAAGAGAGAGGGAGGCAAGAGACAAATGCACGGTGTCCTTGTGGGTGCTGGGCAGGTCTCTGAGGTCACCAACATGACAGGGTTGCTCAGGGGCCCCCCGCGATGAGCTGCAGATGCCCCCCCCCCGCCCCACTGCGACAGCCCCGCAATGACCCACCCTCTGCAGGCTCTCTTCCCTTCTCCCCTCAGTCCGGCACACGCTCCAGGGTTTCCCAGGGTCACTGCTGCACGCAGCTCCCTGTCTGTGGGAGAGCTGCCCCCGGTCACTTGTCAGTTGGGTGACATGGCCTTGGGACAGCTTCCCACCACACCGCACTTCAGTTTCCCTGCAGAACCGGGAAGTGGAAAACATAGCCCGCAGGTTCTTACAAAGACAAATGACGCAATTTGCGCAAAATGCTTAGCCCAGCGCCTGTCCCTTGGTAAACCGTAGCTGTCACTAGTAATGACCCAGAGCGCGGCTTTGAGTGGCTGGTGTCGCACTTCCCTGGCACGGCTGACAGCTAACAGGACAGGAACGCCCCGAAGGTCTAAAACCACACGGGGTGCTGGCTGTTGTCACTTGCCAGGCAAGTGCGCGCTTAGAACGCGAGCACAAAGGCGTTGCTCCTGAGAGATAACAACGCTCCGTGGTAATCGTTTCTAGTCTCAGCGCGGCTTCACTGCGAAGACTTCACAGCCGCCTCAGTCACCCTGACTTGCATGATGTTTGAAACAGAAGGGATGCAGTGTGGCCGTTAGAACGAACCCTTCTCCTGGGCTGCCCCCGAGGGGCTTACCCCATTCCCGCCCTCTTGTCTTTACGGGATCGCGCGTCCCGCTCCCTTCGGGGTGGTCCCGCCAACGGGGGCCACAGCACCCAGCAGACGCGTGGCGGGCACACAGCTGTCTGAGGCCTTGGGACTCTGTGTCCTGACCACAGAATTTGATGACACGGAAATGATGGCACCTGAACATCACAGCGAGGACCTCGGGGGGCAGCCGCTTGGGCTGCCGTCTGCCTCTGGGCACCTGGGAGGGCCTGACGGAGCCACACACACCCACGACCCACGTGGCCGCGGGGACCTGCGCAGACCCGAAGCCCACAGTTTGATGAAAGCTCCCATGCATGTAACCACCACCCCATGGAGTTGAAGAGTGTCTTGTCACCCTGAAAAATCCCCCGGCCCTCCTTCCAAGTCCGTCCACACAGGCCCTAAGAAGCCACTGCTCTGACTTGCACAAGCAGGGACCCCCTCGCCCTGTCCTGGGTCTTCCCGCGAGCACAGTCGTCCCGTGTCCGGATTCCGTCAGCAGCATGCATTTAAGACACAGGCAGGTCACTTGTTCACGTCTGTGTCGCTGAGAATTCCCTCTTACGAGCGCTCCGTTGCTGGCTCACTGCCCGCCCTGTTGAGCGACCTTGGGTCGTCTCCAGCGTAAGCCGCTGTAAACATCGTACGGATCTTCCCATGGCCGGATCTGTCGGTTATCTTGGGTCATAACCCAGGAGTGATGTCACTGGTCCGTATGATAAATGCATGCTTGACTGTAAGAATCTGCCCGGCTGTTTTCCCGAGTGGCTGTGCCGCTTTCCCCTCCTCCCGGCCGTGTGGGAGTGACCGGGTGCTGCACACACGGCCCCACCTGACGCTCCCAGGTTTTTAAATTTGGGACATCAAGTAGGTAGGTCTTGCCTTAGGGTCTTATTTTATCTATATTTCCTTATGGTCTTAATTTCTATTTCTCAGATGATGTAATGATTGTTGATGTTTTTATGTGCTTATTGGAATCTGAATATCTTAATGTGTGAAGTGTCTGTTGTATGTGTTTTGCTTATTTTGTAAATGGGCTTGTGTGTGTGTGTGTTTTATCACCGGTTGTAGGAAATTCCATACATTCTGGATATAATTCATCTGCCAGACAGATGTATAGCAAATACTTTTTTCCATTTCGTGGCTTAACTTGTTCATTTTCTTAATGAGGGCATTTGATGAGCAGAAGTTCTTAACTTAATAAAGTCTAAATTAACAAGTTATTCTTTTATGTATTGTATTTTCTGTGTCTTCTCTTTACCTACGCCAGGTAGAACGATAAGATACATTTTCAGAAGATTTAGAGTTATAGCTATTATATTTTAGTCTACAGTCCAATTTAAATTAATTTGTGTGTGGTGTGAGATAGGGGTTGACCATCATTTTTTCTATACATGTATCTGGTTGTTAGAACAGCACTTGTTAAAAAGACTTCCCTTGTTCTATCGAACCATGTAGATGCCTTTCTTGAAAACTATTTGTCTACGTGTGGGCCTCCTTGTGGTGTTTCTGTTCTGTTTCATCGACCTGTGTGCCTGTCTAGACACCGGTAATACACTGGCTTAATTGCCAGGGCTTAGAATCAGGAAGTTTTTCATATTTGTGCCTCCTCTCCAGTTGTTTTCACTCTACGGGTCTTTTTCTTTTCCCTATAAATACCAGAACTCAGAATCAACATGTCCATTTCTCTCTAAAAAGCCCGATGAGGGGCTCGATCCCAGGACCCCAGGATCACGCCCTGAGCCAAAGGCAGACACTTAACGACTGAGCCACGCAGGCGCCCCTGGGAACACTAACATCTTAACTACATTGAGCCTCCCAGCGCATGAAGGTGATACAGCCCTTCCCTTACTCAGGTCTTCCTTAACTTCTCTCAGTAAGGTTTTACAGCTTTCAAGATAAAGGTCCTGCATATCTTTTGTTAAATTTATTCCTTGGCATTTTCTGTTTTCTGGTGTTATCGTCAAGGGGATCTGAATTTAATTCTCCATTTGTCTGCTGCTAGTTTGTAAAAATACAGCAGATTTTTGTTTACTGATAGTCTTTTCTGACATTGCTTAATTCGTTTGTTAGTTCGGGCAGTTATTTTCTAGATTCCTAGAATTTCCCGGAGAGACAGTAGTATCTTCTGATAATAAAGACACTTCTACTTCTAGCATTCCAGTCTCTTTGGTTTTTCTCTCTTTCGCTTGTCTTGTAGCCCTGGTTGAAACCCCAATACCGTTAAGTAAAGTGAGAGCAGGCACCTGACCTCATCCCAGGCTCAGGAAGATGTGTTCTCTCTTGCTGCCCATGTGACGTGAGCCACAGATGGGTTGTACGTGCCCCTTATCAGGTCGAGGGAGTCTTCTTCCCCTAGCTTGCCCAACATCTTTTTTGCAAATGTTCTTTGACAAAATTCTTTGTTGAATTGCACCAGGTGTTTTTCTGCATCTGTTGAGATGGGTTGACCCAATCTCTTTTATTCCTGGGTTTCTAGTGGTTTTATCATAAACGGCTGTTGGATTTGGTCACATGCTCTTTCTTCAGCTACAGGGATGATCATATGATTTTTCTCCTTTATTCTGTTCCAACGGTGAGTTATGTTGACTGATATCTAAATGTTACAACAGCTTTGATTTTCCAAGATAACCCCACTTGTATTCCTAGAAAAATACTTAGGAATGAGTTTTCAAAAGGGTACACAGGACCTCTACCCTGATGTAAGATGTATTCTCTTTCATATATTGCTAAATTTGGTTTCCTAATCATATTGGGAATTTTTAAGAATTTTTCTGTCAATGTTCAAGTGGGATATTGGTTTGTAACCTTTCTCTTGTAATGTCTTTGGTATGCTTGTGTGCTGAGGTGATGGGGGCCTTATAAGACATGTTGAGAGGTTTGCTTTCTTCTCTCCATTTTCTGAAGGATTGTATGTGATTTTGGTATTATTTCTTCCTCTGTCCATCTATATGTAACGTACTGGTTGACATGGCCAAAGTTAGGTTTATCATGTTGTCATTCGTCTTATACTGATCTTGGGCGTCGTTTCCTGTCCCTGCTCTTCTGCCTGCTCTTGGGTTAGCTGGACTGGTCGTTGCATCCCATTTCATTCCTTCTATTGGCTCTGTAGCCAATACTATCCTTTTTAACATTATATTAAGTTGATTGTTCTAAGTATTACACTATACACCCTTAGCTTTTTCCATTATACTTTATTTACTTATTTTTTATTTTTTAAAGATTTTATTGATTGATTTGAGAGAGAGAGAGAGCACGAGCAGAGGAGCAGGCAGAAGGAGAAGCTGGCTCTCCCACTGAGCAGGGATCCTGACACGGGACTTGATCCCAGGACCCTGAGATCATGACTTGAGCCAAAGGCAGACGCTTCACCGACTGAGCCTTCCAGGCACCCCTAGACTTTATTTTTTAGAGCAATTTTAGATTCACAGCAAAACTGAGTGAAAGGTACAGAGAGTTCCCACGTATTCCCTCCCTACCCACTCACTTAGCCTCTCCCAGCACCGACACCCTGCCTTAGAATTATACATCTGTTACAGCCAAGGAGCCAACAGTGACATGTCATTAGCAGCCAAAGTCCAAAGTTTCCATCGGGGTTCACTCTTGGTGCTGTACATGGCATGGTTTTGATGGCGCATGACATGTGCTGCCATTACCGTACCATGTCATTCTTCTGCCTTAAAAATCCCCTGTGCTCGGGGCGCCTGGGTGGCGCAGTCGTTAAGCGTCCGCCTTCGGCTCAGGGCGTGATCCCGGCGTTCCGGGATCGAGTCCCACATCGGGCTCCTCCGCTGGGAGCCTGCTTCTTCCTCTCCCACTCCCCTGCTTGTGTTCCCTCTCTCACTGGCTGTCTCTCTGTCACATAAATAAATAAAATCTTAAAAAAAAAAAAAATCCCCTGTGCTCCCCTTGTTCCTTCATCCCTCCCCTCGAACTCTTGGCAACCGCTGATCTTACTATCTCCATAGTTCTGCCTTTTCTAGAATGTCCATAGCACGCAGCCTTTTCAGACTGGCTTCTTTCACTTGGTGAGATGCATATAAGGTACTTCTATGTCTTTTCATGGCTCGAGAGCTCGCTTCTTGTTGGTGCTGAATACTGTTTCATCGTACGGATGCTCTATGATTTATCCATTTATGGTCATGTTGCCTCAAAGTTCTGACAGTTATGAACAGAGGGGCTATAAATATTTGTGTGAAGGTTTTCTGTGGAAATAAGTGTGCAAGTCCTTTGGGTAAACTCCCAGGAGCGTACCTGCTGGATCGTCTGGTAAGAGTACATTTGCCTTCGTGACCACCAAACTGTCTTCCAGAGTGCCTGCACCCTCTTAATGCCCACCAGCAGGGAACCGGACCTCCTGTGGCTGCACACCCCTGTCTAGCACTCGGTGTTGTCAGTGTCCCCGGTTTTCACCATTCCAACAGGGGTCTGGTGGCCTCTCATTGTTACTTGAGTTAGCAGTTCCCTAACATAGGATGTTGAGTATCTTTTCATATGTTTATTGGCCATCTGTGTATTTTCTTTTCTTGAAGTGTCTTTTCAGATCTTTTGCCTATTTTTAAATCATCCTTAACTTCTTAGTCTATTTAGAATTAATGTCGTACTATTTCACATAAAGAGTAAGAACTCTGCACCCGTATACTTCCTCCCCCACAACATGTGCCATATATTGTACATCTATGCTATAGACATCCCTCCAAAATTCCTATGTTGAAACCCCCAATGTGATGGTATTAGGAGGTGGGGCCTCTGGGTGGTGATTAGGTCATGAGTGCAGAACCCTCATAAGCGGGATTAGCATCCTTAGAAAAGGGAACCCAGAGAGCGCCCTCGCCCCTTCTGCCACCTGAGGACACAGTGAGGAGACAGCTGTCCATGAACCAGGAAGCTGGCCCTCCCCAAACACCCAATCTGCTAGCGCCTTGATCTGGGACTTGCAGCTTCCAGAGCTGTGAGAAATAAATTAACACCAGTCTGTGGCATTCCAGAGCAGACCGCACAGACCCAGCCAATCTACACGGAAACTCCATAATACAATATTACCATTTTTGCTTTAAACAGCCAGTTGTCTTTTCAAGAAATTATGAAAAGAAATTTAAAGATATTTTTTTAAAAGCATTTATTTAAGTGATCTCTGTGCTCCACGTAGGTCTCAAACTCACAACCCCAAGATCAAGAGTCACATATGCCTCCAGCTGAGCCAGCCGGTCTCCCCTAAAGAGAAATGGTTACAGTCACCTGCGTATGTGTCATTCCCGGTGCTTTTGTGGACTCCTGTAGATTCCAACTTGTAACTGCTGTTACATCCCTTCAGCCGGAATACTTTCTTTCTTCTTTTACCATTTCTTGCAGTGCAGAACTGCTCATGACTAATTCAGCTTTTGCTTATCCAAACATGTTTTTATTTTGCCTTCGTGTTGAAAGATGGTTTCTCAGGGTATAGAATTCTGCATTTGTGGTTTGGTTTTGTTTTTGTATTTTGAAAGAAGTTTAAAGATGTTGAATCATTTTTTTTTTCTGCCTTCATCATGTCTGATGAGAAAGCAGCCTTTACTTTATCATTATTCCCCTGCAAAGATCGTGCCTTCTTTTTTCTTTCTGGCTGCTTTCAAGGTGCTTTTCCTTTGTCTTTGGGTTGCAGCAGTGTGATTACGATGTACGTGGCTCTAGTATTCTTTTGAATGTTTGTCCTACTGTGTATTTATTGAGTTTCTGTGGTCTAGAAACTCCTGTTTTGACCAAATTTGGGAAATTTTCAGCTTTATTGCTTTAGATGTATTTTATGCATTTATCTCACTTTATGCATTCTATCTCACTTTTCTTTCTGAGATTTCTTTTTTTCCATATTATTTTAAGCTTAGTATAAGCTTTTATATTTTTAATTTAAATTCAATTAACTAACATAAAGTGAATTATTAGTTTCAGAGGTAGAGTTCAGTGATTCATCAGTCTTTTTTTTTTTTGAAGATTTTATTTATTTATCTATCTATCTATTTATTTATTTATCAGAGAGAGAGCACAAGTAAGGAGAGTGGCAGGCAGAGGGAGAAGCAGGCTCTCCACTGAGCAGGGAGCATGATGCTGGACTCGATCCCAGCACCCTGGGATCACGACCTGAGCTGAAGGCAGATGTTTAACAGACTGAGCCACCCTGGCGTCCCTCCTCAGTCTTATAAAAACCCAGTGCTCATTACATCACGTGCCCTCCTTAATGTCTATCACCCAGCTACCGCATCTTCCCACCGCTCCTTCTGAGATTCTAACACATGTATGTTAGAAGTTTGCTATTGTCCCTCGAGTGCTTGGCTCTGTTATTTTTTCAATCTCTTTTCTTTCTGTTCCACAGATTGCATGGCTTCTGTTGATCTATCCTCAATTTTCCTGACTCTTCTGCTTACTCAAAACTGCTATAAGCCCATCCATGAATGTTTTGAGATATACTTTTCCATTCTTCAATTTTTGATTCTTATTCATAGATTTCTGTCTTTGATCCTCCACCTGTTTACTCCTTACTAACATGCTTTTCTTTAGGTCCTTGGACATAGTTACGATTGCTTCACAAAAGGTGTGGTCTGCTAATCTCGGCATCTGAGTCATCTAGGATTTCTGTTGGGTGATATTTTTTCTTGACCGCGTGTCACATTTTCCTGTTTCTCTGCATCGCTTTTTCAGTGTAGACTTAGGTATGAATACTACATCGCACAGATTCTGGATTGTGTTCCCTTCCTCTGAGGAGCACTGATTTTTTTTGTTCTAGCTGGCAGTTAAATTACTGAATGATCACTCTGAACTTGTGGAGGCCTGGTTTTATGCTTTGTTAGGGTCCATCTCTAAGTGTGGCCCCTTTGGGGCCTCAACAGGAAGCCTGAGGTGTTTGTCAAAGCCCTCTAAGTTACCTGGACTCAGACTCCAAGCTTTGTCCCATGTGTCTGCTAAGCTCTATCGTCCTCCTAGGCCCGCATGCGTCACTGAGAGACGGATTAGGGGAGGAATAGGAGAGTTTTTACAGAACTTCCTCCTCTGGGAATCCCCCCTTCCATTTCCACCCTCTCTGACAACCCCAGACCCTGCCCTCTGAACCCTCAACCCAGTGAGCCTGCAGCTTTCTGCCCGAGTTCTTGCCACCTCGCATTGTAAGCTCACTCCGCAACAGCACATAGAACTCGTCTTCCTTTCTTCTCCAGCAGCAGAGCCTCATGGATGAACCACAGTTTTCCAACTAGGCCCCCATCGGTGCATATTAATGTTGCTCCCCATCTCTGGTTATTACAAATGATCAGCCAGCCATTTTTTGTGCCTCTTGCTACCGTCTCTGCAGCCGTGTGCAACATGCTAATGTCCAGAGATGGAGTAAAACCTTTAGTTTGCAAAAAGCCCCCATCTTTAATAGATTTTGCACAAGTCCTGTCCTTTATGCCATAATTGATTTGTTTGTTGGATCAGAGTTTATCCTGGCAGAATTCTTCCAGAAACTAGTTTTATTGCATCACCGGGACACACGCACATAGTGGACAGAGTCCCACCCACGTGTACAATCCACTGCTGGGTGCCCCATTCAAATCCGTCGGGGGCACCCTCTCCCTCACAAGTACACCGCACCTCATCGACCGAGGGAGGAGGGATGTGTGCAGAAGACCCTTCCCCCACGGGAAAGTGCCACACTGTCTGGTCTTTGCAGCCCTGAGTGGGAACATGACTGGGAGAGAGGGCAGGATGAGTCTGGCCGTGTCGTGACTCAGCCTTCTCTCGATATCACACAGCCACATCAGGTCACTAGGAGGGTTAAATGGCCCGTATGTACAAACCGCTTAGAACGGTGCCTGGAACACAGTAAGAGCTCGGTAAAGATTGTTATGGTTGTTGCAATCTATAAAACAATAAAGGAAAATTGCACTGCTAGCCATCCCGGAGGCAACTCCCCTTACAGGCATTTGTCTTGCAAAACAAGCCTCAGGGGAAAGGCAGGGGGAGAAATTGTATCCAGACACCTGGGATCAAATTAAACTATGCAGAATAGGAAATCCCCTTCTCCAGAACCGAAAGGGGGAAAACTGCACCCTAGTCCTGCCTCTGAGGTGCCGTGAGTCCGTGATGATCCCGCACGGCGCCCAGCTAGACAGCTGAAAGATGCGCTCCAGAATTTCAGATGTGGTCATTAGGGTGCTTTGGTCCACCTTGTTTTCTCTGTTACACCCGAAGGCTAAGAGGAGGCAAGAGCATTAGTCAAGGTCACTGACAGTCAGAGGGAAGTGTCCCTTTGGCTGCTGATAAACATGAGTGATTTTTCGGTAAGACAGGTCCTGGAAAGGGCATCTGTGCCTTTAAGAAGCAAGGTGAGGCCACTGTTAATCATATAACTTTATTGTGCTCCTGGCTTATAAGGGAAACATCCTCGTTCTGCACGTCTGTTTTATGACATCCATAAACACTGAATTGCCAGGGACCGTGCCCTGAGCCAGAATGTCCTCTACCGCCTAGAGGGCCTGAGAGAGCAAAAGTGGGACAGAGGTGAGTCCACCCCTCCTGCTTCCCTGGAGAAGGGTGGTGACACCCCGAGAAGGAGGGAAGGGGCAGGGAGCAGACAGGGAGTCCCCGTCCCCATCCCCCTAGGCAGAGCCCTGGACAAGAGCCGTAATACATAAATGTGGCCGGGGGGGGGGGTGTCTCTGGCGCCTGGTAATGTGGATTATTTTCCCTAATGCAAAGTAAGACACCCCTCTCTGACGTGAGAGCTGTGTTTGTTTTGTAAATGCTTGGGGAGAATGTCTGTCGAGCACATGTTTCTGGAAGGATGCTCAGTATCTCACTCCACTGCTTCCGGACGAGGCAGGGGAAACCCCGCTCGCTCAGGGCCGCCCGTCCACAGCTGGAGCTCAGCCGTGGTGTTGCGCAACACGGGCCCACGCATCAGAAGGGTGGGCCTGCCGTGAACCCCCGGGCGATGCACGCGTGCCCAGGAGGGTCAGGTGCCTGGGCTAAAGTCCCCATGCCACCTGCCCTGCATGTGCAGGCTTGGGGCCAGCGAAGGACTAGGGCCTGTCTGTATTCATTTTGCTCAGGGGGAGAAGGGTACGTGCCCCGACCAGCTCAGGTGTGCGGGGGACAAAAGCACAGCTGTCCCTGTTACCGCGCTGCTCAGCACCCGATGAGGAGAGATGCCCGTCAGCGGGCCCGCCAATCAAGTTAGTGCATCATGTAAACTACGCTTTAGAGGAGAATTTATAGGTCAGGCTGTCCTATCAATCAGTTAAACCAGATTTCCATGTGGGGAAGACTTGGGATTTGTCTGAAGCAAGTAAACAATTCCTGGAAGGGCTGGGAGAGGCGGAGGCAGGTTCCTTGGACGGTCTGCAGAGGCCCGAGGTGTAGCCGGCAGCAGCCTCTAGGAAGCGGCAGGTGCGGGGCTCCCCCGATCCCTTGGGCAAGCAGCTAGGTAAATGCTTCGGGGGAGGGTGCCCGTCCTGCCGCCCCCCTCCTCCATCCTGCCCCTGAGCCCCAGGAGTCCCCTTGGCTCCATCCCCTCGAGGATGCATCCATGGCCCGATGCCGGACTGATTTGGCGGTGTCCTAACAGCTGGACCCAGCCTCCGCCAAACTCTGCGATTGCCCTGGAACTAAAGGAACCTCGGCTGTGTGAGAGACTCCGCCAGCAGCAGCATCCATCCGCCGGTGCCCGCCCCCCGAGAAGCCAGGGACAAGCGCCCCCAGTGCCCCAGCGTCGGCCAGTCCAGGGGTAAGAGGCGGATGGCGAGCTCGCTGAGGCCTCCGTCCTTAGGCTGGTCATTTGGACGGCCCGATCTGTTGCCCGCACTGGAGCCATGGGTGCTGAGGACTGAGTCCCAGTGAGCTTGGAGCATCGCCCTTGAGTCCCCCACCGTGCCGGGATGTGGGGACACTTCCAGACAGTCTGGCCACCGCTCGGCTGGGACAGGTTTCTCTGGAGAGCATGCGGGGTGCCCGTGGACATCAGCTGGCTCCCCTCCACCTCCAGCTTGTGGGGCAGCAGTGTTCATGCTGACTTCCCGTGCCCTCGGAGCCTGCGTTCCACCCTCCCCATCCCCCAACCCCAAAGAGCTGAGTATCCAGTGCTGAGCCGCCAGTGGGCTCATCTCAGCTGCTTGTTCTTAAAGCGACGAAGAAATTCTCAAAGCAAGACATCTGAATACGCGGTAGTTTGTAAAATGCAGTCATGCTGTGCAGTGTTCAGGAGACAGCGATGGGTCTCCTACGTTAGGTCGGATTTTTCTGGTAGGGTGTGCCAGGAAGACTAACATATGTGATTGGAAACTGCTCGTGGCGCCACATCCAGGGCTTTAGGGCCGGAAGGTTCCAGAGACGCGGAGTACAGACCACATTCAGCTCGGTGCAGGCAGGACGTGCCCGGGAGCCCAGCCTGTGCACTGGGGGCCGGCACTCCCCAGGACAGGCACGGGAGGAGAAAAGGGTGTCCCAGAGGACCTGTGGCTGTCCGGGCCAGCAGCAGCCGTGGCTAACACAGGCCGCGCTCACACACATGAAATCACAATTCATTTTCAGTTCTGAAATCCGCTGGGAGGAAATGGTCACGGGCGGCAGGAATTCCAGTGAGCCAGGCTGGGGAGGGGGAGGCAACCATTTCCTGATCAGGGCTCTGTTTGTGGATGTGTGGGTGTGGTTGGCCTTTGTGCACACAGGCGTTTTTGCTTCTGTCCCCATGCTAAAGAATGCAGGTTGTGTCGTGTCTGAAGCACTCAGGAGCCACAGTGCTGTCCCGGGTGCTGTTCCTGGTAGGGCGTCGGTGCGGGCGCCGTGACCCAGGTGACAGGCTGACGGTGCCCAGGGGCTGTTCTCACGGGGAGCTCAGCCTCTCACCTGGGCCCTTTCTGGGAACCGTGGGCGTGTTGGCTGGAGTTGGGCTGAGGCGTAGCCGTCACATGGACCAGAACACGAATGTCCACTCTGTGGACTGAGCCGGGGGCAGAGAAGGTACAGGACAAAGGGAGAAAAGCATTACTACTGCGTGGGCTGGAAATTAAACGTAGGCGTTAAAATGCTGAGGCGCTCAAAGGCTCCCACCTCAAGAGTCCAAAGGAAAAAGGAAAATTGCTCCTTAACTTTTTGAATCCATCCTATCTATAAAATTTTTTATTAAGCTTTTTCTTTTAAAATCATTACAGAATAGTACACAGTTGCAAGAAAAAATACAGCGAGAGCCCACGTGCCCCTTACCCCTTTCCCCCGTGGCTACATCTTTCCCAAGGTGGTAAGAAGCCACAGCCGGGCTGTGGACATCGAGCGCTTGGTCCCCACGGGGAGTCTTCCCTCCGTAACCCTGACCATCACTGGGTTCTCCATTTCTGTCATTTTGCCACTTCAGGAGCGTTCTACCAATGTGGCCATGCAGCAGGTACCTTGAGACTGGCTTCTTCCACGCGGCGTGAGTCTCACTCACTAGCTCAGGGCTTTCTGCAAGCGAGTAGTGTCTCCCGCTGTGGACTGAACACAGTTTGTGCAGCCAGGCTCCCATCGAGGGGCTTCTGAGTTGTTCCCAGTTTGGGGCTTTCCCAAATCAAGCTGCTCCGAGCACCCTGTGCGGGTCTTCCTCTCCCTGCCTGGGGTCAGCTGCTAAGCCTACATTCCCACCAGCGAGGTGTGGGTAGACCAGTGTCTCCACATCGTTACCAGTTTTTGGGGTTGTCACCATTTTTGGTTTTTTTTATGTTAGCCTTGCCGACAAGTGCGCCGTGATTGTTCACTGCGGTGTTAGTTTGCATTTCCTAATGGCCCGGGGTGCTCAGCAACTCTCCATGCACTTAATCGCTCTCTGCACGTTTTCTTCCAAAAAAAGTGTCTGCTGGCGTCTCTTGCCTGTTTGCAAATGAGGTTGTTTCGTTTTTTACAGCTGAGGGTTTTGGGGGGCCTTGTTATCTGCGGAGTTCATTTTACAGAGATTACTGTTGTTGAGTTTGGACGGCTCTTTCCATGTCCTGTGTTCAAGTCTCCGTCGGATGCGGTTTGCAAGCATCTCCTCCCAGACTGTAGCTTGTCCTCTCGTCCTCCCACCAGTCTTTCTCAGAGACAGAGCTTTACGTCCAATGAAATTCAATTCATCCATTTTCCCTTTTATGGACTGTGTTTGTGATGTCGAAGCTAAGAGCTCCGCCTAGTCCAGGAACCTGGAGATTTCCTCCTGGTTTTCTTCCTAAAAGCCTTATACTTTTGTATTTTAGATCCATGGTCCATTTTGCATTAATTTTTATATAAACTGTGAGGTTAAGGTCAAGCTTCATTTTCCTGCCTGTGAATGCTCACCTGCTTCAGCACCATTTGCCGAAAAGACTATCTTTCCTGCGTGGAATTGCCTTTACACACTGGTCCGAATCACTTGGGCATATTTGTATGGGTTTAATTCTGGTTCTCTGCTCTGTTCTGTGGATATCTGTGTCCACCCTCCACTAACATCACACAGGCCTGATTATTGTAGCTGTACACAGGCTTACCTTGTTCTATTGGGCTTTGCAAATATTGCATTTTTTACAAATTGAAGGTTTGTGGTACACCTGCATCAACCAAGTCTATTGGCATTATTTTTCCAGCAGCTTTTGCTCACTGTCTCTGTGTCACATTTTGGTAATTCTTGGAATGGTTCATACTTTTTCATTATTATTCTATTTGAATTGCTGCAGTTTCATGATAAAATTTTAACAGATGAGGAGGAGTTGGTTCTTATGCATGAGCAAAGAAAGTGGTTCTTCTTTTTTAAGGTTTTATTTATTTATTTATTTGAGAGAGTGAGCAAGCATGAGCCGGGGGAAGGGTAGAGGGAAAGGGAGAAGCAGACTTGCCCCGCTGAGCAGGGAGCCCAACGATGCGGGGCTCCATCCCAGGACCCTGGGATCATGACCTGAGCTGAAGGCAGACGCTTCACGGACTGAGCCACCCAGGCGCCCCAAGAAAGTGGCTTCTTGAGATGACATCCATTCTTGGTAAAGAGGCTGTGAGGACTGTTGCAATGACAATGAAGGATTTAGAATACACATAAACTTAGTTGATAAAGCAGAGGCAGGGTTTGAGAGGATTGACTCCAGGTTTGAAAGAAGTTCTACCGTGGGCACGATGGTGCCAAACTGCATTGTGTGTTACAGAGAAATCCTTCATGAAAGGAAGAGCCCACGGACACAGCAAACTTCACCGTGGCCTTATTTTCAGAAACTGCCACAACCGCCCCAGCCTTCAGCAACCACAGTCTGATCAGTCAGCAGCCATCCACACGGAGGCAGGACCCTCCACCAGCAAAAGGATTGGAACTCACTGCAAGCTCAGAGGACAGTTAACATTTTTTAGCAATAAAGTATTTTTTTAAATTAGAGTATGTACATGTTTTAGATATCATGCTATTGCACACTTCATACCCCACAGTGTAGTATAAACACAACTTTGAACACACTGGGAAGCCAAACGATTCATTTTGACCATTTTTTTTGTGATATTTGAATTCACTGAGGTGGTCTGAACCCGCACTCACGGTATCTCCAAGGTCTGCCTGTAATAGGTCTTAAAATCGGATAGACTGATTCAACCCACTTTATCTTCTTTTTAAAAATTTTTTTAGCTATTCTAGTTCCTTTGCATTTCTATATAAAAGTTAGAATAATTGCATCTATTTCTACAAAAGTCTTGCTGGAGTTTTGATAGGAATTACGTTAAACCCGTAGAGCACTTTGGGAAGAATTGACATCTTTACTATGTGAAGTCTTCCAAACCATGAACATGGTATGTCTCTTAGTTTATTTAGATCTTTTCTTATTTCTTTCATCAGTGTTTTGTAGTTTTCAGCATACAACTTATGTGTGTGTGCTGTTATATTTATACCTAAGTTTTTAGCGCTTTTTTTTAGTGTTTGTACGGTGGTATTGTGATTTTAACTTCAGTGTCTACATGGTCATTGCTAATATATGTAAATACAATCAATTTTGTATACTTATCTTGTATCCTGTGACCCTGCTGAACCCATTTATTAGTTCTAGGAGAGTTTTTTGTAAATGCCTTGGAATTTTTGTGTAGACAATCATATCATCAGCAAACAAAGACAGTTTTATTTCTTCCTTTCTGATCTGCTTTCCTTTTCTTGCCTTGTTGCGCCGGCTAGAACTTCGAGCACGATGCTTAATGAGAATAGTGAGAGCAGACATCCTGCCTTGTCACAGTTTAAGCAAGAAGCATTCAGTCTTTCACCACGAAGTGTGACGTGAGCTCTAGGTTTTTGGTAGATGTTCTTTGTCCACTTGAAGTAGTTCTCCTCTCCTCCTGCTTTTCTGAGAGTTTCCAAAATGAACAGATGTTAAATTTTTTCAAATGTTTTTATGAATTGATATGATCATGTGTTTTTTTCTTTAGCTGTTAATATAGTAGATTACATTCATTGATTTTCAAATATCAAACCAGCCTTGCATCCCTGGAATTAATCCCACTTGATCTTGATGTTTAATCATTTTTATATTTTGCTGAATTCGAATCACTAATATTGTGTTAAGGATTTTTGCATCTGTATTCATGAGGAATAATGGTCTGTCCTTTTCTTTTTTTTTTTTTGGTTGTCTTTGTCTGGATTTGGTATCAAGTTAATACTGGCTTCATAAAATGAATTGGAAAGTGTTCCCTCCTCTTCTGTTTTCTGGAGGAAATTGATTAGAAATGTGTTCACTCTTCTTTAAATGTTTAGTCGAATTTTCCAGTGAAACCATCTGCATGTGGCAATTTCTTTTGGGGGAGCTTCAAAATGAGGAATTCAATTTCCCTAATAGTCATTCAAATGACCTGTTTCATATTGGGTGAGTGTGGTAGTTCGTGCTTTTCTAGGAATTGCTCCATTTTCCTCTAACATTTCAAATTTCTGTGTGTAGAGTTGTATGTAGTGTTCCCTTATTATCCTTCAGGGTTTGGAGTCATATCCCCCCTTCATTCCTAATACTGTGAATCTGTGTCTTCTCTGTGTGGTATTTTTGCCAATCTTGCTAGAGATCTGTCAATTTATGAATATTTTTAAATAACCAGCTCTTGGCTTCATTGGTTTTCTGCATTGTTTTACTATTTTCTTTTTCATTATTTCTGTTATTACTTCCTTCCTTTCTTCTGCTCTTGTTGTGGCTTTATTTTGCTCTTCATTTTCTAGGCTCTTGAATAATTGAGCTGAGTTTCTCCTGTCTTCCAATGTAAGCATTTAGTGCTATAAATGCTTCTCTCAGCACTGCATTAGTCATGTCTACAGCTAAGTTTGGGTGTATTCTATTTTCATTTTCATTCAGTTCAGGGTCCATTTTATTGCTTTTGAGACTTCCTCTTTGACCCATGAATTACTTAAGGGTGTATTGTTCAATTTCCAAGGTTCTCCTATGATTTTTTTGTTACTGATTTCCAGTTGGATTCTCTTATGGTCAGAGACCATACTCTACATGGTTTCAATTCTTTAAAATTTGTTGAGGTTTTCTTTGTGGTCCAGGATATGGTCTGTCTTGGTCTATGCTTCCTAGGCATCTGAGAAGAATATGTGTTCTTCTATTGTTAGGTGGAGTGGTCTATTGCTTGTTTGATGGGCTTCTTAATTTATGTCAAGCCTTCAAGATCATTAACTCTCAAAGGTTATGTAATACATTATTTCTCCCAAGGATTTCAGAAGAAGTGATCTAAAATACTGCAGAGTTCACCAAGGAAGCCTGTGAAACTTTCTCCCTGGTGGCTCTTGTCCGTGGAGTCACTGTTTCTCTTCCCTGGTATAGGTGTAGGCCTCTTTGAAGGATAGGGCCTTGGATCAGCCAGCAGCTCCACACAGGGCTCTATGAAAATTTTACTCTTACTGTTTCGAGAGATACAACAAGACCTCGTTTTTCTTCTTCTCATCCAGTCTTAGAATGCTAAAGCTATAGAGAACCTTGGGTCATCACCCATTCATTTGGCAAGTGAAGGGATGAAAGGTTTCAAGAGGCTAATTTAGACTGATTGCTTTTTAAATACTTTCATGAAATTAATATATGTTTGTTATAGAAATGTGTTAGATATAGAGAAACAAAAATAAGAACAAAGTTTATATATAATCTTACAACCAAAAAATAACAACTATCATTATTTTGGAGTGTATCTTCCCAACGTCTTCAAAAAATGAGATCACACTGTATTACTGTTTTACAATCTTTTTTTTTTTACTTTAACAACAGACGTGAACATTTTCCAAAATATTATTTCTGATAGCAGAATATATTTCCACAGGCCAAATATACCGTCATTTTTTTAATGTCTTATTTGATTGATACTTCGGCTGTTACAGTTTTCACTAGGTTAAATAACACCGTGATGAACATCTTCTATGTGCATACATGTGTTCCTTCCTAGGAATGGAGGCATTAGATCAGAATATGGGAACATTTTTTTGTTCTTGAGCCCCATCACCAAACTGGATAATTGAGATTTTTTTGTTTGTTTGGGCAGGTTTGGTTTGGTTTTCATTTGTTTTGGTTTTAGCAGAGGGCTAGGCATACAGCCAACAGAGATTACATGACTTAGGAGCAAGTCTTGTGTAGGTTCTCAGTGCTTTAGGGCGTGAACGAATGCCACCTGGAGCCAGGACGAGCTCTCTCCCTTCCCAGGAGCAGGGAGTGCTGGAAAAAACAGTGCTGTGAGCATCTGTGCCTTCCTATGAGGCCTCTGGCATGGGGCCCAGTCAGGAAACAGGAAAACTGGCAGGTTATATTCAGCCTGGGACCTGAACCTTGTAAAGCCACCACCCAGCCCAGAGTTACGTGCCAGGCAACAAAGGGACAAACTTGCTCACCCAGCCTGCTTCCTCTCTCTAGGACCTGCCATGAGAACACTGTGTTTTACATTTGAAATATGCCTTGAACTCACCTTGTCCTAGTAATTACCCCCATAAACTGGAGCAGGGCACTAAGTGAAAACTTCCCGTATTTAGAGACCCAGTCCTGCCTGCTTTTTATGGCCGGTGCAGACTACGGGAGGACCAGAGTCCAGTCACTCTGCTGAGAGACCACTGAGAGACGGGTTGGTGGGAGTAGGCCAGGAGGGAAAGAGCCTCTGAAGGTGGACGGGAAAACTCCAGGCCCTGCAGAGGCCTTGGCATGCTGACGGCGGCCCGAGCGTCCCTCCAGGTAACCCAGGCAGCTCCCTGCCGCTGCGCTGGCACCACCTGCCCACAACATTCCAATTAAGGTCGTGATGATCGGCAGACTTTTCCCCTTCTCCATCTGTCTTTCTTTTTTGGTCCATAGAGAAAGAAGAATTAATCCAGAGCGTGCTGACCCAGGTGGCAGAGCAGTTCTCAAGGTACAGAATCTTCTAGACACATAGTCCCTGGAGAGGTGTGCTTCTCCGTGCACGGCAGTGGTGGGCCTTGCCCGGAGGCGGTTGGGCCGGCAGGCTTGGGCACATCACTCACCTGGAGGAGTGGCCTTCCAGATGGAGCCCTTTCACGACTTCTGTACCTAGGCCAGGGCGGGTGGGGTCCAGGAAGCACTCCCCTTATACCAAAGACGGTTTTAGAGTGGGAGCTCGTGTTACTGAGAGTTTTCTCCCCTGGCTCTTATGCGACTCGGAGTTCAACCTATGACAACTGACACCATTTTTTAAGTGGGCTTTAAAATAAGCATTGCCATGGAGATCCTGTGTAGACGTGGGGCTTCTTTCCATGACGAGTTATCCTGCGAGTTCCAAAGTAATGCTTTCCATTCCTTCGTAATTGCACTGTGGCGTGTCACCGCCCCGGGGCCTGTGGGTGACACATTCTTAAAGCCCGAGCGGCTGCAGTGTACGGGCTGGAGCCTGGAGAGGGCACACGGGGTTCCCTGAGCCCAGCAGGGCAGGGGTGCAGGCCGGGCCGTCCCTGCTGTGAGCAGAGGCCCCGGGGGCCTCCCCGGAGAGCAGGTGCTCGCCGCCCAGGTGTGGGGAAGTAAACACACCCGCCAGCCTCCCGTCTTGGAGAAGAGGCCCTGGAGATGGTCTGAGGGTGTGTCTCTTTCCTCCCCGCCCCTTGGAGGCCTCGGGCACCTTAAAAGCAACCTCTCTCATCCTGTGCCCCCTATAAGGGTGAGCCCTCAGAGAGGGGGGTGGAGCCCACCGGGAGGCCTCACACAGGGCAGGGGTGCAACAGAGGTTTGCCACGCCCATTTCAACTTTAACAGTAATGACTTTTTTTCATTCCTAGAGCATTTAAAATCAACGAACTGAAAGCTGAAGTCACGAATCACTTGGCTGTGCTAGAGAAGCGAGTCGAATGTGAGTGAGGTTTCTGTTTCCTTTTTGCTTGTCTTTTAACCTCAGTTTAAATTAACCGTGTCCCCGGAGGCTGAGTGGTGAGTGGAGGGAGGGAAGGCTGGAGGTAAGCGGGAATGTCTTTTCTTGTGAAATGCTTAAAAACTAGCTTTGATGCTGACAGAGGCGAGAGCCACGAGCATCTGTTTATACCGTGAAAGTCACTTGGAGACCCGTGACACATCACCAGTGCACGGCGACTCGGACCACCGCACCTGCTCGGCAGCAGCACAAGGAGACGCTCCTTCGGTGCAGAAGAGGACAGAATGAAAACGCAAAGCCCCCCAGACCAGCCCCCTTGGGAGAGGACCTTCTGCTGAACATCTTCATGTCTCTTTTTACCTGAACGAGGCAAGCCGATACGCTCCGTGCCTTCACAACTGTTTTTGGAATATGCCTGCCAAATCGTTAGCTCTTGGTTCCCCGTCACCACCGTGGCAAGCAGAAAAACTCCAGCAAGGACAGGAGAATTGGTTCAGGTCTTGACTCAGGGACCAAACAGCTGAAACTGGGAGGGGGACAGCTTCCGTCTCTCACCCTCGGCGTCCTCGTCCATAAAATAAGGAGCGAGCAATGCTTGAATTCTCACGCCTCGCGATTCCCCATCCAACTCACATCTTTGTCAATGTCAAGGCAAAGGGCAGCCTATTTATTAAACGCAGGGATGAGGGGACGAAATCTGAACCTGAGGCCAGCAGGGCCATGGCTTCCTCTGACGGTGTCTGGCTGATTCGTATTCGCAGGACGCACTGAATGTCACTTAACGTATCTTGTACGAATTGCTTGGATTTTTTTCAAAAAGAATGTTCAGGATCACGCAAAAACCTATTCACCTTAATAACTTGAAGCATGACTTACGTAGTCCTACTTCTCAGAGTATGCTGACATTTAGAAAATCCATTTGGTATTCTGTCTTCAAAACCGATTTATTTTCCCCATTGATGACAAGGAAGCCACAAAGAGATTAAGTGACCCGCTGAGGCTCATCCAGCAAATTGGAAAAGTAAATAAGACTGGGACCAGCACTCGCGGTCCAGGCGGGGCCACTCGCGCTGCGCAGGACCCCCGGGCGCCTGGAGGGCAGATCGGGAAGCAGCCACACATGCTGGTCGCGGCTGCATTCAGCAGAAAAGGGGCTTCTTCCTAAAGGATTCTGGGGAGCTCCCAGGTGGCTGGGAGGCCTCAATAGCAGGGCTCGCTTGGTGGCTCTGCGGCAGGAGCAAGATCCCAAATCCCACGCAGGGCTGACGCCACGACGATACCGTATCTGAGCCCCAGATGCACGCTGTCTCCCCAGCACCCAGAGCTCTGTGCTCGGGCCCCACGGTCCCCGTGGCCACTGCTACAGACATTAGGCTGCCTCCTCATATACTGGCCACAGATCCGAAGTCTGGACAGAGCTGGACCGTGTGCCCACGTCCCGGCTGCCAGGGAATGCGCTCGCTTCCCGTGGCTATCCTGATGGCGTACGATTAACGCAGGAGCTTAGAGCAACGGAAATGGACTGTCTCATAGCTGTGGAGGCCAGAAGTCCCAGACTAGGAGGTTGGGAGGCCAGGTCCTTCTGGTGGCTCTGAGACAGAATGTGCCCCGGCCTCTTCCAGCTGCTAGTGGCTCTGGGAGTCCTTGGCTTGTGGCCACATCACCCCAGACCACCTTGTCTTCACATGGCCCCTCCCAGAGATTCTGTGTCTCGGGCCCTGGAAGGACACCTGTCTTTGGATTTAGGGCCCACCCTCACCCAGGATGATCCCGTCGGGAGAGCCTTGATCGATTATATCTGCAAGAACCTTTCTCTCAGGTGAACTCATGAGTTCTGGGGGGTCAGGATGTGAGCGTATCTTTTTGGGGACACAGTGCAACCCACTATAGTGAGTGTTTGCAGTGGGAGGCAAGCTCAGCTTCCCACCCAGCCCCATAAAGTAGGGCATTCTCCAGATGCTGTGGGAAGGGGTTCAGCCAAAGAACACAAAAAGCATTTGCTGCTGATTCACCATCTATGTTTACAGAAGTCGCCCAGATGCGCCCGGGGGCGGCAGGTGCCTCCTGCTTGGCCTCCCCTGGGGCCGGGCCACGCCGGCTTCTCCCCACCCCCCTTCTCTCCCAGAAGCCAGCTCCGGCTCCTGCTGGTACTTGCAAACAGGAAAGTTGAGGAGGCCATTAATGAATTTTCAAAACTCCTACAGAACATCGTGCCGGCCTCAGCTGGTGAGGCTTCCGGTATCTGGCCGTGGAGACAGTGATCGGGCCGAGAAGTGTTTTGATTTTGCCCCCAAGCAGTGTGTGAACTGAGAACTACAGGACGGGGCACCTACGCCCTTCTTCCCTGCCTGGCCAAGCCCTGAATCCTCCAGAACTCGCTCTCCCTGTAGGCCCTCACATAAATCACATACATCATGCGAATGCACACAGATTACCTGGAGGGCGCGTCACCCCTCCACGCACGGGGCTCAGGCTGGCTGCATACACTGTGATTAGCCGTGTTGTCACTAACTGTGCTGACTTCCAGCACCAGAGGCCCAGGCACTGCAAGAACAGGATCAAGGGACCAAGTACGGAGGAGAGAAAGGTCTAAGAGCCGTGGGCCGAGATAGCGACTTGGCAGTGGTCAGGTGAGAGCGTGGGCAGTAGTCCTCCCACAGTCCCAGCATCCCCACCACCCCCTGACTGCCCCCTTCTAGCGGGAACACACCCCGCCCAGAGCATGCCCACGATTCTGACAGCTCTCGTCCTCCTTGAACTCCACCAGGCTTCAGCCGTGTCCTCCCCTGGCACTTCTGGCTGGCCCCTTCCCAGTCTCCAAGCCCCCTGCCCCATAGCACAGAAGGGGCGGGGTGCCTCACCTGTGCTGAGCTCCAAAAAGCCACCCAAACACAGCAATTCCTTCCCCCAAAGATGTGAGTACCCAGGGTATGGCAGGGACCTCGGAAGGTCCTCTTGAGAAGGGCCCTGCAGCAGACCCCTCATGCGGGTCACGTGCGAACTGGTCATCTCAGCTACGCAGATGGCAGTCCTGACCCTGCCTGTGCGCTGGGAAGGCTGCCAGGCTCGACTGCCAGGCTGCTGCACTGGGCCTGGGCCAGATGCAGACTGTCACGCACATGCTCACATGCACGCACACACGTGCTCACACATGTAAACACGTGCGTGAACATCCAGAGACACAGGCACACATACTCTCACATATATGCACCCCCCCACGTACACACCTCACATGCATGCGTGTGTAAACACAGAGACACGTACACATAAGGACGCGCACATGCTTTATCCGGTATATATGAGCTGTTACTAGCTACTTTCCGTGCTTGAGTTCAAGGAGGCCTGCGGCTAGGACTGGCGTGTATAAGCCACATTACGCTGGTTTGACTTGTTTTAAGTGGAATTTCCTTTTTTTTTTTTCACTTTCTCAAAATTCCTCTGAATTAAATATAAATATCTGAATTTCTCTTAATTCACTTTAGAAGCTTTTCTTCCTTTTTATGTAAGTCGTTTTTCTTCTTCAAGGGAGTCTGAGGTCTTACTTAGGTTAGAAATCATTATAATAAAAAAATATTATTATAAAAAATAAATAAATAAATTTTTAAAGCAGTTTTTCTCAAAATATAGTGCCAGAACCCATGGAGTTCACCTTTCAGAGAATCCATAAGGTCCATACTTTCCCAATTACCCATCTGTTTGAAGCTGGGTTTTCTTTAATCATTTCAACCAAAACAATGCATCACAGCAGATAGAATGCAGAAACAGATAAGAGAATCTGGTTTTATATTAAGCCAGACATTAAAGAGATCTACAAAGTTATAAAACAACAACAACAAAAAAAAAACCAAAAAAAAAAAAGAAATCATTTCATGGATACGGGACCCCCAGGTCCTCACCTCGCTTTCTGGTTGGAGTGAAACCTCACAGGGGCTCCACTTCCTTCCTTGTTTGCGGGACGTGGCTGCGGCGCCAGGCGCCCTGCTCCGGGGCCCAGGCCTGGACCAGACCTGAAACACTGGGAGAGCTGGCCCATGGGACAGAGTTTAATGCCGGGTCACACAAACAATCTGCAAGCCTCGAAGACGAAACCCAAGCTTTTCTCTGTGTCACTCGGGACGTGTGGCCTATGCACATTCTTTGCCGAAACCTCTGGAGGAAGTGTTGAAATACAGCTGTAGCCATTCGCATCTTTAATGAACTTCGGTGAGCTCTGCAGCTGAAGATGGGTCTTGCCGGCCAAGGAGGCCTCTCGGGGAGCCCAGCAAGCCAGTGGAGGAGAGGAGGGGGCAGAGCCGCCTCCGTGGCCTCTGCCCACTGAACCCCTTCCCCAAAGCCAGCACCCCTCTTTCAGAATCCTTCAGGCTGACCTGTGACTTACAGAGGCTCCCCACTCCGTGAGTCCTGAAGTCCTCAAGGGGACCCCCGGTTGCAGGGGGTGTTCCTCAATGGGGGGCTCCAGCAGCCCTCCAGGGCTCTAGTGTGGGGTTCCGCTCTGTGCTCACCCATTTAAAGTTTGCAGGTGGACAGGGGGGCCGCCGTGTAGGGACCTGACATCCAGCTTCACTGGACAGCTGTCGCCAGGGTCTGCGCGGGACTTCTCAGGGCCCCCACTCCTGGGCCAGGCCTCCTCCCTCCTGTGGGACAGGGGCAAAGTGGGGCTGGGACAGGCCAAAGGTGAACTGCGGAATCTTCCAGAGGCAGCCTTGGAAGGGACGGGAGCAGGGGCACCGGGTGTGGGGTGTGCCGGCTGCCCCCCCGAGCTCCCTCCCCATGTTCCGCCTTTAATTCTGCGACATGTTTTTCTCTCCATTGATTAATGCCCAACTTTGCCATCTTGTTACTCACGATCAATCTCCTTGGCAACGAGGCTCTTCATAAGCGTAATTGCCATAAATTCTGAATCTCTGGGATTCAAATTAGTGATATTGTGCTGTGCTGCCCAAAAGCCTTAATTTGAACATCACCCCCGGCAAATGGCCCGGAAATCTGATCTACGTGAACGGACACCGAATATTCGGACATCACACACGCACAAGCCAGGAGCCAGGAGGCGGCTGCTAACATGGGGCGTGTCCTTAATTCCCTGAGGACAGTAAACAGCAAATGAGAAAACACAAGCAGCATGATTGCAATTTTGTCTTTCTTGAACTCCGGATGGACAGACAGCTATTTTGAATGCACGGGGGTGGGAGAGAAACGCCTGGGAAGACCCACACCAATATACGTGATAAATGGGTCGTTCTCTGGGCCAACAGGACTGTGGATACATTTTAAAACATTCTTCTTGGAGATTCTCTGTATCTCCTCCGTCTTCCACAACAATCAGATGTAATTTTGTAACAAGAAAAACTATGTTTAAAATGTAGTGAACGTAACCGGGACTTTGGCGGGCACCGCCTCCCCGTCTGGACTCTACACTCCTTGATTCGCTTTTGGCTCTTCGCCAGATCTGCTTACTTTCTGGAAATGTCTGCCCTTCACATGCCCACGAGACTGAGCTCCTTCCCACGGATGTCGAATCTGCCATCTGCTGAGGTCAGCGTCCCAGCGGCAGATGCAGCTGGAACCGTGACTCCCTCGCGGGCGAGCCTCCTGCGGTGTGGCCCAGGGCCTGGACACCGCACTCTGGGAGGTCCAAACCAGCAGGGCTGTGAGCTGCTGTGGTTTTCTCCGAGGAGGACCTGTGGCTTCCAGTCACTTCCTAATGGGGTCTGTGATGCAAAGAAGCACGAAGAACACCCCACTCAGAAGGAGGGTGTGGGCTCTTGGTGAGGGAGTGAACCGTCCCCAAGGTCGAATTCTCTGCGTTTCCCCACTTGGCTGGTCCCAACCTCTTGCACTGAGGGCCCCGGGCTTTGGTGCTGTGTCCTGGTGGGGGACCTTTGGCACAAAACCCCCCTGTGGCACAGAAGCAAGTCACCAGGCCCAGAGCCGAATATCAGATCCTCCAGATTCCCACCACTTTGGACAGAAAGAAGCAGTATTTTCAGCAGCCCTGCCCCCATCTGGGCCCTGACCCTGGAAACGCCTGGAAGACTGCCCAGGGAGCGTGGGGTTCAGGCAGGCTGCCGGGAGCTTCTCCTCTGTCAACACTTGCCGTGGGAGGGGATTGTTTTTCCTGGAGAAATCATTCGCATCATATTTTTAGGTATTCAGACCACGCTTGAGGGAAAGGGGACGAGAGTAGCATCGTGGGTAGTGTCTTTTTGCATAAAAGTTGAGGTAAGATTGCAGAGTAGCGAAGCGAATCTCTTCTGTTTCTTTAAAGCAGACGCGAACCTGAAAGCCTCTCCGAGGCCGCTTGCTGTGTGTGTTTCTGGGCTACGTGCACACACGCCAGAGTGAAGGCCTCAATGCTGGGTGCTCGCTGGGAGGCATGAGCTCCAGTACGTTCTTGGGGGAACGGTGGTGTCCGGACTTTGCAGGCTCTCCTCTGCAGCGGGGCGGCAAGAATGTGAGCGAGCCCAGGCTCTGCTCACCCTTGACCAGGCCTGTTCGCATCTCCCCCACACAGAGTCCACACCTTCTCCTGGTTACCTGCTCTGGCGGGGACTGAGCATGGGAAGGTTTTCTAGCAATACGAGCTCATCCTTGCTGGGAAGGCTGGGGGTTTGCCCCCTGAGCCTCTCTTGTGTTTTCATGCAATGCGGCCTTATTTCCTCCTCTTCTTTCTGGGATAAGATTTCTTTGTCCCCTGTCTTCAGCTGGTGCTTAGAGGCCTGGAGAGAAAGTGGGGAGTGCGTGCAGGAAGACTCGGGATTGTGGGGAGGGCAGCAGGGGCTCTGCCCTGCAGAAACGGCAGGGAGGGGTGCAGTGGATCGTCCTGGCCCCGGACGGGACAGGCCCACCAGGCCAGAGTCCTTGTCCCTGAGCTGTTAGCATCCTCCGCAGCAGAGACCACGGCAGGAGCCAGAGCCAGCTTTTCTCGTGGGGCCAGACCCAGTTTCCAGCCTCTCCAGGTCCTCCGCGTGTCTCCATGGTAACCCCCTTGTTTCTCTTCGTCCCAGTGGAAGGCCTGAAAGTGGTGGAGATCGAGAAATGCAAGAGTGACATCAAAAAGATGCGGGAAGAGCTGGCGGCCAGAAGCGGCAGGTAAGGCCAGGCCTGGGAAGAGAGGCCCTGCACGTGGGCCCGGGAGGGGGCTCTGGGCTGTTCTCCTCGGAGCCCTGCGGCAGGGCCCGACCCCACTGTGACCGGGGGGAGTGCAGGGTACAGGCAGCCCGGCTCCGGGTTGTCAACCGCACAGCCTTCTTACCCCAGGAGCGTCTACGGCAGACGGAGGCGAGGAGGACGGCTTCACTTAAAGGGGGAATGACCCTCCCACAGAACAAAGCGTTAGGATTCACTTATCCAGCCTGAGAGAAGTTGGCTGCGATTTTTAAAGAAAGGGCCCAATAAGAGGAGAAGACGTTTGGCTTGCAGGGGATGGCGTGCTGGTGCCCGGAGGCCGTGCTCCTGTGTGGACGTCCCCACAGCACAGAGCAGCAGGTCACAGGGGAGATGCCACACGGCCTCTGGCCATTCTCCACACAGATCACTTGTCGTGCAGAATGAGGGCTTCTCCCCTGGGAGCTAAAATTCGTGGAAAAAACACCCCGGGCTTCCTTACACCCCCCTCGAAAGCAGGTGTTTGTACAGCGGGACCCTCTGCCGAAACTGTGGTCACAGCAAGCATTCAGGGTGACAGCGGAGGTGATGGGGGAGGGAGCACGCACAGCGAGCACGTCCAGTGTGGGGAGCTCGGCGGGACTTAGTGGGGACAAGGAACCGCAGCACAGCCCTGCGCATATCGGGTTGTCTTTGGAAGCAGGGAAGGCACTTTGAAGGCAGGAGGTGAAGGGGAAGCTGATGGTGCCAGTGTAGTCCCGTGCGAGAGCCGAGGGGCTGGCCAGCCTTGGGCAGGCTCGAAGCCATGTTAATGTGGTCTTACACGGACCACACCACGTTTATATCACACCCACTGGGCACCTGACCTGGATTTGGGGATGTCTCATCCCATGTGATTTGGGGAAGTCGGGGTGAACAAGTTTGAGAAAATAGCGAGTGAATAATTCATCCTAGACACCCCCTTAGTGAGAGGCTCTTTAGGGGCAGGAGACAGAGCCCCCTGTGGGACCGGGTACGGGCTGAGAGTTGGCTGGGGCAGGCAGGTGGGCCTGGCTCAGCAGCTGAAAGGACACTCAGGCCCTCTGCAGCTGTGGTCACGGAGTTGCCCTCTGCTGGGCCTCCATCCCGTGGCCAGTCCACACGGCCACGTAAGAAAAGCCAATTAGCCCAGCCTGGTCGGCCTCGCTGAGCCCGCAGTCCTCTGCAGCTGGCCGCCGTGGCTGAGTGCCGTCCATGCCCGCTGCGCTGAGAGCCTGGTGGCCCTGTGCCATCTGCCCAGGAGCCGCCTCTTCCCCAGGACGGACACTCCGGCCGCTTCAGCGTTACCAGCCTCATCCGGCAGCTTCCGGGGAAGGGAAGTAAAGAAAGGAAAGCCTCCCTGAACTGCCTCCCGGCTTCAGTCCCTCGTGTGTACGACGGGCCAAGGAACCTCACCGCCCAGAGAGCATGTCTCCGGGGCAGGAATGGGACCCCTGAGGCCCCTTCCCACCTCTGTGGGCCTTACCCCACACACGTGCCGCACCCACGCAGCCCACAGAGCACCTGCGGGAGGGTTTTTAGAAGGCAGTCTCTTGTCCCTCCTCGAATGACTAAGTCCTGCCGCCTGCCCAAAGCCACAGGGGTGAGTCATGAGCCCCGCCCTCGCCGGCCCCCTCCCTGCCATGTGCCGGGCCCCCTCCAGCTCCTGCACCTTCCTCCCATGCTGGGGAAGAGGGGTGGCTGCCAGCCCTGCTCCTGCCGCTCGGGTTGGTCCACGTTGTCCCAGTGTCCCGTGGCAGCCACAACAGCACCACGGTCTGGGGGCCTGAAACACTTCTGACAGCCAGAAGTCAGAGATCAAGGTGTCCATAAGGCCACGCTCCTTCTGAAGGCTCCAGGGAGGATCTATCCCAGCCCCTCTCGGAAGCTTCTGGATGTCAGCAGCCCCTGGGGCTCTGGCTGGTCCGTGCGTTACTACAGCCTCGGTCTTCACACGGCCTTCTCCCCGTGTGTGCCTCTGTGCCCAAATGTCCCTTTTCCAAAGGACACCAGTCCTATTGGATCAGGGCCCACGCTGCCCCAGTGTGGCCACATGTGCAGTCATTACACCTGGGATGACCTCCTTTCAAAGGAGGTCACGTGCACAGGTCCTGGGGTCAGGACCTCCACTGCTCACTTTTGGGGGACATAATCCAACCCACAAAACAGCATAGGGGGAGCATACACCCGGCTTTAGAGCACATGGGAAGAAGCCCCCGGGAACCGAGAGGCAAACCGTGACCCGCAGGCGCCCATCTGGCCCAGTAGGCAGAGCTGGGGCGTGGCGGGTGCCTGGGCCCAGCCGAGGATTGAAGCGCTCTTCCTCGCTGCCCAGAAAGGACATTTTTAGAGCTCACGGTGCCATGGTCCAAAGAGAAGCCTTCCCGGTGCCCTAACTGCTTGGCGATATTCTCAGCAGACGGTTTTCACAGCATCCCACAGAGGTGAGAGACGGGTAGATGCGACTATTCAGTCACAGAATGGGGGGAAAACTCTCGAACATTGCAGACACGTTTAGGAAAAAGAAACCCAGAGGCCTGGGCCCAGGTCTAACCCACAGCCAGGCCACCCACCCCGGGCCCTGGTTCAGGAGCCCAGCAGCCCCTTCTGTGCCTTTCTGTGCCCCACACAAGTGGCCCTTCCCTTTGCTTTACAGAGAAATGAACACAGATGGCAAGCAGGAGGCCGCATGTGTCCCCCCGTTCTGTCTCTGTTGTCTGGAAGGTTCCATTGTAGTCACGCAGGCACACCGTGCAGCATTTTAGAGTCCCTGGGACCAGGCTCCCCAATGCAGGGCTTCGCCTGGACCGGGGGGAGGGGGGAGAGACAGGCACCCACACAGCTCTTCCTGGTGATATCAACCCGGCTAGGCGGTGGTCGGCCTCCGTGGGAGGACAGACAGATGTCTGTCCCCCGTGCCCACACAGCTGGCTAACAAGCCTGAACGGTGGCCCCACATTCGCCCCTACACGAGCACCACCCAGCCAGGCCTCTGTGCCAGGGGACTTCCCGCACTGGGAGTAGCAGTGGAGTGGGGTCGTAGGCAGGCTCCCAGATGCCCCCAGAACAGGCCATGCTCCACCGAGTTTCTCCTGATCCAGTTTCCTGCTCACATTTAGGGCAGGGCCAGGCCTAGCTGAGCACAGAGTGGAGCCTGCCGCTTTACCCCGGGTGGGGGAGGGCTCCAGTCTCCACTTTCATCCCAAATGGCCTTGTCCACTGAATGAGCCACGGGGGGGGGGGGGCTGGGAGCCCAGGAAATGGAAGCAAAAATAAGCCCCAAATAGAATGAAAAGAAAAGGCACCATGCCAGCTACTCTGTCGCTGGAGGATGCCGGTTCCCGTGGCAACGGGGCACAGGGGGAGCAGGCAGGGCCGCCTGGCCGAGGTGGGGGGGCCCTGGCAGGAGTCACCGGGCACCCAGCAGACACTCCCGACGCCGGGATTTTCAAGGAAGCAGCTGGAGTCCAGCAGGCGAACCATCTTGCTTTGCACAAGCTTCCCCATCCTCCCGGGAAACGCGCACAGCCGTCGTACACAGCGCGCGAGTGGATGTTTGCACAGAGAGGCTCAGCGCAGGAAGACAGGGCGATGGTGTGGTCTCCTTTCCCAAGTGCACACACCAAGCTCGTCACTGCTCAGAAACGTGCGGGGGCGACTTCTCGTTTACAGGGCGGCAATGGAGACCCTCTGGTTGGTGACTTTTAGGGGTTCAAGGGTTATTCTTCTACTGAGTCTCTTAAAATCCCTTCCACACACGAGGTCTGGTGAGTGTTGTAAGCATCACGTTGAGGGAAAGAATAGCAAGACCCCCAGAAAATTGTACGGAAGGCTCCTTTATCAGAAAGGAAACAGTTATTACTCTGAGTTTCCAAGTAGCATAAGCCCCGGGGAAAACCTCCAGACTGTACGGATGGGGGTGGGGGGTGAGCCCCACCTGAAAGCTGGATGCCGAGCCGCCCAGATGTGCTTCTCTGTATAGAGACCTCTTCTGAAAAGAAAAGAGACCTCTTTTGTAATCTTCCTTCCCCTGACAACGCTGTGAGCAATAACTGGATCAAATCTGAACCAATACCCAGCGCATACATTTTTCCAGGAGGTCACAACGCATGCTCATGTCAACCCAGCAAATGTGTTCTTTTCTCCTTGTAGTTTGATAGATTTTTTTTTGCATTATCTTTCAGTCCCTACTGTATGCAACATTTTTCCCTCTTTCCCCAAAAACCTTCTTACTTCACGTGATACTCATAATTATCTTAAATAACACATAACAGTCCATCTTGTCGATGTACCATAATGGTTTAAATTATTTCCCATTCGGCAACATTGAGGTGGCTTCTGGTTTCGTGTTGTGTTTTTGTAACAACAGATGACCTTGCCGTCAACACCCTCCTGCAAAGAGCAGTTTCCCTGCATCCAGTTCTTTTCTTAAATTCCCCGGTGTAGACGCCCAGGCTTAAAGGACAGGAATGTCTCATGGCTCTTACTAAGTGCTACTGAAGTGCTCTCCTAGGAGACAGGACGTGATGTACAAAGAGGGTAACGTCCAAGGATAGGGAGTATGTTCCCTTCCAGGAAGGTAGGGTCCCAGGGTGGGGAGGGGGCCACATCCAGCCCCCGGGTACCACCAGTGTCAGCACACTCTCCCCCCGATGCTGGAAGGCGGCTTCCCTCCAGAGCACGCCTGGCTCAATTGGTTCTGTCCTTATGGGGCGGGGGGGTACCTCGATACTAAGAAGTGAAGGGAAACAGAGTCAGGAGGCAGAAAGCAAATTCATCTCTAAAGGTAGATACTGGGGGGGAAACTGGAAACGTCCTAAAAGTCCATGGTGGGGGACTGGATTGGCAGCACAGCACACACCCCCCCCCCCGGGAGCACCCCAGAAGGACGTGCCTTGTCTAAAGCTGAGCTCTGGGGAGCAACGAGCAGAGTTTGCCATGAGCAAGGTGGAAAAAAAAAAAACAAGTAGTAAAAGAGTAAGTTTGAGACACTTCCATTTTTGTTAAAAATCCAAGGCACTGTCCCTGTGTGTCCGTGCCCTGGAAAATTCTGGAAGGATACCCCAAACTTAACAGAAGGTATTTCCAGGGTGTGAGATGGAGAGGAAAGAAGTAGGTAACGTGGGGACTTGCTTTTTAAAAAAATTTTTTTTTAAACTTTGCCTACTTCCCTCTTGTTTGAATTTTCTAGAATAAAAGTGCTTTACTTGCATCATTAAAAGATTTTTTAGGAATTTGCACAAAATGAAGGTGACGTGTTCTCGGAGAGCCACAATATCCCAGGTCCAGGCAGGGTCCCTGGGGGGTTAGCAGTGAGAGGTCACTGGCTCTCTGACTTACTCTTCTGTAACAGAGACGACCAAGGGGTGTGTGGGGTCTGGGTTTGGCTGGGGCTTCTTCAGGGTCGCTGTGAGGAGGGGCCCGCCGGACACCTCGTCCGAGCAGCCGTGCCAGAGCTCATCCTGACTGTCCCCCTGCAGGACCAGCTGTCCCTGTAAGTACAGTTTTGTGGACAAGAAGCTGACACCACGCCGTGATGTCCCCACGTACCCCAAGGTGAGAAGAAGTTCTGGGTCTGGAGAAACGGCAGGTCTGCGCCCCCAGCCAGGCCCCCCACCCTCAGCCACCCCGACGCCCTGGCCAGGCCCCCTCTGTCCGCACGTTTGCAAACACAGCTCCCGCCCTGGCCCTGGGCTGTGGGCCCCCCTTGCTGTTCTTAGGCCCAGTACTTTTTCTCTTTGCTGTGTGCTGGCCATGGGGGACCCTAGGCCTGCAGGTCTCGGCCCCTCCCCCACTCGCTGAAGGTGTTTACACTCAGACGTTACGATAAGGAGCTTCATTTTTTAAAATCACCTAAAATCCGCCTCATTGGCTCTCCTGTCCCGAACAGTATGTAAGTACCATGAGAAGTTTGGCTTTTCCACCTCAAGAGGTTTCTCTGTTGCGAGAGCCCAGGCCCTAGTGGAGGGCCCAGTGACCTGGGGGTTGGGGGGCAGGGGCTTCAAATCACCACAGAGAAGGGTCTGGCGATGTCGGTCACCATCTCGGCTGTGCCTTCAGCTGAGCAAGCAAGACCCCGGCCTGGCAGACTGTCCACATGTGCTTACGTGAAGAGTCAAGCTTCGGTGTGCTGGCACGGGGACAGGTGTCCCGAGGCGGCATGGGGCAGACCCCCACCCCCACTGCCCACGGTCCTCGCAAGGACAAAGAGCCTCCCAGAGCCAGCCTGTGAGGGGTTCCCCCAACCTGGTTCCAAATACGCGCGGCATATTGTCCGAGGCTTCACATGGACACTAGGGCCTCTTCCCACAAGAAAACGTGACCCGCATCTCCCAGTCCTGCCCCAGGGGCCCACAAGGCCTAGCCTACAGCCAAAATGAAAGATGTCCATCCTCCATAGCAATTCCTCAAAGAAACCAAATAGGGGCGCTTGGGTGACTCAGTCGGGTAAGCGTCTGACTCTTGCTTTCAGCTCAGGTCATGATCTCAGGGTTGTGGGATTGAGCCCCACGTTGGGCTCTGTGCTCAGCAGGGAGTCTGCTTGGGATTCTCCCTCTGCTCCTCCCCCTGCTCTCTCTCTCTTTAAATAATAATAATAATAAATAATAATAAATAAATGAAAAACCAAGCAAACCAAAGACCTCGGGGAAGAGTACATCTAATCCCAAACACCATGACAGTCTTACGTCTAAGATCCCAGCCTGTTTCCCAGGACAATTTGACCCGAACTCTGGCGCTCCCCGATCCACAGCGCCCAGCAAGCGGCACCTCGTTAGCCTGCAGCCAAAGCAGAAACTCTGAGTAGCTTCTTGGCCAGTATTTGAATCTTCTGCCCAGTTAATTCCTTTTCCTTGACTCCACTCTACTGTGCATGTTTTGTTTTTTTTTTAAAGATTTTATTTATTTATTTGAAAGAGAGAGAGACAGCCAGCAAGAGAGGGAACACAAGCAGGGGGAGTGGGAGAGGAAGAAGCAGGCTCATAGCGGAGGAGCATGATGTGGGGCTCGATCCCATAACGCCGGGATCACGCCCTGAGCCGAAGGCAGACGCTCAACCGCTGTGCCCCCCAGGCGCCCCTACTGTGCATGTTTTAATCGGGTTTACGGAGAGGTAATTTACCCACAGTCAGGTTTGCCTCCTGCAGGTGCGGAGCGCTGTGACTTTGCAGAGACTAAGTCAGGAAACCTCCGCACCATCAAATGTGGAACATCTCTGTCACCCACGACCCCCCTGGTGCCCCCGCCCTGCCTCTGGCAGCCACAGACGGGATGTCTGTCCCTGGAGGCTGGCCCTCTGCAGAATCCTTGCAGTGTGGCCTTGGAGTCCGTGCACAGGTGTTCTTGACCAGGGGACAGGAGGACGTGGAGCGAACGTCCCGCGGCCCGTGCGAGCTCTCCAGCCTTTGTCTCAGCCCAGAGCCTAACCGACCTCCTGTCCTTTCCAGTACCTGCTCTCTCCAGAGACCATCGAAGCTCTCCGGAAGCCCACCTTTGACGTCTGGCTCTGGGAGCCCAACGAGGTGAGCGAGGGGCCCCTGGTGCCAGCGTCACGGGGACCTGCCAGGGCCACCCCAGCCCCCATCTCCGCCTTCTCTCTGGCCTTTGTTGTTTTGACTTGATTCCCTAGGTTTTCCCTCAGTCTGACCCTGGGTGGGCTCAGGAGGGCCGGGACGCAGGACTCAGGAAGGGGGGGTGTCAGAGCAGAGGCGCGGGCGGTCAAGTGCAGGAAGGCTGGCCCCCCAAACCCTGCACACCCTCCCAGGCCAGCTGCCGTGCCCCGTGAGGGGAAACCCGGGAGATGCCTCCTCAGGAAAGGGGCTGAGGGAAGGCAGCTGTGTTGCAGCCAGAGGACTGGGGGTGCAGGACTTGCGCAAGACCGTTCCTCCAGTTTCCCTTTCTGCTGAGCAAATACGAACATGGGGATTTTTGTTTGTTCAGTCTAATAATAACATCAGTTGTACCCCTCCATCTCTGAGCCCCAAGAAAACAAAAGTTCCTCATCACAGACACGAGGCCCACCAAATCTTCAACTCCTCCAGCTTTCCAGTAATGCAGACACGCAGAAAGTCTGCCCTCCCAGCAAGCTCGCCGCAGGTTACAGGAAAAGAGGGCTCTGCGCCCTGAGCGGGCATCGTGTCGCTGACCAGGGCCTGGGGTCTCCAAGTGCCCGGCTCTCGTGCTTTCATTCTGGCACAAGACTGCCGCGCTGCCCACCCTGCCTCCGCCCCACTGCGCGCTGGCCCCTGTCCCGGGGATTGTCCCATCCAAGCCCTGGACCAGACAACACGTGTGCCCCAAATCATCCAGCCACCCAGGAGCGTGCAGGACTGAAGTGTGGGTTTAGACGGGCAAGAGACCAGGGCGGAAGCCGCCGTGCTCGGGAGGGTGGGAGGCAGCATGGCCAGGAGAAACGGGAGTCAGGCCCTTGAAGACAAGTCCTGGGACCGAGGTCTGAACAGGGGACCCAGGCTGGGCAAGGCCCGTTCGCAGGCAAGTGGGCACAGCAGGATGGCTCGGCGCTCACAGATTCCCGCTTCTGGTGGGTGGGCAGACACGGCTGCTGGAAACCGTTCCAGCTTCCGCATGCGGGAGTGAAAGCGGAGCCGAGTCCCCGATGGCAAAGCGCCTGCATGGAAATGGGCACTCGCTTCCAGCCCCGTCTCCATCTCCCACGGAACCTCTGCTGTGGCCGGAGAGGTCATGCCGCCTCATGGAGAGACTGAAGGATTCATGCAACCACGAGGGGAAGGCTTCCTGCCCACGGCGTCAGGACCGGGGTGAAGCCCACAGGTGGGCCCGGCCTCTGGGTGGGCTTCCCCCAGAGCATCCCAGTGCCCAGGGCAGACTGCTCAGCAGTTCCCGGGTTTCAAGAAGTGTTCTCCCAGCATGCGGCCAGGAACCAGAAATGCCAAAGACGGGAGCCCTAGCCTCTGGCCAGTGTGGGGATGCCGTGGATTTTGGACTGTGGGTGGTGAAGGCCCCCCAAAACTGCATCTGGCCGCCCACGAAGCAGCTCACGCCCTGGAATGTCAGGCCGCTGGTACGGGGCTCACGTCTCTTCCTCTGATTGGGGCTATCACTGTGCCCAGCACCCCCGGCCCCAGCCAGGGTCCTCCGGATCACAAAGCAGATGGAGGAGATGGCTTCCCATGTTCTAGTTCACCACTGGCTGACGTGTCAGAGTTCTTCCCGGTACGGCCGCCTCCCCGGAGCGCGGGGCTTGCAGAGCGCAGGGCTTGCAGACCGCGGGGCCCCAGGTCTCCGGCGAGCGCCCGCAGCCAGCTCCATGCAGCCCTGCGGCCGGGACCGCCCAGCGTCTGGGGCTGCTGGTGTGGGAACGGATGCACAGAGATGCCCCCTTGCTCCAGAGCCACGCACACGCCACAGGACCAGATGGTCTCATCTGCCCATCACCTCCGACTGCAGACTCCCAAGCTCACCACCAGCGTTATATGGCTGGAGCTGTGTGTGCGCGTGGGGTGGGGAGCAGAGGGGCTGCAGCCCTCTGGCCCCGAGCGCTGGCATCCAGGACGGTGGGCACCAGCACCCCCAGCCGCACGCCAGGGCCCTGGACTTGTCCCCGGAGCCCGGCGCCCTGCACATACTCCTGTCCGCATCCCTCCTGTCCCCTCGAGGAGTACGTTCTACCTGTGACACTGCAGGCTCCCACATGTACCTCCCGTTTCCCCACTGAATTCTTGGCGATGCCACGGGTCTCTGCTCCGTGGCGTTCCTTCCACAGCTGTCTTGTGGACGCTGTAGGTACAGGGTTGCACCTGCAGAGGCCACGCCCCCCCCCCCATTCCCAGCTCTCCCAGTACCGTGGGAAGGAAGATGGGTCTCTGGAGGCACGCCATGTAGCAGTCAGCTCGGCAGCCGTAACACGCATTATAGGCCCAGAACCTCCTCTCACACCTGGAGGTCCGATGTCAGGCGTCGGCCAGGCTGGTGTCTCCCCAGCCTCTCTCCCTGACGTGTAGACACCACCTTCCGTGTCCTCACGTGGTCGCCCCAGTGTGCTTATCTGTTCTGGTCTCCTCTCCCCACGGGGACACCGGTCCTACTGGACCAGGACCACCCCAATGACCTCATTTAACCTTAATGAGTGCTTAAAGGCCCTCTGTCCACACGGTCATGCCGGGGGTTCAAGCTTCAACATACTGATTTGGGGGCCACAGTTCAGTCTGTTGCACACCATTTGGGAAGAGAAGGTCACACGGCGACCAGAGGCCGCCCGTGAGTGTGGCCACGCAGGCCCAGGTAGCTGACAGATGGGACGGAGGCAGGGCTCAGGTGTGCGGTCCCGGGGCCTCGCGGGTCTCCCGTCTCCCCGGGCGCTGCACCCAAGACCTGCTTCCCAGAAAGCAGAGCCCACGTTCTCAGACTCTCACTTTTTAATAATCGTTCAGTCTTTCTTCCCCGGCTGAATTAGCTCCACAGCTCTGAGCTGTATTTAAACAGATCGCAACAATGACAATCCATTCTCTCCGGGACTGAAAACAAATCTATTTTAACCTGAGCGAGATTTCTGTGGAAGACAGCTCGGTGACAGAACGCAGCTTACCTTCCAGACTCCACAATGAGCGCATTACAGTGTGTGTCTGGTCCCCACGGACCCCCCAAGGGCTCAGAAAGCGTGCTGGGGACACAGGCTATCGAGTGTCAGCGAGAGCACAGGGCATCTGCGTCTGTGAAGGCACCTGCTCTCGGGCGCGCGTCCCACAGAACCGTGTCCCAAGCACCTCGGCCTGGCTTCTCGTGTGTCCGAGCTCACAGAGTCACTCCTGACATGGCCGTCTGGGGGTGCTGCCTCTCACCCAATCACTGTCCCTTCTTGCGTGGAACTCCCTTGACTTCTTAGCCCAATGACTCTTTCAAGTCCCCACATCCCTGCTAGGGGTCCTGGGACCCCCCCCCCGGTCAACATGGCTTCGCTGTCGGGGCCCCAAGGAGTGGAGGGCTCACCCTCAAGGGACAGGCAGGCCCCGCAGGCATCTCCCGGGACGCAGGAAGGGCGGCTCTGTCGGGCGGCTGTGCTGGCCCGCCCCCGCCACCGACCACCCTTCTGCTCCTGTGTCCGCAGATGCTGAGCTGCTTAGAGCACATGTATCACGACTTGGGCCTGGTCAGAGATTTCTCCATCAACCCCATCACACTCAGGAGATGGCTGGTAAGTGCAGGCCCCCACGTCCCCCTTGAATACGGCGTCATCCCGTTACTGGGGAACGGACCAGCCGGGCACCCGCCCGGTGGCGCTGGGCCTCCTACAGACGGAGGTGACGTTCCCATGAGTGTTCTGTGAGGACGCGCAGCCTGTCCCCGTCCGTCTCCCACCAGAACACTCCGCGCCCTTGAGCTGCTGCTCTGATGTGCGAGACAATATGAAGACCCAGGGAGGGGCCGGTGAAGTGAGTGTGCGGCGAGCGAGTGTGCAGGTGTGTGCACGTTTATGGGGGGGCGTGAGTGCGCGTGTGTGGAAGGGTACGTGTATGAGTATGTGAGTGTGTGTTCAGCAACAGATTACATAAAATACTGCTCAGAACCAAATAGGAAAGCTTAGATGTTAAGTATTAAAACACGAAAAGGTGTGATGAGGACCGGGACCCAGAGCCGCTCCGATAGCCCCCCAGGCCCCCCCGCAGCGTCACATCCCTGCGTGGTTCCTCAGCGCCTCTGGGGACACCTCAGCCCATGAGCCCAGGTGCAAGTCGCAGGGTGGCCAGTGGGACGTCCTCGGGCCTCGGGCCACCTCGCGCGGACCTCCAGCAGGCGGCTGGCCTCTGGGTCAGCCGAGGGGGACGCAGAGCTCATCCAAGACACCCGCGGGCAGCCGGCAACACAGGGAGGAAGGTGGGCAGGGCAGCTTGGCGGGGAGGGCAGGCAGCGGACGCGGCGCTGGAACCCTCGTCTCTCACAGCTCTGCGTGCACGACAACTACAGGGACAACCCCTTCCACAACTTCCGGCATTGCTTCTGCGTGACCCAGATGATGTACAGCATGGTCTGGCTCTGCAGGCTCCAGGTGGGTCGCTGGGGGCTCCTTCGGGGGGGGCACCCTCGGGACACGGCCCCCACCTGGGGGCACAGGCTCCCCCGCCCTCCCGGCCCCACCCCCCAGGCCAGCAGCCAAGGGGCTTCCTCCCGCCCGTGTCACTCCTCTCCCCCCATTCCAGCCCCCTCCTCACCCCCTCCCACTCTCTCTCTGATCCAGGAGAAGTTTTCCCAAATGGATATCTTGATCCTAATGACGGCAGCCGTCTGCCATGATCTGGATCATCCAGGATACAACAACACGTACGTACATAATTTCTCTCTTTTTTTCCTTTTAATGGGCTCTCTGGTTATCAGAGTGACCTTTTCAGCTTAACACGCACACCAGTTCCAAGTTGGAGCTGTCGGCGAAGGCCTCACCAGCCCGCAGCTCACCTCCGTAGGACACAGCTCGCACTCTGGGACTTGGTCCAGGGCCCCGGGCCTCCCGGGGAGGACACTTCGGGGTTACCAGGCCCCAAGGGGCTGCCACACTCTTTTGCGGTCCCGGCTCCGGACCCTGCATGTGCAAAGTACTCGGGCAGAGCCCTGGTGATGTCAGACCTCCTCTCCGCCTGAAGCAGGGGTGGTGTCCGCACACAATACCCGGTTCTCCGGATCCCCCTCCCCAGCCCATTTCCAACAGGAGTGAGGGGCAGAGGGAGTGGGGATGGGCAGCGGGTGGGAGGAGTCCACCACGGGCCGTGGGGGCCAGGACGACAGGCCAGGCATCACGGGAACAGTGATCCACTCCCACTTCTCGGACGACAAGGGCACAGGGTCCACCCCACATAACTGCCAGGTTTCGGCCGTGTGGCACTGGTTTGTGTCCCGGGTGATGCCCCTGTTCCAGCAGATGTATTTGTGTGGCCGAGAACTCACCCACGTCAGGCTCCACAGTGTGGACGCCCATGCTCCCCCGAGGAAGAGCACCACGTGCATGCATTCCATCCTTTCACACTCAAGATGACGTGAGGAGCACAGTCCAGCCCAGGGGTCACAGCCACAGCTCTGACGTGAAAGCACACCCCGGTGCCCACTCAAACGTCTGCCCTTTCGCACATACTGATGGTGCAGCGAGCGACCAAAACGGAAGGCCCGATCGCCTTCGGGCACTGTCCCTGGGAGCAGGGGAGAGGTGTGGGTGGTGTCCGCCTGGTAGGATTATAAGGCCTTGAGGGCGTCTGGTGAACAGGGCAGCAGAGAGTCAGGAGAGCCCAGAGGAGCGCGTCCCTGGCACCGCGGGAGGCGCCACGATGCCCTCCCGGCATCTGCTGGCACCGCTGCGTCCCCGCAGGTGCCCAAGGTTCCGTGTGCTCTCTCCTTCCATGCCAGGTACCAGATCAACGCCCGCACGGAGCTGGCCGTCCGATACAATGACATCTCGCCCCTGGAGAACCACCACTGCGCAGTGGCCTTTCAGATTCTCGCCCAGCCCGAGTGCAACATCTTTGCCAACGTGCAGCCAGACGGGTTCAAGCAGATCAGACAGGTGTGCAGGCCCTCTGACTGCAGGGTGGGGGGACGATGAGCACCACCATGGGGCAGAGCCCCTCGCTCCAGTGGCTGGGGCCCCCACACGGTCCTGGGCCCACCCCTCCCCCACCAAGGCCAGTGGCACCCCAAGGAGAGGCGACCCCACGGCCTGCATTTCACACCCCACGTTTCACCAAATCCTTTGAGACTCGTCCTTTCTCCAGCCCACAGCCTGGGAGAGTGAGGGGTCCAGAGGTTGGGTCACTCACTCACCAGAGGTCCACAGTGAGTCCGAGCAGGCCTCGGACAGACCCACCTGCTGCATCCAACCTAGCGGAAACCTGACTGCTCCCCCGAACCCCCACCACGACCCAGTCAGCCCCACCGCCCATTTCAGATAAGGGACGCTGGGGAGGAGGGGACAGCGTCCTCCTGTCCTGAGACACTTCCGACTCACTGGAAGTAATGCCCCCTTCCACACAGGGGGTCCCCGCTGAGCACAGCCCCGTTGCGCCCCCCTCTGATGCTTCCAGGGGAGGGAAGAGACCAGAAAGACCTCTTGGAGGAATGTATGGGTTGAATGGTAGCCCCCTTCTGCCAAAAAAAATTATATGTTCCCTTCCTGACCTGCGGAGCCTGTAAATGTGGCTCTACTTGGGTAAGAGTCTGCTGGTAGTTAAATTAGATCTCCGGAGATTAGCTTAGATTATCCAGGCCGGCCCTAAATCCAATGACAAGTGTCTCAAAAGAGACAGCAGGGGAGACGAACGTGGAGGAGAAAGCCGCATAAAGCCGAGGCAGAGGCTGGAGTGATGTGGACTCAAGTCAGGGAGCGCCTGGGGCCTCCAGGAGCAGGAAAAGTCAGGAAGGACGTTTCCCCAGAGCCTTGGGACTTCTGGCCTCCGGACCGTGAGAGGGGGCCTTCCTGCTGGTCCCCGTCACCCAGCGAGTGGTGCCTGTAAGGCAACCTCAGGACACGCGAGCCAGGGGCCGTGTTCATGGGCAGGAGCCGCGCTCTGCCGTCCCACGATGAGAACATCACCCGCTCGATGCCTCGGGGCAGCTTCAAGGTGCACCTGATAAAGACACGGAATCCAGGAATCCGCGCTCTCCCTCCTGGAGATCTGATAAGCTTCACTCTGTCAGAGAACAGCAGCCTCGTAAACCATTGTCACCCATCGGCCAGGCTTCCAGGAAGCTCAGAGCTCAGGGCGGTGCCGAAGGTCAGTCACCATGTCACCGATTCCTGGCACAAGTGTGTCCCCTTTATCTGTGGGCTCTCCCGCCTCTCTCCCCTGCTCTGGAGCCGCCCAGCCGGGGTGCCAATGCTGTCGGGATGAGTGGAGGTGCGTCCATCTCTCAAGTGGGAAAAGGGCTCTCTCATGGAGAGCCCCCGACGGTGGCCCGGTGAGGAGCTCCTGCAGGGACCGGCTTGGAGAAGCTCAGCAGCCGGGCCCCCTTGTGTGAGACGTACCAGGACCCGCACCCGTGCCCGCCCCGGGGCCGTCAGAGCAGGACCCCCCCACCAGGGGGGCACAGGAGGCTTGACCTGCCTCAAACACATGACTAACGTGAAAATGAGACTTTCTGAGCATAGAATCAATTGTCCCAATTTTTTTTTTTGAAAGATTTTATTTATTTTAGAGACAGAAAGACCGCAAACAGGGAGAGGAGCAGAGGGAGAGGGAGCAGCAGACTCTGCACTGAGCGTGGGGCCTGACGTGGGGCTCAATCCCAGGACCCTGAGATCACGATCTGAGCTGCCCAGACGCCCTAGTTACCTCAATTTGTAGTAATATTTTGTCACTAAGTATGTTTAGGGTTAACTCCTCACAGGATGGCTCCTTCGCCAGTAACACAGTGAGATCTTCACAGAGAAAGCACAGAATTCAGAATGCCCCAAAATACATCTGAGATGAGCCCTATTGGCTGACGTCACTTCTACACCTGACGCTGTAGCTGTTTTCTGGGGAAACCCAGAGGTCTGTGCAGCACACACGTGTGTCCTTACACATGTTTTCGGGGTGACGGATGGTCACAGCTTCAAATGTTACTTCTGCTAAGCCAGTATTTGGTTAACGAGGTAATAAAATATTTATATTTTAAAAATCTCTGCATCCTCGGGGCACCCGGGTGGCTCAGCCGGTTCAGCGTCTGACTCTTGATCTCGGCTCAGGTCTTGATCTCAGGGTCATGAGTTCAAGCCCTGCACTGGGCTCCACACTGAGCGTGGAGCCTACTTAAAAGAAAGAAAAATTTTTAAATCATTGCATCGTCCTTTACAAATGTGTGAGTAGAACAGTGCTGTCAAATATAGCCTGACTTTGATGGCTCCCAAGCAGCAAAGGCACAGATCCCATAACAGGGGAAAAGTCTCCTGGAAAATCGGTTATTGACCTCCAACGATGTGATGTGAAAGGAACAGCCATATACCTGATTCCTGGATTGAGGGGAAGCGTTAGTCCTTGGCTGAAGGCAGCCGTCACGAGGAAGCATGGTGCTGAGCCTGCCACCTCCAAGCGAATGGGCCTGGCGGGCCTGGGGTCACTGCCTCCTCCTGGCCTTGGCATTCGGGGCCCGCTTGCAGCGCATGCGTGGGCTTGAATCCCCAGCCTCCACTCGCCAGCCGCAGCCTGGGAGGCTCCCCAGCCTCCTCAAGGCTCTGTTTCTTCATCTTGAAAATGAGGACAGTGATTCTCAGAGACACACATCGAGCTGGCACGAGGACCAAGTGGACACTGTGCGAGGAGGGCTCAGCACGCGCCAGGGCTCGCGGAGTGATGCTGGGACGGTACCCGGGGTTAACATTTTGTTTTCACTTTTCAGGGGATGATCACATTAATTTTAGCCACTGACATGGCAAGACATGCAGAAATTATGGATTCTTTCAAAGAAACAATGGAGAATTTTGACTACAGCAATGAGGAGCACATGACCCTTGTAAGTAGCTTGTTTTAGCTTGTTCGGGGGCTGGTGCATGAGTCCCACCCTCTAGCCCAGACCGGAAACCAAGAAACCCAAACCCTTGCCTGGCCCTGGAGCGAGGCATGATTAAAGTGGGCGCCGAGTCACAGCGCCTACCTGGAAAGCCCCCAGCGGGCCCATGTCCCGGTTAGAGACAGCTTTCCCAATTCCTGCATCTCATTCCGACGAAGGTGGTGAGTGGGTGAAGGCAATCAATCCATCTTGCTCTGGTTTCCTGAGAACAAAGTTGGTCCTCCCACGAAGGCACGGCCCCAGAAAATACTCTGCATACCAGCTTCTGGGCGGGAAAGTCAGGGCCCTGCAGGGCCCCTTCCCGGCTCCCCCCTCCATGAGCAGGGGCCGGGCATCCAGAGAATGGGAGCAGACCTCTCCAGTGAGGAGAGCCCACCTGGGTCTGCACCGTGCCTGCCCTCTTAAGAAAAAAACACAGGGAAATGTCCTTCCCAGTCTTCAGAGAAGGGGTGACGCTGAGCCTGGTCTGCGTGTGAGGCCTGCTTTCCGGCATTCTCTCTTTTAACACTGATGGTCCCTTTCCATGCCTAGAAGCTGAGGAATAAGGACAGCCCTCTGAGATCTGGCTGACCTTCTGAGCATCCCGTCCCTGAAACTGAATTACAGCTAACACACAAAGTGTGCAGACAAGGACCTCGAGTTTTCCATAAGTGAACAGCAGGAGAAAATGTCCCTGCGAGCCAGGGCCTCCGAGGCATCCCTTCATGGGGCCAAACACGGGGAGATGCGGTCACGCTGGAGGGACGTCCCTGCTCCTGAAAAACCAGCGGGGTGTGGGAGGTGCCGCCTGCCCTCCACAGCGGGGCAAGGAGGAAGGACAAGTAGGCTGTGCCCCTTCGGAGTCTCATGTTCCCTCTAACACGTAAGGAAAGGCCCTCAGGGGCAGGAGGCCAGAGGTCTTGCTGCAAGGGGTCGAGCGGTCAGGACAATGAGACACCCAACTGTTGGAGCAAGGGGGAGAAAGGGGCGCTGGGTCCACAGGCGCCATCCGCCCCCACACAGAGTGAGGGTCCATGGCCTGCAGCACAGACCAGGGGATCGTGCCTTGGCCGAGGATCCCCCAAAGCACCCACTTCTTGAGGGACACAGGGGCTGGAGGAGGTAGAGGGAAGGGCCCAAGAGTGGAAAGGTTCTGGGTCAAAATGGATTCTAGGGCCTCAGCCGAGGCCCCCAATAGGAGGCCTGGATACCGTGCCCCTTGTGGCCGGGGCCAGAGATCCTGGCACAGCTCCCCCCAGCACGGCAGTGCCCAGGTGTCAGGCCAGCTTCCCTCAGAGGCCTGTTGGGCAAGGCCCTATAATGGCCTGTGTTCTGGAGCCGACTCCCAGAGGAGACAAGGAAGGCCTGGATCGACTCCCAGGCACTGATAAGGAAGGGTGGTGACCAGGGACAGGGAAAAGGGCAGCCGGGTCACCCTGAGGTTCAGCCGGGCCATGCCAGATGCTGAGCTGAGTGGAGAGGTGCTTTGCCGAGTCAGGGTCCCCGCCTGCCTCCTGGAAGACCGGGTGCAGACAGCCCGGGCCCACTCAGGGCCCACAGCCCACACTGCTGTGCCTAGGGGGACTTCCTGCTGGGTCACCTTCAGACCCCAAGCGGTGGCCTGTGCTTTGTCCCAGGACGTCGGTGACCCCTGGGGACAGTCGTGTGTGGCAGCAGGGGACCGTGCTAGGGAACACCCTCTGGCTCTCGGGAGCCAGGAAGGCTGGAAGGAGGGGCCAGAGCTGGACCAGGAAGGCGGTGGGCAGCAGGGGGAGGCCAGGCTCCTGCAGGGTGGTGGCTTAAGCAGGAAGTGCAGGGGCCCAGGCAGAAAGCGCAGGCTCATGGGGGAGACACAGGCCTGGGAGCACAGGGCAGAAGCCCACACCGCCTTCAACGCCACGTGATTTTTCTGACTCCTGGCAGGAGGGGCAGACGGTACGGGAGCTTGGCCCGGAGGACACCCCTGGGGTCACAGGCAGCAGTGCAGGTGCCCCTCCCGATGAGGGGCACGCGGTGCCCAGGAGGATGCCTCCCCCCGTTTCTGTGGGGGCCTTCCTCTGATACGCTCACTGCTACCAGGGGTCCCACCACCACCTACCTCAGTGGGTCTCCTTATTACCCTTTTCACCTCTGCCTGCTAACGGAGACTTCTTTCTATACGTTTGCGTGTCCTCAACAAGCAAGAAGAGCCTTTCTAACTTTACGATTTAAGTTTGTATCACAAAACATGTCTGTGTTAAACACACTTTTCTACTACTCAAGCCCCCCCAAACAGATTCTGATCCCGTGGGGGTGCGGTGATGCCCCGTTCTCCGGGGGGCGGCTGGGGGTCTAGACGCAGACTGCTGGCGCACCTGCCCAGAGCGAGCTCGCGGCGCCGTGGACGGAGGCAGCAAAGCTCAGTCACTGTTGGCCAGCGGCACAGTCCTCCATCCCCCGGGGTGGCAGGTCCAGACCCAGACAGCAGCCATGGGACGTGCTCTGTGCCCCATGCCTGATCCCAGATCTCTCTTCCAGCTGAAGATGATTTTGATAAAATGCTGTGACATCTCTAACGAGGTCCGTCCAATGGAAGTGGCAGAACCTTGGGTGGACTGCCTATTAGAAGAATATTTCATGCAGGTAAGATAATCCCACACCCACCAGGCCCCCGGCCGCTCGGCTCAGCCCCTTGACGGGCTCCGTGATGGAAAGGCGATGGGTGTGCCCAGGGGGACTAGTGGAGCGGGTCACAGACGATCTCTCCAGCCTCCAGAAAGCCCTCACAGCAGGTGCACACCCAAGATGAATGGGTACAGTGTGACACAGGAAAGACAGGAACAGCCCAGGAGAGCGAACATTGGAACCCGCCGCCTGTGACCAGTAACTGAGCAGCTAGTAGGGCAGACAAGGCAGGCGAATGGCCAGAATGATAAGCAGCAGAGGCAGGAGGGGCCCCCGGGGCGGGCCGGCCGGCACGTCCAGCCCTGGGGAGGCCGTCAGACAGAGAACCCAGCCAGCCCACACGGGAAGATGCCGGCAGGCCAGTGAGGTGGACCCCAGGAGGCTGGGGGTCCTGGAGGCCGCCTCTGCCGTGCAGCAGCCGGGGGACACGCTGCACCGGCCGCACCTGTCCCTGCACCCTGTCCTCACGGCCGGCCCTGCACTCCCTCTGAACGCTCCGGTGGCCACCGAGACACCGCCTCCATCCCTGTTGCTGCCACTGCCCCCACGGCAGAGCGGTCTGGTCGGGTGAGGCACAGGAACGGGCCCCGAGCCCTCAGACCCACAGAGTCCCCAGATTTCACAGATATTCCTCTCTAACATGCGGCCCACTGCATCTCCCAGAGCGACCGCGAAAAGTCCGAGGGCCTTCCTGTGGCCCCTTTCATGGACCGGGACAAAGTGACCAAAGCCACGGCCCAAATTGGGTTCATCAAGTTTGTCCTGATCCCGATGTTCGAAACGGTGACCAAGGTGAGTGAGTGTCACGTCTGGGAAGACGCCACATTGATACACACATGTGCACGCGCACACACACACGCACGTTCACACGCACGCCCGTGTGCGGTGTGAGGTGGAACCCGAGGCCCCTCCGTCAGCATCCCCAGAGTCCTCACCCTCTCGCCTCCCCATCTCAGCCCCCTAGCCTTCCTGTCTCCATGCCCCCTGGAGCCACCCCAGGCCGTCCACTCCCAGGGCACCTTTGCATTCAGAAGGACCTCCTAACCTGCTCCACTCTACCCAGCACACGGCCATCCCCAGGCTGATTTTAGCAAGGAAACCATGTCTGCCTCTCTCCTGAGCCTTCCATGGCTCCCCATTCCCCCAACACAGGGAGAGCTGTCCCCCTCGTTGCACGAAGTCCCCCGCCCTCCCTGGCACTCCTGTCTTACAGGACGGCCCACAGCTTCTGGTCCTCACCTTTCTTCACACCTTTGCCTCCTAGTGCACTGGTTCATCGGCCCCATGCGGCCTACCAGCCTTCCAGAACCACCTCAGCCCATCCTCCCATAAACCTCATTCACTGCTACTTCTCTGGGGACTCGTCCCCCCTGTACATTCCTTGCATGGACTTCCAGGCCTTTATCATGGCCAGCGGGTGCAGGGGCGCAGGACTGCCATGTGGGCCCACCCTCCCCCCTGCGGCAGGACCGGGATGTGACTGGGGACGCACGGACGGCATTATGGGGCCGAGAGCTGCGTGCACAGGGTTCCACAGGGTGGGGATGGCAGGATGGCTGAGACCACGCCACGGGACGGTCTGGTTCCTCCAGCCACGGGGCTGTCGGGAGACTGGAGGTCAGGCTGGCATCTGGACGACAGACATTCGGGGACAGGCGGGTGCAGGACAGGCGGGTGGAGGGCAGGTCCATGTGAAGTGAGAGGACAGAAACAGAGCGGGACCAGGAGGTGGGTGGGCAGGTGTCGGGCCTGCGAGTCTCCAGGAGCCACTGACCAGATAGCCTCAGAACCGGGGTCACCAGGGACCCCACGGCAGGGGTGGCCCAGAGGCTGCGAGAACACTTGCTGTGCGGTTCCCCTGACCCCCGGGTTCCCAGACGCTTTCTGTGGTGCCAAGAACGATGGACCGTGAACCCGTTTGTCTCTCCCAGCTCTTCCCTGTGGTGGAGGAAATCATGCTGCAGCCCCTCTGGGAATCCAGAGATCGTTACGAGGAACTGAAGCAAATGGACGATGCAATGAAAGAGGTAACGTGAGCCACGTGGGAAAGGCAGTCTTCCTTGTGGCGCTTAGCAGCGCAGGCCTGCGCCGGTCCACGCTCCTGGTGCCGCGGCAGGAGGGCCCGCTGGACCGGAGCTCATTTCCATCCCCCCGAAATCCAGACCCCGGCAAACCAGGGAATCTATACTCTCCATGAAACCAAACTGCATCCAATGCTCCGTGCCCCTTGGGGGGAGGGTCACACCGTCCCCCATCGTTGTGCTGTAATCAGATGTGCCAGGGTCTCTCTGAGTTTCAGATGCCCTCAGAGCAGTGCCCCAGCCCCTTGTGCATCCCTGTCCTCCTCCTGCCCCAGGGCTGACCTTGCTCAGTGACAGGGCGGTGAGATAAGACGCTCCCCGCCGGACAGAAGCCACTACCCACATCCCGGAGCTCACACATGGCGGCCTGGCCCCCTCAGGGTCTAGGAGACTGGGCCTGGCCCTAGGCTGCTGTGAGGCCGGGTACTATGTCCAGTGAAGGTCCAGCTCACATGTTCAGAGCCGGTGGACAGGCGTTCTGCACAGCCTGTGAGCGGGTCTGGCCACGCCAGGGCCTCGGTGCGTGCACATCTCTGCTTCGGGGACCCCTGCCTCCTGAGACCCACGCAGAGCCCCACCTCTGATGTCCAGCTGCCCTCAGCCCGCCGCTGCTACCCCCTCTCTACAGGGGCCCTGATGCAGCAAGAGCCATGTCGTGCTGCCCCACACTCATCCTGGTCTGGCCTCAGCCGCACCACACACCCCACCCCGTGCTGTCCCCACCACTCCCTTCAGTCAGGGCTCCCTGGTCATAGTGCCCCCCGGCCTTGCCACTAGGAACCCCCGTGCCCGCTGAGCGCCAGGTGGTCTCCCAGGTGCCCTATGTTGCTCTCGTCCCCCCCAAACTGCTGTGTGTACAACACCAGGCATGTCGTCGGTGCTCAGGAGCTGCCTGCTGGTCGATGGACTTTCCAGACCGGCAGCTGGTTTCTCTAGTCGGATCCCTCTACCAGAAGGTCGAGGAGAGACCCTGAGACTCCAAAGCCTACAAGAAAATGGTACAGAGAGCGATGTCTGAGCAGGTGTCCCTGGCGGGGCCCCTGGCATTCCTGGGCCCCTCCGAGAGCCATCGCTGTAAAGTTTCCAGGCCCAGACGCCTGGTGGGGGCCACTCGGACCCCCAGGATACTTTCCTACCCCCAGAAGGACAGACCCGCAAAAGACAAAGGGCCACGGGCTCCGTGTTCACCCCCGTCAGTCCACTGGGCTCTGCCTCCAGGGCCAGCTGGTAGTCCCAGCTCGGGACTGTGGCCAGGACGGGGAGGCCTCCCGTAGCAGGGAAGGTGGCGGGTGCGCAGACAGCGCTACAGACATCCGTCTTGGTGACACATGTTAGCATTTCACTCAACGGGAAGCTCTTTAGTGGACGAGCAGGCACTCACGGGCTCCTGGAACCTGATTGTCACCTGCTCTGTCCTGCTTACAGAAGACAGAGAGCCTGACGGCCGGGGACACCAATGTGCAGAAAGAGAGAAACAGAGACGTGAGGAAAAGCAAAGATAAAGCCATCCTGAATTGACATCTCAATGAACATGGTAATTCCTATGAACACGGGGCGGCAGTGACGACCTATGGGGGTGGCGGGGAGGAGAGAAGGAGGGGAAGGCAGAAAATCCGAACGGCTGATGGGCTTGAAGTGAGTGAGATTCTGATTCCTTGCCTGTAATTCATAGAATTCGGCTCTGAAGGAAGGGGGACATGCTTTGGTTGATAGCAAAGGATCGGTCATGGGCATACGGGCCACTTCCAAGGAAAAGCACACTGTGAAAGCCCCCCAGAAACGCGGTATCGCTCACATGGCTTGAGCGTTTCCCGGGCACCCGACGGTAGCTGCTCGCGTGGCCGCGTCAAAGGCACACTGGCCCCTTCGGTCTGAAGGGTGACTGGAGAGATCCCCAGTTACACAGGGCTGGGACGCGGGGTCTGGTTTCGTGCGGAGGAGCAGTGACCAGCGCGGGCACCCGACAGGCCCAGCTTAGCTAAGGACAAGCTGGGTGACCCGCACCAGGGTCTCAACCTCTCTGAGCCTCAGAGCCTCATCTCTCTACTCGTGGGAATAATACCGTTACTATTGTTGTTCTGTCCGTTAAACGGGCAGAATGCCGGGACACCACACGTGCCTGGAAACATTGGCATTTTGTTTTTCAGTCACATCCTACTTTTTCTAATGGTTCAGAGGAGGGATCAAAATTGTTGTATTTGGCGGAAATGTGTTCAACAGGGTATGCGGTTTTAAGCATCGTCTGCACATCGTCCTGCGACGTCGGGTAGTGCCTGCACATTTTCAGTCCCAACAGAAGCTTCTTCCTTTTCCAAGCAGCCCGAGCCTGAAGGAGGCAGGACCGGCGCGGGCCACGGTGCAGGACCGGGCTGGCTGAGCCTCGCGGGAGCCGTCCGTGCAGGGAAGAGTGGACTCTGAGCGCCTGACTCCACAAGACTGCGTTTTCTAAGAACTGTTTTGTTCACGGATACAAAAAAAAAAAAAAAAGGAATTCATGATGCTGTACAGAATTTTTATTTTTAAACTGTCTTTTAAATAATATATTCTTATACAGAAAAGGGGTACTGTACTTATTCTTCGGTAGTGCTGTGTATCCTGGGGCTGCTTCCGAGAGTCCCCGGAGCCCCCCAGCTCTCCAGGGGAGACGAGGAACTGTGCTTTTCCCGCAGATGTATCTTACAACAGTTTTCCAGTGTGATGTGATGCTCCGTCCCGTGTAAATTCAGAATTAAATCTCAGGCGGTGCCCGGAGCGTGTCCTGTGTGTGAGCAGCGAGGGGACATTGGTGGCTCTGCGCGGGGAGGCATGGGGCTGGAGGCGGCTCAGACGGACACGGGGCCAAACACACAACCAGGCTGGCGCCCGTTTACAGGGAGGTGGGCACCAAACACCTCAAACAGCAGACTGTACTCAACACATCTGAGGGGTCTGTCTTGGGGGAGGAGGGCTGTCCTTTCTTCCTGCCTTTGTTTCGGGGGCAAGAATTGGGGACATTCTGGGTCGCCCTGTAGCCCGTAAAGGGAAACCCGACCCCGGCTGGTGGGCAGTCAAGCTCTGAGGGGCAGCGCACACCCAGGCCCTCCCCCAGCGCCCCGCGTACGTCCAGACCCCTCGACAACGGGCAGCGCGCACCTGGGCCCTCCCCCCGTGCCCCACGCGCGTCCAGACCCCTCGATGCTTCCCAGGGCTGCGCACGCCTCCTCTGCCCCCTCTCCAGACCGAAGAGGCTCTGCTCTGAAGAAGCCTGTGAAGGCTGCCACATAATCTGAGTGCTGTGGGCATTTCATCTGGTGTTGATTAGTGTCCTCCGCACATTCATTCCCTCTCGGTGGATTCCAGAACGCTACTTTCCATCCCTGAATAATTCATTTTCTGCTGCGACATTTTCCATCACTTCTCGAATCCAGTTCAGTATGAATGGGGGCCTTGGGTTCTGCCTCTCTTCGTGGTCCTGTTTTTCCTTTTAACCCTGTTAGAGCCAGTACGCGTGGCAGCTTCGGCGACAGAACACCGAACTCGGCAGGCGTCCGGAAGGGATGCACGTCAGCCTACGCCTCCCCACTCGCCACCCGACTCACAAGGTTGAGACCCGCTAGAGCTCTCTGACCAGTACCTCCCACCCACTCAGTTGTACTGAATGCCCACCTCGCCACGCTCTGCCCCCGTCAAACGTCACACGGCGATGACTGAATTCAGTGCTTGTGCACGCACACACATTAACCACACAACCGTGCACATATGCGTGTGTATACACGTCACGCACATAAACAATCCCATGTACACCTGTGTACACGCGCGCGCGCACACACACACACACACCCTAACGCGCTTTGTCTGCATTACCGGGCTGAGGTTATACCAAGTCCTGGGACAGGGAAATCAGCATCTCAGAGGAGTCTGTAACGAGAGCAGCTCTGTGACAGTCCGTACCCTTGGTGGCAGCCTGGTTTCCACCAGTGGAGACCTTACAAACTGGCACGAGAGCACCAGCTCCCCGCAAAACGCTTCCTCCAACCTTCTGCCTCCAGAATGCTTATGTACTGGGGTCTTTGCACCCCATCAGCGGAGCCCATGGGGATGACGCGGCCCCAGCCTGAGTCACCTTCCACATGGGCACAGCCCCTCCCTTTACCGCAGCCAGCCTCTGTCCCAGGGACAAGCCCGAGGCTGTGGACAGGGGCCTGTCCGCCTGGTTCAGCCTGCTCACCCACAGCCTGGAACAGCCCTGCCCCAGGACGCTCCACATGTGGGAGCTAAGTCAGTGATGGCGTCGGCACTGGGGGCTGGAGGGTAAGACGTGGCCAAGTGTCAAGTCAGCGTGAAGGATGAAATGTCCAGAGCTGTGCTGCCCATCGAGGGACACACACAATGCCCCGCGCTTTCCAGAACTTGATGGAGCCCGCTGCTGCCACGGTCGCACAGGCAGCACTGTTGCCGCGAGACTCCTGCACCTTGCCACCAGCCAGCCACGCCTCCGTCAACCTGTGTTCACACAAGAGGACAAGAACATGCTGTTCTCCATTGTTTTTCTCCCCCCAAATTTCTAGCAACTGAAGGAGTGATGCATGTGTCAAAAACTGGATCCAACAGACACCACACACCTCTCTCCTAAATGTCATGTGCCAACTGGGAATGAGAGGTGCCACCTGGGAATGCAGCTCCCACCCCCCACCTCCGTTTCTTCTCCTGCTAAGCAGAAGACCAGTGCAGCCTCCGTGGCTCCAGCGCTGACCTCGACAGTAAGGACAGAGAACAGAGAAATGTCTGTCACTCCCACCTGGGATGGGGACCCCAGGGCCCAACACTGCCCATCTCACACTACCTGTCCTGTGTCCAACCACAGGCACCTTCTGCACCTTCCTCCCTTCATACTGTCCAAAGCCAACATGACAGTCTCCGTTTGCTGACATCTTTAACCACATCACGTCGGAAAATCAATTCCACATGGTGGTTAAACACTAAACATACAAAATACTTAATCTCCGATCAACAGCCCCTGGCTTCCAGCAGCCTTTGGGACAGAGAAGCAGCCGCTCCACACGGCCAGAGGCCACGGAGCTGCCCCGCCGCATCCCCCGCAGGAAATGCCTGACCCCGTTCTCGCTCCGCGGGCAGCTGCGGCCCCCACGCTGGGAAGCGCTGACGAGGGACAACGTGTCGGGCAGATGAGCTAGACAAGAGGCTCTGCTCGGGTTCACCGCTCGTCCAATATCGCCATAGAAGAGTTTTTAAAGTTTAAACCACAAGAATTTAGCTGTAGTCTCTCTAAGAGGCGGATAAAATTGTCACTCTGGATTTTGGGGGGCAATTTTCGATCAGTAGCCAAGAGGAGCTGGATGAGGACGTTAGAGACTCACCCTGTGTCCTGAGCAAATCTCCCCAGATTCACCGCCGGCCCTGTGTCCTGTTGGGTGATGAATGCAGGGAGCCAAGCGAAGATCCGACGAGGCAGCATTCACGCCGGGGCCTCGGTGTGACAGAGGCCCTGCAGCCAGGACAAGCGGTGGGCTTGTGAACCTGGGGTGCGCAGAGAGGGCTGCCAGGTAGAGGAGCAAGACGGAGGGCTGCGGGCCTTCTGGAGCGTGGCTATGCAGAATGCCCACACGCAGACGCCAGTGAGGGAGAAACCCCGTGTCAGCAGGAAGAGAGGGAGGTGGAGTCCCAGGGGCCACTGAGCCAGTCACTTGTGAGAACAAGGGGGAATGTCCAGCTGCGGTCACCACTGAGAGAGCCTTCCCAGGTTCGACACACAGGAGGAAGCCTGGCTCCCAGTGAAGTCCCAACAGCGCAGAAGCTGGGTTGGGGTGACTCGAAGTGTTCATAAAGGCAGACACCCTACAGAAAACAATCTCCCAGGACCCCACGCGCCTTAGGGGCAGCACTGGTGATGTATGTACGCGGAACTCAAACATCTACCAATTGAATGAGTGAGTCTGAGTATGTGGTCGCTAAAGACTCATGTAAGAGGGAAAAAGTCACACTGCAAAATATGTGTGTGCGCGCACGCGTGAGGTGGGGGCAGGGATACTCTTGCAGGTGTGCGCAGTTGTGCGAGGATGTGTGCACGCACATTTATAAGTGTATGTCTGCCTATTAAACACCTGGCCTCGCTCCCAGCTGAGAAAGGAAGTTGAAAAGATGGGAAGATGCGAGCTTTCGTGCCTGGCTCCGTTTGCAAGCCCAGTGCTCAAGGACATTTGGGCTTCGTTAAGGGAAAAGAGACAGGTGGGGAGGAGAGGGGCACAGCAGAGAGACAGGGCGTGGAAGTATCCTGCAGCATCCAGCGAGCAGTCATGGCAGTGAGAACTCTGGACTCATTTCTGCTGTTTTCCTTAAAAGTTATTTTACAGAAAACACAAAATGCATTGGACGTGCCGATTGGAACGTAACAGAAGGAAATACGAAGCAACTGCGGCTGGCTGACCGGTCTGCGTGTTCTCAGTGCTGCCGGTGGATGCCCAGAGTCGCCCATTAATTAACTGACGCATGTCCGCAGGCTGCTGATCGACCTGGAGGAAGCGGCTGGCCATGCACGCTTAGCGGCCCGCACTAGGGAAGCGCCAGCTTGCCGGATACGTGCAGCATGCCAACCACAGTTTCCCGGCTGGGAAGGAGCCACACAGCACTGCCCCTGCTGGTTAAATAGCGCCCACCACCCTCGGACAGGCCCATCCATCCTGAATGGAACCCCGGGGAAGCCTGCCAAGCCAGCCTCCGCCCATGGCAGCCCCACTGCTGACATCCAGCCGAGGCTGCTCCTTGCCTCCCATGCTGGTCCAGCGCCTGCCATCTCCATGGAGGGTCACCCACAGGCCACCTGTTCTGCAAAGAGTCTGGCAAGAATGGACCTGAGCCCTTCTGGGTTTCTCTACTCACTGCCTGCGAGCACTCCCCGCCTGCTGTGTGAGTGTCCTACGGCGGCCACGACAAAGTGCCACAAGCTTCGTGGCTTAGAACAACGGGAATTCTCTCCCGGTTCAGGAGGCATGAGGTCCGAAAACCATGTGGGCCGGGCTGCACTCTGGCTCCTTCCTCTCCTCTTGCTGATTCTGGGGGCTACCAGCGGTCCTGGCCGTCCTGGGCCGTCCTGGGCTTGTGGCTGCATGGCCCAGTCGCTGCCTCTGTGGTCACGTGGTCTCCTCCCTGCGTGTCTCTGTGTCCAAATGTCCTTCTTCTGTGGGGACACCATCACTGGATCCGGGCCCAGCCTACCTCCGGGTGACCTCATCCTAACTTTATTCTATCTGCAAAGACCCTATTTCCAAACAGGTTCACATTCACAGGTGCAAGTGGTCATGATCTTTTGGGAGGGGACACAGTTCAACCCCCTACAGCCTCCCACCCAGCTTTCCCGTCTATCTGGGCCTCTCCCGTCGTAGGGTTAAACACATGTGTGCCGAGTGCTCAGCATGATGTCTGGCTCTCAGCCCTGCATCAGCAGGAGGCCCCCCAGGAGCCTGTCTCTCCCCGCAGGGGTTGAGGCATCATTGCCCTGAGGCCATCGCTGACGTGCACCCCCTGTCCTTGGCAGGGTCGTGGCTCAGCTCTCTGGGATGTTTTCTCTCAGCGGGTCTTCCTCAAACACGCCAGGCTCTAAGGGAGGCAGAGGGCAGGTAGCCATGAAGTGGGAGGGCAGCAGACTTGTGCCAGCAGGGTCTCTCTGGGAGGACCAGAGGGACTCCCAGGGGACAGCTGACAGAAAGGAGTCAGAAGGGAAGGTTGGTGGGAAGGTACGGATCCAGGACGACACCCTGTGGGCATCTGCTCAGGCAAACCCAAGCCTGCAGTGTCCGCCGCCTTCCGGCATCTGGCTGTGACTGGGGAGTGCCTCGGCTAGCTCCTGCTGCGGGACAAGCCCCCTGAAACTCAGCTGCTGGAAACAACGCTGCTCATCACTGCTCACGGGTTGCGAGATGACTGGGCAGGACTCTTGGTCTGGCCCTGATCAGCTGGAGCTGGCCGGTCTAAATGGCCTTGGCCACATGTCTGGAGTCGTCTGATGTCAGCTGGAGTTTCAGCCGTGTGTCTGTCACTGTGCGGCAGGCTAATGTGGTTCGCGCTCATTGCGGCAAAGTGGTCCCAGCAGCAAGACGGCGTAAGGCCCAGCGCTCAAGCACTTGCCACGTCTTGGCGTGTGCACGGCTACTACACCATGTCCCACTGCCCACAGCAAATCACTGGTCAAGCCAAGATTTAAGGGGGGGCAGGGACAGACTCCACTTCACGACAGAGGGACGCGCATTCTGCCATCTGTGTCTAAACACACCACGGGCAGCCTTGCCCCAAGGCCCTCTGGCTGCCCGTTTTGACGCCCCTCCTCCTCTACTCACGAGATTTCAGGAGTGGAGGCACACCGCAAACCCCCAGGAGGAGCAGACAAAAAGTTACTCCGATATTCTGATGCTGTGACTCCAACTCCCATAGAAGGGGTTCAACTTTGAAGCTGCCGACAGCTTCCACGTGGTCCTCGGAGGGCCGCCCAGACACACCTCGCGGTCTGTTACCGGCTTTCCCACCAGCTCCGAGCAGCATCTGTCCCAACCATGGGAAGTCAGGGACAGCATGACACCAACCTACACAGCCATGTCGAGCAGGCAAACGACACTTTTCTTCCCCCTGGCGTCTGTCCCACCACATTCTATGCACGGTTACTCACGGTGCCAAGCCATCAGAGGTACCTAAGAGAACATGAAGAGTTTCTGACCACTGACCTTGCAGCAAAAGCACATAATTAAGGCATTCTAAGAGTGCAAGGTTTATTCTGAGCCTCTGAGTGCTCACAGGAAGTGTCATATTTGGTCTTCCCAGTGGTGGGAGAGCAGGGTCACTCAATTCTCTGCGACGTTCAGAGGAGGTGTGAGTTTTCAGGCAGCGCTGAGGAAGGTGGACACCACTCATAGTGTGTGACGTGCTGCGGCCAAAGAAACGACATGTGTTTCAAGGGCGTTTCATTTCATGGAAAACTGTTCATTAAGTAATGCTGGATTGGGGCACCTGGGTGACGCAGTGGGTTAAGTGTCCGACTCCTGGTTTCGCTTAGGTCATGGTCTCAGGGTCGGGCTCCGTGCTCAGCATGGAGTCTGTTTCAGATTCTTTCTCCCTCTCCCTCTGTCCCTCCCATTCATGCTCTCTCTCTCGAATAAATAAATAAATCTTAAAAAAAAAAAAAAAGTAATGCTACATTGGGCAAAGTGGATGCAAAATGTATAGTCTGTTCAATCAGAAGATACAACCGTGAGATGGAGTGCCTGGGTGGCACAGCGGTTAAGCATCTGCCTTGGGCTCAGGGCGTGATCCCAGCGTTATGGGATCGAGCCCCGCATCAGGCTCCTCCGCTATAAGCCTGCTTCTTCCTCTCCCACTCCCCCTGCTTGTGTTCCCTCTCTCGCTGGCTGTCTCTATCCCTGTTGAATAAATAAATAAAATCTTAAAAAAAAAAAAAAAAAGAAGATATAACCGTGAGCAATATTCTATTTTGATGTGGTAACTTGGCCAATGGCCCGAGGGTCAGAGGTTGGACCAGGTCACAGACGAGAGGTTGCAAATGCTAGAGCCCAGCCCCTGGGCACGGCGCCTGGACCAGGTGAAGACATGGCTCCACACCTCCAATCAGGTGGTAAGACTTTTCTTTATGCTATTGTCCGAGAAACCCCACCCCCAGAAAGGTAAAGGCAGCCATACTTTGGGGTCATTCGCAGCCCCGGTTCACTCTGGGCCCTCTGAAGTCCTGATGCTTCTCAATGGGACTGAGGACGCCTGGAAATAAGAAGTAAAGGCAGGCCGTGGCTCCCGCACATTAGACCAGCCATCTCTGGTAGAAGTCCACAAAATCCCTTGCGGGAAAGCATGCCGTATTATTAAGATTTTATTTATCGGAGACAGAGTGCGTGGAAGAGAGAACGAGCGCACAAGCAGGGGGAAGGGCAGAGGAAGAAGGAGAAGCAGCCTCCCCACTGAGCAGGGACCCCCCCCCGCCACCCCCAAGATCATGACCTGAGCCAAAAGCAGACGCTTCACCAACTGAGCCAACCAGGTGCCCCCTGCCACATTATCTTGATGACTGGCCACTGTCCACCATTTCAACTAAGTAGATGCTCAATTTGTCTTCAGGAAAATACATCTGCTCTCGTTCAGAAATGAAAGCACATAAAGATGGAGGTGAAGGGAGGATGTCAGTGCTACTGCAGAAGGGGAAAAGGGGTTCTTTTCTCCTGGTCATAAAGGGTCATTTCTGGGGAAAAGGAGGCAGTTCTGTCAGCAGTGGAGAAACCAGGATAAGGGAATGGGGCAGAGGCTCGCAGCCACAAACCTGGTTCGCCTGGGTTCACGCCATGTGGGGCCTCCTGCCTCCCCCAACAACAGGCTGATGAGCAGGGGGCTGGTGGGATCGCGCAGCCCCTTGGGGGAGGTGTGCGGTGATACAAACCCACGAGGCCCAGACATGCTCACCAGTGCCATCCTCGATGACCAAAGCCTGGTCACTGAGTCATCATTACCACCAGCTGTGTCCACAAGGAGGGCAATGAAGGACCCCGGCCCCCAGTCCAACTCATCACTTCTAACCAGCACTGCATCCTGGGGAGCTGGAGTCCCCCGCTCCAGGTGACACACCAGGTCTGTCCTTCCTGAGTTATTGCCCGCTATGACTCTGGGCACAAGCCCGTAACCTCTTGGAGCATCCATGGCGGTGGGCCAGGCTTCCACAATCCCCTCCAGTCGGATCCTCTGTGGTTCTTGTCAATTCCCCACAGGACAGGCCATGCTGACTTGGGCACAAGAGACCCTCCTCAGCAAGGCTGGGGGCTCAGTGACCAACACGTCCACAGACTGCGTCCCACATACCCAGGACACCCTCCCAGCTCACAGACTGTCCCACCGTCCCCAAATCTTGGGAAGCACCACTCAAAGCCAACAAGAGAACTGTATTCTCTGCAGTGACACTGTCAGACTCAGATTCCCATAGTCAGGTCTGACTCCTGCTTGAACTGCGGAGGGCAGGACTGGATCAGCAGGTGCCCGGAAAGGCAAAGGGATTCAGGAGCGGTCTGAGCATGCTCACAGCACAGGGATGCTTGGGAAATATGCGGAGTCTAATACATTTACTTCTCTCCAACATGTCTCCTTACAGCCAAGAAAATATCATTTTTACATTAAACTTTTAATTTTGAGAGAACTGTAGATTCCCATGCAGTCGTAAGAAAGACTGCAGAGTGATTCCCCCGTGCCCTCTGCCCAGATCCCCAGTGGTGACACCATGCAGGACTCCAGTGCGGGGTCATGTCCAGGGTGGTGACAGTGACACAGTGCAGGTACGGAGCACCCCACCCCCACGGGGGTCCCCCTGCTGCCACCTTACAGCCTCACCCACTGTCCTTCCACCCACCCCAGCGATCACTGATCTCTTCTCCATTGCTGTATTTTTGTGATTTCCTGAATGTTATATAAATGGGGTCACACAGCGACCTTGGGGGTTGGCTCTTCCCATGCAGTAACTCTCTGGAGATTCATCCAGGTTGTTGTATCAGGAATGTGTTCTTTTTTGCTGCCAAGTGGTGTTGCACAGTGTGGACAGACTGTGGTTTGATTAACCATTTACCTGCTGAAGGACATGGAGGCCGACTCCAGCTTGGTGCTGTGACGAACAAAGCTGCTCTACACATTGGCCAGCAGCGTTGTGTGGACATGACTTCCCGTCTCTCTGGGGTGGGTGCCGGGAGGTGATCACCAGGTCATTGTATGTTTACTCTTTCAAGACAGTCAAATCTGGGGACGCCTGAGTGACTCAGTGGGTTGAGTGTCTGTCTTCAGCTCAGATCATGATCCCAGGGTCCTGGGATCAAGTCCCACATCAGGTTCCCTGCTCAGCAGGGAGCCTGCTTCTCCCTCTCCCTCTGCCCCTCCTCCCTGCTTGTGCGCTCGCTCTCTCTCTCTCTCTCTCCCCCTCTAGCAAATGAATAAATAAAATCTTTAAAACACAAACTGTCAAATCATTTTCAAGAACGGCCCATTTTCCTGTCCCCACCGCAGTGCAGTTTCTCCACGTTGTCGTTAGTTCGTGGTGCTGTCACTTTGACTTTAGCCATTCCGACAGGCGTGTAACAAGAGCCCAGGAGAGCTCTGATTTGCGATTCCATGATGGCTAAGATGCTGAGCCTCAGAAAGAAGTACTCTACATATCCTCGTTGGTAAAATATGTGTCCTTGTCTTTCACCCACTTTCAAGTCTGGGGGTTGTTAGGAGGGGTTGGTTTGTACTGTCTCTTTGTTTTTATTGTTTTTACTGTTGACTTTTGAGAGTGCTTTGTATACTCCAGATGTGACTCCTCTGTCAGAACGTTTGCAAACGTTTTCTCCCAGTCTCTACATACCTTTAAAAAACCTCTCCCGGCGTTTTTCGGAGAGGAAATATTTTTAATTTTGATAGAGTTTGATTTTTCAGCGTTCCCTCTTCACCAATCTGGCTTTTGGTGTCAGGCCTGAGAACTGTGTGCCTGGACCTGAAGATCTTCTGTGGGTTGTGTTTTTTTTCTTCCTAGAAGTCTTACAGTTTTACTTTTTAATCCACAATCCAACTTTTGTGCAAAGTGTGACGCTGCAGTGGAGGTTCGTGTTTTTGCCTCTGGATGTCCCGGCCTCCAGCACTCTTTGTGGACAAGGCTGTCCCTCCTCCCGGGAACAGGTTCTGGACCACTGCCAACCATCAGTGGCCACGTTTGTGTGGGCTCTGCATCCCCCGTGGCTCCACTGACTTCTGTGTCTGTCCCTCCGCCAACGTCACACAGCCTTAACTGCTGTAACTATAATAATAACTCTTCAAACCAGACAGGCTGAATCTTTTCACGTTCTCCGCATTTTCGAAACTGTTTAGCTGTTCTAGTTTCTTTCCATATCCATAGAAACGTTATAGTAATCTTGTCGGGACCCATAAAATATTGCTGGGATTCTGACAGGGGTAGCATTAAATATGTATTTCGATTAGGGAAGAACGAAGATCTTCATTATATGGAGTCTTCCCATCCATGAACATGGTGCGTCCCTCCACTTAGTTAGATCTCTGTATTTCTTTCAGCGATGCTTTGTCGTTTTGAGGACATAAGTTCTGTTCCGTTAGATGGCACCTAAGTATTTCTTTTTTGTTTTGAGTGACTGTAAATGGTACTGTATTTTTAAATTCAGTGTCCATGTGTTGTTAGTCTATAAAAATACAATTGCTTTTTACATATTAATCTTGTATCTTATGACCTTGATGAACTCACATACTAGTTCAAGGTCGTTTTTGTAGATTTCTTAGGATTTTCCACATAGACAGTCAAGTTATCAGCAAACTGAGACAGTTTAATTTTTTCTTTCTTTCTGAACTGTATGCCTTTTATTTATTTTGGGGGGATTTTTGAAGATTTTTTATTTATTTGTTTGAGACAGAGAGACAGAGATCACAAGAAGGGGGAGGGTCAGAGGGAGAGGCAGACTCCCCGGTGAACAAGGAGCCCAATGTGGGACTTGATCCCAGGACCCTGGGATCATGACCTGAGCTGAAGGCAGACACTGAACCCAACTGAACCACCCAGATGCCCCTGTTTCTTACTTTTAAAAACAACCTTTATTGAACATGGCACTGGGTCTTTTTTTGTAGAAAAAGATATTAGCACATAAGCATCTATGAAGTGAAGCAACTCCTGGTTTTCTCGGATCAGTAAAATCACAGGCAGTGCCTGAGTTGGGACTTTGATCTTTTTCAAAACCACCGAGATCGGTGGGAGGCTGAGTAGGAGGGGAGCTTGCTGAGTGTTTGTGCTTCTGTCTCAAGGTGAGAGAAGTACGTAGATACAGCTCGTCAAGGTGTTCCTGCCTCTCTATGCATCTCTCTCTCCACACACGTTGCGGGTGGGGGTTCAACTTGTACTGTCAAGTTCTTTGTGTCCCAGTTTCATGGAGAAGAAAATAGTTTCATTTGTACAAAAGAGTTCTATGTGCAAATATTTGTGACTTGAGAGCTTTTCTTCTCATCGTTAGTTGGCTTTTGTCTGTCTGTTTTATATCAATAATTCAGGAAAACAGCCACATTGATGTGGGAGGGCTGGAGGTGCAGACAATTCCAAAAGACCTCCCTACCCCGGCCCAATGTGCTCATCTTGGGAAGTAAGCCCCTAGAGCCCCCCATTTTGGAGGCTCAGTGCTGGGGGCAGGAGGGGCAGTGCTAGGGGCACCACGGAGTTCATCAGGGGTGGGACAAGGGACTGGGGGGGTTGGCATGGCCAGAGTCCTCTGAGGTAAGGTGGCTGCGGAGGTGACAGTAGGGCCCCTGGGTGTAGGAGGCCCAAGGGCTTGCTGGCAGGGCTCAGGGTCAGGTTCTGGATGGAGGCCCCTCAGGGTGAGATCACAGGACAGGGCTCACCCCCACCTGGCTCACGGAAGAAGGTCTCTGACGTGGCCGGGTGAGGGATGGGCACAGCCCACTTTTGCCCTGGTCAGCCTCCTGGGGCTTGGTGGGAGGCAGTGAGGTGGCAGATGCTGGGCTCTGTAGGTGTGCTCAAGGGTGTCAAGCTTGAGCACTCACACTGGTGCCCGTGGTCATGTGGTCAGAGATGAACGCTCAGTGATCTTAGACCTGGTGTGCTGCGACTGCTGCCCCACCTTGGTCACTCCCGGCCGGGCCGGCTCTGCAGGAGGTACCCTGCTGCTCTGTCCTTTGTGTGTCCCAGGAGAGGCAGGCACAGTGGCTGCCACTGGGGCCCCCGGTACACCACTCGGAAATGAGGGTCTCTCTTTCCTTTTCTTGCCTTATTGCGCTATCGAGAATGTCCAAAACTAAGTTGAATAACACTGGTGAGGAAAGACATCCCTGCCTGCGATTCCATGGGCAAAAAGCATTCAGTGTAATTTCTGTAGATGCTCTTTATCAGCTTGAGAAAGTTCCTCCCTATTCCTGTTTCTCTGAGAGCTTTGATCAAGAATGGCTGTTATATTTTGTCAAATGCTTCTTCTACATCAATTGATATGATCGCAAAGATTTTTTTCTTCTTTAGTCTGTTAAAGTGGTGGATATTGATCAGTTTTGGAATATTAAACCAGCCTTGCATCCCTGGAATAAACTCCACTTGGTCGTAGTGATTGTTTTTATATATTGCTGAATTATATTTGCTAATACTCTCTTAAGAACTTCTGCATCTACATTCCTAAGGAATACTGGTCTGTCGTTTTCCTGTTTTGTGCTGTCTTGGTTTTTGTTGTCAGGATGACACTAACTTCTTAAAATGAATTGGAAAGGGCTCCCTTCTTGTCTATTTTCTGCTAGGGATTGTGCAGAATTGGTGTTCATCCTTCTTTAAAAGCCTGGATGAATTCTTCAATGAAAACATCTAGGTCTGGAAATTTGGGGGTGGGGGATATTTGAATTACTGATTCAATTTTCTTAATAGTTACAGAGCTATTCAAAGTATAGTGAGTTTGCTAGTTTGTGCTTTTCAAAGAACTGGTCCATTTCACACAAATTGTAAAATTTGTGTGTATGGAGTTGTTCGAAGTGTCCCCTTATGATCCTTCTCATGTCCGCGGGGTCTGTAGTGATGTCCCCACTTTTGTTCCTGATTCTGGTATCTGTGTCTTCTCTCTTTGTGTCTTTGTCAGTCTTGCTGGAGGTTTAGTGATCTTTTCAAAGAACCAGCTTTGTTTCATGAACCTTCTCTATTGTTTCTGTTTTTAGTTTCATTGATTTCATCTCTTACCTTTATTGTCTCCTTCCTTCCGCTTGTTTTGGGTTTATTCTGCTCTTCTTTTTGTTGAGGGTGTAGCTCAGACTATTGATCTGAGATTTTCCCTCTCTTCTAATGTAAGGATTTAGTGCTATAAATTTCTCTCTTGACCCTACTTTGATGTGTTGTATTTTCACTTTCATTCAATCCAATGTATTTTTTTATTTCCCTTGAGACTTCTACTTTGATCCATGCGTTCTTTGGCAGTGCACTGATTAGTTCCAATTGTTTGGAGATTTTCCTGTTGGCTGTTACTGATGCCTAGTTCAATTGTGCTGTGGTCTAAGAACACGCTCTGTATGACTTCAGTTCTAATTTGTTGAGGTGTGTTTTACGGCTCATGATGTCATCTATCTTGGGATATGTTCCGTGAAAATTTGATAAGTGTGTGTTCTGTGCAGTTGTTGGGGGAAGTGGTTTATGAATGCTGTTTGGGTCCTCTTGGTTAGTAGTAGTGTTGAGTTCTTCTATATCCTCCCTGGTTTTATATCTGGCCACAAACTGGCTGAGATCTTTCACTGAGGGCCACAGCTGCTGCCAGTCCTCTCCAATGGCCACCCTCCCTGGACCCCACAAAGTTTCCTCCCTCAGCCTTGCAGATCTTACCCTTCCAGATGCCACAGCACCTGTTCTTATGAGCCCTAGGATACTGGGTTCTCTAACCCTGCCCCCGCATTGTTACATTCCTCAATGACCCATTTTTCCATGCCATCTGTTTCCTGCTGTGGCCTCATGATATGATACATATCTCAAGGGGATACTGCTATTACCCTGGACTCCTACAGTGGAAATTCCCACCAAAAATTAACTCACAGAGTGAAATAGTTAGCTTCAGGCTGCAATAAAATACATAAGAGACTTGCATTTCCACTCGGAATGCCAAAAGCTGCAAAGAACATCCCTCCCACGCTAGCAACAGGGAAAGTCAGATGATGAGTCACAAAGGATCAAAGCAAACTGAATTCCAAAAAGGAATGAGACCCTTCAAGGACAGAGAGAGAAAGGGCACAAACTGTTTCATCTTTGATGGGACACAGAGTTTCATCTTTGATGGGACACAGAAGAAAGATGTGACCACCACACAGATGAACAAGGAAGACTCAGGTACATTTTGAGACTTCGGACAGGCTGATCAGTATGACGGTTGGGAACAGATGAGAGGCCCGTACAGAGAGCCCTTGGGGTGACACAGGCGTGCATGGAGTGACCAGTGGCTCCTCAGGCCCCACGTGCTTCCCAGACTCTCGGAAGCAAAAGCCTTTAGCCGAGGGAAAGGCATTAAACAGTCACACCCCTGAGGCATAAGCAGACCACCTGTGGCCTCAGGAGGTGTGAGAGCCTGAAGAGGGATGGGGCCATCCTATAGGGACAGCTAAAAGCTGAGGGGGCCCAGGAGCTCTGAGAAAGACCCTCCCCTCCAGCACCTCACCCCACTGTAACTGTGAGGCCACTGCAGCCCACAGACAGAGATGACCATGGCGACAAGCCCAAACAGGCTGGGCAGCCAGCTCCTGATCAGATGGTGCAACCCCACACGAAGGACAGGGCGTGCTGCTCTCCAGGCCCCGGGACGGCCATCCACTTCTACTGATCACCGAGAGGCAGCACACAAGTCTCCAGCCACGACTGGGCACATGTTTACTTCGATACTCCATTCTTCCGGGATTTTCCTCATGTATGTTGAAGTTCTGGTGTTAGGACATACACATGTAGGATTTTGATGTCCTCCTGATCCTGATCACCTGACCCCTTCACCTCTATCCCTGGCCTCAGTCCTTGCACTAAAACTGGCTTTGTCTGATATTCGATCAATATCAATCCTGCCACTCCAGCTACATTTCTCACTTGTGTCTGTACAATGTACCTTTTACCTTTAACTATGTACGTCTTCATATTTGAGGCAGTTTCTTTTAAGCATATGGATGAGGAACCGCACTTGACACACGAAACAGAATATCGTGTTTAAGAAGAAATAGAATTTTTTAAAAAGCAAACAAAAATGTTAAATAAATCTATTATAATTCATTAAAATAAAAAACTTAACATAAGGATGACACAGTAGACGGGACGCAGTGGAAGAGAGAATTAAAGAACTAGAAACTAGATGTGTGGTACAGAGAGATAAAGGCTGAACAATATACAAGAAAACTTTAGACAAGGGGGACAGAAGGAGAGCCTCGGAGAAGGAGAGAACAAAGAGGGTGGCAATATTCAAGATGAGAGAATCTTCCAGACTTGAGGAAAAACCCACCGAACTGTGCTTTCATTGGATATTGTGTTTGGCTGCTAATTATTAAAAAAAAAAAAAAAAAAAATCAAAATGAGAGTGCCCCAAGCATGACCGAGGCTTATTTTCTCTTGTGTTGAGAAGACTGCAGACAGGCAGTTGCATATCAAAAGCGAAACAGGCCTCCTGCAGGTCTCCCACGGGCCCAGGAGCGTGCCTCTAAACTGAGATCACCGGGAAGGCACTGCCCCATCTCCCAGCCCCTGGGAGGAGAGGGTGTAACTTCAGCCGGCAGCTGACTGCAAACGCAAACCTCCACTCACGAACTTTTGAGAAACTGGGCAGCTTCATCTTGGATGCACGACGATAACGGGTCAAATCTACTTAGCTATATACAGGAGTAGGATTCCTTTCTGTCTGCAGTCTCTTTAGCGCATTGCCCTGATGCACGCCACGTGCTAGCCAAACGCTTGTTCAGTAATACAACTGCTTTCTCGCTCCTCTGCCTTTGTGGAGAAGTTTTCTGGCTTGGAAGGAGATTTTGCCCTTAATCTTATTTCCGCAGCACGGTCCTTGGCTAGACCAGCTGCCCTCTGAGCAGAGCTTCCGGTCCTTTTGTGTTTCTGCTTCACCATCCTTAACACCTGGCAGCATGGAAACAAATGAAAGCCACCCAAAGGAGAAAAACAGAGGCTCTTTATTCAGAGCTTGCTACAGCAAGGGGGTCATCTGCATTTGATGGAAACTCACAGGCAGGCAGAGGCATGGGGAAGCTTCCTTGTGGAGAACAGGGAGGCTCCGGGCGTGCCCTGGAGGGAGGCTGTGGCCCAAGGAAGCTGTGGGCAGCTGTGGACAGCTAGAAGTGGGTTATCCACGTGATTCATTAGGGATGCATTTTTGGCTCCCTCTGGTTGGTCCTAGGTTACAGCAGGGATAAAAACCAGAGAAGCGGTCAGTTACTAATCAAGTCATAGACATTGGGGGCCAATTGTTACAGGAGTTATCATTCATCTTCCTGAACTGGTTATTAGAGATAGTAGTCTGAATTCCTACATGTCTGACTTATAGGGCTGGTTTCCGCAGATAACGGGCTGGCTTCCTGGGCTGTAGCTCGTGGGGTCAGAGTTCTATTTTTATACATGGTCTGGCCACTGTCCATTTGCGTATTTGGTCTCTGAGCGTTCATCATCAGGGTCACCTCATGGTCCCAATACAGCCACCACAGAACCTGCCACTGCAAGCACATTCCAGGTTGAGAAGTTAAGCAGAAGGGCAAAGAGTGTGCCTCCCAGGGAGTCCCTTGACCAGACTTTAAAAATGAGGATCCGTCCAGACACATTTGCTTACATCCCTCTAGCCCTCCCTGCCTTCAGGGAGGCAGGGAGATGTGATTTGTTTACTGAGCGCAGTGATGACCCTCCAAAGAGGGAGCTTCTGCTAGAGGTAAGGGAGTGTGGACACTGGCCAGGAGGCCAGCAACCTCTTTCTCAGATGGAAAGATTCTTCAGGTGAAAAAGTAGAGGAATAAATCCATAAGAATCTATTCTTCAGTAAGAAAGTTGTTTATGACGATTATTTTAATAACTGGCTACTGAGTCGGTGTGTAGTCAATGTTACATGCACGAAATGTGCTCCCCAGTGCCTTCCCAGCCCCCGTCCTGTCCCTCCATCTCCAGGGTACTGAGACAGACACGAAAGAGAGCAGTGTGAATATACGGATATGAACACACACTGAAAACTGCTCAGCTAAAACGAATTAGTTCAAAGAGACAATAAATTCAGGGAGTTGGTCACTTGGCAAATGGGCTCTTCAGAGAACTGGCTTTCAGCGACGGCCCACGTGCAAGAGCGGCTCAAGCAGACACGCACCTCGAGCGGGTGGGCGTGTCCATGAAGGACTCCGGGGGACTTCCATGCAGGGTTCAGGGGGGGTCCCTAGGGCTGCAGCACTGCCTCCCCTGCACAATACTCACGCCCACTGAAGTGCAGAGTTTATATCCTCTGGAAAACAAGAAATGAAACCCAAGCGGGAAGGTCACGGAGTTCAGGAGAGAGAGCGTGTTCTCAAGAAACGCATGGAAACGGGTCCTTGGCACACTGGAGACTGAATGTGCTGTCAGGACAGGGTCCCTTGGCAGCCGGGGCAGAGGAAGAGTCTTGCACTCACGTGGACACTCACGTGGCAGGAAGGAGCAAGCGCAGGGGCTCCAAAGCCTCCCTGGCCGTTCTCTGGGGCTTTTCCTCCAATGAATCCAAGTTCTCAGGAACTGAGTGACTGTGGTGTGCAGTTCCTTCCCAGCAAAGGGTCCAGACACTGCAAACACGCACGCATGTGTGCACACGTGCACACCCACACACACACAAGTGTGCATACCCACACATGCATGAGTGTGCATACAGGCACGTGTACACAGCCACTCACATGCATGCGTACACACAGCACATGGGCACGCACACAACACCCATGCATGCACGTGTCAGTGCAGGTGCACACCCAAGCACACGCACGCACATGCACACGCTCCCTCCACTTGCCCTTCCTTCCCTGGAGCTCTCCGTGTTCTCTACTGCAGCACTGGGTGAGAAGGTGCTTTCTACTTCCACTCTGGAGGATTGGCTCTGCACGTTTCTGCAGCCACATCTGGCATTGGCACAGCCTGTCCCCCCACAAATGAAGTGCCACTCCCCACCGGACCCAACGATCACAGGCGGGGTTCTGCCTGCCACTAAGTCTCCCCACAGAAAATTCTTTATTTTCATTCCTCCATCAGAAATTCATTTTGGGAAGTGCCCATTATTCCAGTGCAAAATGAGAGGAACGACCATGCTTCCAGTGGCAACACCCAATCCACAACGAAAACACTGACAGCACCTCTAATCCCTTCCAGGAGATGGAAACTGAAAACCCCAGGGGAGGGAAAAGAGCATTGCCTGATCCGGCTTTGACCACACAGTTAGAAGCAAGAACACTTGGACGGAAGAACAGGAAATTATCGGATTGGAAACTTTTTCTGGGTTAAAAAGAAGTGGCGAGTTGATGCATCATTGACAATTTAATGGGAATTAGTCCTCTGATCACGCCTGACTGCCGCTGACAAGAAAGGGCTTCTCAGGAGACAGAGATCCAATCATCCCACCGCCTCAGGAAGGGCCTGGAAATGCATTTCTTCACCCGCCCTTGAAACGACCTCCTTGGGACACTGCTGGCTCCGGGTGGGAAGGCGCCTCAGGGGAGATGAGGGGGGCAAAGATGGGCTCCCAGACACAACCACGGGGCAGTGATTTCCCCTGGACCGGCAGGGACTCTAGGCTCTGTCTCTGAAGCCCCATAGCTAGGTCCAATTTCAGGACCTATCCTTTGCTAACCTCCTGGGCCTCGGCTACCAGGCTTGAAAGAGGAGTAAGACTCACATGCAGCCCTCCTTGAGGGTTAAGCAATTAACCACCGACGGCCTATGATTTAATCAGCAGTGCCTATGCACTGAGGCTTCCATAAAACCCCGAGCTGAAGTTCAGAGAGCTTCCAGGTTGCTGAACACACACCCCTGCCAGACAGTGGTGCACCCCAACCAATACCATGGGGACCCCCGACCAGAGGGTGGCGCACCCCGACACCATGGGGGCCCCGGGCCAGATGGTGGCGCACCCCAACACCATGGGGGCCCCCTGCCGGAGGGTGGAGCACCCCAACACCGTGAGGACCCCCTGCCGGAGGGTGGTGCACCCTGATACCGTGGGGACCCCCTGCTGGAGGATGGCATACCCTGACACCGCAGGGACCCCTTGCTGGAGGGTGGTGCACCCCAACACCGTGGGGACTGAAGCTCCTATGCTCGAGACTTCTGGGCCTTGTCCTGGTACCTCTTCACCTGGCTGCTCATCAGTGTGACTTACAATAAACTGAGTTCTGCGGGTCATTCTAGGAAATTATCAAACACAAGGAGGGAGTTGAGGGAACCCCCAATTTGCAGCTAAGCCAGACAAAGTGTGGGAACCTGGGACCGACCACTTGCACCCAGCACCTGATGGGGGTGGTCCTGTGGGCCTGAGCCCACCCAGGTTAGTGCCGGCCTTGAACTGAACTGTAGGACGTGCCATAGTGTCAACCCCGGAGAGCTGTTTGGTGTGGAAATCCCACATATTAGGTGTCAGAAGTGAAGAGAGAGTCAAACAGAAGCTCACTTTCACATAGAGACAGAAAGCAGACTAGCTCCCCCCGGGGCCGGGGGAGGGGGACCGGAGTGACTGCTGAGCCGGTGTGGGTTTCCTTTTGGGGTGGTGTAATGTTCTGGAATTAGTAGGTGAGCGCTGTACAACAAAATGAATGTACCAAAAACTACTATACTTAAACACGTTAAACTGGTGAATTTTATGTTATGTAAATTCCATCTCAATAAGTAAACATAACGTCAATATAAAAATTATTAATGACATTTAACACTCTTTCTTCCGTACTAAGTTTTCAAAACCCAGTGTGTACTTTACATTTCCCGCACACTTAATGGTGCTAGCACGACATTGAATACACTGAAAGCCACCCAAGGGCACTCTTTGAGGTATGATTTATATAAATACACTTTTTTAATATGTCTCTGCTTTCGAGACTCAATCTACTTGAGACGAAAACACAAAGACTGATGACACAGCTTATATCATTGCAGGAGGCAGAGAGGACCAACATCACTTGTACCCCATCTCCAGCTGCAGCCTCAGTGTCCTCCGTGTGGCCTAACACTGGCAGAGAAAAGAAAATCTGCTGGGCCCAGTGCCCAAGGAACCCCACCATGTCTAGTCCCGAAAGTGGAGGAGAATGGAGCATCTGCTGGGCCCAGTGCAAATGGTGCCCCCTCACTACTCCCAAAAATGGAGGAGAACAGAGCATCTGCTAGGCCAAGTGTCCACAGGCCCCCCTCACTAGTTCTAAGTCTGCAGGAGAACAGAGCATCCTCTGAGCCCAGTGCAAATGGACCCCCGTCACTAGTCCTAAGTCTGCAGGAGAACGGAGAATCTGCTGCGCCAGGTGCAAATGGACCCCCGTCATTAGTCCTAAGTCTGCAGGAAAACAGAGCATCCTCTGAGCCAGGTGCAAATGGACCCCCGTCACTAGTCCTAAGTCTGCAGGAGAACAGAGCATCCTCTGAGCCCAGTGCAAATGGACCCCCGTCACTAGTCCTAAGTCTGCAGGAGAACGGAGAATCTGCTGCACCAAGTGCAAATGGACCCCCATCATTAGTCCTAAGTCTGCAGGAAAACAGAGTATCCTCTGAGCCAGGTGCAAATGGACCCCCGTCACTAGTCCTAAGTCTGCAGGAGAACAGAGCATCCGCTGGGCTGGGTGCAAATGGACCCCCGTCACTAGTCCTAAGTCTGCAGGAGAACAGAGCATCCGCTCGACCAGGTGCAAATGGACCCCCGTCACTAGTTCTAAGTCTGCAGGAGAACAGAACATATGCTGGGCCAGGTGCAAATGGACCCCCGTCACTAGTCCTGAGTCTGCAGGAGAACAGAGCATCCTCTGAGCCCAGTGCAAATGGACCCCCGTCACTAGTCCTAAGTCTGCAGGAGAATGGAGCATCCGCTGGGCCAGATGCAAATGGACCCCCGTCACTAGTCCTGAGTCTGCAGGAGAACAGAGCATCCGCTTGGCCGGGCGCAAATGGACCCCCATCACTAGTCCTGAGTCTGCAGGAGAACGGAGCATTCGCTGGGCCAGGTGCAAATGGACCCCCGTCACTAGTCCTGAGTCTGCAGGAGAACGGAGCATCCGCTCGGCCGGGCGCAAATGGACCCCCGTCACTAGTCCTGAGTCTGCAGGAGAACGGAGCATCCGCTGGGCCAGGTGCAAATGGACCCCCGTCACTAGTCCTGAGTCTGCAGGAGAACGGAGCATCCGCTCGGCCGGGCGCAAATGGACCCCGTCACTAGTCCTAAGTCTGCAGGAGAACAGCGCATCCGCTCGACCAGGTGCAAATGGACCCCGTCACTAGTCCTAAGTCTGCAGGAGAACAGCGCATCCGCTCGACCAGGTGCAAATGGACCCCCGTCACTAGTCTTAAGTCTGCAGGAGAATGGAGTATCCGCTGGGCCAGGTGCAAATGGACCCCCGTCACTAGTCCTAAGTCTGCAGGAGAACAGAGCATCCGCTCGGCCAGGTGCAAATGGACCCCCGTCACTAGTCCTAAGTCTGCAGGAGAACACAGCATCCGCTCGACCAGGTGCAAATGGACCCCCGTCACTAGTTCTAAGTCTGCAGGAGAACAGAGCATATGCTGGGCGTGGAGCCCATGGACCCCCATCACTAATGCTGAGTTTGGAGGAGAACAGAGCATCATCCGCTGGGCCTGGGACCCTCGGAACCTCCTCACTAGTCCCAAGCCTGGAGGAGAACAGAGCATTGGCTGGTCCAGCACCCATAGACCCCCATCACTAGTCCCAAGACAAGAACAGAGCATCCACTGGTCCAGTGCCCAGAGACCCTCAAACCTCTTCCCACCACCAACTGGCAGAGGGCTTTCTCTACATGTCCTTCCCTCATTTTCTGGATTAAAATTTTTTCTCTTCCATTTCTCTACTATTTGAGGGTCATATACTTATTCTCTTTTTAGTTTTTCAGTGGGGCCACTTACATTTTTAACTGTCTGCTTAGATTAAGCACATGTGATGTCACTAGATTGCCGTCCTGCAGCTCACAAACAGCTTGGGGTCTTTCCCCCGACTGCCCTTGCTATTTGCCTTACTGTGGCCTAGGACTTGGGGTCTACCCTTGCTGTTCTGACAGCTCACATTTATCTTCATTTTACAGTCAACACATTCCTGTTCACCCGCTTTTCCCACTTGGTCCACCTCCCCTTTTGCGTCACAGCTTTCTTGCTCTGACTTCACAGTTCCTGCCTTGGTGAGCCCCCTTTGGTTTTGCTTTTCAACAATGTCTGTATTTCACTTCTGAACAATCGTTTAGCCAAGTTTACCAATCCTCAGTCTGTGCTGTGATCATTCCCCTACATTCCAGCTGCCTTCATCGCTACTGAGATGTCAGCCGTTAGCCCACAGCTGCCACAGAGGACATTCAGCTTCTCTCTCTGCGTGCTTTTAAGATTTTATTTTTGTCTCCCAACTGGTAAATTGAAGAAGGCAAGCTGCAAAGAGGAGCTTCAGGCAGAGATCAGGCAAGAGAAGAAATGTAGGATGAACTTAAATTTCCCATCTGAAGATGAGCTGGAGCAGAAAAGAGGGAGACAGAAGGTGGTACGGGAAGAGACGGGGCGGGAGGTACAGTGTGCACCTGCCTCCACCTGCCATGCTCTTCTCTGTGGCTCGGTGAGCTACTTGGGGCTGGGAGGAAGTGGTCCGGAGAACAGCAGACCCCATAATAAGATCTCATGCATATTTATGTTTTTTTTTTTTTTAAGCAGGCCCAACGCAGGGCTTGAACTCACAACCCTGAGATCAAGACCTGAGCTGCGATCAAGAGTCTGATGCTTAACCGACTGAGCCACCCAGGTGGCCCAAATACATGTTTATTAAATAAGCACCTTCCTGCTCTGCCATCCTTGTGCAGTGCCTCATGGGCTGAGATGGCTGCTAGAGCACCAGCCATATGACTGCATGCCAGAAAGGAAGAGAGAACAGATTTCCTCTCACGTTTGGAAAATGTAGTCTCCTGGCTGGGCAGCAATGTGCCTGGCTAAAAGCAAGATTTCAGGGGCGCCTGGGTGGCACAGTCGTTAAGCGTCTGCCTTCGGCTCAGGGCGTGATCCCAGCGTTCTGGGATCGAGCCCCATGTCGGGCTCCTCCGCTGGAAGCCTGCTTCTTCCTCTCCCGCTCCCCCTGCTTGTGTTCCCTCTCTCGCTGGCTGTCTCTATCTCTGTCAAATAAATAAATAAAATATTTAAAAAAATAAATAAATAAAATAAAAGCAAGATTTCATCACCAAGAACAAGCACACATTTTACTATAAGCTGCTGTGCACTCATCTCACTGAATGATGCTATTTTTTCTTTACGAATAAATTCCTTTAAAATAAATCCTTTGATGCCTGGGTGGCTCAGCAGGTTAAGTGTGTGCCTTCAGCTCAGGTCATGATCTCAGGGTCCTGGGATCAAGTCCCATATCGGGCTCCCTGCTCGGCAGGAAGCCTGCTTCTCCCTCTGCCTCTGCTTGTGCACTCACACGCGCCCTCTCTCTCTGACAAGTAAATAAAATCTTTTTTTAAAAAATTATAAATTCTTCATTTTACCAGGACTTGGCCACCTGAGCCATTCGTTCCTTCTCCCCCAGGGAGATTATGCCAGAGAAACGATCAAGTATGCTCGTCCACGTCCCACACACTCCCCCACACCCTGCAGACAGGCCCACCTCCCACCCCCCGCCCCCCATCCCCAGTCACAGCTTCCAGGGCTGACTCCAGGGGAGGCAGAAGAACCATGTCCATGTCCTTGTTGTGCGGAGAGGGCGCATCTGGTGGGAGAGGCTTGCTGAGGCTAAGCCTGGCCACACATGTCCATCCCATCTTCGCAGAGCTTACGGCGGGCTGTTGTCACCCCAGGCTCAGGGTGACTGAGTGATCACTCACTGCCAGGAAGAGGTTGTTAATCCACTACGGTCTCCTTCTATAATAAATGTCCTGTCTTATCAGACGGTGGCACTGAGAAGAGAGGCGAATGCATAAACTGCAGAACAGTGGAGCAGAGCGCAAGGGAGATGGGGGAGCGCCATCCACCCGAAGGTAAGGGGTGGGAGGAGGCACCAGTGGCACAGGATGCGGTATATGGAAAACACAGACAAGAGGGCCCAACTTAGGGCTGACATACCAGTAATTACAGCTCACAGAACCGTATTTAGCTCATCAATTACAAGACTGATCTCTTAGAAAAGAAAAAACTGCAGCCACCTGCTATTTACAAAAGACGCACCTAAAATAGAAGGAAGCAAGGAGTAAGGAAGGGGGTGGGGAAAATACATGAGAGGGTGATGCTGCAATTTTGATACCAGGTCAAACTGCCTTTGAGGCAAAGAGCATTATCAGGGATAATGAATGCCCTTGGTCAGTAGCAAAGGGGACAGTTCCCTAGGAATGAGAAAGAGACAAAGAAAGCTTGAGCTTATGAACTGCTAAGTAACGTTTTCAAAAAAGTATGTAAAGCCAAACTACAAGAAGGAATTTACAAACCCTCGGCTTATTTCCCTACCTCCCTCAATAGTTCATCCGGAAGCTGCTGGAGGGGCAGGGCTGGGGCGGAGGGAGGTGTGCGCGGCTGAGGGAGGGCAGGGCTCGGAGCACACGTGGCAGGGGCGCAAAGGCAGCAGACCCTTGCGCATGCAAGGACAGGATGCAGGGAGAGCAGGGGTCTGTGCCGGTGAGCCCACAGTGTCCACAGCCTGGCACGGCACAGAAGATGAGGAGGCAGCCACAGGTTCTAGACCCAGCAGGGCCGGGTGCAGAGTTCCAGACCCTGAAAGGGTGAGGAGGGTTTACTTGTGGGGAACAGGAGCAGTAAGGACGGTGGCCGGGTGTCACAGCCAGAGCAGGTGAGCAGGTGTTCACACTAGGGGGGGTGCCATCCACGGGATTGGTCAGGGCCAGGGGACTGATCCAGTAGTAAACACACCGAGGACACGGGGAGCCAGGTTCGTGCAGGTGGAAGAGGAAGCTGCAAATATGGAAAAGGAGAAAACAGAATGAACTCTTGTGGCGCTGCACCGGGGGAATCCGTGGGCGCTCCTGGTCTCCCGTGCCCGCAGGTGGATGCAGAAACGCACCCACATGGAAGCGTCTGTGCTCGGCACCTGTGTCCCTGCTGTCCCCTGGGAGGGGCTCAGGCCACAACTGCCATGAGCACAACCAGCACCCAGACCCTGGTTTCCAAATGCCCATCCGCAACCTACAGATGCAGCGTCCCTGGAGAGACACTGACGCTAGGGCTTGGGCAGGGAAGGTACCAGATGAGCCTGCAATCTCCTTGTACGGAAAGTCAAAGAGCGCTCGGACAGAGAAGGCACAGGTCAAGAGAAGTGAGGAAATGAAGAGCCAGGCTGGCCACACTTGCTGTAGCCCACACTGGTTTTTTCAAGTAGCCACCCTAACGGGTGTGAGGCAGTATCTTACTGTGGGTTTGAGTCGCATTTCGCTAATGATGAGTGATGGGGTGCATCTTTTCATGTGCTTATGGCCATTTCTATGTCTTCTCTGGACAAATGTCTGTTCAAGTCCTTTGTCCATTTCTTAATTGGGTTGTTTCACTGAATCCCTTATCAGATACATGATTTGCAATGTTTTCTCCCATTCTAGTAGTTGCCTTTTTACTCTGATGACCGTGTTTTTGACACACAATTTTAAAAAATTTTCATGGACTTGCCTGTTTTTCCTTCTGTGGCCTGCGCCTTTGGCATCATATCCAAGAAATCCCTGCCAAGTCCGAGGTCGTGAAATCTTATCCCTAATGTTTCTTCTAAGAGCATTATTTTAGGTCTTACCTCCTGGTCTTTGATCCATATTGACTTAATTTTTGGATATAGTGTGAGATAGGGGTCCAAGGTCATTCTTTTGCACGTGGATGTCCAATTTCCCAGCATCATTTGTTGAAAAGACTGTCCTTTCCCCACTGAATGGTCTTGGCACCCTTGTCAGAAATCATCTGACCATAAACGCAAGGGTCATTTCTGGGGAAGGTAATTTCTGGGCTCTTTATTCTATTCCACTGGTCTATGTGTCCGTCTCTATGCCAATACCATAGTGTGTTGACTACTGTGGCTTTATAGTAAGTTTTGAAATCAGGGAGTGTGAGTCTTCTGGCTCTGTTCTTTCTCAAGATTGTTTTGGCTATGAAAGGTTCCCTGAGATTCCATGTGAATTTTACGATCAGTTTTTCTATTTCTGCAGAAAATGTCCTTGGGATTTTGATACTTACTGCACTGGCTCCGTAGATGGCTTTGGATAGTACTGACATGTTAACATGTTCCAATCCATGATCGTGGAAAGTGTTCCCAATTATTTATGTCTCCTTTAATTTCTTTCAAAAATGTTCAAAAGATGAAAATGTGCTTTTCAAAAATGCTTCATTGAGCAGGTTTCTCCCTTTCCGGGTTAACTCCTAAATATTTTATGCTTTTTGATGCTGTTGTAAATGGTATCGCCTTTGTAATTTCCTTTCCAGATTGCTCATTCTTAGTGTATAGAAATGCAACTGATTTTTATGTGCTGACTTTATATATTGCTACTTTGCTGAATTCATTTTTTTTTAGTTCCAACAGTTGTTTTGGGGAGTTTTTTGGTGTTGTTTTTTTTTTTTTATGGAAACCTCAGGGTTTTCTCCATATAAGACCATACATCTGTGAACTGAGGTAATTTTACTTCTTTTCCAATTTTTATTCCAACACTTTTTCTTTTTCTTGTCTAACTGCTCCAGTTAGAAGTCCCAGTATTAGTTAAATAAAACAGGCAAACGCGAGTCTCCTTGCCTGTTCCTGGCCTTAGAGGAAAAGCTTCAAGTCCTTTCCCCGTTGAGTATGATGAACGTTCACTGTGGGTTTTTCACAGATGGCCTTTATTGTGTTGAGGGACATCCCATCTATATCTAGTTTGTTGACTGTTTTATCATAAAAGGGTGTTGAATTTTGTCACGTTTTTTCCACACTGAGATATCATGTGGGGTTTTTTTTCTTTCATTCAATAGTTTATGACATTGATCAATTTTCATGTTAAAGCATCTTCTTGCATCGCAGGAATAAATCACACTTGGTCGTGGTTTATAATCCTTCCGCTATGCTGCTGACTTTGGTTTGCTAGTGTTTGGTTGAGGATTTTTTATCTATGTTCACGTGGGATACTGGTCTGTAGGTTTTTTTCTCGTCCTGCCTGGCTTCGGTATCGGGACTACTGGCCTCACAGAATGCGTTAGGACGTGTTCTCTCCTCTTGGATTGTTTGAAAGTGTCTTAGAAAGATTAACATTGGTTCTTCTCTAAATATTTGGTAGAATTTACCAGAGAAGACTTCAGGTCGGTGGCTTTTCTGTGTTGGGAGATTTTTTTTATTATTACTGCTTCAATATCCTTACGAGTTATAGGTATGTTCAGATTTTCTGTTTCTTTGTGATTTGTCATAGGAGGTGCTGTTTCTAGGAATTTGTCCATTCCATCTAAGTGACCCAGTTCGTTGGTGTACAACTGCTCATGGCACTCTCTTATAATCCCTTTTATTTCCACAGAATCAGCAGTAAAGCCCCCACTTTCCTTTCTTATTTTGACAATTTGAGTCCTCTTTTTTTCTTGGTCTGTTCAGCTAAAAGTTTATCCATTTTGCTGATCTTTTTAAAGAACCAACTCCTGGTGTCATTAGTTTTCTCTACTGTTTTTCTATTCCCTATTTCACTTATCACCACTCTAATCTTTATTACTTTCTTCCCTCTGGTAGCTTTGCGGTTAGCTTATTCTTCTTTTTCTAGAAACTTAGATTGTTGATTTGAGATCTCTGGCGTTTGTTTTTTTAAGATTTTGTTTATTTATTCGACACAGAGAGGAGAGCGTGAGCGAGTGAGCACGAGCAAGGGGAGCGGCAGAGGGAGAAGCAGGCTCCCCGCTGAGCAGGGAGCCCAACGTGGGGCTCAATCCCAGGACCCTGGGATCACGACCTGAGCCAAAGGCAGACACTTCACTGACTAAGCCACCCGAGCACCCTAAGATCTTTGGTTTTTAATGTAGGCCTTGATAGCAAAACTCCCCCCTTAGCACCACTGTTGCTGCAGCCTGTGAGCTTTGGTGTGCTCTCGTGTTCATTCGTCCCTGATTATTTTCTAATTTCCCTTGTCTTTCTTCTCTGATCCACTGACTGGGAGTGTGTTGTTCAAGTTCCACAGCTCTGTGAGTCTTCCAGTTCTTCTGTTACGAACTTCTAACTTCATCCCACCGCAGAGAAGATTCCTTGCAGCATGTCTATCTTTTCACACCTATTGAGACTTGTGTCCGGACACGTGACTTGTCCTGGAGAATGTCCACATGCACTAGAGAAAGACGCAGAGCAGCTGCTGGGTAGAGCGCTCTGCACTCGTCCGCTGGGACAGTCACTTTATTGCACTGCCTGAGCCCTTCCATCACTGCAAGTGAACACTGAAGTCTCCCACTGGTACTGGACAACTGTTTCTTCCTTCAATTCTGTTTTTGCTTTATACACTTTGATTCTCTGTCATTTGGTGGGTAAATGTTTATAATTGTTGTATCTTCTTGCTGTACTAAACTTTTCATTAATCTATAATGTCCTTCTCATGTCTTCTAACCTTTTTTGATTCAAAGTCTATTTTGTCTGATACTACCAGCACCCTGCTCTCTTTTGATGACTATTTGCATGGAATAGCTTTGGATCTTTGCAGACGAGTCTCTTGTGGACAGCGTGCAGTTGGGTCCTGTGTTTTTATCTGTTCTGCCAATCTCTGTCTTTTGATTGGAGAGTTTAATCCGTTTACACTTGAAGTAATTACTGATAAGGAGGGACTTCTGTCATTCTGGTATTGTTTTCTAAATGCCTTACAGCTTTTTGTTCATTTCCTGCAATGCTCTCTTGCGTTTGACTTTTTTTTGTCACAATAGGTTTAAATTCCTCTCTCATTTTCTTTTGTGTATATTCTACAGCTATCTTCTTTGTGGTTACCATGGAGATTACACTTCCCATCCTAAAGTTATAACCTTCTAATTTGAATTTATAACAGGTTAACTTCCAGTCACACACAAAACCCTGTTCCTTTAGGGCTCTGTCACTGCCCGGATGCCACAAAATTGTATTTGATGCACCATATGACCCATGTCCTACAGGCTCTGTTCACTTTTCTTCGATCTTTTTTCCTTCTGTTCATTAGACTGGATCATTTCAGTGGTCTTATCTGTAACTGTGCTGATTCTTTCTTCTGCCTGTTCAAATCTGCCTCCAATTCCGTCTCGTGCATTTTTCACTTCCGTTGTTAATTTGAAGTCCCGGAATTTCTTTTTGGTTTCCAGCTCTCTTTGTTGGTATTTCTGTCTTGTTCGCACTTCATCTTCTTGACTCTCTCTCCGTCTCCCTTCAGTTTTTAATCATGTTTACGACCACTGTCTTAAAGTCTTCGTCTAATAGACCTGCCATCAAGTCTTTTATTCAGGGACAGTTTCTGTTGATTTATATTTTCCCTCTGAATGGACCACACTTTACTGAGTGTTTCTTGTGATTTTTTTGTTGAAAACTGGATATCTGAATCTAATAATGGGGTAAGTCTGAAAATCAGATTCTCCCCCTTTCCCCAAGGTTTGCTCTATTGATTTTGTTAGGGTTTTGTTACTGACTTGTCTATTGGTTTTTGCTTTTTTAATTGATGTAGGCTGCTTCTGTGCCAAGGATCAACCTGAGGTATAAACTTAAAATCTTCTCAATTCTTGTCTGAGCCTTACCTGGACATACACAGTCACTTTCTCATTTCCCCCCTATATGCAGTTGTTTTCAATGTCCTAGTCCTTAATTTCTGGCCCCTGAAAGGGGAAAAACAAAGTGAAAAACGACGGGGAGAGAGAAGGGCACCAGCCCTTTAAATGCCCTGGAAGCTACTTCAGCCAGAGAGGGAGGGGTGATGTCCCTGGCTGCCCTCCTCAGCAATCAGAACATGGACCCCAATATCTGCAGAATGGAGTCCTTACCCACCCTGGTCCCCACACACGGTGCAAGCTGCCCCACGAACGGGTGCACTGCTGCCTGCCACGTGGCTGGGGGCAGGTGCTGCTGCACTGCGAGCTGAAAGTCACCAAATTAACCACAGTTTACCATCCAAGCCCTCCCCTGGAAGTTGTGAGCCTTCAGCAGACTCCAGAGTTCCAAAATGGTTATGTCAGAGTGTGCCAGGGCAACAGCCGTCCGGGGGAGGAGACGGAGTCCTGGGGCCTCCCACTCCACCACCTTCCCAGAATCCGCCCACCTGATGCTGAGGGCCTCTTCTGCATGGGGGGCTGCACAAGGCTCAGGCACATAAAGACAAAGAAGACAGGGTCTTATTTCAAGGAGACAAGGAGGAGCACAAAGGCGAGACTGGACCTTGGAGGTGGTCGAACCAGTGCAGCCCCAGCTGTGGCGCCTCTGCTGGGCGCATGAGCAGCTGTGTGTACACCTGCAGCTGTGCACACACCTGAGCAGCCGCACGCTGGCCTCCCCCAACACCCCCATGGAGGCAAATCACTGGGCCTCGGGCTCCTGAGCTGGAAAGTGGGATGACGGTCATGGTTGTGGAAATCCAGCAAGATGGCCAATGAAAACATCTCCCCCGGGGGTCGGCCAGTCAGCCGGTCAGCAGTGCTCAGGAAAGGCCTTCCTGCCCATCTCCATGGAAAGAGCGCTCAACATCTTCAGAATCAGTCTCTCCCAAACCCGAAGATCTCATTTTCAAAATCAGAAGAGTAACCTCTCGCAATGGATGGCTCCCTCCTGCCGTGGCCCCCGATGGGAACCGCTGTGAGGAAGGACAGACAGGTGTGCCCTGTGCCCGTCACAGGGACAAACCAAATCTGCCAATGTGAAGTAAAACTTACAAGCTAAATGGGGGCTCCAACACATTCACACTTGGAATTCACATTCCAGACCATTCCCTCGCTCATTCATGTTAGGACTGGCCCCTCACACCTGGAGACATGCACTGGCAATCACGACACACAGGAGAAGAGTCAGGGCAGCCTGCGGGAACAACATCAACTATAAGGCAAGGCCTACTCCCAACAACAGGGATGATTCCCACCTTCATGTAAAACAGAAAAGCCAGACACAGAAAGGAAGATACAGAGTGATTCCACAAATATCAAGTTCAAAAACAGGCAAACCAGGGGCACTGGGGTGGTTTAGTCAGTTGAGCGTCTGACTCTTGGTTTCAGCTCAGATCATGATTTCAGGGTCGTGGGACTGAGCCCCGCAGCAAGCTCCACACTCAACAGGGCGTCTGCTTGGGATTCTCTCTCTCTCTCTCTCTCTACTGCCTCTGCTCCTCCCCCCACCCGTGCTCACTCTAAATAAATAAAATCTCTAAAAACAACAACACTGGCAAAACCAATATACGGGGTTAGCAATCAGCGTATGGCTAGCAGGGAGTGGGGGACACAAGCAGGCTCCTGGGGAAGGGGCTTTCACGACCTGCAGCTGTTGGTGTCCTGACTTGGAGCAGTGGACACACGCAGTCTGGACAGGGACGAGCCCAGCTGTGCTGTCCACACGCAGGCACGCGCTGTGTACTGACAGTCTGTGCACGCTGGTGGACAGCCTCCCCACCAGGCTGGTAAACTAACATGTTCAGGTTAGAAAATAGAAATAGAAGATGTTGGTGAGCAGGGTTTGATCGGCACAAGCTGTTCTGAACTAGAAGCCAAGAGCATTCTGCCTGCACGCTGTGCCTGAATCCTAGCACAGCACGTCCTGAAGAATGCTCACTGAGGCTCCAGAGTGAGCCTCACTGCCCACAGCCTCGCGGGGGTCCAGGAGGGATGTCCTTGGATGCCACTGCCTCTGCAATTAGAGGTGGACAGGCAGATGGCCCATGGGATGCGGAAGCACCAAGGGCTCTGGTGGCTGATCCAGATAACAAATGGTACAAGCGTGATCCACTTTAGAACAGACGCAGAGAGACAGGGCCTTCATCAAGCATTCCCGTCCATTCTGCTGCATGGTCCACTTAAAATAAGACGACATATTGTGAGCTCTGGATCACCAGCCTCCCTCACCCCTTCGCAGGAGACCTGTGGTTACCTGGGCCTCCCTCCACCCAGGCCCCCAGCCTGCAGCATCTGTAAAAGAAGGTCAGAGGAAACAGCAGGGCAAAGACCCTAAATGGGGTCCTGTTGCCGCTTGTCCCTGGCACCTCCTGTTTACTATAATCTAAACTTCCCTTCCCTCAATACATGTAGATTAAGAGCTGGCTTAAAAAAACTGCAATAATAGTAATTTATAAAAACCTGTATTCCTGATCAGCTCTGTATCCTCAGAACGCGGCACATAGTCAGAGCTTAGTAATTATTTCTTCAGTGATTTAATAGAGTGTCCTACCGTTTATAATTCTAAATACAGCAATATATACAATATACATATTTCTCACTCTGTATCTAACAGGGCAACATTTACTAAGGGCTTATCATGGGCCACACACTGTTCTAAGCAGGACACAGGTGACTACATGCGGATTCTTCCCCACGGAATTTTCACAACACTAGGGGGTTGAGCATTCTTATTACCCCCGCCGTGCAGACGACACTGTAGCAGAGTGAGCCACATCACTTCCCACGATCGAGGTCAACTACCCTGTTACAGACTGAATGTCTGCATGCCCCAATTTGTATGTCAAAACCTAACCTCCAAGGTGACGACATTAGGAGGTGGGGCCTTTGGTGGTGGTTAGGTCATGAGAGAGGAGCCCCGATGCTGGCATCAGCGTCCTTATGAAAGAGACCTCAAGAGCGCCCTCGCCCTTCCCCCAGGTGAGGACCCCACGAGAAGCCACCAGCTGTGAAGCAGGAAGGGGCCTTCCCGACGCCAAATCTGCCGGCACCCTGATCTTGGACTCCCAGCCTCCAGAAGTATGAGGACCATGTGTGCGCTGTGGTGGGCTGCCCGGTCCGTGGGACTCTGCTGGAGCAGCCTGAACGGACTCATACCTTCCAACATCTCCATATTTTCTCATTTTCCCACCACGGACCTGCATTTCTCATCCAACCCGGCTTCAAAATGATGGTTTAAAAAGCACAAACAAAATACCACATTGGCAAGGATGTGGAGTGGATGGAACCACCATGCACCACACGCAGGGTCGTAAAATGATATAACCGTTTTGGAAAACTGGCAGTTCTAAATAGTTACAAATGCACTGATGACCCAGCAATCCTACCCCTGGACGCTTACCAAAACCCACACGGGTCCACAAAAAGGCTCATGCAGACGTGCCACAAAAAGTGAAAACAAACCCCACGTCCCTAAAAAGCCAAATGGTGGCACAGTCACACAAAGGGAGACACGCAATTAAAATGAACAAGGTGCTCACACACACAATAGCATGGATGAGTCTTGAAACATCATGCAGAGCCCAAGAAGCAGACACAAAAGACCACGTAGCGCCTCATTCCGCTTACAGAAGTTCTAGAAGCAGCGAACTAAGCCATGCTGATGGAAATCGCACAAGAGCTGCCGATGGGTGTGCAGGGCCCAGGCACATGCATATATGTTATTACGTAAAATGTATGCATGCGGCAATGTTTAAATATTTGTTTCCTGTTTTTTGCATGAGATCCCTTGACTGTATATAGAGTTTGATTTAAAAATATATTACAAAATTCATGCGCCCAACAGAGGCATTGCGGCTCACAGGAGGACAGACCTAGAACACAGAGCAGAGAGGGTCGCTGTCCCAGGAGAGCAGCATCTCTCCTTGCCCTTCACTGGAGAATGCGCGGTCCCTGCTAACTTCCCATCCCCCGCTGTGAGACCAGAGCTGTCACTCACAGTGCAGCTGTCACTCACAGTGCAGCGAATCTCTACAACCTGCCCACATGGGGACAAGTTAGGTCTTCCTGCCTCTGAGCTCCCTAAGGCCACCTGTCTCACGCTGGCCCACGACTCGGACGCTGCGCCATCTGTCATGCCGCCATGAATACTGGCATCCAACGGCTCTCACACGCTTAGCGGGTGGGGACCACAAATGCAGATGGGAAGGGTAATTCGTTTTCTGGCTCTGTTGGATTTACTGTTGAGGATTTTCTGTAGGACGATGTCCTCCAGTCACATCTGCTCCTGGACTCCCCAGGTGATCGCTGCAATCCCAGGACTCTCAATGTTGCCCACGTCCCTGCCTTCCATGCTGCCAGTGACGGGGCAGGCAAGGGGACAAGAGAGGGCTGGACATGGAACGAGAAAGGACATCCCATTGGAATATGAAGGTCTGTGCCTTTTCCCACAGGGTGAGTGTGACATCTCCTTGATGGAGGCCAGAAAAGACAAAGGTAGTTGGTGTGGGAGCAAGGGTGCGGCCACTCTTCCAAGTGGCGTGGAGTCTGCGAAGGAGACGGGGTAACTGTCCTGGAGACAGCCACGGGGCACACAGGGCAAAAGACAGCCACCGCCACCCCACCACCTTCGGGTGCTTTCCATGGGAGGTGGGACAGCGTTAGAACACAGAAGGGCAGGCAGAGGCCAAGCACACACACACAACCACTCAAGCGGTGACTGAGGGACAGACCAGATGTTCCTGGGAGGTCGGGGTACAGAGGGTCCGTGTGCCCTGAAAGGGAAAGGTGGAGATCAGCCATTCTCAAACACCAGAAGGACTTGGAAAACCCCGAGGAAGACACCCTAACGTGTGGAGCCCCTGAGGAAGGCTGCCAACGTATCTTTATTCACTAAGCCTGTGGGCCTGGCCCCGGGCCAAGTGTGGTACTGCAGAAGCACTGTCAGCAGCCCAGGACAGTCTCTGCAGGGTCAAAGCACTCTAGTCCTCATCCAAAAGCAGCTTAGATCTCTCCACCCTGCTGCGGATGAAGGAGCCCCCACCCCAAAATGCAGCCCAGGCCAGGGAGGCAGGAAGGGAAGGGCAGCCCCTCACCCTCCCATGGACTCCCTTCCTTCGATCCCCTCTCTCTACCTCATCGATTGCTCCCCTGCCTGTTCACTCCCACGAACAGGCCAAGCACGGGCCATGTTTAAAACAGCGTTCCCACTGGGGTGCGTGGCTGCTTCGGTCGGTGGAGTGTGGTGTGACTCTTGATCTCGGGGTCGTGAGTTCAAGCCCCACATTGGGTGTAGAGATTACATAAACATAAAAGCTTTTAAAAAAAAACTTTTTTTTTAAATTAAATAGTGCTCCCACTAATGTCCTCTCCCTGTTCGAGGACCCAGGCTAGGCTCCCACCCTGCACCGTCCCTTCGTAGTGGCCGCGACCCCAGAGGGTGGGTATTGTAGGCCGTGTGCCCATGGCCTGCCGACACGGTCTCAGGGAGTTACGGGAACGGGCCAAGCTCCCCAGCAGGGACGCACAGCATCAGGGGTACGTGATGTGTGTGTGTCTGATGGGACGTCGACCTTGGTCACTAGGCTAGGGTGGGGTCTGCCGGGGTTTTCCACTGCAGTTTTTCCCACGATTAATAAACACCTCGGAGAAGAATGTGAACCTGTGCAGGAATCCTGCTGCCACTCACTCTTTGCCCTCAGCACTGTGCAGCCACCGGTGGTCTTGAAAGCAGCGATCACTGCTGTGGTGTTTGGGGTGACTTCGGGGCTCTGCCGCCCTACGTTCCTTACCTGGAATTCTTCCGTCAGGAGGAGCGGTCCCTCTCCACCAGGTGTTTATGTATTCTGTGATTTCTTTATGTCAGCAGGGATTTGTGGGTATTTATATTATGCCTGTGTTATAATCCAATTCTATCATCGTTCACCATCTTCAAAGCGTTCCGAATCCGGCCACGGGAAGAGCCTTCAGGTGGGCTCCTGGGTGCTTTCAACAGCGCCCATCTCTTCCAAGCACTTCCTTGTCTCCTGGTTCCACGAGATGCATCTGGCGTCAATCAGTTCTCAAAGGATCCCTGCTTTCATAGTATACTGGGAAACAGTGCTTAAAAGCCAGGATTTGGGTGCTGGGAGGGGATGTTAGTGTTGCTGAACAAAAAGAGCTCAAACCCACACATACACACACTAACCACAGCACACGCACACGTCCATAATTCTGCGTGTGTGGACACGGGCACTAAAACCAGCCTCACACCGATTATGACTGCAGTCCAACACCACCCAGCCCTCGCAGCCCCGCTCTTCCCTACTTGTAACTTCCTGCTCCGACAGTGAGAAACCCGGCCCCTCGTCCACCGTGCACTTATGCATACATTCCAGCCCAGGGTGCACGCCACCCAGTACTGCTAGCCCGTCCCCAGCGTGAAAGAAACGTCCTTTCCACGGTCCCGTATTTCCAGCTGGTCCTTTTTGTCCTTCAACTTCAGCATCCAGTCAAAATCCCATTACTCCTTGTAGGAGAGTTAGCTCATCTCTTTGCACGTCACTTCCCCCGCATGCCCTGCTTTTCACGGGCTGCCTTCATGCCTGCTCCTCCATTTCTAGTCCCCTTCTCTCCACCCTCACCGGTCCCCCACCACTCCCTTCGGCTGCCAGTTCATCCTTCCTCTATTTCTTTCGCACGAATGCGCTGATGCTGTGCGTTTCCTTCGGCCGTTACCCTTGTCACAGGAAGGGAGCCTGCCGTAGACACGCTTGTGCCCGCCACCCTCACAGGAAACATCCTGTTAGTAACCCCTCTGCCGGTTCACGGAGACCCTCCCGCCCTGCCACCGTGGGAGCCGCGCCTGATCACGGTGCGGGCACACCAGAGTACCTCTCCCAGGGGACGGCCATTTGCACGGTTTCCATCGCTGCGATGACAAGTCATGTTCACAACCTCGTGGTGTGTATTTTCACACTGGTGGGCGAGTATCTCCAGGGTGGATCCCAAGAAGCCGGGGTTTCTCAGGTAGTTTCTCAGGTCTTGCCAACTTCCCTCCAGACTGTGACGATTTGCGCTCCCACCAGCGACATGGAGAGGGCCCGTTTCCCCAGAGCCTCGCCAACCAGGTCTCACTGTATGTCTGCTTCGGAATCCGGTGAGAAACAGTACTCCATTGTCCTTTCATCCAGCATCCCTCCAGACAGGAGCAACTCTAGATCCTTTTTCATGTTTGAAAGTCGTTATTGTATCTTTCTGTAAATTATTTCTTCATGTCTTCTTCCCACTTCACCTGGTTTTGGGTCCTATCTCTCGTTTCTTTTAACAGCTCTCTAGAAGTCACAGACATCACAAAGGGACAAAGAGACAGCTCTTCATGGCATGTGTTGCAAATATTTTTCCCACTTTGTCAGCATTTACTTTGTTTCTTCTAGTCTTTTCTGCCATGCAAAAAATTTTTATTTGCATATAGTCAAATTTATCAGTCCCTTTTTTATTGTCTCTGGATTCTGAGTCATTGTTAGACTTTCCCCATATCAGTTAACAAGAAATCCATTGTGTGGTTTCATTTCTTTACTTCCTAATCGTTTGGATTACACGCTTGTGTATAGACTGAGGTTAAATCTAATTTTTTTTTTCCAAATGACAATCCAGCTCTCCCAACACCATTTAAAAAAAAAAAAAATCCTCCTTGCCCAGTGATCTGAGACAACGCCTTGTCATACACTCAACGTCCCCATACACTGGGGCCACCTTGCAGGTTCTTCCCACTCCACGGGTCTCTTCATACATGTGCCTGTGTCGCAGCTGTGGTTAGAGACCCACATGTGCTAATGCGAGAAGAGTCAGTCCCCCTCGTTTCTCCTGCTCCTCTCCTGCTTCCCCGGTTATTTCTGTGTGTTTGATTTTCCACGTGAATTTCACTACGTACTCGCCAACTCCTTAAAATAGCTAATATTTTTATGGGGATTACTTTAAATTGATAAAGTGAGGGCAAACATATTTATAAAGTTTAGCCATCCCATCCAAGAGCAGAGATGTCTTTCCATTTTTTCAAGTCTATTTTAGGGTCTTCAAAGACTTTTAAAATTTTCAGTATAGAGGTCTGCACACTGCTTGATTTCCTTTCTAAACAAATTCTTCTTTGTTGCTATTGTAAATGGAACTTTTCTCCGTAATGTTTTCTATTTATATTGTTCATTTATGTGAAGGCTATTTTTTGTTAATTTTGTATCCAGCTACTTCCCTGAATCCTGCTGAGTTAGATCATTGATTCACCGTCGTGTCATCTGCAAATAGAAATGGTTTTACTCCTGCTTCACCAATTGTGATGCCGGTGATTGCTAACCCCCCTAGGGCAACTGTGGACAGAGGAGGGGCAGGCAATCTCACCCTGCGTCTGATCTCAGTGGAAATGCCTCTGGTCTCTTCCCACAGTAAGACGCAGGCTTTAGGATGAAGGTATAATCTGTTATCAGGACACGAATGTATCCTTCGGAAGGCTGGACAGCAATGCCAACGTGCTTAACGCCAATGAACTGCACACTTGAACACGGCAAAGCAGCCAGATTACGTGTGCACTTCACCACGATCTGTTATAAGTATCCCTCAATTCTCATTTTCTTGAGTATTTTTATCAAGAATATTGAGTTTTGTAAAAGTCTGGTATCTATGGAGATAGCTATGTGAATTTTTTCCCCAGATGAGTTAATATATCATATGAATAGATTTCCTAATTTTGAACCAACCTTACATTCTGAGGATAAATCCCACTCAATCATGCGGTATTATTCTTATGTGGTGCTGGATGCTGGCTGCTAACATTTACTATGTTTGCACTGATATTCATCACTGATAACGGTATATGGCTATTTTTTTCCTTTATACTGTCTTTAGCTGGTTCAAGTATCCAAGTACACTTGCTTCCTAAAAAGAATTAGGAAGTTTTCCTTCCTTTTCAACCCTGGAATATTCTATGACACACTAGGGTAATCTGGTCTTGAAGTTTGGTAGAATTCCCTTATGATGATCTGGGCCTGTGGTTTTTCTGGGATGGTTCCTTAATAACTCTATCAGTATGTATACTTACCTCTAACATCATGCTATTCACGGCGTACGCAGTGACCCACTTTCCAACAAACACCTACTTACATCTGTGGTACTGACTTTACAGACCTCTGGATATTTCACTTTGTTAGGTTCAAAGCAAGTTTCACACCAGGAATCAACTGCCGAAATACAGGGACGCTGGGCATGCAGCGCAGCAAGGACTGTGAGCGTCTTGTACTGTAGGGACCGTGAGCACGCTGTACTATAGGGACTATAGGGACCGTGAGCACGCTGTACTATAGGGACTATAGGGACCGTGAGCACGCTGTACTATAGGGACTATAGGGACCGTGAGCACGCTGTACTATAGGGACTATAGGGACCGTGAGCACGCTGTACTATAGGGACTATAGGGACCGTGAGCACGCTGTACTATAGGGACTATAGGGACCGTGAGCACGCTGTACTATAGGGACTATAGGGACCGTGAGCACGCTGTACTATAGGGACTATAGGGACCGTGAGCACGCTGTACTATAGGGACTATAGGGACCGTGAGCACGCTGTACTATAGGGACTATAGGGACCGTGAGCACGCTGTACTATAGGGACTGTGAGTATAAGCCAGACTCAATCTGGCATGTTTAACTGGACACAGGGCCAGCATGTGGCGACCTGCTATTTCTGCACTTAGGGTCAGATTCAGAAAGCAGGAGAACTGAGGCAAACAATCACATGATCTTAAGTGAAGGACAGCGTCTTCCTTGTTTGCTTTGTAAAACAAGCCACTTGTGCTGAGAGTATGAAGTAGCACTTTGCACTGGTTCCTAAAAACCACTTTTCTTTCACCAGCATATTTCGTACAAGGAGCAGAGGCTCTGCGCCAGATCACCTGTGACGTAGGCTCCCCGCTCTGACGGTGTCCCCAGCAGACGGTCTGTATGCCGGCTCCTCAGGGAGCACGGACCTCTGATGACTGGCCCTAGGACCGCAGGCTCTCGGGAGCGTCTCCTTTGTCGTCACTGTCTCTGCGCACACTGACGCACGTGAGCCACCCGGCGGGACACACGGGTGCAGGTCCCTGCCCCTGCAGACCTGCCAGGGCCTCTTGAGGGCGCTTCCCCTCCAGACATCTTCCCTCTCCCGGCAAGCCAGGAAAACAACAAAAACCCGAGAAACCATGAAAACAGCTTTATCATTCTAGTTCTCTCATTTCTTGGTCACGAAATTGGAAGCAGCAAAGCAAGACGCCAAATGTAGGGCTTGCAATTTTCTGCTTCAAAAACTGGCAAACCCCACTGAAAATCCTAGAAAGTGCCACTCTGCTTCCATTTCACAGTAAAAAGCCAGGCTTGGGGGGAAAAACGGAACGTCTGCCGTGGAATCAGTCTTTGCGCACGTTGGCCTCCCTTCGGCTTCCCATCCCCACACGGTGGTAGGGGTGCTGGTTCTGCCCTCCGTCCCACAGTGCCGTCTCCCCTTCCTAAACAGACTCTTTCAAAGGTACACAGAGTGGAGAAAACCTTTCTGAACACAGTACAACACCCAGAAATCATAAACAAAAAGATGGATAAATTTGGCTACAGAAAAAAGAATCTGTACTAAAAAGCAAACAACATTTACAACACCAAAAGCCAAAAGGAAGGGCACCTGAGGGGCTCAGTCAGTGAAGCATCTGCCTTTAAGCTCAGGTCAATGATCCCAGGGTCCTGGGATCAAGCCCTGCATGGGGCTCCCTGCTCAGCGGGGAGCTTACTTCTCCTGCCCCCTCTGCCTGCTGCTCCCCCTGCTTGTGCTCTCTCTCTCCGTCAAATAAATTAATAAAATCTTAAAAAAAAAAAAAAAAAAGCCAAAGGACAACTGGAAAAAATTTGCAATTCATACAATAGATGAAAGGCTAGAAAGCTCACTTTCAAATAAGTCCCCCACTCTCCCCAAAATACACGGAAGAACAACTGGGCAAAGATTATTCACAGACAGCTCTACCTCACTTACCACCAGATCAATGTAAACTAAAACTGCAATAAAGACTTCTGCCTCTGACCACAGGGAGCACGACGGCCCTGAATCACCGCCCTGCCGTCATAAGCAGCTGGAAGAGTGTGGGTCAGTGCTTCCTACAAAAGGCCACATCCTCGAGGGTCTGCGCCTGGAAGTAACCCGAGTGCTGCACAGGAAGAGCGACGGCCTCCCAAGTCGAGGTGGAGACTGGAACTCAGGCAGGGCAGCTCGAATCTGGGCCAGAGAACCTGAGGGGGCGTCCTCACACATGGCTGCACCCCCACGAGGCCAAGGAAAGTGGGTTTTGATGAAGAACAATCCCCAGACCCAGGAATCGCGTGCATCCCCTCTGGCCAGTGCACGGACTTCACTGAACTCGCAGGGTGTCCAACAGGGACACCAGGTGGACGGTACCTCAGAGGTGGGACTGGCTCCATCCACAGAGTGCCTGCCTGCCTGCCAGAGCAGGTGAACTGTTCTTTAAAGGAATGGAATATAGCAAATCTCAGCACTCTGCCATCAAGACACCATGGCATCAGGCAGTCAATCAGAAACTTTCTAGATGCACTCAGACGCTGTATGTGTCCTACAAGCAGAGGATAAACAGTCAACAGAAGCAGACCCCAAAGCGACAAACACAAAGGAATTAGCAGAAAAGGAAAACAATTATTCTAAACGGGCTCCAAATGTTCAAGGAATTTTTTTTTTTAATGAGCACGAGTAGAGAAGAAATGGAAAACATTTTTTAAAAAGCAAAATTAAAAAAATAAATTAAAAGATAATAAAAAGCAAACTTACAAAGATGAAAATTACAGTATCTTTTTTTCTTTTTTTTTAGGGATTTTATTTTTAAGCGTTCTCTACACCCAACATGGGGCTCGAACTCACAACCCCAAGATCAAGAGTCATATGCTCCACCGGCTGAGCCAGCTGGGCGCTTGTGAAAATTACAGTATCTGATACAGAAAATACTCGGCTTTGGATTAACAGCAGCTGAGATGCCACAGAGGAAAAGATCAGAGAACCTGAAGGCGCAGAAGTAGAATGTACCTGAAATGAGGCACAAAGAGGAAACAGCCTGCAGCAGAGGAGCTGAGGCTCGCCGACTAGGGCGTGTCCACACTGAACAGCCCAAAATACAAGAACCCAAACTGCACACGACACGAGGTGGGGAAAGGGAGATATGGGAAGAATAAGAGCTGGAATTTCCAAATTTGATAAAAACTGCAAATCCACAGGTCTAACAAAGTCAACCAGCCGTAAACAGGATAAACATACACACGCCCCAAAGCTAATCATAATCAAATTACAGAAAACCACTGACGAAAAAAAAAAAAACCTTAAAAGAAGCCAGGGAAAAAAAGCGATGCATTTTCATTTATGTTGGAAAAAGAAGGATGTGTATCAGTCAAGGGGTAGAAACCACACAAATAATCTGAAGAAGGAAAAAATCTAAGATGAAGACCTAATGACCAGTAACGGTGTTAGCCACTGAAGGGTAGACCGACTGCCGAGAAGAGACGAGTGTGCGGTCTGGGAGCGGCCGCCACCCCCAGAGGGTCCTCGAAGGAACAAACCAGGAGAAGCACTGGACCTCAGTCAGAGTCCTAGCGTCCCACCAAGGCCATCATGCCAAGACGCAAAAAAGGACTGCAGAGTCCAGCAGCAGGGTCACAGAGCCAGGCGAAGCAGGACACCCGGACCCTGGGGGCGCCACGTCAGTAACTGGCATAGAGGGAAACAGACCCCCAGAGGAACTGTCAGGCCGGGAGACACGACGGGAACGCTGGTAACGAAACCACATTTTTGTAAACTCTCCACCTCGAACCATACCCAGGGTAAGTACCCGTCCACAGTGAAGGCCCAGGAAGCAGTCACCAGCCCTCCCAATACATGGTGCTGGGCAGGCGGACGTCCATAAAAGTGAACTCATAACGGGTCAGAGACTTAAAGGGAGAGCGCAAAATTATGAAACTTTTACAAGACTCCCAGGAGAACACTTCGAGGATCTAAGTCTCAGCAGAATTCTTAGACTTGATGCCAAAAGCACCACCCACCAAAGGAAAAACAGATCAACTGGATCCCAACAAATTTCAACACGTGTGCTCTGCTGCAGACCCTGCGTGAAGATGAAAAGACCAATCACACGGCAGGAGATGTTCGGAAACCACGTAACTGGCAAAGAACTTTATACTAAAGGACTCTTGCAACTCAGTAATAAAACAGTCCATTAGAAAATGACAGCTGAGGGAGGTAAGGAGGGCACTTGACGGGATGAGCACTGCGTGTTACATGCAGCTGATGAATCACTAAACTCTACCCTGAAACCAGAAATACATGGTATGTTAACTCAACTGAATTTAAATTAAAAATTTTTCAAAAGAGGGGCGCCTAGGTAGCTCAGTCGTTAAGCGTCTGCCTTCGGCTCAGGGCGTGATCCCGACATTCTGGGATCGAGCCCCACATCAGGCTCCCAGTAGAGGAGCCTTCCTCTCCCACTCCCACTCCCCCTGCTTGTGTTCCCTCTCTCGCTGTCTCTCTCTCTGTCAAATAAATAAAATCTTTAAAAAAAAAATTTTTTTTTAAAAGAAAGAAAATGACACGAGCCGCGAACAGACACCTCGCTGAGGATGCACAGACGGCACCCAAGCTCATCCACGACGGTCGCCATCGCTGCCATCAACGAACTGAAAACTGGAGCCACAGTGAGATAACACGACACACCAGTCAGAGGGCTAAAATGAGAAACAGGGACACACCAAATGCTGGCCAGAGGGACATAAAACGGTGCAGCCACCGGGGGCAACAGCATGGCGCTGACAGGTCTACACGTGCTTTAGACACCCCTCGGTTACATTCCGGGGCTGCATCCCAGTGAGATGAAAACACACTCACGCCCACACCCCAGACAAAGATTCACAGCAGCCTTAGGGGCAACAGTCCCACGCGGGAGGCGCCCGTGCCTGTGGGCCAGCGCGACTGCAGGTCCCGGGACGACGAGCTCACGCCAGCGGCAGGACGCCCCAGCGCCACTGGGTGTGCGGACTGAGGACAAGACCGCAACTGGCGCAGGTCTTCAGGAAACGGCACTGCGGGGAAGCAGCCCATCTCAAAAGCTTGCACGCTGTCCGGTCCCACCTACACCGAATTCCTGAGGAGCGGACGATGGACACGGAGGCCCGCTCAGCGGTTGCCGGCAGTGGGGCAGGGCAGGCGGGAGGCGCGACAGCGGGCCGTGCGAGGGACCCGGGTGATGGGAACGTCAGTGCTGCACCCGGACCACAGTGTGTGCACGAATCCAGACGTGAGCAAACGCTGCAGAGAACGTGCACCGCTCACAGATGCGCGCGTGCAGAACCAAGGAAACGTGGGTAGGGATGTGAGGCTGTGTGCACGGCCGCCGCCTGGCTGAGCCGCCACTGCAGTGACACACTCAGCCCCCCTTGGGGGCAACGGTGAAGGAAGACGGGACCTCCTGGATTTTTTAATCGAACAACTGCATGTGAATACACAATTATCTCAAGATAAAAAGATTTTTAAAGCTGAGGTGAGGGGCCTGGGTGGCTCAGTCGGTTGGGTGTCTGCCTTCGGCTCAAGTCATGACCCCATGGTCCTGGGATGGAGCCCCGTGTCGGGGTCCCTGCTCAGCCGGGAGCCTGCTTCTCCCCTACCTCTGCCCCTCCCCGTGCTTGTGCTCACTCGCACTCTCTCAAATAAAACAAACTTTAAAAAAATAAAAATAAATAAAAACAAAAATAAAGCTGAGGTGAGACAGAGTTGGTTTTCTTTTCTTTTTTTTCCAAGAAGGACTCCTTAGCAGGTGAGCTACAGTAAGCTGGATCTACACAAAGGAATGGATGGCACTGGAAATAGCAAACGTGTAGGAAAATGTTAACTTTTTCCCGTTTTCAATCTCTTGCGAACATTGCCGTCCAGCAGCACTTCCTGCGACTCCCGCAGTGCGAGAGGCTCTCCCGGTGCGGCCCAACGTGGTGGAGGCCTGCCGCACCTGCTGCTGAGCACGGGGAACACGACTAGTGGGACTCAGGAAGGGAATTTCAATTAAATAGCTCCACGTGAGACCACCTGCTGTAGGGGACAGGACAAGTATAAAGCAAAAACAATTACAACGTACTGCAGATTTTACACATAAATGGAGTAAGTGTGTGACGATGGTCTCGGGGTCCCTGAGATACATCCCGGTCTGTGATTCCCTGGGAGGACCCCAGGGCTCAGCCCGTCACAACGCTCACAGCTGGGATTGACTACAGAGAAAGGACAGAGCACAGTGAGCACAGGGAAAAGGCACATGAGATGAAGTCCAGGGACACACGGCACAACTGCCGAGAGTCCTTTCCCAGTGGACACGTGACGTGCTTTGTGCCAACAGAGAGTGGTGACAAGTGTGACGTGTCGTGGCCAGAAATGCACGTGAGACCCGGCGCCTGGCATTTTCACCAGGTCTCTGCCTGCCATGCACAACAACTGCAGACTGCCGGAAGAAAACAGGTGCTTTACACCCGTGCTGTCCCAAACTGCACAGAGCATGCTGTCTGGGCAGCCAGGGCCTGTGAGCTACTCCCTGGTCAGGGGGAGTCTCCCCCTGGTCCGGGCAACCACCTACCAGGCCAGTTCCTGGATGCCGGCCGAGGGTCACAATGGCCAGCTGGCTGAAGGTCGCGGTGCTGGGCCTGCCACGTCACCTCCTGCCACACAATTGGACAGCGCGAGAACAGGAGGGAACGTGGCACAGAGTCTTCATCACAAGGCTCTCCTGCTATGCGTGAAGTGGTACGGTATCATTCAAAGGCAGGCCGTGAGAAGTGAAAGCTGTATATTTAAACACTAATCACAAAAAAAAGAAAATAGGTCTACAGTTAATAAACCAAAAAATACAATAAAACGGGATATTAAAGAACTATTCGATTCATACCAAAAGAAGCTGGGAAAGAGGGAGAAGGTAACAAAATGCACGGGACAAGGAAAAAGCAAGTGACAAGATGACAGCAGACCCCACAGCAGTGAAGGTTAACTGCACGTAAATGGCCTATGTCTCTCGGAACACCACCAGCCACCAAGCGTTGAGACGGGGCTCATCAAAGCTGGAAGGGTACTAGCGCATGAAATACACACCAGATTTCCAACAATTAAGATTAAAAAAAGAAAGTAAAATAGTTCATGAGTAATCATATAGAGCCCAAGTTGCTGTACTCGGTGAAATAAACTATATTCTCAAAATCAATTTCACCTGCTTTTTAGAAACTGCTCAAGGTGACTACTGGAAATTTCTAAATTACGTATGTGGCTCAGGTCATATTTGCACTGAAATCAAGTATTCTGGACATGAAAACATGTTGCCTGCAACAAACCCGCTTTAAGATTTTATTTATTTATTCGAGAGAGAGAGAGAGAGTGTGTGTGTGTGTGAGAGAGAGAGAGCAAGAGAGAGAGAGAGCACAAGCAGGAGAGAGGGGCAAAGGGAGAGCGAGAAGCAGGCTCCCCACTGAGCAGGGAGTCCAGGACCCCCAGGTCATGACCTGAGCAGAAGCCACATGTTTACCCGACCGAGCCACCCAGGCACAACAAACCCACTTTAAACATAAATCCACACGTCTGAGAAAAGCAAAGGGGTGGGAAAGAGGTCCCACCAACACTCACTGAAGAAACGCGCAGCGTCTGTTAGCATCAAGCATCCACACCTGAGAACAAGACAGACCTAGGGACGAAAAGGGACACGTCACAACTGTGACGAGGTCATTCAACAAGATGACATCACATTCCTCAGTGAGGAGGCACTAATGTCAGAATTTTCAAATATGAGGCAAAATCCAGTAGGATACAGAAAACTAGACAAACCCACGCTTGCATTTAAACACGGATTTCAGTCATCAATAGAAAAGCACAAAAATCAGGAGGAGGACAGTGTTCTCCCAGCTGAGGACAACCACGGCCACCACCAACTGGACCCCACCAGGCACCCGAGCACGGTCCGGCCGACGACTACAGAACACGCGCTCTTGTCAGGTATGGGTGAGATGGCCACCGCGCCACAGGGCACACAGGCTCAATGAATCTAAGAGGCATGAAATCAAAGTGTATCCTGAGACCCCCGAAGTGCAGGATCCAAGCGTTTCTCTAAGGTGCCCTTGCCGAGCACAAGACCAAATTTAAGTCCGGACATGAGGTGGGCAGCTTCACCGGCTCCCACACCCCAGACCGTAACTCCCAAGTTTGTGCCTTGGAAAACTGGACGCCATCACAACCCAAACGCCGAGCGTTGAGAACGCGATGAACTTTACCATCCGCAGCAGGCGGTTTGAAGTCACAAGGCCAGGCAGTACCATGTAAGCAGAACACGTGCAGAACTATGAGCCAGCGGTTCTCCTGAATATACACCTAACAGAAATGTTTACATATATTCCCAGAGACAAGAACCAGAATGTTCATCACAGCCAAAATTTGTTAACTATTCAAAAGCCAACTGACAGAACGGATACGCTGCTATGGGAACACTGTGCAGCAAGGGGAGCGAGCCATCAATGAGCTTACGCCACACTGCACATGACTGTCACCAGAGGAGCTGAACCGAAGTGGCCCGAAGCTACACGAGGAAGCCGTCTGCTGGTCCGGCCTCAGGGGGGCCAGGGGCCTCTCAGCTGTTTCTGGCGGGCACAGTACACACGTGCATTCAGCTGGTGACCGTCTAGCTGGTGCATTTCTACGTGCACCTTCCAGCTGTAGCTGAATCAAAATGCACACGGACCAGGAAAGTGCCGAGAATTAAGAAACAGGACAACCAGATTTTCTTTAAAAGGTTTTTATTTTAGGGAAGAGAGCGCGCGCACACACGTGAGGGCTCACTTGTGCATGCATGTGCGGTTGGAGGGGCAGAGGGACAGGGAGAGAGAGAATCTCAAGCAGACTCCCCGTTGAGCACAGAACCCGACACAGGACTCGATCTCACGACCCTGAGATCATGATAGGAGCTGAAATCAAGACTCGGACCCTTAACCAACAGAGTGAGCCACCCAAGTGCCCCACGACAACCAGATTTTTTAAATCAGTAAATGAGCTGGGGGTGCCTGGCTGGCTCAGCCGGGAGAGCATGTGACTCTTGATCTCAAGAGTTACAAGTTCGAGGGGCGCCTGGGTGGCGCAGTCGTTAAGCATCTGCCTTCGGCTCAGGGCGTGATCCCAGAGTTCTGGGATCGAGCCCCACATCAGGCTCCTCCACTGAGAGCCTGCTTCTTCCTCTCCCACTCCCCCTGCTTGTGTTCCCTCTCTCGCTGGCTGTTTCTCTCTGTCAAAGTAATAAATAAAATCTTAAAAAAAAAAAAAAAAAGAGTTACAAGTTCGAGCCCCACGTTGGGGGTAGAGATCACTTAAAAATAAAATCTTTTAAAACTAATAAATGAATTGGAACAAACCCAAGGAATCTCCCCACAACGTAAAACACACAAAAACTAGGAACAGAAAATAGGAGGTAAATAAATGTGAAGAGGTGTGTAAGGAAGCTCAATCCCTGGCTCCCACAGCGTCAGCAGGGGGAAACCACAAACCAAAGGCTCTGCTCGGAGCCAGCTGGCAGTGGACCCGTCGGCTCAGCCAGTCAGGGGAGAAAGCAGGCACCAGACAGAAAAGCCTTCAAACACAGCATGCAGTCATCATGGGTCGAAGTTCAAACCCACCCACTGACAAAAAATGTCTGGGGCAGCTGGGGGCCTCCAGGTATGGACTAGTCACCAGTCAGGGTCCCCGGGAATATGGCTACCTCACCCTATAGAGGGACTCATTCAGAGGCACAGACGGGGCCACTTCTGCCCCATAAGGGTGCAAACCCCCTGGGAAGGCTGCTGCAGCAGAAGGGGGCGCTGTGCTCCCTCTTCCCACCCGCTCCGTGCTGAGTCAGCGTGTCCTGGGACAGAGGGGGGACAAAGGCACCTCTGTGGACCAACGGAGCAAGACCCATCTGCCGGCGTGATGACTGCTGTGGGCAGTACTGGGGCTCACAGAGGACATGGGCTGTAGCCAGATGAACGCAAGAAACAAACTGAAAGCAGCAGCTGGGAGAAGGAATGGGGATGGGGGAGAAGGGCACAGAGCAGGTCACTGTCACAAGCAGTTGGCCAGAGAGTTTGGTCTCGATCATGTGCACGTGCAACCACGACAATAATGAAAGCCATTTGAAAGCAACCACGGGAAAGACACTGATGGCCACTGACGGCCCCTCCAACCCCGCTCTGATCCTGACCGGCTCTCGGCACAGCCTCGTACTGGCAGGCAGGTCTGAGTTTCCCCATCAGGTGCAAGAGGACCCACCTTACACACCGCCCAGCTCCAGCCTGGCCACCCAGGGACCCCTCCCAACCTGACCCTGTTTCAAAGACTCTGCCCACAGGGAACACAATGAATGTTCGGTGAGAAAGGTGGTCAGCGTGAATGCAGAAGAACAGGGTTTGTTCTGTCTGTAAAGAAATGAACCAGTTCATTTTAAAATTACACAGATTTTAAAAACATTTTAAAGGATCGACAAACTTCTCCGTGAGAGCTCGATCATAAATACCTTGGACTCTGCCAGCCATTTGGTCTCTGTGGCAACTGGCCCACTCTGCTGCTGGAGCATGCCGCCGATGGAGACCGTACCTCAACCAACGGGCCGGCTGCGTCCCAGTAAAATTTTATTTAAGGACACTGGGATTTGAATTGCATATGATTTTCCCATGCTGTGAAATATTATTTTTCTTTTGATTTGTTTTCAACCACTTAAAAACATAAAAAGCCATTCCAAGCTCACAGTCCGTACAAAACCAGGCAGCAACAGGCCTGGGCCTGCAGGCTACTTTACAAGACACCGAAAAGACCGAACCTAAGTTTCTCCTAAAACCAAGAATTTCAGAGCAGACTGTCAATGAGAACATTGCCTGTGCCCAGTGCAGTGCCAACGAGGTTCTCAACAGGAGGACCCCGTTCCCGGCCTCCCCATCCTGTCCCAGGCACGCTCCCTCTGCTCCCTGAGCAAAACATGTCTGCCCTTGTGGGAAGGGACCCTGAGCAGTTCACATGCAGCACTGTTTCCAGATCAATGTGCAAAGCAAAACAAGGCACTTCGGGACAAGCTGAAGCTCTCCGGGTTCTGATACACAGAACAATTTGCTTCTAAGTATCCCAAAAAAACCCTCTGCGAAGTCATCGCGAACACACACGGATTTTCCCGTATTTGAGACCAATCTCGGAAAGCGTGGTAAGAGCACAGATGAACAAAGCAGCAGACACATCTATAAAGCCCAACCACCAAACACATGCTTTTTTGAATCAGGGAGTCAACATTTCAGTCACAAACAGTACACTCATCAAAACGGTTTTGCTCAATGTATTTTGAAATCAGTTCCAAATGCTGCTGCTCCACATTTCCAGAAGCTGCAAAAAGCTCATCTTTATTGATCGGCGATTAGAATTCAGCGGACACCCCAGTCTTTGCATCGAGTGCACAGAGCTCACAGGGAAATCACACACACGCATGACGGCCTCGACCACTTCCCTGAAGGACTCCGTTCCAGCTGGGGCGCCGGGGTCCTCGCACACCCCAACACAAGCCGAGTCCATGCCCTGTGCCCCACCGAGCCCACAACACGGCAGCGGCACTTCCTGAGCGGGCGCCGCTCGCCACGCGGGGCCTCAGCACGAGAGCAGCGCTGGTGCTGCCGGAGAAACCTAGTCCTCCACCCCCACGTGGCCAGCGGCCCCCGTTCCAAACAGCGCGGGACACCGTCTAGAGGGAGACAAGGGGATAAAACGTGTCTCGTGCCGCAAACACATTCGGCGTATGGATCTCTCCGGAGGAAAACGCGTGCGGCGCTACGGAACAGTGCAAAACCAACAGCCACCACACCACGGGTTCCGACTTCCTCCAATATGAAGAAAAAGTGCGTCGAGGCACTTGCACTACTCACTTGTAGTATCTCTCGCTGAGTCACACGCGGCATGGCTTCCCTTCGGCCAGGGGTGCCCGAGACGCCAGGCAGAGCCTCTGCACAGTGGAAGAACGTTCTAGAGCCTGGACACCCACCAGTTCTCTGGGACGGCCCACTTGTGTGCCGAGCTGGTGTGGACCGGACTGTCACCAAGTGTGGGTCGGGAACGATGTCCCCCTTTTGCTTCTTAAAGGGAGCCGTGGGCAGGGAAGGGGTGAGCACAGTCGGCGTGGCTAGGACGAGCACCTCAGGGATGCCTCCCCTGACTTCATCTTCTTGGCCTGCCCGTTGGGTCCAGGGGGCGGGTTCTGCCGCCGCTTCTGTAGCCTCTCCTCCTTCTTCCTCAGGTAGGCGGTCACGTTGTCAAAGGTGGCCTTGTAGAGACCGCTGAAGCCCACGTCCCCGCCAGCCGCGCCTGCGCGGGAGGAATGAGAGGAGAAGCCAGGTGGGACGGGGACCAGTGTGCCTGCGGGGCCCTGCTGCAGCGGAACTGACTGGGGCTCACCGGGGACTTGCAGAGCCTGCTCCGAGGTGCCCCCAAATGCCCAACCCCTGGTGGTCACGCCAGCTGGACCTAGGATTGCTTTTAACACTACACGCCAAAGCCAGGTCACCGCTGGGAGACGAGGCACGGGGACTGTGGCTTGCACACTCGTGCTGGTGGAGCTGCCACCGTGCTGTGAGCTGCCCCATGGGGGTCTTGTGCTGGGGACTGAGGGCGGCCTCCAGCCAACAGCCAGAGAGGGAGTGAGGCCTTCAGCCCAGCAGCCTGTAGGGACCAGGACGCTGCCAACAACCACTTGCGCACCTGGAATCAGACCCCACCCCCAGGGAAGCAGTCCTTTCAGGACTGCGCTGGGACCACTAAGCCTTGGGACCCACACAAACAGCAAGATAAAAAGTGGTGTTGTTTTCACCCACCGAATGCAGTTGTTAAACAGCAACATAACAGATGCAGACTGATCTAAACATCGAGGGTTCAGGAGCATCATGACCACAGACCAGCCCCACAGGGTCGGCCTCACCAGGGCCATACACTCCACAGGGACCGTCGGCAATGTGTGTGCCTGTGCCCTGCACGGTGACCTGCCCACTCGCTCGGCTTCCCTACCCCTTCCGTGACTTTCAAGCTCAGCTGGCCCACCTTCCCCAAGCTCTCTCCCCCTGCAGCTTCCCCCACACCTGCACTGTGAACAGGCTGTTTCATTTGCAGCAGCTCAGGGAAGCTAAGCCTGCCCTGGGCTGGCCCTGCCAGGAGATCCACAGCAGGACATGCTGGACCCGGACCCAGGCCCCGGCAGGGAGGACGGCATGTGCCAGGTGGGGAGTAGGCTCGCTATCGTCCCCGACACAGTCCAGGCACAGACCCACTTGACAGTGTTGCTGGGGAGGACAGAGCCCCGTCACTGCCCTAGTCCTTCCACCCTAAAAGGAAGGATGGAAATTAAGCCTGGACCCAGAACCAACAAATCACCACAAGAACGCCTCCGTGAGACATTTAGATCACTCCTTGCTGTCAACAGAAACGGAATTTATGTTGGATCTCTCGAGTTCCAAGGAACTCTGACTTCTCCCTGGGGAATACTTTGAAAGATGTCTTCTGGGCAATAATTTCTTTACTCAAATGAAGGCGTCTGACTCCCAATGCTGGGTTACCAGTCATCCTTCTGACAGTCGCTTCAAGTCTCTGCTCAAGAAAACATCACGGGGTCGCTAGAGGCTATGTAACTAAAGGTTTGCCTTCCTCTACCAAGAGAAATGGAGTGAGGTCGGGGCATCTGGGTGGCTCAGTTGGTTGGGCGTCTGCCTTCATCTCGGGTCGTGGTCCCGGGGTCCTGGGATTGAGCCCCGCACCAGGCTCTCTGCTCAGTGGGGAGTCTGTTCCTGCCTCTTCCTCTGCCTCCCCACTCACACCCTCTCTCTTGTGCGCTCACTCGCTCACGCTCTCAAATAAATAAAATCTTTTAAGGAAAAAAAAAAGAAATGGAACAGGGAACGTCTCGTCATTCTGACATTCTCAGACAAGACTAAGTGAGGGCAGCACCCAATGCTCACTGCAGGCCCTTCCACTGACCAGGACATGTGGCTCCAATCCCCTGGCCACTCTTCACAGACTGCAGTGCCACAAAGGGGGGGGGGGGGGGAGTCTGCCTTCCCACTACTGCCTCTCCTCTTCCCTTGGCCTTGTGTTCCTACCGGGACCCACCCTGGGCCACGGAGACCCACAGTAGTCCACTACCTGTCCCCACACCTGAATTCGTGGCCAGGAACCACATATACGTGGTCACTCAGAGCCAGCATTTGGGGCCCGTGAGTCACCCTGCCACTCCGTCTGGAGGCCCACCAACTAGTGGCCCCACCCAGAGGACCTGCAACACACAGTCCTGAAGGCAGAGAGGCGGACAGGACTCCAACCCTGACCCTGGTTCCTGTGTAGCTCAATCATCCTGACGCCCTGCCTGGGCGTGGGTCAGCTTCTCGGTGCCCTGACCAGCCGCCAACCTTGTGGACAGGGACACGGGAACATGCCACACATCCTGGGCTCTCACCCACAGAAGGGGCTTCCTACTGTGTATGATATTCTGCAAGCAGGCCCTGTCTGTGGCCCATCCGGGACATCGTCCTGAAAAGCAGGCCGTGCTCACACTCTCACCTTCCAACATGGCCCAATTCCCCTGAAGATGGGCAGAGACCTTCCTTAAGGCGGCACTTTCAGGATCAGCCTGAGAAGACAAACGGAAAACATTTATCGGGAAGGCGCAGGACTGCAGCCCCAGTGCTGCCGGCAAAGGCACAGACAGACCCGCCGGGTGCAGTCCAGGCTGCCGGGCCCTCGTGAGCACCAGGCAACACCAACCAGCCGGCCTGGCATGACAGACACAGCAGTCACATCCCGTCATGACCAAGACTCATGACACGTGGGCTGCCAGCGTTCTACACTCGCTCACAAGTGACCTTGTCTGAAGAGCGCAGCAGACGACATATGCCAGCTCACGGCGTTCTGTTTGCCACTGCTCTTTAGATGAAAAGAGCCCAAAGGTTCAGGGGCATCTCCAAAGCCCTTGGTCAAGTGAGCACTCGGTAAAGGATAAGACTATCAGGACAGTATCTGGTGTGCTCTACCGGACTTCCCTCGGTGTCCTAGGAGATCCCGGACAGGCAGGAGAGAGCCATGCTTTACAGATGGGCGAGCCAGCTCAGAGAAGTGTAAGGTTCGCACGTCACGCGGGGAGGAGAGGCTTGCTCAGCCCACAGCCCACACGCCTTTCTCTACTCCTGATTCCAGTGCCCCAGATACTTGTAAGGCCATGCTAAGCCTGCCAACGTCAAGGACACACAGCCAAGCCACACAAACTGCTGGTTTCTCTGCTAAAGACATGTGACCAGGACAATCACAAGAAAAAATATGCCAATGAGGGCGACTACCCTGCAGGCATCATGACATTAGAGGAGCTGGCCAGGCACCCCTGCTCCCTGAACCTGCATCACAAGTCCTCCGGCCACCCCCCGCCCCACCAAGGACACAGCCCCCAGCATTAAGACATGATCGAGCTGAGAGTGGACACAGCTGTTAGCCCCCGCCACCCCCACCACAGGCTTAGAGGCAGCAGGGGCCCAACACGTCTCACCTGCCACCGGCCATCCACAGGCCTGCAGAGCACAAGGGGGGCTTCCCGGCAGTCTTGCAGGACCCACAGTCCCTGGCCCTCCTCGAAAACAATGTCCCACACTCTGTGCTGAAAAGCCAGCTGCTGTCTGTAACCCAGCTGCTGTCTGTGGGCATCGAGCTGGAAGATGTACACCACAGGAATACTTTCCACGAAGAAAGAGAGAAACGTTATTATTACAACTACCATGAGGTGCATGTGGGTGTCACTGGACACTGACCAGATCGGCCCCGAACGTAAGATCCAGCCACCGCCAGCATCTCGACTACAGGCTCCCAAGAGACTCAGCCAGAGACACCTAGCTGAGCCACCTCTGAACCCAAGAGCCACAGGAACCAAGAACTAACAGAAGTCTAGGTCAGTAAGCTCTGGGTAAGCTTGTCCCGCTAGGACAGGGAATCAGTACAGGACAAAGGAATGAGACGCGGGGAAGGGGGCTGTCCCACTGCAGCCGCCCGAGGGTGCGGGCGCTGGGCTTGGGCGCCTCCTGCCTCTAAATCTGCACCCTTATTTTAAAACAAAGGCGCCCCCTGCAGGCTTGTTAGGAGGACAAAGGAGATGGGCGGAAACACCCCCACCTGCCGGCACTTTTGAACAATGCTCGCAAACCCACTGGACGGCACGTGCTCCCCAACGCCTCCTCCTCAGCACCTCGAGCCCTCGGGCGGCCCTCCTGGGACCTGCCCTCGGTCGGGTGTGAGGGCTCTATCGGGGCCAGCCCTCAGGGGGCTGACTGAAGCGTATTCTACAACCTCTCTGACCCTCATGTGGGACTTCAGCATGCAGATGAACGCTAGTGAATTTAAACAACAAGGAAAAGAGCGCCACTCCACCCAAAAGAAAGGAACCCACACGGGTCACGCAACGGCCATCCTCCCAGAGTGAAACTCACTGCAGGGACGGTTGTATGAATCAAAGGGTCTGAAGCCTCCCAACAAAGGCAACAGCCCACGGGGCCGATGGAACGACCCACGTACTCCCTGCCTTACAGGTGCACGGGATGTGCAGGACCCTGAAGCCAAGCCGTCAGCGCGTGAGCTCACCCACCAGTCACACAGCAGCGCCACGCAGCTCTCCTGGCTGCAGTAAGTGATCCTGGACGCGGCGAACCTCTGCAAGGAAAAGCAGCAACGTAACTGCACGTTCACCTGTCAGGGACCCGACTCTGGACTGTTCTGTTCAAACTGAGACCAGGCACAGCAAGACTTTGACAGCTGCCATGACGGTCAAGGAAGGAAAACAAGAAAACAGTCCTGGAACTTTCTGGAAATCAGCAAGAGAAAAGAAAGACCCAGCAGACTACCCGTTTCACAATTCCAGTGTGCCACAGCAGATAGCAGAAGCCTCTCCATGGCTCTGGCCTTCCCTCAATGTCTCCAAAGCCAACGGAACTGACCAACAAGAAGCGAGAACAGGAGGTGACAGGGAACCCAAAAGACTGTTAGCAAGACACAATCGCATGTGCAAGGTCCGCACATCCTGGAGAAGGAACGCCCAGACACCAGTCAGGAGAAGTGGGGGAGAAGGCCTGGCTTCACCAAGCCCAGCTGGAGGGGGAGGGGCCATGCCCCCGGGGGCTCTTGAGAAGGAAGCAAGGAGCCCAAGAGGCAGGGCCATCCACAGCTTGCGCAGGCCACGCAAGCCAGGCCCGAGGTCAAAAACCTGCTGACTCATGGGCCCCTCTCTGCTGCATACTCCCCCCACTCTTAGAAAGAGACTAAAGTCAACCTCACCATCCCAGAGCACCAGGAGGATAAGTGAGAGGACAGGAAGGAGGACGTGAAAGGACAAGAGGTGAAATAAAGTTACCAGAACAAATCAGGCGTCTGTGAGCCGTGGCTTCGGGGCGGGGGGGTGGGGGGGAGCACCAGGACTGCAGACACCCAAGCAGGAGGTGTCATGAGCGGGCAGCCAGAGCAGCAGAGCCCGCTGACCTGGGGGCGCAGGCAGCCACTTGGCTGGGTGGCCACAGCCCCAGGGTCCTTGAGGCTCCGGCCTGTGGTCAGGCCTGACCTGCCCACTTCTGCGGCCAAGTAAGGGCAGCAGCTACAGTCTCAGAGGGGAAGAGAGAGAACAGCCAATCCGAGGAGGAGGCCGTCGAGCCCTTCAACTCTGGCCCAGTCTCCTGCAGGCCGGCAGGGGGCCCAGGGGAAAGTGCAAAGCTCCCGTGAGGACAACCAGGACACCCCAGTCATCAAGAAACCACCCCAAGGGCCAGCTCTGCAGGCCTGGAGAGCCACGTACGCACACTGCTCCCTCCCTGCCAGGCCCAGGAGGGCCTCTGGGAAAACGGGTGGGGCCATCCTCAGTGACCAGCCTGGACCTCAGCCGGGCAGGGAACCAGCCCGGGAGCATCACAGAGCTGGGTGTCCACGACAACAGAATCCCGAGCACCCCAAACGGCAGCCCACACATTCTCCCTGAAAAATCTCTGACAACCAAAGGCCCAGGTGACCTGACCTGGGGATACACTGGCCGTGTGGGGTCCCAGGGGTAAGAGGGTGGTCATAATATTAATCCGCGACAAAGGGAGAGGCTCGGGAAGGGTGCTCAGCTGCCTGACTGTCCTAAACCCTGGAGAAGCTCTCTGCTCAAGCACCGCTATCTTTTCCATTTCCAAGCAGGACTAGAGGAGGCATTTCTGTAACGCAGCTGCTCAAACACAAGTAAGGTGAGACAGAAGTTATTTCCCACTTACGGGAACAGGCACCTTTAGAATCAGAAATACACGATCTCCCCCAAGCCGGAAGACGTCTGTGTTGACAGCAAGGACAGGTCTCCAACGCAAAGCGGTTTTGTTCATGGGACCCCAGTGACTGGAGAGGCACCCTACAAGCCCCAATAAACCCGAGACAGAAGCGTGACGTTACCTTGTCACCCCACGGCTCTGCCGGCTCCTGCAGGCTGGTCAGGTAACAGCAGTGCAGCTCTCGGCCACTTCGGTACTCCCAGAGCCTCAGGGTGCAGTCCTGCACACAGCATGGACAGGTCAGCACACGGGGAGAGGACAGCCCCAGAGCACGGGGGCTTCTGGCAGGGGGTGGAGCACTGCTCAGCGGCAGCCAGTGCTGTGGCACCCTGCTCTCAGGGATGACCTGCGGCCATGCAAAACACCCATGATCCCCACGTGGCAGAACGGGCAAAAGACCCGAGACAACCTGCCTGTTACGTGCAGGACGTCAGAGACCGCAGCTGCCGTACTCGCACTGGGAGTGCACACGCGCACACACACACACACACAGACGTTTCAAGGGTCACACATTCGCACGGGAGACATGTGGGTGGGGTCCCGCCTCCCTGTTCAGGAACAGGTGAAAAGGGGGCGTCTGCTCAGTACCCGTGAGACTGTCGTTTGGTGCAGCCTGTGAGGAGACTGGCATGTGTACCGAAAGCCTTGGTGCTCCAAAAATAAGCAGAAACGCAAGAGAGAACCCGTATCAACAACTGCTCGTCACACATCTCGCTGGAAGGACAGGACAGAGAAAGAACTGCGTATCTGAGAACAATTGGGACACACAGGGAGGGAACCAGAGCCTAGCTGGCTCGTCTGCTCGGCCGGCATCCCGGGACTCCCGACCCCGGGCACCAGAGTCCATCGCTGACAACACGCACGCACAGGCCCACGTGCACCAGAAGCCTGGATTCTACGCAATCCAACGAAACGGCACTGACACAGCACATGCAGAGTTCCTCAACGACCGGGAGAAAAGGAAGAAGAGCGAGTCCCCCAGAGCGGAAGAGCCGGGGTGTACCGGGGCTCGGCAGGCGCAGAATACCCGCCAGGGAACCGGGAACGGCAGACAAACAAGGAGGTGAAGGCCCGCCCACCCCAACCTCCTGCTGCCCTGCCGGGAAAAGGATGTTTCTGAGATGTGAGGTCTCAAGGACGGACACATCACGACACCAGACAATGGTGAGGCCATCTGGGAGCAGATGAAGGTGGGGGACCGACCACAGGAGGCCACGACACAGCAGGCTGGGCCCAGCAGGCCCGCAGCAGTGCAGCCACCGGCGGTGGAGGGGGGGGGGCAGTCAGAGTGGCTGGACTCCCCACCCCTGTGACCTGCAGAGCCGCGGGTTCACCATCTGGATGGAGCCCGGGAGCAAGAGACCGCCGTCTCAGGGATGCCAGAGCCACACCAAGGGGCACCACCGGCCCTCCCCAGTCACCTCCTGGAGCACGGGGACAGGCCTGACGCCCAGAAAGGTGAAGACTGGGCCAAGTAACCACCAGAAAAGGGCTGACCCAGATGGCCTACAGGTGCCCAACTCCGACACCCTGGGCTCCCAGACGCAGCGCCTCCACCATGCTGGCCAGTGCCCTGTCCCCGTCATAAATGGACAGACGCGATCAGCGGACACCCACGGGAAACCTCCACTGGGAAAGGTGGACACACAAGGGGAAGGAAACACACACGTGACCTCGGGGAGATGGGAGATCCTCCACTCGGGCCCGATGAACGGGGCGCAATAAGAAAAGGACACTCTGAGGGCAAGAAAAAGCTCCTGACAATTACCAGGAACAGCAGAAACAAAAGCCCCACAGGACACTACCAAACAAAGTTGAGGACAAGTCCCGAAAAGCAGAAGCAGAACATGAGAGGCCAAAGGAAAGAAAAAGAACCAGGCAACATAGCCCAATATCCCACAGCACAGATTCGAGAAGCGCCCAAGTGGGGACACTCCTGGGACCAAGGACCTCAAATCGCAGGGGCCACTCACCATGCAAGCCAGTCTCCAGAGCCCAGCCCCCATCTCCCCCAACTTCCGAGCACAGGGGCCCGAAAAGGTCCAGAGAAGGGGAACAGATCCTACAGAAAAGGCCCCGACCGCCAAACTCAGAATGGCCTCAGACTTTTCAAGTGAAAGTGGGAAAAAAGCCAAGCACAGAAACCAACCAGAGAATACACCGGCCCCACGCCTTCCAAATCCCTGGGAGGAACGCTCACCTCGAGCTCTATGCCCGCCCACCCACCAGGCACTGGGGGTCAGGGGCACTTCCAGGACAGCAGCCTTATGACAATACCCTCCTTCCACCATCAGAGGCAGTGCTCTGAAACAGACATGAGAGACAGAGAAAGACAGACAGACAGGATGAATATGAGCATAGGGGGTGCTACGGGAGGTGTAGCCCATCAGGAAAGGGGATGAAGGGCAAGACACCACCACAGAGAGAGCGGGAAAACACACAGAAAAGGCGTGCTCTTATTTCTCGATTGCTCTCGTTCTCTGGATATGCGGGGCGGCCATTAAGAAGGCTGCAGGGCCTAAAGGCGCACCTTGCAGGGGCGCTGGGAGCCACGGCCATCTTGCACTATTGGCCTAACAGCAGAATTTCACTTTACAAGTATATGTGCTTCTAATGAAAAAAAAAGTGCACTCTGCAAGGTGTGGGGCACACGGTGGGCAGCGCAGCCCCGCCGCCAGAGCACAAGCCCTCCTGCATCTTCGAACAGGATCACGAGCAAAATGCCCAAACTTCCAAGCTGGCGCTAAAATCAAAGGTGTTCGTTTTACTTTTCTGGGTGCTTGAATATTTTTTTTAACATGAAAAAGACTGGAAGATATAGGTATAGCAAAATTCACAAAAACTGGTTGCCTCTGGGGACTCGAGCCACATCTGTTTTCTTGTTTGCTATCGCAGGACCCCGCACCGCTGGGATGAGTAGGACACGGGACCACAGAAACTGTGAGAACACAAACGTGGTGAAGGAATGAAGCACAGACACGCAGACAGTGGCCAGATGTCTGCAGGACGCCAGGGAGGCCACTGTCCCCACCCAGAAACCCTAAGTCTTAGGAGGTTCAGGGGCCTCCCGTGCAGCTCCCCCCGCTCCTGCCGCCAGGCACCTGAGTCCCATAAAACACTAAGGGGCAGGAAAGACAGGAGGAATAGGACAGAGCTGAAAAGAAAGGAAGAACGAGACACCATCAGTAATTCAAAACCTTCGCTTTGGCAAAAACTACGGCTTAATGATCCTTTTAAAGATTATTCCTCAGAGCCAAGTCCCTGATCACTAAACCATCCATGGCTTCAAGCCCCAACTGCCAGGACATACAAGCTTTCGTTACCCATCAAAGCCCCCACCAAGGTCAGGTGCCCTGCCCAAGGGCCAGGGCGAAGAGCCAGCACAGCAGTAACTGGATGGAACCCATGTCCCCCAGGACTCAGAAGAAGTCTTCGCACCGACTGTCAGAACGGAGATCACCATGCTGTTACAGATGTGACAGCCCTGAGAACACACTCCTCACAGCCCATTCCAGTGTGACACACACACACCCTTGAACGGAAAGCCCGAAGCAAGGAGCCAGCCACAGTCCGCTCCGAAATTCGGAAAGCAAGCACCATCTAGTGGACAGCCACCAAGTGAAAGAACCACAAGTGGGAACAACAGAGCTCATGGCTGGCAGCCCCCGCACAGCCCCCCGCTGAAAGGCACCCGCAGGTGCACACGGCAGAACAAAACACTTACCCCAGAGGAAGACAACAGCAGCTCAGGGTGGTCGGGCACCACGAAGATACGGCTGACGAACCTACAGTGCAAAGAGAAGCAGAGAGGGGCCAAGTTCCAGGGCGCTGCTGCGACGTCTGTCACCTCAGGGAGAAGCCTTCCCCCCAAACCAACCCCCAGCGAAAACTGCCATGTGTAGTTAGACAGCACTGAGCACGCACGAGAAGCACGCCGTGTCACTCTCTGGGCCCCAACAGCCACAACAACCTCCGAGCAGGAGGGGGCCCCAGCCACGCTGTTGGAAAGATCCACAAGCATCTGTGCTGCTCACTCCGGCTGCCCTGCTCACAGCCCGAGACCTTCCCTGCAGGTCTGTGACGACAGGGAGCCTCGGGAGGAGACCTGCAGGACAGAGCAGGGGCGGAGGGCGAGCCGCCAACACCAGCCAGCGGACAGACCAGACCTCTTGCCTTCACCCCGGGGTCTGCCGGCTGTGAGCCAGCCTCAAGCCCCACAAGGGGGACAGCCTTCCCTGCTTCTCTCCCAGCGGTAACGTGACCACTAGCACACGGCTGCCGGGGACGCCCAGGACTGGCTGGCCCAAGCACTCCCCTGACACAGGACAGCCGTTATAGAGGCTGTCAGTCACCTCAACGACTCAAGGGGCGGAAACCAGTTTGCACAGATTTTACACAAGGTTCTTAAACACCTATTTTTACTCCTTACTCGCTAAAGTACCTGCTGAGCGCCTACTACCTGCCACTGTGCTGAGGGCTGGAGACGGCAGTGAGCACAGCCACAAAGGCCCTCCGTCCAGGGCGCTGGCAGGAGACAGGCCAGCGGCGGCCTCAGAAGAGCACAGCCCAACATAAACACGGTGCGGGCCATGCCATTTACGTTTGCAAGTGACCACGTATGAAAATAACTGACACTACTCTTCCTTAACTCAATTTATCCAGAATATTACCATCTCAACACACAACCTAAATTAAAAATCAATAACAAGCTGTTTTTATGATTTTTTTCACATGAAGTCTTCGAAATCAGGTCTTAGACACTCACGGCACATCTCACTTCAGACTTCAGGGCTCTGGGCTCCTGTCTGGATGGTGCAGGCTAAGAGAAAAGCAGAGCAAGGTGGGACGAGGGGAACGGGGGCCTTCCTGAGAAGGCAGGTGGCATCTACCAGGCACTGAAGAAGTGGAAGAGAGCACAGGGCCCTGTAGGAAGAGCATGCCCATTAAGCAAGGACAGCACATGCAAAGGCCCTGAGGCAGGAGTGTGCCAGTGGGGGTGGGGTGGGAGGCAGCAGACCCCAGTGAGAAACAGCGATGGAGGGAGGGCCACGGGGCTTACAGGACATAAGTCTGGATGCTGGATTACTAGAAAGCTGAATTAAAGCCCACATCTGCTGTCAGGAGCTACAAACTCGGCCACCAGCGACCCTCACAGAGGTCACTTTACATTCCATTCAAAACCAAGAACACAGGAGCAATCTCCAGAATTAAGTCTCTCCGATGTATCCCACTGCCTCCAATAATGTAGTGTTAAACATTTTAGCAAACAAAACAAAGGGCTTCTCCTCTCCTCACACCGTAATTAGCCTTGAACTCGAGAAGAGTAACGTTCCTTAGAAATGCCTCCCTTGCAAAACGTCAAAATTCAATTACTAGAAGAGAACTCATTTGGCAGAAAAGAAGTCATAAAGGAAGGACCGCCGCCTGGGCTCAGAGATGATGTAAGTCCCGGACCGTTCAAATTACCAAAGTATGTTCCCCTTGGCACACACCCCCTCACCGGCTGCTAACCACTGTAGGCATTGACAGGCGTCTACGCTGAGGAAGGAGTGTTCTGGAAACAAGCCCTCGCCCGGAGGCCAGCGTGGGGACCACTGGTGAGCGCTAACGGCAGGAGGTGGAGGGCTTAGAGTGAAGGCCTCTCACACACAGTGCTCTGCTGGCTCCCATGGGCAGTGCCACCACCACCGTGTGCAGTGACCACACCCTGAGGTGTCAGACCTCAGTGCCGACAAGAAAACCTCTCCCCGACACACATGGGAAGGGAAGAGAAGGAAGAGGTGGAGGTTCTGACGGCCCCTGGGCAGAAGCCCACACCAAATGGGGCCTTCCTGGGGAGCAAGCTGCCTTGGGCAGTGTCGCTCACGCAAGGCTGTCCCTCTTCCCCAAGGCCCTCGCCAAGCAGCAGGAGGCCCCAGCTTCACCACCAGCTGCCCAAGCTGAGCGGCCCAGCCGTGCTTCGAGCCTGAGCTTCCTCCTGTGGGGCAGGAAGGGGACTCACTCTGCGTGTCCGAGGCAGAAGGACTCGATGCTGTGCGGTGCTGCAGCCCAGCTGACCCGGATCTTCTCATCCCGGTCGGCAGTGAGGACATAGCGGTCGTCGGGACTCACGGCCTGCACACGGACAGACCTGCTGGTGAGGGAGACCAGAGCTGGCCCCCCAACCCCCACCCCCAGGACCTGTCCCTAGCTCTACACGGTGCCACAGCCGTGTCCAGATGCCCATTTCAACGTAACTCCTCCCTACCACCTGCCCCACGCCCCACGGCCTCCAGCACCTGCTCGCCTTCCTCTCCTTCCTCCTTCAAGTGTCCCTGTGGCCAACCAGTCACAAAGTCCTGGGGGTTTTTCCTTTAAGAACCCCTCCCTTATTGTCCCTGCCTCTCTGGTCGGGTCCCACCCCAGCTCCAACTCCCACTAGCTGCCCCCAGCCCTCACCAGGCCTCTCGGGGAAACAGCTCCTGGCTCAGGGGCTGGAAGGACACTGAGGTGAGGCCCGTAAAGCACGAGGACAACCTTAGGCCTTGAGATGGTGCCTGCCCTTCCCACACGCCTCCTCTACCATGTCACCCAACCCAGGCTGTCCCTTAAATCCGGAACCACCCAGCCAACTCCCATGGGCATTCACCATGCCAGGCTCACCATCCTGAATCCCATCCCACGAGCTCCCGCTCACAGATCTGCAGAGCTGTCCCTGCTACAGAACCCAAACGCCGACAGGTGGGCTCACAGACCCGGCCTCACCTCCCCATCAGACCCCTGCCCCTGCCCCCAGCTGACTGCAGCAAACTTAATCAGGCCCATCACCCACATACCACATCCAACAGCATCGACAGGTGCCCAAGCTCAAGCTTGCCGCATTCCTGTGGCTCCAACACCGAAAAGGAATAAACATCCCCAGACTTGTCGGCCACCAAAAGCTTCTCCTCCGAGGCCGTGAAGGTCAGGGCCGTGCACCTCCTCACCACGGTCCTGGAAGGCAAGAGACGCCCACCATCGGCTTGCACAGGTCAGCACGAGATGGGCCAACAGACCTGCAGGCTGGACCTTCTGCTGGCGTGTCAGCCCCACACGTGTCTCCCCTTCCAGTCACCAAAGGCAGTGCCAAAAAAATAAAGTGATTAAGAGAACAGAAACAAAGCCAATGCCTTAGACCAATTTTACTTTGGAATATCTTTGCCTTTGTGATAGCAGAATCTGGGTGGTGGACATCTAGGCGTCCAGTGTGAAATCTTCTCAAATTTGCTGTGTTTTAAGACTATCATAATAATAAAATGTTGGGAGAATTGCCCCTTGACCCCAGCACCTCTACTGTGCATTCTGGAGAAGAAAACGGTCAACTTCATAAATACCCAATGTGCTCTGATCAGACCCAGAAGCACACACACCACGTAGGGGTAGGGCCCTCCTACCCCTGCAGCTTCCCATCTGGGACCACCAAGTCCACACCTCAGCCCGGGGCCCTGCCATGCGGGCATCCCACCTGTGCTGCTCCTGCACAACGCCCCTGAGGATGGGGCTACACACCTGTCAGCCCACGCGGCACTCGGCTGTCCCTCCCCCACGGGACAACTCCGAAGGAAGGCAAGCAAGCCACCGCGAATGGCACGCACTGCTGGGGAGGTCTGCGTTCCGGCTCAAGCTGTGTGACGGCTAACACGCTCCCAAATTCAAACCTTTGGTCCAGATTCGCAAGACCCATCACATTTGCCGGTTGGTTCCACACTGTGCCAGCCTAAGAACAAAGTTACAGCTCCCGCCACACGCACCCCTCCTCCTCCGGGGTCTCACTACTGGTGGCAAGCAGGGTGCGTGCGGCTTCCTCCCACTCGCGCTCTCACCGTTCACCTCCTTCTACTGGCATCTCTGCAGCAGAACGTGCTTTCCACAAGGCAAGACCCTGTACTTTGCATCCTACGGCAGATGCCACGTGTGCCCTGCTTCGCACACGAACAACAGGTTTGTCCGCATTACCTACATTTGTGGCTCTCCTCAAAGGAGCGGCATCCCTGCCCTCCTGTCACCGGGGCAGGTGGAGAACCAACTTTCCAACACGAGCCAGTGTCTGTGCACACGGTGCCCGGCTCCCTGCAGCTGGGGCCCCACACGTCACTTGAAACAGAAACTAAGGCTCGAAGAAGCCACGTTTCCCACACAGGGACCACACAAAGACCTCCAAAGTTCTCGGAAGCCCAGGGACAGAAGGACAGAAAATGCAGGGCAGCGGGCCTGCAGCCATGTCCTGGGGCTCCGCCACCCACAGTGCTGAACCCCCTCCTGCACGCACCTGAGCCGGGGGAGCCCCAGAAGGATGAGGAGTGGTATCAATACGGAGAAAACAACAGAAGAGCATGGGGCTCCAGGCGAGACTAATCAACTCCCCAAGCACGCGGTCACCAAAATGCCACTGTGCATTCAGACGGGCACTCACGCAGCCATGCGGCCATCAGTCCAAAGCGGTGGCCTGGGCTGGTCCCGCAGGAGTCTCGGGCGTGGACTCACATGAGTACCGGCCACTGCCCGCCCCCACCGCCCCAGCTCAGTCCAGAATCTTGTCCCTTTGTCCTCTGCCAGTGGGGGGGCTTTCATCTTCTCAGGCCAAGTTAGTCCTGGCAAGGACTCCAGGACACTGCTTGGCTGTACAGAGCAGATGAGGGTGAGTGTCTGAGGGGTCAGGTCACAGACGTGGGCAGACAGGTCATGAGACCAGACAGTGGGTGGCTGGCCACTTTGCCCCATCAGAAGGTGTGGGCCTCACCCATCTTTGGGGTCTCTGCACTCCCCCCTCTCTCCACAGAGTCACAGGGTTCACAGCCCAGCATTCCCATCCTCATGCCCCCCTCTCCCCTCTGCCACCACCAAGCGGAGCACCGCTGGTCAGGCAGCTGAGCCCTGAGATCCCCCACATGGGGCTGGTGCCCACCCAAGCCCACCTCCGGCAAGCCACACCTATTCAACAAAACAGAGTATGCAGGGGCCCTGTGGCCCACCAGGCCCTGCAGGGCACCAAGGATACCAAGTTCCCCGACACCACACACCCCCAGCAGTCAGGCAGCTTCGGGCAGAACAATCGCATTTCCTGGGGCTTTGCCTTTCCACATATTCGCAGTATTTCAAAACAGGCATTTTCTGCAACAGTGTGATCTCCTACATAAGACTTCTCACTAATAAATGCACACATCACAATAGAAAATATCATGTGACCCCAAGTGACCCTCTTTAGTTCAGAAAACCTGGCCTCGGTTCTGGGCCTTTGTCCAGAAACTGAAACCTTGAAACCAATCACTGCTACCCACTATTTCCATCTGGGCTTTTCCTTAAAACCCTCCATGGTTAAGTATTAAAGCCACTGAAGAGCTCCTTGGTCAAACGTGGATAATACGGGCCCAGGACACCCTCAACACTGAACTGAACGTCAGACGCATGGAGGATGGGTGTTTTTCTGAGGAAGGGGTCCATCTGTCTGTGCCCCCCCCCCCGCCAAGGGTAACGGATGCTGGACCAGGCAGCAGCACATCTTACGCTGAGATCAGCATACAGCCACAGGACAAGACAACCTGAGAAGTGCAGCCCCTAGACCTGAGACATGATCCGGCCCGACCCCTTCATTCATTCAGTGGCTGACACAGGCAGGATGGGAGTTATCCAGGGTCCTCCAAGCAACATCTGCATGCGCAACGTACCTTCCACAGGCAACACGAGAGGCCCCGCACACCTATCACAGAGGTTTCCGATACAAAGCTATTCTGCTGACGTCAATGCAAACACCAAGACAAAAGATACAATTAAACAGGAAAAAAAAAATGCCAGGTGCCAACCACTATTCGCTAACATGGAACTGCCCACCCTGAGTGTTCCTAGATCTTTACACAAAGAAAACTGCCAACACACTACCTTCAAAAGACAAAAAAACACGGCCTCTTCCCCTCAAACACCGCCAGACCACACTGCAGAGGGAACCAGACATGTACACATCCTCCTCTGTGCCTGAATACCCACCCTGAGCCTCACACTCCAGAGACCTCGCCCTCCATTCCCTGATAGCCTGACAGCCACAGGGACCCAATGACAGGCAAGAAAAGTCTAGATTCCTCCTTCCAGACCCTGCACAATGCCCTCAGGGAATGGCCAGAGCCCCGCCAGGAGCCCTGGTTCCTCGCCCTCCAGTCAAGGTGCAAGCACCGCCACAAGACGCAGGGGCATGTGGGCCGGCTGTGTGGGCGACCCCTTGTCCCAAGTTCAGGATGAAGCGCTACCCCCAAGCGGGGTGCACATACCAACAAAGACTGCCACCTGCAATGTGCCTTTTTACTCTTCTTAGAAAATAAGATGCAAGAGGAATCCAACAAGCATAGCTCTCCCCGATACAGGTGTGAGCCAGCTACAAAGTGAAATCCTAACCTTGCTGTGAGATAGTTCAAACACAAGCTGCATGTATGAATCTGTTATTCTCAAGGGACACTTAAGCCGTGCAGCCTCAGGGAGGCAAGGATGAGAGGAAGGCTGACTCTGCTCCGTGTGGGTGTTTCCAACCCGGTCACAGACATCATAATTCCAGCCCTCACCCACCTGAGGGAATAAAGAACTTACTATCAGGACACTGTCAGGACCCAAGAGAAATTTACACCTGCCCAGGGCCTGTATCAGCATCACCCAGCACCTCCTCTCCTAAGCCTGCTAATTTTCCTCATTTCTGCCAGCACGAGGCTGGAGGAACACTGGAAAGCAGGATGGCATAGTGGCCAGGGGTACCAACTGTGGAGCCAGAGTGACCAGGGGCAGGGCCCAGCTCTGCCCTCCAAGCTGACTGACCGGGATCAGCTTCCAGGCTCCAGCCAGGGATGTGGGTATCAACAACGCCCCCGCCCCCCTTGCACAGGGTTGTTTTGAGGATCCGATCAGTTAACACACATAAGGCACTGACAACAGTGCCCGGCACGTGGCTGAGACTACATGTTAGCTGCTTGTTCGCTGTCACTGTCACCATAGCTGAGGGCATGCAAGTGTAAGCTGTGCGGTCAACATGGTAATTATTCAACGTTAGCATTTCATACCTGACACTCAGACATTGCCATGGTTTTGTACGGAAAAGAATCAGACGCTTACTGTCATCAGTTAAAGCAAAATAGCGGCCCGACTGGGCGAAGGTGGACGCCAGAATCGTGTCATTCCCCTTATCCACGGGCTGCCCGTCCTCCCTGAGAAAGAGAAGACAAGGACGATCAGGGCTTACCTGAGTAAACAAGGCTGCATTCCTCCAGGCTGGCCTTGTTCATTTATAACATGAGCAGAGACAGAAAATGGTACAAGGTTCACATAGCCAGAATATAAATGCATATTAAGTGGACAAGGGGAGGTTCAAAACAGCTATAATTTGGGGGCGCCTGGGTGGCACAGCGGTTAAGCATCTGCCTTCGGCTCAGGGCGTGATCCTGGCATTATGGGATCGAGCCCCACATCAGGCTCCTCCGCTATGAGCCTGCTTCTTCCTCTCCCACTCCCCCTGCTTGTGTTCCCTCTCTCGCTGGCTGTCTCTCTCTCTGTCAAATAAATAAATAAAATCTTTAAAAAAAAAAAAAAAACAGCTGTAATTTTTAAGGAGTAAATCTAATTAAACAGAAAAATCTCTCAGCACACACACCAGAATACAAAGGGCTGAGCCAGAAAGACCCTCTGAGATCCATGGTCCACTCCCACACAGACATGCACAAATTGAAGACTAGAGTCAAGGACTAAATCATATTAAAAAAAAAAAAAACTGAGCCATAAGGTCAATTTTTCTAGAAAAAGGCACCATACAAAATTATCACTCTCCGCTTTCCTTATCTTTCAATTAACTAAAGCTAACTTCAACGCATACGCTGCATTATTTTAAGATGCCCACGAGAGTTAGTTACTGACAGAAACTAAAAGTATTTAGAAAAACCCTACTATTCTTAACACCAAATTAAAGTTAGTTCCACGTTTCTTTCCCGAGGTGGTTCGTGCACAGGGCATTGTAAACAGAAACGAAGACTTCGGTGCATCAGCCAGTTCCTCAGTGAGACAATTCACTTCTTAGGCTACCCCGTCCCATTTAGTCCAGCCATGATTAGGCCTGAAGAGGCTGCCCCGTTATCTCACCCTTTATTCTCTTGTGACTTCTTTCCTGCAGTGCTGCAATCGTATGTGAAGAGGACGTCATCATCACTAAGGAAAAACAGAAAGATTTTAAAGGGAGCACTTTAATGAAAATGTGAGGTTTTTTTCCTGGAGCACAGATATTCTCGTACTCAATAAATTAAGGGTCTCATCCACGACAAGAAATTGTCTGGGTATAGTTATTGCATAGAAAGGCTGAGGAGCTTTCGTTACTTCATCTTTTCAGATTTGTCATACACCACTGACATGGTTCCATGCCAAATAATCTGTTAAGTAAAACAGACGAGGACAAAAACTCAACAGAAGTAATACATTATTCTTTCACGCCCTAGAAAATCAATGCAAGACGGTTATGTTAGAAGAAATTATGTTCTGATGTTTTTGGGTGAGATTCCTGCATCCAAATTTAAAACTGCCACCATTTAAAAATGTCTCAACTACCCAAAGAAGCCCCATGGCTGCCTGTACCTGCCAGCACAGGAGTCAGACCCTTAGCTCTCTGCAGTTTATGCCCATCTTCGCCCTTCCAGTGCTCGGCAGAGACCAGGCATTTGTACAAACTTATAGCCTTTGAAGTAACCGGGCTCAGACTCTTTTCCCACGGAACACTATGGTGCTGCAAAGAGTGGTTCTCTGAGTCAGAAACTTTGTCACCAGTCTCTTTTCTCAAGAGGCACAGAGGAGAAATCCTATGTTTTAAAAAAAAAAAAAGGCGGGGGGGGGGGTGTCTGGGTGGCTCAGGCCATGATCCCAGGGTCCTGGGATCCAGCCCCCTGTTGGGCTCATGCTCAGCACAGAGTCTGCTTCTCCCCGTTCCTCTGTCCTTACCCCCCCCCCGCCCCCCGCTGCTCATGCTCTGTCTCAAATACAAAAAAAATGAATCTTTAAAAAAAAATGATGGATTTATTACACTTGATATGTATCAAATGTAATATCAAGTATAATAAACCCCTGCCTCCCAGTGGCATGTCAGATACCATCAACCTCTAAAAATAATCTGGAATATACCACAAATTTGTGGGCAAACTTTTTGTGTAAACTAAATCTAGCACGGATTTGGATTTCCAAAACTCAGCTTTGAGCAAAGAGCAGAAAGTGTATTTACATTTGACAGACACATCGTCTGTTTCAAGTATGAACCCAAACTACCCCGGGAAAGGTGCAAGGGGCCGAAACTGACCACGGGACAAGACTATTCGATCAACACTTAATGTTAAAAATCCTGTGCGAGAAGGAGCATGAAACTGGGGCAAGCTAAAGCAGACCCGTGTGCAGGGGACTAGAGAGGATAAGACCTAGAGCCCCGAAGGGCAGGCAGAGCGGGCTCGACGTCTGCGGGCGAGGGGGGCAGGCGCCACGCCTGGAGAGGGAGGAGAGAGGGAGTGCGCCCGGGACTCAGGCCCGACCGGTTCCCCGAGGGCAGGGATGGCCTTCCTCCCAGCGCCCCAGGGCGGGGGCGGCCGCCGACCCCGAGACAGCGCGGTGGCCGAGTCCAGGCCCCCGTCGCCCCACGTGACGCGTCCCGAAGCGTCCGGCGCCGACCCGGCAGAGAACGCGAGGCCCGCTGCAGCCGGCGAGGGGCGCGCCGGAGGCGGGTCTTGAGAGGAGGCGCGGGCACGTGGCCCGGCCGAGGAGGCGGCGGGAGACACCGGAGGTCCTCCCTAGGGCGGGCGTCGCCTTCACGGCGCGAGGGAATCTGACTCTCCAGGCCCCGACGCGCGCCCGCAGCCTGGGCTCCCCGCTGCAGGAATAGCCCCCTCACCTGTTCGCAGTGGAGGTGACCAGGAACCGGCTGCCGCCCCGCACCACCAGCACCTGCCCGCACAGCGCCAAGCCAGCGGAACTCGCCATTTGCCCGCCCGCCGCACCGCCCCCCACGTGCGCCGCCGAGCCCCTCTTCCTGCCGGCGCCGCACAATGACGTCATGCGCAGGCGCCGCGAGGTGACGCCACTCGGCCCGCCCCCGCGGTGGCGGAAGCCGCGGGCACGCGCAGAAGGTGCTCTCAGCCTTCGCCTTTTCGGTGGTGTCTGCTCCGTGGGTGGCCGGGTTGGTGCGTAGGGTATTCCCTACGCCCACGTGGGAACGCATGCGGAGCGTTGTTCTTTTCTCCACATTGGGCAGGGCCGCTCTGGATCTTTCTCCGCTGCAGCTGGGCGACGTGGTCCTGCTGGTATCTGCTGGGCTCTTAGTAAGAGTTCCTGCGAGAGGTGGGTGGGAGTGAGCCCACAGCAGTCCGGGGCAGCTCAGAGCTCAGGAGCTGGAAGTGAGCCTCCGCAACTTCCCTTCGGAGGTCAGCCCCAGACGCCAGCCCCAGACGCCCCAAGTCTCTCTCATCCTCAGCGATAGCTCTTTGCCTGTGTTCTTCTGTTCTTGGACTGTGGTATCACCAATCACCATTCGAACAGGGTGACTTCTCAAGACGCGCCGCCCACACACCCCACCCTGTTCATCGAGTCACTTAAATTCCTCTGCTGCATGCCCCTTCTCTCCATCTCCGTCCACTGTCCAAACCGCAGCAGTCCCGCTGCTGCCCTTGACCCCCACAGATCCGCTTGCCACACCGAAGCCAGACAGATCCTTGCAGAACACAAATCTGATCATTGCATCCCCCTGCTTAAAACCTACAGGTGTCTGCTCGTTGCTTTCATGGCAAAGACCCAAGTCCTAATCATGGTCTAGCGAGCCTGTGGTCTGGCTCCCATCTACTCTGCAGCCTCTTTCCCCAGCAGTCCCTTTCATTCTCTGTGCTGTAGCCAGGACTGCCCTTCCATTCACTGGCACAATGCACTCACCCCAGGGCCTTAGCACATGTCATTCTTTCTGCCTGAAATGTTCTCCCCAGCACCCCATCTATTTACTGTAACTAGTTAATTCCGGTCACTCAATTTCATTTCAGTGGCATCATCAATCAGGGAAGCCTTCTCTGCCTTTTCGTTATTTGTATTCATGTTTATTTGATTAATGTCTCTCCAGACTACGAATGCCTAATTTTTCAGGTCATGGTCATCCCAACTTGCAGCACAATACCTGGCGAGAAGTCAGTGCTCAATCAATATTTGCTAAGTACATGAATGGATCGAGTAATTGTCTTAAAGGAACAGCTACTGTTACGGAAGAGTGAAGGAACGATGATAGGCAGGAGGCGTAGGAAACTAGGAGAATGCTGGCTCTGACCCCACCTCCTGTATGAATCGAGGATGAACTTATACCCAAAATCAAAGGCAGCTGCTGCCGGCAAAGCAGAATGTGTGGGAGAAAGCCAGAGTTCCTCAAAGGCAATGTGGCAAAAGGGATTTTCATGGAGGCAGAAGATGGAAGGACAAAGGACACAGAGGGTTGGGGAGAAGGGGAAGGGGAGGCAAAAGCATTGCAAGGGAGTATCCACAGAGAGGGTGCCACTGGGCAGTAACCTCAGTGGAAGCAGGAGATTTTCCAGTGTTTCTGAAAATGAATCTGCAAACATTTCTATTAGACTGATCTAGCTGGCACAGTGAAAGTCCATACACATGGTCTGGGACGTTGTTCAGGCACGCAAGTGAGTTTCCAGTTTCTAGGCTGGGCAGGATAGTCATTCTAAGACCGCAGAGATCCTAGACAGGGGCCAGTCATCACTAAGCTCATGAACAAATTCAACTTCCTTTACAGTCATTTACATCTTATAAAATGTTCCATGACACACATTCTAACTGATAAAATTAACTATAATATACCTGTTTGAACTGACCTTGAAGTTTGCCTTCATGTTATAAGTGACAACCCCGAGAAGTAAGAACAATTGTTTAAGAACTGTAGAGACTGAACAACAAAGATTTAAGGGAACTCATGCGTTATAACACGAGGTGCGGAGCGCGCGTAAATGAAGACTCAGAGAATCGTGCTTGATCATCAGATGTAAACACAGCCTCGTCACTTTGATCTTTTTGAGGGGATGAACCATGTGCCTCACGCTCTGACTTCTTACAGTACTTGTGCCAACAAGATGTATTTACCTAAACAGCTTTTTCTCAGCAAATTCCGGGATAACCCAAACCTTTTCTTTGTGATTTTAATCCATTCTGAATTGAAATGGCTTTAAGCTTATTTTTATTTTCACAATTTTCTCTCTTGGGTCTCCTCTGGGGCTACTTCAGTTTATTTTGTAGGTGCTATCAGATGTTAACGCAGGTCCACAAACATGTTACCTAAGGGCTCTTTACCATCATTGCTGTCACATGTACACGTGTAAACTATTTCAGCATTAATATGATGTGTTGATATTTCACTACCTAATGTTCTTAGCATATTACCCCAAACCCACAACTCAAATTTCAGGTCTGTATAATTTGGCTGGTTTTTTTTTAATTCGTTAATATAGCTACTAAAGTTATAACCAAGTTTTTACCTCTCTGAAATTTACGATGAGGGCGTACTCATCATTTACAGCTTGGATGAAAATGGAGAGCCATTGGCTTTTGTACCATTTCCCTTGGTAATTTTCTCAAAGGAGTCAGCTGTGTTAATAATAACTGTAGTCAGTAACTGTTTCAGTAACTGTATCCATCCTCCCTTGTCATAATAATACCTAATAAATCCATAACAAATACTATATAACAACAAATTGTGGAGCCTAAAACAGTAAACATTTACTTAGCTCACAATTCTGTGGGTTGGCCATTTGGGCTGGTCTTAGTTGGGTGGTTCTTCTAGTGTTGGCTGCTCTTTGCTCATGTGTCTGTGGCCTGCCACCCGGTTGGACAAGAACTAGCTGGTCTAGGATGGCCTGGGACAACTCGTCTCTACTCCTTGTCATCCCCCAGGAGGGTACAAGGGCTTACCTACATGGTAGGCACAGTCAAGAAAAAACCCACAGGCCTTGTGAGGTCCAGGTGTGGAACCAGTATACTCTTGCTTCTGACGCATCCTATTGGCCAAGGCCAGACACAAGGGCAACAAGGTCCGAAAGGGAGAAATAAACCCCTCTTGGTGATAGGAGTGCCAAAGTCGCATTACAAAGGGCCTGGGTGAAGGGAGGGGTGGAGAATTTAGGCCATTTTTGTGGTCAGATCTGCTACAGTCCATCCTTTGGCCCCAATTATTCACACCTTTCCACCAGAAAAACACTCACCTCCTCCCAAGATCCCCAGAAGTCTCACCCAATCCCAGGACCAGACTCATAGTACAGGGTCTCATGATATACTAGGTTGAACATGCCTCCTTAGGGGCAGCTCCTCTTGACCCATAGACGGATAAACTAAAAATATCAATTATCTGCCCCACACACAGCATACAATGGTCAAAGAGAAAAGGACCACCACAGTGAATACTTCGATTTGAAAAGGGAAAGGATGGGGACCCATCAGTGGCAGTCAGTTAGGCATCCGACTCTTGGTCTCAGCTCAGATTGTGGTCTCAGGGTGGTAGGATCGAGCCCCACATTGGACTCCACATTCAGCATGGGGTCTTCTTGGGATCCCCTCTCCCTCTCCCTCTGCCCCTCCCACCTGTGCACACACACTCTCTCTCTCTAAAAAAAATAAATAGATCTTTGGAAGAAAAGAAAAGGGGGAAGAATGGTTACACAGAGCAATCCCTGGTAGATAGCAATTCCTAAATCCACAGGGAGAATGTTCTCAGGACCCCAGGAGAAGGGAGTGTTCCCTGATGAGGCTGAGTTGTGCCTGCCGGGAGCATCCCCAGGCTGTACCCCAGCACGACTCTTCCCTCTGCCCTTCTGGAGATCCCTCCTTTTCCAGCACCTCTTGCTCACTTTGAAAAATGTGCCCTTTGAGCAACTCTTCAACTCTTACTGCCCTTTGCAAATTGGGGGTACAGAGGCCTTTTTTCACTTTAAACTGCTCAGTCCCCTGAAGGTGGTACTTTGTTCAATACAACGTCCTTAAACACTTTGTGGGGATGTCTGCATCGTGGCTGTATAAGATACCCCCTGCCGTGTCCCCCCACTCAACAACGGTTTAGCATCCATCCACGGACAGAGTGCCTTTGTGGGAACTGTGGGACCCAGCCCCACACACCAAGGAACTCAGGCAGAGCCTCGCCCACCCATGTGTCCAGTCATAGGCACACAGACTTTGGTCCCAGCCATGAAGCTTGCAGTGGCCCATAAAGTGTCTCTACCCCCTCTTGGCCACAGTCTGGGAGACCCTGGGAAACACCATCTTAGACAATCCCCCCCCCCAGGAAAGAGCTTTTGTGGGAGTCCAGATTTCCAGCAAATTCCAGCACATCGTTAGAACAAAAAAAATATAAGTTTGGATGCACTGGAGAGAGTAAGAGGAACAGTGTGACTTTACCCATGTCATCCCTCCCCCAAGGCCCTACCACTTAGTGTCGTGAGAGAGATTCTCAGGCCATGATTTCTCCCGCAGGGGAAAGTGAGAGCGTGGGAGCGAGCACCTGACTTGCCCAGCTGTGTGAGATGCTGCCAAAGATACATACTAGGGTCTCTCTAGCCCCTTCCAGAGTGTGGGCCATGAGTACTGGGGACAGGAAGAGCTAGAGAGCAGCACATAGAACTCTCAGGGGCAAGAAAAGGACCCCAACACTACCAACTGCCTTGTGAACTCCCATCAAAAAGCCTGCACGTGGGCCACTAGGAACACTTTGCCCACAGATCCCACAACTGGCCTGCTGGCACCCCCAGCACTCCAGGCACCTCACCCCAGACACTCTTGCACTGCAACCAGCTCCCTGTGTGCACTCGCAATGGCAGTGAGGGTGAGCTTCGGCAAACCAGTGAGTGAGCGTGCACAAATAATGGACCCAAATCCGCGGGTCAGGAAGAGACCACCAACTTGAGTTTTAGCACCACCTTGGGAAACAAAAGGGAGGCTGTCAGCACTCAACCTAGTTAATCTTGGGGTGGAGGGAAGTCATACAAGCTGAAGAATCAGCCACAAGAGGGAGCAAGAAATGTGGAGGAGGCACATCTGTGGAAGGTCTGAGATCGCCCCAGAACCCCTAGCGGGGCTGATGGAAGGTGTTTCTCTCCCAAAGGCAGTTAGCAACGTCCAGAGGAGTGGATGTCAACTTCAGATGCGAACACAGCAGCGCCAGCCAGCAAGGAGCATATAAAGTCGAAGAAGCATGCTGCCACCACAGGATAAAAACCTTCGCACAAACACCCCCAGAGACCTGGATATCTGTGATTTGTCCGGTAGTTCAAAAGAGCTGTTTTAAGGAGTGAGCTAGAAGAAAATAAGCAAACGACCACAACAAAAAAGACAATTCAACAAAATCAGGGAGGCAATATATGAACAAAATGAAAAGCTTAGCAAAGATGGAAATAAAAAAAAATTAAAAAAAGAACCAAACAAAAATTCTGGAGCTGAAGAACACAGTGAATGAAATGACAGGTGCAATGGAGAGCTCCCACAGCAGAATGGGTGCAGCAGAAGAAAACCTGTGAACTGAGGACAGGAACTTGGATGTCATCCAGTCAGAGGAGGACAAAGGAGAGAGGACCAGAGAGTCAAGAAAGCCCAGGTGATCTGTGGGATACCAATGAAAGAAACAGTCTGTGATTTATTGGCGGTCCAGAGGAGGAGAGTGGGAGAAAGCAGCAGAAAGTTTATTTAAAAGAAATAATGGCTGAGAACTTCCAAAATCAGGGGAGAGATTTGGACATCCTAGTTCCTGAAGCTCATGGGTCGGTCACCAAACAAACTCAACTTGAAGAGTTCCTTTCCAAGACACGTTATACTAAAACTGCCAAAAATCAAGGTCAACGAGGGAATCTTAAAAGCAGCAAGAGGAAAGAGGCTTGTAAGTCACAAGCTATCCCCATTCAGCCATCAGCAGGCTTCTTGGCAGGGGCCTTACAGGCCAGGACTGAGCAGCACGGTGCAGTCAGAGGGAGACCTGCTGACCTAGAATCCCCCACCTGGCAAAGCCGTCCTTCAGAAACGAAGGAGAGATAAAGACTTCCTCAGACAGACAAACGCTGAGGGAGGTCATCCCCACTGGACTTGCTCTGCAAGAAACACGGAAAGGAGTTCTCCCAGCTGACATGGAAGGACAGTCACCGGTGACGTGGACACATGGAAAACATACAACAGACGGTAAGGGTGCAGGTAGATTCTGGACCCTCTAATACCCTAATGTGTATTGACCACTCACCTCCGCATGAAGGTTAAAGGACAATAGAATCCAAAACAACTGCAGCTCCGATCATTTGTGTATGAAGAGAGAACACAAAGCCCTAAACTGTGACAGCAAAAACATCAAGGGAAGGGCGTGAAGACGTAGACTGTGTGAATGCGGTCAAGTTCAGTTGTAATCAGCGTAAAACTGTTATATCTATGAGGTGGCTTACGTGAGCCTCGTGGTAACCACAAAGCAAAAACCTACAGTAGATTCACAAAGGACAAAGAGCAGGGAATCAGAGCCTACGACTGTGGAAATCAGCACTCCACAAAGGAAGGCGACAAGAGAAGAGAATGTCCAGGACGATCCTGGATAGATAGATATAGATATACGGATGTTGATATTGACATATATTGATATATAGAGATAGATACTTGATATTCACATACAGGAATATATTCAATATATATTGAATATATACTTGATATATACCAAGTCATTACACTGTATACCTTAAACTTACACAACATTATATATATATCAATTATACTTCAATAGAGCTGGAGAAAAAAGAATTTCCTTAAAAAAATAAAGTCACTAGTATTTTTCCATCTGATGTGGTTTTGACATGTTGTACGTGGAGTTACATTTTCCCCCCAAAAGATAAGCTGAAATCCTAACCCCTGGTACTTGAAATGTGACCTTATTTGGAGATAGTCTTTACAGAGGATTTCAAGTTTAAATGATGTCATCAGAGCGGGCCCTAATCCAGTATGACTTGTGTCTTTATAAAAGGGGGAAATTGAGACACAGAGAAAGCCACGCACAGAAGACAGACACACAAAGAGAAGCTGTAGGAAGACAGGCAGAAAGCAGGGAATGCCAGGGATTGCTGGCCACCCCAGGAGCTCAGAAGAGGCAGGGAAGGAGTCTGGCCAGGGTCTCAGAACTGTGAGACCATACCTTCCCGTTGTCTTAAGCCAGCCAGGTTGAGGTCCTTTGTTATCGTAGCTCTAACAAACTAATTCAACACACATTTGTACTGGAGGACAGTGCTAGGCTAACAACTCAGTCTTCACTCCATGCCGGCACCCAGCTCTTCCCCCTACTTGGTGGTGACATGTGGCCATTAGAAGGTAGGCGAGGCTCCAGTAATGGCCCACTTGGTGCGGCGGGAGAAACAGGAAGGCATAGAGCTGGGTTATGTATGCAAGATTCATATACACAGGATCTTATAGGACAAATCTATTTATCATTTCAGTACATGGGAAGGTAGAATTTCTAGTAGTATTGGAATCTATATCTTTTCCATCAAAAAGTGGGCATCTAAAAACACCATATAACTTTGGGGCACCAAATAAAATAAACCACTTATGGCTTTTTTACTCATTAAAATGCATTATGAAATATTTCATACATATCAAAAATATACAAGGGCAGACCCTCCTGTGCCCACAGCACACTGTAAGAAGCAAACATTACTAAAAGAACACAAGTCCCAAGGCACCCTTCCACGTGGACCTCACTGGTCCCTCCGCCCCCTCCAGAGGCGGTCACTAATCTATTCTTCTGTATGGCTCATCCTTGTTAGAGAGTAGGAAACTTTATGTATTCTGGATACTGATTCATTATGACTTAAATAATTTCCCAGTTTGTGGCTTGTCTTTTTACTTTCTATAGTGCCTTTTGCTAAACACAATTTTCAATTTTAATGTAAATAGCTTGGAATGTCCTGCGCCATGGGAAGTATGGGTGTATGTTAACCCCAAATTCAAGAGAGGGTAGGCCTTGAGACATCTTTTTCCTCACCCAGTGCCCAGGCCGGGATAGACACATTTCCTGTGACTTTTCTTTGCAAGCAGGTGGCTTTGCCCACATCACCCTGTCACTGAGGGGCAGCTCTGTAAGGGCTTTCTCCTGTGCCTGCCAGCCCACTCCTAGTGCTCATGGCTCCAACATCCTCTTTATATCAGTTAAACAAAGACTTTAACTTACTGAGCTCAGCAAATGCTCCCAGGGCAATGGTGGCTTCTTGTGGTTTCTTGCTTGTGTGTTGGCCCCTGGGGACACATACTTCCTGTGGTCCAGGACATTCTAACAGATGAAAAAAATGATCACATTAGACCAAGATAGGCAGCACTGAGAAGAGCCTGATGGACACAAACACCGAGTCAACTCAGGAGGAATGCACAACTCAGGAGGGTTGAGTAACCCAGGACTTGGGAATTCCCACAGATAAGAGCCCAGAAATACGTGAGTTTCAAGTTTATCACAGCACAGCAATGATGGACAAGAGCTAGCAGAGACAACAGAGCACAGACCTGGATATGGGAGCAGAACCAATCATTCGAAATTATGCTTGTGATATTTTACCCAGCATTGTGAAATATTCTGTAGCCCAGAGGTTTTTCGTAATATCCAGTGGCCAGATCCTCCCAGAGACAGAAGTCACTACATGTGTTTTAAAACATAGGTTAGAGGCACCTGGGTGGCTCAACCAGTTGAGCACCCGACTCTCAATTTCTGCTCAGGTCATGGTCTCAGGATCGTGGAATAGAGCCCCAAGTCAGGCTCCATGCTCAGCAGGGAGTCTACTTCCTCCTCCTCCCTCTCCCTCTCCCCCTCCCCCTGCATGCTCTCTCTCTCGCAAATAAATAAATCTTAAAAAAAAAAAACAAACATAATTTAGGGGTGCCTAGGTGGCTCAGTCAGTTAAGTGTCTGACTCTGGATTTCAACTCAGGTCTTGATTTCAGGGTCATAAGTTCAAGCCTGGCGTTCGGCTCCATGCTGGGCATGGAGCCTACTTAAAAAATAAATACATTAAATATATATAATATAATAATAATAATATAATAATAAAACATAGCTTAGGGAATGCCTGGATGGCTCAGTCAGTGAAGCGTCTGCCTTCGCCTTAGGTCATGATCCCAGAGTCCTGGGATCAACTCCTGCATTGGGCTCCCTGCTCAGTGGGGAGCCTGCTTCTCCCTCTGCCTGCTGCTCCACTGCCTATACTCTCTCTCTCTCTGACATATAAATAAATAAAATCTTAAAAAAACAAAAAACACAGCTTAGCCATATCCAATTTCACTTTAACTTTCCTTATTTTGTCTTGACAAAAAAAAACTTTTAAATTTACTTTTCCTGTTTGCTGAGCTGTTTTTTCTTAAAGATTTTGTTTGTTTGTTTGTTTGTTTAAGAGAGAGAGAGCATGAGCAAGGGGAGAAGCAGAGGAGGTGGGAGAGAGAATCCAAAGCAGACTGCTTGTTGAGCATGGAGCCTGACTCAGGCCTCGACCCTCAATGGCAAGATCATGACCCAAGCAGAAACCAGGAGTTGGACGCTTAACCCACTGAGCCACCCAGGCACCCCCTGAGCTAACTACCTGTTTTTATTCTCTCTTATTAAAAAGAAAATTATCTTACTAAGAGTAAGGCATACTATATATGGTCATCCTAAACAGTATTTTAGGGGCACCTGGGTGGCTCAGTCAGTTAAGCACCCAACTCTTGGTTTCGGCTCAGGTCATGATCTCAGTGATTGAGCCCTGAGTTGGGCTCTGTACTCAGCATGGAGTCTGCTTGAGAATCTCTCTCTCTCTCCCTCTGCCCTTCCCACTCATGCTCTCTAAATAAATAAATAAATAAATAAATAAATCTTTTAAACAACAATATTTTAAAACCACAGTGTTATTGAAACCTTTGTAAAGAAACAAAAACAAAAAACCCCACTTCGTTTAAAACACGTAATTAAGTTGTATTAATTTACATAGAAAACTGGCATAATACATTTCCTTCAGGCTTGAAAGGAATGTATGTCTTAGACAAGAATGCAGAGCTAGGGCACGTGTGAGGATGGCAGAAACCTGAGTATTTTTATTTTCCTTTTTGGCCTAAACACCTTTGAGTTCAGGGTTTTGTCCAAGTGATACTCCATTTTCTACTTATCTTAAAAAGAAGTTTAATTTGCCTTCAGGAGACTGAAGGGGGATCTGGAGTAATTTACATAGACCTTTATGTGATTAATAAGGAAATACAGGTAAACATAAGTTTCTGAGGTTTTTGTCTAAAAACTGCTGAGTTAGTACTTGCTAGGCAAGGTAATGGGGGCAGGAGAAATCCAATCTAGTCTAGTTTTCTAGCTGATTAGAAAACACAATATAATCCCCTCTCCACAAAATACTCGTGAAAGCACGGACCCTCGCTCTGCTTCTTTGATTTTTCTGCAACACCTTATATTTGCCTCTTGCACTTGGCCCTGTCCTTTCTATTCCCTTTGTCCTAATGTAGCGGAGGCCACCTCCACCGCCCTACCTGACTGCATTAGCTTCCTAGTAAGTCCTGCTCCCTCCAGGCTCAGACAGTGGTCTTCCACCTTGTTGCCATAGTTACCTTCACACACAATCATGCTGCTTCTTTGAAAACCGCCAACATGGCTCCCTCCACTCACCATGTCTCTTCTTCGCCAGGGCTCCCCTCAACCATATGTGCCCTCTCCTCAAGCCACTCTGGCAGGTGACCACACTGGTCCCAACGGGGTTGGCCTTTTCATTTTATGCTTGAGGAGGCTTCACAACACAAGCCTGAACTTTCAGCTGGAGACAAAAGAGTGAACTTGGTTTGAGTAAAGGATAATTCTGTTGGGGCACTGGGTGGCTCAGGGGGTTAAGCATCTGCCTTCCGCTAAGGTCATGATTCCAGGGGCCTCAGATGGAGTCCCGCACTGAGCCCCTCAATGGGGCTCCCTGCTCAGGGGGAGCTTGCTTCTCCCTCTCCCTCTGCCCCTTCCCCTGCTCGTTCTCTCTCTCTCACAAATAAATAAATTTTTTTTTAAAAGTAATTCTGTTATCAAGGTTTTCCCTTCTCCTGGAGAGACCAAAAACCCCTTTCTCATTATTATCCTAAGGCCTCAGGTTGTCCTTCTGCCTCCCTAGGTGACTGCTGGCAGGTCGCATTAAATTCACAGGGTTCCACAGTCCCCTTTGATAAGGGTCTGGGGTACCTATTTCTGCCCATTTATCTTGCCACCTGAATGAGTCTCCACTTAGTCCGGGTGGAGTCAGAGGTGTTGGGCACGTTCATCTTCTAGGAGGCACTGGACAAGGCAGGAGTGGGGGCAAGGAGGTACGATCAACAACGGAACAAGGGGACCGGTAACTAACTACGCCTGCTCCGCTATCACACCTTACTTTGGGGGAAGTCTTTGCCCTGCAAGCCGTAAACATTCGGGTAAAATAAAGCTTGCATTCCTGACCTGCCTAGCTCCGGCACTGGTGCTGTCATGGGCTCAAAGGGTGCCCACGGTCCCGCCCGAGGTGGTCTGCAGGATGGGCAATGAACAGGGGTGACCACTGCTGACTGTGCGCATCGCAGGACCGGGTCCGACCTGACGCCGCCTCTTGGCGGCCGAGGGAGGCCGGGCGCGCCCTGAGGTCGGGACCTAAAGTGCCGCGGGGCCGCCAAACAGACGACGCTGGGTTAGGGCCAGAGGTCTGAAAAGAGACACGGGCAGACGTCGCCCCCGCCCTGCAGGGACAATAACACCGCAAGACCACTGCGACCCTCACGCGCGCAGCCAGCCCGGAGATGGCTCGGGCGAGACAGCCCCGCCGGTGATTGGCAGCTCCCCTTGCGGGCGTGGCCTGAGGCGCCGGGCCGGGAGCTGGGAGGCAGCTGGAATGCGCTCGCAGGCCCCGGGACTCTGCCGCGCTCTGCCCCGCCCCCGTACCTGCCTGTGATTGGTGCCCTCGCCTCAGGGGGCGGGCCCTAGGCCGGTGGTGAGCGCGCCCCGGTGGCGTCATTCCGGATGCGACCTCTGGCCGGTCAGGTTTTCGTCCGGCCCTCCCCCGTGTCACTGTCATGGCGGCCTCGCTTCTGCTGCGGCAAGGACGGTCCGGGGCGCTGAAGGTAAAGGGGAGCCGGGCCGGCGGCGGGGAGCTCGTGTAGGGCCGGGACGAGGGGCACGGCCCTGACTGCCATCTCCGGCCGTCCTTTGGGCCGTTGACCCGCCTCCCGGGTGCCGGCGAGGGCGCCGGGCCGGAGCAAGTGGACGTGGGGCGGGCCTGGGGGGCCGGCGAGCGGGCACTGAGCCCGCCACAGCCCCTTGGCGGACCCCGATCACTCGAGGAGCCCCAGGCGTGCGGGGCCGGAGCCACGGGCAGGTGCGAGGGCTCCCAGATGTCAGAACCCTTAAGGACAGCGTCTTGATGACCTCTTGTTTAGCCAGGAGAGGAGAGGAGGGAACTTTCAGGTACCTGGTTCACCTGGTAACTTGCCGGGCAAGCACTGGGAAGTCAGCTTATGTTACCCCATCTGTGAAAAAAGGAAGGAAGAAGGGCTTTCTTTTTCCGTATAGAAAAAATGTAAGGCCACTTCACTGTATTTAAACTTTTAAAAGGTTTTTATTGCAAAAGCACTTAACTATTCATTGCAAGGTAGAGTATAGATGGGGGAGATCTGTTTGAGAGTCCAGCATTTAGTCCTTGAAATACCTGGTTCCAAAAGATTGTTCCACGTTTCATGTGTACACATGGACATGTACTTGCGGTCATAAACATAGAAAACACATCTTTACCTTCACATATTTAGGAGAAGCACCTCTGTTCTATATCCAGCTTCTAGAAAAGTGTTCAGCACATAATAGCTGTTAGTAAATACATGCTCAATCAATTACCAGTTTATGTTTGCCACTTAATGATATAAACAGTTTGGAAGCAGTTATTATTCATCTATATCATTACTAACATCCCTATAGTATTTCTTCTACTTAGCGTTCAAGTATAGGAAAACATGTTACAAAAAGAATCAGAGTATTTTGTAGGTTAATAGGTAATTGGGGACTACAAAAAAGTGTGCATAGGAGAAGCTCTGTTTTGACTTTTCTTGGAGTTTCATAGTTAATAGTGACTGTCCTGTGGAGTTTTTTCTTGCAGCTTTTTTTGTATTTTCCAAAATTTCTGTAATACACATATGTTATGGAAATTGTAATAACTATGAGACATATACCATATGAATGCTTACATATATTTCTATGTTGTAACAGCTTCTAAATGGTCTTACGCTAAAATGTCTATTTGTTAATTCTTCTGTCAGGCTATGCTCCTAGAAGCACGAGTGTTTCGAGGACTTGCTTCCACGGTTTCTCTCTCTGCAGAATCAGGGAAGAGTGAAAAGGGGCTGCCACCGAATTCCAAGAGGCAAAGTCCACCAAAAAGTAAGATTTTTAATGACAGTCATAAGGGAAAGAGAATGCAAAATAAATAAATAAGTCTGCTTTCCAAGCATGAAAAGTTTTACTAACTACATAACTTGATTCTTCATTCCAGCAGTTTCCAGATTATAATCAGACATAAGATCTGTGATGGATTTTAGACCAAACACATCAGTCATGTAATAGTCTTTGACTCAGTGTTTAGCCCTGAACCAGTTCTGCCTGTGTTTTCTAAGTGCCATACTCTAACACACAGCAAGGGGATGCAGAGTGCAAAGGCTGGGGAATTCAGATGGCCCAAGTACAGATCCCACACTCCCATGGTAGCTCTGAACCCCACCTTGCTTTTCTTCCCCCAGTTGTGGCTTTTCTCAGTGTCCCTGAAACTCAGATGTGGCTCCCCAGGCTTTGGTTGGCCGTGGTCCAGGGTTGCAGGCATCCTTTTATGACGGTGGACAGGGAGTTAAAGGCAAGCTCCATTTTCCGTTACAACTTACTTTGATGAAGCTTGATGTCTGATCTGTGTCCAGCTCTTTCCATAGTCATTTTGACTGTTATTGCTGGTTTTTACTTATTTTTTCCTCCCGAATACCAATGTAACATATCCTCATGAAAGGAAAATAGAAAATGCAACAGTATATTGTACATACTTCTGTTATGGGCATTTTATTTTCTACTCCCTGTTCATTACTAGTAACTGATTACAGGAGCACCTGGCTGGCTCAGTCAGTGGAGTGTGCGACTCTCTATCTCCAGTTTGTGAGTTTGAGCCCCACTTTGGGTGTAGAGATTACTTAAAATCTTAAAAAAATAGAAAAGTGAAAAATGTGTATTATAGTCTCTGCAAACCTTTATATGTGATTTAGAATGATAATTCAAGTTTGTCTTATTTTCATCATTTACCATTTCCTCAGTTTGAATATTTCAAAGTGTTTAGATATTTTTGGTTTTGTCCCTCCTTGATGTGCACGTAAAACCACTGGTAGCATTTAAAATATAGGCCCATTGTTGAGTGTGCTAGCCCCCAACTGCCTTTCATGCCCTGTGGATGTCGGCAGAGGAAACACCCCTTCCTGAGGCAGCTCATTGCCTGGAGGCCTGAATTCAGCTCAGGCGAATTCTGTTTAACTCAGTCCAGTTTTAAATCCAGTGTTCTTTTTTTTTTTTTTTTCTTTTTAACAAAACCACAGTGCCATGATCACTCCTAAAAAACGTTTACAGCCAGAATGTCAGTTCAATTCTGCATTATGCCTGGCACATTTTTGACATTCTTTCAATGTTTACTGATGACTAGTTGCATCTCATTACTAATGTTATTGCTGCCTTTGGTGAATTTTAGTCTTGTATCTGCACTCCCACGTCCTAGGTTTATGACACTGAACTAATGGATATGTGAGTGGAATAGGGTGCTGGGTCATGGGACAGTTTTGGGTACAGTATGAGAAGGGAGCACTGAGCTGGGAGTTAGGCTTGGGCCTGTGTCGTTTCCGCCCCTGGACACAGCGCCTCCCTGCCCAAGCGGGGCCAGCCCGAGATGCATACGCGTGCTGTGTCCATCATAGAGTGCTTCCAGGTGGGAAGACAGGATGCAGAACCACACTGTCTCTGATGCACATTACATTTCTGTCCCATAATTTAAAAATAATTTTAGTCCGTGTGTGAAGAAAAGGAAAGACTGCTTCTAAATTGACGTGTGCAAGTCTCCGTTTCTGCCTAAAGTATCAGTACTTGTCAGACGGGTCGAGTGTCAGATGCACAAATGCTTTTTGCCTGCTGGTGGCGCATTGCCAGCTTCAACCCCTGTCCACTCACAGTGGCTTTGGAAGCTCTAACAGAAGTTGCCTGGGCCCATGCAGACTGGGCCCTAAGCACTCACCCTTGGGGTCACATCTCTAGTCAAAGGGTCCGCCTCAGAGGCAGGACCCCAGGGTTACAGAATGCCTTCTGCCTCATTCCTCTGGAGCTCCAGCTTCTGGTAGCACATGCTTCCTTCCTGAGGGAGGCCACCAGCGCAGGTATCAGAGTCCACGTATCAGTCCTTGTAGGTCCCCCTCCCACAGAACTGCCCGGCTCCCGGCTTTGATGTTCCTTTGAATCCAGGCACTAGGCTGAGTTTTGCCACAGTCAATATTAAATCATTGACTGAATAACTCCTGCGTCGCTTTTTAAAGAATCTGTCAGGAAGCCAAAGTTAATGATCCATTTCAAGTCCTTACTTCAGTTTGAAAAGTGAGGAATCTCTGAAAACAGGGATTTGTGCTATTTAATCCCAACCAGCAGTGCCAGACACTGTTGCAAGCACTCCGTGTAGTCTCTGTCTGGTCCTCACAACCCCGTGTGTAGGTACCATAGTATCCCTGCAATATGGATGAGAAAGGGGACGAGGGAAGAGATCCGTGAGCTGCCCAAGGTCGCATATACGTCAGTAGCGGAGCCAGACGTGAACCAGGCAGTAAGGCCCCACCGTCTGTATTTTTAATCCCTGTGCTGTCTTGCCTCTGAAAAAAAATCTCGATTCTCATGTATTCATGAAAAAAAAATACTTTATAGTCTTATACATGTAAAAAAAGGTTTTAATTAGCATATAAAATCTAAGTAACTCTATTCTTTCATGTGGTCGAGATGTGTGTTTGTTTTTGATTGTGCTTCGTTTCCAAGATTAGTTTTGTGACCCAGTGACAAGATACGGGAGAATTCTAAGGTGGCTAATCCATTTCAAGCACCAAGAGTTATTTTTGCCTTCAATAGGGAACCACTAGGGGTGCCCGGCTGGCTCAGTCGGTGGAGCACATGACTCTTGATCTCGGGGTTGTAAGTTCAAGCCCCATGTTAGGTGTAGAGATTACTTAAAAATAAAATCTTTAAAAAAAAAAAAAAAAAGCTTTGATAGGGAGACCACTAAAAACTTGAAGGTCATGCCCTCACTTTTCAACTGCGCAGAACAGAGATTCAGGAAATCTAAGTTCTGTTTTGAGAGGCGATAGAGAAGCAGTAGGACTTCTTTTGGTGCTGTTACTAGAGTTTTAGGCCTTTATCGTGTGTAGGTCATTTATATGGTCTCTGACAGAGTAGAAACAGTCCACAAAAGTCCCCAGCTTGTGCTGTGAGACGTGCCTCCACGGCTAGACTTATTTATGTAGTGCTGTGCTTTCATGTTTTTCAAGGTCACCATCAAACTAAAACACAGAGTGTATGGGCATCCTGCCTCTAGACAGAAGTAAGAGACTTGATGAAAACAAACCAGTAGGGTCATAAAGTGAGAGGCGTTGTTCTTCTACACGAGCGGGCTGTTTTTCGGGTGACATCATTCTGCCTGTAGGGTTGAGTGCAGACTCTGGAACAGCAGTTACTAGTGACAGCTCCAGATCATTGTGGCAACTTCCTTCTGAGTCACAAGAGGACACTGGGCCTGTGCTGCAGTGCGTCAGAAATCGGCTTCATTAAAAAGCAAAATGCAGGGGCGCCTGGGTGGCTCAGTCATTAAGCGTCTGCCTTCAGCTCAGGGCGTGATCCCGGCGTTCTGAGACGAGCCCCACATCGGGCTCCTCCACTGGAAGCCTGCTTCTTCCTCTCCCACTCCCCCTGCTTGTGCTCCCTCTCTCGCTCGCTGTCTCTATCTCTGTCAGATAAATAAAAACTCTTTAAAAAAATAATAAAATAAAACAAAAAGCAAAATGCAGGTGTGCCTGGGTGGCTCAGTCGGTGAAGCATCTGCCTTTGGCTCAGGTCATGATCTCGGGGTCCTGGGATCGTGCCCCGCATCAGGCTCCCCCCTCAGCAGGAAGTCTGCTTCTCCCTCTCCCTCTGCCCCCCGCCCCCAGTTCTTGATCTCTTGCTCTCTCTCTCTCTCAAATAAGTAAAATATATTTTTTTAAAAAGCAAAATGCATTACTATAGTCTATTAGCCTATCTGTGGAATTCTTCCAGTAATTTAGCATGAATAAAAAAAACCTTAAAACATTCTTTTTTTTTTTTTTTAAAGATTTTATTTATTTATTTGACAGAGAGAGACAGCCAGCGAGAGAGGGAACACAAGCAGGGGGAGTGGGAGAGGAAGAAGCAGGCTCCCAGTGGAGGAGCCTGCTGTGGGGCTCGAACCCAGAACGCCGGGATCACACCCTGAGCCGAAGGCAGATGCTCAACCACTGCGCTACGCAGGCGCCCCGAAACCTTAAAACATTCTTATTTCATATAATAGAAATTTCGTTTTCAAACAATTTCTAAATGATATCACTGTTGATCCCATTTGAAATTTTCTTTCCATTTTCAGTCGGTGATAACCCAACCTATAATGTAATTTTGATAACTTATTTGCAGTTTTTTAAATCTCCACAACATATTTGGGAAGATTCAGGCATTGTAATTTTTCTATTCAAAGCAGCCTAAGATTCGCCTTAGTTTAACTTAATTTTCCATACTTGGAAAATTCAGGCTCCACGTAAACATGGATGAATGATACAGGTGAGCAGGCTAGCAGGGTGTGGGGCCACTAGAAGTTTCTGAGTTGATTCAGGTACAGTTTAGAGAGAGAAAGAGAGAGTTCAAGTGCGTATACACTCCTTTGCCTCATTTTTATGCTTAACGTGATCCTGGAGCTCTGTGGGAGTTCTGAGAGTTCGCTGCCATCAGCACCTGCTTGGCATTCAGAGTGCAGATTCTGGGCTGGCACGTGGCCACAGTGTCACACCGGCCATGGAGGAGGTGGTGCTGGGGGAGGGGGGGGGAGGGGAGGTGGGGAAGGGAGAGGTGGTAGGTAGGTGTGAACAGTCACCCTATGCTTGGGCTGTGCCGTTATGCCCTTTCACACTGCCCGTTTTCCTCTCTGTGGCCCATTTCTGATTTGTGGTTATTCCCCCGTTTTCTGTGATCATTTCCTGTCATTCTGTCACATGTAGGTCCCTGAGCTCAGAAACAGTGAGAACCCGTTGTGGATACTGGTAAGACAGTAAAGTTAGGAATACATTTTTTCCACTTGGAAGAAGTAGGATTGAGATCTCTTCAGTATAAAATAGACTCCCACACTTGAAAATAAAGACTCTGAATTTGGACTTTGCTCATCTGTAATATATTTTTAAGTTTTGCTTTAGATTTGGGAAGTAGAAAACTTAGAAAAACTTGTCATATTTTTCTTCAGATCTATGTGGTTAGAAAAGATTTAGCACCTGAGAAAATTGAATGAAGTTGGTTCTAATCAATGTACTATGCAATTTTATTTTTTTAATGATTGACTCTACAAAATGCAAGGGTTTTACATTAGCGCTTTTTTTTTTTTTTCGTTTTAAAACCTGTTGTTTCCAATGATGTACACATCAAGTTATTTTAGACTTTTTTGGTCGTGTAATACTTTTCTCTGGCTGTAGAAGTCCCCAGATGACTTGTGATTTTGAAGGACTTCTCTTCCCCATGGGGCACGTTCATTTGAATGACGTTCTCCCCACCCCGTGACCCCCCCACCGCTCACACGCACGCATGCGCACACCCAAATGCAAACCAGGCTCTTGTCCCTGTTCTGCTCTGCTGTTTTGTTCAGAAAGTTCAGGCTCATCCGGTGTGGCTGACTTTCTTAATATTTGAGAAACATCAGTTTTTTTAAAGATTTAAGAAGTTACACATTTCTAAAACCTGCAGTAATTTGGAAATATCTTTATAGCTTAACTATTTGAAATTTGGATGAAATCGTTTAAAAATCATCATTAAAGAAGCTATCATTGTGAAAAGTGGAGACAAGTTTGTTACTTCTGTTGGTAAAAATCCATGTTTTTAAATTTCTCAGCTGCAAAGAAAAACATATACATTTCTTACTGTTCTCTGTCATGTGGCTTGGCTTTGACCTAAGAGTGCGTTCCCGTGGAACATTTCTTAGGATGATTACATTGAAGATATTATAATAACGAGTTGTTAGTAATGAAATGTCTGTGACTTACTGATGAATTTAGGTTGTTGTACAAAATATTGAAAATAATATTCCTCTTTATGCCATTTCCTAGATGTAGTGGAACCAAAGGAGAGGGGCAAGCTACTAGCCACCCCAACAGCAGCTGAATTGTCTAAAAACTTGTCTTCACCCAGTTCTTGCCCATCAGTTGTGAATCAGGGCGGGATGGTAGCTAGCCCTCGCCCCAATCCCGATGATAGCATGCTATTCACAGATGAAGGGGTTCCAGAGTTTTTGTCAAGAAAGACTTTGGTAGAGTTTCCTCAAAAAGTTCTGCCTCCATTCAGAAAACAGGGTTCAAATTCAAAAGCTCTTCAGGAGAACAGGGGAGGGACAGATGATTCATCATCCTCTTCATCTGGCTCCTCCGACTCATCGTCCTCTTCGTCTGGCTCCTCCGACTCAGAGTCTGACGAGGAGGGTAGCAGCTCCAAGGTTGATACTCAGATGACGAGCAGGGGCAAAGGAGGACTTCCAAAACCGCAGGCCTCCCAGTCCCTTGAAAACAGAGCCCCCAAAATTGCAGCATCGGCCAAAGAGAAGACCCGGTCCCAGCAGGGACAGCCAGACCTCAGCCCTCCAGAGAGGCCCCGTCAGGCAAAGAAGAAAGGGCCCACTGGGAAGCTGTTAGAGCACAGAAAAGACGCTAAACCAAAAACCACAACGCCCGAGTTACAAGCAGAGAAAGAGTTTATGAAGCAAAACGTAAAGGAAAAACAAATGGAGAAAATATTTAGATCAAGTGAAAAAAATAGAGAAAGTCAAAAGCCACTTGAAGTTAAAAAAGTCTTACCTGACCGTACAAAGTCAGGATTGTCTACACAGCCAGCTGGCAGCCCTGCGCCCGTGCAGTTGTCAGAAGGAACCAGAACAGCAGGAGGGCTACAGGCACCTCCTGAGACTGGAGAAAGGCGTTTGGAAAACCAAGTATTGGAACGTGATGGGGAGGTGGCGTTTCCCCCCATCGACAAGGAAAGTTCGGGAAAGCAGGTAACGGGAGGGATCCTGAAGGCTGAAGAGGAGAGTTTGGAAGACCAGGTACCAGTACAACATCTGAAACCAGTTCCTGTTCCTACGGAAGGCGTTTTCGAGGAAAAGACCGCAAGCCTGGAGCTTGAGGGAAAGGACGGGATGGCTGGAGAGCCGGCGCCTCGCCCGGAAGAGCGGGACGACACACAGGGTATACCTTGACTTGTGCTCTCCTGAGAACCTCCTTTCCTGTGCGGGGGGCGGGCCGCCGAAGGCCCACGCGGTGTGAGGAATTGTTCCCGTTAGTCAGCCCCTGTGGTAGAAGTTGGCCCGCTCCGCGGTCTCAGATGAGAGAGGACTGTGCACGCTTAGCACGACCCCTGGGGCGCTTTCCTTTCCTCTGCAGTGGAAGCGTGTGCGCCGGGCGCTCCCCGCCGTCCTGCAGCCTGGGCCATTTCCCACCCACCCCCACCCCCCGCAGTTTAACGCCCTCTCCCTTAACTTTGGAGGCCGTCCTCGGGTCCCTTTCGTCAACTTGCAGAGCCTCTTCTCAGCGGAAGGGGTCCTGGGTGACTCGCATGGGCCGGGCTCGCCCTGCTGGGAGGGTCTTCAGGGCAGCTACCCAGAGCGCTGCCTTTACATTCCTTAGGCCTGCAGGGCAGTCCACGGGTTAGGAATTAGAGCAGTAAGTGACACAGGGGCAGCCCAGAGCAGCTTCCACCTTTCCAGTAGATGACGTTTCCTTCTCTGACTTACCCAGAAAACACAGTGGGCTGCTTTGTTTCTCTATACTGAATTTTTAGGAAGGGTTATTTTGCTGTCATAAATGTTTAGTATTGTATTCCTTTTATGCTACCGTCTGGCGGTGCACTGATGTTTATAGAGGGCGTGTGCTGTCGGTGGGTCACAGCGAGGCAGTGGGGAGGGCTCCTGTTTCCCTGGCTCCGCAGAGTGTCTGTAAAAGGCATTACTAATTAACCCGGCCCCTTCCTGTTTGCTCTGTAGTCTTCCTAAAGCCTGCCCCTTGCCTGATGTCCATTATGTGGTCATTGTTGTTATTGGTTGTGTTATGTGGACAGAATTTATGTGTTTTCTTCCCTCCGTTCTCTCCCTCTTCCATTAATAAGTGAAATGCCGGTGCTTGCCAGACTGGTCAAGACATGGAACCGCATTTCCTGATCCTACTGCTTCAGTCATTCTGCTGTAAATTGGAGAGGAGCACCCAAACCTTTAGGATGATGACAGGGTTTTCTTTCACATTGCAAACCATTTTGAAAACAATTTGCTTCTAATTTTTCACGGACGTGTTCTTTTTCCCACATTCCTTACACCCTTCGGAGGCTAAGGCCGCCACCGCCCCGGAGCACAGCCTACTTGCAGGTGTCCCTGAGCAGTCTTCCTGCTCCCACCACCTGGCCCCTTGGCCTCTGGCGGGATTGACTTGCGTTCGAATTTCCTGAACCCACATTTCCCTTCAGGTGACACCATCCCTGTATCTGCTCTGAAGATGTCCCTGCGCCACGTCAGGAGTCTCCACTCCTTGAGATTGGAAAGATGTCCGCTCTGAGTAAAACATTGTTTTTGTTTCATACAACCGAACACATGAAAACAAAGCTTTTGATATGAATTCAAATAGGGAAACTAGTTAGGTTCTTTTCCTTGCAGCCCGAGTAGAAGTGGGGAGAGCCCCAGGAGCAGGAGTTAGGATCAGCAGGCCCATCACCCGGCCCTCAGCCCGCCACCCCCGCAAGCTGCACCGCGAGCCCTCACTGCCTGGCCCGGGGGGGGCCGCCTTTTCTTTTGCTTCAGCCACACTATCAATCTAGTTGTATGATTACCAAACATTCTTTTCCATGCAAGGAAGTAAAATCTAGTTTGTGTATTTTAGTCTGAATCTAAAGTATACCAACAACTTTTTCAGAAAAAGTTGGAGACTATATACCTCATTTCCATTTCCCTTAAGTTTGTTGTTATTAAAGCAGCGTCTAATTTTCTTGTATCTGGAGACTTTAGCAGGCTCACTTAAGCTTCTGCTTTTGAAAATTTTTTTTTGTAAATGGTTTATTTCTATTTTAAGACAATTTCTAATAGATCTGGGGTTTTTTTCCTCCATCTTTAAGTGGCCTGAAAGTCCCTCCAAAACTGTAGGCATTTTCACAATTCTGCAAAGTACAGGACCTAGGAGCTTATGAAGTAAGGTGTTAGGACACATCGTAACAACCATCCCAGTGCTCCCATTGTTAAGGCTGGTGTTTTAGAATACATTTTCAGCTGATTCCTTTATTTTGCTTCTGAAGTCCTGTTGCTTTCACGGGCTTTTCTTTTCTAATTAGACAGTTTATTTCAGGTAGGGTGTGTGAGGAATGCTGGGTGCACGGGTGTCTGAGCTGAGCCCCGTGGAGGCACTTCCTGTCCATGTTCTCACAGGCCTCCTTGCTTTCCCCCCACAGAGCCCGTGCAAGCCGCCGGCGTGGCCGAGCCGTTCGATAACAGCACGTACAGGAACCTCCAGCACCATGAGTACACCCCGTTCACCTTCTTAGACCTCAACCTGGACCTGTCCAAGTTCAGGATGCCTCAGCCGTCTTCAGGACGGGAGTCACCTCGCCACTGAGCGCTCCCTTGAGAAAGTAAACCTTCTGGGGTCTGGCTGCAGAAATAAAGTCTGCTCCAGTCACGAGGCCTGACGCGTGTAATTGGTGTCCCTTTTACAGTGAACGGAGAATTAGTTGCGCTTCTCTGTTAATCAGCATGCATTTAGAAACATCTGTACAGGGGCGCCTGGGTGGCACAGTGGTTAAGCGTCTGCCTTCGGCTCAGGACATGATCCCGGCGCTGTGGGATCGAGCCCCACATCAGGCTCCTCTGCTATGAGCCTGCTTCTTCCTCTCCCACTCCCCCTGCTTATGTTCCTCTCTCGCTGGCTGTCTCTATCTCTGTCGAATAAATAAATAAAATCTTTAAAAAAAAAAAAAAAGAAACATCTGTACACAAGGGATTTTTCTCCCATGATCCATAACCTCCGAACTGTATGCATTTTCCATCACTGTGATCCCACCATGTCGAGTCCCCAGTCAGGTTAACGTTAGTCGGCTTCACCAGCTAGGTGTTGACAAATGTAATGATAACTTCTAATTTGGTAGACCTTGTTCTTAATAAAGCAAAAACAGGAGTTTTACTAACTTTACTGCAAAGGAATTGAACATTAAATTATAGCACTTCATTATTAGAGAAGGAACAGAATCCTTTTGTTCACCTGAATTAAGTATTAGGTGTAAACTCAGGGAGGGTCTCAGCAGCGGGTTTGGGGAGAGGTGAAAAGTTCCGTAGGGTCCAGCAGAGCAGCTCTGCTCCCAGGTGGCCAGGCAGACTCTGAGCTAGTTGAGCCACGAAGGGCTTCGAGGTTGGCTGAGTACCCTTCCAGCACTCGTGATGACGCTACTCCCACGCCTGGGGTGTAAGTGATGTGAACGCCTCCGATGTGTGCTGGGGGGGGTCTCTGCGCTCGCACCCTGTGGGGATGAAATGACCATCTCCTCGGAGAAGCTACAGGTCAAGGTGAGGTTACTCCCGACCGCAAGAGCTGACGTGGAAGATGGGCCCGTTTGTGAGGGCTGCACAGCTCCGCCTGAAGGGGAAGCCCCCCCCCCCGAATCTGTGTCATTTTCATGGTTCACTTTGTCCTCATGCGGCTGTTGTTTGTGTGCCCAAACTGGGCGTTATCTCACTTCGTTTGAATTCCGGTCCTTGGCCTCCAGTCAGTTTACAGCAAATGGTGCAGTGTATTTGTAATTATGTTTCATGTTTCTGTAATCCTGCAAGTAAGAACACCGAAATTGAAAACTGGTATTGTGATCGTCTGCCTCACGTCTTATTACTTCTAAGAGCTTAGCACCTTGGCGAGATTCTCCTCATCACATTTTTTTAATTATAAAATAACTAAAACCACATTACCCCCCCAAAAAAGGAAATGGGAAATACCGAGAATGCACTGTGCCGACTCCCTCCCTGCCGTTACTAACATGTCCCACGCCTGCCCAGTGGTACGGGCTGCGGATGGACAGTGCCCTGTAACAGAGTTTGCTACCCTGCTGGGTGTTTTCGCACACTGGCCACGGGACTTGCGTGGGGTGTGCGGGGGAAGGTGGAGTGCAGAGCCACGGGGCGTTTCCCCGGGCCGCTCCTGCCGCGGGACCTCAACTCTCCACCGAACAATGAGTAGGAGTAGACTTTCATTTGCATGAGTTTTTCCCTGGTTATTTTGCAGTCTCTGGGAGTTGGCTCCCCTTCCTCCAAAAAGCCTTGGAAGCCAACACAAGCGATGCTGGCCATGGCTGTGTTTAGTAAGACCCACTGTGATGCGGCTGCTGGCAGCGTGACGGTTGCCCGCGGAGCGCAGTTTTTGGACCCGTGTTAGTCCCCATGCTCTCTTAGCGCTGCCAGAAACATCTGTGTGACTGTAACTCATGTCGTGTTTTGTATTGTTTCCTTAAGATGGATTTCCAGAAACCAGTCTGATGAATCACATGTGATTCACAAACATTTGTATTGCTTCCATTTCCACAAGGTTTTAATTTTTTAATTTTTTATTTTTTATTATTTTTTAAGATTTTCTTTATTTGAGAGAGAAAGAGTGAGCAGGGGGAGGGGCAGAGGGAGAGACTGTCAAGCAGACTCCTGCTGCGTGTGGAGCCTGATGGGACCGAAGGCGGGGAGCTCAATCCCATGACCTGAGCTGAAACCAAGAGTTGGTCGCTCAACTGACCAAGCCACCCAGGTGCCCCGCCACAAGGCTTTTAAACCAGCTTAATAGGTTTGAGTTAAATAAGGTAATTATTCTATTTCCTTTTGTATTTTCCCTGTCACCTGAACTCTGGCATCTTTCTGGACATTTGTTCTCTTACACCTTTTACAATGAACACCCTTGGCCTGGAGGGGATTGTACATAAAGCAGAAGTCCAGCCCTCGGTTATTATGAATTCTCGTCCTAATGTTGACTGGCAGCTGGTTAATAACTGCAAACCAGCAGATTATTGTGTGGCTGTTCTGATTCTGCTTCCAAGCACGTGCTTTGTGTTTGAATGGTTGGTGTTCTCCTGCCTGTCTCTCAACTAGCATCGAAAACCCAGGGAAGTGCTCCTCAGCTCACAACTCGCCACCCAGCACCAGCTGGCAGCAGACCCATACCTTACACGTGGGAAGCAGCCAGACATCTGTAAAGTGAGCTCACTGACACCACAGAGTTCACTGCACCCGAAGGCCTGACGCAGGATGTGCAGACAATGCAATGCCGTGTGGTCCTGTACAGCGGAGCCGGCAGGCTTTGCGTGAAGTCATAGAGGGAATATTTAGGGGTTTGCCCCATGCAGTCCCTGTTGTGCGGTCTTTTGTTTTAACAGCCCTTTCAAAAATGTGAAACCCAGTCTCAGCTGTGGGTCTTTCGCAATGGCAGAGAGCAGGGTTTCCGAGGGGCCGCAGTATTCGGGGGCTGCCAGAGGCCACCTAATGCAAGGGCAGGCTAGACACTCAGATCAGTGTGTCTCAGGTGCTCAGCACCCAGCTTCTACCGCCTTCTATCCGTGACCGTCTTCCCTTTTCCCTCCACCTATCTTTATTCTAAAAAGGATTTGAAACACAGACTAGGGTGTAAGAATTAACCGCTAACGTGGGATTCCTTCCAGAGCAATATCACTCTCGTGGGCCCGCAACCCACACTGGTCTAAATGCCCACCACATGCTAGGCCTGGGTCTGGGCCATGGGTTCAAAAACGGCGAAGATGGACGACCTCTCCCAAGTTCCAGCCTCGGGAAGGAGGCATGTGGAAAGCCATGCGAGGTGATGTGTGGAGTCTAATAGCACAGGGGATGTCTGGGGAAGAGAAGAAGCTGGGTGTTGATCAGAGAAAACTCTGTGGGACAAGATGTCTACCCCAGATGTTGACAGGTGACCGGGAAGCCCCCAGGGTGGTCTTCAAGGTGTTGGGATGGGTATATGCAAAGGCCCGGATGAGGACCCTGCTGGAGGCCACGGTTTGAGAGGGGACACACAGCAAGGATGGGGGCTGAATCATGAAGTTTGGGCTCTGTGTTAGGTAGCTCGACCACCATAACAAAACACCACGACCCGGGGGGCTTCAACAACAGAAGTGTGTTGTCTCTCAGCTCTGGACATTGGAGATCAAGGTACTGGCAGGCACAACGGAGAAGGTCCCTGTTCCTGGCTTGCAGATGGCCACCTTCTTCCTGTGTCCTCACACCGCAGGGAGTGGGTGCCAGCAAGCTCTCTGGAGTCTCTCTTAATGCGACCCTAACCCTATCTTGAGGGCCCCACCCTCAGAACCTCATCTAACCCTGGCTTCCTCCCAAAGGCCCCACCTCCAAACACCAGCATATTGGAGGTTAGGACGTCAACATAGAAACTGGGGGGAGACACAAAAATTCAATCTTAATAAAAACCTAATTTTTCTTAAAGCTTTTGTTTACAGATCTTATCAACCTATTTATAAGTAAATGCCAATTTTAACGAACATTACTAAACTTAAAAAGTAAATTTTATTGGACGGACATGCATTTCTTAGTGAAATGTATTGGAACTATTTTTTTCCGGTCAGTTCCTATATCTATGGATGCATATTACTTAAGGCTGGAAAGAGTTCAATGAAAATTAACAGCAAGAAAAAAAGAGAGAGAGAAAGTATAGACCAATTATCGAGGGTGGATTCAGGTTTTGTGGGGCCTGAAGCTTGTAGAATTTGGAGGCTCTTTTTAATAAATGTAATACAGACTTATGAATTCAAAGTCAAGTGTGACAGTGACTATTACACAGGATGAGGAAAAATAGCTTACAAATTTTAAAAGGTGGTAGATACTATAAACCTCACAAAATCCAGAAAAATAACATTTTAATTAACCACTTGACGTATCGCTGTATGTCAGGCAGCTGATTAAAAAATAACTTTGGGGGGACGCCTGGGTGGCTCAGTTAGGCGTCTGACTTTTTTTTTTTTTTAAGATTTTATTTATTTATTTGACAGAGATAGAGACAGCCAGCGAGAGAGGGAACACAAGCAGGGGGAGTGGGAGAGGAAGAAGCAGGCTCCTAGCGGAAGAGCCTGATGTGGGGCTCGATCCCATAACGCCAGGATCACGCCCTGAGCCGAAGGCAGACGCTTAACCGCTGTGCCACCCAGGCGCCCCAAGCGTCTGACTCTTGATTTGGGCTCAGGTCAAGATGTCAGGGTCGTGAGATCGAGCCCCGTGTTGGGCTCAGCACTGCTGAGTGTGGTCCTGCCTCTGCTGCTCCCGCACACGCACACATGCGCACACACTGTCTCTTGCAAAAACAAAAAATAACTTTGGGCTATATACTTTTTTTTTGAGATTTATTTATTTGAGAGAGAGAGAGCGTGCACACAAGATGGGGGACGGGCAGACGGAGAGAGAGAAACTCAAGCAGATTCCGAGCTGAGAGTGGAGCCTGATGTGGGGCTTGATCCCATGATGACGACCTAAGCCAAAATCAAGAGTCGGATGCTTAACCGACGGAGCTGCCCGGGTGCCCCTGGGCGGCATACTTTTGATTGCTTCTTCACATGACAATTTCATAGCACCGGTTTGCTAGATATAAAGATGATACCATCTTTCTTCCAGCATTGTTGATCAAAATTTGGTGTTGGTAGATTCAATTCGTAAACGTGTGACCACACACAGACGTCTTTGCTGTTTGTAGTGCTGCTTCAAACACAGGAATGCTGATAAAAGGAAGGCCCGTGTTTAACTGCATCTGCTCCACTACGGAGTTCATTCTTGACAGAGAATTCCGTTTGTCTAGGTATGAATGGGAACTGAGTCCTCTGAAATGACTTTTCATGATTAAAAGGATTTTCCACTGAGTAGCTTTTGTTCCGTGTGCTTCAAAACCTGCACCACCCCCCCCACCTCCCGCCAGGTACTATTGATGCCCAGATCTCAGGACACGGCCCCATCTCGCTCGTGGCCACACCACACATTCATCGCCATGCTGCACATTCCTGGTCACGTGACATGGTCATAGCCGTGCTCGCAATCATATACGTGTTCATACCACGGTATCCCCTCTGGTCACCACCTTCACATCGGAGCGCCTCGCGAGTCCGCTCGGTGGGAACCAGGAGTATGGAAGCGATTCCCACACCAGACAGCAGCTTAGCCACCCAGGCGGGTCAGTGTGCACTCCTAAATGCACCCCACTAAGCCCAGACTAAGTGTACCCCCTGGACAGACAGGTCCAAACACGCCCCAGCCACTTTAACCCCAGGCAGGGGCAAATGGGACTGAGCACGCTGGAGGGGAGAGAGGAGGCCGTCTGCAGTGACTGGGATCCAGATGTCTTCCTTTTGCAAATGTGACACCAGCTGACTATGGGAAGCCCTGGCTGGACCCTCAGCACACCCCAAGGAGGGGCCTGACGCTTGTCTCTGTGGCCCCACGGGAGCGCCCCCACTGGGCAGGAGTAAGTGTCCCACTTGCTCACACGTGTGCCTTAGTGACGGCCAAGGGCATCTTCACACCAAAAGCCACAGCACTCCCCCGTGACACTGATCTACGTCTAACCTGGACACGGTCGATAAGTGACAGCAGGCAAGATTGCCCCACATAAGTGACTATGGATTTACGGCATTCAGTTCTCGGTTGGCAGAAATGAAGGCCTGTGTGCTCCCCACAAGTCTGGAGAACCCACAAAACATCCCATCGTCTCCAGTTCTGTGCCTTGTACTTGAGGGTGTTACCGCGATGTGTCAGAAGTCAGTGCGGACTTTGCCCCGTCTCCCCGGAATCACAGAACAGACGCAGCGGAGCACGCTCGCCACGTGCTTCCTCGCAGCAAAATTTGCAGAAGGTGCCCCAGGGCTGGCGTTCCCACGCTTTTTGCCCATATTGGATGCTGCTCGAGCTCTGACCGATGGACAGTGCCGTGAGGGTTCTCGCGTGTCTGCTCTGCTGTCTGGGCACTTCCCCCCTCTCTCCCCAATGGGAGGCGCAGGAACCACCGCCCCTCTGAGCGCCGTTCTCACGCCCAGACCCCGGATGCATGGCACCCTGACACAGCCCGAAACATCTGTGTGTAACACCACACGTTATTCTCGACAGAAATACGTGTGTGAGACCAGGGGAGACCGCTCCACCATGGGGTCATGGGGCCCTGATTATGGGGGCTTCCTCCAGCATTGTGAGCTGCTGCTGTACGTGGTGCCCTGGCAATGTGTATGTCTCGGGGCCGGCGCAGCCAGGCTGGCTGTTGGATGGGTTGAAAAGTCAGCCTACCTCCCATAGAGAGTAGACTGCTGGGGGGAGAGGGGTGGGCCCTCCAGAGCATCCGCTGTGCGGGCAGAGCGCTGGAAGATGAGGGACACAAACTCGTTCCCTCCGAATTACCTGCCTGCAGCATGTTACTGACCCCTCTCGTTCATCCAGGGTTGGGCGCTTGCAAATCAAGTATGAACCTAAGTCACGGTGGGAATGAAACAGGAATGTTGGCAACGAACCACCTTCCTCGGCCACCGCGGGTGGAAGTGAAGACGGTGGGACGGGCATCCCAGAAGGCGGGCTGTTGGGCTCCGTGAAGAAGCGGCTCTTCTTATCCAAAGAGGATGAAATGTCTCTCCTGTTGCCCCCAGCTGCTGGATCCCCAGCACAGCAGGGACGCAGCCAGTGGGACAAATCCAGAGACAGAACATAGCCAGGGGCAGCCATGCCAGTCTAACGTCTCAAACAGGCATCCAGCAGCTTGCAAACACATAAAAGGGGCAAAGGTGGGAAGAGAGGAGGGATGCTTCCCTGCACTGCCCTCAGCGGTCCAGGCCTGACAGCCACCTGGACCCCACTGGCAGGAGCGCCAAGTGGCTGAGGACTCCTGCCCTGCCCCGGGGGCAGGACCAATCTCCACATTGGCACCCACTAGCCTTTCTTTCTTTTAAGCACTGGTTTTGAAATCTCACAAATCCAAACTAATCAGAGCCCGGGTTACAAGTATCTCTTGATGTTTTTAGTTCATCGGAAGCCTTGCCAAGTTTTTATTTTTAAGTGTGGGTCTTAAAATACACCTTCCTCAGTTCCGAGCCAGCCAGGGGAAGCCAAAATAAAACACCATCTTCTTTGGAACATATGGCAAGTCACTGCTGCCGGAATAAGGGAGAAATCAGAAGAGAAAGGATGTTCTGGTACAAAATTAAGAATGTAGGTTTCATGCATGGAAATAGGCAAAGCTTCGTGCCACCAAAAGCTGTTTTCTGAGCGCGAAAATGTTAACCACAGAGTTTACGAAAAGAAAAAGGGGGGAAAGGCAATCCTGAAAACAGACCCAGACCCTGTCTGAGACCCGCGCGCAGGAAGGGCCCAAGAGGAGGCTCCGGCTGCGGTGGGATGCAGCTGGACCTTTGCACGCTGCCCTCAGCGAGATGCTTCTGCGGGAGGAGCCTCTGCCTTGGCCTGCGTGGTTCTTACAGCAGTCACTTGTCTTTCTCCTGCCTTTCAGTTCCCCCCTTCGTCCCCTCTCGCTGGGCCCCTGGGTCCTCTAAAGCATCCTGCTGCTATCACCAGACACGGGGTTGCAAACGGTCATCTGTACTCAGGGGGCACAGCTCACAGAGCTCATGATGCTTGAACTGTTTTTAAGTCTTATTTTTCAGCATCTTTTGATGTTCTCCGTATTTTTTTTTTCAGTCTTTTGGTTATTTAACCTAAAACCGTAATTCTCTTTCCATGCTCTTAGAATTCTGGGGGTTTCCATTTCTCTCTTGTCTTTTCAGCGAATGCTGTATTTATTATCGTTGTTCTTAAAGAGCTGACAACGCAGAGTCGGACATTTTATGTAGTGTTACCGGAGAGCAACGTTTTAGAGGTTCAAATTTATTATTGGAGTTAGAGTGTCATTAGAAAAAAATGCATACGCCAAAGAAGACTGTTGGCAGTGTAATCGTAGAGGTACAGGTTAATATACAATGTATAAGTCTGTGTAATGGATAGTTTTTATTATTCATAAAATTTTCAAATGACTCGCAGATGTGCGGCCCCGCAGCTGTTCCCCGCTCACTAATGGCCTTAGGCTCTGACTCAGAGAGGAGTTTCGTGCCAAAGGATTCTGGCAGCGACTACAGTTCTTGTGATATTCCCAGGGAGGAAATCATTCATTGTCAGCAGGGGTGATGATGACAGACCAATAAAGGGCTGAGTGGGGAGGAGCCGGTGAAGACAGGAGATCGGACCGGGCATGTTCAGAAGGCTGTTTTCGAGCTGCTTTTGAAAAGAAATCTATTGTCTTCAGAATTCTTTCCAGTGATTTACTTGAGTCTGCTTCTATCTACAAAGTCTGCTCTTCGCCCCCAGGGCAAATCAAAGTGGCCCACGAACACAGGCTCAGGACAGAGGGCCCTGGCGAGAGCTGATTGCCACAGGGCGGCACCCCGCACACCTTCACCTGACGACGCGGAAAGCGTCTGTTTGAGGGCCCACTGCTCGGCCCCCACGGCATTCCCTGGGCACACGGGCCTCCGGGGCCCAGCTGCTCGAACTTGGTGCTGTAGGAATCGCCCAAGGGTGCTAGCGGAAATGCTGATTCCTGGGCCCGGGGCGGGGGCTGCCAGGACGAAACAAACAAGTAAGGAGATTGATCTGCGGGCCACTACAGCAAGCAGGGCCCAACCAAAGATCGGGTGGTCTCGCCTCGGACTTTTGTAGGGAAGGCCGGACTAGTGACAAGTGGGGCAACTCACAGGGCCCTTGCCGTGCAGTGAGGCGCGGCTCAGTCATTCCGCTGAACGGGGAATGTCCTGTCTCTGCATCTAGCTGGTTTGGCCGGGACAACTCTAATCTCAGCTAGCCATTTATGAGACAAAGGACAGGAAATTGGAGAGTCTGTGTATAATGGGACATCTTTGTGAGCCGTATGGAAGCAGAGAGAAAGACCGGACAGTGAGTCTCACCTAAGGCACAAGGGGAAGTGAGGGGTTCTCAAGGTTGCTGTTTTCTGGGGGATCAGGTGAAGCTCATTCTTGTCAGCATCAGTAATCTGCATTTTGACAGATGCCCAGACTTTGAGAAGGCCTGGAAACTTTGAGAAACTCTGCTGTGGGGTGTGGGAGTGATGCAGGTGCCGTGTTGCCCTGAAACTTTGGCCATCACGTGGTGACCTGAGGTGCTGAGATGTGGCCAACTGCCCAAGTCCTCTCCAGCGTTCGCTGTTTTTTCTGCTCGTGGATGTTGATTTTACACGTCTCAAACTTCAGAGACCTCGGGGCCTATACATTCCCCGCGACGATAAGCGGCCTCACCACCCCCGTCCCGCGGAGTCTGGCTGTGGATGGCCTGCCCCACTAAGGGCACTTGGCCCCTGCCTCCTCTCTGCAGTGGCCTCTGCTGGCCTGTCCTCTCACATGGACCTGGTCTGACCAGAACCCCTCCACCAGGCGACTGTCTCCGTGACAACCCTCAGTGCTGGGCAGGTGTCCCCCGCTCCCAAAGGGCCCCAGCCACCTCTCACCCGGCTCGGGCTGCTTTCTGCCACCCCCTCCCCATTCCTGGATGCTGACCGGGGCCAGGGGGATACAGAGCACACTTGGCCTGAGGGCTCTCAAAACACTATCCAGGCTCTGGCTCCGGGCAGCGGCCGAGGGATGCTGTGGTGTTAGTTCTTAACCCAAGTTTGTCAAGAGCTGGGAGCCCATCCAGAGAGGGCAAAGGGAGGGAGCGGTTCCCAGAAGCCAAGGAGGCAGACGAACGCAGGAAGCGTGGCAGTGGGGCAAGGGACACCGCACCCATGGGGACCTGGGCCTGAACGCACCTTACTTTCCTTCCTCTGAATTCTAGCCCAGCCTCCCATTGGCCAACCCACCTGGAAGCTGGAAGGAGGGAGCCCAGGGAGCAGCCCAGCAGGCGAACAGACCTGCAGGGGCCGGCACTTCTGTCTTCCCTGGGGACCCAGGGCCAGCCTTCCTCCCTAAAACTGTTGGAAGAGTCTGGGAGGGACACCTCTTCCAAGGGAGAGTGGGCACCTCCTGGGACACTGAGAGTATTTTCATTTCTATATTTTTATGTGTTTGCTTCTGTACTGGAGCTTCTAACAATGTGTGAGTTGTTCGGTAATAAAATCTAATACACCTGTTTGAAAACATGAAGCAGTAGCACAGGGAGACACGCTATTGCCTCTGAGCCATCTGGATCCATCCTCCAGCTCCGGCCAGGCCCCTGCGGCGCAGTGCTGAGATCCGGGGCTGGATGCCTGACCGCTGACCAGCCCGCAGTGTGCACTGTACCGGCTCGGGGTGATCCTGCGGGGACAGGCGGTGTGTGTCTGACACCAGCTTCCAGGGTGCAGACTCCACAGCCCCCCCCAACTGCCCTCACTCCAGATGCCAGCTGCAATTTGGGGGTTCCAGGCCACTCGTGCTTCTGACCAACTGGCTACAAATTCCAGAATTCCTACCACCCCCTCCAGTTCAACCATTTGCCAGAACGCCTCCCGGAACTCAGGAAAGCACTATAATGGTGGTTATAGTTTTGCTGTAAAAGACACCATAAAGTCCAGGAGGGCCTCGAATGCAGAGCTTCGTGCCGTCCTCCTGGAGCATCCCTGGGTTCCCAGCCGGGAAGCTCATCTGAGCATGGGGTATCTGGAGTTCTTGTCAGGGGTTTATTACTCAGGCACATGGGATCGCTGGTCATGTGATTGAGCTCGATCTCCCCAGCCCCCTCTCCTCCCTGGAGATCAAAACTTCTGCCTGATATCACTTGGCTCAAAGTCCCAACCCTCTAGCCCATGTTGGTCTCTTTGGCATGAAGGGCTCACGTCCTGAGCCGTTGGTCACCTCCACAGCATAAACTCGGGTGTGGTCTGACGGTTTAGAGGCCCCCTCTAAACCCAGGAACCAGCGACAGAGAGCTGGCAAATTCTTCCTGTTACGCAATACTGGCTTCCCAGCGGCTCAGCCAGGGACCAGAGGGGCCACGGGAAAGCCACAGCCCTGTGGGGAAGCCAGAGGATGTGGACATGCCTGGCTCCCCTGACGGGCACCCAGGGGTACCCAGAGCTCAAAAACTGGTTGGGAGAAAATCCAGACATCTGAGATGTCTTCGGGGGAGATGGCGTGTGCTGTAAATTCTCCTGGCAAGGATGCTGGCATCATCAACGCAGCAACAAAACCAAGTAGGGTCTACTCAGAGTTGCAGGTGACCAGAAGGTCCCACATTTATTCTTTATGACTCCATATGTTTGAATCTTTAAATGACTTTCTGCCTAAATGTAACTTTGGGGATTTAGCTTGTAATTAATTCTTTCGAGGGACTCTGATAGCTTTAGGAAGTGAACTCTTTTAACTTATTTAAATATTTATAGACTGAGATAAACTGTCTATGTTCTTAATCTGTTTGAATATCTTTGCCACAGCTGACATTGTGTAGTTGGTGACAGGCTGTGTATGTAACTAAGCAGATCATTGCATGGGACCCTTTGCTTCTGTTCTGAGGAGCCGGATGTTGGGATGGAGGGAGACCCCTGGAACCTGTCTTCCCCATGGACCAGGTGTAACGCTGCGGGTGAGGTCCTTCACTTCACAGAGCCTCCTCTTCCCCATAAAATGGAATCGATAACACTTTCTCCTGCTGCAGTGAAATAACCCGGTGTCTGGGGTTTATTCTGAGCTACTTAAGGCAGAGGGTGGGGGAAGAACGGGAAAAAAGATGGAATAAGACTTGGGAAATGTTAATAATTTTACAGCTGAACGATGGGTACGCAGAGGTTCATTATACTTTTCTCTCTGCTTTTGGGCATGTGAAAATTTCCAAACTAAAAAGTAAAAATAAATAAACAAACAAACAAATAAATAACAATAATGCCCTCCTGTGTCTACTGCACAGGAATGCCAGAACATTCGTTCAGCACTATCCTCAGAGTACCTTTGCGTCTTGGAGAAGGATGCCACGTAAATACGTTCTGAGTTATTGCTCTGTGGCCCTCACATAATTGTATCACCCCTGGAGGTATCGTTGACATGGAGACAGAAAAGAGATTAGGACCCAGGGGAAGAACGGCTATGAAACACGAAGATAAAACTTCCAAAGCGTCGGATGCTACGCGGAGGATTTCATCTTAGTATGACAAACTGGGAGCCCATCTGGGCAAATCAGTGATGTAGGAAATACATTTGCAATATATCAAAAATATGTTGCCCAGTAGCTGACAATTTATTTCTGGAGCTCCATATGTGTCACATTTCCAGGCTCATAAATGATAAATAATAAATTTTTATTTATAAATCACTGGTTCCCAGAGGCAGATGAGCAGACTGAAAGAAAAGATGCTGCCGGAGAAGCTGGTTAATTTGCACCAGCGGACTCGGATCAACATGGGGTGGTTTTACCCAGTTTGGGGAATTGGTGAGCCAATGAGAGAAGCTGATACCTTTAGGAAACTGCCTGTCGTAACTCGAAGTCGATGTTGTGAAAAGTGCATCTGATGGGCCACCTGGGTGGCTCAGTCAGTTAAGCGTCTGCCAGGGGCTCAGGTCATGATCCCAGGGTCCTGGGGTCGATTCCCACATCGGGCTCCCTGCTCCATGGGGAACCTACTTCTCCCTCTGCCTGCCACAGCCCCCTGCTTGTGCTCTCTCTCTCTCTCTGACAAATAAATAAATAAAATCATTAAAAAAAAGACAGTGCATCTGAGGTGCACGCAATGGCAGAGCCCTGAAATGTAGGCTGTTAAGGTTTGCACCCTAGTAAAGATTAACAAACTTGTCCCTACTTGAAAGATGCGTTATTAGAGAACACTCCTACAAACCCCGGAGCTTTCTGTGGTAGTATAAAGAGAATTATCTGGTGTGAAACATCCTGAAAAGAAAAGAATGCCTCTTCACGATGTCGGGGGCACCCCTCAAAGACCTGAGTGTGTGCTGGTCCGCACCGACCGTGGTCCCCACGGAGGAGGGGAGCACACGCGGGTGCTCAGCCGGGCTTCGGCAGCTGGGATCCAGAACTGCTTGGAGAAATGACAGTCATGAGGAAAGGCAATATGGATGTTCTGAAAGTGGGGAGGAAAATGTATGCAAAATTATTCTGTAGCTCCAGGCCTCCCGAATTTTTTTTTTTAAACATAGAACAAGCATGAGTATACAGCAGTCTTGGTAATTCAGGATTGCTGATGGTTGTAAGGAGTGGAAGCTTATCTTTGTTAGCAAGCCCCTCGGCCTTGGGAGAATAAGACGGTGTAAATCAGGCTTACAGGGGGATCTCTAAGTCAGTAAGAAGTACCTTTTTTTAACTTTTGTTAGTTTGTTTTTTAGTAGTCTCTACCCCCAACATGGGGCTCGAACCCATGGCCCTGAGATCAAAAGTCTCACGCTCTTCCGACTGAGCCAGCCAGGCGCCCCAGTAAGAAATAACTTTTAAAAAGACTTCGCAAACTTTTACTTAAAATTAGCAAAAGCTAGGCTAATTATAAATGATTCTATCCTGGTGTTAAACAAACCTTCTAAAGATCCTTATTAGGCAAAAGCATGTGTCCCTTGCTCGTACTGAACAAAAGTAGGAAAAGGGGACGCACAGTTAAGTGTGATGAGCTCTAGCCGGGATGAGGACCTGGACCCCATCTTAAGTGTGCCTTGAACTTGTCTAGACGGGTTTCTCCTAATAAAAGGACCCAGAGAGCTTCCCTCCAGCTCCAGAACTCTGTGGGCACATTCTGTTTTCTGGAAGCAGAATCTCTCCACGGATCCTGAGTACTATTTGCACCTAACAAAAGTACATGTGGTTGCAGATACATAAAAATGTGGAGGCAAGCGAAGAAGAGGGCCATCTAGCCCGACGGGCAGCAAGCCGGACAGACACACAGCTGCCACGGAAGGCGTGCTGTCAGACCCAGCCCACAGGTCCAGCCCAGGCTTTGTTCTTTCCTTTTTTCTCATTGAAAATTTGTTATGGAAACAGCAGCTCTGTCCTCTGATGTCTCAAGAGACGGTAAATGTTCATTTCAGCAAGATTAGGAAAACAGCCAAGGAGGAGGGGCAAGAAGAAAAAGGAAAATTTTTTGGCGTGATGTGCCTTTTTGTGCTAACTTTGGGCTGTCCCGAGTACAGGAGGGCAATGCGCCAGCTTCACCTCCCTCACCCCTTGGGCACCCAGCCGCAGCCTCCCCAGACGAGCTGCGTAGATCTGGACCCCTGCAAGGGCCAGCGTGGCCAGCGGGTGGGCAGGGCAGCAGGAGAGAGGCCTGCAGCCAGGCTGCCACCTCTGTGTCCCCCACTTCTCTTCCAGGCAGCCGTGCCTGAGCTCTGTGGGCTTGCACGTTCAGGAGGGCAACCTCACACTGCCCGTTGTGGGTGGACGGGAAGCAGGAGGTAGGATTCGAAGGCACGTTTTCTGACCCTCAACTGCATAAATCCCTCCCGGAAGAATCGTGGGTGGGTGAGTGGCTAACCTGGACACAGGCCTTCCAGGACCGTCCCATAGCACGGACCCTTGGCAGTCCACAGTGCCTGCCTACTCTCCTGATGGCCTCAATGTGCCATCATAAAGGCCTAGATGGAAATGAAAAGGGGTACTGTATTGGGTAGAGCTCTCCCGAGAAACAAAACGAATAGATGGAGATTTTAGATAGACAGACAGACAGACAGATAGATAGGAGATAGAGATAGATAGATGGGTTTTAAGGAATCAGCTCATGCCATTGCAAGTGCTGGCAAGTCTGAAACGTGCAGGGCGGGCCAGCAGGCTAGAAACTCTGGTAAAAGATGATGTTGCAGCTCGGGACGCCTGGGTGCTGCTGTCAGCTGAGCATCCAGCTCTTGATTTTGGCTCAGGTCATGATCTCAGCGTCGTGAGATCAAGCCCCACATGGGGCTCCATGCTGAGCACGGAGTCTGCTGGAGATTCTCTACCTCTGCCTCTGCCTCTCCTTGCCACCCCAAACAAACAAACAAACAAACAAACAAAACCTTGAGAGAGAGATGATGTTGCAGCCTCAGTCCGAGGCCGAAGCTGTCTGCTGGTAGAACTCCTTCCTCCGAGGGGACATGTCTTTGCTCTCCAGACCTTTGACTGATGGGCTGAGGCCCATCCCCATTATGCAGGGTAATCTGCTCTGCTGATTTAATTGTTAGTCACATCTAAAAGTAACCTTCACAGCCACATCTAAACTGGTGTTTGACCAAACATCGGGACAGCATGGCCCCGCCAAGCTGACATGTGAAACTAACCGTCGCAGGTTCCCAAGCTGAGGGAGCCACACTGCCGCCCAGCGCGGCTAAGCCTGTGCCCGGAGCCGGCTGCACACACGCGTGTCCTTTCACAGCTCCTGCTCGTTGTGCTTCCTTCCGCCCTTCTGCACACATCCGCGGCCCCCTTCCAGAGGGCCGTGCGCACATCTGGCCGCATGTGCGGGACCCCAGCCTGCTTCGATTGTGAGCATGGCCTCCTCCATGGCCTGCTCTGCCCTGCGATGGTTATTAGGTTTTGATGGATCATGGAGCTAGTCAAGAAATTCTCTCTCTTTCTCGCTTTCTGTCTCTTTTTAAACATACAACAGAATATTGTTCAGCCTTAAAAGGGAAGGAAATTCTGACCCGTGCCATAACGTGGCTGAACCCTGAGGACACCATGCCAAGTGAAATAAGCCAGTCACGACAGGACGCAGGCTGCATGATTCCACTGTATGAGGCGCCTGGAGGACTCCCAGAGAAAGAAAGGAGAACCTGGAGTACCGGGGCCGGGGGAGGGGGGCACAGAGCCTCGCTCCGCCAGGCGGAAGCGCTCTGGGGAAGGAGGAGGCAGTGATGTTGGCAACCCGTGTGTGCTCAAGGTCACTGCCTGCCTACAAGGGGTCAAAACAGCAAACTTCATGTTACGTGTAGTTCATCATAACTGTGTGATGTTTCCAAAAACTTGGGGATTTTTAGTTATCTCTCTACCACTGATTGGTAGTTTCGTTCCACTGAGGGAGAGAACATGCCCTGGATGACTTCAAATCCTTTTGAATTCCTTGAAACCTGAGTGCCCTCGCTGGCTTGCTCCATCCTAATGTTGGTTATTATGTTTCGACTGTTCATTGACTTCATCAAGAAATGATCTCTTCGAAGAGCCGGCTTCTATCAGATTACAGAATCGAGTCATTTGGAGAATTGCTGGAGCAGACACTGTATGACAGTATTCGAACAGTTCTGACTTGAGCTCTGTGTGACCCTGGAGGAGTGCATAGAACTCAACGCCACGGGCGCCCGGGTGGCTCAGTCGGTGAAGCGTCTGCCTTCCGCTCAGGTCGTGGTCTTGGGGTGTTGGGATCGAGTCCCGCATCAGGCTCCCTGCTCAGCGGGGAGCCTGCTTCTCCCTCTCCCTCTGCCTGCCTCTTCCCCCACTTGTGCTCTCTCTCTGTCAGATAAATAAATAAAATCTTAAAAACAAACAACAACTCAACTCCAATTAGAATAAAAAGGAGGCGAGATTGCACATAGCGTGTGACACCCAGCACGGGACCTTGTGCCTCGCAGGCTCCCAATTAGATTAGTAAGCAAGGGAGCAAAGTCAATGAGGAAAAGAAAACTCTGAAAAGAGATCCTGCTGAATAACAAATTAGAAATCACTTCAAACAACATCACTCTTCTGGGTGACATTTAAGTCCCACCAGCTGGGGCGCCTGGGTGGCTCAGTCGGTGAAGCGTCTAATTTTGGCTCAGGTCATGATCCCGGGGGCCCTGGGATCGAGCCCCGCATGGAGCCCCTCACTCAGTGGGGAGCCTGCTTCTCCTTCTGCCCCTCCCCCTGCTCATGCTCTCTCTGTCTCTCTCGAATAAATAAGTAAAATCTTAAAAAAAAAAAAAAAAGTCCAACCTGTGGCTCTGAAGTGTGCTCTGCGGCCTTGAGGGCTCCCCAGGACCCATTCAGGGAGTCTGTGTGGTCAGAACTAGGATCATAACGACCCCGAGATGCTACGTGCCTCTTTCCCAGGGACAGGGGCCATGGTGGCACAGGAACAACAGTGGGTGAAACCACAGGCTCCTCAGCACGTCCGGGCGGTGGCATCAAGTGTCGCTGCTTGTCCGTGCTCTGCATCCACACCCACACCCCCTCACCATCCGAACAGGACGGTTTCTCTAAGGATGTCCTGATGGAGCAGAATTTATGCATTACCTTTATTAAGGCTCAACCACTGAAAATGCAACTCTTAAGATTCTGCATGAAGAAATAGGAAGTACACACCAGCTTCCTCTGCAGCAGCCCCAAGCCCCAGGATGGCCGGCCGGGAAGCTTGTCGGAGGGTGTGAGCGGCTGTAGCTGCGGCTTCATGGAACGCTGCTGTCACTCGAAGGCACAAGCGACAGCCAAACTTTTACTTATTAGGCTTAGGGATTCGGCAGGCATTTTCTTTTTCTTTTTTTTTTTTTTAAATGATTTTTTATTATATTATGTTAGTCACCATACAGTACATCCCCGGTTTCCGATGTAAGGCTCGATGATTCATTAGTTGTGTATAACACCCAGTGCACCATGCAATATGTGCCCTCCTTACTACCCATCACCGGTCTATCCCATTCCCCCACCCCCCTCCCCTCTGTAGCCCTCAGTTTGTTTCTCATAGTCCATAGTCTCTCATGTTTCATTCCCCCTTCTGATTACCCCCCCTTTCTTTATCCCTTTCTTCCCCTACTGATCATTCTAGTTCTTATGTTCCATAGATGAGAGAAATCATATGATAGTTGTCTTTCTCTGCTTGACTTATTTCACTAAGCATTATCTCCTCCAGTGCTGTCCATGTTGTAGCAAATGTTGAGAACTCGTTCTTTCTGATAGCTGAGTAATATTCCATTGTATATATGGACCACAACTTCTTAATCCAGTCATCTGTTGAAGGGCATCTCGGCTCCTTCCACAATTTAGCTATTGTGGACATTGCTGCTATGAACATTGGGGTGCATATGGCCCTTCTCTTCACTACGTCTGTATCTTTGGGGTAAATACCCAGTAGTGCAATGGCTGGATCATAGGGTAGCTCAATTTTTAACTTTTTAAGGGACCTCCACACTGTTTTCCAGAGTGGCTGTCGGCAGGCATTTTCTTAAAAATGAACAAAGTAAGTTTGCCACCTCAAGGAAACCAGTGGACAGTGTTTGCTCCCAAATGATAACATTCAAGCTTTCAAGTAAAAATTAAAATTCTGAGAAACTCATATTTGTCCCCGAGAACTTGATCACGTCCCAGTACTTGAAGACGTTTCTGATGAGGCACGTGGTGATTCTATATACCGTCTAGTGAAACGTATCAACACTTGCGGCATCTGTATAACTCGGTGGATTAATAGTTTTCAAATGCCTGAGTGGCCGTGGGACAAAGTCACGAGTGGGTGATAGGTCCATCTGAAGTGCCGGAGAGACCAGTGGATTTTGGGCTAACAGCACAGGGAGTTCATCGACGTGCTGTAGGGCTCCATGTCACCACGCACCTTTCAGAAACATCGATGTGAGGGTTTTGGCAGAGTATCTGTATAAATACTCCTCCACCTTCCAACTACCTGTCTCTGCGAGGCCAGATTGTCTTGAGATGCGTCAACTAAAACAATATATCGTGACAGACTGAACACAGAGGCAGATGTGAACATTCAGCCGTCTTCTCTTAAGCTACACATTAAAGAGACTTGCAGAAGTGTGAAAAATTTTTACTCTTCTTACTAATTATTTTTTAGAATTATTTTTCATAAAATACACAATTTATATTAGCAGAGAATAACATGGGATAGGTTTCTTAATGAAATCTTAAGTAAATGAATAAAAGTCTTTTAAAAGTGATTTCTTGGTTTTGCTGTCTAAGGCGTACGTGTTCACGAGCCTAAAGCCCGCTGGGAAGAGCGGCGGGGCAGCCTGTGGCTGGGGGAGCTCAGGGCGGGGTAAAGGGGCTTGTTCCAAATGCCCTGGGGATGTAAGCCTAAATTTCCCAATTCTTCATATTCAGGAAATGCCTATCTTAGAACTTTAACCTCTTGAGTATTTCAGAAGCTAGGAGGGGGGAGACAGCTAAAGAAGCTCAGAACCAAGTGGTCCTCCAAAAATCATTGACATCATCTCACAGACACTAGAATGGCTACTACAAAAACAAAAACGGAAAATAACCAGTGTTGGCAAGGATTTGGAGAAATTGGAGCCCTTGCGCACTGCTGATGGGAAATGGTGTATCCACGGTGAAAAACAGGATGGGGGCACCTGGGTGGCTCAGTCGTTAAGCGTCTGCCTTCGGCTCAGGGTGTGATCCCGGCGTTATGGGATCAAGCCCCGCATCAGGCTCCTCCGCTGGAAGCCTGCTTCTTCCTCTCCCACTCCCCCTGCTTGTGTTCCCTCTCTCACTGGCTGTCTCTCTCTGTCAAATAAATAAATAAAATCTTAAAAAAAAAAAAAAAAACAGGATGGCAGTTCCTTAAAAAACTAAAAATAGAACTGCCATATGATCCAGCAATCCCACTTCTGGGTATATACCCAAAATAATTGAAATCGGGGACTCACGAACTGGAACAGATATTTGTATAGCTATGCTCTTAAAAACAATTTTTTAAGAGATTTTATTCATTTATTTGACAGAGAGCACAAGCAGGGGGAGGGGCAGAGGGAGAGAGAGAAGCAGGCTCCCCACTGAGCAGGGAGCCCAATGCAGGGCTCCATCCCAGGACCCTGGGATCATGACCTGAGCCTAAGGCAGATGCTTAACCAACCGAGCCACCCAGACGCCCTTTAAAAACAAAGGTAAAAACAATTTTTTGTACACCCATGTTCATAACAGCAATATTCACAATAGTCAAGGGGTTAAAAAAACCCAAGTGTCCATTGATAAATGAATGGATAAGCAAAATATAGTATATCCAGACAACGAAATATTATTCAGCCCTAGAATGGAAGGAAATCTACACTGAAAACTATGTCATTGATAAAAGAAATTGTAGAAGACAGAATGATATGGAAAGATATTCTGTGCTCTTGTTAAAGTATCCATATTGCCCAAAGCAAGATACAGATTCATGCACACCAGAGGCAAGCCCCATCCAAATCCCAATCACATTGCTCAGAGAAGAGAACAGTCTTAAGTTTTGTATGGGACCATAGCCAAAGCAATCTTGAGAAAGAGTAAATCCAAAGGTGTCACCCTCCCTGATTTCAAACTATATTACAATGTTATACTAATCAAAACGGTATGGTAGTGGCATAAAAACAGATACACAGATCAGTTGAACGGAATAGAGAACCCAGAAATAAGGTCATGGATATAAGATTAATTAATTTATGACAAAGGGGGCAAGAATATACAATTGGGAAAGCTGGACAGCCACATATAGAAAGAAAGAAAAAGAAAGGAAGGAAGGAAGGAAGGAAGGAAGGAAGGAAGGAAGGAAGGAAGGAAGGGAAGGAGGGAGGGAGGGAGGGGGGATTAGACCACTATCTTACACCATACACAAAAATTCACTAAACATGGATTAAAGACTTGAATGCAAGCCCCGAAACCATGAAACTCCTGGAAGAAAACATGTGTGGTAAGGCTATTTGACATCAGTTTTAGCAATGAACATTTAGATTGGACATGAAAAGCAAAGGCAACAAAAGCAAAGATAAACTATTGCGACTACAGCAAACTAAAAAGCTTCTGCACAGGAAGTGAGACCATCAACAAAATGAAAAGACAACCTATGGAACGGGAGAGAATATTTGCAAAGTATGTATCTGATAAGGGGTTAATACTGAAAATATGTAAAGAACTCATAAAACGCAAAAACAAAAAAACAAACAGTCTAATTTAAAAATGGACAGATGGGGGCGCCTGGGTGGCTCAGTCAGTTGAGTGTCTGATTCTTGATCTCAGCTCAGGTCTTGATCTCAGGGTGGTGAGTTCAAGCTCCACCTAGGGCTCCGCGCTGGGTGTGGAGCCTACTTTAAAAAAAAAAAGGACAGATCATCTGAATAGACATTTTTCCAAAGAAGACATCCAGATGGCCAACAGATGCATGAAAAGATGTTCAACATCACTCAGCATCAGGGAAATGCAAATCCAAACCACAATGAGATACCCCCTCACACCTATTGGGATGGTTATTATCAAAAAGACAAGAAATACCAAGAGTTGGTGAGGATGTGGAGAAAAAAAACAATCTTGCCATTTGCAACAACATCGATAGAACCTTAAAGAATTATGCTGAGCAGGGGCGCCTGGGTGGCACAGCGGTTAAGCATCTGCCTTCGGCTCAGGGCGTGATTCCGGTGTTATGGGATCAAGCCCCACATCAGGCTCCTCTGCTGGGAGCCTGCTCTTCCTCTCCCACTCCCCCTGCTTCTGTTCCCTCTCTCGCTGGCTATCTCTATCTCTGTCAAATAAATAAATAAAATCTTAAAAAAAAAAAAAGAATTATGCTGAGCAAAATAAGTCAGACAGAGAAAGACAAATACTGTATGATTTCACTTCTGCATGGAATCTAAGAAACAACACAAGTGAACAAAGAAAACCAAACCAAAACTATAGGTACAGAGAACAGAATGTGGCTTTCCAGAGGGGGAGGGGAGCTGGGGGTGGGAGAAGGGGGTCAAGAGGCACACACTTCCAATTATATAATAAATAAGTCACGGAGATGTAACGGACAGGATGGTGAGCACAGTCAGTAACATCCTGGAGCGTGCTTACCGGGTGCCAAGAGAGTAATTACAAGAGCTCACTTTGTACGTTGATAGGTGGTAACTGGACTTAACTCTCGTGATCATTTTGTGATATATACAAATATCGAATCATTAAATGCTGAACACCTGAAACCAATGTAATGTTACATGTCAAGTATACCTTAATAATAACTGTGTTGAAAGGAAGGCTGTCCTGTCAGAGGCTAAAACGTGCTCAACACGGAGGAACCTCGAGGACGTTGTTCCAAGTGGAACAGGGAAGAGACTTTCGAGCAATGTTTAGATTGGATCATTCTTCGTACCAAACAAAGAGAAGTGCCCTTCTGCTTACTGGTTCCGCGTCTCGGTCCACTAAGGGGTGCACAGCTTGGCTGGAAGCTTCAGGCAGAGATGGGTGGGCTTTGTCTCCCCACCTCCCGGGACCCCCTACCCTGGGCGGCAGTGGGTGGGTCAGCTGGACTCTGCGAGGCTTTGCTGGACTCTGCGAGGCTTTTGTGTTGTTAGTTGGTAACTTTAACGAGAAACAGATCTTTGCAAAAATGACGTCAGACGACGCCTCTTCACTAGGAGGAACCTCATTTAGAAACTGGCCCCACAGTGGGGGAAATTGAAGCAGCGGCTTGTCTCAGGAGTTGCTGGTGGCAAGAAAGGGGCCCGGGCACCCATGGAGGAGACCTGCTCTGCTCTGGCTGACAAAGATGCAACCCCAGCCTTCCCAGGGGCGACACAGGGTGGCCCGCCAGCTTCGGACCCCGTCAACTTTCTGAGATTTGGGTGGCCACTAAGATGCGACCTCTAGGCTGCCAGGAAGGTACAACAGTTGTGAGAGAGGAGATGCAGAGAGAAGCTTCCAGAGAAGCTGCCACGGAATGGGAGGCAGGGACTTTCAGTGGGGAGGTCGTGCAAAGCCTGGGCGGCCAGAGTGGAGCCCAGAGTCGCACTCCGTATTCCTGGCTGGCGGCCCAGGGGAGCGGGTCCCGCCAGAGGGGAGCACTGGAGGCCAGGCGCCCCGCACAGCGCCTTCTGCTGAGCGCGTCCTCCACAAACATTGTTCCGGGGAGCAGATCTGAAGTCCTTGACCCGACACCTTGCTCTTGGGCCTCTGGTCTCCAGAGCTAGGAGAGAAGATATTCCTGTTGTTCCCACTGCCAAGTTTGCCGCGCTTGGTAAGCGCAGCCCTAGCAAAGTGAGATGCCTGGTGTAGGGAAGAAGCAGAGGGGGTCACCGGGTGTCTCCCAGGGAAACCGCATTCTTTAGGCCTCAGCGTCTGGGTTACCTGTTTCTAGCTTTCCATCGCCTTGGAGCTCTTCTACGATCCATGCTAATGACTTTTGCCCGTGGACATGAACCATGAAATGGTGGGGCAACGCTCACCCTGCGCCCCGCTCCCAAGCCAGTTTTGGACAATTTGCAAGTCTACTCCAGTATTCCTGACCCATAAGTGTGCCTGTCCTTCACCCTTTCCTTTGAACTGGTTGTCCCATCTCACCAGTTCCCTCATTTAATCACTGAGTTCAGTAAGACATTTGGGCATCCGTTGCATGTGTAGCTGTGAGACTCAGGATTCTTTCTTTGGTCAACATTATTTTTTAACGTTGGTCTGCCCCACGTTTGGCTGTGGTTGCCATTTCCCTGCTGCATTTTCCTGGGATCCTGGAGGGAGAAGCGTGAGTGGTGAGGACAGCGTCTCCTCATCTTTTAGAACTTGTCATTGGAATTGTCCTCTAGAAAAAACCAAGGCTTAGGAACAAACGTCTGTGGGTCCCCCTCATCCTGGTCTGAGCCCTTCACAAGCTCTTCTCAGCTTGGGTGCCCCCCTGTTCTTTCCATGTGCAGCCCCATTTTCTCCTCTGCATAATCCTCTCAGAGATGTACTGTTCTCCCCATTGAAGACCAAGGGAACTGGATCTCAGGGAATGAAACTACCTCCTTGGAATTTACATGGTAAGTGGCAAAGCCGGACTTTACACCCAGGACTTTGAACTGCAAGCCCAGGGCTGCTTTGACTACACCACAACTGTCTCTCTCTCTCTTCTTTAAAGATTTTATTTATTTACTTGAGAGAGAGAGAGAGAGAAAGAGCACAGGGAGAGGGACAGAGGGAGAGAGAGGGAGAATCTCAAGCAGATTCCCGGCTGATCGAGGAGCTGGATGCCAGGCTCCATCTCTTGACCCTGAGATCATGACCTGAGCCGAAAACCAAGACTTGGACGCTTAACCCACTGAGCCACCCAGGTGCCCCCACATCTGTCTCTTTAACACAGAAAAAGATAATGCCACATGTGAGCAGCCTCTAAGATGGTCCCCAGGGATCCTCTCCTCCTGGCATTCCTGTCTGTGTGATCTCCTCCCCTGAGCGGGAGCAGGACCTGTGACTTGCTTCCAAGCAATAGAGTACAGCAAAGGTGACGAGATGTCACCTCTGGGATTACTCTATACGAGAATGTAATTTCTGTCTTCCCAGCAGACTCTATTCCTTGCTGGCTTTAAGGAAGCAAGCTGCCAGATCATGAGTTCCTCCATAATGAGGTCCAAGTGGCAAGAAACTGAAGGCAATCTCCAGCCAAAAGCCGGCAGGGAGCTGAGACCCTCAGTCCCTCCGCCCACAAGGAAATGAACCCCGACAACAACCATATGAGCTTGGAGATGGAGCCGTCTCCTGTGACCCTTCAGATGAACCCCCAGTGCTGGCTGGCACCCGTGAGACCCTCCGCAGAGAATCCAGCCAGCCCGGATTCCTGACAAGCCGAAATTGGGAGGTAATAAATGTGTGTTGTTTGCAGCCAAAAAGTTTGTGATAATTTGTTACAAAGCAATAGATTACCAATACATCAGGTCTTAGAAATATTCATTCATGCATTCAACAAATATTAACTTTCCAGGCACGAGTCCAGGTGTTCAGCATACATCAGTGAACAAAACAGAGTCAAATTCTCGCTCTTAGGAAGTGTAGATTCCAGTGTTTACATGTGTCTGTGTGTGAGGGAAGAGTGTGTGTTAAACAGTTGACATAACGAGTAAGCTACATAGTTACACAGTTACACAGTATGTTACATGTAGCTACCAAGTATGCCCGAGAAGAAAGCGGGGTGAGGCGGTAGGGAGTGTGAGCCGGGAGTTTGCCGTTTTAACTTCTTTTGAGTAAGGATTTTGAGAAACACTTCAGGTAGGAAGCCAAGCAGGTATCTTTGGGAAGAGTGCTTCAGGCAGAGGGACTAGCCAGTGCGAACACCCTGAGGCTGAACGCGCCGGGAGCCAGGGAGGAGCGGCCAGGAGGGCGACTGAACTGCCGGGTGGGGGGAGGGGAGCTGACGTCAGAGGCGCGGGGGAGGGGGCAGAGGGGCCTGTAGCTCCCCTTTGGCTACTGTGAGGACTTTGCTTTCACTATGAATATGATAGGGAGCTCTCCGAGCGGCTGAGCAGTGATGTGGCCTGACTTATAAATATTTTTAAAGATTTTATTTATTTATTTATTTATTTGAGAGAGATTGAGCACACGAGCACGCCCCGCACGCACGGAGGGGGAGGGGCAGCGGGAGAAGCAGCCCCTGAGGGGCTCCATCCCAGGATCATGACCTAGGCCGATGGCAGATGCCTCACCGCTTAACCGACTGAGCCACCCAGGCGCCCCCTGACTTAGATTTTTAAAAAGATCATGCCCATCACTGCATTCCATCTCTGCTGGTGCCCTCCGGCCCCTGCACCCCCATGCAAACCCGGGCAGTCTATACATCAGCCACACAGGGGGCCTTCATAAGCCAGAGACTTGCCCTTATTTGTAAGTGGTTTCCTCATTTTTCTTACTGATACCTCCAGATGCTAGCCACCCGCTGAGGACAGCTCAAGCCCCACCCCGCCTCCAGCCTTAACCTCAAACCCTGCCCGTCCAGTAAGCACCTTTGTGCCTGTCGGGGTTGCTGCTGGCTGTGGGCGCTAGAGCGTAAGCTCCGCCGGGCAGTCCGAGTCTTACCTTTCTGTCACATCGCCCCACTGAGCCTGAGATCCTGCTCCGTCAGGCTGGCTGGCACCTGGCAGAGTTTTTTCTACCTGTCCCTGTGGCTTCTCTCAAAGCACTCCTCCACCGCCATGAGCACCCCCACCTCCTGCAGCCTCCCCCGCACTGCCTCCTGGCACAAGGGCATCTGCTGTCACCTGCGTCCTTCTATGAGCAGTTATAGGTGGTTTTTATTTCACACACCTAAACAGTTCTTGGGAAAAGAGTAACAAACTTCAGGGAAAAAAACGGAAGAATAACAGCCAGAATGTTCTTTTTGTTTGGGAACCACCTGGGTCCTCAACATCAGGGTGGAAGCTGGGGGCGGAGGCAAAGGGAAGCAAGGAAAATGGCCCCTCCAAGGCCCCACAACTAATTTTGAATTATTTTTCCTAAGAAGTCCCCCCACCCCACCCCCCCAAATGTGTGAGCCTCACAGCCACAAAGACTGGAGGTGATTATTGATAGTACTCCCAGCCCTTTGTCTCCCTCCCACCCCCACCCTCAGATAGCCCTGTGAGAGGAAGAGAGGTAAATTGATCAAGGGGGTACAGGTGAGAAGACCAGAGGGCAGGTAGGCAGGGCCTGGGTCTTCTGGGCCTTGTGACTTCTACCGGCTCTCATGAGAACCCACACCCCCAGGTCCTCTCTCCAGGTTCCAGAACCCCTGCGGAGCGCACTCCTGAGGGAGGGGCAGGTGGGGAAGCATGGCCTTTGAGATCCCTAGGCAAGGTGCCCCTCACCTGCCCTGGCCCCTGGTACGCACCAGCCCTGATGGGTCGTCGTCACCTTCAACAACCTCGGGAAGCCTAGCTCTCCAAGTTCTACCAGCCCGACGACATTAACTGGACAGTCTGACGACAAACTGATTTATAGACACTACGCAACCTTGTATTTTGTCTTCTGTGTGCATTCTTCAGAAAGCGAACTTGGCATCTGAGCTCTCATTCAAGTATTTGTGGAAACATTGGACAGGTATTTTGAAAATGTCTATGAGCTGGATTTAATTTATTCCATGTAGACGAGGTTCATAATATTCTTGCTAAAATGCTGATGGAGGGAATGGTATTGGAGACCAACATGAATGAGGTCGTTACACAAATCGCTGCACATGATAAACTGGAAAAATCTGAGGCCGTCTAGTGGGAGCTCCAGCCCGTGCTGCGTAGCTGTGAAGAATAGGAATCTTCCTCAGATCCCAAGAAATAGCAACATTGGTGACATCAGTCTAAAAGTGCCAAATCTTCCCACTTGTAAATAAAAAATTAAAAAAGGCCACACTCCCAGGTGAAATCCAGGGGCAAAAGTCATCCTGAGTTTGCCACCTGGCTGTTCACCAAAAATAGAGGTGAAGAGTCTTAGCTTTGCTCTTGGATTTGAGCCAAGATACTGTATAGAAGTTGTGTAAAGTCAGCATTGAAGTTTAATGTTGCTTTGTTGGTCAGCATTGTTATTTAAAGAACCGAGTCTGTATTGCGTGAAAACATTACGCTTTTTCTCTTGGTTTAAATAAACTCCAAGGTAACTAGAAGCAAAAACAAAAACAAAACAACAAAAACACAAAACCACAGACCAGGACGGGACTAGAGGGAGGAGATGCCAGGGACGGTTGTACGGCTTGCGGGACAAGCACAGTCACACAGGTTTGTGCCCAGGCCAGCCGTCAGTTTAGAGTTATATACTGTCCCTGTCCTCAAATTCCCAGTAACTGTTGAACAAGGGAACTTGCATTTCCATTTTCCACTGGCCCCTGCACATTCCGTAGATGGTCTGGATCACTGGACTTTTGGGGGCCCCTTCAACTTTCCACCCCAGTCGGAGCCTCACTGGCCTCCTCCGCGCAGGCCTCGCTACGAGCTTCTCTCTGTAAAACGCCTTCTGCAGAGCCACACCGCAGTTCGCCTGTGGTTCACGGTGTTTGTGGAGGGATGTCTTCCCAGCAGTTCGAGGCTGGACTTGGCCCTGAAGCCACAGGTTCCCATCCTGGCGCTCCTTCGCGGGGCAGCGTAGGAGCCGCCGGAGCGGCCCTGCCCGGAGCGGGGTATGGACTCCGCACAGCGATCCCACTCGGTGGGAATGTTTCTGCAAAAAGCAACAGCCGGCAGACAAACCCCCAGCCTCTGTACCGGGGAAGGCTTGCCCTTCCCTCGGCGTCTTGGAGGGCACGGCCACCGCGGGACCGGTGGGCGCACTGCCACCACCCCGGAACGCGGACAACTCTCCGTGTCTCCCTAAGGGAGGCCGCGTCACCCGCATGTAGGGCCTGTGTGGGTCTCCAGGGGAACAGCTGTGCTGAAGGCAGAGCGCGGGAGCAGAGGCGAGCCTGCCGCGGTCACTGGAGCTCTCGCCCAGGGGGCAGCGGGCGCACGTGCACACACGCCGGCAGAAGGCACACAAAAGGGCGCGCGCGGGGTGCGGGCATCCGGCGCCCTCGCGGACGGGATCCCGGAACACCCGGGCGGCCGGGGACCACCTGCTGCAGGTCGCGCCCAGGGCAGCCCGCGCCTCCCGCCACGATGGTTCGGCCGGCCCTCCCCGCCGGCGTGCGGCGGATGGTTCCGCCCACCGAGCCCGCGCCACAAACCCCGCCCCGCCCGAGTGCGAGTGGGGGGCGTGGCACGCTCAGGCCACGCCTCCAGCAGCATAGTCAAGAGGCGGCACTCTCGGCCGGGAGGGGCGGGCTGCTCCTCGCTCCCCGGCGCGCCCTGTTGGGGGCGGGGCCCGGCGCGGGCGCGAGGCGGGGGCGGGGCCGACCACCGCCCGCCCCCGCCTCGCTCCCCGCCTCCGGCGCGCGGACCCCGCCCCGCGCCGCCGCGGCGCAGGGACGGGGCGGGGCCCGGGGCCGGCAGGCCCCGCCCCCTCTCTGAATATTGATGCGGCGCGCGTCGGCGTCGCCCTCCTCCCATTGAGCGAGGCTGTGTCGCGTGGCCCAGCGTCGGCGTGACGGTTGGACGCGGGCGCGGCACTGCGGGTCCCGATTGCTGCAGCCGCTTGTCAGTGTGATGAAGATTGGCACCCAGGTAAGCTGTCACTCAACCGCTCCGCCGCCGCCGCCGCTCCGCCGCCCCGTCCCTATCAATCACGCCGGCCCGCAGGCGCCGCGGCCGCCGCCCCGCCGTCGCCGCCCGGGTCTCCGCGGGCCGCAGCCGCCCGGGAGGGCCGCGCCGGACCCGCCGCCCGGGGCAGGGGGCGGGGAGGGGGTGCGAGTGGGGGAAGGGAGCCGAGGCCGCGGGGAGGGGCGCTGTCCGCCGGGCCGCCGCGGGGGCGCGCCCCGCTTGTTTTTCTGTGTGGGTTTAGGGACGCGGAAATTTCTGGAAGGCGCCGCCGCTGCCGCGCGGGGCCCGCTGTGAGGCGCGCGCTCCTAACCGTCCCTCTCGGAGCGCGGCGCGCGCCCTTGCGCGGGCGGGGGCGCGGGGGCGCGCGGGGGGGCGGGGCCGTGCTGGGGGCGCGCGGGGGCGGGGCTGGGCGGCGGGGGTGCGCGGACTCGGGCCGGGGGGCGGGGGAGGGCGGCGGGGGCAGAGGCGGGGAAGGGCGCGGGGGCGCGCTCGGAGCCGCGGCCGCCGGGGTGTGGGGCGGGGCCGGCGGGGCCGGTAGGGCGGGGGAGGGCGCGGGGCCGGGATCCGAGGGGCGGGGGCGCGGGGTCGCCTGGAGCCCCCTGGAGGCGGACCTCGGATGGGGCTGGGTAGCCGGGGCGGCTGCCCTCCCGCCCGAGGACAGGGTGCCCCCGTTCCTGGAATTAGTTTAGCGCAGATGTGCCGCCTGTAATGACCGGCCGGGGGCGGGGTGGGGGGGGAGTAGATGCCTGGAGGTGCGGGGCAGGGGCTGGCCGCTCGCTGGCATCTCACATTCCTGCAGAAGAAATCGTGAGTCACTTGACAAGAATTAGGAAAAGTTGAGTCTGCTTTGCTTCGTCCCGGCGGCGGTGGAAGTGCCCTGTTGTGCCCGTGGTGCTAAGGTTTGGCCAGTGGGCTGGGCTGTGTGCTGGCTGGCCTGCCGTGGCGGGGGTCCCGAGCAGGGCTCCGGGAGGGCGGCCTGGACACTCGCAGCCAGCCCGGGTGTAGTCGGCATGTGGAAGGGCAGGACGCGCACTTGGAGTGTGAGAATTAGCTTTCTGTAGAAACTTCTGGGTTGTTTGTTTTTTCCTTAGGAAGTGAGTACTTCCCACTTGAGGGTGAATGACACCCTCAGCTTTAGTTGGGCGTGAGTTTATACTTTTTTCTGACATTCTGAAAAAGGAAATAATGTGTTTATATAATACAACATTTATTTGATACATTATATAATGCTTCGAATGGTGTGTTCGAAATATTCTAAGGGAGAATTCGAGGCGAAATGGAAACGTTTGCCAGTGCGGTTGTCGGTGATGCACTCATATGTACTTGTGTGCACGTTGATTTGGAAGGTGGCAGATTGACTCAGATCTACCTTTCCTTTCCTTAGTGTACTGAGCGTGGAGAGGGACACGTGGATCATGAAGGTAGAATGTGTGAGCAGAAGAAGGGTGCTTTCCTACGTCAGAGATTTAAAAGTGGGAATTAGAATTGGTGAAACATGTGGATGAAACAGGACTTGAAAGATTGACCTTCAGTGCTGAGGATTTAAGTGTCTACATGTCGGGTGGTTAGTGATACTGCCGGTGCAAACATTTTCTTGGCTTCTTGTCCACTGGTTTACACACATTTACAGTTCTGTCTCAGCGTATTACAGCTTTAGAGAGGTACTCCATGTGAAGGAAAGGTACTGTGTGTGAACAGCAACATTCTAGCTGTAACTTTCACTTTTGTTGCAAATTGTTAAACTATTAGAAACTGTTTAGGAGAAAGCCTGAATCCACTTCCTATGCCTCCCAGGGCCTTTTAGTGCTTTACCTGGCCTCGGCTCCTCACAAACGTTTTTGAGAAAATAGGATGGAGGAGAGAGCCCATATATTATATTGAAATACAGCTACCAAAATATTGAACCAAGCTGATGCTCACGCTGCTTATGTGCCCTTTGTGAGCTCACTTAGTAACAGGTCAGGTTCGGGGTTAGTGATTCCTTTTGGCGCTGTGACCAGCATAACTGACAGCTTCGAGATTTCCATAGCAACTCTAGTGCTTTGTGAAAGTAACTGTAGTTTCTCGGTGAAAAAGTCACAGGTAGTGCTGCAACTCCGGGATTTCGTGTCTTCATGATTGAATGGGTGCTAAGTTTCAGCTGGAGGTTATTGCAAGTAAAGGTGTGGTGTGTGTTCTCATTCAGCTTCACGGAGACCAAGGTCAGGACCTGTGCGTTAGAAGTCCAGGTACTCTCCACCATCTGTTAGTAGACATATGTATCTGCCCTTGTTTTCCTTCCTTGGACGGTCGTACCGGTGACTAGGGGGTGAGAGAATAAAAGCAGGGCAGACAGGGAACCCACAGCTTAGCAGTCTGGGGTCATTGTCAGGGCTGAGGGAGCTGCAGCAGCCACGTGGGGGAGTGCCCCGGCTTACGCCACAACCAGGTCAGTTACAGTTTTGTCGTGGACGGTGGAAAGATATTGTAGAAAGAGTTCAGTCTGGAAATGGTTAGAATCAGCATTTAAGAGCCGGGAAGCCTGGTCATTTGGTAAAAAGGCCTGGCTGCAGGGCCTGTCCAATGAGGCTACACCTGCCATTCCACCAGCCGCCCCTTGTTTTAGTTACTGTTTCTGGAAACTTCATTCACAGAAGGCTGTGTGATACCACAGCAAACGTGCTGTCTGACAAGGTCATTTGAAACCAGTGGCTTGGAAGCGCTGTGGTTCTGAGGGGGTCTGGGGGACGGGGCGGGGTTAGCGAGAGGAGGTGGCGAGGGGACAGAGCAGCTTCTTAATTTTATCTAGGATTCCTTAGGGAAAAGGTTCTAGTGTTTTCAAAATCTTCAAAACAATTGAACTACCAGGTTGCAAGACCAGGAGTTTGTGAGTCAAATTTTGGATTCATTTTCTTGTGTTGAGTCTTCCTTTAAATGATAGGACACAGTCTTCCTGACAGGTCGGCGACCAGGTCCTGCCTCCTCTCCCGGTTGGGTAAGCCGCTCAGCGTGGATGGTTGCTGCTCCTATCTGGGGGAGACCATTTCGGCTTGGGGTGACCCCCCCCCACCCAAAGGCATGTGTTCCTTTGTGCAGTCTCTAGCCGGATGCAGCCGTGCATGGGCTGCTAGGGCTGCGGGGCACATTCCCTGGAAGAGCTTTTATCGTCTGCCATCTGTGACTGACACGTACAGAATGATGAGCTGGTTTCGTCAGGTCTCCAGGTGGCCGGGAGCAGGCTGACTTCCAGTCCAGGGGCTGAAGGTTACACAGGAATAAGGAAAGTAGGAATCTAGTGGGATCCCAGGGACCACTAGTGCTGGGCTTTGGGGCCCACAGAACTCCTTTGAGCTCTGGCCGGAGTCTGTTCAGCTGGACTGTTGCTCTCCGCTGGCTGCTTGCTCTGCACCCTGTTGATTGCGCGTTCTCTCTTCCCCGCAGCTTGGGGCCCAGCACTGCCGCCTCATCCTCTTCCTGTTTCCCCGCGCACCCCAGAGAGAGTGACTGAGCTCTTTCCCTCCACGCACCTCCCAGGCGCTGACCCCTGGGCTAGGTGCTGCCCTAGGGAGGGGTGGGCTCCTGCCTTCCACACAACCACCCTTTTTCAGCGGGGCCTCCGGTAGGGTTGGGTCACTCAGAAGGGACTATGGATTGGGAGGTACTGTGATGCAGGTTCCAGCCAGAACAGTATTGATCAGACTTTTTAAAGAAGAATGCTTCATGAAAGCTTGGTAAGCTGTCAATATATGTTGTTTTATGTTGTTTGAGATATTTTATCAAGGTGTATATTTTTTTGCATTAAAAACTTGGGAATTTAGCTTTGCATTCTTCTAAATTGTGTGTTAAACTGTACTCCCCCCCCCCCCAAGGAGGTACTTTAGCAGAATTTATTGCAGCATAAGTGCAGACAGATCTGTGATACTGTAGGGCAGGGGTTTTCAGCTGTGGGGCTGTTGACGTTTGGGGCCAGATACTTGTGTGTTGTGGAGGCTGCCCTGTGCCTTGTGGGATGTCAGCAGCATTCCTGGTCGCTACCCACCAGATGTCACTGGGACCCCCACTTCCAGTTGTGACAACCAAAAATGTTTTCAGATATTGCCAAATGTTCCCTGGGGGACAAAAGTCACCCCTGGTTGAGAACTGATCTAAAATGGCATTTCCCAAAATGTATTGTGTGGAACCTGAGTTTAATGGGATATGCACCCATATTTACATGTTAGTTATTTCGTATTGTATTTTCAGTCAGCATTATTATGTATATTTCCATGTACTTATATAATGCACACGTTTCTCACTTAAAAAATGTATCAAAGATCGCCACATAATTTTTTTTTTCTGTATTGCTTTATGGCCGTGTCTGATGTTGCAGAGTCTTTTGAGCATTTAGGTTCTGATATTTCCTATGTTTTTTTCGTCATTCTCTGCCTTACCAAGCTTAGTGCTGGTCAGATCACAGGGGATGTGGGTAGGAGGGAGGGTGCTCCTGGGTCCATTTCTGTGGCGCTCAGTCCCTGAACACACAGTGCCCTGGCAAGAAATTGTCCGTGTGAACAGGCCCTTGCTTCGAAGAGTTGGGGTTCTTATTTTTCGTAAAACATTCCTTAACTCTTAATAACAAGTCCATCATGAAAGTTTTGAGTGTCAGTTTTTAATGATGCCAATGATAGTCGCAGTCTGAAAAGCAAGGGTGTGATGTAATTTTAAATTCTAGCAGCAGTCTACTAAGATCATCCAGCTCAGAATTTACCAAAACAGATTCTAATACCATGAAATCACTTTTGTTATTAGAATTTTGCTGTCACTTTAATGGACATGTGGACCTTTAGCTTGGAAATGCCTTTTTAAAAAATTTAAATACAGAGTTTAACAGGATTTAGTATCTGATTTTATTTGAATATTAAACTTCAAGAGGCACCTCCCCAAACCTTGTTTGAAAAATAAAGTGATTTCTTGATGTATGTTTTCCTTTTTTTTTTTTTTTTTTTTAATATTTTATTTATTTGTTTGATGGAGAGAGAGACAGCCAGTGAGAGAGGGAACACAAGCAGGGGGAGTGGGAGAGGAAGAAGCAGTCTCCTAATGGAGGAGCCTGACGTGGGGCTCGATCCCAGAACGCTGGGATCACGCCCTGAGCCGAAGGCAGACGCTTAACGACTGCGCCACCCAGGCGCCCCATTGATGTATGTTTTCCTTAATATGAGTTGTTGACTGAACATCTCCCAGGGGTGGGGGGTGTGAAGCTGGGACGGAAGGCAGCGGACAGGTGGCTCGAGCTTCTGAGCCGCAGGCACCGAAGATTCCCACACTCAAAATGAAAACTCCTTGAATCGTAGTCACAGTTTCCTGAGCGGTATCTGGGAAAAGAAATTTTTTTTTTTTTTAATATAGAATTTTGACAATTTTCTTGGATTCCCTGACAGCTTTCTTAGCTTTAATAAATGGGTTTAGTTGAAAAAGGATCCTCGGTTAAATGTTTTTGGGGAATATTAGTAACCAAAACAAAAAAACGAGAAAGAGGGAGAGATGTGGTTTGCCAGTGTCTCACGACTGTTGCTATTGTCGGCAGTCCTGTTCTGGCTGCGTAACGGGCTCTCTGAGAGACAGCAAACCTGAAATTCCCCTAGAATTTCTTGCATTTCTCTGTCAGTGGAATTGATCGTGCTCATTGGTTAAATAAAGCAGCTTTTGAGAACAGCTGGGAAGCTGCCCCGCTGGGAAAGAAGCCCTTTGCGGAGTCTGGCAGCCTGGGAGGGAGGGGCTGCTCCTCCTGCATCAGGCACGTTTGTAGATTCGCTGAAAAATGCGAATCTTGATGTCACCAAAACTGAGTTAGCAAATTCTGGATGAGTTAAAAATAGTACAGTTCAGTTTTTAAAGTATCACATGTCTCTTTGGACAGCTATGTTTTAGGCCAGGGGTTGGCAAGGGCTCTGCTGCAGGCTGTTCTTGTTTGGCCCTGGGGCCATACGTTATACATTTCAAAGGGACATGAAAGGGAAGAAGAATATGTAATGAAGACAGTATGTGGCCTTCAAAGCCTGAAGTTTACTGTCTGGCCCTTTACAGAAAAAGTTTGCTGACCTCCGCTCAGTTTTCAACTGAAACATGTGGAAGTCAGTCTGGATCTAAATGGATAAAATTGCATAACTCTGTTTGGGAAATATGAATAAGAAAAGGGAAGAAGTAGGATAGTTTCCCTTGGTGGACTGCACCCTGCCGGGACTGGTCTGTGATACCATCGGTGTAAAAACACGGCCTGTGTAAATAACTCCTAACCCAGAATTAGAATCTCCAGGCCTCCCTGTGACTGCATGCTGGAAGCCAAATCTAGAAAGAAGTCTGCTTTAGTGACTAGTTCCTGTTGCTTCTGTGCTCAATTCGTTTGTTGGCCTCTGAGCCCTGGGAAGCCTTGCTTCGCTGATGAAGTCAATATACAGGGTCGAATTCTCTCAGGGGTGCCACCACCTGGCCCAGAAGCAGTCGATCTGCGACCTCGGATGCTGCTGGGAAAGCAGGGAGGGTTCCTTGGCCGGCGGCCCCTCCTGGGGGCGGCACTCTCTGTGTTGGCCGGGCTCCTGGCTCAGGAGCGCTGGGTGTGAGGGCCAGTGGGCCCCGGGCCAGGCTCAGAAGTTGGGGGGGTGATGGGCGGCCAGCTGGGCTCCTGGGGGGCTGGGGTGCCCTCACTGGTCTTTAGTTTGTCAGAGCTTCTTTTTTCTTTCTAGAATTTCTGCCCCCACCCCACTTTTTTGTTTGCTTGTTTTCAAATCTCTTTCAGCATTTCTTTTGTAAAAGGAATAAAAAGGGGGACTAATAATCTTCAGCTCTTTTATGACTGCTGTTTTCTCCTCGATGTTTTGACGGGTCAGGATAATGTGAAGTTAACTTGCCTGAGGGTGCACTTGACCTATTGTTTGTTTAAATGTTTGTTTCTCTGTTTCAGTTTTAATGTCAGTCCAGTATATCCCGAGAATGTAACCTGTAACTATTTTAAATTTTAAAAATCTATCAGTATGTCTGTTATTTTCCCTGTTTTTAAAAAAATTATCTGAATTGACCTCCAAGTGGATAATTAATTGAATTTGCATGGAGTGGAAAACATTATGGAAGTGATGATGATAGTGCAAATAAAGCATTTAAATATTTTCTCTTTTTAGTTGTATTCTTCATAGGGTACCATTAAAATTATCTGAAATCTGTCTGGACTAGGCAGAATAATCGGATGTTCAAAATAGTTATTGTAATATGCTTTGCTATGTTTGTTGTGGTTCCTCGTTAAAAGGAGGCATCATAGTACTGTATTATGAGTGTATAGAATACTAAATGTGTTTATGTGTACATACCGTTTATACAGGTCACATGGCATTAATTGGGATTGAAGCATTACGTCTAAGAGAAACCCACAGATAATAAAGTTTGACCTTAAATGCCCCGAAATTCATGTTAAAGGGTTAAAAAATGTTCTAAAATGATCTAGTTGTGTTTGCCTTTCCAGACTTGTGTATGCACAACCAGCACTGAACCTATAAGGACAAAATGTCCCAGTCCCTACTGCTAAGGAGGACAGATTCAAGTGTGGAAGTACAGTGAACATAAGTTTACACTTCGTTGCTGCAGCAGGACTGTTAGAGAGCTGGATTGGGATGATGGTGTTAGTGTTGATTTCAGCTAGTGTGAGAGCAAGCGATGGAAGACTGAAGGTAGGCTGTGCAATTCCCAAAGGACCAGAGGGAGATGGAGTGAAGAAGAGCTTCATTTCAACAAAAGGGTGTTAAGAAGAGAGAAGAGAGGCGCCTGGCTGGCTCAGTGGGTGGAACATGTGACTCTTGATCTTGGGGTTGTAAGTTCGAGCCCTACGCTGGGTGTAGAGATTACTTAAAAATAAAAACTTAGAAAAGGAGAAGAAAACAAGGAGGTTTACTTGGTATATTAAAAGCAAACAACTAATAATAAGATGGCATGAGTAAGCCCAAATGTATTGGTAACTACAATTAATGTAAAAGGGTCTAAATCTCCCAGGTGATAGTAACTCCAGATGTAGGAGAAGAGTGAAATCTAGTTAAATGCTGTTTATAGGTGATACATGTAGAACATAAAGAAGTAGGAAACTAAGGGATGGGAATCACTGTCAGTCCTAACAAAAAGAAAGCAGGTTTAGTACCATCAAGCTGGACACAACTAAACTCAAGTTACAGAGCACTGGGGGATACGTCCTATTACTCAAAGGTATGTTTAATACTCGTAAACTAATGTAACAGTAAAACTTTCCAAAATAGAAGTTGACAGTTCTATATGTAAAAGGGGGGACTGTAATGTGACTCTGCAAGCTGCAAACCAAGGCGACCAAAAAGAAGAAAGGATGTGGCGGGGGAGTTCTTAGCCTGACCCTGTTGACATTTGGGGCCAGATCATTCTTTGTCAGGGAGCCATCCTGCGCACTGAAGATTACTGAACAGCACCCCTGGTCTCTACTCACTAGATACCAGTAGGTACCCATCTCCCTAATTGTGATAGCTAGAAATGTTTGTTTTGTTTTGTTTTTTAAGATTTTGTTTATTTGACAGAGACACAGCGGGAGAGGGAACACAAGCAGTGGGAGAGGGAGAAGCAGGATTCCTGCTGAGCAGGGAGCCCGATGTGGGACTCGATCCCAGGACCCTGGGATCATGACCTTAGCTGAGGGCAGATGTTTAACAACTGAGACACCCAGGTGCCCCCAGAAATGTTTCTGAACATTGCCAAATGTCCTTGGGGAGCCAAATCACCTCCAGTTGAGAGCCACCTATATAAATGATTTAAATAATGTGGCCATAGATATGTACAGGAATTTGTACCCAACAAACATAAAATAGAGATTCTCTTCATTTACATGGAACATTTAACAAAACTGGCCACATACAGGCCACAAAGAAAAGCCCCAAGTTTCAAAAAGTAAGTCCTATAGGCCAGATTCTCAGACCATAATGCACTAGCTAGAACCTAAGAGTGAAAGGATAGCTAAGAATAACTCCCTGAAAATGTTAAGACCCCCTTTATTATATCTCTTAGATTAAAGAAGAGATCAAAACTATTTTCAGACTGTATAAGGGAATGACAGAGGGCTACATAGCACAATCATAGGATCAGGCAGAAACAGTTCTCAGGAGAAAGAAAATACATAACCTACATGCATTAGAGAAGAAGAGAAGTAAATGCATTCAGCTTTCAACTCAAGAAACCAGGAAAATAAGTCAAAGAAAATAGAGGTAAATCTATTTTTGTTTTTTGCAAATCTGATTAAGAAGAAATGAGAGCACAATATTTACAAAAAGGATATAACTGCACATATGAAGATTTTTAAATAGGAATACACCACGTACAATTTGGCCACAAATTTGAAGACTTGTGGATGGTTTATGAGGAAGACATAAACGACCAGAATTGGCCTTGGAGGTGGAAAACCTGTACAGACCAGCAACTTTAGATGAACTTGAGAAGGTAGTCAAAGATTTATTTATCTGTTTAAAAAGACACTAGGAACCATTGTGTGAGTTAGGTTAAACTTTGTATAAATTGTAGTGACCATTAAATAAAAATTTGTATGACATTATGTTACATGGTCAAGGTTTTCAGGGTAAAGAAAAGATATACAAGCATGAAATCAAAATAGTTAGGTAAATACCCTGTAATCCCAAATTTGCATTGTAGATATCAGTGTTAACTTGTTTTGAAAGAATTTTAATGAGAAAACATTTCCTGTGTCCCCTGAAAAGCCTAGAAACAGTGACCAACCAGAAGCAGTGAGCACCCATGATGCCTAGACTGTGGTCTCTATGTATCATTTCCCACTGAAAGGAATCAGAGCCCCTTGGATGAATGGCAGAGTTAGAGTTTGGTGCAGAAAATGAACAAGATGAGCATGGAGTGACTTGCTTTTATCTGAAAGCAAGCTATCGAGAATTAGTAGGGTGTATTAAAGGCTCTAAGGGGCTTGCATTAGCCAAACATGGGATAATTTGGAATACCAAAAAATATATGCATTTATATAAAACTGTGATTTTTTTTTTTAAGTGTTCAAACCCATGAGAGCATAATGTACTAAAAATAGCCTCACTGGTCATTATTGGAGAATGCTGGGGAACCAGCACATTTTTCTGAAAATTGGTAAAATTGATAACAGGGAAAGAAGCAAGCCTTAAGGAAGCCCATCACTGGGGCTGCAGTGTGGAGGATGGACTTCGGGATGGGGTGGGGGTTGGGAAGAGTGGCCGTGGGAGAAAGATCTGGAGGCATTGCTGGGAGGTCAGGAAATGGAGATGTGAGGGGCTGCTTCACCCCCTCTTCAGCAGGGTGATTGTTTTTATAGATTTGTTGAATCAAAGCTAGATGATTGTTCTCCAAAGTGATATTCTGGAAAATAATCTTCACAGTTGCAGTTAGAGTCTTTGTCGCCCAGCATTTTAACCCTTACATGCTTACAAGTAGTATCAAGCATCCTTCACATGCCATCAATAAACGTTTGCTACATCGTGTATTTTTTATAGGTGTGGATGAGGCATGAGCAAGGAGTTCTTTCCTTTTCAGTAATTTGTGTTATGGTACTTTGGAGATGCCTGACTTCCAAACATTGACTGTGGGGGGTGCCTCTTCTGCTCCTAGGCACCAGGCTGTCATTTTCTTTTGACTCTTGTTAATGTCTGCGGAGCAGTCACGCATGTGGGCAGCGTCAGGCGTTACATCCTTGCTGTGATTGAAAGTCATTCCTGTTTGCCCATGGATCACCGCCTTCATCCATGCTTAGTGTTTCCCATTTTGAATGACACCGTAATTCATAGATTGGGTTCATGAAATTAACGTGGAGGCATCAAAGTTGTACAGGCTACCAGATGCCGTACTGATCTCCCTGTGAACTGTACAGTTATGTTAGAAACAAGGTTACTGTATTCTCGGAGATAATGTGTCAAAGACACAGCAGGGCTTCAGAGCCAGACAGACCGACCTCACAAAGGTATTTAACCTCTGGGGATCCTGTTACCAATTATCTACCAGAGTATTCTGGTTAACTACTAGTGTGAACCCGACCACCCCATAAAACAACCATTTTGTTATGCTCGTGGCTGCGTGGGTCAGGAATTTGGAAAGGGCTACAGTGGAAACGGCCCTCTCTGCTCCACAGTGAGCTAGGAAGACTCAGGCTGGCGGTGGCTTGATGGCTGAGGACTGAAGTCTTTGGGAGGACTTCCTTCAAATCATTTCCACTGCCTTCTCGTTCCAAGTGAGTCACTAAGATCAGCCCAGATTCAAGAGCAGGGGACAAAGACCGCACATCTCAGTGGGAGGAGTCAGTGAATTAAAGTGCCTCCCATAGGTCTTGACATATAGAGTGAGACATTTAGGTGATATTGCTTCTCTCATTTTCCCCTCTCTACCCTTCATGTAAAACGAAAAGTGAGCCTCTTAGAACAAACTTTCCATGCGTCTGTGCGTTAGCATGGACTACATAAATAGGGCTCTCACACAGCTTTGAGACAGTGTTCTTCCAATCTGTAGAGATTTTATCTTGTCAGTGTTTCTGCCTTAAACAGCCCGGTCATCAAGAGTCACCGTGCCCATGTGGCTGACCAAGAGAGCGCGCGGTTGACGGGTACAGTGTGCTTGGAGAGTAGCGCCAAAACCCAGTTTCACCAGCACTTTGCAGGAATTGATCAAGTTCAGAGGTTTTTGTAAAAGCATCAAAATTGCAAAGTTTTGTGCAGTTTTGGTACTTCTTCAAGCCCTGAAAAGTCTAATGTCTTATTTCTTCTGTTCCATTGGCCTGTTTATTTGTTCTTGTGCCATTACCCACATTTGGTTGTGACCGTGGCCTCGTAGGATATTTTGGAAGTTGGTATTTCTTAAACTTTTCAAGAGTAATTTAGCTATTCATGGACCTTTATTCTCCCATATGCATTTTAGAATAGGCCTCTTGAGTTTCTCAAAAACGACAGGTATCTTGATTGGGATTGCAGCCCCATGATTTACAGATAATGACATGTGCCAGGAACAACGTGTGGACTCTCCATGAACTGCCAGAAGAAGAGGCAGCCCAACAAAGTTGGCGGATACGAAGTTAGTCTCCACAAACTGGGGGAATTTCTATGCAGCAGTCTTCAGAAAGTATGAGAGCAGTGAGATAACTTTGGACAGTAGCGAGAAAACCATAAGATATTTAGGAATAAATGTAACCAGGAGTACATTAGACCTCCACAGAGCCCATTGAACTTCCTAGGGTTGCGGGAGGGGCCCCATGCTCTTGGATGGGGTGACCTGGTACAAGAGAGCCGTCTCTTCTCCCTAGATTAATCCATAAGTACCTTTTGTTATAAAGCTGTGTCTTGACAGCAGGGACCTTGTGTTGCTTGCTGTCCCATCCCCAGCATTCAGAACACAGAGAGGACCTTCAGTACATACTTGTGGGCTAAGTGAACGCACAGCAGATGTGTGCCCTCCCTCTCCGCTGGGCAGTTGCTGGGAGCCCTTCCAGGCCGCACTTGGCTGTAACCACCCTGTTCATGACTGATGACGACTGCCTGTATTTGATCTCACCATTCCCCTGTGTGTGACACACACGTTCTGTTTCCGTTTGCTATTAAGGGGCGAAAACGTTGTTAGCATCTATCTTTTCTTGCTGTGAGTTTTTAGTGCCCTTTGAAGTGAGGCTTTTGAGCATAGGAAAGATTATTTGAGATTATTTGAAGTCAACATTTTTTTAGGCTACGAAGTTACGGGCCTGTTCTTTTCTTATGCTTTTATGTGGACTTTAAAATTTTATTATTCTCTGTATAACTTGGTAAATTTTAACCTTCACTTTCAGGTAAACTTTGATGAACTCAAGCTGATCAGACTGTATCATTTTTTAAAAATTTTTATTTATTTTTATTTTTTTATCTTAAAAACTTATTTATTTGACAGGGAGAGAGAGAGGGGGAACACAAGCAGAGGGAGTGGGAGAGGGAGAAGCAGGCTTCCCACTGAGCAGGGAACCTGACGTGTGGCTCTATCTCAGGACCCTGAGATCATGACCTGAGCCAAAGGCAGACGCTTAACGACTGAGCCACCCAGGCGCCCCAATTTTTATTTTTTTAAAAGATATTTATTTATTTATTTATTTATTTATTTATTTATTTATTTGACAAAGAGAACAAGCAGGGGGAACAGCAGAGGGAGGGGGAAAAATACACACCCTGCCAAGCAGGGAGCCCAGCGTGGGGCTCAATCCCAGACCCCTGGGATCATGACCTAAGCCAAAGGCAGACACTTAACTGACTGAGCCACCCAGGCACCCCAGACTCTATCATTTTTAATGATTAGTCCCATTTACAACTTAAATTCCCTTATACATTCTAAGCCATAGTTTTAATACTTAAAAAAAAAGATTTATTTATTTTAGAGAGAGGGAGAGAGAGCACAAATCAGGGAGAGGGACAGAGGGAGAGACAGAGAATCTCAAGCAGACTCCCCACTAAGCATGGAGTCCCACTTGGGGCTCCACCTCACGACCCTGAGATCATGACCTAAGGTGAAGCCAAGAGTCGGATGCTGAACTGACTGAGCCACCAGGTGCCCCCCTAGGTTAATTCTTATTGTTCTAGATTTAATTGTCATTTTAAATACCTGGAATATCTGACCATCAAGTAAAACCTTTCCAATTAGATGTAATAATTTAAAGCTACATACATAATGGATCTCAAGTTCTTTCCAAGCCTATCAGGAAGTGTGCTTTGCAGAGTCAAGAACTTGGTTTTGCTCACTGCTATATTCCCAGTACCTAAAAGAGTGCCTAGCAATCGATAAACTTGCATAGACGAAGAATGTTTACAGTCTCTGTAAATTTCTCTTACACGTTTTCACTAAAATAAAAAAAAATCATGTCTAAAATCAGAAGCTTAATTATACATTTTATTTTTTAAAGATTTATCTATTTGAGAGGGAGAGACGGGGGGGGGGGATCAGTAAAGGGAGAGAATCTTCAAGCAGACTCTCCGCTGAGCAGGGAGCCCAGTGTGGGGTTCGATCCCAGGACCCTGAGATCATGACCTGAGCCAAAACCAAGAGTCAGATGATGAACCAACTGAGCCATACAGGCGCCCCAATTACGTTTTAAATTAGAGTCGAGTCAAGGCTAAAGTGTAAATTGATTTGCCGAATTGTCTTAAATACTATACAAATGCCTTAAAGGTCAAATACATAGTTTATTCTGAAGTTTAACATAAAAATCTTAAAATATATAAATCTTCCACAGGGCTTAATGCCATCCCTAAGGCAATAAAATCCTCTCAAACAGGGACCCCTGGGTGGCTCAGTCACTGAAGCGTCTGCCTTCGGCTCAGGTCACGATCCCAGGGTCCGGGGATTGAGTCCCACATCGGGTTTCCTGCTCAGCAGGAAGCCTGCTTCTCCCTCTGCCTGCTGTTCTCCCTGCTTGTACTCTCTCTCTCTGTGTCAAATAAATAAATGAAATCTTTAAAAATAAATTAAAAAGTGCGCTCAGACAAGCAGGAGTTCCCTTGTGGAGGACCCCCATTGGCTGAGGGGTTGTGGCTGGGATGATGAGAGACGGGCCCTGCCCTGCTAGGGCCGCAGCCTGCCCTCCGCCCCACACGCACTGCTTCCCAGCCCCAGGGGCCTTCCCTGATTCCTCCACCTGCTCTGAGCACACATGAAAGACTTCGCCACTCACTGGGATTCAACTAGTCCGTCTATAGCTGTTCTTCTCTGAAAAACTGTATTTCTTCCCATCCGCCTGGACAGGAATGCATAAAAACGTTAAAATGCCTGCCTATTGGATTTGGGCCACATTTCGCACTTTCATCCACCTTTGAGGTCACAACAGTAACACTATGTTCTTAGGTTGATTTTGAGAAGAGTGTGACAGTTCTTCTAGCGAACTGTATGTGTGGTCAGTTGCTCTTCAGACCAGTTAAGCAGTTCCTGAGGCCCAGGACTCCTTTAGTGCTCCAGGTTTCACCTCATCTCTGCCAGCAGAGTGCGGGGCTTTTGTTTAAATTTAGTAATTGCTAGATGAAAAGGATTACTATTTTAAAATGTGTATTTCTTTTTTTTCTTTTTTTAAGATTTTATTTATTTATTTGACAGAGACAGCCAGCGAGGGAACACAAGCAGGGGGAGTGGGAGAGGAAGAAGCAGGCTCCTAGCGGAGGAGCCTGATGTGGGGCTTGATCCCAGAATGCTGGGATCACGCCCTGAGCCGAAGGCAGACACTTAACCACTGCGCCACCCAGGCGCCCCTAAAATGTGTATTTCTTTAATTACTGGTGAGTTTTACTATTTCTGTACATGAAGATCGGAAAATTGTGTTTTCTTCATCTGTATTAGCCTGGCTAGTACTCTTTTTTTTTTTTTTTTAAAGATTTTATTTATTTATTTGAAAGAGAGAGACACTGCGAGAGAGGGAACACAAGTAGGGGGAGTGGGAGAGGAAGAAGCAGGCTCCCAGCAGAGGAGCCCGATGTGGGGCTTGATCCCAGGATGCTGGGAACATGACCTGAGCTGAAGGCAGACGCTTAACGACTGAGCTACGCAGGCGCCCCAGCCTGGCTAGAAGTCTTGAAAAGGAACCCAAGTGCCAACTTCAATAAATAATGTGTCATTTTTTTATTGGATGAAATTTGTAGAAATAAAACAGACAAAAACTGTGTCCAACCCTTCCCTTCCCTATGTCCAACCACGGTGTTTTAAGTACATTGGGTTGACACTTCTTCGAGTGGATTTTAGAGCTCCGTGTGATTTTGAGAAGTTATGGCACTGTCGTTTGAGTTTGAACATAATCGAAACCTATTTTTCTGTGTAATGGAGGGAAGAAATAGGGATTAATTGATTGTTTTTAAATCTCAAGTTAGCTTTGGTTTTTATAGAATGCCTAACAAAACAGTTTTTGATAAGATGAGCCCGCTGACTCCTCATCCTTGGGTTGGATGCTTTCACTTTGTTTCCCAGTTCATGATAGAATTCCCTTAGCCGCGGGGCGCCTGGGGGGCTCTGACGGTGAAGTGTCTGCCTTTGGTTCGGGTCATGATCCCAGGGTCCTGGGATCTAGCTCCACATTGGGCTCCCTGCTTGGTGGGGAGCCTGCTTCTCCCTCTGCCTGCCGCTCCCTCTGTGCTCTCTCTCTGTGAAATCAGTGGATAAAATCTTAAAAAAAAAAAAATTGTTTTCCCTTAGATGCTCAGGCTGTGGCTCAGGCCTGGGTCAGCCGGCAGCCTGGAGGGCTTGCCCCTGACCTGGTTGACGGAGGCCTCCTCCTGGGCCCAAGCAGTAGGGCAGGGTGAACCCTGTGAATGCTGCTGGGAGCTGTTTGCCTGCCTGCTTGCACGTAGCAGTCGAAGTCCCCACATAGAGGCTGTGGAGGCTACTGTTGGGGAGTGGAATTCGGAGAGGGGCTCTGCAAGTTAGGGGTAGCACATTTGCTGATGGCCCCTGCAGGCTCTGGTGCTTCCCCTGCGGCTCTGCGGCCCCTTTCAGCCTCTTGAGCCAACGGCGCCACCTGCTGGCGCCTCCCTCTGCCGCTTTGGCGTCCTGTTCTGCAGACTGTTGGTCACCTTCCTACTCTGCCGGTTTTGCTCAACAGCACGTGTTCGAGGAGCAGTTAGCCGCCGCCCGCCCGCGCTTCTAAAACATTCCTTGCATGGTGTTCTATTGTAGAGGGAGCCCGTGTTTGCAAAGCTTTGGGCACAAATGTCAAATTTTCCGTGTAGAATGGTTGTATCGGACATTGTGGTTTTAACCAATTTTGATAGAGAAAAGGACTGCAAATCCATGTATTTTTGAAATAAAATTCTGACTTTTCTGCAATATTTATTGTGAACATTTTGAGACAAAAAGGTTGAGTAGATTGGAAATCCCCTACCGCCTACATTCAGCAGGTGTTGACTGGCCCCCGTTGTTTAGCTGTGTGTGTGTGCCTGTTGACCATTTAAAGTAAGTCCTAGATGTGACCATACCCTGAAACATTGCAGCCCTTGCTCCTCACAACAGAGGTGTTCTTCCAAGTGAGCAGGCCTGCCCTGTGGGCAGCACCCTCCATCTGTCCCGTCTGCTCCCGCCGGCCGCATGTGGCAGCCCCAGACCTCCACGCTGCCCCGCAGCTCTTGTAATGTGCTCGCTTGGTCATTCCTTCTTTATTATCTTTGAACCCAGAACAGACCCTCATCTTTTTTATAACCCTCCACGTGTTAAACTTCAAAAAACTTCTTGCTTTGAATTTCAGTCTTACAGAGAAGTTGCAAAAATGTACAAAGACTTCCCATGTACCTTCCCCAGTGTTAACATTTTACCAAATTTATGCCCTCTCTCTTTCTGTCTCACTGTGTGTGTGCGCATGCGTGCGTATGCATATACACGTAAGTGTGCACGTGGACTTGAGACACTAAGTTGCAGACATGAGGCCCCTCTTAGACTAAATACTTCAGTATGCGTTTCGAAGCAAGGATACTTAGCAAGGTCTTAACTATAGCACAGTTACCAAAATCAGGAAAGTAACTGATAAAACACTCTATTCCACTCTTTTTTTTTTTTTTTTTTAAGATTTTATTTATCTGTTTGACAGATACAGAGAGACAGCCAGCGAGAGGGAACACCAGCAGGGGGAGTGGGAGAGGAAGAAGCAGGCTCCCAGCGGAGGGGCCTGATGCGGGCTCCATCCCAGAACCCTGAGCTGAAGGCAGACGCTTAACGACTGAGCCACCCAGGCGCCCCACCCAGGTGCCCCGTATTCCACTCTGACTTTATGTAAATTTTGCCAGTTGTCTCACTAATGAGCTTTAAAGCAAAAAGGAAATAACATTTTTGGGGCCCAGGACCCAGTTCACACATATTTACCTGTCATTTCCCCGTTCTGGAGAGGTCCATCAGCCTCTCTTGTGTTGACACTTCGAAAGCTTGCTGGCCAGTTACTTTGTAGATTGCCCCTCAGTCTTGGTTTGTGAGTATAGCCTTAGGATTGGGCAGGATTTCCAGGAAGTTTTATCTGCCCTTCTCTGGAGGGCTGTGATATTGGTTTGTCTCATTATCGATTATGTGAATTTTCACCGTTTGGTTAGGATGTTTTCTGCCAGGTCTCTCCGTTGTAAAGCTACTGTTTTTTCCTTACAAGTAATAGTATCTTGTGGCGAGTACTCAGAGACCCTGTGCATTTCCTATTGGTCAGGCCTGGATGGGCCTCTGCGGTGATTCTTGCCTGAAGCAGCGATGCCTGTGCCCGTTGCCAGTGGAGATTTAATTGCACCTGCCTCTACACATTGGTTGGACTCTACTGTAATTTAGACCTTTCCCTTTCCCCCCCCTTATTTATTCATGTATGTATGTGTATCAATACGGACTCACCGGTTCTTTTTTTTTTTTAAGTTTTTATTTTAATCACCCAGTGCTCATCACAACAAGTGCACTCCTTAATCCCCACCCCCTGGCTCCCCATCCCCTTACCCACCTCCCCTCTAGTGACCATTGGTTTGTTCTCTATAGTTAAGAGTCTGTTTCTTAGTCTGCCTCTCTTTTTCTCTTTGTTTGTTTCTTAAATTCCACATATGAGTGAAATCGTATGGTATTTGTCTTTTTCTGATTGACTTACTTCACTTAGCATAATACCCTCTATCTCCATCCATGTTGTTGCAAATGGCAAGATTTCATTCTTTTTTAAAATGGCTAAGTAATAGTCTATTACACACACACACACACACACACACACCACATCATCTTTATCCATTCATCAGTCAACGGACACTCGGGCTGCTTCCATATCTTGGCTACTATAGATAATGCTGCTATAATTGTAGGGGTGCATGTATCCCTTTGAATTAGAGGGTTTTTTTTAAAAAAATATAATACCCAGTGCTCATTACATCACATACCCTGCTTAATGCCCATCCCCCAGTTACCCCATCTCCCCACCCCTCTCCCCTCCAGCAACCCTCAGTTTGTTTCCTATGATTAAGAGTCTCTTATGGTTTCTTTCCCTCTCTGATTTCTTGTTTTATTTTCCCCTCCCTTCCTCTATGTTCCTCTGTTTTGTTTCTTAAATTCCACATATGAGTGAGATTATATGATAATTGTCTTTCTCTGATTGACTTATTTCACTTAGCATAATACCCTCCAGGTCAGCTGCATCGTTTCTGATGGCTGAGTAATATTCCATTGTACATATCTATACTACGTCTTCTTTATCCATTCATCTGTGGATGGACAGCTGGGCCTTTTCCACAGTTTGGCTGTTATGGACATTGCTGCTATGAACATTGGGGTGCACGTACCCCTTTGAATCATTCCATTTGTATCTTTGGGGTAAATACCTAGTAGTGTAATTGCTGGGTCACAGGGTAGCTCTATTTTTAACTTTTTGAGGAACCTCCATACTGTTTTCCAGAGTGGCTGCACCAGCTTGCGTTCCCACCAGCAGTGCACGAGGGCTCCCCTTTCTCCACATCCTCGCCAACATCTGTTTCCTGACTTGTTAATTTTAGCTATTCTGACTGGTATGAGGTGGGATCTCATTGTGGTTTTGATTTAGACTTCCCTGATGCCGAGTGATGTGTCTGTTGGCCATTTGTCTGTCTTTTTTGGAGAAATGTCGGTTCATGTCTTCTGCCCAATTCTTGACTGGATTATTTGTTTTTTGGGTGTTGAGTTTGATAAGTTCTTTATAGATTTTGGATACTAGCCTTTTATCTGATATGTCATTTGCAGATATCTTCTCCCATTCTGTAATTGTCTTTTGATTTTGTTGAATGTTTCCTTTGCTGCGCAAAAGCTTTTTATCTAGATGAAATCCCAATAGTTCATTTTTGCTTTTGTTTCCCTTGCCTTTGGAGACCTGTCTAACAAGAAGTTGCTGGAGGGGGGGGGGATGGGGGTGGGGTAACCGGGTGATTGACATTGTGGGGGATTTGTGTTGTAATGTGCACTGGGTATTATATAAGACTGACAAATCACAGACCTGTACCCTGGAAACAAATAATACATTATATGTTAATTAATTGAATTTAAATTAAAAATAAGAAGAAGAAGAAGTTGCTGTGGCCTAGGTCAAAGAGGTTGCTGCCTGTGTTCTCTAGGATTTTGATGATTTCCTGTCTCACATTTAGGTCTTTCATCCATTTGGATTTATTTTTGTGTATGGTGTAAGGAAATGGTCCAGTTTCATTCTTCTGCATGTGGCTGTCCAGTTTCCCCATACTTTTTGTTGAAGAGACTGTCTTTTTTCCATTGGATATTCTTTACTGCTTCGTCAAAAACTAGTTGACGATAGAAGTGAGGGTCCGTTTCTGGGTTTTCTATTCTGTTCCATTGACCTATGTGTCTGTTTTGTGCCAGTACCATGCTGTCTTGATGATTACAGCTTTGTAATAGAGTTTGAAGTCCGAAATTGTGATGCCACCAGCATTGGTTTTCTTTTTCAACATTCCTTTGGCTACTTGGGGTCTTTTTGGTTCTATACAAATTTTAGGATTATTTGGTTCCAGCTCTTTGAAAAAATGTTGATGGTACTTTGAGAGGGATGACATTGGGTGTATAAATTGTTCCAGGTAGCATAGATATTTTCACAATATTTCTCCTTCCAATCCATGAGCATGGAACATTTTTCCATCTCCTTATGTCTTCCTCAACTTCTTTCATTCGTGTTTTATAGTTTTCAGAGTACAGTTCCTTCCTTTACCTCTTTGGCTAGGTTTATTCCCAGGTATCTTATAGTTTTTGGTGCAATTATAGATGGGATTGATTCCTTAATTTCTCTTTCTTCTGACTCATTGTTAGTATATAGAAATGCAGCTGATTTCTGTGCATTGATTCTGTATCCTGCCACTTTGCTTAATTCCTCTGAGTTGTTGCAGTTTTGTGGTGGAGTCTTTTGGGTTTTCCACGTAGAGTATCAATCATGTCATCTGCAAAGAGTGAGAGTTTGACTTCTTTGTAGATTCGGGTGTTGAACTGCCCTTGCAGCCCAGCAATAAATCCCACTTGGTTGTGGTGAATAATCCTGTTAATGTACTGTTGGATACTATTGGCTAGAATTTGGTGAGAATTTTAGCATCCATGTTCATATTTGTCTGTAATTCTCCTTTTTGGTCGGGTCTTTGTCTGGTTTTGGGGTCAAGGTAATGCTGGCCTCATAGTATGAGTTTGGAAGTTTTCTTTCCATTTCTATTTTTTGAAAGAGCTTCAGAAGTATAGGTATTCTTCTTTAAATGTTTGGTAGAATTACCCTGGGAAGCCATCTGGCCCTGGACTCGTGTTTGTTGAGAGATTTTTGATTACTGCTTCAATTTCCTTGCTGGATATGGGTCTGTTCAGGTTTTCTATTTCTTCCTCTCCTGTTCTGAATGATGGTTTTGGTAGTTTATGTTTCTAGGAATGCATCCATTTCTTCCAGATTGCCTAATTTGTTGGCATCTAGTTGTTTATAGTATGTTCTTATAATTGTTTGTATTTCTTCAGTGTTGGTTGTGATCTCTCCTCTTTCATTCATGATTTTATTTATTTGGGTCCTTTCTCTTTTCTTTTTGATAAGTCTGGCTAGGGGTTTATTGATCTTATTCTTTCAAGGAACCAGCTTCTACTTAAGCTGTTCTATTCTTTTGGTTTCTATTTCATTGATTTCTGCTCTAATCTTTATTAATTGTCTCCTGCTGGGTTTAGGCTTTATTTGCTGTTCTTTCTCCAGCTCCTTTAGGCGTAACGTTAGGTTGTATACTTGAGACTTTTCTTGTTTCTTGAGAAAGGCTTGTATTGCTATGTATTTCCCTCTTAGGATGGCCCTTGCTGCATCCCAAAGATTTCGAACTGTTGTGTTTTCATTTTCACTTGTTTCCATGAATTTTTAAAAATTGTTCTTTAATTTCCTGGTTGACCCATTCATTCTTTAGTAGGATGCTCTTTAACCTCCATATATTAGTTCAAGTTTTAAAGCATTGTGGTCTGAAAATATGCAAGGAATAATCCCAAACTTTCAGTATCGGTTGAGACCTGATTTGTGACCCAGTATGTGATCTATTCTGGAGAATGTTCCATGTGCACTCGAGAAGAACATGTATTCTGTTGCTTTAGGATGAAATGCTCTGAATGTATCTGTGAAGTCCATCTGGTCCAGTGTGTCATTCAAAGCCCTTGTTTCCTTGTTGATCTTCCGCTTAGATGATCTGTCCTTTGCTGTGAGTGGGGTGCTGAAGTCCCTTTATTATTGTATTATTATCAATGTGTTTCTTTAATTTTGTTATTAATTGGTTTATATAATTGGCTGCTCCTATGTTAGGGGCATGAATATTTACAATTGTTAGATCATCTTGTTGGATAGACCCTTTTATTATAATGTAGTGTCCTTCCTCATCTCTTATTACAGTCTTTGGTTTAGAATCTAGTTTGTCTGATATAAGGATTGCTACCCCAGCTTTGTTTTGATGTCCATTAGCATGATACATGGTTTTCCAACCCCTCACTTTCAATCTGGAGGCATCTTTGCAGACAGCAAATCTATGGGTCTTGGTTTTTTTTCCCAAACTGATACTCTGTGTCCTTTGATTGGGGCATTTAGCCCATTTACATTCAGAGTAATTATTGAAAGATATGAATTTAGTGCCATAGTGTTACCTGTGAAGTCTCTGTTTCTGTATATTGTCTCTGTTCCTTTCTGGTCTTTGTTACTTTTGGGCTGTCTTTGCTCAGAGGATCCCCTTTAATATTTCTTGCAAAGCTAGTTTAGTGATCACAAGTTGTTTTAGTTTCTGTTTGTCCTGGAAGCTCTCTATCTCTCCTTCTATTCTGAATGTCATCCTAGCTGGATAAAGTATTCTTGGCTGCATATTTTTCTCATTTAGCACCCTGAATATATCATGCCAGTCCTTTCTGTCCTGCCAGGTCTCTGTGGACTGATATGCTGTCAGCCTTATGTTTCTAGCCATGTAGGTTAAGGACCTCTTCTCTGGAGCTGCTTTCAGGATTTTCTCTTTATCTCCTGAATTTGCAAGCTTCACTATTACATGTAGAGGTGTTGACCTATTTTTACTGATTTTTGAGGGGAGTGTTTCTTTCTACCTCCTGGACTTGAATGCCTGTTTCCTTCCCTAGATTAGGGAAGTTCTCAGCTATAATTTGTTCAAATAATCCTTCTGCCCTACTCTCTCTTTTCTCTTCATCTGGGACCCCAGTTATTCTAATATTGTTTCACTTTGTGGAATCGCTGATCTTTCGAATCCTTTCCTCATGATCCAATAGTTCTTTATCTCTCTTTTTCTCAGCTTCCTTATTCCCCATCGTTTGGTCTTCTATATCACTGACTCTTCTGCCTCATTTACCCTAGCAGAGCCTCCATTTTTGCTTGCATCTCAGTAATAGCCTTTTTTATTTCGAACTGATTAGATTTTAGTTCTTTTATTCTTCAGTAAGGGATTCTCTGTGTCTTCATGCTTTTTTCAAGCCCAGCTAGTATCTTTATAATCGTTACTCTGAATTCTAGCTCCAACATTTTACCAATATCCATATTGACTAAATCCTTGGCAGCGAGTACTGCCTCTTGTTCTCTCTTTTGAGGTGAGTTCTTCCATCTTGTCATTGTGTCCAGAAAAGAATAGGTGAAAGAGAGAGAGAAAATGCAGAAATAGCAACTACGACACCAGGAAAATATATGCTAAACAAATCAGAAGAGAACAGAAACCCATAAAAAAAAAAAAAGGAATCAAACAAGAAGTTGATCAGAACAATAAACGAGATCCCAAAATAGGAAAGAAAAACATATATACAAAAATAAAATTGAATACAATGAAAGGAAGCCAGAAATGAAAAATAAATATGAAATGTAAATGTAAAAATGAAAATTAAAAAGACTTAAAAAAAAGAATTGATAATATAAAAAAATATTAGGTAATAAATTATAAAACTGGAAGACTAAAGAGTCATAAGAGAAAACCACGGATGCTATACACTGTTTCCCCAGGAGCTGGAGTTTTGCAGTTCTGTGTGATCGGTAAACTCAGTCTTAGCCTGAAGTTCCTGCTGATCTTCTGGGAGAGGGGCCTGTTGTGCTGATTCTCAGGTGTCTTTGCCCCGGCAGAGTTGTACCCTGCTCACAGGGGGCCTGGCTCAGTGTAAGTGGCTCCAGAACCATGTGGGGGATGAGAATGGCGGTGCCCCAATCTCCAGCTCTGGAGCTGAAATTCGCATCCCCCCCCCATTACAGGAGCCCCCATAGGAAAGCAGGCGGTCGTTCCTGACCGCCTGTATTTAACCAGCACGCAACCCCGTTCGGTCTCCAAACTTTGCAGACTCCTGTGGCGCACACCCATGCCGCTCCTCCTGGGGCAGAGAGGGGAGGTCTCACCGCGGTTCTGCTGCTTGCTGGGCCCCTGCTCGGAATGCTGTCACCCAACCCTGCAGCGGTTCTCGGTGTATGGGAACACCGAGCAGGAAGCTGGTGCCTGGGCTTGCTGATTGTGGTTGACTTCCTGCTCTGATGCCTGGGAACTCTGCCACCCTTGGGCACCCCCGTTCTTTTTGTGACCCTGGGGACCCTGAGACCATGCTGTCCTACCTGGGATTCCGCTCCACTTGGCCCCGTGAGTGCCTTTCAGGCAGACTTCTCAAAGTTCTGATTTTGCGTTCTGCTGCTTATTACACTTTCCGATAGCCGGCTTACAGAGGCCCCCTCCCCCTGTAGTTTGTCTTCCGATATATCGCCTCGGATTCATGTCTCTGCACCTCCTGCCTTGCAAGAAGTGGTCGCTTTTCTATTTGTAGAGTTGCAGCAATTCTTTTCTCAGATATCCGGTTGATTTTGCAGGTGTTCAGAATGATTTGATAACTATCTAGCGGAATTCCAGGGACCAGTTGAAATTAGGGTCCCCTATGCGTCCTCCCTCTTAACTCCTCTTGAATTAGGGTTTTTGTATTTTTAGGGTAAATATCCAGTGGTGCGTTTGCTGGATCGTAGGGGTAGTTCTATTTTTAACTTTTTGAGGACCCTCCATACCATTTTCCAGAGTGGCTGCACCAGTTTGCATTCCCACCAGCAGTGCACGAGGCTTCCTTTTTCTCCGCATCCTCACTGACACCTGTTGTTCCTGTGTTGTTGATTTTAGCCATTCTGACTGGTGTGAGGGGGTCTCTCCTTGTGGTTTGGATCTGCATTTCCCTCATGATGAGTGTGTCTTTTGGCATCTGGATGTCTTCCCATTTTTTAATTGGATTGTTTGGTTTTTGGGTGTTGAGTTTTATAAGTTTTTTAAATGTTTTAGATAATAACCCTTTTTCAGCTACGCCATTTGCAAATATCTTCTCCTATTCCGTAGGTTGCCTTTTGGTTTTGTTGATTGTTTCTTTTCCTGTGAAGAAGCTTTTTATTTTGATGAAGTCCCAATAGTTTATTTTTGCTTTTGTTTTCCTTGCCTCAGGAGACATATCTAGAAACATGTTGTTATGGCAGATGTCACAGAAATTACTGCCTGTGCTCTTTTCTAGGGTTTTTATGGTTTCAGGTCTCACATTTAGGTCTTTAACCCATTTTGAATTTATTTTTGTGTATGACGTAGAAAAGCGGTCCAGTTTCATTCTTTTGCATATAGCTGTCCAGCTTTCCCAGTGCCATTTGGTGAAGAGGCTGTCTTTTTTCCATGGGATGTTTTTTCCTGCTTGTTTGAAGATTAATTGACCATAGATAGAGTTGAGGGTTCATTTCTGGGTTTTCTGTTCTGCTCCATTGATCTATGTATCTGTTTTTGTGCCAGTGCCATACTGTCTTGATGATTATAACCTTGTAACAGAGCTTGAAGTCTGGAATTGTGATGCCTCCAGCTTTGGTTTTCTTTTTCAAGATTACTTTGGCAATTTGGGGTCTTTTGTGGTTCCATACAAATTTTAGGCTGGTTTGTTCTAGTTCTGTGAAAAATGCTGTTGGTATTTGATAGGGATTGCATTAAACGTGTAGATGTCTTTGGGTAGTACGGACTTTTTTTTTTTTTAAGATTTTATTTATTTGATATGGAGAGCACACAAGCAGGGGGAGCAGCAGGCAGAGACAGAGGGAGAAGCAGACTCCCCGCTGAGCAGGGAGCCTGAAACAGGGCTGGATCCCAGGACCCCGGGATCATGACCTGAACTGAAGGCAGACGCTTCACCGGCTGAGTCCCCCAGGCTGCCGCAGGCAGCATAGACATTTTAACAATATTTGTTCTTCCGATCCATGAGCATGGAATGCCTTTCCATGTCTTTGTGTCATCTTCAGTTTCTTTCATCAGTGTCGTATAGTTTTCAGAGTGTAGGTCTTTCGCCTCTTTGATTAGGTTTGTTCCTAGATGTCTCACTGGACTCAACGGATTCTTGTTTTACTCCCGATCACGATCCTACTTCGTTGATCGCATTGTCCCACTTCTGGCCCGTGAGAGTTTCTGCAAGCTGGTTTGTCTGTCCTTTTGACATATCCCCCATCAGTTTTTGAGCACAGGTTCCAGGTTCATCTTGTACTTTTCCTGCTCCAGCCCTGGAATCAAATCGGCCACTTCTCCAAGGAGCCCTGATTCTTTGTATTGGGGAATGATATTTATTGACCAAGATCTGGTTACCGAGTGCTCCTTGCTGCTGGGTGTCCCTGCTTCTCAACCCTCTCAGTGGACAGGGCTGGGAAGTGTGTGCACGTGCTTCCCACGTGTATGTGTGTGTAGGTGAGGTATGCCTCTATTTCCATATGTCTGTGTGTGTTCAACACATGAGTTCACACCAGCAGCTCCATGTCTGCTCCAGGAGAGCAGGGCTCATTCGAGCCCTTCCCTGTTGTATGTGTTGCTCCCTTCTCTGCGCTGACAGCCCTGTGTTTATTCACTATATATTTATGTGTCTTCTCAAACTCGAACATCTTTCCCAATCTTAAAAATCTGCATTTTTGTCCTTTAACTAAACAAACAAAAAACCCAAGGAAGTATACTTTTTAAATCTGAGTCACTGGATTGTTGCGGGAAGCTCTTGGTAGGTGTTCTTGCCAAGAGTGTCTGGCCCGTGGGGTGCGTTTGTGACTTTGTGCCTAAATGAAGTGAAGCCTCTTCCTGTCACGTTGACGAAGAATGGTTTCAGAGTTGAACGCAGGGCGCTGCTGATGCGTGTGGGGAGTGATACGGGTGCGCGCGGTGCTGCCTCGTCTCCTACGGGCTTTGCTTTGTAGTTGAACATCACATCTATTCTAGAAGAGTGAGTTAGTGCAGGAGACTCGGGGCCTCTGGATCGGTGCCACTTCCCATGCCCAAGTCCCTGTGGGCACTGCAGCAAGGGCCACATGGCCACCTGCGCACGTGGCAGAGTTTACCCAGGAGAGGACCCTCCAGACAGAGCTCATGCCGGGCCCTGCTCATTCTCTTCAGTTGCTGCTGTTTGGAGTTAGCATACCTGCATGAAAGCCAGTGTAAGTTCTGAGATCAATAAATGAGTAGATGCAGAGTTCTTCTGACATGGGTATTTCTGGACTGGCATGACGTTGATCTAGAAATGTCCACCGTAGAGTCCGATTCGGCATTGGGCCGTATTCTGGAAGATGGACATCAGTGGAGTTAACAGAGGCAGCTCATGGCTTGGCTCGCACTGCCAGCTTGGCCAGGGGAGGGATGTGTCTTTTTTTAGTTTAGTTATTCTTTTTTTTTTTTTTTAAGATTTTATTTATTTATTTATTTGACACAGAGAGAGACAGCCAGCAACAGAGGGAACACAAGCAGGGGGAGTGGGAGACGGAGAAGCAGGCTTCCCAATGAGCAGGGAACCCGATGTGGGGCTTGATCCCAGGACCCTGGGATCACGCCCTGAGCCGAAGGCAGACACTTAATGATTGAGCCACCCAGGCGCCCCAGTTTAGCTATTCTTTTATACAGTATTTTCTTTTCCGCTTTGAATAATCTCAGACTTTCGGGTTGCTGATGGTGGGAAACCTCCATTTCCACTGTGCAGCTCTGAGAAAATGAGCATCTGGTCACGCAGAGCCAGGTCCTGTGTTGGCTCCATCACTTTCTGGGCGAGTCTCGGGGTCTGGCTGGCCTGCTCTGGAAGGTGTCGCCCGCACCTCCCTACTGCATTTGTGTGGGGTTAAATAAAACACGTGGAGGCAGCCCCCAGCACAGATGCACGTACCCGAGGTCTCCACAGCCGGGAAAGTGAAGCTGTGTAATCTGGGAGTTACTTTGCACTCTGCCTGTTGTGCAGACGTTCACTGAGAGAGGGTGGCTTTTCCCTGGACTGACGGAGGATACGGGGACTGGGGACTTGGACTCTCCCACAAAGCCTCTGCTCTTCTAGTTCAGCCGTCACTAGCGTGTGAGCCGGTGGCTGCCCTGCTCCCCGCAGGCTGGGGTTGACGCAGACATAGCCTGGCCTCGGGAGTTTTCATGCCAGCAGCCACGAAAGTGACAATGGTAGAGCTTAGGAAAGGCCGAAAGCGCAGCCAGTTGATGTGGGCGCCGGGACAGGCAGAGCTGGGGTGAGCTGGGCATCCAGACCACGCTGTCGATGGTGAACTCTGTACGTCGTGATCAGAGATGGAGCTGGTCGTCGGGGCTACAGCAGGACAGGGTCCTTGGCCCTTAAGGAATGTGCAGTGTGGAGAGAAACCACGAGGTACCGCAGCCCTGAGCACGGGCTGGACGTGAGGCCCCGGGGGAGAGCCACATGCCAGGTGCGGGCGAGCCACTGGGAGGACCCTGGGGAAGGCCATGTGGATGATGAGGCGTATTCGTGAGCTGGCCAGGCCCAGAGAAGGCCAGAGTGTTCCAGCAGCACTGCCAGGCTGGAGGAGTGCTGGGCGGGGGGAGGAAATAGCGTGGTGCCCTCTGACTGTTGGCACAGATCCCAGTAGGAGAGGGCTGGCCAGGGTGCTGCCATCCACAGACCTGACCTGCAGAGGGGTTCTCACCAGATTTGCATTTCTGAAAGGTGGTCAGTGGAGGGGAGGAGGGTAAGACGGAAGGTTTACATGAGCCCCTGCTGTGATCGAGGTTGGGGGGAGTGCTGGGTGGAGTCCCTGCGCTGGGAGAGAGGGGAAGGCAAGATGCTAGGAGGAGGGCCAGGTTTTGGTCAAGGTCAAGACCATTGGGAGGTGCTCAGTGACAGGTTGGCCACTGTCTCAGGATTGGGGGTGCCCTGGGCAGACAGGGCAACTCGAGTAATGACTCCACATGAGTTTACTTCCCATCCTTGGGCTGGCCACGTCCTGCCTTTCTGTCCTGACCACTCCGGTCGGGCCCTCCGCTCCCCAGCACACGGACACACCCCTGTGGGTCCCCATGGCCATGGTCAGCTGTGGTGACGTGGCTAACACCCCTCCTCCATCCCCCTCCTCCGCTGGCTTCAGCAGCACCATGTGGTTCTGTTCTTGTCCTGCGGCTGCCGCTCCCCGTTCTGCACTGGGCCTCCCAGATTTCCCGACCTCCTGACTCTTACATGGCCCACCTCCAATCTCTGGGGTGGCCTCCCCCAGGCTGGAGGCTCTACATACCGTCTCAGTGTCCTGGGGCCGCCAGAACAAAGTCCCACGAACTGGATGGATGAAAACAACAGAAACGAGTTTTCTTGGAACTGTGGCAGCCAGAACCTGAAATCAGCCTGGAGTCTGGAGGCTCTAGGGGAAGGTCCTTCCTGCCTTTCAGCTCCTGGTGGCCCCAGGTGCTCCTGGCTTGTGGCAACATCACCCCAGCCTTGGCTTCTCTCTGCACATGGTGTTTCCCTCTGTATGCCTCAGATCTTTCTCTCCTCACTCTTAAACCCACTCACTGGATTTACGGCCTCCCCTCAATCCAGGATGATCTCGTCTTAAGACCCTTCACATGATTACCTGTGTGAAGACCCTCTTTCTAGAGAAGGTCCGGTTTGCGAGGACGAGGGGCCGGGATTTGGCAGTCTCCTGGAGGACGCCGACAGCCCCACCTCGCACAGCCGTGCCCCGACGGTCGCCGAGTTTGCATTTCTGGCACAGTCTCATTTGTTCGGACGCCGACAGCCCCTCCTCGCACGGCCGTGCCCCGACGGTCGCCGAGTTTGCATTTCTGGCACAGTCTCATTTGTTCGGACGCCGACAGCCCCTCCTCTCACGGCCGTGCCCCGATGGTCGCCGAGTCTGCATTTCTGGCACAGTCTCATTTGTTTGGGCGCCGACAGCCCCTCCTCGCACGGCCGTGCCCCAACGGTCGCCGGGTTTGCATTTCTGGCACAGTCTCATTTGTTCGGGATTTGTATGAGAAGTATCTCAAACCTAAGATGCCCCCGCTCTTGCTTTGTCCTCCCAGGCCACAGAAGCTACTCCTGTCCCATCTGCTCCGTGTCGGGACATGCGGCTCTGCTCTGCCAGTTGCTCAGGTGGGGGCCCCGCACGGCCCCCTGCCTGTCTGTGGCCGCACACCTGTCCTCCTTGTGCCCCTGTCACGTCCCTCCCATGCTTCTGCTCAGACCCTCCCGTGGTTCCCTGTCCCCCCAAGACAGGAGGGGGCCGTGGTCCGTGAGAGTCTGTGGGACCTGGTCCTGTGCCTGCTCCTTCCTTACCTTCTCCTCCCCCTCCCCGCTCGGCCCAGCCACACCAGCTGTCCGTCTGCAACACCAACTGTCTGTCTGCCACACCAGCTGTGGCTCCTGGTCCTCCTGCCCCCAAGTGTCTCCTGCAGGCACTTTCAGCGACCCTCCCCCGGTCTTCTGTGTCCCTGCCTGCTTGTCCTCATCTCATCACCTCCTGACACTTACGTGTGTGCAAGGTGACCGGCTTGTGCCTGCCACCTCCCCGACACCCTGTGTGCGGGGTGACTGGTTTGTAGCTGTCTGTGCCAGAGCCCATGCTCCCCCGGGGCACAGGATGGCACTTGAGTCATGAGCATTTGCTGAAGGAAGGAGGGTAACCTCGTTTGCCCCTTGGCTTTTCACGAGGTCGAGTTAGCTCCCACCTCGTGCTGGCCTCCTGGGCAGGTGGGAGGCCCTTGACTCTCGGGACAGCCTCGCCAGCTCTGCCTCTGGCCAGCTCTGTGGTCCTGGCCCTGTTACTCAGGGCCCTCAGGGCAGAGTGGCCCCCAGGAGAACCTGCCCCAGGGAGGGTGTGAGCGCCCAGTGGGTTAAGATGCTGAAGCCCTTAGGAGCTGGGCTGGCTTTTGCAGCCGCCGCTGCTGGTAGTGGGCTGGGCACTCGGGACAGGCTTCTCACTCCTTCCCTGGCTCGCCAGTCTTGGACTGGATTTCTCCCATTGAACACAGTCTCCCAAAGCATCACTTCCCTGGTGACCGTCAGCGGTCAAGCCCATGACAAACAAGTGGAATAACTGCCCTTGACCTTGTGACCTTCTCAGTACAGCCCGGACTGTCACACCAGGACATGACTGGTTCCTGTGCCACATTGCAGGTGTTCATTGGGGGGATCGGCATAGTCCCCGCTCAAATTAGTTTTACTTTGAAGCTTTGCCTTGTCATCAAGTAAATGAGCATTATTTCCATCTTCTCCTACATGCAGATGTTAGGAGAGTGCCCTTTGTCGTTCCTGTCTTCGTTCCAGTCTCCCTGACTGGCCTCACAGTTGCCAGGGCCTCTGTGTCAGGGCCCCTTCCCAGAAGGGCGGCCTCATTGCACAGCTGGGGGAGCCACTCGATCACGCTCTGTCCCCGCAGCCCGCGCTCAGTCTGTGCATGGGCTGCCTGACGCTCCCCTCTGTGTGGCCTGGCTCCCCTGGAGAGCAGAACCTCGCCCACTCACTGTCGCAGCCCCGGGCGCAGGACGGTGTCCTGCACGTGTAGACAGTTACTAGAGGGAATGCATCCAGATGGGTAAAAACTGTGAGAACAAGTCCCGGCCCCGGGCACGTTAAATTCGGGACCACTGAGTGAGCGGGGTCAGGCAGAGGGGGTTGGCTTCTAACATATTAGGGTGGTTCTTTCCTCTCCGTGTGAAAGTACACATTGTTAAAAAAGTATATGGATGCTGTGGAATAAGGGGGCCAAAAATGGTCTGCAATTATTAACTGATGCTTTTCTGCTTTTGTCTCCCCAGACACCATTTGGTTTTGACTCAAGATGATGTGATGTTTTGCTCTAAAACTCGTTGGCCATGATGGCTACACAGACATTAAGCATAGACAGCTATCAAGACGGGCAACAAGTGAGCGCCTGAGCTTTACTCCGCATTCCAAACACAGCCCCTGCGTCGGGCCCTAAAGCACGGCCTCCGCTTTGTGTATTTATAATTTCGTTTCCGTGAGGCTGCAGGTTCAATTTTAAGTATAGGATGCCTTGTTTATGTGCTGGTGCTCGGAAAGGTTAGCTACAGAATTATTCAAACCGTTTCTTCCAGTGATACCAAGTTGCCAGTAATTGTGACTCTCCTAAGTCATAGTTTATTTGGGAATTTACCTTTTTAATGTCCATGTTAATGAGTATTGTGGCTTTTAAAGGAAAGCTGGGTATTGGTGAAAGCTGGGTGGCTGGTTGCTGGCCTGAGCGGGAGCCATGGCGTTTCCGTCCCCGGGCGTGAGCGGCGGAGGGGCCTGTCCCGATGGTCTGGGTGGCATCGTTGCTGTGCTGCCCGCTCCTGTTGCATGGCTGTGCCTGGACAGCCTCTTGCCTGCCCTCCCACTGTCCTTGGACTTCGTTTTCCTTGCAGCTGCAGTGAAGGTCTGGGTGTTTCGGGTTCTGTGCCGTGAAGGAACTGGGGAGGCGGGGAGTGGGAGAAGCTCAGCTGAAGGCCTGGGCAGCCTCTCTTGGGACACCTGAGGTCTTGGGATGCTCTGTGTGTTCAGAAGGGGGCTAGTCCCCCTCTGACTCTGGAGCCCTGGAGCTCATTTCATTCAAGACCTTCCAGTCTTTGCTTCCTGCTTCCTGTAGTCAGGAGGTAGTAGAAGGAAGCCTAGAGGCCTCTTTTCTCTCTACTTAAAGGGCTTAGTGAGCTGGATCACTACAAGGCCAGGTGGACTCGAATGAGGTCACAGCCCTGCATCAGTGAGGTTCCAGGTGGCGCCTGGGACCTGAGGCTCCCGCCCTCTTCTGTTGTGTCTTTCCTTGGCGGTCAGTACTGTGCATTCCTGGTTTTGTTCCTGTTGCTCAGACTTTGTTTTTGTTGGCTTGTTCTTGTTGTTGTTGGCTCTTTAGAAATGTTTGCATGGCTCAGCTTCTTCCGGGGATTGAGGTGTGGGGTGCTCTCTGCACCTGAAGTCCTTTGGTATTTCCAAGTGATTTCGTTTCTGAAATGCAGAGCTAGTGTGGTCCCCCTCTCTGCCTGCTGAGCCCTGCCTTGAGGACCTTGCATTGCCCTTGTCCTCACCTCTGCACCCCGCTTCTGGGCACCCCTGCCCTGTGGCCCTGGCTCTTCCCTTGGCTCTTGCCTCAAGCAGCAGCTCGGCCAGGGCCTCTGGGCCTGCAGGCCTCTGCTTCCATCGCTTCCTGTGAAGACTCCCTGGCCTGCTTCCTGCTCCCTCCCGGCTTGCCACCTGCCTCCTGTCCTTCCTCCCTCCACTGGTCCTTGTTCTCCTCTGTCGCACTGATGCCCTGCTGGCCGGTCGTGTCAGGAGTCTCCTCCTCGGCAGCTCTGTGCCCATGTCCCACGCAGTGCCAGGCACAGGGAGGGAAGGAGCCTCACTTTTAACAGCTAAGCACTTCCCCTTGACGTGGAAAACTCTTGGTGAACGTTATTTTGAACACTTACTATCCTACAGAATAGATATGTCGAGTTGACTTGGCCGTTCCTCTAGGGTTGGACATTTAGGTTTCTCTTTTTTCCACAATCATTTGAAAAAAAAAATCAACCAAACCTGAAATAAATATTTTGAAGCTTTTTTATAATATTGTCAGATTTCCCTCCAGAAAGGCTATGTTTGATTAGGCTTTTGTTAGTTGCTTTGGTGTTTTGTTTTTTTAAGAGAGAGAGAGAGAAGCCATCTCCTGGGCCCATGGCCCCAGCTAAACTCAGCGGCACAGAGGGGTCCCTGCCCGTCTGGACCATCGAGAGGCCTCCACTGCAGCATGGCCCCCGTGGCCTGCGACCACCCCTGGCTGTCAGGGTGGGGTTCGTGGCAGGACACAGGTTCTCCCCTTCCCCAAGGGCCCCCACCGGGCTGCTTCCTTGAGGGATGGAGTCCTGGCAGCAAGGGGTGGGGCAGGGGGGTCCTGGTCCCGAAGAAGCTGAGGGAGCTGGTGATCTGCTCACGGATAATTACAAGGTTCCTACAGCAAGTTGGGATTTCTTTCTGTAAGCTGAATTCTTTATGTTGAAAGATTTAAATACTTTTCACTTAGGTTACAAACCAAATAGCTGGTTTAAAGCAATTTAACTGATAATATCTTTAAGTCTTATGTTTAATACTATTTCCTTAAACACAGCCGGTCTTTGCCTTCTGAACACAGTGACTTTTTTCTCAAAATTTGTATAGCTTATGTATTCCTGAAATTTAAGAGATTGGGAAGAATTTAGAATATAGGGTCTGAGTTGTCTTTTTGACAAGATTAGAGTTTGAGCTAGAGTGTGTACTTCTCTTACCATAGCGTTACTAGTGAGAGGGTCGAGAGCGGGAAGACAGTGGTACGATGATGGGCCGCTTCCCTTCCGCGCTGTGCAGTAGTATGTTTTTGAAAATCATGAGCATTTCACAGATACCGGTCCTCATAGTTTTCAAGATGATTTGGAAATTTGACCTTTGTTTTAGCCATTTTCAAAATGTATTAAATTCAAAGGAGTTTTGTTAGTAGTATTTTTTATGTATTACTGCCAGTTATCCAATTGTCTAGCAATTTACCATTCCTGTTGCATTTCTGTTTCTGTTTGAGATAGAGTACTTAGTGGCAGTTTATTTTGTGTTTAGTAACCAGAATTCTCCTCCTCCTTTCACAGATGCAAGTAGTAACAGAGTTAAAAACGGAGCAAGATCCCAACTGCTCTGAACCTGATGTGGAAGGAGTGAGCCCCCCACCCGTGGGGTCCCAGACGCCAATGGATGCAGACAAGCAGGCCATTTATAGGTAGCGATGACCTGTGATGCACGTGGGTTTTAGCAGGAATAGCAGGAATAGAGAACCTTGTTAAATGGAATGCTAGAGCTATTAGCTAGGCAGTGTAGCAAGGTTTGATGTGATGACCATGGGGGTGAGAAGTTTGTCAAATTAAGATGTTATTCCTAATACCGTAAAAAAAAAAAGTTTTGGAATATAAATGTACATTTTAATCAACCTTGCAAAAAGAAATCTTCAGGCCCAGGTCGTTTGACTGGAGAATCCAATAAAGAAAGCGGGAGTGCTTCTCAACACATCACTCTGATATAGAGCCAGACAAAGTACAAAAAAGAAAAGTACACACCAGTGTGCCCCATGAACTTAAACATGAAAATCATTCATAAAATAGTAAATCCAGCAACATATAAAAAGAATAACATACACTGACCAAGTGGAGTTTATCCTGAGAACTCAAACTGATTCGTTAGTCAAGAGATCGATCAGTGAGACCCACAACATGATCATACCAAGTGACACAGAAAAGCATTTGCCAAAAATCCACAGCTAATTATGGTTAAAAGCTGTCAGCAAAGTGGTAATGGAGAGAAACTCCTCACCTGATGAAGGGCAACATCAAAAAATCTATGGTTCTCATTGTATTTCATGGCCAAAGGCTGTTTTCCTCTAAGACTGGACATAAGGCAGAGATGTCCACTCTGACTTCTCTTGTTCAGCACTGTAACGGAAATCCTAGCCAGTGCAGTAAGGCAAGAAAAAGAAAGGCGAACCAGATTAGAAAGGAAGAAATAAATCTGGCTTTGCGCACAAATGGCAAAACCCCAGAGACTCTGCCAGAAAACTTCTGGAACTGGGTAAGTGGGTTTAATAAGGTTACAGATACAAGGGCAACACACAGAAACCAGTTCCATTTCTATATGAGTAATATACAATTGGAAGGTGAAAATTAAAAAAGACAATACCACTTGCAAGAGCTCCAAAAAATTTAGGTATAAATCTAACAAAACGCAGAAACTTTATGCTGAGAAACTATAAAATGCTGATGCAAGCAATCAAGGAAAACCTAAATAAATGGTGACACATACCATGTTCATGGATTGGAAGACTCAGCTTAGTAAAGATGTCCTTTCTCCTAAAACTGACCTGTAGATTTAGCGTAATTCCAATTAAAGCCTTAGCAGGATATTTTTGTATATACAGACATGTTAATTCTGAATTTTGTATGGAAGGCAAAATAACTAGACCGGCTGAAACAGTGTTGAAAAAGAATAGAGGTGGATTTTGAGACCTACTGTGGTGTTGCAGTAATAAGGGTGTGGTGATGGCGGTCAAGGGGTAGCATCAGAATCACTGTTGGAGGGTCCGGGAGTAACGTGCAAAACATGATTTGTTTGATCTTTGACAAAGGTGCAAGCAATTCAGTGGAGTACAGGTCGACCTTCCAACGGATGGTGTTGGAAGAAGTAGACGTTCATACGCTGAAAGAAGATCCTTGACCTAATCTCACTTTTATACTGAAGTTTACCCAAGGGGCACCTGAGTGGCTCAGTTGGTTAAGCGTCTGCCGTCAGCTCAGGTCATGATCCCAGGGTCCTGGGATCGAGTCCCACATCCAACTCCCTGCTCAGCGGGGAGTCTGCTTCTCCCTCCCGCTTGTGCTCTCTCTCAAATAAATAAATAAAATCTTAAAAAAAAAAAAGGTTTACTCAAAATGGAGTATAGATCTAAACGTAAATTTTAAAACTATAAAACTGGTCTGTCCAAACCACGGAATATTATTCAGCCACAAAAAGGGACAAAGTAGTGATACATGTTACAACATTGACGAGCTTGGAAAACACCGTGCTAAGTGAAAGGAGCTAGATGCCAAAGGGCACGTATTGTATGATTCCATTTAGATGCCTAGAACTCTGGCAGGAAGTGAGTGGTGGTAGCCTGGGGCTGGGGGTTGGGGGAGGATGGGCAGTGACTGCTGATGGCTGCAGGGTTTCCTTGGGGGACCATGAAAATGCTGTAAGCTTGACCTGTGAACAGAGTAGACACCATTGCATTGTACAGTTTAAGCTGGTCAGCTGTAGTGTGTGAACTGTGTCTCAAAGCTGTTATATAAACGAATGCATACATACGTACTAAAATATTCTCGTGCAAATGTAGGACATACATTTTAAAAATTTTTCCCCCCAGGCATCCACTATTTCCATTATTAGCTTTGTTGTTTGAAAAATGTGAACAATCTACACAGGGCTCAGAAGGCACAACTTCGGCCAGTTTTGATGTAGATATTGAAAATTTTGTAAGGAAGCAAGAGAAGGAAGGAAAACCCTTCTTTTGTGAAGATCCAGAAACTGACAATTTGGTAAGTAAAAGAAATGTTTTATTTTTTATTTTTTCCAAATTTAATATCTGTTCAATAAATTTAAAATTTCTAATTAGAACTTCAGAATGTGGTTCTGCTAAAGGGGAGAATCCTATAGTTTATGAAATAACTTCCTGTGTGTGTGACCTGAATGTCCCCATGTCTTCCAGCTTTTGGTAGTGACCTTTACTGTAGGGATCAGAGGAGCTCCTCTGCGCCTGCATCACAAAGGGACTGGGGACTCAGTTCTCTCCTAAGTATTTGGGAAGTTCATTGGGATCGGTGTGCTTATGTGCTGTGCTTCACAGGCAGCATGCCTGTGCCCCACTCCAGTTCTGGGCTTTTCCCTGATCACGGACACACGCCCTTATGCTCTGTCTGGAGGCCGGCAGTAAGTTGGGATGGGTGACAAGGCTATATGCAGGCTTGAGGTGGCCTGTGCACACAGAGCAGGACAGGCTTATCAGAGGGCTCCCATACTCCTCACTGCTTCCTGTGGCCTTTTCGCCTCGTGGGGGTGCCCTTCTCCCAGGTCCGGCGCCCCAAGGTGCAGCGTTCTCTGTGCTTGCTAAAAGAAATGCGGACTTTGTCTGAGTTAACGGCACTGCTGCACCCCTCGGTGCTGGTGGAGCACTGTTAGCCCGTGTCAGGGGGCACGCTCCTTCCCTGGGCTTCTTTTTTTTTTTTTTTTTTAAGATTTTATTTATTTATTCGACAGAGACAGAGACAGCCAGCGAGAGAGGGAACACAAGCAGGGGGAGTGGGAGAGGAAGAAGCAGGCTCATAGCGGAGGAGCCTGATGTGGGGCTCGATCCCAGAACGCCGGGATCACGCCCTGAGCCGAAGGCAGACGCTTAACCGCTGTACCACCCAGGCGCCCCTTCCCTGGGCTTCTTTAGAGCCTGCTAACCTCCCACCCAAAACCTTAGGGCCCTTATCAGCAGAAAAACGTCTTTAGAAACTTTTTTCCTGACTAAACATCCCAGATCTTTGTTGGTTTTTAGTTTCTCATTATACATTCAACCCTTAGTGCCTAACGGATTTTACTAGGGCACTGTCTGACCTGGAGTCAGCTTTCTCATCTTTGAACCAGGACCAACAGTGCCCACCCTTTTGGGATGAGAATCAGAAGCTCTCTCTGCCTCTGAATCTCTGTCACACAGCCACCAGTGTGTGGCCGTGGGTACAGCCAGAGGGGACCCAGGCTGTCCTGACTGGTGTGCGAGCATAGGGCCTGGCAGAGCATGGTGCGTGGCCACTCCCTTTGTGCCTGCTCAGCTGGTTCGTTCCACAAGTACGGATGAATTACTGCCACCACGGTCACGGGAAGGAGCTGAGCTTTGGGGTTGTGGGTTCGCAGGCAAATGGTCCTTATTATTACAGACCGTTGTCTACTGCTGTGGGGCAGGTTACTCTGAAACTTAGTGACTGAATAAAGTCACTGTAAAACTTTTAGAAAAATCCTAAAAGGGCTAATCCAGTGCTAGGCAAAGAGTTGTTAGGCTTGACACCAAAAGCACAATCCATAAAGGGCAGAGTTGGTAAGTTGAGTTTTATCAAAATGAAGAGCCCCCTATGAGGTGGGTATGGATTCCTCCCCATTTAGAGAGGAAGAAAGGAGCAGAAGGAGGGTAAGTACCTTGCTTTGTGTAGCGGGTTGGTGGTGGGGCTGGGTTGAGGCTGGGCTGTCTCCTGACGCTGTGACTCACTGAGGGCAGCGCTGGGGACCGTCTGTGTCCCCACACACCAGATGCAGCTGAAATGCCAGAGGTCCACAGCGCTGCAATGACTTGTCGTTTGCGCGGTTTCTGATGTCATCCCCCTTCCGTCACTGGCAGTGCAGATGGTCACGGCTCTGCGGCGTTCAGGCTAATAACAGAGTAGTTATGTGCTGAGGATTACAATTTCCCATGATGCTGCTATTTTCTTGTCTGAAGATCTTCATTTTCTCTGCTTCTAGATGGTAAAAGCAATCCAGGTTTTGCGTATTCATCTTCTTGAGCTGGAAAAGGTTAATGAACTGTGCAAAGATTTCTGCAGTCGTTACATTGCTTGTCTAAAAACGAAAATGAACAGTGAGACTCTTCTGAGCGGAGAACCTGGAAGCCCGTATTCCCCTGTCCAGTCCCAGGTATCTGTGTTGGGTCCTGCTCTGCTTCTCGGTGACGGTAACGTCTGCAGGGGAGCCGGGTACTGACTCCTGAGACCAACGGCCCTGTCAGAGTGCCTGGGCTGTCTTACGGCCGTCCTTGAGCTAGAAGGACAGTCCCTCTGGGCTTCATGCCGTGAGTGGGGTGAGGCCTCGATCTGTGTACCGGACCCTGGATCCCAGCTTTCTGGAGGATGGAGTACCATTCCTTGCTTTCCTTTTTCTTTAAAATATGGTTTTTATTATTTCTTAAAATTGTGGTAAAATACACATATCATAAAATGTGCCATCTTAACCATTTTTAAGTGTACGGTTTGGTGGCATGAAGTATATTCACACTGTCGTGCAACCATCATCACCATCCATCTCTGGAACGTTCCATCTTCTCAGACTGAAACGCTATCCCCATGAAATACTGACTCCCCGTGCTTCCCTCCCCAGCCTCTGGCTCCCATCATTCCACTTTCTAGGAATTTGATCAGTCTAGGTACCTCATGTGAGGGGTTCAATACCGTGTCTGTCTTGTGTTTGGCTTAGTTGAAGGAGCATAATGTCCCCAAGGTTCATCCGTGTTGAAGCACTTGTACTGGAGCCATTCTGACGGTATGTGGTGACATGCCACTGTGGCCATAGTTGGCACTGCCCTGACGGCTGACGGTGTTGACCATCTTTTCATGAGCTTATTTGCCGTCTGTACCTCCTCTTTGGTAGAATGTCGGCTCGCATCTTTTGCCCATTTTCTGATTGGATTTTTTTAAACTGTTGGCCTTTGAGAGTATTCTAGATACTAGTCTTTCATGGGCTACATGGTTTGTAAATATTTTCTCCCAAGTCTATAGCTTATCTTTTCATCCTCTTAACAGGGTCTTTTTTATAGTAAACATTTTAAATTTTGATCAAGTCCCATTTATCAACTTTTCTTTCATGAGTTGTGCTTTTGGTGTTAAGTCTAAGAACTCTGCCCAGCCCTAGATCCCAAGGAGTTTCTCTAATTATTTTTCTGAAAGTTTTTATATTTCACATTTAAATCCATGACCCATTTTGAGTTAACTTTTTTATAAAGTGTGAGGGTTCAGGTTGAGGTTCTTTGTTTTGCCTCTGGACGTGCAGTGCTCCAGCACCACCTGTTCAGATTCCTCCCTTGAATTGCTTTTGCGACGTTGTCAGCAATCAGCCGGCTGTGTCTGTGGTGGTCTGTGTCTGTGTCCTCTCTTCTGTTCCACTGATCAGTGTATTTACACCAGCTAACCTTGTTACTATAGCTATTTAATAAGTCTCAAATTTGGGTAGACTCTTTCCTCCCACTTTATTCTTCTTTTTCAAAGCTATTGTAGTTATTCTAGTTCCTTTCCATAGAAGTTTCAGAATAATCTTGTCTGTATCAACAAAAAAATGTTACTGAAGTTTTGATGGGAATTGCATTAAGCCTGTGTATCATTCTGGGGAGAATTGATGTCTTCACTCTGTTAGCTCTTCCAGTCCACAGACCGTGTCTCCATTTGTCTTGGTACGTCTGTCTGTTTATTTACCGTTCTGTCATTTCTCTCATTGGTGTTTTGTAGTTCTGTCATGTAAGTCCTATACATGTGTTTTTAGAATTACACCTAGGTGTTTCTTTTTATTAATTTTTTAGCAATTATAAGTGGTATTATATTTTTAACTTCAGTGTCCCTGCTAGTATTTAGAAACACAGTTGATTTTGTATGTTTATCTTGCACCCTCAACCTTTCTGAACTCATTTATTAGTTCTAGAAGGTCCTTTTCACAGATTCCTTAGGATGTTCTGCCTATTCAGTTATGTCATCTGCAGATAGGAGCAGTTCTGTTCCTTCCTTCCTGATCTGTGTGCTTTTTATTTCCTTGTCTTACCTTATTGCATTGGCTAGAACATCTGGTACTACCTGGAACATGATTGGTGAGAGTGGACATCCTGCCTTGTTCCCAATCTTAGGGGAAAGCATTCTGCCTTTCACTATTAATTATAATTTGAGTGGCAGGTTTTTTCTAGATGCTTTTCATCAAGTTGGGGAAGTTCCTCTCTAGTCCTGTTTTTCTGAGAGTTTCTATTATGTTGAATTTTGTCAGATGCTTTCTCTGCATGAATTGATATGATCGTGTGATTTTTCTTCTTTCTTCTGTTCACAGGGTAGTAGGTTACATTACTTGATTTTTCGAATACTGAACAAGCCTTGCGTTCCTGGAATAAACTCCAGTTGGTCATGGCACATAATTCTTTTTATATAGGTGTCTGAATTCTGTTTGCTAATATGTTGTTAAGTGTTTTGTGTGTCTGTATCGAGGCTTATTGGTCTGTAGTTTCTTTTTTGTTACAGTCTTTGTCCAGGTTTGGTACCAGGATAGTACAGCTTTATAAAATGAAATGAAGAGTATACCATCCTTTCCTATTTTCTGGAAATGATTATGGAAAATTGGTGTTAATTCTTTACGTGTTTGATAGAAATCTCCAGTGACACTAGCTGGACCTGGAGATTTCTTTTTTGAGTTTTCAAATTATGAATTCGGTGTCCTTCATAGTTGAAGGCTGTTCAGATGACCTGTTTCACACTAGCTTCTGTCTCAGACGTCAGATGCACACATGCCGAGTGGGCCACCTGCTGACGTGTGTAGGGTCTGCAGTGCTCTCAGTTTTGTTCCTGATATTGGTAATTTGTCATCTCTCTTTGTCTTCCCTAAGTCTTGTAGAGGTTTGTCAATGTACTGATCTTCGCAAAGAACCAGCTGTTTTTTCATTTATCTCTGTTTTTCTGTTTTCAGTTTCATTGATTTCTGCTTTGATCTTTATTATTTCCTCCCTTCTGCTTGCTTTGGTTTCCTTTTGTTCCTCTTTTGTAGGTTCTTGATGGTGGGAGCTTGGATTATTGACTTGGATGAGCTAATTTTTATTCTAAGTGAGTTAATGTGGCAGACTTTATATGTCCCTCCCAGAGCTTTGTACGTACGTTCAAATTGCTGTGGCAGCCTGCAGAGTAATCATCTTTGGACGATAGCCATGGGTGCTGTTTAGCTGCCCCCATACCTGGGTGCCTGCTGGCCAGACCCTCTGCCTGGATGCCAGCTGCAGAGACTCCTTCCCTGGCCAGGCCCAGACCTAGCACTCCACAAGCATGGACACCAGGGGGCTCGCCTCTTTTATGATGACTAATATGATGACAAGAGGAAAGATAATCTTTTGGAAGCCAGACTGAAACCAGTATCTCAGGACTGATGGTCGTACTGACACTGGGTCAGTCTCAAATCTCTTGGTTTGCAGATACGTGAGGTGCTTTACAGAAGGCTGTCGTCTCATTACATCTCTTTGTCTCAAGCACCTTTCCTTCATTAATGATACCGTTATGCCACTTGTTTTAAAGTTTTAAGCATGGGTTTTCTGTTTTCCTCTAACCCCTCACTGCGTATTTCTGACTTACAGCAGATTCAGAGTGCCATCTCAGGCACTCTCAGCCCCCAAGGAATCGTGGTTCCGGCATCTGCGCTGCAGCAGGGGAACGTAACCATGGCAACAGTGGCAGGTATGCCGGCGAAAAAAGGATGCGCTTTCCTTGAGCTTTTGTGGGAAAGTCCTTTATATTAGAACAGAGAAATGCGTAAATATAATTTCTAACTAATGCCAGTTCCTGAAATAGGAGTGGCGAAATCTAGAGCACTAGAATTGAATGCCTGTTTCTTGTTTTAATTCCCAGTAACAAATATTTTATGCCAATCGTGTTTCTCTACCAAAAAATTTGGGGAAGAAAGGTTTTTATAGGAGTTGACGATATACAGTAAAAAACAATTGTAATTTGCAGATAACATAGTTGTTAATTATACTCTTGGCAGCACCTGGAAAAGCTTAGGTTGTGTCATTAATATTTGACAAACAAATAAAAATTCATTCTTAGTATTACTTATACAGTAAAAACCATCATGGAAGGGGTACCGGTTCTATGGTTCCCTGGTGCATCTCAAACATTGCAAATATAAAATCGTCATGAAAATGGAATGGGGCGTGTGAGCAGGGGAGAAATTTACATGGAAAAGCCTCATGTGATGTTGTCAGGGGAAACCACAGGAAGATGAAAGCATGTTTGATCAAAATATCTCACACCAGTCGTCATACCCTTTAATACTGCTGAATGTGGGGAGAGTAGAAAACAGAGGCAGATAAAAGAGGGAATTGCAGAATCCAAGTAAGCCCTTGTGCCCTGTGTGGTGGGACACCTTGCCACCCGCCCTGCACTGTGCCCTCCCCACCGTGCCCGCCCCCCGGCACGCTGCTGTGCTCCCCGCACACTGCCCTGCCCTGCCTGCCACACACTGCCCTGCCCCCCACACACACACTGCCCTCCCCCCACACACTGCCCTGCCCGCCACACACTGCCCTGCCCCCCTCCCCACACACTGCCCTGCCCCCCTCCGCGCACACTGCCCTGCCCCCCTCCCCGCACACTGCCCTGCCCCCCACACTGCCCCCCCACACTGCCCCGCTCTGCCGCACAGCACCCCCTTTTCCCTGCACAATGCCATACATCCTGCAGAGTGGCCCGCACACCCCTTACAGTACCATGGCCCCCCACAGTGCCCCTCCCCTGCACAGAGCCAGGCCTCACTGTAGATGCTGGAACACTGCTTGTCCAGGGAAGTTGTTTTAATAATTTATGGTGACAAGTCAACCAGCGAAGTATTGATCATTTGAAATGATTTAAAAACCACGTCAGACTAGAGATTTTATTACTTTCACAAGTATGTTGAGTCTATCGAGAATATGGTTTTAAATTGTGGAGACTGAAGGGTGTTCTGGTTCCTTCCTTCTTGAGGTGGTGCGGTGTACCAGCCTGTCACAGTGGTCACTCCCCAAGGCCAGGTAGTAACACAAGCGTTGTCGCCCGGCACCATCAGGATCCAGAACTCCCAGGTGCGTGTGCCATTCCTGTGGGAGGGTTCGGGGGCGAGTCACGCAGGCTTGATCTGTTCCCTCTGCCTGAAGATCGTTTGTCTCAAGCTGGCTTTCCTGGAGCGATCTCCAGTTAATCTCGGTGTCAGGGTTTTGTCTCTTGTTTACTCTTCGTCTCCCTTGTAAAAAAGTTGCAAAGTTCAGAGAGTCTGAGGAAGCAGGAAAAAAGTCATCCGTGACCCCTTCCCCTTAGCAACCACTGTCATCCGATTGAGCATTGGATTGTATAGTTGTCTTTGGATCAGGAGACTTGAGGCAGTGTGGACGCGCTCTTCCCGCCCCCGTGGAGGTTCACAGCAGACCCCGCGGGCAGGTCTTGCAGACCATGGTGAGGCCCTTCTGCTGTGCACCCGCTGGGCCAGAGCGCTCCTTCAGGCGGGTCCTCGGGGTGGCCAGGGCCCTTCCTTAGCATCCTCCCACAGCCTGATGGGAAAGCTGAGCAAGGGCTGCCCCTTCTCCGCTCCCAGTTGCCCAGTGGAGGCCCTGCCCCAAGGCTGGTGTGCTCCTCCTACCCTTGGCCTCTCGCCTCCCAGGGAACCCCAGCCCCAAGAGCGCAGGAGGCAGCTTGGCGGGCAGAAGCAGCAGGTGGACGTGCTGTTCTGTGCCATGCCGCGGTCGCACGGCTGTCTCTGTGCCTGTGTGGACCCGGTGGCCTGCCGGACGCTGTAAGTCACAGACGCACGCACAGCCTTGTTTCCCACATTCAGCGAGGTTTACGTCAGAAGGTTGTTTCTGTTACCAGCTCGCAGTTAGGGCTACAGATTCTTCATGTCAGTTCTTGGCCTTTAGCCCGCACGGGTTTCCCACAACCTCACTGACGGCTCGGAGGCCCAGCCCAGGAGATGTTGTGTCTCCCTCCAGCAGACAGCGGAGGCAAGATGGCTTGGGGGGTGCGGGCTGGCACGGCCGATCCAGTGCTTACTGCCTCTCGCTGTGTGGATAGAGTGGAGCTGGGGCGGGGGACCCCGTCATCCGGGCACAAGGGGCCTCACCAGGCCCAGCAGCGGGTAGAGGAGGAGCCGGACTCCACCAGCATTGTCATCTGCAGAGAACGGTGGGGAGGGTCTAGGGTGGAGGGTCTCACTGCTTCTTAAACGGACTTCCAGCCAGTTCCCCAGGCTTTTAAATCCCCCGTTTGTCCAGTGCCTGGCTGGCTGGAGCTCTGCGGGGCCAGGGGCCGCTCCGGGCAAAGGTCCTTGGCTTGTTTTCCTCACACAGCCCCGTTGGCACTCAGGCCCCTTGGTAGCATCTGTGAGGTCGAGTCACACAGCCAGCTGTCACTTCACCTATTTTTGAGCCCACACTTGTTTTAACCCTGCACAAAAAAAGCAACAGTGAGCATATGTGAAACTGCATGAAGAACATCATCTGTTAATTGGGACAAATCAGGCAGAGGAGTTCGGCCCTGCTGCTTCGCAGCTGGTGTTAAAAGCTCATTTCCTCTTCCTTTTCCTGTGCACACACAGGGGTGTGTTATACCACCTGCTTTCAGTCCTTTAACAAAGAAATACATTTCAAAAAACACTATGCCCTTAATAATAATCTTGACTTTTAAGAAATTTTAGATACAGCTGGTGTCTTCATGTTTCCTGTAAGTCATAAATTCTGTCTGTTTCAGTGTTGTTGTGGAGGCTTTCAAAGAATATATCCGAAATGACATAAAGCCAAAATACAGATAATATAGTGACCTTTCCAAAATCAAGTTCCAAATCCTTAAAACTGTGTCTGTGAATACATGACACTGGAGGTGATGTTCTTTCCCTTATAAAGTCAAATTCCTACATGAGTTCTGAGTTCACGCATGCAGCACAACACAGAAGTCCCCGGGGGGTCTGTGCCGAGGCGCTGGGAGCGGTGCTGGTTTTCCTCCTGGCCGGTGTGGTGAGCGCTGATGACACCGTCCGCGTGGGTGTGCTGGGCTGCGGGGCTGAGGCCCGGCCTCGTAGACGTCAAATCTTTCTTAGGTTTGCGTGGAAGGCGTTCACATAAGAAGTGCCATGCGTGTCCTTTCCTGTAGAAAGGGAGTGGGCAGAACGTGTCCGTGCTGTCCTCGGGGCGAGGGAGGCCGTGTCTGTGGTGGCCCCTGAGGCGTCTGGGCAGAGGCGGTCACCTCGGCTCCTTCGCTCTGAGCCCTGTGTCTGCACTGTGTGTGCGCCTGCATCTTTCCCCTCTGTTCAGCCCCTGTGGCCGCCTCTCATTAGCGGCCCTTCTGCCTTCCTGCCCATTCTTGCTCATCGCTTGTAATCTCTAGGCTCGGAGAGCGGGTGTTGTCATGTCTATGACTAGAGGGTGTGAGGTGAAAACGAGTGGTGGGCGAGAGGGCCGTGGGACTCCCAGGTCTGCAGGCCAGTGGCCCCAAGGCCCTCTTGGCTCCTCTCTCACCTGCCGGACGAGGGGCCGCTGACCGCATGACAGCGGTGTCCATAGCGAGAATGCAGACAGAGCCCCCCGCACAGGTGAGCCCGTGGGGCCCAACCCACACACCTCTGCTGTCAATACGTCATTTATCCGTAAGACCTTTGGGTATTTTCTCCACCTAAAGTCGTAAGCTAGTTGCATATGTCATAATTTTCTGTGCTTCCTAACGTTTTTTCAATTGTTTAAAAGCTTCAGTTACAGTTAAACCAAGATCTAAGCATCTTGCATCAAGATGATGGCTCTTCTAAGAATAAAAGGGGCGTTCTGCCGAAGCACGCTACCAACGTGATGAGATCTTGGCTCTTTCAGCACATAGGGGTAAGAATGCAAGTGATCCCACAGTCACCTGCGCCCGAGACGCTTGCTTGCTGCCTTCCTTTCTGGAAAAAATGTACTGTCTGCACGGGTAGGCCTGGTGTTGAGTGTCGATGTTTTGTTGGGTGTGTCAATGTTAGGGTGGAACGTGGGACAGAGGAGAGTGACCACAGTCTGGAGGTCTCTGCCTCGGGGCCTTCACCAGGGCCCCGCTGCTGACAGGGGAGCACTTCCTGCTCATGCTGATCATCTGCGTGCCACGAAGCGTGACCGGGTGAGGTGAGGTTCGAGAAGTGGGCAGTGAGAAGAGGAATTCGGGCCAAACCTGGGAGAACAGTGACGTTTGAGATACCGCATTTGTGAGGAAGATGTGGGGAGGCCGCAGATCGAGCTGTGGACAGAGGGGTCAGCACTTGAGCTTGCTGAACGTGAGATGGCACTTGGCCCTGCAGACAGCGCCGGCCCCCGCACATTGTGTCCGCACACCTGGTCGCTCACCTTCTCTGGGAAGAGGTCCCGTCTCAGGAGGCGCACACGTGCTCGTCCATTTCCTGGGCAAGGCTTGCTTATTACCCAGTTGAGACCCTCAGTCCTCCTGCTGGTGAACTTGGGGGAAGCATGTGACCCAGAGCAGCTTTCAGGGGACAGCCCAGTCTAGTGGCCAGGGTCAGGAATGACCAGGTTGGCTTGCAGAGGAGTGCGAGACGAGACAGAGACAGGAAAGTGGCCAGTGCCGGCTGCATACAGCCATGTCCAGGTGGACGGAGGAGCCCGTAGGGACGTGCGGGCACAAACGCAGAGATCATTCTGTATCCAGAGGGACGGAAGGTCAGGAGGTCCAGCAGGGAGCCACCCAGCAGCCTTGGGAACCAGCTTTGCAGCTGGTGCTTTCCTCTCTCCGCAGCCCTGGCCACCGGCTGTTCCTGACGGCTGTGCCTCGCCAGCCGGCTCTGCCCCTTTGCCACCACGCCCCTGGCACCACTCGTGTCTGTGGTTGCTGACTGCTCCCTCTGCGGCCCGTCTTGCTCACCTGCATCCCAGTGCCCCATGGCTGTCAGCGGGGTGTCCTTGTGCCCTTTCTCTGCATCCACCTTTGGGGAGGCCTGCTGCCTGGGCCCGAGGCCTATGTGTGCTCCTGGCACCAGTCTCCATCCTCGCCCTGACTGTGAGCCCGGGGCTGGTGCCAGTCTCCGTCATCCCATCTTCTGGGGTTTAGCCCTTGTCACTGCCGACCAGCCCCCCCTTTTCTCTGACTGGCGCCAGGCTCCATTCCCCGGAGACAGCAGTCCAAGGTAGCCGCCGATTCCAGGCTTGGAACCAGCACGTGATGTTGCTGAGCAGTTCTGGGGAGGGGACAGGACCCCTCTCCCTTTCCTGGGGGAAGGCCCTCAGGGAGCCCAGTGCAGCCCTCCTGGAGCACTGGGACCCCCAGCTTCTCTCCTCTCCTGCTCTGTCGAGACATCCCCGCATGCAGGACATGGAGACACGGGTCAGGGAAGAGCAGTGCTGTCTCTCAGCCGTGGGGCCACATCTGGAAAGCTGTTCTGGAAGGGAAAGCTGTTACGAATACAGTGGTTCAGCCATGTTCATTCTACTGGTGGGAAGACTTGGTATGTGGTTTCAGGTCGTCCGTTTGCTGGGATGGTACACGGCTAGTTCCCGTGGTACACGGGGGCCGGGGCGCTCGGCAGACCCAGGCAGGGGGTGGTGAGTGAGACAGCATGGCTCGCCCACCGCTGTCCCTGGGGACAGCGCCACCATGTGCGTGTCCCCACTGCAGGAGCACGAACAAGTGTCAGATGGGCAGTGTCCTCTAATGTCTTCATAGTTTCTAAAACAATAAACCCTGCTGTGCTCCTAGGTTGAAGTAAAATGTTCCTTTTTTTTTTTTTTTTTTTTCCTGTGAGGCATTTTCTGTCTCCTTTGGCCCTTGTTTCTTTGAAACACAGTCCTCTCCTGCAGCCTTCCTAACACGGGAGGACAACACTCACGACCGCACGATGGGGTTTTCTTCTGGTTAGTGCACTTGGGTTTCTTGCCCCCTTTTGTTGTACGAGCTTTTAAACGGCGGGGACGGTATTCGCATTTCTGTAATCTCTACCACAGGCCATACACGGTGGCATCACCCCGATTGCTGTCTGTCCGAGGGAACAGACCGGTGGGGAGACCAGTGTGGCATGATGCCGGGGTCACCGGGGTCACCGCAGCGACTGTCCCACACGCTGAGTGTTACCTGCGGTAACCTCCCATGCCCGGTGTTCTCTGGGGTCCTGGGACTTCAGCGCACGTCGGTTTTAGAGCCAGTGCTTTACTGGTTTCTACATGTGGACAGTAATCAGCCATGGAGAAATTGATTACTGTAGACAGAAGTGTTTTCCTTTGGTACTTCTGTCAATTTTGATATGTACTTCCAATTCTGTTTTTTATTTTTTTATTTATTTATTTTTTAAAAAGATTTTATTTATTTATTTGACAGAGATAGAGACAGCCAGCGAGAGAGGGAACACAAGCAGGGGGAGTGAGAGAGGAAGAAGCAGGCTCATAGTGGAGGAGCCTGATGTGGGGCTCGATCCCATAACGCCGGGATCACGCCCTGAGCTGAAGGCAGACGCTTAACCACTGTGCCACCCAGGCGCCCCTAATTCTGTTTTTTAAAGTGGTTTTCATCATGGAAGAAAGAGAATGTAGCAGGCACTCCCACCCCAGCCCTGGGCCCGGCTCTTCACGGACGGTGCGTGCTGACCTGGCACAGGGCGGGTCCTGAAAAGCCATCCGTGCATCCCCGTGTCCCTTCGCTCTCACAGCACCGGTGACAAGCATGTCGCCTGATGTGTCAGGCTGGGGGCAGCGTGTCCAGCCCCTTCCCTGCGTCCCCCTTGTTACCCAGCTGGAGGATGGGGAGTGTGTGTACTCAGGGCCTCGGCCGCCTCATCTGTACGGTGAAGCAGACAGCTGTCCATCTCCGAAGTGACCGTGAGGACCAGTGATTTACTGTCGGACGTGCAGCGTGACCCCCATGCTGTGTCTTGCTGGGTCAGAACTCGACTACGTGTCTGCAGTGTGTGGCAGTGCAGGTTACAGCAGAGGCCCCGCAGAGCGCAGCTCCGGGCGGGCAGCGGCTCTCAGCTGGCCTGGCGCCGCTCGCGCCATCTGGGGGCCTCGCACCCTGTCTTGGCGCGCCCGTGCCCGCACTTTAACTGCTGGCTTACTGCTGCGCTCCTGAGTGGCGCAGACAGTCTGCCTTCTGCTCGGGACGTGTCTAAAAAAATTTGTAAGACTAAAGAGGTTTTGGCAGAAAGCACTATTGCTACTTACCAGTTTTTTCCTAATGATTATTTGTATGTTTCTCTTCGACCCAGCAAAGCTTGAGTTCCTTTTTAAAAACTGAAGTTCATGGCAACCCTCTTTTTTATTTTTAGCATCCCTACCCGACAGAAGATGAGAAAAAACAGATTGCTGCTCAGACGAATTTGACACTACTCCAAGTCAACAACTGGTAAGATGCGCCTGCCCGTTGTGCCCGTCAGCACGAGAGCCCTCGGAGTATGCTAATGAGTGGGGGGATTTGGTTGAAAATATCGGAGTCCTTTTCACTAGCGACACTGTTATCAGAGCACAGGAGTTGGTGGCAGAATATTTGGGAATAAATCAGCACACACTTCCAACTTAAACTTTTAGTCCTCACTATGGACTTTTTGTCTACATCCTGCTTGTCCCGTTAGAAATGTTTACCCAGGGGCGCCTGGTGGCTCAGTCCTTAAGCGCCCACCTCCGGGTTCTGGCGCAGGTCATGATCCTTGGGGCCAGGAGCTCGAGCCCTGGGTCCGGCTGCTCACTGGGCGTGGAGTCGGCTTGGGATGCTCTCTCTCCCTCTGCCCCTCCCCCCACACCGCCTGCACCTGCACACCCACTCTCTCAAAAAAAAATTGTGTTTCTCCGTTGTGTTACTACCACCCTAAGCCCCCACATTCACTCAGAAATGTGATGTTTTTGGCGATGAGCTTCTCTGGGTGGCGCATGGTGGCGTTGAGGCGTCTTGACCTCTGGTGACCCCCCGCGGCTCCCCCACCTTTGGAAACCTTGTGTCACTTGTTCAAGTCTGAGTGGGGGAAGCAGCCCCCCGCCGTCCGTGTGGTGGTCCTGCCCCTGCAGCAGGACTCGGGGTCCTAAGAGGGAAATGCGTGGGGCAGCGTTGACTTTATGAATGAAACATCCTGTTCCAATTTTGGTGTCACATGCTGCTGTGGATGCTTGGACCCTGACCATGTGCGTTCATTCCCCTGAGATCAGAGCTGTGCACGTGACGAAGGGCGTTAAGGTCTAGGGGTGCACTTATACTTTGCGTGTCGGTCCTCTGTCTCCTTTGTGCGTACTTACTCAGACGTGGGGAGCGCTTTCGGCTTATAAAGTGGGCATCCGTGAAAGAAAAGCGCAAATTCTACCTGTTAACGGTTAAAGTTTAGGAGCATCTGGGGGGCTCCGTTGGTGAAGCGTCTGCCTTCGGCTCAGGTCATGATCCTGGGGTCCTGGGACGGAGCCCCGCATCGGGCTTCCTGTCAGCGGGGAGTCCGCTCCCCCCTGCCCTGCCTGTGTTCTCTCGCTCACTTACTCTCTCTCACATGAATAAATAAAATCTTAAAAAAAAAAAACCTGTTAAAATTTAAACTTGAGGGTCAGGTAAGTTCCGGTATAAACGACAGAATCTCCCAACGTGTGTGGTTGTATATGCGGTATGCTGCGGGTTGCACCCAGTGTTTGTGATATCTTGCGTTTGGGCCCTTGTTTTCGGTTTGGGTATCAGTAACCTAGGCCGTGCTCCTTGGATTATTTCCTGTCAGATCTTCTAAATAGCATTAGCAAAAACAAAGGTTTCCCTACGTTGTTGCTGTGACATTTGCCATGGCCTGGTACGCCCGTTTCCTCCCGTGTCTCGGGTGATGCCTCCTGTCTGGGTTTAGTCCTAAGGACGGTTGATGGATTGACTGGGGGTGGACGTTGGAGTCACTTCTTTGGACAATCTGATGCTTTTGCTGCTGCTCAGCCTTCTTACTTCATCTCTTGACTCCTCGAGCTCCCTAACTTGCTTCTCCGTTATATTAACAGAAGTGTCTTATCTGGAAGATTTGACATCAACTTTTAATTTTTACATTAGTAACAGTTTACTGGGATAACTAGTATAAAATTTCTAAAATCTTTTCATATTTGCAACTACTTTAACTTTTTGTGACTTTCTTTCCTTTTACATTTACAAAAATCACGTTGGCCTGAGCTTGAACTCCCCGTTAGCTTGCGCCCCTGCCACCCACTAGCTTTGAACGAGGCTCGGCTGAAGAGGCAGGTGCTGCGAAGCAGCCGTGGGCTTCCCTCCCCAGGCAGTGGCCGGGTGGGCACCGAGCTGGGGGCCGCCGGGGCTCCCCTGTGACTTCCAGTGCCCACCCTGCTTGTGCTCAGGGGCCGGATCACTGCCTGGAGCTCTGTGGCTTCAGGCCCCTCGTTTCCATCGTAGAATGCACCCTCCTGCAATTGTAGATGCTTCCGGATGTGCTCGGATTTACTTTTTAAACTTCATTGAAGTCATCACTGCCCAACGTCGGGCTCGCTCTCGGTGGGGACGATGAGTGGCCCACTCTAACTGGCTGAGTGTCAGGGCGTTTCATGTTAAGTGGCCTGGGAGCAGGGGCATCCCAGTTCTGCTCTGCGTGGAGCGTGGGGTGTGGGGGCGCACCGCCGGGACCAGCCCAGAGCCGGAGTCTCCCGCGGAGCTTGTGTTTCTCTTACTCCCTGAACACAGCTCCTCGCCCTCATCTGGGGGTGAGCAGGCTCGGCTCTGATGAGAGGTGAACCCCTCTTCGCCCGTACTCCCAGAGGAGGAAGCGTGGTGGGCGCCGCTGTGTCGCATCCAAGTGTGCGGTCCGAGCAGCCGGGGCTTCTGGCGGGCCAGGGTTGTGGGCCGGAGCGCCGCTGCCCTCCCAGGTCTGAGGGCGCTGGCTGGGCACCGGGAAGGTGCTGGCCGAAGAAGGCGGCTATCCGTGCACAGACTTAAAGCCAGTGAAGCACGTTCCCATGTGTGACTGCGCGCTCCCGCCGCTCTGCTCATGCAGGGTCAGGTCCCCACCGTGGCTGCCCGTCCCCATCTGGGCTGCCCGGGGGCGCTGTCGGGGTGCCGGCACAGCTGGGGGATTTAGGACAGGGGCCCTTCTGTAACTAGCCCGTCACCTGGGGCGGTGTTGAGGGCCACAGCCCAGCCCCAGAGCCACGTGCGCGGAGGTAACCATGAGTGGCATCGGGCACCATCCACACCGCGAGGTCTGGGAGGGACGGGATCACGAGGTTGTGCGGGGTCACTGCTCGCTGGGTGAGGGGAGAGGCGCCCAGGGCAGTCCCAGGCGGGGCCGTGCTCAGCGGGAGGGCTCTAGGAGGCCGGCCTGGTGACCGCTTCCCTGTGTCGCCCGTGATGCCCAGGTTCATCAACGCCAGAAGACGGATTCTGCAGCCCATGCTGGATTCTAGCTGCTCAGAAACTCCCAAAACGAAGAAGAAAACTGCTCAGAACAGACCGGTCCAGAGGTTTTGGCCTGACTCCATTGCCTCCGGAGCTGCACAGCCACCACCCAGTGAGCTGGCCATGTCGGAAGGTGGGCTGCAGCAGGTGCTGGGGGGGGGTTGCGTGGGGCGAGGTTTGGGGGGCAGGGGGCAGCCTCGCCTGGCGTGGACGTGAGCTCCGGGGCGTGTGCATGGCTACGATGTTTTGCCTGTGACACGTGAGGAAGGCATCATCTGCAGAGCCCAGGGACGGTCGTACACAATGCCTGCGGCTCAGAGGTCCAGCATCCACAGTGTGCGCTGTCCCCTTTCTCCCCTTTCTGTGTTTCTTTTCCCTCGGACTTAAGTGTGCAGGAAGGAGCTGTCCCATCCTCACCACCTGGCATTTTGCCTTTTTTTTTTTTTTTGAACTGCGATGAGCCCCTACGGCCCTGGGCCTGCTGTTGCTAGTCCCTTCTGACCTGTCCCTCTCTCGCTTCAGCACAGGCCACCTGATCTCCCGTGTTTACTGAGCACCTTTATGTTGGCGGGAGTTCTCCAAAGTTTGGATCGTTTGGGTGTATATATTCTTAAATGCGTATAAATGGTGTTATTAGCTCAGTCCTACTTTCTTGTACTTATTTTTCCTCAGCAGTATACTGTTACTAAGTTAGGAAACTTTGGGGCCCTTATTCCTTCAAGTGTATGTTCTGTCGCCCCTCCCCCACCCATCAGGGACCCCAGTTGCCCACCTGTTGTTACTGGTGCACTTTCCCGGGTTTTGGAGCCTGTTTCTGGGTCATTTTGATGGTTTCTGTGTCTGTCTTTGGGCTTCACTACGCTCTTCTGTGGCTAACCTGCCGCTGGTCCCACCGAGGGTGCGTTCCAGGGTGGACGGTGTCGTGCTCATCCCAGAAGTTTTGGAAGAGGCCTTTCTACCCTTCGTGGCTCCCCGTCCTAGAACACAGTCACAGTACCTGTTTCGATGTCCTTCTCTACTGTTCTAACATCTGTCGGTCTTGCGCTGGCGTCCGCTGACTGAGGTTCCCCCTCCTTGTGGCTGTCTCCCTGCCTGTGCGCGTGCCTGGTCATCTCGGGCTGGACGCCAGGCCCTGTGAACTTTGCCTTGCCGGGGACTGGCGCCCTCGCGCTGTGGCAGGTCTTCCTGAGCTCTGTTCTAGCAGTGACGTTACTTGGGACGGTCTGACCCTCTCGTGCCTTGCTTTTGTGATTGGTCCTTGTTTGGTGCCCCAGGGGTGCTCAGTCCTGGGCTGACTGCTCAAACCAAGGCAAGACTAGATTGCCCCCGATCCCCCAACCCCCGTGCAGCCAGCTCTCAGAGGCCTGGACAGTGTCCTCGAATCTTGTCAGGTGGTTCTCTCCCAGAGCTTGTTTCCCGCATATGTGTGCAGATCTGTCCTCCCCGAATGTACACGGGGGGCTTTCCGAAGCCGCGCCGGCCGGAGGGCTGGGACGGGGCCCGACGGTGGGCTGTAAACCGCGCTTGAGTTTGTTTCTTGAGTTGTGGCGCGTGCATTTAAAGCTGGGGCTTCATCACTGGGGTTCTGATAGGCAGTGGTCTTCTATTTATATTTAAGTTATTTATGTTTTCAGTTTTTATTTTCTCTTTTAATCCAAGAATAGTTATGAAGGTATTAGTTCTTTCTCCCTTTTCCCCTCCCTCCCTCCTTGGAAAAGACAATACCTGTATATTGGGGAAGAAGTTCAAACAAAGCTATCCAGTGAAAAGTGATTTTTTCCTCCATCATGGCTCCTAATCTTCTCCAGAAACTGTCCTCATGGGGCGCCTGGGGGGCTCAGCCGTTAAGCGTCTGCCTTCGGCTCAGGGCGTGATCCCAGAGTCCTGGGATCGAGCCCCGCATCGGTCTCCGTCCTCCTCTGGGAGCCTGCTTCTTCCTCTCCCACTCCCCCTGCTTGTGTTCCCTCTCTCGCTGGCTGTCTCTCTCTCTGTCAAATAAATAAATAAAATCTTTAAAAAAAAAAAAAGAAACCCTTCTCATGACCAGTTTCCCGTCTGTGCTCCCGCTACATACGTGCAATGATACTCTGTGCGTAGACCAGAGTGAAAGAATGAATTTCTTGAGAAGTGTTTCCCAAATTCTGCCTTATGACACGGTCTCCTGCCATCACCCATCACTACTTGTGCAGGCTTCACCCACACAGCAGGCCCCACGTGTGTGCGGTAGCTTCAGAGTCCCTCGTGCTCGTGGAGCTCCCGTCCCTCGGCTGTTAGGCTGGAAGGCGCACGGAGACCAGCGTGCTCTGAGGTTCCTGATCTCTTGTGTTCTCCTTGTGGCACCTGCTTTCTGCCCTGTGCATCTGTGTTCTCTATAGTCCTGACCCCAGAGGCCTTCTGTAGACCAAGAGCTTTTAGAGTGTATTAGCTAAGGAAGGGCTGAGGCTGATTCTAGAGACCAGTTCCTACTCCCTGTGGAACATCCCAGAAACATACATGGGGGTCTTAGCACGAGGTCACATAGCAAACAGTGCCCCGCTGAGTTAAGCGTCTTCCCGCGTGGTACTGATTTTAACCTTCTGCCACAGGAGCCGTTGTGACGATCACCACGCCCGTGAGCATGAACGTGGACAGCCTCCAGTCTCTGTCCTCGGACGGCGCCACCCTGGCAGTGCAACAGGTCATGATGGCGGAACAGAGCGAGGACGAGTCTGTGGACAGCACGGGGGACAGTGGGGCCACGCTCGCCCCCACCCACATCAGTGGCCTCGTCCTGGAGAACAGCGACTCCCTGCAGTAGGGGGCCGGCTCGGCCCAGAACCGTGGGGCGGGCTGGCCTGACTTTTTATAGTTTGCACAGCAAACATTTTACACAGTTTTATTTCTGATATGTTTTATATGTAGATAGAGAAGAGTGCACTTTTGTATTTCATAGTACGCTTCCAGAGCATCTTTGCCGGTGCAGCGACTTCTTTCAAGTGCGTGTGTGCGTGTGTGGGGGGGTTTTAAGGAAATTCTTTAAAGGTTTAACGCTAAAAATGTGATGAATGAAAACACCCCTGAGCCCCTAATTAGATTAAGGAATAGTGCTGCCATTTTCTAAAATATTATGCGGTTTTCATTTAGTTCTGTGGTTGGAGCAGGTCTCGGTGGGCTGATTTATTTGTGTGGCCCATGGGTTTGAAAGAAGCTTCCGCATCTTGAAGTCGCCAGTGCGAGGCGGACGCCGCACAACTGCACAACGAGAGAGTGGGCGTGACTCCGTGCTGGGCCTGCGGCGGTCTGAATACGCTTAGGTTCTTGCACATTCCGTGAGCCTGTTTCATTTGCTATAGATAAAAAGAAACTCCTATTTTTACCTTGCTGGAATTATTGGATAAAAAAGCTATTTTTATAAATTCGTTATGAATTGGATTACGACTATGTTGAGGATGAAATTTCTAGAGAAGAAACAATACATGCTTACTATTTCAATTTGGAATGTTCTGAACTGACCAAATTTAGTGAACCTGCCCAAAGTTAGCTAGCATTCCATGGTTCTCTGCCATCCCAGGGTGGTGATTTATATCTACTGCTATGAAAGAAACAACTGTTGAATGAAATTTTGATACCTGCAAATTTCAGTTTATATGTAAAGGCTCAGATTGCATCGTACACTCGATCTGAACCTAGAGCTAAAGGTGTTACTAAATAGGACTAGGTAAGTCAGGCGAAGTGGTGGCCAGTCCTCGGTTAACGCTCTTACCACCCGTATTTCTGTCTGATTTAAATCTGACTGCAGTTAAATGGTTACTCTGCCAGTTAGCTGTGTGGTTTTTTTTTTTTAAGATTTTATTTATTTATTCGACAGAGAGAGAGACAGCCAGCGAGAGAGGGAACACAAGCAGGGGGAGTGGGAGAGGAAGAAGCAGGCTCCCAGCGGAAGAGCCTGATGTGGGGCTCGATCCCAGAATGCCGGGATCACGCCCTGAGCTGAAGGCAGACGCTTAACAACTGAGCCACCCGGGCGCCCCAAGCTGTGTGTTGTTTTAGGATGTTTTCGTCAGCCACGTGTTATGCATAGAATGTTTATTATAAACTAATATGAAGTGTCCTCTACCCCACTGGATCAGAGTGAGGGCCCATAACCCATGCTCAGCTCTGTTATGTAATTAACATCTCCCCGAAGTGACACGGTGACATGGTGACCCGGACTGAGGTGACGGCAGACTCTCCCGCCTTTGGTCCTGGTGTCCATGTTTTCTCCTTGTCCGTTGTTGCTTTGGAATTTCCAGAGCCCTCCCCCTCTGACTTGATCACATGAGATTTGGAATAACTTTAGGACTTCTGCTTCCTGGTGACAAGGCAAACCACAAGAGTAGACTGGGTTTTGTGTGTTATCCCGTATTTGCAAGTGGGGCTCTTTCTCAGAGCGAAAACAAGCCACCTTGTCTCGTAAGCTCTGTACATGGGACGGCCACAGTCCGTGTTTCTAAAGGACAGTTCACGTCGGGGAAAGTTGTCCGTGCTTGGGGTCGGCAGCGGTAGGTGCCACAGACGAAGGGGACGCCGAGGGACATCTTGTGCGGGGGCACATTCGGTTCTGCAACTGACCCCCCACAGAATTTATTGATTAAAGTTAATCACAGAAGAGTATCTCCTAGATAACGTAGAAGGCAGTTGGAAATACATGGGAATTTCTCTGAAAATGTTTCAGGAGCTTTAGAAGAAAGACCTGACTGTCCACTCTGGGCGAGAGGGTCACATTTGTAAGCAGCAGTGACATCCCTTATTTATCAACGATTTGTAATATCTTTAGGAAGTCGACCCAAGTTTAAAAGATCATTTTAACTTGACCTAAAGTCTGACATTGTTGGACTTCTTGAAGCTAGGACCTGGGGAGGCCAGCCAGCCGGCTTCCTCCATCCCCAGGTCCCCAGTCCCTCCCAGCCGCCCTGCTCCTTGGGTAAGTGCAGACGTTCTCCCAGTGGGGACACGCGGGCTGGTCACTGTTTCCCTCCCCGCCCAGGGATCGCAGGGATCGCGCTCACCGAGCGAGCGGCAGCCTGTTAGTCGAGGGCTACACAGACCGCGTCCATCTAGAGATGGGGGCGCGCAGGGTCCCACCCCCTCTGGCCTGAGACTCGGCCTTCCGTGCCCAGTGACACCACGTGCTCCCTCCGGCTGGGGCTGGTGTTCTTAGGTTCTCAGCACTAGGATGAGCCATTCAGAGAGGTGCGTCCGGAGGCCCGGGCTCCTCAGACGCCCCCGGAAGCGCAGATGCTTGTACGCCGCTGCTAGTGACTTTCCGCAAGGAGGATGCTCCGGACGCGTTCTGAGACCAGGTGAAGCACGCTGTCCCTCCCGTGCCGCTGGTGGAGCAGGTAGCCGACGGGCTGCACCGCTCCCCGGGCCAGCGGCACTGATGGCCACTCCGCGGCGTCCCGAGTGCAGCTAGACGGGGGGTGCAGGATTTACCCCGCACGCGGAGTGAGGTGGGCGCTCCCAGACCGCGGGAGCCGCGCCGCCAGCACCCACACCGCACAGGGCCTGGCGACGGACGGTCTGGTCCTTCCCCGGGGGAGCGAGCGTCAGGCAGACTCGAACGTCCCCGGACGGTGGGGAAAGGCCCGTGTCTGGCAGTTAGTGACAGAAGTAACTCCGCAATCTGCCTTCGTTTTAGTTATGTTTGGTCTACGAACTGACAATCTTTAAAATGTGAATACTGTAACAATATGTTTTCTTGGATTGTTGTCTTTAAAAGGGATTTTTGTGAAGCGATTGATTTATCAAAGCAAAAAAATTAAAAATAGAAACATGCTTTATGGATGTTTTATTTTCTAAAGCTGATGTCACCGCAAGCTGCTTTTCCATTTTAAGTAAAACACTCGAATTGTTGACAGGTTTTGCTGGTGACGTGGGGTTCGTAACGAGCCCTGCACTTTAGGAATTAGGGTTGTACTGCACCAGGACACTCAGGTCCGTTTGCATTTTCAGGAATCTTTCCTTAAATTACTTACTTCAATTAGTCATTGGTATTCCGGGAAAAAAATTGGAAAGTTTTTGTTTGTTTTTTATTGTAGTTTATCATAAACCTAATTATTTGGGTAGTAATGAGAAAACGATTCATCAGCGAGGTGTTGCCTTCCACGGTGCGTGTCGTAAAGTGACGCCCAAGGTCCTTCTGGACGCGTTGGAGAGCTACGTTAAAACAGTTTCAGAGAGTTTTTTCTTTGTAGTCTAGTGTGTTTTAACTCCCCCCAAACTGTTCATGCTTAGAGGCCGAAGTAAGCAGACGCGAGTGTTTTTAAGAAGTGCATGTGAAATTGTAAATCTTGTGGGCGGTGAGGAGAGCCTGCTCGAAGGAGAGCGTTTCAGGAAACGTTCTGTTTGGATGGGAAACGGAGCCCCTGTCGTCCCTGCAGCTCCTCCAGGTCAGTTCTAACCAGGTGAGACCTCGGCCCAGTCTTGGACCCCTTTAGGCTTCAAGTGCTTTGTTCATAAAAGGAAGAAATTGGTTTATAAGGTTTATTCTAGCTCAAAAATAGTATTTATAACTCATCAAATTCTACCCGTCTATCTAGAGAGAGAAGTAAGTAGTGATCTAGCAAATCCTGAAAATAAGAGCCCTATTGGATTAATGTTTTGCATTTTGTTATGTCATGCAGAGGTCAGAAGTAACGCATGTTACGTTTGGCCCCTGTGCCACGCTTAGAGGCACTCCGTGACGGAATTCGCAGCACACATGAGTTTTGCCCTTTTACAGTGAGAGACTCGTGTCTTCACTAAGACCTAAGATCTCCGTACGGTTTTTAAACTAAGATTTGCAAAGCTGCAGGGCTGTAGCTTCTAAGCCCACGTGACGACGAGATGAAGGCTGGTCTCGGAAGCGGGCCTGCGGCTAGCTTGCCAGCAGCCCACTGTCCCGGCACCCGGGCCCGGGCCCAGGTCCAGGCTCCTCCCAGTAGCGGCTCTCCCAGCTCTCCCACGGTCAGTCTGTAAAGGGCTACTTTGTGTGGCTTAATTGAATAATTTAGTATTTGACATACAAATAGTATTTAGAAGGCATTATCTCACACAGATGTTTCCATTTCTTATGTCATTATTTAAATGAACCCAAGACTTCAGCCTGCAAAAGCCCGTGATGGCTTTAATATAGGAATTTTTTAATGGCAGTGTTTGAAAAGGAACATTTTTAAGGATGTTGATAGCTTCAGTTGCTTAGGCGTTTTTTTTAGAAAATGTCTTGTGGAAAAAAACCACGTATATTTTAAAATATGTTGCTTTCTGTTAACCCTGTTTTCATTAGTATTAACACAGCAGTCCTGTCAGAAAGAGTGAAGCCCATAAGCGTCTACACTGTGTGTTAGTGGAGACTGGAGATCTGAAGCCCAGAGTTCGGTTAGAGCAGAACGGTGGAGTTGAGCCAGAGAAGCTGAGAAAGGCGTGTTTCTAGGAGAGGAAGTGGCATGTGTGGAGGACGTTGGGTTGGGCCCCCAGAGGTCATCGGTGGTTTCTAGCAGAGTCAGAGAAGTGGCGTGAGGCAGACGCCCGGGGTCATGGGGAGGTGACGGTGGATCAGGAGATGATGCTCTGGGGGGGTTTCTTTGTTACCTTGTGGAAGACCTTTTAAGACCCCAAACACATAAACGACAGGCTAAAACACGAGTGGATTTGGCCAGAGCCAAAGGAAGCTTTTCTGCTCAGTGCAGGAAGCTGTGGACTGTGGACGGCGAGAAGCTGAGAGGAGTGTTTTTCTGTCGTAACGTCCACCTCCGATGAGGAGTTACTAGTTAGGGTTAAGGGAAGAGTCCTCCGGATCAAAAAGAAAAAAGACTGGAAATCCAGAGACAAATGGCAGAGGATATGAACGGGCAGTCACTGATGGGTGAATCGGAACGGCCAGCAAGCCCATGGAGGCGAGCTTGGCCGCACCATAATCCCCGCGCCGGGTGTTAAAACCGCTTTGTCTCTCGGGCCGAAGTGGGGAAGGTGGTTCTGAGCTTGCGTGGGATCGGGAGCCTGTGTCCTGGGGCGGGAGCACCACTGGGACCCCCGCCGCGGGGGCCTCCTCACGGTGCTCCGGGTACTCCCAGAGATGGAAACGGGCCGTGCTCTGGCCCTGCTGTCCCGGCCAGGGAAGCGTGGCCGCTCCCCGCGTGGACCTGTGCAGAGATGCCCCTGGCCGCATCGCGGGAGCCCGTGCGGCGGGATGCACCTGGGGAGGCGGGCGCCCCTAACTAGGTGACTGCGGCAAGCTGGTGTTCTTGGGTCTGGTTCCAAGGACTGCTTTGCCTCTTGACAAGGTGGGGTGCTTTTAACTTTGCTCTGTGCCTCGTAACTCGCGATGGAGTGCCGGATTTATCTGCTAGAACAGCAGAGACCAAGATAGATAGTCCTTGTGCCCAGGATGGGGACACCCCTTCCGACAGGCCGCTAGCGCGGGGGAGGGAGGCTTTTGAACCGACGTGCTGGGTTTAGGTTTCGCTGTTGCTTTTTCACCCTCGGATTCCTCCAGCCAGACCGTTGTCCCGTGTTTCTGCCCTGCCTTCAGCATTCGGCCGGCCCCGTACACCTGAGCCCCCGAGGTGGTCTCCCTGCTCCCCCCCCGCCCCCAGCAGAAGACCCAGTGAGGCTGGGAGGTGGAGGCAGGGGCTCTCCTGATTCGGTCTCAGTGGCGGGCAGGTCCTGGGGCTCCAGGGTCAGCCTTCTCGGCAGTCCTGCCTGCTCGTGCCTCTGCCGGCAAACTCTGCCTTACAGAGTGAGAGGAGGTGGGCCTGGGGTCAGGGCTGCATCCTGGGTCCAAACGATTCTCTGGGCCTCCCCAGAAGCAGTGGTCTTTATGGGGCAGCGTGAGGTGGTTCCTTCCCTCGTGGATTAAGGCTCTTACTTCATGTGAGGAAATGGTCATGATGTTAGGGTTCGAAGCCGACGGCCAAGAAAGAATTCTCGAGATGTCTTTGGTGCAGAAAGGTGGTTTTATTAAAGCATGGGGTCGGGACCCATGGGCAGAAAGAGCTGCATCCGGGTCATGAGGAGTGGCCCATTGTATATTTGCAAGTCGGGAAGGGGTTAGGGAGAGCGTAAGTCTCTAAGGAATTTTGGAAGCAAGGTTTCCAGGACCTCGAGGGGGCTGGCTGTTGTTGGGAAAAGGTCATTTATTCCCGTCTAATAGAACCTGAGTCGTGAGACCCTCAGATGTGTATCGGTGGGCCGTACACTTGGAGGGTTTAGAGATAAAGGAAATTTCTAAAGGAAATTTTATACGTTAAAGTAGGCTTACAGGATCCTGGGGGGGGGCGGGGGAGGGGGGACAGGCTAGGATTGCCTTTTTGCCCTTAGCGAAGTATTAATATTGAAGCAGCTGAGTCCCTAGAGGAAGGTCCCTCTGCCTGTTTCAAGGACTTGTCAATGGGCTGTAGGGAGTGAGGAAATTCAATAATTTTTCTCCTGCCTGTGTTTCCCACATCAGGCAGGATGGTGGGTAGGGGTCATGCCTGCATATCCCTGAGGGGGTCTCTCCAGTCCCCTAGCTTGCTCCCCTCGCCTCCTCACCAGCCCCCGTCAAGTGCACGCTGTCTCCCCGATGGCCGGCTGTCTTCTTTCCCCTTCCTGTGCTCTACTGAAGGGGAGCCGGTCTGCGTTTCCTCCTGCCTGGAAGGGTTTGTCCTGCTTTGGAGGTCAGTCATCTGGCGGCCTGGCCACTGCGGCTCCGAGCTGGAGAAGAGCTGGGGTGTGTCGGTCCTCCACTGTCCTTATCGTCGGGTCATGCTCTCGTGGCTTCTCCATCGGAAGGGGAAGCAGAGCTGCGAAATGATGAACAAGATTTCAGGACAGGTTGAAAGAGAGCACCATGTCTGCCCCCCTTCTGTTAGGTAAGAAGAGATACACACGAAGCACCTATCCGACTCATATCTGGCCCAAAGCACGCGTCCCGGTGTGGGGGCCTGGGAGGGAAGGAGGGTGCTCGCAGAGGGTCGGGCGGTCGTCATGAGCTCTCTGCACCGGAGGTCCAGAAGTTAAAAATGGGAATCAGGAAGGAGAACTGGGACTTGGAAAGCTCTTTTACTTAGAATTTGAGAGGTGGTTTCATGGTCTTCGCTTCCCATTGAGCATTCTCAAGCCACTGCGGTCCTGATTCTCTGTGTGGGAATGTTTGTGTTCTGGGCGTGGCGGGCTCTTGGGGTCACAGCAGCATTGCCAGCCCCGCCTGCTCTTCTAGGACTTTGTCCATCAAATGAATCCCGTCTCTGGACCCTGGGTGAGGTTTCAGTACCGCCTGTCCGGCCGTCCTGGCACCTGCCAGAGAGGCCCTGACCCGGCCCGCAGTGCTTCCTCTGTGCTCTCCCGCCCCCTCCCATCTGCTGTGTCCCCTGGTCCCCTCCTGTTTCCTCCATGGCCTTTGACAGTTTCTCAGGGTCCACGCACGGGTTTCATTGGTCCTCGCCTTTGATTTTGTGAACTTTTAGTGAAGCAAATACCTGCTCAAAACCACCGCAGCTTTTGATGGGAGTCGGTACGTTACAAGCAGTCGGCATGAGCGTGTTATTGTACGTTCCAGAGCTTCTGGGCAGCCGGCCTGCAGACGCCCTGCCCGCTGCACCCCACCGGGGCTGCTCTTCATCAGGCCGCTGGAGAGCGTTCCCCTGGCAGAGCGCACGCGGTTCCCCTGCCCACCGAGCAGCCAGAGCCAGCCTCCCGTTAGCAGCCCGGCGTTCAGGGCCCCGCCGTGGGAACCAGGCCGGACAGAGCCACCCCTGCACAGAGCCTGCCCCGGGCCCGCGCACCGCCTCCCCTGCAGCCCGGCTGCCAGTCTGTGGGCCTCACCCCTGCCCAGGCCACGGGCCCTGCCTCCCACGCTCTCCGTGCTCCGCTCCTGGTTGCTCTGGGAAAGGATTAAGAGAAATGGGCAGTGCCACTCTGACGTCTCCTGCCGACCTGGGAAGCTCCTCTGTTCTCAGGACTTTGTGGCCTCTGCTGTAAGAGCAGCATCCCGAGAGGGTCGCCAAGCCCTTGGGAAGCTGTGGACTCACGCCGTCCAGAGCATTCGCACACACGTGTCCACGGGTGGGAATTGCCCCGCGTGGCTTCCAAGCTGACGAGCTGGCCCGAATGACCAGGGCCAGCCTCTGGGAGGACGCTGCTCCGGCTGGGCGGTCTGGAGCCAGGCAGGGTGCTCGTCTAGTGGGCGAGTGCCACGCAGGATTGCAGGGGCCTCGCAGAGGGGCAGCCCGCGCCAGCTCTGAGTGCTCCCCTGCTCCTTCCGGTCCCTCGGGCCTGCCGCGACGTCGCAAGCACACTCCTGCCCCGGGGCCTGGGCGCTGGCTGTGCTCTCAGCTTGGAGGACTCTTAGCTGCCATCTGCCAGGCAGCCCCACACAACTCTCCAGCCTCAGATGTCACCTTTCGGTGGGCACCAGCCCTCCCAGGCTTGGGGAATGTGGCCGCTTTGCCTCCCCATTCTCCAACTCTCTCCCTGTTTTTCCTTTTTTTTTCATTGTAGTAAAATACACAGAATATAAAATACACCGTCTTTTTTTTTTTTTAAAGATTTTATTTATTTATTCGACAGCGATAGAGACAGCCAGTGAGAGAGGGAACACAAGCAGGGGGAGTGGGAGAGAAAGAAGCAGGCTCATAGCGGAGGAGCCTGATGTGGGGCTCGATCCCGTAACGCCGGGATCACGCCCTGAGCCGAAGGCAGACGCTTAACTGCTGCACCACCCAGGCGCCCCTAAATACACCGTCTTAACTACATTTTAAGCGTGCAGTTCTGTGGCATTAAGTACCTTCGCACTGTTGTGCAGCCCATCCCCACCGTCCGTCTCCAGAACTTTCCGCCTTCTCAAACTGAAGTTCTGTCCTCATCAAACACAGTCCCCACACCCCTCCTTCGGCCCCTCCCCTGACCTCTCCCCGTTCTACGTTTCGTGTGTTCGTGGGTCTGGCCCTTTGAGATGCCTCTGCAAGTGGAATCAGACGGAGTTTGTCCTTCTGTGGCTGGTTTATTTCATGGCACGTGATGTCCTTAAGGTCCATCCTTGTCGCGTGTGTCAGGCTGTCCTTCCTCTTCAAGGCTGCCGGGTGTACAGACCACACTTGTTTATTTCTTGTTGGGCTCCTCCCACTGGAAGGGAAGGCCTGCGGTCGGGGCATTTGTCATTCAGGGCCTGGACCGGTGTCTGATGTATAGGGACGCTGAGTCCATGTCTGCGCGATGCAAGAGCGGGTGGTTTGCGTTTCTGTGCCGTCAGGCTGCACTCCCCAGAGGCTGTACGGATTTCCCCTCAGGAGCCGGCAGAGGCCCGTGCCCGGGTCGAGTGGGGGGGATGCCTGCCCGCCGGCACTCCCCACTGTGGGGATTTCTGCTCCTGACCCTCACTAATCTGGCCAATAAAGAAGAATCTTGCTTTTGGCCTGTGTCTTTGGGTACAGGAGGAGGCAGGTTGGCCAGCCAGCCTCCTGAGGGGTGAAGAGTGACTGACAGTACCTTAAGCCAAGGTGACAAAGCCCAGGAAGAGCTCTTTGGGGGCAGGAGTCTTTCCAGCACTTGTCAGACCCTCATGGAGGACAGCTGGTTCCTCGTCCCGCAGCTTGGGCTCCAGGAAGAGCGCGTTCCCTCTGGAACCCAGTGTGCACTCCGCTGTGACGGAGGATGGGGGAGGGACTGAGGATACAGCCGTCCTCGGTGGCCATGGAGGACACGGCCCCGCTCAGCGCTTCTTGCTGCAAGAGACACAGTCTGTGGCTCCTTCAGCAAAAAGGAAACTGCCAGGAAGGCCGGACTCGAGTGGTCCTGAAGCCGGAGGACTGGGCTCAGGCCAGCTGCCAAGCCACTGCTGGTCCCACCAGGAATGGGGCAGAAGCCTGCTGCGGCCCCCACCCATGCAGGTGGCAGGGTGTCCTTCACGCCATGGCCCAGATCCTGCAGGGGGCTCCACGTCCTGCTTCCTGGTGGCGTGGGGTGGCGCGTCTGATCCAAGCTTGTCTGGTGCCCACATCCTAGCTGCAAAGGATGTTGGGAGAGTGATCGGTGCTTCCCGGTCTGCAACTTGGAAGGTGGGCTTTGTCTCCCACCAGGACAACCCAGGAAGAGCGCTCATCTTCTGGGCATGGCCAGGAGTGATCCACGGTCCTCGGCCCGACTCGGCGGGAGGAGGGGGTCCGCCAGCCATGTGGGATGGTCACACGGACCCAAGGAGCTCCATCGGCTGGCCCTCTGGGACACTAGTGTCCTGAGCCAGCTCTGTCACTTGTGGGGTTCCCTTAAAAAGGGCACCCTCAGGAAAGGGCAGGGTGTGTCCCCAACCAGCTTTGATTTTTCTTTTTCCTTAGGACTGGCACCCCCACCATTGCCATTTTAAGCTGAGCCTATGGCCAACTGACTAAAGACCCCATACCCAGCTTCCCTTGCAGCCAGGCGTGGCCACGCCCCGGAGTTCAGGCCCGTGGACAGAGCAGGCCCCCGTGCTAGCCACTGCCGGCCGCGTCCAGAGCAAGCAAGGGGCTTCCTGCCACAGCCCAGGCCCGGGACACCAGGTAGGAGCCTCCCTCTTAGAGTCAAGGTGCTAATGACCAAGGAACTGCTGTTCACGAAGGCCGCGTCCGGCGGCACGGGGCTGCTCTGCGCAGAGCACACGGACATGGGAGGGAAGTGTGCCAGCCACAGGCAGCTTGTCGTGGAAGGCCTGCTGCTCCGGAGAAGCGGTGTCTGAGGGGGGCAGTGGGGGACAGCCAGCGACACGCTGGAGGCCGCTCCCGAGCCCCATGCAGCCCTGCGCAGCCGGGAAGCTCAGAAGTTCCCCCAAGACAAACCCCACGTAGCCACAGGCGCTGCCCACCAGGTCTCTGGCCCTCGCAGGGGCTGGGCTGGCTCAGAGCAATGAGGAGCAGGCCACGGGGGGCTGCCGGCTCCTGACGAGGTTGAGGGCCCACCAGCCTTGTGGTGCAGACCCCCGAGGTCAGGCCCAGGCTGGGGTGCCCAGGGGAGGGGAGGCTCTGAGCTCTACACGGAGCATCACTGTCCTATGGTCTACTCTGTGGTACCCGAGGAGCAGGCTATGCAAGTGTTCAAGACGGTTCGGTACGAGCATTGTTGTGGGAAGGTAACCTGCTGACCCACTGGGAACCTTGTAATGACAGCATCAGATGGGGACCATCAGACAGGACTGTCTTCTCCACCCGGTCGCTGGTTCACAAAAGCCTAATACAGGGACTACTGAGTTTCGGATGTGTGCCCAAGATACTTTTTTTGTCCAGAAACTAGCTTTTACTGGCTTTGTGTAAAAAGATTTTTTTTTTAATCACTGCTGTACACAGATCCAGGGCAGAGTTCTAAGCGGCTTACGATGAACACGGGTAGGTCCCAGGCCCACCCCGTGCACTCGAGAGACAGCGGCTTCAGGCCCACCAGCTGCAGGCTGCGCCCCTTGCACGCGTGGTTCCAAACACCCACTCACCCTGTTACCTAGTAACGTCCTTCTGTAGGTCGGCGGGGACCCTCCTGTCCACGTGCCCCTTCCCGCCAGTGCAGACACTCCCTGTGGTTTACTAACGTTGGCTTAGATGAGCACTCAGTGTCTGCAGGGGTCTAATGAAGCAGCCCTTCCTCCTGGCTTAGCTGTGTTAGGCACGGTGACTGCATTCCTCACAGAGCAGACCCTCGAACCCAGGTTTGGACGGCGTGGATCCACTCAGCTGTGCCTTTTTCTCCATAGTCTAGTCTGTACATGGACTTTCTCTTCCTGATGTTTTTTTATAACCTTTTCTCTAGCCTACTGTAAGAACACCGTACAAATGTAACATGCGAAGTATGTGTTAACTGTTATCAGCAAGGCTTCTGGTCAGCGCTAGGCTATTAGCAGTTTAGCTTCTTTTTAAAGATTGTATATGAGAGAGAGTGAGAGGGAGGAGGCTGAGGGAGAGAGGGAAAGCAGACTCCCCACTGAGCAGGGAGCCCGATGCAGGGTTCGATCCCAGGACCCCACCTGAGCCAAAGGCAGACGCTTCACTGACTGAGCCACCCAGGCACCCCAGCAGTTAAGTTTCTGAGGAACAAAGTTATAGATTTTTTTTACTGCAGGGGGAGAGGGGTTAGCACCCCTAACCCCTGCACTGTTCAAGGGTCAACAGTCTAGCCTTTATTCAGGTTGCCGTTTTGTGGTGTTTCCTAGGTACTGAAGCAACCCCTACTTTCTAGCAGGCTTGGGACTCCGATGTTCGTAGGCCTCTGATGTTCCCTCCGCCTCAGAGCATGCCCTGGAGCCCTCTGTCCTGCTGCAGTCCGTGGCTGACCAGGCCTCCGGCAGGACACTTGCTTTCCCCAGCACTCTGGGCGCCCTTGAGGATCCTGTTGGGCCGAGCAGCTCTCCAGTGCTTTATGGGCCCAGGAGGCCGATCTGCCTGGGTGGAAACGTTGTATCCCCATCTTGCTGTTGAGGGCGGACCTGGCCTAGATTCCTTCCAATTCCAGATGTTGTTAGGCTCTGCTCCCTTGTCTCCTAGCTTCCACAAGCTAGAGATCAAGTTAGACACTTTTCTCATTCCCAAGACTTTCTAGGTGAGCTGGGTTTCTCCACCCACCTCTGGAAGCTGCTTTTGGATCCTGTCTGTAGTGATCTAACATTTCACGATGATGTTCCCTGTGTGAGTCTTTCCCCATTCATTATGCAGGGTATTGGCTGGACCTTCTCAACCTGTAAAATCATGTCTTTTGGTCTAGGGAGGTTCCTGAATTACTTCACTGGTGATTTGTTTCCCGGCTTTTTCTTTTTTTTCTGGAAGTATTTCTAGTCAAATATTGAAATCCAAGAAGCTCAAAGAATTCTGAGCACAAGAAACATGAAGAAAAATACATCAAGATACATCATGATTTCCAAAATACTACCAGAAATGGAGGGCTACTACTAAAAAAGCTGGAGGGCTCACAGTTCCTGATTTCAACACTTACTACAAAGCTATAATCATCAAAACAGTGTGGTACTGCCCTAAGAACAGATCTGTTGACCAAGGAGAATTCAGAGTCCAGAAATAAATACTTCCATGTATGGACAGTTGATTTCCACCAAGCGCGCCAAGACCATTCGATGGGGGACGAGCTCCCTTTAACAAATAGACATCCACATGCAAAAAAAATGAGGCTGGATCCCTACCTCACACCATGTATCAAAATTAACTCAAAATGGGTTAATCAACCAAATATAACAGCTAAAACTATAGAAGTCTTAGAAGAAAGCAGGTGTAAAATTTCATGACCTTGGATTTGGTAATGGGTTCGTATATATAATACCAAATGTACAGCAAAAGAAAAAAATAACTTGAACCTCATCAAAGCTTAAAATGTGCACTAAAATCATTATCAAGAAAGGGAAAAGTTACCCCACAGAAGGGGAGAAAATATTTGCAAATCACATAACTGATAAGGGTCTGGTATCTAGAATATATAAAGAACTCCTACAACTGGACAGAAGACAACCCAATTTAAGAATGGACAAAGAACCTGGATAGGCATTTCTGCAAAGAAGATACACAGATGACCAAAAAGCACATGGAAGATGCTCAGCATCACTAGTCATAAGGGAAACGCAAATCCAGAGCACAGTGACACCACCTCACACCTTCGTGGTTATAAAGCAAACACACGGAAACCCCCAAAACTAGAGAATAACAAATGTGGACAAGGACGGGGAGAAACTGGAATCTGTGTGCGTGGCTGGTGGGGATGTCAGCCGGTGCGGCCGCTGTGGAGCAGTTTGGCAGTTCCTCAAAAAAAAAATCACACGTGGAAGTACCACATGACCTAGTTTCAGCCCCGGGTATAGAACCAAAAGAATTCTTGGGGCGCCTGGGTGGCTCAGTTGTTAAGCGTCTGCCTTCGGCTCAGGACGTGATCCTGGGGTCCTGGGATCGAGCCCCACATCAGGCTCCTCTGCTGGGACCTGCTTCTTCCTCTCCCACTCCCCCTGCCTGTGTTCCCTCTCTCGCTGGCTGTCAAATAAATAAATAAATAAAATCTTTAAAAAAAAAAAAAAAACCAAAAGAATTCAAAACAGATCTTCAAACAAATACCTGTACATAAATAAAGGTTCAGGGTAGCACAGTTCCTCATGTCCGTCCGTCGTGGATGAAGAGGATTAACACAACGTCCATCTGCAGAATGGAACGTTCTTCAGCCATAAAGGAGCACCGACCCTTGCTACAGTGTGGATGAACTCCGGAAACATCATGCCGAGTGAAATAAGCCAGACTCAGAAGGCCGGACTGTACGATTCCGTTTATACAATGGCTCCCAAACAGATCGTCCCCCCGAGACACAGAGCAGACTGGCGGCTGCCAGGAGGAAGGGGAGAGGACGACGTGCACTGGGACCTGGCTACAGGATACCGAGAACATCAGTTTTAAACTGTTGATTTAAGGTTATGGGAATTTCACCTCCATCAAAAAGCCCCGAACACCCCAGTCTCTCTGACCGACCCAGGCCCAAGCAGACGCAGCCACCGGGCGAGGGCATCACACGGACCCGCACTTCCCCTGCCGTCGTTCTGCTGCTCCCCGCTCTGGACTCTTCCCCAGAAAAGGCACCTGCTGCTGCTTTTACCCCTGCTCCTGTCATCGCGTGGGTTCCTCCACCTGGCTGAGTTCTATTTAATAAGATCTTCGTGCTGAAACATTTTAGAAGAAAGTTAAAGAAAAACACATCTACTCTAGTAAACCATAAATAGACTCATTTAGGTAGCCAGGTGTTAATAAGGGGGAAATGAGCACTTCTGCCGGCCCCTGTCCTTGCTGCCCCTCATGTCAGAGCAGTGCCCGGCGTCGGGCAGCTGAAAATCACGTCTGTGCGCTCAGTGTTGACAAAAGCAAGAGGATGGACACCAGCAGGTAGCGCGGGGGCCGTCAGAGCTGTACGGTGGCCGCAGCAGGTGCTGACTTTGTCTTCTGCTCCCGCTCGCGAGCAGCCACGAAGTTCAGCAAGTCGATGGCAGTGACGACCCCGAACACCATCTGCCTCTTACTGGACTTCCCGTTGCTGTGGTCTGCGGGGGAACAAGGCAGCGGGTTCAAGGGAGCTCCGCGCGGACTCGATCAGAGGAGCCCTGCCCGCACCCAGGCCCTGCCGGCGCTGAGCTCCCGGGCCCGCCGTGCGGCCGCCCAGAGTACCCAGCAGCACCCAAGCCGACCCGCAACGAAGGCCGCCTCCTGACGAGCCGTCCGGGCGAGCAGCAGGGAGGCGGGTCCTGGCTTCTCCACGCCAGCCTGCTGGGCCGCGTGCCCCAGCCTCACTACTTCATCTGTGGGTCCCCCTTGGTGCCCAGCGCTCGAGTTTCGGCGTGAAGTTCCGACACCGCCCACACCCAGCAGCGACACCAGCTCCCAGCTCTGGCCGGTCCTCACGCCCGTGCCTCTCTCACGGCGGCCGCGCGGTGCCGCCCATGGGCAGGCAGGCTTTGGGGGTGGTTGATTTTACGTGTCCGCTTCACTAAGCCACGGGGTGCTCAGATATCTGGTCAAACACTCTGGCTGTCTGGGTGAGACCAGGTATTTGGCCGGGTCCACTGAGGAAAGCAGACGGCCCTCCCTGGCCTGGCGAGCCGCGCGTCATCAGCCAAAGGCCTGAGGAGAACAAAAAGGCTGACGCTCCCCGATAAGAGAACATCGTTCCTGCCCTTGGCCTCAATCTGAAACACCGGCTCCTCTTGGGGCTTGAGCCTGCCCGCTCACCCTGTGGCTCTTGGGACCTGCCGACCTAGTCACGCGAGCCAGTTCCTGAGACTGAGTCTCCTTCCCTACGTCCACACACGCCGTGGTTTCCCTGGAGAGCCGGGGCTGACGCACAGAGCGCCAGCAGAGCCGAGGAGCGGGTGGGAAAGGCCCAGGTCCCATCTCCTGCCCCAGCACCACTCCCGCGGCCGGTGTCCCTCGTGCCTTTGAGGGCAGAGGTCACAGAGGGAGGGGACAGGGGTGGGGAAGGCACAGGGGGGCCGGGCACCCAGCCGGCCTCCTCGGAGCACCTCAGGAAAAAACAAGGGGGACCCAAAGAGATGAGCCACGCGCACTGCACGACGTGCAGGCAAAGGGGCAACTTCGGAGAAGCCTGTCCGGGCTGCCTCTGTGCACACCCCTGCGGGAGAGGGCGGCCTGCAGCAGCCTCTGTACCCTGCCCCGCAGACCCTGCGAGAGAAACTCGGCCAGAGCCGAGGCGTGCCAACTGTCTGTAAGGGCCACACGGTCCGTTATGACCACTCGGCTCTGCCACCAGGAAGTACTGTCACGTGTGACTAAGGAACCTTCACCTGTGGACCCTGAACTTGGAACTCCTACGCTTGTTTTCTCGTAGATGCGCAAATACGCGTAAATGTGAGACTAGGAGGAAGAACCCTCCCACTCAAGCTTGGGGGTCCAGGACCCTGGACCCCCTCCTGTGCCCTCGGAGGCTGCGATTCTGACCGCAGAGCCGTCCCGGGGGGGGGGGCCAGGGCGTACATACCTGCAGGCCCCCCCACCACGCCCGACAAGACCAGGTCCCGCGCTGTGGAGCCAAGGACGGTAGAGGGGTTAGACTCGGGGCAGCCCAGGCCCCGAGACCAGCCCTCTGTCAGGAGGGTGGGCAGACTCCAGGCCCCTCCCTCACTTCCCCAGCCCTCACCCTCACCGGAACTGGACCGGCATCCCCTGGCCTGAAAGTGGCTGCGTACGTGGCAGTTCGACAGCCCCGTGGCCTCCCCGGCGGTGGGCACCCAGGTAGGGCACACAGAGGGGTCCCTCGGATCCACAGTCCAAAGCTGGTGGGGGCTGAAGGTCAGCACCACTGACTCCCCAGATACCCTTCGAGGGACGAGGGCCTCCCTGCCCCACACAGCTCGCAGCAGGAAGGCGCACGGAACCTGGGGCTGGGCCTTGGCAGCCAGCGCCCTCCAGGGCTCCCGTTCCCCGGCCCGACCCCGGTCTGCCCCGGCCGGCAGCAGGCCCTACTCACACTGGATCTGCTCGTGGACCACCAGGGCGAAGTGGTCCATCTCCAGGATGTGCGAGAGCTTGCCCAGTGGGTCTGTCAGGCGGATCTGGAAGAGAAGCGGTAGTCAGCGCCCACGGGGGCAGTAAAGCCAGGCGTCAACCTGGCCTGAGCCTGCTCTCGCGACCGCTGCCTGCCGGGCCCTCCAGTGAAGGGAGCAAAGCCTAGGAAAGGCTGGGCACCGCTCCAGAAGGATCCCTGCAGCCTGTTGCTGAATCAGAAATGGAACACAGGATGCAGAGGGCAACACGATGTACTTAAGACAACACTATGATGAGCCATCGATCCCTGAAGAGAGAGGACGTTCTGTATCGCTACGTGAAAGAGCCTCTTAAAAGAGCTTCCCACGGTCTGATCCCAACTTGGTCTGGACATTCTGGAAAAGGCAAAACTAATAAAAAGATCAGGGACAAATAGGTGGAGTGGGGGGGTTCACACACAGTATTATTCTGTGGGATACTGGAATGGACGCATTTGTCACAACCCGTAGAGCCGTAGAAGACAAAGACGGACCCCCCACCTCAACTAGCCCTCAACTCACTAACAATGGCATACCGGTCATCCGTCACAACAAACTGACACCAGTGCAAGACTTAATAACAGGAAACCATGCGGAGAAGGGGGGGATGTGGGGGACTCACGCTGCACCGTCTGCTCGACAGACAACGAGAACTTGAAGAAAGAAAAAAGACATTTGGGTCCACCCGTCAAAGGTAAATACGAGTGACCTGCCTACACGCAACTTCATGGGAAGCATGTTTCTGACAAGATGGGAAAGAGAATTTAGGGAATACAGAACGGACAGAAGATCCAGGAAGGAAAATCAGGATGGGGGGATTGGAAGACCAGCCGTGACATGGAGACCCTGGTCCTCACTGGGAGGGAACAAGGCCGGCCCACAGTGGCCCCCATCTCCAGGCCCTCACCCCACTCGCTCCATAGTTCACCACCAGTCGACCCAGTGCCCTGGTCTAGGTGGGCCCACCTGCTCGGGAAGAGCTGCCCGGACCCTCTTCTCCTCCCCCCATGGCCAACACCCAGCTCACACCTCAGGAAAGACCTGAAATGGGGTTCCTCAGCCCAACCGCCTAGGAACCCGAAGTCCAGTGACCACAGGTCCAGAGGAAAGATGTTTGCTATCAACGAAAGGCCTAAATAGTCTCAGTCTTTGTCTCTACGTCCCTCTAGAAATCAGTCTGAGGAGGCTGTTCCATGGATTGGGCCTCCCTGGCCATCGGGGGCCTCGTCAGACTCGTTCCTAGCACTCCACGAACAGACACCTTCCCCTCCCCAGGAGATGATGTTCGCGGAGATGGAAGGTGACCTCTCTACAAGTCGAACTCATCTGAGGCCACAATTCCCTTTGAAAGATCTTTCCGATTTTAAATGGCCAGAGGGAGAGTGAGGTGACACTGTGAGGTGGACAATCTGGACAGCGGAGGGAGCCCTCCCCTGCGCTGCTGGAGATGCCAAGGCTCACAGCCTGGGGCTCTGCAGTGGGATCTTCCTACCACCTGGTCACGCTGCAAGGTTCTCAGAAGGGGCATCCCAGATGGGGCGCCAGCAGCCCAACCCAAGGGTCACTTGGTGTTAGCCACGGCACTCGGGTCATCTGTTTACTGTCCCAGGAAAGCCCTTTATGGACCTGGAGAGTCCTGTTCCCATGGCCTCCACAGCCGTCAGTCCCTTGGGAGGGGCGCAGCAAGGGGGCTCCTCCTCAGACGCAAGCTGGACAAACCCCAGGGTGATTTCCAAATCACCAGGCGCCCTTCCTAGTGGAGTCTGGTAACGGGGGCGATCTCCCCGTGAGAAGACACGTGCTCACGGGGCTGGGCGGAAAGGGTCGGCCCACACCGCTGAACCGCGCACAGTGGCGCTGGTCTACGGAAGCCAGTTGCCCCCGAACGCGCTCAGTGGGTCAGACGCTGGATGTGGCCAAAAAGACCACAGGGGTCAGGAGGAGCCAGGTGGTAAGGCCGCCATGGCTCACTGCTGGTGCCCAGGCCCCAGTGGCGCAGCGGGAAGGGCCGGCACTGGGCTGAGTGGTGTGCCCAGGAGATGGGTCCCACCCAGGTTTGACCCTGTGGTCCCTGCATTCTCAAGACCAGATGTGCTCAATGGAAGCCTCGACCCCTGGAGAAGGAAGACATCCTGCCTCCCTCACCCCAGCCCCTTGGCACACAGAGCGGAGCAGGCCCACGGCGGGCACTTCGTGTTTTGCTCCTGCTGGCCCTGTCCAGCATCTCGATGGCAGGACACTGAAGTCCCCACATGGAGACCCTGAGGGTCCTGAAAGCAGCAGAGCTCATGGGGGCCCGGGCCCTGGCTACGCTCTGAAGGTCAAGGCGTGCCGGAACGTTCGTCTGACCTGGCCTCTGAGGGACGGAACAAAACAGACTTGGGCGTCAGGTGGCGGCCACCAACTCTGCCAGCCTGACAACACGCAACGAAAACCGAAGCCGCCATCAGAGCAGACCCCCAGTAGTGACAGGCAGAGGAAGCACGCCGGCTCACGGAAGGCCACGGCGCGGGTATAGCCACTCCCCGAGGAAGGGGCCAGGCGCCCACAGATCAACCCCAAAAGGCCCAAGATGCAATGGAGCGGGAAGGGGACAGATGGTGTGCTGCCCACCGCGGACGGATAAGCAAACACTACGCTGTGGGAAAGCAGCCGGACACATGGCACGTGCGGTGTTGGCGCGAGCGAGGCTGCGGCACACGCGCCACCTGCGGGGCAGGAAGTGCACGGCTCCCACGGTGCTGGGCTCAGGGAGGAGTGCGGGAAGCCCTCGGGGTGACTGGTGATGGTGTCATGTCGAACTGTGACATGAGACGTGTGGAACGTGCCCACCGCGTGGCGGTTACACGTCCAGAGACAGAAGGGAAGAAACTCAACAGCGGGTGGCAGCGGGACTGTGGACGGGTCGCCAGTGCTCAGCCGGGCTGGCCAGCCACTTGCATGTGACGCCGGGCTAAGGGCTCACACAGGAAGCACACTCGTGTGCTAGGTGCTCTGGGGTGTGCCGGGGGCAGTGGCTTGGGGGGCCATGAGGGCTGTTTGAGCAGAGGCCAGCAGGAAGGGTGAGCCGGGAAGGCCCCGGGAGCACTGGCAGCGGGAGTGCTCACGGCTGGAGGAGGCAGGACAGGCGGACTCGGAGGAGTGGGGGCAGGGGGGGGGGAGTTCCGGCAGGGGTGGTCCAAGCTGGGGCCCTCTCCCGGGGCGGCTTGGCAGGAGAGGGGCTCTGCAGGGCCTGAGAGGTGGTGGAAATGGGAGAAATACTCAGATTCTGGAGAGCCTGCAGCGGGGGGTGGGGCAGCACATTCAGCCCCGGGTTTAGGCTCGACCCCTGGCCTCTCCGGAGCAGCACAGCCAACAGCCCACCTTCCCTTTGCCGCCAGCTGGAGGCCGACAACGCTCCTGAAACGGTGCGGGGCCCAGGGAGAGGGGACGCCCGAGTCTGCCACCTCAGGGCCTCGGAGAGCAGCGTGCTCTGCCCTGCCTGTTGAGGGGCCCATCACAGTCTCAGGACACCCCCGGGGTCCCCCCAGCCCCATCGCGTCTCCTGGAATGTTCCAGTTCTTACTAGAAAATTGGGCCTGCCAGGTATTCCTCATGAGCGCGCCCAGGAGGGGCACAGGCCCCGTGTTACGGGCACGGTCATGCTGACAGAGCCTGGCTTGCTCCTGACCGCGGGGGTGGCAGCACCGTCCCAACGAGCGGGCTGCACCGCGCCCTGCCTTCCAGGCGGAGCCTACGGTTCTAGCCATGTGGCGCTCGTACCTCTTTGAACTGCTTATAGATGACTTTCCGAACTTGGTCTGACGGGTGGACCTTCCCGGCGAGCAGGGATGACAGCATGTTCCCCAGGGTCACCATCCCCAGGATCACCCTGGGAAGCAGGGGACAGGGTCAGGGGTCAAGGCGGGCACCCCTTCCCTCCCCAGGCAGAATATGCCCACACTCGGCATCGGAGGGTGCCCTTCTGTCATGCGTGCAAATGGTCTTAGCATTCACCCAGTACGTGCTGGGCCTACGTGTGGCAGAGACTGCAAACCAGTGGGTCCCCTGGGTGCTTCCGTTCTGACCAGTGTCTAGGCCAAAGAACTCGCTGTCGCCCGGGCCAGGGACTTTGGGGGCTAGCACCGGGATAGTCTCGGAGCCTGGGCACGCACATCATCTGTGCGCACCTGCGTGGCCTGCAGGGCTGGACGTGTCCTCCACCACCCGCCCCTGTGCGCATAGCGACAGCGCGGTGGGGCGAGAGCGGCCCCGCACCGCAGCAGTTAACGTGGCCGGCTCCCCGCCCCGGTGGGTGCTCAGGGGGCCCTCGTCCATCGGGCCACCCGCTGCTCGGCGCAGCTGTACGCACAGTGGCCACCGCCACCTGTCCACGTGGGTCCCCGCGGCCGCCCCGTCCCGGAGTGCGGAGCGCAGCCCTGGAGGGGGGTGGCAGACACCGACCCTGACTCATCGACAACGGGCGCCTGGTCGAAGCCCTTCTCGCGCAGGATCTCAATGGTGTGCTCGCAGGTGACCGTGGGCAGCACGGTCAGCGGCGCCGACAGGCTCAGCTCCTGAACTCTGAGGTGCCACCACCTGCGGGAGAGCAGGGCAGGCTGTGAACTGGGAGGCGGGAGGCGGGCACAGATGGGGCCACCGCGAGGGTCGTCACACCGGGAGGCCGCGGAGATGGCCAGGCAGCTGTGGGCCACAGCAAGGTGCCCTGGGTGCCAGGAGCACGTGTCCTGCGGCCACATGGGGGACTTCAGAGGGCAGTCCTCACCACGGCTTGGTCACCATGAAGTCCTCCTCCTTCAGGAAGCCTTTCTGCAGCATCCACTTGTCACTCAGGAACTTGGACCTGCGGGCATCAGGAAGTCACCAGGGTCCAGACGGAGGGTCTCACCACCCCTCCCTCTGCCCACATGGAGGGGGACACGGTGGGCTCTCAGAAAGCCATGGTCCAGCAGAGACCCCACATGGCTGAGGCTGCAGACCTGGGAGACCCCAACAGGGACCTGACGGGGGCATCTGGTCAAGCAGCGACCTACGTCTCTGTCTGAAGGAGCGCAGGGCACAGGACGTTCTGTCCCCAGACCTGAGCCAGCAAGCCCCTCGTGGCTCCCGGGGCCATCTTCCCCAGCCCCCATCCTGACACTCGGGGAGAGGCACAAAGCAAGGACGGCCCTCCTGAGGGTGAGGGACAGCGGCCCCGCCACGGGCTTCCCGCCACGGAACCTGCCTAACCAGGCAGCCAGAGCGCCCAGAACGGGGAGCACATGACCCGCTGCTGGGTGGCCAGGACACTGAGCTAGACAACCTGCTCCAGCCCCCATCTGACCATCTCCATGACACACCTACACCATCGCCCAGACCCGCCCCTCCTCTCACACCTCTCACACCTGCCCCTCCTCCCGCACCTTCACCTCACACCCACCCCTCCTGTCACACCTTCACCTCACAGCTGACCTCACACCCGCCCCTCCTCACACCTGCCCCCTCACACCTTCACCTCTCACACCCATTCCACTCACACCTTCATCTCTTTCACCTCTCACCCGCCCCACCTCACACCTGCCCCAACACTCACACCTTCACCTCACACCTGCCCTCCTCACACCTTCACCACACCCGCCCTCCTCACACCTTCACCTCACACCCACCATCCTCACACCTTCACCTCACACCCACCATCCTCACACCTTCACCTCACACCCGCCATCCTCACACCTTCACCTCACACCCACCCCACCTCACACCCACCCTCCTCACACCTTCACCTCACACCCGCCCTCCTCACACCTTCACCTCACACCCGCCCTCCTCACACCTTCACCTCACACCCGCCCTCCTCACACCTTCACCGCACACCCACCATCCTCACACTGCTTCACCTCACACCCGCCCCACCTCACACCCGCCCTCCTCACACCTTCACCTCACACCTGCCCTCCTAATACCTTCACCTCACACCCGCCATCCTCACTTCACCTCACACCTTCACCTCACACCTTCACCTCACACCCGCCCTCCTCACACCTTCACCTCACACCCGCCATCCTCACACCTTCACCTCACACCCGCCCTCCTCACACCTTCACCTCACACCTGCCCTCCTATCTTCTCTCTCCTTCAGACTTTACCATCCACACACACGCACACACACACTCACACACAACAGGCCTGCCAAGCTCATGGGGGTCAGGCATTCTTACTGAGTGGGTAGTGGGCAGCCCAGCTCCAGGCAATGTGGCAACGGGAACCCAGACATGAATCACCCCACCTTGGGAAACCAACGTGGCGTCCCCACAAGGAGCAGCTGAATGCGCCAGAGAGGCGTACCCCACAGCTCCTGGGCTGTGGGGGACATTGTGAGGGTTTGGTGGGTTGGGGGGGGTCTCTAGATCCCTGCTCCCCCCAGAATCCTGCTGCGGAGCAACTGGGCCCATAAGCAGAGCCATCAGCCCAGAAGCCACCAGCAGGACCTACGGGCTTCAGAGTCGGGACACAAAGTGCACAAATGCTCACACCATCGGGCCTGAAGGGTCCTCGGAGGCCACTGGTCAGACATTCCACAGCAGATGCTAAGGGGCCATCTGACCCCAGCCAAGGGTCTCCTCAACCAGAGGAAGGATGAAGCTACAGGGCGAGTGGGGGAGGGCAGCTTCATCCTCCCCCTCCCTCGCTGATCTGTTACGCCCAGACTTTAAATGCTTCTAGACGACCCAAGATAGGGATTAGACAGGCTGAAAAACTGTGAACTCCTGACACATGAAGGGGAACCCAAGGGCCAGGAGGGTGGAGGCAGAGCCTGCAGGGGTCCTGCGGACCCCCTCCCTCCCACTTTCTGCTGTCAGAGGTCAGGGGAGGCCCGGTGGCGGGCACCCGGGGAAGCGCTGGATTGAGAAGGACGGGGCGACGCGGGCAGGGCGAGGGGCGCGTCTCACATGTAGTTGCGGACGGAGTCGGGCAGGATCACCACGCAGCGCTGGCCCTCCTGCAGCTCCTGGGCAGCCTTCACGGCCACGGACACGGCGCTGCCCGCGCTGCCACCTGCGGAGCGGGTCAGTGAGTGTGCACGTACGTGCGTGCCCGGACCTGCTCTGGAGGGGTCCTGGGGAACCGTCAACAGTGGCTGCCTCGGCAGGGAGGGGACCCCACTTCTCACTGCACCCTGCCTTCCTCTCTCACCCACTGAGCTTCTCATCCGCCTGGGCTTTCATCACTCAACCCTCCCCCCAAGGAAACCCAGAGACCCCACAGCGGGGTTTTACAGAGCAAGTGCACTGCATGTCCCCTCTGTCCCTAAGTCCCCGGGGATCGAAATCAAGGTGCTTCCCCTGGGGACCCTGGGGGCTGCGAGAGCGGACAGCTGGCGAGGAGTGTTTTTCCACCGCCTTCTGCCCCCGGAGGCCCATGTGACAGACACCCTCTAGCCTCTCCAGGGCGTTCCCAGCACCCTGTCCCGGCCGGGGACCCCAGTCGATGGTGAGCCCCCCGCCTCCAAGGTCAGTGCTGGGTCTGACTGAAAACACAAGTGTCCTGAGAGGTTTGGCCTCGCCCCCAAATACCCCTGCACAGCTGATGGCATTGCCAGGACACGTCTCACGGTGGGGCCAGGCGGGAGGCAGACGCCCATCTCGCACCCGGACCCCACTGCCCACTATGGCGGGAGCGCGACAGCAGTGGCTACTTCCTCCTCCTGTCAAGCTACTGGGGACTGCTATGTCCCCAGGCCCCTCACCTCTCACGCTCTGTCCCTTCTCCGTCTGCCACACCCCTGTTCTCAGACCATTCAACACAGAACACAAAGCATGTGGATCCTAGGGACCCAGAAACATCGACCCAGAGCTCTGGCCACGCTCTGGAAAGGCACCTGCCCTGCGGCCTCCCGTCCCCGCCCGTGAGCACGATGGCCCCCCGAAGGGCGGGCAGCACCAGAGCAGCACAGCCACCGCTGTCCCGCAGCCTCAGGATGAGGCGTCTCTTATGCGTTTGGACCAGAAGTGGGCAGATGGCAAGCGTGCACCCCGGTGCCTGCGCCCCACTCACCGCACAGCAGACCCTCCTGCGCAATCAGCATGCGGGCGAAGGCGAAGGACTCCTCGTCGTTGCTCTTGAACCACTTGTCCACCACCTGCAGACAGGACCCACGCCGAAGGCTCTGGAGGGCTCGCGCCCTGGTGAGGTGGGGGCGCGGCCCACCGCCGTGGGTCCCACCTCACAGATGCCCTTGGTCCAGGGGGCCGTGACCTCAACGGACGCGGCCTGGCCCCACGTGCGGGATGGGATTCTCACGTGTAAAAACCTGGCACTTTCTCCCTCGCCCTGGTCCAACACATTCTGCCTCTGGCACCTAGAACTGTTGTCCGGCCCCCACCGCACTGCTGTATGTCCCCGCCAGGTCACTCTAGACCCCTCAGATGGAAGCACCCTCTAAGCTCCCTCGTCCGGGGCCCTTCTCATTCAGCGGGCTCACCTGCCCTCCGCACCTGGAGCTCCCTCCCTCTGCGGGGGCCTGGTGTGCGCACAAAGCTGGACCTGTGCCACCGGCCACGTCAGCGTCTCTGCCCAGCAGGCCACGGCGTACACTTGATACGGGGCCGCCTGCTACCCAGCCTTGACCGCCAAGACCGCGCTTCGCCCACCTGCCTGTGTGGCGCTCACTTTCTCGTTCCCCCTCCATAGGAAAGCCGGTTCGAGGGCGCACGTCCGCGAGGGCCGGAACCCCCGCAGGGGACACGGCCTGGCTCTACCTACCGTCCGGTCCAGCACCGTGGGGATGAAGTCGTAGCCGATCCCCTCCACCTCGTACAGGGTCTGCTCCGTCTGGTTCAGCTGCTCGGGCTCTGCGAGGATGGAGCCCTCGGGATCCACCCCGATGATCTGCAGAGGGGGTGGCAGCAGGGCAGGAGGTGGGCGGAGGTCTTGTCTGGCCATGCCTAGCTTTCACTGGGGTGGCCGATCCGGCCCCCAGCAGCCCCCAGCAAGCGCCTGATAAAGATCGGCCCCTGGGGCGTGGACCTCATTCCCGGGCCTCAGGACAAACTGGAAACCCGAGTATTGGGGAGATTCCAAGGTAAACATTCACCCCAGGGCACTCAGAGGGGATGGCACGGGGGGTGGGGGAGCCTCCCAGGGGAGCACCTGAGGAGCAGGGCGCCCCAGGAGAGCCCTGACTGCCCCATGGGGACACCTGGTGCCTGTGGGGACAGTGGGCAGAGAAATGAACCCCCCACCTGGATGTTCCGACGAGCCCCTTCCCAGGTCCACGCTTAACTCCAAGCCCAGACACCTCCCCAGGGGCGGCACACGCGGGACCCGAGCCTGAGAGCTTACAGCTTCTGCAACAATCCTCAGAGGCCACCCAAGACAACTGTCCCCCCACCAGAGCATTTGGGCGCATAGGTCGTGGGCCACTCCCAGACCGGTACAGACACACACACTGTCCTGGACACAAGCCGTAAGCAGGAGTGTCAGGACGGGGAACTTTCAGCTCTAAAGCAGAGGCCACTCTGGGGGCCCGATGCCCAGAGCTTGGAGATTCCGCATCCAACTGCAGTTGAGGCCACAGGGCAGAGACGCACACACGTCGGGGCCTGCGTCTCCGGGCAGGGCAGGTGCCCGCGTGCCCCCACCGCCCGTCCGCAGCCCCTGGGTCACTCACTTTGCACCCTGGACATTTCTCCTTCAGCTTCCTGGCGATGCCCGTGATGGTGCCACCCGTGCCCGCCGAGGCCACCAGCATGTCCAGCTTCCCTGATGGGAGAAGCTGCGTCAGGGAGAACACCCGCAGGCCATAACCCAGCGAGCCCAGCACGCTTCTTTAAGATTGTATGTATCTATCTGAGAGAGAGAGTGCACCCGGGCGGGGGGGGGGAGGAAGGGAGGCAGAAGAAGCAGAATCCCCGCTGGGCAGGGAGCCCGACGTGGGACTCGATCCCAGGACCCTGAGATCATGACCTGAGCTGAAGGCAGACGCTTCACTGACTGAGCCCCCCAGGCGTCCCCCCCATGCTTACTAATGAGTGAAAACATAACCAAGATGAAGGCTGGTTATGGAAAATTTCCAGAAAAACTATTCTCCTCCTTCAATAGCCTTTCATTATGATGCTAGATCTTTAAAAAAACATTCACAGCAAGTGACCCAGGGTGCATTTCAGGCCTGGCTGGCGGACACACGGCCACGGAAACCCCGGGCGGGCGTGCAGAGGCGCGGGCAGGACTCGCTGCGGCGGCTGCCCGGGGGACGGGGCCCAGGCGGCTGAGGCGCGGCCTACGGGTCAGGTTTGGGGCGTGACTGCGGGAGCTGAACTATAAAGGAGACAGGAGGAACCCCTCAGGCTCGGCTCAAAGCTCACCGGCTCTCACGGCGTCGGGGCCCGGGCCCGCTCTGACACCCGCAGACAAGTCCGCGCGGGCACGCGTGCTGAGGCACGAGCTCGCTTTTGCAGACGAGAGCATTCTCACGCAGAAAAGCTGGCCGAGCAAACACCCGGGGCCCACCGCCCAGCTCCTGCGCCCAAGCCCACGCCAGCCTGATTCCACGCAGGAAGCCAGTGGGGCCCATCGCCCCAGCGTCTCCCTCATGGCTCTTCGGGAAACAGCCCCCGGAAGTACCGCCACGGCCCCTCCGGACCTTGGCTCTGAACGTGTGGAAAGGCTCCAAGAAGCTCGTGTCCATACACAAAGTACACCAAGCAGAGGGGCCGCCACCCGGTTCAGATCGGGGCTCGATGCCGAGTGCCCTTCCATGGCGTGAAGCCCAGGGACACGTCCAGCACCGGGCTGGGACGCGCGCGTTCCCCGCACTCAGGAGCCCCTGCAGGTCTGGAGGACACACTGCTGGGCACAGGAACAGGACTACATGATCCGCGTGGTATCAGAGGAGAGGCAAAGCAACGCCCGAGAAAGCACAATGAGGGAAAAAACCTCTCTAGGAAGATGCTCTGGAGAGCACGTCACAGAGAGGGGACATTTGAGTTGGGTTTTGACGGAGGAATAGGAGTTTACCAAGGAGAAGGTAAGTGACTTGTACGCTCCCAGGCGAGCAGGGGGAGGTGCCGTCAAGACGGACAGAGGGGCAGGACAGAAGTACACACCCTCACACTGCTGCAGGATCTCCTCGGCGGTGCTGTCGTAGTGAGCAAGGGGGTTGCTGGCATTGCGGTACTGTGTGGAAAGACGACGCCGTCAGACACATGGAAGGGACGACGGCCGCAGGGCAGGAGGCACACAGCTCGGAGCCCGAGAGGAGCCCGGCAGCTCGGCTAAGAGTGGCCAGGGGCACGGGCAGTTTTAGGGCCTCACCAGGCACAAAACATTAAATCCAGCTCTCCTGAAATACCTGTGCTTTCTGAATGAACCCACAGGAAATCGAGGGAGGCAGGGAGCTTCCGGTGGAAAGGTTTTTATGGTTTTACCCGTACAGAGCGCCTCCGGGGTCCACTGCACAGGCCGTTGCGGCCCGGGGCTGAGCCCTCGAAGCCGGCACAGAAGGCAGAGAGCCAAAGGCTTGACTGACGCAGCCAGCCACCCACCGCAGGGCCTGACCAGGCCAGGAGACGCTGCCGCTAGCGTGCCGGGCACCTCTGCAGCCCCTCCTGCCGCCAGTGTGGCGCCCCCAACCCGACAGAGGCCCCCACCTCCGAGGGCACGCCCGCCCCTAGACCCCAGCTCACCTGGTCCAGGATGTGAGAGTTGGGGATCTCGTTCCGCAGCCTCCACGCCACCCCCACGTGAGACTCGGGGGAGTCAAATCTGGCGGTGGTAGGCGTCCTCACGATCTCCGCCCCCAGGGCCCGCAGCACGTCCACCTGCAGAGGACACCGAGGCTGTGTCTCCCCTAGGCCTGGTGCACAGGCGCGGCCCCGGGACAGGACCCCTGCCCCCACCTTCTCCGTGCTCATCTTCTCCGGCATCACGATGACGCAGCGGTAGCCCTTCACGGCGGCAGCCAGGGCCAGCCCGATCCCTGGGGACAGGGCACAGGGTGAGACGCGGCCGCGGCGCCCGCCAGGCCCCTCCCCAGATGTCTGTGACCGGTGCTGCAGCCAGGAAGGCCCAGGAGACAGCACTCTGGAGTCCAAAAGGGCCTGACGTCACCCCCTTCTGCCTCGGAACGAGGGCGTCAGGGCAGGGAATGCCAGAGGTAGAAATGCAAAGGCCAGGGTGCCCACAGAGCAGCACATGACACCTGGCGCCTCCAGCTTGTCCTGGGCCCCCGCCCTCACCCCGGACACGTACATCAGGTCCTGAGCAAATGGTTAAGGGAAGAGGCCGGCCAGATAGGCCAGCACGCAGCAGCAGGTCGCCCCAGGCCAGGGGACCCTCCTGGCCTGTCCCAACACCCACCTGTGTTCCCAGACGTCGGCTCAATGATGGTGTCCCCGGGCTTCAGTGTCCCGGCCCGCTCGGCGTCCTCAATCATCCGCAGGCTGATGCGGTCCTTCACGCTCCCGCCCGCGTTGAAGAACTCACACTTGGCCACTGGGAGCCGAGGATGAATCATGGGAGGAGGAGACCCCCGCCCCCAACCCATCCCTGATGCCCCCTGCAACCCCGTACTCTGACACAGCCAGGAGTGGGGGCAGACACAGTCTTTGCTGGTTCTGCACACCAGCCCCTCTCCATTCCTGCCTCCCGCCTGCGCCTGGAGGAGGGGCCGGCCCACTGGGAAACGCCCACCTGCCCATCCACCTGCGGCCGGCCCGAGGCCACTCCGAGTGGAGGAGAACAAGGCCCCCGAGGAGCCCCTGCTGGGTGGATGGGCCAGGAAAAGCCTCTGCTGGGGGAGCACAGTCCCAACAGACTTGAGGGACACACGGCAGACGGCTGACGTGAGCCCCCCACTCCCCTTAAAGCAGGACAGATGGCCCCTGGGTCACAGCCCTGCCCCGTCCCGCCTGCCAATGCTCCATGCCTGCCTCCCATCACCCTCCTCACTGGGAGAAGCCCTCACCCAGGGACACAGGGCTCTCCCATGTTCTCCCCGCCCATCTCCACTCTCCTTTCCTGCGGAAGGGCTCCCTCCCATCTCTTAAAAACACGCAGTGTTTGTAAAAGGAGGGGTGGATGGGCCGGCCTACGGTAACATGGGCACACCGCCTCCTGCCCAGTTTGTCCTGATTTCTGAAATCTAATCACCGGACGGACTTACCCCCTAGAGCCAGGCAGCGCCCCTGGCGGGACAGTGTGCGCCTGTGTGATGGGCGGGAGCTCCCAAACGCCTGCGCCCTGGGAACCTTCCAGGTCCCACACTTGAATCACTCACTGGCGTCATTCTAACTAGCCCGTGGGAAGGCCGGCGCTGACTGAAGCAGGGATCCGAGCTGACCAGCGTTCAGGCCCTGCCCAGGCCGGCCCCGTCACGCCGGCATGTCCCCCTGCTGGGCCGGATACGGCCTTGGACATCCACTAGCCAGCTCGTTTCCTGGCCCTTTGCCCCTCACGAGGGTCCCAGGAGTCCACCCCCCCATTCCTGGGCCCACTGAGCCACCGCCGGGCCGCGCACCGGACAGAGGACGCCAGGTACTCACAGAGCTCACACTTCAAGCCAAACTTCTTCCCAATCTTGTTGATTCTCACCATGGGGGTATCCCCAATTTTCTTCAGGATATCTGGCAAGATTTGGGGGGATTTTGTCCTGAAACAGAGGAGTCCGTGGTGACTCGGGCGTGGCAGTCCAGCGCGTTCAGTACATCAAGAAGCAATCAAAGAACCTGCTTTACTGGGACGTGAGCCACGACGCAATCTACGCGCAGGGTGAGAGGTCACAGGCACATTCACACACGTGCGGACGCACGCGAGCCGACGGGAGGGAACCGCCTGTAGCTCAGCTCGCGGTTAGCTGCGCCAGGGTCGCGTCCTGGGCGGAGCCGGGGTCACAGGGCGGCGGGACGCGGGACCCGTGTGGCTTCTGCTACTCGGTTATGTTATTCCAAATCAGAAGCTGAAGTAACAGCACTAACTTCCCCAGGTCCTGGGCAATCTGTTCAGAAGGGCTTTTCTGGGGACCCTCACTTCCTTCCCTCTCTCAACCCGACCCCTAGGATTCCTCCTTTCCTCTTCTTTTCCTTGATAAACAAACTGGTGACGACCGTAGAGCCCCCGGACCCCCAGGCTGCTGGTCTGCCCACCAGGCCAGGGACAGTGGCTACAAAGGGTGTGTATCGGACACCTGGCGTCGTGCAGAGAATGTCAGGCCCAGGTGGTGTAAAGTACCAGGCGAGACAAAACCACACAGACCATGGGGAAGTCCCTGGTGCCCTTGGGGTCAAGGTCAGGATGAACTCCCAGGCGGACCTCCGGCTCAATGTGGGTTTCCGTATCATGGACCAGCTGTTCCCCTTCACATCTAGTCACTGGCACCCTCTGCCCCTTCTTCCACCTGGGGACAGGTGACAGGCAGGTGTGGACAGCCCAGTTGGCGTGTGTGCGAACCACGATACGCACATTTCCTGACAGGCCCCCGAGAAGATTCCTCCATCCTCACCCACGGGGACTGATGCCAATTCCACACCCTCTTCCCGTCTGCACCACGGATGTGGGCACGAATATTCGCCTGGGAATATGCACCACTGACCTGAGCTTTGAGAAATCGACAGCTTCCTACGCCCTTGGCTTTCTAACATACATTCCAGGGTTCTCAGACTTCAGCGCCCACTGCTCCAGGAACCTGTGAGCACCAGACTCCAGCCCCATGCCAGCCCCAGCGGGCCCAGCTTCCCAGGGGGTCCAGAGGCACTAGGGCGGCAGCATTCCACCCCGGAGCCCCAAACAGGCCTCCACCCACACGGACAAGCTGGAACTCAGCCTCCACCGCAGCCTTCCAGGAGGCTCAGAGGGAGAGGGACACCCCGGGGCGGGCTGGAGGCAAGCTCAGCAAAGAGGCACCTCCCAGATGCTAGGCTGAAGGGAAAGCCTGGCTGGGGGCAAAGGGCTCCCAGCCTTGGCCTTGGAGGGAGGCCAGGCCCTCTGGGTGAGGCTGGGGGTTGATTCATTAGTCAAAGGGACAGAGGTAAACAGCTGCCCCCAAATCATCCTGTCTCCAGCAGGGGCTGAGGCAGGCAAGGAGGATGAGTCCCCCGCTAATCTGGGCAGGTGAACTTGGGGTTCCTGATTCAGCACCAGGCCTTGGGCACACACCCCCTCTCCCGCAGAAGCTTGCATGAAGTGATCAGCACGGGAGCCGGGGATAGAACTGAGCAGGGACCGGCCCGGAAGCCGTCAGGAGGGCAACCCCACCAACTTCTGATAAAGCGCACTCCTTACCAGGGCTTGTCTGCCCCTCCCCTCACCGCTGCGCCCACCCTGGCCATCCTCCCAAGCCCATTCCACCTGGGAACCATCTAGAATCCCCTCCCCCAGATGTCTGTGCAACTGGCACCTTCTGCCCATCCAGAGAGGGCCCGAGGCACCTCGTGCCCCCTCCTCCACCTAGCCCCAGCACACCTGTGCCCTCACCATGAAGCTTCCCGAGAGCCCTGGGGCACCCTGGTCTTACATTCTCCCAGCAGGTCGGCCCCAACACCCTTGGAGCTGCGGGCCTGAGCTGGAACGAGTGTCCCACGGGACAGCGACCCCTTATGGGTTCTTAAGGAGGTTAATCAGGCCAGTGTGGGAGGTGCGGGTGTAACACCATTTTACAACCCAAGTAAGAGAGCATCCTTTCCACCCCAGGCTTTCCGAGTTAGAGCTCCAGAGCCCTCAGGAACCTGGGTCTGTCTCTGCTGCCCCGCTGCCCGCTCCCCCACCCCGAAACCACGCCCCAGCCTCACGCGGCCCTTCTGCCCCCGGCTCCGCTTTGCTTGGGAAGCGAGGGTTCATCCCGTCCGGCCATCGGCCAACGTGCCTCCTCAGCTCTTGGGACTGAGACACGTTTAAAGTTTGCAACTTCTGGATTTGTACATTCTTCACATCCCTAACTATCAGCACCTCCCCCCACCCCTCGCATCTGCTGTTCAAACCAGGAATCCCGAGCGCTGAGACAGCAGCGTATACGGGATAAAAATCAACACCTGAGAGCTTGTTCTCTGCCTTATGTGTTCTACATCCAGAGAGGACACCAAGGACAGAAAGCTTAGCGCGCTCCAGTTTTATCACGGGACGGGGACTTTCGTCTGTTGTTTGCTTTCACAGACAGACCTGCACCTGCACCAGGTTCTCGTTCAAGATGCCGTTTTCTACTGATAGTTTCACAAGAGATCGTTGCAAACATCTAAATACTGAACAGAGAGCTTAACAAGTCTTCATGCAACAGTCTCAGCCCGACCACGGAGAGAGCCCGCTGCAGGAAGTATTTCACGATCAGAAGTGCTCATCACCTACAGTTAAGTAGAAAAGCGCGGGCGTGTTTCTCGTGACTGGAAACCTGCAGGCTCGCCTCCCACACGGGGGAGCAGCCAGGGGAGCGGGGCTAGAAACCTCCCCTCCACGTCACTCCACGTCTGTGACGGGCACATCCCGTTACCCACTCAGCATCGGCTCCTGCTGGGCACTGATCTAGGGGCTGGGCTACAGTGCAAACGAGCCTTGGCCTCTCTGAGCCTCGGGCCACTCGTCCCCACGGCGCCCCCCGCCCCAGCTCACCACCCCTCCAGAGTGAGTACGGGGGGGGGGGGCACACCTCAGGTCTACACGGCTCCATGGCTTCCAGGGAACAAGCTCCTCCCTTCAGGGTAACGGACAAACCGGCTGGAATCGGGAACCGGCACTTACAAGGCGGTGTGGTGATGCGGAGAGTCACTGACCGGCCTGCCCAGCTGCCAGGAGCACCTGCTCGGGGCGTCAGGACGGATCCACTGGAGCTCCTTGGCTTCCTTGTCCCCCGCGGGCCCCTTCTCCAGGCTCCCTTTCCCCAGGTGTGCCCCTGAGAGGTGGGGGCACGCTGCAGACCCCGCTTCTGCTTGGGGTGTCTCGGAAGGCATGCTGCGATCTGGCAAAGGCAGGGGAGAGACTCAGTTGGTTCAGGCCGATTCTCACCACCTGCTGGAGAGTCTGCCTTGCTGTTCCTGGACCTGGGGAACCGGGCTCACCTGGCCCCCGGGCGTGGGGCTCCACCCACTCAAACCGCCCAACAGAAACGAGTGCGAAGTGCCACACCAGCTGCTGTGCACGGTCTGCGGGTCCTCGACAGGTGACACACAGAACCACACCGTGAGCCAGCGTCCCGCTCCCAGGCGTGTATCGGACAACCGGGAAGAGGTGTGTGTGCACCACGGCCGTGGCAGCACGGCTCACAACGGGCAACACGTGGAAACAACCCAGTGCCCACCGCAGACGAAGGGATGAACCAGACGCCAGATCCACCCAACGGAAATATTTGGACATAAAAAAGTGAGAAGGTTTCACACTTTTTCTCAATATGTGGGGGGGGAAGGTTCCTATGTGGAGGTGACGGGTATCCTACTTGACTGTGATTGTTTCACAGTGTAGACATCAAACCCAAACACCAAGTTGTAGAAAGGGCTTCTGTCTTGAACGGCATCCAGAGGGCAGGTCCCATTAAAAACAAAACAAAACAAAACAAAACAAAACAAAAAAAACCATCAGGGGCACCTGGGTGATGCGGTCAGTTGAGTGTCGGACTCTTGATTTCAGTTCAGGTCGTGATCTCAGGGTCATGAGATGAAGCCTCACGTCAGGATCCACGCTAGAGGGGGAGTTGGCTTGGGATTCTCCTCCTCCCTCCGTCCCCCCCTCGCGTGCCCATCTCTCTCCAACACAAGCAGGCCACCTGAGTGGCGCAGTCACTTCTTCTCCCTCTGCCCCTCCCCCCCGCTCGCGTGTGCGCTCGCTGGAGCTCGCTCTCTCAAGAAAAAAAAAACCAAGTTGTACACCTTAAACACAGTTAACCCTTGAACAATACGGACGCAGACAGAAGGGAGGGAGAGGAGGGGGCGGGCTCGCTGGGCTGCAGCCCTGCCTTGCTCCATTAGGGTGACAACCAGTAGGCACCCCCTCTTCTTCGGAGACACTGGGACTAGCTCAGCCCCTCTTCTGCCGCCGGCTGCCATTTCTCACACTGACCAGAGGACGCAGCCCAGCTAAGTGTGCACCGATCACCGAGAACTTCCCACAGCGCAAACGCTGAAAGGAGACGGGACAGCTGCACACGCGAGGCAGGTCCTGCGTGCAATCCCGGAAGACAAACAGGGTATCAGCGGAAACGAAGGGAATGTGAGTAAGCACGGACTTCAGTGGAGTCCTGTCCGCCGTCACACAGGTACCTATGAATGCAACAGACTAACCAGGCAAACTGTGTTAGGAGGCAGGCATGTACGTGGGAACTCTCCATCCTGCCTTCTCAATTTTTCCTAAAATTAAACTGCTTAAAAAAAAAAAAGGCCAGGGGCACCTGGGTGGCTCAGTCAGCTAAGCATCTGTCTTTGGCTCAGCTCATGATCCCAGGGTCCTGGAATCGAGCCCCATGTTGGGCTCCCTGCTCAGGGGGAGCCTGCTTCTCCCTCTCCCTGCCGCTCCCCCTGCTTGTGCTCTCTGCCAAATAAATAAATAAAATCTTAAAAAAAAAAAAGTCTCTGGAATCCCGTGAGTTTGGAAAAGTTCCTGTTCATGGTAGGGGATGTGGCTCGGGGTGGTCTCTGAGCACAGCTGCACAGCTCCTCTGAGCAGCAGGAGGGACCCCCAGACCCCAGCCTTGCACCTCCCCTGCTCCCCAAGAACTTTGTAGGGCAGTTTTGCTGTGAAAAGGTCAGGGGCCCTGGGGGACTGGGCTGAAGGCACACAGGGCTCCTCCCGAGGAGATGAAATCCAGGTTCTCGGGCACTCGCTCCCTTTCTCTGGAGCTCATGGGCCAGGTGGGTTATCAGCAAGGGCAGAGGCAGCCCCAGCGGGTCGTACCCCCAGCGCAGTGGTCTGATGCAGTCCGGCCCAGCAGCTCCCCACAGACGCCCAGACCAGAGCCCGCCAACAGGGAGCGAGGAACCTCCCGACCCTTTACAAGTCACAGCCCGGAAATTCTGCAGGCCCCCCGAGGCTGGGTGGGTTCTGGGAGAAACCAGCCTCCCAGCTGTCCTGCCCCGCGACCTTAGAGTGGTGGTTCTTTCAAGCCTCGGGGTCACCGACTTCTTTTACGAGGTTCAGCTCTTCCCTGAAGCCACTCAGATGTCCTCCCTCCTTTTGAAGACTCAAGCAGAACAGCGCCTGTTTTCCGTCGGGCGCCGGAGTGGCCTGTGGGCAGGTGATCTTCCATCTTGCAGAGGCCCCCGAGTCACAGGCTTCGCTCCCCATCAGAGGCCGACAGTGGGGCAGCGCCCCGGCCCGGCAGGCGCCCGCTCTGCCGCCGGACTGGCCACCTCGCTCGGAGACGCAGGCCGCCCCGAGCCTCCTTTCTGGAGACTCGCCTCGCCTGGCGCAACCTCCGGACAGGTAAGGAGCTGCCGCGTGCAGATGGAAGCCGATCGAGTCTCCGCGGCCGCCAGAGGCACCGGGCCGCACGCTCGCTCCGTGATCGGTTCCGAACTCGCCGGCTCTGAGCCGCCCGACCCCGCGCCCAGCGCCCCGCGGGCCGACGCACGTGCGTCCTGGGGAGGCGGGCTCACCTGGCGCCGCGCGGCTGGCTCCCGCCCCACCTTAAACCGCAAGACCCGCCTGGGGTTACGACGCCCCAAGTGCACGCCGCAGTCCGCAGATACGCACCGGTCGGCCCGGTGTTGGGGGGGGGGGTGTCAGGGCCAAGGGTGCAGAGGGTAGAAAACTCCTCTCTTAAAGTGTGAGTTTTCAGGTGGGAGATCGAGACCCTACGGAGGATTTGGAGACCGCCCGGAAGGGGCACTTTGGGATAAACACGCCCAGACAATCCTTGAGAAGCTGAAAGTTTTGCGTTCCCGCCCTTCCCCCAACCCCCCCCCCCCCATTCCGCAGTTGGGCCATCCGCCTCGCCTAGGGTTCGGGGAAGTGGGGGTCTTAGGGCATCCTCCCCCCACCCCCGAGTATGTGCCCGGGGCACGGCCCCGCGTCCCCTCCCCCCGTGGGCGCCCACCTCACGTGCCGCCCACGCAACTACATCAATATTTATTCCCACCTCATACAACTGGAGGAAAGGAGCGATTTGCGAAACAGCCCTTTCCCATCCAAAATGCAGAGAAAAATCAATGATCGCACCCCGGCTCCCGGCCCCCAAACCCGTCCGCTCCACAGCCGCGGGAGCCGGGGGGCAGGCCCAGGGGCCACGTGGGCACTGAACCTACGGCTTCAAAGCCGCCCGGACGCGCGGGAGCGGGGAGGGCCCGGGGGCGCGGGACGCCGGCCCTGCTCCGCCGCGTTCAGGTGAAGATGATGCAACTCCGGCGGAGGGGTGGGGGCGACCCAGGCCCCGCCGGGACCCCAGCCCGAGCCCCCGGCCCAGGGGCGGGGCGGATCTCGGCCTGGCGGGCGCTCACCTGGACGGAGACGCGGGAAAGCGTGGCGGGCCGGGGACGTCCGGGCGCGGGGGAGCTGCGGGCCCGACAGCTTAAGGCGAGCCGCCACCCTGGAGCTGCGGGGCCTGCAGGACCCGGAGGCGGACAGCGCGCGCAGGCGATTGGCCGACAGGCGGGGGCGGAGGGCCGGCGCCCGGCCAATCCCGAGTGCGGAGCGCCCCGCCCGCCGCCGCGCTTGTCCCCGCCCCCACCCACCCATCGCACCCCACCCCCATCCCCACCCCTCCTCCGCCCGCATCCCCCCGCCCCCAACTCCCCGCCCCCACTGCCCAGCCGCGGGTTCTGGACCCGGTTTCCACTCCCCTTTGGTGCATCCGCGGGCCAGGAGTCCCTCTGCCCTCCTCTCCCCCTTGTTCCCTGGACCCTGCCCCGCCCCTGCCCCCCACGACCCCCCACCAGAAGCGCAGACTCCGTACTCGATGTCCCGATTCTGTTTTACTTGGTTAAGTGCTCGCTCTGCGGGAGTACAATGAATATTTGTTGATGAGTTTCACAAGTGCCCTGGAGCGGGGAAGGTGGTGATCCTACGCGAGTTCCCGCTTGCTAGGCCCCCCCACGCCTGCCCTGGTCCCCGCAGCCTCCGGTCAGGGGGGCACCCAGCGGGGACCCGGCACCGGGGCTCTGGGTTCCCCGCAGCGGGGTTTCCCGGGATTGATTTCTGTCCCCCATCAGACCCGGTGCTTGCCTTCCGAGCCCCGTCTGCCCAGACCGGAGACCGCTCCCACAGAACTGGGAAGGAACCGGAGCTCGCCAGAGACTTGCCCGAAGTCACAAAAGCTGCTCAGAAGCACGTGTTACACAGGCCTTCCCCATCAACGCTCGCCAGGGGCTGCGGGCCAGGAGGGCGCCCTGCGGCCACGGCGAAGGTCACAGAGGGCGCCCTGCGGAAGACAAGATTTCAAACCTGTGAGCTCTTGACATTTAAAGAGCCTGCCTGTTATGGTTCTGGGGCGGACCCTCGAGTTTCTCCCGGCACCTGTAGGACTGGCAGGGACAGTGCCACCAGGTGTGACAGAGGTAGAAGCATCAGCCACTCTGCCCAGCACCTCTTTGCTGGCCCTCATCCAGCATTACTTGGTGGGCTTTTGTCCCAGGCCCTGGAACTACAGCGAGGCTCACACAGGGCCTCTGGCCCTGCGACGCTCCTGTTCTGGGGGAGGGGCGCAACGAGATCTCATTTTATAACAAAACTTCCACTAATGAGAATTAATGTGAAGACGTGAATAGGAGCTGGTATGAAGCAGGTGGTCAGGAAGGCTCTGCACAGGTGACAGGCGGCCCGAGGGGCCACATCTTATTCTCAAAGAGGAATGTTCCCGGCTGAAAACAGCCCCTGCGCAAATGCCTGGGGCAGGAACAGGCGCAGGGGCTGGAAGAACCCAGGAAAGGTCAGTGTGGCCAGTGTGGCTGGAGCAAGGGACAGAAGTGGCGGGGGTGGGGGGGGAGGCCAGGGTGGAGCCTTCAACCTCCACACTCCAGGGCCCTTGAGGGTTTCAAACCAGAGAGTTTCATTCTCATTCATTCATTCATTCATTCGAGAGTGCAGGCAGGAGCTGGGGAAGAGGGAGAAGCAGGCTCCCTGCTGAGGAAGGAGCCCAATGCAGGACTCGATTCCAGGACCCTGGGATCATGACCTGCCTGAGACGAAGGCAGACGCTTCACGGAGCAGCTACCCAGGTGCCCCAAACCGGGGAGTTCTAAACTACGCTTTTAATTCGTTTGTTTTGGCATAGTTTCTGACTGTCACTAAAGTGGCAAGAACAGAATAAGAATTCCCAATACTCACCCAGATCTCCAAACATAAACCCTTGGAATCTGTAAATATGACCTTATTTGGAAATAGGGTCTTTGAGTATCATCTAATCAACACAGGAGGAGGTCATACGGAACAAGGGGAAGGGTAGCTAAATCCAGTGTGACCAGTGTCCTTGTAAGAAGAGAGAAGTTGGGACGACCGAGGCAGAGACGGAGGTCATTGCTGGCACAGGATGAGGGACTCGGGCCACCTCCGGAGCCGTGCGGGGCAGGAGGGACCCTTCCCCGGAGCCCACGGACGAGCACGGCCCTGCCCCCGCACTTTGCAGACCTCTGTTTCTAGAAGCGAGACAAGAAATTTGTGTTGTTTTAAGCTGTCCAAGTTTGCAGCGATTTGCTATGACACCTGAGTACTAAAAACAACTTTCTAAAATTTTGACATAATTTCAGACTGTCAGAAAAGTGGCAAGAAAAGAATTCCCAGATGCCTTTTATCCAGATTTTCCAAATGTTAAGTTTTTTTAAGATTTTATTTTTAGGGGCGCCTGGGTGGCACAGCGTTTAAGCGCCTGCCTTTGGCTCAGGGCATGATCCCGGCGTTCTGGGATTGAGCCCCACATCAGGCTCCTCCGCTATGAGCCTGCTTCTTCCTCTCCCACTCCCCCTGCTTGTGTTCCCTCTCTCGCTGGCTGTCTCTATCTCTGTCAAATAAATAAATAAAATCTTTAAAAAAAAATTTTTTTATTTTTAAGTCATCTCTACACCCAACATGGGGCTCGAACTCATGACCCCAAGATCAAGAGTCTCCTGCTGCACCGACCGAGACGTCCAGGTGCCTCCAAATGTTACATTTTTGTTGCCTCTTCTTCCCACTTGCGTCTCTGCCTGTGTCTGTATAAGAATGTAAGTGCCGCGGTCTCATTCCCCGTCATCTAACCGGCTGGCTTTTCTGAATGGTTGAGGTTAAGCCGCAGACACGGTTTCACTACTCCAGTGTCTGTTTCTGTAAAACAGTGAGCTGTTTTCCATAAACACAAGATAGCGGACAAAATCAAGAGTTAAGCTAAAACTGCCTTAAAGAAATGAAACCTATAAAAGACAACAGAGCCAAAAATAAAAAGTTACCACGGTATAAAGCCACGATCTAATCAACAGTCCGTGTGCCGACCGTCCCCACGGCGCCGGGCACCGCGAGCGAGTCAGGGTGGGTGACGTGTACAGGACAGACGTCTGGGAGAATGTCCCTGATCCGTCCTGTGTCTCCTTGTGACTGGTGAGGGGATGGCCTCCTGGGGGGAAGACACAGGGGTGACGGAGGGGTGTCTGCGTGGCCCTGCTCTGGCCGCTGAGATTCTCCGCTGCGAAGGTGTGGGTTTTATGCTTTGTAACTAGTGAGAATCTTCGGAGAGATGCTTCGGGAATACCCGGCACCCTCTGGGTTAAGCCTCGGGGAGAGTCTGCCTGAATCCATTTCCATGACTGGTTGCCACGGGTGACTGTCCGGTCCGGGCCCGGCTACCTTTGGTCCCTGGCACTACTGCACGGTGGCTGGGCCGAGCCCTGTTCCAGCACCTACTCACAGATTTCCACCAGTTCGTGCAGAGCCTTTATTTGTTTTTTTTTAAGATTTCATTTATTTATTTGACAGAGAGAGAGAAAGGGCATGAGCGAGTGGCGGGGTGAGGGGGTGGGGTGGGAAGGACAGAGGCAGAGGGAGAAGCAGACTCCCCGCTGAGCAGAGAGCCCGATGCAGGACTCCATCCCAGGACCCTGGGACCATGACCTGAGCCACAGGCAGACGCTTCACAACTGAGCCCCCCAGGTGCCCCAATGCCCCCTGTTTTCTGTCACACGTGGTGTTTCAGGCCCATCTGGATGCCCTGCCCCAGTCCTGGGACGGAACATTTCTCCAAAGGGCCAGAATTCCTGTGTGGAGGGCCCAACCCCCACACCTAAGAATGTAACTGTGTTTGTAGGTAGGGGTTAATGAGATGACAAAGCGAAAATGAGGCCATTAGGGTGACTGACCTTTGGCCAGGCTCCTCTGACCTCTTCTCCACTAACACCCCCCCTCGTCTCACCCGCTGCCCCCCATGGCTTGGGCCTGCCTGACCAGGTTTAGCAAGAATCCTGCTGACTCTAGAGAGACCCCCCCCATTCAATTACTGTCACACCTGATCAAGTGTCTCACGCCCCCTGACCCCCACCACATGCAGAAGCCCTTGGCCCGCCTCCCTGCCTTTAGCAAGAATCTGCCCAGCCCTGTGCCCCCTGCCCCCCGGCTGTCCTCATATATGGGGCTGAGCCCAAACTCTCTCCCCGAGGCCACAGGCCCACTGCAAGTCTTGAAGAGTCTCCCTAACCGGGACCCCTGGCCGGCTCAGGCCGCGGAGCGCGTGTGACTCTTGATCTCAGGGTGAGTTCCAGCCCCACACTGGGCGTCAAGATCACTTAGACACAAAGTCTTCCTTATCATTTTGTCCAGCGTCCAAATAATAGATTCCTTAACAAGGGGGGGCCCTGGCTTAAACAACACACATTTACTTCTTGTTCTGGAAGCTGGAGGTCCAAGATAAGGGGTGGGCCTGGGGAGGGCTCCCCCGCACACACAGTGGGGGGCAGGCAGGGAACCAGCTCCCCTGTCTCTTCTTACCAGGAGGCACCAGCCATTGCCAGGTCCCGAAGGCCCCGCCTCCTACTCCCCACACTGGGCTTAGGTCGTCAACATACACGGGGTTTGGGGGGGCAGGGGGACACCACCATTCAGCGTATCGCAGACCTGTACCCGGTCTGACTGGTGTCCTAAGACGTGGGAGAGACATGGGGACGCGCGCACACGGGGAGAAGGCGCAGGCACCCGCCCAGGAGTGAGGCCTCCGGGGAACCAGCCCGCCCCTGCCTTGACCTCAGACTTCCGGAACTGGGAGAGAATGGGCGTCTGGGGGGGGGGGGGCGTTTGCTGCCGCTGCACCCAGTCCCTCAGGACCGCAGAAGGGTGTGCAGCTCATGGAGGGGGTGGGTGATCTGGCACCCAGGAAGGTGTGAGCCGTTTTGGGGAGGCACGACCGGGATATTCGGGGAGGGGGGTCCGTCTAGGTACGGGACCACGGGAGAGACTGTCCCCATGGGACGACAGAGCAGCCTCTCACCTCTGCCCACCCCCGGTTCCAGGTCTCGGAGCCGATCTCTTTGGCCAGTTCTTTTTATTCTTATGGTATTCATGTCCATAACGTAGATAAACACACGGTATTTCTCTTCCTTGATTCATGAAGTTCAGATAATAGCTATTTTATTTTTTGACAATATCTATATTAAATAATAAAAATAAATGCTATTTATTGTCCCCATAACTTTTTATTTAAGTTTTAATGCTACAATTCAAATACCGTACAATCACCCATCACAATGTGCCGTTTGGTGACTTTGGTGTATTCACCGCGTTGTGCGACCGTCGCCACAGTCATTTAGAACATTCTCGTGCCCACAGAAAGCAGCCCTTACTGGCCATTTGTGCATCGTCTTTGGACAAATGTCTATTCAGATCCTTTGCCCGCTTTTTTTTAAGATTTCATTTACTGGGGCGCCTGGGTGGCTTAGTCGTTGAGTGTCTGCCTTCGGCTCAGGGCGTGATCCCGGCGTTCCGGGATCGAGCCCCACATCAGGCTCCTCTGCTATGAGCCTGCTTCTTCCTTCCTCTCCCACTCCCCCTGCCTGTGGTCCCTCTCTCGCTGGCTGTCTCTCTCTCTCTCAAGTAAATAAATGAAATCTTTAAAAATAAATAAATAAATAAAGATTTCATTTATTTATTTGAGAGACAGCACAAGTGGGGGGAGGGGAGCAGCAGAGGCAGAGGGAGAAGCAGACTCCCCACTGAGCAGGGAGCCCGATGCGGGACTCAATCCCAGGAGCCTGAGACCATGACCTGAGCCAAAGGCAGACGCTTAACCGACTGAGCCACCCAGGTTCCCCTCATGATTTTAATTCTTATGTTAGGTTTCTGACCCATTTTGAATTAAATGTTTGTTTATGGTGTGAGGTTAAGAATCCACCTTCCTTCCTTCCACTGCAGGTAAGCAGCAGTCCCGACACCATGTGTTCCAGAGACTGTTCTCTCCCCGTCCACTGGTCTTGGCACCCTTGTCAGAGTCAGTGACCAGAGCAGTAACGTTCTTTCTGGACCCTTGGTTCTGTCCCGCTGGTCTCTGTGTCCGACCTTATGCCAGCCCCATACCATTTTTATTACTGTGACTTGTCATAAGTTTGGAAATCAGGAACTGCAAGTCTTCCCACTTATTGAGATTTTCTTGGCTATTTAGGGCCCTTTGAAATTCCCCATGAATTTTAGGATCAGCTTTTCTATTTCTGCAGAAATGCCGTCAGGATGGTGACAGGGATTACGTCGGATCTGCAGACGGCTGTGGGGGAGTTCTGCCGTCTTAAAAATGGGAAATATCCCAATCTGTGAGCAGGCTGACTTCCCTTTACTCGGGTCTGCTTTCATTTCCTCAGCACCGTTTTGTAATTTTCAGTGTACAAGTCTTGCCCTTACCTCATTAAAGGATTCCCCACTATGTTATGCCTTTGATGTGAGGAGTCCATGAACATGGGATGTCTATTTCTTCAGGTCTCCCTTACTTTCAGCAAGGTTTTGTCACATTCAGAGTGTGAGTTTTACACTCACAACTTTTTACACTACTTGTGAGTTCTTTGCTTTCTAAGACAGGCCTCGTGGGGTTCCTCATCATCCCCCTCCTTGTCCTTCTGGGCACTCACCCACGTTCTGCCTTCTCTTACCGACGGTCTTGCTCCTGATAACGACTAACCATTACTGAGCACCTGCTCCATTCGTGCCAGGCCCCGTTCAGGAGCTTCACCTACGTCAACAAACGGAGTCCTCGTCACAACCGGAAGCACACACGGCTTCTTCTTCACCTGACGGAGGAGAAAACGAAGCTCGGAGAGGTCGAGTGACTTGCCCAAGGTCTACAGCTGGCGGTGAGCAGAGCCAGGACTTGGGCCCAGGATTCAGACTCCTGGACTCTGCTTCTTCCCCTTCCACTTCTTGCTCCTCCTGCAACGGCAAGCAGCCTAACCTTGGGATACGTCAGGCTGACGCACGTGAAACTGCTGATGTTTGATCTTATTTGCCTATAAACAGTGGCAATTTCATGTGATTCAACTTGTTTAAAAAAAAAAAAAAGCTGGGACTTGAAACAGGTGCGGGTGGTGTTTGCGTCTAACATGTGTCTCAAGGAGCCTCCAGCTCCAAGTGAGCCAAGTCCGTGCCGGCGTCTTCTGAGGAAAGGAATGCAGTCTGTCGGGGCGCCTGGGGGCTCAGTCTGTGAAGCGTCTGCCTTGGGCTCAGGTCATGATCCTGGGGTCGTGGGATCGAGTCCCGCGTCGGGCTCCCTGCTCAGCGGGGAGCCTGCTTCTCCCTCTCCCTCTGCCCTCTGCCCTCCGCTCTACTTGTGTTCTCTCTCTCTCACTCACTCTCAAATGAATAAATAAAAAATCTCTAAAAAAAAAAAAAAAAGAATGCAGTGTGTCCTGAGCTGCGGGCCCCATTTTGGGGGTGAGAACTCTTGTGCTGGCTCTAACAGGAAGCCCCAAGGGGACAAAGGGCAGGTCCCCTCCCTCAGAGCCCCACTGTGCGTGCCTACGAGTCAGGTGGCCTGTCGGAAGCCACTGCCAGGGACGGGAGCTGGTCTGACGGATCCCGGGCCGGGCACCTCTCCTGACGGGCCGTGTGGACTTGCTGTGGCTCTATTTTCGGGCCTCTCCTGCGGCTCCTGGAACGCAGGAAGGCAGCCGCCTGGTGGGCCTCAGGACTAGTTGGAAAGTTTCCATCACGAGATGTGGTGGAGGGAGAGGCCTTGAACTTGGAGGGGGAAGGTGGTTCAGCCTCGGGCGTGTCCTGAGGCACATGGCGTGCGGGGAGAGCCGTTAGACCACGGCTCTGTTCTCCGTGTCCCGCACAGCGTGGCCGGGCGTCACGGGAGAGGGGCCGGAGCGGAGGGAAGTCCCCGCTGCAGAAGCTGCGTGGTCTCGCCTCGCCAGCACCTCGTCGGGGCAGAAGCCTCTGTCGGCGGAGCTGGGAGGAGCCCCGAGGGGCAGCGGCTGAGGGAGGGCGGCGCACTCTAGGCCACCGCCAGCCTCTCCCCAGCAGGCTCAGGGGGCACTGAGAGACCCTGAGGGTGGCGATGACAGTAGTTCATTTCCACGGGGACACACCTGCCCCTGTGCTCACTGTCCCTCCCTCCACCGGGAGAAGAGTGGCGGCGTCTGATCAGTGGGCGAAGAGGCTGACCCTGATTGTCTGTCATCCCCCACGACACAGCACTGATCTGTCTCAAAGGTGCAGCCCCAGGCTGTCCTTCAGGTGAGCTGTCCCCGGTCACACCACGGATGCAGTGGTGCTTCGTACTGTGGGCCTTAAGACCCAAATTCGCGTTCCCCAGCTGGCTTTAGCAGATCGAGCTGACGAAGCCTCCCGCACGCTCCGGTCTGCTAAGGCGAATGCCCTCGGCGGCAAATCCGATGGGCTCTCATTCATTCCAAATACTGCGCTCGAGGACAGAACGCAGAGCACGGACAGAAGAGCATCCAGAAACGGACCCATCTACACGTGTGTGCCAGGCACCCCTCACGTTGGCAGGGAAGGTGGCTGTTTTTATGGTAAACAGGGCTGGAGCAACTGGCTATGCCCACGGAACCATAATCCATCTCACAGCAGACACGCAAAGTGACTGGCTAGGAACCACAGACCCGACGGCAAGAAGGTGAGACGATCCAGCTTATGGCAGACAGTGTCAGCGGGAACTTGGGGGGCAAAGATCTCTCAAACAGGAGCCAGAAGACACTGTCTGCACATGAAAGGTGGATACGTTGGACCCGATTAAGTTTAAGGACACGTGTTTGTCCAAAGACACCAGAGTGAGGGCAAAGGCCAGCCGCAGACCCGGATGAGTATTTGCAGCGCACGCGGACAAGGACGCATCTGCAGACAATGTGTAAGCAACGCCTGAAACACAAGACAAAGACCAAGGACTCGGTTGTTACAAAAGGGCCAAGCCGGGAGCAGGTGCCTCCCACAGAGGCCTGAGCGGCCGATGGCCTCCCTGGCTCGGCAGGGAGATGCGGACTGAACATGGGGGGGGGCAGGGGGGGCACACACCCCGCAGAAGAGCCTCAAGGAGACAAAACTGGGGTCGTGGCCTCCACCGCCTCCCCCCCCACCTGTGCCGCCCCCACTGCTGCCCCGGCCCCCCACCCCAGCCTCTACGCCAGCCTCGCCTGGCCTTGGTCTATTGTCCACGCCGTGGTGAGACGTGACCTCAACACATCAATCAGAACGTGTCATTCCCTCCCCGCCCCCCCCTCCCCCGCAAACCCTGCCCGCCGCTCCGGATAAACATCCCGGCCCTTTCCAAGCCCCCAAGGCCCTGGGAGATGCGCCCCACTCCCTTCGGGCATACTGTGCCTTGATCGCGCGGTGCGAGGTGCTGCCGCCCACCCGCCTCGTGCCCCAGGACCCCTCTGTGGGCGCCCCCACCCCCAGCACAGTCCCGAGCAGCCACATGCGGAAGGAAGTTCGGAGCAGGGCCTGCGGAGCCAGCAGGGGGCCCCTCGGTCTCCGAGCCTGCAAGCTGGCACCGCTCCATCCTGGTGGGGGCTGCCCCCTGCCGGCCGTCCCCAGCGAGGACCGTCGGGAAGGAACCGCCGCGGCCCTCCGTTGGACACGTGGGGGAGTGGGAAGTGAGCCACGGCGTCAGGGGTGCATTTACCCCCTGGGGATCCTGGCACCTCCGGGCTGCTCCTCGCCTCGGGGAGTTCGCAGCGGAGTTCCTCTCCCCGGAGGCGCCCTCCCCGCCTCCCTCCTTCCAGCCGGTAGGTGGGCGGCGCTGCGCGCTCTGCTCCTTCCTCGCGCCGCTAGACCTCAAGCTGCGAATTCAAGGCGGCTGTGCGCAGAACCTCCAGAAAGGTGAAGAAGCCCAGCGAGAGCAAGCCGAGTTATAAAGACTCCATTTCTAGAACATTTGGGAACTGGTAAAACTGTCGCGTTTCCGGAAGCTTACGGGGATCGGGACAACAAAGCAACCACAGCGACCGCAGATGCGGGGTCTCCTCCAGGAGAAGGTGGGAGGGCTTCCCGGGGCTAGCGCCCCGCTGCTCCTTCCCCGCAGCTCCTCGTCTTCCGTACTTTGCCGAAGGCACCGTGCGCTCCTCCGAAGCCGCCAGTGCGGCCTTTACCTCCAGGCCTGGGGTGGGCGTCGCGGGTCCTACCACCGCTCCAGCCAGGCGCCCTGCGGCCCAGCGATTTTAAACGGCTGCTAGATTCCGTCTGCCAATAGTTCAGTTAAGGGGTTCATATCCATATTCAGAACCTAGATTCCCTTGCAGTTGGCGTGTCTGTCCCGTTTTTGTGAGGTTTTGTCAGTTTTCATATTCATAGAAAGAGCCTGGAAGCTGTTCATTTTCTGACTGGAAAAATCAGTCGCACCGAATTGGGTCAATGGGGCGTGAGACTGGGTGTTTCAGGGGAAGAGGGGTCCTTCCCGGGTCCCGGCCACGCCACTCCACATAAGGCCTAGAGAAGCGGCCACCGTGCTCTTCCCCTGAGGGAGGCAAAGCCCACAGGGCGGAGGCCCGAGCGGCCCGAGAACGGCCGGCGGCCCGATTCGACAGCCCGTCCGCCTCCCCTGCCGTTGCGGACACTCGCCGGCCGCACTGTCCGGCTGCTGGCCCTTGGACGGCGCGTCAACAACCAAAGCGGTTTTATCAAGTCTCAAAAGGTTGTGTGGATCAACGGGGACAGAGCCCAATCCAGCGAGGGCCCTTCCTTGCCTCCGTCTTCTGGCTGCTTCCAAAATCCCCGTGCCTGGCAAGGACCAGGACTGGACCTCGGGGACCCCGTCTGCTCCCTACTTCCATCCTGTACGGTCTCAGCCACACGGCCTGGACGGACTCGGCGCTCTTCCCAAGCGGCTCGTCGGGACTGAACCTCCTCTTCCGGGCAAGCGCCTGTTTCTCAGGGTCGAGCCCTTGTTTGTCTCGCCCCGAAATGCCCGCTGAATGTTCTAAGCGCCAACGAGGCATTTATTCCCGTGCGCTCACGCGGCATTAACATACAGACGGTGCTGGCTGAGCCTGTGGGTGCCAAACCTGGACCCAAGGAAATTCGAGAAATAAGGCCCTGTGGGAGTGGCGCAGAGCGGAGCCTCTCCAAGGGCTGTGCTCTCCTGAGACTGTCATGTGGCAAAGTCTGCATGTTAGGGACGAAACTTAAAGCCTCTGAGGTCTCCTGACAGTCTCGATATCTCTGCAGGTTTAGAAATGTCCATAATGGACAATTAAGCTTTTTCTTTCATGAAACGATGGTGAAATTTGACGAGAGCAATTTAAACGGTCTCACCTGGCAAATCAGCAGTTCAGACTCTCACGTGGGCCAAGCTTGTTTCTTTGGGAAAACCCCTGCGTCTGGGAAGCGCTGGGCTAACCCCACTAAGGGCAGCCCGCTCGCCCCATGTGACGGCCTGACTGTCCGTTACTAAGGCTCCAGAAGCAAACAGGTGATACCATTGTTTGTGCCGTAAGCCAATACTTCATTGTTTAGAAACCACTTGCAGGGCCACCCCGTTTCGGTACACAAGCGATCCTGAAGCGAACGGGGAGAAAGCGGTAATTCACTCGGTTCAGACACTGCAATCACATCACCCGTCCTTCTCCAACATGAGCTCATTCAAAAGAAGTGAATTTTCACCCATGTGCACGCATAGGTGACCCCGTCCACCAACATCTGAAACATTTAAAATGATTTTATCTACGAGACACATGTGCACAGTCAGCTTCTGAGGCCTCCCGTGTCAGAACAGCTGGCCAAGCGCAGGCTACAAGCGAGACCGCCTCCTGCCGGGTTGGGGGGAGACTTCCGGGTGCGCGGGTCTCACCTGCTGTCCTTCTTCCCCGTTTGGCTTTGGTCTGAAGATTTGGCAGAGGATATTCAGGACAAGAAACCTTTTGGTGATATTCTCCTGGGCCCGAGCTCATGACAAATCACAATAATTTAAAGCGGCTTGCTTTCCTTTTCCACGGAGGTCTCCATGGGCCGGTGTGCGAGCACCAGCACGCTCCCCGTGGCAGACCGCCCCGCCTCTGTGCCAGGCTGCCCCTGACCCCCGCGGCCCCAGGGCGCCCAAACCGGCGGCCCAACCCCTCCGTCCTCCTATCTTCCTACCCCAGGCCCGTTGCAGGTGCGGAGGGAGGGGTGGCACAGGGTTCCTGGTTTACATCGTAAGCTCGTCTTTCCCGTCAATGTCAGTGGCAATGTTTAAAGGCACTTTGGGGGGCGCCTGGGGGGTGTGGTTGGTTAAGCAACCGACTGACTCTTGGTTTTGGCTCAAGTCACGATCTCAGGGTCATGAGATCGAGCCATCGGGCTCTGTGCTGGGCGGGAAGTCTGCCTGAGGTCCCCTCTCTCCCCCTCTGCCCCTCCTCCCTGCTCTCTCTCAATAAATCTTCAAAAAAAATTAAAGGCCCTTCTGGTGGGATTTTCATGTATGTTTTAATAAAGGAGCTTTCACAGGAAAAGGGGATTCTAATCTTGGTTAAGAAATACAAAATAAAACGTTTGCCACATTCCCTCCCTTCAGATACCGTGGAGATTACCCAACAATTTCAACTTTTGACCAAACTCAGGCGGAAAAGCTTAAGTACTGCTACTGACGAACGGGAGGGTGGCGACAAAGGAACGTAAACAAAGCGTCCTGGATCGCCAACTCAGAACTGCCACCAATTCACGCCACACCACCTCCTTGTCGCCACACAAGCACGAACTGTTTCAACAGAGACCCGCAGAACTCATGTCCCACTGTTAGCGTCACTTTTTTCACGTAGGGGCGCCCGGGGGGCTGTTGGTGAAGCGTCTGCCTTCGGCTTGGCTCATGATCCCGGGGTCCTGGGATCGAGTCTTGTGTGGGGCTCCCTGCTCAGCAGAGACCCTGTTTCTCCCTCTCCTGCTCCCCTTGCTTATGCTCTTTCGACAAATAAAAATGTTAAAAAAATTTCATTCCATAAAAATGGACGTTCGTGAAAAAACAAAAGGAACCCAGCCCCGGTCAAGCAAGCAGGACTTCCTCCCACAGAGCCGCCCTGCTCGCGGTCGCTGGGGCCAGGGGCGGCTCCTCGCACGCCAAGCGCAGGACCCGGACTGCCACCCGGCTCGCTGAGCAGACGGCTCTCAGCCCCCGATCGCCGAGCAGCAGGCTGGCGTGTGGGGGGCGCCCAGGGCCGTCGCAGTCGCAGTCCCATGAGAGGCGGCCTCCTCTGACGAGGAAGTGCCCCCGGCCGAGGCGTGCGCGGGCCTGGACCAGGTGGACAGCAGTCACCGTGACACCGCAGCACACGGACCGCGTCGTCACGACGAAGCTGGTTCAGGGACGGTGACAGGGCGTCCATGTGGACGTCCCTGCAGCTGTCCAGGGCCGAGCCAGCAGCTATGACGACACAAGGACGCGGGACCGGTGGCTCTCGTGCAGCTGCAGGCACAGCCCGGTTTTAGGCACCGCCCCTGCTTCATGGCTGCACGGAGGCTCTGCGTGCAGACTAGGAAACTCCCAGTTCGAGAGGTGGGACACGGACAGGGCCGCCAACGGCATGTGACCACAACACGGCTCCTGTAAGCGCCCGCACGGCCCCCGGGGCACATCCAAGCACCCGAGCCGGCAGTCAGCGCAGGGACTGCGGGTCCCCGGGCCCCCCCCAAGCCTCGGAGGAGAAATGCTGGGTTGCTCGTTAACGTGCAGGTAACTGGTAACAGGTCTGACCGTTCCGCAGGCGAATTTTCCCTTAGCGGGCGGGCGGGTTTTATGTTTGAAACCGTGGCTTCGTTTACACCCGAGTCACGGATGGATATGAACCTTCGCCTCCGGGACTGACGCCGTGCAGAGCTGCAAAGGGAGAGACTGTCCACAAGAAAGAAGTTACACCAAAAGTACTGTATCACTACAAATTTTATTCAGAAACCCATCTTTGTTTTTTTTTATTGTTTTTTAAAAAAAATTCCCGTTATGAACTGGTTTGGTCAATCAACTACAACACTGTCTAGCAGACATACGGTAAAAACGGCATGGCTCAGAATCGCCCAGATCTTTCACGGTCTCTCGACCGCCTCCTGTCACGCTCCCGTCCCCCACCGCCGCCGCCGCCACCGCCGCCGCCACCACGACCACGGTCTCTAGACCGAGAGCGACGCTCCCGAGACCGGGACCTCGATCTATGCCTGCAACCAAGGAAAAGAAACAGAACTGTGGCATCCGAAACAAAGCACGCCTCAAAGCCCCATGATGACGGACCCTCCTGAATATGGTATCCCGTCGAGCGGACGGCGTAGGGAACTGCACACCCGCACTGTAGACGCGCCCCCGTGTCAGGGGAACAGGGGCTCCGCAGGATCGCGAGGCAGGTCACCCTCCATGGCCTGCGCACCCGGGTGCCAGCTCCAAGGGTCAGGGAACACTGAACCGCCACAGGATCCCGGACACGCACAGCCTCTCCCCCCAGCGCCCTCTCTCACACACACACACCCTCCTGCCAGGGGCGTGGAGGGCAGGGCTCCTCTCCTCCTGTGCTTTGTTGACAAGGGAACAATCACCCACACTGTGTGCACCTCTCGGTCCACGTTTGAGAGGACGGGGGCGAGAACCCCGGGGTCAGAATGCAAGCCAGGCAGAAGGGACCCTCTCCCGACATCCAGGCTCGGGCTCTGCTCTGTGGTCCCACAAGCTGCACTTCAACGCCAGGCCCAGACACACGGCACTGTGCCCGACTCTGCCCGTGCTCCCTCCCCCACAGCAAACCAACACCACCAGGCGCCCCCAAAGGAAACCCACAGCACGTGAAGGGAATAAAAGCCCGCGCTACGAACCCACTCTTCCCGCTCACCTGTCCCCTCGCTCACGTACGAAGGGTTCACAGGACGACGTGTGTGGGGGATACTCTTTAAAGAGTACATTTCGTGCCCTGAAATACATACTACATCCCAAACAGTGACTGCCACGCCTGGGCCACGCTCCACCCAAGGAACTACTCTGCACACCGGAAAGCGTCGGTAAAGGGCGGCAAGTACTCACTTCTTGCGCCGGCGCCCGTACAGCTCCCGCCGCAGCTCTCTGGAAATGGGCTTCAGGTGCATGAAGTTGCAGAAGCCGCCCCGCGTGCACTCCCTGCAGGGAAGCAGAGCCCACATGCCGCACGCCGCTCCCCTCCAGCACCCCCCACCCCGCGGGCCGCACCTACCCCATCACCTACCCCATCTCGTACTGGCGGCAGCACGCCTCTCGGAAGTCGGTCACCGGGGAGAGCTCCGCGTGGATCGGCTGCCCGTTAAACCAGCGGTTGTTCAAGTCGATCACGGCCTTTTCCGCGTCTTCCTCACGGCGAAACTGCGAAGATTAAGCGGAGATGCCTGTGGCCCGCGCTTCCCCAGACAGGCCTCCTCTCACCGATCCAAACATACGGTGTGTGTTCGCGGGGTAAGACAGAGCGAAGTGATGTCGCACAGCAAATTAAAAAACAGACCATCCTAGATACACGCGGCCTTGGCTTTCCAACTCAGCTGGTTAAAAGAGCAGATGCAATCATCTGTGTAGGCCGCGGAGGTTTAAAAAAACGGGAAGAAGAAACCACACACGCAAACCAACTTCTCCTGCACCTAGACAGCCCATCAGCAACAGCTACGGAGACTCCGACACAGAAGAAAAGAGGCCGATGACCATGGTGTCCCGTCCGTCCCTCCCGCACCCACAGGCCACTGCCGTGCCCGGGCTCTGGCCAGCCAACAACTGAGCGCATTAAAATCCACGACTGGCAGTGAGTGCTCAGAACCTCCAAGTTCACAGCTAAAATCCAAAGGCAAGCGGTCTTCGCTCCTCAGTTGGCATCAGTCAAGAGACACAACTCCCCCCACCTACCACGCTCTTCTCACCTTGACGTACACGTTCCCCACTAGGTGGTCTCCAAGGTTATCGCAGACGTTCATCTCCTCCACTTCCCCGTACTTCTCCTCCATCTCTGTAAAAACCTCCTGCGGGGAGGACATGAGTTTGAGGCTCACGATATGTTAAACATACAGGAGTAATGAACAGAACTCCTGTTTATCTATTAATGAGAAAAAAAACTTAATTCCTCCCAAACAGACAGAGAAGGCGAACAGTCTACCACTTTCAAATAGCATCTCACCTCAAAAAATTCATCATAGTGTTCCTGCATCTCGACGTCACTCACAGCGCCTACAAACAACAGAGATCTTGCTGGTTAGAGCGGGACCCTTAACCGAGAGAACGCTGCGTTTAACTCACACTGCTACAGTGACACACATGAGATTATCTAGAGAGGAGACACCAGAGCCGCGTACTACTGGAGCACTGAAAATACTGCGTGACAGCCAACTGTTACAGTTTTAAAGGGTGGTGAGGTTTTTAAATGCCCCTTAGGACAGTCTCGATTCTGGCTATTGAAATCACAACGAGTTTTAATCAGCATCAAAGGGCCATGTTTTCAGAAAAAGTGTAAGGAAAAAGTTTTACCCTCAAGAAATTTTTTAAATGAAAATTTTCTTCCTTTTACAATTTAAAATAGAGGCCAAGGAATCACACTGATTTTTTCCTCTTTATTAGGCTAAAATAAAAGTTGAAATCAGGGTAAGTAAGAGCTAACGATCCTGACTAATTTCTTTTACAGATTAGCAGCCATACATGCTATTATAAAATTCTTTCTGATGCGATTAAAACCCAAATGACCGTAAATAAAGTCTCAGTAGGATAATTACCAAGTTCAATTACAGTACTTCGAATGCCTCTGAATAAAGGGAAAGTTACAATGCTTTGCTGAAGGAAGCATTCTTATTTTATATTCCGGAACTATTTCCATCAAGTTTATTCTTCATAATTCACATGCACTAAGTGAAATCACGTCCGCTGTGTGGATACTTTTTCAAATTTACATTCTATCCTCATTATCATTCTACCAAATGTTACCGTTCAAATTCTAGAATTCTCTTAACCTAAATCTGAGACATCACCAAGCTGGCAGGTCAATAAACCAGTGTTCCACACAGCTAGATCAGGGAGCCTACAAAGCCTGAGTGGCTTCAAGGCTGGGCCAGCTTAATGTTCACTCGTCCCCTTCCACGACCACACTCCTGGCCTCATCTGGCGTCCCCCACTGAGGGCGCTGGAGCCGAGGCGCTCAGCTCTATCCGCTGGGCTACCCCAGAGTGGTTTCCTACCTCTCTGGAAAACCTCTTTAAGGACAAGAACTTTAATAATCTTTTGATTCTGAGACTGGTTTTATTTTCTAACGCATGGAAGGGGGAAGTGGGGGGGGGATTCCTGCATTTTTGCTATTTTTGAATTTCCAGGAATCCAGCTTGCTTTAGAACTCAAACCCTCTTGAATGCATTAGGCAACAACTACTCCTCTTGATGGCCCAGTTCAGTTTAAAAGCTAGTGTGAACATAACCCCCTTCCCTGTAGAAATCAAGCTCTAAATAGCAGAAAAGCTAGTCGGGAGAAGAGAAGCCTATTCCAAAGGGCAGATCTTAATGTTTACATTCCCTTCTCACATCAGAAAAAAATGAGGAGAAAAGACATTTGCACGCTCAAAGTGCTGGCAGTGCTGAGAATCGGGCTCTGGTGGTGGTTCAAACACTGTCGTACTCACGGTATTTCTATTCTCTCACTGGAGAATAGTACTGTTACTGTATCTTAGTAACTTCTTCAAAGTTCAATTTGAAAATGCTCCATAGTGGGCCTATTTTGTCTTCTATAATCGGCTTAAAAATGTTCAGTCAACCAAATGACTTGAGCAGGACAGAGATGAGTGATTAAGAAACTGGTCAACTGCAAAGTCATCTACTGACTCAATAGTATAGACCACCACCTGAAAACACCCAGTGTTCTCACAGAAACATTCTTAAACTGAGATTCATGCTTCTACAGACGAAAGGGTGTGTTAGGAAGTTGTAAATTTAGGGAACTGATGAAGCCGGCTGGAATTTACTCGAAGGGTCTGTTGCAGGTTCATCAGCTTAAACGGATTTTCTTCCTAAATTGAAGAATCAGGATTTCATTTAATCTGTAGACTCTGGACCCCATAATCAGAATATCTGGCACAGCTAAACTCTGTTCTGTAGCATGCGCACAACAAGAGCACTGTGAATCGCAGGTAGACACGAAGAAAACTAATCCAACACTGTTTGGTCAACGAAGCATCCGCAGTCCCCAGGTAAACGATCAGGGCAAAGAATGATTAATCGCTGTTACTCAAATCATCAACCTCTCGCTCGTCTCCCCCCAGGGCAGGGTTGTTACGAAAGTTACTTAATAACTCCGCATATAAGCATTTCCCTTCACCTACCGATCTTGTTTCTTTAAAAAAACAAAGCAAAACCAAGAATTTTAAAACAAGGGCTACCAAGTAAGTCCTGTTATCGTCAGACTCAGGGAAATAAATGATCTGCTACCAGGTCAGTATCAGCGTGGAGAAACAGTGTCTTGGCAGGAAAACCTCACAAGCCCGCCCCCCACCCCCAGACCCGCGCACTCACAGATGCACAACTGGGAGGCACCCCCGTCTGGGGCGGCCCGAGTGGGCAGTGCTGCTGGGACCATTCCACTCAGTGTAGATCGCCCTAAAAGCTGAGGGGTAGCAGGCCAAGGGTGTGTGGGACTCAGGTCTGTGGCTATCCAAGGGCAGCTGTGGACAGCACCTTCTATGAATTTTTGCAGCTTCGAAACAAACTGGTGAATGAGCAGCCGTTTGGTCTGGCCCCTTGATTTTAACAGGAGTCCAGGATGTTTGTTCAATTTACCCAGATGACTACACTGATTCCACGGCTCAAGAGCCATAAAATTTAAATGTTAGTTTTCTGAAATTTCCAGTGATACTAATATGGATCCTGTTCTCAAAAACCTACCCCTCAGGAAACACAACGTTCATAACTTAGATTTACTGTTTCCCGACACAGGAAGAAATGGGCCGTGTCTACTAAATGCCCACTTTAGCCCTGTTTCCCCGCCAAGCACACCTTCTCTTCCCCACACGCAGTAAGCCAGCTCCTGCAGCTGCAGAGAGCCACAGGAAGGACTCTGATCAACGACTGAGTTGGCATCGGGCTGGTGTTGAGGAAAACTCAGGGGAGTCCGTGCAACTCGGAGGACCCTCATTTGGGAAACACTCTCAGAACAATGCTCTCACAATTAAAGCATAAGCTCCAGAGGGGTGTTTAAGAAAAGGTCTAATTAGAAATAAAACCTCAAAAATAATTTCAGAACAATCTGTTTCTTAACGGGAGAGAAACTTTCAAATACTGTTGCTCTTAAAAGGGGGAGAACATAACTGCGTATTTAATTCCAAGCACATTCTCCCCCAGGATGACGGTCAAGGTAATGGCAGAGCAGCAGCACTGAGCTGCGGGGCAGGGAGGGCACCCTTTCCGGTCATTTTTCAGTTCTTAAGGAAGTGGGCAGGAGTTCCAATCTTGGAGGCTTCATGGAGGCAGCGGGACAAAGCTCTCGGCACCTCTAGTGAAAGGCCGTCCTTGACACTACAGCGGCAGACCAGGTGGAGCGGACACTGAGCTCTGACGCGCAAGCCCAGGGAACCAGGGAAGGAACTTGTATGAACTTACAGCGCAAACCGTCAGCAGACTGGGAAGAGTTTTGAGGGTTACGGTAAATGTTCAAGAGGGCAATGGTCTGAAATACAAAACGCAACAACTTTATATTATGGAAAATTAAATTTAAACACTTAACCGGTTTCCTGTGGCGATCACTTCAGTCAAGACTCAGTGCTGAAAAAAGAGCAAGTTATTTTCTTTCGAAGCAGAGATGTTTTCTCTTAGCTGGTGGCTGTCCTGGACACCCTAACACTGCAACGTCACAGAGATCCCATGATATGCGGATATTGTATTTCTGTTCACGGGACGCAGAGATTCCCCACTGCCAAGTTCTAATCCAGGTAAGAATGCAAGCAACTTGGCAGGTTACTACCAAAATGGTCTTCGGTATTACAGAAAACTTCACGGGCTGAGAAAATGCCCGCATCAGCTGATGACAAAAACCACGGGAGCAGAGAAATACAATAATTACATATCATGAAATCTCCACTTCCTAGAGGAAAAATTGTAATGGTGAAATAAAACCCACACTTATTGGGCAACTTACCTTATTGATTCCTAAATATTCCTAAGAGTCGTAACTTTACAGAAAGAACTTAACAAAGGCCAGGGGTTCAGGCACTGGAAAAACCAGTGATTGGCTGGTAGCTGTCAAGTGTCACATGGAGAGACCCCCTCCCTCTCGTTAACAAACGTCAACTCAGGGAAGAGGCCTCCCCAGTGCCCTTGCCGAGGACCGCCTCCCGAACGTGGCCAAGTATCAGGTTCTTGCTGTAGGTACCAAGGCCTTCCAGCACCTTGTCCTGTTTGCAACAGCTCTATGTCAGCAGCTCAGAAGCCAACATTCTTTGTCTCAATTAAGAGTGGGCTCTTTAACACCATTGTTTTAAAAAAATTTCTCCAACTGTGGGACTTACAGTGTGAGCCGTCAGCCGTCTGTGCACTGTTTTGGGGATTACGATAGATGTTTTGAATCAAGATGGTCTGCGGGGAAAAAAAAATAAAAAGGGGAATTCTACTGGCTGCTGTGCATGTATCAGACAATTGCAAAGAGACAACTTGTTTGCAAATGGCTCAACGCTTGCTTGTTTGTTTCCCACAAGTCAGACACTTGTCCTCTGAAGAGCACACCCAAACCATCATATTATGAAAACAGAGTGTGAGCAGTGACTTAGGTCAAGTCAGCCAGCAACCAAGAAGAAACTGTAGCCGTTATTCTTAGTCCCACGTTTTTCAAGTGTTTTAGTGCGAAATAAGTAATAGCACGCTAACATTTTCTTATATTTCAAGCTAGCAGACACTAAGATGTCAAAAAATTCACATGATAATCATATTCCCCACACAAAATTATGTTTTTTAAAACCAAATGCGTCAGTCAACTGTATGCAGTCCATCAAGCTGTCTGGTCTCACAGGAAACAGGCGCACCAAATGGGTGTCCTGACTGTCACGGACACTTATACACATTCCTGTTTGCTTGGTGGGACCTCTGTTTACATAATACAATAGCTTAAACATCTGTTCTTTTCCGATCCTTCTTTTAAGGGAAAAAAAATCCTTTTAGCCCTTGTGCTTTAAACTGGATCAGGCAGACTTGAAACCTTACATTGTACCGTTCTTCTTAAAATCAAGTTGTCTGAAAAAACAAACCATGTTTAAGTTAGTAGGCTAATATATTACATGAATCTTAATGTCCACATCACTGCAAGAAGCTTAAAAAGAAACCCACACTGAGCTTATAAGCTGAACAAATAAACTGCATGATTTAGAAAAATAAATGTTCAGTCTCAACAACACAGGTCCAAAGCAGTTTTGTGAGTGGTTTTACAAAAGCAGCCATCCCACTTCGAGCTACACGTAAAGGAGGAAGTAGTGTGGGCACATCCCAGAGGTCTGCCTGGGGAAACCCACCGGGGAGGAACATCCAACAGCCAGACCACGCACACGCACGCACACACACGCAGACCCTTCTTGCAGGGCCGGCATCTTCCCTGAGCCATCAAGTCCCGCCCCAGGTCAACTGATCTCGGCCTCGGATAGTTCCCAAAGCTGACTTGAGTCAGTTTTCAACCGGAACCACCAGCATGTGTAACACTCTGACAGAGAGCTAGACTGAGCCCAATTATTCAACAAGAAATTCATTTTAGGTCTCACTCAGGTCATCTGGCGGTGGCTGTTTAGTGAAGGAAACTTCACTCAAAGGGGGCAATGCAGTTCCATTACCATCGGGGGAGGCCAGGATTGCCTGAAACCAACCAACCAACCAACCAAGCCAATCAAAACGAGAGGCTCAGCCAGACACACACCCTGACCCCACCAAACATTAATGGAATCACTACCTCTTGTGACCCAGGGCACCCAAAGTAACTTCACAGTAACATCTGACATAACCAGTGATTCAGAGAGAAAATAAACCAAGTGTCTCTGGATAGCTTAAAGAAAACTCTGCTTCCAGGATCACTTCCCTCTCAGCCCAACACCTGGCACATCTATAAGTAACCTCCCCAAATCAAGAAACTCGGTGGACCCTTCAGACGTTTGGTTACTGCCTAATCTATGATCACCGGCTTAGAAGGGAAGATTTAGTTCATAAATCAATGCGCTTAAAAAAAATTGGTTTGGTTACTGCCTAATCTATGATCACCGGCTTAGAAGGGAAGATTTAGTTCATAAATCAATGCGCTTAAAAAAAATTGCAGTAAACAAAGTTTAAAGCAAGATCTCTGATATTCTGAAATTCAAAGAGGCACACATTCGTAAGTTAAGACAGTTCTTGTTATACCAACCACACCATTATCAGAATAATGAGGGAAAGGAAGCCATCACCCCCCCCCCTTCTAAAAACACATTACGTTGTGGGATTTTCTAGGGCCTTAAATTAGAAAATACAAATGTCTCTTTCTTACAGCAACTGGCTGCTTTTCCTAAATACTTATAGGAAAACGCAAATATCCATTCTGCCTGAATGGATTCTGTCTGAAGTTTATAACATGCGAACAGAACAATGTGAGCTCAAAGGCAGAGGCCGGCAGCTCTCAGAGGCTACATACAACAGTTAACCATAGTTCAGAGGACGCTCGCTCAGACTTCACTGTCAGTTGGAAGTAGCTCAAAAGCCCTCTATCTGGAAAGACTATAGTTTTTCAAATTCCAGATGTTCAGATAAACACGGGGAGAAGTTTTCTGTTCCTCTTACAGGTGCTTTCTCCCTTTAACTCTTCAGCGCTCACGTGCAGGGGGCAAACCCTTGCCTGTTCTTCAATTAACAAACAAGACCTACCAAAAATCACAATTTCTGATTGATCTGAACTCACAGCGGACCTAAGCCCAAGCTACAGGCAGAACCTCTCAACTAGCCGAACAGACTGGCTACAAATAACTGAAGGTAAATGCCCATCTTCTAATGTTAAGTTTCATTTTTAATGTTTCTATGACATGATGTCATTGCTGTCCCCTCGCCTGGGGGTCTGAAAGAGGGGGCGCACCCAGGGCTACTGGAGAAGCCCTGAGCACGTGGCAAGCTGGCTCTGCTGAGAATGGCACCAGGACCTCCTGTAGGGGGCTCTGTCCGGCTCCACGGCCTGGAGAAAGCAAAGCCCAGCTGGCCTCTACTGGTGCTTGGAAAACAAGCCGAGTCCATGCTGGTGCGGCGGCCCCGCTGGACCCACGGCTATGAGAGGGGCAGAAGGGGTGGCAAGGCGGCAGAGACCAGTCACAGCCAACACGCAAACACTAATCACTTCTTTGTAAAAAGCTTCTCTAACGGTGAGAGCAGGGACCTGTGTCACAGACCTTCCCCTGGGGTGGTTCACCTGCCTCACTATCATTTAAACAGAAGAACAAACTCACGAACACAAATGGAGAATAAAACTACTTGAGAAAAAAATGTCCTACGTAATACATGGAAATTATTAACTGCCTCTGTAAAGTACATGAAGTTTTGATAATTCACATGAAAACAGAAAAAAGAAAGGAAAAACAAACAAACCTGGCTAAAGGTCGGTTTATTGTGCAACCGAGAGCATCTGTCTCCATGACGACATGCTCCAATTTTGAAATAAAATGAACAGTTGACTCTGTAAGGGAAAAATGAGAGCTGATTATTTTGCGAGGAAGACACCAGACACATGCAAATACATCAACACCACGATATATGCTACCAAACTACTTCTCTTTCGCTTCACGAAAACACAGCCGTGCGGGTTTCTGGGGTAGCAGGTACCTCCACATTCCCGGCAGCGTTTCAGGCGATTTCGCTTTAATCTGCCCCAACAAACACGCTACTGTCAATGAAGAGTGCTCTAATTCCACCCTGGGCCCTCGTCCGTGTCCACTCCACTCTCAGCTACCTGCTCTGCTCTATCGTTTTTTCTTAAATGAAATATGTAGTTTAAAACTAAATTTAATTTAAAAACATATCTGTCCTGTAGTGTTCAATGATGAAATTCTCTCTTGAGGACACCAATACAGCACAGTGAGGGTTAAGATCCCGACTCTGCCACTAGCTGCCTGGGCCTGGGCAAGGCACCCCACCTCTCCTGGTCCCACGAGCCATCTGTAAAACGAGGAAAATGCCAAGCTGGCTTTGTTCCAAGAATCAGAGATAGCGTGTGCGCTTCATACTAGCACTCGTTAAATGCAATCATTATCTAACAAAGTCCATGTTCTCTCGTTCATGACGCCAGACCAACAGGAAATTTCCAAACACAGGTCTGAAGTAAGCAAGCCAGTCTCCTGGTTTCAATACACTGAGAACAAGCTACTGGGGAACTCATCCGCCTGTTCCTACATAAGGCCACCTTCTGTCAGTATCGCAAAGCTCTCCCTTACTACTGTTCAAATGCTTGGATGATCCAGATCAAATCAAAACGAACAATCCAGCCATTGTGACAGCAATGTCAGGTGGCTCAGACCTGTGATGAATTATGAAATTTTATTGGATGGGCCCCATCCAAAGTCAGACTTGCAGAGGTGGGAGGGTTACTATAGATTCAATTTTTTAGCAAGTGCCCTATGTTCAGACAGCCAATCCAGAGTTAGAATCAAAGGGCCTCAACAAAATTTGATGGTTCACAAATATCAATTAGCCACTGATTTATTATGAGGTAGCAATAAATGTGGAAAAGTCTGAATTTATCAGGGGAGGAAAATGATTACTATACATATTTGCAAAACTCATCTTGTAAGTCTTACTTTACATAATTTAAGTTAAATATATAACTTACATCCTCAGAAAGTCACCTGAAAACGAAGAGCTTATTTTAAGAATACCTCAGAATGGGCAACACCCCCACCTGAACAATACCCAACTATTCCCTATAATTAAAACAATCTTTGTTCCTGTACTTCCAGAGATGCCTTTCCTTTCATAATGCTCAGTTAGAGTTTAGTACATTAGTCAAAACTTTCCTAGTAATAAACTTCTAGTGATCCACTTATTAAACTACTAAAATAAAAGAGAGAGAAAATAAAAACTGTGATCCACTATCACAGAGAGGATATTAGAGAACTAACCTTTGCTTCAATTTAGATAATGTCCATAACTTCAAATGTAGGACTAGCTAAATCTTTTTAACTGGTACACACCTACATTTTACTTCTAGCTTGAAAAGAAAATAGCAGGAATCATCATCTTCATTTTTTAGGAGTTGATACTGTCTCCTGGAAATTAAAACCCCACAAGTCCCCCTGAAATGAGACTATGAGTAACTTAGATTAAAAAATCCTGTTTCCTGAATTAAAGCCATGCCTTTTACGATACGGCTCTAACAGGCTGAAATGTGGTTACTGACAACAGGAATACAAAAAGATGACTGGAATAAACTTCTAAGCTAAAAGTTTTGCAGAGCACAGCGAAGGCACCACCCAAACTAGCTTTTTACAAGAGTAAGGAAGAAAACTCCATCGAATAGAAGTCATGGCCCACACTACTACAAGCTCAAGAATGAAATTAATGATGCAACTTCTTAAGTCTGCACTTGGAGAAGGCTCTTTTTCCAGCAGAGCTGGCCCATTCATTTAGGATGATGTTTCCAGGTAAGTTTCCCCAATGCCTCCGAGGAGCCTCTTCCACAGCACTTAGCAGCTTCCGAGCCTTTTACTTTAATTATCCTGTATGCAACAAGCACCCCCTCCCCTCCAGTTCCTTGAGATCACGATCCAAATTTTGTTCAAGTCAGCAGAGTCTGACTTAGGGTTGACAACAATGTTTCTGGAGTGACTATGACTGATGATTGTGTCTTGTGGTTTTGCTACTAAAAAACATAACCCCCTCTTCCAAACAAAAGAAGAGGTTTTACAAGATAGACTGCATCCCGGAAAATAGAAACAATGTAAAGTGTCTAAGGGGTGCCTGGCTGGCTCTGTCTGTAGAGCAGTGCCCAACTCCTGATTTCAGGGTTGAGTTCCAGCCCCACGTTGGATGTAGAGATTACTTAAAAATAAAATCTTTAAGAAATAATAATAATAAAAAAACCCACAGTGTTTGAAAGTGGTATTAAAACATTACCTATGACAAACCCAGGGCTTTATCATTAAGAACACATATTAACATAAGCCTTGCATAGCCCGGAAGAACCCCAACATGGTAACTACTTATCCAAAAAGTAGATTTAGCCAGAACTTAGTCTTCAGGTTTTCAACGTAAGAATTATGCTCCTAAATGAAGACATTCTCTTTAACCTGAACTTCCGCCAACGCACTGGGAATTAAAACGTCCCAAAGCGGCAATCAAAATCAGAATTTTTCGCTTTTAATTTAACAACTGGGTATGGAAGGCATGCAACCTTAAAAGGGGGGGGGGGAGAATCACGATTCTTTCTTTACTGGAATTACATCTCCGAGTCCGTTAAAAGCAGGTTATGTCTTTTATGTGAACCGAGTTCATCACAACACTTCTTCACATCAAACGTCCTCACGACCCGCCCGATGGTCGCTTCAACCCGCCGAGAGGCTCGGTAAGTGGATACAACCCCAAACATCGGCGCCCCAAGTTACCGAACGCTTTCACACGGGCGAGCTTCAGACCACTTGCCCGACACCTTTAAGGCTGAAGCAGAGGAAAGGGGTTAACGTTGACAACTTCAGCACAACTCGAGACGGCTCGGAGCCGGGGGCGCGGGGCACGGGTCGCCAATAGACGGGACAGCCCGCGGGCCTCCGAGCAGCCTCCGGCGAGAGGCTGCGCCGCCCGAGCGGAAGCCCGCCGCCCGCCCGCCCGCCCGAGCGAGCGCCCACGAGGCGGCGGCGCGCGGCTCCCGAGGCCGGAAGGGCCGCCGCGCCCCTCCCCCCGCCCGCCCGGGCCTCCCGCCGCCGCCTGCGCCCCGCCGCCGCGCCCGCGCGCGCCCCACCCGTCTACCCGGCCCGGAGCCCCAGCGGGCGGCTCTCACTCACTTGTCTTTCTCGGTGCCGAAAATGGAGGCCAAGTACTCCGCCATTTCCCACCCGCCGCCGCCGCCGCCACCACTGCCGACGCCGCCGACCCTGCCCGACGCCCGCGGGAGACGTCACCCGGACGCGACGACGCTCGCCCCTCCCCGACGGCGTATCGGCGCTGCCCAATCGGACGAGGCGTTGTCTGCGTGTGGGCGGGGCTTGCCGCGCGCGCGCGGGAGGCACCGCCCCTTCGGCCCGGGAGCCCGCGCACCGCCCGCTGGCGCCCCCTGCCGGCGCCCGCGCTTTCTGCGCAGCCGCCCCGTTCCCCCTCCGCCCGGGAGCCCGCGCTCTCCGCTGCCGCCGCCCCGCCCCCCGCCGGGTCGAGGCCCGCGGTCCGGACCCCTCTCTCTTCCGCTCCCGGGCCCGGGAAGCCGAGCACGCAGACGGCGGTCGGGGAGAAGGCGGCCGCGGGCAGTGTCCCGGCGCGCCTGTCTGCGTGGGCGGGTTCCGCGGAGCCGGGAAGTGCAGGCACCCTCCCTGGCCGCACCTTCCCCTCGGGGGAGACCCCCTCCTTTCCTACCCCCTAGGCAGGAATGGAGCCGGGCGGCCCCGGCCGCCGCAGGCCGGGAGGAGCGCCGCGCTGGGGTTCGGCCCCGGGAGAGCCGTACTGGTGCGCAGGGGCCCCGGTGCCCAGGAGGCTCCAGCACCCTGCTGCGCTGGGCCCGGGGCGGCGGGCGGTGGGAGTGCGGGCACGTGGGGTGAGAGCTCACAGAAGTCCTGTCAGACCTAAGGGGACGCTGGGTCCTTTCCCCGGAGCCAGACATTTCCACTGTTTTTAGTTTATTCTTTTGTAATGTAAGAAGATACATATATACATTAGCGGTCCCTCCTTCCTTATCCACTGTTTTCTCCACCTTGCCTTTTTTCCTGTAACCATCCATCCCGGAGACCGGTCCGTGGGAATACGTGGGGATCGGCCTCGCTGCTTTTGCAGCTGCTGGGAGCTCCGCTGTGTGGATGGTGAATGGCTTCATCCACCTGTTGACGGACTTGTGCCTTGTTTCCAGTCTCCGTTTTGCTAGCGCAGTGCTGCAACAAAGAGGACGCAAAGTCCTCTTGCGTGCATCTTTTTGTATTTGGGACAAATGCATTGCACCCCTGCTTTGCGATCCCAGGGCCTTCATAATTAAACAGATGAAGTAATACTAGTTTTATCTGGGATGAAGACTGCACAAAAATGAGTTATCCTGGTGAAATGTTTAATGTTTTGGGGGTCTCCAGTGTGTTAAAATTTGGTATAGAACACATTTGAGAGCGGGTCACCTGTGAAAAAATGATAATCGGATGCTTCAGCCCCAAATGCAGTTGCAAGGAGCCCTGGGTTTCCTTGCAGGCAGTCTGAGAACCACTGTTTAGGTGGGCCCTTGAGGATTTTACACAGGTGGGCTATGAACACATTCATACTTTAGAAAGGCCACTGCTATAGAGATGGTGGTGGTGTATTAGTTTCGCCTCGTTGCTCCAACTATTGCAAATCAGTGGCTTAAAACATGTTAATTATCTCACAGTTGTGTAGGTGCAAATCTGCTGGCCTGGGCAAGGCTGGAATCAAGGGGTCAGTCAGGTGGGCTTTTTGGGGACTCCAGGGAAGAGTGGTTTTCAGGCTTACTCAGGGTGTTGGTAGCATTTAGGTCCATGGGGTCTTAGGATGAATTTCCTGTTTCCCGGCTGGCTGTCCGTCAGATTCTAGACCCTATACCTGCATTCCCGGCCTCATGGTGCCCTTCGGGGACAGTGAGTTGAGTCTCTCTCATGCTTTGGTCTCTCTGCCTCTGCCTCTAGCCAGAGACATCTCTGCATTTAAGGGCTCCGGTTAGTGGGCTGGGCCCAGCGGATGATCCAGGATCCTCTCCCTATTTTAAGGTCTGCAACCTTAACGACACTGGCAGTCTCTTCACGACAGTGCTTTACTTAGTCCTTAGGGGATGAGACTCTTGGGGAGACATTAGAGTCCTGGCTGGATTTGAGGGTACTAAGACCAGAGATGGCAACTGGCTAGAGGGCCAGCTAGGTTAGTGAGAAACGAGGAGCCTGAATTGGGGCTGGGTGGCAGGTGTAGTGGTCATAGTCCTGGGCTGCAAGCCACGGCCTGAATATGGCTGCTGTGACAGGCTGAGCCGTGTCCCTCTGAAACTCATGTTGAAGTCTTGACATATGAATTTCCCTCAAAATATGACTGTGTTTGGTGATGGGGCCTTTACAGAGGTGATTAAGGTAAAATGAGGCCATCAGCATGGGCCCTGATCCAATCTGACTGGTGTCCTCATAAGAAGTTGGGACACAGAGACACCCAGAGGGATGACCACATGAGGACATGGGAGAAGGCCGTGTCTACCATCCCAGGAGAGAGGCCTCTGGAGGAACCAGCCCCATCCCCACCTTGACCTTGGACTTCCAGCCTCCGGAATTGTGATGTAATAAATGTCTGTTGTTTAAGCCATACATTCCTGTTGTTTCAAAGGGGTTTTAAAAGGAAATTGGAAAGGAAATTGGGTAATTCCTCACGTTACCGGGCGATCTGGGAGTCACGCTCTGAGATCTCACCGTGGTGCTGGCCTGGGGAGGAGCCCACCGCCCTGCTCTGGCTGTGCTGTGTTCCCCCTCCGCCCCTCCTCCCCTCCCCCCAGCGACACCATGACCCCAGGAGCTCCATTTTGCTGCACACATTTGCTGCCCATGCGGGGGCTCACACCTGCGCCTCTGTGTGCTCCTGGCCGGGTGGTTTGTGGGTCGGCAAGCTCATGGCTGGCTCCCCGAGTGGCCAAAGGCAGAGTAGGCGCCTATTGAGGCTGTGCCTATCGAATGGCGGAGGAGAGACAGGTCTGGGGGGAGTGCTGGCCTCTTGGACGTTGGGTTATTGTTTCGCAGCTCTTCCTTCCTTTCCTGCCTGCCCATGGTGCCCACGGGCAATCCGCACTGTGACTCACCCCCGCTGCCAGTGCTGGACCCGCACCTCGCTTTGGCCGGTAGAACGTGAGCAGAGGTAAGGACGCCACCCCGGAGGAGTAAGTAGTGTAGTCTGGGACCTACAGGAAAAGCACATAGAGCAAGGCTGACCAGACCTGCAGCCGGATCAGCTGCCCCAGCTGCCCTGCAGGCAAGGCAGCTGGGAAGACACTTGTTTCTGTAAGCCACTGAGATTTTAGGGTGGTGACATGGCATTCTGGTTACACAGAGTACTGCCCACTAGGCCAGCAGGAGGGGCCATGGCCTAGTGGACGTTCAAACAGAAATGATCAGCAACCACTTGTACACATCGATAGACTCTTCTGTTAGATAGAACGTTCTGTGATGAAGGAAATGCTCCACGTCGGTGCTGTCCCGTGATGGGACTGCCGTTGGCCACATGTGGCTATGAGCACGTGACATGTACCTGGCAGGATTAAGGTGCTGAATTTTAAATTTTATTTAATTTTAAATAATTTAAGTTCAAACTTAAGCAGCGGTGTGTGGCCATTGGGTGCTGTATTGAGCAGCACCAGGATATCTACATCTGAAGTTCAGGACATGGGCGCCTGCGTGGCTCAGTCGGTAAAGCACTCAACTCTTGATTGCAGCTCCGTCCGTGATCTCAGGGTTGTGAGTTTAAGCCCTGCATTGGACACCACACTGGGTGTGGAACCTACTTTAAAAATAAGTAAATAAAAATAAGACTGTGCCTGGGTAGCGCAGTCGTTAAGCGCCTGCCTTTGGCTCAGGGCGTGATCCCGGCGTTCTGGGATCGAGCCCCACATCAGGCTCCTCGGCTGGGAGCCTGCTTCTTCCTCTCCCACTCCCCCTGTCTGTGTTCCCTTCTCGCTAGCTGTATTTCTGTCAAGTAAATAAATAAAATCTTTTAAAAAATAAATAAATAAATAAAAATTTTAAAAAATAAAAATAAGTAAATAAATAAATAAACTTCTGGAGAGAGGCCCAGGTGGAGTAGCATACTCGGGATTCATTCATATGTACAGAATTAACATATATAAATAGATATGGAACCCTGGAACATATATACAGAATCTCAGTATGTGTGTATGTTCCTGGGCAAAATAGTCCATGTTTTTGTCAGATTCCTAAAGGGGTCTTTAGCCTCCAAAGTTAAGAGAAACTCTAGGCCCTGGGGGATGTTGCCTGGTGGTTAAGAACCCCAAGTATTGAGAGTAGATCAAGGGCCAGAGCCCCAAGGGACAGCAGTGCCTGGGTGGGGGTAACAGCAGGACACTTCAGAGGAGCCTGGGCAATGACATTTGAAGTGAGAGAGATAGAGTTGGGAAGCCAGGAGACCAGATGGTCTCAAAAGCAGCTGTCACAGCAGAGGGCAACCAGATGTGGTCAAGAAGTGGGCTATGCAGCAGGACCATGGGTGGTCTTGGCAGGAAGGGGGCTGTGTGCTAACCACCAGTGTTTGGATAAATTCACCTGTTCACTTGGCAACAGAGCAAACATCCCATACCTGGGGAAGAGCTGGATCAGCCAACCAAAAACCTCTCTTAGGACAAACAGGGACTCAGACGTAAGGTCAGACAAGTGACAAGACAGATGCCAGTTCAGCAGGTGGATCTGATCCAGAGGGTGCAGCTGCAGGGCATGGTCCAGGATGATCCTGAAGAGTTGAAAGCTAGAAACAGGGTGTCAGCTGTAGAGCCCTGGGAGAAATGGTGGAAGGCAGGATAAAGTCTGTGTACGGGAACTGAACGGAAATACAAGTCTCCATTCCAAGGAATTAATATGGTTCCTGGAACCGGGGCCACCAACCTCATTCCTCCATCCATTCCTTTCTCCATCCATCCATCCATCCATCCATCCATCCATCCATCCATCCATCTGATGAGGTTGAGTCTGGAGCTGACGACCAAGAAAGAATTCTTGAGGCGTCTTTGGTGCAAAATGGTGGTTTCTTAAAGCACGGGGACAGGACCCATGGGCAGAAAGAGCTGCTGCCCCGGGGTTGTGAGGAATGGCCCTTTATATACCCTCAAGTTGGGAGGGGGTTAGGGAGAGCGGAAGTCTCTAAGGAATTTTGGAAGCAGGACCTTGAGGGGTTTCCAGGACCTTGAGGGGCTAGCCATTGTTGGGAAAAGGTCATTCATTACCGTCTAATAAAACCTGAGTCATGAGACCCTTCAGATGTATATCGGTGGGCCATATGCTTGGGGGATGATTGCCAGTCCGTATCTTGGGGGGGGGGGTTAGAGATAAGGGAAGTTTCCAAAGGAATTTTTATATGTTAAAGTAGACTTACAGGATCTTGGTGGAGGGGAGGGGGTCAGGCTAGGACTGCCTTTTGCCCTTAGCGAAGTATTAACATCGAGGCAGCTGAATTCCTAGAGGAATGTCACCATGCCTGTTTCAAGGACTTGTCAATGGGCTGTAGGTAGTAAGGACTGTTTCTTTGTTCTTTAGGGCAGCCAGGAGTGCCTGAGGAATGTTGCATACATCCAATGTTGGGGGGGTTGGTTGCAGGGTGTCAGCTTCTGCTTTGTCCTCAGCTTGCCTTCCATTCCCTCATCACATCCATCCATCCATCTGTCCATCCATCCATCCAAACACCCATCCATCCATCCATCCAAACACCCGTCCATCCATCCATCAATCCATCCATCCATCCAAACACCCATCCTTCCTTCCATCCATTCATCCATCCATCCATTCATCCATCCATCCATCCATCCATCCATCCATCCAATCATCTCCCATCCATCCATCCATCCATCCATCCATCCATCCATCCAATCATCTCCCATCCATCCATCCATCCATCCATCCATCCATCCATCCATCCAATCATCCACCCATCCATCCATCCACCCATCTGTCCTTCCATTATCTGATATTTGGCGGGGGGGCATAGCTGATATACCAGTTACTGAGGCAGGTCTACAAACACAGGTGAGAAGACAGATCTCCACTCAGGAGTCTGCCAAACACCTTGAGCTCAACATGTTTCCAGCTGATCTCATTTTCTCCTCCTTCCAACTGCAGACCTTCATCGATGAATGAATTAAAAAGAGTAAAAGATACTCCATTGCTTGCTGTGGGAGGGACACGTCAAATGCTGTTCTTACCAGTAACAGGAACTGTAGAGGCCGCTCTTAGGCAACAGGCTTGAGCGATGGAAATCTAAGGAAGGTAGGAGGGCCTGATGTAGTTTTTGAATATAGGTGAGGTTTGCTGAGGTCTTAAGAAAGAATTCTTGAGACGTCTTCGGTGCAAAAAGGTGGTTTTATTAAAGCACCGGGACAGGACCCATGGGCAGAAAAAGCTGCTGCTTGGGGATTGTGAGGGGTGACTGATTATACACTTTGGGGTTGGGGGAAATAAAGGGAAGGGAAATTCCAAAAGGACTTTCATATGCTAAAGAAGACACAAAAGATAGCGAAGCCTTGCCTTTGTTAAGGCTGTTTTTCCCTATAGCCAGGTATTAACATGAAGACTGTTGGGAGTTTCCTGGAGGAAGGTTATGCTCTGATGTCTCAAGTATTTGTCAACGGGCTGCAAGTTATAAGGACATTTAACTTTATGTCCATTTCCTTCGGCCTTTGTTTCCCACATCAATATGACTTAGGAACTCAGAGAATGAGCAGTGAAGTTTCATGGTATCTGTGATGGCGGAGATCCACAGAAACAAGGAAAACACCGCATGGGGGGGGGAGGGGAGATGCCGATCAGGTGAAACTGAATGGCATTGGCAATGAAGAAGCCGACACACGCCAAGGGCTGTTCGCTGGTCACACAGGCAGCTGGGATCTCGCAGGAAGACCTGACCTTTCCAGGGCAGCATGAATATTCCGAATTGAAGAAGTGTTGTGACGTAAAACACCCTGAATACCTGTGGTGGGAAAACTTCGATCAGGAAGCATCTGGAAATTGTACTGATGGGCTTGCTGTGATCCTAGGAGATGAAAACCTTGTCTGAATGAGTTCAGTGCTGACGAGGCAGCTGGGCCCTGCGCTGTTTCCAGAAAGGCATTAGAACGGTTGAGGGAGGGGCGGGCTAGGGTTTCAGGATGCGGAGGGCAGGCTGGCCCCGGATAAAGCTGGGCGTGATGGGGAAAAGACACTGGTTCTCCACGGCACATGCTGTGTCCCTGTGTTCTGTTGTGCAAGCAAACACACGCTGGTAACCCAAGAAATGTTTTCTGGTTTGTTAATCCCTTTCTATCAGCAGCATGGATTCGCCAGACACAAGAGAAGCAACATTTTATTATTTCTCTGCAACCGTTCCAGACACCCCCTTCCTGAATGTCTTTTGAAAAGTAATGTTTCTGACATTTGCTTTTCCCCAGTTTGCAAAAGGAGTTTTATGTCCCGTGAGGAGTAAATGTAAATGCTTTTCTGGAGGAGGGGTAAAGGCATGCTTCCGCGGTTGTAAGAGCGGGGCCTCCTGAACACGGCCAACGACTGATCGATCGATTGATCCATCGGTAGCAGGATCAGGACGGCCACTTACACCATTGCTAGTGCTCAGACGGTCCGGGGAGCTCCTCTAACACGTGCTTGGCACAACTTTGATCTAAAATGATGCTGGACACCGAACCTGGAGAAGAAGTCTGCCCATCAGAGGACATGGTGAGAGCAAACCTCATTATTCACCCCAAAGTTTTACCAACCAACACTTAAGTCAAGGGAAAGTGACACGCTGAACACGGAAATGAAGCATGTTGTGCGCCTTCCTTGATGATGGCGAGATTGCTGCGTGGGCCAGGTACAGATAAGAACAAGGAGGAATGAGGGAGATGAGGACACTGTGCGCTGGGGACGTCCCTGTAGACTATGTGGAAATTCGGTTCACTTAGGGTGGGACCTGCTAAGTGCTGACTGCAAGGACATTGATCAGCGAGCAGGCCATCGCCAAGCTTAAGCAATGGCTTCGCTTTGAGACCGGTGACTTGGGAAGATGTGCAGAGAAGTGCTGTCCTTGCGGGGCTGCCTGGTGACCTGAGACGCCCATCCTCCCATGTCCACCTCCAACCCGAGGAGCCCAGCCATGCAGCACGGCTGTGCCCTCTTCCCGAGCCCCAGCTTCCCGGGCAGCCAGATGCAAGGACGGCTCACTGTGCACGTGAGGATGAGCATTTAGCTTCTCTTGAATGGCTATGTGTTTGAAGCTCTACTGAGCATTTTCCTCGGGAAGAAGTACGAGGAAATTTATCGTCTGTGGTAGGCGCACTATTTCACGGACCCCTTCATGACTATATAAATCAGGGGGAAGCAAGTCGTAATAGTATCTGTGGGACGTTAAGTCCGCTTAGTGGATAAATCTGGCTGCGGCAGTTAGTGTGTCTGATTTGGGGCTCCTGCTCCAGACCCCTGATGGAGGTAATGCCGTATATGGTGTATGCCCTTACTGCTTGTTTTAGCTCTGGACGCTTCGAACGCCAAAACACAGCTGGCCCCACAGGACTCAGACCTGGCGCTCAGCAGGAGGACCCCAGGATGCTAGGCGTGAATGAACGGCAGTGAAGGCGACCGCAGTGCAGTGTGGCTGACACTTTGCAGGAGAAGCCAGGGCCCAGGCCGGCTCTCAGGGTGTGGAGTGGACGCAGCAGGGAGTAAGCAGGGAATCGGCCAATGCCTGCCCTTCATGGTTGCTCTCGTGACCAGAGGAGGGAAACGCGGATGCTGGACTTCCTGTGTCTGTCAAACTGTGTCCCCAAGGGCAGTGCTGGGCTCAGGGCACCCAGGAAAACACAGGATGCCCAGCTAAATTTGAGTTTCAGGGGCGCCTGGGTGGCTCAGCCGTTAAGCGTCTGCCTTCGGCTCAGGTCATGATCCCAGGGTCCTGGGATCGAGCCCCGCATCAGGCTCCCTGCTCGGCGAGAAGCCTGCTTCTCCCTCTCATGCTCCTCTTGCTTGTGTTCCCTCTCTTGCTGTCTCTCTCTGTCAAATTAATAAATAAATAAAACCTTTATAAATTAATAAATAAATAGAGTTTCAGGTACATGACAAATAATTGTTTAGTGTAAGCATGGCCCAAATATCACAAGGGATTTGTATTAAAACTGTATCTACTATTTATCCGAAATGTTGTCCCTCACCTTTATGTGCTAAATCTGGCAACTCTTGCTGGGGTCCAGACACCTTTGTCCCCGGTCTGCTAGCACCAGGCCTGCACCCAGAGGTGCTCACCGTTGTCCGGGGAGCAACGGGACGCAGGCACGGACTTTGGCAGGGTGCAGGCTTGCGACGGCTCTCCCCTGCCAGCTGGGGCGATGAGGAGCCCCGTCAGTACTTGGCACAGTGGAGGGGAGGGTTTTCTTTTCCTGGTTCTTGTGCAGTGCGCAGCACCAGCAGCGTGCTATGGCCAGCATCTCCTGTTGGCACCTCTTGCAGTGCCTGCAGTGGAGAGACCCGACATGGTGCCTCCCATGCGCTGCTTCTCCTGGCCCCTTGGGCGGCTTGGCCCTGATGCACTGCACGTCCCATGCAGCCTTCCCAGCCACCCAGATGCCAGACCTCCAGCAGCGCCATGGGTGAGGCCCTCAGTGAGTCCGGCATGCAGTGACCCATGCTGTGCCCGCCCCACGCAGAGGGCCACGCTGGGGCCACACTGGGCCTACTCCTATGAGGCTGGGGTGGGCATCTTCCCTATCAGCCCGCGGGCTGCTCCCCACATCTGCTAGTACTGTACCCAGTGTTCTCTGAAATGATTGCTCCCAACTCTCTGTCACTCCAGTGCCTTGTGGATAATTCTTCGAAAGGAACTTTCCCTGTTCAAACAACTGTGTGGCTTCTGGCTCCTGATGGGACCCCGATGGCCCAGGCAGACGTGTCTCTGCAGTCTGGTTTTACTCTGAACCAAGGCTGGTCTTCTCTTTCAGAACGGGGCTCCATAGTTGGCTTGATTCGTTCAGTGTGACCGCAGACACTGAGGGTGGCCCAGAGCCTCCACCAGCGTGGGCCTCCTCGGGGCCCCTTAGACCGCTGTCTGCCTCTTGGAAGAGGCGGTCACCTCGTGGCCTTTGCTCCCACCAGCCGGCCCCCTGGCTGGAGGAAACCGGGGAGCCAGGTCTCCTGGGTTTAGGAGGGGAAGCTAGCTTGGCCTGGGGGTGGGTGTGGGAGGTCAGGAGATGTAGAGGAATTGACGTAGATGTAGAGGAATTGCCCAAGGAGGAGGGCTGGGGAGCCTTGAGTTAGCGGAGACTGGTCCCTGCAAGAGCGCTGTGCTCCTTCCAGGGGCCCCAGGGGCACAGCTCTTATCACAAACTACAGAGGTTCCGTTTGAGGCGGAGACACACAAGCACAGAGCAGTGTGACTAGACCAGGGGACAGGATCCTCTGAGGGACTTTCATCTTTCAAGAACCTTACAACCTGTCACCAGCCAGCGTTGTCATCCCACAGATCTCCAGCGGGAGACTGGAGGCCAGTGGGGTAAGGGCAGTCCCTGCCTGTGTCCCCCGTCAGCCAGAAGGTCCTGGAATGGGGCCTGCTTTGGTCAGTAGAGACGTCCCTGGGCCCCAGGTCCTCTTGGGGCTTCTGAGACCCAGGGCTCGGGGCTTATTTCAGTGAGGAGCTGGGATGATTTCAGGGCCAACGGCGACCCTGGGGGAACTCCCACCGTCCTTTAGCACCAATCGTCTCTGCGCAAGCACTCTGAATCTGTATTTTTAGTCCAGGCTCTCCCTGGGGCTGCAGCCCTCTGGCCGTAGGCCTCTGAGCAGCGCCCCCCGCCAGGGTCTGGACTACTGGGAAGCGTAACCTCACGCCCAGCTCAATCTGTCTCCAGGTGATTTGTTCTCTGATTTGACTAGGGACGTCCTGTTCAAGTGACAGGATCCGAATTTGGTCTTACAGAGTCCTATTTTGGAGACTCTGACACCCCCCACCCCGTTCCTAAGGGTGGCTGGAGAAGTCGCGTGATTCTTACCACCAAAGTAGACAGAAGACCGCCATTTTGTAAGGACTCCCACGGAGGGGGATTCTGGCAGGCCCCACAAAGGAAGGCCCGGTGGCACCCAGAAGACTGTCTGAGGGGGGCTGAGGGCAGGTGCGTGGAAGGCTTTGGGTCATTTTAGACAAGAGAATCAAATCCCCAGCCCTCTCTTTCCCTTATGAGGGTTTTTGTCTCTACAAAGGCCGTAACCCAGCCGAGCGTGTGGTGCGGGCCACAGACAGCCGCTGTGCCTCAGCTCCCAGCCAGGCGATGGGAGACGAGCCTGCGCCACCCACCCACCCACGGAGGCGTGCCCGACTCCCCACGGAGGCCTGCACCCCCCCATGCGCTGAAATTCCCCCATTCCCTTCAGCACCCCAGAGGCATTTGGGTATAGAAGCCTGCGTGTGAAATCAGGCAAACTATTCACTTTTTTTTTTTTAAGATTTTATTTATTTATTTGACAGAGATACAGATAGTCAGCGAGAGAGGGAACACAAGCAGGGGGAGTGGGAGAGAAAGAAGCAGGCTCATAGTGGAGGAGCATGACGTGGGGCTCGATCCCATAACGTGGGGATCACGCCCTGAGCTGAAGGCAGACGCTTAACCGCTGTGCCACCCAGGCGCCCCAAACTATTCACTTTTTAAAAAAGATTTTATTTGTTTATTTGACAGAGAGAAAGAGAGAGAGAGAGAAGACAAGGGGGGAGCAGCAGAGGCAGAGGGAGAAGCAGGTTCGCCTCTGAGCAGGGAGCCCTACGCGGGACTCGATACCAGGACCCCGGATCTCGACCCGAGCCGGGCCGCCCCCCTCCTGCTGACCCCAGAGCTCATCCGCGGGGTTACGAGCCAGCACCTGTATTTGCTCTGTTTCGGTGTAAGTGTTCGCGCACAATGCACGGGGTTCTCTACCTCATTTTTAAAATAATAACTTGGAGATATTTCCCTATCACAGCATAAAGAAATTTCCTCATTTTAAAAATTGTGGTAAAATACACACAACAAAATTTCCCATTTTAACCATTTTTAAGTGTGTAATTCATTAAGCACGTTCACCTCGCTGTGCTGTCCCCCCACCCCAGGACTTTTCGTCGTTTGCAAACGCAACTCTGTCCCCGTGTAACACTGACCCCTCATCACCTCCACCCCCAGGTGCACCCACCGTCCTACTTTCTGTCTGTCTGGGTTTGACTCCTCCAGGGACCTCACAGGAGTGGGATCCTACAGTGTTTGTCCTTTTGTGTCCGGCTTATTTCACTCAGCACAACGTCCTCAAGGCTCCTCACGTGGTAGCAGGTGTCCGAGCGCCCTTCCGTTTCAAGGCTGAGTACGGCTCCGTCGTGCGTAGGTGGTAGTTGTTAACCCACTCATCTGTGATGGGCGCTCGCGTCGTCCACCTTTCGGCGTTGCGAACAGTGCTGCGGCGAACAGCGGTGTGCGTGCTTCCTTGCGTCTAGAACACCGCAGAACGTTCCATGCAGCCGACCCGCGTGCCCGCCCTCTACTGACACACCGTTCTCTGGCGTCTGTTCTTTGCTGTCGCACAAGCTGCACCAAGAAACCTAGTGCATAGCGGCTCCACGCACGTGCGACTGTATACCCGCGGGGTACGTTCTCCGAGGGAAACGCCGCGTCCCACCCAAGGTGCGTTTGTAACTCGGTAACCCCAGGTCTTTAAGCCGGTTTTGTCCGGCAGCTGGTGGAAGCCGGTTTGGACGTGCCAAACCTTGCGGGTGACGGTGTGAGGACTGTGGTGTATTTACCAGGCGAAAGTCACGGGCAGGGTTTGGAAATTCCGACTTCTGCCGCTCTTGCGGCTACAACTTGGACCCAAGTCGCTCCACCCCGGAAGCGGCGATGCCCACTGCTGCGGCGGTGGACGCTAGGGGGCGCGATGCGCCCGCTTCAGGCTCAGCCAGGTGGCGCTGCTGGCAGGTCGATGACTCTCCAGCGGGGGACGGGGCGGAGTCGGTGTTTCCTGAAGACCCGCCACACGGAATTTGTTTACTAGGTTTCAGGTGGAGAACGAGTATGACAGGTGGAAAGCAACGTGGGGGGCTTAGGGACTCCCAGTCTGCTCCTAGCCTGCTCTTCAGCCTCCCCCTCCCTGAGCCCACAGGCTCGCAAGTTCTTTTGAACAGATGATGACATATCTTTTTATTTGTCTAAATTCACTACACGGTGGCCCTGCGGCTGGGGGCACATGGCCTCCCCCGTGCGCACTGACTGGGGCTGGCACTCGGCCCCGCCTTGCTGCTGTGGTGGCTTCTGGCCGGGGTCAGGTGGGGATGTCCTGCCTGGTGGGGATGTCGTCTGGGGGGCACAGCCCTGCAGGGGGGGGGGCAGGTCCAGGTTCTTCCTCCCCAGCTGTCACTAGAGGCCACTGCAGGCTCGCTTCCCCTGCACTTGCCAACACAAGGGCAGGGGCCACCCTTCCACCCTGGGGGTCCAGGGCTCATAGATTTGGGGGTGTTTGGAGGAGCCCAGAGGGGGCCAGGGGGCTGACGCACAGCTGTGCTGCCTCCGGGGATGGGCTGGGTGGGGGTTGAGTGGCAACGAGGCAGGGGTGGGGTGGGGGGTCCGCACTGAGGACAACAGGGCTCCCTCCTGGCAGGGCTCTTGGGTAGCCCAGCCCTCACCGGGCAGACCCCCACCCGCAGTCCGCCCTCTTGCAAGGGTCCCAGTGGTCCGCGCTCCGCCAGGCAGCCCGCCTCTCTGGAGCTCCCCTCGGCACGAGTGGGCTTCTCCACTTCTGCAGTCACTGCTGCTGGACCCGCCGTCTTTGTGCACGTGTGCTGGACCCGCCGTCTTTGTGCACGTGTGCATTCAGTGTCAACACCCTTGCAGCCCTTCCCCGCCTCCCTGCGGCCAGGCTACTCTGTCAAGTGGGCTGCCTCCTGGTGGCCCCAGTCTGCTCACCCACAGCCCTGGCCAGGTGCCCGGACGCCCACGTCCCACAGGTGTGCTGCCCTCCCCGCCCTGCACAGACTCCCTGCCCCGCGGACACGCAGCTGACCCGGCACTCTGGCTGCCATGTCCGCCACACCCACCCCACTCCCCCTGCAGCCCCTACCTCACCATTTTGGGGAAGATCCTCCCCCCCCCCCGCCCCGGGTGCTCCGGGGTCGGTCTGTGCTGTGCTGCTGGGGCAGGGCCTCCACACATGGGTTCTTCTGCCTGACCTGTGTTGTGATGTGGGAGCTCTCTGGGAAGGAAGCACCCCTGTGTCCCAGCAGGGAGGGTGGGCTGGCGTTGCTGTGCTCCGAGCTCATAAGGTGCAGGACCCGCTCAGAACAGGGGACACTGGGATGGAAGGGCCTTCGAGCTGGGCATCTAAACCCTTGTTTTATGGAGAGAAAACAGAGACCCAGAAATGGAGATGGGGCTGTGCCCTCACGCGCTGGACCCACCTCTCAGGGCAGTGGCTCCCAGAGCAGAGGGGCTTGGATGAGTGTTGGGGGGTCTAACCAAGTGCCCCAGACTGGGGGGCTTCAAACAACAGACATCGACTGTCTCACACAGCTTCTTCCCTCTGTGTCCAGATGTCTCCGTACGGACGCCAGCGTTTAGGTCAGCGGCCCAGCCTAACCCACCACGACCTCATCTTAACATGACCACACCTGTAAACACTCTATTTCCACATAAGCTCACACTCATGGGTTCTGGAGGTGAACAGATCTTTTTGGGGACCTGAGTCAACTCAGTACAGGGCCTCCGTGAACTGTCGGGGTGAATGAGCGGGCGGTGTAGACGGTGGCTCTCGGGAGCCACCACGCCTGGGGACACAGAAATGGTAGCTTTATGGATGTTTCAGGGTCATCGATTTTCTGAGACGCCTTGTGGGTTCTCAGAAGGGTTGGAGAGGTTGGAGGTGGCTGGGGAGCCTGTGGGCATCTGTCTGTGTGGTCACCAGTGGGGTGGGGGCTGATGTCGGCAGTGGGTGGGAGGGAAGGGGGCAGCATTCCCTAGCCATTACCACACTGGGCACAAGTGATGATGAGAGCTGGCGGGCTTCAAAGTTAGAAAGAAGATGCCTGTAACCCCCCACCCCACCCCCAGGCGCTGGTGGCTTTGCTCAAACAGCCCCCAGGGGTGAGCCTTGAGCAGAGGTGGGGCCGGTGGATGAATATGGGAATGACATCCCCCACGGTTGACCGAGTGGTTTCTTGCTGGTGTGTCTGACCAGAACTTTCTCTTCTTCATCGTCCGGGTTTTGTGGGAAGGCAGTGGTGAGTGAGCTTGGACCCAGAAGGGAATGAAAATCCTTCATTCATTCACAAAGAATGGATTTACGGAACACCTCCTGGGCACCAGTCCTTGGGGGTGGAAATGCGAGTAGGTCAGGCTCTGATGAATTTCTCTGCCCAGACTCCGTGCTGTGCGCACATGCGGACGTGGGAGCACCTGCTCTCTAGGCTGCCTGGAGCACAAAGCCCCCGTCAGACCTTGGTTTTTGAGAGGGCTCACGTTACAGGGAGAAAGTGCCTTGCTTCTTCACAAAGCCCTAAAACTATGGCCTAGGGAGGGTCAAAGACCACGGCTGGTCACGCCCGACCAGCCCAGATCTGTGTGCGGGGAGCTGGCCCAGCTCCAGCCCAGAACGAAGGGGCTGGTTTTGTGCTTCCGCCCATCAAGGCGTTTTTCCCTTATTTCCCTTCCAATAAGAGGAGCGTCTTGGAAAACCCCACAAAAGCCATTACAGATAATCTCCCCTGTTTCAACACATGACGGGCCCTTCGTGCATACCTAACCAGATTTAGGGAAAGCCCCGTTGTGCAATTTCCTCTAGAGGAACACGAGGCTGTAAACATGATACTTGTTCTCTTTACATCCGCTTTTATGAATTTATGGAGAGGGTTAGGAAGGAGCTGCAGCTCTCGTCTTGCCTGAAATTCGATGATTTGATGCAGCCATTTCACGCCTGGGAATTTACTTACAGAAACGCTTGTACAGGAACGTGTGTGCAAAGGCAGTTCCTGGGACGTAATTTATACGGAGCCCGACTGGAAGCACCCCGAGTGTGGCTCCGAGGCCAGGCTCACTCATGTTCCTGTGCAGGCACAAAGTGGGGGCTCACCCGGCTCTGAGAAGGAGCAAGGCCTGGCAGCAAAGAAGCAAGGTGTTCAGCGGGGTGAGGTTGTCCTCCGTGAGACCGGGGGTCGCTCCCAGAGAGTGACCTGTAGGCTCACGTCCACTCCGTGGTCAGCAAGATGTCCACATTCCTTTCATCGACCCCGTTTGCCTGCTCTCCTCGCCCCAGTACTTTAAGCCAAATCACGGCGCACAGGTAACGGCCTCATTGCTCTCTGCAAGCTGCTGTAACGAGTTACCACGATCATCGTGGCTTACACTATCACAAACCGATGGTCTCCCAGTGGAGGTCGCATGTCTAGAATGGGTCTCATCAGGCCCCGGTCAAGGTGTGCATAGACATGCGTTCCTTCTGGAGGCTCTAGGAGACAATCCTCACCTTCTCCAGCTTCTAGAGGCGGCCCCCATTCCTTAACTCATGGTCCTTATCACTCTGTCCTTTGTTCTCCTCTGCTCTCCTTCTCCGACCCTCCTGCCTCCTGCTTTTCCATCTAGGGGCCCCATGACGACCCTGGGCACCCCTGGGTCATCTCCCCACTCAGGATGTTTAACTTAATCCCATCTGCAAAGTCCCTTTGGCTGTAGAAGCCTATTTACAGGTTCTGAGGATTAGGACGTGGACATCTTGGGGGGCCCTGTTCTGGGGGGTCCTCACTCTGCACCACAGCAGCTAATTAAAACACTGGAGGGAGAGCCAGAAATGGCCCCAGGCTGTTCTTCTAGCTTTGCAGCTGGAGTGGCAGCTGCTGCCCGTGCTGGGGAGCAGGGGTGCTGCACACGTCACCGCGAGCTCGGAGCCGCGGGTCCCCCTGGACACAGCTCAGCCGTGGCTGTGAACCCCGGCTTGCTAACTGCAGCCTCCTCTGGCCATGGCTGTCCCTGTGTGTGTGTGTGGGTGTCTTCTGGGCCCCCGGGTGACGTTTGTCACAGCCCCTGGTGGTCTCCAGGCATGGGCGTTCACGCAGATGGGAGGCTGTGCTGGTTAGGGGTGTGTGTGTGTGTGTGTGTGTGTGTGTGTGTGTGTGTGCGCGCGCGCGCGGGTAAATACACATGACATAAAGCGTGGTGTTGTTACTCGTTTAAAGAGCAGGTCCCTGGCAGGTCTGTTCCCATGGTGGGCGGCCATGAGATGGTCAGTTTTCTGGGCGACTCGGGCAGGCTACCGTCCCCCCGGGATTCAACGGGACCCTGAAGGGGGCGTTGCTGGGAAGCTGTTCTGTAGGGGCAGGTAAAGGACATTGTTCTAGATCATACGAATGGGGCTTGTTCCATCAAAGCCTTCAGAGCAAAACCGGAGGTTTTCTGGGGAGGAGGAAATTCCGCCCGAAGCCGGCAGCAGCCCTTCTGTCGGAGTGCCTAGACTGCCGGCCTGCCCTGCAACTCTCAGACCTGCCACCCGCCTCCCTCGCTCTGCTGTTGGCTCCATCTGAAAAGGTGAAGCAAAGGTCGGGGTGGGTGAGGGTCTGACCTCTGGTTATGGTGACTGGCAGTGAGGCGTGATTTATGCAGAAAAGCAAAGGTAGGCGTTTTGCACAGAGCCTGAGAGGCAGAGCAGCGAAGTGGCTGGGGCCCGCCCCGCCTCTGCCTCCCCTCTGCTGCTGGCGGGGTCCGCGGGCTCCCTGGTGCTCCCCTTACGCCCTGGCGGCCGCCCCTGCACCGCTGGGACTCTGATTGCTCTGACCTCAGAGTTTTTGTGTGGATGTGGGTCTGTTCACACAAAACTGTCGGCACTCCCCGGGGTGGGGACCGCCTTCTCCGTGCACACACGTGCTCGTCACCTCTCCAGCTCCGGGTGTAAGCAGGGGCTAAGCTCACCCTCACGGACGCTCGTTCAAAAGGCCCTCTCCCTTCCCAGGCATGCTCAGTTCCTTTGACCACAGCAGATGCCCAGACTTGAGTCCCCATTACAGCCTCTAGTCAGCGTGGGCTCACGGTGGAGTCAGGACACACACACGGGAACATTCCTTCGAGCCCCAGGGTCTGACCACAGACTCGTCCGTGTTGCTTGGATCCGTGCTCATGTGTGCAGTGTGGTGAGCCGGGCTCCTGGCTGCGGGGCTGCCTCCGTCCACAGCCTGACTCGCACCGAACCCCGTGAGGTGCAGCTGAGGGGGTGAAGGGGGACTTCCACCCTTCATGCTTACGTGAGAGACGAAGAATGGTAGAGACGAAACAGCTAAGGAACCACATAAAATAAAACAATTAGTAGTGAATAAATCCAGAGAACATGGAAGGATGAACATAATAACATGAGCAGAAACGAATGAAACAAAACACAGTATCCCTTAGAGAGGGTTGAGTGGAAACAGATGACAGTGGGACGGGAAAAGAGCAGGTGAGCGCGTCTGTGTCCCGGGGCCACGTGGAGATTAGAGCCGGCAGGTGCGGCCCGGGCATCTCAGTGCCAGGCTCTCTCGACCATGTGCTCAAGGATAGGGAGGACCGCAGCCTGCCGTCGGTTCAGGCACAGGGGCGAGACCGGGGTCCTAGAACCACTACAGAAACCGAATTGGTAGAGAAAATGTCCCCAAATAGAAAACGTCAGGCCCGGCTGTTGACAGGTATTTAACATTTAAACGACGTTTCCAAATTCATAGACCCTCTTCCAGAGAAAAGGAAAATAGAACGCACACCTCCGCCCCCCACCCCGTTGTGTGAGGCAGTCACAGCTCTGATATCAAACCCGGGTGCAGAAGGTCAAGGAAGAAAACTACAGGCGGGCCTGCAGTATCTGGAGCACAGACGCAAAATCCTACATGGGACTGAGCATTCGGAGCCCGCTGCCCATCGGCTACCACGGCCGAGGCGGGCGGGCGCGGGGGCCCCCAGCACGGTGGGGGCCACGGGGGCACCATTCTCGGGCTGCCTGGGGGGCTGTGGGGGTGCTGGGAAAGGCGGGTCCGCCGCGTGGGGGCGTTCATGGGAAGGAACCCGCCATTACCTCGGTGCTCTGAGTCTCTCCTGCTGGGGCCGTGGCCTGCGGCAGAGGTCCTGCCACATGGCGTGGATTCTTGTATGCTGTATGTATCCTGTGTTATTCACTTCGTGTTCACCGTACGGCATTTATGCCGCCTCACGCTCGCCTCCCTGGGATTGCAGCCCCTCGCAGGGCGTTGAGCCCATGCTCTGCCCCAGGCTGCTTTCTGAGAGGCCGGGGGGAGACACAGCTGGGTGGGCTCCGGCTGGCGCACGTATGGGCACTCACTGTACCGTTCTCACCACTTCTGAGAACAGGTGAAAAGTTTGCTGCAGAGATAAACTCGGTGAGAAAGCACTTTACTCCCAGGCAGCAACGATTAGAGACGCCAAGTGCTGGTGAGCAGCGGGGTCATGGGCCGACCTGGCGGAGAGTCGGCCGAGGTAAAGCTTAGCCCGGGTGCCTTCCCGCTGACCCCCCGCCATGCGCGCGGGCCCGCTCTGTGTGGATTTGCGGGTGAGCCCCGCTGGTCCCTGGAGTGGAAAATCGGGGTGCCGGGGCTTTGTGAGTGCGCGGGCAGAGTGCTGGCGCGATGGGAATCCTGTAGATAAAGCAAATACCAGCCTTTGTGTGGGGAGGGCTGGCGTTCAGCTCGAGTGCAGCAGAATGCAGATTGCTGAGGACAGGCTTAGGCCGGCCTCAGAAACAATGCCGGAGAGCAGGCGCCGCTGGGAGGGGTCCGCCTGCGCGCCGCCCTTCCTGCCCGCTGGCCGGCGGCACGGGGTCTGACAAAACGCTCCTGACAGCTCCTGACGCGTTCACATGTCAGAGAGAGATGATCTCAGGGGCTGTGGCTCACGCTCCCCCAGACCCGGCGCACAGAGCCGCACAGACGCGCACATGCGCCAACACACTCACACAGACACACAGACTCTGCAGACACACAGACGCACAGATGCAGACCACGCTCCTAAAGACGCACGCAGACCCAGGCACGTGCCAGCCCCTCCAGGGGCGGCCCTGACATCCACGGCCCCCTCTCCCGGCCCGCTGGCCCTTCAGCCCTGTGCCCTCCCTGCGCCCTCCCTGCACCCTCCCCACACCCCAGGCACGCCCGCCCTCGGGAGCCCCTCCCGCACTGCCTCAGTTCTCCGAGCCTGCGGCAGCCCAGTCCCCGCAGGACGCAGACTCCACGTGGACAGCCTCTGTGCCTTGCATGCGTGTGACAGGACCTCAGCAGACGTCTTGAAATAAGCAGAATTGTCTCTGGATTTGATTCCTTTCCTTGGCTTTAGCAGAGACGTCCTTTTCCTTTCTTTGATTTTTAGGCATTATTTCTTTTTCTCTTTGACCTGCAATGGGGTTCCGGCCGGCAGGACAGCCTGGGCTAAAGAGGACGTGCTGGGCTCCCGGGCAGGGCCGGCCTGGGCCTGGCTGGAGCGGCCTGCAGGGGCCGCCGTGACTGTACAGCCCAGCAGCGGCTCGGCCCCTGGGTCTCTGTCTGCTTGCTGACGGGGTGGGTGATGGCGAAGGCTGCTCCCGGCCTGGCTGAGCCCCACGCGGGTGTCTTGTGGTCACCTTCTGGTGTCCTCAGTTGGCTGCCCCTTCCCCTGGCTTGGCAGACCCCTCCCCACCCCATGGCAACCTTACCTGCCTCTCCGGCCAAGGTCGGCCCTGGTTGGTGGGCAGGGGACGGCCTCGGACCGCTCACACTCTCCCCAGAGTCGAGGTCTGGGACACAGGTGGAGGGTGACTGTGACTCTTCAGGAAGCTGGGGCCGGGGAGCTGTGGGCAGGGCTGAGAGATGGCCACATTCGGGCCCACGTTCCCCAGGCTCGCACAGGCCCCCCAGAAGGAAAGCATCGCTCAGGGGGATGGCGTGTTGGCTGGGGCCATCCGTGAGTGAGCTCCTGTCCTCCTCACTCCTGCCCCTGCGCACCCTGGGCCTGGTCCTCCTGTCCCCCCGGGGAGCCCCAGCACAGCCTATGCCGAGGCCCAGCACACATTGCTTTTCTCTGTCTGGAGGCAGCCTCACAGGTGCCATGGCTGAACAGACCGCTGCAGGGGTCTCCAGGACAGGCCAGGGGACAGAAGCGTCAGAGCACAGCCCGTCCTGGTCGTAGGGGCTTGCACGAGGCAGGAGTGCATGGCCTGGTGGCTGGGCACGCGCAGGGATGGTGTGACTCACTCAGGGCGTGGCGCGAAGGTAGCGAGACACTCGGCCCCGCTCGGAGCCGGGGGCGTCTTTGTCACAGGGACAGGTGGCCGTGGCTGATACCCAGCACCCAGGACCCCGGCCTCTCGGGTCCTCAGCCTGGCCCACCCCCCACATCTCGAGCACGTTGTTGGCATTTCACGGCTCATCTTCCGGGAGCACCTTCTGGCTGGCTCCCAAGCCCCTGAGCACCAGCCCTCTGAGCCAAACGGAAAAGACTTGCATTTCCTCTCCCTGAGTACTCAGGGCTTGCTAGGGTGATGGGTACTTCCCCCACTGGTAGATTTATTTATCTGTCCAAATTCTGAACAATGGCAGTCTTACTTTCCTAATAAGAATGTGACTTAAAACAAAATAAAAATCAGAGTCCAACGTACCCATCAATCCTCTTTTGAGGGATGGCTGGGCGGTGGAGGCTGGGTGGAGGGCGCCTGGGCGGCTCCATTGGTTGGGCGTCCGCCTTTGGCTCGGGTCATGATCCTGGGGTCCTGGGATCGAGTCCCGCATCGGGCTCCCTGCTTAGTGGGGAGTCTGCTGCTCCCCCTGCTTGTGCTCTCTCTCTTTCCGGCAAATAAATAAATCTTTTTAAAAAATCCTCTTTTGAAAGCTGGGTTCGTTCACAAAGAACTTTTTGAAAAAGTGTCTCATCGTGAAAGGTCTGCTTTCGGGTCTGGGAATCATGGACAGGTCAACGTGGTTAGGGGGGCGCTCGTGGGCTGTGCCCTCCATGCCTGCGCAGAGGGCTCTGGGCTGGAGCCGCCGCCCCAGCCTGGCTGACACAGGGGGCCTTGCCCCCAGGAGGCACCAGAGGATCGGCACCTGGTTCTTGCAGCCTCCTGGAGTGGACTCTGGCCTTGTGCATGGTCTCTGGCGACCAGGCAAGTTGCAGCCTGGGGACTCACCGAGGCAGGGCTGAGGTCTGGGCCCAAGGGCTCTGAGTAGGATGTCCACCCAAGGTCTTTAGGGAGAGCTCTGGGGCCGGAGGGCTTCAAGTCTGCCCTGGACAGTGATGGGGTCCAATTCACTCTTGTCAAGCGGCGAGAAGCTTCTGGGATGCCCACGAGTGGCCCAGAGGAGCCCAAGGCCAGTGGTGTGGACACTGAGGCAGGACACCCGGAGGAGGTCACTCTGTTTGCTCCCTGTGCATGAAGAATCACGACCTTGCTGATTTGTTCTTTAAAACAGTTAACAATCAACACAAACACTGTGCTTCAATCTTAAAGATCCTACTCAAATTCAGTGAAACATCTAACGTGGGAGGTGACGCTCACCCTGGAACGTTACACCTCACGGCTTCACCAGGCTGCCAGGGCGCCCAGTAGTGCCCCCGAGTGACCCAAGCGACTCCAGGTCCGAGTCTTTGTGTGGGCGGTCACGGCTGACTCGAAATCTTCCCGGTGTGCAGAGCTGTGTCCAGCCGCGGAGGTTGGGGCTGAGAACCGGCCCCTGTGAGCCTGACCCATTCCCGCCCTTGGCCGCTGGCTCTGGGACCAAGGCAAGCCCATGGTCAACCTTCCCGGCCGGCCGTGTGGCCAGGAGTGTCTGGCTGGTTTTCACACAGGAAACGTTTGCAAGAGAGGAAATCTGTGCTAATTCGAAGGTCGCATAAATACGGCCGCTCCTCATTACTGGAGGGCTCTGTGTGTGAGCCCCTGTCCCTGGGTGAGCTGGCTTGGTGGCTGGGACTCAGTACCCTGGCCGGGGTGACCGCACGGCATGATGCCTCCTCACGGCCCGGAGGCTGAGGTGTGAGGTCCGGGCGCGGGCAGGGCCGCTTCCTCCCGAGGCCTCACTCCTGGCTGGCGTGTGGCTGTCTTCCCCGTGGGTGCCCAGTGCATAGCCAACCTCTCTTTCTGCCACCACCATGGCTCTGAAGCACCCTCTTCACTGTCATTCAAGGGGCCTCCAGGCCCAGAAGAAAGGGGTCTTCTTTCCCAGAATGCAGGGTGGTGAGGGGGTAAGGTGAGGGGAGGTCGCACACACGTGTGGGAAACAGCCGGGCCCATCACTTCCTCTCCCAGAAACCTCGGTGCCGGCTCCCTGTGAAGGCCGACACGACGGGCCCGGCAGGCCACCCGGCAGGTGTCCCAGGCCCCGGGGAGGCTCTGTTCCTGCCGGCTGCAGCACACGGGGTTCCCGACCCTGGAAGGGGCGGGCAGGTAAGGGGTGCGAGTGCCCGCGCACCCCTGTGAGTCTGAAGGATCTTGGCAGACCGTTGGCCACCCGAGCTGTGTAGCCCGTGGGGCAGGCTGTGCTCAGCCCCAGGCTGGCCCCTGTGCCTCCAACCCTGCCTGTGGTCCCAGACAGTTTGAACGACCCACGGAGGGCCACGGCTGGTGAGGTGAGCGTGGCTCTGCCCTTGGGGACCGTGTCGGGGCCACCAGGAGCAGTCATTATGGCAAATCATTTCCCTTTCTTTCTTTCTTTCTTTCTTTTTTTCGTCTTTCTTTCTTTCGTAAGATTTTATTTATTTATTTGACAGAGAGAGAGGTAGAGCACAAGCAGGGGGAGCAGCAGAGGGAGAAGCAGGCTTCCTGCTGAGCAGGGAGCCCAATGCAGGACTCGATCCCAGGACCCTGGGATCCTGACCTGAGCCGAAGGCACACGCTTCACCGACTGAGCCCCCCAGGCGCCCAGGACAAGTCATTTCTTAATGTAATGTTTTAAAAAATCAAAATGGGGACACCCGCATGGGGCTCCCTGCTCAGCGGGGAACCTGCCCCCCCCCCCCGCCTGCCGCTCCCCTGCTTGGGCTTTCTCTCTCTCTGACAAATAGATGAATAAAATCTTTAAAAAATTTTAAATAAATAAAAATAAAAAACTCAAACTGAGTGCACAAAACCTGCACAAAATACCAGCGTTTTAACTGAAAACAGATCAGCCCTCCTGACTCTTCCTCCTGCCTTCCGCTCCTCCGTTCCTTCTACGTCAAGCTCCCGGCCACATGCCTGGCCCTGCCGGACCCTCCACAGAGGACCCAGCCGGATGGACGCTTGCGGCACCAGGAGGAGGCAGCCAGGGCTGTGTAGGGCCACCTGCTGCCCGGCCCACACCACTGGCACCGCTCCCGTGTCAGCCGCAGCCTAGGTGAGCAGCCGGCAGGGAAGCCCCTTCCCTTCCTCCCAGCCGAGTGACGGGGCACGCAGCTAACCCTCTCCAAACTCCAATTTCGGGTCTATGAACTGGTGTGGGTGGCACACTTCCCGTGCCATGTAGGGAAACCAGCGGAGCATGGCCCAGAGCAGGCTTGGGCGGGGAAGGTGCCCACCGCCCCCCACCACATTGACGATTTCCGCCGTAGTTTGGCCTTTGTTGCCTGACACCTGGGGAATTGCTCCTCCAAATCACAAACCTGCAGAGCAGAGGTTGGCCCTTCCAGATTTTTCAGGGCCGTTTGCCACCGGGCGGGTCCTGCGTGCTTAGCAGGTGCCGAGGGAGGGCAAGAAGGATTTGGGACGGGGCACGTGGGCGGGATGCTCTGAAGCTCCCACCGATTCCCTCTTAGCCGTCAGATATCCCTACTCGAAGGCCGCTAAGTTCTCCTCTGTGACCGGCCAGGTCCCGGGGTGCGAGGGGAGTGTGTGGACGCCGAGCGCTGTGACGATGTGCTTCCTCCACCAGCACGCCGTGGACACGGATCAGAAGCTGCGCTGGGGACAGAGCCACGAGGACGAAGCAGAGACTTCTCGTGCTGGACCTCGCAGCGAGGAGCTAGCTCGGGAGGGGTTGGGAGCGGGCACCCCCACCCTGCGGTGGGTGCTTGTTACCGTCATGACGTGCTCCCTGGAGGCCAAGCTCCTGAGGAACATACCAGGTGGCTGGTCCCCTCTGAGCAGACATGGACAGCAGTGACCCCCGGGGCATGTGGCCGGCCCGGCAGAAGCACCTGGTATGCGGTCACAGGGAGGAGAGGACGTCCGCGGGGATGATGTCCAGGCTGAACCGCACAGAGGAGAGCCCAGGATACAGGCTTTCCACGCCTAGAAGACCACACCTCCCTCCCTGTCTGGACGCACAGACCCCGTGACAGCTGCTCCCCCCCACCCGGTGCTGGGAATTACGGGCACTTTTCAGTTTCTTCTTGGTATTTTCTGTCTTTCTCGAGATGTTTACAATGACTGTATCCATTTTGTAATCAGAAGTAATAGAGGTAATTCTGTTTTGACAAATGATATCCTGTCCCCTAGGAGCTGTGACATTTGGGGATCATGGTGTAACCTCTGAGCCTACCCCCTCGTCTGTGAACTGGGCATGAGTGCCCACTCATGGGGCGGCTGTGAGATCACCCAGGGCCCATAAGCTGGGGGCACCCCCATGCCATCGCGGGAGAGGTCTTCACCGTCCCCCGTGAGCGTGGGGGCAGAGCCACAGGGAGAAGGGCCTTGGGGTCCAGGGCTCCGTGCTGGTCAGCATCTCAGTGCCCGGGGCTGGGAGTGGCGGGCGCTCCGCCCAGGCCACATTTCTGCTGACCGGGCAGCCTTCCCCCTGAGCTCACGCTTTCCAGACAAATCCCCCTAATGCTTCCATTCTGTCACGGGCGTATATAGGGAGGGCTCACCTCGGAGCTCTCCACTGCGCTGCCCAGAGGCCCCTGCCCGACTCCCCGCAGCCCCGGGTCCCTGCACTGCCGACACCCAACATGGACATCGCCATCCAGCACCCCTGGTTCAAACGTGCGCTGGGTCCCTTCTACCCCAGCCGGCTGTTCGACCAGTTTTTCGGCGAGGGTCTCTTCGAGTACGACCTGCTGCCCTTCCTGTCCTCCACCATCAGCCCCTACTACCGCCAGTCCCTCTTCCGCACGGTGCTGGACTCTGGCATCTCCGAGGTAAGACCCGGCCAGGGGGCTGGTTTCTCCGGCCTGTCAGAGGAGATTTCCGAGGGCCGGGCCAGAGCCGAGGCAGCTCCGTGCCCCACGTCTGCGGTCGTCTGCTTGGGTGGAGCCGCTCTCCCGCCGCCATCCACGGTGGCTCACTGTGACCTGTAGCGCAGAGCCTCTGGGGCCTCTGAGAAGGGGTCTGGAGAGGGAGCCCGAGCCCGCCCACTGTCTTTCTGCTTGGACCCGCCACATGGTGCAAGCCCCGAGAGCAGCCCCACAAGGTGGCTCTGGTGCACGTGTGGGCGTTGTGGTCCTGGCTCTCCACGCCGTTCCTTCCAGCAGGAAGCCTGGTTGGGTGGGCTGTGCCACCAGAGGAGAGGTTCTCGAGCAGAAGTGGGTGCGCGAGGAGAGGCTGATGGTGGACAGGAAGGGCAGCAGGTCCTCGTAGGGCTGTGGCTGGCAGAGCCGCGGAGAGTGGGCTCTTCCCCAGCCTGCCCGGGTGTGCAGGGCCTGGCCCAAAGGGAAGTGACCAGACCACTGGCCTTCCCTTCTCGAGCCCTGTGGGAAACCCCAGGGTCCAAAGGTCTGGAGGGGCTAGGTCTCCCCCACTGTCCCAAAGCAGAGGCCTGCTGGGAGCGGATGCAGTGCTGATCAACTCCAGAAACAAAAGGAGCCTGGCTGGGTGTTCCCGGCGAGCCGGTGAGGGCAGTACAGAGGGAGACACTGTGTGCAAGCGGGCAGCTTCACATCGTATCCACGTGAGAAGACAGGCCCCAGGCTGTTTATGGAGACACTAGGGAAGCCAAGGGCTGTGACCTTATTCAAAGTGCTAGGTCCAACCAGCCAGCCGACCCAGAACCAGTCTCCTAACCCATAACCAATCCACGAGCTAACCATAACCAGCCACAGTTCATCCCCAACGAGGCAGTCAACGGACACACCGCCTTGAGGCCCAAGTGTCCACACTTGTGTCCCGAGTCGGGGCTCCCCAGGACTCTGTCCCCTGGGTGCGTGGAAGGTGTTTCTGTGCTGGTAACCAGGGCCCGAGCCGCCAGCCCCTCCACGCTGTCCTCTGCGGCCAGCCCTGCCGGAACCTCGGCCCCGGGCAGACCCACACGACGGGCGCTTGGGTTCCAGGTCCGATCTGACCGAGACAAGTTCGTCATCTATCTGGATGTGAAGCACTTCTCTCCGGAGGACCTCACCGTGAAGGTGCTGGAGGACTTCGTGGAGATCCATGGCAAGCACAACGAGAGGCAGGTGAGTCGCGGGCACCGCCGCCTCGCACCCACCGTCCTGAGGCCCTGCCCCTGGGGGGGGGGGCTCTGCCCTCACCTGCCCGCTTTCCCAGAGGACCTGCGACTGGGAGGTGACTCCTGCCCCCTGCAGATGAGGGGCCTGCAGGGACGCCCACTCGGGGACTGCCCGTGGCCGCTCCTTCCAGATCGCTTGGGTGGGGGTAGGGAGCACCCGGAAATGCCCAGAGCCAACACGGATTTTCACAGAAACCGAACTTTGGTGGGTGAGCCACGACCGCAGGGAGGTTGTCGGTGCCCCAAACACCACGCGTGTTCACACGCTCACCTCTCAGCGGCCCCACTGTGGTGAACGGGTGGGTGGCAGAGCCAGGCTCAGGGAGGTCGCGGCCAGGCCCCGCCGCTGACAGAGTGGGGTGGCTTCTCAGTGGGCCGTCAGAGACCAGGGTTTGCTTGTCATGGTTGGAGAAGCTGCGTGGGGGGTTAACCCCTGCCTCCGTGTCTCCTGCCCTCCCATCCTGGGCCCCGGATGGTGGTGTGGGCCCCACGACTCTGTGCCTGGAGGAAGAGGTGGGGCCCAGGGGCTGGGAGTTCTTCAGGGGCCGCTTTCCGACGCTGTTGGGTGGACAGCAGACGCTCTGAGTGTGTGTGTGTGTGTGTGTGTGTGTTGGGGGGGTGGGGGATCACGGGGAAAGGCCAACTCTGACCGCAGTGCAAGGCTGGGACAGAACCACTCCTGATTTTGGAGTGAAATGAATCTGATGACCCAGCTCCACGGCCATGAATGGCCCCAGGCTGGCCTGGACTGCTGTGCAGGGAGGCCAGGAGGCTGGGAGGCTGGGAGGCAGGGAGGCCCAGCAGTAAATCTCAGCGGTAGCCCTCCATGGGGCATTCAGGCCCTCCCACCCCACCGTGTGACAGCATCGTGGGTTTGACCCCCTTGGGGTCCGGGAAGGCCTTCTCCAGGTAAGGTCGGCGGCCCTCTGAATGGTGTCTCTGACTGTGCTCTTCCCGTGCCCTGCCCAGGACGACCACGGCTACATTTCCCGTGAGTTCCACCGCCGCTACCGTCTGCCTTCCAACGTGGACCAGTCGGCGCTCTCCTGCTCCCTGTCGGCGGATGGCATGCTGACCTTCTCTGGCCCCAAGGTCCCATCTGGCATGGATGCTGGCCACAGTGAGAGAGCCATCCCCGTGTCACGGGAGGAGAAGCCCAGCTCTGCGCCCTCGTCCTAAGCTCGGCCTCGGCCTCGGCTGCCACCCGCTGCTGCCCCCAAGGCCCATCCATCGGGGGGAACCGTAGAAAGTGGGGTGTCATCTCCCTTTGCTTTCCCTGTTTTCATTTCCTTTTCCTCCTCTCTGAGGGAACGAGGGTTTGAGAGGGTAGCCTGGAGGGCTTGGGGCCTCGGCCTGAGGTGCTGCGGCCTCAGGGCAACCCAGACCTCCGCACTGGCCAGCTGGTAGAAGCCATCGCCATCCCAGCTGCTTGAGACCACGGCCCCGTGCTCCCAGAGGACGCGCCTCCGGGTCGCCTCTGGGTCTCCAGGGCCAGCCAGGTGCTCCTTGACCCTTGCTGGTGGGCGCCCACATCAGGACCCGGCCGCGTGTCCTGCCCACGTCTCCTGGGTGCCCTGAGGTCCGTCTGGCGGAGGCTCCTGTGTGCCTGGGCTCTTGGCAGCCTGTCCTCCCACACCGCCTTCCCTCCACCCTTTCCCTCCATATTTCCGCCCCCGGGGCACCCGGTCACCCCTGACATTGCAGCCCACGGCCGTCAATAAAGAGCAGGTGACACAAGCAACTTGCTGACTGGTGGTCGTACTGTCTCCCTCGGGGCGCGTGGGGAGAGCGAAGGGGCACGAAGGGGCGGGAAGGAGACGGGGGTCCGCCTGGTCCTGTTCCATCCCAACTGCCTCCAAGTGTCCCGGTCACTCCCTGCCTTCCTCCCGAGTGCCTCCCTGCACCCCTGTTTTGTAGGAAGGGGAGGGTTTGGGTGGACAACTCAAGGGATGGGGGAGGAGGGGAGCACGGAGAATACGGGAGGGAATCAGGGCTCCCTTCTCCAGCCTGTGGGAATCGGGGTGCCAGGCAGGGCTTCTCCATCCTGCTGCTCGCCCCCTCTGGGGGGCTTCTGTGCTGGCTCCCTTGGGGTTGCCCTGGAAGGACCCTGGCCCCGTTGCTCCCCAAGGGATGAGGAAGGGCAGTCGTGGGGTTAGAACATGTCTCCCTCCTGAGCGGGAGGCTCCTCTGCTCACCACCCCCCCCCCCCCCGCAACAGACGAGGCGCCCCCAGGGGGCTTCTGGTGACCAGGGCCGAGCATCCTGGGCAGCTTCCGGCACCCGGTGGGGGGAGGGGACGGCCTTCTCCAGGTCTGCTCAGCCTCCTGGCAATGGGGAGGAGGCGAGGCCTGGAGGCCCACAGCCTCCTTGGGGGAGAGGCTCAGCCAGTGGCCCCACACTTGCACCGTGACCGTGGGGAGGGGGAGGGGCCGCCAGATGCATCTCTGGGTGCGGAAGGCGGGCACTGCTGGTGTTAGGTTGTGTCAAGGACCCTCTCCCGGGGAGTGGAGGCTGGGGACACTGGGGACCCTGCTGAGGCCCAGGGAGGTGGTTCTTGGGGTGGCACCCATGCTCCTCCAGGAAGGGTGGACATGCGGGAGAATTATTCCTGTGAAGTGGTCCCTGTTCAACTCTGTGCCGCCATGTTGAGTGGAAGGCAGTACGTGTAGGGGTGCACACAGGTGTGCGAGGACACGCACACACACGCACATGCACACACGCACATTCACGCACTGCGTTATCTGTCACCCGGGCTTGGCTCCATCTCAAGAAGAGTCCTTGTGCCACTGGGAGGCCCCCAGACTCTCCCACCGGCCGCCCACCGGCCCTGCTCCTTCCAAGAAGCGCCCCCCCTACGCTGTCCTTAATCCACATTTGTCAAAAACGTGGGGGTGCTCTGTGGTGGGTGGCAAAGGTGGCCCCTCCACATGGGGCTGGGTATTTGGGAAAATCAGAGCCTGCAAAGCTCCCTCCTCCTCCTGCTTCTGCCCCAGACCGGATGTCCCTGGAGGATGCCCGAGCTCATGCCCAGCGTGGCATGTGGCTGAGCGCCTGGTGGACTGGGGGCCTGTCTGGCCACGGCCAGAACTGAGCAGTCAGGTGCTGGTGGCCTTGTGTTCACGGTGGTTCTTGCGTAGGGCTTAGAACGGACTCCGTTGTGTCCCCCAAATTCCCGTGTCGAAGCGCCAGTGCCCAGCGCCTCAGAGTGTGACTGTATTTGGGGATCAGGACTTTAATGAAGTGATTAAGGTACACGAGGCCACTGGTGTGGGCCCTGATCCCAAATGACCGGAGGAGATGAGGACGGACGCACAGAGCGGGGAGCACAGGAGGACACGGAGGGAAGGTGGCCATCTTCACACCCAGGAGGGAGGCCTCGGGAGGAACCAGTCCTGCCCTTGCCCGGACCACGGACGCCCAGCCTCCAGGACCGGGAGGAAGTCGGTGTGTGTGTTTTGGGCTGCCCAGCCGGCGGTAGTTGTTACGACAACCAAAGCAGACGAATCTTGGCCTGCGCGTGCAGCCTTGACCAGGCCCCCGGCGAGGTAGGCTCATGGGATCCCAGCTCATGCTCCTGGGGATATGCGGGGGGCCCCGGGGCCCAGTCCAGGCTGGGGAGCTGCGAGGACGTGCTGAGAACTTTCCCCACACGGGAGGCTCCACCCCAGCTCTCTGGCAGCAAGAGCTCAGGGAGAGCCTGGGGTCTCATCCTGCTTAGCCCACCTTGGCCACCCCCTCTGCGGCTTTCCATCCTGCCTCAGCGTCTCTTAACTGGGGGGCACTGAAGCGGCTACGTGCGCTGAGCTGGCCCTGGGATTCTGGGGTAGAACAGACATGCCTGAGACCACTCACAGAAGGCCCGGGGCCTGGCATCCCCAGGACCCCAGTTGCTCTCTGCCACGTCAGCACGTGTCCTGAGACTCAGCCTCCTTGCCTGGGCTGCCCAGGTGACCCCACTGCCACTGTGGCCCATGGGGCTTCCCCCGCCAGCACAGCCTGTGCTGGCTGTTGGCCCCCACTCAGTGCAGATGGGCAGCCCTGGGGGCTGTGTGCTCTGTACTAAGGACTGCATCAGTGTGGTCTCTGGCCGGGCAGGCTTCGGGCAGCCTGGCCCTGGACTCCACAGAAGACAATGGTCTACGTGGTTTCTGCTCGGAGTCTGTGTGATGTTGGCTGACAGTAGCCATGCTGAGGACTCACAGGTCCTCCTGACTTCAGGGCAGGGCTCTGAACCCCTGTCCAGTGGGCATCAGAGTGCCGCCCCTGACCGGTAAATCAGGAGGCACTGAGAAAGCCAGGCTGGTCCTGTTCTGTGGGGCGGCCTGCTGTGTGACTGTGGGGAAACGTATCAACCCCTCTGAGTATCACACTGCTGTCCTCACCAGTGCACCTGGTGAGCCCTGTGCTCCCTGGCCATCCAGACGGCCGCCTGCAATTCCAAGATACACCACCAGGTGGCAGCAGAGGCCTTGCCGTGGCCCCCAGACCGCGCTCGCCCAAAGGTCACCTTCAGGCTTCCAGCCCCGGGGACGCCGCCGCAGCGCGCCTCCGCAGAGGGCCTGGCTCCTGGGCTGGGCGACTCGCGGCTTTGGGAGCCCCCATCCTGACACCAAGGCACCGGTGTCCCGCGTGGGAGACTGGCCTAGCGAGACACAAAAGGCCGCACCGGATCCGTGGTTTTTGTTTCATTGGCTTGTTTGTAAAATCATTTGAAAAAGGCGCAGTCCCGCCGGCAGGTCAGCGCGGTGCCGCGGGTCCCCGAGGCTCCGGCGGGGTCTCCTCCCCCGCACAATGACGCAGCGCATCAGCCCTCCCCGGCTCCCCCGGTCCCTCCTAGGACGCCTTTCAGGAGCGGAGGCGCCCTGGCGGGCAGCCCCCAACCTCACAGGGGGACTCGGTCACGGGCTCACAGACCTCAGGGCGGCCATGCGGGGCGGAGGCACCCCGGCTGGAAGGGCAGAGGCTAGCGCAGAGCCGGGAGCTAAGGGGCGAGGTCGGACCTGCTTCCTCAGGGCAGGCGGCCTCTTCTCCGTAGCTCAGGTGCCGCCACCCTATTCCCACCGTGGCCTTCGGGGTGGGAGTGGGTGTGGACAGGGAACCCCCCACTCAGGCTGGGGGCCAAGTGGGGGGGGGGTGGCCCGGCCAAAGATCCGCTCCGGTGGGGCCCCCAGCAGGGACAGCTCCCCCGCCGCGGGGACGATCAGGTTGGCGAGGGCTGCAGGATTTCCTCCAAGGCCCCGAATGCTGCAGGGGCGGGGGAGGCGGGCAGGCCCTGCACCTGCGTGGAGGCTGCGATCGTGAGAACAGAAGCGAGTAGAAGATACGCACGCACACATACTCACACGTGCACACGTGCACGCACAACACACATGTACACACACAACACACAAGCACACATACATGCACGCACAGGTGTGCACACGTGTACAAGGCACACGTGCACAGTATCCCCCACAGCACACACACATGTACGCGTGTTCACGTGCATGTACACACGCTTGCAGCAGCCATGGGCAACCTCCAGGCTTTGTTTCCGCCTCTCATCTCATCGGCTTCCCTCTGCGTCTGATTTGTACTTGAACTTGAAAGACACACTCACACAAAGACACTTCCTACCCGTGTCTCCGCCTTGAGGAAAAGCCTCCCCCTTGCCTGCCGGTCAGCAGACCCTTTTATATCAAGGAGCTTTTAGGGAAACCTGACATCCTTTGTGCTGCTGGAAGCACCTGATTACCTTCGGATGCTCGAGGTTGGCAGGAAGAGGCGGGGGCGATGTGCTCAAGGGCACCCCAAGGTTATCAGGAAGGCGGGGCTGCGAGGAGCAGGGGTGGCTCGTTCTTCTGTGGAGCTGTCAGCTACCCGGAGCCTGTGAGCGCTGCGCCTTTCCCCCACCGGGAGTGAGAAATCAATAAAAAAATATAATCTGGCTCAAACGCGCAGCTTTCCAAAGCCAGCGCAGGCCTCTCCGGAGCCTGGAAAACACTGGAGGGTGGGTTTGCTGATCCCTAACTATTGGGGTGCACAGGGCCCCCTCAAGGGAGACCAATCAGACCCAGAGGACCTAGGTGGGCGACAGGTCACCCCCCAGTTCCATTTATGCATCTGGGAGAACTTGGAGGCCCCACGCTGGCCCCAGTGGCGTTCGGATGGTGAGGCCAGGAGCGCCGTCCCTGGAGGCCAATTTCTTTCTGGCTCTGAGAGCAGGGAGCTTCGGGATTCTCTGCTGGTCTGTGCCGAGTGCACAGCTGGCTCACTTGTGGGGACTGACCCGGGGCTGCTTCTCTTCTGCTTCACTGCTGTGAAAACCCAAGTTCAACAAGCAGTCTGAGGACGCGTGGCCTCTGGGGCGCCCAGGCTGTGAGTCTTGGCGGTCTCCTGAGTCTGGTCCCTGCTCTCTTAACAGTCCATGGCCACGATTGGGCGTGGGTCCTGTCCCGCGGCCATGGTGGGAAGTGCGTCCTGTCCCGTGGCCACGGTTGGGTGTGTGTCCTGGGACCAGCCTCCGCGTCTAGCGGCCGGGGCTGCCTGGGGCTGCCGTGGCCGAGGGCCACACGCTGTGCGGCTCCAGCCCGTTGATGTGTCTGCGGGAGATCCAGGTGCGGCCAGGGCGTGCGCCCTCTGAAGGCTTCACGGGGAGGTCCCTCCTGCCTCTCCAGCTCCCCGTGCGGCCGTGCCCGTGGCGGGGTCCCCACTGTCCTGCCACCACGGTCACACGGCCGTCTCTCTCTGGTGTGTCTCTTCTTGCAGCGACACCAGCCACCCGGACGATCCAGGATGACGTCCTCCCCTGGATTACATCTGAGAGGAATCTTTCCAAATAAGGTCAAACTTGCAGGTACTGGGGTTTAGAATTTGGACATGTCTCTTGGGGCTGTTTGAGGCAGGGGTTGCCCGTTTCTGGCACACCCAGGGCTGGGCCCGCATTCTAACGCTCCAGGTCTGTGTTTCTGTTTTGGATGTTTCTATGGCAATCCATTGTTGCCCGCCCACAGACGACCCGATGTCTGGTGTCCGTCAGTGATTCACCTATGCACAGATGCTGACCTGGCCCAGACTCTGCCGCACAAGGGGCTCCCGAGTCTCCTGTCTCTGCGCAGGCCCCTCTCAGTCACGGGTTCTAGCCCCGCCCCGACACCAAGAAGGTCCTTGCTCAGGGCACCTGGACGCCAGGGTTGGACCAGGGGCACCGGGGGAGGGGAAGGTGTGGGGACGCCAGGGCAGGCCAAGGGCTCTGGGTCTCCATTAACCCCGGGGCAGGGCACAGCCAACCAGCTTCCTGAAGCGTCTCCACCCGCAGTCCTTGTCAGCTCAGAGACGACAGCCAGGTGCCACCTGAGTCGGGACATGGGTCATGCGGGGCTGCTCCCCTTGGGGTCACCACAGAGGGGAGGGGAACAGGTGTGGTGGGTGGTCTTTGTGTGTCTGTGGGGTCTGAAGTGGGGCATACAGTGAAGGGTCATGGAAGCTGGCACCTGCGAGCACCCCAGACGCTGCTTCCTCCCGTTGTGAGGACCTGGATGTTTTGGAGGGCGGGGGGGGGGGTGGTGTGTTGTGGGGGTGGATCTGTGGATGGGGCCGGTGGACAGCTCAGGACCTGCGGCAGGACAGCAGGGAACATTCCCTCCAGGCCCCAGACCCCGGCCCCTCTGCGTGGCAGAACAGGAGGGGCCGAGCCTGCTTTTGGCCTGGGCCCCGCAGCCCAGCTCCTGGAGCCCAACCCTGGATGTGGCTGCGGGGACCCTGTTGCTGCCGTGGCCGGGCCGTGACGTGGGGGGCCCCTGGGAGTTCAGCAGGGCTGTCTCTACCTTCCTAAGTGGGGAGGATGGGAAGTGGGGTGCCCCCAGCCCATCTTTGGCGAGTGGTTGCAGCTGCCCGCATCCTACTCTGCCCCGGGCCCCACCCCCCAGGGCACCCCTCTCTCCTTCTCCAAGCTGACCTTGGTGCTCCCGCCCCTGGCTGCGCCCTGCTGGGGTGTTGTGTTTGCGTGGTGGGGTGGGAGCCGGAGGGGGGCAGGAGGAGCGCCCTGGGTGAGTCTCCTGGGGCAGTGTCTCTCCTACACTCTGAATGCGGGGGAGCTGGGGACCCCTAGCCACAATGCCAGTGACCCAAAGACCTTCCTGCCGTGTGCCCCCTGGGCATTGAGGGCTCCTCTTCCCCCGCTAGCCTGGCCCCGCCAGCTAACCCACGCCAGGCACCTTCACACGCCTTTCTCGCTGCTCACTAACTGATGCAATTTAGGGCAAACTGGCAAACTCATCCCTCCAAGGAGTTGGTAACTCCCCGGGTCGGAGGACTTGCCATTTGGAAAGCAAGCAGCTGCCAGCCCATCGCCAGAGCCATGCCGTCTCCGCGGCCGAGGGTCCCAGGCAGGCAGGCAAGTGTACGTGTCATGAGGGGGCCTCGCACCCCTGCCCCGCCTGGCTTCCTCCCACCCTGATGGAGCGGGGACGCAGGCTCAGGGGAGGTGCTGGGATCAGTGCTGGGGGGTGTCCTGCACGGAGGGGATGAGAGGAGCTAGGGTCTAAGGCGCTGTCGAGAGGGAAGTGCTGGTCCCGATGGCTTTCGGAGGCACCTTCCACCCGCAGGGTGCAGGGCGGAGTGACAGGAGCGGGAGGGGAGCATGGGTTGAATGGATTGGGGCAGCCCCCTGGCCACCGTGTCCACACGACCCCGTGGCTACTTCTTGTTTCCTGTCTCCGTGTCCCGCCACTGGGGCCAGACCTGGGCTTGAGGCCACAGCTGGGGTGGGGGTCTGCCCTCCCCCCTCTCCGTCTGGGCGCTGCTCCCACGGAAGCCCTGTGTGCACAGCCCGGGGGGCTGTGGGCAGCCGCTGTGCGGTGCTCTGGAGTGGTCCTGGTGCCCCGGCGCGGTGCCCTGGTGTGGTCGTGGTGCCCCGCGTGGTCGTGGTGCCCTGGCGTGGTCGTGGTGCCCCGGCGCGGTGCCCTGGTGTGGTCGTGGTGCCCCGCGTGGTCGTGGTGCCCTGGCGTGGTCGTGGTGCCCCAGCGTGGTGCCCTGGCGTGGTCGTGGTGCCCCGGCGCGGTGCCCTGGTGTGGTCGTGGTGCCCCGCGTGGTCGTGGTGCCCTGGCGTGGTCGTGGTGCCCCAGCGTGGTGCCCTGGCGTGGTCGTGGTGCCCCGGCGCAGTGCCCTGGTGTGGTCGTGGTGCCCCGGCGTGGTGCCCTGGTGTGGTCGTGGTGCCCCGGCGCAGTGCCCTGGTGTGGTCGTGGTGCCCCGCGTGGTCGTGGTGCTCCGGCGTGGTGCCCTGGCGTGGTCGTGGTGCCCCGCGTGGTCGTGGTGCCCTGGCGTGGTCGTGGTGCCCCGCGTGGTCATGGTGCCCCGGCTTGCCATGAGTGCGCTAGCTTGCTTCTCAGCCTCTCCTACCAGATCGCTTCCTCACCCTTACTGCCCCAAGCCTGCACTCCTGAATTCGAGCTGCTGTATCCTCCACCCCGACAGCTTTCTAGAACAGCGGTTCTCACCTGAGCGTATGCCTGCCGTCCCTGGGGATCTTCTGCAAATGCAGGTTCTGATCCAGCAGGTGGGGGGCTGTGACCCGCCTTTCCAAGCAGCTCCCAGGGACACGATGGCCCTGTGATGTCATCAGCCATCCCTCCCCTGATCCCAGCACCTCCCCCTGTCCCCACCCCGGGGGCTGGGAGCCTGCATCCCCACTCCATCAGAGGACACCCCACACCTCTGCTTTCTCAGCCCACGCGATGGGGGTGAAGATGAGAGACGTCTGTGCACCAGCTTGGGGTGGGGGGCTCTCACACACTCTGCTGTGGGACCTGGATGCCCCCTCCCAACATTGCTGACCCTCTGGCAGAAGCTGGGGCGGGGCAGGGCAGGGAGCGAGGGGGCCTAGGACTGACCAGCTTCTGGCTTGGCCCCCCTCACGGATACTCTTCCAGTCCGAGCCCTGGGCTCAGGTCCTCTCACCAGCCCCACCTTACAGACACTGGCTGACGTTGGAGGAGGGCAGGGAACTTTCTGGGCTGCACGCATCTGGCTGCTGAGACAGAGTGTGTGTGTGGTGGTGGGGGAGCCTTCGTTGTCCCTGCCAAGCTCCTGGGCTCCTTCTGAGTGGGCCCAGCTTCTTCAGCTGGGTCTTTTCTCCTTGGACCCTGGGATGGCCGATGACTCAGCCCTGGGCTTGGAGAGAAATCCCCCAGGCCCCTGGCAGTGGGGGTGGCAGGTGGGGGCTAGGAGAGCCCTGGAGAAGAAAGGGCTGCAGGGCTGGGGCTGTGCTCAGCACGTCTGTCCCCAGGGGAACCGGGCGGAGAGAAGCACATAGAAGGAGCAGCTCTTTTGGCCCAGCTCAGTGGTCACACTGCAGCCCTATTTCCTGTCTGGGTTTCCCCTCCCTCCCCTGCCCCTCCTGGGAGGAGGCCCCAGGGCTGAGCTTTGTGCCTGGAGAGGGAGGAATGAGGGTGGAAGGAAGCAGCCCCCCCGGCCCAGCAGCTGTCACGGGGGCCCCTCATCTGTGGCCTGTCAGCGAGGGGACTGGGAGTGGTTTGTAGCTGGGTCTGTGCTGTTGGCCCTTTGGGGATGAGAGGTGGGGGCTATGGGCAGGGACTGGGGCCCCTTACTGAGGTCACAGCGGAGGGGAGCAGGAGAGCCGGGGGCCTTGTTTTCAGGGCCAGTGGGTCTGGGCCAAGTCCCAGCTTGGAGATTTGGGCTCCTTGCCTCAGTTTCAAAATCTGTCTAATGGGACACTGACACTGACTTCTTAGAGTCTCCTTCACCCCGGCTCTCCCGTTGCCTGTCTCCACTCAGCAGCCAGAGTGAGTCCCCAGCAGCCAAGAAGGGTCCCTCACAGGCCACACTGGGCACGCATGGTGGACACTCGAGCACCCACACCCTGCTGTGAGGGAACGCCTGCTCTCCAGACTTGACCTCTGTAGTCTCACTGTCAGAACGCAAGGTCAGGACAGATCCAACAGAGGTGCCTGGAAGAGTTTCCGGAACATGGCCAGCACCGTCAATGTGTGTTCAAGGAACCACCCAGTCCTGCTCAACATGAGTGAGCCCAGCATCTTCCGATGCTCCGTCTGATTCAAGAAGAAAGAAAGCTGGTTCTCAGGCCTACAAGGCCACCGCCATGTCTCCCCTGTCCGCAGCTCAGATCATTCCTGATCTGCCCCAGGACCTTTGCACGTGCTGTTCCCTCTGGCTGCACTGTTCTTGAACACAGCTTATTTCCTCCTGCCTGGCTCCCAGCCCCCCTTGCTTGAGGGGCCTTCCTAGCACCCCTCCCAGGGCTCTGATGGGTCCTATGTCAAGGCATAGTTGCCTATCAGGCCCTCCCACGCCATGAGCGCTGTGAGGGCAGGGATAGGGTATGTCTTGTCCACTGCTGTCTCCTCCAGGGCCTCATACAGAGCTGGCCTGAGTACTCGCTCCATAAATACTGTGGAGGCAGGGTGGCCGTCCGCACACGGAGGTGAGCAGGTCCTGGTGATTACCATGGAAAGAACAGCTCCCCGCCTCTCCTCCTCCCTCTGCTGCATGAACTGTTCCCCTAGCTCAGTGCTTCTCCACTCTGGCTGGACAGTAAACACTTGGGGAGCTTATGAAACTGCTCTACCAGGTCACGCCCCGCACTTGGATGTAGTCTGGGTGGGCCCCCACCCGCGTGCTGTAAAAAGCCTCAGGTAATTCTGATACGCAGGCAGGCCCATGGTCTGGCTCTATTTCGATTCTCTACCCATTGGAGGGGCATTTAGGTTGTCCGGTTCTGGCAGGGCCCATCAACCCTTCATGTTTGAGTATGAATTAGAAAAGGAGCCCACTGGGGGCGTCTGGGTGGCACAGTGGTTAAGCGTCTGCCTTCGGCTCAGGGCATGATCCCAGCGTTATGGGATCGAGCCCCACATCAGGCTCCTCCACTGTGAGCCTGCTTCTTCCTCTCCCACTCCCCCTGCTTCTGTTCCCTCTCTCGCTGGCTGTCTCTATCTCTGTTAAATAAATAAATAAAATCTTAAAAAAAAAATAAAAAAGGAAAGGAGGCCATTGGATTTTCCTAACACTTGGCTGGGTTAGGCAGGTCTGAGGAGGGAGAAAGATTTCTGGGAGGGAGTGAGAAGAGAAAGGTAGTTTGGAGACAGAAAGTGCTTGAGGGGTGCTTGATTCTGGGGAGGATGATTTGAGGACTTGGGGATGAGCCGGAAGGATGGCCACAGGTAGGAGGTGTAAGGGAGGGCATTCCTGCCTTCTGGATATTTCTCAAGGCCAGACAAAGAATATTGCCTCCTCCACCAAGAGTGAGCTGAACTCTCTTGCCCAGCATGAGTGACCCAAGGAGCCCTGGCCGAGGCTGATGACCCCTCACTGACAGCTCAGTCTGACCCTTGAGACCCACGGGGGTCCCTGCTCTTGCAGGGCTCTGTCTGCCATGCCCTCCTTACCCATGATTTGACCTTCCCAATGACCTACAGCTGTTTTTCGAAGCGGCTCAGGGCAGTTCCTGACTCTGGGGCCACCTCCCGAAACTGCAGGGCGGGGCCGGGTGGCTCTGTGCCCACTGGTCTCAGATCTCCGCCCCAGAAATGGGCATGATGGCCCCACTTGAACAGACGCTTGATCTATGCTCACATGGGGAACGCCAACAATGGGAAACCGAGTCTCAGTGTGACAGATCAAAAGGAGAGAGTTCGATGAGCCCCTCATTTTCAAATCCCATCGAATGTCCTTTAATTCCCCTGTTCTTTATCCTGGTGTTAGCTGATGGGGTGGAGGGCACACAGCGGCCTGCGCGCAGGCTTCTCCCACTTCTGGGCGGGTGGGCCTGGGTGGAGGCGCTGGGCCCTGAGTCCTGCCCCCCCCCCGGGACACGGCTGTGTGGCCTGGGCGGAGCTTGGGCCGGAACGGGAAAGACTGTCTGCCCGTCAGGGCCCCTGGAACGAACTCCCTCCAGGCCTGGCCAGTGAGGAGTGTTTTGCTGCGGGCAGAGTGGGGACCCCGCCTCTTCCACATGACGGCAGCGGGGTCAGGGTCTCTGCGGCCTGTCTGGAGGTCCCAGGGCGCCCAGGCCAGCGCAGGTGAAGGCGGGGCTGGGTCCAGGGGTGCTCGGATGGGGCAGGTGCAGACTTGGAGTCTGAGAGGGCGGGCCAGCGGGCATCTGGACGTGTGAGCTGTGCTCCTGCCTGGGGCAGGTCGGGGGGCAGGACAGGAGAAGGCGCTGAGCCCACGGAGCAGCAGCAGGTGAAAACACATGCGAGCCCAGAGCTTGGAGGCTGGAATTTAATGTTGCACATCTCCGAGAAGCCGGCCTGATGGACCCATTTCACAGTGCTGGCAAACCAAGGCACTAGGAGTCAGGGGAGAGCTGGGAGGGTGGGCACCTGGAATGCAGGGCATTTTCTCACAGCGCCCAGACCCGCTTTTCCAGCAGCCCTGGAGGTGGGGAGGGGTTGGGTCCGGACAGGCGGGGTGGCCTTCCCCAGCTGGTGGGTTGCCTGGGCTGCGGGTGTCAGCCACACTCCATTTACTCACGTCCGATTCTGGGCCGCGGCCAGTTGGGGGCGCTGGACTCTGGAGCCCCACCCAGCAGCGGGGACATGTGGAGGGCAGTCACCTGTCCAATAGCCATGTGCTCTGAGACTGGCAGGACCGGACCCAGCCCCGCCCAGGGTCCCCCTCCCCCGCACTCCCAGCGCACCCCCTACATGGGCGGATTTCCTGTGTCTGGTCATTACTCCTGCAGGCTGGTTGTGCCCCCAGAGGCAGCCCCCTCCCTGTCCGCCTGGGTCCCCCAAGCCCGGGTAAGGTCACGACTCTCACCTCCCCCCCCCCCCACTGCCGGAGGAAGGGGCCCTCTCCGTGGCGCCCATGCAGTGACTCGGGCACACGCCAGGGAATGTCACCACAATGCTGACACTCCTGGGTAGGCGCCCCTGAAACACGCCAGCCCGGGTGCCCTTGGCTCTGGCCATGACCGACCCTTGGAGCCGCTTCAGAGTCAGCCTCTTCCTCTGGTCCGTGGGAACCCCACTACCGAGTCGTGGGCTTGTTGGGGGACTGGGTAGAACTCTGCAGGTCAGAGGTGCTGGATTCCGAGGGGGGCTTTTCCAGGGCCAGAGAAGGAGGGGCCCACATGCTGGCAGGAGGTCCGGGGACTGGGCTTGGTCTTCCTGGGCTCACCTGTGCCCTCAGCTGCCACAGAAGTGGAGCGGGCCTGACTCCCTAGTCCTTCCTGTGCTCTCTCTTGCCCCGGGAGCTGCGTGTCCCTGCCAGCGCAGGTATGGGTCACCCAGGACCCAGTGCTGGGGGCAGAGCAGCACTCCCGAGGGCCCGCTCTGCCCTCGGCCCCAGCAGCCCTGCCCGGACAAGTTCTGTCCGTCCGGAGACGCAGGTGCACACCGGATATTGAAAACCAAAAGGAGGGAGGCCTGTCCGTGGAAAAGCTGGCATCACGCCATGCAGCCGCCGGAGCCCCAGGCCATCTAGGTCCGATTGCTGCCCAGCAAAGTTGCCACAGACCCGCGTCTGGATGAGCCAAGTGGGGGCCGAAGGAAGGACATGCACGGGCCACCAACACATGCAACGGTTAGTAGGGAGAGCAGGGTCACGCCTTCCCGTCCACAGAAGCACTCTCCGTGGGATCCGGGGGGTGTGCACGCGCCCACACATGTCTGCGTGCATCACCTCCCTGCACTCGTGCGCGTGATCGTGTGAGCCAGTGGGGTCACCCCTACACGTATGCATGTGTGCATGTGTAGACATGTGTGTGCACGTTTCCCTTGGGTGGAAATGTGCTTACGACAGTGACCCAGCGCTCCTCCAGAGCTGGTGGGAGGAGTGGCCGCAGCCCGGTTTTCACATGGAGAGGCCCTGACCTGTGGGCGTCCCATGCTGGCGCCAAGCCCCTATTTCCAAGTACGCCCTGAGCCTGTGTGCACAAGGCTGCATGTGCTCGTTACATGCAGGGCTTGTCCGCGGGGGACGTGCACGCCGGTCAGTTGCACAACTCCCACCGTGAACGGGGTCGTCGGCCCAAGGCAGCCTGGTGGGTCCGTTCGTTCATTCGTCGGTGATTCATTGAGCACTTGCTGCGTTCTGGGCTGGCCTGGGTTTGGGGAGGCAGGGCCTCGTCCTGGGGAAACGCTCTGGGGGGCAGGGAAGGAGGGAGGGCGTACAGAATGGGGGGCCCCGATGGCCTCGTGGGTACTGATGCTTCCAGCAGAGCTGGGGGGGCGGTGGACAGGCCTCCCCAGCGTCCCCCCATGCAGCCAGCAGGATAGACGGGTTTGCGCTGCACAACTAACGTGCCTACGGTCTCGGCAGCTTTAACAGCCTTGTCCCTGACGTGGGAGGGCTCTCGTGCAGCTTGTGGCTGTTGGGCCTCACAGTGAGGCTCCCCGTGCGGTTTCAGGTCCACTGCCTCTTCCTGAGAAAGGGGCTGTGTCCTCTGGGTGGGGGGGTCAGGCTACTGAGTGACAAGGAGAAAAGTATCAGCTGCGGAGGCCCTGGCCCAGCCTGGAGTCGTGTGGGCACGCGGATGCGCTCTGTCCGCGCTCAGGGAGCAAGCTGGGGGAGTCACACGGCGGCCGTGATTCAGGCTAGGAACCGAGCCAGCCGCGCCGGCCTCCCCCACAGTCCTGGGGCTCCGCTGTAGTCCGAGCGCACGCTAGGGCTCGGGAGATGGCAGCACTGGCTAGGGTGAGTTAGGGCCGAGGGCTGGAGAAGTGCATTAAGGTTGCACGGCCCCACCCGTGGCAAGTACCCGCGGGAATATCCCGGCCTCTCTGTGGGGAGTTTGGACAGCGGGCAGCTCCGGTTCCGGACATTTCCTTATGCTCCCTTCCAGATCGGCTTTCACTGCTCCCAGAACGATCCCGGGAAGGCCGCTGGCAATCATCAGCTATTGCTGTGTAACAAGCTATAGGAAGCCAGACCGAAGCGTTCCGTTAGCACGAGGCTCTGGAGCCACTGTGGCAGGGCTCGGCGGTGGTGCTGCGGGGCTCAGCTGGGTCCCTTCGGGTCCTTGATGCCTGTGTCTCTGTGTCCCCTGCATGGGGTCTCCCCTCCTCCTGCTGCCGGCATGGCCTGTCCCCACAGGCCGGGTGAGGACTGAGAGGGGTGACGGGTTTGGGGGCCTCTGAAGTCTAGGCTTGGGGCTGGCGTCATTGCTCGGGCATCTTCTACTGGCCACAGGAGGTTGCAGGCTGAGTGCGGGTCCCCGAGCACGGCAGCAGGGCCGCACTCTCCATGGAGTTGCTGCCGAGAGCAGGGGTCTGGGGAGGCCTGGGCCACCGAGGCCCCTGCCGGCCTGCCACAGAGCTCCTCGTGCCGCCACGCAGAGGACTGGGCCCTCAGCCCTGCCTTCCTCCGTTTTCACAGCGGAGCTGGTGGCCCAGCCTTGCCCGACGTCTCTGCCTGCCTCTGGGGCTCTGGGATTCTGTTTCCGGACGTCTTTGTCAGGGGCTTTCCAGGCACGCCCTCCTTCCCCCTCGCTCAGGCGTGAGCTATACTAACAGGAGAGGTTTGTGTTTGGGGCATTCAGGTGGATTTTCCTTTTAAAGTCATCCGTGTGCTGGGGGCCTGGGTGGCTCAGTCGGTTGAGCGTCTGCCTCTTGGTTTTGCCTCAGGTCACGATCTCAGGGTCGTGAGATCAAGCCCCGCGTCGGGCTCCATGCTGAGCGGGGAGTCTGCTTAAGATTCTCGCTCTCCCTCTGCCCCTCCCCTGCTGTTTGCTCTCTCTCTCAAATAAATAAATGAAGTCATCTGCTTGCACGAGTGCCGCCAGGTGGGGGGTGCTGGCCTTCGCGCCAGGGCCTGGCAGGTCTCGGCTCTGGTCCAAGCCCATCTCCTCTCTGCTCTGTTGGCCAAGGGCCTGCAGGCGCTGTCCACACAAAGACCCGTCTGTGCTCACAGCACTGGTGGGTAGTGAGGGGTCAGGGACAGGGCTCAGCTGAACACGCTGGTGGCAGTGGGGGGCACGCTCCCTGACGGGCTCACCGGCTGCACCCAGTGGGATCTTACTGAGCTTGACAACCTCCCTCCCCTCCCAGCAGGCCCCCAGGGGCACCTTTCCCAGGGGGTCTCCGGCCGAGGCCTCCCCTCCGGGACCCTGCCCTGTGCCTGGAGCCCTGGGAGCACTTGGCTGGTGGGGGGGGTCACCTGACACCCCCATACGGGTTCGGATACCTGGACTGGCCTGCAGTGTGAGACTACGGTGAGTGGTCAGGCAGGGTGGACGGTAGGGCAGGCCCTGGGTCCCTAGCTGTCGGGCCAGGTGTGCTCAGAACTGGCTGCTGGGAAAGGGGCAGCACCTCGGGTTCTGGATCTTGCTAGCTTCTTTGCTTTTGAAATAGGTTATGAGTGTGGGCCCTCAGTTCTGGGGGGGAAGGAGGCTGTGGGGGGACGTTCTGCTCTGTGGGCTGCACCATCACCCCTTCGCACAGACCCCTGTCACCCCCAGCCCCTCTCAGGGGCAGCGTGCCCTCCCTGCAGGACCCTCTCCCATGTCTAACCAGTGGGACCCCTTTTATGGGGTCACCGGCCCGGTGGGGCATGGGGAGGGCGTGGCGGGAGAGCTGAGAGCCCGGCTCTGCTCCTGGACTCCCACTCCAAGGAGCTTCATGAAGCGTGACCCCTGAGGCCTTCCCTGTCCTCTTCCGGGAAACCGGGCAGACAAGGACATGGAAAGGGGAGGAGAGAGCCAGCCCGCTGCGAGGGAGGGGGTGAAAGCAGCTGTACCTCACTGGGGCGGCTCTGAGCAGCTCGGTCCCGAGGGGCTGACGGCAGGATGTGGGTCCCGGGGCAGCAGCCTTCGAGAGCAGAGCGGGTGGTGCTTAAGGGCACAAACTTGCAACTGGCGGATCAATAAGTCCCGGAGATCTAACGTGCAGTGCAGCGATGATCGCAGCACTATCACAAACTTCCGAGTCGCTAAGAGACCGCATCTTAATTGTTCTCACGCAAAACCATAGTAACGGCGGGACACGATGGAGGTGCGAGCCGACACCGAGCCGGTAACCACGTCGCGTTATACAAACGTGTCAGATCAACACCTTGTACACCCGGAACTTACACAACGTTAGAGGAGGAGTGTGTCTCAATCTATAAAAAAAGGAAATTGAGCGCACCTGGAATGGGGACTGGGCGGGCTCTCTAGATAAAATAGTTCCGTGGGGGTTGGCAGGTGAAGAGCCAGGGGACCCTGAGGATGGGGTTTCCTCACACAGAAGTCTGGAAGGCCGGGGCACTGGGAGGGCGCTGACAGAGGGCCACTGCGCAGCCGTGCACGTTTCCCAGGAGCACCCTATGGGGCGGCCCCCTCTATGCTCCACGCAATGTCCTGGCCTCTTCCCGTTCAGCCGGGCAGGGCTGGTGGTAGGAGCGTGTGCATTGGGGCACGTGGGCCTGGGTCCTGTTGCTAGTTCTGGGACTTCAGCAGGTCGTTGAAGTTCTGTCTTGATTTTCTCTTTTGTAAAATGGGCCTAATAATGGCTACCTTATCATCGTTTTAAAGATTAAAAGAAGGGCCACCTGGTTGGCTCAATTGGTGAAGCGTCTGCCTTCAGCTCAGGTCAAGATCCCAGGGTCCTGGGATTGAGCCCTGCATCGGGCTTGCTGCTCAACGGGGAGTCTGCTTCTCCCTCTCCCTCTGTTGCTCCTCCTGCTTGTGCGTTCTCTCTCTCTCTAATAAATAAATAAAATCTTAAAAAAAATAAAGATAAAAAGAAGATAGGGGCACCTGGATGGCACAGTTGGTTAAGCATCTGCCTTTGGCTCAGGTCATGATCCTGGAGTCTAGGATTGAGCTCCCCATTGGGCTCCCTGCTCAGCAGGAATCCTGCTTCTCCCTCTTCCTCTGCTCTCCCCCTGCTCATGCTCACTCCCTCTCTCTCTCTCAAATAAATAAATAAATAAAATCTTTAAGGGAAAGATTAAAAGAAGACACTTCGCATATTTGCTACTGGCCCAGAGTAAGTTCTCAGTAAATTGTAATAACATCATCACCACCGTCACCACCATCATCACCGTCACCGCCATCACTGCTGTCATTACCACCACCATCACCACCACCATCATCACCATCATTATCGCCATCACCACCATCATCACCGTCACCGCCATCACTGCTGTCATTACCACCACCATCACCACCATCACCATCACCATCATTATCGTCATCAACACCACCATCACTATCATTGCTATCACTGCTGTCATTACCATCAACACCGTCGCCAAAACGAGCACCATCATTGCTGAGTTGTCAGGTTACCTGAATGCCTCATACTCTTGGTGGTCTAATCCAGGGTGCAAAAAGGAGGGTGTAAAAGAGGGGGGAGAACCAAAGACTGCCCTCTACAAAATCTGATCCCAGATTGATCGTGGGGTGGGGTGCAGGATGAGTGGAGATGAGGAAGGAGGAGGTGGTGTTAGGGTGACATGCCATAGGATGGGTTCTGAATTCCATCACCTAGCAGGGATCCGTGGTGGCTCTTTCAGGGTTAGGTGACACCACATCTTGGGCAAGCCCACCAGAACATGGTTCCCTGAGCTGGAACAAGGTGAGTCAGGAGCACCAAGGAGGACCGGGCTGCCCAGGGGTGTTGGAGATGGGAAAGAGAACTTCTAGGTCATCCTGGTTCTTCTTCAGTGCTGATGTGGGGGTCCCCTTGGGCCCTGGTGGGATGTGGGGTAGACCGGCAGCTGCTTCCAAGGCCTTGATGATGACTGAGCTGGTGCAGAGTCAGAGCAGTGGCCCGGGGACCCTGGGATGGCCCAGTGCATGTGTGCAGTGGCTTGGCGGCTAGCAGTGGCATCCAGGGACTCCGGGCTTGAGCTCATGCAGGGCAGAAGGCACCCCCTGGTACACTTGTAGTCCCTCGGGGGTCCTGGGTGCCCAGTGCCCGCTAAGTGAAGGTGATGACGGGGACCACCCTGGTGGGTGCGTGTTCTTGTGCCTCAATCTTGTGTGTGTGGGGTGGGCTTGCTGCACAATTTGTGCCAACTGCAGACGGGCGAAGGCCCTTTAAATGATTTCCCGTGCACCCCATGATGGGACCTGGTAGATCGTGCAGGTCGCCTGCTGGAGTTGCACCTGTTCTGAATTGTGATCGGGAGAAATTAGATGGAAAAACATGCAAATACAGTTGGAGCTTTTTGGCAAATGAGCACGCGAACGGGCGGAGGTGAGGATGGCTTGGAAGGGGGCGCGCTGGTGCCGCCTGACTCATCGCTGAGGCCGTCAGACTTAGATAGCGCGCTCCCCATGCGGTGGTTTTTAAAGGGGGAATTATTTCAGCTACATTTCCTAGATTTCTGAGGTTGCCTAAAAAAGCCAAGAAAAGGTTCTTCCCTGCTGTTTTCTCCCCTCACATCGAATGGGTAAAAGTTAAGCCTTTCCATGCTAACGGTCCGTGGACACCTGCCTTGGTCGGCCCTTGGTTGGTCACAGAGCATGGAATGCCAGTATGCATTACACTGGGCTGGGGGGTGGGTTATGTTGGCTCACCTTGCTGAAGAGGAGCAGTCGAGGCCCTGGGTCCGTGGTGCTCGTGTTCGGGAAGCCGCTGTCGGGCTCCAGGTGCACGAGGAGCCCGCTGGCTGACGTCTTCCAGACACAAATTGCGGTGCTTTAGGAGTTAGCTGTCGGTGAGAGCACGCACATGTGGGGACAGGCCAGCAGAGAGGGTCCGCAGTGCCAGGACAACGGGCCTCACGTGGGACAGCGCCATGTGCAGGGTGCGTCCAATTCCTTCCCTGGGTACTAGGACCTAGACTCTTGGTCAAGGCCAAAGGCACGTCTGGGAGGCTCAGTGGGGACAACAGACATGACAATCGTCATTTGTAGCAGGGTGAGGAGCCCACCCACATGATCCCCCTTCTGTGTGACCCCATCCTTCCTCTGGATGTCTAGGGCACTCCATTCCCATCACCGATGTAGCACTTTTGGTGCCCATCCTTACAGTTTCGGGGGTATTTTTCTAAACTTCCCAATGGAGGTACTTTGTCTTATGCCTTCCTGTGTTTTGACTTTCCCTTCTCTCCTCGTGGCCTCAAGGTCACCGCACACCACAGTGCTGGAGGGATGAGCTTGCCCTCGTGCGGTCCAGGGTGGTTTCCCAGGTGAGGCATCTGTTGTTCTCTGAATGGCTGAGAGGGGCAGCAAGACGTCCTCGGTGCCCGCCTGTGGAGGGAGACACAGGGACTGGACACCTGGCTGACCCGTGGTCAATCTCCCTGCGATGGCGTCACTACGTGTCTGTCCTCTGACCTCAGAACTCAACTAATCTCCTTTGGCTCATACTTGTTTCCAGATATGCCAACAGCAGCCTTTCCCTGAGTCCCTGAGGATGTGCACACCCGTGGCTGAGGGGCCGCCAGAGAAGGTGCCTTTGGGAAGAGATAGCCGTCAGGTAGTGACCTCCCTGTGGCTTGGCCTGCACCCGTGTGCGCTTGTTGCAAGGAGGGCTGTGGGAGCTGCCAGTGTTCACCGTCTCACGGGTGGAGGGGTGGGCTGAAGACAAGAAGTCTTTTTTTCTTAATTCTCCAGGATGGAAATTGGGGGTGGAAAAATCACATACAAATTAATGTAGCCAATGAACAAGTCTATATGGACCAGTTTCCAACATTTTCTATGTCTGTCGTCCTGCAGCAGGTTAAGTAGAGGCTAAAGCAGCAGCAACAGCAACAACACATAGCACAGACCCTACTGAGATATCCGTCCTGTCTTCAAGAGCTCGACATTTTTAGGTTGTCCTCCAAGGTCCTGCCATGGTTGGAGAGATGCACTGTATCAACTCCACGGCTGACCCAGACAACCGGAACCCTGAGGCCCCGGGGGAGGCTGGAAACCAGACATCTCCAATCCTTGATGAGGGGATGTGAGACCCCATCACCCCAGAACTGCACGCAGGGTCTTCTTCATGGTGCACACTTGTCCTTGCATTTGGGGATGATGGTCCGCTTGCTCTGGGTCCTCGTGGTGCTGCCAATCTGTAACCAGGCACCGTGTTTTGTTCCTGGGAGGTCTGGAAGCTTTCAGCAGTGTGCACTGGGGAGATGTTTTAGGATCTGTGTCTCTGAAGGTTTTGCTTCCTTTACATACAATGAGTCTTTGTCCATTCCTCATTTCCTGGGGGACGTGCTGGTCCTTTCCCGGCACTGGGCATTGAGAGGAGAACAAGGAGCTGGGAGAGAAGGCCAGGGGAAGTCTTGGGTCAGTTTTGAAGTTGTGCTCTTCCGGGCACTGCCCTGAGATTGCATCATCCACACCAGCTCTGACGAAGTCCCACCTGGCACTGCTTCAGGTTAAATAAACTTGGCCAAGGACTTCCAACTTCCAGAGAAGTTTTGTTTCACTAATCTTCCTGCTGCTGCTGAACTTCGGACAAAATGGAAACAATAATTATTTGAAGGCTTTGGGAAGTGACATAAAGCAGATGAAAAAACCTTCAAGGGGTATGAACTTTGAAAGGAGTTTGAAAGAAAGCTTTTCTCCCGAGGGCCCTTTCTGGACCACAACAGGGTGGGCTCCAGCAGAAGGTGGTGGTATTGGGTGGAGAGGTCAGAGGCTAGAATTTGGCGTTGCCAGAATGTCTGGAAATTTAGGAAGAAATCTCAGAAAGGCCACATGGGGGAAGACCCCTTACCCGGCACAATCTCTGCTCCAGTCTTCTGCGGATCCCCGAAGTGTGCATGTGCGGGGCAAGACTCCTTAAGGCCCAGGAAGAAGCAGCAGCTGGATGGGGGAGGAGCTAGCAGAGAGTCCGGCATCTGGCTGGTGCTGGGAAGACCAGGTTTGGAGGTCATGTCCTCCCAGGTGAGAGGAACTTCTGTGTGCTGAAATAAAAGGACTTAATTATGAGTCAGAAGACAGAAAAATAGTCTATTTGAACTGCTTAAGGAAACTGTTAACCTGGAGCTTTATACCCAGCTAAACTGTCTTTCAAGAATGGTGGCAAAATAAAGACATTTTGGATACACACAAACCAAGAGATTACTGACAACAGACTCTCACGGAAGGATTGTACTTGATGGTTTTAACAAAGATCTAAGATATTGGGCAGAGGGATTGAAGTGGATTGGGTTTTTGTGATATTCAGGAGCAGGGGAGAGAGGGGTACACGCTAAAATTAAAAAACATAACTCAAACTGGATGGAACAAAAGGATTTTACAAAACTTTTAATTGACCCAAAATGACATAGTAAAGGAGAATAAAGGCACAGAATAAGAGGACAATTAAATAAATCTGACCTTGGGAAATGTGCTAGCTTTGAATAGTAGAGCTCTGCAATCTCTGGGGGTCCACAGCAAAGACCACCCCCAGCAGGGCGATGAGGTCTCTCCAATAGTCACTGATTCCGCCCAAGAAATGGTCCTCTGCAGGATAAATTTTGGGTGGCGAATGAGGGTTTTGGAGGTGTGTCTGCCTGCAGCAAGGAGGAGCCTAGCCTTGGGGAAGGAGACATGCTCAGGGTGCTCTCGTTGGCACGGTTGGGCGATCACCCCCACGGAAGGCAGATGCAGCTCGAGTTAGTTTCCCTCCCAGTGCCCAAGCCTTCAGCAAGATCCTGATGCGGGTTCTAGGTTCCTCCAGATATTCCCATCCCCGAGGGGAACCAAGGGAAGGGTCCATGCCCTCAGGTGGTACAGAGGGGTTTAGGAGAGAAGAGGGGGCTGACACTGAGGTGCTGACAAATGACCTGCATAAGTCAACAGCAGCGTCTCAGGCCACTTGGGCCAAGGGGCTTGCCACCCAAGGGCCCAGCCACCCTCGGGGCCACTTTGTGGGGGAGTAGGACTTTCCTAAGGGCCGGGAGGGCGTCTGTGAATGGGTAGGCTCAGGATTTGGGAATCTGGACATCAGAGGGAAGATTGTCTTGCAGGCTAGTGATGTCTGGGACACTTGGGTCCAGGAATGTGGGAAGCCATCATTTAGCCTGTGTCCTGTGTCCTGACGTGGCACTGTGTTCCCAGCACTCCCCATCTCACCATTTACCCCACGGAGAGGGGGTTGTGTGGTTTTGGAGCAGCCCCTGTGCTCTGGTTATGAGTTCAGTGCTGGGCACCCTAAACCAGCACCTGGTCTTTCTCTAAGTGATGGGGGGGCTGGGGGGTCAGGCCATGAATGGGCTGAGTAGGTGTCAGTGCCCCCGTTCCTTGCTCCTGGAAATGGACTCCCAGAGGCTAAAGATACTGGTCCAGGGCAGGGCTGGGGTTCAGGGTTCAGATTCTGCAGCTGGGAGCCAGCAGGTCTGTGGGGCTAGGGCAGCCCTCTGGGGCCCGTTGGTCATGAATCAGCCACTCCAGCGAGCAGGTGCTCAGGCTCAGGTAACCAGAGCTGCCCCTGTGAAGACATGTTGAAATATTCATGCACTTGGTCCAGGGGTTCTCGGCCTGTGGGCCTCCTGTAACGTGCATGAGCCTCTGCTCCACCGTCGCATGGCTGCAGTTCCGTCTGTGCGTGCCCTTCCTGCTTGATTCCTTGGTCAGTCCTTTGACTCATCATTCCGAAGCTCCAGCTCCTGCCCCACCCCAGACCACCCCCAGGTTGGGGGCCGTGGGTCCCACTGCTGTGGGTCTTCTGCAATGCTCGCGCTTGCAGGGTGAGGGTTGAGTTACATGGAGAGTGTTGGGTCCAGGGCCAGCTTCTCAGCACTTTCATGAGATCGTGGCCTCCTGGTAAGGTTCTCCCCGGCCCCGAGGCCGACTGGAGCCACTGCTCTTGCTGCTGCACGGGGCCGCAGGGGCGGTGCAGCCTGGGTGATGTGGTCAGCGCATGGCCTGCCTTTGGCGCACAGACCAAATGCAGGTTTCTAGGGCAGACCAAACAGGTCGGCCTCCCCTCCCAGTAACACGGGGTGGCTGTGGACTCACTGGGCATCTCAGAAAGGACCGGGCTTGGCCCTGGGTAGGAGCTGAGAGGTGGGACTTCTGCCCTGGAATGGACTGGACTCACTGTGGACCTCGGTTTCTTCATCTGTGATGTAGGTACCAGGGTGGATTCAGAGGAAACATGACTGAAATGTGTGAACTTGTTTTTAGGAAACTGCACATGCACACACAGTCACGTGCACATACACAAGAACACGTGCTTGTACATGTGCACACTCACACGCACACACAGGTACACACGTGCACACACACGAACATGCGCTTGTACACGCGCACACTCACACACAGTCACATACACACGTGCACACACATGAACATGTGCTTGTACACGTGCACACACACGCACACACAGGTACACATGTGCATACACACGAACACGTGCTTGTACACATTCACACGCACACACAGGTACACACGTGCACACACATGAACAAGTGCTCGTATACATGCACACTCACGCACACACAGGTACACACGTGCACACACACGAACACGTGCTTGTACATGTGCACACTCACAGTCACACACGCATGTGCACACACACAAACACGTGCTTGTACACGTGCACACTCACAGTCACACACGCATGTGCACACACACGAACACGTGCTTGTACACGTGCACACTAACACGCACACACAGTCACACACGCATGTGGACACACACGAACACGTGCTTGTACACGTGCACACTCACAGTCACACACGCATGTGGATACACACACGAACATGTGCTTGTACACGTGCACACTCACACGCACACACAGCATGCACACGTCTGTGTGTACACACACACACACACACACACACTCCGGGGGCTCATGGGCTCCCAGGTTGGAAACTCTTAGGAAGACCATGGTTTTCAAGTTGTGGTCACATGCTACTAGTGGGTCATGAAGTCAATGAGGTGGGTCGGCACCAGCATCTTCTGACAAGGGATGGAATAGAGTGGCTGAAAGTGGCCTGAGTCGTGACGCACCGGGCCGCACACGCTCACACAGGGGGCCCCGGATGGCGGTGTAAAATGCGTTTCTCCCTCTGGGTCGTGGTCTTGGGGTTCAGCAAACATGAGCCAGGCCATCTGTCAGATTTGTGAGTTCCCAGCAGACGGGGGCCGGCTGGGAAGAGCACGGCTTCCTGCGGGCTGAGCAGTGTGCAGCGGGGTGACTCCCCTGGGGCCTGGGGCAGAGAACCCGACTCACAAGAGTGACTTCCATTCCCCCGTATGGAAGGCACAGGCTCTCCTGCTCCTTTTTATCTTACTTTTCTCCATAAGGCTACTTTTGCGGGCTGCTGGTGTCTCCCCACTCCTCGCCCCTGCTGACATGTTGGCTGGGGACCAGAGCCGTGAGTGCTGCCCTCTGGTCTGGGTTTCCCTGCTTCCCCTCCCAACCTCTCCGGTGCTCACACTGATGAGCAGACGTACCTCCTTCCCCGTGGGAGGCAGGGAGGGCTGGGGGCCTTTCAGCCGGGGTAGGACCCCCCCTCGCCTCTTCACTGCCTGGTCTGCTGGGGCCCCGCATCTCGCCGAGGGCACGCCTGCTAAATGCCCTCGGTCCGCCCATGGTGGTTCTTCCCTTTTGCCGAAAAGTGGAGCAAAATCCAGCTGAGTTTCTTGAGCTCTTCTGGGACTCGGAAAAGAAAAAGTAATGATTCCATTATTTTTTCCCTGAACTCTGTGGCCTCGTCTTGTTCTGATAGATTTGTCTGTGTCTGTGCTGAAGCCCCTGCATCACTGTACACGTATTGCACTGAGCAATCTCGCCCTCGCTACGGTTTTTCCGGACGTCTTTGTGACTTAAAACAATTTATTATTATTATTATTATTATTAAAGATCTCATTTATTTACTTAGTGAGAGAGAGAGAGAGAGGGAACACAAGCAGGGGGGAGCAGAGGGAGAGGGAGAAGCAGACTTCCGCTGAGCAGGGAGCCTGATGTGGGACTGGATTCCAGGACCCTGGGATCATGACCTGAACCAAAGGCAGACACTTAACGCACGGAGCCCCCCAGGTGCCCAACAATCCATATTTTTATTGTGAAATATACAGTGCGTATAGAGGGGTGTGCTCATTTGTCTGTTTTGAAGACCGTAGCCTCTTCCCAGACTCGGCAACAGAACATTGAGCAGAATCATAGCAGCTGCGTAAGCGTCCTCTGCGGTCATGCATCACCCCCTCTGCGAGTCCTTGCTGTGTGCCAGGCGCTGTTCCGAGTCGGACCCACAGTGAACACCCTCCTGCCCCGAGGCCCTGACACGTGCCTGCAGGTGTGTGATGCCCACTGCCTCGCTCGGCGTGGGTGCTTGCTTACGGGCGAGTGCTCCTAATCCTTGTGGCGCAGGTGTCCTAGCTCGGTGTGTGGCTCGAGGGTCTTGCTTCCCTGGTCGACCTGGTCTGTCCTTGCCGGTGTGCGTGGCTGTCGCTCACGGGTGTGCGTGTCTGTGTCGTGTTCTGGGCTGTGGCCCGTGAGCCGGTCCCCCCATTCTGCAGCTGCTGGCCGTCTGAGTGGTTTCTGACTCGTGGCTCTTAAAGACAATGCTGCTGTGAGCGTGGCTGTCTGTGTCCCCAGGGCCCCGGGGCTGGAGTCGCTGTGGCAGGTGCACGGCAGCTCCAGGCTATGCTCCCCCCTGGGGGACAGGGGCTGTGAGTGCTGCCCACTGGTCTGTGCTTCCGTGATCGCTGGGGAGGTGATGCCTCTTTTCCTGGGCTCAGTGTCCTGCACTCACTCTCTTTGAAGTCTTGGCCCACGTCCTTCATGTTCTGGCTTTTTTCTCTGACTTCTAGCATTCTTCATGCTGGCAGTTCTCAAGGGGGCAATGGTGCCCCACAGGGGACATTTGGCAGAGCGGTTCCGAGGATTGGGGTCCCTGTCCCAGCCCCCGTGGGCTCCCAGGGTTGCAGCTGTTCTTGTGAATGTTCACACGTCCAGATGTCGTCCCCAAGTGTGGCTCCAGCCAGCCCTTCCCCGTGGGCATCCAGGACACAGATTGGCCCCAGGCCATTGCTGCCCAGGCTTCCTCCTCCTTGTGCCTCCCTTGGGCTGTGTTCTTACCCTCGACGGAGGAGGAAGGGGCTGGCGTCACTGCCCCATGCCTGTGGACTCTCCCTTCCCAGACCAGCTCAGCCTCACAGGGTCTGGGAGAGGCAGTGGCTGCCAGGCCACCTGTCATCTTGTCCCTTCGTGTCTCGGGGCGGGAGGATCTGCCCAGGGGTCTCTGCTCGTGCTCTGACACTCCTCCCATGACGAAGGGGTCGACCCCACTGTGACCCGCCATGCCCACCCACCGGAGGACGGCTGGCAGCGTCTCAGCCTGGAGTCCCGTTTGGCCTCCCGGAACGACTGCACACCTGCGATTTACTTGTGGATTGGGGATCGTTGCCCCGACCGCACCGTGAAGCACAGCATCACTGCCCGGACCCCCCACGGCAGGGCTGCGTGGGGCTTTGATTGGAGATGCCGCGAAGGGGGCTGGGGGAGGGCTGCAGTCCAGAGCCACTCCTGTCACTCAGACTGTCTTTGAAAGAAGATGTGGGAGCTCACCACAAGGGCAGTGTTCTGTGAAGCGTGGATTTCCTGATGTCGTTTTGCTGACGGTAGCGTTTACCTGGTAGCGATCAATGAGGGCTGAGGGAGAGGGGAAGTGGCAGGAACACCTGTGTCAGGTCCCAGGATGTGTAGGGGGCGGGGGCGACAGGAAGGAGCAGGGAAGCGCAGGTGGGAGAGCAGGGGGGGTCAGCACAGGGACTCCTGTGTATGGGTGGGAGGGGAGGGCTTCTGGTGCTGCGGCTGGGGGTGGGGTGGGCAGGTGGCCTAGTCTTTAGTACAGGAAGCATCTGGGACCCCTCCTTCCTGGGCTACCCCCTAGTTGCAAGCACTGGAGGGAAGCTGGCGAGCACAGAGCGAACGGTGCATTTGTAAAACGACAGCAGTGCCATAAAGGTTTTCTTTTACACCTTCTGATCATTAGCCATCAGTTTTCTCCCAACAGCAATTAGTTGTATGTTAATGCGAGAAGTGCTAATTTTTGTACTGTATAAAACTGCTACCCGGTTTTGTGCAAAAGAGGAATCACAGATAGCAGGACTCATCCTTTGTTTTTGGAGTGACTCCTGCCTCGGGCTTTCCAGAACCTCCCCAGCAGTCATCCTGCGGGGCACTGGCCCCAGGGAGCCCAGGTGTCTCTCCTCACACCCAGAGCTCACAGCTCTGTCTCCCGAGGATTACCCCTGGCGTCCCAGCTCTGCACCTTCCTGCAAAGGCCATGGTCACCTCTTGCTCTGGGGCTTCTCTGGGACCAGCGGTGATGGTGAGGGGTGCGGGGGGCTTCAGGGTTCTGAGAGGACCACCCCCGGCTGGGACCCTCACTCCTGCCCCCTCCCTGCTGTCTTGGTCTCCTCCCGCCGCCATAATGAATACCCAGCCTGGTCACAGTGATCTCTGCCGGTTCTGGAGGCAGGAAGTCTGAGAAGAAGGTGCCCACTGACTCGGGGGCTGCTGAGGACCTGCTTCCTGGCTCGCTGCGTCCTCACCGTGTCCTTGGCTCTCCCTCTTCTCCTAAGGGCTCCGGCCCTGCAGGATCAAGGCCACATTTCACCTTTGTCACCCCTCATAGCCGCATCTGCACGCAGAATCCCCCCCGGGGGGGGGCGTGGGGCTTCCGCGTGTGCGTTTTGGGGCACACTCAGTCCGCAGAGCTCACCCTGCGGGAGAGGGGCCTCTGGGGCCTCTCACCCCATCGCCATGGGACTGCTCTGGGATCTGGTTTATGGGACCCGAGCTTTGCTCATGGAGGCGCAACTCTCTGTCAGGCTCCCCACGTTTTGCTGTTTCTCGGATTTGCATAAGCTTCTGTCCCTCCTGGCAGCACCTCCCAGAACAACGTGGCCCCAAGGAGCCTCCGAATGCACAGGCCCAGACTAACCCAAACCCACACCCACACCAGGCAGCTGCCCCGAGGCCCTCCCCACTGTGCCCCACCCCCACCCCCTCGCTCACCTCCTCCTCCTGCCCTTTCTGAGGACACGTGCAGGCTCTGCGGTGTCACCGCTGTCACTACAGCCCTCCCAGCCCCCCGCCTGTGACCCTGGAATGAAGTCTGTCCATACCTGAGTCTGCGAACGGTTTCTGTGTGGTGCCTGTCGAAAGGCTTCTCCTAACCGTCCTGAGTCCCCTGTCCCAGGCGACACAGAGCCGGCTCCTCTCAGCTCACCCCAGCTGCCTGAAGTGAGCCAGCAACAGACGGACAGACGTGTCCTCAGACACTCAGAGACAAGGAGGAGGGGCAGGACCCACTGTTCCCTAGGTCGTGCTCTCTGCGGGGGGGATCCCCTGCAGCAGTGGGGAGAGGTGTAGGGGACGAGAGAGGCCCCGAGGACATCCTTGCGACCTTGCATTCCAAGCAAACAGCTGAACCCTGGGGTAAGATCCACTCTCCTGAACCCCAGAACCCCCCCTCCACTTCTCATGCCCCATCATCCAGGTGTTGGGGACTGACCTGCTGCATGGTGAGGACAGAGTTATTGGAAAGCGTGTGCAATGGGGCGGGTGTTGGCACGCACCTGCGAGGCCAGGCTTCCCTTTTGTAAGGAAGTGAACCCGGAGGTAGAAAGAGCCAGGCTGGGAACGGGGGTGGGTGATGGGACAGTAGAGAGAGCGTGCTACTCTGAGGCCAGCCGGCCTTGGGGCCTTGGGCCCTCGCTGAGGGTAGGTTGAAGTGCAGGGGGAAAGGGGGCTGGAAGCTCAGCCGAGTTTGATTACGGCAATTTCGATCCCTTTGGTCAGTGGGGAGGCAAAGAATGGGAGTTTGGTGGGACTGTGGGGTCTGTGTCTGGCCTTGTCCTAAGTGAACAGGGGGGCGTGGTGAGTCCTAGGACAGGGGGCTCCTCGCGGTGAACCATTTCCGGAACCTGAGTGTGTGTGTGGGGTTGCTTCACCAGGGCTGTTTCCCAGGATCCCAGGGTTGGAATCCAGCTGGAGCTTGTCCCAGGGGTCTGTCTCCCCAGCACTAGATAACCTGGGAGAGGTCCAGCTCAGCCTGGCCTGGAGAGGTAGGTCACTGTTGAGGCCCCACGCAAGCCAGAGGCAGAGCTGGTGCGGGGACCCAAGGTGCCTGGCTCCCAGCTCGGTCTCCCTGCAAGACCAGCTCAGGGAAGTCGCCGGGGGCGGGGGGGAGCGGATTCCCCCGGGGGTAGTAGGTCAGGCGCCCATGTGGGGGTCCCTCTGTGAGTGGTGAGGACCCAGCCCCATCTAAAAGGGGCGCTGCCTCTCAGCTCCAGTGACTGCTGCCTGGGGCACATGCTCAGGCTCGTGGCATCTTCCGATTTCTCAGGGGGAGCAAGACATCGGGATTTGTTTATATTTTAAAATTACTGTACAGACGAAACAAAACATGTCTATGATTTGGATACAGCTCTTTGGCTCCGGTCTGAGATTTCTGCCGGAGCCTTCCTGGCCCTGCCAAGCCAGGCGACGATTTGCTCACGCTTGCTAGCCCAGCCTGTGGGGTCTCCGCATCCCTGCGCGCAACGGGGATCGTTTGGTCACGCATTAGAGATCTTTGGATGCAACTTAGCTTGGACATGGGGGCTTATTTTAAAGACAACGCAGAGGGATAAAGGTGAGGGAGCCTCTGGCATCCAGACTCCGCGGTGGGAGCTGTGACAGGCGACATCTCAGCACGAGGGCAGCTCTGGGGCGCCCCGGGGCCTCCGCGGGAGGCCGTGCATTAGGGAGGCTGACGTCATCTCGCGAGTCTGTTTCCGTGTGTGACCCACCCACAAACGGTTTCTCGCTCTCCTGTCTCACAGCTGTCGTGAGCAGCTTCAGGAGGTAATAGCCCGTCGTGTTCCCGTCCCCGCCGGGCCAGAGTCGTGGCTATCCCTTTAAGTGCCTCCGGAGTCTCACTACTAAATGTCTTGTTCGTCTGAGGCTTATTAGTTCATATTTCTTAAACACCAAGGGATTTTTCCTGGTGGGCCACCCCCCAGGTCACTGGCAAACGTGTGGTCAGGTGGCCACCCTGATCCAGTCACCCCAGCTGGAGGACAAGGGCCAGGCTCACGGGATAGAGAACGTGGGACCCCGAGTCCCGAGCACCGGGCAGTGCTTCCCCGGAAGGGGCCTTGGCTCCACACTGTCGTCTTTACTCTAACGAAACTTCCCTGAGCGTTGGTTTTCCGAGAAGCTCTGGACTCAGAAGAAAACCCTTTAACCTAGAAATAGAAAGCCCCACGGGTCGGTGCTTGGGATGCTAGCCCGAGGTCACTGTACTCAGAAATGCGGCTTGTCTGGGAGCATCACCAGCGGGACGTCCCAGCTCACCCCACCGTGGGTACGGCCTTGTGCGTGCAAACTGTGTGTTTTACTTTCTGCAGGCTTGGAAGCAAGAGTACTCACGCTCATGCCAAGAGCACCACCACAGCCGTAGAACCAGAGGGACCGCCTGGCGCCCCTCCCTCCAGCTGCCCTGGACTCCATGTGGCCTCTCTTCCTGGGGGACTGCAGCCTGGGGTGTCTGCCTCGTCCGCAGTCTTGGGGAATCTCGCTCAAACCAGTCTTCCCACAGTCTGGCGCTGGAGGGTACTTAGTACGTGTCCGCTGCGTTCCCTTAAATTGTCTTTGAATCTTCTCAAGTTCACTTTCTAAAGGGCCTTAAGGAAAGGAAGTGGTTTCAAAACACGCCAGAAACCATTGCCAGAATTTCTGCAGCCAGCCATGGTGGAGAACTTGGTATAGACACTGTGCTAGCTCTTTTGTTTTTGCCAAAAAGACCTAGAAAGCTGGACAAAATATACGGAGCATGTGGATTTGGACATCGGGACACGAGGCTGCTCAGGAGAATGGGAACAGATGAAGCGAGTTGTCTGATCAACTCAGTTTTCCTCCTGGAGGTGGTGTCCCTGCTCCAGTGGGGAGGGCATTGCCAGCAGCCTGGTGGCCTGTGGGATTGAGGAGGCCAAGGCTGGGCTGTAGGGAGGCTGCAGGACAGAGCACCAGAGAGAGCAGATACCAGAAGAAGGTCTCGTTGAGCTGGCACTGAGTGCATCCATGCGCCTACGGGAGCGTCCCTGAGGCGGGCAGGGGAAGGCGAGCGGGAGCCCGACAGCTCCCGGAAGCCAGGCCAAGTGAGGACATGTGCAGCAGATCTCAAGGAACCCTGGGCCATCGATAGAGACAGGAAGTCTCATGCCTTTGTAAGAGGGATACAATAGCCCTAAGAAAGTCTACTTAGATGCCTCCCAGGAAAATGTAACAGCAGACCTCAAAAGGATGAGCGTCACCTGAAGTCAAGAACACCCCGTTGGTACAATGTAAGCAGTTCACGTTGTAGTTATAGGAAATGGTGTTCCCGGAAGTCTTTAAACATTTTGTTCAATGGTGTGATATACAGAGAGAGAGAAGTGTGTCATTAGACTAGAAGGGAAGAACCAATGGCTCAGCTGCTGGTCCTCAGACCACGAGCGAGCCAGCCTCTGCTGAGCTCACCTGCTACAATCCCTCCTTCACCTTGAGTGAATAAGGTGAGAAGCGGCTTTAGATCCTTCAACATCAAATGTGTGTAGCAACTAGACAGCAAGCTCGATTTTTCCTGGGAGGACGCTTTCTAAAATACAGTTTATTATTTCTGCATGGCTTGAATCTTTGAGATCTGATCTTTCTAGAATGCTCTCAGCGGGCCACTGTTGTTTTTATCTGCTTCCCCCTTAATTCCGGTCAGTGCCTGCCTTTCCCGCCTCCTGCTATGAATTCCAAGCTCCTGCCCTGTGCATGACATGGACATCTGGTCAGAGTGGGACCAGGCACAGCACTCCATGCCCGCAGCCACAGGGACTGATCCAGAGATGGCGTCCCGAGTCCTTCCCTTACTCTGCGGTCCACAAAAGTCACCATCTAGAGATGTGGTTTCTGGAGCTGTTTACTCCAGTCTTGATGGCTCCCATCTTCACACGGGCCGGGAGGGGAGAATGCTGTATGTGCTCAGGTTCTGCACAGAAACAGAATTAATAAGACATAGACATGAAGAGATTTATTACAGGATTGGCTCTCCAACAAGTCGCACGGTCTGCCATCTATGAGCTAAAGAAGGAGGAAAGCCATTGGTGCTATGCAGTCCGAAACCGAAAGCCTGAGAACCGGGAGCTCTGGTGTCCAAGGGCAGGAGAAGGTGGATGTCTCAGCTCAAGCAGAGAGCAGAGTGTCCCTTCCTCTACCTTTTTGTTTTATTTGGGCCCTCGACAAATTGGATGATGCCCACCTGCATTGGCAAAGCCAACCTTTACCCAGTCTTCTGATTCAGATGCTAATTTCTTCTGGAAACACCCTCACAGACACACCCAGAAATAATGTTTTACCAGCTGTCTGGGCCTCCTGGTCAAGGCGACACATGAAATTAACCTTCACATACACCATATAAGCTCCCACCTAATCCCTGTTCCCAGGCTCCACTTCTGACCTCTGTACCTGATGTTCCCGGGTCCGGAGGTGTAACGCTTCAGTCCTTCAGAGAATTAAACTCCAGATTCTTGTGGAGAAATGTCTGGTATGGGGCCTGGAGGAGACTTCCACACTTTCAACCAAATCCGCAGTTTTATCTTTCCACCTGCCCCCACCTTCCATGCTACTGGTACATCGAATCCTTGAGCCGTTCTGGGGCTGCGAGTACAGCCTGAGGTAGTTCTTTTTTTTTTTTTTTTAAGATTTTATTTATTTATTCGACAGAGATAGAGACAGCCAGCGAGAGAGGGAACACAAGCAGGGGGAGTGGGAGAGGGAGAAGCAGGCTCCCAGCAGAGAAGCCTGATGTGGGGCTCGATCCCATAACGCCGGGATCACGCCCTGAGCCGAAGGCAGACGCTTAACGACTGCGCCACCCAGGCGCCCCCAGCCTGAGGTAGTTCTTTCACCGAGTGTCAGTGAACCGCAAATGCACCTTGTCTTTGTTTTCCCAAAATGGCTTTAGTTTAGCTTTGCTCTGAAGGATAGTTTAGCTGGGTATAAAATTCCAGGTTGACAGTAATTTTCCTTCAGCACATTGTGGCAATCACGTCAACATGGTTCTTTAAAAAAGATTTTATTTATTTATTAGAGAGAGAGAGAGAGAGCACAAGCAGGGGGAGAAGCAGAAGGAGAGGAAGAAGCAGGCTCCCTGCTGAGCAGGGAGCCCAATGAGGGACTCGAACCCAGGACCCTGGGATCATGACCTGAGCTGAAGGCAGACACTTAACCAACTGAGCTACCCAGGCACCCCTGGCATATCTTGTTCTTGATGAGAAATTCGTTGGCAGCTTAACTGTTTCTCCTTTGTAGGAAATCTGTATTTCTTCCCTGTAGCTTTTAAGATTTTTGTTGGGTTTTATTTATCCTGTCTGGTGCTTGGTGTGCCCTGTTTCTCTGAGTGTTCATGGATTCGATTCTGAAGATTTTGAGCCACTTCCTCATTGTTTACCCCAGAATCTTAATGCCTGAGTGTGATTTCCTCTGTTTTCTATTATTGGAATTCCCAATAGGTATGTGACAACTTTTCTTTATCTGGCTTCCTTGTCTCTCAATTTTTCCTTTGTATTTCCCTTCTTTTGACATCTCTAAATTATTTTCTTGGTATCTCTGTATTATTTTCTTGGTCAGTTCTTTACTGGTAATTTCCAATTCACAAATTATTTCTTCTGTGTAGCATTTATTCTACTTCCTGGGGTTTTAAAATATTTCATGGCCCTATTTTTCATTTCTAGTATTTTTAATTGGTTCTTCTCTAAATTTTTTTGTTTTGTGTTGATTGTCTCCTGGGTTTGTTTACAGATGTCTGAAGGTTTCAAAGATATCTAATTTTTATAATGTCTCCTTTGATTGCTTCATTATTTCAGCTTCTCCCATTTGTTGACTTTGTTGGCTGGGTTTCATGGCATTAGTTTTTCTAATGTGTTTTCAGAGTTTAGTTTTTAAATTCATCTTGAGTTGATGTTTTCTGTTGTATTTTGCTCCTCTCCCCCCTTGCTCCCCTCTGTGTGGGCACTTTTGCAGCTGTCTCTTTTGGGTTCACAATTCAGAGCTAGGTCATACTCCAGCAAACCGGGATTTCCTTGCCTATAAGGATTGCAGCCGACATGGCTGAGGTTCCGGCTGCGCGGCTCTCTGTCCCCTGCAGGTAATCGCTTCTTTTCAGCCCTCATTTACAGAGAAGCTCTCCGCCAGCCTGATGCCTGCCTCTGCAGGCTCCCTGGTCCATGCAGCAACTGGCTCAGGCTGTCTCACTGCCGAGGCTTTGATGCCCAGAACCCTGGCTGGGGAAAGGGGTATCTCCTGGCTGTTCTGCCTTCTCCAGACTTGAGTCTGGGACTTCAATTTCTGATTCTTGTTGAGAATCTTGTTCCCTTTCAGGATCCCCCAAATGGTTGGCTTGCTTTAGGGCTCAGCTCTGCTTTTTTAAACATAAAACCCCCACCACTGACAGGAGTTGGGGTGGGGTGCCCCTGCATGACCTTAGCAGGCAGCTCCCTGATGCCACTCCTCGTGCTCCACTCCAGCTTGTCTGCTCTCAGTCCCTAGCTCTGCCGCTTTTGTGCAACCCCTGCTGCTTCTCTGTCGGCCTCCAGGCTGGGCCCTGCCTGTCCACCCTTCACATTGTCAAGAGGTCCTGCCCTTGTTTGGAAACTCAGAAGCGTGGAAAGGCTCCATAGTCCTTGGAACAAGGCCTGACCTTTCTCCAGGCTTAGTGCCTACCTGGTCTGGTGCCCCAGCCCCACTCCCTCTCGCACCCAGTGCTTTCTCCCCTCTGGGCTCCTCCCACCCAGCTCCCCTACTCCTTCTGTCCTCACGTGTGAGATTAGGTGGTCTGGCTCGTGCGGGCTGGCCCCCTCCTGGTGTTCCTGCAGCACGTCTCCCAGCCTAGGCCATGATGCAGGGACAGATGCACCCCGTTCCCCGGAGAGCACTCAGGGGCCAGGTGTTCATTCTCCTGTTTCTGGGGCTTGGCGAGGGGAGGTGCTCAGCAGTGTTTATTCAATTAACGGAGGGAGGATTAGTGTTCTGGCCGGCTCTGCTGTCACACACGTGGTTTGTCAGCCCCGCCACTAAGTTACTCTGCCTCTGGCAGGGGCGGGGTGGGAACCGGCCACGGATCAAAGTCTTAACCAGCACCTGCCACCAGCCAAGGGAAAAAACAGCTCCTCTCTGAAAGGGGAAAAAAGATCAAAAGAACCAAATGTATTGACGGAAAAGCCATCTCCGTGAGAAGGCAGAGACTGAGTTCTTAGCAGTTATCATAAGAAGAAAATGAAAGTCAATACCCACCCGGAGAAAGTCAAATCTTGTGCAGCCTCCAGAGATTTCCCAATCAATGCAAACCTCTTCCCTGCTAATACTTCTCCCAGTTAAGAGCTTTCACTCCTCAGATCCTTATTCACAGATCCATTTGTCCGGGCATGCTGCGTTCCCTATTGTTCATGAAATACACGTGCATTCGGAAGGAGGAAAATCCGATGTTCATTCAGTATACTCTGGGGTCCCTGAATTACAAGAAAAACAATTTCCACTACAAAACAAGGACATTACGCTACAGGGTGATGCCAACTGCACCCAAGAGAATTTCCAAGGGGGTGTGTGTCTTTCCTTGTTCAGATGAAACCAGAGCACTGACAGATGGAAGGCATTTGATCAAACCTTGTGAGCGAGTGGACAGTTTCCTGACGAAGGCCATACGTTGGCCACCATGGAGAGTCTCACCCTGGCTGCTCTGTGTTCCCTTCACAGGCCGGTGCAGGGCCGGCCGGGGTAAGGAGCCCATTAGAGGTCTCACCCAGTGGGCTCCTCTGCTGTGGTCTGGGGGCCCCCCAGGGCAGACAAGGTGGGCGCCGGTGGATTGTGCAAAAGCACCCAGTGGACCGGCCTCCACCGCCGTGGTGAAGGTCTTGTCTGCCGGGCTCTGTGGGCGCACTGCCCCTGGACATCCCCTCCCAGGGCGCTGGAGCTCATTGTCACAAGGGGGCTGCTTTCCACGTGTGTCACTCACACTCGCTGATGGGCTTGCCATGCACAGGTGTTGTCATCTGTTCCCCCGAGGGAGCTTGCTGTGACATCAGGTGCCCTTTGCCCCACTCTGTCATGCCCACGGGGGTGGGGTGGGCGGGGAGAAGCTGATGCCTTCTGTGCGCCGGCGGTGGAAAGCAGCACCCAGCACCCCCATCGTGTGGCATCCAGATGAAGGGAACCTACACGGCAGCGCCAAGCGCCCTGTGCCCTTGGTAGGGTGGGCGTGGCCACTGGGGAAAAGCAGACCTGCTGTTTGGAAGATTTAGCGAAAGACAATTTGGGTGAACAGAGGGGAAGAAATTAGGTGCCCGTTTTGGAACGCTGGCCGTGTTTCTCCTTTCCTGCTTCCACCAGGCCCCACGGCCCTGCTTCTGCACCTGCGACGTCATCTCCAAGTGCGGAGGGCATTCACTGCCGTGCCAGCTGTTGGGATAACTGAGCTAATGCCCCAGAGCCCAGCTCCGAGCAGTCGTCAGCCCACTGGTCACCTCAGTGCTGTGCTCTGTGGCAGGAATCACCTACTGCTCCCTGACGGCTCTGCTGCCCCACGACAGAGTCGATACCGGAAGGGTGGGGTTGGCAAGGATGCCAGGTGGGCCGGGATCCCCGTCTTCCAGAACCCACTGTATTGCTCCCTCTGCCAACTGCTCCCCCCTCCTGAGGACCAGGGTGGTTCTCTGGTTTCCGTAGACGAGGAAGGCACCTCCCTGGACCTCTAGGACTGGGGCTACTTTGGAAGATTCAGGAAGCTTTGTCCCTGCCCTGGGTGTGTTACTTGTTGTGGCCTCATTCATTTCCCTGCAGATTTGACCAGTAACTCTGCATAGATGAGACAGGCTCACGGGCTTGATGTTGGGGGGTATCGGGGGGCTGCGTGGGAGACATCTGTTGTAGTTGGTTCTGGGGACAAACGATGAGATGTCCCACAAGATGGATGCCGGCCAGTCTTCGTGCGGAGCCCCCTGGGAGACCCAGCTGCAGCTCTGGCCTCCTGCCTCCTCCTGGGGGGCTGTGACTTGCTTCTCAGTGGCCGTCAGGACCAGAGTGCCCCCTCCCTATTTCTAGCATCCAAGGCCCGCCCCCTGTCTCCTGAGGTCCTGACAGGAGGCCCTGGACCCCTGTGATGCGAGGAGATTCCAGGGCAGGTGTCCTTGCTCTGAGGCCTCCCTGGCTATCTGCAGACCGTAACATTGGCTACGGCAAAGGCCATGTGGGGGCCGTGGCAGGACGGCGATGTTGACTCCTGGGGACCAGGGGGAGCAAGTTTCTCAGAGGGGAGGCCCCTCTCAGCGATTCGATGGTAAGGTTAGGTTGGCTGCAATTTCTACTTCAACTCATGAGAGAAAGAAAATCACAGGTTCCCGAAACGTGCCGGGTGAAGGTCGCTGAGGGCTTTTCCGGGACCGCCGCAGATCTCCCTGTAGTGGCTGCCAGTTAAGTGCCTTAGGGGGGCCGCCACTCCTGGGCAGCTGGCCTCTTAGTGTCTGTCTGTGGGGGCCGGACTCGGCAGAGGGCTTGAGCCTCTAGGTTCCCAGAGGGCTCCCCCAGCCGCCCTGCGCACTGTGCCATTTGGCAGCCTGTGGTCGTGTCTGGGGGAGCAGCCGGAGCCCCTGCTCCCTCACTGGCTGCAGGAAACCATGGGGCTGGGGTCTGCGGGGAAAGTTCTGACTTGTGACCCCTCCCAGGCCAGCAAACTTCTGGAGGCAGCGGGTTACGTTTCTTTGCTTCTCTGGGATGACTGCTTCTCACGGTTTGATCAATTAAGCAGGAGAAAGGAATTAGTTACTTCTTGGCACAGACCAGCGGCTTGGGTGTGTGTGAGCAACAGTGAGCAGCCCTTCCACGGCCACACACTGGCCACAGCGGCACAGGGAGCAGCTCTCTTTGGGTAGGAATGGCGGAGATTTCTAGTGGACCCAGTGTCCATCCTCTCTTTCTGGATATACCTCCCAGCCTTCCCTGAAGCCTGGCGAGGCCACGTGGACTGTGGCAGCAAACATGGGTTCAAGTCCCAGATGGACCAGCAGAGGTAAAATCTATGTCTCCCCTCCTCTTTGCCCCTTCAGGCCACCTGGAAACAAGATGAGAAGGCAGGAGCTGGAGCAGCCGTCCTGGGCTGTGAGGGTGGCAGAGCCGCAGACAGAAAGAGTTGGATGCCCCGTGCCCTGAAACAAGCACTGGGGTGTGCGACTGAAGGAGGAGGCTTGTCCCACTTGTGCTTCTGTGTTTGGGGTCCCTTTGTTACAGCAGCATGACCGGTGCCTCCGGGCACCCAACTCTTGCGTATGACCCCTGACCTCACCCTAAGGCAAATGTTATTTTAAAAACCTTCGCTTCGCACTCTGTTTTCTAAGTCCAATTGATCAGACTCATTTGCTGAGAAATGACGTGGAAGGCTGCCAGGACTGGATCCTGTAACAAGTCTCCCTGTTAGATTTCCCTCTGCGTCTGAGCTCGGGGGTTGAGAGCAGGGCCTATGGGAGGAGCCCCCGCTCTGCGAGTGCGAGTGCGAGTGCGAGTCCGAGGCCCCCCAGGGGAGCGCGTTCGGGAGGAGGGAGCTCAGTGCTTGGGCTGCAGACGCCTCGGCCCACGGGCTGCGAGCTCCGCGCCTTGTTGGGGAAACCGGGGTTGGCCCGGAGTCCAGAGAACGAACCGGCAATCCCAAGGGGCATGGCCTTTATTTTGTACACTCCTGTTTTTAAAACATTACAGGCCTCAGACCTGCTGCTTTCCTTCACCTTTGGTCAGTTTGGCTCCAGGCTTAGTTCAACCAAACGCACGTCTGTGTTCAATGGGTTTTCCAGGTGGTGAGCTCACGCTCCTCCGCTCCCGTCCCGTGGACATTCTGGTCATCAGAACCCTTTCCTGCTACGTGGCACCTCGCCCTCTGTTCCAGGAACCGGTGAGGGCAGCAGGCGGGAGGCTGGCTCGGGTGACCCTGGCCGTTCCGCACGTCCCCCCTGGCCTTGCTGGCCGACCGTTTGTGGGTGATCCTTCGTGCAGCCTCAGGCCTCCCAGAGACCCCGTTCTTTTCTCGCTCGGTGACCGCAGTGGCTGCCAGTATGACGTGTCTGTTCTCTCAGACGGGGTCCCCCTTCCTGCAGGTGGAAGTGGACTCTGGCCTCTGGCCTCTGGGGCCTCCCACCGTGAAAGCCTTCACCTGGGCCACCTGCCAACCAGGAGGCAGGGCTGGGGGGCTCTATGGACACCTCCATGGCTGGGAGCGTGGCTGGGACACCTCGGGGCTAGGGGTCCTGTGCAGCAGGTGGGCTCTGTGTTGGCGCAGGCCCGAGACTGGTGGGGTGGTGGCTGGCTTTCTCTGAGCTTACTCTGGGCCCTGGGACGTGGGAGACCGCCACGGGGTTTCGAAAGGCCACAGACCCCTGGGCAGGTGTGGCCGTCGCTTTTGGGCTCCTTGGGGGAGTTATGACAGTATTTGGACAGTGAGGCAAATGCTGGATTCAGTGGGCCTCAGGCCCTCAGGGCCACCTCTGTGGGTAATGGAAGAGTAGGTGCTGTCCAGGGCTCCCCCTGGACCACAGCAGCCCAAGAGCTATCATGGACAGCACTGCTGACCCAAAAACGTCAGCAGGCCCCTGCGACCACCCGTGGGACTTCCAATACATGCATGAATAAAGCCACACATGCGAGTCCCGTGACCACTCCGCCAGCCGCCCAGGAGGCTGAGCCCCTGAAGAGGGCGCCTGCAGGCAGAGGTGAACCCAGGGGGGCAGGGGCCTGGAGGTCTGGTCGGTCAGCACCCCTCCCGTGCCATCCGAATGGTGGGACGGCTGATGGGGCTGCAGAGAGGGAAGTGCTCTGAGCGAGGCAGAAATCTTTGCTATTTCTTACTCACAAAAATGTACATTTGCTTTTGCAACCAGCAGACCAGGAGCAGGACAGGAGGCGCGGCCGGCCTTACGGGAGTGTGCTGGCAGGAGCTCGTGACGGCAGAGGCCACCCCACTTGCATCCACGTCCCTTGGCCCTGGAGGAAGCAGGGCAGGGAGAGAGAGGCCAGAAGCGGAACCAGGGGCTTTTGGAGGCCGTTGGGGGCCAGTGGTGGGGGAGGGGTGCCCTCACCTGGAAGCGACCAGGATAACCTTGCAGGCCCCCCGTTGCTGCCCACCCTCATGGGAGTGGTTTCGTCCTGTTATCCACTTGGCCTGGTCCTGTCTCTTCCCCTGGGTTCCTCCCATGCCCTGGGGCCCTGTCCTTTGGGTCAGCAGTGGGAGCTACTGCCCCAGTTCCCCTTCCTCCATCAAGCGGTCATCCCCCTGAGAAGGGAGAGTATTTGGGCCAGGACCTGGCAGAGAAGGGTGAGCCCTTTGGGGAACTGGGGAAGAGGGGGAGGGCTGTGGGGAGACCCCAGCAGGTGGGGCCGCAAGGCCAGGGCCCCCTGTGAGCTGCAAGGAGACACATGCCATTTTCTCAATGGTGCAGTGTTGATGTGGACCCCAGAAACAGGACCCCAAAAGCGGCTCTGTTCCCCAGGTGCTGCTTGTGGAGTCTATCAAATGAGATGGTACGGCCCCCCTCTACCTACTCCCCCCCCCCGGCCCCAGGGGCCACTGGCCTCTCATTCTCCCCTGCCCCAGGCCAGTGCTCACCCCCACTGTCAGACGGGAGGGCACAGCCAGGGAGGCCCCGGGGGCAGGTGTCCTAATCCTGTATGTGGCTGTGAAGTCAGCGGTGGGGATGCGGCCTGAAAAGTCACTCCAGATCTGTTTGGGGAAAGCAGCTGTCTGGGCCTGGAGGATCACAGTTCGGGTTCCCTGGAAGGAAAACGGGCAATCTCCCTCTTCTTCTCCGAAGTTGTTATTCGTGCAGAGATTTCCTGGAAACTTCAGTGAGCCTCCCCTCAGGCAGATGGCCTTGTAATTACTCTCCAGCTGGTGGCTGCTTGGCCTCCCCTGGGTGCCTGTCGGCCACGCAGGCTGCTGAGTCCACCCTGGCTTCCTGGAAGCCCCCTCCGCCCCCACCGTCCGCCGCCGTCACGGGGAGACGAGTCCGCGGCCGGGCTGGAATTCGCCCTGTCCAGACGGATGCACGCGGTTTGGAATGTGTGACAGACTGAATGAAGTCTTTCTGCCTGTGGAGAAGGGGCTGCAAAGTGAAGAAACAGTGCGAGCAGAATCCGAGGGTGTCTGTCTGACCGAGTCGGGAGGGAGGGGGCCTCCGTCCACCAGCTGCTCGCCTTGACCCTTGGGGCTGTCGAGCCCGAGGGACGTGGGTCTCCAGTGCCAGAGGATGTCGTGACACAGCATCCCCCAGAGCGGGGGCCACAAATGACCGAAACCCAAAATGACCACGAAGGTCCAACAATTTTAGTTTTAAAAATGACCCGGCACCCTCTGCCACTGGACACAGCCACGGCTTTTCTCCGTGGTCATCGCGGCTGCCCTCGTGGTGCTGGTGCAAGTGTGAGCCCTCCATCCTTCACTGTCCCCTGTGCCTGTTCTGGTTTTTCTAGACGCTCCACCGTCTCGGGCAGACCTTGCCCTGTGTGCCCCATCTGGGGTCCAGCCACCTAGCAGACACCCGGGGCTGTCCCCAACCCCCCGTCCACTGCAGCGTGGGACCGCCCAAGCAGGGTCCTGCTAATGGCTGTGTGGCTCTCCGGACATGTGCCCAGAATGCCTTCCCGGGATCGCCAAGGGTCCGATACTGCTGGTTCCTTCGGGGTGCCGTCTGAGAAACGGACCTGTTCATGGACGGGAGACTGTGGATTCTCCCAAGGCCAGGCCAGGGAGATTTCATCGTTTGGACTGATTTCATCATTTTGTTAAATTCAGAGGTGCGGTAGGACAGCCCCTTCACCGTCTGATTTTCTCCCCAGGGAGTGGAGCGTTTCCCCAAAAGTTGGTTTGCCTTTTGGAAGACAGAGCTCTCGGAGGCCGGTTCTGCCCTGGTTCCCATGCGGATTGCAATAGCGCTGCTCCCATGGCATGGCTGCAAAGGAGGGAAGCAGCCCCCCAGGTGAGCCCCGGGACCCATCCCCATCCCCTTTCTGCACAGAGGTGAGTACGTGGAAGACCCCGGCCCAGGGCACCCTCCCCAGGGACCCGAGGGGAGCTGCAGCAGCAGGCAGTTACAGAACAGAAGCACAAGGAGGGAAAGAGGTTTCCGACAGCAGAGATCCAACAGGGGGGACAATCCTGTCCTCTGGCCGTGTCTCCTGGAGCGGGGAGGGGCTGTGTGGGAGCGCCTCCTGTGTCCAGGTGACCCCCCCCCCGCCCCGCCCTCCTCCGTGAGGGCATCTGAAGGTGGAGGCTGACTCTGGGGGGAAGATCAGGGGCCATTTCTCATTACTCGCGGATTCCATAATTGTGAATTCTCTTATTCACTAAAATTTATTTGTCACCTCAACATCAACGCTTGGCGCTTTCCTGGACATTCTCGACGTTCTCGGACCTTCGCAGAGAGGTGACACATCTGATGTGCGCGTGCCCAGGTTGAACCAGGGCATGCTCCGCCTTCTCCTTCGGGTCACTATGTCAAATGTCCTCTTCAGTCCATCCATACTGTGCGTCTCGCATCTGTGTGCTTTTTGCTGGTGATCTCGCAGTTTAAAGTGGCCCCCGGCAGCGGGAAGTGCTGCCTGGTGCGCTGGCGTACGCCTCACGGGGAGAACACGGGTGCAGATGAGCCAGGGCTGGGAGGTCAGCATTGATGCGTCAACAGTGCATACGAAATAAGGTGTCTTTACACAGAAGCACGCATCAAGCAAGGTCACATAGGGATTGATGGACAACAGTGTGACCAGAGACTCTCGGGAACAGATCTGCTTTCCCCCCGGGAGCGACGACGGTTCAGTGTTCTCGAATTCAGGGTCGGCAGCGACTGTACAATATCGAGGATCTGCTCTACTTCGGAGAATGCTAGAAAGAGAGCAGCAGAAGCCACACCGTGGTCTGGCTACGAAGGGGCCTGGCATGTCTGTGTCGGAGCCTTGGGGTCTCCCCGGCTAAGCTGCCGGCACAGACACTTTTGCATTCAGGGCGTTTCTGTGGGTGGACATTGTGGGGTGGCCCCACAGCCATCTCAGCCTCCTGCCTGGCCAGCACCAGTTGCAGAAGTGGAAGCCAATTACTTGCTTTTCCGTCTCCCTTGCTGCTCAGGGGGCTCCCGAGACCGTGTCCTGGAGCACGAGCTGTGAACTGGTCTCCTGGGAGTGGGGTCCCAGGGAGCAGCTTTGGCTCCCTAATGCGGGGTCTCCGACCCCACCTCCTCTTCCAGCCCAGCATGGAGCTGAGGGCTGCTTTGTTTTTCACTTTGCCAAGTGTTTTTCTTTACAGTGCTTCCCCCTGATTTGCTCCAAGACCCCCAGGGGATGTCTGAAACCGCAGATAATACAAAGCCCTGGATAGCCTGTGCTTTCCTCGACATACAGACCTGTGATAGAGTTTAATTTATAAACCAGGCACAGTAAGAGATTAGCAACAGTAACTACTAATAAGCTAGAACCATTACAACAGAATACTGTAATGAACGTTGTGCGGATGTGGTCTCTCTCTCAAAATACCTTGCTGTGCTGTGCCCGCCTTCCCGCTCCTTGTGCCCACGTGAGATGACAAGGTGCCCACGCGGTGGGGTGAAGCCAGTGGGTGGTGCGGGCGGGGCGCAGCTCAGGCTCCCAGTCTGTTCTGGCCGCAGGAGGCAAACATGCTCAGTGCCTCACGGGCCGCGGATCTCTGAGATCCTGATGGTCCGTGAAAGAGGCTGCCCCTCGTGCAACTGCCCGCTGGAGTCGTTTGCGAGCCGCAGCGGCGCTTCTGGGCTCCAGTCCGGGCTCGGCCGCCTTCCGGCTGCGTAGCACGGGACCTGCGGGCTGCCGCGCCCCGGCGCTGTCATCAGCGCAGAAGCCCTAACACCCGGAATGGTGTTCGACACAAGCTTAGAGCTCAATAAATATTTGGAAGATCGAAGCTTGCCTCTGGCTGCCATTGTACGTGCGGAGCGGCAGGGCCCAGGAAAAGGCTCAGAGCCAAGCGGGCCGGCGGTCGATGCCGATCGGTGCCGGCTGTCACCGTCCAGCGGGGCCTGGGGCAGGGTCTGCGGACGGCGGGCCCGTGGCGGCTTGAGACGTCAGTTAGGTTTCGTGGCTGCACCAGAAGAGCCTTCCTCCCGGCCTGGCTCGCTCACCTCTCCCCTTCCCACCCGCACTGCTTTCTCTCAGCCCGGGCGAACCTCGTCCTTGAGCTGCAAGAAGTCACCTTCACTCTCCCTTGGCGGGAACGCGAAGTCCATGTGGTTCAGGCCTCGTCAGGCGGGTGTTCTGGGGCCTGGCTGGTAACTGCGCAGCTTTGGGTCTTGTTCCGGGCCTCCCCTGCCTCTACCTCTCCTGGGCTCACCTCCTTCCTGCAGCTGGAAATCCAAGGGGGGGAAACGAAGGCCAGACGGAGGGAGGGAGTCGAGAGGCTTCCCCTTTGAGCTTCTGAAACCTGAGTTTTTTTTCTAGTTTTGTGAATTTGGACAGGCTCTGTGAGTGAGACGCCTGCACATAGCTGCTGGGGTAAGAAGCCGTGTGGTGGGCCTCTTGGAGGCCCTTGGCTGCCGACGGCCGTCCCTCTCAGCCCCGAGTTCTGGGGGCTCCAGGCTGCCAGATTCAGGTCACAGCCCCCAGAGCGGCCCGAGCTCCGGCCTTACACCTCGGGGCCCGGCTTTCCCTGCTCTCCCGCGTGAATACTGCACTGCATAGATGCTGTGTGCGTGCGAGGAAGGCAAGGCGAGCGCGAGCAGAGCAGAGGCGGCAGGCCGTCCGGCTGCCGGGACACGGGAGCCTCGGGCTTCGTCACCTTCCTGACGGGGCCGTCCTCCTCCGGGCCTTTAGTCTTTCAGTGATGACTGCAAACCCTCTGGGGTAGGGTCTGTTGGGGCTTCTCAGAGGGGACGCACCCGTTCTAGGGGCCTCCGGTCTCCGCATATGTACATAAAAAGCCAAAACAGGGTTTTGGAAACCGCACACAGCATGTTTATATGTAACTAATGAGCCTTTAGCATGGAAGAATTAAATGCCACGCGATCGTGCTATTCAAAACGCAGTTACGGGGCTTATTAAAAACATCACTTCGTGATGCGCGTGGCTAACAAGGTCAAGTTTGAAGGCGCCAGGAGACTCTTGTCTCCCTTCAGTCCTGATGGGACACTCTGAGGCTTCCTGGGGGAGGGGCTCCCCTGACCAGCCCCAGGGACGACCCATCACTTCTGTCTTCCCAGGGCTGACCAAGCAGCCCGGTTCCTCAGCCTGCGGGGTCTGCCCCCGGTGAGCTGGTCGGTTGGGTTCATTTGTATCAGGCACGATGGTCTGCTCGGTCTCCCCAAGGCAGGGCGAGCTCTGTGGGGGCCGGGTGATGTCCACATCCCCCCGCCCAGAACTATTAGCTTACACAGCAGAAGACGTGATCACGTTAAGGATCTCGAGAGGAGGAGGAGTGTATGGGGATTAGCGGGGGGCCCTAAGTCCCGTCACGTGGGCCCTTACAGAGGGAGGCAGGGGGAGGCCAGACGGACACACGGAGAAGCCGGAGCTGAGAGAGATGGGGTCACAGCCAGGGATGTTGGGGGGCCCCCAGGAGCTGGAAGAGGCAGGAAGGGTCGTCCCCAGATCTCCGGAGGGAGCACGGCTAACAGCTCGATTTCAGACTTCTGGCCTCCAGAACACTGAGAGAAGAAATTCCTTTTGTTCTAAGCCACCTCATTCGTAGTAATTTGTTCTGGAAGCCCTAGGACACAAACACAGGCATTTTTATCTTTGTGCCTTTGTTCTTTCATTTTCACACTTGGTTCACCCCGGTCTCCTCCCGCCGGGCTGAGTGCATTCTCTGCCGCCTAGCAGAGAGCGTCTTCACGCATCCCGCATGACCTCGCCTTCCTGGGACCCCAGAGCCCGTGGCTGCACTCGGAGCATCTGCAGATCTGGTTCACTGTCTGGGACACAGCCTGGCCATGGGGCTTTAGAAAGCTGTCCTGCAGATCTCAGCTCCGTGGTTCAAGCCCAGGCTGGTCCCGCTCCAAGTGGGGGGCGGTGCGTCCTGGCGGGCGGCCCCTTAGCTGGGCGCAGAGGCGCCGAGCAGGCTTGGCCCACGCTTAGCACGGCCTCTCTCTGCAGACAGCGAGCGTCCGTCGGGCTAGACCGAGCACCCTGACCATGGCGGTTGCTAACACCTGTATTTTAATTTTTCTGGACTTTCTGAAACATGGCTGAGCCACGTTGAACACGCAGAGAAGACCGTCCCTCTCCTCCCTCTGTTTGAGCTGCGAAAGCGGTAAACCCACTCCCGGAGTGCCGTTGCTTGATGACTCTTGTTTGCTTCATTGCTTGAGCCGGACGATAGATAACGGCCAAGGTCCTGGTACCAGTGCATGGAGTCAGGAGCAAAGCTGTGGCTCTTAGGAGTGGCGTGCGCAGCCCAAGGACTCGGCCTCACCCCGGGAGCCTGACTGGGGTGGCCGCTCAGCTGTGACCGGGCAGCCAGTGAGACCACGAGCCCCTGTGCCCTGAGGTGCCCTGTCCCAGCAAGGAAGCCAGCGGTGCTGGCTCGCAGGATCGAGCGGCTCCCGTCCCCAGACCTGTCTTGGTCGGAAGGGGCAGGGTCTCCAAGCCCTAGGACTTCTGGGTCCCAGGCCCCCATCCACGTGGTCAGACGCCTTCTCCCTTAGGCGATCTGCCTCAGCTGAAAACAAGCACGGCATTTGCAATGGCACTTGAATTCCCCTCGAAAGCTGCTCTCCCTGAGGGGACCCTCCTGCCTGGCAGCCATTGAAGGAAAAGAAGAGAACATTTCCCTGCGCCGATTTTATTAATTAAAAATGTTTATCTTCTCATATTTGAATGAGTAACACATTCACAGGCTCAAAATCCGGAAGGCACTCCACCCCATGTTAGCGATCGAAACGGCGAGGTGTTTGTTGGCAGGAGAGAGACGTGCCGACCGGCACCACCGCACAGACGGCCCCACCGGCCGCCCCGCGGATCGGCGACAAGGGGCAAAGCAGCGCAACCGAGGAAGGACGGCCTTTCAGCAGCCAGCGTGGGCACAACTGGATATTCGTGGGCCTTGACCGGAGTCTCACACCTGATAGGACAAGGAATTCCGAAGGGATCACGGGTCAGATGTCAAGCATCATACTAAAACTCTTGGGAAAAAGTAGGAAATCTCCCGGCTCTAAGGTGACGCGGTTTTAGGCTTGACACCAGACAAGCACGTCCATTGAAGGGCAAATCGATACACTGGACTTCATTCAGCTGGAAAACGTTTGCTCTGAGCAAGATCCCGTGAGGAGGATGGAAAGGCAAGGTACAGACAGGGGGACGGTCTCTGCGAACTTCGCATCCTACAGAGAGCAAGTGCCGAGACCACACAGGGGTCTCCCACCCTCCACCGTGAGCGCAAACCAGGTAGAATGCCGGCGGAAGACGCGAACGGACATTGCCGCACCAGGTCTGCGGACGGCGAATGGGTGCAAGCCGGGGGAGGGGGCAGCAGCCTTAGCCAGTCCCACGATGGGGGAGGGGTGACGGCCGTGCACCGTCAGAGTGGTGGGCCCCCGACAGCGAGCACACCAGCCGTGGCGGGGCGTGGACACAGGGGCGTGGAAGTGCGGCCGGTGGGAGTGGACAGCGTCCAGCCTCTCTGGACTAGGGTTCCAGTGTTCCTTACGAGACAAGCGTCTGCCTTTCTCCCAGAGGAGTGGAGGCCGTGCTCACACAAAAATGTGCACACGACTGTTGACAGCAGCGGGGCTCACAATTGCCCAGATGGCCTTCCACGGGGGGCGGCTGAACTGACCACAGCCCGTCCACACCTGGCGTGCTCCTCGAGGAGGCAGCGCGGGCCGCAGCTCCCTCGACGGCTTGCTGGGATCTCAGAGAACCGTCCTGCGTGAGGAGATGGGTCTCCAGGGCAACCCCGTTTCCAGTCATTCTGGGGATGGGTCAGGGCGGTGGTAGCCAGGGGGCAGCACAAGGGACCCTCGGGGTGGGACCGTGTGGTCGACACGTGAAGCTACACGTGTGTCAGGATCACTTGGACCAAAGCCGCACACGCACGTGTGAGTGTGAGTCAAACTGCTGACATTTGTCAGGTCCGAGCGTATCGATCGATGTCTGTCTGGCCTGACCCAGAGCCTAGGTTCACATTCGGGCTGATACAAAGAAAGGTCGTTTTCACGATGTATCATTGGGCCCAGGCGGGCCAGGGCAGCCCTCCCTGACCAGTGCTGTGGTCGGCGAAGCTGCCCCCGGGCCGGGCTGGGAGCACCTGATGTCCTGTCTCTGTCCACACCGCCGTCCGGCCAGTGGCAGGAGCACTGCTGAGATGAAACTGTGGGCCTGGGGCAGTGACCGCCAGGCCGGCCCTTTCCACCTGAGCCCACTTCACATCTGTGCGGCTTTCTCTCCTGGAGACCACGAGGCCTTCGCCTATGACTTCAGCCCTTGAAAGTGGAGCTGAGCCCTTATTCCTGGCAGGACAGGAGTAAACCGTGCCCTAAATAGAAATACCATTCACAGGGAAGCATGTACCATCCATGAATGAGAGAGAACGGTTATATAACTCCTGTAAAAATAGCCGACGTTTAAATGTGTTCAAAGGGTTGGAGGGGAAATCTCCATGTAAGCTCCTTATGAAATAGACTGGCTTCTGTCACCTGGGGTCTTCGGGGCCACGTAGGAGAAGGACGATTCAGCTGGTTTCGTTCTGGTCTGAGAAGAGGCGGCTGGCGGAGCGCGTCAGTGAGTAGGCTGCTGGCTGACCCTTTACCTCCTGCGTGGAAGGAAATCCGTTCTCACGCGCTGGTGGCTCTGGGACGGCTTCGTTGTCAGTGCTGGTGATCGCTCTCTGCTCTACGGGCGTTTCGTGGTGTCTGTTGATTGAGATCCCCTCCGTGCACCCGTCTGGCCGCCCCTTTATGGGGATGCAGGGCAGGGAAGTGGAGGCTGAGCAAGCTGAGCAGGGGTGCAAGTGACCAACTCTGGTCCCGTGGGCTGGGGTTGCGGGGGCCCCCGCCTCCCATCCACCCCTCTTGGGTGAGTCTTGAGCCTCCTGCCACCCCCTCCTTGTCTCACGCCCCCTCCCCACCTGGCTTATCCAACACCAACAACACATCGGGCGCTTTTCGACTTTCACAGCTGGACCTTCGATCCTCACTCCACTCCACGAGGAGGCCGCTATTACTATGTCCATTTCACCGAGGGGGACACTGAGGCACAGAGAGGTTAAGTACGTCACTGCGGGTCACCCCAAGCTGGGATCTGAGCCCAGGCAGATGCGCCCTGGGACCCGGACTGGCTGTGACACTGTGGGCTGGAAAATCCAAACTCCTCCCCCCTCCCCCCAGCCCCCGTGGCGCTCTGTGCTGCTCCTTCCGTGGTGTATCTGCTTTAACGTACCACGGCAGGCACTGGGGATCGCATGTGCACCGGCGGCCCAGGGCACTCCCAAACCTCGCTCCAGCCCATGTGATGGAGGCAGGGAGCTGAAATGCTGTTTCAGAGCAGTAAGCCCAGAGCTTACCAACAAGGTCAAGCAAATGTGTAAAGTTGGTGTGCCAAGAAATAAGGCAAAGTGCAGGCGCGATGGTGTGCAAAGGGCAAGTGACCATGTAACAGGGGATGGGGAAAGCCTCCCTGACAGTGTGATATTTGAACACAGACCCAAGGGAAGTGAGGAGGCAGCCACCTGGAGGAAGAGCCATCCAGGTGAAAGAACAGCACATGCAAAGGTCCTGGGGCAGTGGCATGCTTCGGTGTTCCAGGAGGGGTAGGCCAGTGACGCTGGAGAGGAGAGGTGGTCATAGAAGGTTCTGACAGTATTTGCCTCATTGCCTCCAGAAAGTTTACACCAGTGCATACCCCCAACAACGAAAAGTTTCCCGAGGCAGGAGGGGTGGGAGGAAATCGGTCGTGTCCCACATCTTGATTGTGGTAGTTGTTGTACGGGTTTGGACATCTGTCAGACACACAGATTTGTAGTTTAAATGGGTGTAGCTTATTGTACAGAAATTATACCTCAACTGAAAATGCACAGAGGAGAATAGTTCCTAAGGGTCGCTGAGCTGTGGGCTGCAGAGCAGGGGTGCAGCCGGCCCTGGGCTCGGGCTCCTGGCACAGCGTCTCCAGCCAAAGCCTGCTCTGTGGGGGGCATTTCCAAGGAGCCGAGGACCCAGCCCTGCTGGCAAGGTCCAAGCCAGGAGGCAGACCACCACTCACCTCACCTACAGGTGGGCGTTTGAGGGGGGCAGAGGGTGTGTGCGTGCGGGTCCCCAGGGAAGGGGCCATGTCCGGGCAGGTGAGGTGAAGGGGCTGCTGGGAGAGAAGGTTTGCCGAATCTGGAGCCTAGACCCAGCTGGAGACCAGGGCGCTGTGGCTGGCAAGAGCCCCCTTCTCCTGGAGCTCGCCCCAGAAGACAGAAGTACAGAAGGGGCCACCTCTGGGCTTCCCTGGGCGGGGTGTGCCCTGTCTGCCCCTCAAGAGCCCCCCACGCCAGACAGAAACCGAGAGGCTAACACCAGCCCAACGTTACCCGTCACCTGCCAGGAGACCGTGAGTCAGCCCGGGAGGGGTCTCTGCCAGCTGTGTGCCGCTGATGCCCTCCCAGCCACCACCGCCCCCCAAGAGCCCAGTTTTTAATGCTGGGGCATCACTATTATCTTACTTGGGATTGAATTGCACCTACGGTCTTATATGGGCTTCTTTCCCGTGATACGATCTTATGAGCATTTCCTCACACTGTAGATCTGCCACTCCTTTAAACTGCTGAAGAATATTCTAGCAGGTGGGCCAACAGCTCCCTTAGACGACCAGGGTACACAGCGTACTCCAGTGCGGATTCATTCAACGGCTACGTCCGTGTGTCAGCTGCATGGCATGTGGCCGGCCTGGTTCTGGGTCACCGGCAAAAAGCAAGGCTCCAGATGCGCCCGTCCATCACCAGCTGACAGGCGCCAGGGGGCGGGGGGAGCGGTGTGACATCCGACTGTGCCTGGGTCCCTGGCAAGTAGATTCAGGGAAGGCGCCCGCTCGCACGAGCTGGGTCTGTGGCGGAGGCCTAGCACGTGTCAGTGAGCCGGGGGGCGGGGGGGCGTGCACGGTCCTGTCTGGGGCACGTTTGTGTCTCATGGTTGGCTTATTCCAGTAACACTGAGCCCTGTGCCCGTTCCCTGCTGCACACAGTGTGGGACGCCACGTGCACGATCTCCGCTCGCGAGGGGTCTTGGCGCGCAGCTCCGACAGCTTGCTTAGGTGACATCCCCAGGACTGAAGGACCCTTGAATGCTGCGTGCATGTGTAAGGTCTCCATGCCCTTCTCCACCTTGGTGACCAGTCGTTCACATTCTGGACTCCCGACGTGTGCGGGGACCCTCTCTAGACCACAGGACTGTGAGCGTCTCAACAGGCACTGGGAGCAGCCCACCCCCTTCCCACCCGAGCGGAGCTCCGAATCCTGGGGCTGGCATGTGTGACCGCACACATGTGGGGGAGGCCGGCTCTCCGGAGCAGCTCCGAGCCTAAGCCTGCTACCGAAGGACGCGTGCCCCTGCCCCAGTGCGGGGTTGGATGGCGGGGGGCGGGGGCGGGGAGAGGGGTGGATCGAGGAGCAGGTTTCCCACTGTGGGGTGGAGAGGGCTGGGTCCTGGGGTTGAGGCGGAGGTAAGTGGGGCTCACCTTTGGCGGAAACCCCCCTGCCCCCACCCAGGTAGCTGCCCACTGACCAACGGCTTTGCCAGGGCTTTGAGGGGAGGGCTGTCGGTGGGGAATTGGTGACTGAGAACTTTGTAGGTCCCAGACCACCTGGCCCGTTGAGACAGCTGCAAAGTACAGGAAAGCCCTTGGTCCTCTTGGAAGAATCCCGAGGGCATGTCGTCTCACCTGGCACATGGCCAGCTACCAGGGCGCCAAGGGGCAGGTGTGTGCTCGGGACTGTGTTCTAGACTCTCGAAACACACTCTCCTTTGCCCGTGGAAGCTGGCACTGGACAGCAGGAGAGGTCATTTTGCACGGACACAGGCTGACTTGACCGTAGCCGCTAGTCATCCGAGAGGGACCCACGGTGCCTTCCTTCCTGCACCCACACTGTTCCCCATGTCAGGAGGCGGAGCCTGATTCCCCCTCATTCCCACGCCTTAAACTCCAGCAGGCCTTGTGACTGGCTTTGACCTAAGGAATGCAGCCCAAGGATGTTCTGAGGTTCCACACCCAGGCCCTTAAACTGGAGCTTCCAAATCCTACTTGTTGGAACCCGGCTGCCATACTGTGAGGCCGGCCACAGCCATGGGGAGCCCCATCGGGGGTTAACCAGGGCCGGGGGCACGCGGGGAGCCCCATCGGAGGAGAACCAGGGCTGGGGGCAGGTGGAGAGCCCTATCGGAGGAGAACCAGAGCCCCCTGTCAGCCCAAACTTGTGACAATGTGAGGGAAGCCCTTTTGGACCTTTCTGCCACCCCAGAAATCCAGGGAGAGTGGAAGAGCCCCCAAAACTACAGAGCTGTTAAGCGCATACATGGTTGGTTTTTATTCTAAGTCACAGAGTTTCGGGGTCATTCGTTATCGAGCAATAGATAATGAAACAGAAATTGATACGGCAAGGCTCTTAGAAAATGCAACTTAATGTAGGATTTCAGGTTTTGCTTATTAGGCCCACGTATACGGGGCATTTGCCCAGTTTCCAGAAGTGGTTCAACCAGGGTCTGAAGCTTTGTGTGCCGACGGGCCAGCTTCCCCTCGCTGTTAAACCAGTGATTCGTTGGCTGAGCCTGAACCACCTTCGTCAAATCCTATCTGGAAAGGACCCGGGGGTCCTGGTGCCTCCCCTTGAGCGTGGCTGCTTTCTGCCAGGTTCTCTCTGACCCGAGCGCAGCCCAGAGGAACATGCTTCCAGGTCCCCTGGGAAGAGCCTCCAGGGTGGGCACGTTTTCCGGTGCTGCCCTGCCTCCTGGAGGTCAGGGTCGTCCCCCCTTTCCCGCTGAAGCAGCCGCACCAGCGACAGGGCGGCCGGAAGCTGGGACTTCCTTGCCAGCCCGGGTCTGGAGGTGGGCGATGTCCTCCTGGTGCGTCCGGTCCTCGTTGCTGTCTCCAGCTGTCCTCTGGCGCACGGACCGCACAGGGAGGGTAGACACCGGGGCTGGGAGCCACGGCGTTCACACAAAGAGACTCCCATCTCGTGCTTCTGTCAAACTGAGAGGCTCTCTTTTCTGCAGAAGGTGCTTCACAACTGTGGCCTTGCCTGTCAGTGGAAGACACTTTCAAAGCTGGTGCCTTGTCTTGCAGTGCCCTGCCCGCTCCCCGGCGCAAAGCAGGCCAGCCGGGCCTTTCTTTGATCTCCAAAGGCGAAGAGTAAGCAGGGCCATGGGAGGCAGGCAGCTCCCACATGCCCGGTGCAACGAGAGAACCATCTGGCTTCCTTCTGGTTGCTTCCTGGCATGATTGACTTTTCCGGCTCACCTGCTACCCGTCTGTCCTCTCCGAGCCAGACCTGGGCCGCCCCTTCTGCCCGGGGTCCTCACCGCAGTCAGGCCTCTCTCATGGGAGCAGCAGAGGCCTGCCTCCTGTCCACCTCGCTCCTGCTCAGGAGGACGTGACAAGATGGGCATGGTGGCCGCAGTGTCCCGGGGACCAGTCCAGGGTTTTCAGTGCACTTCCGTGTTCATCATCCCCTGGGCCCTGACTGTGCCACTGCTACTGCTCCCAGTTTTTAGGAAGCACGCAGGGAAGTTGAAAAATGCGTCCCAGCACAAGGCCGCATGGCCAGAAGGCCGCGGAGCCTGGAGTGGCTCTCAGTGCTGTGCCCCTCCCAGCCCCGTGCCAGGAAGCTTCAGGGCGCACGCATGCAGCTTGCTGAGGTTAACGACCCTTGTCCCCCGGACGCCAAGGCTGACCTTCCCAGCCACCCTCGCCTGGATGGCTGTGGCCGTGGCCTGGTGCAAGCAGCCACGCCGTGGCGGTGCGTGAGTAAGCCTGGCTTGGCCGCGAGCTGGGCGAGCTGTCTGGCGTCCTCACGCTGCAGTGGGGAGTTTGGACGTCCTCCCAGGGCAGTGTGAGCGTCCGGGTGGTTGGGGGCTGCTGAGACAGCCAGGGCTCTGCCAGGAGGGGGTGAATTCACTTGGGCCGGTGGTGGGGGCCGCACCCCCGTCTCCCTGGCACCGTCTCCTTAGTCCTCCCACCGACGGAGCACTGTTCTTCAGGGAATGCCTGCCCCCCTGGAAGCGGACAGAGGAGCCAGAGGGTATGGCCCTGGGAAGTGTTGTGAATGTGCCCGCAGAGGCCCCCGGCCCTCACCTGGGGTTGCTTACAGGGCCCAGAGCCCTGGTGTTAGGAGTGAGTGTGGGGACCCTGCCATTAACTGGGGTCACTCGACCTGCTGGTCCTGGGGTCCCAGGCCTGTAGGAGCAGCAGGTGGTTCTCAGATCACATCTCAGAGGGTCTTCCCTGCGGTGACCCCCACCCTTGACAAGGGCAAGCCTCGCGGGCTGCAGCTGGGGGCTGGGCATGGGCCCTCCCTGCGAGCAGTGGCCCCTCAGGAAGCCGGGCAGGGCAGCTGTGACTGGCCAGATGACTGCTTCTAGAGTCCGGTTGTGAGGTGTTGAATGAACCTGCGGGGGGGGGGGCATTTCTGGAGAAGACCATGTTTCATGTTGCATAGATGTTTCTGGCCTGCCCCACTCCTCTAAGGGGTGAGCCCGAGTCTTATGCTCTAAGCCCTGTTCCTCCTCCACAGAGGCCCCTGTTCCTGCCGGCTAATAGGGGGCTCTCACCAGAAGGCACCCAGCAGACCTCGATCTGGGGCTCTGACAGGTGAGCCTGTTGGGGGCAGGGCTGGGAAACTGCTTTCTCAGCGTCCCTAGGCCATCCGTGTAGGCCCCATGGGTGGGAAGAGCCACAGCCCAAGGCTCCCTTGGGGGTTCCAACAAGGCCTCTTGTCCCAGCAACAGTGGCCCCCGCAGCCAGATGGGATGTGGGCTGAGCAGAGGCCTTCCACCCTACGTCCCTATGCTGCCAGACCCCAGGGAAGCCCTAACTGCAAAGCTGGAGGGTGATGGTTCTGGGAATTAAACCAAGGTGCCAGTTGTCCCCCCAAGACCCAGGTTTGTTGGGAGTGAAGTGGCCCAGCTCGGAGGTCTCAGCCTGATGTGAGGGCAGGTGCAGGGGCAGCTCTCCTGCTCAGCTGAGGCACAGGATGGTGACAACCTGTGTGACTCAGGGTGTGGCAGCTCGGGGTGCACCTGTCCCTGTTCTCCCTCCCTTGGTGCTGGGGACAAGCTGGGCATGTCCACAGGTGCCTGTTCCTGGGGGGGAAAAGGCACTGTCCTGGCTGGGCCGGGTCCTTGCACACAGAGAGCACCATGCCTTAGAGAAGAGATTCGAGTGACGGACCCTGGCTGGTCACGCCAAAAACAATGGGACATGTTGAACAGCAACTCTTTCTTCTTCTAAGCCGTCTAACCGACCTTCTCTCTTTAAAAATTTTCTTCTTTAGGGGCGCCTGGGTGGCACAGCGGTTAAGCGTCTGCCTTCGGCTCAGGGCGTGATCCCGGCGTTATGGGATCGAGCCCCACATCAGGCTCCTCCGCTATGAGCCTGCTTCTTCCTCTCCCACTCCCCCTGCTTGTGTTCCCTCTCTCGCTGGCTTTCTCTATCTCTGTTGAATAAATAAATAAAATCTTAAAAAAAAAATAAAAATAAAAATTTTCTTCTTTAATAAACGATTTTTTTGAGTCATTTTAGGTTCGTTGAACAATTGAGGGGAAGGTGCAGGTGTCCCTCCCCGAGGCGGCTGTCACCAGCCATAGCCACCTGCCCTGCTCCCACTGTGAGATCTGCAAGACAGCCGCCACGGCTTGCTCTGCCACAGCCTGGGCAAGAGGCCGGACCTCGGGCCCCGGATCATGACCCCCAGCAGGTGCCTGGGGGAAGGTGGCAAACTAGAGCTGCGCTCGTGGCCCCGGCGGAGGTGTGGGCGGGGCTCTGCCTTCACGTGTGGCCCCTACTCTGCCTGCTCTCGGGCTGGCTCTGGACTTTGTGGCTGAGGGGACAGGACTGAGGGACCCAGGGGCACCCGGGAGAAGCCAACCCAGCTTTGCCACATGCCTACTCAGGGACCCCCGCCTCCGTCTCTGGCAAGGACAGTGCACAGTGCTCAGACGTGGGGGCGGAAGGACCGTGTGAGGAGAGAGGAGGCAGGGGAGTCCTGCACGCAGGGTCTGGGGTTCTCACCGTGAGCTCTGCGCTGGCCCCCACTGCTCCTTAGGGACCTGGACTTGGCCAGCCACTGAGGGGGCAGAAATTCTCCCACTGGGAGGTTTGGGAAAACTGGCAATTCTTTTTGGCAAAGTGCAAGAGATGCCCATTGGCAGAGATGGGGCGGGAGAGTTGGTTCAAGGCCACATCTGGTTGGAGGACCTCAGACTCCAGGGGCCACTGCCCAAAGCCCTGGGGCTGGTGGGGAGCTAGGCTGCTGCCCACGGCTGGGCACAGGTCAGCCGGCCACCGAGGGCCAGGCTGGTGCAAGACAGCCTTTGGGGGGAAGCGTGCACAGACACACGCATCCTCCCTAATGCACGTTCTGATGCATACGTTCACAGCCCCCTGCACACATGCTTACCCATAACCACCATGCACACCCCCATTTCAGACAGCTCCCTGTCCTGCTCGGCCGCAGCCAACAGTGCCTGTAAAGCTGACCTGTGCTGGTGGCTCTGAGAAGGGCCCCGTGGAGAGGGGGGCTTCCTCCTTCCAACCTGACGACCATGCGCGAGGCAGGCACCCAGCACTCCCGGCTGGGAGGATGCCCAGAGCAAGTGGGCCCTGCCTCGTCACCTTCTCTGGCCGCGGCCTCCGGCCTCTCCTGGCATCCTCAGAGCTGGGAGGTGAGGAGGGGTGGGTCTCGCGCCCGCCAGGGGTTTGGGTGCAGTGCCCAGGCTCACCCGTGGCGCCCACATTCTGCAGGCACTTGGGGCTCAGGCTGCCTGTGGGGGGAGACCGCTCCTTGTGCTTGGGCCTCAGCCCGTTTCCCAGGTGCCCGGCTCCGTCACGGTGACCACAGCTTGCTCCCCAGGCTCAGGACTCCCCAGCCGGAGCCTGGCGACAGGACCCCTGGCTTGGCCCCCAGAAGCCTGGCCACTTTCCAAAGGTGGCCAGGGAGCAAAGCCACTCTGGCCGGGTCCCTTTCCTTCCTCCTCAAGCTCGCCTCCTCGGGACCCTGAGGCTGTACCCACTTCACCTCTGTTTATTATTGTTTTTAAAAAGTACTTCTTTCCCACAATTCTCCTGCACTGGAAGGAGTTTTTACTTAAACTCTTGAAATATATTACTCCTGGCCCAAGGTTGGGTGGCTGACGGTTTCACATGGCGAGTGGGATCCTGAGTCAGTGTGGGAATCCGGCCTTTTGGGGCGTTGACACACACACCTCCGGGCACGGGAGGCGGTGACAGCTCCCGGGGAGGCGGCCGCGAGGGCTGAGCCGCAGCCCACGGCCCATCTGCTCAGAGGCGTCTGGGAGCCGACAGGCACGCCAGCATGCGGGGCCCCGGGCTTGTGGTGACGGGACGTTCAGACCAAGCCGTCACGGAGCTGACAGCCGAGAAACATTCTCACAGAAATGCGATAGAAGCTGATTGTTCTCTCATATCAGAGAAATTGGGAGGCGGCAGCCTGGTGTGGCGTTCAGCGATATCCGGGCCTGGCTTGAGCTCTCTTGCCGCGCCCCCGTCCTAGTTCACGACTTGGATGTCGCCTTACGGTCCAGAATGGCTTTGGGGCGCCAGGCATTCAAAGTCTAGGAACATGTGGGGCACCCTCTTTGCACCACATCCTCTTTCCTTCACCTCCTGCTTCCCTGGTTCCGCATGCCCGGGGCCTCCAGACGTGTGGGCTCAGGGCCTGGGCGAGAGGGAGGAAGCATGTGGGGCTAGGATGAGAAGTAGACTTGCACATGACAACCTCCCACCTCCCTGGAGCTTAGCAGGATTTCCTCCGGTCTTGGCTGCCAGGATTGTCCCACCTTCGGGTACAGAACCCGAGTCCCCGAGAGCCTGTGGGAAAGGGCCAGGGGAGCTCCATGACTGGCAGGGTGCGGGTGACGGGACAGAAACACAGAGGGCACACGGCCCCCCGAGGTGCCCAGGACCGGGTCCCCTCCTGGCCTAGCCTGCCTGAGCTTCCTCACGTATCTGGGAGCTGCAGGCGTGCTCTGCAGTGCGGCCTCAACGTGAGTGACGCCGGCGTCCCTGTTCAGAGGCCTCTCTGTCCCCAAGGAGAGGAGGGGCCCACAGCCCCGCGTCCCACAGGAAGCCGTCCCCGTCATTGCCCTGCGGATGTGCACTCCAGGGGCCCCTTGGAGAACAGCCTTGGATCTCCCAGGCCCGTCCGCCTTCACACGGGCTCGGTGGCCTTCTCCCGCTACGTGACTGGCCGCGTGTGCACATGCCCGGCCGCGTGTGGGCGTGCGCTGGGAGGGGGGCCGGGGCGCAGGAGCGGCGGGTGCTGTGCGGACTTGTCGTCTGAAGCACGCGAGCCGGCAGAGGCGGCGGGCTTGCTGCGGGCCTGCCCAGTGTGGGCGCACGACGCTGCTGTCTTCAGCCGCACCACCTGGACGTGCAAGTGCCGGCAGAGGCGACGAAGGTGCCGTCCACCGTCGTCTGCGGCTGGCCACCCTCCCTCCGAGCCCCCGGGCTCAGGGCTGGGGGCCCGGGGGCCGGGGGAGGGGCGCCACACCCCAGGAAAGCCTGTCACTCGGCCATCTGATTTTCAGCGGCCGGGATTGTTTTCAGACTTGGGGCTTCAGCTCAAAGCGTCAGGACTGGCGGCATGTTACGGCAAATTACTACAGCAGGGTGAATTTGCCGGCTTTTCCTGTCCTAGGAGGACGTTAGGAAGTGAATAGGACTTTGTCTCTGGGAACGTAGGGACAGGGAGAAGCATAGAATGCGCTGGACTTCCCCTGGGACATTTCTTCTTATAATGCAGGTGGTCCTCAGCCGAGACCGCCCGTACGGAACAAACCCCAGGGCTGGGGCTCCGTCAGAGCCTTCTGGCACTCTTGGAGGGAGAGGGAGGGTGATGCGGACTCAGGCCCGTCCGTCAGCTCTTGTCTCAATAATGCCGCAGCACAATATATGCTGGAATAGATTCAGGGACAGGCTTCTCCCAGCAGGTGCTGGGACTGGTGCTGCTGGGGCGGAGGTCCGGCTCCCGGCTTGGCCCAGCTCCCGTAGGCCCTTCCCAGGATGACGGATGCTGCACTGGCAGGAAGAATCTTCTAGCAGGTGCCTACTTTGGGGGTGTTTCTCACCCGGTTCTGGTTTGATTTCTTTATTAATTTTTAAATATTTATTTATTTATTTATTTATTTATTTAAAGAAGTTTTATTTATTTGAGAGAGAGAGAGACGGAGACAGCGAATGAGAGAGAGAGAGCGAGAGAGCAAGAGGGCACGCGCACCAGCAGGGGGAGGGCCAGAGGGAAGAGGGAGAAGCAGACTCCCACTGAGCGTGAACCCCCCCCCTCAGGGCCCGATCCCAGGACCGAGATCACGGCCTGAACCGAAGGCAGTCGCTTCACCGACTGAGCCCCCGGGCGCCCCGGGTTGATTTCTGCAGAGCTGATGAGGTGAGTCATTTGCGTGCTGGATTTGGGGATTTGACCACACCCGAACTTCTCGTTCCACCAGAAATGCCTGTGCCCCAGCAGCGTCCGCCTCCTGGAGCCTTTCCTGAGCGAACACAGATCAGCCCCCGGCCCGAAGGCTGGGGAGGGCAGCACCATCCTGGCGGCTCCTGTGGTCAGTGGAGGTGAATGCCCCTTGCTGTCATCCCTTGCCCCCCGAGGCCGGCTGCCAGGTCCCGCTCACACCTGCAGCCTCAGCAGACCTACCCCGTGCAGTGGTTGGAGTGTGGTCTCTGTCCCCGCATGTCTGCCAGCCCACCAGGGCCAATGGGCCCATTGGGTCCCTCCTCTGAGCCCACCCAGCGCTGCTCCAGCAGTTGGGAGCGTCTCCTCAGCAGATGCACGATAGCCTGCTTGGGCCTTACTGCCCTTAGCTTGTCGGTCGTGGGGTCCTCCCAAACCTACCATCTCCGCAGTGGTGACAGGATCTGCCTGAGAGCTGTGGCTCACGCTCAAGCCAGGCATTGGAGGAACTGGATAGGCAGTGTGTGTGCATGTGTGTGTGCACAGGTGTAAACATGAGCATGCATGTGTGTGCATGTATGTGTGTGTGCACAGGCGTAAACTGTGCATGCACGTGTGTGCATGTATGTGTGTGCACAGGCATAAACGTGAGCATGCATGTGTGTGCATAGGCGTAAACGTGTGCATGTGTGAGCATGCATGTGCGTGTGCACAGGCATAAACGTGTGCGTGTGTGCGCGCACAGACATACACGTGTGCATCCATGTGTGCATGTATGTGTGTGTGCACACAGGTGTAAACTGTGCATGCATGTGTGTGCACGTATGTGTATAGGTGTAAACGTGTGCATGCACATGTATGCATGTATGTGTGTGCGCACAGGTGTAAACTGTGCATGCACGTGTGTGCATGTATGAGTGTGCACAGGCATAAACGTGAGCATGCATGTGTGTGCGTGTGCATAGGCGTAAACGTGTGCATGTGTGAGCATGTGTGTGTGCACAGGTGTAAACGTGTGCACCCATGTGTGCATGTATGTGTGTGTGCACACAGGTGTAAATGTGTGCATGTGTGTGAGCATGCATGGGTGTGTGCACAGGCATAAACGTGAGCATGCATGTGCATGTATTGCTGTGTGCAGGCACATGAATGTGCACATGTGTGTCTCTTATTAACCCCCAATGCACATTATTGTATTTGACCCAATTTTGATCATTTTTTGCAACAATATTTTGTTGAGACCATGTTTTGGGCTGTCAATTATAATTTGCACATGTGACATTTCCTGAGCTGGTGCTTCCTGGCTGGTCAGTTTGGGAAACACTGGCATAGAACAAACTTTGAGGAGCTCAAAATATGATTTTGTCAGTCTATCTGTCATTCCTGATGCCCACGCTCCCCCCAAACATGAGAACATTTTATCTGAAGAATTCTGAAACTCTTCTTGAGGTTTCCCTCAACACTGTTGGGGTGGGGGCCCCAGAAACCAGGCCAGAAGACCCTGGAGTTGTGTGAGCGGCACGGGAGGGAAACCCAGAGCGGCCCGTCTGGGGCACCTCTGCGCACCTTTGGCTCCTGCTTCTGTGTGTTGCGATCGGAGGCCTGGGGCAGGCCCCATGTATGCTTTGCAAACGTCAGTCCTTCCCCCTGACTCACGGGGAGTGAGCCCGAGCACGTCAGCGTCTCGCGGGCAGTCTGTTTTGAGTAGTGTTGTAGAGATGTGTCAGTTCCAAGGTTAGATTCGTGTCATGGGCAATTGTTATTGAACAGACTGCAGTAGCTCGACTTTCAGTTGGAAAAACTGCATCAATGCCCATCCCTTCACTTTCTTCCTCTGTAAATGGGGACACTGATGTTTCCTACCCCAAAGGGCCTGTGAGGATCACACAGGCTGACACGTGCAAAGCTTTGACTCAGTAGAGCCAAGAAGGGTTCATAGGCTGAACTGTGCCCCCTCCAAACTCCTATGTTGAAGCCCTGACCCCAGTCCCTCAGAATGTGGCTTTATTGCCTTCCAGAGGTGATTAAGGTAGAATGAGGTCGTTGGGGAGGGCCTTAATCCACTCTGGCTGGTGTCCTTACAAGAAGAGATTGGGACATAGACACACCGAGAGGGAGACCATGCGAAGACAGGGAGAAGAAGGCGTCCGCATGCCCAGGAGAGGGGCGTCCAGGAGGAGCCAGCCCTGCCCGCACCTGGATCTCCAGGCTCCAGCCTCCAGCCCTGGGAGGGAATATGTTTCTCTTGCTTCAGACGCCCGGCCTCTGCTTTGTTATGGCAGCCCCAGGACGCCGACTCAGCAGCTGCTCACGTGTGAGTTGCCACCAGTGGGCTTTCTCAAGGAGCTTTCTGCTGTTTTGAAGGATGGCACTCCATTTCTTAAGGACACCCGAGACACATTTCTACCTGCTTAGAACATCACCTACGCATATTTAAAAGTGTATTTTAGGAAGATAAATATTAGCACGTTTTGCCACTATTGAGAAATACAGTGGCCTCTGTTTTAAAAATACTGTGCGGCTCGGCTCTGTGGAGCCCTGGATATCACTGGTCCATGCCAGCGCCCCGAGGGGAGGGGCCCCACAGACCCCGGGTGAGCTCCGATGGCCAGAGAGTCAGTGTCCGGGGATGCCACAGGGTCCTGCCTCCAGTTACCCCCGTGTGTCACTGGTTAGCTTGTGCTGGGGGCAGAATTCACCCAGTGCCTTTGTTACTGGATTTTACTTGCTTTGTGTAGAAGTCAGTTCCTAAGTGCTAGCATGGATGACATATGTTTTGGGGCCTTAATAGCCAGGGCAGACAAAGGGGCTTGCGCTTTGCTGCCACTGTGTGCGGCCCAGTGGCTGCTGTCTTTGTCTGCAAGCCTGTGACGTTCACATGGCCTGGTCACTTAGGTCCCCTGGCCCTGAAGCCCTAGAGAAACCGTGTGCCTTTTCCATCAGCTGTCGAGGGGAAAAAGGGGGGAGTCCCTGCTCCCGGGGGCAGTGAAGGAAAGACCCTGGCCACGTGGTTGCTTGAGGACAGTCTGCAAAAGGCATCACAGTACTTGTGAGCCCAGCTACCCTCACCCTCAGAGTGGGGTCCCAACCCTTGTGCGGAGACTCAAGACTCAACTGCGCTCTGTAGAGCCCCGCCCCCTGCATGGGGCCCCGCCCCCTGTGCCGAGCCTCACCCCTCTGTGAGGCCCCGCCCCCTCGACGGAGCCCCGCCCCCTCTACCGAGCCTCGCCCCCTGTGCCGAGCCTCCCTCCCTCTCCAGGCCCCGCCCCCTACACAGAGCCCCGCCCTCTTCGCGGAGCCCCGCCCCCTCCGCGGCAGGAGGAGGGGAGGCTAAACCGAGGGCTTCGCCAGTCCAGTCACCTGTGCACGCAGTGTGGCCACATGGGGGGGGCAGACCTGTAGCTAAGAGGCGAAGAAAGCGCAGTGGGAGAAATGGCCTAGCTCACACCTCCGCTGGATTAGGAAGCAGGGGCTGCTCTCCCTTCAGCAAATAAAAAGCCTGAGAACACTGAAAAAGTGGCTAAGAAGTCTTCTCGGATCGCGTTGCTGCTGGCAGGCTTTCAGAAGAATCAGGAAAGATAAGCAATGAACAATGAAGGGATGACGTAAACCGGGGTCATTTGTATGAATTCTGGCAAGGGGCCCGTTGGTGAGGCGTGTGTGCCCCGATGAGCGAACGCCGTGGGTCCTGGCTAAGGGGGGATGAGGCCAGTTAGTAAAAGTCCAAATCGTGGACAGGGAGCTGTGGGACCTCCAGGGTCTGCCGGGTTACGGTGAGCAGTGGCTTTCTCCGCAGCAGGTCCTGGCATCTGGGACTGGCGCGTCACCGCCAGCAAGGCCTGTTTCCCTGGAGTGGTGCCACGCGTGTCCTCAGGAATGTTGCTCCTCTCATTCTTTGTCTGGTCGTCTGTGTCCCCAGTGTGGTGGATGGGTGTGACCCTCCGAGCCTTACCCGGCTCTTCCGGGGCCTCACCGGGCATCTCCCTTCCCGGGCCCTGGGGCCGGCAGTTGCACCCGTGCTGTTGTCTAGACCTCTTCCATGAGGCATCCGTGAGGGGGACACGTCACCATGTCCTGGCGTGGCCTTTGGGCTGTGGTCACCTGTGGGTCCCTCTGGCCCCACCTGTGTTGCTGGACACAGTTCTCACAGAACAAAGCCGTGGGTGTTCCAGGACCCGTCAAATTGGGCAAAAGCTGTCGGCTCCCCACCCCTTTCCAGGCATGGAGGGGCCCCTGGAGTGACAGAGACGGTTCTGTGCCGGGCCAGCGGGGAGGGGGGCTTACAGGAGCAGGCGGCGGACTTCCTGGGCCTGGAAGTATTTCAGTGGAGGCTTATTCGTTCATCTGTTCATTCATTTGTCCCTTCCAGGAGCTTTGACTGAGGCTACCGTGTGCCTGGCTCTGGGGCTGTGCCCTGGACTTCCACTGTCTCTGACCTCATGGGACACAGGTCCCAGTGAGGGAGACCACCAGCCAAGTAAGAAGGGCAGGCGAGTGCAGGACGGAGGGTGGCGAGAGATGAAGGGGGGGTGGCGGCACTTCCCTGGGAGGGGACATCTCAGAGAGACGCAATGATGTGGTGCTCTGGGATGCCCTCTGAGCAGAGAGCAGAACAGGTGCCCAGTGGGGCATGGGTTGGGTCAGCAAGGCTTCAGGGGTGTGAGCGAGGGGGAGGCCAAGCGATTGATCCCAGCGGTGGGGGCCGATCCTATATATGGCCCACAAGTTCCGTGGAGAGGATCCGGCCCCTGGTGGGGGGCGCTCAGCTCCAGTGAGCAGACATGACTCCCATTTGCAAGTGTGAAATGTGGGCGGGGGTCCTGGCATATATGTAGGGAAGGACCCGCGCCGGGCAGGAGGCTCCGGTGCGGGTCCTGTGAGGTCTTCCACCCCCTTCCTCCAGCCCCAAGAACGTCCTGTGCCCGCTGGTGGCAAGAGGAAGAGAGTACCTCCCTCCTGGCCTCTCCCTCCCACCTCCTGAGTGGATATTCTTACTCTCCTCCCTCCATCCGCCTGCCTGCTCTCAATGACGCACACAGGCTCCAGCAGCCGTCATGACTCTCCACTCACATCCGTTGTCATTGTCGGCTGTGGAGCTCCTGCCGAGGCCCTGGGCTCCTCCCGTTATTCCCCGGCTCCTTTCCCTCCCAGGGAGTGCTGTCCTTTTCTGGGCCACGGAGGGGGTAGGGGGGTGGGGGTGGGGGGAGGGAGATGCTTGCAAAGCTCAGCCCCCACCTCCCTTCAGGAGAGGAGAAACTCACTGTCCATCTGGGGGTGAACTGGGCAGCCCCAGGGGGAGAGCTCTGGGGCTCTGGTGCCCAAGGGACTGCACATGTCCTCCCTTCCCTTCCCTTCCCCTTCCCTTCCTTCTCCGGGTCCCGCAGGGTTCACCACCATGCTCAGTGGCTTTACGGGTCCTTGCTGGGAATCGGAGCCTCCAGATGCCTCCTCTGATCCTGACACGCACAGTTTTACTCCAAGTCCCAAGTGACAAGTGACAGTGTCAACGTCTGTGACTTCCGCTGGGATCCCAGAGCTGGCAGGAAAGGAAAGCAGCTAGCTCCTCGCAAACATGGGGATGCAGGCGATGTCTCCCCAACTTCTTTAAGGCCAGAGAATGCTGTGGCCCAGCTGTGGTGGCACCCCACGTAGAGGTGGGGGTGGCAGAGGGGGAGGGGGAGGTGACTCTCCCGCTGTGTCCGTGAGCTGGCTGCCCCCTCCTGCTGCCCACCTGGACCGCCATATAGCATATCCAGACCCATGCCTGAGAGTCACTCCTGCCCCATGGACGCCCCCGGCACCTGGGCGGGGTGAGTGAGGGGAGGTGCTGGGGAGGGCCCGTGTCGGAGGAAGAATGTTTACCACTGTGAGAAGGGTCAGAGAGGACCACACTGGGCAGTGACCCCTAAAATGGTCTTTGTGGTGAATTCTTGTGGAAGACCAGCAGGAAGAGGGACATGGCCATTTAGGACAGGGTTGCTCCAGCCCCAGCCCCAGCCCTCGTGTCCTGAATCCCCAGGGCAGCCTGGGGAGGGAGGTTCGGGTCTGCACCCCCAGCCCCAGGATGGTGCGGACTCAGTCAAGTGACCACGTGTGAGCTGGTGGGTGCTCGAAGACCTGTGTCTGTTGGGCACTTCGGGAGAGTCTATTAGGGAGGAAGAACAGGGGTGCTGGTCCTTCCTGGGGCCTCCTCCCAAAGCCATAAGTTACGTCCATTCACATGCTGGACATGGATGATGGCTTCTACATTTCCCAGAGCTGCTGTAACACAGGATCGAGGATTGAGGGGCTTAAAACACCGAAATGGATTCTCTCACAGTTCGGGGGGCCAGAGGTTCTAAATCCAGATGTCGGCAGAGCGTGTTTCCCCTGAAAGTTCTGGGGGACAATGTGTTCCCTGTCTCTCTCCCAGCTGCCGGTGCTGCCGGCGGTCCTTGGAGCTCCTTGGTTTGTAGATGGGTCCCTCCAACCTTGGCCTCCATCACCCGTGGCTGAGTCTCCCTGTGTCTCTGGGTGTCCTCGCCTCTTTTAGAGGGACACCAGTCATTGGATTTATGGTCCACCTTACTCCAGTCTGACCTCACCTTAAGTAATCACATCTGCAGAGACCCTGTTTCCAAATAAGGTCAAGTCACAGGTTCCAGGGGTTAGGACGTGGACATACCTTTTTTGGGGGGACACATGGTGCAACCTACAGTGGACGGTGAAGTGTTTCCCTCCCTTTAGGAGCCACTGAGGGTGAGCTGTGGGCTGTGGCCCGTGGTTCAGTCCTCCCTGGTGGTCACCCAGGCGTGGCCTGTGCACCCCAGAGGAATGGCAGCACCCCCCAGGAGTCCCAGCACGCCTGGACGGCCCATCTCTGTGCCTTGAGGACGAGAGCCGCTGCGGCCTGAGGTGGGGACTCAGGAAATGTGTGTCCTGCTGCTCCGGGCTCCACAGGGACCTGCGGGGATGAGCGCGGACACCGAGGCCCTGCTGTGTGCAGCCACGGCAAGGAGAGCACTGAGGCTCACGCCCTGGCCCGGGCGTCCGGGCCGTCCCGTCGAGGTGGGGGCTGTGGCGAGGGACCAGCGAGGCCATCTCATTGCAGGGGCAGACACTTGGCACCAGACCAGCTCCTCTGGAGAATGCCAACCGAAACATTGGAGGCCAGTGGCCTGGGTGGTTGAACGGAATTAGGACTTTTCCTGCAGAAGAGGAGGAGAAGAATCTGGAAGGTGTGCACGGGGCAGAGGGGCACGCGTTCCCTGCCATCTCACCACCGACTTCGGGACGAGGAGTGCCCATGTGAGTGTGGACACTGTCTTCTGTGGGGGCCACTCTGAGCACAGTGTCGATTCACCAAGGGACCACATCCTGGCCTCCAACAGGTGAGGCTGGAGGCAGATCTCTGCGGCCAGCTGGCCATGTCCCTTGAATGCGTTTTTCTTAGCCTGGGCAGTCGGGGGCACACGAGGAGAGGGCAAGCCAGCCTGCTCTCCAGGGAACGCTGCATCACGCAAGATGGGGGGCGAGGGCTCTCCCTCCTTCCTTCCACTTAGCCCGTCCTGAAGCTCCTTGAAGGCAGGCTCGGGTGGGCACCAGGGACAAGCTTGGATGCCCACTGTGTGTCCAGTGGCAAGGACTTGATCTCCCAGAAGGATCTCCAGGCAGGGTCCTGGGCCCCCACCCTCACCACCCAGACGCTGGCCCCAGTAACCCCCCGTGGAACATCTCCGTGCAGATGTGCCCCTGGGGAGCTAAAGGCAGGTAGGAGATGCCCCAGCTGGGGATCGTGGAAAGTGCTTCCTCAAACAGCACAGGCACACCCACCCCCCAGTGAGGCGTGAGCTTGTGTGGACATGCGCGAACCAGTGAGTAAGCGCCTAGCGCAGAGGGCGGCCTGAAACACGCATACTGTTATCACCAGTAAAAGCACTGTGGCCGATGGGCATGCAGAGCTGGGTGTCACTCCCAAGTTGACCTTGAGCCCTGGCTCCGTAGGAAACCGTCTGCTGCCTCCTCTCTCAGCTGGGGGTATACTCCCCGGGGCTGGAGGGGGTGCACTGGCATCACCGTGTGTCTGGGGGGACCCTGGCACCCTGGTGCTCTCCTAAGTGGGTGACCTCCCTGGGGATCCCAGGCCAGAGCCGCACCCTCCGGAACTGGGACTCCTGGGTACAGGGCGGGACAGAAACCGAACAGGCTGTACCCAGGAATGCAAATGACCCTGCCTGAGAAAAAGGAAGGACGTCCAGCCGAAGCCCGGTCCTGGCAGCCCCACATACGGACACAGCTGGCAAGGAAAGTTCCCCTGCCCCAAGTCAGCCACTTCCTGTCTTAGTTCTGCAGGGGACGAGGAGAGGTCACCCTGGTCCGTAAGGCCTGGGGTCTAGCCAGGCCCGAGGCACAGTTGCTCCGTCCACCCCGAACCCTGTGGACCTCTCTTGTCCATCTGGCCTTGGCAAGCTAGGGAGCCCCTGCCACGGTGACCCCGTTTCCACCCCCAAATTTGGGGCCCAGAGTTGGATAAGCCAGATCGCAGAGGGGCAGTGCCGGCCACTTCACCAGGGTCCACATGGACACGGGGGACCGAAGTCGTGGCAGCTGGGGGCAGGGAAGTGAAGACCGAGTGGGAGCCAGGGACTTCCTGAAGGAGGGGCACTGCTCCCGCCCTCCGCGGCCCCAGGGCAGCAGAGCGTCCTCCAGAGGAAGAAGCGGACAGCTGGCCCAGGAAGGACCGTTGCTCAGTGCAGGAAGGGGAGGCCTGTGTTGTTTCTAGGGCAGGAAGGGTCTTCAGTTCAACTAAGTGGGGAGCCCTGGGACCAGCCCGGGGTCACCCGAGCTCCTGCCCCTGGGCCTGGAGACCCGGAGGCCCCTGCCCAGTGTGAGTCTCTCAGCGGCCACGGGCCACCGGGTAGCTCTGGGAGAGGCCCTGGCAGGAAGCCGCCCTTGGATGGCGCAGCCGTGGCCAGAGGCTGCCAAGCCCGACACCCACCTCGCAGGGGCCGATACTGGCGTGGGGCTGGGCCTCTCCCGCCGGGGCCGGTGACCGCCGACAGTGCTGGTGACGCACAGCGGTAGCTGACATAGGCCCAGGGGCCGCGAGCATCCCTACCCCGGCCAATAAAGATATCTTGACCCCAGGGAGGCAGGCGGCCACGAAACACTCACACGTGTTCGGAATTTGCCTCCAAGTCTGGAACAGTCATCTGAGCGCTAACTCTTTTAACAGAGCTCCCCTCCCCGCCCCACCCCGTGCGCCGCCGTCTGCGTCCCTGCTTCGGCGATGGTTGTTGGCATCGATGGGCACGTTCGAACCGGGAGGCCAGATGAAGCGGCCACAGATTTTGAAATGCCCACGCGTCTTTATTTCCACCACCACGTGCTGTTTGCAGTAGTTCACCGAGCCCTTCAGGACGCGCTGGGGAACGAAGCTGCTGAAATAGGAAAGCAGCACGGGTGAGGGCCCACAAGTGCCACAGACCAGCCGTGTCACTGCCGGACGGAAGGTGGCTCGACCGAGGACATCCCATATTCCTTTTCCCCGCCTCACATGCTGGATTCTTTCACAGCGGGTTAGCGCCGTGGAACGGTCTCACAGCCTCTGCCCTGGCCCACCTCCGGGATGGGGATCCCCGAGCTATTTCGGGGAGTCGACTCGTTCATGACCTGGAGAAGAACCCTACGCAGGAGACGGAAGCTTTGCTTTTCCTGCAGTGTCTGAACTCCTCAGACAGCGGTGGGACCACCCTGGGGCTGCACGGACACAGGCCGTTGCACCCAGTCCCTGAGGGCGGGGGGGACCCTGTGCGCTGTGTGCGGGGGCCCTGCTGACCTCCTGCCATCCGCACCCCCCCACCCGGGGAAATGAGCCTCTTCCTGCTCGGCCCGTGGGCCCTTCCAGGGACTGTCCAGGAGCGACTCCCCCGCTCGGGAGGATGTTCCCTAGGACGGCCACGCCTCTTCCCGCAGACGATCCTTACCTCCTGAGCAGAAAGCACCCCGTCTTCTCACGGGAGAGTGACTCTGGAGATCCGGGAATTAAACTCATGGGTTGATGAAATAAGAGTCAAGGATGAAGCTTCTGGTAAGATTGTGTCAGTGTAAATGTCTGGAAAGAAGAGGTCAGCTCAGCGGCTTTCAGTGGAAAACCAGCTTGTTGGGAAGCGTGAAGCTGGAGGGCTCCCCGGAACCTTCTCTGGTTGGATTCTGATGGAGGGCATGTGCAGGGCCACGGGGACCGCGTGGCTGACGGGACATGCTGGCTGCAGGTCCCACGGCCCCGGCTTGGGCCTTGGTTATTTCTTCTCTCCTTTACAAAATTGTTTTTCCTAACAATAACTCTTTTGTTTAATAAGTTAAAGAACGTTTTGTTTTACTTATGCATTTGATGGATTGCGGTAAAGTACACATGACACAAAGTTTACCGTCGTGACTGTTTCTCACCGCGCGGCCCGGCGACACTGAGCACACTCGCGCTGCTGTGCTACCGTCCCCAGCGGCCACCTCTGGCATTCTTCTCATCTCGGAAAACTGAAACTCTTCCCGCTAACCGGGGACACCTGCTTCCCCTGCGCCAGCTCCTGGCAGCTTCCGGTCTACTTTCTGTCTCTGAAAGTGACTCCTCTAGGTCCCTCCTATGAGCGCAATCACACGGTGTCCGTCCCTTTGTGTCTGACATATGTCACTGAGCATAATGTCCTCTGTCCATCCATGTGGTAGCAGGTGCCAAAATCTCCTTCCTTTTTAAGGCTGAAAAATATTCCACTGTATGTGCAGACCGTGTTTTGTTTATGCATTTATCCGTGGAGGGACCTTTGGGTTGGTTCCACCCCTTGGCTACTGTGAATGATGCTGCTATGAACATGGGTGTGCAGATATACGTTTGAGTCCTTGCTTTCAATTCTTTTGGGGATATGCGCAGCAGTGGAATTGCTAGGTCATATGGTGATTCTCTGTTTAATTTTTTGAGGAATTTCTATGCTTAATTTTTTGAAGGTTTTGAAGGGTTTCTTTCAAAGTTCCCTTAATATATATATATATATATATATATATATATATATATATATATATGTATTTAGAGAAGGAGAGAGAGAGATGGGGGAGGGGCAGAGGGAGAGGGAGAGAGAGAATCTCAAGCAGACTCCCTGCTGAGCGTAAAGCCCGACATGGGACTCGATCCCACGACCCTGAGATCACGACCTGAGCTGAAATCAAGAGTCGGACACCCAACCGACTGAGCCATGCAGGTGCCCCTCCCTTTGTATTGCTATAATGATGTCTGACAACTAACAGGACATGAGAGTCTTGTTCTCTACCTTCTCATTCCCGGCGGAATAAATTAGCATGATTTGAACGTGACGTACGTGCACACCGACCCGGCTGTCAGACCGGGCTCCAGGCACTGGCAGAGGCTCAGGGTTTGTGCTGGCCTGCTGAGGACAGCGTGCACTCACGGAATCCCAGTGAGGCTGTACCAAGGGGGTGTATTCTTTCGCCGACCATTTAGAATTGACAGAGCATGATAATAATGGTTGCCTTTACCATCATGTAAAAATTCTGCATGTGGATGTGCTCCCAGCAAATTACCCACCCTCTATGGCAGCAACCTTAGCTGTGGACCCCCAGGATTGTAACGCTGGATCAATGCCAAGGCTGCAGATGGCTCCAGGCCCAGACGGCTTCACGGGTGATTCCACCACACCCTCAAGCTGCGGAGACCACCAGTGCTGCCTCAGTGGCGGCAAAGCATAGACAAGGAAGGACATTTCCAAATTCTTTCTATGAAGCTAGCACAGCAGCAACACCAAAACCCAGTGAGGTCAGCACAGAGAGATAACCAGAGCCCCATTTCACCATTTCACAAATGAACATCAACACAAAAATGTGTAAAACCCCATAAGCCCTGACCTGGGGTTGTAAAGATGGTCTGAGATTAGGAGACCTCTGAAAATAGGTCTCCACGTTCATAGAGCAGAAAACTCATGAGGTTAGCTCCACAGAGGCAGACTTTTGATAGAATCAGCACCCACACATGTTTAAAAAAAAAAAGGCTTGAATCATAAGGATCTGGATTATTCAACTGATGGAAAAAGCCTATTCACCAGATCTCAACCAAAGTGCCAGAGTTGTGCTGAATGAGCAAAACCCAGGAGCCCTGAGATGAACCCAGAGTTTCCCCTGTTGTTTAACCCGGTTCTGGAGGACGTGAGGATGAGAGGGCTGCGTGCAGAGAACCCCCTAGGGACAGCCACCTGGAGTGGGAACTCAGCCGAGACGCCCGTGTGGCACTGATGAGGACCGAGAGCCTTCTTCTGGTGCAAATGGCAATAGGGAGATCGTGTGATGGGAAAATATTCTGTCTACAACAGCAGCAAAACAGATAAATACTTTGTAACAAATGAAAGAGAAGTGGACAGCTTTGGGCAACAAACTCCACAACAGTTTTCTCTACTGAGTGGGTGAGTAGAAATGGGAAGGGAATCTGCTCTTGGCTGGAAAGACTCAGTAGGGGAAAGGCGTCAAGTCTTCTGCAATTAGACTATGAATTTATTGTGATACCCATGGAATACCAACAGATTTTTTCCGTTTAGAACTAGCCGGGCTGGGGTGCCTGGGAGGCTCAGTTGGTTGAGCGTCCGACTCTTGGTTTGGGCTCAGGTTGTGCTCTCAGGGTCGTGAGATCGAGCCCAGCATCGGGCTCCACGCTCAGTGTGGAGTCTGCTTAAGACTCTTTCTTCCTCTCCCTCTGCCCTTCTCTACCCCACCCCACCCCCCAAATAAAGAAATAAACCTTAAAAAAAAAAGAAGAAGAACCAGCCAAGCTGACCTTAACGTTCATGTGTAAAAATTCAAACACCTGGGACAGTGATTATCAATGTGGAGAAGTCTGATTTTCAGTAGGTCCTGCTGAGACAACTCCATAGTTCTCTGGAAAAAATAAAATTACATCCCTACCTCACTCCCTAAACCTGCATATGTTACAAATATAACAAAGAGTTAGTTGTTGAATTAGAAACCATCAATGTACAAGGAGAAAACAGAGTAGTTTCAGGATGGAGAAGGTCTTCCGAAGTCAACCCAAACTCAGAAGTCGTGCAAAACATCAATAAAGATCCACAATATAAAATCCTGGCCCAAATGAAAGCGCCATAAACAGAGACAAGAGACTAGGGAGAAACGAAACAGAGAATCTGCAACATCAAAGAAAAGCTCTAAATTTATTCCTGTATAAAGAGGTTCTATAGATCAATGTGGCAAAGACCGAAAAAGTAAAGGAAAATGGGCAAAGAACAGAACAGTTCACACACAATACAGAGGCTCTTAAATATATGAAAGATACCCAGCTGCACTGAACAACAACAAAATGGGGGTGGGAGAGGGAGGGAGGGAGGAAGGGAGGGAGAGAGGGAGGGAAAGTTGGAAATGGAGGGTAATCCCACGGAAACCTGGGAGATTGGAAAGACAAAACTGTGTGAAAGCCACAGCGGGACGGGCTGTAGGAGAAAGGTGCTCTTACAGACTGCTGGCGGGGGGCAACTTGGCACACCTCCTGCAGGGACGCTTCTGCAGCCTTTATAATATTTACACTCAACAGCTCCATTTCTAGGGATTTTCCCTGCAGATCTGTGCTCGGAAGTGCTACAGAACATTTGCACAAGGATACTGAGTTCAGTTTTATGTGCCATAGTCAAAGGCAGGAGATGGCCTCCATGTCTGCCGACGGGAGCTGGTCGACTAAATCGCACACACGTAGGCAGTGGGATTAGCATCAGGCAGCTGCTAAAAAGCACAAGGCAGCTTTACCTGCAACCAAGTAGTTGCCAAGCGCCGAAGCAAGGTACAGAACAGGGCATGCACCGCACTACCTGGAGCCACAGGGAGCCCCGGGGCCATGCACCGCCTACCTGGGGGCATGGGGAACCCCAGGGCCAGGTACTGCATTACCTGGAGGCACAGGGAACCCCGGGGCCATGTACTGAGCTACCCAGGGACACAGAGAACCCCGGGACCATGCACCACGTTACCTGGGGTCATGGGGAACCCTGGGACCATCACCTTGTTACCTGGGGTCACGGGGAACCCTGGGGCCATCACCGCGTTACCTGGGGTCACGGGGAACCCCGCAGCAGTATCAGCTCTGCAGATAGTCAGTGTGTTGGTTTCCTGGGGCAGCCGTAACAGAAGTCCACAACTGGTTGCTTAGAACAGCAGGATGGTCTATTCCATCGTGGTTCTGGGGGCTGGAAGTCTAAAACCAAAGTGTCAGCAGTACCACGTTCCCTCTAGGGCTCTAGGGAAGGACGTTTTTTTGCCTCATCCAGCTCCGGGGGCTCGGGGCGGTCTGGGGCTTGTGCTGCCTGACTCCCCTCTCTGTGTCCGTCTTCCTGTGGCATTCCTCCTGTGTCTGTCTTCTCCCCACTCTTTCGTAAAGATGCTTTCATGGGATTTAGGGCCCACCCTAACCCAGGACAATCTCATCTAGACATCTGCAAAGACCCTTTTGTTAAGTGAGTTCCCATTCATAGGTTTCGAGTGGTCCTATCTTTTGGGGGCCCCCATTCAACCCACGGCAGTTGGGAACTGAGGTAAGAAAGAGGTCTTGGCCTGCTCTCTGGGATTTCAGACCGCGTCTTAGAATTAACCATTCTCAAAATAAGTAGTTAGCAATAGTGCCTGGTGTGGAGGAGTCTGTCCCGTCCTGCAGGTGGGCCATTCCTCGCTGCTTCCTGATGGAGGAGGGGCACATGGCCAGGACGGGGAAGTGACAGCGCACTGCCCAGGAGTGGCGAGCCCCTCGGCTGGGCACCGCTCTTCCATCGCCGGGGAGGGAGGCCATCTCTTTCCAAGTAGAATCTATTTGCACCAAATCTCTTATTTTTAATAATGCAAATATTCCTCACTAATCCTGAAACTTCCCCATTTTATGTTAGCTCACTCACCTCTTATTTTAGGTGACCTCCAGCCACAAACATGCACGCATGCACACACGAACACGCACGCACACGCACACGCACGCGCACGCACTGATGCTGCCTCGTGGGAGGATGGGGTTGAGCAGGCATCCCCTTCCTTTCCCAGGTGGCTCCAGGAACAGCTGAGTCCTTTTCTGGCCCTGGACTCAACACCCCCCACCCCAGCTTGGCCTCACAAAGGGTTTCTTTTACCCATGAGACCCCAAGAATTTGCATGTTCCAAAGCTTGGGTCAGTCAAATGCAAACTGTTCTATGCAAATATTTTGAGAGCTATTTAGGTCACTTCTCCATTTTTTGGTGAGGGTGGGTTTGCTGCAGTCTTCTGTTCTGACCCTGCCACCTCCGCCCTCGACCCGACTTCTCCCTCCTGGTTCTTCCAGCTGCTTTTGCGCACAAGCCCCTCCCCACGTCCCAGAATCTACAGACTGCGGGTCTGAAAGAGCGCCCGGGAAATGGCTTATACCCCTGTCTTGGCCAGGATGCTGTGCAGCAGGACCTCTCAACACCTGGTGTGGACGCGGAGGGAGGCTTAGCAAAGTCTGCAGACGTTGTGGTTGTCACAACTTTGGGGGACTGCCATTAGCATCTAGGGGGTAGAGGCAGGGAGGGCGCTCAGCATTCTCCAACACATGGGACGGCCATCAGGAAAGAGTTCTCTGGCCCCAGATGCTCACAGTGTTGGACGGGAAGGCATGATCTAAACCAACCTGACCTGTGGGCATCACGGCCCGTGTCGACGATATCGGGGAGGGGCTGCAAAGCCTGTCAAAAGACAAGCCCTTCTGGAGGAATCCCCAGGCTCCTCTGACTTTGTGGGGGGTGTGCCCCCCTTCTGGGTCTGACCCGCTGCTTGCCGGGGGGTGGGGAAGGTGGCTGGCCCACGGGACCTCAGGTCCCCTCCCCCAAGGACACTTGGCCCCATGCTGGTCTGTCTCCCCCTTCTCTTCCTCCTCCTCTGAAGCCGGAGGCCCATTTCTGAGATGTCCTTTGACGTGCTGTGGTGTTGGGTCTCCTCTTCCCCGGGAAGGAGAGATGGTGGGTGGCAGGGGCTCTTACCTGGTGGGTGGGGGGTTGTTGACACAAAGGAGGTGACATGTCACTGTGCCCCTAGTTCTCCTGCCAGCCTGGGCCCTGCTCGGCAATGGGCAGGTGCCCTTCCCTGCCCAGGGATTTGCAGACCAACCAGCAGGGCGGCCCCGACCAATGGGGCCGAGTGCTAATAGCAACAGAACAGGGCGATCCGACAGGGGCAGGAACCACTGGGCGGGCAGGTGGAAGCACTGGGCTAATCCACGCGGGACCCTTACTGCCAAGGAGGTCCCAGGCACCAGTCTGGCCGGGGATGGGGAGGGGCTGCACAGGTCCCGTCAGGGAACCTGAGGTCTTGGTGTGTGACCGCAGGCTCCTGCCAAAGGTAGTAGACGCTTCCCTCAGCTTCTCCCAGAGGACCGGCTCCTTCCAGAGAGGACAGGGGTGGGACCATGCAGCCCGCTGCCCCAGGCCTCCGTTAGCACGGCGGGGGCTCTGCTCCTGGCCATGGCTGAGGCCAAGCGTGTCTGTCCTGGGCACGTCACTCACATGGTAACGGCTGACAAAGGACCCCATCATTTTGTCCTCTGGTTGCGGTGCGACTTCATGGATGGAGAGCTGCTTCCTCCCCCCCTTGTCTTCCTCTGAGGGAAACTTCTTGGTTCTTCTTCATTCCACCTGCTCCAGGTCCCCCCACGGGTCACTTCTGAGACCCCATCACTCGGGCCCGCTTGCAGGGCCATTCCCCGAGGGCAGAGCTGCAGGAGGTGGGAGGCAGGGAGGGCCGCTGCAGCCCCCAGCTTCCCTGGGCTTGGGGGCTCTGTGACCCAGGCATGGTTTCGCATCCTGTAGCTGCTGCCTCTGGGGATTCCCCTTACAGCAGCTCAGCTGGACATCTGGGTGGAATTCTGCTTGCGAGGGGGGGTAGGAAAGGCAGGGGGCCCCCTGCAGAGTGGAGGGTCAGGCCCCAGGAGCTGGGAGGGGAGGGGCAGGAAGTAGAGGCATGCAGGGAGGCTGGGTGCACAGGGTCCGCGCCTGGGAGAGGCTTCTGGGGAGAGGACAGTCTTGAGCTGAGTTGCTTTTGAAATATGTACAAATTCTCTTTGGTGTTTATAAGATCAGCTGAGATCCTGAGCTCAGATAGGAGTGACCTTGTCATAGGAAGAGGGCAGCAAGGGAGAGAGGCAGGCTGCATAAGCGCAGGGCTGGAGAGGACCCACCTGAGGGCTGGAACTCGCTCCCTGCGGGCAGACGACACCTCGTGCTGGCCGTAGGAGAAGGGTGGGGGGCAGGGAGTCCAGGGCCAGTAAGAGAGGAACGGGCTCGGCCATGGCCTTTTGAGACACGCCCCCCCTTGCACCACAACAGGGGGCAGTGCTGGCAAAGGGCATAAGGCCGGGCAGGGAGGCAGAGGGGGCAGGGAGAAGATGGCAGGATTGCCAGTGGCAGGGGAGAGTGAGGGGATGCTGAGGACACTTCCAACGTTTCTCTATGGATGACTTGTTAGGGGACCCTGGGCTTCTGGTTGGTACCATTAGGCCATTCACCAAGCCCTGGAATATGGGGGACCGACAGTGAGTTTGGGGCGTGCACCCGTGGGACCCCTGCCTCGGGGGCTGGGGAGCTGCTGGGTGGCTGCAGCTGGGGGTTGATGACCGCACGCTGGCCAAGCACCCGATGCACGGTCATCTGCACAACAGCTCGAGACAGTACTTGCTGTCTCCTCTTGGCGGGTGAGGCAGCAAGGCTCAGAGAGGTCTCCTAGTGTGCTCGAGGCCTGTTTGCGCTGCTCGCTGTGGGGCAGAGGGCTGGCCAGGCTCTCCACTCACCTGTCCCGGGAGCGGGCTGCGGGGCCCGAGGACAGGGAGGTGTGAGCCCATGCACACAGCAGAGGGGAAGTGCACCGAGCAGGAGGCCTTAGCCACACCAGTTTCCCAGAGCACCCCCGGCAGCCGCAGGGGCGGGGCTGGGGACCAGCAGGACTGTCAGAAGTCCCTTCCAAGCAAAGGGGAGCTCAGGACTCCCAGGACTCCGAAACCAGCAGAGGCAGCGGAGCGGGGGGGGGGGGGCGCAGGGGGGCAGCTGAGTGGCCGGGAAAGACTACGAGGTCACATTCCCGTCCAGGCAGGTAGCACGGCCCGGCCTGTGGCTGACCCCACGCAGCCAGGTTGACAGCAGGATCCAGGTGAGTAGCCCCAGGTGACACTGGGCCCACCGGGCCAAGAGGCTTCAGAGCTGAGGGCAGGAGCCTGGGGAGCTTCCTGGGGACCGTCCCGGGGCTGCCACAGGCCGGCTGGCACTTTGCGGGTTCTTTTTTTTTTTTTTTTTAATTTTGGTCAATTCAGAGCTAGGTATTTTATTTACGAATAGTGTCCTTTGGAACCTTAACACTGACTCAGGCCCTATGCTAACGCAAGTACTTATTTGATCGCCTGCGTATGTATAGAACTCTATGGAGTGGTTCTTTTTTTAATTTAATTTTTTATTTATGTATATTTTTTTATTAGTTTCAGAGGTAGATTTCGGAGATTCATCAGTTGTGTACAACACCCCGTGCTCATTGCATCACGTGCCGTCCTTAATGCCCATCCCCCAGTTACCCCATCACCCCACCCCCTCCCTCCAGCAACCCTTGGTTGGTTCCCTAGAGTTGATGTCTCTTATGGTTTGCCTCCCTCTCAATTTTCATCTTATTTATCCTTGGTGCCCTTCTGCAAGCCAGTGCATGTATTGTTTGCAGTCACCCACAGTGACAGGCCCAGGGGGGGTCCCCTGGAAGGTTTGGGCACGTCACAGCCCTGGAATCTTTCAATGGGCACTTATGTGGGGAAAGGGTCTTTGCAGGTATAATTAATGGAAGGATCTCGACATAAGACAACCCTGGATTATCTGGGTGGGCCTACAATCTGATAAGTGCCCCTACGAGGGACACACAGGGAGAGACGAAGAGGCAGAGGCCGCCACAGCCGAGGGCTGTCGGAGCCACCGGACGCCGGACAAGGCGGGAGGCCTCCTGTCCTGGAGCGTCTGCAGGGAGCAAGCCGTGTGGACACCTTGACAGCAGGCAGAGAGCGCGCACTGCTGTTGGAAGCCACCACGTAGATGAGAGTTTGTCAGGGAACCTCAGGGACACCCGCCGCGTCTGGGAAAGTGAGAACAAGCAAAATGCGTATTAGCCCGTGGAGTGAGCATTTTCAGGCAAAATAATTACTCAGGTTTTTGTTTTTTTTTTTTCATTAGAAAACCAAAGTGAAAGCCACATTCAGGTTCAGGGTTTATGTATATGTCGTGTCTCAGAGTACGTTGCCGATCCCCGTTAATCATAGGGAGCCATCTGGCCCAGACAGATAAGCGGCTGGCTCCGTCACTGCTCCATCCACAGCAAGCTCCCTTCCGCACCAGCTGCTTGGGCGTCCCAGCCAGGGGGCGGTGGAGATGAAGGAGGATGCCTCAGTCAGCTCGGGGTCCATAAGAACAATTTATTTTTCACACTTCTGGAGGCGGCAAGTCGGAGATCAGGGGGTTGTGGGGGGCCTCTCTCCCTGGCTTGCAGATGGCTGCCTTTTCCCTGTGTCCTCACGTGGTACAAAGAGAACCAGTCTCTTCCTCTTGTAAGGACACTAACCCCATCCTGGGACCCACACTCACGACCTCATCTAAACCCAGCTTCTTCCCAAAGTTCCCACCTCCAAATACCATCCCCCTGGGGTTAGGACTTCGACATGTGAATTTGAGGAGGGGGACAAAGTTCAGTCCATAGCAGAGGGCGTGTCCCTGCTGTTTAAGGTTCCTTTCAGAAAGTTGAATATAACACATCTGGTTCAGATTTGTTGGCTAAACTTTAGGCACATGGCCCTACGTAACTGCAAGAGAGGATGGGGAATATACCCAGCTGCACTGAGGGGTTTCTATTACAATGTGCTCAGATAAGAGTTTGGATTCAGACTTTTTCCCAATCATGATACCTCGTGGTCCAAAATGGCTGCTTGAGAGACAGTCATTACCTCTGCATTCCAGCCAAGAAGACATTCCTTACTTAGTCAGAGTGTAGTGTGTGGATATGGTCTTTTATCTACTTACAATGTACCCAGCTAAAAGCTGGGGTCCTTATTACTAATGGAAATGGATGGAAAGGGTGTTGGGGGGTAACTAGAAGTCTTTCCTACATCCACCTTTGGGTTGCCTCAAGGATCTTAGAGCCTGATGTATAATGGCACTCTCCTGTTCCCACACAGCCTGCTGTCTACACCACATGCTCCCAAGTGCATGGGCTCGGCTTTCCTTCCCCTTCTCGTCCCAGAATTCGCAACTAGTGAACAACAGGCAGTCACCAGCCTCGCATATGTTTGCTGAGCTAAGGTGAGTTGTACCAGGTGTGGGATCGGGAAGCAGAGGCTGGCGGTCGCTTTCTGACCTCAGGTTAACCTACCACCCATGCTAACGCCTGCCAACCCCCACCCCCCGGCCTTGCGTCTCCTTCAGTTTCAGAGTTTATGAGCCTGGCTCCTCTTAGCAGAGACTTTCCACTCCGTACCCCTCCGTAAAGTTTCAGAGCTCTTTCTAATAAACCCCAGATGGAGGGAATGTTTTGCCCGGCAGCAAGATCATGCCCTGGCATTCTTGAGACATTTAACAGCCAAGGATTGTCCAGAGCTGGGAGAAGGCCATAAAGGACAGACACCGGGTCTCAGGAGGTGACAAGGAACGGGGAGCAGGGAGGGACCATTGCTCAGCCATCTCTCTGCAGCCAGGGGTTTCCAGATGACTCAGCCTGCCCTGTGGGCTCTCGCCTCCTTTATCTGCTCCGTGCTGGGCAATGTGACTCAACCGTGCGCTGCTGAAACTGCCCCGAGCGTGCGGGGTGGTAAGACTGTCCTTGCGCTCCACCGCCTCCAGACGGTAGCGTGCGTCCGCGGAGCGCAAATGGATGGTCATCACTCGCGGGCGCATACGTTTGAGCCGTCAGTGCTAGGTCTGCAAGGCCCAACCTTGAAAGGAGCCGTGCACATCGCAGGGGTCCTCAGGGTGTAGTGGCCAAACCCTGCAGGAAAGCCCCACAGTTATAATAAGCTTTTTCATGACGGCCTTGGGAGGAATTAGAAATATAATTTTTCAGGCACTTACGAAATACCCAGTAATTAGAGCTTATGCACATTAAAGGGGCATGCCGTGAGATTTGTGGCCCCCTTTTTAAAGGAACCAGTTTATAAATTAAAACAATAAAATATGTCCAAGGGAGCGTTAGCCCCATGGTGTTTTCAGTGGCTTCTCTCTCCAGTTCTAGAAAACTCTACCACCGGAGGAAACCAAGGAGAATCTGCCCCTGGCTCATCATCAGAACATTCGAGGCTGTTTGGCCAGATGGAGATGTAAAATTATTATGCGTATTCCCAAGGCGGGGAAAGAGCCTCACGGTTAGCGCTCACCCTGGCAACGTGCCCACTTGAATCAGCTCAGCATAAAACAGGGGGTGGGGGAAATGTGCTCATCCTTTCCAGGTCCTGATGTCGAAATTTAAGTAGCAGGAGGGTTTGCTATTGCATTTCCAGCTCGTAAAATGAGATGCAGGTTGAGGCTTGCATGGGGCTGTGGGGAGGGGCAGTGCCAGCACAGGAGACCCCGTCCCCATCCACAGATGGGCTTGCCGCCTGCCCCCGCCTGCCTCCAGGGGTGGGCTGAATTGTGTCCCCCCAGATGTTGACATCCTAACCCCCGGTACCTGTGAATGGGACCGTAGCTGGAAATAAGATCTTTGCAGATGGCCAGGTTAAGATGAGGCCATCAGAATGGCCCTAATCCTGTCTGATGTCCTTATAAAAAGGAGACATTTGGACACAGAGACACACACACGGAGGGACAATGATATGAAGATAGGGAGAACGCAGCCACCTACAAGGAACCCCTAGGGCTCCCAGAAGCTGGGAGAGCCCGGAGCAGGGCCCTGGGAAGGACTTCTGGCCTCTGCACCGTGAGACAGAAATGTTAGTGTTTGGGCCTCCCAGCTTGTGACGCTCTGTCACAGCAGACCCCGGACCCTCACCTACCCTAGCTGATGGGACCCAGTGTTACTAGTTTCCTTCTCTGTGACCCGGCCCTCGGCCCCCCCAAGAGAGCCCACCCCAGGCTCCTGCTCATGCCCAAGCCTTCTGGGCCACTGCTGGGAGGTGAAGTCACTTCCTCAGCCCCACCCTGGCGCAGGGGCACAATTCAGAGCTCCTTAGGGTCCCTCCACCTGCCCCCCCAGTGGCAGTGTTGTCTGCCAGCATCATCAAACTTGGACACCGCCCATGGTGAGGGTGCTTGTGTCCTCCGGAGCTCTTAGCATCCCAGTCCCAGCCAAGGCCCCCCTCCTCTCCCGCCCTGCTCCCCCCTGCACCCATCCGGCTCCTTTCTGAGCATGCTTACCCTGGGGGGTGGGGATAGAGCGCAGGAGGCTGCTGGCTTGATTTTCGGGAGGCCAGGGGCACGTTGGTAAATACCCCGGGCCCTCTGATCCCTCAGCAGCAGGTTATGGAGGCTGGGGCTCAGGGTCCTGTTCCCTGCGTTGCCTCGTGGGGCTGCCCTGACTCTGCATTCAGACCGTCCTTCCCAGTGACTTTCCCCAACACAGAGTGGGGACTCCTAGGCCTCCATGTCCCCAGCAGCTGTCATAGCCACCCCTCCCTTAGAACTCGAGATGGGGCCCTGGCCTGGGTCCATGTTCCGGAGGCCCCTCCTTCCCACAGGTCAGGTGGGTGCCCAGTAAGGGCTCTAGTCCCTCTTTCCAATCCCCTGCCCTGACCACGTTCTGGTCTCTACCCGGGCCCCTCTGGCGTCGGCCCCCTCTCTGGAGGCAGGGGGTGGGGCGCAGTTGTGCCCTCGGAGGTAAGTGCTCTGGGGGCGGGAGCTGGCCGGGCTGGGACAGGAGGCCTGTGGGGGAGGGGCTGCACCTTCACCCTTGCTTCCAACCCCTGAGTCCCCACACAGAAGTGCAGGGGGTTTCGGGGTTTTCACACTTAGGGACAACCCAACACCTGGCTGGAGAGGTCAGCCCTGGAAACTGGCTCAAAGCTGCAGCTGTCAGCGTCGGCCAGGGCCCTCCAGGCCTCCTCCCGGGGCGGCGGTGCCCCTGCGCCTGGCCTCTTGGCCGGAGATGCTCGTGGGCGCCAGGGAGGGGACGGGGCTCTCTGCAGGCCGTGCACAGGCCAGCTGGGCTCTGAGGCTGTAACTTCCCAGCCCAAACAGAAAGAGTGACCCCTGAGCCAACAGAATTATCGGCGGCCTTGGAGGTCCAGCCGGGGGCCAAATGGCAGCCTTCCTGGGGCAAGTCCACGGTGTGTGGCCAGTGGGCAGGATGACTAATCACAGGGTCCTGGCAACTCTCCAGGGTGCCAGGAGGCCAGGTATTATTCTGGAGGCTGTGGAGTCAGGGTGGGTGTAGAGGGCCGAGGTGGGTGGGGAAGGGATGGGGCTGTCGCTGCAGACAGAGGGATGTGGCAGGGGGACCCCTGGGCCCGAGCGTCATGTGGCAGCATCCGAAGCATTCGGGCCGGACACTGGAGATCTCCAGTGGGAAGGAGGAGGGGTGTGGGCATCAGCTCTGGGAGGCCAGGGCCCCCTGTGTGCGCGCTGACCAGCCGAGCGTCTGATGGCTCCTTCCTACCACAGCAGGGCCTCCTGTTGTCTCCATCACTGAGAAGACAGTGAGCCCACGGAGCCCCCTCCGGATGAAGCCTCAGGGGAGCTCCACCGGTCTGTGGCTCCCCGTGACCTTTCTTCTCTCGGTCTCCTGCTCCTGTGCACAGGCACGTGCCCCTTCCCTGCTGGAGAGCGCTCACCCCGTTGCCTATCCTCAGGGGATTCCCCAAGATGCGGACGCCGTGAAGATGGCGGTGTGAGCGGACTCAAGCGGGTTTGGTCGGGCACAGCTCTCAGGGTGACTGTGGCCCCAGGGCTTTGAGCACCTGGAGCTCAGAGACCCGCACAGCCCCACTGTCTGATCAGGGGTGCTGTGGAAGTTAGCCTGTGTTGGTGAGCAGACACCTTGGCCTGCTCTGTGGCCCGGGGATCCCAGCAGTCTGTCCCGTAGGTGCTCCGGCCCCCATGGGGCCTCCCGAGTCAGGAGCACCAGTCACCAGGACACCCGACCCGTGCTGGACGCACTCCTCGGGTCCCAGTCCGAAGTGTCCCCACCCACATACCTTCAGTACCATTCATTCACCAGAAGAGCCCTTTCTGATGTTCCTCTGCTCACGAGCTGCTGATTCCACAGGAGACCCTGGTACACAGTCCCGTGCTCATTACCGTGGCTGCAGGGCTGAAGGAGGTGGGACAGCGAGCTCCTCGCCCCTCCATGGAGGGTTCTGTGATACCAGCACTGCCTCTTCCTCCCCAGGCTGGGTTCTTGTCCTGGGCCCCGACAGCCCTGATACCTAAAAAGCACGTATTTGAAGCAAATGGCAGCCCATCTGGAGCAGCAGGAAGATTCCAGAAATGCAAGCAAAGTTCTGGCACTCATTATCGCTGGTCTCCTTTTCCCGAGTAGAGGGTGTGGGGCCTCTCCCCAGCTCTGTCTGTCTCTCTGTCTTCAGCCTCTCTCTGAGATGGGAATGAGGCTCAAGGACAGCCGAGCAAACTGACATGAGCAGCGGCAGCCCAGGGTCCGAAGCGCCACTGCTCCCCGCCAGGCTGAACGAAGGACCCGCAAGTCTCTAGAACTTAGGATGGCACCTGGCACACAGTACCTGCTCACTGGATGGATGATGGATGGATGGATGGATGGATGGATGGATGGATGGAAGGATGGATGCGTGGATGGACAGAAGGATGGGTAGATGGATGGATGGATGGATGGAAGGAAGGATGGATGGAAGGACAAACCCTGAGGACATTGTGGGTCACCTACTTCCTCCTCAGGCTGTGACCTCTCATCCGCTGTGACTCAGTCCCACCTGCTCCCTGTCCTCCAGGCCCTAAACATCCAGTCCTGCGCTGTGGCCCGCTAACAAGGACGCAAGAGCTGGGTGTCCTGCCAAGGAGTGTGCGCCCTGCCTGCCTCCCGTCTGGCTCACCCGCCTGGGCCGGAGGCAAAAGCCTCTGTGTCGCTTCTTAATGGTCTTCTTTGTCCGCCTGGCTCTGCACTTGCAGCCAGCCGGTGTGGCTGCTGAGCGGCCGCATGTCGGTCATTCAGGCGGCAGGTCGCCTGTGGAGCTGGACGGCTTCCTGCTGCCCTGGGGAGCCAGCCTGAGACGGACGCCTGCTGGTGCTGAGGGGAGGCGCTGCCGGGGGCGCTGGGGCCGCACCGCGCTGCATTTTCAGTGTCTTCCTCAGTGTCTTCTTAGCTGCAAATGCAACCGACTGTACCACTGCCCAGGTGGGCCCGGGGCCCCGAGGAGGGGAGGGGGTTGGATGGCTTCCCTGCCCGTCTGTCTGAGGGGTGCCTGCTCCCTTTCCACAGCCTTCCCGACCGTCACTCGCGGCAATGTCACGGGGAGGCCCGCCCCCTGCGTCCCCAGGCGTGGTTCTGGGACAATGACCCTGAAACACTGGCCCACTTGGGGGGGCGGTCTGCCCGCACACCGGAGCCAGGCAGTCACCAGATTCCTGGGCCATGTTCCCAAGACCCTGCAGGGGGCCTGAAGAGGCTGTGCCTTCCAAGTTGTTTTCCGTCACTCCCGGGGACTCACCGGCAGGAGGTCTGGGAGCAGGACGGCTTCAGGAAGGATGCGGGGAGGGGAGGAGCATGGCCTGGTGCAGAGGCCGGCCCCCAAGGACAGGGGCAGTGCTTGACCCATTCCTGCTGCCGGTGCTATTCTGAGCTCCTTAGCTGTCTGAGCCCTGCAATCCAGAGGCACAGGACGTTAGGCAACTTGTCCAAGGTCACACAGGAGCTGGGTTAGAGGCCCAGCACTGCCCACCCCACAAGCACTGTGATAGGACAGGCAGTGACCGGCACAGCTTTAGATAGGAAGGTCAGGGAGGACTGCTCGGAGGGAGTGACAGAGCAGAAAGGCCTGCAGCCTCTAAGCTCCTTTCCAGCGAGAGAACCCCGACACCCACTGCTCCACAGGGGGCGGGTCCACAGAAGGCCCCCAGCTTGTCTGAGCGGGGACAGCATGGAGACACCCTGCTTCTGAGGCGACAGCCCCATGGGGAGATGAGGCAGGATCTGGGAGGCCCCCCCGGACGAGCCCCAGGACATGAGCTCAGCCTGGGGCTCTATCCTGAACATCGTCTTCCCAAAGACAAGTTGACCACTTCCATTGTTGGCCGTCCCTGTCCTGGCTCTTGCAGGGCCATGCTGCTCCACTCCTGCGTTCAGGACCTGGAGCCCACGCAGCAGACGTCCTGTCCCAGGCCGCCCCCTTAACCAAAGATCTGCCCCCTTCCAGCGCCCTCTGCCCCTGGAGAGGGCAGGTGGTCTTGCTAAGCCGCCCACACAGACAGAACGGAACAAATCAGTTGCCCGATTCTCCTGCCCGGCGTGACCAGCGTCCTCGCCCCCGTGCTTGGACACAAGCCATTCAAGCCACCGAGCCTCCTGCTGCTGGTGTGTGTGAGCGCGCTGAGGCGGCCATGACCAAGCGCCACTAACAGGGGCTTCAAACAGTCGAAATCTATTCTCAGGCCACCCGGAAGCCAGACGTCTGAGAGCAAAGCGACAGGGCTGCGCTCCCTCCTGAGGCTCCGGAGGGGCGTCCTCTCTGCCTCCTCCTGCACCTGGTGGACATCGGTGTCCCCAGCTGGGGGTCACACTGATCCAGCTCCTCGCTGACCACGCGGCCCCTCCCTGCGGGCCGCTAAACCTCCCTCCGCCTTCCTGGGAGGGCACATGTGAAGGGGCGGCCCCCAGGAGCCCCACCAGTCGTGCGTGGGAGCACGGGGGTGCCGGGACCCTGACCTCCTCTATCTCCCGGGGAAGGGTGCGGCAGACCCGATCTCCCCGCCCTGCAGAGACCCTGTGGTGCGTCCCCAGCACTGTCCCCCGTAGGCCCCAACACCCCTGTCTGACCGCAGCCTCCCGGGCACTCCGGCGGGGTTCGGCGTCACTCCCTCCGCACAGGGACGCATCAGGATGCTTCTGGTTGGGCCAGGACTTCAGGAGGACGAAAGTGGCAGGGAATTTAAACGTTCCCGTGCCCACAGCTCGGCAAGGCTTCAGGTCACTCTCAGCCTGTGTCCCCGTGGTCCCTGTGCTTCAAACTTGTGAACTGGGCCCCACTTCACCTCAGTGCCTCCCCTCCATCCCCGCACAGCCGTGTGTGCACGTGCGTGTGTGTGCGCGTGTGTGTGCAAGGTGTAGCAGCCCAAACCCTGCAATCCCCACATGGACCTGCCCTCTCGGCCCAGGCGGTGCTGTGAGGCTCGCAACCCTTCCCTGTGCACCCTGGGAGGGAGGGGCACACGCACAGACACACAGGCGTGCACACCCCTCATGCACACCAACACACACACACACACACAGCCAGGGGGTTTGAGCAAGCACCCTCCCTTGACCCGTGTCCCACACTCAGACAGGGGTCCTGCCGTCCATGCTGCAGGCCGCTCTGGGCAGGTCACCGGGACATGTATGTGTGGGGCCCCACAAACTGTCAGGAGGTCTCAACACCCCCTTGGGGTCCCCACACCCTGTGCCGGCACCTTGCAAACGGTGTGGGGTATCTCAGTGTTCCCTGAGCCCTCTCAGCCCCTGGGGCTTTTGTACCAAAGGGGCCTCGAGGGACCCAGGACCACCGGTGCTGGACTCGCCCCTGCCTCCGCCACACGGGCCAGGAGAGGGTGAGTCCCCACACACCCTGACGTCAGCCTTCCGGGACAGGAAACGCGGAGCCGGCATCCGGAGAGTCCGTCCACTGCTGGCCCGCCGCACCTCTGGACGAGGAGGGCTGGGATTGCCCCTCTGCCCCACGAAACTCTCAGAGCAGTCCCCTTCCCTCCCCTCCCCTCCCCTCCCCCAGTGGTCACCAAACATTCTCGTTCACTCAGAGGGACCACCCCCAACAAGGGCAGAGCTGGGGGGACCTGGGGTGACCTGGTTCCTCCGTCTCCCCAGGGACCAAGGTCGGGTCAGCATCAGGCCATGCAGGGCAGGGAGCTACCCCACCCATCCCCCAATTTTGAGTCAGGCTTCAAGTAGGCACTCAACTAAGATCCTGGTCCCTGAGGAACCTTCTGGAACGAACGCCTGGGTGTGCGGCTGGTCTCCTATGCACCGCTCCATTGCTCACAGGAACTCAAGGGACTTCTCCATGCTCAGACCTGCGTTCTCTTGGGAAGTCCCCACTTCGAGGACCAGGGAGACCCGGCTGTGAATGTCCTCTCCAGGGCAGTTTGTAAGCACAGATCCCGAGGGGAGGCCACAGGTGTTTAGAGGCCCGGAATCTTCCAGCTCCTGACGGCCGCCTCCCTGCAACCACACGGTGGGGGGGGGGGGGGGGGAACTGGGCCCCTCGGACCTTGAAGCTCAGCAGAACCCCATCACCCCGGGGGCTGGTCTCTACGGATTCCTGGGCTCTGCCCAGGCAGACCGCAGGGGAAGCCCTGGGGCGTGGCTCAGGCAGCTGCTTGGCCAGCCAGGTCCCCAGGTTCAGCAGTGTGTCTGGGGCTGGATCCCAGGGGTGCCGCTGCTCACCAGGGGTCAGCTCAGCGTGGAGCTTCAGTTTCCTTTCCTTTGAAGTGTCAGTTACACCCACGCTGGGCGTAAAGCTCCGGGTAGAACGCTCAGGATACGGCAGGTATCAAACCAGTAACACCGACAGCCATACAGCAAACACGGGAAATCACACAGAACAAAAGCAGAAATCACCTTCAGTTCTACCATCCGTCAGATAGAAGTGGAAAAATTCTAGTGTACTTTCCTCCAGCTTACCTCATATAGTATCATATAACAATCACAAATTGGGATCGTACTGCTGCCCTTTGTAACTGTCCTTTAGGAAATTTGGATTTTTCTCAAATGTTCCCCCTCACAGATTTATAACAATTATAGTTAATGTGTTAGAATCTGTGCATTTGCAAGATAATTTCCTAAGGCTAAATTTCTAATAGAAACCCACAGAAGCCTTCATGTGCCCTCCCTGTTTTCAAATGCGGGTCTGTCCCCCCTTCCAGGCCCAAGGTGTGGCATCGCGGTCGCTGGAGAGTGGGGTGCTGAGCCAGGAAGTGTCGAGCTCGGGGGAATTCTTTTGGACTTGTTGTTTGCCCCACACACCAGTTAGCTGGGTCACTGAGCCGCCTGCCCGCTGCGCTGTCCTTTCTGAGAGAAGGCACGTGGGACACGGAGGGAACCACATCAGAACACATGAGCCTGGAGCCCCAGGCACGAGCAGGCAGTGAGGGGGCTGGAGCCGGGAAGGCAGGGTCTGGCGGTCCTGGGTGCAGCCTGGTCCTTGGCCGTGCAACCCGGCTCAGGATTAAAGGAGGGTGTTTGTGGCACAGACACCCCAAAGCCCCAGGCCTATCCCTCCCTGCCGCCCTGTCTCTGTGTGAAGTCTCCAGCTCCTGGCCTCTGCCCTGGGTCAGGAAGTTGTACCTGGAGGTGTGACCAGGGACGCACACAGGGGCAGGGGACGAGGGATGCACACAGGGACAGCTGACCAGGGACGCACACCGGGGCGGAAGACGGTGTGTAGGTCAACCCAGGAGAGCCCTGGGGACCAGAAGCGCTTCCTTCTGTACTCACCAGAATGATGCAGGGCCTCCAACAGTCGGAGAGGCAGGGCCCTCCCTGTGCCCAGCACTTGACCTCTTTCCACTGTGAAAGTGTCCAAGCATACACAAAGCAGGATGGCCTCCGTCCTCTCGGTATCTGGTGCACACACACCACGGCCTCTCCTGCAGCCTCTGCGCCGTGGGCCGCCACACTGACCGCAGTAGGGCTTCTCCGTGGTGTGCTCCAGGACCAGTTTACTCCACGGTTGGCTTGTCGGGGGGAGAGAGTACACAAACTCCCCTCAGTATTGGCGTGTTGGGTCTCTTCCAGTTCTTGTCGTCTGGAACTGCCCTCCCTTTGCTTCTTTCACGCCAAGGCATATTCAAGAAACCAGGTCCAGAGTCCCTCATTCAGGATGTCTTTTGTCATCAATGGTGACCTTGAACCCCTCCATCTTCTATTCTCTGTGATTCCCTGCAAATGAGGATCAAGATCTGAAGGTTCCATTACATCCAGACTCACCGGCCCAGGCATGGCCGCCAGCCCCGAGCAGGGGTGCAGGCGGTGGCACCCGGTCCCGCCCCTGCGACCCACGAGGGACTCTGGCCACCCAGAGCCTCCGTTCTAGTCCGCTCACCTCTGAGCTTGAAAGCCCGCCCACGATGGTGGCCTGAGTCATCACGTCGTGAGGGCTGGAAGACAGCGGGCCTCCATGTCCCATCGTTCATTCTAGATTGAGTAGCTAGAGCTTTTTGTGAAGAAGAGCCTTCCACGCTATCACTTGGGGCTCTTTGGTTACCCCGAAGAGAGCCTGTACAGGAAGATGAGGTCAACGCGGAATTCATTTCCTTCCGTTCTTCAGTTACCAGTTTCTGGGAGTAGGGGATCCAGACGAAAATTTCCTTGAAGGGAACAAGAGAGGTTAAAAAAAATTTTTTTTAATTTCTTTTTTAGGATCACGGGGAGCGGATGGATTGCATATATGAAACGTGTTTGGTCAGGTGCGGCAGTGGCTCCCCTGATGCTCCTGCCAGGGAGAGGACCGTCAGGTGGCTGTTGGTGGGACCTTGCTTGGCTGTGACACTTTCCTTGCTTCTGGCACAAGATGGACCTGGGGCCCACCATGTCTCCATTTCACCCATGAGCTTTTTTTTTTTTTTTTTTCAAGATTTTATTTATTTATGTGACAGAGAGACAGCCAGCGAGAGAGGGAACACAGCAGGGGGAGTGGGAGAGGAAGAAGCAGGCTCCCAGCGGAGGAACCCGATGTGGGACTCGATCCCGGAACGCCAGGATCACGCCCTGAGCTGAAGGCAGACGCTTAATGACTGGACTACCCAGGCGCCCCAACCCATGAACTTTTTAAAAGGGGGCAAGGTGTTCAGAGACCCAAATCCAGGTACTTGGTGCTGGATTTTGTGGTCATTGCTTCCTGTCCGTCTGGTGCGGTGACAAGAGCTAGGAAATGTGCATTCTGGTTGTAAAGCCTGAGATTACATTAACATTTCCAGTTCAAATTTAGAATTGCGGGGTTGTATGCAACTGATCTGATTCTGATTTGTATTCCTTTCCTCTCACACTGATAACTAGTTCCTCACATCATTCGTGTAATTACTTATTGGCATTATCTTAGAAAGTACAAAAAATGTCGAATAACAATGTCAGATTTCATACTAACAGTAAGACTTACTGAATGACATTTATAATTTCTTTGTTGCCTTTTGTCCTTAAAAAACATCCCATTAAAAACAAAGAGTCTAAATACTGTGCTCCAAAGTCCTTTGAAATAAATCTTTCCTTTGGTTTTGTTACAAACTTTATATAAATTTATAGAAAGTGGTGGGTTTTTTTTTTTTGGTAAGGATACTTTCTTTTTCAATTTAAGTTTATTTTTTGAATATGAAAACATTTACATAGTTCTGAAGTCAAACCCTGTGAGATTACAGAGAACGTCCGTTCTGGTCCCCGCCCCTGCGGCCGGCACAGTCCTCCTTCCCCACGGGACATGAGCACGCGGAGCATCTTCAGTCCTAACGAGGCGACTCAGGTGGGCTCCTGGACGGCTCCGGGTGTGGGCTGGTCCCCAGAAAGAGCAGCGGTGACTGGACGCGCAGAACTTTCAGGCCCCCCCGCGCCCCCCAGTTCTGCAGGGAGGGGGAGGGGCTGGGAATGGAGTCAAGGAGCCATCGAAGGCCTAGGTGAGGAAGCCCCCGTAAATCCCGACAGTACGGGGTCCGGAGAGCGTCCCGGTGGGTGCGCACATCCACACAGAGAGGGTGACGCACCCCCACTCCACGGACAGGAGCTCCTATGCGCGAGGCCCTCCCGGACCCGCCGCATGTACCTCCCCCTCTGGCTGTTCTCCTGCACCCTTTATCACATCCCTTATTACGTAACAACCGTAAGCGTGTGTCCTTGAGATCTGTGAGTCGCTCCAGCAAATTCGTCGGACCCGAGGGGGGTTCGTGGGACCCGGATTTGTAGCCGGTGGTCGGAAGTGGTGGGTCCGCTGGGACCTGCTGCTCGGGTTGGCATCTGAAGTCGGGGGTGTGTGGGGGACAGGGGTAGGGTGTCATGGGCCTGAGCCTCCACCTGTGGAATCTGATGCCGTCTCTGGGCAGATGGTGCCAGAATAGAGTTAAATTGTAGGACCCCCAGCTGGGGTTGTGCAGAATTGCTTGCCGTGGGGACCAGAGCCCCCACGTTTGGTGACAGAGTGTCAGAAGCAAAGTGTTGGGCGTGCGTGGTAAGGGAGGCAGGAGAAGGGAGGGGTGGCTTTTCTAATACAAACACTAGAGCAAAGTTTCACTGCCCTCCCTGACTCTGCCCACCCGGAAATCACCATTTTTATTAGTTTCTGACTTATAATTCCAGGGTTTTAATTTTTTGCGAATATAAATAAACACAAAATATTCATAGTTTCACCCTCTATTACACAAAAGCCAGCACACGCCACATACTGTATCCCCCTTGATCCACTGCGTAGTGTCCTTACCGCTCCCTGGAGGGAGGGAACCGGCCAGCTGGGAGCGGGGCCGGGGAGTTTTGGGCACTCAGTGGTGAGCACAGAAGGCCTGGAGTTTCTAGGGAAGCTGGGCAGTGGAGGGGCGGGGCGGGGAGGGGTCTAGGCTGTGGCCCAAGTCCCACCCCAGCCGGCCTGGAAAAACCTCACCCTTTAGGGCATGTCCCTCACCTGTCGTGTGGGACTGTGGGACGGCACCGTGTTGAATAGGGCTCCCCCAAAGTCCGTGCGCACCTGGAACAGCACGGTGTGCCCTTATTTGGAAATAGGGTCTTTGCAGATGTCACCAAGATGAGCTCATAAGGGATTAGGGTGGGCCCTAACCCCAATGGCTGGTGTCTTCGTGAGACGAGGACACACAGGCACACAGGGAGAAGGCCATGTGACGGAGACTGGGGCGCTTGGACACAAGCCACAGAACACGGAGGAGTCCGGGTAACCAGCCGCAGCCGGGAGAGACAGGACCTGCCCTGGAACCTTCCGGGGAGCACAGCCCCGCCAACACCTGGGGCTCAGGCTCTGGTGTCCAGAGCAGAGAGAGAAGCGTGTGGGTTATGCCCCCAGAACGTGGCACGAGTGCCAGCAGCCCTAGGCCCGTGACAGAGAAGGGCTCATGTGTGAGGTCACTTTCGGCTCTGGACCCAGAGGACTACCCAAATTAAGTAGCACGCGGATGACAGAAACAGGCGCCCAGGGCCCCGCGCCCACGGAGACCGCCCCGGGTACAATCAGCTCCCTTGATGCTTGTAATCACTCAAGCGAGAACAGCGACTGTAAACAGACATTAAAAGATTCTCAATTACGCATGCATCTCCAGGGCAAAATTACATTTCCATAAACATTGCAGAAGCGGCTCAGAGAACGTGGCTGGTGGGGCAGCCTGCCCACCAGGCCCGTGGGCCGGCCCAGCCCCTCCCGAGCTCAGGCACCTCTCCGCGGGTGTGGTGGGACATTCCCTCCAGGGGGCCCGTCGCCCCAGACCCAGCAGTTCAAAGCCGGCCTCACCTCGTCTCCACTTCACGTTGCTCGCCCCGCCAGTGCACCTGCGTCCTCTCAATCCGCGCGTCCCTCCGCGTCTGCCCTGAGGCCGCCTCGGACACCCGCCTTCTGCTGAGTGACAGGCACCACCGTTGCCCCCAGAGAGTCGCTCGCCGCCTTGCCCTCGTCCTGGCTCTATCTCGCATCTGCACTCTGCAGCCGCTGCCTCCGACACCTTGTGGGTCAGCCCCAGGCCAAGGGCGTGCGCTGTTACCCAGCCGCGCATGGCCATCTGTGCACAGAGAGTCACGGAATTAGGACGGACAAAGCCGGGGTCAGTCGCCTGCCTGGCCCATCTGAATGCTGTTGTTGCGGGAGCCGGAGAGAGGAAAGCCTCTTCTGTGCGTGGGACGTGGCCTCATGCGCTATGGTTCCTGGGAGGGCCCGGTGGAGGCGGGCTACTGGGGGGAGTTATAGAACACCGCAGAATCGGCTCCTGTTCTGGGCTCCCCCAGGCGCAGACGCCTGGTAGCCCCACCTCCTGTCAGCCGGCCGGGGCCTCCAGCCGCACCCTGGGCCATTTGCCCACACAGGTACCCTTGACCCCCCTGTGGCTATCTCCATCCCAGGTGTCCCCAGGGGCATGTGGCTGCGGGTGGGGGGGTGTTAGGGGAAGGGAGACAGGTGGGGGTGAGCAGTCCCCCCACTGGAGGGACTCACAGACCTGCACAGGTTGTCACCGTGTTCGTGGGAATTCTTGGGACGAGGCGCTCGTGGTTTGGAAGTATTTTGTGCTGCTCTTAGTTCCAGGAATTAACTGATAAGGGTCCATTCTAGTCGCTTGCAAAGATTCTTTAGAAAATAGCTCAGCTGGACCAGCCTAGACAGGCAGTTTCAGAAGCAGTGCAGGGGTGAGGGGGTCTGCACATGTATCTGCCCAAAGCTGAGACCCTGTCCCCCACTTCTCGGAGCCAGGACGGCTTATCCTACCAGTACCGTCTCATTGGTTTGCTCTCCATAACCCTGCAGAGAACCCCATTTCAATACCTTGAGGATTACGTCGCCCAGTTGCACTCAGGATTCCTTTCGGTTGCGAGTGACAGGACCCCAAGCCAGGCTCATTTCAGAAAAGAAGAGAGTTTGCTGGTTGACTTAACTAGAACGTGTAAGGTGCAGCTAGCCTCAGGCACAGCTTCATCTAGGAGCTGGAAAGACACCACCGGCACCATCTTAACTCAGACTCTAAACTTAATTTCACTGATGTTGGCTTTGCTCCCAGGCTAAGATGGCCTGGGAGCTCGAGGCCTAGGGGGTCCTCAGAACTCCCAGCTTGGAGGATCAGGGTCCTTCCGCCTTCACCGTTCCAGAAAAATCCTGGGCAGGGTTCAGATTGATTGGGTCACATGGCCGCGGCCGAGCTGGTTTCTGCGGGTGGGGGAGTGCTGCTGTGTCGTTGGCCGGCCTCGGGTCGTGGGACTCCAGCCAGCTCCTGCGACCACTCTGGGGACGGTGAGGCAGTCCCACCAAGCCCAGAAGCTGTCGTGAGGGTAAGATGGGGTGAGGGGTTTCACTGAAGGAAAGCAAAGGGGGATTTTGTTACTAGAAGAGGACGTTGTGTCTGGGAAAGCGAAAACCACCAGCACCTTCAGGTCCGTGAATGGTTGCTGACTTCATCCCTAGATCATCTTGTCCCTGACCCGGGAGCGCCCCCTACGCTCCCATGCCCGGGGGGGGGTCCCCCAGAGCTCCCAGTGCTGGGAGCATAGTAGGTTCTCCACAGGTGCTTGGGGTGTAGGCATCCAGTGCGCCCTTGCAACCCGGCAGGTCATTGAACCCTCCTGCCTTTACCCTCCAGGCTGTATCGCTCACCCTTGCGGAGGGTCCGGAGGCCGAGGAGTCCAGAGTGTGCACCAGGGTCTACCCTCAAAGTGCCGTCCCCGCCCCGATGCTGGGGTGCAGTGCCTTCGGGGGTCCGCCCTGGAGGCCCCCCTCCCCCCGGCCCAGTACGCGAGTTATCTAAAATGCTTCCCCCCTTCCACTTGCATCAGCTACAGGTCAGGATCCGCATGCGTTTGACGCTAATGGAAAATCTGCCTTGTGACTCGTGGAGTGGCCTGAGCGATCGGGCGTGTGACAGTGAGCGGGGCCAGGCTGAGCTGCATCTCCCCAGGGAGGGCTGGGAGGGGGCATGCTCGGGGCCCGCCACGCCCACGAGGTTGGCCCCTGGGCTCCAGGACAAGGACAGGCCTGGGAGGTTGTGGCAGGCAGGCCATCTCGGCAGCCAGCTTTAAGGGGGTCAGCCCTCAGCTGGCCCTGGCTCGGCTGGGTGGGAACAGTCCAGAATTCCAGGCATTTGCAAATGGAACAGCTTCAGGGACAGCCTGGGGGCTCAGCACTCTGCCCCCACCCCAGAGCCCCCTTCCCCTAACCCAGCCTGTCAGGTCAGCTGCTTGTGAAAGCCACAGGCAGGAGGTGTGCAGGGGTGCGGAGAGCTTCAAGGAGGGAAAGAACGGTGCCTTAGTCAGCACTTCAAACAAACTCTCCCCAAACCCTGAAAGTGAGGGCTTGCTTCTTTGCAGATCTGCCTGTGTTTCTGGGTTCCCAGGGGCCTGGCTGGGGCTGGAAATAGAAATGCATTCCGTGCATTCATTCACTTAGCAAATATTTACTAAGCACCTCCCATGGGCCAGGCCTGGGCCAGCCACGGCTTCCTCCTCCTCCTCATCGTATGTCAGTAAGCAAAACAGACCAACCCGTGCCTTTACCGAACTAGCGGCCGAGGGCGGGAAGACAGAAAAAAAGCAAAAAGAGGATAAAGGATTAAATTAGTCCATCGAGAGGTGCTAAGTGCTACGTGAAAAGCAGGGCAGGCGGAAGGGGGACAGCCTGGAGCAGGTGGTCCAGCGAGGCAGCGTGGGGCTGTGAGTGGAGGGCCCACGTCTCCCGCAAGCGCTGTCGGGCTCCCCTTGGCCGCCGCGTGGAGCACAGATGGTGGCGAGGCGGCAGGGAAGCCGGTGGGAGTCTGCTGCGTGATGCAGGGGTGATCCGGCGAGGTGGCGGAGTGGGAGATCCGGGCTGTGTTCTGAGGCTGGAGCCAGCGGGCTTTCCCGGGAACGAGGAGAACTTGGATTAGGTCTGCACCACGTCCGTGGGGGCTGCCATGGGGGTGGAAGGCGGGAGGACGGTGGCTCAGCCTCCCGGATACTGACGAAGCAGGTGCAAGGCGTCTAGGTCGAGGAGGCCGGTCTGCCAGCCTGGAGGGGTGCAGGGAGGCATCAGGGGTCACGGGGACTGTTTGCTCTTGTGAGCAATATATTTAGTTCCGAGACTTGTGCCGTAATCACGCGGTATTTACCGAACACCTGCGCCGTGTCCCCCAGAGGACAGGCCCCTGGCGCCTAGTATAGGCTGGGCCTGGCCCCTAGAGCCCCTCCCAGAGCCCCAACTGCTGCGCGGGGACAGGGTCTGAAAGTGACGTTGTCTTGTGGTGCAGCAAGAAATGACACGGCGACCCCCCTCCAGCGGGGCTGCACCTCACCTCAGGGGGCGGGAGGAAGATGCAGAGTGTGTGCGGTGTGTGTATGTGCGAATGTGTGCATGTGAGCGTGTCGTATGAGCGTGTGGGCGTATGTGCCTGGCAGCGTGTTACATACGTCTTCTGTGTGTGTGTGTGTGTGAGTGAGTGTTGCAGGCGTGCATGTGTGTCTGTGTGGGTTTGTACTGGTTTAAAAAGTGACCAAGTGAACTCATGCGGAAAGAATCCAGGGTCAGGAAGGGCTCTGCCGTGTGCACTTGGAAGGCGTGAACCCAGGTCCTCGGGAGGAAGGGAGCAGAGTGCAGGCTACAGCAGGATCGGACATGGACACGCAGTGGGGAGCTGGCCCTTCCCCCCCTGCCCCCGGCTTCCGGCCCTACGGCCCTGCAGTGGGCAGAGAAGCTACTCACCGCCCTGCACAAGGGCAGAGAAGGGAGACCTGAGGGGGTTGGAGGGCAAGAAGAGGAAGTACACATTGTCTGGGCGGGGGGCCATTGGGGGCAGGAGGGACCCTGTGGGGAGGCCACTTCCTCTGAACAGACTGTTGGGACCCTGAGAAATCAGTAACCCAAGTAAGAGGGGTGAGCTGTGGGCACTGGAGGATCCACAGGAAGTGTGACCTGTGCTCGGTGGGTCAGGGCGGCTCCAGGATGCAGTGCCAGTCAGTGGGAACCGTGGCTAGGTGGCGGGTTCCGAGCTAGCAGGACTGTCCTGGCCAGCAGTGATCTCCTGCGGTCAGGCAGCCCTCCCTCTGTGCAGGCGGCCAGCCTGATGGCGGCGGGGAGGACGGCACATCGTTTGTGTAGACTTTCAAAAGGAAAATCGGAGCTTAATTGGATGCTGACCTGACAGCACATAGCAACACGCCACCAGATAGCTCCAGACGCTCTAGGGAAGGGCTTCCCTCATTTCCAGCGCTGGGAACATCATTATCACTGCCATCAGCACCACCTCCACCTCCACCGTCACCTCCACCACCTCCATCATCATCACCTCCACCATCACCTCCAACTCCACCGTCATCTCCACCTCCACCGTCACTTCCACCACCTCCATCATCAACACCTCCCCACCTCCATCATCATCACCTCCACCATCACCTCCACCTCCATCACCTCCACCACCTCTATCACCTCCACCACCTCCATCACCATCACCTCCACCATCACCTCCAACTCCACCATCATCTCCACCTCCACCGTCACTTCCACCACCTCCATCATCATCACCTCCACCATCACCTCCAACTCCACCATCACCTCCACCACCTCCATCACCTCCACCACCTCCATCATCATCACCTCCACCATCACCTCCAACTCCACCATCATCTCCACCTCCACCGTCACCTCCACCACCTCCATCATCATCACCTCCACTATCACCTCCACCTCTACCTCCACCATCACCTCTACCCCCACCTCCATCACCACCATCATGATCACTATCTAATTGCTGCTTTTGGGGGGTGTTGACCAGATATTGTTCGTTCCATAAACTTTCTCATCCCAGACTTTACTATCCCTCTCTGCCCTGCCTACACTGTGCCCTGGGAAGCTGCCCACCGGTCGGTAACTTTGCCCACCAGACTCCCATACCCTCTGGCTTCCAGCAGGGGCTTCCAGCGGATTGGAGGGAGTGGCAGGAGATCACACGGAGGAAAGCAGATGGGAGGGACACTTCTTCTTCTTCACCAGGCTTTAGGAGCACAGATCCCACCAGGTGGCCCTTCCTGAGGCCCTGGCCCTGGCAACAACCGTCCTTCCCACACTCTTTCGGCCTGGGGGTGGTCGTCATAGCTTCTTCTATCACAGGTCCCTTGATGCCTCAGCAGCTCTGGTGGTTCCCTCAATGCTGCCAACACCTCTGAAAATGCTCTTTTCACGAACAAATCTCTTTGCCCCCCCATAAGTGGGCCATCTGTTTCCTATCCTATTCTGAGAGATGCCAGTCTCGTGGCGTGCCAGGCACAGCACACACATCCCAGAGAGTCCCAGCAGCACCTGTACAAAGCCCCCATTAAAGCATTTGGCAGCACCTGTGCCTGGGGCATCTGGGCCGAGGTCAGGGACACAGCCTGCCCTGAGGAGCCCCAGGGGGCCTACGAGACAGCAAGGGCCTCAGCCAGACGAAGCAGAGCTCAGCAACAGGAGCTGGGGTGGTGAGCAGGTAGGAGGGAGACTGTTGGAATCAGGCCTGGGTGCAGTGGGGATTTGCCTGTGACTGGAGGCGAGATCCAAAGTGGCCCCTGGGACCTGCCCTGGCTACCCGCCCCCCGGAGTGCTGGGAGGCTCTGCTGAGCAGGGGAGGCAGGAAAAGACAGACCCCTCTTCATGAGAAATACTATGCCTTCTCTAAGCAGCGCTGGTGGGGGAAGCACAAAGCTGCTAAAGCCTCTCTCTCTGCTGACTTTCCTTCCTGCCTGGCTTCCCCCTTTGCTCCCCCTGCCCCGCCCTGTTTTCCCTTCTCCCCTTCCCCACCAGGGCTCTGCTGTCAGCCAGTCATGACCTTCCAAAGAGAGCAAGCCCTTGGCACAGGGCCACCAGGCCCGACCTCAGCCTCTCCTGTCCCTGGACCCTGGATGGGAGCCCCGAGGAGACTGTTGAGCCCAGCCCATCTGGAGGGTCTGCAGGAGCAAGACATGCTGTTTTCACATGTGGGACTTTGTCATTTATCTGGGCCTGGCTCCTTCCCTAAGTGTCTTCATTCCTGAGCCTCTGGGACAACGGACTTATCAGAATGGGACCTCTGGCTCCTGGAGGGGGTGCGGTCTCAGGACAGGCTGAAAGTTGGCCTCACTGGACTGGGCATGCTGCAGAGCCCATGCAGCTGGGCGAGGGGGCTGGCCCAGGGGTCAGGGCTCTGCTTCCCTTCCTCTGGGCTCCAGGCCTCTTCGCTGGCCCACCTGGCCCCGTTGGATTCCTTCCAGACCCCCAGCGATAGTCCCTGTTACTCCCCACAAGGCCCCTGCCATCGAGCCTGCCCTCCCCCTCCTCCCCCTCTCTCTCCCTGCCGACAACAGTGACCATCAACACCCGGAAGCCCCAGCACCTGCTGGCCACCGATCCATGCGGCATTTGGGGGCGGCTCCCTTTCCTGGAGCATACCCCTCATGTGGAAGCCGTGGGCCGAGCCCCACAGATCTGGGAGAGGTCTCAAATACCCGTGACAAAATCACATGTCTTCAGAATCTCGTGTTTTCATTTAAGACATAATTCATTCACATAGGCACTCTCCTCCTTGCCAGTGGATGCTTGACAATGCATGCCCCTGGGAGGCTCTGCTGACCCCTCCCCCAGAGCCTCCGGACCCGAGCATCGTGCCGTCAGATGCTGGTGATGGCTCAGGGCACCCACGTCAGAGTGACCGAGTGATAGCACACGGCCAGGCGGGTAGGCAGGGGAGCCAGACTCAGAGTCTGGTCTTGGCCAGCCTAGGGCAGGGTGGGGACCTGGCTGCCCGAACAAAGGCCTGTTTACCAGGCCAGGAGGACGCCAACCGCAGGCTTGCCGAGCCCTGCGGGATCCACCCACAGAATCACAATGGGCAGCTTGTGCCCGGGCTATCCTCCTGGGGCCACCCCGGGCCCAGCGCCGTGAACAAGGCGAGCAGGGGGTGGGGGAACAGGCAGGGAAACCTGTGTCCTTGGCAAGGCCAGACGCTCGTGCATGCCTGCGGGTCAGCTGAGGCGGCATGGGCAGAGTGGTGGCCCCAAGGCTGTCCACAGCCTCATTCTGGAAATGGGGAATGTGTGACCTTCCATGGCAAAGGGGACTTCAGGTCACTAATTCCCTGACCCGAAGGAGGGAAGGCGCTCAGACCCTCAGGGCGGGCCGCAGGCTCCCGGGCCCCTTAACAGCAAGAGGCAGGAAGGAGCGTCAGAGTCAGAGAGATGCTGGCTGTGAAAGAGGGAGGGCCATGAGCCCAGGGGTCTAGAAGCCTCTAGAGGCTGGAAAACAGAGTCTCCCCTTGTGCCCCCGGAAGCAAGCAGCCCCGCCCACACCTTGCTTTTAGCCCCGTGAGACCCTGCAGGACCTCTGAGCCAGGAGACGGTAAGAGGATAAATCCGTGTGTGCGAGGCCCCCGTAGTGAGTGTCATTTGTGACCCCAGTGACAGGAGCCACTCGGGAATCGGATTCCGCCTGGCTGAGCCTGGGATTCCCCGCCTGCATCTAGAGGACAATAACCTCCTCCAGGAGAGTCTGGGACCCTGAGCGCTGCGGCTGCACGCAGTGGGAGGGCATCCCCACGGTCAGGCCACCTTCTTCCTCCCCGTGGCGTGTGCCCCACACCCTGGTTCATCCGCAGGTGGGTGAGGGCTTGTTGCTGGGGCGAGGGGGAGCGGGGAACCTGTGGGGTGGACAGTGGGGAGGCAGAGGGGATGGGCTGGGGAGCCCGGAAGAGGGAGCCTGTCCCTCCAAGATGACCGAGGTCATGGCGTACGGTCAAACCGGGGCCACCTGTGCCTGCAGCTCAAGCGGGTTGCCCGTGAGCGGAGACCTTGCTCGTGGAGTGTGGTCGGATCAGAACCTCTGCAAGGAGCCCAGGAGCAGCCAGGGAACCCTGCAAAGATGAGGGTTTTCCTTTATTTTTTTAGTTTTGATTTCCTTATTTTTTAAATTTTTTTCATTAGTTTCAGAAGTAGAGGTCAGTGATTCATCAGCCTTATGTAACAGTCAGTGCTCATCACATCCCATCCCCTCCTTAACGCCCGTCCCCCAGCCACCCCATCCGCCCCCCCCGCCCCCCCAGCAGCCCTCACTTTGTTCCCTTGAGTTAAGAGTCTCTTATGGTTTGTCTTCCTCTCTGATTTCATCTTGTTTTATTTCCCCCTCCCTTCCCTATGCTCTTCTGTTTTGTTCCTTAAATTCTACTTATGAGTGAGATCATATGATAATTGCCTTTCTCTGACCGATTTATTTCGCTTAGCATAATACCTTCTCATTCCATCCGTGTTGATGCAAATGGCAAGATTTCATTGTTTTTATTGGCCGAGTAATATTCCGTGGTGTCTAGAGCCCACACCTTCCTCATCCGTTCAAGTGAGGGTTTTCTACAAGGGCAGGGAGTGGAAGGGTTTGAGAAGCAGGGACAGGAGGGAGGGTGGCAGGGTGTCAGGCTGGGGTCCCTGGGGACAGCTGGAGTGGGGGCATGGACACAGGGGCAGAGGGAAGGAAACCGGAGAGGGCCTCTCTGGAGCAGAAGACGGGTGGAGGGACGGTGCCAGGAGGCGGTCAGGGCCAGCAGGCCAGGCTGGTGGTTGGTGTGTGACTGGACCTGGAATGGGGCCCTCCTCAGCCCTACCAGGCATCCCCTGACTAGGAGGGGGGTGATGCCCTGGTGGAGACAGCTGCTTCCAGGTATCACCCCGTCTCTACCAGTGTCCTGGGGCCACCACACAGAGCAGCACACGCTGAGGGCTTAAACAACGCTGACCCAGCAGTCTGGAACCAAGGTGTGGGCAGGACCCTGCTCCTTCTGGAGCTCTTCAGGCGGGACCATCCCACGGCCCTCTCCTAGCTGCTGGTGTTGCTGGCCATTCTTGGGGTTCCCAGTTTCTGCCTCTCTCCTCACATGGCTTCCTCTGTGTCTGGGTGTCCTCTTCTGTCTCTGTTCGGGACACGCTCCATGGACTGAGGGTCCACCCTTCTCCACCCTGCCCTCATCTCAACTCAAAGACATACACAGAGACCCCGTTTCCAAATAAGGTCCCTTTCACAGCAGTGGGGGTTAGGACGTGGACATATCTCTTTAGGGGACACAATTCAACCCACAACATCATCCACACCCCAAAACGGAGCACAGCAGCTGAGGGCCAGCCCTGGGGTCCACACACAGGGACACTGGGAGGGTCTAGGTCCATGAGCCGATGCCCCCACTGTGGACCCAGGTGTCCCTGAAAGCCTTCCCTGTCCTCCCACCGTTGGGGCTGGGCCAGCTCCCAGCCCGAGGCTCTCAGACCCCAGCAAGGAGGGAGGGACCAGACCCATGAGCAGGCCCCAGCCGCTCCTCCCTGGGCCTGGGCAAGCCTACGCTGGGGGGAAGACCTGAGTCTTGCTGACCTTGACGGAAGCCGACAGGTGAACCCACCGCAAGCTTCAGCCTCAAAGTGGCCAGCACGGGGCCTGCCACGCTGGCGGACAGGAGAGCCTGGGGGGCAGGTCACGGGGACACGTCCCACTGTCACGGCCGTGGGGCAAACCCCTCTGGGCCTGGGTCTCGTCGCCTGGAGTACAGGACAGTGGACACAAGGACAAACGTCCATAACGGAACGGCAGGTGGAGTGCAGAGCCCATGGTGGGGCCGACACCTATGTGTCCTTATGGAGAAGCACACAGTCCCATGACAGATTCGGGGGTCACCCTCATGCCATGGGGTTAGGATGGGTCTGGGGGTCTTCAAGGACAGTACTGCTGCCCCGCCTCTTCCAAGCCTCTCAAAGTGCAGAGGGCGGGTCAGCCACAGGACAGAGGCCCGGTCACCGGATGCGGCCATGGGAGCAGCCTCTGCGGAGCTGGACCGCGTGTCCACAGGCTGAGTGAGGCGGGAGAAGCCTCCAGAGCGAAGGGCGGTGTCTGAGGGCGCTGCCGAGGCTGTGGAGACCCCTGCCCAAGACAGTCCAGGCTGCAGGACCCCCCGCCCACGGAGCTGCTGGCCGTGGGGCCCCCCGGTCCTGTGGAGCCAGCCTGCCTGTCGCTCCCATGAGTGATGGGCCCATCGCTCTGCGGCCCCCACCTGCCTCCCCATCCAGCCCCGCGGGGGTGCAGAACTTCTCCGGCTCCTTCCCACCACAGGAACACGACCTTGCGAGCTGGGGCTTCATCCGCAGTTGTCCCTGGGACAGCGTCCTGAGTGGGGGACCTGGGAACAACCCCCAGAAGAGGCCTGTGGCCGGGGTGGAGCCGCTTAGCCTGAGAGAGCCTGCCGCCGGAGTGGGCCCAGTGGGTCTGGCGCTGGCCCTGGGCCCCCAACCTGGGGGCTCTCCTGGGGAGAAGCCATCTTAGAACTCAGCCTGCAGCAGGCAGACAGCACAGAACCACTCACCACGGAAACCGCCCAGGTCCCGTGGCCCCGCGTGCCCCAGAGCCGCAGGCAGAGAAGGACTTCTGTCCCACCGGAAGCCCCGAGTCCGGGCAACGTCAGAGTGCTTCCCTGCATGGCGAGCTGCTGAGCCCAAGACCACTGCCGGGAAGGCCACGCCACGCCACCACCCCCCTCACCAGTGACCAGAAACGTGGCCTTTGGGGAAGGAAGGGCTACCCCTCCCCAAGTCAGAGACTCAGGCCCCTCCATCCGGGAATCTCAGGTCTCTGCTCTGCTTTCCCTCTGCCTCTCCTAGGGGTGCCTGGGGGCCCCTATTGCTGAGACCTGCTCCCCAGACTCCCAGAGGCCTGCGGTAAGTGCATGTCCATCTGTCCCCAGAGATAGCCGTCTGTCCTGCTAATGGCACCAAGGCTGGGGCGGGAGGCCTCCTGTCTCATATTGCCTTAGGGGAGGGAGGGACAGAGGGCCACGTTGGGGACCCTCCTGGGTGGTGGGCGTCCCAGCCTGCCCTGCCACGGCCAGCCCGGGCACCCCCTGCCCAGCCAGGCCCCCACTGGTTTCAGGGTGTGGGCACCGACCCCGAGGCCTCCCCTTCCCTCTATACTGTAGAGGCTGGAAGCTTAGCACGTGTGCAACTATCTGTGGCCAGACACTCTTCCCACCTCCTGTCAGCCCTCCCCGGAGGCCTCGACCGTGAGTCACCAGCTCTGCTCTGGGGTCAGGCAGAAGCAGCCTCGCCCATTCAGACTTTGGAGGCCGCACCCTTGCGAAGTGGGGCACCGACCTGGCTTGCAGCCTGGAGTGGGTCGGAGAAGGGGAATTCTCCTGGGCCCTGCCCCTGCTCCAGGCCGCCCAGACGATGGCCCTCACGAGGGCTGACTCGCTCATAGGCTCCATCAGCTGCCCCTGCAGGCCGTGGGTGGGTCATGGTGACAGCGGAGTGTCCGGCCAGGCCTTACGATGTGTGGCTCTGTCCCCAGTGGCTCAGCTGTCAGATTCCACGCCTGAACGTGGGTCCTCCCGGCTGGCTGCTTAGAGGACGAGGCACTCTGAGTGGGTAAACAGAGGCACCGCCAGCACGCACAGGGAGCGGAGGGTGTGTGCAGACAAGAGCTGAGGAGAGTGGGATTTAAGCTGCCGAGGGGGGTCCCTTTTGGGAGGTGTCGGGGGCACCCCGTTGACAGGACCCCCCCCGGAGGGACGACAGGAGGGTGTGCTAACGCTTCAGCTCAGAGCGGGCTCAGCGGAGTCGGGGGGGACACCTTCTCAGAAGGCCTCTGCACGGATGAAGTGTCGAATCTCTCAGGTGACCCACACTCCCTGCCCCAGAGCAGGAGGGTTAGGGACAAAGGGAGGGCTGGGAAGGTCACACGTGGGAGGCGCGAGAGGCAGGGGTCACACAGATCAGTCCAAACCCGGCTGCAGCCTGAGCCTCCACAGGACACTGAGGAAAAGGCATCAGGGAGTGAGCGTTCTTTCCCACGAGCTTCTCGTCGCTGTGTTTTTGATTCGGATCCTCGGAGGCTCCTTTTATCTCCGCGAAATTGCAGGTTTGCTGCAGTGCCCGGGCCCCTGCCAAGTCCCTCAATTAGCTGGAGGCCTCTGGCGGCCACAGGATGGCAAGCCGCTACTCTCGGGGGCCCACTGGGGGAGAATCCAGCTTCCGCTCCCTTCTCCTGGGCCCAACCCTGGGATGCTTGCATCATGGAAACTGCTTCTAGAAACCCCGCTGCCTGAGCTGCCCTGCTCTCGGGGAGACAGGGATGCAAGGTCAGCAGGCGGCACCTGGGGGGCTGTGCCACCTGCCTCTCCCCTGGGACCCCCTTTGCCCTGCAGGTCTGGTGACCCAGAGCTGTGATGCCACTGTGACCCTCTGAGGCCACCAGGCACCCGGCGTGAAGGCCCCTCCTGGCCAGCTCGGCACTGACGCAAGTCAAAAGCTTCCAGCTCTCTGAGAAGTGGCCGCCTGCCCCGAGCCAGCGGCCCTGTGGTCCACCACGGAGGGTGGGGTGGGGGCAGAGGGCTCCAGCGGGCCTGGCATTTGGGATAATCAGCTGCTCTTTAAAGGGCGGCCAGCATGGCATGTGGGGTTCCCTGGAGGTCAAGAAGAAGCAGTCACTCTCGCAGCTCCTGGCAAGGTCTGCCGCCCCGTGGGGCATCAGGTTCTGCTGGCCAGACCAGCTGCTGCCCTGTCTCCCCAGCCAGACGGTGCCCGGGGTCCTCGAGCTCTGCTCAGGGCTGTTTGCTCCGGGTGGCATGGAAGCCTGGGGGGGCAGTCAGGCCGGATGGACCTGCCCCAGGGCAGAGGGGTGCAGGGACAGGGCAGCCCCCACATGGCATCCGGCAGGCCGGGGATGGGTCCTGTTTCCTCTGGGTCTCCTCACTCCCCGGGCTGAAGCAGCAGCCTTCCTTGCTCCCCAGGCGCTGGCTGAGTCTCCCTTTCAGATCCTCCTGGAGCAGTTTGCACACTCACGACACATATCAGGGGCTCCTCCAAGATGTGGGCACGGGGCTTAGAGATCATGAGGACCAGGGGCCCTTCCGGGCACCTGTGCATGAGAGCCATCACGGGAACCTGGACTCCCCTGGGAGAGACCAGCCTTCCAGAGTGTTCTGTACTTCCTTAAAGACACACACACATGCACAACTCACCTACCCACACATGCATGTACGTGCACACACAACACACGTGCCCACAGGACACACATGCGTGTGCCCATACACTTACGTCTCTGCACACATATACGCATGCACAACCCGGCCATACTGACTCATGCACGTGGAGCAGACCTGCACACAAACACACATATGCAGTGCTCACACATGCACATGCCTGTGCACACATGTGTGCATACCCACATGTGGGCACACACGAGCACACACACACGCACACTTGTACCTGGGCACACAAGCACGGACACACGTGCTCACGCACATGCACATAGCTACACATGAGCATGCACACATGCACACACACGTGCACACTCATGCGCTCACGTGGGCACACATGAACGGTGGGTTCAGCTGCTTTCCGTGTTCAGAGCAGCACTGGCTGTAATGGACAGGACACCACTTCCTGTGCAACATGAGGACCCCCCCCCCGCCCCCATTGACACTGCGCAGTCAGGACCACAGCCCTCTGGCCTGGACTCGATGGACGCAGGAGGACAGAATACCCCAGGGTTGAGGACAGGCCCCTGGGAGGGCGACAGGGAGGCAGCAGTGGGGGGTCCAGGTAGCAGGGCCAGGTGGAAGCTGAGGACAAGCTCACGGGCACATTTGCCCTCAACCGTCACCCGGGCTGAGAAGAGCAGTCCTGACACCTCGGACCAGCCACCCACCCACAATCCTGGGGTGAGGCAGATGTGGGCCACGTGGCTGTGGCACAGCCCAAGCTCACCCTGGGGGTCACGCAGTGGGGTGTGGGGCACAGTAGCCCCTCCCCTCTCGGCCGCTGCTGATGCCACCCTTGTGGGCGGCCCTCGGAGCGCCAGACCCCTCCCGTGGAAGTACCGGCTGGGACGGTGGCCCGTGTGGTCCTGCCTTGAGCCCCGAGCTGTCTGCCACCTGGGGCCATGTACGTGGTGCCAGCTGGGTGTGCCGGGAGGCGGCTTTCTCTCTTTCGTCCAAGGCGGAGACACTGCAGCTGCACTGCGGGGCCCCTGGGGACCCCTGGACTCGTGGCCTGTGCACAGCCTCCAGCCCTGTCCCCGTATCAGGGCCACAGGACATGGGATCATTCACGAGATGAAGAGTTGGTGAATCCTGACACTGAAAACCAAATCTGTCTGTCTGTCTCCTTGTTGCCTTGGCTGATCCTTCCTGGCCTGCACCGCAGTCCTGCTGCACTGTTCTGCATCTTTCCACTCGCTCTGGGCCCTTGCAGCTCTGGCCCTTCTCCATGGGGACAGTGGAGATGCAGGCCCAGAGCTGATGGAGACTGCTGGTGGAAACATCCAGAACAGCGCAGCAGGACTGCAGCGGGGATCAGAAAGGAAGACCACCGGAGCTCCATGCAGAAAGACATAGGGACAGGCTGGGTCTTGCAGAAGCCCCCCCAAGCTAGATCCCCAGGCTAGTAGGCGTGTGGGTCGAGGCCCCCCAAACTGGATCTCCCGCATCGGGGTCGGCGGATCTGCATGCTTCCCTGGCAGCCCCGTGTCCTTGGGCCACTGGGGCAGAGCCTCCCAGGGTGGCCGCAGCCCACTGGCCCCTGCACCCAGGGCTCTGGGGGAGGGAGCTGCTCTCCGCAGGCAGAGCGCCCCTCCCACCGGCTCCCTTCCACTGCTCTCTTTCTGCTCTCCCAGCTGAAGCTGGCCTTTGTTTTGTTTTGTTTTGTTTTAATAACCTAAACAATCGGCACAGGCATAATCAGGCGGCGGGCAGGCGGCCGACGGTCACGCTCTCCACGTGGCCGGGCTGGTGGCTGTCATGAGCAAATGGGGAGGGAGGAGCCTAGCAGGGGCTCCCCCAGGCCCAGCAAAGGCACCCCAGAAGTGGGAGGACCTCCCCCCCACCTCACTTCTGGTTTTCCAGACGGACAGGCGGGCAGCGGGGGTTGAGCAGGCCGGCCGCCCCCACCTGCCCTCGCTCTGAGCGTGGGGACCCAGGTGCCCAGCCCTGTGCCCCCAACAGACGGGGCGTTGTTTCTGTTCCTTTGGCCTGAGCGAGGCCAGGCCGCCAGCAGTCTGCTTTCCTGACACTCCCCGTGGAGCCGCAGGTGGCAGTGCCCTAGAGTTGGTATTCCCACACACTCCAACCTGCCCTTGGGTTTGTAAGACACAAATATTTGCTCTTCCGTTGAGAAAACAGTCAGAGGCTCTCCTCTAAGTGGAGTGCACACACGGTGCCCTTCAGAGCACATGCTGCCCTTTCTAAATGGTGGAAGGAGGAGGCCTGGCTGGGTGGCTCCTGGAGCGCAAAGCAGCCCTCCCATGTCACCCCCACCGGCCGGAACATTCTAGAAGCCAGGGCACCCGGGGCGGGAGGACAGCAGGAGCCCCAAGGACAGACGGAGGTGGACGTGGCAGTTGGAGTCCCTGGCCTCATGGCTGTCCGGGTCCCACCACGCAGGCCTCACAGCCAGCTAATGTCTGCGGGTGACTGGGCAGCCTACAGGGAGGCTACTGTCTGCGAGGGAGCATTTCTGGGCCCCGAGCTCTCATGGGCCCTTGCTGGAGAAGCTGTTATTGGGAGAGGGGGAGAGACTGAGACAGAGGGACAGAGTGGGGGGCCTGCCTTGGCACAGAAGGTCTGCGTCTCACTGGCCACCTGACCTGAGTTGCCTGCTTCCCCTCTCCACTCTCCACTTACGTGTAGAAGAGGGGACCCCAGGCCCCTTGCACAGCAGCTGCAGCTGTTTGTCCGGCTGTGTTATGTGGACCACACGGTGCACACCTTTCTGCCGCATGGCAGGGGGCTTCTCATGGCCACGGCAGGCGTGGTGACACCGTGGGGATCGGCAGAAGCTGCACTTTGGGGCTGTGTCTGGGAGCTGGTTACTGGCTCACCATCAGCTCTGATCTCAGGAGTCCCTCTCGACCCTGAGCCCAGTCAAGGCCTAGAAGGATGATATATGACATGCCAGCGCACAGTGGGCCCTTTCCAGCCGCGTTCCCGACATACACACGACAACACATGAACCACTACACGGTCACTGTGGCCCTGCGCTCTCTGGCCTCCACCGGCCCCTTCGCCGAGTGTAGCCACTCCCTGGTAGGCCACACCCCCACGCACCAGCAGGCGGCCACCTCTCTGGTGACATCTCCACGAGAGCTTCTTCCATGCCTGGGCTCCCGGGGGCCCTGAAAGTGGCTACACGGAGGACCACACACACGGGGCAGCCTTGTTGGTTGCCTGGGGCCCCTCGGACCTGGATGGACGCACTCCTGGGGCCCCCGGCTCTTCCTAGAGCCTCCCCTTCAGTAGCCCTACTTCCTTTTCCAAAGTGGCGCCCACAGGACACGCTGCCTGCCGCGGCCTGGCCCCCTTCTGGTTGGAAGGGTGCAGGATTTGGGATTGAACACATGAGAACTCCCTAGATCTCAGGTCTGGGGACCAGGGGAAGGTTCTGGGCTGCCTGGACCCCTGGGACCTCCTTCAGGCCATGGGTCACTCTGCGGAGCCCAGGTTCTCTGTTTGTGGGAGCCAATGACGTTACCCGAGGTAACGTCAGTGGAAGACTTGCCGGCTGCTTGAAGCTCTGACAGTTCTCTGCAGCCCCCGGGAGGTGCTGTGAGCTTCCCAGGGCTCAGGGGGAGGTGGTTGCTTGTTCCTTTTTCCACAGCCTGAGCAGAAGATTAGGTAACAGACAGCCTGAGGGGTGGGAGGGGCATGTGATCAACCCCGCGGCAACCCCGTGGCCCCACAGGAACCAAGTGGTGGCCACGGGGACAAGTGGAGCCCTTTTAATAAGGAAACACTGGGGTCTGATCACATGCCTGGGAGTGTGTGGCGCCTGTCCTTCTGTTTCTCCTGCTAGAAAGCTCTCCTCCACCTGGACGCTCTCGGGGCCAGGCTCTCCCTTGTAGTTTGTGCCCCTCTCGCCCCCGCCTCCTCCTCCAGAAAGCAGTCCCATCCTTCACTGTCTGCTTGCTCTACTTGGGTCTCCAGGCCTCCGGGGACCCCTCTCAAGGATCTGCTGACGTCCTGCTACCCCAGTCCGCCCGGAGGACTCCTCTCCGCCTGTCCGGAAGACAGGGTCGCTTCCCGACAGGTGTTCCTCCGCATCGCACATCCTGGAAGGTTCCCCAGGGCGGAAAGTGGCTGGTGAATGGAAGTCCGGCCCCCGCCGTCCACACGGGTTTCCAGCTGGCAGCCCCCTCTCTCCTCCAACGGACCATCACCTGGAGCTGAGTAGGGCCAGGAGACGGCAGAGTGGGAAGGCGGGAGCATGTTCTCAGGGGGCCTTCCAGGGATGGGGAGTGAGCGGCCTCTGCCCTGGGAGGCCCTGGGGAGGCTGTTTGTCCAATGGCACGGCCAGAGGACACGCCGTGTGCAGATCCGAACTCCCAGGGCAGCCGGCTTCAGAGGTGGGCCGCGTGCGGCCTCCGCCCGCCTCCAGAACGGCAGCTCGTTCTGTGCGCATTTGCTCTCTGACCTGCGACGTCCGGACGGAGTCCCCCTGCCAGGAACGACCGAGGCCCTTGGCTCCATGCTGGACGCTCTGACGTCTGCACTCCGCGGTTTGGGCCAAGATAGAAACCAAGCGGAATGTTCCTGAGAGGGTATCGCCTCCTCCCACAGTCCCGTGGTACCCAGGCCATGCTGAGTGGGTCAGCAAGTGTCCCTCTCCGGGCCATCCTACCCTCTGGCAGCAGCAACGGCGCCGTCTGCTGTTTTAGGGGAAAGTGGAGTCCACAGAATTCTGGGGCACGCGGGAGTGGCGAGACGAGGGCCGCAGGTAGCCTGAGCCTGGATGTGCTAGTGGGCTGAGGACCACGTCCTGATGCCCCACCACCTCCACGGGGCTCATACCCACCCCAGCCATCTCCCACCAAAGAACTTCTGGTGACCCCCAGCCCCGGCTTTATGGCTGGGACCACAGGCCTACCCCCTACTCCAGGACCCAGCTGCAAAGTCAGGAAAGTTTGACCTCATGCCAACCGAAGCATGACCCCAGATGCCCAGACTTAGCCCTGCTGACTCGCCAGAGGAACAGACTTCCTGTCCCCACCGCACACCCGTGGCTCCCGCTCCTGTCAGCCAGAGCCCAGGGAAGAGAGGAGAGGTCCTCGTGCTGTCTCCTCGAAGAACACGGGAAGAGGGTTCTGCTTTCGAATTCCTCAGTCCTCGGGCTCCAGCCCCGGCTCCAACCACAAGGCTGGACACCTGCTAGACTGGTGACCGATGTGGCCACAGACAGAGAGGGGACATCAGGGCCGGAGGAGCCCCGGATCCGGCAGGAAGAGGCCTCCAGATCAGCGGGCCAAGGGACGATTTGTGGGGCAGGAGGGACAGGACGTAGTGTCTGCTTTTTAAGTCATGTATGGATTTTCTTGCATATTAGCAGAAGTATAGAGATCAAAACCTTGACTGAGGGATTTCATCGCTTGTGGCCAAGACGGGAGGGCAGTCGGCATCGTGGGTCTGGCTGAAATTTCGCCCCGGTCGGTGGATGACGGAGGTGTGTGGAGCGCGGGTCTAGCCCGGGCTCTGCAAACTCTGTCTGGTAAGGGCCAGGTAGTCAATATTTAGGCTCTGTGGCTGTGTGACCTCTGATGTGTCCTCTTCGTTGCAAAAGCACGGTGGATACCACGCAAACAAGTGGCATGGCCCTGCCACAACAAAATTGTGTTTATGAACACGGAATTTGAATTTCGTGTAATCTCCGCAGATCATCTCTCCCCTGCTCCAATTTAAAAATGTTAAAACCATTCTTAGCCGGGGGTCGGACACAAAGAGTCCAGGGCCGTGGCCGCGCCCCCTGTGGGCACAGTGCAGACTTCAGAGTGTTTAGTGCTCTCATTTACGGTGCGGTGACAGTCCCAGAGGAGGGGACTCGTCGAACGCATGGCCGCAGTGGCAGAGGAGGGTCTGAGCCCTGCCCCCAGGCTTGGACACACACACTGTGTCTGTTTTCTGGAGCTCTGGGAGGGGGGTTCCGGCAGTGGCTGTCAGATCTGTGTAACGCCCTCTCTGGTCTCACAGCACCCTGTTCCTTTGGGGGAGCAGCGAGGCTGACTCTGAGTGGTTCTGGGGGTTGCCCATCTCAGAACCGGCCCCCGTGGGCCCCAGAGGCCTGCACACAACCCCGGGCCTGCCAAACGCAGCACCCACCTCCCAATAGGTGCCCTGGCCCAGGGCTGGTGGCATGGCAGGACATTCAGGGCCCTCCCTGGACATGCAGGCGCAGGGGCTCTAGTCCCCTCTGGGACCTTGAAGCTGGACCACCATGTAGGCCTTGGGGTGTTGTGGCCAGGACCCCCTCCTCCAGGCAGCAGAAGGAGTCCCATCTGCAGAAGGAGAACACAAGGCTCTCCCTGGGCAGGAATGCGGACAGAGAGGGCAGAGAGATGGGGACTCCTGTCCAGGGCTCCCAGCAAATTCCTTTGTCCTTTAAGCTATTTTGAGTTGGGATTTGTTTTCTGCAGCCCCCCACGCACCTGGGAGAGCAGATGACACTCAGGGTGTTCCTCGTGCAGACCCCGCCTTAGACCGCCTCTCGAGGAGCACGAAGGCACGCTGGCCTCTCCTGCGTCGGGCCCCGGCCTCGGGGACGCCTCCTCACTCACCCCAGAGGCCCTCCTCTCAGCGCATCTGTGACTCAAGGCCCCGATCTGCCCCCCAACCCCTCCAGAGGGTCCCAGAGCCACATAGGGCCACCTGTGGCCAGACCACGATGGGCCCGAGGAACTGGCAGCCGTGCTGGAATATTCCAAAGGCCCCAGAGGCCGTTGGAGACTGTGACGTGTGATAAAAATCCCCAAATGTTCCAGGACAGGAAACTCGTTTAACCCTTAGCGGCTCTCCTGCTGACGGCTACTTGAAACCCAGCCACCGCACAGCCGCTGACTTGCCGGTGTCCCGTAAGCGGCCGCACGCAGATGGTCTCTGGGCAAGCGGCAGGTGGCAGACACATGAATAAAAGATGGGTTTTCCAGATTAAAGCCTCCTTTCTCTACGGCAGGGCTTTGTTCTGCCCCTGAGGGCTCAGGAAGCCTGACGAGCAGAGCACCACGCGGACACCGCAGCCCCCCAGGCACGGTCGGTGACGGCAGCTGATGCGGTGTGGGGGCTCCCCGGAAGCCGAGGCCAGCGCCCCTGCACAGAACGCGGGTTACAGGGCCGGCGACGGGGCTCCCGTGGGGGAGGCCCGGCTGAGTCCCCGCAGGTCATGGTGTCTGCAAACAAAGGAGGGACAGGGGGGTGATCTCTCTCAGTCTCTCCGGGGAAACTGAGGGCAAGTGCTGGGGCGCCACGGGGCGCTGCAGACACTCCAGCCCCAGCCTTCTGGCTCTCCCGGGGAGGTGTTCTTCCTGTGCCCCAGGAAGGCTGGATGCATGATCATTCTGGAATGTGAGCCGAGTGGTTTCTGCTCGCGCCCCGGGGCGATGTGCGCACACACAGAGGCCACGTCCCCAGAGACAGACCCTGGAGACTGATTCCAGGAGAGGCTGGAGCCGCCCTGGGAGCTGCGGGGCACAGACCTCGAAGCCCCGCATGGCGGGCCCCTCCTCCCCGCATCCCTGATTGACACGTGGAATATTCCGGAGCGCCCTCGGTCAGGCCGGAAGCCACGAGCCTGGCAGTGACTGAGTCCGCGCTCTCCCTAAAACGCCGCAGGTCATTTAGACGTCTGGCGCTTCCAACACGACATTCGAATTGTCCAGCCTCGGAGTTTTTACTCACTGCGCACGTGCATAGACCCCGCGCAGGTGAGGTGAATCAGATTGCTTTTCTGAACAATGCCCTGTACGTAACGTGCTTTAAAATGCCTGAAAAAACGTTGGCAAGAGGTCTGAGGTCTCCGGCACCTTAACTGACCTCTTAAAGGTCACAGCCGAAATGAGGTATGGTCTGCAAACCGGAGGTAACTGGTCACTCAGGATATCACCCCAGAGTGACTCTCCTCACCCCCAAACTCACCCCTGCCCCTCTGCCCCTGTCCCTCCTCCCCGCCTTCCCCTCCCTCCTGCTCTCAGGGCTCGGGCCCTGAGGGGAGAATCGGGCCCCTGGGATTCCGTGACTGGCCATTCCTGTTTGTCCAGGACGGAGGGGACACACGACTTTAATGCTGCAACCAGGACTGTTGGTCACCAAGCCGGGGGACGGTCACACCCTGGGACAGTCGCAGGACATGGCCGCTCTGGTTGGGATTCTGATAACGGGGCTTGGACTTCCCTGACCGCGCCCTGCAGCCCGGTCCCTCTCCCTGGCCAGGGAGCAGGAGGGGGACTCTGGGGGCACCCGGCCCCTGTGAGCATGGAGCCTGCTGGCCCCGCGTCACGTAGAGAAGAGCCGATAGGCAGTCACCAGCATGACCCAGGCACGGCCCCCCGTTTTACGGCCAGCACCTCGCCCCACACTTCTTCCACGTCCTTCCCTCCTGGGGCTGAGATGCCGGCGCCGTGAATCAGCTGCTTGAGCCACCGCGGGGCCCAGCGGACCGCGGGGCCCGGGGCGTGGAGGGGAGCCTCAGGGCCAGGGCTCAGGGGCAGCCGCGTGCATGGTCTAAACCCTTCATCCCGACTTCAAAAACGACGCCGAGTCATCCACACAGGATTCGAGAATTAAGAAAATTGTAAGAATGTGGAGGAAGAAAACACCCTTCGATCCACCACACAGAGAACACTGCCAACATTTTGGAATGTTCCCTCCAGCCCCACCTGTTTCTATGCATTTTAAAAACACAACGAAATGTGTGAGTGTGTGAGAGAGAGTGTGGGAGTGTGTCTGTGAGCTTCTTCGAGTCTGGATTTGTGTTTTCTTACGGTTTAGATTTGTCTATCGGCATCTTTCATCCCAGGGCCGATGGCCTCAGCTCCACCCGCTGTGCTCTGTACCCCTGCCGCCCTGGTGTCCGCGGCCTCCCGGGCTGGGGACAGACGGCGCTCCCAGCGCTAGCCAAGTCTTAGAGACATCCAGGGCTCGGCGGAGCGCGTCCCCCACACCCGAACTGAACAACCCAAGTCCATGGTCCCAGACCCCTCCTTGTCTAATTCCCACACACCACGCCAGTGGTGCCCCCCCCCCCGAAATCAATCTGGGTGGAGACCGGGCCCCCAGAGACCACCTCTACAGCCCAGAGGCTGCCAGAAGGATTCCAACGGGCCAGCCCGAAGCTGGTTCCCCTGCCCTGCCCTGCCTGTCCTGCAGAAAACCCGATAGAAACGTGGCCCAGGCCTTCCTCCTGCTCCTGCTTCTGTCTCCTGACCCAAACCTGGTGCTTCCCCGTGGGGCCCTGTGTGGCGTGGCATGCCCCCTTTTCTCGGGCAAGCATAAAGTAATAACGCACCGGCTTCCAAAAGCGCTGGCCTCTCCTTGTAGGCCACAGCTCCGTCAATTACATCCCGAGTAGAGTTTTAACACAGAGTGTGTCTGTGTGTGGCCCTCACCTCCGACACTTCACGTTGTAACGTGGGTATTTTCCGAGGTCAGTAATGTTCTTCGCCCGTGTGCTTTGTAATGAGTGCATAATACCCTCTTCTACGTCACACCAAAATCTCTCTCTCTTCTGCTGTATTTGGTTCACTCGTATTTATTTTTAATTACCCTGAGATGAACATTTTTGTGCATCAGTATTTCCCTAAGTTTTGGGATCTTTCCTTAGGTCTGATGATGAGAGACAGGAGTGCTGGCTCAGAGGGACACTTGCAGGTGGGGCATTCATGTGGACCATGTCCCCCAAAGTTGCCGGCATGTTTGCTCATACGTGGCCGCCCTGAGGATTACGGGTTGTATGAGATTTCGCCGGCTCCACGGGGACAACGCGTGTGGAGGTGTCGTGATTTGCGTTTAGCTTTTGGGAAGGTAGGACGGTCCTCCCTGTGTTTTGCTTTCTTGGGAAGTCCCTGTTCCTGTTCTGGGCTGGTCTTGCACATCATGGTTGCTGGAACTTTTTTGTTTTTACTCAGAGAGGCTCTTTGCATATGAAGGGGATTGATACAACTTGAACTGTGTCTCCCCTAAAGCCATCCTCCGTTGAAGACTTAGCCACTGTATCTCAGAAATAGGGTCCTCGCAGATGTCATGAGTCACGATGAGGTCATGTTGGAGCAGGGGGCCCTAATCCAATATGACTGGGGTCCTTACTGAAAGGGGACATTTGAACACAGACGCGCACCCAAGGAGCACACCATGTGGGGACGCAGGCAGAGACTGGAGTGAGGCTTCTACCAGCCAAGCAGTGTCAAAGACGCCAGCCAGCGCCCAGAAGGAAGCTGGGGGGCAGCCAGGACACGTTCTCCCTCCCCACCTCGGGAAGAGCCGACCCTGCCCCGTCTTGATTTGGACCTCTAGCCTCCGGAACTAACTGATGCACTTCTGTTGTGTGTAGAGCTCTGTGTCCTTCACTCCGGCAGCCCTGACAAAGTCCTCCAGGGAGGGAGGAAAGCCACGTCCTCACTGCCTGCCCACGTGCTCTCCGATTTTCCCACGTGGAGGAAGAGAGCATCTCTGGTCATCTCTCCCCAGGGGCCGTGGGGTGGTTCCCGGGCGGCCCTGCATGTCTCATGTCACGGAGGTGCTGAGCTGCCCGATCCCCTTTCGTCCTGGAGAGGAGCCCAAGACAACATGACACCAACAGCCCTCGGTCCTAATCCCTTCTCCCACGGCCCCTGCTGCCTCTGTCACCCTGGTGACCGCAGGGAGAGCTACCCGAGGGGACTTCCAGCTCCATCACTGATTCCTGCTCTTCCCGGAAATGAAGCTTGTCTAAAGGGCTGCATATGCCTGGCTCTAGCCAAGAGTCAAAGATGGAATGGCTTTTGCCCACCGGGTTGGGCCAATTCCCCGGACAGTGAACAAGGACCCCAGAACAAGGAGGGGCTGACTCAGCCCAAATGATGCCAGGGGAGACTGGTGAGGGGCAGGGTGCAGAGGAAGTCAGGGTGTGGACACAGCGTGCTCGGGCCAGCACAGGCCCAGGCGGCCTCGGGAAACTGGAACGTGCAGGACTAGGGCCAACAAGACCGTCCACACTGAGGCCAAGGTCAACAGTGTAGCAAGAAGGATGTGGTTTCCACCCCCTGCGCATCATCGCCCTCTCCGCCTTCCTCCCGTTCGTGCCCACCCACACCATGTTTCCTAGGGGCCAGTGGCCGCAAACTCCCCTCCCAAGAGTTGTGCCTGCCAGCTGCTGTAGGCCCTGCCGTGGGAGAGCCTGCAAGGCGGGGGGAGGGGCGTGAGCATCAACTCTTCCTGCTTGAGCTGGCATCCGTGGCCACTAGGACTGCGTCTCTGCCCTGCTCGGGGTGGCACTTCCAGAACCAAGGGCGTCTCAGCTCTAACAGCCCAGCAGGGGCACAGGCTCCGTGGTGAGAGCAGCGCCTGCTGCTGGGAGCGCCTTGCCTGCCTTCCCTCCTCCAAGCCCGCCTGCTCCTGTCTGCTGTTCCAGCACCCAGGTGCTGGATGTCCAATTCCTGGTGCTGCGGTCCCCCTGTCAGAACAGCTCACCGGCTGGTTTTCCTACAGGACACTTAGCACAGCCCCGATCCACGGGCCGCCAGAGCCAGGGCCTGGGCCCCCGCCCTGCCCGAGCCTGGCCACCGCATCTGCCTGCAAACGCAGATGCACTTGCGTGCGCCTGCACCGCCCCTCCCGGGCCACGCCCCGCAGACCCACAAGGCCACGTGCACAGCGGCGTTGCGAACCGCCAGCTCATGGGCTCGACCCAAATATCCGCGATTGTTCTGAATCACTTTGCAATGGAGGGAGACCTAGTACCGCCTAGAGAAACAGAAGTGCGTGCCACCGCCTCCGAATAAAAGGAGTGAGACAATACACGTGCTGATTTGCTCCTTTTTTCCTCTGTTTGCTCATTAACACATGGGATATGCACGCACAATGGCCATACTCCTGGCTCTGCAGCGTTGGGGGATGAGGGGAAGACTTCATTAAGCGTGTACCCCGTTTTGCCTTTAGAAGTGTAATTTCTAATTTTTTTTAAAGTACGCACCACGCCCAGCATGGAGCCCAGCACGGGGCTTGCACTCAAGACCCCAAGATCAAGACCTGAGCTGAGATCAAGAGTTGGACGCTTCACCGACTGAGCCACCCAAGCGACCCTCACCTTTAGAATTTCAAAGCACTACACTAAGTATGCGTAAGAAGGGGCTGTTTGAAGAATTAACTTTGAGTAAGATCCTGGCACTTGAGGTGGGTCGAGGTGGGCAGGCGGCGTCCCAGGGAGTGTCAGGACAAGTCCCGGCCCACAGCAGGCCCCTGGAAACCCAGGGAGCGGGGTCCCAAATTCCCCGGACCCCAGGGCCCACGGCCTTGCCGCTCCTAGAGGCGCTGGCGAGGGCTGCTCTCGCCACCCCGGAGGCCCCAGGAAGGTCGTCCGGGGGCTGGCAAGTGCACCTGCTTATTTGCTGTAATGAGTGGTTGCTGCTGGGAGTGGGTGTACCTAATGACAGGCCTGCAGGGGCCCACTTCAAAGCCGCGCGCTGGCCGCGAGGGACCCTGGTGATCCTGGCAGTCTGCACTGCTCTTCCCTGGCCTGTTCAGCCCGCCCCACCCCCCAGCCCAACGAGGAATCTGTTGGGAGCCTATCTGAGCCATGTGAAGATGCCCCCCACGGACACAGGCCCCACGGTCACCAGGAGCAGATGGCTGCGGGGAGGGGGCACCGTTGGGCCCTGAGCTGACATTGGTGCCCGAGCTGAAGGCTGGACTGGCTCCTGTGCCGTGCTGTGGGCTCCCGAGTGAGGTTCAGAGCACGGACTGACCACCATGCCTTTAAGAAAAGGGACTGTGTATTTTTCATTTTGAAAGTATGTGCATCTTGCCTGGATTATCTGCCGGAAGCTGGTTTCAGTGTTTCTCGGCTGAAAGCTTTGGTGGCACCCTTCCTGATGGGCTGCATGAAAGCTGTTCCAGAGACCTCTCCCTGTCGGGTCTGACCTGCTTGTTCCCAGCTCAGGGGCCCGTCCATGCCCCTGCACCTTGCGGCCAGCACGGCGGGGCACGGGGACCCTCCTTCCCAGGCCCTCTGTGACACCTGCACAGACAGATCCTACAGCTGACTCTGGGGGTCAGTGGCCTGGCCTCCTGCGCTGACACCCCAACCCCTGGACACACGCTTCAGAGGGCCAGCGGGGGGGGGGGATGCCACTTCTAGGAAGTAACCAACTGCCTTTGCGCCCGGAGCGTGCTTCTGGTTGCAGCTTGGGTGTCCTTGACTCTGGGCACGAACTCGTAGACTGTTCTAGGGACGCCGCACACAGACTGCGGGTCCCGAGTACTGAGACTCAGCCTCCGGAACTTTCTGCAGTGGCGCGTGTCTTTTCTGGCCCAGCTCATAACGTGGCAGGTGCAGGGCCCCTCACACAAACCGGAGTCTATCCCCAAGTAAGTGAGTTGCAACACCAGCTAATCACTACCAAGCACGCAGACAAGTTACTCATTTAAGAAATAACTCACCCGGGCGCCTGGGTGGCTCCGTCGGTGAAGTGTCTGACTCTTGATTTCGGCTCAGGTCGTGATCTCAGGGTCCTGGGATCCAGCCCCACATCAGGCTCCACACTGGACCCAGCCTGCTTAGGACACTCTCTCTCCCTCGCCCTCTGCCCCTCCCCCACTCACTCGCGTGTGTGTGTGTGTGTGTGTGTGTGTGTGTGTTCTCTCTCTCTCTTAAAAAAAAAAAGAAGAAAGAACCCACCTGCAGAGAAATGAGTAAGGGGGTGGTGGGAGGGATAGCAGACCAGCAGGTGCAGGTTTGTGCCCCCACAAAACTGTGGTGGGACAGAACCAGCTCTGGAAGGCCCGCGGTACACCCGGAGGACACCCGCGCAGCCGAGCACAGCGAGCATTTGTCCCCACCACCCCATCCCCAGCCTGGCACACCCCCGTGGCACGACCTCCCCTGTGGGAGAAAGGCAGACCAGCAGCCCTCGCCACCACCGGAAACCCCCGCAGCTTTCCCTGCCACCCCCGGTCCTGGAGCCACCACCCACGTCCCACACCCCTGCGCCACAGCTACCCCCCACCTCCCGTCTCTCGGCCTCAGACATTGCCACCACCGTGTGCAGCCAGAGGGATCCGGCACATGGAGGGGGTCCCTGCGGCCACCGCTTCCCTCCACAGGTTAAAGGAGCACAGAAGACCCACTGGCCTTCGTCAATGGCCACCTTGACAGCCCCTGCCGCACCCATGGACGCCTGCCGCCCTAGCGGCCACCCAGCTCAGCGGACCCCGCTCCTCAGAGACGGTGCTGGGTGTGCGCCTCCCACCAGAGCTGGGTCCGCCACACCTCCCTTGGCTGCGCCCGCAGCGCTCACCTGCGGTACCGCTACCCCCCCCCATCCCACCCCGTTAGAACCGCGGCTACCGGCAGGCAGAAGTCAGCCAGTTGGCCAGGACGTGGGGCAAAGCGAGTCCCGTGCTGTCGGCGGGAACGCAAGTTCTGGAAAACAGCATGGAGGTTCCTCAAAGAATGAAAAATAGAACAACCTTGTGACCCAGCCGCCCCACAGCTGGGTACAGATCCAACGGGAATGACACCACACCTCCGTGCTGCTTGCAGCCGTGTTCAAACAGCCAGGACGCAGAAAGAGCCCAGAGGCTCGCTGCAGGAGGAATGGATAAAGAAGACGGGTTTATGCATACGCGGGAGTTTCACCCACCCTCACGAATCCTGCCGTTTGTGACGGCGTGGAGGAGCCTCGAGGGCATAATGCTCGCAGAAACCAGCCAGATGCAGGAAGGCAAACACGGCACGCGCTTCATATACGTGGGGCCTAGAACATGGGAACGCACAGAAGCAGGGGTACGACGCTGGTTACGCGGGCCGACGGCGGTCAAGGGATCAGAGTTTCAGTCGTGCGGGGTGAGTGAATTCTGGGGACGTAACGCACAACAACCCGACCGTAGTCAACAATACCGTGTACTGGAAACCTGTGAAGAAGGTCAATTTGAAGTGTTTTCACAAAGAGGACGAGAGAGAGAAAGAGACACTATTTGAGCAGATAGGTAAGTTCCTTAGCTGGACTGGTTTCTCACTTCACGATGCATGTGGCAACCCAATCAAGCCATATGCCTTCAGTATATATCATTTTTATTTGTCAAATATTTGTGCATTTGAGAAATTAGCCACGGCTTGCACTCACACACAAAGCTGGATCCCACTTGAGCCCCGGCTGCCCTTGAGGAGACGCCCGTAAAGAGGACGTGAGTCTACACTTTCGCCTCGGGGATGGGGTGGTGGGGCGCTCGGAGTCTGCACCGCACGGGAAGCAGCAGGGCCCATTTTCTCCATCTAGGGCACCCTTCCGCTGGAGCCAGGGCCCAGGGTACAAGGGAGACGCGCTGATTGTGCCCGGAGATCTGGGCTGTCTCCTTCCTTGCTGAGCACGACAGCTGAGCTCTGGTATTTCCCATCCCGGGCACGGAGATTTTCCAAAAACAGATGCACCTGTCTCCGTGGCCTCCGGTGGCGAGCGTTCTGAGCTCGGCCTCACAGATGGGAAAGCAGTGAGGTTAATTAAACCATTTGCTGCTCCACGTGTTGTCGGCTTTGGGCTGGGAGCCACCCGGAGACCTGCTCTTGTCGACCTTGGCGGAGCCGCAAACAGCCTGCGGAGCAGCTTCCCCGCCAGCCCCAGGGAGAGGCCGGGGTCAAGGCTGCACATCGGTGCGTTTCCATTCTTGCGATTTAGGATCGCCACGTTCCTCCAAGCTCCCAGGAATAAGAGACCATGCCTATCAACCAAATTTAAGTGCACAGTACATATCTTGTTAGATGGCCCCGATTATTGGAGAAAATCTTACGAAAGGACACATGTGGCATGCTGTGAACAAAGCTCATTTAAAAATACTTGGAATGAATGAGGCCCAGGTTCGCACGCCTGCTTCCAGCTCACCCTGTCCCCCGGGAGCACCTCCAGCTCACGGCCGTTCCGTGTCAGGACACTGTGAGCAGGCATCACACCCGTTCCACTTCCTGTCGTCGTCTTCTCCTTCTCCTCCCCCTCCTCCTCCTCCTCCTCCTCCTCCTCCTCCTCCTCCTCCTTCTTCTTCTTCTTCTTCTTCTTCTTCTTCTTCTTCTTCTCCTTCTTCTCCTTCTTCTTCTTTTTAAAGATTTTATTTGAGAGAGAGAGAGCATGAGAGGGGGGAGGGACAGAGGGAGAAGCAGAGAGCCCGATGCGGGGACTGGATCCCAGGACTCCAGGATCATGACCTGAGAAGGCAGGAGCTTAACTGACTGAGCCCCCCAGGAGCCCCCACCTCCTGTCTTTGAGCAGGACTCTGGGTGGGTCCTGGTTTCAGGCTGGCTTCCTCAGAAGCAAAGCCTGAGGCAGAAGTGGTGACGGTGATTTATGGGGAAGCTGAGCACAGAGCGTTATAAGGTGAATTAGATCCCCCAAATTCATGTGTCCAAGTCCCAAGTCCCAGGACCTCAGGATGAGAACGTATTTGGACAACGTATTTAAAGAGGTGATTAGGGTAACATGGAAACACTAGGGTGGCCCGACTCCAATCTGACCAGTGTCCTTATAGGAAGAGATGACTAGGACCCCCAGAGGAGCGTCCTGGGCTGGCGGGTACAGAGAAATGGCCCTGTGAGGATGCAGCGAGAAGACAGGCATCTGCGAGCCAAGGAGGGAGAGCTTCTCAGAAACCACCCTGTCAGCACCTTGACCTTGGACTTCAGCCCCTAGATGGTGAGAGAAAGAGGCTCTGTTGTTTAAGCCCCCAGTCTGGGTTCTGTTATGGCAACCTCAGTAACTAACACACACGAGGAAGGAGAGAGGGAGACAGGACGGGCGAGACGGCTAGGATGTTGGCTGGAGAGGAGCACTGACTAGGCCCACGGGGGCTCAGCCTGAGAGCTGTCCCCTGGGGAGGACCCCAGTCCCATGGGGGCTCAGCCTGAGAGCTGTCCCCTGGGGAGGACCCCTGTCCCATGGGGGCTCAGCCTGTGAGCTGTCCCCTGGGGAGGACCCCAGTCCCATGGGGGCTCAGTCTGTGAGCTGTCCCCTGGGGAGGACCCCTGTCCCATGGGGCTCAGCCTGAGAGCTGTCCCCTGGGGAGGACCCCTGTCCCATGGGGGCTCAGTCTGTGAGCTGTCCCCTGGGGAGGACCCCTGTCCCATGGGGCTCAGTCTGTGAGCTGTCCCCTGGGGAGGACCCCTGTCCCATGGGGCTCAGTCTGTGAGCTGTCCCCTGGGGAGGACCCCTGTCCCATGGGGCTCAGCCTGAGAGCTGTCCCCTGGGGAGGACCCCTGTCCCATGGGGCTCAGCCTGAGAGCTGTCCCCTGGGGAGGACCCCTGTCCCATGGGGGCTCAGCCTGAGAGCTGTCCCCTGGGGAGGACCCCAGTCCCATGGGGGCTCAGTCTGTGAGCTGTCCCCTGGGGAGGACCCCTGTCCCATGGGGGCTCAGTCTGTGAGCTGTCCCCTGGGGAGGACCCCTGTCCCATGGGGGCTCAGTCTGTGAGCTGTCCCCTGGGGAGGACCCCTGTCCCATGGGGCTCAGCCTGAGAGCTGTCCCCTGGGGAGGACCCCTGTCCCATGGGGCTCAGTCTGTGAGCTGCCCCCTGGGGAGGACCCCTGTCCCATGGGGGCTCAGTCTGTGAGCTGTCCCCTGGGGAGGACCCCTGTCCCATGGGGTCTCAGTCTGTGAGCTGTCCCCTGGGGAGGACCCCTGTCCCATGGGGTCTCAGTCTGTGAGCTGTCCCCTGGGGAGGACCCCTGTCCCATGGGGGCTCAGCCTGAGAGCTGCCCCCTGGGGAGGACCCCTGTCCCATGGGGGCTCAGCCTGAGAGCTGTCCCCTGGGGAGGACCCCTGTCCCATGGGGGCTCAGTCTGTGAGCTGTCCCCTGGGGAGGACCCCTGTCCCATGGGGCTCAGTCTGTAGATGTCCCCTGGGGAGGACCCCTGTCCCATGGGGGCTCAGTCTGTGAGCTGTCCCCTGGGGAGGACCCCTGTCCCATGGGGCTCAGCCTGAGAGCTGTCCCCTGGGGAGGACCCCTGTCCCATGGGGCTCAGTCTGTGAGCTGCCCCCTGGGGAGGACCCCTGTCCCATGGGGGCTCAGTCTGTGAGCTGTCCCCTGGGGAGGACCCCTGTCCCATGGGGTCTCAGTCTGTGAGCTGTCCCCTGGGGAGGACCCCTGTCCCATGGGGTCTCAGTCTGTGAGCTGTCCCCTGGGGAGGACCCCTGTCCCATGGGGGCTCAGCCTGAGAGCTGCCCCCTGGGGAGGACCCCTGTCCCATGGGGGCTCAGCCTGAGAGCTGTCCCCTGGGGAGGACCCCTGTCCCATGGGGGCTCAGTCTGTGAGCTGTCCCCTGGGGAGGACCCCTGTCCCATGGGGCTCAGTCTGTGAGCTGTCCCCTGGGGAGGACCCCTGTCCCATGGGGCTCAGCCTGTGAACTGTCCCCTGGGGAGGACCCCTGTCCCATGGGGCTCAGCCTGAGAGCTGTCCCCTGGGGAGGACCCCTGTCCCATGGGGGCTCAGCCTGAGAGCTGTCCCCTGGGGAGGACCCCAGTCCCATGGGGGCTCAGTCTGTGAGCTGTCCCCTGGGGAGGACCCCTGTCCCATGGGGCTCAGCCTGTGAACTGTCCCCTGGGGAGGACCCCTGTCCCATGGGGCTCAGCCTGAGAGCTGTCCCCTGGGGAGGACCCCTGTCCCATGGGGCTCAGCCTGAGAGCTGTCCCCTGGGGAGGACCCCTGTCCCATGGGGGCTCAGCCTGAGAGCTGTCCCCTGGGGAGGACCCCAGTCCCATGGGGGCTCAGTCTGTGAGCTGTCCCCTGGGGAGGACCCCTGTCCCATGGGGGCTCAGTCTGTGAACTGTCCCCTGGGGAGGACCCCTGTCCCATGGGGGCTCAGCCTGTGAACTGTCCCCTGGGGAGGACCCCTGTCCCATGGGGGCTCAGCCTGTGAGCTGCCCCCTGGGGAGGACCCCTGTCCCATGGGGCTCAGTCTGTGAGCTGCCCCCTGGGGAGGACCCCTGTCCCATGGGGCTCAGCCTGAGAGCTGTCCCTTGGGGAGGACCTCTGTCCCATGGGGCTCAGCCTGAGAGCTGCCCCCTGGGGAGGACCCCTGTCCCATGGGGCTCAGTCTGAGAGCTGCCCCCTGGGGAGGACCCCTGTCCCATGGGGCTCAGTCTGAGAGCTGCCCCCTGGGGAGGACCCCTGTCCCATGGGGCTCAGTCTGTGAGCTGCCCCCTGGGGAGGACCCCAGTCCCATGGGGGCTCAGCCTGTGAGCTGCCCCCTGGGGAGGACCCCAGTCCCATGGGGGCTCAGCCTGTGAGCTGCCCCCTGGGGAGGACCCCAGTCCCATGGGGGCTCAGCCTGAGAGCTGCCCCCTGAGGAGGACCCCTCCAGAGCTGCAGCAGCCCTGAGCCCTAGCAGCTCACCGCTGGGGTGGGTGCCGAGGGCTGGAGAAGCGGGGTGCGTGGGCACCCACAGCCTCACAGGGGGACGCTGCAGCTGGCGTGACCAATCCCGCTGCCTCGGGAGCTCACGGATCACCGCTGCGAGTAGGGGTGTATTACCATTTGGATATCAGTGCACAGAAGGACAGACACTGATGAGGGGAAGCAACGTGCCCATGGCGCATCTGGACTTTGTGTGAGCACAGAGTCCCCTACTCGGGTCCCCTCTTAGTCCACCCGACATCGTGCAGGTTTATTTAGCACTTTCTACCGCCATGTGCTCATCTATAAAATGGGGGACGCATACCTCCTGCCCCCGCAGTTGCCGTGACAATGACATAGGATCTCCACCAGGCCCGGCGGGGAGCACTCGCTGACTGTCCTTGGTCCGTGTCCTTCCCCGGGCAGGGCTCCTGCGCTCCTTGGCATTCGCACTCCTTCCTGGGCTCCCCAGACCTGGCACTCCCCAGGGCTCCAAACCACCAGGTGCCGGGCATAGTAGGGTGGGCACAGTGTGGACCCAGGTGTTGACGGTGATGGCGGCAACGGTGGTCCCTAGCTTGCTCCTCTGCCCCACGTGGACAGGGCTCCTGGTCGGGCCACGACCAGCAAGGGAAGTCCCTGCACTCCTTCTGCCTCTCCCGCGATGGCAAACCAGGCGGCAGGGAGAAGCCGCATGTCCAGAGTGCCCTAAGGCACCCCTGACACTTCTGTGGCAGGCGCGAGCGAGCGTCACCACCCTCCTCATCTGGCAGAGCAGGGGACAGAACCCAAGATGAGTCAAGGACTCGCGTGAGGTGGCCGGGAATCCCTGTCCCCTGTTGTGCCCCTCTGTGTCCTGCTCCCCATGGACGGCTGTCAGGGACCTCACACACGTCTCACTGTGTCCCTCACCCCCTCGGAGGGGCAGCTTGAAACAGCAAAACCTGGCCTGTAATGACAGCAGCCTGGGTCACACAGGTGTCCAACGTGCAGGGCAGGGAGACAGAGCGTTCGTGTCCCCTTAAGTGAGGGGAAAGGCGGGAGCCACGCAACGGCCACCATGCTGGAGCTGGCGTGAATGCTGCCTGCAATGCCCCGACCACCCCTCGCAGACGTGAAGGGTAGAGCTTGTCTTCGCAGAGCGGCCTCTTTGGAAAGACCTCGTGCGCGAAGGCAGACGCCCACGCCAGCCGGCGGCCCAGCTCCAGCTGTGTTCGGTGAGTTCCCTAACTGGGTAGGAATGCTTTCGGTCACAGCAGTTTGGGCGGTGGCCCTGCCCAGTGGGATGGGACAGTGGAGGGTTTGGCCCAGGAGAGCTGGCCCTGGCTGGGTGAGGTTCCAGAAGGGACACTGTGAGGCCGGGCCCGGCCAGAGGGTCGGTTCACAGCAGCCTGGGTTTATGACATCTGGGGAGAAGTCCCGTGTGCGTTTGGGTGACAATACACATATAAGTAAGTTTTAGGGTGAGGACAGGGAAGGTCACAAAGGATTGCCAGGCCAGAAGGCAGTGTTGATTTGTCTGGCATTGTGTGAAAGGTTTACCCAGGCTGGGAGAACGTTCTAGACAGCTGGACTGAGTGCGGCTCCCCTTTCTGTCCCTCCCAGGAAGCAGAGGAGTCCCTGATTCCCGCCCCTGAGCACTGAGCTCTGGAGTCTGTCCCAAACTGTTCGTTGCCTTCCCTGGGGGAGACCGGCCCTGCCACGTGGGAACCGTGGGCGAGGGACACAAAGGACCCGCGGCGAGCAGATGTCACCCGCCCCGGTGAGTCCGCGCTGCTTAATTTAGGCTCAGTGTGGAATTCTGAATCACCGCTCAGGCACAGCTCAGAGAGGTCGCCTTGTTCTCCAAGGAAAAATGTCCTCGGGAATTTCTCTCCGTGCGTGTTTTCTCACGACCCCTCTCCTTCCCTCCCGTGTCCCATTTCACGTCCCTGTCTGCCGTCACATGTGGCGTCACCCTCCCCTCCCCTCAGCTGCTCGGTGAGCCTCTCCCAGCATCACACGCGGCCTACGGTGCGGCAGCCCCCACCTTTCCTTCCCTCCCATCTGCCGCTTCCTTGTGGCCACTGCGCCACTGACCCCGGGAGGTGGCAGCCCCCGAGGCGGCCGCCTCTGCACCTTGCCACCAGCCAGCCGCTCGCGCGGCCTTTGGGACCTGCTGGAGCACGAAAGCGTTCTTCATTCGCTGCGCTGGACCTGTTCCTAAAACGTGGTCTCTGTTTGAAAAAATGAATCACACAGCCAATGCACTTGGGGAAGTGGTTACAGTGCTTCTGGCAAATTAAGGGTGTTCTTTTTTGGAAAAAAGAAAAAAAAGGTCCTTTGGAGAGTGAATAATCTCTTCCTAATTTCCTTGATTTTGCATGTTGGGTTTCTTGCAGGGAAGCACCCCTTTGGGACTGTGCTCACCATAGAGCAGGACCAGGACGGCCCACAGCTTATCACTCAGGCCGGGCCCCTTGAGGACAACGGAGGGCCTTGGACCCAGGCGCGCTGGGAGCAGGCGGCAGCCGGACCCGAAGCGGGAGCCGGCCTCCATGGTGGCCCTGAGCACAGGTGTGGTGCTGACCTGCCCTGGGGCCCGTCCTTGCCGCTGTCTTCTAGACTCACTCCCGGGGTCCCAGGCCTCTGGGCCCCTTGTCCTGTTCTCAGGCCATGGTCTAGGATCTGCCAGGACCTCGTTTCTGATTCAGGAGTCTACCGGCTCAGCAAACGTGGGGTGCAGGGTCTCTGTCAGCAGGAGCTGCAGGATCAGGAATGAACACGGCCTTAAAATGACTGATCCAAGCCCACTTCCCTGCCCTCTCCCGCCCTCATCCCGCTCCAGTTGAACATTTTCCGCCAGATAGTAACTGAGCAAAATGGGTCTCGCCAGCAGTGGGCCTGGACAGCGGCGGGCTGTGCCTGGGGGCTCCCTGTGCCACATCAGGTCAGGGACCACAGAGGGATCTCGGCTCTTCCAGCGGCTGCACCCGGGAGAGCCTCCCACGGCTACTGGCCTGTCCTGGGTCCCACACAAGCAGGACTGGGGCTGGGGTGCTGGTTAGAAATGAGTCCGCAAAGGTGCAGCCCGCGGGCAATCTCCTTCCATTCCCATGTCTGCATGAGAGAGGCGAAGGGTTGACTCATGCCAGGTCAGCTTCCCGCCGTCTGATGGGCCCCTTCCCTGTGGCCTGCTGGAAAGAGGAACCTGCAAGGCGAGCGCCCGCCCTGGGGGCATGTCGCAGGTGGACGGAGGCGCTCAGCATACTCAAAGCACTGGATCTGCTTGGGTCAAGGACGAGCCCACCTGCATCCCGAGGGTGTGGACACTCCTGGGGGCATGGCTGGGAGATCACTGGGCTTCGTCCCCAGATGAACTGCTGGAACCAGGGAGGGTCAGAGGGCCCAGCACACGTGTTCAGCAGGGAGCCCCCTACCGAGAGAGGACACCCCCACTGAGAACGCGCCCCTTGGTGGGGGTGGGGGGTGCCGTCTCCCCCAGTGCTCTTTGCCTCCCCTCACCTCTATTCTCGGCAGGGCTGATTGCCCAGGGAGAGGAGCCCACACGGCAGGTGGGTGGGTGGGACCGGGCTCCTGCTCCTAGCCCGGGGGAAGACTGGGCTTCTGGGCTGTGGGCGGCAGGCGTGGCCGCCTGGAGGCTTGGCTGGTGGAACGGACATGGTGAGAGAGCCGGCAGCCCCTGAGCAGATGCCTCAGGGGCCGTTGCCACCTCCGGGGGCTCTGATCCCAGGGCCATGATCTTGAGGAGGCGCCCCGTGCAGGGGCTGCATCGTTCTGCTGGGTCTCAAAGCCAGCCCGCCAGGACAGGCACGTGGGCAGGACGTGGGGCTCCTGTCGAAGGGCCCCGTGAGTCTCTGTTCCTGCAGTGTGACCCGTGAGGCTGACTGAGCGAGGGCCGTTGTGGAAAAGAGGCCGGGGCACGCTGGCACTTGCCGTCTTGCTGCTGTGGGTCGGGAGGCCCTGTGCGCATGGCTGTGGGATGAGGGTGGTCCAGCGCAGGCCAGCTTCCATTGCCCTGCCTGGCAAGGCACCGGGTTCTCCCTGGGAGCCCCCCAACTCCCCGTCATAGACTGGGTGGTGCCCGGTGCTGGGTTCTGGGCTAGGTGACCTGCGTGGGCTGAGCCGAGCCCCAGGCCAGCCGCCCCTGAGAGAAAGGAGCACTTCCCCCCTTCTGCCGGCCTTGGAGGGTGAAGGTCCTCAGAGGAAGGAGCCGGCATGCGGACGGGCAGCTGCCTCGTGGGTCTTTTCTCCCTCAGGGGCCAGATGTTTTCCTCATACTTCCCTAAGGACTGGAGGGCCACTTGCAGTCGCTGTCATAGACTCGTCTTTGTTTTGCATTTTTACAGCCTTTGGGGATTGTGCAAACATGGAAGCTCAGGGCTGATCTCAGACACAGACCCCTGCCTCTGTGGGCCGGGAAGGACCTCTGGTCGGGTCAGGAAGCTGGGGCTGTCAGCAACACACGAGGACAGTGCGGACGGCCCTCCCGACAGCTGGACGCACCTCGGGGCCCTGTGTGTGACCGGCCCTGCCTCCTGAGGCCCCGCCGCGGCCGCGGCTCTGCTCCCAGCAGCTGGCTGCAAGACCCAGCCGAGAGGAGCACTTGCCCTGGTCCGGCAGGCCCCCCGCCCACTTCTGGGCACAAGCAGAGAGCGGCTCAAGGGCAGCGGGCGCAGAGCCAGGCCGGCCGCACCAACCCCCTGAAAAATCACCTGGGGGCTGCGCGGAAACTAGCAGAATCCTCTCTGCCCGTGAATAATTCATGAGGATGGAGGACTTCCCAGGCCTGGTGCCAGCTCCCCCGCCAGCCTAGCTGCCAACTGAAGGCCAAGTAACAGCCGGGGGTGGGGGGGAGGAGGGGGCAGGGTGGTGTGTGTCCAGAGCAGGACGACAAGGGTCAGGGTGGCTCTGGTCCGACCGACAGTGGGGAGGCTGCTGTGCCCCCCCGTGGATGTCAGGGCCATGGGCCAAGATGCAAGTGACGCTGAGTGGGGGACGTCAGCGCTGTTCCGGACCCCGGGGGAGGGGGGAGAGCCTTTTGCCCATGGCTAGCCGGGGCCAGGATCCAGCTCAGTGACTCCGGAATCAACCCTGTCCCTGTTCAGGGAAGTCTGGTTAAGTTTCCTGGGAATAAAATGCTGCCCTGGGGGCTGTGGGGGCTGTGACAGGTGCCAGACCCCTGTCTCGGGGTCTCGAGTTCAGACAGGGGGACCCAGGGCTGCATAGCACCGCAGAGAGTCCCCACCCACCACCCCAGGGTGCATTCCAGAGACCGCTGGGTTTTGTTTTTCCTGTTCTTGTCTTCTTTCATTACTTTCCAATCAAAAGCTTCATTTAAAAGCACACTCTGAACTCTGCGGGGAGCAGAGAGGTCGCGGCTGGCTGGCGGGTGGGGTGAGCCCGCGGAGCACAGAGGATCTGAAGGGCAGGGAGGCTGCTCTGCGTGGCACTGCGATGGTGGACACAGGGCATCAGACTTTCGCCCAAACCCACAGAGCTCACACCTCCAGGAGTGATCCTGACGTAAGCCACAGCATCTGCGTGGCGATGACGTCAGTGGGGCCATCGATCTCCGCGATCCCCATGTGGCAAGTGTGCTGCTGCGCTGGGGGCGGGGGCGGCTGCGGCGCGGGGGGACGGGCAGATGGGAAATCTCTGTACCGTGCTCGGCTCTGCTGGGAACCCTGAAACTGTTCTAAAGAATAAAGGCTCATTAATTTTAAAGCTTACGCCTGCAAGTCCTTCAAAATGCACCTTTCCCTAGAACTTCAAATGTATCTCATTATTAAACGACTATGTATTTATTTGAATGTTTAGCTCTATTAAGCCCCTCTGTGACTGCAAGATTTGTTCTCGTTCTCTTTGAGGAGAGACATAGCCCAAGGAACCCTGACACGGGCCCTCGCGTCCCTGGGGACAGCCACGTCAGGGCCCCTGGCTCGGCTTCCTGCTGACTCCCAGACACCCTCTTGTCTCATTCCACCTTCCACCCTTCCAGAACCTTCCCTGACTCTGCCGTATCGCTCAGAGCCCGCACATCAGCAGACCCAGGTTTTGTGGGCCCGAAGCTGTCGCACTTCGGGGCACCGTTCCAAGAAAAAGAATGCAAAATTATAACCACAAAATGTAGGTGCAAAAGTGCCTATTGAGAATGAGAAAAGAAATCATAGAGGATCATATTTTAAACTCCACATACACGACAAAATCAAGAAAAATTATCGATCACTTGACAACCCTGCGTAATTCCCTTTTCTCTCTTTGACTGGATACTGAGGTCGTCTCTTCAGGCAGCAATGATGGCAGACTGTTGTAGCATTTCCTATAAAAACATCTCCTATAAAGAGAATAAAAAGGTAATCCAGGCTTTCCTATTGCATGGTTGATCAAAATTTGTTTTTGATTATTTATGGAATCTTTCTTTACTGATGATGTTGAGCATATTTTCAGGATAATCAATACAGGGAACCCTCTGCTGCGGTGTTCAGCTTTGTTTTTATATGAACTGTCAGGTTTGGAGGACATTCCACAGACCAGCTCTGGCCGCATTCCCCAGCCCACACACTTCCAGAACCGGGCCCCACTGGACGTGCTGGCATCCAGACTCGAGCTCTCACCCTGTGGTCTGTGTGGCGTGGCCACTGAGGCCAGGGCCGCAGAGGTGGGCGTTTCTGGATGGCCACGACCTAGGTATGCCGCCCAGAGGTGGGAGTGAACCACGAGGACAGACATCCACTCTACCCGAGCCAGACGTGGCCCCGACTCTACACCCCAGACGCCTGTGGCTCCTGCAAGGCCCCTGAGGGGCCGTGCCTGGGGTGGGGAGGGGTCCAGAGTGGAGAGAGCGAGGTCATAACTGGTCATGACTGGAATGTCTCACTTCTGCAAAATTTATGCCAGCTCGGGAGAGGCCAGAGTCCGTGCTCCCGCTGTCGGAGGCCCTGCCCTCTGGGTGGGTCTGAGCCCACGTGCCCAACCAGGAGGATGACCCAGAAACAAGCCGCGAAGGGAACGTTCCCGGGGTGTGGGGACAGCCAATCGGAAACTGCCTGCAAAGGACAGAGCCTTGCGCCTCTCCGGGCTCTAGAGGACTTCACTCTTGGCTCTTGAAGGAACCCGCAGCCCGGGTCTGTGGGTGGCGCATCGGGGTATGTCCGGACGACTGACGAGAGCGCTCCTGACAGGACCGGTCAGTCCAGGACGTTCTCAGGAAGCGCCACTCTGGTCCCCCTCCTGCCGTTCCTTGAACAAGGGTGATGGTCACCCGCACAGAGCGTGAGAAGCTGCTCTCCAGCCCCGAGAGCAGTGTCCCCCACCCTGCCCAGCAGCAAAACGGTACTAATTCCCTAGCGTGATGGGGAAAGACGGAGCAGACACTAAACAGAGGGAAATCTTGGGAAGAGGTTGGGGGCGCCTTCATGGGCCTGTCACTCCCCGCTCAGGGAAGCATCTGAACGGGGAAAGGAGGGGCCGAGGTGGGCTCCCTGCAGTATGTAGGAACAGAGCACTGTCCCCGGGTCCCCGCACTGTGGTTGAGAGGCAGTGAGGCCGGTCATCAAAGCGGTGGGCACGGTGCCCCGTGTGAGAAGACCAGTGGTTTCCTCCCCTCCTGCCCCGGGCTTGTCGGCGACGGCTGCCCTCCCCGATCCTTCCCACGGGGCCTTGCTCGCTGAACACCACCTGCTGCAAAGGCAGAGGGTGAGCAGGTGACGGTCCCGCCTCTGTCCCCCCGCCCGGTGCCGCATGGTCACGGGCACTCCTGTGCTTCAGCTTCCGGGGCCCCTCAGCGCCATGAACACCAGCTCAATCCACAAACGTGCGTCGTGCGACTTCCCTGTGCAGACACCAGCGGCACAGCAGCGAGCAGGGCCGACGCGACACTGCTTCGGAGCGTCCGTCCGATCACAGAGCAGACACTGACCCCCAGAATGGCACGCGCACGTGCGCACACGCGTCATTTCCAGCTGTAACGAGCGGCTGCTCGGGGGTGGAAGACAGGGGCCTGGTGCTGGGGGGGAATTAATCACATCTTCCCAGTGACAGACACTTGAGGTCACAGGATGGGGGTGAGCTGGGTGGAGACCAGGCATGGCGGGGGCAGAGGGGCAGGAAGGGAACCCACCCTGGCAAAGGCGTGGGGCTGGGGGGTGGGGTTTGTCAGGAGCTGAAAGGCTGGTGGCCAGCGGGCTGAGAGAAGCCATTGTGTAAGGCTTTACCGGGCAGCCATCGCACGGGTAGGCTCTGATCCACCTTTCCGGATGCTCGCGGAGCTGCTCTGCGGACGTGCTTAGAAGGCAGGGAGCTCCATCCTACGTGCCCCGGCTGGAGATCTCCAGAATACACAGGGGAGGCCTGCGAAGGCCTGGCCAGGTGTCAGCAGTGTAACAGGAGAGCACACAGGCTTCCATCCGTGCGACCTGGTCTGTCCTGGGTGTGGGGTGAGGAAGAGGAGGGGACCAGGGTGTGCCTCTGCTTCTACAATGACAGGTTGGGAAACGGGCAACGGGGCCCTCATCAGTCACAGCAAGTCAAGTCACACTAAGGTAACAAATAGCCCCAAGACTCCGAGGCTTAGGGCCCCCATCTTTCTCTCACTCGTGGACCCTCCCAGAATACGCAGTTGCCATGGCAGGGAGGCTGGGGGAGACTTGGGAATGGTGCCAGTTTCTACAGGCTGTCCCCCGGAAGTCATGTGTCCCTCACTCACTCCCACTGGCCAGGTGAGTCTCACGCCATGACGGAAGCCAGACGGGAAGTGGAACTGTCCCTGGGGCTGGTGGGGTGGAGGGAGACAACGCCAGCCCATTTGGGACACTCAGGGGAAGGGTGCTGAGTAGACTGACCCCCAAGGAGGCCAGTCAGAGCTGGGAATCCCCAGGCCCCGAGAACCACAGCCGAGGCCTGGACGGAGACCCCAGGCTCAGAAGTGGACAGGGATTTGAGTTGGAGGAGGACTCAGAAAGTAGGAGCCAAGCAGCAAGAGGGAAGCCAGATGTGGAGATTTGGGGTTTTGCTCTTTAGTTGTCAAAGTTGTCTTGTTGTTTTTAGGATAAAGAAGGCTTCTTCCTCCTGAGTGGACCAGAGTGATCAGCCCCGTCGTTTAGCTGCCTAACAGAGGAAAGAGTTCGTGCCTCTGGGGGAAAGCAACACTCACCCGCTGTCTGCTGTTCTGTTAACCATAATGCCCAGAAGACAGTAACAGATTATGAGACATGAGAAGAAGTAGGAAAATGTGACCCTTAATCAAGAGGAAAAATTTGGCATGAGAAGCAGACTCACACATGACCCAGATGTTAAAGTTATTGAACAAGGACTTTAGAAAAACTATTACAAATGTGTTAAAGAATTTGGAGAAACATATAAAATGAATTAAAGATGGAGAATTTCAACAAAGAAATGGAATCTCTGAAAGAGAAGCAAAGGCACTCTACACCTGAAAGCTCCATGGCTTTGTTGTATGGGTGTGAGAGAGTGTAGCCAGAAGAAAGGGTGAGACACGAAACAGCATTCTGGACATGGGCTTGAGTGATGGAGACTAACTATGAACACGGGGTGTCACATTGTTTATGCACTAGATTTACGTGAGTTCAACACTACAGTTGGGGTGAACACAAGTCAATATATGTTACCCAAAGTGAGGCATAGACAGGGAAGAAATGGGGACAAAAGGGACAGAATTTAGGGACATATGAGATAATTACAAATAGTCTATCATTCAAGCTCCCATGTAATTGGCATCCCAGAAGAAGAGATAGAGAATGGGACAGAATAAATATTTGAAGAGATGATGGCTGAGGATTTTTCCAAAACTGATAAAAGACATCACCCCATAAACTTAAGACACATTGTAAATTTCAAAGAGGATAAAAGCAAGGAAAACCACTCCCAGGCACATTTTATGGAACCTGCTAAGAACTAAAAATACAGAGAAAACCTTAGACGCTTCCAGAGAAAACGACGCGCTGCCTCCTGGGGAAGAGCAGCAAGAATGACGAGTGCCTTCCAGTTAAGAACAATGGGAGCCAGAAACAAATTAATCCATCTTCAAAGAGCTGATGGAAAGAACTTTCAACCTACAACTCCATACCCAATGAAAACATCCTTCCGAAATGAATATGAAAATGAAGGTTTTTTCAGACAAACAAAAGCTGAAGGAATTTATCACCAGTAGACAGACCTACACAACAAAACAACACCAGAGGAAGCCCTTCAGGCTGAAGGAAAGTGATCCCAGCTGTGAATATAGATCTGTAGAAAGGCAGAGACAGAGAGCCAGAGAAGTCTGGGAAGGAGGGACAAAGGATAAAAGAGAAGGTGGGATGAATGAAGAAGCAAATAGCAAGGTGCAAGGTCCAAAGCCAACCATATCACTAATTACATTAAATGTAAATGGACTAAATATTCCAGTGGAAAACAGAGCTTATCAGACTGGAGAAGAAAATCAAGACTCAACTGTATGCTTTTGCCAAGAGACACAGGTTAAATGTTAGAACACAAAGAGATTGGAAGTAACAGATAGCAATAGACACAGCATCAAACTCTAACCGTAAGAAAATGGACGAGGCTGTGTTAATACTGGACATGTCCACTTCAAGACAAGAGCATCACCTGAGCTAAAGAGGGACGTTTCTCCCTGAGCGAGGTGTTGACTCATCAGGGAGATGAGGAAGAAGTGCTAGGGATGTTTGCAGGGATGTTTGCAGACGTAGGCAAAGAGCCTGCAGGCAGTTTGCACATGACACAAAGAATGAGTGATGTGGATCAGAGTCCCAGGGAAGAGGGAGGCTTGGAAAGGAGACAAGGCTTACCTCCCTTCAAGAAAGAAGAGAGAAAGAGACACAGAGAATGGCTAGCAGGTGAGGAAGCACGTCTGCAGGCAGAGAGCGGGTCCACAGGGGCTCGAGCAATAACTGTGCTCTCGTTTACGAAGTATGTGCCAAGGTCGTTTTCTGGGAGAGTGAGGTAGGTGGTCTATGGGGTCCTTCCTCGTTGGGTGTAAATGGGAAAAAGGAGGGAGGATGTCAGAACTCCATCCAATAGCCCCCCTACAAATACTAACTGGTACCCACCGTCTATCCAGCAGCGGGCTGGGGGCCAGGACCCAGGGTGAAAAGCTGGACATGGTCACCATGCTGATTCTGATTCATAAGCGGAGTCCCTCCACCCCCAGGCCACACGCAGGAAGGAGCCTACCTGTGCTGTGTGACCTTGGGCGAGCCCTGGCCTTCCTGGCCTTCAGTTTTCTCAGCTGGATACGGGGTACTTCCCCTGGCTGGATGGTGCCTGGGCGGCTCTACCTGCCCAACAACCTTTGATTCCATCAGGAAGGTCTTCAGGATTCCTTCAGATGGCCCATGTAGGAAGTAGGTCTAGTCGCGGGGCTCACACCTCCTGGGACGGCCCTGGTCAGGCAGTGAGGCAGGTTGGGCTCACCTGGACCCAGGTGCGCAGGCCTAGTGGGAACACAACAGGTGGTTTAGATGGGGTGGAGGGGGAGAGTGGAAACACAGCTCTGGCTGATGTGTGACCTGGCAGCTTTGTGTGCGTGTAAGAGGAAAGTGTAGTTCTGTGTGTGTGTGTGTGTGTGTGCACATGTGACACGTGTGTGCATGGCACACATGCTTGCAGGGTCTACCCACACATAATTTGTCTGATGTCCTTTGGTCTCGGCCCTGCCAGCAACTCTCTGAGAGGCAGCGCGCTCCCTGCAGAAACTGAGCAGGCAGGAAGGAGCCTTTGCCCTCAGGACGGGGCTCCTCCAGGTGCCCCAGCAGCCGGCGCTCTGGCCCCCGTGGGCTGTCGGGTGGGGTGGGTGCCCTCTGGTTGGCCCTGAGCCTGGTCAGCCCCACACAGGACAGACGGTGGACAGCTTGGAGGGCTCCCGCAGGGCAGCCAGACCAATTGTGGCGGCCCACCTCCCCCGTGCCCTTCCCTTCTGGTGGCCGCCTGGACCGTCCCAGGGCTCGGCTGCAAGGCCCTCGACCAGGCCGATGGAGAAGCATCAGAAAGTGGAGCCCACCACGTGTTCCTTTTCCGGGGGACTCGGTCTCAGGAGACTGGGGAGCTCCACGCTTGGGGTGCCCCAGGGCAGGTACCAGGCAGCCTCAGACAGGTCACTGAACACACCGAGTGCCAGCCACACAACGGGGGCCAGGACGGGGGTGGCCGACCGGATGAAGCCCCCAGCACAGCACCAGGTCAAGGAGCATTTGCTGCCCCTTCCTGTGTTTATCCAATGGAATAACAAGGGTCCCCGGGGGCCGAGCTGGCGAGACCTGGCCCACCCTCTTCTGGGAGGATCCACACTGACCCTCGGGCCTTTCCTGCCGCAGAGGCTGCCTGCCGTCCGGAGCACCGCCTGGTCACTGCCCGGGACGGCAGCTCATGTGGGCAAGCAGACGGACAGTGGCTTCTCTGCGTCCCTCCCACGGCCATCCTCTGTGCTGGGGGCCCGCTGCTGTGCAGCGTCCTGCCCTGGGGGGGTCAGGCCCCTGATGGGTGCTGCTGTTTACTGGGCTTCTGCCGGGGTCTGCTGGGGCTGGCCCTGGGCTCCAGTGAGCAGCGGGCCCCACCCGCGCCTATCCACCTGGGGTTCAGGCTCTGCGGGGACGGCCCTGATCAGATGGCTTTCATCGTGTGTCACATCACTCAAGGGCAGAAACCAGACACCAGCCTCAGGGCGCAGGGAGGGAGATACTCCTCTTCGTGCAAAATTTAAGTGGGAGTCACTAAAAACTCACTTATCAAGATCAACGCTATTTTAGGGCAACTCTCTTAAAAATCAAAATTAACTCAAAATTCAGAGTGAACGAAATATCAAACTTTTAAACAAAGTAGGCTCCGCCCCTGCTGTCCCTCACTGCAGGGGAATGGGCCCCCCCGGGGCTTCCCTAGTGAGGCACCAGCCAGAGCCCCTGCTCCCGGGGAATCCCTGCCAGGAAGAGAGCGAGCCTCCCTCCCGCGCTTCCTTCCTTCCGAGGGAAAACATTCCAGGGATGTGGTGAGAAAATTCCTCCTCCCGGGGCTTTCCCGGAGTGCAGGGGTGCGTGGGCCCCCAGGGCAGGGTCCGAGCCCCCTCTACCCTCTCTCCCTGGTGGAATGGGGCTCCTGGAGGCACAGAAGGGGCTGAGCCGAGGTTGACCATTAGTCAGAAGGAAGCAGAAGGTCGTTTCAGTGCCTCTGATCGCATTTTCTTTGTTTAAACGTCCTTGCCAGTCACCAGTGCTCTTGAGGGTAGATCGAAGGAACAGGTGAACGCTGCCTCTGGATTCCTCCAGCTGGGAAAGGCCTGGAAAGTCCCTTCCAATGGCAGTGGGCTGGGTCTTGGCTTGGGATGGGGATGCTTTGCCACATATGGGCTGGACAAGAAATTCGTTCAAACCCGGGTCACTTGAGGAGCGTTTCATAAAGATGCCATCTGCAGATGTGTAGACAGATGGGGGTGCTCTGGGGGCTGGAGGGTCCTGGGAGGTCCGGGAGCAGACCTTGGGAGCCTGGGAGGGCGGCGTATGCGCCTGCTGTGTTGGTCAGAGCACTCCAGAGAACATGCGTGCACACACACGCACACGCACACACACGCACACATGTGCACACACACATGGGAGAGGAGTCCGCCATGGCTGTGCAACACCTCCTTCCAGAACTTAGCAGCTGAAAACATCAAGCATTTATTACCGTCCACTTCTGTGGCTCAGGGATTTGGGAATTCTGACTCAGGGCTGATCCCCAGCTTGCAGCGAAGACGTCAGACAGGCTTGCGTCATCGGACGGTGTCGCCGGGGCAGGAGGGTCTGTTCTCAAGAGCGCGGGTTCCACGGCTGCCGGCAGGGGCCTCTGCTTCTTGGCGTGTGGCCCTTCCCCGGAGCTGCTTACAACACGGCAGCCGGCCTCCCCAGGAGTAAGTGATCCAAGACGGATAAGGTGGAAATCACTGTGTCATTCGTGACCTGTCCCAGGCTTCGCGCACCATTGCACAGAGCAGCTCGGACTCCACAAGCGCAGCAACGCCAGGAGGTGGGGGGTTCCTGGGGCTGCCTTGGGAGCTAGCAATGGCCCATCGAGCACTGGGGCTGTGAGTGACAGTTTGGGTGAGGTTCTCACTAGAGCCCTGGAATTGGGGACCAGGGGCCCACATGGCAGCAGCCCTGAGCCACCCCTGACCCTCCCACTCCCCCTACACGGCACACCCATTCCTAGAGTCCCTCCAGGGACACATATCTCCCTGCAGGGCTTCATGAGATGATTCACCAGGACAGACACGGGGCTGCTGCCCCGCCCAGCCTGGGAGTGGGGCTGGGGGACGTCAGAGCTGCTGGCACCCGAGAGTGGGGGGCAACCCGGAGAGGGGAGGGCAAACACGCCTGCACCCTCTTCCAAGCCCCACGAGACGCAGCCCAGCTCCGGGGGCGGGGCACGCGGGGTGGACAGCACTGGGACAACCCCAAGTGCCCGGGCGGGGTGGCGGCTTGCACGGGGCAGGGAGGAGGCAGAGTGTGCCTGGGAGGTGCCGTGGGTCCAAACGAGATGGTCCCGCCTACGAGATGGTCCCGCTCCCGCTGAGCCGAGGCTCTACAACCACGGTGTGCAGAGAGAGCGCAGCTGTCATGGGCTCGCGGCTTTCCTGCAGGAACATACCGCACCTGCGGGGTCCAGAGAAGCCGTGACAATGGTGCGAGTGTTTGTCTGCAGTTTTAGCCTGTGTTTTCAGTGAAGAGGAGAGAGTGAGGACAGAAGGTAGCTAGAAAGGGAGGCACTGAGGGGCAGAGTGAGCTGGAGACCTGCGTGTACTGCACACCCCGCACCACTGTTCCCTGTGCTCAGAGGACCCCGGGCCCGGATACACCCTGTGTGGCTGGGTGGGGGGTTCGGGAGCACCTGCAGAGCAGGGAGGCCTCCGTTGGCCCTTGAGGAGAGACGACCTTGGAAGCGGCCAGCCCCAGCTGGTGGGAGGGGGGTGCCCAGGGGACAACACTGCTCATTGCACGTCACGAACCAAATGCAGGTGAACCCCTTCCCCACCCCTGAGAGCAGGATGGTCCTGTTAACAATGGTGCTGGCGGGGCACATTCTCACAAAGACCTAACCCCTTCTTCCAGAGTCTGGAACGTGGTAATTGGGATACCGATTCAGATGAACTTAAGAAGACAATGTGTTGGGGCGCCTGAGTGCTGTAGTCATTAAGCGTCTGCCTTCGGTTCAGGGCGTGATCCCGGCGTTCCAGGATCAAGCCCCGCATCAGGCCCCTCCGCTGGGAGCCTGCGTCTTCCTCTCCCACTCGCCCTGCTTGTGTTCCCTCTCTCGCTGGCTGTCTCTCTCTCTGTCAAATAAATAAATAAAATATTTAAAAAAAAAAGAAGAAGAAGAGGACAATTTGTTGGCTTCCATACTGTACCACCCAGAGCAGCTTCAGGCATGGCTCGATCCAGGACCCCAAATAATGACCTCAATGCTCTGCCTCTGCCAAGGCTGGCACTGCCATCCTGTCGGGATGACCGTGGTAGACAGTGTCCAGCCTCCATTCCGTGTTTTCCATCCCACCGTTGCCAAAGTCAACCTTGTAAGCCACTGGTTTGGATTTGGAGTTGAACAATGCATCATTGTGAGAAGGGCCTCAGGGGCAAGGAAAGCCTGCCCACCCCTTCCTCCTGTCAGTTCTGTTGCAGTTTCATCCTTCTACTGGAGGCCACCAAAGGAGGAAGAGGCGGACCCGGGCAACTGAGGTTTCCCCAAAGATGACCTTTGTCACTTTATAACTTCCCCAGAGCCCATGTGTTCCACTCTCTAAGGCCAAGAAAAAGGGGAAAGGGGTCAAGAAAGATCATACCGATCCATGTGCCGGGCATGGTGCAAGGTGGCTGCGGGTATGGAGACACTTAAAATGCACAACGTTCCTGCAAGGAACTCACCCATCCTGCTGGGGATACTGCCCACCCTCCCTCTCCTGTCCGCCAGGCAGCAGACCTCTCTCCCTCCTACGGGCTGACCTTGTCCAGTATAAGGACAGATGTGTAACTCATCTGCCAGCCACAGTGGTTGGCTGTGGGGTATGCACCTGACCCAAGCCATACCATGAGTACCCCCTCTGGGATTTGTTTACAGAGTGACCAGAAAACCGACCTCTTCCTACTTGGGACTGTTAACTTGGTAGGAGGCAAATGTGGGATTGTCAAAGGCCACCTCCACCTCGTGGGACAGAGTTGGCACCCAGAATTAAGTCAATAAAAGACAAACAGAATCAAGACATGCAGAGATAGGCAGAGCTTTGAGACCATGATTTGGGCTCCTGGATCCAGCCAAGCCTGAAGCTGTTCCTGGGGGATGTAGTAATCCTGGGAAATATAAGCCAATGAATTCCCTTTTTATTTATGTTCGTTTGAATGGAGATTCTGAGCCAAGAGAGTTCTAATAGAGACCAACACTCATGCAGGGATGCCAGCTTAATACCGGGGTGCTCAGGTAGCGGGGCAGAAAGGTACCACAGAAACCAGGGGAAGGGCAGGGCTGGGTCTTGAAGGACGTGTGCAGGTACTCAGGCAAGTGTTCTCAGGGTGTCCTGGCAGGAGAGTGCATAAGCATCAGAGAGGCTGGGGGCAGGCCAGCCCAGGAAGGACGGAGGACCGGCAGGGGGCGGCGCGGTGAAGGCCAGGTGCTGCAAAGCCGAGAGGTGGGCATCTGGGCACGGGGCTGCCTCTTTCCATCCGGGAGCACCATGGGATTAAACACACAAGACACCTGCTCATGGCAACCAAACATAATTTGCAACTCAATCCTTGGCCTGCATTTCCTTCCAGCAGCGTGATGGGATGCATGGACCCAGCATCTCTTCCTGAAGTCCCCGCACCCCCACTGGCTGACCCCACCCAGCAGAAAGACACTGCCTCACCTTCCTTTCCCAAACTCCCCGTTCAGCCACAAAGTAGATCTCTTCCCCTCTCCTTCCACCTCTCTGCCTCTCACCTCCATCTGCCTGATTCATGGGGGCCATCAAAACTCTTCAGGCAGCACCCCCAGCCTCCAGCCTGGGAGCCCCGGTCCCTGCCTGTTTGCACCCTAGGGCAGGGGAGAGCCCCAAAACCCCAACGAGGCCTCAGAGGGCTCCTGGCGGCACAGAGCCAGGCAGGGAGCTGGTCAGGACTCCTGAAAGCCATGCTGGCCTCCGTACAGGGTGGAGTCCGTGCCCGGCGTGGGCCTTGCCTGGGCAAGCTCACCGGCTGCCTCTGCCCCAGGTCACGAGTAGGCGCCGGCATCCGAGGCTTCCCAAGCCAAGCGCAGCCAGGGTGAGCAGGGAAGCTCGTCACGACTCCACACCTGGGTGAGTCACCCCGGGAGCATCTGCTTGGGGTAAAGGGGCCTCCCTCCCACTCTCAGTCCATTGCACCTGGGTCAGGCTGGGGAAGTGGTCCCCAAGTCATTGTCTGAGTTAGACTTACGCGTCCACTCACACCAGAGCTGTGATTGGACGGGCCTAGAAGCCGGCGTTGGCAAGAGCAGCGCTCCCTGCGGGGTGGGGCCTTCGCTGAGCGGGGCTGGGGAAGCGTGGGCACCCCCACCCACGGCAGACTACACCTGTACTCGTGGGGAGGGGGCCTCCTGGCAGACAGAGCCTCCCAAGGGGCCCAGAAGGATCCTGACGGGTCCTCAGGAACTCGGAGTCAAGCCTGTGGGGCTCCCTGCATTTGGCTCTGAGTCTGTCCCCCAAGATAAGCTCTGAGTCTGTCCCCAGATAAGCAAGATAAAGCACAAGTCACCTAGGGCTCAAAGTCAAGGATGAAATGCCACCTGAAGAGAACTCGTGTTTACACAAAAACTTAGAATAACGTCTGTGCAGAGACTCGGCGAGCTCACACCCAGCGAGCCCGTGACTCAGCACTGCGCCCCGAGGCCCGAGCGCTGGCACCGAAGGTGGCCCCGCAGGCCCGGGAGCGCGCGCGGTGAGCTGTGACCCCAGCCCCGTTTCCCCGGGGACGCTGGGCTTCATAGGAACCCGGAGCTGGGGCAGAGCGGCCCCTCCGCCTCCCGGGGGCTCCGCGCACCTGCAGGCTGGGCCCGCTCTCCCCACAGGGCCTTCCTTGCAGCCGGTCTTTGTGACAGTATTTGACAATAAACGAAGGCTCCCGAGCCCTGTTTACAGTAAACGTTCATTTCCTTCTGCCTGGATGCACAGGATTCGGCCCGGAAAGAAGATCTGCCTGGATCCGGTTTCTGGAGCAGAGATGACCTCAGGCCTCGCCTCGCCGCCCTGGCCGTCTCACCGGACAGACCCTCGGCCTCTGGACTGCAGAGGCCTCGGACTCAGGAGCGTGCGCGTGCACACACACACACGCACACACGTGTGCACACACGTGCGCGCACACATGTGTGCATACACACAGCGCTCTCCCTCGCAGTGGGGCTACTGCAGCTCAGCACAGCCGGCCTGGACAGTGGCCAGCACTGGCGCCACCGGCCCGGCTCTCGGAGAATCCAGGACCCCGGTGACACGGGGCCCGATGAGCGGCTCAAGCAGGGCGTGAGGGGCAGCAGGCCCCACAGAGCTCAAGAGCCCGGACTAGCGCAGAGCGCCCCAGGCAGGGGGAACCGAGCGCCACAGGCCCAGAGGGGACAGAGGCCGTCTGTCCATGGCCCTCCCCACACAAGGACACAGGGTATGTACCCCGTCCTCCTCTGAGGAAGGCCTGTCCTACGTCTTGCGCTACGGGGGGAGGGGAGGGGAGGAGAGAGGGGAGGTCACGTCCTGTGGTCACCCCTCCCTGTCACATCAACCCACACGAGACTCCCTTCTCCTGCCAGGAGCTCGCCCACCTAGCCCTGGTGGTCGGTGGTACTGTCCCCAGGCTCTCGGAACGCTGACCTGGAGTCGCGCAGGCCGGCACGATCTACAAGCTGAGCCCGTGGGAGTCACCAGATCCCTCGAGCTTCCTCCCCTGCAGCTTGGGGGCAAAATATTTGCTTTTTCAGCCTGTGGTGGTGACCAAGTCAGAACAAGCTGCGAGACGGGTTCTGTGCCTGCACCCGGGTCCACACGTGTGGGCGTGTGTGTGTGTGTGTGCGTGTGTGTGTGTGCACGTGCAAACATACATCACCGAGCGGCCCGCTCCAGCTTGGATTCTGCCCAGCCTCCTGGCCACCCCCTCCTGTTCCCTGGCCCCCTCTCATAAAAACCGGCTCGAGAATGCACATCCCACTTGGGGTGAAGCAGGAGGAGTCGGGGGGCCGGGGCCCGGGGAGGGGGCTGGGGGTGCAGGCGCACCACCCACACCCTCTCTCCTGCTTCCTGCAGGCTGAGCCCGGGGTTCAGCTTCCTCATCAGGGTGCGGGAGACACGAAGCCTGCCCCGCCAAGTGGGTGTGAGGGTGAGTCACTGCATGTGACAGCCGGCACCTCGCCAGAGGGCATCGGGGGGGCAGAGATAGCACGGGGGTCCTGCCCCCTGCTAGCCTCAGGGCTGCAGGGCTCGCTGCCCCCGGCCATTGGCGGCCCTGCAGTCACTCCTCCCCGCTCTGTCCTTGGTTTCCCTGCAGCTCCCCAGGCCTTTCCTGGGGAGCCCCTGCTGTCCTGAGCCCTGACACATCGTGGAAGAAGGCTTTCCTTTCTGAGCGATGATCACGAGTATGTTTCCAGGGCTGCCCCCCCCGGGAGCAGACGGCCCTCACTCACTACATCCTATCACCTCTCCGCCCCTCGTTCCCCTCTGCCCCAAGTCCTGCTCCAGGCGCCCCACAGAGGAGCAGCCATCGTGGGGCCAGCCATGGGGCGCCCCAGCCTGCCCACAGGCAGCACCACCTGCTTCTCGGACTTTGCGGGGGGCCCTGCCGCACAGGGGGCCTGGAAACCCAGGGGTGAGGTGATGGGAAGTGCTGTCCCGAGACGCCCTGCCTGCTCTGCTCAGCAGCCCAGCGAGCGGTCTCCGTGTGTGTCCGCGGATCTGGCTGCGAGAGGGCTGGGGGCCTGAGGGAAGAGCAGCCCGGCGCCCGCTGCCCCCGCCGCCCCCACTGCCACCTTCCATGTCCTGGGCACTTGTGACACTGCCGTGTGGGAAGCCACTTCCTTCCCGTGTGTTCATTTCCCTTTTTCCCAAAAGGGAAGACCACCAGCCCTTGGCCTAGCACAAGCCCTCACCAAGGACAGCGTGTTCCCAGGCCTGGCTTGGAGGGGGCCTGGCGCCCAGGGGCAGCAGGGAACTTCCGTGTCCTTCTTGTATACAAGTCGAGAGACGTGTCACCAGCCCCCAGAGGGGAAGGGACTGAGGGCCAGTAAGTGGCCATTGAGTCTGGCTGCAGGGGTCCCGCAGCCGTGGAGCAGCTTTCCCCCTCCGTGGCCTACCCACAGCCTCTGCACCAGGAGGCTGCCCTCCCCTCACCATCCCAGGTCACCCAGCACAACCGTCGGGTCCCCGTGGCCAGCACCCTCACCTGAGCCCCCCCGCTGAGGCCAGGAGGTAGCATGAGGTGCCATGGCCGCCGATCGGCAGCTGGCCTGCTGGGCGAGCCCCTGCCTCAGCCCCTGCTTGCTGGCCCCACACCCAACTGTCCATAGTCGCTGGGGACCACATTGGCCCCAACGTAAGCCACTCACCCCCCACCTCCTTGTCACGCCCCTTCTGTGGTTGGCGTGGGGCAGACCGTGTGCCAGGCTCTGCACCTCCACCCCTCCACTCCTCCCGGGTGGTCCTGAGCGACCAGCTCTCCCAGCTCGACCCTCCACTGACCCCTCCAGGAACCCCTCCGGGAACCCCTCCACGTGCCAGCCCTGGCGCACCTGCACCCCACTCCGCAGAGTGCCCCTCGTCTAGCCTGAGCCTGCCTCCTGATGTCTCCCTCCCCTCAGCCCTGCGCCCTGGGAGCAAGGCTGCCCCTTGGCGGGTGGGGCAAGGTGGCCCATGGCCGAGGTCCCCGAGAGCCCAGGAGACCCCCAGGCCATTCCACAGATAAAGCGCGGACCTCACGGGCAGCCAGTTCTGCTCAGCCAACAGCTCCACAGGGATGGACACGGCGTTGTCTGCCCAGCAGGGAATAGCAGCGACTCACGTTGGCCCAGCATCCTCGTCACATTCTGCCCATGCCTGCCTGGACCCTCCCCCGACCACCTGGGGTACGTGCCGCCGTTAGCCACCTCGTGGCAGGGGAAGACCGGGCTGGAGAGGCTGCGGCCCAGCCGGGCCACAGAGCATGGGGCTTGCTGCCTCCACTTGCAGACGACTGGCTCCCCAGTCCTGTCTGAATAAGTGAAGTCCCACAGATGGACACGGCCCGACCTCTGTGCCAGGCTTACACGAGCGCACCTGTCCTCACTACGACTTCATCCCCGTATCCGTCGGTGGAAGCCCTTGCGCTTTTCAAACTCTGTCCTTGTTGTTATCAGAGAAATAAGTCTTATGCAAACACTGCTCTACAAAACACGATAAAAGTGGGCGGCTTTGTGGAAGCCCACGGCCTCCCCATGTGACATGTGCTCGTGTGTCCAAAGTGACCCATGGGAGGTGGACAGGGTGGAGGGGGGCTGCAGCCCCTCTTCCTGCGGAGACAAAATGAAGCAGTGGAGACACAGCCCAGCAGAAGCCACGCAAAGAGGACGGGACAAAGCGCGAAGAAGAGACAGCCCCGAGGTGAGAAGCAAGGTGGCGCCCTGAGACCCAGCACACCGGTTATGTCCGCGGTTAGAGGGGCAAACTCCCCATGTACAGAGCAGAGACGGCCGGACGGTGTTCTCCTCCAAGGCCCCACTACGGGCCGTCTACAAGAAATAGGAAGACAGGCCGAGAGTGTGCAGGCGGTAAAGCGCCCACCATGCCACGCCAAGCTCGCGGAGCCGGAAGGGCTGTGTTAACATCGGGGCGGACTCCGGAACAAGGAGGATCCACGAAGGAAAGAGGGCCAGTCCACCGTGAAAACACGGCAATTCCTCAAGATGAAACGGTCCTAAAAAGCACGTAGCTGATTAGGGAGAGCTGAGCGCATGCAGCGGAGCTGAAGCAATCGACCCAGGAGGGTGAGGGCGCTCTGCGCGCTCCTGTCTTAAAGACACATGAAAAAGGAAGACACAAAACCAGCAGAACAGAGAGGACGCGGACAGCAGTGTCACCCACCATGTCGTCTATCGTTACGGAGCACGCCTCCCGACAGCCGCGGGACACATGTTCAGTGCCAGCGCACCGCACCAGCGCACCAGGCTCCACGTGACGGGAGACGTGGCTGCAGATTCCAGACAGTGAGAGGAGACTAGGAAGGTATTGTGAACCTCCGAGGAATGGATCCAACAACCCAGATGAAACGCGCAAGTGCCTGAAAAGCACAAACTTCTGAAGCGCCCTCAAAAATGCAATAGGGACTCGGCGTCGCTCTCAGCGCGGCCATGAGATTGTGCGGTTTACAGCCGCCCCGCAGAGCAGCTCGGGCCCCACGTGCTCTCGCTGATGCTGCCCTCCACCAAACCTTTAGGAAAGAAAGAACACCAATTCCACACAAACAGAGAGACTCGGTACAGATTATGGAGAAGGACAAGCTGACTCTAAAATGTACACGGAAATGCGAAGGACCAGGAAAAGCGAAACCAACATAGAGAAAGCAGCCCAGAATTAGAAGGTTTACACTACCCAACCTCATCAAGACTTCAGCCGCAATAATAAAATAATCAAGACAGTGTGGTGTCGCCGCCGGAGAGACATCCCGCTCAGCAGAACAGAACAGCGTCTGGAAATAGGCCCTTCCATTTATGGTTACTTGATTTCCAACAAATGTTTCAAATTGATTCAATGGGGGCAAAGGAGAGACTTTTCAATAAACGGTTCTGGGACACCTGGATACCCGCAGAGAAGGAATAAGCCTCCACTGTTGTCCCAAACCACAGGCAAAACGAATCCCAAAGTGCACTGCAGACGTGGACCAAAAGCTAGACGCGTCAGAAGCCTCCGGAAGGGAGCACGGGAGAGCCTCTCGACGCGGGGGAGGCAGGGGTCTCTTAGGACAGCAGAAAAAATAAAATACGTAGGACTTCATGAAAATTGAAACTTTGAACTCCTCTCTTCTGGTGAAAGGCAAGCCCCAGGCGGGAGAAACATTCTGTGTGTTCACATACATACGTGTGTGTGCCCACGTACACGTGTAGATCTGTAGGCACACACGTGTAGATGTTCACACAGTCACATACATGCACACACACGTATGACGAAGAAACTTACACGTGAAATATGTAAGGAATTCCTACAACTCAACAATAAGAATCCAAACAAACCAATTAAATATTTGGCGAAGACTTAAACTTGAGAAACAGAACGGCCAATAATCACATGGAAAGACGCTAACCATCACCAGTCATCAGGAAAATGAAAATAAATGCACAATGAAGCCATAATAAGACACCACTGCACACCTTTTGGAATGGCATCACATGTGCCGAGCGCGGGGGAGGGTGCGAGCCGCCGGGTCGCCCACACGCTGCGGGCAGCACTGTGAACTGCCGTAGCCCCTTGGGTTGTGGTTTGGCAGCTTCTGGTAAAGTGAACAGCGGTCGTGGCCCATGACACAGGCCTCGTGTCTCCGCGTTCCCCCAGGAGAAATGAAACACGTCCACACAAATGCTCGGGCGCAGATCCTCACGGCAGCCACACTGGACTAGCCCAAAATGGAGATGATGGTCCCCCGGCCCGCCAGCAGGTGCGTGCAGCACAAGCTCTGAGGCGGCCACCCTGGGCGGACGCAGGGCAGCGCTCTGCAGACAGCGCCTGGACCAGCCTCCAGGCAACCATGCGAGAGAAAGAAGCCAGGCAAACGGAGGGCACACGAGGCACGGTCTGTTCATAGGAAACCCCAGAAAATGCACGACTAACCCACAGTGACACAGAGCAGGCCAGCAGCTGCCTGAGGCCAGGGCAGAAGGAAGGGCCCCTGCCGAGGACCTGGGGGCTTTCTGGGGCACAGCAGGGCCAGGGCTGCCCAGGTCCGTGCACTGTCCAAGCTCACTGAACCGCACACTTGGGAGGGGCGCATCGTGCTGTGTGCCAGCCGTGCCTCAGCAGAGCTGCTCTGTTCTGGGGGTGCGTTTTTCTGTGGGGGTTCACACCCCTGTGCTCCTCACGGTCTTTGATCCGTGGTCCAGGGGGACCTAGGAACCCAAGTTCATACTTGAGCCCCTGCGGCTGGAAGTGGACACACCTGTGAAGGGAGAGAGCTACCTGAGTCAGTACGTGCAACAGCATCCTTAAGACGAGTGGCTGAGCCTTGAGCAAGCTGGTCCACAGACACTTCGCTCCTGGGAGCTACGGGCCTCGCACGCCAGGTCAACACGTGGTAGCCGAAGCCACACAGCCTACATACAGCAGCCTGGCCGGGGACAGGCGCAGGGGGCTGCAGAGCCCACTTGGGGGCACACAGCGAGGCTGAGCCCCGCACCCCCCTCAGGGCCCCTCGAGGCTCCGGCCGCCCAGAGCGTCAGCTCGGTGCAGGACGTTGGAGCTCTTCCCACGCGAGCACCAGCCGAGGCGTGGTCAGGCGTGCTGTCTTCCCTGGGCCAGCCGACAGACCGTGGCATTTCCCGGGACCCTTGGGGGGCGGCTGGCTGTCCTCTGTCATGTCCTCTGGCTCACTGTCCCCCACAGGGACTCTACTGTCCATGTCAGGCATCACGCCGAGAGAATCTAGAACCTACACAGAACCACATAAAAGTGGCCATCTTAGCCATGTTCAAATGTCCATTCATGTTGTTACATGGCCCTCACCACCGTCTGTCTCCAGGACTTTCCCTCGTCCCCACACTGACCTCTGTCACCATGAATCACTGACTCCCTGTGCCCCTTCCCCAGTCCCTGGTGCCCAGCATCCCCCTTTCTGTCTCTACGGATCTGACTGCTTTGGGCGCCCCTGTAAGTGGGTCACACGGGATCTGTCCTGTGCCTGGCTCAGTGCACTCAGCGTAATGTCCTCAAGGTTTGTGTCCGTTACAGTAGGAGTCAGATTCCCTCCTTTTCACGGCTGAATGCTATTCCCCCGTGCGAGGGGACATCACGCTTGTCCGTTCACGCACCAGCGGGCGTGTGGCTGCTTCCACCCCTGGCTACCGAGTCACTGTTGTGAGCCCGGGGGTGCAAGGATCTGCTGGGAGTCTGCTTTCCGCTGTCTGCAGTCTGTGCTCACAGCGGGACGACAGGGTGATCGTTCACTTTGTTACGGAGGCACCCGCTGGCTTTCCCCCGAAGCACCGTCCTCTCCCACCAGCAGTGCACGGGGTTCCAATGGCTATTTTACAGTTTTTGATAATGACCATCCCAACAGGTGTAAAGAGATTGAAGAACTTTTTAACCAGAAACTATTTGCCAAGGAATCCAGATGAGGAGAATCCTTTGTTCACCCAGCGGCCACATCTCCGCTATTGCCAGGACTCGGTAAAATCAATTTTAAGAGACTGGGAGCGATCGGCCGTGAGGCTCTTCTAAATCCTTGACTCACAAGCGGGTTCACAGAGCATCACAGGGGAAGGAGTAAGGCGTGAATGGCGCTCTGGGGTGGGGGGAGAACCAGCTGAAGACCGTCAGGGCTGCAAGGTGCCCAGCACGTTCGCGGAGCCCGCCGCCCACCACCCCAGGAAGGCGGGGAGAACAGCACAGTCCGGGTGCCCTGGGCCCCAGGCAGCTCCTCCCGCGCCCTGACCCTGACTGACACTCAGTGGCGGGGTGGACGCGGCTGCGGCCAGGGGGCCGTGGGATCCTTGCAGCCAGGCCGATGTGGGAGCTGGTGCCGTGCCCCCTTCTTTAAGATGCAAACTCTGAGTGCAGCTGGAGGAAGCGTGTCATAAGGAAGGCACTCCCGCAGAGATGAACCACAGGGAAAGGTCAAGGGTTTTCCCGCAAATATTTTATTTAAATATTAAATTAAAAAACATACACCCACTAATCATTTGGCATACATTTCTCATGTTAACATAAGAAATAAAATAATTAAATCAGTTATGGTAAAAAAACAGACTATATACATCTTAGATCACGTAGTGCCTATAACCAGGCGCCCAGCCGGCCCCACAGCGCGGTGGAGAAACTACAAAACACACGTCGCACACACCTACACACGAGACGCAGAGACACACTCACAGCAAGAAAGAAAATCTCCGTGAAAGTAAAGTGCTTGTCATGGTTCTGAGGCCTTTGATCTGTGGCGTTAGAACAGCGAGGAGTGGAACAAGGGAGCCGCCTTGGTGTGGGAGCCAGCCGTGCGGCCTCTGCGCCCCCGGAGGCCCGGCCCCGGCTGCCCGGACGCCCTCCTGCCCCCAGGCCCCCTCCACGAGCCGGCAGGAGGCTTTGGTGATCTCTGCGGCCAGGCACGAGGACAGTCCCTTCCCCGAGGCCTGCGAGAGCCACGGGGCAGTAGCAGCGGCGCCGGCGGGGGACCGGTAGCAGCAAGCTGGGCAGACGCCAGCCCCAGGCGCACGCCCCACGGCCTCCCTGCCCGCTGGGAGCCCGGGCAGTCTTTGGCTTCTACAAATGCCCACCTTTCCCCTGTTAATACTGTAGGTCGTAAGAGCCAAAGTGAGCTGAAGGCACCTGGGTCGGTAAAGGATCGGGGACTGACGGGTGCAGAGGGGGTGAGGCGGCCCACCTGCCAGGGGAGGACGCACGTGCCTCCCTCCTCCACACCGACCCGGTGCTGGCGCTTTGTAACGTTACCAGAGAGGAAAATTTAAACCAGGAACACAAAAGTGTAGTAAAAAATATAAAAAATAAGTAGTGTATATTCGTCTCCTATTTATATACATGTACATTTGCTTTAAAAAAGGAACAAAGCTTGAACAACACTGATCTGACCTCTCATTTCATTCTCTCGAACGAAAGCCTACCAAGTGTGAGGCCTGGAGAAGGCAGGGCTAACCCCAGATCGCGAGCCGGCCGCGGGCAGGCGGGGTCGCCAGCAGGGACCCGTCCCCCGCCTGCTCCTGCCCGCCACACGCCTGCTGTATTGCACATCCCCCACCCCAGTTGGTTGTTCTTTTTGGACCCTGATAATGAAATGCATAAAAACTTAATTAGCAGCGGAAATAAGATGGGCAGCAGGAAGAAAACTCTCTGGGGCCCTCCAAGGCACGCGGGGGATCCAGGGCACGCACCCTGGGCCGGAGCCCCCGACTCACAGTCCCCCACCCCCTTCCAGTTTCTTTCTGCAGCTCCTCTGAAGAATCCTGGAAACCCGACTCGAGCAGTTGATAAAATTCTCATCTAAAATAAGGAAAAAAACGTCCATGGGGTTCTGATTTCAGGGTAGAGAATTTCAGGAATTTGTAGATTATTTTCTCCTGGGCTGGCCAATAGAGCTTTTCAAAAACGGATGCGTAAAGCAGGAAGTTCACAGTTCTCACTCTGAAGCATAAATGTTTCGGGAAGTGGAGAATTGTCAACTGAACAAAAAAGGGTACTGAACACACACAGGCACACACACGATGAACACACGGCTCACACATGGTTTCTTCCGAGGCAATCCCTCCGCGGCCCCACCGCCCCCGTGGTCCCCTCCCGCCGCCCCTGACCGACCGCAGTGGCGCTGGCCCGTTCAGCCCAGCCCTGTCACCTCTCGCCCCGCCGCCCTCCTTCCCCTTCCCATCCACCCACCCCGACACGCCCCTCAATTATTATTTTTCTTCAGAAAGTTTCCAGGCCCTACTCAGAGTTACATTTGCTCAGTGCAAAGAAAAAATAAAACAAAAAATCAACTAAAAAGCCAAAACACCAAACGTATTGCTTGTTTCGCTTCTAGAAACTTATTGGCTTCGAGTCCGGAAACATCTTCACATCCTCTGACATTATTGCTTCGAAGGGCCAGCGGCCCGAGCGGAGGCGGGGCCCTCACTGCACCAGCACAAACGTGCCCAGCTGGCCCGCAGTCAGGTCCTCCATCTCACAGTCCGCCTGCGGCAGCCCCGCAGCCACAAAGCTGGGGGGCAGCGTGGCGGCAGGATAGGGGGCCGTGGCATGGCTGATGTGCAGGTGGGTGTCCAGCAGCTGGGCTGCCGAGGCCACCGGGGAGCCCCCGGCTTGCAGGAGGTGGGGTGGCAGCAGCGGGCCGGGCCCCAGCCCCAGCTCCTTCTGGAGTCCCGACACGAGGAGAGCGCCGTCACACGGGGCAAGGACCAGCGGGGCCGGGGGCAGCTGGGGGGCCTGCTGGCAGCTGGGTGGGCCTGCCGGGTGGTGCTGCAGCTGGAGCAACCTGGAGGGGCGCGAGGGGGCAGGGAGGGAGACCAGGTCACTGCCGCTCTGCCTGCTGTGCCTCCCACCAAGTTCCGCCACCCTGCCAGGCGCACAGGCTGCCGGGGTTCCCCGCCACCAGGGCCGAAGGGCCGCCCCGATGAGCCGCGGGCTGGAGCTGCTCCCGACACGCAGCGCTGTGCAATTAATCCCCCGAGCAATTCCTGACATTTCCATTCTCCGTCCTGCTTTTGCAGCAGCTCAGAGACGCCAACCAGACGTGACATTCTCATTCACTGCCCCCTCCATCCCCCCACTTACAGGCGGGCTTCAAAGCGAGAAAACCCAACTGCTCCCCACCTCCGCCACCATCTATAGGGAACAAGGCCCTACCTCACGGCTCTCCCCATGCTGGGGGAGGTGCACTCATCTGATTACACGGACAAGGGGACCAGCTTAAGAGATAAGGTTACTCAAGAAACCCAGCTGTCCGGGAGTCCTCCCGCAGGGAGCGTGACGGGCGCGAGGCGGGCATACCTTTGCTGGTGCAGAACCTCTTCCAGCAGGCTCCGGCCCTCCCGGCTGCTGGCTCCGCTGCCGTGCAGGCCCGGGCTCTGGGCGGGCAGCTGGAAGGCGCTCAGGCCTCCCCTGGAGGCCCGGCTGGAGGAGGAGGGCTGGCACACCTGACGAGCCAGCCCCTTGATCTTGTTTAGACCCAGGAGCCCTTTGGTCCTTGCGTTCTTCCTCAACTGCTGCCGGAAAGCTTTCAGCCCTGGGGGGGAGGTGCACAACCAGGATGGTCAGTGGATCTCTGTCCCAAGGCTTGCTGGGGCTTGCAGACCTCAGGGAGGCATAAGGAAGGGACCCCGTACAAACGTGATGGGATAGATGGACGGCACGCCTTCCTATGGGGGTTATGGGTACTCTCTGGTTACCCGATCACTTCTCACCACAGCCCCCTCCTGGGGCACAGGTGTGAGTCTGGGCACAGGACCCTTTGGGGAAGGAGGGCATGAGCAGTGCCTTGGGACCAGAGAGGGACCCAGGCAGGCAGGTGCGAGCTGCCTTCTCCAGAGTAGAGCTGGTGGGCCTCCCAGTGTCTCCTGGGCTTTTCGGACCAGCCACCAGGAGACTGCGTGAGTTCGTCCTAGAAGACCGGGACACCTAGGACCTGGGAGTACTGCCACTCGGCCACGCCCGGCTACACACCGGGGACACGCCTTCTGCCCCAGGATAAAGTGATGCCCTCCAGGGGCACAGAGCATCCTCTGGGAAGGGGAAGTGTGCACGGAAGGGGAAGTCACCTTGAGTGAGCGACGTGTCCGATGCCCTCCGGCCTTCCTGGAAGCTGATGGGGAGCAGAGTGACCCCTCCTGGGGCCCCCTGGGCCTGCAGCACTGGGGTGGCAGACTGGGCTCCCAAGAGCGGTGAGGCCAGTCTGAGAGGACAGCAGGTGCCCAGCAGCCCCTGAGCGGCCAGGCGTCCACTGAGGCCCACGGGGCCGTCGCCTGCTGAGAAGGTCAGACAGCTGTCGGAGCTGGTGCCTTCTGCAGGGCTCGTGGCAGAGGAAGAGATGACGATACCTACGAAGAAGCATGCGCTCTTGAGGGGGGCCCCTGATGCTCCCCAAGGCCAGAAGCAGCCCCCGGCACCCGACAGTTCTCACTACAAATCAGAAGCGGCCACAGCTCTAGCAGAGAAACTGGCACGGAAACCTTCTCCGTACTAGCCTCCTTGTCTCTACCCTCAGCCGTGGTGAGGAGGGGTCCACGACGGCCAGAGCCTATCAGAGTCTGGGAGCTGCGACAGTGGCCGGCCACCAAGAGGGTGCAGCTGCCTCTGCGGCTGACTCGGGGCTCCCACAAGGACGCACAGCGGCCTGGACGGAGGACCTGCCCTCCTGGCACCTGGGGGCAGCTAAGCCCCATACGTCTGCCACCGGAGGGCCATGTGTGGTCTTGGTGCGTGATCTGCACAGCCTCGGGAGTCAAACAACTGACCAATCCGGACACATGTACTTAGAAGCCGCCCGGCAAGAAAGGTACACTTCACATCGGTCGGTCAGAGCCTCAACCGTCAACCCGCCCCCCGGGCCGCACTCCAGGCCCCTGTCCCCAGCCCACAGGGACACTTACACGGAGGGGCGCACGGGGAGAAGCAGGTGGAGACCTCGGCCAGCGTGTGCCTGCGGCCTGTGCTGCCAGACAGGGGCTTCTGGGCCTCCTGCTCCTCCTCCAGGCCCGGGCCCTGCCTGACCTCCTCACTGATGGACGTGTCCAGCAGGCCGCTGGGGGAGATGGAGCGATGCCGGAACACTCCGTTGCAGTTGGCGTCCAGGGGGAAGAGCAAGGGCTGCAAGGGGACAGACACAAACCAGTAACTCCCAGGGCTCTGTGGGACCCAGGCGGGGGACGTCACTCCAGCTGAGAGAACCCCTCCCCGATGGCCACCCAGTGAAGGTCACACACCTGGAGTGAGCTGAGGGGGTCACAGTCTGTGTCAGCCTGCAGGACAGACTGCCCCAAGGCCTGGGGCTGAGGACACAGCAGGGAGGATCGAAAAGAGTCACCGGACAGGCCTTCCTGAGGCACCTGTGGGTCGGCAGAGGACAGACACCATCAGGAACTGGCTCTGGGGACCGTCACAAGCAGCATGACAAGAAAGACCCCACTGGCTTTGTTGTGGGGCTGACAGACGCCAGCCATTAGCTGCCTGGGCTAAGGACATACGCAGCCTCCTCTCTAAGGCCACCCTGCACAGGGTCACCAAAAGGTGTCAAGAGGCCAGAGCGGGGACAGTTAAGGAACAAGTGGCCGCAGGGTGGTGCCTGACCCTCCGCAGAGTGGCCAGCACCCCCCCTCCAGTCTGTGGCTCACACAGGAAATCCCCCCATGCCTAATGGGCAGGAGACGTGACCTGGGGGCCAGTGGGCTCTGCGTCTCACTCCCGGGCCTGTCAGGGCAAGGGATTCTAACGGGCGGGGGTGGGGGGCGCAATCCAAGGCCGAGCTCGCGAAGGAGATGGCTCCCCCACCTCAAAGCCGCTGAGATCTGAGCTCCTGGGCCTCTGCTGCCGGGCCGGGCCAGGCCGGGCGGACGGCGGAGTGTGCCGATACTCCTTCAGCCGCTCGAGGAGGAGGTAATAAATGGCAGCAAAGTGGTTGTAGCTGCTGTTCTGTAGTGACTGGGGGGGAGGGCGGAGAGAAGCGGGGTCAGGGTGAGGCCAGCAGAGAGGGGCGCGGGCGGCAGGGCTCCCGCACGGGGGTGGGGCCTCGGACGCTTCTCATCGAGTGGCTGAGGCTCCCGACAAAACTGTTCCCAGGGTTATTCTTGGGTGGCCGAGAATATCCTTTAGAGGAGTGGACAGCTGGCCCTTAAATTAGCCCATGTTCCCATTTTAACTCGACGGGCCAGTGCCTGCTTTTCCTCGCAAGGAGCGCCTCTGCGGCAGAGTACGCGCGGGGCCGGGCGGGGCGGGCGCTCACCTCCACGGTCCGCTGCCGGTCGATGCCGAGGCTGTGCATGATGCCCAGGGCCTGCTCATCGTAGTGGCCCCGGCCGGAGCCGGAGCCGGGCGCGGAGAAGGCGGGGCAGGCCTGCCGTGGCACGGAGGGCCCGGCCTGCATCCATCTGTGCTGCCGGATCTGGGCGATGGTGATGCGCTTGGCGGGGTCCACCACCAGCATGCGGCGGATCAGCGTCTCGCAGTCTGCAGGGCGACAGAGGCCCGCTGAGCCCAGGGCGGGGGCACTGCACCCATCCCCACCACCACCCGCCTGGCGCCCGCCACGGCCCTGCTGGGGACGAGACTCCCTTCCCGGGGGCACACAGACGGTGGCTATCCTGAAGAACGCTGAGACTGGGAGCAGTGGCCTGGGCTATCAGTTCAGAACTGCCACCAAGGAGAGCCACCAATCCAGGGCTCAGCCCTCGGGGGGGGGGACGGATGACAACACGGTCTTCCTAACTTGCTCAGACAGAGGGCCACTTAGACTCCCCAGTGACCAGGCCAGCATCCCTGGTGCTGGGGCCGGCGGGGACCTGAGACCAGGCCCTCTCCAGGGGACAGCAGGGCCAAGGCACCCGCCTGCCCCGTAAGTAGGGCATGGAGAAAACACCCAGTGGGTTGGGTCTCTCTTGTGGACAGATCGTAAACACCCCACGGTAACGCGGGGCTGATTCACAGACCTGCCGGCACACTCAGACACAGTCAAGCAGGCATTTCAGGAAATAAATTCCTCCTCCCTAAAACTCTCATCCCGGGTTGCCCAACAGTTCCTGCAGCAGGCTGACAGCTGGGATGCAGCTGGGGGAGGAGGCTGGCGGCACCTACCTTGAGACATGAAGAAGGGGATGCGGAAGCGGCCTTCCAGCACCCGCTGCCGCAGAGCCGGCAAGTTGGGCCCGTCGAAGGGGAGCGAGCCGCAGACGAGGACGTACAGCACGACGCCGAGACTCTGCAAAGGACCACAGGGCCGTGAGTCAGCGCCCGGGCTACTTAGCTGCTCAGGAGAGCGCGGGAGGCCCACGGGCACCGCACACGCACACGCAGGCTCCTACCCAGATGTCAAGCTGGGGGCCTTCGTACTCCTTCCCTTCAAAGACTTCCGGGGCTGCGTACGGAGGGCTCCCACACCACGTGGACAGGGGCTCTCCTGACTTGTAGAAATTCCCAAATCCAAAATCTGAGGGACAAAAGACGGACGGTGAGCTCACGGCAGACACAGCAGGGTGGCCCTGGGAGGCAAGCGCCCCACCCCCGCCCTTGCCTGCCAGCTTGATGTCCATGCTGCCGTCCAGCAACAGGTTCTCCGTCTTGAGGTCCCGGTGCACAATGTGATGGCTGTGGCAGTACTCCACGGCCGACAGAATCTGCCAGAACTTCTTGCGCGCTTCATTCTCGCTGAGGTGCCCGTTGGAAGTCAAATAATCTGAGGAGCGACAACACAAAGCTATAGCCCGAAAATTCCAGAGGCCGGCCAGCCTCTGGGGCACAGCAGAAGAACGCTGTTGAGTTTTAGGATGGGTGGACCCAGATGCTGGAGGAGCGATTCCTGACAAGTCTGACTGCTTGCTTTCAACAGATACCAAAAAGAGGTGCGGCTTACCAAACATTTCTCCATTTTTTGCGAACTCGGTGACAATGTAAAGCATATCCTTTGTTTCCATGACCTAAAAACACAAAGACCTAACGTTTAACCACACGGAAAGGGAACATACCAGTGGTATAAATAATCCACTTGAACCCCAGTAAATTTTTAACTTTTCCAGGATGAGTGCATCCATTATCTTTAAAAAGGAAAAGAAAATAAACACTTCTGCATTAAAGGAACAAATATGGGGTTCCTATTCAGAAAAAGGATTTAGAACATCAGAGGGGAATTCTTCACCAGCCTGCCTACCCTAACCCACCAGAACCCGCCCGTATCAGTGTGAACCCAACTGCCTCACCGCCCGGAGGCCTCACACCCGGACCCCGGGACACCGGGAGAGCGCTGCTGGGGCTTTCTGCTAGAAGCCCGGCATGCAACGGCCGAGCCAGGCCAGGGGCCAGCACCCACTGAATAATAGATGCACACCCCTCCTTCCCACCTGCCTCACTGACATGATAACTTAGGGACCGAGAGGCGGCTCTGCCAGGTAAGCAACAACAGACTGCTCTTTGTACAGCAAACCTCTCGGCCTGTGTCAATAGCAACAGCCAAGGTCAAACACACCCGCCAGGTTCATGTCCTGATTGAGAATTTTATCTCGCTTTGAAAACAATTTTTAAAAGAGTCTAAAACATAGCTAATTGGGCAACAAGGTAGAATTTAAACCTGTGGCACCGAAAGAAGGAAAGCCAACTCACGGCCCTGTATTTAAAATATTTCAGAGAGACACACAGAGACAGCACGTTCTTACAGAAACAGACTTCTTTAGGGTTCAAAACATAGTTGTTCCTTAAAAAAGACACCGTAAAGACAACTGCTTTCAGCCATAAATCTAACAAGAAAGTGAATCCAGTGCAGGTCAGTGAGACTTTTCACCGTCCTGGCCCTCAGCGTGTGTGGCAGATTTGAGAGTAAGAACACGGTTTATTCCTTTCCTCAATTCAAGAGAGAGATGGAAGGAGAACGAAGAGTGAACACATTTTGAGTTTTAGAAATCCTCAAGGCAAGGGGGAAGCATCTCCCCAAGGTTGTGTAGCCTGGGCCAGCTGGATGAGAATGACACACCAGTGTCAGACCCCGAGGAGGGACAGGTGCGGCTGCCCAGAGAGCAATGAGAACGTGCACCCCAGAAAGGACCTCCAACCCCGGGGACGTGAGCCGTGTGCCGTCTAACTGGGCTGCTTCACACAGTGGTGCGCAGAGGGACAGGGAGGTGCACCCCGGCTCGTCCCTCCGGCAAAGTCAAAATCAGGGCTCAGCCCACTGCTGCGGAACCGGGCCAGGCACTGCTCTCAGGCACTGACATCAGGGACCACGAGGAAACGACTGAGCAAAGCAGCACAACTCAGAGATGAACACCGCACAGACCAGAGTGGATGGCGACGGGAGCCCTGCACGTAATGACTCTGAGTAAACGGTCATTCAGGGGAACACAAGCCCGATGACGCCATTTCGGAGGGATAATTTTCTATTCTCGTTCCCTCTCCTACCACACTGTGCCCCCAGCCTTGCCGACTGCACAGACGCACACACCGTGCCATACTCATCTCAGAGTCACAGGCCTTCACGAGAACCACCACAAGGAACTGACACCCAACCCACCTGGATGGAACACCGAGCATTTGCAACGAACTTCTTCTGCGAGCACACGGGGAGCTCAACACGAGACTGCTTAGCTTTGCTGTCCTAATTAAATCGACGCTTACATTCCAAAGATATAATTTCTTAGTTTCAACACGATAACAAAAATAAAGTCATGAAACAAACCAACAGGCAGACTGGGCGAGGCGTGTTCTTAACCTGGATTAAATGACAAGTTCCCTGTTCTCACTGTGGCAAAAGTATTTTCATCTCTCCGTTTTTGATGGAAGAGTTTAAATGGGAAGACAGGTGCTCCCTGCTGCCTTTGCAAAAAGATAAGTTTACAAAAATGGGTAAGAGCAGCCAGTTTTCAAGTCTAATAATTATCTGCCAAGGTGGAAGTGTCTGTTTCACTGAGATCTGTCCTTCTACACGACTGCTTGGCTTGTGGCAACACACAGATCTGGTTGTTTTCATAGTAAACTAAATGTAACCACCCACATCTAAGCATCTAAAACTGGAATGGATGACAATACTAACTAAAATTTTGATGAAGCAAATCTCAAGTACGATCCAAAAGCAAGAAAACAATTGAAAATACATCTGAAGAGCTTACAAAAATCAATTTACCCTCCACAACCAACTCCCTGACTGCCACACATAACCAAAGATGGGCAAAATTCAGAAACTGCAGATGTATTGCTGCACATAACACACTTGCTAGGAGCAACAGCAAAAGGCAAACTTGAGTCCTTACCTGGTAAAGCTTTATGATGTGAGGATGATTCAGAAGCTTCATGATCTGAACCTCACGATATATTTTCTCCAAATTGCTTGAATCTAATCGAGTTTTATCGATTATTTTTATTGCAACCTACGGTTTAAAAAAAAGATATTTTGTTTAAAAAAAAACACCTTTCCTTTACACATTATATTTTTTGCTGTTTAATTTCTAAAACACTTTATGTCCCCAAAAGATCACAAAAAGTTGGGGGGAAAAATAACCAGAGTAACCATCAGTAGTACTGAAAACAGTCAAAGTTAAGTAAGTTTCCTAAGTCCCTGCCGGCTCCCTTTACAGGGCTCCGCCGGATCCCAAGCACCACACTCCTGCGTTATGTGGTCATTTCCCTCCCTACCGTCCCCTAATATCTGTATTATTCAGAATCATAATATAAAGCATTTTGTCTTCACGGAACTGAAAACTGTCAGCGCTGAGACATTACACGATGAACGCTAAGGACAGGGATTCTGCCCAGCAGCCCCCAGGATGGGTCCCCCCAGGACAGGCCGGGTGGCCGCCCCACGCACCTGGGTTTTAGTGACTCGATGTCGGGCCAGCTTCACCACGGCGAAATTGCCCTTGCCCAGGGTCCGCTCGACATCGTAGAAGCCCACCCGGAGGGGCTTCTGTTGGCCCTGGCTAGAGCCCGCGGGGGCCGCGCTCAACTCGGACATGATCACCATGGCTCCGCGCCGCACCTGCGGGCCACCGGGAGCGCGCTCAGCGCCGGACCGACCCGACCCAGCCCGGCCCCGGGGGGGGGGGGCGCGGCCCCGCTCCCTGCCGCCCCCGCGCTCTGCTCCAATCCAACCTCCTCAGCCCGCCGGGCGCGTGCCCGCTCTCACGCCCTCCCCGCCGCCGGGGTCCGCTCCACTCCGGTCCCTAAGACCCTCAGCCCTGCGGGGCGCCTGGACCACTCCACCCCGCCGCCCGCGGCCGGCTCCAACCCACCCGCGGATCCCCCAGCCCTGGGGAGCGCGTGGGCCCGCTCCCACCCCCACCGCCCCCTGCTGTTGCTCAGCTCCATCCCGACCCCCGTTCCCCTAGCCCCGCGGGGCTCCTGGACTCACTCCCACCCCGCCGCCCGGACCCCCAGCCCCGCGGGGCGCTGCGACCCGCTCCCACGCCGCACCCCCGCCCCTGCCCCGCCGCCCGCAGTCGGCTCTATCCAGATCCCCCGATCCCCCAGCCCCGCGGGGCACCTGGACCCGCTCCCGCACCATCCCTTGCCCCGCCGCGGGCGGCCGCCTCCATCCCTAACGCCGGCCCCGCAGGGCGCCTGGACACACTCCCAACGCGCCGCTCGAGGTCGGTTCCATCTCGACCCCCAGACCCTTTAAGCCCCGCGGGGCTTGTAACCCGCTCCCACGCCGCCCCCTGCCCCGCCGCCCGCGGTCGGCTCCATTTCGACCCCCAGACCCCATTAGGCCCGCGGGGTCTGGAAACCCGCTGCTACACCGCCCCTCGCTCCGCCGCCCGCGGTCCGCTCCATCCCGACCTCTGGACCGCGAGCCCCGCGGGGCTGGTAACCCGCTCCCGCGCCGCCCCCCACCCGCCCCACAACAAAGGGGAGCCCGGTAGCGGCGGCGGGGCGAGCGGCGTCCGGGTCCGCGACCCCCACGCGCGCGCCTACGGGCCCCGGAGCCCGGCGCGGCAGTCGGAAACGGGAGCCTCGGAGCCCCGGAGCCCGGCCCAGCCGCTCCGAGCCCAGAGGCTGCCACCCTGGCCTCGCCGCCGCCTCACCTCTGCCACCCTCCAAGCGCCGAGGCAGGGCCGCCGCTCGCCCCGCGGTCCCCGCCGCGCGCTCCGCCGCTCGCGCTGCTCGGGCGCCTGCTGCTCTGGCGCTTGCTGCTCGGGCCGCCACCGCCGCCGCCGCCCGGGCCGTGCCGCATGTCAGCTCTGAGGCCGCGCCGCGCGCTCGGGCAGCACGCGCCGCCCGCTGCTGGCCCCGCCCCGGCCCCGCCCCGGCCCCGCCCCGGCCGCCACCGCGCCGGCCCCGCCCCGCCCCGCCGGCCCCGCCCCCGCCGCCGCCGCCGCCGGATTGATACATCCCCATTGACGTCGCTTTGACGCCAGAGCGACGCGCGGCCGAGCGCCAGGCGAAGGGAGAGCGGGAGATCGGGCCGTTGCCAAGAGACTGGCGGCTCTGACGCGCGCGCTGATGGGGCCGTCGCCCTGGCGACCGCGGAGCGGTGACGTCAGGGGCGCCGGCCGCCCCAGGCCCGCCGAGGCCTGCCCTCCCGCCCGCTCCCGCGTTCCCGCCGGCGCGCGCCCCCTACCGGGCGCCGCAGGCGCTGCAGGCAGCTTGGCCTCCAGTCTCCGGGCTCAGCCTTCCGCCTGCACGCGAGCTCACAGCAGCCTTCGCGCGGCGCCCCCTCTTGTCGCGCTCCCCCCAAAGGCTTGGTTCTAGTGGCTCCCAAACCCCACCAAGTGCAGCACAGCAGTGGCTGCGTCCTCTCTAGACCCCTAGTTCAGGGTCCCCGTTATCGGGGAATGGGGCCCATGTGTCCCCCAATTTACAACGGAAGTGCTCGGCCTTGGCGCCTCTACTAGGAGAAGTAGCAGGTGGGGCTCGGGGAAGCTCGCAGACTTGCAGAATGGGGCCACACGGGGTGCCAGGTGCCCGCACGCCATCTCCCACTCCCCGAATCGGCCCGCCCCATCCCAGAGAAGCGCCGAGGGCCGCCGGGGACCCTGTGGAGCTCCGCGGCTCCGGCTGTGCAGGGTCTGCGGGCAGCCCGCCTCCGGTCAGGTTCTGCGCGAATCTCTATTGTTTAGCTAGTGAGAAACATAAACACAGGGAACCGGATCCGCGTCTTCTGACCACCTACCTCCCGACCCGCACAGGTGGCCGGGGGGCGGGGGGGGGTAGGATGGGGGGCTTCTCCCGGCCGTGCCCCATCCGCGGCGCGCCGGGGGCGTGGCTCAGCTCGCCCTGCCCTTTCTCCATCGAAACTGCTGGTCAGCGGCTCGTGGGGACAGGAGGGGGTGCTGGGACCTTTGTCAGGGAATCCCCGGGCTTTGAGGAAGTCACCTGGCGGCATGGAGAGCGGCGAAAAGGCCCAGAAGGCCGATTCCTGGGAAGCCAGAGGTGTCGGTGGGAGTGGGTCTTCAGGTTCTTGGGACCAGCTATGGGAAACCGAGTTAGCAACACCGTTAGCGAGGCGGTGTTGGCGCGGTCCTCAGACAGGTGCCCCGGTGCTGTGCGTCCAGACACGGGAAGGACTCTGCTCCTTGGGGGAGTAGCCCCTCTGCAGAGGGCCAACAGGTGGGGTCCCCTTCAGGCTAGGACTTCTCCTTGCCAGCACTGGACACTCTGCAGGTCCTGTGCGGTGGGTTACTTCTGTCTGCTGCCTGTTTCCCCGGAGCGGCAGGGGAGCAGTCCCGTGCCTCTCCAGACTGGTGCCCTGCAGCCTTGTCCCTGTTAAAGGGGAGGCTGGACAGGATGAAAATGGCACTGGGTGACAACCTCCGTGGGTACTGTTGCTCACTCCGTGTTCCTTTATGCCTCAGCAGAAAATAAAACCTTCTTTAAGGGAAGACTGAGGCTATGGGTGAATGGTATTTTTTGAACATTAGGCATTAGGAAGGCAGTGGTGTGGGATTAAACTCTATAACCTCGAATCATTTTCCCTTGTGTTACATGAAAATCTACTTCATAGGAGGGCCTGGGGTGCAAGACTTTAGTGAGATGGATGCAGAACTTGGAAGCCTTCTTCCGGAGGCTTCCATGTGTGGGCAGTCTCCTGGAGACGTGGCTGGCCTGGCAAGGGTACCACATCAGACTCAGATGTGCTTCTCCTGATGCCCTGGCAGCAGCCAGACCAAATATTTCCCGATCGCCCCTCCCTGAGTGGTCTTTTGTAGGTCAGTTTTGAAAGGCCTCTCGAGGAGGCCTAACCCCAGAGTTTTCCTTCGTCTTTCAGAAGCGTCCTTATTATTTGTCCCGGATTTATCTGCCGAGAATTTGGAGGAGGATTTTTACTCTTTTCCAGCTGAATCATTGACAACTGCTTTTCTTCCCTTCTGGGGGGTCCCACTAAACTCCTAGAAGAGCGAGACTCAGAGAGAAGAAGCCGGGGACCTGAGCACTCACCTGCTGCCCTTCATTCTGAGACCTCAGAACTTTCCACAGGCTCATCCAGGGGACACCCAGCAAACTGGGCTCCTCTGCCCCCTCCCACCCCAGGTTTAGCCAAGTCTTTTGAAAGGTCATAGGTGTTTGCAAACACCTGGCTGGCTGTTTGGAAACATTCTGTCATCACCGAATAAAACCTGCAGCCAACAGAGCCAAAGCTGCCTTCCCAGAGAAGGTCCCTGAACCCGGGCACCTTTGACCCCCCACTCTCAGCCCGTCCTGAGCTTCCGACCATCTGAACAGCCCTGTGTGGGCTGTGGCCGCCTCCCGGCCCTTGGGCGGTGAGGGCGTTGTGCAGACAATGCTGGCTGGGCCGGGGAAGTTCTGACCTCAGAGCGGCTGTCATCTCTCCCAGTGGGGTTCCTCCTGGCACCCCTAGGAGTTTGCCATTGACGGGCCTCTGGTCCCAAGTGTCTTTGATTATTGTTTGCATCCTTGGCACATGGAGGCCAGAACTCCTTCCAGAATCCTTGATTTCTTTTCAGATGTCTAGTCTTGCCTGCTTTGCACATGTTATGAGGGAGAAAAAAAATACATAGCGTGTGCTTCGGTCGGGGTAAGCAAACGGTCAGACAAATGCCGCACTTAACGTAACGGAAGCAATGCTCTCAAAGTCTGCAAGAACGTACTGTTGGGCACGTGTGTGTGCGTGTGTGTGTGTGTTTTGTATATTGTTGCAGATGTGGGAGAGGCAGTAACTCAGATTTCTTTTCCATTTGGAATTTCTTAACCCTGACTTATAATTGCAGTGTTTCTGGAATTCATCTTAATGTTTTTAGGTCTTGAGATGGGGGGACCCTAGCAAGTGGGTCTCTTTAATATTCACACGTTCCTGGCTGGGCTGGGCAAGAACAAGTCATCAAATTCTCAAAATAAGTCAGTAAGTGCAGAGCGGGTCTGAAGACAGCATTGATACAGATGCAGGCGTGCACCCAGCCTGGCCGCGGGCGGTGTTCTGAACTGGCTCCCTCCAGGTGAAAGGTGGTGGGGACGGCAGCGCCCCGTTCAAGATGGCTTTCCCTTTGTCACCAGTAGGAAGACAAGACACTTTTCCTTCTGGACACTCTCCTCCTAGATTCCCGAGGCCCTTCTTTGTCCTCCGGCTGTTTCATTTGGTTTTGTGGGGCTTACTTAAGGCATCAGCCCAATGACTGCAGGTATCTGAAGATAAGCTGGGCTGCAGCAGCATCCTCAGAGCTCAGGGGTGGCCCTGGTTCCCTCTCCTCTGTGTTACCTTTGCAGATGCGTGCACACCGCATCAGGGAATCACTGCCCCGGCCTGGGGCTCGGCAGATAGAAGAAAGCACGAAGCCTCAATGAACAGCCAGCTCTGATGTTATCGCCTCCTATATCACCGCTCCTCTGGGACGCATTTGGTCTGCAACTGTCTCGGTCGTGGTCACACTCCTCAGTCCAGGCCCTCTGCAGGCTGGGAGGGAAGGCATCCTGGGTCTTGGGGACACTGGGGCGGGGGTATGGGCCCTGAGGAGGCCTGGAAAGGCAGCCACGGGACAGGCAGGGCAGAATTCCAACACCCTGGGCTTATACACATAGACACACCAGCAAACTCTTTCTATTCTCGGGCCAGTTGGCTCTCGAATGCAGAGTTCTAGAGCTCTGGCTCCCATTTCCATCTCTGTCACCAGTGAGGAATCACCGATGTGGCTAATGGGCTTGCCTGATATCAAAATGAGTCTGTGGTCGATGCCAACAGACCTTCGGGTGTCTGTCTCGCTCATCAGTGTTTTGTAGACAGCGGTCTTAAGGGAGCTGGGGGTGGGAGGACACCTAGGACAGGGCCAGGGAGCAGCAAGGGCCTGAAACAGAGGCATCAGTACTTACCAGGGGCTCATTTAAGAAAAGTAGCACCCAGAAACCTGGTGGGGATGTTCACATATCCTGGTCCCATCCCCAGAGTAAAGCAGCTGCCCTCAGGTGAAGGAAAACCACACCTGTAAATGCCATGGTTCCCCACTGTTTTTCTGCCGGTCCCAAGCAACTGGGGAGACAGGTTCTTTTCTTTTTTTTTTTTTTTAAGATTTTATTTTATTTATTTGACAGAGAGAGAGACAGCCAGCGAGAGAGGGAACACAAGCAGGGGGAGTGGGAGAGGAAGAAGCAGGCTCCCAGAGGAGGAGCCCGATGTGGGGCTTGATCCCAGATCGCCAGGATCACGCCCTGAGCCAAAGGCAGACGCTTAACAACGGAGCCACCCAGGCGCCCCGTGGGAGACAAGTGATGACCCTCCATGTTGCAGGGTGGAGGAAGCCTCTGGGACACTCTGGCCTTGTGCAGACCAAGAACCAGGACCAGGAGCCCCAGTGTGGCCACATCCCTTATTCTGGGCTTTGTGTAGGCGATGCACGGAGCGCCCCGATTCCTTCTGGGAGTAGCGATTCTTGTCTGATCGTCTCCAGGGTACCCACTGGCATCAGCATGCAATACTGTCCTTTTCGTGACTAGTCACTCATTCAGACACGATGTGAGTTGCTCTTGTTCGTCAGAACTGTGAATAGGCACGTGCCCAGACCACGGCGTGGACGGTGACCGCCTTGCTGGCAGGGACGGAGTGGGCAGGGAGGGGCAGGCTCACCAGGGAGGGGAGGTCCAGGCGTATGGTGCCCGGGAGTCACCCACCAGGAGTCCACCCCGGCTCACGAGCGTCTGCCGTGTGTCGTGCCTGATTTGGGAGTGGAGCCCAGTAGGAAGGAAACAGACAAGGTGCCTTTTCTCGAGGGTAGACATCTAATTAAGGAGACAGACAACAGGACATGAGATGATGAGGAAGATGCTTTCCGAAGCTAAGAACGAGGGAGAGAAAGTGATTCCAGGTGACAGAGTGGAGGTGCTGGGCAGAGGAAGGGGCCTTGCACGGGGAGCTCCTTCCATGTCCCCCGAGAGAAGGCAGAGGGTGTGGACACAGGGCAGGAGGGCAGGAGGAGGCTGCTGAGGGGACACAGGAGAGGGGGAATCCGGGCCAGCTCCCAGGCTGGACAGGCACAGACGGTGGACACGCTGGGCATCGTCGAATGTGCATTTACAAGTTACTGCACGGGCGGCCGTGTGACTTTTCTCTGGAGGTGCTTGGATGAGGACCGGTGTGGCCTAAGTGTGTATCTGGACTCAAGCAGGGGTGGGGCATTGCCAGGCGAGGGGGGTGGCGGGGAAAGAGACCAGGATGAGGAGGGGAAAGGAGTTTGGGGTGTTCTTCTGGCAGTGGACCCATCCTGAGTGTGGCTTCCCCATGGGGGAAGGAGGGATAGAGCGCAGGGGTGCAGGTCTGGGCGGAAGGGGGGGGAGGCACAGGGCGGCGGGGGGAGTTTAAGCGATTTGCCCAGCCCAGACCCTGGGGCGGAGGCAGAGGAATCCCCCGTCCAGGAGCAGCTTCCTGGGGGAACCCATGGCAGGACAGGCAGTGGCAAAGAGGCAGGGACACTGGGTCTCTGCGGCCATGGGATGGATCCCAGGCACTTTCAGCAGTGCCGAGGGGGCACAAAATCAATAGAAATTGTTCAGTAGGAAATTAAGAAAATACAGAAGTATGTAAAGACAAAACCAGAAAACACTGGTGATGCTATCGGCAGTGTGAGATTTCTCCCCCAGGCTTTTCATAAAAACAGCACGGACACCCTTTCCGCCCACCGTTTGCACCAGCTACATACGGGAAGCTGTTGCCATGTCATGAACGGTCATCCGCGTCAGCCTGGAATCCTGCAGCGCAGGGGGCTGAATCATCCCCGATTTAACCCCTGGTTGTCCTCCCCTCCATGCTGACATCTTGGTCCCTCTGATGAGGCTTTCCTCTGACATTCCCGGGAGGCCGGTTTGGAGATGATGCGGCTGTCGGAGAGGCGAGAGGCCTCTGGGTCACAACCGGACACCCGGCCTGGCCAGCTCAGGATGGCGCAGGCCCAGCACGGAGGGTGGTCCCTGGAGGCCAAGGGCAGGAGCGCAGGAACCGCGGGGCATGCAGATCCTGGGGACCTGCAGACTCAGGCCACAGCAAGGCTTGGGGGCCCTGGAGAGCAGAGAGCACCTCACCTCCCCCCCCCCCCGGTTGCCAAGGTGACTCGGAGGCCTCTGATTGCCCAGGAGGACATGCGGCTTTGGGCTCCGCACGGCGTCTTTTCCGTACAGCCTGCAAAGGTGCTTTCATTCTTTCTGACCTGGTTTCCATGGTTTTTGGTATCGTTGTTGTGTTGTTTGCTTAAAAAGAAAACACGTAGGCTTATGTCATGAGGAGGCAAAGACGTCACAGGCATCAACGAGTAAAAATGACTAGAAGCTGGTGCGCAGACCACACACCTGCAGTGACATCTCCCACGTACAGAGTGACAAGCAATGAGCCGTGCAGAGACAGGACATGACACCAAGTGGGACAGAGCCCAGTGGGGCTAGCACTCCTCGGTGGTGGTCCCTTCGAAGCCAGAGAGAACAAAAATGTTGTGGGGCAGAAAACAGCTCAGCCCCAAACCACGCAGAACAGGTGAGAGTTTTCAGGTGGGCAGAGACTCTCGGGACCAGCTGGCCCAGGAAGAAGGACCCACCAGCCCTGCCTCAGGGCCGGGAATCTCTGGTTCACTCCAAGACCTGGAAGGAAGCTTCTAGAGCCGTCTCACAAACCAAAGACCTAAAACCAGCAGGCAAGGCTCAGGACCCGGGCCACCAGGATTGGAACCACAGAAGTGTGAGATCTGCAAAGCAGCTGGGTCTGCTCAGAGCCACTGTGCAGGTGTGGAGGACGCGGTGGACCGCCTCCCAGCTCCCCGGCCATGTCCGCCAGCAGAGGGGACATGAGCCGTGTGATGGTGTGATGTGGTGTGAGCTATTCTGAACCCCAAAGTGGTTTTATCACCTGAAGAGCAGAGGTGGCCCCTGCATCCTTGCCAACCACCCCCCCCCCCCCCCGCTCCAGCATTGCCTCCATCCCGACAGAGGGCAGCCCAGGAGCTCCCAGGGCAAATACGCTCTCGGCGCAGGCCTGCAGTACCACGCGGAGTCTGGGCTCCCCGCACCGCTGCTGGGAAGTCTCTCGTCCTTGCCACTGGCTGTCGGGCCCCCAGGGCTGGGGACTAGTCAGTGGCAGCTGAGCCATGGGAGGAAGGCGGGCTGTCCACTCCAGGCCAACTCACGGCCCAGCTCCCACTGACCTGGCTCAATGACCTGTGGTCCCAGTGTCCTCAGGTTGGTGTGAGGAGTACCTGAGAGGCTTTTGGGAGCCCCTCAGTGCAGGGAGGGCCCACAAGGGGCAACTGTGCCATAATAGGGCAAGTTCAGTAGTGGGATATCCCAGAGGAGCTGGCAGCGAGGGGCACCTGATGTGCAGGGCCATGGGCTCTGTGGGCCGTGGGGCGAGGGACAGATGGAGCCCACGGCGGCGGGAGGCTCAGCCGAGCAGGGCAGACATGTGGGTGTCAGGAAGCTGGGGCGGCACGGTCCACTGAACAGGACTGTGACGTGAGACGTCTTGCTGTGCCTTGGCCTCGGGCCCCGGAACTGAAGTCACCCTGACCGCGCGGCTCCCATCTCTCCGCTCCGGGAGTGCCCTCCTCCAGGTCCCCCCACCCAGAGCTCAGCCACTCAGAGAAGGCACCCAGATGGCGGCCGCCACACCTCCCCCTCCCTTCTCAGTCCCTCCACCTCCTGGGTGCTCGCCCCAGGTTCCTGGGCCCCAGGACCCTGCTCCTTCCAGGCCTGAGCCGGCGTCCTCCCCAAGTGGGGCCCAGCGGCACCCAAAGACACCCCCAGGCCCAGCCGCTGCAAGTCATCTGGGTCAGACGCTCTCTCACTCTCTGCCCCTGAAACCAGATGAGGGACGGGGAGAGAGGACGAGGTAGGAGACATTCAGGTTCTAGGGACAGAAGTTTTCCTTTGTACGATTCCTATAGGCCTCAGGATGGGGTTCGACAGCTCTCAGGGCACCCTTCCTCCCTGTTAATTAAGAGTCTGGGCTCACACACAGGGAGGTGGCCATATGCCCCATAGCCCGTATTTTGATGTGTGGATGGCCAAGCAGGGACATTCAGGCCCACACAGCTCGCTGTACCCCACCCTACCTGTTCCGTGTGTCTGAGGATGCCGGCCTGGGTCAGGGGCCAACAGGTCTGAGGGTCCCCCTAGATATGCTCGGTCTCAGACCTCCATTCCAGAGGCCCCTCTCCAGTCCCAGCCAACATTCAGTCCTGGTCTGAAGGGGGTTGATTTTCCTAGCTGGTGTCTTTAGTCCTTGGGTCAAAGGCAACAGCCTCTGGGCCTCCTGGGCTCACATCTGAAGAGTAGGACCCTCGGTGTGCTGAAAACCACCCAGCTTCCTGGGGCAGCCAGAAGGTTGGGCCTCAACCTTGAGTTGTTTCTCTATCGGCTTATTTATATCCATGTGTATGTTCAGGGGTGTGGCTAGAACAGGTGTCTAAAGGCTCCTACCCCTGCCCAGAGTAAGCTATTCTTCTGAGGAGAGGCCCAGGGCGGGGCAGGATGCTGGGGCCATGGCCCTGGACCCCGGAATTCCTGCTCTGGCCACATTCTCCTGACTCTGGGGAGAAGCCCAGGCTGGGGCAGGGGGAGGTCAGGAGCTTACTGAACAGAAAAGCAGAGACAGGTGGGCCAGACACAATCCGGGCTATGCGGGTGTCACCCTCTGTTCCTGGGAGCCCCACCCACTACGTCATCTCTATTCCCTTTAAAAAGCCAGGTCCACAAAACCGCAATGAGACATCACTTCGCATCCATCAGGATGGCTAGCACAAAAAAAAAAAACAAAAACGAAAACAGCAGGTGTTGTCCAGGATGTGATTTTGGACCCTCGTGCACTGTGAGTGGGAACGTTCAACGGGGCGGCTGCCGTGGAAACAGTATGGTGGCTCTCCAAAAAGCCGCACCAGGATCCCCACACGAGCCAGCGCTTCCACGGCAGGGCCTATGCCCCCGAGAACTGAAAGCAGGGACTTGAAGAGGTGTTCTTCAGGATTCTTCACAAGAGCTCAAACGTGCAAGCAATCCGAGCGTCCCGCGGTGGATGAATGATCTCCGCGGTGTGGGACAGCCACTCACCGGAGTACTACGAAGCCCTAAAAAGGAAGGGCGTCCTGACACCTGCCACGACACGCACGAGCCTCGAAGACGCCTGCCGAGTGACCTGAGCCGGTCGCTGAAGGGCAGATGTTCTGATCACGAACACAAGATTCCTACAGAGGCCAGATTCCTAGAGACAGAAAGTAGAATGGGGTTTGCAGGAGGGGGATGGGAGGCAGTGTCTCATGGGGACAGAGTTTCTGTTTGGAAAGATGGAAAGTTCTGGAGATGGCTGGCAGTGACGTTTGCACAACAGTGTGAATGAGCTTAATGCCACAGAGCTGTGCACTTAAAAATGGTTAAAATGAGGGGCACCTGGGTGGCGCGGTTGGTTAAGAGTCTGACTCATGATTTCAGGTCAGGTCATGATCTCAAGGTCGTGGGGTCGATCCTCACATCGGACTCAGCGCTCAGCAGCGAGTCTGCATGAGATTCTTCCTCTCCCCCTGCCCCTCCCCACTGCCCTCTCTCTGTCTCTAAAATAAATAAAATCTTCTTAAAGAGTGGTTAAAATAGTGAATTTTATGTTATTTATATTTTATCACAATGAAACCCAAAACCTGAAAAAAACCAGTGAGGTTCAAGCGTCCAGCAAGAGCTCAAAGCAGCACAGGCCCCCAGCAGCCTCCACCTCCGTCCTCGAAGACCAGAGGCCACGTCTGGCACTGAGGCAGGCCCAGAACGTGGGCTCTCAGGTGCACGCTGGCCTCTGACCCTGCCTGCCGCTCTGAGCCATCACTGCACGCCTGCAAGGACTTTTCCCAGGAGCCCTTGCCACGGGAGGACACCGCGGCTTGGTCATCCCCACTTCACCCTTCCCTCCATCCAAAGTGAGGAGCCCCCCTATCCCTACAGCAGGAGTCACTGCAGTCCCCTGCTGCCCCGTCCCCAGCGTCCTGCTCTGGTGACCCTGCACTGAGGCCCAGCACAAGGGAGGCGGGCCCTGCTGACCCGAAGAGGCCTGGGGTCCCAGCACGCCTGCTGAAGGACCAGCAGCTGCAAGAGGCGGGCGGCCAGCCCGGAGGCGGGGGCTCCCCACCTTTCACTGTCTCCTATTCATAATCACACCAGGAACCGTGATCACGTTCTCGGGCAAGGCTCCAACAGCCCCGGCAGACGGCAGCCCTTCCCGCCACCCCAGATCACAGCCCTTCCCCCGACCCCAGATCACGTGCTTCTCTCCGGGGAGCACCGGCACCTGGACGCAAGCTCCCGTGGACCACGGTGTGTGGGCGCGTGTGGTTCGTAGGTCTGTGGCACAGCAGTCTCTGTGTGTCAGGTCCCGCCGGGAAAGAGGAAATGATGGCCCTTAGGGTTACTGGAACTTGAGCACCCCATGTCCAAAGGAGCAGGGTGGGGCTCCAGCCCCTGTACCCACTCCACTCACAGGGAGGCCCTGCACCCAGGCCACGGCCACCCACAGTCCCACGATCTGCACATGCTTGGTCAGGCAGACGGTGAGGCTCCACTCCCCGGGGGGTTTGGCTGCCGCTGGGACGGGTCTCTCACGAGTCCCCTCCAGCAGCCGTGACCCCCGACCCCACAGCCTTCCAGGGAAGGACGTTTCCTTCAGGTCCTCACATGGGGTAGGATTTCAACATCTCTTTTGGTGGAAAATGATTCCATCCGTAACAGTGTGTGTGCATTTTAATGTGTGATTCTTCAGTGTCCTTACTAAGACTGATTCTTGTTTTCATGTTACTTGGCCATTTCTATTTCTTTAGAGGGTCATTTTCTCCTTTTCTGCCTTGTTTTCTGTGACTGGGTTTTAGCCAAGTCTCCCTAGGTTGTGAAAACAAGTAATGGAACCCAAACGGCTTTCAGCTAAGAAGAGAAGTTTGTGGTTTGAGGGTGGGCTTCAGGCTGAGCTCGATCTAGGCCTTCGTATGAAGTGTCTCTGTGCTCTTGCATCTCTTTGCCACCATCTCGCAGCTCAGCGGCCCTGTGTGGACTTCGTTTTCCTGCAGCTCTTGGCATCTTGCCGCGGTGCCAGCGGACATCCGGGGAGCGCACGACTTCTGCTCAGTAGTTCAGCCGGCAGCCAGTGCGCAGCCCAGGGAGGCCCTTCATCAGCCAGGAGTGCGCCCATGTCTGACCTCTGGAGCGGAAGTGTAGCTCAGCGCACTGAATCCCGTGGGCTCAGCGTGAGGGAGGGGTAGCTCCTGGGGCCCTGTCACCATGGGAAGGAGCCCAGACACCTTCGGGGGCGGGGCGGGGTGCGGGAATCAAAGGGTGTCGCCTAGTAGGGTAAGTGTTTTTCTTATTGACTCTGAGAACTCTTCATATAGTAAGAATATGAACCTTCAGCTCTTTCTTCCACATATGGTTATCACACTTGCCTTTGTGGGTCTCTTCCTGGAGGCCAAGGCTGCCTTTTGAGCTGTGTCGCTCCCGTGGTGCCCTTGCCCTACGGCACCCTTGTGTCATGACCTTAAATCAGGGGTTGGTTAGGCCGCATTCCCCGGGCGTGGGTGATGCCATCCGATAGAAAAGGAAAAACACCTGTGGCCAGTCCTTCAGTCAGCGACTAAGCATTTAAAGGCTTATCTGGCAGTACAGACGTCACAGGTGCTCACGAAAGCAAGGCTCCGTCCCTGCGCCTCATAAAAGCACGGCCACACCTACCACAGCTCGTGAGGCCCGGCAGTAAAAGGAAGCAAGTGTCAAGGTCTGCTGCTCGGGGTGCAGGCTGTGGGTGCTCACGCACGCTCAGAGATGCGATAAGGGACGTCCTCGGAGCTCGTTAACCTTGTGATGGGCCTCCGGACGGCGGGCAAACAGAGCGGGCGGCCTGAGCCTCCCAGAGGCTGGTGCTGCCGGCCCAGGAGGGCTCCCAGGAGCCAGGGCTCCAGAAGTCCGGCTCCGTGATACCCGCCCTCCAGGCCGCTGCCTGCTCTCCCCTCCCCCACACCCTCCCTCTGCTCCTTTCCAAGGGGTAGATTCTCAAACACTAGGGAGGATGGCTGTGTGGATGCTCTGCTCTTCCCCCTCCACCCAAGCCCAGTCGTGAGGCTTAAATTCAAGGGTAACAGAGTGCGTCTGGGGTTCCTGATAAGGGGGCTGGAGCCCTGGGAGCCCGGGGACAACACGTTCCCTTCTGCACGGCTGCCGGGGAAGGAGCTGCAGGGGCCGGGCTGCGGCAGGGAGGGCAGCCAGGCGTGTGGGAGGCTCACAGCCACTTGCGGCCGGGAGATGGCCCTCAGGGTGCGGGCCGGCTCTGCTAAGGGGGGCGCCCCTTTCACAGCCCAGGAAGGGGGTCTTCAGGGCTGACAGAGCAGCCTCGGGAAGTGACTGGAGGGACCAGGGTGGGGGCAAAGGCGTTGGAGGCAGGGAGAGGGTCATGGGGCGGGCAGGGGAGAAGCAGTAGGAGGTGGTAGGGGGTGGAGGACAAGTGGGGAGGCAGATGGAGCAGGGGTATGGGCTCATGCGGTCCCGAGCGTCATCAGCCCCTGGGCCTGCTATCTGTAGCCTGGAGAGCCGGGACCCAGGAGCGCTGAGGTTCTGAGTCCCCGTCTGATTCGAGGGCAGGACGAGGAGATGCCCCAGCTCCCCTCTTCTACCCGAGGGCTCTGTGCGCATTTGCCCCAGGCCCCTCCTGACTCACGGCCCCTTCTCTCCAAATGCCCAGTCCCTAGGGAGGTGGAGCTGGACCGTCCAGTCAGGAGCCTTCCAGGGCCTGCTGCCCGGGGAGGGGGGGTCAGGGCCAGGAGAGACGGGGTCCCGTGGGGGCTGGCCCCACATGCACACCCCTCCTGTTACCTCTCCAGGTAGGGGGTCACCCCTTTCAGCTTGGGGCCAACATGGAGCTAGGCCCGGGGCTCCGCAGTGACGGGGAGCGTGACGGCTTACCCCACCCCACCGTGTGGTTTGTCCTGGGTCCTGCGCACCCCCAGGGAGGGGCCGAGCTGTCACAGAGCAGCAGTGGGGGTGTGTCTGTGATTGGGGGAACAGTCTGACCTTCCTGTACTTTACTGTATTCAGTACACATGATTTTCTTCCTTTGTAGAGATTTCCGACAACTTCACGAATCAGAAAAATGCTTGCAAGCCCTTCAGGGTCAATCTGGTTGGTAGGGATATGGCCCGGTGGTCCTGCACACACTCACACTGTCCCACACACTGCCACACTTACACTCACACGTACACGTACGCGTGTACACACGTAGTAACATCCACACGCCCCCCTTCTGCCACCCACTCCTTGTGGCCCGCCCTGCTCAGCCCCCCAGTGTGTCCCCCACCCCCAGGCACCATATCCCACAGCCCTTCCCAGCCACCTGGCATCACTGCAGGCCTCCAGGCCCGTGGGACTAAAGTGACACCACAGGCGCTCGGCTACACCCCTCTGCGTAAACGTGCATGCCACCATTCACTCAGCGGGCTGCCCCCCAGGGCCTGCTGCACCTGCTTCCTGCTCCGAGACCTGTTAGACGCGGCTGGCCAGCGTAGCAGCCCTCAGCCAACCAGCCCAGTGGGCACAGTCCCCCGGCTGCAGGAAGGTCTCCGGGCTGGGGCTGGCCGCCCACAGGGTCGGGTTCTTGGCCTTGTGGGGCCAGAAGGGCCAAAGGAGCCCAACAGGCAGGCCGAGGCCCAGGGGCAACCCCAACCCCGCCAGCTGAGGGGTGTGAGCACCCAGGAGGGAGATGCCGGGCAGCCTGAGAAGGAGGGCCCAGCCCAGGGAGCAGGGCCCAGGGGCCCAGGCTGGAGGTGGGAGGAGGCCTGGGCCCAAGGCTGAGCAAGAATCAGCAAGAAGATGGTCAGAGGCAAAAGGAGGGGCCTGGGTTTCCTCCAGGCCTTTCCCCCGGTGGAGACCCCTCTGAAGACGCCTGCGAAGGAGCGTCCGCCTGACCACCGAGGCCCTGGGCCCCCGAGGTGCATGCAGCCCAAACGGAGCAGTTTTTTCCAAGCTGACCGTAAAAACCCCGGGAGAGCGAGCAGGGGTGTCTGCAGGCCGTCCGGCTTAGCCGAGCGCAGGTGGCAGACTCAGACAGCGGGCACTCCCCCACAAGGACCTGGAGCCAGGGCCGGGTCCCTGCAGGACACGTGCCTGCAGCGCAGCCGCTGAGGCTGAAGGCCGGTGGCTCCCAGCCCCTTGGTCCCCAAGCCCAGGCTCCCAGCAGACAAGTAGCCCTGCCCAGACCCCTGCCATCTGACGCCACCCGCCACCACCTGCCGCCAGCTTCCTGAGCCGCCAGCAGCTGCTTCTGCGGCAGTCATGGGTTCATGCTCATTTCACTCAGGGACGCCCCTGTCTCTGGCCTTGTCCCAGTTCTGGAAGTGCGCCCCACGCCCTCCTGAATGCCGGGGTAGCCGCAGGATGGTGGACAGTGGGCTCACGGGTGCACTGAGGTCATTGTCTCTGACCCGTGCCCTTCCCGGCTGCCCGAGGGCGTTCCGCGGACACAGGTGTGCCCAGCCTGTCTGAACTCCGAGGGCAAAGTCCCACGGGGGGCGGTGCTGGGCCGTGGCTCCGTGGCCGCAGAGGCCCCCTGTGGAAGTGTGGTCTATGCACTTGCTCGCGGCCAGTCCTTCTCGCATCCCCCCCTCCCTCAGCCACGGCGCTACCTGCTCCCCAGCCTTCCTGGGGTCACCTCCAGATAAGCCACCTTCACCTGAGAGAACGTGACTTTACCCCCAGCACGTGCAGGAGCACGGCCCCGAGGCCCAGGCCACTTCCTCTCCTCCCAGTCCTGACAGGTAGGAGCCCAGGAAGGGGGAGCGGGGCACCTGGAGGGGTGTGTTGGCTCAGCACAGTGAGGAAACGCCTCCCAGAAGGACGCAGCCAGAGCTGGTGCAGGGCCGGAGGGCGAAGCCGGTCCCTCAGCCACAGCCGCGCCCTCCGATCGGGCCAAGGCTCCTGGCCGCCGGGAGGTTGTCCTGCATTGGTTCCTTCCCCTTCTCGGAGCCTGAGAATCCCCACCTGATTGAGATTAGGTTGGAAATGACCTCTGCCGCAGCCCTCGGGGGATTCAATCAGGGGAAGAGGTGTGGAACCTACTAGAATATTGCTGGGAATGCCCTGACTCGTTACCCGCCTGCAGTTGGAAAGGCTCTTAGCCGCAGCTGCGACCTTGTGGGAGCTCAGGGGCGTCCCCACCTGAGCCTCTGCCGGGTCGGAGCCGAGCACGCTGGGAACATCCCGCCAGCACACCTGCACCCCCCCAGCGGGACCATCCGGAGCTTCCTGGGATCCACCTTCAGGAAACCGACATTGTCAAATACAAGTTTAAAGAAAATGAAGTTACCCAGGAATTGGTTTTTTTGTACAATAAATTCCCCAAAGGATTCCCCTCAGAATGGCCTGACCAGTGAACACTCTAACTCCCACCCTTTCCTGGAAACAAGTCACGCAGATCAGGGGTCCAGCAGCAGGAGAGAAGGGGCCTGGGATGGCCCCAGACAGGCACGCATCGCATCGAGGGCCAGCCACGGGCTCTGACCAGTGACGGGCAAGGCACGAGGGCAGAGTGACCGTCGCTTCGATGTGCTTATTTGCTGTAGAGGGTCTGCGAGGCCAGGGCAGTGAAACCCATCAGTGCAGAGCAGGGCCCCCAGACGAGTCATGTGGGCCTCCGGCGGGGCGTGTCAGGCCCGTGGGGGGAAGGGGGCTGCAGGGCTGACTCACCCACTGGCACACAGGTGAGGAGCACTCCTCCTCATCACCTGGCCAGCCCCCTGCTTCCCCCAGCCTGACCCCACACGATGTCCCCGAAAGCAAGGCTAAGGGGCAAGGGGCTGGTGGCCGACTCCCCACACCCCACGCTCCATCTCGTCTCCACCCAGAACGTCTGTCCTCCCTCCTGGCATGCGGTGGGACTGCATTGCTCATTGCGGGGGTGCGGGGCAGCCCCAGGAGTTGAGCGGAACCTCTGCTCGCAGCGCACTTGGGCCCCAGTGACACGAGTGAGCAGAGCGCGAGCAGGGCTCCCGGGCAGCCGTCCCCAGACAGCAAGCAGGAGCGATGCCCTTGCCCCCGGGGGCTTTGGGTGCGGCCCCCGCAGCATTGCTGAGCCCATCTGGCCTGGTATGGTCCTTGCCTAAAAATGGGGGTGTCTAAAAATGGCAGCCCCCCCATGGCACCAGAGCGGGGAAGGGAGGGAAAAAGCTTTGTGGACTGCAGTGTCTACGCAAATGCGGCAGGGTCCTGGGGCCATCACACAGCAGAGCAGGGGCTCGACAGCAGACGTTCACGGTCTCCCCATCCTGGAGGCTGGTGTCCGAGACCCAGCTGTGGGCACGGCCGGCTCCTCCCGAGGCCTCTCTCCCAAGAGTGTGGACACCCTCCTCTCCGTGTGTGCTCGCGGGGTCTCCTCTCTGCGTGTCTGTGTCCTTACCCCCTCTCATAAGGACACCGTCATGTGGGATCAGCCCACCCTAACGGCACGATTTGAGCTCAGTCTCCTCTGTAAGGCCCCATCTCCACGTACGGTCCCACCCTGGGGGGCTGGGGGCCAGGGCTTCCATGCAGGAATGTGGGAGGGACACAGAGCCTGTGACAACATGAAGGAAAGGGGGGACTTCCCTAGAGCTGCTGGACATTTCCTCTCACGTGCACCTGAAAATTATGCCGTATCTTGTTTTAAGTAAAGGGGGAAGAAAACCAAGATTTCTCCTCGGGTGTGAACTCAGGAAGAAGACCCTGCCGACAGACAGGGCACTTCTCAGCTCCTCTGCCCCGTCGATGCCCCTCAGGGTCTAATCGCATGTGGGTGCCAACACCCTGCCGACTGTCCCGCTGTGGGATTTGTCTCCTGTGTGTACCCACGAGCAGGTCAGTGCATCACCCCCGCCAGGGATCCTGGCTGTGAGACCGGTGCCGCCAACCCCGGGGCTGGCACTGCCCCCCACCCCACCCCTGCCCAGGACCACGGAGGGCGCACCCCAGGCCCCTCCCGACTGCAGGGGCATGGTCCCTCTTTCTTAGAGAGGCCTGCCCTGATGGCCACCACATAGCCACGTCCCTCCGTTCAAATAGTCTGGCCGGCCAACCAGCAGCCCTGCTTGGCTTTCCCAGCAGCCCCTGCTATGCAGCTCCCTGCCTCGGTGCCCCTGAGTGTGGTTGGCTGTGGCAATGGCAGTGAGCCCCAGGCCCCTCCACTGACCTCCCGGGAGACCCCCAGGGAGCCTGGGCTCTTGCAACAGGAAGCCTGTGTCTCCGTTTCAAGAGTCTTTCTTTCTGCAACAGCTTTTTAAAAAATGAATGTGAATGAGCCAGAGTATCAACGGAAGACAGGGCTGGGACAGGCCCTGCCAGCCGCTCTGGGGCCCGTGGGGACCCGGCTGTGGCTGGAGCCCAGGTGGGCAAAGGGTAGCCAGGCAGGGAGGAGGGCAGAGCCCTAGCTGTACCACGCTCCCCAGCCCCGCGGCAGGTCTGGGGGCTCCCGGCTTCCTCCTGACCTGCCTCTGTCCACCTCCTCTCCAGACCTGCTCCTTCCACACAGCGCCGAGAAGAGCACCCAAGGCCCACTTTGCAGGGACGTCGGACTGGGGAGGGGTGTGTGTGTGTGTGCTGCATTTCCAGAAAGTTCTCTCCAAGTGCAGAGTGATACGTAAACCCTGGGGATTTGCTGTGATTATATCAGGTTTCTCATCGATTACCGAGGAGTGGGGGGCTGATGTCAGCAGGGCACTCGGCTCCTGTGGCAGCAAATCAGTCCACTGCTTCCGCCTGCGCTGTTCCCTGCCGCCCACCCGAAGCACGACCTGGGCAACATCAGGCGAGGTGTGGCACGAAATGTCCATCTCAACATAGTTGTCCTGTCACGGGCTGCACGAGCTCAAGGCCCCTAGGCCCAGACCCCGCTGCGGTCAGGAGGCATGGTGTTGGGAAGAAGCCCAGAGTGGCCCATCGTGGTTCAGAGTAGCCCGATGTGACCCAGGGTGACCCAGGGTGGCCCAGCATGGTCCAGAGTAGCCCGATGTGACCAGGGTGACCCAGGGTGGCCCAGCGTGGTCCAGAGTAGCCCGATGTGACCCAGGGTGACCCAGGGTGGCCCAGCGTGGTCCAGAGTAGCCCGATGTGACGCAGGGTGACCCAGGGTGGCCCAGCGTGGTCCAGAGTAGCCCGATGTGACCCAGGGTGACCCAGGGTGGCCCAGCGTGGTCCAGAGTAGCCCGATGTGACCCAGGGTGATCCAGGGTGGCCCAGCGTGGTCCAGAGTAGCCCGATGTGACCCAGGGTGGCCCAGGGTGGCCCAGCATGGTCTAGAGTAGCCCGATGTGACCAGGGTGGCCTGGTGTGGCCAAGGGGGCCCAAGATGCCCCCCGCCCCATGGCTAGGGTAGTCCAATGTGGTCCAGGGTGGCCCGCAGTGGCCCTGACTCAGAGGCTGCCCCCCTCCTGCCAGCCGAGCTGCTCCCTTCCCCCATGTGGGGCGGCCTCAGGGCGTGCTCTGGCCTAGGGCCTGGCGAGTGCCCCATGAGGCCGGCCAGCCCCGGCCCCCAGCCCTCCCTGCTCAGCAGGCACGCTGAGGTGAGGGAGCACCTGTGGGCGGTGGTGTTTGTCCCCGCCACGTCAGCTCTACACCAGGCACGTCCCCACATCTTCCTCTCATTCATCCCCCCGAGGACCCTTACTGTCATTGCCGTTTCATGTGAGGAAACGCCGTTCAGAGCCCCAGGACTTTGTACGTGGCTGGGGTGGGGGGGCACAGCCAGGCTCCACCCCCACAGCATCTGTTAGGGGCCCAAGTGCCACCGATGGCTTCCACGCTTTGCCATCTGTGTGTCAGATGTGGCTGAGGGCTCTGTGAGCGTGGGAACACTGACGAAGTGCATCAGGCCGACTCAGATGAGACCCGTCCACTGTCCCCTCCGTGGTGGGCCCGCTGGGCTCCAGATGTGGCTGGGCCAACGACGGGTGGTGTGGCCCCAAACGTGGATCCCCCGCCTGCTGGAGAGGTCCTGGGCCCCTTCCAGCCCTGACCCAGCCCGGCCCTGCACGCGGGAGCCTGTTGGAGGCGCGGCGGTCAGGCCGAGGCTGGGGGAGCGGCTGTCACCAAGGAGGCCCCCGCCGGGCCGCAGCCTGCCAGCATCCTGGACGCCGCTTCTGGGGCCCCTGGCGGGATCCGAGCCCCCGGGGCGGATTCATGCTGCATGCCTTATATGCTGGGCCGTCGGCTTCCGTCCATATCCTCTTCATCAAAAGTGTGTGGAGGGCCCTCTGGGGGGCAGGACGGAGCCAGACGGGGCCCCCACGGTGCCCTCCCGAGTGTCGCATGTGGCAACAGGGACAGGTCTGATGGCCTTCCCCCGTGTGCACGCACAGGATCACTGGGCCCACCTGGAAATGTGACTCTGGCCACGCTCTGTGCAGGACATGTGGAGGCCTCGGCCCCAGGACCACTGCCCTGCTCCCGCTCCCCACACGGCCCGGTGTGTGACCACCGTGCCTTCTGTTTCTGTGTGCTCTGACATCTAGGGCCCGCTGGCCCTGCTGGAGTGTCTCTTCCTGCGCAGAGCCCACACCCCCAGACCATCCCCCACCCCAGTCACCCTGGGCCGGGAGCCACACGACCAGGGACAGCCCCGTGTCCCTCCAGTCTTCCGAAATTATGCAAACGAGCCAGTCTTCAGCCCGCTGACCCTGCCTCACCCATCCCTTCCCTTGGAAACCACGGGGAGGCTCCTGCCCCCATCCCGCCCCCTCCCGACCCGGCCTGGTGCTTCCCCAACATGGTGTGCCACAAACTCTCCGGTCTGTTGGCCTCACCAGATGAACAACAAACAAAAGCTAGATTTTAAAACCCTGTGTGCACAGAGAGCAGTTAGGCCTCCCCTGGCAATTTCCCAGCCCCTGGGAGCAGCCTTCCCCCTCGGCTGAGTGCTCGAGAGTGTCATGGCTCCAGGCCCCTTGCCCCCAAGGGACACGGAGACGTGAGCTCCAGGCCTCAGAGGGCCCTGCATTGCCCTCCATGGGACCTGGTGGGATCTGTGCCCTTGCTGGCTCCCCTAGCCCTGGGCCCTATGGCCCATGTCCCCTCCTCATCATGGGGCAGGGGCAGGCACCGGTCCCTGTCCTCGGGGGCCGGGCCCTTGAGGGGCTGCTTCAGGTGTTCGCAGAGAGGAGTCGGGCATGGGGCAGGGCTGTTTCATGGAGATCCCACACCCTGGAGCTGCTGAGCACCCCTAGACCCCCGCGAAGGGGACACCTGCCTCAGGACGGACCCCAGGACCAGCGAGATGGGTAGCATCGTCTGGGCTAGCCCGGCCCCCTCTGCACTCGCTGCCGGAGCCTCGGTCTGGCTTGGGGTCCTTGTATTTCTCATTTCCACCCTCCGTCCCACGTGGCATTGCCCCTCTGCTTATGTTCCCACACATTCTGGTAGAAGGGCTGCCAGAGCCACACAGCCAACGCTTCCGCTGCCCCAGATCCCGTAATCCCTGCACATTCCCTTCGTTCCATGCCGCCCCTGGACCACCAGGAGCTCGTCACCTGCCATCCTGCCCTGCCTCTTCCACCCCCGCTGCCGGCCGTGACTCAGCGCCCTAATCCGCAGAGCTCTGTCCTCCGGAGAGCGCCTGGGCGCTGTGCCCACGCTGGAATCCGGCCCCTGCCGCTTCAGACTCTGTGCCACTCCGGACCCTCCCTGACCTCCTGGAATCCCCGGGTTGGAAGACTCAGCCCTGCTCTCTCCCTCAGTCCCCGCTGGCTGGCTCCGCACCACATTGCCCAGCTGACTCTCGGGGACCATCTCCCAGAATGTGCCAGAACAGGAAGGCAGCTGCGATAGCGGGAAGGGATGGGAGCCCCAAGTGTCTGCCTGCCTGAGCGAGGCTGCTCAGGGGGAGACGGACACCCACAGCCCAGGCCTCCGCAGAGGCAGGACAAACATGGGAGTCTCTCTTCAAGGAGAGCAAGTCTGGGGCGCCTGGGTGGCTCCGTGGGTTAGGAGTCCGACTCTTGACTTCGTCCCAGGTCATGCTCTCAGGGTCATGAGATCGAGCCCCGTGTCAGGCTCTGTGCTCAGTGGGGAGTCTGTGTGAGGTTCTCTCTCCCTCTCCCTCTGCCTCCCGCCCCCCGCCCCCACCCCCACATGCACACACATGCTCTTTCTCTCTATTGCTCTTTCTAAAGAAAAAGAGAAAAAGAACCGCCTGGAGGTGCCCCTTTCTAAGGGTTTTCCACAATCTTCAAGAGCAGAGAGCAGCGGGCTCAGGTAGGAGGGGTCAAGATTCCTAGCTGGGGTCATGATGGGTCACGAAGTTGCCCCAGTGGACCCCTGACCCCAGTGCAGACAAGGCCATCCCACTCCCAGCAGAGGACGGTCCGTGTTCCCGCAAACAGACATCAGAAGGAGCGGCACAGGCAACGGGCTGACGCAGACTGGACTTCGCCCTGTTTGTGTCTCCCTGGGACGTCCCGGCAGGACACACCTTGCTAGCTGTGCAGGGAGCCAGGGCGGGTGGGGGGTGGCTTGGGTTTCCGCTCAGCAGATCTGACCTCAAGGGGCTGGCGGCTCCCTTTCCGGGGCCCCGGGAGATTTGGGAAGCAGATGACCCCAGGTGGAAGCCGCACACCAGCCTCTCAGCGCCTCTGCCACCTGCTACGGGCACTTGCTCTGGGGGATCAGCCCACAGGAGGGCAGGAGAGCCTGCGGCGCCCTTCCCAGCAGAGGCACGCCCTCCCCCAGGAACCCGACCCCTGCAGCGTGGTGGGGGGCGCTCTGGTCACATGGGTCTGCTGGGTCAGTGTTGGGCTCCTGACTCGGGCTCCCTTGGGTGGCGAGTCTGGGAGGCCGTGCAGCCAGAGCCCCCTCCCCGTCAGTTACCAGGAGAGTGTGTCTGGGTCTCCCCTGGGCCAGGCAAGCTGGAGCACAGCACCCCTCCCTCCGCTGCACCCCTCGCCCCTCCTCCTGTCCACCTGCTGCCTCCCCAGGGGCAGCTACACGCCGCTGACGTTTACCACACTCCTACTCTGGGGGTATTTTTACCATGTGTGTAAAATAGAGTGTGTCATTCTGCTTGACTTCGAGCTGACGTGCCATTTGAGGCCTATCGAGTTTTCGGGTGAGTTTTTTTATCACAAAGTCCAATAGGCTGAACAATGTCCCCCGCCCCCCACCCAGGTTCCCGTCCGCGCAGAACCTCAGAATGGGGGCCAGGTGGGCAAGATGATGGGGACAGTGAAAAGTTATGGAGCAGAGAAGCGGAGGGAGACGGGGACCCGGGAGCCACGGGATGCTCGAGGGGTGATGGGAGAGACAGGGCCGCGCGTGAGTGGCTCCACCCCCACGGTGAGCCCGCCGGGCCAGAGGCCCTGCTGTGTCCCGGCCAGCTGAGAACCCACCGATCCTCACCCCCCAGACTCCGCTCCCCCATCTGTAAAACTGGGGAAGCCGTAGGACCTGCCTCTGAGTTGTAAGGACAGTAAAGTTGGGCGGCCGGTGGGCTGGGCAGTGCGCCTACTTTACAAACGGGGAGGTAGTGATGTTTTACTAAAACTGGCTCACCCATCCCTGGGCAAGCAAGCAAAGCCTGGCCTTTGGCAGAACTACGGGTTTTTCCATCTGTGAATAGCCCAGACCAGGCCTCAAGCCCTCAATGTCTGTGTGCTGATAAGAGACTCCCCGGGACCCCCCTGGCGCGCGCGAAGCAGGACAGGCAGCAGCCTGGGGCTTATCTTCCCCGCAGGTCTGGATGCCTTTCTAATTCAGGGCTTTCCAAGCAGTCTGGGGTTCCTTAAATGGTCAAACGTGGCCTGATCACTGCTGGCCTCGTCATCAGCTCTGTGTTCAGTCGCCTGAGACGTCTGTAGGTGGGAAGGGTCACGGCTGCCCAGCCCGTGGCCGGCTCATGGTCCACAGCAGCGGCCTGGGAAGGAAAGCACTTCCCCTGAGCGCTGACACCCGCAGGACCGCACTTGGCTCCTAGGGCGCACCCCGGCACCGGGGGGCGGACCGTGCACGACTGCTTTGGCCATTCACCAAATAAGCTCCCCTTTCCACTGAAAAAGTCCCCTCCACGCTCTGGTGAAGACAGCACATATCTGAAATCAAGGAAGATTCTAACTGGAAAGCGCGGCTGATGACTCTCGAGGGCTCCCCACAGAGCGGACGCAGGTGCTGCCAGTGTGAGGGGGGCTGCCGAGCAGCCCCGGGCATGGCCGGGATGGCACAGCAGGGGAGGTGGAGGGTGACAGTGTTGGGCCAGGGCCCCAAGGTGCAGGGGCGGCGAGGCGGCCGGCACATGGAATGAGGGTCCACAGCCTCCTTCTTTCTCAAGATAAATCACAGCAGCCCTGTGAGGGGGCGTCCTCTGTGGGGTGCAGGGGCCGACAGACCGCATCCGAGTCTCCTCGGGGAGAAGAGGCCACGTGGTCGAGCCCCCAGCCCGGGCTGGCTGTCATGGGGTCCCATCCCAGCAGGGAGGTCCCTGAGCTACGCGGGACCCACGCTTGGCCGGGACACCTCAGGGGCCCAGGGGCTTAAGGAAATTAGAAAGTAGGCCCTTTATGGAGTTCAGGGGACCCCGCTCCTGAAGAAGAGGTCAACGGGCCCCCCTCCAGGCCAGCCAGGCTGGTTCCAGACTTGCCACTTCCATGAGGGCCCCTGTGCGTGGCGTCCAGATGGTCGCATGAGGGCTCAGGTCCCCAAGGCCAAGCCCACACTCTGCCGTCCCCAGTGCCAGGGGTGCATGGGCCCCACTCGCTGTGGTGACAGCAGCCTCACAGGGGCAAGGTCCTGGCTTTGAAGAAAGCGCCTCCTGACATGGCCTGTGCAGGTGGGAGGTCTGCTTCCGGCTGCCCCCGGGGGCCTTGGGGGGGCGGCTGCTGTCCTGCCGGTCTGGCCTCTGCTGCTCCTTCTCTGCACGCCTCCATCCCTTCCATGGCGCCCAACCCCCATTGAGGGACACGTTTGCTCCCTCAGCTGACCTCCCCTCCACCCCTGCAAGGGGAGGGGTGCAGTTATCTGGCTTCATGACAAGATCTAAGAGTTGCTTCCCCCCCACATGTCACTGTGAGTGTTGGGGGTCCTGCTGAGTGTGGCCCAGTGGGGTTCAAACCCTGTCTGTCCATCTGTCTGTCTGGAGTGGCGCCGTCCAGTCTCCCACCCCAAGTTCAGCCCCTGGCCTGGCCAGGATGAAGTTTCACAAGACTGAGCAGCCCCTCCCCGACACCCCTCCTCCCTGGCACAACTGTGTCCCCCACCTCCCTCCTTCCCTCCTCTGCCGTCCGCCCTCGGTCTGGAGCTTGCGCTGAGATCACACTCAGGGGCCATGCTCTCCTTGCTCACACAGCCACTGCGAAGCCGGGCCGGAGCTGGGGAGGAGGACGGGCTGCCTCGAGAGCCCTGGGGCCTCGCTCTGCCCTTCCCAGAAAGCCCTGGGAAAGCACCTGTGCACAGCCCCGACCCTGCCGTGCCAACTCCCCTGAGTTCCACTCTCCTGCCCAGGAAAGCCTCCCTCCCCAGGCTGCCGGTGGAGGCTGGTGCAGTGAGCTCCCAGGCGAACTTCCTGAGGCAGAGCCCATTCCCTGTCTGCGAGTATGCCCGGAACCTGCCTCCTCGGCCAGGGAAGCCTGCTGGGTCTTGACCCTTTTCTTTATGGAAGCATCTTCCCAGTGGGGAGCAGGGAGAAAGCCGTGTCCATTATCGAAGTGTAAGGAAGGAAGAGGCCTCGGGACGCAAGGGCTTGGCTGGTCCGGCTTTGAGGGGACGGAGGTCTCTGCAGGGGTGCTAGCCCCGTCCACACCGTGCCGCAGACCCGGATTGAAGGTCAGGGCTTGAGCACGTCCACCACATGCCAAGCGCTGTGCTAGAGGTGGGGGGTGTCCGGGAGAGAACCCAGACACCCCGTGTCCTCCAGGAGCCTTCAGCCCAGGAGAGAACACACCTGGGCCTAGTTCTGAGTGACTGCAGCACGGCCCGTCATGACCCAGCGGCTCTCTCCCCACAGGCCACCCTGGGCCCTCACCTCCCTGACCCCGGGGCCCAGCATCATGGCTGGAAGGAAAGGGGGTCCCAGGGACCAGAGGCAGAGGCGGGGACAGCAAAAGCTCGAGAGAACAGGTAAGCTGCTATTTTGTCCATGCTCAGGCATGTCCTTCAACGGGGACACGTGAGCCCTGGGAGCGTGGTAGACACCATTCCAGGGCCCTAAACACAAACCGTGTGAAGCTGAGCTGAGAATCCGTGATGGGCACACACACCAGGCGTGTATTCCAGGCCACCTCCAATCATGAAGGGTCCCAGGAGACCCGCCTGGCCCTGGCCTGCCTCTCAGGACAAGTGTCCCCTCCCAGAGACTCGGCCCCTCTTGTAGAACACGCTGAATTGGGTGGAGAGAGCACGGGCCACGGGGTTTTGGCCCCAGACTGTGACCGGGTCTCGAGCCCCGCTGCTGGGTGCAAAGGGACACGTTGGCCGCAGCTGGCCTGCTTGGGGGCAGGGGTTTGAAAAGAGCACCACTCCACACACTGAGGTGGGTGGAGTCGCTGCTCTTGAAACCAGGCGAGCCCCCCCAGGAGTGGCCAGGGCCGTGGCCCCGTGCCACATCCCTGCTGGTGCAAAGGGGCCATTGCCGCCCCCTGGTATCGTGAGTCCCCGGCGAGGCAGTGCCCTCTTACCAGGAGGCCCGACGGCCCCATCCTCCCCGTTGCTCAGGACCGTGGCAGAGGCCCCAGGGACACACCAGGGCTGGGTGGCCTGCCTGCTGACTATTCCTGTGGGGGCACAGAGGGGGACACAGGCCCCAGGGTGGCAGCTCAGCACAGAGGGAGTGGAGGGGCCCCAGGGGCTCCCCGGCTTGCCAGTTGTTCGAGCACCCTGGGGAGACGAGCAGAACCAAGTTCAGAGCCGTGGCCGCCGAGTGCCGCCAGACGGAAGGTGTTAATAGCCGTTCCCTGGTGACCTTCTCCTCCCCAGTCTCATCAATCGCAATTTTCCCGTCAGGGTTCCCAGTTAGAGATGCAGAGCTCCTGGGAATGGCCCTGAGCCTGATGTCAGCCATTTGCTCAGTGCACGCGGGAGCAGCGGGGCCGCGCTTCTCGGCTCCCGGATGCGGCTCCGGCAGAGAATCTGGAGTCTGGGGGTGGGGCGGTGGGGAGGACCTGTTGGGGCTGTGAGCCTGGCAGAGGCGTGCTCCACGAGGGGGGTTGAGCGGGCTCCGGACGAGGGTCCTGGGGCCGCCTTGACAAAGCAGCACAGACGGGCGGCGTCAATAACGGAAATGTATTCTCTCCCAGCGGCCCGGGCGCAGGGCATCGGCAGGCTGGCTCCTCCGAGCACTGTTCCAGGCGCTCCCAGTTTCTGGCGTCTGCTGGCCGTCTTGGCATTCCTGGGCTCGGGGGAGCCCGGCTCCGCTCTGAGAGGAAGGGGGCTTGGGGGTGCTTCACGCAATGCTGCCCGGCTTGGGCAGGACCCCCGCACACACGTGTGTGCGCGCACACACACACACACACACACACACACACACACAGCGCCCATCTCTGACCGAGTTCTGAGACCCCCACCTCATGGCCGTGGACAGCTCTCCAGAGGCTCCGCTGGGAGATGGGGAGCTCGGCCCCATTTGAACCCCACAATGTCGACACCCCAACCAGGCAGCTGGCCTGCCTCCTGACATTCCCTTCCCCCTAAAACCCCGGCTAAGTGATGGCTCTTTGCACAGAATGAACCCCTGCTTTTCAGTCCTAAGTCTGGAAGCAGGCCCGAGGTGCACGCAGGCCAGGTCACGGTGAGGGCCTTCCCGCAAGGGTGCCGACCTCCAGCCTCTGCCTTCTGAGTGTGTGTTGACGGGGAAATCTTCAGGGGTCCTCTCTCAAATGAAAAAATAACACATATGCTTTTAAGGGTTAGTTTATATTCATGAGATTTCCTTTTTTGAGAGACAGCGATGGGGGAGGGGCAGACGGGGAAAGAGAGAAGCAGACTCCCTGCTGAGCAGGGAGCCCGACACGGGGCTCGATCCCAGGACCCTGAGATCATGACCTGAGCTGAAGCCACGAGTTGGATGCTCAACCGACAGCCCCCCAGGTACCCCCATATTTGAGATTTACAACAAATAGCTGGTAACAAAAAATAAACCGAATTTGTTCTTGATTCTAAAAGTCATGCTTTCCCGTGAGCCCTTGAGCATTTGGGGTGCTGGCAGGCAGGGGAGAGCCAGGACACTCAGGACAGAAGGGCCTGCGGGCTTCAGGGCCACGGGCAGAAGTGCAGTGAGGGGAGGCTGGGAAGGGGTGCAGCCTCGTCCTCACTGGTCAGGGGGCTTCGGGCTTCCCTTGGCAACACCACCAGCCACTCCCAGAGGCCACAGCCACTTCAGTTTACAGAGGCTATTCACCATCGGCCCCTCCTCCCGGCACCACTCACATCCCCCCACCCCCCATGTATGGGGTTATTCCACTCCCTGGGTTGAAGAACGCATTCATGGACCCACTTCACAGATGGAGACACTGAGGTGCAGACAAGGTTCTTCCTGGGTCCCAGGTCCCATGAGCAGTTAGTGGGGCCCCTTCCTCTTCCATCTCCTGAGTCCCCTCCCAGGTGCCTGGCAGGTGTCCCCCTACACCCTGGCCCTGGCCCTGCCTCCCTTCCCGCTCCGTGGCCCAGCCTCGCACCCCCAAGCTCCGGACTAACCTTCAAAGTGGAGACAACTGTTTAAATATTAAATGGTCCTTGGAACACCTGGGCTTCCATTAAGACTCTGAATTAAAAGCAAAAGAGAGACATTTTAAAGATCGCTGGAGTTCTGAAAAGCTGAATTATCGATGTTTGTGTCCCGGGGCTGCGTCCACGCCTCGTCCCCTTGGCTGTGGGTGCCCCTGGCTCCTGGAGGCTGGTGGGTCCTCCCTTCGGGGTGCATTGGCCAGGAGTGTGCGTGGGTGGGGTGGGGACACAAGCCAGCCTGTCCTTGAGGGGCCTAGGGTCCCGACGTGCTCAGCGATAGCCCCGCGAGAGGAGAGCTCAGGAGCTGGGTCCCGGCCGTGCCTCCTCCATCACTCAGGGGGCCTGCGGGGGCCCAGCCAGGGCAGCAGCCAGGCATCGGCCAGCCCCACGGCAGCAGGAGAGGCCGGGACCAGCAGGCGAGCCCCCTGCGTGGGGAGGGGCCTGCACCCCGCCTGGACCGATTTACCTTCTCTCTCAGATGCTGCCCTGGGAAGGCCGTGCACGGCGGTGGAGGTTGGGCTGGCGCCCGCAGGTGTCCACCCAACGTCCGTCCATGCACGGGCTATGAGGAGCCACGTGCCATGCATCCCGGGAAGAGACACAAGGACACAGGCCCAGCCACCAGCTGGGAGGGCTGCCAGGACCGAGATGTGTCAGCCCACGGGCCACTCCAGGGTCACAACCACCAGGGAGACTGGACTGGAGAGGTGTTCCCAGGCCTGGGATCTCATCACACCCGGGCCCACCACCTGTGCCCGCATCCTGCCATGTCCCAGACACACCTGGCTCGTGGCATCTGGCTGCCTCTCCTTCCCTGAGCTCAGAATGCGGGGCCAGCCACCCGGCACCGTGATTCACCACCCCCCTACCTCCTAAGTGCCTCTCGTCAAGTCCTTTTCTGCACCCCCTGGAAGGGGGACCCTTCCCCAAACTGCTCCCCCCATGAGCTCCGGGGACCAGTGTCCCAGGCATCCCCGGCCCTCCTGGGCACAGGACAGCCAATCCCCATAGCCTCTCAGCCGGAGGGAGGAGGCGTCCAGCCCACAGCCTTGAGTAGACACTGACCCAGGCGTGGGCACCAAGGACACTTCATTGGGACCTGACTCCACACCCCTCCCCCCATTGCCCAGCCCGGAGCTGCCAGATGTGAATATGGGGCTCCTCCAGGTCACGGGGCCGGGGCTCCACCGAGCCAGCCTCCTCCTCCTCCCTGTGGCTGTGGACAGACGTGTCTTCCTTGTCCCCTCCAGGCCTTCAATAACTCAGCCAAGCTGACACAAGGGCAAAAGCTACGAGACATCGGGTGCTGGGACTCCTGGTGTCCACACGGGAAGCCGTGCCTCTTCCTGCGGTTCACGTTTGGGAAATTGAGGGTGAAGTTCGGTTGGTTGGTGTGGGGAGGAGTCTTCCCTTCAAAAACACAGCGCTCCCCGAAGGAACCCCTGAACTGGTGGGCCCCATTTTAGGGAGACCCTCACATCAAGAATGCAAACGCGAGACCCCTTTTCAGTAGCCTGGCCGCCTGCTGGGGTGGGAGCCAGGCGTGTTCGGGGGCCAGCCACCCTGCTCCACAGCGTCCCTGCGTGGGGGGCAGCAGGCCCTGTGCTTCTCGGTGGCGGGAGCTTGGAAGACCCCACTGTGTGCAGGACTCTGGTGTGTTCTACAGGGGGCTGCAGCGATCGCACCCGGGTCCCCGCATCGCCCCTGCGATCACCTGTGACATAGCAAGGTCCAGAACCCCTTTTAGATCTTACACCCAAAAGTCTGCCTCGCTGTTGTGACCTTGGGCGATCACCGTGCCTCATCCTCTATAAAATGGGCACAGGAAAGCCGGTGCTCGGCGTGGGAGGGACCATCAGCCAGCCGTGCAAGCGTGTTGCTAAGTGGATGCCCGATAAAGAGCCAGACAGACTGACCGTCGGACAGCGGCACAGCAGGTGTCCTCACGGAAGGTGGAGTTTAGGACCAGCCAGAGCAAGAGCAGAAGGCCATGGGGAGGGGCCCTGACCAGAGCCACGGATGGCCAGCTGTGCCGAGGTCCAGCGCACGGACTGTGGAACAGTCTAGCTCCCCGTGTGCCGTGCAGGCGAGCGGGCACAGCGTCCGGCCATAAGGAGAGCCAGCCTGGCCCCAGCTCCCCCACAGCATCACACACACCACTCCCTCGAAGGCAGGGCAAGGATCCCTCGCGTTGACAGATGGGGAAACTGAGGCACAGAGCTGTAAATGATTCACCACCCGAGACACAAAGCACGAAGCCGCCAAGCAGCATTTGGACGTGGGCAGCGTGACCGCCCACGGAGCCTGGGCGTCCAGGACGCGGCCCCTGACGGTCGGTGCCGGTGACCTTTCCGTACAGCTGGTGGTCATTCGCACGTCTTCTTTGGGGAAATGTCTGTGCAAGTCCGAAGCCAGGCTTTCAAGCAGATGATTGGGTTTTTTGCTAGTGAGCTGTAGGAGTTCCTTCCGCACTCTGAACGCCAACCCACTCGGGGGCTGAAGTATGCCCCCCGTCCCATCGGGGCGTCTTCACTCTGCCAGCGGTGGTGTTTTCCTGTGCTGGGATCCCGGGACCCCGCTTGTCTGCCTCTGCTTTTGTCCCCCGTGCTTTTGAAGCCAGATCATTGCTCTCTGTCGATGCCCGCTTGTCCCGGGAGTTAGGTTCAGGTCTTACGCTCGTATCTCTGATCCATTCTGAGCTGATTTTTGTGCACACGGGCCTAACTTCACCCTCCTGCATGCGACTGTCCAGTTTTCCCAACACCATTTATTGAAGAGACTGTCCGTCCCCTGCTGTGTATTCTCGGCGCCGTTGCTGAGGATCGATGAACATATCTCTGGGTACGTGTCTCTGGGTTCTGCATTCTGTCGCCTGGTGCGCATGGTCCCCATGTAGGCAGCGGGGGTCCCGGGGGAGACCAGCAGGGTGCTGCCTGGCCAGGTCTGTGCTCAGAGGGGCCCCTCCCATTCTGCTCTCTCGCAGCGCTGGGAACAGACGCGGCCCTGTTTTGTCGATGTGCCCTATTCTTACACACCCCAAGCTTGGGTGCAGGGCCCAGCCCCCGCCCCCACCCCATGAGGCCCTCACGTGCACACTGTAGCTGGCCCATGCTAAGGGAGGAAGCCGGTCTGATGACAGTTCTGCAAGACAGAAGGCATCAGTTGCTTTGTTTGTCTGGCAGCGGAAATCAGAAGTTGGAAACTGAAGGGCCAGGAAAGCCAGGGTCTCCTGAAGCTCAGCAAGAAGCTTCACCCTGCTGAGCCCGGGCCTGCAGGTGCACCCCACACCCCCTACCCCCTACCAGCGGGCCCCCTGCCAGCTCGTTTCAAGGAGGAGGAGACTGAGGCACAGAGAGGTTGAGTCACTTGTCCCACAGGCCCCAGGGCCGTTCTGGAGAGGGCTCTGACAGGGCAGCACTCAGGACCCAGGGTCCACCTCCTCTCCCCTGGGGCCAGGGCTGTGGGACACCTTGCCTGGGACCCCCAGATGGCTGCCTGCCCTGGCCTCAAGCTGAGCCTGGGGACCTGGGAGGTGAGGCGGCAGACGCGAGCTCAGGCCCGCACACAGCCCAGGGCATGTCCAACAAGACCTGCACTCCCACCTAGCCCGCCCCCGGCATGGAGCCTGAGGCCTGGTCAGGACGCATTCCAGGAGGAGCCAGCCAGCCCCGGGCTCCCGACAGCCCACCACTTTCAGAAACAGCCCATCCCTCCTGCTCTGCCGGACGTGCTGGGCCCGTGTTCATTCGGGAGCTGGACAAACCCCAGGGCCGCCCTCCAACCCACTCAGACCACAATTTCATCAGCCCGTCACCCCTTCCCGAGCTCCTAATGAGAGCCGAGGCCGAGTCCCCTTCCACCAGGGGGAGAGGGCACATGCAGCCGGAGCTGGGGACGGCACTCCCAGTTGCTGAGACGCTCAGGCGGGGAGCAGGGCCCGTGGGCGCTCTCCTGGGGACCAAGGCCGACACTGAAGGACACTCACCACCTGACTTCATCCTCAGGGGACTGCGACCCAATTCCCTGGATTGTCACTGCTCTTTGCTTTCCGGAGGGGCTGCTCAAAGGCAGGGGCATCTCGAGGGACAGCTGGCCCCTGAGTGGCAGCCCTCCGCACCCCCTGACCGCTCCCCCGGCTGCGGGAGAGGGGAAGAGGTGGCTGCCCCCCCAAGGGGCAGGTCACCCCACAGCACCCGCTGAAGACGGGGTGGCCTCTCCCAGAAGCAAGTTCCCTGTGCATGGCGGCCGCCGGCAGGGACCCCGGGACTGGAGGGGAGCAGCAGCAGACTGGGTCTGGCTGTGGCCCCAGGGACAGTGCCTTGCAGGCTGCAGGTTCCTTGTGCTGGACGCTTGTCGCCTCTCGCCTCTCGGAACACAGCACAGTGTTCTGTCTGCCGAGGCAACCAGGGGCCACCTGACCAGTGATGGATAAATGCAGCCTGGGGTGCCCTCAGCCGCAGCAACTCAGCAACGCCCCCTTCTCCTGGCTTTATCGCTGCCCCTCAGCCCTTCCCTCACCCCTGTTCCCTGGGATCATCCCCTTAAGAAGCCACCTGTTCTCTGAGTCCTTGTCCCAAGATGAGCGTTCCAGGGCCTGAGAGCCTTAGCAGCTGCTTACAGGCCTAGCTGTCCCTCATTCAGAAGTGAGCCATGGGTCCAAGGGAACCTCCCCGCACTGTGCCACCACAATGACAGCGTGCGCTCCCGGCTCTGCCGGAAGACCCTGGCTGCCGTGTCCCTGGACTGAAAGCCCAGGTCCCATCAGGCAGCCTCCACAAGGCCCCTCTGCCAGGCACGTGGCTTTGGAAGGGCTTGGTACGGAGCCTGCACTCAAAGCATTACCCAAGGCCAACCCGAGCTGCCAACCCGGGGGTCAGTCTGATAAGGTGCCCGTCTGCAGCAGAGCTCTGCGGTAGCCCCAGCTGTTGGCCATGACGCCTTGCAGATCGGAGGGAGACCCCGTGAATCAAATAAGTGGATGAATGCTGGGCACTTCCATATCCCGGGCTTTCCTCGCCAGAACTGAGGGTTGTGGCACCGGTGGTCTTAATGGCAGTGTAGTAATGGTGGTGGTGATGTTGGTGAGATGTTGCTGGTGGTGGTGACAGTATAGACGTGTTGGCATTGGTGTTGGTGTAGATGTTGCTGTCCGTGGCGGCAACAGCATTGGTGGGATACTGGGGAGCCCACTGCCCCCAGTCGAGGGGAGGAGCACACAGGGTGTAGACTCAGCTGGACCAGCAAGCCCAAACCATCTGGGGTCACCCAGGTAGGCTACTGGGCTTCTGTTTGCTTGAATAGCCCAGTGTGGGGAGTGGCTGGAGATGCTGGGTGGCCACCTTGTGCCCAGGGTGGAGACTTCCCAGGGGGTGAGCATCGTGGGCGGCCCAGAGCAGCTTTCTGGGCAAGGGCAGGAGGTCACAGGGAGGAGGAATTCTGCATTGCTGGTCAAGTCCATGTCTGCTGGCCACTGGAGAAGCTGCAGACCCTGGAGGAGCTGCTGGTCCTGGAGGAGCTGCTGGCCACTGGAGAAGCTGCAGACCCTGGAGAAGCTGCAGGCCCTGGAGGAGCTGCAGACCCTGGAGGAGCTGCTGGCCCTGGAGAAGCTGCTGGCCCTGGAGGAGCTGCTGATCCTGGAGGAGCTGCAGACCCTGGAGAAACTGCAGGCCCTGGAGGAGCTGCAGACCCTGGAGGAGCTGCTGGCCCTGGAGAAGCTGCAGACCCTGGAGGAGCTGCTGGCCCTGGAGAAGCTGCTGGCCCTGGAGGAGCTGCTGGCCCTGGAGAAGCTGCAGACCCCAGAGGAGCTGCTGGCCCTGGAGGAGCTGCTGGCCCTGGAGAAGCTGCTGGCCCTGGAGGAGCTGCTGGCCCTGGAGAAGCTGCCGGCTCTGGAGAAGCTGCCTCCTCTCACCCTTTCCCTATCTATCCTAGGAGACTGAGGCCTTTCCAGCTGTGGCCCTCCTTGAATCATAGGAAGAAAATCATCCCGTGCACTAACTCCACAGCCTGAAATTCAGGACCGGTTTGTACAGACTCAAGTGCAAGAGAAGAAATCCAAGGACGAGGCCCGGCTTGCCACACCCTTGCCGGCTCTAGAATCTCCCATGCCACATCCTTTGAAAAGAGTCAGGTGGGCTGCGTGTGCGTGATTCCAGCTCTCTGACATTCTGGAAAAGGCAAAATGATAGAGACAGCAAACATATCAGGAGCTGTGGGGTGGGCAAGGGAGGGTGGATAGGTGGAGCCCAGGGGATTTGAGGACAGGGCTCCTCTCTACGATTATGGAGGGGGGCACACATGTCATCCACATTTGTCAATACACCCCGAAGAATGAACCGTGCATGAGCCATGGGCTGTAGTTAGTCAGAGCGCATTGATATCGGCTCATGGATTGTAGGGAGCGTAGCTCACTGACGCGAGATGGGAGCCTCGGGAGAAAGGAGAGTGGGAATCTATACTTTCCCACCAAATTCTCTGCAAAGGGAAAATTACTATAACAAGAATTAAGTTTATTAATTTGAAAGGAGGAAGAGGAGAATCAGGCTGAGGCCCGGCCCCTCTGAACACATCCAGCTCCCGTAGGCTACTCGCTGACCCCCAAGAACCTCCTTCACCCCCACAGACACGGCCCACCCTGGGAGCTTGGGCTCCATACAGCTGAGGCGCCAGCCTGGAGCAGCCTGACGGTCTAACGAGCCACGTGGCTGCAGTCCTGGCAGGCGGGCACGTGTCCCGGGGACACCTTTGCTTCGACAAATCACCGCATGGCTTCATGGTGCCAGGACGTTGACATCTGGGGCACGGAAAACTGAGGCTCCGACAGCTGGGCCCTTCTGTGACGCGCTGTTCAGGGCCTCCCGGGCAGCCAGCTAGGGCCGCGAGTTCTGAGTGGAGGCGCCGTGTGCCTGGCCCGCCCGCGGGAGCCCCGGGCCGGCAGCGAGCTGGGGGTCAGGGCCCTGTCCTGGTGACTGAGCCGAGCCGTGCCCAGTGCCGCCACACCCACAGCCACCCCCGGGCCGGCTCTCGATAGTAGGGCCTGGGTCAGAAACCCCCCTCTTGTTTGCCTAAGGCCCATCTTTCTGAGTAAATTCATTTTTCTAAGCAAACAATCCACATTCCTGCTCTACCCTCCCCAGACCATGCCTTCATCCAGCTGTTTCTCAACCAGGCTGCCAGGACAGAAGGAGGCCCTACAAAGAAATGATCCGAGCTGCCGTGTTCTGGACTCCCTGAGGGTGCTGGGGGCCGGCTTCTTCCCCAGCGGGGGAGAGAAGGTGATGTGTGGGGGTCCCGGGGCATGGCTTTGCTCTCTCCTGCATCCCAGGGTGAGGACCTCCGCTCACCCCTCACTGCAAGAACTCCTGTTTCTTGTGGACACGGATACAAGCCGGCTGCCCCTTGCCCACAGCCTGAGGCCCAAGAAAGTGAAGGACGTCCTGTGGTCCGGTGGGTGGCGGCAGGGCAGTTGCCGTGTGTCCCCCTGCGGCCCCTGAGGGGCCGGCCTCTTCCTGACCCAGCTCCTGCCGCGCCCCGGTAGCAGGTGGGGCTGGCCGCGGGCCCGTTACGAGACTGCTGGCTAGATGTGCCCTGCAGGTTTCCCACCAGTGTGCAGATATCGCGTCCCTACGTGGTACCCCTGAAACTGGTGTAATACCTCCACAGAGAAAAGCCCAGGGGCGCCCGGGGGGCTCAGTCGGTGAAGTGCCAGACCCTCGATTTTAGCTCAGGTCGTGATCTCAGGGTCATGAGCTCAAGCTCCCCCTCCCCCCATCCAGCTGTGCTCTGGGCCTGGAGCCTGCTTGATATTCTCTCTCCCTCTCCCTCTGCCCTTCCCCTCACCCTCTCTTTCTCTCTCTCTCTCAAAACAAAAACAAAAACCAAACCCAATGAAGTAATGGAGCGAGGCAGTGGTCCCCGAAGGCAGCTCAGGTCGTCAGGAGGAAGACGACGGGAACCCCTGTGGTCACGGGGCTGAGTCCGCTGCCTGCGCTCCGTGCCCCAGAGCCGGGGGCACAGGTGTCCGCTGGCGGAGCGCCCCACCTGTGTGGACGCCGTCCTCACCACACGGGAGTACGTCCAAGCACCAGCTTTACCGGAAACTGGTCTACGGCTTACAGAAAACTCAGGGACAGAGGAACATGTTACATGCACTCCGGCCTGCAATCAGCAAAATCCAGAACGCAGGACATTCTACTGGAGAAACGGCCACGTGTCGCCAACCAGCCAGGGCAAGGGAGGGGGAGGGGAAGGGCAGAGGGGGGAGGGGAAACCAAGCGGTCAAGAGCCTTCAGAGCCCCGTCAAGCCATGGACCTTGTATTCAAAGAAACCATCTAAATAGTAGGTATTTTTTAAAATTATGATGTTATGTTAGTCACCACGCAGCACAGCATTAGATTTTGATGCAGTGTTCCATGACTCATTGTTTGCGTACAACACCCAGGGCTCCGTGCGCCACGTGCCCTCCTTATACCATCACCAGCCTCGCCTGTCCCCCACCCCCTCCCCTCTGACGCCCTCCGTTTGTTTCCCAGGGTCCATAGTAGGTATTCTGCGGTGCTACCTACTGACGTATTTTTCTGATGAAATGAGGTCCAGGGGTGGCTCTAGAGGAGCCTGGAGAGGGGGCGGGGGAGGGGAGAGAAGGGGAAAGAAGGGAAGGGGAGGGGAGGGGATCACAAACAGGATTGGCGGGGATGCTCTTCCCTCTGATGTTCTTCCACAGGTCACAGTCTTCCCAGGAGTTGCTGGGGGCCTTTGGGGGCTGGGCGCCAGGTCCCCAACAGGACAGAAACGCCAGGCTTGTATTTCCAGCTGTATCCTTCAGAAATGACCCACCAACAGAGGGCTGGGGACTAAAGCTCTCTGACAGCCAGTCTAAACGGCCCCCAGCGAGGTGTCCCCGACACACCTTCTTAACTCCACCCACAGAGGGGCCTGGCTTCTCTGATTTTCCGCTTGGCGCTCCCTCAGGAGGCCACGGGGGAAGTGCCTGGTCCTCCCTTTTCCAGGACCGAACGTTTCAAAGTTTTTAGAAATGGCAGGAATCACAGATTTCACCCAAAGGACGCACTTTCTTTGATGTCCTGTCAGATCGCAAATCACGAAGTGCACACGTGATCGATCTTGGGAAATATCCAAACACAAGAAGAACGCTGGTGGGTTTGCTTAACCCCCGTGTGGTCTGATCTTCCAGGAATCACTTGGTTCTGTGGGACCTTGGGCGCCCGGCTCCGGAAGCGGACGAGCTGGCAGGGAAGGACGTGGCCGCGGTCCCCCCCAGCTCCCCTGTAGCGGCGGCTGCTGGCGCCCCCACTGCAGCGCGGCAACAGGCACTGTGTCTGCTTCGAGTTGTGGGGCTGGGGCTCTGTTTAACTCATCGGCCCAGGCAAGAGCCGGGGGAGCAAGTTAGAGAGCCCCAGGCAGACAGCTCTGGCCCCTGTGCAGATGTGGGGACGGAGGCCAGCACCACGGGAGCTCCGCCCTGCAGAGTGCCGTTCCCCCGCTCCAGGGACACCTCTGCACCGGGGGGAGTGTGTCGGGGAGTAGCGGGCTCACCCCGAGTCAGGAACACACCCTTTGCATTTCAGACCCTGCTGAAAACTTTCTTAAATCTGCTCCCTGGCCCAGGAAGAAAACAGAAAACCGGGCTGACGTTTCAGGTGTCTGGAACATTCCAGAGCTCTGGTCTGATTGCTCAGGGCCAGAAACACATGCTGACCATATCCTGACCTCAGGACGGCTCCTTGAAGTTAATATTGTTTTTTTTCTTAGCTAAATCCCTTGCATTAAAAGTTTTTTTGAGATTGCCAATGTTTTCCCTCTTCTCAAAGCATTTATTTCAGGGCCAAACTCCAAGTTTCCAGCCCCTGGGAAACCCCGTGTGCCTGAACTTGGACATGGGATACGGGAGAGCTGGAGGCCCATCTCCATGCCTCCATCCACAGGAGCCGCAACCCCCACCCCACGCACCACACGTGTGCACACGCACGCACACACATCACACGCACACTCACTCACCCCTCATCTCCCTCAGTCGGCGCTGAGACCTGGAGAGCCATCTCCGAGGCCCACATGCCCCATGTTCCCACCCTCAGTGCCCAAGAAGCCTCTGGCTCCCGGGGCAGCCATGTCCCTCCCCGCATGGCTCTGCGCCCCCAATCCACCTCCCACCCCCCACCCCATAACCTCCCCTGCATCCTCTGAGCAAACAGGCATCAGCAGAGGCCCACAGAGCCTCCCCGTGTCCCCGCCTCCTGCTGGAACTGGCCCCGGGCCTCCTGAGACCTGGCTCCTTTGCAACCTCCCACCATGGGGGGTCCTCTCCTCACTCCCTCCACAGGACTGGGGGAGGGGTTTTCCTCCAAGCTCCTCCTTGTCACAGCAGGCCCCAGTGCCTCCAGCCTCCCTCCAGCCTCTCATCCAAAACGCATCTTTGCACTGTGACATCCTCCTGGGGGTCCCACCCCCAGGGCCCCGGCACCTGCTTCCGGCACTCTCGCCAACTCCACGCTGGTTCCTAGAGAAGCCAACATCCACCCGAACAAGCCTCCCCACCCCACTGCTCAGCCTGCTGACCTCGTCCTGCCGCCCTCCCTGCCCGTGGGGCCCCAGACAGGGTCACGCCCAGGCACCACCCCTCCTTCCAGCCCCATCTCTCAGGCTCATTCCCTCTGGAGCCCAGGACCACGTTCCAGTGATCTCTTCCCTCCCATGTGTCCTCACCTCCCTCCTGTCCCAATGGGGACACATCATAGGGAGACCTTGGAGGTGGACAGAGTCCAGAAAGGCACAGAGGAGGGAGCATGAGAAAGGGCTGGAGTGTGTGCTGTGTCTGCATGTGTACGTGTGATGTGCGTGTGCACACGTGCTGTGTGGGACCCGGGCTACCGGGGCGCGAGACAGGACTGAGCACTCCAGGGTGCTGGCTACCAGCCTCTCCTCTAATCTGCCACAGGCCGGCCGACGGCCCCTGCTGGACAAGATCCACCCCGGAAAGCAGGATCAGGGACACTGAGCCCCTGGGGTCTGCTTGGTTAAGCAATCGGAAACGGCAGGAGCTCCAGTGATGTGGGCAGGGGAGGATTTGTCCCAAAACGAGATTGCTGCCCCCAGCAGGGCATGGAGCCTGGAAGACCCCCCAAACAGGTGGGCCTGACTCAGCAGCCAGGGTGGGGGAAGGAGCAGGCGGCGTGTGTGCCCAACCAGGGTCCAGGCCTGCAGAGAGATGGACGGTGGAGAAGGGCCCGAGCTGGGACGGTGGCGGTCATCTGTGGTCGAAGACAGACGAGCAGGGACAGACTTCTGACATCTGCATCATCATCCCCAAGACCCCAGGCCCACTGACCCGACAGCCCCGTCCCCTGCTGCGGGCCCACCCCCAAGCGGGGGGAAGAGGCACCCCGGAAGGGGGGCAGCACTCAGGGCGATGCTGCTGCTGGCGGGAAGGGGCCCCACTCAGAACACACACTGGCAGCAGAGGAGCCCAAGTCGGGGGGGGGCGGAGGGACCTCCCGGGACGCAGGGAGGGGGCCCGCTGGCAGGCCTGGTCCTGCACCCCTTCACACGGCTCCTGTGCCATTCAGAACCCGAGGCCTTGGCGAGCCCTTGCTTCTTTCCTGTCTGTCCCCCCAGATGGCTCTTCCCCACGGTCACATCACCCTTAATGTCACTGCCCCCCCCCAGTACCTGCCACCAGGGGACCACAGAAAAGAGTAAGAGTCAATGAACCAGTGAGTGCGTTTCTCAGGGCTCTGCGTCACCGGAGTTCCCGTTCTAGGTGCAAGCCCGTGGACTGCACGTCCCCTGAGATACCGGACACGCATCCCCGCGTCCCCGAGCCCTCCCGCTCCCGCGGTGAGGATTGTGTTCGTCTTCTCAGAAATGGCTTCCCGAGAACCTCATCCCAGCAAACCTCACTTGACGGAAGCATGGCTTTATCTACTTGCACACGGACTTACCATCTTTGCTTGTTCCCGACATAGCGAGGCCTCCGTGTCTGCCGCCGAGACCGTCAGAAGCAGCTTCAGACGTGCACTTGAACACTAGCCGGGACAGGTTCTACCTTGTTCCCTGCTCTCCGTGCAAAGTGGAGGGTCTGTGGTGTGCAAACACGTGTGTGGTGTGTTGTCCATGCATGAGTATGTGCGTACGTGTGACCGTGTGTGAGTTCATGTGTGAGTGTGCAACACATGCTACCGCGTGTGAGTGTGTGTGACCATGGGTACACGTGTGAGCACACGTGTGCACACTGTGGTGTGTTCATGCACGAGCCGGTGTGTAGGTGTGATGATGTGTGGGTTCATGTGTGAGTGTGTGTGGCATGTGGTCATGTATGCAACACGCACACTATGTGTGTGAGTTCACTGGTGTGTGATTGCATGGATTCCTGTGTGAGCACGTGTGTTCACACTGTGGTCTGTGTGTGCTCGTGCATGAGCACGTGTGCACATGTGATGGTGCGTGGCCGTGCACACCACACCCAGGCTCGGTCACAGTCTAGTGTGTGTCTGGAGCTTTTCCACTCAACAGCATGTGAGTCTCCTGAGGCTCTGGGCAAAGCACACTTTGGTGGGCGTGACCCATGCAAACAGGGCACAAGAGCACAGAGTCCCCCTCGTCCTGGGGCTCCCGTGGGCACAGACCCACCTGAGCCAGGGTGCACAGTGGGACAGGCAGCCCACCCGGCTGTCCAGGCCACGCAGGCCTGGACCCACGAGGGCCATAGAGTCGGAAGGGCCGGGCCCCTTGCTGCCCTGGGCGTGGGAGGCCAGAACCCCCAGGCCCCGAGCAAGAGGGGTCCCAGAGAGCTCTGTGGTTCCCTGATTCGGGCAGCGAGCTCCAGGCTGCACAGTGCTGCCGGCACAGCGAGGCCAGCTCTGGGTCCTCCCAAGGATGCCAGGCCCCTGTGGGCCCAGGTTCAAAGTGGAGAGGTCTCTTCTATGCATTTGTTCAGAACCGTACGTTTTTTCCCCTAAGAAAGTAAAAGGAAACAGGTTTCCTCCCATTGTGCTGGCGGCTGGTGCTCCTCTGAGTTTTGCTCTGCCAAGAGGAAAGCTTGAGGCTTCGCCCCCAGATCAAGGCCCATGGCCTCAGAGGTCTCCCACAGATGCCACTTCCTCACCACCCGGTTTGAAAACATGCCTGCAGGCCAGGTAAGGACCCGGAAGGCACAGCCGGACCTGCACCCCCTTCTCGAGCGGCGACACCGTCCTCCCCCTTCTCGAGCGGCGACACCGTCCTCCCGTGACATCCCGGGGCTGCGCCACTCCTTGAACTCCCCCTGCTGCAGCCACCTGAGCTGCCCTCCCCCGTTCCAGCTCCAAGACTGTCTTCTGCGGCCACCAGCCACACCTGCCCTTGCCCACTCCCGTGCGTGGGCAGACCTGCCAGCTGGATTCGGTCCGCGGCTCCTGCAGCATGGCGCTGCCACATCCCCTCCCAAGGCAGGAGACGGAGACAGCTCTGCAGTTGATGTTTTTCCACGTTCGGCCGTGGGGTCGGCTTCTTACCGCTGGCTGGAGAGCAGCTTCTGAATCCCCATCCCACCCCCAGCCTGTGTTTAGTGCCCACAATGGCAAGAACATCCTCGACGCTCCCAAGAGATCAGCTGGCAGGAGTGTGGCCCTTGTGGGCCGGGGACGCGAGCCAGCCCTGTGTGAACCCCAACATGCCCAGTAGGACATGAAGCCATGCAGACACGCTGCATCTGTCTGGAGCTCCCATTGTGTGGGAGGACTTGGGCAGGGATGGAGGGTGGTCATGTAGTGACTTCACCACTATTGATATGATTTATATGAAAACATATGCAAATCTTGGATGGCAGGACAGGCAGATCACCTGTTCCTGTCACAGTACTGCCCCCCAGATTCAGGGCAAATGATGGGCCGGGCCAAACCCCATAACTGTCCCAGAGTGAGGGATGGAACCCACCGGGAGAAGTTGGCAGTGGGACGCCTGCAGGTCCCGTGCACCCAGCCTGACAGGTGAGCGGGGCCGAGCTCAGCTGGACACGTGAGCTCGTCCCCTGGCCGCCCGCTCCTCTCCGGACTCCTCGGTGCTCTGGGAGGGGCAGAGACCCACGGGGAGTACGACGAGGGCGTTTGTGGCCTCGGGGCAGCTCTGTGACTGGACTCAGACCCCTCCCCGCTGCAGCCCTGCCCAAGGAGTTGCCTCTAGGGCTGGTGTTTGGGAGGCTGAAACTTGGCAGCTCCCACCACCCACAGCTACGGCCATGCAGCCCAGACACCCACCAGAGGAACCCACTGACCATCCTATCCCTCTTCCCCAGTGAGTCAGGGGAGAAGATAATCCCCAGTGTAATGATTTAAGCTAGGGATGACACTGTTTTCCCGGGTTGGATTAAGATTACATTTCTTCCTATCAGAAGGAACGGAGGGATAACAGGCTGAAAATCTCGTAGCAGCCACACCAGTGGCAATGACTTTGTACACTCAGGCGTGCACTTCTGGGGCCGGTGAAGGAGGGGGAAGCCCGCTGCGTGTCAGGGCCTCACGACAGTGGGGGTGCAAGCAGCTACGACTCTGATGGTGACTCCATCGTTCTGGACAGATGAAGCGGAAAAAGGGGTCCTGCTGGGACAAATCCAGGACAGAGAAGAGCTGAGGAACACAACCCACTGCAGCCTGGAAAAGGCTCCGAGAGCTGAACTGCACTGGAAATGCAGCAGGTGACACACAACCGTGGTCTGACCCAGCGGGACCCAAAATAAAAAACAAAGTCAACATTTCCCAGAGGATTTTAACAAGACCCAGAGGCTACACAACATAATATTGAAAATATTCAGGACAATCTGAGGAATCCAAAATTACTTGACATACAAGGAGCCACGAAAATGCTCAAGAGAGTGTGAATCCACAGGCGCCCCACATGACCCGAAGCTGGAGTCACTCGGTAAGACTCCGACGCACCTGCTGCCACTATGTTCCACGTGGTAAAGGAAAATACACTTGAAGTGACGGAAATACAGAAATTCTCTGTAGAGAAATAGAAACTACAAAAAACAACTAAATAGAAACTTTAGAACTGAATAATAAAATATCTGAAATTTAAAAAAAAATCTTTAGGTGGGCTTAGGAGCAGGCTGGCAGTGGCAAGAAAGGGGACTGAACCAAAGAGAGATTCATAGAAAACTTCCAACCTATGCAACAGAGGAAAAATCAGCCTGGAAAAGGAAATCAACAGAAGCTTAGGGACTCTTGGCATGGTAGCAAGAGGTCCACTGTTCCTGCCACGAGAGTCTCGGAGGAGAGAGGGAAACAATGGTGAGGGAAAATATTTGAAGTGATAATAGCAGAAAATGCCCCAAATTGGGGGAAAGACATATGCACAGTTTTAAGAAGCTCAGCAAATCCAAAACAGGCTAAAGTCAAAGAAAACTGTGCCCAGTGACGTCACGATCTGCCCAAAAAACCCCCAGGGTCTCATGAACCCGAGAGAAAAGGGATGCATTACATATTGGAAAGAGCAATTGGAATGAGCCTCTCTTTCGCCTCCAGACCACAGAGGCCACGAGAAGATACAGAGGAACCTGAAACGCAGATCGCTAAGTAGAAAAAGTCAGCCTGGAAAGGCTGCATACTGTGTGCTTCCCGCGCAGATGTTCTGGAAAAAGGCAGAACGGCAGACAGAAAACAGGTGGCTGGGGGCTGGGGGGAGGGCAGAGTTTCAGGGCAGCGCAGCTACTCCGTGTCCACACCGAGAGTGAGCCCTACCGTAAGCTGCGCGTTTCAGTTAATAGTCATGATGCAGCAGTTGTGAGCAGGGAGGGGGGACGGAGGCGCCTCCCTGGACTTCCTGCTCAATTTCTCTGCAAACCTAGAGCTACTCTCTGAAAAAGACTTAATGGAAAAGAAACCAGGCAGAAAGTAAACAAGAGCAAACATCTGCTCACACAACACGGAGGCAGAGGCAGCGGGACGGCGTCCCGAAAGAGGAGGGCGAGGTGGCCGGGGGCTCCCACGGGTTATCGAAGGCGGCAACACAAAAGCTGAGCAGAGCATGGGGGGCGCGTCACGGGCGCGAAGCCACCGCTACAAAAGACACACGGAGGTAAAGCCAAAGAGCCAATGGCTACGTTCAAACGGAGCGCGACGAGAAGTTGAAGTAAGACGCAGGAAAAGGGAGCGGAGGGACAGAGCCAGAGAGGATGAGCGAAACGCCAGACTGAGCGCGAGAGCGTCCACGGGCCCATCGTGTCACACGCCTTCCGGAGTCCAAAGTAACAACCCGCATGTTTTTATGGAAAACCGTTCCAGAGCGAATCAGCCATCACGTCATCCAGAGGAGCACGACGTGGGGGGAAGGGGTCAGCTCGGCGGCAGGTACCTTCTGCGAGAGGATCCATACCAGCGGGAGGTCTAGACTAGGACCACAGCGGGCTCTCAGGACCCTGGGAAACTCGCGGCGGTGCCGTTTAAGGGCCCATGGGTCTCTGGCCACCGCCCTGGGGTGTACTGTCACCCCGGGTGGGCTCCCTCTCATTCCGGCATTGGGGGAGCAGCATCCTGGTGTCTCGCACCCCTCCACTGCGGTGGAGACAAGAGGGGTTCCCACCACAGAGCTGGAAAGCACAGGTGGCCCAGAGCTCCCGTGAGCACCCCCACTTTCCGTCCTGAGTCATTTTTGGCTCCATGAGAATGTTCGTTGTCTGGCCATTTGCTGGGGGTGAAATGTCAGACTCCCTTCCAGCCGGAGAAGGACCGGGTGGGGGGACTTCTGCTGGTGGGGTGGGAAGGGGTCCAGCACGCCTGAGGCTAGGCCTGGGCACTACCCACCCGCCGGCGGCTACCCTAGGGCCTCTTGGTAAGCAGGGGCTGGCTGACCGTGGGCACCACCCTGGGTAAAAATACTGCTCTGAAAAGGGACAGTGTGAGGCCAGTGGAGCATGAGCTCTGCACCCCACCGGGTTCCCCAGAGAGGCAGCAAGAGACAGGAGCTCACAGGAGCACACAGCAGCCGAGGGCAGGGTGCGGCCAGCGTGGACAAGCCGCAAACCCCCGCCTGTCTGGGGGCTGTGTCCCAGGAAGCCGGAAGAGGGGCTCCGCTTCCCAAAAAAGAGGCCTGTGGCTTAGAGAGATGGAGCTATTTTTCTGCATCTCCTGTCCTGGGACAGCCTAGAGTGGGGGCCCTGGGGACCTCAAGCACCCAGTTGTCCCCAGGGAGCAGAGTGCAGGTGAAGGCAGGAAGAGCACCGGGGCAGCCCCCTCAGAGGACCTAAGAGTAAAACAAACAGCACCCTCTTTGCTGGGTTTCCAGGGTCTGTGCTCTCCGGGGTCCCTGTAAGCACCAGGGGACCACATGGGCTGGAGGCGCTGGAGGTGGGCTGCCTGCGGGGGTGCTGGGGGACTAGAGCTGGGGGCGGGGCAGCTACAGTCTGCATTAAGCTCCTAGGATTTGGGGGAGTCCAGCCCCTCCCACCTCCTTTCTATCCCCCACCCCGCGCTGCCCCATCCTCACTGCCTCTGAGACTCAGAAGAGGCCTGCATACCCCTGTGTTCCCACCCAGGCACTGGGGCCAGGGCCGGCAGGCTCAGCCCCCATCCAGAGAAGTTGGGGGGACAAGGGGGAGTGCAAGTGCTGGAGGTGTTCTCCGGGGTGGGGTGGTTGGGAGATGCCCCCTTGAGGCGTGGGTGGGGGGCAGAGGGGAGCCTGGCTGGGAAGGAGCTCAAGGAGGGGTGGTCGGTGTCTGAGATAGGGCTCCTAGGGCAGCAGCCCTGCTCGGAGAGGCTGTCCTGACCCGAGTTGGTTTCACCGAGTCTGGACGCCTCCAGGGGGCTCCCCATCTCACAGAGCCAGGAGACTCAGGGGTCCCTTTCCCTGCCAACGGGAGTGGGGTGAATGGTGGTCCCCCAAACTCTGTTCGTGTCCTGACCCCTGGAACCTATGAATGAGGCCTTATTTGGATAAAGGGGTCTTTGCAGAGGTGACCAAGTTAAGGAACTCAGGATGGGATGTCCCGGGATCCCCATGAGCCCCAACTCCAGGTGTGAAGAGAGGGGCCCACGCGGACCTCCCCCACCTGGTTATGACGGCCTGTCAGCCGCGGGCGCACTGTGTGCCCGCAGTAGGAGGCCGAGGCCAGCGCTGGAACAGGGCTGGGGCGGCCACCGGGAGCCTCAGAGCAGTGGCCTCCGCGTCCATCCCCTCTGCCCAACCACTTTCTCCTCCAGGGCCACCCCGCCCAGAGTCCCCTTCCTGCCAGCCGGGGCTTTCCGACCAGTTACTCACCACGTTCCCCGGTGTTTGTCCATCTGGGATCCCCGCCCATTTAGGGTTGTTTTGACTGGCCCGGGGCTTTTCATGTATCTTCACGCCACTTATGTAAGGGGTCCTTTGTGCAACCAGCAGGCTCTGATGTCCCAGGGAAGCTGGCAAAGGGAAAGCCTGCCACCCAGGCCAGGGGTCTACCCCAGCTCCCTGCAGCACTGGCCAAAGCACCCAGCCTGCCCCCACCTCCCGATGCACCCTCCTTTCTAGCTCCTCCTTCCTCCCCTGCCCCCAATCTCAGGATCAGAGAGCAAGCAGTGGCTTGGCCAAGAGGCAGGGCCACCATCTGCCCTGGACCATGATGCTTGAGGGGTCTGGGGCGGGGGAACCCCTGAGAGGCCCAGCAGGGGATGATGAGGCAAGAGTGGGAGGCTGGCTGGGATGGGTCCCCCAGAAGCAGATGCTGAGGCAGGATTCCAAGACAGTTTGGGAGGTGAGTCACGGGGGGAGGAGGTGGGGTCCACCCGTGGGGGCCTTGGGGACACTATAGACACGTTCAAGGACTACCCTGCCTGGAGAGAGGGGAAACTGGGTGGACTCCAGTTGTCTGTGTCATTGCCAGGGGCTCCTTGGGCATTAACGAGGGTGGCTCCAGGTGGCCCTCAGCGAGCGCAGGGTGCCAAGTGCTCAGGGACCCACCGTGCCCCAGGCTGGAGGGACAGAAGGAGGAGGTGCTCCAGCGCCCCAGGCCCAGGGCCCTGTGCCGAAGCTCCCGCTGCAGAGAGCCGCAGCTGGAGGCGGAGGGAGGCAGAGATCCTGGCTTCTCCCGGTTCTGCTTCTTGGCTCCCACCAAAGTGTGAGATTGCCCAGGCCCGGGGGGATGGGGAGCCTGTGGAGCCTGGGACAGGAGCCTGTGAGCCGAGCTCAGCAGCGGGGTTCTGGGAGCTCACGGGGCTGAAAAGCAAGGTGTCAGCTGGGAGTCCGTGGCCTAGGCTCGCCGCAAGGGAGCTTCCAGCAGACTTACAAGGCCGAGAGCACCCGGACACGTCTGGGGTGGTCAGGGGAGCCTTAGCCGGGGCCTAGTCCCCCAGAAAAGCACTGGCCCAACCCCCACCCCCACCCCGGTTTCCTGCTGGCAGGGTCTATGGGGCCAGGATGTCAGCACTCGGACCTGGCCGGCCACTTCCAGCCCGGGAAGGCCACGCTCTGACGTGGGCACTCAGCAGCGCTCAGGCTCCCTGTCCCGTTTGTTCTTGGGCCCACTGCTCCGGAAGCCGGGCTCTCCACTTCCTGGACGTGCCAGAGGCCCAGCTCTGTTTTATTCCCCAAATAGGAAGTCTTCTGCAAGCTTCTGGCCAGATCGGTGCGGGGCTGACTTCATTTCGGCAAGATTAACGGGCAGGAAGTGTCATTACCTAAATGAGCCGATGGGCCGATAAGAAGCCCAAGGAGAAAGCCCTCCAGGCCTTGGCCCAGAGAACCCACAGGAAAGGGCCACGGGCAGGGAGGACGCACCCCAGAGCTCGGGCCTTCCAAGCCGCCCGGCCTCTGGGACGGCACCTCCCCCGGCCCCCCGGGCCCCCATGTTTGGCTCCTGAACGCGCTGGCCGATCTACAAGGGCAAGAAAGTCCCAGAACCTCAGAACAAGAGCACCTCCGTAAAACAGTCACACTTGAAAATATTATGATTCAACCTCATACTCCCACGATGGGGAAATCTTTCTAAGAAGAAAGAGTGTGAGGACACGCACGATTGCGTCATCCTCACCCGTCAAAGCCTCCTCCGTGGAATCCCTCCACCTGCCCGGGACGTCAGGCCCCGTTGCTGGCAGGAGCCATGGTCCCTACCCAGGAATGGCCCCACCAGTCCACCCCGGGGGCCTGAGGGACAGAGAAGGGGCCCAGTCCTCAGGGACAGCCAGGCCGGCTTGTCCACGCGGAACCGTCCCGGCTGCTGCTCCGATTATCCCGCCGCCCCCACCTCCCCAGGCCCGCTGCCAAACCTGGAGACACCACGGGTTCCCGGGGCCACAGCCACGTCACCCCTTCCTCTTGGCATCGAGAGGCACCGCTAGGCCCTCAGGACCGGGGCAGTGGTCCGCGAACGGGAACCGGTCCTCTCCTCCAGGCTCCGCTTGTTGCCAGAAGGGCTAATGAAGCAGACGTTCTCGGTGCCCCCGGAAGCCTCTGGCCGCAGATCAAGGCCCTGCCTGGCCTGTGGCTCCGTTCCTCGGCACCAGCCTCCGATCAGCCGCTGACGGCCGGGGCGCAGGTGGTGCAGAGAATCTTCTGCAGCTTTCCCTCTGGAATCTGCCTCATTCACAGAGGAGGAGGCCAGGGCTGGGGGTACCCCTCTCGAAGGGCAGGGACGGGTTAGCGCCAGCCCTAGACCAGAGGCGGCAGAGGCCACAGCACATTGCATGGAAGGGAGGAAGGGAGCCCTGCGAGCACCATACAGGAGCTCCGTGCGGGAGGTACAGTGAAGAGGGGGGCCCGGAGGCGGAGGACAGGAGGACAGCAGGGCAGCTCTGGCCTCAGCGCCAGGCTGCGGGCTTCACGCACACCCCTCCATCCCCGCCCAAGGCAGCCCCGCGAGGAGGCCATGAGGCGGGATTCTGTAGACGCCAGAGCTTCCCCAGGACCACACCACAGAAAGGGCGAAAACAGGACTCCTCGTTTGCCTGGAGGCTCCAGCCCCGCCAACCTGTGGCTGCCTTGGAGGCCCAGTGCCTCCCGCGGAGTTTCCCCACGTCCCCGTATCACCGCGGCCTGCCCAGGGCCACACACCTGGCCAGTGGGGGACGAGGCTTGAACAGGCCTGTGTGACTCTCTGAAAATTGTGGTGGCCCAGGAGCAGGCGGGGGCTGAGCTCGGAAGGAAATGCGGGTCCCTGGCTCCCTGGAGGCAGAGGAAGCGGGGGAAGGGTGCGCGGGTGTCAGGGTGCAGGCCTGGCAGGTGGTGATACAGCTCCGGGCCGTGGTCTAGGGTGCAGAGTCCACAGGTGAGACTTGATGTCAGGGCAGGGGGACAAGGTGTGCAGGAGGGAGGAAGAAGTCATCCAGGGGTTGGGGAGGTGACGGCGGCGCCCTGGTGGGGTTCAGAGAGGCTCCTGGGCCAGGTCAGGGACTGTTGAGTCCCACAGACGGGGCAGGCTAGTGACCCCACGTGGGGAGGTAGACCACACCTGCTGCCCAAGGCCTCCATGGGAACCGCTCACAGCTGGGAGTGCCCCACGTGCCAGGCCGAGCCAACACCTGGCGTGTGACATCATGGCAGGCTCTACCATCACCCCATTTCCCAAGCAAGGAAACCCATTGGCCCGGGGGGTTCCGTGACCAGGGACTTTCCCTTCCACTAGAGGGATAAGCCCGTGAGTACCCCTAGGGGTCATACACATAGTCACACACAGCCCCCCAGGCCCGGAGCGCTGGCCAAGCCCCAGGACTGACAGGGGTGGGGTTCCAGTCACTCTCAAACTCCACCAGGCCCCAAACTCCCTTCTCCACGTTCCACCACCAGGTAGGGCAGGGCTGCTGGCCCCAGGCCTGAGTTGGCCGCTGGCCATCTGCGTGAACTCTTGCCAGCCCTGTCACCTACAGGGCCCAGGTCCCTGAAGGGGGGATCGGCTCCAGACTCAGGCAGATCCTGGACAGACCAAGTGTGAAAGTGCTGGGCTACTGGCTTGACCCTGTGAGTCACTGTCTCCAGAGCCAGGCCCGGATTATAAGAGGGTGACGCAGTTTCCATGGAGAGGAGCCTCAGCCTCCGTGCGGAAATGCCCACACCCTGGGCACGCTCCTCCCCTCAGACAAGCCCTGGCCCGTGCACGGCCGCCCTGCATTCCCGGGGTGGGAGCGCCACCCTGCTCTCAGGGCTGGGCCGCGGCAGCACCTTGGACTCTGAGCCCCCACCCTGGAAGGCCGCCCCAGGCGCACCCCCCCCACCCACATGCCAGGTGCTCTAGGCCCGGGCGATTGTCCTAGGTGCTGGCCTAGGGGAGCATGGGGAGAAGAGCTTCCACATCTGGCAAAGGGGCTGGGAGCTGATTCCTTCCTCTGTTGGGCTTCTGTGGACCACCATCCACAAGAGGACACCTGAGCCGAGCAGAAATGTCCCCCATTAACCTCAGACTGGACATGGATGGCACAGCCTTTGGGACCTGGCATGTGGGGTCGACGGGCAGGCTGATTTGCCATGTGGGGTGTAGCCTTCTCACACAAGTGGTGGGTGAAAGAATCCACTCTGCAAGGGCAGCGTGGCCCAGGGAGAAAGCCCAAGCCAGGGGGTGGACGGTGCGTGTCCCCCCGAGGACCATGAGAGGCTCGGGGTGGGCTGCTTGAATCTTGACCAGGTGTCCAAGCGAGCATCTGAGTTTGTCAGCAGGCTGGAGTCCAGGGGAGCAGCCCTGGCCGCTTGGGACTACGAGGGGCCCCATGGGGCAGAGTCTGCTGACTCTGGGTCCCGGGTGCTTGACTCCAATGGGTCGCTGTGTTCACACTCAATACTAGAGGCTAAAGCGGGTCCTTCCTGAGCTTTTAAAGGCAAGAAAAGGCCTCAAGGCAGCCCTGCCATGCAAGGAGTCCTCTGTTGCGCACCGCCGACGCATGCCCCCAGCCTACCGCCAACCCTGCGGAGCCATGCTGCCCACATGGGACCTCCCCGCTGTGTCTGCACAGGTCAGAGGCTCAAGGTCACTCCTCGCAGCAGAGCTTGCCCCGGTCTGTCAAAGCCTGGGGTCCTCGTGAGAGCTCAGTCCAGGGCAGGAGGGGGCCTGAGGCAGAGAGACCCCGGAACCCGGGCTGGCGGGAGGCGGGTGGGGCACGGCTGCTCCCCGATGCCATCAACAGCTTTGGATTGCTGCCTAGAAATTTTGTTCTAACTTCCAACCAACAGCAAGCTCTTCGTATGGCTGTGATCAGTCCCGCCTTGTCCCGCAGTCTTGCTCACTTTCCTCAGTCAGGTGGCCTCCGAGGTGTCCTGGATGTCACCCCACAAGCCCAGAAAGGCCCTGTTTCCCTCCCGCCGTGGACCCGCGTAGGATGACAGATGACTTCCTCCTGCGTCTGCTGGGTGCGCACAGTGGGTGCTGGCCACGTCTTGGGTGGCATCCGTGGTTTTGGCTCCTTCCTCTCCGTCCTGTTCCGTGGTCTCAGTCAGTCCTGGAGGGTGCTGACGCGGGGCTGCTGGTGGTCTGCCGGCCTCCGGTATTCCAGCTTCTGGCTCTACGCTCCAGTGTGATTCCCTGTCCTCTCTCGTCCCCAAAGCTGACACGGCTTTCCCGGTCCTGCCCAGCCATCCTGCCGCACCCTGGCCCGCCCACACATGGGACAGAAGGGGATTTAGACTCTGGGAGACAAGTGCAGCTCAGAAGCCACCCCAGCCCTCCAAGTCCCGTGGGACAGTGGGGACCTGGTGCAGCTCGTCACAGCTTGGACCCTTGGCAGCCACCACCCGACAGGCAAGCCTGGGAAAGAGCTCGGCCGTCTGATCCCAGGCCTCCACGTGGCGGGCTCCACCTCCCCCTCCGGGCACACCTGCGGGCATTCCTGCCCGTCCTCCAGGTGCCCAGCTCTGCCGCCCCCCTCGGTGGGCAGCCCGCTCACCAGCCAGGCGTATCCCGGGTGCCCAACAGCCCCAGGCCAGGGACTTCTTGGAGCTGGCTGACTGACCAGTCCAGAGCCAGCAAGCACCCTGGGCTGTCCTCACCCAGGCTGGCGCGGGCACTTACAGGTCCCACTGCAGCCCGTCCCCACCGCCCCTTCCTGCTGCAGCCACGGCCACCACAGGGGAGAGGCACCACCAGGTTCACCCCAAGCCGCCTTCTCTTTCTTCACTCTGCTCCTGCTTGTCCAGCCTGAAAACCCACCCCCACCTTGCGGCGTCAGCCCACACCAGGCTGCACTCTTCCTAGAGCCCCAGAGACCCTGAGGGAGTCCCACGCCAGTCCACTGCGGAGACACGAGGGTGGGACAGGAAGTGGGCAGGACCCACAGTTCACCTGTCTTGCCAGCCTCCCTGGGCTGCGGCATCTGCGCCTGTACCCCCAGGCCTGCTGTGAGCAGAGGGATGTGGATGAGCCGTACCCCACCTGAGGCAAGGGGCCCTGCTCGAGAGGCACCGCAGGGAGGCCCTGCCCCCAGCAGGAGCACAGGTGGGACCCTGAGTGGGGACACGCACCGCTGAGAAGGGCCGCCTGGCCTGCCCTAGCTCTGTGACGCTGAGGCGCCTCCTGGTCTGGGTCGAGGGAGGGTCTCAGGCAACGTCTGCACTTCGTGCTTCAGCTGGCCAGCTGGTCCGGTGCACGGGCCACCCCCTGCCCCACGGGTCCTTTCCCTGATTTGAGGACTCCCCCAGCTGAGCTTCTGCTGGGGCCCTCACCTGTCCAGGAGGAAGCTGAGCGGATGGACCCCCCACACCAGCATCTCGAGGCCTCACCGTGTCCCTATCTTGGGGCTTCACCTGTAGAGAGGCCGAGCCTTGCAATCTGCACCTCTGGCCACACAGGACTCATCTCCATGGGGCCACCCTGGCAGGGTCCAGCCCCGAGAGAACCCCTGGCATCACTGTTGGGGACCTGCCTGCAGACAAGCTCGCCCACGCCCGTCTACACCGGGCTCCGCGCTCACACGCACGGGTGCTCCATGCCCTGCAGGCCTCCGTCCCCGCTTCTTACTGTGGATACATTTCAAAGACCATCGTTGTAGCCAGTGTTTGAGAGAGAAAACCCAAAAGAGTCTAAATGTCTGTCCACAGGCTGCTGAGCAAAGGGCAGCCGTCAGCACAAGGAATGCGTGTGCCACCTGACTGGGGGACTGCCCAGGACAGCTGGACAAGCGGATGAGGAAGAGGCCCACGTGTGCGCTGCGGGCATGCACATGCCCCCTCAGGGGCCCGGTCCCCTGCAGGGTCGTCCTGGGAGGTCGATCCCCAGCAGAGACCCTCCCTCTCATCTTCCTGGGGTCCCCCCCAAGGAACCGGCCTGTACCCAAGTCTCCGTCCCCAGCTCTGCCTTCAGGGGACCAAAAACGAAGATCCATCTCTTTTACAGGAAACAGTGATGGAAACGCTCAAACGTGGGTCACTCTTGTGGCTGCAGGACTTGGCGAGCTTACTAAAATTCACCCATGACTCCCATGACAGGTGGGTTTCATGGGTTGTAAGTTCTACCTCGATGAAGTTGTTTTTGAACAAAAGGTCCAGGATAGGCCAGAAGAAGTTCAAGTGGGGGCAGCCTGTGGGGGCGGCAGGGGGGCTTGGGGTACTAACCCGGCCCACCTGGATGCGGCCACCCCTGCCACAGCTCCACAGCCACAGGGCCCTCCTTTCTCAGGCTCGTTTCTGTAGCTCAAATAAGAAAAACCTAGACAAACAACAAAAGAGGCGGAGCAGGGGCCCCTGTGGGGTTCCGGGCTGCACTGGGGACGTTCTGTCTGTGGCCCCCGCGGCTTTCTGTACAGGGAGGTGGCCCGCTGCCAGGCGGCTTCCCGCACCTCCCTGTGCACTCCCCAGGGTTGGAGAAAGCACCCAGGAGAGGCGCACCCCCCGCCACCCCGTCCCATCCGCTGCCCCCTGGGCCGGCAAAGGCACCCACCCCAGCGGCCCAGCGCCCAGGAACAAACAGGAAGATTAAGAGGGTAGCGACCAGTCCCAAAAGTGCGTGGAGAAGCGTTAAGCAGGAATGCTAAGCGGCATCCTTGTATTTTCTTATTGCCTTACTTCTCAAACTTGATATAAAAATAAAGGGAACTTTGAAGTCGTTTTCTTAGCCATTCAAGGCTGGTGATCAGCGAAGTGGATCCCCTTGCACCGTTCCAACTGGAGGTACTGGCTGAGCGCGAACGGAGCTGCCGAACACACCAACCTTCCTGCACAGCAGACAAAACGTAGACAAATGTCATCCTCACCAGGATACGGCTTCAGGTGCCCGAAAACAGGTTCGAAAACAGCAGCACTGACTCTCAGTTTGTACTGATTTCTGTCCTTGTTTTTAAACCTTCCTAGCTTATAGCTCTGCCTAATTTAAGGTTTTTCCAGAATTTAGTGATACTAGGTTGATCCTTCCTGGGGACCCAACAGGACACGATAGCGTTCTCAACCAACGGTGACGATGGGACGGATAATCCCCCTGTTGATTGATCGACTGATGTTGGCTTTTTATTAGGAATTGTCAGACAGAGACTAATGTGGAGAGAAGAGCCCGTCGCCCCCACAGCCACTGTCAACGGCGACCAGTGACTGACGGCCAGTGGCTCCTGCCCACACCCCCCCACAGCCCAGCTTGGGTTTAGTCCCGAGTAAACCCCCACGCCGGACCAGCCCCCCACAGCGCTGCACAAGCATCTCTGAAGACAGCTCTTTCTTTACAAATAATCACACCCAAAATGAAATGAGTAATCCCTTAGTCCTATCAGAGCTCACAGATCCCCTTTGTCTCACGAATGCTTTAGGGGAGCTTTTATTTGCAGCAACGCAGGGCTTGTTAAAATCGGGTCCACGCCAGGTCACCTGTGGTTGCTCTGTTTCATGTGGACGTGGCCGAGGGGCCCTCGCAGTGGAGCCAGGACAGTCCTCTGCCCTCAGAGCTTCTGGAATCCAGGGGTTCCACTGGGAGGCTCCGTCTTGTTCTGCTTGACCCTCGTGGGGGTGGGGCCTCTGTGCCATCTCGCAGTGCACAGCGTCTGGCTGTCCCTCTTCTGCGACTAGCCGGAAGGGGGTCCGGATGGGGTCGGTGTGCCCGATCCATCGTGAGGGCCCTCACAGCCCGGTCACCTGCTCACTCCGGGAGCCACTAGGACCATGCGCCATATCCCTATTTCAATGGAAGTTGCAAAATGGCAACATCTTAATTCCACCATTCATTTCATTTGTGTTAACTAACTTTTTTTAGAAAGAATTTTCCCTCATCGATGTTTTGTTTGCCAGGAAAGAGAGGATAAATTCTTAATTCTGTCCCCTTATCAGTTGTCAAATAATGATTCGGTTCCCTAGCATCCTGCCAAGGTGAAGGGCTGAGTAATTAATTGAAAGATAAATAAACAGGATGACAGCCCTGGCAGGGGCCTCAAAGGAGAGACGTGCGGCAGAATGAGGGAGTGTGCAGGGCCCGTGGGCTGCTGAGGGCACACGGGACAGGAAACCTTACCTCTCGATGCTGAAATGAGGCCAAATGGACCAAATGAAGTGAGGGCATAAACCTTGTGGGAATCTGGGAAAAAGCCATCCAGAAAATGGGTATCGTGTGCAAAGGTCCTGAGGCAGAAGAGAAGCCCATGTGCTCCAGGCGCAGCAATAAAGACCGTGTGGCTACAGAGAGGGAGCTGAGGGCTGGCAGCCCCTGCAGAGCTCAAATCCTTGCAGGCCAGAGTGAATTCCATCAGAAAACACCGCTGAGGTTTTGCTCTGGGCATGTGGCGGGTACTGGGAGGCTCTGAGCAGGCCCCGATCTGCAGTATACCATCTGAGTTTACAGGTTAGCAAGGGGAGAGGCCAGAATGACCCAAGGGGGGGGGGTTAGGTCAGAGACAGAGTTGGAACTCATGTTGGCTCATCAAGATGTGATTGTACACAGAGAAATAGTTCTGGAAGTCTGTAGGCACACGGGGCAGCATTGTCTTGCTCCGCCAGTTGATGGGGCCTACAAGCCGGGACGCCCAGGACCACCAGCATGCCCAGCCCCCCCCCCCCCCCGACTTTGCTTTCTCGAGCCATCCTCCAGGAAAAGGAGCCAGCCTCCCGAGAAATGGCTGATTCTCAGATGAGGGCAGCAAGTATCCAAGAGGAGCCCGGAGCGTCCCACGCTGTGACCAACCCCACGTCGCTCAATGTGCCCACACTGTCTCAGTCATCAGCACAAAGGCCATGGTGATGTCAGCCTCAGGGGCAACCATGTGCAGGCTGCATGGGAACTCTGTACTGTCTTTACTATTTTTCTGTAAATCTGAAAGAAAGGTCTACTTAAAAGCAAAAAGCTCTGGGTTGTAGGGGGGCCAGGGAGGTGGGGCCTCCCTTCTCAAACATTCAGGAAAGGGGGCAGTAGAGGCCAGACAGGAGCAGGCTTACAGGAACGGGGAGAAACCAGGCGAGGTTTGGGCCTGAGGAGGGCACCCTTGAGACTCCCGAGTGGGGGTGGACGGGACGGAGAGCCGAGCCGGGGGTCCCAGCTGGGGACAGAAATGTGGGGGTTGTTGGTGGATAGACGCGGGATTTGAAGTCCACGTCTGGAGGAACGAGGGATCCTGGTCGCCAGTGTAGAGAGAGGGAGGCCTGTGGACGAGCCCTGGAGTGGGGAGAGGGAGGGACAGTTCAGCAGCCTGCGGAAGAAGCAGATACCCCGGAGTAGGGGAGGGGCATGTGGGGGAGGTCGGCTGAGGGCTGGGCCCATGCACTTCCTCCAACGATGGGGGGCCCCTCCTGCCCGAGGGGGACAAGCAAACACAGACGAGCTGTAGACGGCTCTCCCAGAACTTAGAGAAAACGTCAGAGGCTGGAGAGGGGGTACATGAAGTCCCCGGAGAAGCAAGGATGGGAGCCACAGACGTAATGGAGGGTGGGCAAAGAGGGACGCAGGGACAGGTCCCCTGGCTGCAGGAAGAGACCAGAGCCCGAGGCTGATGAGCCGGGTCCAGCTCCACCGCCCCCTGCTGCCAGGTCAGTGGAGGGAGATGAGACGCCAAGCAGGGGACTGACTGGGAATGGACTGGGGGGCTGGGGAGCTGAGTGAGGCCGGGCGGGGGCTGCTGTCCGGTGCAGGCAACGGATTTAAGGGTGAGGTTTCCCAGGCAAGTCCTGCGGAAGGAGAGGGACAAAGACGTTTCCAGACAGCACAATAGTGGGAGGACGACGTCCTGCAGCTGAACTGATGGGACTTAAGGGTAGGAGGGGGTCAGGCACGGGGCTTGACAGTGGTGGCTGAACTAAGGCGAATGTCCCCAGGGACGTCCAGTCTGAGGGTGACCCAGAGTGAAGGACAGAGCAGGGTCCAGTTCCAGGAAGGAAGGGGTGGTGGAGGCCTGGGGAGCCCACTGGGCAGCTCCGAAGAGCGGGGGGGAGGGGGGCGGGAAGGCAACAGGGAGTGGCTTTGTGGTGCCCTGAACGGCCGAATGCCCTTGGAGGGGCCATTCAGGCCCATCTCCCCTGAGCCTGTCCACTCCTGCTTGTCACATCCCGTGACCCCCGCCTGACCGCAGACCTCCCGATATGCCAGCTGGGGTGGGGGCAACAGAGCACCCTGAAAAAAGTCCCTAAACCAAGCGTGGCTCCCATATTAACAGCAGCTGCCCTTCGTAGCTTCCCCTCACTGACTCCTACCCGGGCCTCCTGACCTCTGGTGTCCCCGTTGTATACAAGACTGAGGCCAGGGGTTGTGTAGCCCCCCAGGGCCCGTGGTGCGTGCTGAGTGTGGAAGGCCCCCGGGTCCGTGTCAGCAGCAGGAGTATCAGGGGTCCCTCCGGCATTGGCCAGGCCCGGGGGACTCCGGCAGCCATCACACCCCTTGCCAGCCCCCTACCCATACCCCTACCACCCCGGGCCCGCCCTCCCGGGCCCGCCCTCCCATGGCGAATGTGTCTCTGACTCAAAGGGGAGTCAGGGCCGCCAAAGAGAGGCTAGAGGAGCTTGGGAGAGACACTGGGGACTGACCTTGGGCATCCCCGCAGGACCTTCCTCTGGGCAGAATGAGCAGGTGTGGCTTGGCCCTGGTTGCTCCCCAGCTGGGGTGCGGGGCAGCAGGGAACAGAGCACCCCCCACCCCGGGAAGGCCAGCTCCACTCCCACCTCGAGGGACGAGGAATGAGGGGCAAGGTGGACAGTCTGGAGGGACCCGTGAGATGCCTCCTGGGTGTCCAGTCCTGCTGCCTCTCTTTGGATGTCTCCAGACACCCCCCACCACCACCACTACTACCACCACCGCCAGCAAGACCCAGCTTGTCCTGTCTCAGCCCAGGAAGGACCACCTGCAGGTGACCCACCAGGGCTGGGGTCATGAGCCAGGCCACAGGGGCTGACCTTACCTCCAGAGGACATTCTGCCTGTCCTGGACCCTCCTTCCTCTCCAGACACCCCCTGTGCCCTCTCTGTCTCTCCCATGCACAGAGTACAGAATTCCAGAAACAACAGACCTTCCTGTGTGGGAAAAGGACTCCACGTTTCCTCTCGCTTCAGAGCATGTGGAATGGGGACCCCAAGGCCTGAGTCACCCAGCCAGGTCCCCACTGTAGGGGCATGGGGACACACAGCATCACTCAGGGCAGAGCTCGACCTCAGGAAGGAGGGTTCAGTAGAGGGCACAGTCAGGAACCACAGAGAGGGAACAGGAAGGACGGGCCACACGGCCACCGCTTGGCTGGGTGGCAAGCAGAGAGCAGAAGTGGGTCAGAATCCGGGGCACCTGGGTGGCTCAGTTGTTAAGCGTCTGCCTTCGGCTCAGGGCGTGATCCTGGCGTTATGGGATCGAGCCCCGCATCAGGCCCCTCCGCTGGGAGCCTGCTTCTTCCTCTCCCACTCCCCCTGCTTGTGTTCCCTCTCTCGCTGGCTGTCTCTCTCTGTCAAATAAATAAATAAAGTCTTAAAAAAAAAAAAAAATCCTGGGGTTCACACCCACCGAGGCTGGCACTAGGGCTCCAGCAGAGCATGGCTCGCACCCTGGCCGTGGGGAGGAGGTGGAAATTAGTGGCTCAGTGGAACTCCTCGGCACTCAAAGGTCACATTTAATTCTCCCAATGGCCCTGGGTGGTGAGCCAGGTGACACCCCCACTTCGCAGAAGGCTCCAACCTGCCTGGCCTGCCCAGGGGGGCAGGTGGACATCCGCAGGCCTCTGCCCACTTCACTGGCCCCCTGCGCCCTCCCTTGTGTGACAGCGGCGCTCACGGTGACGTGCAGGCTCTCGGGGACCTCAGTGACCGGACTGGTGGCAGGGCTGACGACTTCTTGCAGGAGAAGACCGTGGCCCCAAGCAGGATGCCCGTCTGGCCTCTCCCGTGTCTCCTCGAAGACAGACTGAGCGGGAGGCGGGCAGACGCCGCTCCCCACAGGCTGAGCCAGAGCCTGCTGCCAGACCGAAGCCAGCGTTGTCTCCGCGGGGCCTCTGGGAGGCCAGCCGACAGATGGGACATTTTAAATCACTTCAAAGCTGCCACTAGTTCCCTTGGTTGGGGTTCAGCTACTGAAATCCAGAAACTGCTCTGAAAGCCAGTCCAAGTCCAACTCCAGTGGCCTCTCCCTGGATGGGGCTGCCAGAGGGGGTGCCAGGGCTGTCCTCGCCCTCACACACGTGCACACACATGCGTGCAAGCACACAGGCCACACCCATGCACACGCCGCATGCGCCCACACTCAGATGCATGAACACCCCCCACACGTGTGCACACACGTGAGCTTACACACACACAGACGGCAGCCTCCCAGCCGTCACCCACTGCCCCCCCCCACCGAGCGAGAGCCCAGGCCTGGGGGTGGCGCCTGGATCCTGAGGCAGCCCAGCCCCACCGGGAGTCCGGGCTCCAGCCAAGTGGCTGTGGGACCTCAGCAGTGTCCCCCCCACCAGGATGGCAGGTGCTCAGGGCTGTGTGGGGATTGTGAGCCGCTGCCAGGCCAGAGCTCTCGTCCTCACTGGCCAGGGCTTCCGGAACACGGGGCCGGCTCCCTCTGAGGGTCGGCTCCCCCTGAGGGTCGGAGCAGCTAGTATGCACAGTGGGCAGGGGGGGACGGCAGGGCCGGGCTGGGGCTCCCATCTCCACGCTCCCCTCCCGAGGCCCCGACCTCCTAACTTGCTCACAGGGGGCTGGGGCATGTATATGAGGGACATGATGTGTGAGCTGCCCTCATTCCGACCACCGCTCGGGCCCTGGGCACTGCCCTGCCTGCTTGGCTCTGGGACCCAGCCGGGGGCTCCCCGCAGCCTTCCCGGGACAGAATGGCGCCCGCCACCACGCGACCTCCAGGCTCCCCAGCTCCGTAAACGCTGGCTGATAATGGGTGAATATGAGATGAAACAGCAACACTCCCATTCGGGGCGCCCGCGGCCCTTCTGGATAATAACCCCTCCCCCAACCCTGCTGCTTCCCACCCCAGAATGGCTCCCAGGGCCCTCCTTCCCCAGTCCTGGCTGCTGTGTTGCAGCCCCACACCCAGACACTGGCCTGGAGCCTGCCTGCTGGGGGTGACCCACCCAAGGGTCCTTCTCAGGCAGGGCTGGCTGGCCCCCCTGGGCCACCGCGGGCACGTCGTCCTGCCACAGAAGATGGGGCCCTCGCTGGCGGTGCTCCCAGTGGAAGGAACTGTGGCTCCAGGCGCTCACAGACACCTGGCTGGAGAGAGAGTACCTGGGAGATGGCCCATGTCTGGCTGCTCCAGCTGCTCGGCCCGAGGTGCTGGCCGGCCGCTGCCTGGAGCCTCTGGTCCCGGCTGGGGGCGGTCACGGTGTAGCGGGACAGAGGAGGGAGGTCGGCTGCTTGGGACCCCCTCCCAGGTTCAGGTGGATATGCCATCCTTCATACCCCAGTAATGTTGCCCAGAGAACCCCGGCGGCTGAGCAATCAGACCCACGGCGAACGCCGTGCTCAAGGGTGAGCACCTGAGAAGGAGCAAGAGAGGGATGCCCGTTGTCCGCAGCTCTAGTCAACGGGTGCTGGGCGTCCCACCGAGGCAGCCAGGCCACAGGCAGAAATGACAGGCCTCCGAACTGGAAAAGGAGTCGAGTTGCCTCTGCTCACAGAGGACATGCTCTTACGGGTCGAAAGCCCTTAAGATTGCACACGCGCGCACACACGCACAGGACAGCCTCCGTCGGGACAAATAAATTAATTCTGCGAAGTTGAAGAACCCAGCCGTGCTTCTGTGCACGAACGGTGACCAGTCTGACCAGGAAAGTAAGAAATAACTCCTGTTCACAACAGCAGTTCGCAGTAACGAAGACACGGGAACACACTTGTCAAGGAGGCAAAACACTGACGGTTAATTCTGCATTCACGTGGCCAGGCCCCGGAGCCCAGATATGTGGTCACACATTATTCTGGAAGTTTCCATGAATGAAGATAAACGAGATGTCATGGATACACATCTCAGTCAGTCCAGGCGGCTGTAACACACAAGTCAGGGTGGGTCAACAACACACCCAGGTCTCTCACCGCGCCGGAGGCCAGGAGTCCAAGATCAGATTAGGTGTCTGGCGAGGCCCCTCCTTCACAGCTGGTGGCTTCTCTGTGTCCTCACATGGGGGACACTGAGCCCATCGTGCGCCCCCATCATGAACTAATCACCTCCCACAGGCCTCACCCCCAAAAAACGTCACGTTGGGGGTTGGGAGGTTAGCACGGAAGCGTGGGGGGTGCAAACATCCAGACCACAGAGTAGTTGCTCAGCCTTAGACAGGAAGCCCGTTCTGACAGCTGCGGCAGCGTGGACGAACCTTGAGGACATCACCCAGACACGGACAGACAAGTACCGTGTGACTGCATGTATGTGAGCTCCCTGGGGCAGGTGGACCCAGAGATGGAATGGGAGGTGCGGGGCACTGGGGGAGGGGCTGGGGAGTCCGTGTGTGATGAGGACAGAGTTTCAGTGTGGGAAGGTGGAAGGTTCTGGAGGTGGATGGTGGGGACGGCCGCACGAGAGCATGAGTGAGCTCAACACCACTGACCTGGACACTGAGAAATGGTTACGATGGTAACTTTGATGTTATTTATGTTTTACTGAGATGGAAACAGGCCGAGGGGTCTTGGGGGAGCTCCAGGCCCTGCTGTCCGTGCCGGGCCAAGGGGACAGTCACAGCTCGGTCTGCCCGCATGTGCTCACCCCGGCCTGGTGTCCCATCACATGCCACGCGGCTCGCTGGTGTTGCCCGTGGCCTCAGCCACCTTGGAGGGGCCTCCCTGGCCGTGAAGAAGCTGAGCCTGACGAGATGCTGCCGGGTCGCAGAGCCTCCGTCAGCTCCTGGGACGGCCCGCAGCCCCAGAGCAGCTCCTGAGAGCCTCAGAAGTGTGGCAGGCTCCCTGGACGAGGGCAGCCCTGAGCGGGAGAGGAGCTTTCTGGGACACGGGGTCGACAGGCAGCGGTAGGCCGGCTCCCTGGGAGCAGCCTGGCCTCCTTCTCCCGACATCCTGGCTCCCGGGGCCAGACAGAGGGCAGAGGAGAGGCGGCTGGGGCCCCAGTGCCAGCGCCTCTGTCCTCCCCAGCGGGGCCGGCACGGTCCTCCCAGGAGCGGCTCACGTCCCGTTGTCCCATGGTCACTCAGACTCACAAACTGGACTCTGAGCTGCTACTGGGAAGTCACCTTCGAGGCCGCGGGGTCAACGCTTGAACGTAGTGGATTTACATCGGCAGTTGTTGGCATGACTGAGGTATGCGCTTGTGAGAATACCACGCATACATCAGCCATAGAAAGCGCCAAGCTGCTGGGGTGCACCCGCGTGGGAGGGGAGCCCGGTCACGAGAGTCCCGGGCGGGAGGAAAGGCCCCTGGGAGGGAGGGAGAGCCCGGCTGTGACCCCAGCACCCTCAGCTCCAGCTGCCGGCCTGGGCGGGACCCAAGGCCCTGTCTCTAAAAGGACACAGGAAGGGACTCAGGGCAAATGGCCAGCTGCCCGCAGAGGCCCTGGGAGGACCAGCCACAAGTCCAGAGGAGGCTGCCCTCTAAACACAAGACACTTTTCTTGGTGGCCGCGTGCTCACCCTGTGGTCACTCTGCCCTCAGAGCCCCAAGGGCAGCTCCGGGCATGGCCAGGCTGGGGCAGAGGGTGAAACCGGAAGGTGGGAGAGAGGGACAGACGCCACCTGCCACGACGGATGCAGGAGTGCCTGCCTGGACAGGTGGCCCAGCCTCCTCACCAGCCCGCAACCCTGCCATCCTGCCCGCCATGCCGTCCACAGAGCTCGGGCCTCTCCCTTCCCACCCCAGCTACACTCACTCACACTCACACACACACCACACCACATACACACACACACACACTGCATACCCCCCCACACACAGACACTGCATACCCCCCCCCCACACACACACCACATACTCCATACACACACACATACAAACACACACACACCCTGCCCCACGCATCTTCCTGCACCAGGCCCCCCACCCCCTGGTTTTACCAGCAGTGGCTGCGCTGCCCACAGCCCCCCAAACCCCATGTGCATTGATGGTTGGGGGTTGGGGGTTGGGACCAAAGGCAACCTCTCCACCCAACACCTCAGGGGTTTCACTCACTGCACCCCCCACCCAGGGTCTTGCTGGCCTTCCCGCTGCCACCAGGCACACACTAGAGCGTGAGGAAGGGTCCTTCCCCATGTCTCCTGCCTGGGACGGTCAGGACTCAGGACAGCCAGGGCCCGGCTGGGAAGAGCAGTGCGAGGGACGCAGGAGGGGGCGGACTGGGAGCCCTCGGACTGCTCCACAGTCCCCATCCCAGGCACCCCATCCAGCCCCATGGCCCTGGACATCTGTGTCCCGTAGCCCCCGGTGCCCGGGCACACACTCCACCCACGGCAGCCATGTGGCCTGCTCCGAGGGGGTGCTGAGCGCCAGGCTGGCCCTTTCCTGCCCACGGAGAAGATGGCAGTCCTTCAGCTGCTGCCAGACTGGGGACCGGAGCGTCCGTCCCCACGGCTCAGCGGGGCACAGATCGGACAGCAAGTTGGAGGGTCCTGTGGCGGCGTCCCTAAATCAGAGAGCGCACATCCCAGCAGGAGTCCTGCACCAGGTCACAGGCCGGAGGCACACAGGAGGGTGCCCACGGGGCTTGTCCGCAGCCTAAATGTCCGTCCACAGGGGACGGAGGGAGAGACACGTGGCGCATGCAAACTCAGGACGCCGGCAGCGGGCGAAAAGGATAAGCCAGACCCTCACACTCATGTCCCAGCACACATGCCGTGACCACCGCAGGGGGACAAAGTAAGTGGAAAAGGGCACGAAAGGCAGGCTGCCGCGAGCGGAGCCTCGCCCGCACGTGTGTGTCGGTGACCAGGCGCTTCGCTGTGGCCAGAGGGGGGCTGCAAGGCGGAGGCGAGCCACAGAGGGAGGCGGGAAGGACTGATTTTCGGTGTGATATTAAGCATTTTGTCAGCGATAGTGGAAGAACGCTTAGTTTAAATAGAAGTACAGGCATAGAGAAAAAGTGAGCAAAAGCAACAAAGCGTGGTCGCTGCTCTGTCCTGGGGGTAGACGTTGGGGAGGAGGGGGAGGCCGCGGGCTGGGAGCCCATCAGAACTGCCCCGTAGGAACGCCAGCTCGGCAAAGCAACACACAGGCTGAGTCGGACAAGCCTGGCCACCCGGGGCCAAGGCCCCCCTGCCTAACGCGTGCTGCTCATTACCGCTGAACCACTGCCACGATCCCCCGCCCCAGAATGGGGTCCTCAGTGTCCGTAACGGGGTTCATGTGTGCACATGTGTCTACACAGCCAAGGATACCCCGCGGTGTGTGTGGGTGCAACCTGAGTGTGTGCACAGCGTGGGCGCATGTATAGGGCACCCATGTGCTTGTGCATGGAGCACACGTCGTGGGTACACATGGGTGTGTGTGCTTGGACACGTGTGTGCAAGTGTGTGGAACGGCCTTCGGGTTCCCAGAGCTGGGGCCAGGCTGCGTGAATTCAAGCCCTCGCCTGGTGGCCACCGTACCTTCCAGTCTCCCCTTCACCATTTCTGCAGGACCAGGCGAGCGTGGGCAAGGGCTGGTGGGATTTGGGTGGGGGCCGGGCTGGGCAGGACTGTCCCCCAGCGTCCATCCCAGCAGAGGGTCTAGTCTCTGTCTGGACCCAGGAGGCCCCCTTGACAGCCTGGTGACATTGGGAAGTGCCAGGCACCCTGCCTTCATCTCTCTGTGAGACTGTCACTCGGTGCCCTGCCAAGGACACAGCTCAGACGATGATGCGGCCAGGCCTAAGACACCCCCACCCAGGCCCATGGTTCCCTGTGGGCTCCAAACCGAGAAGCCCTGGCAGCAGCACCGGTGCTGTCCCCAGGGGCAGGAGAACAGAGAGACAGAGGCTGTCATCAGCCGCTGAGGAGAGGGGCCTCTGGTGAGGTTCAAACAGCCCCCAGAGGTGGGAGGGGCCGGGTGACCGCGGATGTGGGTGCCCCCGAGCACTGCAGGGCTGGGGCGGAGGGTGGCAAGCCGGCCCACCCTGGACCCACTTGCACACACGAGCTTGCAGCCCGAGAGCAGCTGGCTCACATGGGCCAATACGTATGGAAGCTGCCAGAACACGGTCCCCCACGTGTTCCACACGAGATGTCCACAAATGACCAGGGGCCCCAGAAGGTGGGCGGAAGGTGGGAGGCCAGCCTGGTGTATCTGCTCACCCACGGGCCAAGCTCAGAGCGGGACAGTGTGGTGGCCACGGCCCCCAAGCACAGGTTCCCGGCAGCTCTGCGTCCATCACCGCTGTGCAAATGGGAAAGCGAGACGCGCGTGGCTCCAGCAAGGACGGAGCGCCACAGGGCCCCTGGGGTGGCCCGTGTACTCACGCCATGTGTGCAGAAGGCTCCGCACGGCTGGTCAGAGCAGACCTGTGTGTCCCCAGTGGCAGGGCTGTGCCCACGTACAGGCAGGTTACAGGCACCAGCCTCTCTCTGACAAGTATGGGGCCAGTGTGTCCCATGGGTCCCAAACCCAGTGTGGGCCGGAGTTCAGGGCAGGGCCCAGTGGGCCAGTACTCCCGCTGCCCCGGGACCCGGGGCCACCTCCGTTCACCATTCTGGAACATGAGCAGCGGCCAGTGTGGTGGTCCCACGGGGCTAGGTCATCAGAGCTTCCCAGTGGCCGACCAACCACCGACCTTCTCACTTGTGTTCCCCCCTCCGCCTTGGGTACTTCTGGGGCAGGAGTACTTCTGGGGCTGATTCCGGAAACTTCTTAGGGTGGGACCCTGGAACCAAGATCTTTTCAAAGAGCAGGAAAACCTTGGCCGCAGGGTGGGGCTTTCCTTCTGGTTCCAAAGTCCTGACGGCCATGCCAGACCCGGGACTTGTTTGGACCTTCAAAGGGACCCGGAGCTGCCCCGAGTGGTCAGCACCCCGCCCGGCTGCTCTCTGCCACTCAGTCCAAGTACGGGAAGGTCTTGGCTGTAGGGTGGACACAACGAGACGGTGACCCCTGGGTTGTCAGGGACACATCTGAGGGGTCAGAGCGCATCTGGATGCTGACTGGCAGTGACCCTCAGGTGCGCCCCCTCCCCCGGCTGTCCACCTGGGGCCTCTCTGCTGGCTCACCTAGACCACCACAGCGGGCCTCCCGACCCTCGCACCGGCTCTCAGCAGGTGGCAGGTTGGCCTCAGCGCCACACCAGCCGAAGCCCCCAGACTCTGCGCCCCTCAGAGCACCGTCAGCCACGTGCTGAGCCCCAACAGCATTTCAGACCAGACCTTGCCCCTGAGTGGCCAGTTTACAACAGTCTGGCTAAACCTCAGGAGGTGACACTACGGACAGGTGGTCAGTGGGACCGGGGCCACCGGATCTCACCCCGACCTCCTTGGGCCAGGCAGCCCTATCACGGCAGCCCCTCTAGTGGGGGCAGCCCCCATTCCACTCACGGACTGTCCGAGCCCCCGGATGTTGCTGAGTGACCAGCAGCCCAGCTTCAAACAGCGGGTAGCCGTGTTTTCACTGGGGTGGGTTTCAACCCGGAGCCTGTAGCAGAGGCAGCCAGACGCCGCGAACCAGTCTGCGAACAGGTCGTTCCTCTCCGGCCTCGGCTGTGGAAGGACGCGAAGGCAGCAGCAGAACTCGGGCCGGGGAAGGCCGGGGAGGGTGCTCTTTTCTTTCTTGCAGACTCCCGCCTGGGTGTCCCAAAGACCTTCTGGGGCCTCCAAAGCTCCGCACCCCACCCCACCCATGGTGCCGCCATGGGGAGAACGAGGAGAACGAGGAGCTTCCGGAGCCACGAGCCATTCTTACCACTCTGGAACAGGCTTGGCGGAAACCCAACAGTGCCTGCCCGGGGAACCAAGGCCCACATCCACTCCAGTCCGGAGAAGCGGCCACCTCACCTCCTCGTGCCCGAGCACACGCACACTCATGCACACACGCATGCACGGGCGTGCACAGCCACGCACACACACGCGGGGCAGGTCTCACAGGGTTGTGAGATGACCGCGAGGGGCAGGAGTGGATCAGGGGTCTTCTATGAGCAGTGGACTGCCTTGACATCCTCCATTCGGCTCCTGGGAGTGGAGAACGCTCGGGGTGGCGGTCAGTCTCAACAGCGCTGAGTGCAGTAAACAGAGCCCCCAGGCTTGGGGGGGGCTGCGCTGAGCCTGGAGACCCTCCTCACCAGCACCCCAAACAGACAGCAGCCCCACTCTCAGGAACCTATGGGGGCAGAAGGGGTCAGCAAGAGACCTCTGGTCCACAGGTGACCTGGTGGAGAGGTCCTCTGGACGCTGCGTCTGCAAACTGTCACTGTGGGTCATGTGTGGGCGGGAGGCCGGGGTTCTCAGTGACAGACGTGGGGCTGCCGTGTGGAGCATGCAGTCCAGAGGGGAAACCCAGAGGGGAAACAAGTGTCCAGTCGTGGCTCCGTGTGCTGGGGCTGCCACGGCGAAGTGCCACGGAGTGGGCGGATTAAACGGAGATCTGTACTTGCAGCCGGGGGAGCCCCCGGGTCGGGCTGTCCCCCGGCTTCTGCTGTCGGCGTTCCTTGGCTTGGAGAAGTATCACCCCAATCTCTGCCTGCATTTTGCCATGAGGTCCTGCCTGTGTGTCTGCGTCCAAATGTCCCTGTTTTAGAACGACACCAGTCATACTGAATTAGGACCCATCCAGTGAACTCGTCATAACTTGATCATCAGCAAAGATTCTCTTTCCAAATAAGGCCACAACCACGGGTACTGGGGGCTAGGAACTTGAACGTCTTTTTGGGGGGATGCAACTCAACTCCAACAATAAATCCCAAGTGAATATGTAAGTTCAAATTTCCTTAAGTGCTTCGAAGAAAAATATGGCGACCAGGGCGACCTAAATAGCTTCCTATTTGGGAGAGGGCTGTTATTAGACCATTCTCAACCGTGCTTCCTCACTTTCTATGGCCCCCATGGCTGCTTTCCATGTTTTGGGGTCACACACGGAAGGTTGGGGAGCACAGTCCCAGGAGCCCAGGCAAGCCCCTGCCAGGATGATGGGCGAGGACCGCAGCGCTGAGACCACCAGCCTCCTGCTGCTCTGGACACCCAGGAACCCCTGGGTCCCACTCTGACAATCGGCCATCCGTGCCAGGGCCCCCCAGATGGCTCCGACCTCGGGCTGGTGCTGCAGAGGTCCTGGCTCCCGGGGGATTCTGGCTTGGACGTTTGGTTCTGCCTGTAGTCCCCTGCCATTTCCAATGACTACCATGGCCCGCTCCCGGCCCCCCACCCCAGGAGCCCGCTCAGGGAGACCCACACTGCACGTGGAAGGCAAGTTCTAAACCTGCCGGGGAGGAAGCACACCTCACAGTTCCTTCTCCAGCTGCATAAACAGGGCTCCGAGGTGCCAGGGGGGCACAGAGCTCTGGAATGGGATGTGCCCCCCACCCAGCCAGACTGCAGCCTTTTAGGCAAGAGCTAGAGGAGGTGGGGGGGGGGGTTGAGGGGTGTGGCCAGGACTGGCTTTGGCAGAAAACTGTAAGGCTCTGAATTCACTGTGTGGTCCCAGAACCCTGAGCCTGCACCCGCCCCTGGCGCTCCTGCTGGGCACGGGCGGACGGGAGGCCAGGCGGTGCAACCCCCTTCCCCTCTGTAGATGGGGGAGGCAGTGTTCTGCCAAATTCCTTCCTTCAGGATTTGTACCTCCTTGAAATAGCAATGTACCAAATGGGTGGAAGTTTCTGGAAATTATATATATAGCAAGAGAAAACTCAGAGTATTAGCAATGTCCCTTGTTAAGGGCTCTACGACCCCAAGGCTGTCCGAGCCCCGGGACCCCTCTCTCCTGCCTCTGCTCCATGTCTGCCCCGACCCCAGCCGTCTCCCTGAAACCACGACCTGCTTCCTGTCACCACAGATGAGTTTGCACTTACAGAATGTACAGAGGGTATCACACAGTAGGTGCTCTGTTCTGCCTGCCTTCTTTTCACGCATTTTCTTGAGCTCTGTTCCAGCCGTGGCACGCCCTGGCTCACTGCACCTTCCCCTGTGGCATGGCTGTCCACAGTCCATCCCTTCACCTCCTGGTGCCTGTTTGTTTTGTTTCCAGTCTGGGGCTCTGCCAGATGAAGCTGCTAGAACACTTGTGTACCAGTCTTCCCATAGATCAATGCTTTCCTTCCCCTAAGAGTGGGACAGTCAGATCACGGGCTCGGCCTGTGTTTAACTTTTGAAGAAACTTCCAGACTGTTCTTCTAAAGTGGGCATCGATTCATCCTCTCGCCAGCAAGGAATGCAAATTCCTGTTCATTCCCAACCTCGTCCACCCTTGGGATGGCCAGTCTTTTAAGTTTCCCAGACTTTCTAATTGGTGCACAGTGGCTTCTCGCTGTGGTTCTAATTGGTATTTCCCCAATGACGGATGATGTGAACTTACTTGCTTATTTGCAATCAGTGTGCCTTCTTTGGTGAAATGTCTACTCACATTTTTTGCCCATTTTTTTAATTGAGTGGTTTGGTTTCCTGTTTGGGGTTTATGGGGGTTTCTATATATTCTGGATGTAAATCCTTCGTCAGGTATGTGCTTGGCAAAGACTTTTCTCCCAGTCTGTGGCTCGCCCTCCCCTTCTTAGCAGGGCCTTTGGAAAAGCAAAAGTTCTTAATTTTGATGCAGCCCAACTTATCCACTTTCTTTTATGGCTCATGCTTTTGGTGTTGTAGCTAAGAAATCTTTTCCTAACTCAAGGTTACAAATATTTGCTCCCGTTTTCTTCTAGAAATTTTACAGTTTCAGGCTACATATTTAGGTCTATGATTTTGAGTTATTGTTTAGTATACGGTCAGAGATAGGAGTCCAAGTTCCATTTGTGTGCCTATGGACACCCAATGCATGGAAAAGACCCTCCTTTCTCCACTGGATTTTCTCTGCACCTTCGTTGAAAACTGGCCATATATTTCTGGGTCTGTTTCTGGACTTTCTACTCTATTCCATTCATATGTTGTCTTCTCTAATGTCTACACTGCACTATCTTGTGATAGTTTTATAATAAGTCTTGAAACCAGGTAATACCTGCCCTCCAGATTCACTCTTATTTATCCCGTTTAGACCAGGTACTGTAGGTCTTCCATGTTTCCACATGAACTTGACGATCAGCTAGTTAGCTTCGACAAAAGCACATGATAGGATTTTGACTGCTTTGAAGGTGAAGATCTATTTGGGGGAAATTGATGTTTTAACAAAACTGCATCTTCCAGTCCATGAACATAGCTCATCTCTTCATTTATTTAATTTACCTTAATTTCCTTCAGCAATATTTTGTAATTTACAGTCAGAACTTGCACATTTTTGGTGAAATCTATCCCTAAATATTTCATATTTTTGGTGTTATTTTTTATTTTAATTTTGGATTGTGTGTGTTGCTTGTAAAGAGAATACACTTTATTTCTGCACAATTATCTTGTATTAACCTTGCTACATTTACTAGTTCTAGAAGTTTTTTGTACATTCTCCTGAGATTGCCCACATCACGAATCCTGTCATCGGTGCAGGAAGACAACTTAGTACTTCCTCTCCAACCTGGACGCTGTGTTTTCTTTTTCCTGCCTGGTGCACAAGGTCGGATGTTCAGAATGATGTTGAATCAAAGTGGTGAGAGCAGACGTCCTTGCCCGTTCCTGACCTTCTGGGCTGAATCGTGTCCCCGAACAATTCCTATTATGTCGAAGTCCTAGCCCACGGCACCTCAGAAGGTGACCTTATTTGGAAATAGGGTCATAGCAGATGTCGTTAGTAAAGATGAGGTCGTCCTGGAGTAAGGCGTCCCTATCGAATATGACTGTGTCCATGTAAAAGGGGGACCGTGGACACAGACATGCACACGGGGAGAAGGCAGAGGTCCTGGTGGGGCATCTCCAGGTCGAGGAACACTAGAGATGCCAGCAAACACCAGAAGAAGCAGGGAGGCCGGGCACACATTCTCCTTCACAGTCTCAGAAGGTGCCAGCCCTGCGGACACCTGGATTTTAACCGTCCAGCCTCCAGACTGTGAGACAATCGACCTCTCTTGTTTAAGCCTTCTAGTCTGTGGTGCTTTGTTACAGAAGCACCCGGTCTTGCACCAGAAAGTGGATGTCGGCTGTGGATTTTTCATAGATGCCCTTTATCTGGTTGAAACCCTTGTACTTGCAAATAAACTAATAAATAAGATAATTAAATTAAATTTAGAGTGGTGCTAACCAGTGTCCAGGCACATGGTCTACTAGGCGTGCTCATTCCAACAGCGCCGGGCAGGCCATTCTACAGCCGCCCCTCCAGGCGCTGCTCCCTCTCCTGTCCACGGGACACAGCCAGCGGCCACTCCGTGTGGACACTGGAGCACAAGGCTGCTTGCCTCGAGGAGCTCTTTGGCCTTGGGCAGGTCGTTCTCTCCGGCCTCTGCTACCCCAGTTATGACATGCGGGGGAGGCACCCTGGGTTGTAAGCTCTCCGTGGCACGAATGCGGCTTACCTGTCTGCTGTCTGGACAAGGCAAACCCACGGACAGACTTGGGTATGGTATCTGCTCCTCCAGACTGAGTGTGGACCACACAGCTGCAAGCAGCAGACCCTTCAGCCCGCACACACCTGCGGAGAACGCACTGCGGCTCAGCCAAGGGAGCTGCCAGACCACAGAAGCAGACCAGTCAGGGTAACTGACCACGGGCCAGGGGCCAGGGTGGGCAGCGAACGAGCCTGGGGGACACAGGGAGCCCGAGCTGCCAGCTCTGGGGTTGAGAACCCTCACCACCTGGTGCACCAGGTATCTGAGGAACCTCTGCTAGGACACACCTGCCTGCCCAGGTGGCTCAACAGCTGACCTTGAGAGCATCCCCCGGGGCCCCAGCATGCCGGAGTCTGGCTGTGGGCCCTCTGCCAAGTCCCAGGGCCCTTTCCGCCCTGACCCTGCCAGATCCTGGCTGAGAGACACCAGGGAAGCCACGGAATGTGGAGAGCTTGTCCAGGCTTACGGAAATCTCACCTCGCCGCCTCCTGTCCAGCTCCCGCCCACACAAACCTGACCCAAGACCCTGGGTAGTCCTAGCTTGGGGACCCCGCACTCTCCCTCTTGCCTTCTGCAGGGGTAAGTGCCCAAAGCCAGGCAAGGTAAGAGGCAACGTGCTGCATAGAGGGTCCCAGGACCCTGGTCTCCCACCCACCAGGGCTCTGGAGAGACCCCCTGACCCCTGCCAGAAGCCCAGCCTTCTCTGCAGGCGTCCCCACTGTGGCCAACCACCTACACCAGTGGAGCAGCTCTGGGGGGATGTTCATGTGCTGCCTCCCCATCCAGTGGAGGTGGCACGTGGGGGCCCCTGCCCAGACAGGCAGTGCTGGCTATCTGCCCAGCCAGGAAGAGCTTCCTGCCGTACTGAGAGCCGGGCTCCGGCGAGATCACATTTCAGCCAGCACAAAGACGGCTAATGGAGGTGCTGGCCCAGAAATGCCCTTAAAAGGCCGAGGCCGGCCAGGCTCCTGTTCCCAGGGGGAGAGCAGGGGTCATGGGGGCGCCGACCGGGGCTGCCCCAGGAGCAGTCACTCTGGTCACCATGGCAACAGCCACTCTGGTCTATTTATAACTCCTGCAGAGCAGACAGCCCTACCCACACCCTCCATACCTGGGAGCCTGGGAGCGAGGAAGGTGGGTCTGCTTGTCACTGGTCTCCCAATCAGAGAACAGCCACCTTCGCCCACCACTGATCACACTCCTGGTCGCCACTGCCATGTGTCACTGACCACCTGCTCGCTAAGAGACGCGGTTGGTCTTCATTCCAGGGAGATCCAAATCCTGTACTTTCCCCCAGAGCTCCTCCAGCCCTGTTGGCCTCTGTGCTTTGTCCCCATGTGCCTGGTTCTCTCCTGCCTCGGTGCCTTTGCACTTGCTGTTCTCCTGGCTATTCCCAGCTGGAGCTGTCCTCTGTGCTGACTGTCGGTGCCCTTCCTAGCCGTCACCCAGCCGCAGTGTCTTACGTAATGACTCGTTCCCTTGTTCTCCCAGTCCATGTCTGCCGTGCCCTGCCCCTCCCCAGTGATCACTGGGGCCAAGCTGTGAAAGGACTGGGAAAGGGAACAGGGAGAGGGAGAATGGCCAGGGCAGTGGAGGCTCCCCCAGAAAGCGAGATTCCTGGCTGCTTCACAGAGAGGCAATGGCCCAGCTACCCAAGGTCAACACCACCACCAAAGGGCAGAAGCGGGGCTGCTCCCGTCATCAGAGCAGTGGGCCAGGCCCTGAGCTCCCAGGGCTCCCCTCCCCCCCTCCCCTCTCCCGGCATAGCCTGCACTGTGTCCCCAGGCTCCCACCTTCATCCAAGCCTAGTTCTGTCCGGTCTGGGCCTTGAGCAGGTGGAAACTCACAGCTGCCAGACACCCCTTGACCTCCCTGGGATCCCCCAGCGACCAAAGGACAGCATTCACTGGGGGAAACAGGCACCACACACAGCAAAAACCAATCTCAGGGTAAATATCTCAAAGCCACCCTCCCCCACCAGGCCCACATGGTCCCAACCCCCACCACCGAGCCCAGCCAGGCCAAGAATCCCGTTCTGACCCCACCCAGGGCTTCCTGAGAGAGGGTTGATCTAGCAGCCTGACGCCGCAGGCCAGAGCCTGAATTTTTTTTTTTTAAGATTTTATTTATTTATTTATTTGACAGAGAGAGACAGCCAGCGAGAGAAGGAACACAGCAGGGGGAGTGGGAGAGGAAGAAGCAGGCTCACAGCGGAGGAGCCCGATGTGGGACTCGATCCCGGAACGCCGGGATCACGCCCTGAGCCGAAGGCAGACGCCTTAACGACTGTGCTACCCAGGCGCCCCCAGAGCCTGAATTTGACCTTTCCTTTTGAAATTAATAAATCAGCAAACTGTGGTAAGCCGGCATTCTCTGGAAGGCCTGAGCATGTCTCTGGGGGACGGACTCTGGCTGGAGGAGCACTGCCCACAGCTTTGGCACAGCCCCAGGCCCTGAGCAGAGCCCCCTCCCTGGGCCGGTTCCTGGAAGCCTGGTCCCTGGGCCTCGCTGGCTCCTCGGGGCCTGGAGCAATCCCGGAAGCAGCCCCAGCTGTGGCTCTGAGGCCGAGGACGCTGCAGGGCTCAGCTGCCTGCTCTCTGCCCCGCAACGGCCACTGCCCAGGCTCCTCAGGTTCACTTCCAGCATTGGACCTGGGTTCCCCGGGGCCTGGCGTGTTTCCTGGCGAAGCTTCCTCAGGAAGCAGAGCAATCGACCCCATTTCCCTTGTTCCCAGAACTGGCAGGGACACAAAGAGGAATGGGCCTTCCCAAGCAGCCTGGGCTGCGAGGACAGCTCAGGGCAAGCCTGGCCCCACCACACCTCAGTTCCTACAACTACAGACAGGGACAAGCCTCCCCTCCCCTCCTGGACCCTGCCAAGGCCCAAAAGCCAGCACTGCTGTGTCCTTCCTGTGGTCCCGAAACCTTCCAGAGAGAACAGCCAAGAGCTCACAGAGCCCGTGTGGTCGCTGCACGTTCTCGTCACGGAGATAAGGCCGGACAAGGGGTAGAAGGCAGAGAAGCGGGGAGGGCAGCCTTCGGGCCGGGGCTGGGTGAGTGCGGACACCGTCCACACCCAGTTGTTGCGAGGACGGAGGACCATCTGAAGCCTCCTTCCATCCCAGCACCACAGTGACACTCAGGATATGTGGGGCTTGCTGGCAGGCTCGGGCCCGAGCTGGGCGTCCCCCCCTCCAGGAGTCCCTGGGGGGTTAGGACAGAGGCCAGACAGAGGTCTTCACTGGGCCCAAAGCGGCCTTGGTGGGAAGCAGTGGCTGTGTGCCTTGCACGGTAACGGCAGGTAACGGGGGTGGTGCAGGAGGGGAGCACCCCCAGGCTGTGGCCTGCGGGCCGGGCCGTCCCTCCTCCTCCCTTCTCTCTCCCTTTCTCACGGAACCAGGGGCAGAGACCCTCACTTCGTGCCACACGTTCTCCATCTGCCCACATAGGCTCCCTGCAGCTTTCACGACGATGCCGTCGGCGAGCCAGGTGGGCAGCCCCAGCCCCAGCCACGCCAGGCAGCCTCTCCCACACCCTGTTCATCATTCCCTCTCTTTTTTCATCAAAGTTCCCGCGCATGTCCCTCGATGCCTAACAATCTACGTGAGTTTGGCTTGGTTCTAAGCTGTGCTGGAAGGATCCCAGCGTGTGGTCTCCCAACTCGTTCTCTTCACCCATGTGCTCCTAAGACGCGTGGGTGCTGCGGACGGAGCACCTGGAGGCAGGTGTGCTCTCCACACGAACTGTCACCTGGCGGATGCATGAGGTTGACCACCGCTTCCCACACTTACTGGCCCAATGACCACAGAGTGTCTGCAGGTGACCACTGCCCATTTGTCCATTGTTGATCTTGTTCTCTCTGGTTTGTAGGATTTATTTTTTATGCAACGATCCTGTGGGTTCGAAGTGCTACAGATACCTCTCCCCAGGGTGTGGCTGGCTCCTACAGCTCCCTAAGGAGGTTTCAGTAAACCTCTGTTCTTTTTTTTTTTTTTTTTAGAGCGGCAGCGAGAGAAGGAACACAAGCAGGGGGAGTGCGAGAGGGAGAAGCAGGCTCCCCGCGGGGCAGGGAGCTCAACGCAGGGCTCCATCCCAGGACCCTGGGCTCATGACCCGAGCCGAAGGCAGATGCCTCACGACTGAGTCCCCCAGGCGCCCCTGAACATACTGTTCTTAAGTGGTGAACTTCCAGTGTGTCAGTCCCGGCCTCTGCATTTAGAACGCTGTTATCTGGTTCACGGTCCCCCAGCTTGGGGTCTGCAGAGACTCGTGTTCTCCACCAGCCTTGAGAGCAGAGGGCAGTGCTGCCCCTTCTGCTCACTTCTGCAAAGGCGGTGGCTCCTCACTCCTGGGGAGAAATCAGTCCTTGGCAGAGGCCACCAGGAGGAGGTTCCCGGCTTCGCTGCTGGCTTCAGGACAGACCACAGGCTGCGAGGGACCCTGCTGCCCGGTGACAACTAGGGCTGGGAAAGGTGTTTGGGGCCAGTCACCCAGGGATATGCTCTGGCCTCGGAGCTGGGGGTTTCAGTGGCCCCCTGTGGTCAGACTTGTGCAAACAAGTCCCTGCCTATCTCCCCTCCCCCCAGTGAAACACACCTTCTCAACCACAGGGGCTCCGACAGCCGCCAGCTGTGAGTGGTGACCTTGTGGCCGGGAGTGAGGTGGGCACGATGGGGAGGAGACAGCGGTCAGCAAGCACCCTGTAAGCACAAGGTTGGCAGCCTCCACGGACGACCCCCTCCCCACCCCATGGCAGCGACGGGGCCAGGACACCTGCCAAGGGTGGCATCACAGGGAGAGCCTGCTGCACTAGTGCAGGGCGCCCCGTGGGCAGGCAGGCGTCCACCCCCACCTGGGTGTGCATGCAGGATCCAGCTCGCCGTCTCACTCAGCTCTGGCTGCTGTGACAACAGTTTATTGTCCCCGTCCTGAAGTTGCAGGTCTGAGATCCAGGCGCGGACAGGGCTGGCTCCTCCCAAGGCCTCTGTCCTGGGCGTGTGGACACCCTCCTCTCCCTGTGTCCTCACGTGTTTTCCCTCTGTGTGTGTGTGTCCTGATCTCCTCCTCTCATAGGGACCCTGGTCAGATTGCATCAGGGCCACACTAGTGACCTCGTCTACCTTAATCAACTCGCCAAAGCCCCATCTCCATATATGCACATCTTGAAGTGCTGGGGCTAGAGCTCCAACTTATGAATTTGAGGGACATGACGAAGTCCCTGTCACCAACATTTCCTGGGAGCTCTGTGCTGGGCACCGAGCAGCCCAGGGTCCATGCATGGTCACCTTCACTAAAGCCCAGACACCAGCCCCTTACGGCTGAGTTCCCAAAGTGCGAGTTCATGTTGGTGCCCAGGACAACAGGGCAGAGGGTCTCCAGGCCTGTGGTGCAGAAGCCCAGCCCTGGACAGATGGCATTGGAAATCTGGGGGTCTGGGCCCCCCTTGCTCCCCATAGGGGTTCCTAGGCCCTTGTTTCAGTTCTCAGATACAGTGCTGCCCCAAGAGCCAGGGCAACCACTAGGAAATGCAATTTCTGTGGGGCCTCCCCTCCTGGCTGCAGCCCCCACTGCTCTGGTCTGCCTCCCACTGCCCGTGAGTGGGCCACCGCAGGCATGGGTGCAGAAGAAGGGTGCAGCGCCTGTGGGGCTGCTCTTCCTCATTGCTCCTCCTAGCCCCTCAACCAGCGTGGCGGAATTCGGGGATCAAGCACCGCCCACTCTGTGGGGCTGAAGCCTGCCCTTCCCAGCTCAGGGAACGTGTGTCCAGCAGAGCATGTGGGGCACTGGTGAGAAGCCCGAGCAGGGCAGGGAGCCCCTTCCTGCCTTGTCCTCCTTGTGAGCAACGCCCACCTACACCCAGCCTCTCCAAGGCCTCACCACGGTGAACTCCACTAGCTCCAGGTGGGCTAGAGCACTGGCTGTGTGGCTCTGGCAGTAAGCTCTCGGGGACGGTGTCCCTCTCATTTCCACCTTGCCACCCTGGCAGCCATCTGTCCACGTGCTCTAGAGGAGACCCCCAAGAAGTATTCAGTTGGGGTTTGGACAGAAAACCTGAGAAAGGCAGCATTCCTCAAAGGAGAAGGGAGGGGGACAGAGTCCCCACACCTCACCCAACAGTGCACATGCAGAAGTGTGGCCTGCACCTATCCGAGAGTCCGGGCACCCAGACACCTGTAAACCCCCCTGGAAAGCCTCTCCTGTAAGACCAGCAGGGAGGTGCTGGAGCCCCCAGGATGGCATGCCCTCCAGTGAGCAACTACCATTTTTAAGTCACTCTTCTAAGTGTGTCTTCTAAGAAAGTCATTGTTGTCACTCCTGGGGGCAGGAGAGGAGGGGATAGTGGCTCTCTTCAAATATCAGAAAATCTGCCCAGTGTGGGAGGGGATAGATGGGTCTCTGCAGCACCTGGCACAGCCTGGCACAAGCAAAGCAATCAGCACAGGAGAGGAGGGAGCTCGGGACCAGGTGTCCACAGGGGATGCTCCACCAGCCTCCTCCAGGAGGCGCATGGGGTGAGTGCAGAATAACAAGGGCAGCTAATGTGCAGAGCCTGGGTGAGGCCCCACAGCAGAAAGGAACCAGGGCAGGTGCAGCTCTGGCAGGGCACTCGGACCCGCCAGCCGTTCAGTCTGCCACCTTCCACAACAAACCCCGTCCCTGCTATGGCACAGAATGGACAGGTCTGGAGAAGTGAGACAAGAGGCAGCTGTGGGAGGTGTCCCCAGATGGCACAGACCCATGATTAGGTGACCTGCCCCTTGGCAGGATTCGCTCATCTAATATTTCCCACGTCTATGCGTCCCAGGCACTATTCTCTTTCTGGTGGATCTCTAGGCCCCCTTCTCACAGACAGAAGGCAAAAGCCAAATCAGCAGCAAGAGCCACGCTGGCTGGGGCAGGCCCCTACAATTCTGGGGAGGAATGAAACCAGGGCACGACGGGTAGGCTCTGCACACCCGCTCCATGTGCCACGGGACATCACGGAAAAAGTCGAAGCAAGGGAATTATGTGACCAGGCTTATGTTTTTAAAAGATCCAGCTGGCTGCTGGGCAGAGAACACACTGGGCACGGAGGCCAGAGCTTGGTAAGAAGAGGGATACTGAGGAGGGAACTAAGAGGCCCACTTTGGCCCTGATGGTGGCACATGCATGGCCCCAGGGCCAGGCTGCAGCACCTGCTTCTTGGCCAAATGCTGCCCCCGGTGTTCCGAGGGGTGCAGCCGTTCTTCCTGGCACCAGCCAGCTGCCCAGGTGCAGCATAGAGCCACCGAGCTGTTTCCCTCCTCGGGATCCAGCTCTGCTAGGAAGTATGCAACACTGGCCACAGAGGGAAGTTTTCTAAGAAGGAAAGTGGGGCAGGCTGGGGCAAGCTCAGGGCCAGTACCCAATGACCAGAGTGGGGGTCCTAGAGCAGATGAGCAGGACTGCGGGTAAGGGCAGGCAGTGACGCCCCAGGGGACCAATCTGTCAGAGGGATGGCATGGCCGAGCGTCTGGGTGACCTGGGTGTCAAGCAGGACCAGTGCTGGCTGCCCAGGAACCACGGCTGTTCGTTTCGATGGCTGAGCCACGAAGAGGAAGCGGTGAAGGGGCGGGCCACGTTCCGACAGAAGGCACCAGAGAAAGATCTGTCAGGCAGAAGCTTTACCTCCCTGTGGGACTGCAGTCAACACAAACATATGCACCCACGCCCCGGCCGGCCGGCCGAGACTCCTGGGGGCAGGGCCCCTCCTCCTGCTCCCTCCTGCTCCCTCCTGCTCAGTGCCCAGCTGTCCACACACCCTCGTCCACTCTCCAGGCTCCCCCAGGCCACAGCTCACACCACCTCATCCTCCTCCAGCTCAGAGGCCCTGCCCTGGTGTGCAGGGCCGGCAGAACTGAATCGGGGAACATGAGGAGGGGGGTTGGGATGTGGCCCCAAGATGTTGCAATAGCCCTCCCTTGCCCAACTCAGAACAGGTCTGCAATCCCACATGTAAGCCCAGAGGCCAGGGCTAGGACGTTTATGTGCACACACACTCAGCCCTCCCAACTGTTTCCCAAGAAGGGATCCAGCCTGCAGGAAAATTCTAGTAACCAGCTTTCTAGGAAGTGGCGGGAGGCGGGGGGGGGGGGGGGGAACAACCTCCAGGAAGGACAGAGCTCAGGGAGCAGCTGGTCAAGGGCAGTACATTGCTGGAACATTCTGCTGCCAGGGAGCAGGCAGGCCCTGGGTATCCTTGCTCAGACAGCACCCTTCTTCTGTTGGCCCTCTCTGCCCCCTGACCCCAAAAGACCTGAGGGCCCGCCGCCTGCGTCTAACCCCGGCCAGGCTGCACCATGGGCCACTTCCCACCTGGCTGGACTAACAGGAAAAGCGTTGGTGCCAAGGAGACTTTTGCCAAGAAAGAACGGCCTTGTGGGCCCATTCTCGTCCCTCCTGTCACGCCAACACTCTCAGGGCACCAGCCAGGGCCCTCAGGCTGCCACACGAGAAGCGCTGGGCAGGGGGTCAGTCTCGGGCAGGCTTTAGCTTCAGGAGTGGGAACTCTGTGGCAAGGTGACCTCCCTTTACTGGCCTGACCTCCCCGAAATGATGTTCCCCCGCAATGTGGTATTATCGCACAGCTCACAGCCTATGTAGGCCCAATAATTACCCCACAAGCTTCAGCCTCCCCAGAGCAGTCACTGGCCACATTATAAAACACAGCTCAGATGTTGTCAGAGGCAGGAAGGAAAGGGGGACCCCAGCAGGAAACCAAATGCTGAGCCCAGCGTCCCGTCCTGTCACTGACTTCCCTCGGGACATCCTCCCTCCAGAGCCACTGAGGGCCAGCGGTATGGCCAGCGGTGTGCAGTGGGGAGGCTGGGCCACCCTGGCCAGCCTCCTGGGGACCTGCATCAGGACAGGCTCATCCAGGCAGCGTGACCTGCCTCTGCTAGGCCACGTCTGCAGGAACATCTGTGTCCCTACCTCCCATCTCATGTGCTGGAAGTATGCTCAGGAAATGCAGATTTTAACAGGAGCCCAAACTAAATGCAATCAGGAAAAAATGTATACTAGGGCCCAAAACCATGGGACATGATCCAAAGTCAAAAGTGAAAGCTGATTTGGGTTGGAACCCACACCTTGGGGTTTTTCTATGTGGCCCTGCCCCTTCCTGCCGCATGGCTCCAGCAGCTGACCATATTCTAAGGCTGAACCACAGTGGGATCACAGAAGGACGAGGGCCCGTGGAGGCCTGACTGTGGGAATACGCTCTCCTCCTCTGCCTTGCAGTACCTACCCAGAACCCCATTCTCCCTGCCTTCCTCGGCTTTGCGGGACATGCCTCAGCGTGGCAGGGGCTTTCCAGTTCCTGCCTGAGAAGGGAGGGCTGCCTGCCCGCCATGAGCTGACCGGCCAGCGGCGGGTCTGGGGCCACGAGACAGGCCTGCTGTTGGTACAGTACCTGTTCGCAGACTGCTGCCATGGGTACTGTGATCTCCAGCCCTGGAAAGATACTGCCTGCAGATCTGTAAACAACAGAAACAGGATGAAATCTGGGGGGCGTTCTTGGTGTGCACATCCTTCGGTCCCTGGGAACCTGGAAGCACTGTTCTGGAAGAGGAAAGTCCGGGAGCCTCCCCTGCCCCCACCATCAGCTGGAGCAGCAGCCCTGAGCTCTCCCAGCACAGGGACGCAGCTTCCTTCTGTTGAAGGCAAAGGCTGCCTCTCCTGAGCAGGGCAAAGCGTAGCCCAGAGCACAATGTTCCAGAAGGACTTGGAAAAGAGGAAGCACGTGCAGAGAAGGGCAGGAGCTGCGAATGAGTGGGACAGCGAAGCCATCCGGCCGCCTGCAGTGCCGCTGTGCCAGCTCCGTGGGCTGCAGCCAGCCTGTCGTCTCTGGCCTGGGGATTAACATCGGTGCAGATGATGTGTCTTGGCCCAGAATCCGTGTGACTAATTGCTTGACAAACAGGAAGGCTTTTCACCTGCCCAGAGCTCAGTCAGGGTTTCCTACCAGATGATAGCATCAGGAGCCCCCGAGTACAGGCAGTTTTGTTCCTTGCCTGGAGTCTCTCGTGCTGATAACGTCAACAGGGCACAAGGCGGTGCCCGGTCTGGATGGGCGAATAGGGGAGGGAGCTGGTCAGCAGGCATCTGGGCCCCCACGACAGGGACTATTGACCCAAAGCCTGGGCGCTGGCCTAAAGATAGGGCTTCTCTCCCGGCAATTTCCAGGACTGGGATTTTTTTCCAGCACAGCAGAGAAAACAAGATAAGGTCATAGGACAGTAGGGAGCAGAGGGAGGAGCAGAGAGGGGTCTGCCTCAGGTCCCCGGGCATTCTGTTGCTGGTTTTTTGTGTTTTAAAGATTTTCATTTATTTATTTGAGAGAGAGAGAGAGAGCGGACAAGCACAAGTGCGAGCGGGAGGGGCAGAAGGGGAGGGAGAAAGAATCTGAAGCAGACTCTGTGCTGAGTGTGGAGCCCGACACGGGGCTCAATCCCATGACCCTGACATCATGACCTGAGCCAAAACCAAGAGTCAGACACTCAACGGATGGAGCCTCCCAGGCGCCCCTGTTGGTGGTTTTAAGAGCAAATGCCAGCCTGACCAAGCTGGCCCTGGATGAGGGGAGTTTCAGGTTTGTCCTGCCGGGCTCAGAGACGGCCTCTGTCACCTGTCACCATCTCCTTAGGCCTAACCAAATGTCGGACCACAAGTACACTTGGTCTACAGCCGAAAATAAATAGACACACGTCCCCAGAAATGTGGGATGTAAATACCTTCAGTGTCTTTGGGAGTCCTGCACCCACACAAACCCCAGACTCCATCCAACACGGGGACTCAAAATGAGGGGGAGAGGAGACATGTCCACTCCAAACCCTAGTCCAGCCCCCTCAGTGGGGGGCCATGTGCGCCCAGGAAAACCTTACTATGGACTTTCTTAATTCTGTGAACAAAATGCTGGAATACAGCATTAGGCAGTGACCCCCTTGTGACCAGTCTCTCCCGTCAGAACACAGGTCAGGAAAGGCAGCACCAGGCCAGCCTCATAAGGGGTCCTCAGTGACACAGCCAGCCCTCTCCTCCTTGCTGTTGCTTGACAATGTGGCCGAGACCATGCCCTGGAGGACAATCTCCCAGGTTGCTGCTCCTTCTGGATTTATATTCTTTTATGTGCTTCCCTTGCAATCCTAGAAAGAAATCTACACCAGGAGGCTTGGGTTTTCTTACTTTTAGCCTAATTCCCACCAGGGTTTCACAGGCTCGGAGAACAGACATAACAGGGTAACTGGCTGGACAAAAGCCAAGACACAGTCTCAGCAGTGAAGGAGGGTACAACAGACCCCACACACACATGCCCTCACGCACACGCCCGCTCACACACGCCTGCTCACATACACACACACACACACACACACGAATGGACGCATGCACACAAGATCTGTGGCCATAGCCACTCACTGACGTCAGGGACGTCATTATAAAGGCTTGAACTATGTCCACACCCTAGTCAGGCACCAAGTGTTTGGTGTGAGGGCAGGGCTTGTGGGAAGGCCCTGGTGTGTACATGGCGGGGGGGGAGCACAGGGCAGGTCAGCTGCAGGAGCAGGTGCCACAGGAAAGTGGCAGTTGTGGCACTAGCTGGAGGCATCCCCGGCCACCCAGGAGCTCACGTGCTCCAGGGGAGGGTAAAGCTCAGAGCATGAGGAGCCCAGGAGCCCAGGACCTCAGCCACCGCCACCACCCTGGAAAGACCTCTTCCTCCTCACTCCCTGGGAGCCTGGACTCTGATAGATTCGAGATGGAACAGAAGCAAGGAGGTGCTGGGCCTCACCAGTGGGGGCGGGGGTGCCAGCCCAGGAGGTGTTGCCTCTTTCACCCAAGGGCAAACCTTCCAGCACAACCCCCGGAGAGGGGCTCTGCCAGAGGCAGACAGAGCAAGGCAATGCTTCTCAAAGGCACCTTCTTGCACACCAGGAGGACCTGAGGAGGGAACCCCAGGGTCTTGCTCCCACACACCCAGGCTGCAATCCTGGTGAGATCACAGCTCGGTGGGGGCAGAAGGCCCTGCCACCCCCTGTACCCAGCCAGAACCAAGCAGAAACCACCTCTGACCAACAGGGTTCCGGGCCACCATATGTGCCCCTGCCCCCACCCCCATAAGCTGGGGGTACACGTAGGCGAGAAACTCATCTCAATGTGAGAACAGCCTCCTACTCTCATAGCTGGAGGAAGGATGTTTAAATGCTACACTGCAGCTCTAAGACTCCCCCTGGCTGGGAGACAGGCGGGGGAAACACTGATTCACCAAGCCGAGTGCCACATGCCAAGTACAACGCATAAAGGCAGCCAGGGTGCGATGTGTTTATCAAGATTGCCATGAAAACGGTTCACCTCAAAAAAGCAGCTTGGATGCTTAAGAGATGAGTTTCCGGTCTCGGGAAAATGCACATTTTATGAGTTCTGTGCCAACAGGATGGCCTTGCTCTGCTCTGCCCTAAGTGGTACCTTCCGAGCTGCTGCTCGGATGGGAAAAGAGGGGAAAAGATGGGAAAGAGGAGCAAACGTGCCAGCCCCTCCACACGGGACCGCCTCTCCCTGTGCCCCCACCGCCCTGCCTGGTCAGTCCTAACCCAGCCCGAGCCTGGCCTCCGGGAGCTGGCTCGCTGGCCGAGAGCAGGCGGGAATGTCTGTCTGCTCCTGGCCCATTTGCCTCAGCTCTAGGGGATCTCAAACAAAGAATGACACAGAGAAGTACTCTGTTTTCCCAGACAAAGGTAAGACAGATTGCAGTGACCCCAAGAACAATCAGTTCCCTGAGACAGAAGGAAATAGTTTTGTAAACTGACCTGCAGATACTAAACAGAATCTTTTAAAAATCAAAGTTTTTAATACTGATGATGAATCCAGGTCTCTCCCTCCGTGTTATCCACGAGTTACCATGTGATCGGGCAGCTACAGGAGCCTGTCATGTATCCACATGGGCCGTGCAAACGGCACTCAGGTGGGTGGGCAGAAGGGGTAGCTGGTGGACATCTGCTTCCCTGCCTCCCTCCATGCCCTCGGGGGCTAACTGGTGGTGCCCAGAGCATGCTGGCCAGAGGGGGCCAGAGGGACTGAAACCACTGGTCACCAGAACTGCGAAAGCCCGAGAGCAGGACCAGACCCCGGTCCGGAGAAGGAGTGAGCACAGATGAGGGTGAATGCACACCCGGGGGATGGAGGTGACGTCAGGCTGTGATCATAGCTCTGCCGCTCAGGCAGGCAGCCCAACAGCCCTGGCTCATCCCCTCCCTCCAGCCAGCAAGTGTGAGGACTGAGCTGGAGCAATGTGGACACAAGCCCTGACTGCCACCAATGCCTTGCGTCCGGCTACAGGACCAACGTGCCTGCAGGAGGCCTTCGTGTCTCACAGAAGTCACGGCACTATCAAATTCCTGTCGTGCTGGGGCGCCTCGTCATGGGCCTGACCCTACCCCAGGCCACGTGATTCTCACACCCAGGGCAAGGGGTCCCTTACCAACCACTGGTGGGGACCCCACAGATGCCAGAAATTGTGCAGAAGATGACATGTATGTGCTTCCATGCATGTCTGTGGAGAGCAGCTTACCGGATTGGCTCAGTGCTCTAGGACGCCGCCATCACTGAGAATCGCTGACCTCAGGTCTGCAGGCCAGGAGGGAGCGGACCCAGGACAGCTGAGGGGATGACGGTGCAGGTGACTGAGAGCGGGGCTGGCACTGAGAGGGCTCTCCTCCCCCCCCCCCCCCGGCTCTGCAGGACACACGTGCGTGGCAGTGAGTCAAGTGCAGCGTCATGGGAGGTCCAGGTACCGGCCTGGGACACCAAGGCTTCAGCCTGGGGAGGCCTGCGCCTCACTGGTCTGGGTTGTGAACTCTGGTGGCTTACAGTGGTAGGGCTGGCAGGCGGCCACTAGGCTCAGTCAGAGACTGTGGCCACCTCCTGATGCTAAAAACAACATCTATTTTCTTTACATTTTGAAAGGAGAATCAGATATTGCCCCTGCCCCCAACTCTCCAACAATCCGCCATCACACAGAGCAAACCATGAATTCAGCCCCGTGCTTGTACCTACACATTCCCTGCTATCTTTAAACTCACCCCAAACAAGTGCTCCAGGGCCCTTGCACCCACTCTTCCTGCTCCTGGGACTCTTCCCCCAGACGTCCAAGAGTAACTGTTTGCATAAAACCATTTATTCTAAAAAGCTAAGCTACAAATATGCCTTCAATTAAAAACTGTAATAAACTGTATGACCGAGAGTCCTTTTTTTTTTTTGAGCCTTTTTAGGCTAGTATGTTCTAAGAATATTAAATATGCATTGTTGGTGGGAAAGTAGCAGCTGACAAAACTCCAATAGGAACAACTTAAAATCCTTACAATAAAAGCTACTCATGAAAAACACCAAAGATTTCTAAAATACGATGAGTATAATATTCATGAATCTTTGTGTTTTGAAAATCATACTTGTAATAATGTTTCCAAATGACAATCACAAAATTCAACAAATGGTTGGAAAAACTGGAAATCCACAGGCAAAAGCATGAAGTTGGACCCTTACCTCACACCATATCCAAAAATTAATTCAAAATGGATTGACCTAAACTGCAGAGAGAAAACAATAAAACTCTTAGAAGAAAACATAGGGAAAATCTTCATGACCATGAATTTGGTAATGATTTCTTAGGTATGGTATCAAAAGCACACGCAATAAAAGAAAAACAGATTAAGTTAGACTTGATCAAAATTTAACTCTTATACATCAAGAGACACTATCAACAGAGTGAAAAGACAACTCAGAATGGAGTGAATATTTGCAAATCACCTGTCTGATAAGGGATTAATATCCAGAATATATAAAGAGCTCCTGGAACTCAACAAGAAGAAGCAAACAACCCAATTTCAAAAGTAGATAAAAGACTTGAATAGACATTTCTCCAAAGGAGATATGCAAATGGCCCATAAGCACATGAAAAGACGCTCAGCATCATTGGCCATCAGGGAAATACACATCAAAAGCACCATGAGATACCACTTCACACCCATAAAGATGGCTTAATAAAAACACAGATAATAAGCAGTGTTGGCAGGACATGGAGAAATGGGAATCCTCGTGCAGGGACACTGGTGGAAATGTAAAATTGTGCAGCTGTTGTGGAAAACAGTTTGGCAGTTCCACCAACAGGTAAACACAGGACTACCATGTGATACAGCAATTTCACATTTGAGGATACCCCCCGTCATGAAAGCAGAGACGCAGACAGACACCGTTGCACCAGTATTTGCTGCAGCATTACGCAAACAGTCGAAAGGTGGACACAACCCAAGTGCCCATCAGCAGACGAAGGGATAAACAAAATACGGCGCAGGCGTATCTCGTCTTACTGCGCGTTCCCTTATTATGCTTCACAGATATACTGCTTTTTTTTTTTTAAACAAACTGAAGGTTTATGGCCTCCACCGAGTCTATCACACGGTATTTCCAACAGCATTTGCTCACTTCACGTCCCTGTGTCACATTTTGGTAATTCTTGCACTATTCCACACTTTCTCATTCCTACCACATTGGTTATAGTGATCTGTGACCAGTGATCTTTGATGTTACTACTGTACCTGTTTGGGGCGCCCTGATTGTACCTATATAAGACGACAAACTTACCTGGTGTCATGTGAGTTCTGACTGCTCCACCGACTGCCTGTTCCCCCATCTCTCCCTCTCTCCTCAGGCCTCCCTGTTCCCTGAGACACAATATTGAAATTAGACCAATTAATAACCCTGCAATGACCTCTGAGTGTCCAAGTGAAAGGAAGAGCCGAACATCTCTCACATTGAATCAAAAGCTAGAAATGATTAAGCTTAGTGAGGAAGGCATGTCAAAAGCTGAGAGAGACCAAAAGCTAGGCCTCCCTCTTGCACCAAACAGCCAAATGGCAAATCCAAAGAAAAAGTTCTTGAAGGAAATCAGAAGTGTTCCTCCAGCGAACACACGAATGATAAGAAAGTGAAACAGTCTTATTGCTGATGTGGAGAGAGTTTGAGTAGTCTGGACAGAAGGTCAAACCAGCCCCAACATTCCCTTAAACCAAAGCCTCATCCACAGCAAGGTCCTAACTCTCTTCAAGGCTGAGAGGTGAGGAAGCTGCAGAGATGGGTTCGTGAGGTTTAAGGAGAGAAGCTGTTTCCATAACATGAAAGTGCCAGGTGAGGCAACAAGTCATAGAAGCTGCAGCAAGTTCTCCAGAAATTCCAGCCAAGATCATCCATGAAGGTGTCTCCACAACAACAGGCTTTCAATGTAGTAAAGTCTTACAGAGGAAGGAGATGCCATCCAGGACTGCCATCATAGCTGGAAAGGAAAAGTCAATGCCCAGCTTCAAAGCTTCAAAGGACAGGCTGACTCTTTTGTCAGGGGCTAACACAGCTGGTGAATTTCATTGGAAGCCAATGCTCACTGACCATTCTGAAAATCCTAGGGCCCTGAGCAATTATGCGAACTAACTCTCCTCTGCCCATGCCCTATCGATGGAACAACAAAGCCTGGACAGCAGCCCATCTGTTTACAACACGGCTTACTGAATGTCTTAAGCCCATTGCTGAGACCTGCTCAGAAAAAAAATATTCCTTTCAAAATATGACCACTGACAGTGCCCCTGGCCCCCCAAGAACTCTGGTGGAGACGGACAATGAGAGTAATGTTGTTTTCATGCCTGCCATCACAACATCTATTCTCACGGCCCATGGGTCAAGGAGTCATTTCAACTTTCCAGTCTTATTATTTAAGAAATCCATTTTGTAAGGTATAGCTGCCATGGATTGTGATTCCTCTAAAGGATACGGGCAAAACGAAGTGAAACCTTCTGGAAACCGTTCTAGATGCCATTAAGAACATTTGTGATTCATGGGAAGAGGTCAGAATATCAACAAGAACAGGAGTTTGGGAGAAGTTGATTCCAGCCCTCATGGAGGACTTCAAGGGGTTCAAAGACTTCAGTGGGGGAAGTCACTGCAGATGTGGTGAAAATAGCAGAACTAGGATTAAGGGAGGGAGATCAGAGTGGGTTATGAACCGTGACAGACTATGGACTCTGGGAAACAATCTGAGGGTTTCAGAGGGGAGGGTGTAAGGGGATGGGTTAGCCCGGTGATGGGTATTAAGGAGGGCACATGCTGCAATGAGCAATGGGTGTTATATGCAAACAATGAATCACGGAACACTACATCAAAAACTAATGATGTGCTGTATGGTGACTAACATAACATCATCATAATAAAAAAAAAAGAAGTGGGGCCTGAGGATGGGACTGAGATGCTACCGTCTCAGGTCAAACTGGGACAGATGAGGAGCTGCTTGTCATGGATGAGCAAAGAAGTGGTTTCCTGGGATAGGACCCACTCCTGGCGAAGATGCTGTAAAGACTGTTGGAATGACAACAAAGGATCTGGAATATTACACACACTCATTGATAAGGCAGCAGCAGGACTTGAGTTCTCCTGTGGGTCAAATGCTATCAAACAGCATCACGTGCTACAGAGAAATTGCTCATGAAAGAAGAGTCAATGGATGCGGCAGGCTTCATTACTGTCTTATTCTAGGAGGTTGTCGTGGCCTCCCCAGGCTTCCACAGCCACCACCCTGATCAGTCAGCAGCCGTCAACATCGAGGGGAGACCTTCCACCAGCAAAAAGATCACAGCTCCCTGATAGCTCAGATGATGGTTAGCATTTTCTAGCAATGAAGTATTTCTTCATGAAGGCATATACGCTGTGTTTTTTAGACACAATGCTACTGCACACGGAACAGGGAAACCAGAACAGTAGACTCACTTCGTTGCCATATCTGCTTTGTTGTGGGGGTCTGGACCTGAACCGGCAATGTCTCTGAGGTGTGCCCGTATGTAGGTACAACGGGATGTTACTTAGCCATAAAAAGGAGTGAAACTGACACACGACACAACATGGCTGAACCCTGAAGACTTTACACTAAGTGAAATAAGCTGGACGGAAGGACAGATATTTTATGATTCCATTTATAGGAGGTACACAGAGCAGTCAAATTCCTAGACAGAAGTAGAACAGAGGATAGCAGGGGCTGGGAAGAGGCAGCTGGGGGGTGAGGAGATCTTGGTTCATGGATACAGAGTTTCTGTTTGGTATGACAGAAAGTTCTGGACACAGGTAGTGCTGACGGTTACACAACACTGCGAATGTACTTAATTCCACTGAGTTCTACACTTATTCTACATCTGGAGACAATTCTAAATGTGCACACTCTCAGAGCAGAGGGACAGCTGTGGGCACGACAGATGAGTCTGGTGAAGACGAAGGCGCACCACTGTCTCTCGACCTCTCCACCTGAGCCTGGCCTGGAAAGGGATCAAAGAGCTTCCACTGGGTTCGTCACTCTGCCTTCTGAGCCTGCATACTCTCTGCGGGGTGCTGTATCCTATACTGTGTCCCGCACTACACCAGGACTTACATCCAAGACCCTACTCTGGTCAGGAGTCAGCATCCGCATCATAGGAGGAAACAGAGCAAACTTTGTCTTCAAGACTTCTCAGGAAATTAGTAAGTCTACAGAAGTATTTATCAACCTTTTCCATTCACATTAATGTCATGAGCAGAGCTCATGGCAGGCCTGGCAGAACCAGTGTAACAGGCATATTGACAACTCTCATTAACACCCTTCTTTGTCCCTGGTCTGACAGCCAGCCTTGCCCCAGACTTGTGATGCTTGGCACTCTAATTTTAAAATCCTCTGAACTAAGTAAAAGGCATGGAGCTATATACATATGCGGGATGAGGACTTCTCAACCCCACTCGGTACCACGCGCAGTCCCAGCTATGGATGGCCAGCTTCAAAGCCACAGCATGAGTCTGCCTCTGAAGGAGGGTCTCGAAGCTCCATGAGCAAGAGGGCAGCTCTGAGCACCCTTGGGGGCAGGGCGGGGTGTCGTGAGGCCTGGCTGCTGGCCTGGCAGGCTCCATACCTTTACAGACAAACTGACAGCACCAAGGAGAAAGAAAAGACTCAAATCTCAACATAAGAGGAATTCTTTAAAAAATAAATTTAAAAACTCATGTGCCATTTTACTGCTTTTGTTTGATTTTAAATTCACAAGAGACCCCAAACACTGCCAAACATATGCTTTTATTCATACTTTGTTAGAACTCATGTGTCTCCTTGACCTTCACATGAAAAACAGAAATATTGGAAAGACTAAGCCATTCCTTAAAACTGGCCGTAAGTACTTTTCCTATGATATACGCTCAAAACATGCACTTGTCATGTGTTTCTCCCTAAAGGAGTTTTCGTGAGGACTCTTGCTATCCCTATAGCACTTTGTAATTAGGAGGAAAAAAAAGGATCCTCCTTAATCACATCTATGTACTAACTAGCTAAACTACACAAAACTCATGCTTTGGCCCAGTTCCGTGTCTCTACACTGCGATCCCAACTTTGGCAGGAAAAGACCCTGCATTCTAGAAGAAGCACAAGCTAATTACACTAGTTTATCTCCCATTACCTTATCAAATACCCAAAAAGAAAATACCATGCTAGAAGAAGTACAAACACACAACATCCCCCATGTTATTCGCCAATAGTCAGACCTACAGAACCACAGCTCCCAGATGGACCAATTTCTGCACCCATGACTTTCAAATTGCCTCTTGCAACAGCTCTGGCTCAGATGAGCGAGTAGTGCTCCACAGTCTGTCGGCTCGTGAGACAGCACCGTGCCTTCCTCCCCGCGCCTGGCTGCGGCTTCAACCATCAACTGCATGTGGCCTATAAAATCTACTTCAGAGAAAAGCGAAGTTCTTCTAACCCGCCCCACGGCAGACACAGCTTATAAACGTAGGCGAGGCTGCCACCGTCAGGGGAGGCCGACGCCTTCCTTCGCCCCGAGAGCATGCCCAGAGGGCCTGCGGCGTCATGTGAGGGAGGCAGCACAAGAAAGGAGCGAAGGTGCTCCCTGATGCGGCTTTACGGGGAGACTGGGATGGAGCCTCCACGCTCACATGCGCGGGGTCTGTGAGGAATGAAGTGTGTTTTCCGTGCGCTCTGCCAGCGGCCCAGGCGCAGCTGAGAAGGACCTACATGCTGAGGGGACCCTGGGACACGCCGGCAGACGTCATTTGAAGAACTTCAACCAAACGCACGGGCTCTCGTCTAGGGGGCCCTTTCCGTGATATTTCTTATATGAAAAGTGGGACTCTGAGTGTACAGCCAAATGCCCAGAATGATACGTAAGGAGGGTTTTTTCTACCGACCAAGTATCTGCATTATAATATACGACTTCCTAATATTGAGTTTATAGTATTTCAGAAAACAGTACTTGTGCACATCAATGACTCTTCTGGTTTTCTTTATTCAAAAATAAAACAGGCACAAAAAAATAGAACTAAACTGTCCAACGTCACCTGAAATAGCAGGTTCACCAAAAGGCTTAAAGGTAAACTTGCATTTTAGGGTATTAATTATAATTACTAGAGAGAGAATGAACTGTTTTTCAAAACATGTATCTCAGGAAAATGCTGACCAGTGGGGCAGGTGGTTATTTCCTCCCCTTTGTGCGGGGGACCCACAGGTCTCGGAAAGTCTCCTAAGCAGGCCCTCTTCCAGGGACAGGACATGGGCCTTTCCAGAAGGATGGACTCTTCCTCAGGCTGCCCCTTGGCCAGGTTAGCCAGCCACCCACAGGTACTGTCGCTTCCAGGAGGAAGCTGTGTGGATACATAGGCATTCACGTCCCTCTCGAGTCACTCACATTCTACCATCTATAACACATGGCACAAGGTGATGGTTTCGGAACAAAGTGGGGGCCCCGGGGGAGGGGGAGGGACACACCGAGCGCCCCTATGCATCACGCTCCAGAGCGCGGAGGTCCTCCAGGAGCTCCTGGGCCACAGTCTGCAGGTGGGGGTTGCGGCTCTTGGCCATGGCCAGGATGCGCTGCAGGGGCAGGGAGCTCCGGAACTCGGAGGCCGACTTGGAGAAGACTTCTGGCTCCAGGACCACAGACTGGATGAGTCGCAGTGCATGAAGACACACTTCTGCGTCTGGGTCTGGGGGAGAGAGGGGACACTTCTGGTTAGAATGACTCTACAGGAATGGAGGCGAAGTCTATCCCTCAATAGCTCTTGGCCTTTCTGAATGACAGGTCTGATGGTTTAGTAACTACCAGCTGACTGAGAAACAGTGTCACTTCTTGAGGTAAAAGCTTAGCTCATAAGAGCAACACAACAAAACTCAATGACCATTGATTTAGTGACATCCGTTTTCAAACATTACTCACAATCAGGTAATTTTAAGATGTTGAACTAAAACTATGAGGGCCTTTCATGTCGTTTGCTCCAACTCTGTCCACATAAGATGGTTTTAAGAGATATTACTCCATTTGTACTCAGGGTGCATCAATCCCTCAGAGGCCACATACAGGTACGGCAGCTCTTCGGGGGTCCCCGGGTCCCCCAAAGTCACAGGCTGCAGTATGCACCATGTTCCCATGTTCCTGAGGAGTCCTCTCTAGCTACAGAACCTGGTACCTACATGCACTGGCACCCTCCAACACAGCTAGGCGCAGACAGCCCAACACAGCTAGGCGCAGACAGCCCAACACAGAGCTGCACTCTTAACCACGACGGGTCCAACTCTCCTTACTACTTACTCCTCCCTACTGGGAAACTTTAGTATGCCATCAACCCACTTCTTGATTGAATGTCATTAATTGGAGCCAGGCTCAAAATCAGTATCTCTTTCTTAGCTCTGCACTTAAACGTTTTAAGAAGTGGATTGCGAGAGCAGACTCAGTAAGTCCTTAGTGAGAACTGCCACACACTAAGGGTGCCCAGAGGCTTTTGCTGTTGACCCAGGGCCCCTGAGGCACAGAGAAGACTGCTGTGCTCTACCCACCAGAGACGGCAGGACATCCTGGGCCTGGGCCATTAGAGTCCTCCTACTCTGGGGGAGGAGAGGGTAACTTGTCCCAGTGCAGGCCTGCCAAAGACCTGGTGCAGAGTGTGGCTGCCACAGGGAGGAGGACAGGATCACTGGGAAGGCCCCAGCACCCAGACAAAGATGGACAGGAGCTGAAACAAAACACCAAAGAACTCCCCTTGTCCTCCAGCATCAGCCCAGCAAACACCCAGAGGCCAGTAAGATCAGTCTACAGCTGGGAAAGGAGCAAAAGGAAGGAAGGAGACCCTCTGAACACAGATGCAAAGGGAAGGCCAACAGCTAAGGGTGGAACAGGGAGCTGAGGAAGACACTCGGGCAGCTCAGCCCTCACCCTCACGCAGCACAAGGAAAAGAGAGGAATCGGAAGCCTGTGGTACGCAGAAGGCGGGCACGGCAACAACAGAACCCACACCCATCTCACCCCACGCTGACGGCCCAGTAAGATAAGATGCGTGGCCACGTCTGTGAGTGAACACCAGTCACCTCATTCTCTGCTGCAGAGGCTGGCACACTACGGCCCAGAGACCAAATGCAGCCCCTGAACCATTTCTGTGCAGGCTGTGAGCCTGTGATCTTTACATTTTAAAGCGATATTTTTAAAAAGAGAGAGACGGGGAGAAGAAGACTATGCAGCAGAAACCATATATGGCCCTAAAGATATCTACTATCCAGCCCATTACAGAAAACGTTTGCTCTATTGCCCTGCACGCGATGTCCACCATTCAATCAGAAATTACGATGACAAAGCAGGGGAAACCAAAGGCCCACAGTGGAGTGATAAAGTAACCCACAGAGCCAGACCCGGAGATGACCCCGCTACAGGAGTAACTAGAAAGGGAATCTGAACTGAACAGGATTCATAGATGGGAAAGCACTGAGGCAGGGCTCTTACAGTCCATCTAAAGAGGGGCAGTACTACTTAAAGATTTAAAGACTGTAGTGTAAACCCTAGGGCAAATCATAAAAAAAGGTTTTGAAGTGTAAATGATAAGCCAACAGTACCGACAAAATAGAATGTTACAATAATCCAATAGCAAACAAAAAAAAAGGAAACAGAAACGAGAGACTTCCTTCTATATACATTAAATGAAAACAGTGCCAACACGCTGAGCAGAAGACAGAGAGCGCGTAAAACAGCAGGACTGCACTACACACCGTCGTCCACAAGACCCCCAAGATAGATATAAAGACAATGGGTAAAAGTAAAAACAAATATTTAAAATATGCCAAACAAACACTACTTAAAAGAGGGCCACAGAGCCCGTTTTTTTACCAAAGTAGACTTCAGAACAAGAAATGTTACCAGGACAACGGAGTAACACTGTCTAATTACGGAGAGGCCAACACACCAAGAAGACATGACAGTCTCAACTACGTATGTACCGACCAACAAAGCCTCACAAGACACAGACCAAAACAGGATAGAGCTCTACGGGCAAGTCGATTCACAATCAGGGGTGAAAACGTCAATGTTATTTCCATCACTGATTTTAAAAAGGAAGGAAAGAAAATCAGTAAAAACACAGAACCCCTGAACAACACAAACCGAGCTCAGCAAGGTCAGCATACAATGGTCAATTGTAGCCACGTATCAGTAACAATACATTGGAAACGGAATTTTTTTTAAAGACTATCATTTACAATAGCACCAAAAACATAAAACATTTAGGTGTAGATCTTATAAAATATGTGCGAGATTTGCGTGCTAAAAACCATAAAACACTGATGCAAGAAATGAGAGACAACCTAAGGAAATTGAGAGACATAGCACGCTAGTGGATCAGAAGACCCAATATTGTTAGGATGTCAATCTTCCCAGTGATCTAGATACTCAGGGCAATCCCAACCAAAGGCCTAGTAAGCTTGTTTGTAGAAATCAACAAACTAATCCTCAAATTTATTTGAAAAAGTGAAGGAACTAGGACAGCCAAAACAATTTAGAAAAACAGTGAAAGACTCAGAGTACTTGATTTCAAGACTTACAGTTATCGAGACAGTGTGATACTGGTGAAGGGACAATCATGGAGATAAATGAAACAGGGTTAGAGCACCCTGGAACAGACCACAGTTCTGTAAAATCTCCACAAACACATAAATGCATTTATATATATATTTTTTAGAAATGCATTTTAATTGAAAAAATAATAGTCTTTTCAGGTTGCCTGGTTGGCTCTGTCGGTGGAGAGTGGGAATCTTGATCTCAGGGTTGTGAGTTCAAGGCCCATGTTGGGCATAGACATTACTTAAATAGATTAATTTTTTTTAAAAAACATTCCTCAGGGGTGCCTGGGTGGCGCAGTCGTTAAGCGTCTGCCTTCGGCTCAGAGCGTGATCCCAGGGTCCTGGGATCGAGCCCCGCATCAGGCTCCTCCGCTGGGAGCCTGCTTCTTTCTCTCCCACTCCCCCTGCTTGTGTTCCCTCTCTTGCTGGCTGTGCCTCTCTCAAATAAATAAATAAAATCTTTTCAAAAAATAAATAAATAAAATTAATTAATTAATTGAAAAGATTCCTCAGGGCACCTGGGTGGCTCAGTCAGTTAAGTGTCCGACTCTCAGTCTCAGCTCAGGTCATGATCTCACAGGTGGTGAGACAGAGCCCTGCATCAGGTTCCACACTCAGAAGGGAGTCTGCTTGAAGATTCCCTCCCTCTGCCCCTCCCCTAACATGCTCTCACTCTCCCTCTCTAAAATAAATAAATCTTAAAAAAAAAAAAAAAAGATTCCTCAAGTAACTCATGGCTCCCGTAATGCTGATATTTCATCAAAGACTAAATACAACCTTATCTTGACAAATAGCCAGACCTTCAAGGTCCAGTACACCCTACTTTCAGCAAATGGAAAGAAATTCCTAAGAAACTTACGTTATCTATACCCCTGCCCCTCCCTCCACAAACTTAAAAGTATATAATCAGTTGCTCCTCACCATTCCCAGTGCAACTCTTTTAGGCCATGGTCCTGTCCCCGTGACAATAAAAGCACCTTTTTGCACCATAAAAAATTTAATTTAAAAAATAATAGCCTTTTCAATAATTAGTGCTGGAGAAATTGAACACGCATATATAAAAACAGAGAACTTGAATCCATACCTTGCCTCACATATAAACTTACATGAAAATTAATAACAGACTTAGATGCAAAACCTAAAACACCAAGAACTTCTAGAAGAAAACAAGAGAAAATGTTTGTAACCTTGAATTTGGCAAGGATTTCTTAGATATAAAACCAAAAGCACAATCCATACAAGAAAAAAATGAATAAGCTCTAGCAAAATTAAAAACATCTGCTCTTCAAAAGATATAGTTAGGAAATGAAAAGATGAACCAGTAGGCCAGAAGAAAATACTTGTAAAACATGTATCTGATTTATTAAAAAAAAAAAACTTGAATATAAACTCAAAAATACTCAATAATAATAATAATACAACCCAATAAAAATTGTCAAAATGTTGGAAAAGACATCTTTTCACGTGCTTACTTCCCATTTATGTATTTTCTCTGGTTAAATGTATTTTCAAGTATTTTATTGACAGTATCTTTGCTCATAGTTGCCAAAATCTGGAAATAACCCAAGCATTTTTCAACTGATGAACAGATATAAAGAGACACGGTATCTCCATAGAGTAAAAACGTAAGAAATTAACAACTGATACACACAAAAACATGATGAATCTCAAAAGCATTATCCTGAGAAACAAGCTGGACTTTAAAATCTACACACATTATCATCCTGTTTATATATGCTGTTCTGGAAATGTCAAAACCGCAAGAAAAGAGATATGTGGTTGCCAGGGCCTGGGGCAGAGGAGGGTACGATCACAAAGTGGCACAGAGAATATTCTGTGGTGATGAAACCATCCTGTGTCTTGATTATGGCGGTGGTTACATGGTATATGCATATGTCACAACTCAGAGAACTCTGTACTAGTAAGTGGATTTCACTCTATGTAAAATTATAACTCAATAAGCCTGACCCTTAAAAAAGGAAACAATTACATCTCTGCACCCTCTTCCTTATTCCCTGCCCCTGAGCAATTGCTCTTTCCCCCAAGGACTGGTTATTTTCTAAAGAATCTCTGGAGCAGGGACATTAGGCACAATTGAAGATGGAGGCTCTCTCTGGAAAACACATGAATTATATGAAAACATACCCATAAATTCTAAGACACTCCCTCTTCCCTGCTGTGTTTCCAGAGTTTGTAGACCTCTGCCCTATACACAGACTAGATGAGCTCACTCCAGCCAATCTAAATGACCCAAGAGAAAACACCTAACGGTGCTGACTGTGGGTCCCCAGTGAACGGCTGAGCCAGCTCTCGCTACAGTCAAGTTCCCGAGCCTCACCCACATGCTAGGACTGCCAGTCAGCATAAATCCCTCCATTGTTTTTTCTAATATAGGTAACATCCAGTGTTATGTTAGTTTCAGGTGTACGATATAGTGATCCAACACTTCTATACATTACTCAGTGTTCATCACAATATGTGTACCCTTTAATCCCCATCACCTGTCTCACCCATCCCCCCCCACCTCCCCTCTGGTGACCATCAGTTTGTTCGGTGAAGAGTCTGTTTCTTGGTTTGCCTCTTTTTTATCCTTTGCTCATGTGTCTCATTTCTATTTCTTAAATTCCACATGAGTGAAATCATATGGCATTTGTCTTTCTCTGACTTCTTTCGCTTAGCATTATACTCTGTAGCTCCATCCACGTCACTGCAAATGGTAAGATTTCATTCTTTTTGGTGGCTGAGTAATATTCCATTGTGTATATACCACACCTTTATCCGTTCATCAGTCAATGGACACTTGGGCTGCTCCCACAGTTTGGCTATTGTAGATAATGCTGCAATAAACACAGGGGTGTCTCTATCCCTTTGATTTCGTGTTTTTGTATTTTGGGGGTAAATATCTAGTACTGCCATTACTGGATCATTGGTTAGTTCTATTTTTTTTTAAAGATTTTATTTATTTATTCGACATAGAGACAGCCAGTGAGAGAGAGAACACAAGCAGGGGGAGTGGGAGAGGAAGAAGCAGGCTCATAGTGGAGGAGCCTGATGTGGGGCTCGATCCCATAACACCGGGATCACGCCCTGAGCCGAAGGCAGACGCTTAACCGCTGTGCCACCCAGGCGCCCCAGAAGTTCTATTTTTAACCTTTTGAGGAACCTCCCTACTGTCTTCCAGAGTGGCTGCACCAGTTTGCATTCCCACCAGCAGTGCACGAGGGTTCCCCTTTCCCTGAATCCTTGCCAACACCTGTTGTTTCTTGTGCTATTGATTCTAGCTATCCAGACTGGTGTGAGGGGGTATCTCATTGTGGTTTGGATTTGCATTTCCCTCACGATGAGTGATGTTAAGCATCTTTTGAATGTCTTCTTTGGAGAATGGTCTGTTCATGTCTTCCGGTCATTTTTTTAATTGGATTATTTGGGTTTTGGGTGTTGAGCTGTATCATTTTTTTATATATTTTGGATACTAACCCTTCATTGGATATGTCATTTGCAAATGTCTTCTCCCATTCTGTAGGTTGTCTTTTAGTTTTATTATTTCCTCAGCTGTGCAGAAGTTTTTTATCTTGATGAAGTCCCAATAGTTTATTTTTGCTTTTATTTCCCTTGCTTCAGGAGGTATATCCAGGAAAATGTTGCCATGGTTGATGTCAGAGAAAGTACTGCATGTTCTCTCCTCTAGGATTTCTATGTTTTCGGGTCTCACATTCAGTTCTTTAATATATTTTGAATTTATTTTTGTATACGGTAAAAGAAAGTGGTCTAGCTTCATTCTTTTGCATGTAGCTGTTCACTTTTCCCAACACCATTTTTTGAAGAGACTGTCTTTTTCCCATTGCTTATTCTTTCCTCCTCTGTTGAAGAATAATTGACCATATAATTGTGAATTTATTTCTGGGCTTTCTATTCTGTTCCATGGTCTATCTGTTTTTGTGCCAGTACCATACTATTTTGATTACTACATCTCTGTAATATAAACTTGAAGTCTGAAATTGTGATGCTTCCAGTTTTGCTTTTCTTTTTCAGGATTGCTTTGGCTATTCAGGGTCTTTCACAGTTCTATACAAATTTTAGGATTGTTCATTCTAGTTCTGTGAAAAATGCTATTGGTATTTTGATAGGGATTGCATTAAATCTGTAGACTGCTTTGGGTATATAGGCATTTTAACAGTATCTGTTCTTCTGATCCATGAGCATGGAATGTCTTTCCATTTCTTTGTGTCCTCTTCAATTTCTTTCATCAGTGTTTTATAGTTTTCAGAGTATGGATCTTTTACCTTTTTGGTTAAGTTTACTCCTAGGTATTTTATTATTTTTGGTACAATTGTAAATAGGATTGTTTTCTTAATTACACTGTCTGCTGCTTCATTATTAGTGTATAGAAATGCAACATATTTCTCTTTGGTGATCTTTGTATCCTGTGACTTTACTGAATTCATTTATCAGTTCTAGTAGTTTTTTGGTAGAGTCTTCTGGGTTTTCTATACAGAGTATCATGTCATCTGCAAATAGTGAAATTTTACTTCTTCCTTACCAATTTTCATGACTTTTATTTATTTTTGTTGTCTGATTTCTGTGGCTAGGACTTTCCAGTACCTATGTTGAATAAAAGTGATGAGAACAGACATCCTTGTCTTGACCTTGCCCTTAGGGGAAAAGCTCTCAGTTTTTCCCCACTGAATATGATGTTTGCTGTGGGTTTTTCATATATGGCCTTTATTATGTTGAGGTATGTTCCCTTCTAGACCTACTTTGTTGAGGGTTTTTATCATGAATGGGTGTTGTACTATAAATCTCACCCTTAAACATGAGAAGACAATGCACATCACCAGACCTCTGAGAAAAAGATGGTTATCATTTTCAAAAGAAACAAAAGGAGGGAAAAGCAAAGAGTATGCAATGAGAAGAAAATTTTTAAAAAAATATTATTAATACCTTCCTCAAGGAGATAAAAGAAGTTATATCATCCATTAAGTAAGAATGAGATGTTATATTTTTTAATTCCAAAAAAAGGCAGTTAGAAATTAAATGCATGATAGTAGAGATGAAGACCTCACTAGGAAGGATGGAAAATAAAGTTGAGGAGATCTCTCAAAAGTGGGGCTAAAAAAACAGAGATGGAGAATAGAAGAAAAAGAGGACTAGAATAGGAGGCTCAACATCCAAATAACAGATAATCCAAAAAGAGAAAACTGAGTCAACAGAGAAAGGAAATCACTTGGTAATGATTCAATAATTCAAAATAATTGAAAAAAGATTACAAGAACTAGAGGACATAAGTTTCCAAACTGAAAGGGGCCCTTTTAGTTTCCACCAAAATTAATTAAATATACATGTAATACACCAGGCATATCAGCATAAAATTTCAGTTCAAAAAATGAAACAAAGAGAAGATTCTGTAAGCTTTTAGAGGGAAAAACAGATCACATAAAAAGAATTTGGAATCAAAACTGCTCAACATTGGACATTAGAAGATAAAGTAATAATGTCTTCAAAATTCAGAAATAAAAAATAATTCTAACCTGGGATTCCATACCAAACCAAACTATGACTATTATAGGTGTGGGTAAAATAAAGACAATCCACACACATAGTATCTCAAAAGTTTTGCCTCCCACACACCTATTCTCTGGCGACCTGACAGGACATGCTCCACCTAAACAAGGAAGTACACCGAGAGAGAAGACGACATGGGCTACACAGACAGAATCAGGGCAGCCAACACACGCGGAAGAAGAGAATCAGCTTGGTAACCGTACTGGAAGGGAATACAGACTACAAGAAAGGAAATCAGCTTATGTACCAAAACTACATAGGAAGGAAAATAACACAGAAATTAGGTCTGTTCAGGCCACAGATTAGCAAATTCTGAGTTATAACTACTCAATTAATCTTTTAAAACAATCATGGAAAACACTACTTGAGACAGAGAGCATTCTTATAGATGGCTCAATTATGGGCTGGGAGATGAGTGAATCAACCAGAGTGAGAAAAGGCATTCACCCGACTGAAACACAAAAACAATGTAGATATGAAGATTATCTGATGAGAGTTTTTAAGCAGCCAATATAAAAGTTATTCAATGAGCAACCGCAACCTACTAGAAGCAAATGAGAAAAAAAAAAGTCTCATCAAAGAAATCGAAGATATAAAGAAGAACAAAGGGAAACATTAGAACTGAAAAATACAGTAACTGAAATTAAAGACTTGATAGAGAATAATGGAAGGGACAGAGGAAAGATCAGTGAACTGGAGGATAGGATAATAGAAATTACCCAATCTGAATAACAGAGAGAAAAAAGACTGAGAAAAAATAAACAAAGCCCCTGGGTCCAGTGGGACTGTAAAGAAGATTTAACATTTATATCACTGCAGGGCTGGAAAATACTCTAAGAAACAATGGCTGAGATTTTATCCTATTTGGCAGAACTCAAACCTACAGATCCAAAAAGCTGAGCAAACTCAAATTGGGATAGACCTCAAGAAATCTATGCCAAGACACATCATAGCCAAACTTCTGAAAGCTAAAAACAAAGAAAATAAATCTTGAAAGCTGCAAGAGAGAAATGACACATTGCCTATGGGAGGAAAAACACTCCAATGATACTGGATCTCTCGCCAGAAACCATAGAGGCCAGAACAAAGTGACACACCACTTTCCACATGTTGAAAGAAAAGAATCATCAACCCAGAATCCTATACCCAGTGAAAATGTCCTTCAAAAATAAAGAGGAATGCCAGACGTCCTCAGATGAAAGAAAATAAGAAAATCTGTCACCAGCAGGCTACTCTAACAGCAAGGCTACACCACACAAAAACCTGTCCAGGAACATTTGCTGCAGACTGTTCGATAACAACCTGTTGAGAGTGTAGCTCAGCTACACCCTGGGATTGCTGCCTCACCATTCATTTCGTTTGGACAAATGGCCTGACGGGACCTTAAACTGATGGTAGGCTCTCAAGCACACGTGTGCCCTAGAAAACAGCCCACCGAGGCACAAGCAAATGTAAGTCCCTGGTAGGACTTCTCCCACAGTCCTGATGAGTAGCCCCCCGCCCCACCTCCCAGCACCTTCCCATATGTGCCTCTTAGATGAGAGACCCGTGGGGCTTACCTGAGCCCCACTCTTCTGGTTCGAACTGACCAGTCCAGCTTTAGCCCAGGAACCCTAGAGCCCTCCACCCACAGACCCTGATAAAGGCACCTGGCCCACGTCCTGCCTCCCTCTGTCTGCACTCTGCCTCCTCCTCCCCATGGGGCCCCTCAAGGTGTCTTCCAAAACCTCTTTTTCAATTTCTACTGTTGAACTGCAGCTCACCCTCCAGCAACATTTGCTCCACTTAATAAGTATTAATTTGACGATTCATAACACAGCCCCAAAGTGGAAATAACCCAAATGTCCATCAAGTGACGAATGGATGAACAAAATATGGTATTATCTACAGAGTGGAACATTATTTGGCAATGAGAAGGAATGAAGTATTGATATACACTACAACACAGATGATCTGTGAAAACATGCTAAATGAAAGGACCTATAAATTATAAAATTCCAATTTTATGAATGGCCGAAATTAAAGTAAATCCATATATATAGAAAGCAGACTAGCAGTTTCCAGGGGCTGGGTGAAGAGAATGGGGAGTGACTGCTACTGGGCATGGTGATTTCTACTGGTGGTGATGAAAATATTCTCAAGTTAGATAGATGGTGGTCATGCTTGCACAATTCTGTGAATCTAGTAAAAACGACTGAATTATACACAATAAATAGTTGAATTTCATTGTTTGTGAGTTACATCTGTTTTTAGAAAAAGATTACTAGTGGGAAAACTGGCAAAATTCTAATGAGAGCTAAAGATGAGGTTCTAATAGTGTACCAGTGTGGATTTCCTGTCTCAATAACTAGTGTATGGTTATAGAATGTGTTAATATTGGGGAAGCAGGGTGAGTATCACTGAATTATTTTTCTCCCACGGGTGATGTGCCATTTTTCTCATGTGGTTTTCAGTATTTTTACCTTCTTTGTACAATCTCGTATGTACGACTTCTGCAACTTTTCTCTAAGTCCAAAAGAATAAACTGAAGAGAGACTGTTAAAGGACATTCTCTAAACAGGAAAAAAGTGATAAAGAAATAATCTTGGAACACCAAGAAAAAATAAAGAATGAAAAGAATTAAAATAAGGATACATATAATAAACTCTGCTTCTTAATTATTATACAGAATATAAAATTATGTGAATAAAAACATTTTTCTTGGATGGTTTTGCCAAAATGAAGTTAAATTTTACATCAACTGCACAAATCTTACATGTACAATTTTAAAAAGTTTTGACAAATGTATACACCCATATAAACCATAATCCTAATGGGGTATGGAACATTTCCATCACCACGAAGTTCCCTCATACCCCTTCCCTTCCAGTCAATCCCTACCCTTACACAACCGATGTCCTGATTCCTATCAACACAGATGCACTTTGCCTCTTCTTGAAAATCATGTATGTGAGACCGCACTATTTTTCTAAGCACTATTTCATTATTAAAGCTCAAGCAACTCAAAACAATTGAAATAATATTCTGCTTGGTTTTTTCTACATTTTTATCAATTTAGTCCCCTCCTGACATTCTGAGAATGTTTTCTTCTCATGAAGTCCTACTGAGCACTTAGAGGGACAGGAGATCACTGCACCACACCACGTTTCCTCCTAAACAGTACACGGATTTCTTTGTAAAGGTTTTTACATTTGGGAGTGAGGAGGCTATGGGAGAGAGAAGTATGCTAGGAGAGCCACCAGCAATTATAAACCAGCAGTCGACTTCCCTGGGTGACATCCTCCACAGCTCTGAGCTCTCAAGTCACTGGAGTCTGTCACAAACGCCTCTGATAAGCACACAGCTCACACAGTCACATCTGTCCCCAGCAGCAGCATCTGGAAGGAGCCACGCCTATAGCCAGGCTTAAGTAATGCATCACATCCATACCCAATGGCTGAGAAGCAACCGGCTCTGCAAGGTGTGCCGACTCCGTGCGCGCTGCCCATGCTGGGCCGGTCGCTGGGACAGACCACTGACAGCTGGCCAAAGATTCAGTGGCAGGCAACTTCCCTATTACTATCTGCCAGGATTTGGGGAAAAATCCAAACTGCAAGGTTAGGATGTAACCATATTTCAATAAAATGATAAGGGATTTTTAAATTGCTTTTCTTTGAATACAAGCAGAACTGAAATGTTTTACCCTGAAGCTGGTATGTGCTGACCCAGGTTCCTTAGACGAGATCGGGCGCATTCAGGGCGGTACGGCCGTAGACCCAGGTTCCTTAGAAAGAAGTCCCTGACAGGCACACCTTCCCTCCAACAGGAAGGAAGGTCTAAGAACTCCCCTTGCCTACCTTCACCCTCGTTATCCCTTCCCATTCTCCACACACACACATCATCACCATCAAGTTAGCTCTATGGGTCCCAAACTGGGTCCCCTGGACAGTAGTTCCCCAGATGGTGACAGGTGTTTCCATCTACCCCACACCCACCCCACTGGGCAGGGGAAAAAAGGACATGGCGAAACAGCACTCTGGGAATTAAGCAGTAGCTAATTAAGGACTAGAGGACAAGGACATGTCACTGAGACAACCCTAACTCCACACACCCTATAACAGATCTTGTCACAGGCACTGACTCCCAACGCCACACTTCTCGAACACAGGCACTCACACGGACACAGAGAAAACTCACCAGACCCAGCCCAGTGGATTTCCTGATGGTGGAACCGGCTCCTTAAAATACAGCTCACACACACACGCTCACACACATGCTCCCACACGCTCCAACACACATGCTCACACACACGCTCCCTCCCATGCACTCCCACATACACTCATGCACACATGCTCCAACACACATGGTCCCCAACACACACATGCTCACACATATGTTCGAGGGTCCTTCTGTTCTCAGTCATGCTTGAAATTAAACACATCTGTCTCTTTTTACCTGGTGATTACCCCTTATCTTTAAAAATTCATACATTAAATGCATAACCTAAACTCTGAGGTGCACCGGGAGCCCCCGCCACGGCAGAGGGCAGCAACAGCACACAGAGGCCCACATGTCATTTAGAGTCATGCACCACCATCATCTTAGCAAAATTACTGAAACAAAGGTTTGCTAGGCGTTTGTTTTCTCAGCTGTAAACTGAAGGTTGAAATCACCCACATCGTTACTGTAAAGACCAAATGAGGAGACCTATAAAAGCATCTATTGAAATGCTCGGCACATAGTTGGCATTCCATAAATAGCGATTTCCACACCACAGGGAACAAACCTCACCCCACACTCTCCACCAGCGACCCATTCTTGCCACGCGGGCCTTTGCTGTCCTTCCAACAAAGCAGGACACTGCAGCCCCAGGGCTCTTGCACTGCTGGTCCCTCTGACGAGAACATGCTTTCCCAGATATCCTAAGGGCCCAACAATGACATCTGTTTCAGATTATGGAGGCACCCACGTGCCCTTACGTATAAATGTAAATGCATATTACTCCTGAAATACCACAAAAGATTTCTCTAGAATTACTTTTCTGTGGTGGAAGAAAAATTCATTCAAAAAAAAAAATCCCATTAAAATAAAACCAAATCCATCTTCCCAAATCAACCAAACCTGATACTCTAATTCTCTAACCAGGAGACAGTTACTGAGCCTTAAGCATTAAGACAGATCAAATTCACGATGTTTAATATTGCCATAGGAGTCCTCATATTAAAATAACAGTCTGAAAAATTTAGCACGTTGATATAAAAACAGTGAGCAAATACCTTCACGGGTAGCATGTAATCCTGGCCAAGCACCTTGTCATCCTTCCACGAACGGCCACTCAGCCAGCGACAGAGCTCTTCTGCCACGGGGGGCCACTAGGGGCTGAGCTCCCGAGAGCCCAACACCTTGCCCTATCTTCTCTCAAAGAGCTGTCAAGATGAAACCAACCCAAAAAGGCAACACGCCTGGGAAATGTAATGATAATCTTGACATGAGAGCATGGGAAAGGGAAGGCGAGCATGCGTCAACCTGTCTGGAGTAAACGAGACAGAGACTGATAAAACCCATGAATTTCAAGGTGACTACAAAAGGTTTGATCACAGAATCCTGTTAAATGACAAGAACAATTAAAATATAATTTTATTTTTAACTTCACCCCACAAAAATCAAAATCTGCTAAATGAAACAAAACCAAACAGAAGCAAACTGGTCTCCCTATCAACAGTTCGCTCTGGCAAAAGAGGGTGGAGGTCGGTAGCTGCCCATGTCCTTGCTCTGGAAAAGGGCTCTTCAGCCTGGAGGGTCCAGCCAAGTGGCCAATGTGGGAAACAGAAACAGCCCGGGGGTGGAGGTCTTTGGGGCACTTCTGGTGGTGAGAGGAACCCTTCCATCAGAGTTCTGGAACTGCCACCAAAGCAGTCAGTGATGAGGACAACATCCTCATTCCAACGATACCACTACTGCCCAGAGCGTCATTGGAGCCTCTCCTGGAACTGCCTTCAGAGCCCATCTGCGAGCCATACGCAAACATCAGTGTCACTGCCTTAGATTCTGACCCCACGTCCTTGGCAGGTGTCCAGTGTTGAGTGTGTATTTAAATGGTCATGCCGCACTGAACTGGCAACTTATCTGAGCTTTGTCCATGCACCACTGACCAAGGCGACAGACAGAGCGGCTGGGCTTAAGACCCCCAACCCACCCAACACCCACACAGCTGAGCCCCTTGCCCCCCCCCAGCCTACCACCCACTACGGCTTGCTAGCTTGGGAGCGCATGGTACAGTGGCTTGCTGCATGGGGCAATGCTGCCTTCCCTGGACCTCAAGGACACCACATCCTCCTGGTTCTCCTCCCTCCTCCTCTTCCTTCTGCACTGAAGCTGTCAAGGCCCGGAGACCGCTGTGAAGACCTTGGGCGTGCTCTGAGCAGGGACAGGCCCTGGTCTGATGGGTGGTTTCCTAAGCTCATTCTGGCTCTCCTGACATTCCCCAACCCTCGCCAGCCACACTGGCCTTTTCCACTCATTCTCATTGCCCATGGCTGCCACGGGGCCTTCTCACTGCCTTTCCTTGGCCTGTGAGGCTCTGCTCTCACACCTCTGCGTGGCTCACCCTTCGGTTCACACAGGTCTCGCTCAGATACCTGGAAAGCAGCCCCACCCCATCACCCACTAGCCCCTCGTGCTGCCCTGCCGTTATCCTTATCTTATGACATACGCCATTCTGTTTGTGGTCATGTCTCTTCACCTGAAGTTCCATGGGGAAGAACTGTGTCTTGCTCATTTCTGAACCTGCAGTTTCTAGGACGGCTCAGAACTCAGTGAATACCTGTAGTATGTGAGCTGCCCCAGGGCCGCAAGCTGCAGGGTGCCCGGTCCACGACAAGAGCCACCGTGCGGGCAGGTAAAGCCCCACCTCAGCAGCCGGGACTACAGACGGGACGCCACGCCCAACAGTGTACCTTACGGGAGACAAGAAATACAACCTCTAGTGTCTCTTACCCACAGATTTTTTCCTTGACTAAAGTAGTTCCAGGCCATTACAAGTAAGATCAGAAAGTGCAAGTAAGACTCATTTGTAATATTTACCATGGGACCCTCAAGAAAGAATGACCAGATGTGGGGACGGGCATCTGGAAAGGCTCCCTTAGATGGTGCTTTCAAGTGGACCTAATGCATCAACCATTAGAGGGCTATGAGGTGGATCAGAACTACATGTAGTAGGCTACTTCATTTACTTCTAAGTTTTTCTGTAAAAATCCAGAGAGGTATTATAACCTCAAGCTTTATGAATTAAAATGCCCTATCATGGCTGTGAACATCTTGGCTTCTCCCATTAGCGCATCTGTTTCTGAATTACACTCCAGCAACAGATCCCTCACTTCCCTCTTTCCAAAATCACTCCTCAACTTTCTCAACATGACACTTTAGACAACAGATCACACACAGAGGGAAGTGGGAAAGGTGTTGCTTAGCCCGAGTAGGAATTTGTTCCTTTTCTAAAATACTCTTGCGTGGCAGATGGATCAGCTCTGATACACAGAGCCTGAACCACAACCGAATTAGTCCCACTTCAACACCTGTCAAAATACATTAAAATAAGCAGATGTCAGTAAGCATAACAGAAATACCCCTGGCAAACACAGAATTCTCCGAATGGCGTAGCGCCTATTAAATGAAGGCAACACATAATTTCTACATTTCACATTCCGCGTTGGTGGGGTTTATAGATCCAGCACGGTCCAGCAGGAGACACACAAGCTCAGGCAGAGGGCCTGTAGTCAGAAGGCCAGATATGAACACCAGGTGTGGTACTTCCGAACTGCTGGGCTCTGGCAAGTAAGGCAGTCACATTCTCTGAGCCTCGGCTTCCTTGTCGGTAAACAAGAGCACGCGGCCACCCCAGAGTTTTTACCAAGCACAGAGGACAGCGCGTGTAAGGAAGTGCTGGGCAAGGAATCGAACCAGACCTCCTGGCTGCTGTGCTTTTGGTTTACAACAGCACCCCCAACCCCATCCTCTATAAAAAAAAAAGCCTCCTCTGTGCTGTTCTCCTGACTTGTCTACGGTGTTGCCTTAGCTAGCTGCTTCTGGGCTGCAATTTTCTGTGTTATTCCCAAATAAACCCATTTTTGCTGGTAAGTTAACTGGCAGTTTTATTTTTAAGGTCAACACAAGGAAGTCACATTAAATATAAAGACAAGGTAGGTTAAAAAGATGGAAATATGTTTTTGATGTACATATATATTAAAAACATATTATGTATTTTGTCTATACATACATATAAATGATCTACTAATACTAATCAGAAGGAAGCTGCAGTGGCTATAGTGACCTCAACAAAGTGGAATTCAGAGGAGGGATCATGACCAGGGATAAGGAAGGACACTGTGTAAACAATCAAGGAGTCAATTCCTTAAGCAGATATAACAGCCCTAAACACGTATGCGCCTACTAACAGAGCTGCAAAACACAGGAAGTGAAAACTGACAGAAGCGAAAGGAAAACAAAATCCACAGAGATGGTCACAGATTTTGACATTTCTCTCCTGATAACCGACAGGATAAGTAAACAGAAAACCAGGAAGGATAGAGAAGCCCTCAGCAGCAGCATCAACCACCTTCAAAGTACTGACATTTATACAACAGGCCACCCAATAACAGAAGAACACACATTCTTTTCAAGTGCATGTGGAACATTTACAAGACAGACTACATTGGGGGCTATAAAAACAAGTCTCAATAAATTTAGAAGGATTGGAATCATACATAGTATGTTCTCTGACCACAGTGGAATTAAATTACAATTCAGGTAAAAAAGGGACGTGTGGTGGTTCAGTCATTTGACTCTTGATCTCAGCTCTGGTCTTAATCTCAGGGTCATGAGTTCAAGCCCCGCATTGAGCTTCACATGGCCGTGGAGCCTACTTTAAAAAAAAATCAATAAAAATATATCTGGAAAATCTTCAAATATTTGGAAATTAAATAAGCCAATCTAAATTAGAACATGTGCCATACAACATATAACAGAGTAAGGTGGTGTCACAAAGCAAATAAACGGATGGTGTCACAGGTCCCCAAAAGTCAGAAATACTGTATATACTACATTATGTTGCATACTATTTTAGTCAGGGATAATAATTTCATATTTCATAATAAATTCACATATATTCAAAACATAAAGATGCATAAACATATTCTTCATTGCAAACGATCCAGGGGTCCTCAAGAGGTTACCTGATACAAATGCAGACGCTAGAAGACCCGAACTCTCTCACACCCAATGGAACTCTGTGCTGCTCCTCTGCCTTACATGATCTCGCAGACACTCCTCTGTTTGGTGGCTGCCTTTCCCCCAAGCTAGCTCGCTCCTCTCCTATTTTCTACTACTACGCACCCCAGTTCTTCCAGCCCTAGCCCTTCAGCCCCTCGTCTCTCTGTCTTGCTTCTCCTCTCTCAAACTCACATGATGCCCTGGCCCAGCCGCCCCTCACTGGAGCCACTCTGAAGCCCAGCCTTCCCCACCCACTCCAGGACACCAGCAGTGTGCCTGTTACTTGCGAACTCACTGATGTGCAGGGGGAAAATGAAATGAATCCACAGGGAGTGAATGTAAGAGTGAGCATATTCCCCAGAAGTCACCAGCCACATCGTTGCATGGGTGAGCAAAGCAGGGTTTGACCCTGGTTCCCCCACTTGCTGGCACTGTGGTCCTAGATAAACCATTTTATGAAAGCCACTGCTCCACATGACAGATGGGTTGGTGACCACAGCCCACTCTACGTGTGCTGGGCTCCTGCGCACTCAAGCACACCATAAACTGGCTGTGCAATATGCAGTGCAGGGGACACAAGGTTAGCTTCTCAGGGTGAAACGAGGAAAACCCATGTCCTTCAAATGAACAAACTAGGAACCTAATTGAAAATCCATGGCTATAAAGTTGGAAACCTTGCTGCAGTCTCCAGAGGCCACACCAAGCCCCTTCATTCATCCAATAGATGCTGATGGGACACGATGGACCTCAAACCACATGTCATGGCTGCATGTCAAGCAGGGACAGGGCAGATGGTATGACCTCCCTGGTGAGGCAGACTGTGTGACTGGAGGGCTGTCTGGACTCGTGCAGGGCAAGAGGTCAGAGAGAGACAGTGCAAAGGAGCGTGCTTAGAAGGCGCAGGATACAGGCCTACCCCTGGAGCCAAGCGCCGTGCTAAGGGACAAGGGAGACCCCAGGCTTCTCAGGTCATCTGCCTGCAAGTTCTGCACATCCTTCCCTCGGCTCTGGTTCCCATGCTTTCGAGGCAACTCTGCAATGGGTAGTTTGGTTTGTTAAAGAGTCAGAAATTAGGAAGGTGTTCTGGATGGGGATAAAAGGGTCCTAGTCACTAGCAGTGACTGCCCTGAGATCAAGGACTCCACTAGCCCCCTTGCCCTACAAACCTCAGTTTCTGTGACTGAGTATACCCCAAGGCAGCTTTTATTATCCAGATCATTCCTGGGCCCTCAAAGAGGGAGAAGGCCCAGACCATGGGCTGGGCAGGTTTCTTAGTACACTGCCATCATCAATCCTTCCCCTGGAAAACAGGGCAGTCACTTTGCCATGCCCTTTCAAGCCATCAATCTATTTAGCACGGAGATCTGACAAAAACCAACCCAGCATGCTATCCGTCAGCTGCCACACACTGGCTGACTGTTCTGAAGATCCAACAGATCTGCTGGTTGGTGTTTACCTTGAGAGCAATGGTTCTCAATCCTCCTGCACCCCAACATACACGCACCCATTCCTTGAGGATCCCACGGTTACAAGAATTGAGGGGGAAGTCAGCAATCCACCGGACAGACCTCTGTCCCCACTGCCTCCCCTCGCCCTCGGACTGCTGGAATGTGGCCAAATCAGAGCCACTGCCCCTCCTCTCCTGCTTAGGGGTGGCTGCGGAGGGCCAGCCAGACCAGCCAGCAGACACACAGAGCTCTGGTGAGCCTCTCTACTCCCTCTGCTCCTGGGCCTGAAGAGCCCCCACGGTGCATGGGAGGACAGCAGAAATGCAAGAGTGCATGAGGCCTCCCCTCCCCTTCCTTGCTTCTAACGGAATTCCCACTATGCTTTTAAAACAGACTGTTCATATTTGCTGCTGATTTGAGAATCGGAACTCAAACTGTCTGGACCTCTAGGGTTTGGTATTTTTCAAATGCTACCATGTATTTAATACACAATCCTGGTCACAGGCAGTCAGCCACAGACAAACATCATAGCACGTGGACACACAACGCCACCTTTGCATGCGTGCCCACCTCACCTTCCTTGGGGCTGCGGTCCCAGCCCTTCCCAACTTAGTTCAAAGCCTTCGCGTTTCCATGGAGAAGTCCTAAGCCTGCCGTGAGAACCACACCCTTCCTCTGGGCTCTAGACTCCTTCAGGAACTTGAGAAAACATGGGTCTCCAACGGCAAGACGGGAGGAACGGCCACCCCACTACTGCAGGACAACTGTGGTACCAGCCACCCTTGGAAGGCGGGATGCTTCCCAGGAGACGGTGGTAAAAACAACATGCACTTCCCAGCGCTTCCACACACATCACTGCAGTCCTATCACGGGGAAAATCTCTTCGGGACAAAAGAAAATGAGACACTGCTGTCAAGTAACCCCACCAAGTAAGTGAGAAGCACACCTGCGCTGACTCAGGAGGGATGAAAGGAACAGACTGTTAGGATTCTGCTGTGGAGGAAGAAAATCCCTAAAGGCATCTTTCCTCCTCTCCACAGTTGAAAGAGCAACCAAAATTAGGGCCAACTGAAAGCCAGTGGCAGGTCCTAGGGGATTTACAGCATAACTCAAAAGTCATTTCCAGATTCCCATGTCCAATTTCATGTAAGGATAGTAACATTGGATGTAGGCCATCGTCCCCCTGGGTCCAGAGCTCAGTGACTTCAATTTCTACGTGGAAAAGAAGTTGAGGGTTTGCCACTTGCTTTATACCTTTATGACTGCCCACAGCATTCAACCTGCCCACAACCATGCATCTGAATCAGCCCTGCTACAGCACCTCACACCCTGGTTGTGTGGCCTTGGAGAGCCCTCCACACCTCCACGAGCCCTGGTATCTTTCTGTGTAAAACAGACCTGCTGTCGAGACCACACAAATGTGGTGAGTACAGGCGTCAGCTCAGCGGCTGCCACACAGCCGTGCTCAGGTAAGGTGTTGTGTTCATACTGGCTTCCATTGCCGTGCACGACAGAAATATGACCTGGGTTACCAGAGCTTAAAAATTAAGCCAGTCAGACATATTTTACAATATCACATAGAAGGCGGGTGCCCAGGTGGCTCAGTCGGTGAAGCATCTGCCTTCAGCTCAGGTCATGATCCTAGGGTCCTGGGATGGAGCCCCGCATCAGGCTCCCTGCTCAGTGCGGAATCTGCTTCTCCCTCTCTCTCTGCCTACTGCTCCCCCTGCTTGTGCTCTCTCTCTCTGACAAATAAATAAAATCTTTTAAAAAATAAAAAAATACATCATATAGAAGGCGATTCTCTACTACCGCACTCAGAGATGACAGCCTTGCCCTAGTGATGCTAAGCTTCTTAAAGAATGGCATAGTTGTGGTCTATGTTCCTGAGAGTTAAGCACTTTGCACAGTCTTGAAAATTAAACATGTAAGTTACCTTTCTGGCTGATGTTTACAGTCGTGAGAAGTGAAGTGAAACTCAGAAACTTCTCTGAACGTTATTTGAAGCCAAAATAACGCTTTTAATTATCCTGATGACATCCTCATTCCCAATTTTCACTCACTATTGAGACCATAACAGCTACCATTATCATAGGTCTAAAATGGACAAATGCTGGTGACTCTGTGTGGCTCTGCCTCCCTGCCCAGGCCCCACACTGGCCACTCGAGGCCCACGGGCTGACTGAGCTCTTGTAGGCGCTCTGAAGCTCGTGTCAATGTCACTGTCTTACAGATGGAGACTGGGAGCACAGGCTGCTCAGCAAACTTGGCTCAAGACCAAACTAACCAGTAGGATTTGCACCCCATCTTACCACCTCCACTTCGCACGTGCAGACGCTCTGCGGACTTCTCTATTTGATTCTGTACTGCACATTTTGTCAAGAACAGAAAAGCAGGTAAGATGGTGCTGGCAGGGTGTGTTTTCAAGCAAATGTAGATGTTACCTCCAACGATCACACCTTCTGTATATGCCTTCACTCTGCATATGGAGAAACTTGGACCCAATTTAGGAAACTTCATTGGGTTTACTACAGAACAGTACATCAGAATAGTTCCGCTGAAAGTGCAGACTGCAGCTCAAACTGGCTTGAGCAGTAAGAATCCATCATCTCTCATCAAGTGCAGAACCTAGGCTGGAGTCAGTGGCTCGGTGATGCCATCAAAGGCCTGGATCCATTCTCTCTGTCCTGGCCTCCAGAGCATCACCTATAAGGCTGCCCTCCTCCCTCACGCTGAGCTACCATGTACGTCTTTGTTCATGTGCAGCGAGGGAAAAGCCTCTCCACCATCCTTGGGGTCTGGGTGGGCCTACTTCACTTCTGCATACACTGTGGACCAGTGACTGTGGACAGATGGGTGCCATGCACGGACCAGCCTGAGCCCGGAAGCTGAAACCAATCACTGGCACCATGACAGGATTGCACAACTGCCTCAGCACACTAACCCTCCGCCCTGCCTTACACATGAAAGGGAACTGGGCAGGTGTGAAAACCCAGATGCCTGTGCCCCACTCCCAATCAACTAAATTACAACCTTTAGGGATAGAGACCCAAGCGTGAATATCAGGGCACAAGGGGAGGGGGATGTTTTCTTTCTTTCTTTTTTCTTCTACAAAAGCCCTTACTGGAGTTTAGGATCTCTTTCTCTATGTCACTTGGTCCATAAAAGGGAGACTGAAGAGGCGCCTGGGTGGCTGAGTCATTAAGTGTCTGCCTTCGGCTCAGGTCATGACCCCAGGGTCCTGGGATTGAGCCCCTGTATTGGGCTCCCTGCTTGGCGGGGAGCCTGCTTCTCCCCCTCCCTCTGCCTGCTCCTCCCCCTACTTGTGCTTGCTCGCTGTCAAATAAATAAATAAATAAAATCTTTTTTTTTTTTTTTAAAGATTTTATTTATTTATTCGACAGAGATAGAGACAGCCAGCTAGAGAGGGAACACAAGCAGGGGGAGTGGGAGAGGAAGAAGCAGGCTCATAGCGGAAGAGCCTGATGTGGGGCTCGATCCCAGAACGCTGGGATCACGCCCTGAGCCGAAGGCAGGCGCTTAACCGCTGTGCCACCCAGGCGCCCCTAAATAAATAAAATCTTAAAAAAAAAAAATAAAGGAAGATTGAAACCCTGAATAGTTAGATACGAGGAAGAAGACAAAGGTGTTGGATAAGCTGTTCACAGAGTCCTGGATACACACACACAACCAAATACATCATGGAAGAAAGGCAACGTGGTTCCTAACCCCAGCTGCACCAGGACGGGAGCTGTGTTACACTTAGCCCCGCCCAGTGCCCAGTTTTATGTCACGCACAAGGGCGACAGTATTCTCGAAGTGCTATGACCTGACCCAGCATGAGAGACGACTTTGAAGAGTCCTGGAACCTGCAGCAACACGAGCAGAGCTCTAACGGGCAGCTTCCCAGGCTAAACTGGCATGGACAGGGGGGCGAAGGAGGTCCCTGCCTTCTGGGCTGTTCCTGGGTTGAAGTCACAATGGCCTCTGGTGCCCTGACAACATCTCTACTCTACATGGGTCTCTGTGGCCTGCTGGGACACTCTGGCCAAGGGTGTGATGCCCACAAGACTAGAGGCCGCTCCAGCCGAGTATCTGCTGGTCCAGCCAGGACCTCTCTCTACTGGGACCATACGGCCTTGGGACATGAACGTTTTCCTCCACAACTGTAGCACTTACAATGTTATATTTGTGTCCAAGAAATATAACCCAACAAATATTTGGTAAACACTAACTCTCCAGTTTTTACCTCCTAAAGAGTTTCTTTCAACTTCTGAATAAAAATGGCTTCCAAGAGGCTACATGACTAATGTCATCAACAGAGTGTTCACAGCGGGAAGCCCTGCAAATCAGGTGGGCAATCGCAGCAGCCGAGGGTTCCCAGTGTGACCAACAGTAACCCTAAGCACCAGATCCCTAATTAGGGAGCTGACGAAGCATACTCAGTGATGTCTCTTCTTAAAGATGAACACAGAATTCATACGGAGAGAATGATCACGAAAATTATTCTAGTATTAAGGGCCTAAATTAAAACAAACCACTAAAAATGAAGCAGATTTCACAAATTAGTAGCCTACTTTTATGCCGAAAAGAAGTCACCATTTAAAGGCAAACTGCAAGAGAAAATAACTCCTAGTCCAAGATGTTAAATTGCAAGTGTGTTCAAAGTGAGACATACTAATGTTCAAGTGTTTAATTACTTCTTTTCTATTTGAAATTAGAATCTGACTGCCCTTGGCACAAACACCCAAAACTCCTGACCCGCCAGCCTGGCCCGAGCAGCACCCACCTCCTCACCCCTCCCAGCGCCCCCGCTCCCGACCCCGTGCCCCGCAGAGGCTCCGCCTCCGCATCACCAGTGAGTCCCCGCAGTCAAAAGCCTTGTCTCCATTCCTCTTTCTTGATCTTCACGTTACATCTGACACTATTAGACTCTCTTCTCAGAGAACTGTTTTCTCCTTTTTTAAAATTTGGGCAGCATTTCCATGTACTCTTCCACTCAACTGTCATGGCCTCCCTCTGAGGCAGACAAGAACAGCATCTGTCTTTCTGTTCTGTAGAGGACAGCCTGAGCACCACAGAATCACCCCACACCCCAAGCCTCTGGCCTATCACACAAACTCCCAAGTTTCCCATCTCCAGTGACCTTCTGGATAGTTCCGTTTGGATATGTAGTCTCTAATGTTACCTCAAACAGCATATCCCACACCAAACTCACCTCCCCATGTACACCAGCTCCCTTTTCTAAATTGTGACTGTAAATTAGTCACACCTTGATCAGACTACGGTAAATCTTAGCTTTTAACTTGATGGGTTTGACATACGTGAGCCAAATGTTTTCCAACACCCTCAAGATATGAAGTGGCCTTCCGTCCACCCAATTCTATCAACAGGTGAAAATCAGACAATTAAATTATGTTTCTTAGTAAGTGTTATGTAGGGGCGCCTGGGTGGCTCAGTCAGTTAAGCGTCTGCCTTCAGTTTAGGTCATGGTCTTGGGGTCCTGGGATTGAATCCTGCATCGAGCTTCCCGCTCAGCGGGGAGCCTGCTTTCCCTCTCCCTTTGCCTCTCCCCCTCCCCCCCACTCATGCTCTCACTCACACTTGCTCTTTCTCAAATAAAGAAAATCTTTAAAAATAAAAATAAATAAATAAATAATCTTAAAAAGGAACCCTTTGTAAATAAAGGCATAAACATTCTGCTTTTCGATCACATGGTTATCGTCGCTGTTCACGTAATAGAGATGCAGCTTACCAGGGCCACTACATAGACAGTGCTCTTGCAAGGCCATATACCTGGGCCAGCAGGGACACTGAGGTCACGCAGCCCAACTTTCCCTAGCCTCCAAACCTCTCAGCCTCCCTCTGTGTACATAACGCAGAGACATACAAACCAACCCTCCATCTTCTCTGTGACAGAACCAAGTTTTAAACAATGGCTTTTCATCCCTGAGATGATACAGAGCTTCATGCCAACTAGTCTTTCATTCCTTCATTTGAGACGTGTTTTTGAGGACCTCCTACATGTTAAAGGCGCCAGGTTCCATCCGTGAACCAAATGAAGGCCCCTGCCCTCTAGAGCTTTAAATTCAGTGTGGACGACGGACAACAAACCCCCAACAGAACGAGGGAAGTGGTGCTTTATGTCGAAGGTGACAGGTGCCACGGAAGAAGACGAACTGGAATCAGGGTGTGGGCTGGAGGAGGGAGGTAGGCGGCCTTGACCGAAAGGAAAACGAGGCTTAAACTAACTGAAGAAAAACAAAATGAGTGATTCACAGAAGCTCCCAGAGTACCTTGAAATGTGAGAAAAAGCTGAAGACCCAGGACTTGGAAGGACAGGATGAAGTGGACCAACTGCAGGGTTCCTGCTGGCATCTCTTGTCTCCGCAGCTCTACCCTGGCTTCAGTGACAGACAGCACAGGTAGACTTCCTCCGGGAGGCCAGGAACCCCGCTGCGGGCAGCACAGACCCGCCCTCGTCGTGGTTCCGCGGCCCAGAGGGGGAGAAGTACTCTTCTTCACAGCTCTAGCCAGAAAAGTCTGCAAGGAAGACTCCGTCCTGCTCTACTCACACTCCCATCACAGAGACCATCACCTGGCACTGCGGGTCCCTCACTGACCGGTGGCCAGTGCAGAAGGCCTGCTCCATGGGAAGAGGACAGGAGCATAGTGGGCAACCAGGGTGACAGCCCCCAAAGAAACTAAGTCAAGGGCTAACTTCCCCAGCCCAGAGGCCAATCATGCCACCACCAGTCTCAGTCTAGGCTGTGTGATCACCCCGAGGATGTGTGGGACAGGAGGGGTCTGCAGGCGAAGCTGGGCCAGCTGCAGGTAGCTAACTGCTTGCAGGCCATGGCAAAGGGCCCCAGGGGCTGGGGAAAAGGTGGCATGGATTCAGAAGATCCTGAGACCCAGTCAGGCTCGGGCCAGTGGAGAACTGGAAAGCAGACCCTGAATGGAGGCAAGATGAGCACTGCAGGCGGGGCAGCCACGGCTTGATGGAAACCAACCTCAGCTTCCAGCGACACTGCACTGCGAGGGGTTGCTTCCACGGTTTGTGAGCCCGACGCCATAACTGAGGGGCCCTGGGAGAGGATGGCTTGTGATCACAGGAATTCCAAAGATACCTAAGAGCTGGTTCGTACAAAAAAAAAAAAAAAACCCTTACGGTCTAGTTGGAGATAACTGGCATTTGTGAAACAAAAGAACAAGAAAATGTTAAATTGTCTCCAAGTAAAAGGGAAACCAAAGATGTGGGAGCACTCTGTGGACTAGGGCCACAGCAGAAGGCTCCCACGCCGTAGGACCTGAGCTGAGACTTCAAACACGGGCAAGAGCAGCAAACACGGACAGATGAGGGGAGTCAAAGTTGTGGCGGGTTTTAATATGCCATTTCGTGTACGTATGCCTCATACAAATCAGGTCATGTTTACACAGTCTGGGGAAGCTATGTCTCTGGGCAACGATCTACTACGAAGATCTTCCCATGTGGTTTTACTACACTTCTACACCTGACACTTCAAATGTTTTATTTTTTTATTGTGGTGAAATTTACAGAACATAAAACTTACCATGTTAACCATTTTCAAGGGTACAGGTCAGTGGTGCTAAGTCCATTCACACTGTTGTGCCACCATCCCCACCGTCCGTCTGTCTCCAGGACTCTGTTTATTCCATAAGTCTGACGCCGTGTCCCCATGAAACATTCTCCTTCTCCTGCCGCCGGCACCCACCATTCTACCTCCGCTTTCTGAGTATGACTGCTTTGCGTACCTCCTATGAGTGGATTCATGCAGCATCTGTCTGCCCAGAACCAGGTTACCTCACTCAGCATAACATCCTCAAGCTTCAACCATGTTGCCACAGGGGCCAGAATGTCCTTCCGTTCTGTGGCCCAGCAAGGTCCCACTGTGCGTACCCCACCTCTCTTCTGTCCATCCAGCCGCTGACGGGCATTTTGGTTGCTTCCCTATTTTGGTGGTTGTAAGTCACGCTGCCATGAACATGGCTGTACAAAGAGCTCTGCAAGATCCTATTTTTAATTCTTTTCAGTAAGTATCCAGGAGTGAGATAAGAGGTCTCATTTTTGCTATAAGTCTTTCAAGCAGCAGTCTGGACAGAGAGCGGCTCTGAAACCCCAGCCGTCCCCATGTGTCACCTGCAGCACCCGGCAAGGATCGGGGTATGTCCGGCTGTCATGTTCTGCCAGCTTGAAGAACCCCCTTTCTGGTAAAGAAGGTCTACTAGCAGTAAAATCCCTCAGTCTTTGTTTACCCAGGCTTGGAGCTCGCCTCCACTTCTGAAGAACAGTTCAGCTGGACACAGAATTCTTGGTACCCAGTCCTTCCTCTCAGAACTTTGACGAATCTGTCCCCTGCGTTATGACCACTGTTTCCAACGAGTGGAGAGCTGCTCATCTTATTGCGGATCCCCTGCTGATTTTGAGAGGTTTTCTCGAAACTGTTGGAGTGTGATACGTCTCGATGCAGATCTGTGTTTCCCCCGCTTGGAGTGCACTGCACTTCTTGGGTGTATAGACCGCTCTTCATTTTCAGACATCATTTCTTCTTTTTTTTTTTAATGATTTTTTATTATATTATGTTAGTCACCATACAGTACATCCCCGGTTTCCGATGTAAAGTTCCATGATTCATTAGTTGCGTATAACACCCAGTGCACCATGCAATACGTGCCCTCCCCACCACCCATCACCAGTCTATCCCATTCCCCACCCCCCTCCCCTCTGAGGCCATCAGTTTGTTTCTCAGAGTCCATAGTCTCTCATGCTTCATTCCCCCTTCTGATTACCCCCCCTTTCTTTATCCCTTTCTTCCCCTACCGACCTTCCTAGTTCTTATGTTCCATAGATGAGAGAAATCACATGATAATTGTCTTTCTCTGCTTGACTTATTTCACTTAGCATTATCTCCTCCAGTGCCGTCCATGTTGCAGCAAATGTTGAGAATTCGTTTTTTTTTTTTTGATGGCTGAGTAATATTCCATTGTCTATATGGACCACAACTTCTTTTTTTTTTTTTTTAAGATTTTATTTATTTATTCAACAGAGATAGAGACAGCCAGCGAGAGAGGGAACACAAGCAGGGGGAGTGGGAGAGGAAGAAGCAGGCTCATAGCGGAGGAGCCTGATGTGGGGCTCGATCCCATAACGCCGGGATCATGCCCTGAGCCGAAGGCAGACGCTTAACCGCTGTGCCACCCAGGCGCCCCGGACCACAACTTCTTGATCCAGTCATCTGTTGAAGGGCATCTTGGTTCCTTCCACGATTTAGCTATTGTGGACAATGCTGCTATGAACATTGGGGTGTAGACATCATTTCTTCAAATAGCTTTTTCTGTTCGTTTCTCTCTCAAATTTCCTTAGAGACTCTGCACACATTGGTATGCTCCAAAGTGCCCTACAGGCCTCTGAGTTTCCAGCACTTTCTTCACTCTTTTCTGTTTCTATCCTTCAGATCTTTTGGTCCAGCCTTCAGTTTACTGATGTCTTCCACCACCAGTTCAAACCTGCTGTGGAACCTGCTAGTAATAGCCCGTTCATTTCTACTTTTTTATTTTCCTCCTTGTACTTTATTTGGGTTGTTTCAATTTTTTTAAAAATCTTTATGGTAGATGTTTAGCTCATTAATTTTCTGCCTTCCTCCTTAAACTAACAAAATTTCTACTAAATACTTACTTAGATGCATTTCATCATTTTTGATATATTTTTATTGTTCGGTTCAAAATATCTGATTTCTATTATGATTTCTTCTTTTACTTATGGGTTACTTAATTTCTAGATATGGGATTCTACTAATTTTTTTGGTCACTAATTTCCAACTTCCCTTTACTGTGGTCAAAGAAGATATTCCACATGCTTCTGATCATCTGAAATTTGTTGAGACCTGCTTTATAACTCAAAACTCTCGAGTTTTTGGTTCTATTTTGAGTCTATATTAGGAAGTGCATATATAAATTCACAGTTGTTATATTCTTCTGATGAACTGGTAAGAATCTGCATGGTATGTTTTCCTTTTACTCTCAACCTTTATGTACTCTCAAGTCCCAGCTGGAACTATTATAAACAACGAGCATTTTGTCAATGATTGTCTCAAACCCAGTCTGACATTACTGTTTTAAGTGGGTCGTGGAGCCCATTTATGGTTCCTGTCACTGCATACACACCTGGGCTGGTCACTTCTCTTATCCTGTTGTTTTTTATTTTCTCTCTTTCATCACTTTTTGAATTACTTTTCACATTCCAGTTTATCCTGTATTCATGTTACTTATGGGTGTAATTTCTGCTTCTATTATCTACATATTAACCCACACCTGAGCCATCGAAGTCTGGAGTCATCCATCCCTGCTACACTCCCGCTGACCCCCGCCACCCCTGGGCAGCACTGCACTCATAAAGCAGTGACCTGCTTCGCTCCACCCAGTGCCCCTGCTGCGGTCTTGCTCCTGGTGTTCTAACCCCATGGCTTTGGTTTTCTGTTTGCTTCATATGGTCCACATCTGCTTAGACTTACCCACACATGTGCTTCTCCCTCTGGCCCTCACTCTCTCTCACATACTTGCCATCTGAGACCACACTCCTCCTGACGTACTCCCTGGGGAGGGCTGTGGAGACAGTCTCAGTTCCATGTTACCCCTGCTCTGAAGAACATCTGTTGGGGGAGGACCCATGAACACTGGGGTCAGCAGCTACTCTGTCCCAGCATAAGATGGGACGCTGTTGCCATGGAGGGTCCGCTAGCATCCGAAGTGCCACTCCCTGAAGCCATATCTTTGCTGTCTGCCTGCCTCTAAGACCATCTCTATCCTTAATATTCTGTGGTTTTCACTACAATGTGTCCAAGGAGAGACCTCTTTTCATTCATCCTGCTTACAAGGTGGACTTCCCACATTAAGTAAACAAGTTTGGCAAACTTCTCAGCCATTCTCTCTTCAAATGTGGTTTCTGTCCCACTCGCTCTCCTCTCAGAACTCTGGCTGGTCACGGGTTACATTCTTTGTCTCTCCTCCACATCCCTATCTGCTCCTATTTTCCATCTCTCTCTGTGCTTCATTCTCGATAATGTCTTCAGATCTGTCCGTATCAATTTAATTATCTCTTCAACTGTATATAATCTGCTGTTAAACTGTCTAATAAATTTATACTGTTCATTTTCAGAAATACTATTTGGCCCTTTTCCAGATCTGCCTGGTCATTTCTATAATTTCTTACTCTTCACTCATATATTAATCCCTTCCTTTATTCCTTAAAACATATTAAACATTCTTATTTATACTGATCCAATAATTCTTACATCTGAAATCTTCAGCAAGACTACATTATTTGTTATTTCACTAGTGAAGTTTCCCATGCTTTTTGTGATTTTTAGTATGTGAGCTCAGGTTTTTAAAACCTTACCTGTAACAATTCTCTAAGGACTTCGTCAAAGTCAAAGAATTCTCCAGAAAAGATTGTTCTCTAAATGAAGACCACACAAGAGGTGTGAATTAAGGCTTCAAAGCTGCACGAACACCAACCTAGGGTGGTAAATTCTCAGCAGAGATTTTCCTTCACTATACTGAGTGCCAAAAGTCAAACAGAAAATTTTTAGTTCACAACCTCCTTCACATAACCTCCAGGAGCTTCCTGGCTGTAACGTGAGATCAGCCCCTGAAGATGGAGGGCAAGGAAAGACCACAGAGAAAGGCTGGTCACTCCAGGACAGCTGCTGGCAGATTTAATAAGCAAAGGGAACAGGCACACGAGGCTTGTCTCGGCCAGCCATAAGACCTGTGGGTCCCCACACTCACCCACCAGAATAAAAAAGTTAAAAACAGGGCGCCTGGGTAGTGCAGTCGTTAAAGCGTCTGCCTTCGGCTCAGGGCGTGATCCCGGCGTTCCGGGATCGAGTCCCACATCGGGCTCCTCTGCTAGGAGCCTGCTTCTTCCTCTCCCACTCCCCCTGCTGTGTTCCCTCTCTCGCTGGCTGTCTCTCTGTCACATAAATAAATAAAATCTTTAAAAAAAAAAAAAAGTTAAAAACAGAGCTACCCTACAACCCAGCAATTTTACTACTAGGTATTTACCCAAAGAATATAAAAACACTAATCTGAAGGGATACGTGCCCCTGACGTTTATAGCAGCATTATCAACAATAGCCAAACTATGGAAACAGCCCAAGTGTGCATCCACGGATGAATGGATAAAGAAGATGTCATATATACACAATGGAATGTTACTCGGCCATAAAAAAGAATGAAATCTTGCCATTTGCAACAATATGGATGGAGCTAGAGAGTATTATGCTAAATGAAATAAGTCAGGCAGAGAGAGACAAATACCATACGATCTCACCCATATGTGGAATTTAAGATACAAAACAAACAAGCGAAGGGGGAAAACGAGAGAGACAAACCAAGAGACAGACTCTTAACTACAGAGCACACACTGATGGTCATAGGAGGGGAGGAGTGTGGGGGGATGGGGGAAGCAGGATGGCGATGAGGGAAAGCACTCATTGCGATAAGCATAGGCTGCTGCATGGAAGTGTTGAAACACTATCTCGAACCACCTTAAATTAATACCACACTGTGTGTTAACTGACTAGAATTTAAACAAAGCGTTAACAAATTAAAAAACAAACACATAAAAACACTTCTATCTTCAAAAAAAGAAAGTTTACATAGAGGTCATAAATGGGTTCAGTCATGTATACCGTCAAAATGGTCTCAACACCACATGTCTATCTCAAGGCATGTCCTCGGGACAGCTTGTGTGAGCCGGGGAGACAAACAGCATGCACCTTCCAAGGATGGGGTAGGATGGGGTGAGAAACCTCCAACTGCCAGGGTCCAGCTCACAGGTCTCAACCAGCAGTCATGTCCTCTCGATGACCTCCCCTAAGAGCAATCTTCCTGCAGTCCCCAAGGGTTGGAGAAGTATCCTCAGTTTACCCCTGCAATGTTGGTAAATGCCTTTGGGAGTCCCTATGAGGCTACTCTTCTGGGATGGGGCCTGGTCTTTGCTTCCTGTTCCCGCACTCTGTGAGGCCATAGAAACGGAAGGTCATTTTGACAAATGCCCTCAGAGCAGGCATTAGCTCAGGTCTCTTAACTTCTCTGGCCTCCCACTTTCACTTGGCTTTTGGGCTTTAGATACAATTACCCTTTTCCTAGCTTAGAGGAGCAATTTTTTACATTTTTTTTACATCTCGCTCAGCATTTTGACTGTTTTCAGTAAGGAGAGTGGGTCTGGGATCCATTCCATCATACCCTTGGCTTCCAATTCATGCCCTGCAAAGATGGACAGTAGGAGATCTGGAGGAGGCTGCTGGAGTTCTTTAAAGGAAAGCTGAGGGAGGCTCAATACCAGCTGGGAGTGGGAAATGGTGGTCAGATTCTGGACAGATTTTGAAAGTGGAGCCGTCAAGATTTCCTAACAGATTGGATGTGGGTGTAAAAGGAAAAGGAGATGAGATTCACTATAAGGTTTTTGAAGGCCTGAGAAATCGAAACAGAGTTGTCATGGGAAGGCCATAGCAAGAGGTCAGTGTGAGGAAGATTAGGAATGGAGTCTGAACACACTGAGTCTCAGTGTAGATTAGATGCCCACACGGAGCTGTCTAGATGCCTGCTAGGGGTCATGCACGTGGAAACGTCTGAATGTCTATCAGATACCTATGTGTAGATGGTAAGTAGATAGCTGGAGATGTGAGTCTGAAGCTCAGGGCAGAGGTCTGGGCTAAAGATACAAATTTGGTAGGACTATCAATGTCTCACATTGCTTAGACAAACTGAGTAACTGTAAGGTGGGAGGCAAAAGCCTTCCTATCCACCACTATCAACATGGTAGGAAATACAGCACTAAAAAGTCAGAAGTGTGATCAAAATACTAGTTTGCATTAGCAGTTACATAACATGTGGTCATCATCTCAACACACCCTGCCCGTCAGCCATTCGCTGGCATTCTATGCTAGTTCTGCAGCCTACGAGGAATGTTAAGAATGTGGAGAAAGCCTGGGGAAAAGCCAGCCACATAGCCGAACAAAGGTAAAGAAAATGAAATCCAACAAATGTTAAAGGAAATGAGGTTATTAAGTCAGGGATGATTAACAGCAACTGGTCCTGTGCTTGGGATCTGAGAAGTCCAGGTACTTGATAGCAACTTGCCACCTTCAGGTCAAATGAAATAAAAGAAAATGAGCTTTCACTGCAGCATGAAAGATTTAGATGAGGCATAAAAAGGGAAACTGACACCTATTTAACACCGACTGTGAGGTGTTGGCCCAGACAGATAGCGTGCTAATACACACTAAGACCCTTGAGGTAGAAATCTTCATTTTGCAGATCAGAAAAGTGGGATTCTAAAAGGGTAGGTGAATTCCCAAGTAGAAAATCTGTAACTTTAATCTGAGTCAAATGCATCCAAAGTCGATGTGCTTTAAAATACATTAAATCCCCCAACCAAGAACTGATAAAAGTAGGACCCCATTACTGAGAGAAGTAATGAAATCTTTTTTCCTAGATCTTCTAAAAACGAGAAGAGATTTTCATTTCTCTAGTATATGTCATAAAGCAGATCTACCTAAAAGCAAAGCGGTACAAGAAGCCAGTTCTCAATTCTCTCCTAGCTCTAAGCAGTTACAAGAGTCTAGAATTCTGAAAACAATCACACCACCACCGCCAAGCCAACCACCAAGAAGCACAGAATACTTTTCAGAAAACTAATTTTGGCAAGTTGGTACAGCCACTCTGGAAAACAGTGTGGAGGTCCCTTAAAAAGTTAAAAATTGAGCTACCCTATGATCCAGCCATTGCACTACTGGGTATTTACCCCAAAGATACAGACGTAGTGAAGAGAAGGGCCATATGCACCCCAATGTTCATAGCAGCAATGTCCACAATAGCTAAATTGTGGAAGGAGCCGAGATGCCCTTCAACAGATGACTGGATTAAGAAGTTGTGGTCCATATATACGATGGAATATTACTCAGCTATCAGAAAGAACGAGTTCTCAACATTTGCTACAACATGGACAGCACTGGAGGAGATAATGCTAAGTGAAATAAGTCAAGCAGAGAAAGACAACTATCATATGATTTCTCTCATCTATGGAACATAAGAACTAGGATGATCGGTAGGGGAAGAAAGGGATAAAGAAAGGGGGGGTAATCAGAAGGGGGAATGAAGCAAGAGAGACTATGGACTATGAGAAACAAACTGAGGACTTCAGAGGGGAGGGGGGTGGGGGAATGGGATAGACCGGTGATGGGTAGTAAGGAGGGCACGTATTGCATGGTGCACTGGGTGTTATACACAACTAATGAATCATCGAGCCTTACATCGGAAACCGGGGATGTACCGTATGGTGACTAACATAATATAATAAAAAATCATTAAAAAAAAAAAAAACTAATTTTGTTCCTATTTTCCTATTTTATAACAAAATATATTTTCAGCCTCCTAAAATACGCACCAATACGCACCTAAAATACGCACGTAACAAATTTCAGTTTTTAAGCTGAAGTAATTCCATACAGAATTCAGCGGTCAAACATCCTGGGCTTACTAGACCTTGTCTTTGTTTGACTGTGATAACAACTCTAAAGATATCAGTCAAAATAACCTTGCAAAAGATTTATTAGGGTTTGGGCTGTGCTCACTGTGTCAAAAGACCAAGCAATTGTCTTCATGAACAAGAAAGCCGGATGCCACCGTGGGGAAAAGTGGCATTAAGGCAACTTCACCACGGTCCCCTACTGTGTGTGACCCAGAATTTAAGCTGGAATCACCACCCTGGTCACAGAGCACCATCTCTGGTGAGAGTCAGGAACTGCCAGTCCTGGGCTACTTGGGCCTAGAGGGCTTTATCAATTAAAGTGAGACTCATTACAATTTTCACTCAGACCCAGACATTTCTGGAGCACCACGGCTAAAACAGGCTGTACAGAACATTTAGCCTAAGGCCCTGTTTTGATGAGAAGGTAAACAGCTGGCAGAAGGTGCTGAAGGATCACTGGCTGCAAGCTAGCTTAAACAGAGAGAGGCATATGGTTTCAGGACACCCATCTCCGAGGCCAAGCCAAGCCGACCAGCAGGCAGAGGCAGGAAGTCACCCAGGACCAAGGCTTCATGTCTGAGGTGCTTTCTGTAAACAGCAGTCCAACAGAGTGGCCAAGGAGATGGGGCCTGGAGCCCAGCTCTCAGGGCTCCCACTCAATGGCTGTATAACTTGGAGCAAGTTACTTCGCCCCTGTGTGCTCCAGCTGCCTCATCTATAAAAGAGAAATTATAATATTTACCTTACCATGGTATTTAGAGAAATCAATCTGTGACTATACGTAAAGCACTTAAAACAGTGCCTGGCACTTAAGAAGGATCAGGTACTCTCATCTAATTATCCTCTGTTCGTCAGGCCCTCAACCGACCTTTGATCCTATGGGTCTCTTAGTCCACATTCTCAAGAGAAGAAAAGCTGTCTGGTCAAGCATCCAGCCCTGGTGGATAGCAGTTATCACGCAATACAAAACACAGCCCTTCAGACGCTGGAAGGAGAGTTTGATCCAACTTGCCAGCTAACAAGTCAGCAGGCTATAGCTTCCCGGGTGCTGGCAGGAAAGACACGAGCCTCCTCAGTCCCAGACAAAGACCTGTACTACTCACCAGCAAAGGGCATACCCACACTTGTGCCACCCCAGTGAGACCCAACAGGGCCATGCACAGGCCAGGGGTTGCATGATACAAGAGGAACCCCAAATCGTTCATAATGGGTAGTAAGCCAGCCTGATCTCTGCCCTAGAGGGAAGCATTACCCTTACTGCATGCTTGTACAAACCCACCCTTTGCTATCTCTACCTACTAAGGGTGCTCGCTACGAGCATCCTTGCAAAAACAGCTGGCAACAAAGGAGGTCGGCTCCTCTGCTCTTAAGACGTAAGGAAGCACGAGAGATCCCTGTCTCCCAATAATATCTAAATAAATGGACATATATACCATGTTCGTGGATTGGAAGCTGCACTATTGCTAAGGAAAATCTCAATTCTTCCCAAATGAAATGTTAACACAACATAATCCCAATAAAAATCTCAACAGGATTTTTGGTAGAAAGTGACAAGCTGATTCTCAATTTATCTGGAAATGCAAAGAACTTAGAAACGGCCAAAACAACTTGGAAAAATTAGAACACTGCTAGAGGATTTACAGCACCTGGCTTTAAGATTTATTACAGAGTATGGTATGGCTAGAATGATACAAAAATGGATCCATGGAACAGAACAGTGGGCCCAAGACCACACCCTCACATACACTGCCATGGTTTTTAACAGGGGTGCAGAGGCCTTGCAGTGGAGAAGAGGGCCGTCACAGCAAACGGCGTCACACCAACCAGACAGCCTTACGTAACACAAGAACTGGGACTCCCGCCTCTGTCTGCAAGCCAACAGCAATCCAAAATGGATCAGAGACCGAGTGTAAAATGTGGAACTATAGTTTTGGTTTTTAGGGAGTTATAGCAACATTTTTAATGTCTGGAAAACATCAAGGTGTGGAGGGACTGACGTTTCCTCGCCATTGTAAAAGCAGCTCGTGGCCAGTCCTGTTTGCAACAGAGAGTTCTGTTTACTAATTTCAGAATGCGTGAAGGACTCAGAGACTTTTACAACTGGAAGAAAGTTCACAAGTCATTCAGACAAATAGCTTGAAGTTTTCCAGACAGATGCGTATCTCATTTTTTCCTAAACACCTTCAGTGATGGAATATGCTCTGCCTCCTGGGGCATCACATTTTAACAGCTCTTGTTACTTCTTTCTTTCAACTGAGTCCAAATCTATACCTGTACTTTCCACCCCACTGCTCCCTTTTTTATCCTTTTCTAAATTACAGCCCAAATCTTCTCATTTTCTGGTCCCTATCCCCCCTCCCCTCTCTTTTTTTTTTTTTTTTTTACTTTTTATTATGCTATATTAGTCACCACACAGCGCATCCTTAGTTTTCGATGTAGTGTTCCATGCTTCACTGTTTGCGTACAACACCCAGTGCTCCATGCAATACGTGCCCTTCTTACTACCCATCACGGGCTAGCCCATCCCCCACCCTCTCCCCTCTGAAGCCCTCAGTTTGTGTCCCAAAGTCCACAGTCTCTCATGGTTCATTCCCCCTTCTGATTACCCCCTTCATTCTATTAAAGGAAAACATATTTAAAATATTTGTGATCTTGAGTTAGGCAAAGAGTTCTACCCCAAAAGCACAATTCATAAAAGAAAAAAACTTCATCAAAATTAAGACCCTTGAGGCGCCTGGGTGGCTCCATCAGTTAGTGTCCAGCTCAATTTCAGCTCAGGTCATGATCTCAGGGTCATAAGATGGAGTCCCACGTCCACGTCAGGCTCCGTACTCAGTGGGGAGTCTGTTTGGGATTCTCGCTCCCTCTGCCCCTCCCCCTGCCCTCGCTCTCACTCTAAAATAATAAATAAACAAATCTTCATTTAAAAAAATTAAGACCTTCCAACCTTCTTTGAAGATGCTCTTAAGAAAATGAAAAGACAAGCCACACCAGGACAAAATAGTTGCATGTGTAACCAATATTTGGATTTGTATCCAGAATACAAAAAGAACTCTCCATACTCAATTAAAACAATCCTTTTTTTTTAAATGAGCAAAAGATATGAAAAGATACCTTATCAGAGAAGATACACGGACAGGAAACGAGCACATGAAAAGATGCTCAGCATCACTGGTCACGACAAAAATGCAAATTAAGACCACAGCACGGTAGCACTGTGCCTGTTGGAGTATCTAAAGTTAAAGAGAGAGACCACACAAGCACCAACGGGGATGGGCAGCAGCTGAACACTGACGTGCCGCTCAGGGGCATGCAAAATGGCGGCATACACCTACCACACACCCAAACACTCCACCCCTAGGTATTTACCCAAGAGAGATGAGAGCATTTGTCCATGCAAAGACAGACTAGAATGTTCATAGCAGCTTCACGTATAATAGCCAAAACCTGGAGACAACCCAAATGTCTATCAACACCTAAATAAAGCAATTGCGGTACACCTGCAGCACAGAACACTATTTAGCAATAAAAAGCAGTCAACTATTAGTACACAATAATAACATGGATGGATCTCAAAATAATTACGTTGAATGAGAGAAGCTAGGTAAACAGAGTATAAGATGTATGATGTCAGGTATATAAACTCGTGGAAAATGAAAACAATTTATAGTGCAGAAAGAGGGCGAATGCATGTCTGGGAAGAAGGGAGCTGAGGGGCGGGAGGGAGAGACCACCAAGGAGCACAAGTACCTCCTGGACGTGATGGCTACCCTCACTATCTTTATTGCAGTGATGATTTTATAGGTGTATATTTGCATGAAAACTTATTAATCGTTAACCTTAAGTGTGTGCAGTTTCTTGCATATCAGTTACAACTGAAAAAAACTGTCACAGAAAATAAGCTCAAACAGAGATCAACCTAAATTATGAAAAAATAAGGAAAGTCCATTTTTTGCACACCTAAGTGAAACATGCACCTACCAAATACATACCGTTAAAAGTTATGATGAACAAATTGGGACAAAATTTTAGGTTAAATTCATGGCCAGACATTGACTATAACATATTTCTCAGTATGTCTCCTAAGGTAAGGGAAACAAAAGCAAAAATGCATTAGTGGGACTTCATCAAGATAAAAAGCTTCTCAGGGTGTCTAGGTGGCTCAGTCGATTAAGCATCTGATTCTTGATCTCTGCTCAGTCTTGATCTCAGGGTTGTGAGTTCAAGCTGCACGTTGGGACATGCTGAGCGGGGAGCGTATGTAAAAGAAAGAGAGAGAAAGAGGGAGAGAGAGAGAGAAATCTTCTGCACAGCAAAGGAAACCAATCAACAAAACTAAAAGGCAACCTACAGAATGGTAGAAGATATTTGTAAATGACATATCTGATGAAAAGTCAGTATCCAAAATATATAAAGAACAGATATAACTCAACACCCAAATCACAAATAACGCAGTTGAAAATGGGCAGAAGACATGAACAGACATCTCTCCAAAGAAGACATCCAGATGCCAACAGACACGTGAAACGATGGTCAACACCACTCGGCATCAGAGAAACGCAGATCCAACTACAACGAGATACCCCCTCACACCCGTCAGATGTTTAAAATCAACAACACAAGAAACAGGTGTTGGCCAGGACGTGGAGAAGAAGGAGCCCTCGTGCACTACTGCTGGAAATGGAAACTGGCGCAGCCCCTCTAGAAAACAGTATGGACGTACCTCCAAAAGTTAAAAATAGAACTATTCTACGATCCAGCAGTTGCACTACCGGGTATTTACCCAAAGGATATGAAATCGCTAATTTGAAAAGATATGTGCACTCCTATATTTATAGCGGCATTATCTACAATAGCCAAATAATGGAAACAGCCCAAGCGTCCATCGACTGCTGAATGGATAAAGAAGATGTCATATATACACGATGGAATATTACTTGGCCATAAAAAATAATGAAATCTTACTATTTCCAACAACATGGATGGAGCTAGACAGCATCATGCTGAGTGAAATAAGTCAGTTAGAGGAAGACAAGTATCACATGATTTCACTCATATGTGGAATTTAAGAAATAAAACAAACAAGCAAATGGTGGGGGGAGACGAACCAAGAAACAGACTCAACTATTAGAGAACACACTGATGGTCACCAGAGGGGAGGGGGCCAGGGGATGGGGAAACAGGTGATGGGGAGCAAGAGTACACATCTTCGTGAGCACTGAGTAACACAGAGAAGTGTTAAATCACTACATTGTACACCTGCAACTAATACAACCCTGTATGTTAACTACACTGGAATGAAATTTTTTAAAATAAAATATAAATAAATTAGTGGTCAGAGAGAAAAAAAAATAGTAGAGAGAGCTTTTATTTCAGAGAAAACAAAAACTCCACATACACCTAACGCATATGTAACATCAGAGCTGTAACCTCAGGTTTCTTTTCCCCACATTCCTTCATCTGACATTCAAGCCCTAGATAACACACAGCACTGTTTTGTCCATAGAGAAAGAGACAGGTGAATTCCCTTTCCCAGCTGTTTTATAAGATAATTTTTCTTTGGGGGTGCCTGAGTGGCTCAGTTAGTGAAGTGTCCGTCTTCGGCTCAGGTCATGATCCCAGGGTCCTGGGATCGAGCCCCAAATTGGGCTCCCTGCTCAGCAGGGAGTCTGCTTCTCCCTCTCCCTCTGCCTCTCCACCTGCTTGTACTCTCTCTCTCTCAAATAAATAAAAATCCTTAAAAAAATAAAAATTAAAAAAATGTTTAAAGATAATTTTTCTTTGTGTCACAGAATCCTAACTATACCGAAAGCAATACTTCAGAAGCAGAGCTAGAAATAACCTGGCACACCACTGAGTTCTCTATAGTTTGAAATCTTTTTTTTAAAGGATGCTAACACCTTAGGACAATCAATCCCAACATTTCTAATACTTTACACCTTCCCCCAGCCACAGAGGAAGAGGTGCACATGCCATACAAGAAGATTTACACAGAAACCCTCTCCTCACCACTCAAAAGCCACCACAGCAGCGGGATGAACCCTGGGCTCTCGCTGATGTACTTCAAGCCTTTCAGGTTGATGCTCACGTTGTACAGGGACATCAGCAGTAACCTGAAACGGAGAGAAGACAGGTTCAGAGGATGCCCCACGTGAGGTCTCACCCTGAATACTCCTGCTGGTGAACAGCGCTTTCCTACACGGCAGATGTCCCATTCTGCAGGCGGGGTGATGGGCACCACAGGCAGGACATACGTGAAATAATAACGCTCCCTGGGACGCTACAGGAGAACGGGAAGCTCCGGCCACAGGGCCACAGAAAACCATCTTGTCGAAGTGCACAGAATCATGGGACACACTACAGAGAGGGTCCCACCGAAAACCTCAAGACCGGATTTACCAAGACCACTCCTGCATTTACACACAGGCAACCCTCCATTCATAAGTATACTGTGCTCTAACAGTTCAGTTCAGCTGCTTACAATTTAATCCTATCTTTTCATTCAGTGAACATTATCCATGATGTCTGGGTAGCTGGCGCAGGCCATACAAGTCTGTTTAATCCACAGCATCATGGACGAAGAGCACCACAACCCCAACCATCTCTAACAAGCAACAAGACAGTATCCAGAGTTAAACAGGATCTTACAAGCTATCTTGAGAACTGACCACAACTGGTAAGTTAGAGTGGGACGAAAACTGGAAAACTACGGGACAAGGTTTCTAACACTACTGCAGAATACGACCCCAAAACTTCACAGTGCAAAGAAATTAAAAAAAAAAAAAAAAGAGGGGCGCCTGGGTGGTGCAGTCGTTGGGCGTCTGCCTTCGGCTCAGGGTGTGATCCTGGCGTTATGGGATGGAGCCCCACATCAGGTTCCTCCGCTATGAGCCTGCTTCTTCCGCTCCCACTCCCCCTGCCTGTGTTCCCTCTCTCACTGGCGGTGTCTGTCAAATAAATAAATAAAATCTTTAAAAAAAAAAAAAAAGGCTACACAAAGATTTTGCAAACACCTGAAAAAATAGATGAGCTTTCAAGAGTGAAGGGAAAACATCCCTGACCAGGAACTTGGTGAGAGTACAAATTCAGGGAGGCATGTGTTAAAGAGGATAGATTCCAGAAGCATACAGCTCCAGTGCAACAGACTGGCTTTGTGCAGAGGGACAGAAGGAAAAGCCTCAGACCAACACAAGACAGAGACTCAGGTCACGGACCCCCACACAAAGCCAAGGAAGAGCAAGCTTTTAAGCTTGGCATGAATCCATACTTTCTGGACGTCCTGAAAACCCACAAGCCATGTAATTTTAATACAAAGGAGAGCTGGGAGCAGCACCTGGGTAGCTCAGTCAGCTAAGGTCTGAATCTTGGTTTCGGCTCAGGTCATGATCTCAGGGTCATGAAATCAAGCCCCGAGTTGGGCTCACAAGCCAGGCATGGAGCCTGCTTGGGATTCTCCCTCTCCCTCTGTCCCTCCCAACCTCTCTAAAAAAAAAAAAAAAAAAAAAAAAAAAACGGAGAGCTGGGCTAGGAGCTCCTCCAGCTGCCTGGCCAAAGTAAACATCCTCTTGAAGAAAAGGACCCTCAACCTGATCTTCAAAGCATTCCCAAAAATACAGTACTAACAAATGTGAGTTCATAACAAAACACAAAATCATGAAAAACAAGACCCGTAAGCAACAGCACAAAGAACCAAGGAGAACCAAGATTTCAAAAAAGGATTGTCAGATACTAGAAGTATCAATCGAAGAACAGAAAATGGGTATGTTTGGTAGGTATAGATAACATAAAAAGAAATTCAAAACACCATCAAGGAGCTACTGAGTATTACAAATACCCAGCCAATTCAAAGGAGAACCTAGAAGAGTTTACAAAAAACGAAACTCTAACAATCATACAGTGAAAGCTCAGGGAAACTGACCCAGGAGCAGGAGGTAAGGACAGGTACTGACCAGAGCGGGAGCAGAGCACAGCTGTGGGAAGGAGGGAGCCCAGGCAGGCGGGGCTGCAGCTGGTGCCACAAGGCAGCCACGAAGCGGCCCCATGGAGAGTGGGAGCTGGGAAACCACGCACTGGGCACAGATTTTGCTGATCACCTCAGGGGAGCCCGGGTTTGAGTCCAGTAAAGCTCGCTACCTGCTAGGACAAACATTCTCTTCAGGAAAAGATAACAGAATCCAGGGTCCAAGGAGGACCCGCAACATCCAGTGTGTGACCGAACATTTAACCAGCAGGGCCCACTGCGGAGCAGAGAGTACAGCACTTGCTTTGGGGGCAAATGCAAGGGGTGCCAAAATGTTCAGTAACCAGGATCTTTTAAATGTATTGTAAAGCAATTTTTTTTAAAGATTTTATTTATTTATTTATTTGACAGAGATAGAGAGAGAGAGAACACAGCAAGGGGAGTGTGAGAGGGAGAAGCAGGCTTCCCGCCGAGCAGGGAGCCCGATGCGGGGCTCAATCCCAGGACCCTGGGATCATGATCTAAGCCGAAGGCAGACGTTTAACGGCTGAGCCACCCAGGCGCCCCTGTAAAGCAAATTATTAAGAACTATTGAAAAAATTCCATAATAAGCAATCCATCAAAATTTTAAATAAAGATGGGCTGAGTAACAGTGTCATGCCAAGACACATTGGAGCCTGAGGCAAAAGAAAATCAATAATAGCGATTCAGTCCATTAACAAGGGCCTGATTAAATAAACGGCGGTATGTGCATACATGCATGCCACACGAAGTGTTTACTACAGTCTTCTGTTGAAATAGCTGGTTTCTAAGCTCCACGGCTTATTCAGGACAGGGGACACGGTAAGCACTCAGTTTAAATATGGAAAGTGAACCAATCCCCAGTGATTGAGAGCCTCCGCCGGGCAAACATGCAGAGAGTTTTTCTCTCCCCATATTACGATGGGCATTTTCAGAGTCAAGGCAATGCTACCAGGTTCAAGAAGACAACAGCAGACTAGCACCCACAAGAGCAGTGATGCCCACGTCTCAGACTACGATCCTCAGGCTCTCACACGCCACAAAATGAGCCAAACTTGCCAATCCTTTCAAGTTTTCCTGACAGTTTTCACACATATCCAAAATCTATTCACTAGTAGTCTCTTTCATGAGTTACTAAGAGCAGTTCAAATTCATATTCATGAGGAAAATTCAGCACTTTAACTACAACTTTCTGAGGCCTCCAATCCAGGATTCTAAGAGAAAAGTTCTTACTTCCAATCACCAACACAGGGAGTTGGAAGTCCTTAAAATGAAATGTGCTGTCCACACAGCTTCCATGCTACAAGAGCAGGGCTGAGTCACAGCTGCAGAGATCGGATGGCCCCCAGAGCCTAGCAGAGTTTCTATCTGACCCTTTACGGAAAAAGTTTGTAACCCCTGCCTTAGAAAATGAAAATAAAGTTAGCTAATGTTCTTTACAACTTAAAAGGTGAATTTCACATCTGAGCGATAACTGGAATACGGGGCAAATTCCAGAAAATACCTCCAGCTGAAATTCTTCACTGACCACCACTTACCTTTAAAGTGGCAAAAATGACTCACACAATTGATAAGTGTCTTTAAAGTTCATATTTGGTCAAAGTCAGGCGTCATGCCGAAGCCAGGATGGAACAAAGGTCATTGCAATGAGCACAGAAGCGCTCGAGACCTCATACCGTTGCCGGGCTACGTTTCACAGAAGACCAGAGACTACTGCAAGGTCGCAGAGGACTTAACAAACAGCAAACCCAGAACACATTCTATTTCTTATGCAAGTGCTCTCTGTTCCAAGATTTCTATCCTAACCACAAATATTTTGTAAATAATGTATCAAGTTTCGAATTGCAAAGTCAAGAGAAACTGCACATTCAATCAACTCTTCTGGCACAGAGGTGTTACAAGTAAATGTCATTTCCCAAATTACCGTAGTACTAGGAGCCAGACTTTTCCTTCCAGTGACAAAAAAGGTAGGCAAATTCTGCTTCCTACCACGAACCTAAGCAGAAGATTTGTTTTAAACGGATTTACAGGCTCCAGAAGGCAACTTGCCAGGCTCTGCAGCCTTGAGAATTGCAGATACCTCTGACATTGACAACAAAAGGACAGAAAACAAGGCTAACATAAAGATACCAGCACATCTGAAATCCTACAAAACAACACAAGAAACTCTCTTTCAAGGAAAAGGACACTGTCTTCACCTAGCCATAGCAGGCCTGGGGCAAAGTGGGTTGGCCTGGTAAGAAGTCAGAAAGCTGTCCTGACGGTCTGACAGACAAGGCTGAGTAATGAGAAGTAAAGGTGATGCAACTCAACTATCATATTCATCTTGAAAGAAATCACAACTGGAAGCAACAAAGAACACACGCACCCGGTACTTCAAAACAAACCAGCAATGAAAATAAACAAAAAGGCATGACTGTGATGTCTACCCTCCAGAAACAAAAGCCACCAACCGGTCATCTAGACTAAAATCTAAAGTAGCCAGATTGCCACCATCAAGTAATGCTAAGGAACAATGAGCAATACCATTCTTACAAAAGACGGCGTAGGTTATTCAAGAGAGAAGCACAGAGTAGACTTTGCTCTATTGCAGACCAAATGATGGACAGAAACTGGCATGATGACCAGACATTCAGACCAAATGATGGACAGAAACTGGCAGTTAGAGGCCTACCAATTTTTTTTAAAGATTTATTTTATTTGAGAGAGAGAGAGAGAGAGTGCACATGCACAGGGGAGAGGGGCAGAGGGAGAGGGGAAGAGAATCCCAAGCAGACTCCCCGCTGAGCATGGAGGCCAACGTGGGGCTCCATCTCAAGACCCTGAGATCATGACCTGAACTGAAATCAGGAGTCAGATGCTTAACTGACTGACCCACCCAGATGCCCCTTTTTTTTAATTTCATTGAGTATTAAGTATGGGCCAATTGTAGGAACAAGTGCTGTCCTATTAAATTTTTTGAAGTTTTTTAAAAATTTTCAGTTGGCTGGGGCGCCTGGGTAGCGCAGTCGTTAAGCGTCTGCCTTCGGCTCAGGGCGTGATCCCGGCGTTCCGGGATCGAGTCCCACATCAGGCTCCTCCGCTGGGAGCCTGCTTCTTCCTCTCCCACTCCTCTGCTGTGTTCCCTCTCTCGCTGGCTGTCTCTCTGTCACATAAATAAATAAAATCTTTTTTTAAAAAAATTCCAGTTGGTTAACATGCAGTGTAATAAGTTTCAGATGAACAATATAGTGATTCAACACTTCTACACGTCACCTGGTGCTCATCAGGACAAGTGCCCTCCTGACTCCCCATCCCCTATTTCCCCCATCCCCCGGTCCATGTCCCCTCCAGTGACCATCAATGTGTTCTCTGTAGTTAAGAATGTGTTATATGCAAATAATGAATCATGGAATCATTACATTACAAAAACTAAGGGTATACTGTATGGTGACTAACATAACATAATAAAAAATTATTATTAAAAAAAAGAATCTGTTTCTTGGTTTGCCTCTCTTTTTTTTGTCCCTTTGCTCATTTGTTTTGTTTCTTATATTCCACATGAGTGGGATCATATGGTATTTGTCTTTCTCTGACCAACCTATTTCACTGAACATAATTCTCTGTAGTTCCACCCATGACATTGCAAATGCAAGATTTCATTCTTTTAATGGTTGAGTAACATTCCTTTGTGTATACACCAGCTCTTCTTTATCCATTCATCAGTGAATGCATACTTGGGCTGTTTCCATAACTTGGCTATTATAGATAATGCTGCTATAAACATCAGGGTATATATATCCCTTTGAATTAGTGTTTTTGTATTCTTCGAGTAAATACCTAGTAATACAATCGCTGGATCGTAGGTTAGTTCTATTTTCAACTTTTTGAGGAACCTCCATACTGTTCTCCAGAGTGGCTGTACCAGTTTGCAGTCCCACCAACAGTATACGAGGGCTGAGGAACCTGGGTGGCTCAACTGGTTAAGCATCTGCCTTTGGCTCAGGTCATGATCCCGGGGTGCTAGGACTGAGACCATGTCGAGCTCCCTGCACAGTGGGGAGCCTGTTTGTCCCTCTCCCTCTGCCTCTCCCCCTGCTTTTTCTCTCATTTTCACTCTCAAATAAATAAAATCTTTAAAAAACAAAACAGTGCACGAGGGTTCCCCTTTCTCCACACCCTCGACAACACCTGTTGTTTCTTGTGTTGTTGATTTTAGCCATTCTCAAAGGTAGGAGGTGATATCACGTTTTGCACTTTCCTGATGATAAGTGATGTTGAGCATCTTTTCACATTTTTGTTGGCATTCTGTAAGTCTTCTTTGGAGAAATGTCTGTTCATGTCTTCTGCCCATTTTTTAAATTAGATTATTTGTTTTTTGGGTGTTGAGTTGTATCTGTTCTTTATATATTCTGGATACTAACCCTTTGTCAGATACGTCACTTGCAAATACCTTCTCCCATTCTGTAGGTTGCCTTTTACTTTTGTTGTTTCCTTTGCTGTGCAGAAGCTTTTTATTTTGATGAAGTCCCAATAATTTATTTTTGCTTTTGTTTCCTTTGCCTCAGGAGACATATCTAGAAAGAAGTGGCTACAGCCAATGTCAAAGAGGTTACTGCCTGTGTTCTCTACTAGGATTTTTATGGCTTGGGGTCTCACATTTAGGTTTTTCATCCATTCTGAATTTCTTTCTGTGTGTGGTGTAAGAAAGTGGTCCAGTTTCATTCTTTTGCATATTGTTGTCCAGTCTTCCCATTTGTTAAAGAGACTCTTTTTTTCCATTGGATATTCTTTCCTGCTGTCGAAGATTAACTGACCATATAGTTATGGATTCACTTCTGGGTTCTTTATCTTGCTCCACTGATCTATGTGTCTGTTTTTGTGCCAGTACCATACTGTCTTGATCATTATAGCTTTGTGATGTAACTTTGAAATCTGGAATTGTGATGGCTTGGCCTGGCTTTGCTTTTTCAAAGTGGCTCTGGCTGTTTGGGGTCTTTTGTGGTTCCAAACAAATTTTAGTACTGTCCGGTTGTTGTTGTATTTTTTTAGGAAATACAGTAATTACAGAATCTGCTTGTTTTAGATCTGTGGCTATGCTCATCAAGTTAGAACTTAAAATTCAGTGTACATAATGCTAACCAAATATCTATAGGTTGATTTAACTAACTAACTAACTAACTACTTTTATCTACTAACTAACTAACTACTAACTAACTAACTACTTTTATCTACTAACTAACATCGAAGGCCCACAAAGAGATATAAAGGGCAAAATAATACCCACATCCCTGGTTAAGAAAGAAAATCTTATCACCATAGTCAAATTCCCTGTGAACAATGACTGAACACAGACATAGACACTTCGGGAGATGGGAGCCAACACCTCCGTCTGTCACAAGACACAGCCACGCACTTCTAGATGCTTTCACAGCACGTGTGCAGAGCCCGACAACTCCATCAGCCATGTCTGTATCAGTGGCGGCATACCGTACGTAATCTTCCACACACGGTGAGATATTTGTCTACGCTGACTTGTACAGTAATAACGCGTTGTCACTGACACATCCCAGCATTAACTGATCACAATCTATTTACGTCTTCTGCAGCTGAGAGAGGCTCAGGTAATTTCCTAGCGTATGCTATTACAGACGCAGATGCTACAGCGTTTCTGCACGAGCGTCCTAGTGTTCGTAGCTAAAACGTTTTCTGGAGTACATATGCAAAAGGGGATTACCTGTCCCAGGCATGAGCATATTAACCTCAACAGATGCTTCTCACCTGCCTTCATCTCCCTCCCACCAGCAGAGTGGACAGGTGTAAGCTTTCTCTGGTCTCACATCTCACCAAAGCTCAAAACTGTCAGATGCTGATTTTTTTCCCAATTCTAATTTGCATTACAATTGAACTCAAGAACCTTTTCCATACTTAAGCTTGCCAGTGTTTCCTTTGTGAACTGCCTTATTATCTCTTTTGCCTATGTGTTTCAGATTATTTGCTTTTCTTAATGAAAATGCCAAATACACATATTTTTTTTTAATGTACATAGAATGATCAAACTAGGTAGCTTGAAATCCTAAAAATACCCTTCAGAAGAATCAAGGTTATATTCAAACCACCACCTACCAATTTATAACTTAGTATTAGACCAATTCACTGGATGTTAAACATTTTGTGGTTGAAAGCTCTACCGCGTGAAAAAGAATAATATATAGTAGTTCCCAGACCCCAAATGTTAGGCAGAAACATTTTAGAAGCTTGGTTGATCTTTGTTAATATCTGGAAATGCTGCCAACTCTAAGGAATTTGAACATAATCTAAGATTTGTCCTCAAAAAGTACTTCTTTCTTCAAAATATTTAACTCTTAACCAACATCCTAGAAATATAACTGTCCTTAATAATAACTTTCCTACTACCTAGAATTAATAAAGCTTTGATTGGAAATGACTCAGAAAACCCAATCATGTTTGGAGATATGTTTTCAATTGGTATTAAGCTGTTCCTTATGTGAAGGTTTCAGGCCACCCAAATGCATGGCAACACTTTCTGTGACTTTTAACAACAAACGAGAAATAACCATAACCCAGAAAGCGAACGTCTGTATCTCATTTGCTCATTTAGCATCATTTACTGAGCACCTTCTGTGTATCAGGCCTTAGGAAAACAGAGCTGAAGCACAGTCTGTGCTGCCATCCAGAAGTTTACAGTGAGTGGAAGAGAGAAAGGAAAGCACTCATTGAATGCATTGTGGGGTGCACTTTTAGAGTCCCCTCTCCAAGCTTAGTGTCCTCAGGGTAGTTCTAAGGCACTGCCACAAAGACATTTTGTGGAAATGCTTCTAGAATCATCTATATAAAATACAGTCTGAGGGGCGCCTGGGTGCCTCAGTCGTTAAGCGTCTGCCTTCGGCTCAGGGCGTGATCCTGGTGTTCCGGGATCGAGCCCCACATCAGGCTCCTCCGCTAGGAGCCTGCTTCTTCCTCTCCCACTCCCCTGCTTGAGTTCCCTCTCTCGCTGGCTGGCTCTCTGTCAAATAAATAAATAAAATCTTTTAAAATAAATAAATAAATAAATAATAAAAAAATAAGATACAGTCTGAGTTCTGACTATCCCAGACAAGTTCTCTCTTCTTTGGAAACTGGGATTCTGTGGGAAAAATCAGCCTGCTGGTCCTTATGATGGTGAATCATCATTCAAGGAGGCTCAGCTCTGCAAATATAGTTACAACCACTCAGAGCTACATCTGTTCGAAGATGTAATAATGCTAGTTTGGTTATAAAGTATGAACTGGTTTTCCTGCAGAGCCTGGGAAATTTTATGTGCAGGACTTCTCACTTACTAAACCCTGCTGATGACAACTGGGAAGTTGTCAAGTGGAGGCATAAACCAACAAACAACTTCTTCAAGTAGCAGAGCCAAGTACATCCAAACTCCAGCGCATTTCTATAATCTTCCACCCCTATGTGCCTGCAGAGCTGCTGTCTTCTCCAGCGTTCCCTGACCATACCCACCATATACTCCTTGGGTCCTGAACAATGAGATGTGCCGTGTCAATAATGTGTGGTTCGTTCAGAGTAAACACATTCCCTTCACCAAATGTGAATCTCAACCCCACATGTGGGGTCAGTGTTATGCTGAGAACCAGTGGTTTTCAATCAGGAATGTGGATAACCCCCCCACCAAGCAACCTCCAATAGCGCACCCTGCCTGAGGTCCCCTCTCCAGCTGGGAAGCCACCTCAAACCCTGGGCCTCCAGCAAACCCATTCGATGACATCTCCAACAGGACTGACCCTAAGCTGCAGCTAGAACAAGATGCTAAAGGGCCTCTCATGGTCTGTCTGATAGGGTTGGTAAAAACATAATGAAGGATAGGCAATAAGAAACAATTAATGAGAAAATTAAATACAAAAGAAATAATGGGTACTTAGAAAGGCTGGTAGTTAACCTGAAATCCAGATCTCTCACATGAAATGAAAATTTTCTTTGTCCAGCTCTTGAGTGTCAAGGACAAGGGCAACACCAGTGTCATGTTACAGCAGTGGGGAATGATAAGACATAACCAGAAGAGGCTCAGGGTCCACCACACCAGGTTCAGTGCCAGCATGACGCACAGTGGCCCTCTGCAACCCCAAGACCAGGATGCAACCCCAGATGCTGCATGCATGCCTGGGTGACCTGTGGCTAGAGGTGGGGGGTGAGAACAGATGCCAGTCGGGACAGCGGAGCTCCTGACACAGCACGCCCTGACTGCTGGGTGAGAACTAGAAGTGCGTGGAGAGGTGAACAGGGGCTTGCCACCAGCTGGTGGCACTGAATTCCCCACCCTTGGCGGACGGAGCCTGGTCTAGGGCTGGCCCGGGCTGCACGCAGGCACCAGAGAGGCTGTTGTGAATGTGAGAACTGCCCATAGAGGGCGCAGCCCTGGCTTGGAAGCCTGGAGGCCAAGGCTCACGAGGTACACCACCGCCGCAGAGAGCAGTCCACCCATCCAGCACAAAGCACCTCGAAAGGCCCAGCATCAGCTGGTGCATCTGGCCACCAGATATCGGAAGTTCTAGATTTGGAGAGTCTGAAAACAAGCAGATAAACCAGGGCAAGTGGGAAATTATACAGCCCAAAAGGACAGGATGCTGAAAGAACTCACTGAGGCCGAGTCACAAGAATGTCCCACTTGTCACCCTGTGGGTGTGCGCCACCAAAGAGATGGCCCTGGGTCCCACAGTAGAATCAAGTCTATTACAAGGCCACTGGCACACAGGGACTTCAAGAGGAAGCAAAAGGAACAGGGCACCATGAGCCACCCTTCATTCAGGGGAATGTGTCATGTCGTGTCATGTTATGTCACGGTAAACCCACGGCCCCACCCAAACTCGAGCAGAACTGGCAGATGGGCCCTGATGAAGGTTGTCACGGCACAATTAGGAGGAAAAGGGCTGAGGAGGAGCCAGTAGAGGGGGAGTTTGAAAATGCTGAAGCAAGAAATGACAACTAACTGAGCAAAACCTCAGAGGGTAGCTAATCAAAACCCAAGATGGCAGGACCACTCACCCAAGAACCCCAGAAGGCCACAGATTCCTCTGATACGTGAGAAAAGAAAGTGAGGGTGGGTGGGTATCAATGTAGCAGCTGCAATGAGTAAGCTCACACCCACACCCCCAACTCTCCCTGGACCGCAGGAAGGAAAGCCTCTGCTGGGAGCCCATCTACAGAGAATTGAGGAACAGTTATGTGGCCAAGGTCACAGAGTCTGAAGTCTGATCTAGCCACTGTGAAGACCAAAGTGGAGACTAATGAGGACACAGAGAGGGCTCCTACAGGAGCTTCGGACCAGGAGAGGGTGAAATGGCATGGCTGCACTGGGAACCTTCTTGTCTGGCATCACTGGGCAGCCCTGGCTTCAGGAAAGAAGAAGGCCAATGGCTGGTCCAAGGCTGGAGCATCGGGAAACGGTAGCAAAGGACCTGAGGCTGCCAACAGGCAAAAGAAACCCTGGTATGCTCCGTAACAGGATCCTGGTGAGCTAGACAGAAGGGGAAGCTGGGGAGGGTGGCGGGGTGATCGGGGGAAGAGGAGTAGCGAGGAACAGGAGCTCTCAGCAGGTTTAAGGGAGTGATTAGCAGAGGAGAAGGAACAGAGAGAATATGAACCGAAGTACTGCAGTGGGGTCTGCCATTTCAGAGGCCGAACAAAAGCCAGGGTGTGGCCACAAGACTGGATTATTCACAGTACAGAACACCAACTATCTCTGGAGCTGAGAAAGGCAAGCAACCCTGATACCAGAGTACTGAAAGAATCATCCACGAACATGATCAAGTCATTCAAGCCAGCAGGGAATGGTGACAGAGGAAGCCACACATGACCCCAGTGCTCGGTGAGTGGACAAGGGGAAGCAAGGGTGGACAGGGAGATCACTGGTTGCTTGAATTCTGAAGAAGGAAAAGGTTTTATATGAAGTGGAAGAGAAATGGCTTCTTTTTATGGACTTTAAAAATGAAAGCCAGGGGGTGCCTGGGTGGCTCAGTTGGTGAAGCGTCTGCCTTTGGCTCAGGTCATGATCTCAGGGTCCTGGGATGGAGTCTACATTGGGCTCCTTGCTCAGTGGGGAGTCTACCCCTCCCTCTGCCCCTCCCCCCCAACTCATGCATGCTCTCTCGCTCGCTCTCTCTCTCTAATAAATAAAATCTTAAAAAAACAAAACCCAAAAACTAGGACTTGCAGTCTCCAGTTCTGCACATTCAGGAGCTGGAGACCACAACTCCATCCTAACAATAAGTAAGATGCTCAACACACTGAAAAGTCAATAACTCCTCTTAGATCCCAAGGACAGGGGAGGACACAGGGCAAACTGCTGTGCCCTCCTTACTACCAGGTATAGTTGATTTTTGCACTTAACGCTCCTTGGTGTTCTCTGAGCCTCCTGGGTCTGTGGTTTGGTGTCTGACAATAGTTAAGGGGGTTCTCAGTCATTATTGCTTCAAGTTTGTCTTCTGCTGCTTTCTCTCTCACTTCTCCTCTGCTGTTCCCACTTCACAGAGGTTATACCTTCCGTGTCGTCCCATGGTCCTTGGGCGTTCTGTTCTGGGTTTTCGTCTTTGTTCCCTTTGCATTGCAGTTTTGCAGGGTTTTGTTCATGGTGCACTGGGTGTTATACGCAACTAATGAATCATGGAACTTTACATCAAAAACCAGGGATGTACTGTATGGTGACTAACATAATATAATAAAAAAATATTATTATAATAAAAAAATCAACTATACCTGGGCACATCATTTCCAAACTGCAGAAAATCAGAGATAAAGAAAAAAATCCTCAACGAAGCCAAAGGAAAAAAAACCTTACCTACACAGAACCACAGGCAAGAATTACACCAGCTTCTCCTCAGAAGCCACGCGAGCAAGGAGAGAGGAGAGCAAAATATTTCAAGTGTGGAGAGGGGGAAAAAAAAACAACTTAGAATTCTGCATCCAGTGAAATTATCCTTTAAAAATTAAAGGAGAAGTGGGGCGCCTGGGTGGCGCAGTCGTTAAGCATCTGCCTTTGGCTCAGGGCGTGATCCCAGCATTCTGGGATCAAGCCCCACATCAGGCTCTTCTGCTGGGAGCCTGCTTCTTCCTCTCCCACTCCCCCTGCCTGTGTTCCCTCTCTCGCTGGCTGTCTCTGTCAAATAAATAAATAAAATCTTTAAAAAATACAATACAATAAAATAAAATAAAAAATAAAAATAAAATAAAAATTAAAGGAGAAGGGCGCCTGGGTGGCTCAGTCAGTTGAGTGTCTGCCTTCAGCTCAGGTCATGATCGCTGGGTCCTGCTTCAGGCTTCCTGCTCAGTGGGGAGCCTGATTCTCCCTCTCCCTGAAGCTGCCCCTGCTTGTTCTCCTTCTCTCTCTGACAAATAAACAAAATCTTTAAAAAAAAAAAAAATGAAGGAGAAATGAAAACTTTCTTAGACAAACAAAAATTGGAATTTGTTACCAGTAGACCTGCCTTGCAAGAAATATTAAAAGCTCTTTAGAGAAAACGAACATAAGTCAGAACTCAAATCTACTTAAAAAAAAGAAAGAGGCCTGAAGAGGGAATAAGTGAAAGAAAAGTAAAAACGTGCTTTTCTTATTCTTTCTTGATCTATCAGTGGTTCATTCAAAATAACAGCCACGACGGCAGTCAATGATCACAACTTGCAGGTAATGAAACACGTGGCAGCAGGGACACGAGGCACGGGAGGTCGGACTCAGGGTGACCACGTGACCAGAAGGCACTCCTACCACTTGGGAGCTGACACGGTGTTATTTGAAAGTGGAAGTGGATTAGATGTAAATGGACTGCAAGCTGTAGGGCAACAACAAAAACCAGTGAAAAGTAGTTTAGCTGTTATGCTACGAAAGGAGAGAAAACAGAACGATATAAAATGCTCGATTAAAACCATGCAAAGCAGAAGAAGAGGGGAAGACAAGAACAGGACCAAGACCAAGGGAACAAATAGAGAAGAGTCACAAGTGTGGTCGACATCAGCCCAATGACACCAGTCATCACTGTGACCATCAATGGTCCAAATGCACCTATGGAAAGACTGACCATCAGAGTGGATCAGAGACGCAGCTCGACTGCATATGGTCTACGAGAAACCCACTTTAAATATAAAGACAAATATAGGTTAAAAGGGGGGCACCTGGGTGGCTGAGTCAGTTTAGCGTCCGACTCTTGGTTTCGACTCAGGTCATGATCTCAGGGCTGTGAGACTGAGCCCCACACCGGGCATGGAGCCTGCTTAAGATTCTCTCCCTCCCTCTGCCCCTACCCCTCTCCCGCCCCTAAAAAAATACAGATTAAAAGTAAATGGATGGAGGAAAATATACCATGCTAACGATAACTGAAAGAAAGTAGGAGCAGCTACGTTAATTTCAGACACAGCAGCTTTAGAACAAAGGAAGTTACCAGGGAAAAGAACGGTATTACATAATAACAAGAGGGTCAATCCTCCAAGAAGACATAACAATCCTTAACATACATGCACCTAACAACAAGAGTGTCAGACTATGTGAGGCAAAGGGTGATAGAATTACAAGCAGAGACAGGTGAATCCACTATTACAGCTGAAGATTTTAACATCCCTCAGACCACAGTAGAATACAACTAGAAACCAGTAACAGAAAGGTAACTGGAAAATCCCTAAATACTTGGAGATGAAACAACACACTCCTAAATAACACATGGATCAAAGAAGTCTCAAGAGAAATTTAAAAATATTTTTAACTAAATGAAAATGAAAATACAACTTATCAAAATTTGTGGGATGCAGCAAAAGCAGTGCTCAGAGGGAAATTTATAGTAGGATACATGTTAGAAAAGAAAAAAGATCTAAAATCAATCATCTAGGTTTCCACCCCAGGAAACCACAAAAAAGAACAAATTAAGTCCACAATAAGCAGCAGAAATAAATAAGAATTAAAGCAGAAATCAATGAAATTGAATATAGAAACCAGTAGAGAAAAATCAAGAAAACCAAAAGCTGTTTCTTTGAAAAGAACTTGACAGAGGATACATATTAATAACAGCAGAAATGAAAAAAGGGACGTCACTACAGATCCCATGAAAACTGAAAGAACAATAACCAAATGCTAGGAACAACTCAATGTTCACAAATTGGATAACCTGGGTGAAATGGACCTGTTCCGTGAAAGACACACACTGCCAGACTCACACAATAAGAAACAGATGATCTGTAGAGGCCTTTATCTCTTAAAGAAATTGAGTCAATAATTAATAACTTTCCAAAACAGAAAACATCAGGTCCAGATGGGTTCACTGATGAATTTTACCAAATATTTAAGGAAGAAATCATACCAATGCTCTACAATATCTTTCAGAGGACAGAAGCAGAGAATATTTTCTAACTCATTCTATGAGAACAGCATTACCCAAATACCAAAACCAGATAAAGACAAGAAAACTATAGACCAACACCCTTCATGAACACAGATGCAAGAATCTTCAACAAAATATTAGTGAATTGAATCCAAAAAAGTATAAACAGATACACCACGACCAAGTGGCATTTATCCTAGGTATGCAATGCTGGTTCAATATTCAAATATCAATTAATGTAATCCATCACATCAACAGACTAAAAAGAAAAATCACAAAATCATATCAATAGATACAGAAAAAGCATTTGACAAAATCCAACATCCATTCATGACAAAAACTCTCAGTCAACTAGGAACAGTTTACTGGACAAACTTGATAAACTAGTTTCTGCTCAGATCATGATTTCAGGTCATGATTTCAGATTTTGAAACCGAGCCCTGCACTGGCTTCCATGCTAGGCATGGAGCCTGCCATGGAGAGGACAAGACGGAAGAGGACATGACAGGACAGGACAGGAAAGGACGAAAGATAGACAGATTGGGGTGCCTGGGTGGCTCAGGTGGCTAAGCCTCCAACTCTTGGTTTCAGCTCAGGTCATGATCTCAGGGTCATGAGATTGAGCCCTGCATGGTGCTCCAAGCCCAGCTGGGAGTCTGCTTCTTTCCCTCTCCCTCCCCCTGTACTGCTCCCCCTGCTTGCATACATACATGTGCATGCTCTCTCTCTCTCAAATAAGTAAATCTTTTTTTAAAAAAGGTATATTGGGAAGAAAGAAATAAAACTGTCTTTGTCCACGGACAACAAAATCATCTATGTAGAAAATCTAAAAGAATCAAACAAAAAAACCTCCTAGAACTAAGAAGATTATAGCAAGGTTTCAGGATACCAGGTAACCATACAAAAGTCACTGCTTCCCTATATACCACCAATGTACAAGTAGAATTTGAAATTAAAAATGCAATACCATTCATATTAGCACCCCCTAAAAATTAAATACTCAGGTATATATCTAACAAGATATGTATAAGATCTATATGAGGAAAACTACAAAACTCTGATGAACCAAAGAACTAAATAAATGGAAAACAGAAAGAAAGACATACAAGAAAGGAGAGAAAGGAAAGAAAGGGAAGGGAAGGGAAATAGATAAATAGACTGGGGCCCCTGCGTGGCACCTTTGGTTAAGCATCCAACTCTTGGTTTCAGCTCAGGTAATGATCTCAGGGTCATGAGATCCAGCCCCACATAAGGCTCTGAGCTCAATGAAGAGTCTGCTGGAGTTTCTCTCTCCCTCTGCCTCTGTCTCTCTCTCTCTCTCTCTCAAATAAATAAATAAATCTTAAAGAAAAGAAAAGAAAAGAAAGATTGATTGATTCCACTTTCATGGAGAGGAAAATTCAATATTGTCAAGATGTCAGCTCTTCCCCACTTGACCTGTAGATGCAGTGCAATCCCAGTCAAAATCCCAGCAAGTCATTTTGTGCATATTAGCAAACTGATTCTGAGGTTATAGAGAGAGGCAAAAGGCCCAGAACAGCCAACACAGGACTGAAGAAGAACAAAGTTATAAGACCGACATCACCTGACTCAAGACTCACCATGAAGCTACAGTGATCAACACAGTGTGGCACTGTCACATAGCGTTTGGGACACTGATCGCTCTAGGTGAGAGCATTCTTTTTGTTTCTTATGATGTTTCTAAAACGGGACTGAATAAACAGTGCATCCCTTAATTCTCCAGGCAATGTGTTTCTTCTATTTTTTTAGAACTATTGCCTAATTAACTGTGTTTACTTGAAAAAGAAGCCCAATCAGCAAACTCTAACTAATAAGTACATAACCATGAGCTTTTTAATATCATCCACCGTACACTTTGAGTTTGGTACACTGTCCTGGCTTCAAGTCTCCCAGAAGCTGCAGTATGGTGTCCAACAGCACCCGACTCGAGTTAACCAAGAACTCTCGACCACATGCTATGGCAGCAACATCTGCAACAGGAAGATAAAACAAAGTGTCAAAATCACTGTTACTTCAGAGTCTGGAAAAGCCTGCCCAACACAGAGTATTTTTTGCTATTTTTCTCCTAACAGACCTAATGAAAACACAGAATAGCCCACGAGGTACTACCAGTGTCATCCACAGAGCTGACAGCCCAGAAAGAATAACTACCAAGACACTGAGTCATGTCCTCTGTGATTAGCAGATGCCTCGGTAGTGCACCAGAGCACGGAATCTAAATATGTCTGCAACCTGACCACGGCGTGTTCCAGAATCCTGGATCAAACAGCTATGGCTGTCAGGGTTCAAACAGAAGGTGGATGCGTATTACTTTATCTGGCACCGAAGACACTAAAATCCACTTTCAATCCTGGGAGTGAAATCCTAATGACTTTGAACCACAATAGCAAACTGAAATCATGAGATCAAAAAAGAATATGAACACTAATCCTGAAAAAGCTCTTTTTCTAAATTTTACATCCTATTGTGGGTCAGCAAGTATCATGTTTCTTCATGCCTCAGGCCCTGCAAAACCAGCACGGAGATCAAACCAGGTAATTCCACTGGCTCCCACTGGAATTCTAAGGCTGCAGTTACTACTGGCTCTATCAACACTACCAAACACCCGTCCAGTTACATCAGTGCTCCCAGTGTATTTATGTACGTGTTGGTGAGACTTTTCTTTAGCTAGGTCTAACAATAAAGCATTATTCACAGTAACTAAAACTCCTAACTCAAAGGAGCAGGCCAAACTGGAAGAGAAACAGGGCAGCAGCAGCCCTGGCCTCCTCCTGACTTCGATGGGAATGCTTCCAGTAATTCACAGGTAAACGTGGCGTCTCACGTGTGATCCTCAGAGATATCCTTTACTAGCTTAAGGAACTTTTCTTCTATTTTCAGTTTGCTCTTAATTATCAAGAATGGAGGATGGATTTTATCACTTATTCATTCTGCCTTTGATTAACTATAATCTGACAGCAGAATATAAAACTTTATCTATGCTCCCAGATGAACTTTATAGAACCAATCCTGGACTTTCCTATTTATTTCTGTGTGTCTGGACTGAGGAGAAACAAGAGAGGGATATTAAGGTCTCTTAAACCTAACAGACTTTTTTTTCCCCACTTCTGCTTACCTTTCCAGCAAATTTTGCCTCATAAATTGGTGCAGTGTTATCTGCTATATAATTTCAAAATAGCTACAACTTTACTGAAGACAGGACCCTTCACGGACATGAACTTGCCTTCTTTGTTCAATGAATGTGAACCTGACAATTTTACTTTCTAGTGTATGACACACTCTAATTTTAGTAAAGAAACGTTTACAGGGAAACTGAACCTTCAAGCCTTTGGCATCATAAACTCCTAGAAAGTCATTTTAACGTAGTTTTTCAGGGGAAAGCCTTCATGTAACTATAAGACCATCTCCTGGAAACCCCAAAGAAAAACCTACATCTAGCTATGTCCTTCAGTAGCCTGTTTCCAGAGATGACCTGTCCACAAAGCATGCCTCCACCATGCAAACCCTGAATTGTCCCTGCCCTATGAGTCAAGTGTAACTAGCAGAACGCTGCAGAACTAACACCGCGTTGACTTTCAAGGCTTCTACCTTGGTCTCTCGCCACTTTCTCTAGAAGCCCAGAGTCACTAAGAAAGAAATCTAAGTATTCTGAGGCTGCCGCGATGCAGAGACCATAGAAAGAGGGCACAAGGAGAAGCAGAGACGACATGCAGAGACAGCCCCACCGCGAACCCCCCGCTGTTCTTTGAGCCACCCCAGCTGAGGCCCATACACTGCAGAGCAGCAGTGAATCACCCATGCCAAGCCCTGAGCAAACTGCAGGCTCATAAGCAATGGAAATGACTGTCCTCGTTTAAAGACCTGAAGTTTCAGGTGATTTGTTACAAGCAGTAGAGAACAGGACATCACTACAGTATCACTGAAGAACGTGTTACAGAACAAAACACACACTGTATCTCAGCTGCCAACAGCGCCCAACAAAACACAACAAATCTACTGGTAAACAGAGTCCCGTACCATGTGTCCAGTACTGGAATAGCAAATGCCAACCCTGTACTTCACTGAATATCAGTAACTAAAGAGCAAACTACAAAGTAAAATAAATACGCATAAATTCCCACACATCGCCCCAGTATTCATCAGTCTGTCTGGGATGCTTATGAATAAGGCAACTCCAAGAGTATAAAGGAATGCTAGTGTAATTTTGTTAAATGTACTTATGTTTTCTAGGTTTGTTTTTCTTTAAAATTATTTACAGATATTTCTGTAAGTTACCATAGTAATTAACATAACTTAAGAAATGAATCTGGTGTCAGTTATACATGCCGATAAAAATACAAAGAGCTAAGGGACGCCTGGCTGGCTCAGTCAGAGGAAGGTACGAATCTTGATCTCGGGGTCATGAGTTCAAGCCCCAGGTTGGGTATAGAGATTACTTTTAAAAAAATCTTGGGGCACCTAGGTGGCTCAGTTGGTTAATCATCTGCCTTCAGCTCAGGTCATCAGCCCGGGGTCCTGGGATCAAGCCCCGGGTTGGGCTCCCTGTTCAGGGGGGAGCCTGCTTCTCCCTCTCCCTCTACCCCTCCACCCTGCTTGTGCTCTCTCTCTCTCATGCTCTTTCTCTCTAATAAATAAATAAAATCTTTTTTTAAAAAGTCTTAAAATACACATATACAAAAAGTTGAAATGTGTTATGTGTGTTATTTTTGCTTTAGGTTGTAATAATTTTGTCTTATTTTCATCAATAGAAATAATAATGGGGTACTAGTATGACAGACATATAGATCAATGGTAGAATTAAGAATCCAGAAATAAGCCCTCATTTTATTCTCAACTGATTTTCAAGAAGGGTGTCAAAATAATTGAATGGAGAAAGGACAAATGAATAATCTTTTTAATAAATGGTGCTGGGAGAACTGGATATTCACATGCAAACAAATAAAATCAAACCCCTGACATCATATATAAAAATTAACTCAAAATGGGCCAAAGGTTTAAATGTCCAGCTAAAACTATAAAAGTCTTAGAAGAAAACATAGGGATAAATCTTCATGACTGTGGATTAGACAATGGTTTCTCAGATGTGACACCAAAAACACAAGCAATTAAAAATAAAATATACTAGATATCGTCAAAATTTAAAACTTCTAAACTTCAAAGGATGCTATCAAGAAAGTTATAAGGCAACTGACAGAATGAGAGAAAAAATTTGTAAATCATGTATCTGATAAGGGACTGGTATCTGGAATATACACAGAACTCTCAGAAATCAATAATAAAAAGATAAGTAACTCAGTTTCAAAATCGGCAAAAGTGCTGAATAAACATTTCCCCAAAGAAGACATACAAATGGCCAATAAGTACATGAAAAGATGCCCAACATTATCGGCCAGCAGGGAAATGCACGTCAAGACCACAGTCAGATCCCACTTCATGCCCACTAGCATGGCCCCAGTCAGAGAGTTGATTCAAAAATACTGATGCACATCTGCAGCAACTGAAGCCCTCAGGCATTGCTGGTGGGACTGGAAAATGGTGCAGCCACTATGCACAATGGTCTCGCAGCCCCTCAAGTGGTTAAAACCATTTGATCATGTGGCCCAGCAATTCCACCCCTACTATCCATCCAAGGAAAGGAAAACACATGTACACACCAAAACTTGTACACACATGTTCACAGCATCATTATTCATAATAACAAAAAAGTTGAAACAACCCACACATCCATCGTTGATAAATGAATAAGTATGGTATGCCGTACACTGGAATTTCACCCTGCCATACAAAGGAACCCCGTGGACAGACCTGGAGAGCACCACACGAAGTGAAAGAGGCCAGGCACAAAGGACCACATACGCTATGACTCCACCATATGAAATGTCGAGAACAGGCAAACCCAAAGACAGAAAGCAGATCAGTGGTTGCCTAGAGCTTGGGGAATGGCAGTGTTGGGGAGTGATGGCTAAAGTTAGCGGGGTTTCTTCCTTTCTTCTCAGGGTGATAAAAATGATTCAAAATGGACTGTGTAAACGGAGGCACAACCATATGAATATACTAAAACCATCGAAGCGTATACTTTAAATTGGCAAATTGTAGAGTATATTTTTATATCTCAGTAAAGCTGTTTAAAAATAAACTAAAAATAACAGTAACAATAGAGATACAATTTTCTGTTTGATACATTACTTAGTCTCTGCTGCTCTTCTTGGACCTGTTTTCTATAAACCTCTTATATGCAGCATTAACACTATACCATAAGGAAGTTTCCTCTAATATTAATATTGTGACCTTTGTTTTACTGTTTGGTTTTTGTTTCTTTGTATTTGCTGTGGCAGTTTCCTATCAAGTCAATTATTCAGCTGTCAGGGGTGAGGGGGAGAGCCAAGGGCCACGGGCAATCTTAATGTGAAAACTCTGCCTCCGTACGCTATTTATGGAAACCCCCCTCAGAGCTGAGAGGATGCCCAGTCCCACTGGGAAGTGGCCCCCAGAATTCAGTTTTGCTCGTAGTTGGGTGATCCGGATTCTGACTACAGAAGGATGACTTGTAGAAGTCCCAGAGAATTCTCCCATACACAAATTATGGCTGATCAGAATGTTAATTTGCCCAAACTATGTATGATTCAAGAAATAACCAAGAATGAACTATGGTCCCAAAATCTCTATGGGGAAAATATTCTATGGACAGAGTCCAATAACTAGAGCAAAAGGCAAAAGAATTCTGCTAAATCTTTACCTAAACTTTCTCAATGCCGTCTTGAGCTGAAGCCTCGGAAGGCCAATTGTGACCAGCATCATAGAAAAAGGACAAGTAATTCCTTGTACCTGTCCCTACAATCACCTAGTGTCACCTGTTTTTAAAAAACCTAATGGTCAAGGATATGGATTCATCCAAGATCTATGAACAAGTAACAAAATGATACCCCATTTTGCTGTACTGCCTAACCATATGCCACCCTCTGTTTGTCCCTCCTGAAGCCAAATTCTTTACAGGAACAGATTAATGCTCAGGTTTCTTTAGTGTCCCATTCTATAAAGTTGGCCAATTTACTTGCTTTCACCTAGAAAAACCAACAATTCACCCAGAAAGTTACATCCCCAGGGATTCACTGAAGTTCCACACCACCTCTCTTAGATCTTAATTCCAGATCTTAAGGATACTTGGACAGAGTCTTTGTCAGGGATCCCTCTGATCCTACATGTACATTAACTGTCACATATGTCCCATTAATCTGGAAAACTCTTAAGGTTGACTATAATTATTTCCTCACTGAGCAAGATGAAGAAGGACATGAGCATCTAAGGAAACACTCCAATTCCACAAAACAGCAGTCCATTATCTAGATCATATTCTCTCAACTGAAGGAAAGCTATTATCTAAGGAAAGATTACAAAATATCCAAAATTATCCAAGACCAACCACTAAAAGACAATTAAGAAAATTTCTGTGATTAACTGGCTATTGTAGATAATACATACCAAATTCTTCTGAATTCGCAAGACGTCTGTGTGACTGGACCAAATCAAACATGTCAGAACCATGCCCATGGAACACAGAAACAAAAATGCCTTCAATGATCCTAAAATATCTTTCAACAATTACCTCTAATACCCCAGATTATCATAAATCTGTCTATGTACATGAAAGGTTAAGGTCATGATCTTGGACAGTGGTTCTCCAAGTAGCAGAGAAAGCTGATTTTCCCCCTAGGAGATACTCGGTAATATCTGGGGACATTTTTGATTGTCACACTTGGGGGCTGCTACTGGCCTCTCTGATGGGTAGAGTCTAGGCATGCTGCTAACCTCCTACAACACAAAGGAAGACCCCCACAACAGAAAATTCTAGTGCTGTGGTTGAAAAGTGATGCTCTAGGAATGTTCCCTCAACAACAAGGCATGCATCAAAGACCCACCGCCTCTCAGAGCCTGTCCCTTGACCCAGGAGGCAAGGCTCACTGCCTACCTGTCTCAGGGCAACTTCCACATGGCCAAATTCAACAGTCTTCAGGCCTGAACTAGGATCACCTTTTAGCCTGATGGCATCACACACAAACACTAACTGGAAATACCAGCACTTATCTTCTAGTCAGTTAACTAACCACGGAACAGTGCTCCTTCCTCCTTCTCATAAGACAGTATGTCAACGGAACACCCTCACCCCAGCGCCTTATCACACCTGTCTGATGACAGAGTGCCCCCTGGTTATCTCTGTAGTTCAAGAAGTGTCCGTGCCAGAAGATAATTCAGGAAGGACACTCCTGTCCAGAGCCTGCCTTGGTGCTGCTTGTTGCTGGGTCTTATCCCACTAGGGAAAAGGGGCAATTCTGGGCTGCTTATGAAGTCACCTGGGTCATGGTTTCAGAGTGTCTTTCTTCTTCTAGTGCTTCCAGTTACATGGCTCCGTATCTGTTGCCTGAGTCTTAAATGCTTTTGTTTGGCTACTGTCCTGACAGCAGATTCAATACATGATTCAGAACCAGAACCAGAATGAAATGATGGTGATCTATGGAACAAAAGAACTAGGAAGATCGGTAGGAGAAGAAAGGGATAAAGAAAGGGGGAGGGGGGGTAATCAGAAAGGGGAATGAAGCATGAGAGACTATGGACTCTGAGAAACAAACTGAGGGCCTCAGAGGGGAGGGGGTGGGGAATGGGATAGGCCGGTGATGGGTAGTAAGGAGGGCACGTATTGCACGGTGCACTGGGTGTTGTACGCAACTAATCAATCATGGAACTTTACATTGAAAACCAGGGATGTACTGTATGGTGACTACAATAATATAATAAAAAAAATTAAAAAAAAAAAGAAATGATGGCGATCAGCGCTCAAACTGGAAATCAGCTCTCTACGAGCCAACCTTGCCTTTAAGGACATCAAACAACAGTGGTGAGGATCTAGACAGTCCCTGATGATGTCTCCTAGAGCTCAGCCATGTCCAACACCACCAAAGACACACACACACACACGCACACGCACACACACAAAGATGGACTGTCCTGAAGACACAGGAAAAAGTAGCCATCAGAGAGTAAAATGGCACAGCTGCTGGGGAAAATGGTCTGGCAGTTTCTCAGAAAGTGAAGCACAGAGCTATCCTATGGCCCAGCAATTCCACTCCTAGGTATATGCCCAAGAGAACAAAAAACACTCATTCACACAGAAACTTCTACATGAATGTTCACGGCAGCATGACCTGTAATAGCCAAAGAGTGGAAACCACCCAAGTGCCCAACCACGGACTCTTCCCTGCAGACTCAGACTAGCTGACGCAAGACCACACGTAGGCCAAAGTACAGAACCGGCACCTTCTTCTTCCACAGGCACAACCACTCAAGCCAAGAGTTTGCAGACCTCAGTCACCACGTGGGGTGTGAGACTCCCCTCAGAAGGTGACATGGAGGATCAGGGCACAGGAACACAGGGCTGCTCAGAGACGGAAGCCGAACCGGCCCCTGGGCCTCAGCTCCCAGCCCAGCTGGTCTCCCCCGCTGCTTGCCTGCGGCAGTGCAGGTACATGGGACGACAGGGAGAAGCAGAAGAATGGAGATGATGGTCACGGACACAAAGGTGCTCCGCTATCAAGTCTCAGGAGCTCTTATGTCCGTGAAAGACAAACTGTTTCCAGTTCTGCCCATAAACTACCAACGATCAAAAAGTCATTTTGATTCTCTATTTTATAATATTATTCGAATGAATGACCAAAAATTAAGAGGCAAGGAGTGCAATTTAACTGTCAAATAATAAAAAAATAGAGAAAGTAGTGAGGACAATAAAATTGTCCTTGCATGCTAAGCAAGTTCGTCCCACAGGACTGTGATAACGACTGGCCCTCTATATTTATACTCATAAAAGTTACTGAGGGGCGTGTGGGTGACTCAGCCAGTTAAGCGTCTGCCTTCAGCTCAGGTCATGATCTCAGGGCCCTGGTATCAAGCCCCACACTGGGGTCCCTGCTCAGTGGGGAGCCTGCTTCTTCTTCTGCCTACTGCTCCCCCTGCTTGTGCTCTCTCTCTCAAATAAATAAAATCTTAAAAAAAAAAAAAGTGATTGAGAACAACCCCCATGTTGAGCAGCACCCCAGTTCACAGTGTGCTACCACCTACCATAGCTCCACAGGTCTCCACAACAGTGTACGAGGTAATGCGAGCAGGCACTACTATTCCACTTCGCAGATTAGGAAACTAAAGTCCAGAATATTTACATACTGGGACATGGACCAGCTAGGCCTAAAAATCCAGATCCCTTGCACTATACTAACCTATTACTAAGAAGAGTAACTATGGATGAATAAGAAATTAACAATCTCAATGTTTAAACAAACCTTTGACTTCTAGTTTTTGCTGAGGATACAATGGCCTGAAAAGACCTACACCACCATTCTTTAAAAAGGATGAAGGAGATAATTTGCAAAATCACAGCTTAGCTTGAACATTATCAGAGAGCTCATTCCAGAGATCAACCTACTAATGAAAAACCAGAAGGCAGGTGCTCCAAGGAGAGAGGTAAGGCAAGCACTTCTTACCTGGAATAAACACTGGATGCTATAAGGGCCAGTAAAGAAACGTTTTCACAAATTGCCAGATAAGCAGTTATCTGGAGCCGACTGTGAACAGAGGGGACTGTGACTACAAAAGGAAAGGTGGGGCAGGTTTGAGGGAGGTAATGGAACTGTCCCACACCCTACCTATGGTGGCTACACGACTACAGGCATTTGCCAAAACTCACAAAACAGAAATAAGGTAGAAAAACTATCTGTTTACTGTATGCAAATTCTAATTGTTTGTTAGTTTTTATTGAAGTTCCAGGTGGTTGACACACAGCGGAACACCAGTTCCAGGTGTACGGTAGAGCGATCCAGCACCTCCGTCCATCACCCGGTGCTCATCGGGACAAGTGCCCTCCTGACCCCCCAACCTCCCACCCACCTCCCCTCCAGTGACCATCAGTGTGTTCTCTAGAATGGAGTCTGTTTCTCAGTTTGCTTCTCTTTTTTTGTCCCTTTGCTTGTCTTGTTCCTTATATTCCACGAGTGAGATCATACGGTATTTGTCTCTGACTTATTTCACTTCGCCTAATTCTCTGTAGCTCCATCCATGTCATTGCACGTGGCAAGAAGTCGTTCTTCTGGTGGCTGGGTAATATTCCATTGTGCGCACACCACCTCTTCTTTACCCATTCATCCATCGACAGACACTTGGGCTGTTTCCGTAGTTTGGCTCCTGTAGGTAATGCTGCTAAGAAACTTAGCTGTGCATATATCCCTTCAAATTAGTGTTTTGTATTTTGGGGGTAAATACCTAGTAGTGCAATTGCTGGGTTGTAAGGCAGCTCTGTTTTTAATGTTTTGAGGAAGCTCCATACCGTTTTCCAGAGTGGCTGCACCAGTTTGCATTCCCACCAGCAGTGCACGAGGGCTCCCCTTTCTCCACATCCTCACCAACATCTGTTGTTTCCGGTGTTGTTCATTTTAGCCATTCTGACAGGTGTGAGGTGGGATCTCATCGTGGTCTGGATCTGCATTTCCCTGATGCTGAGTGATGTTGACCATCTTTTCATGTGTCAGTTCGCTGTCTGGATGTCTTCTTTGGAGAAATATCTGTTCATGTCTTCTGCCCATTTTTTAAATTAGATTAATTGTTTTTTGGGCATTGAGTTTGATCAGTTCTTTATATATTTGGGATACTAACCCTTTATCAGATATGTCACTTGCAAATATCTTCTCCTATTCCGTAGGTTGCCTTTTAGTTTTGTTGGTTGTTTCCTTTGCTGTGCGAAAGCTTTTTATTTTGATGAAGTCCCAACAGTTTATTTTTTGCTTTTGTTTCCCTTGCCTCAGGAGACATACCTAGAAAGAAGTTGCTTTGGCCAATGTCAAAGAGGTTGCTGCCTGTGTTCTCCTCTAGGATTTTGATGGTTTCAGGTCTCACATTTAGGTCTTCCATCCATTGTGAATTTATTTTTGTGTATGGTGTAAGAAAGTTGTCCAGTTTCATTCTTTTTTTTTTTTAAAGATTTTATTTATTTATTCAGCAGAGATAGAGACAGCCAGCGAGAGAGGGAACACAAGCAGGGGGAGTGGGAGAGGAAGAAGCAGGCTCATAGCAGAAGAGCCTGATGTGGGGCTCGATCCCAGATCGCAGGGATCACGCCCTGAGCCGAAGGCAGACGCTTAACTGCTGTGCCACCCAGGCGCCCCCAGTTTCATTCTTTTGCATGTGGCTGTCCAGTTTTCCCAACACCATTTCTTGAAGGGATGGGGTTTTTTTCCAGTGGATATTCTTTCCTGCTCTGTTGAAGATTAACTGACCATACAGTTTTGGGTTCATTTATGGGTTTTCTATTCTGTTCTATTGATCTATGTGTCTATTTTTGTGCCAATACCATACTGTCTTAATGACTACCGCTTTGAAATATAACTTGAAGTCAGAACTGTGATGCCTCCGGCTTTTTGTTTTTTGTTTTTTTCAAGGTTGCTTTGGCTATTCAGGGTCTTTTGTGGCTCCATACAAATTTCAGGATTATTTGTCCTAGCTCTACGAAAAATGCTGTGATACTCTATATAAAACACTTGAAAGACTCCACCCAAAAAACTGCTAGAACTGATAAATTCAGTAAAGTCACAGGATACAAAATCAATGTACAGAAATCTGTTGCATTTCTACACACCAATAATGAAGCAGAAAGAGAAATTAAGGAATCAATCCCATTTACAATTTCACCAAAAACAGTAAGATACCTAGGACTAAACCTAACCAAAGAGGTGAAAGACTTGTACTGTGAAAACCATAAAACACTGATGAAAGAAATGAAAGAACCACAGGAAAGGCAGTCCATGCTCATGGAGGAAGAACAAATACTGTTAACATGTCTATACTCCCCAAAGCAATCTACACATTTAATGCAATCCCTATCAAAGTACCAACTTATGTAAATTTTTTTAAAAGAATCCTTGTTTTAGAAGGCAAAGGATCTATCTGACGGCTAACCCAAAGTCTGTACTGTACCGCCCACTCCCCATAGGACAGAGTCTCGGTGTTGGAGATGCGTAAGCCCCCACGATGGCCTCTGTGAAGCAGCACTTTAATAAAGTACCACCACAGTAAGTAATCTTCCCAGTAAGACTCACATCGCAGAAGTGGAAATTTAAGTGCATACTTTCCGATTCTTTGTGAGTTCTCATGCGAGCCACTCCAAGTAGAAAGAAACAAGGCCAAATTGAGCTGATATGTCGGCAACAGGCTGCTTTGCCTGCTGGCCAACCACCTCACCCCTACAGACCAGCCAGCAATTCAAGCAACTCAGACTCACAACTTAGGAGAAGGACAAATCACATTCATCACAGGGCTTTGGGTTCCCCAGCAAACAGCAGAGAATCCAATCACCAGGTCTGCAAATGCCTTCTGTTTAAAAAAAGGCCTTAAAATAATTTAAAAAGTGGAGCAATGTAAGCCCCCTCCATCTGAAGGTACGATGTCGGAAGCGTGCCATGTGATCCTGGAAAAGGGCTAGATGAAATCAGGACTGGCCCAGACATCGTCGGAGTCCCAATATCCACCTCAAAGAAGTATCACCAATTTTTAAGGGATTCTGAAGAAAATGTCTACAGAGGATCTATCTCATTAGGATTTCAGTAGATGAGGGATAATGCCATGAGGAAAAATAAGATTTCATCTCTCTTTAATAGCAGAGAATTACCCTAAGAGTGGCAAAGGACAGAGCAGGGAGGAAAGAGCAATACAACAGAACAAAAATGTAAAGAGCAAAACTAACAGTCATGGCAAGAGATCTAACTATTTCACTGACTTCAGAACAGTACTACTCACTAGTACCTACCACCCCCCACTATACTGATGGGATTTATTAATCACCTAGTTATTTGGCTTTACCCCTCACAGCAGTTTTGCCATAGAATTCTATCCTAGAATAACTATAATCTTTGGGAGACAATTTAGGTTTCCGGAGTTCTTTAGGTATCGCACCAGAACAACAGCAAGCGCTTTGCTTACGCTTAAGGCTTCTACGTAGCTAGATGTTAGTAAAACGATTCCAAATAACAAGGAGCTAAACTTACAGTTTTGTTTTGACTTCTTTCCATGCACAGAACTGAACAGAACACGCAAACTCATCCTACATCAGTCATTTTACTGACCGCTGCTTATCAAAGTCACCTGGTGGAAGCCCACAACACACACACCTGGTACCTATCCCAGCCCCAGCTGATCAGGTTCTCTAGGGTAAGAACCGCAGGACATTGAAAAGTTCCTGGGAGACGTTCCTGCACAAACACCCCTGGCTGTAATCACCACTCCAGACACACGGCGAACAGTCACTGCATCGCAAAAGAATGACTTACTTGTTACGATCCCAGCCAAAGCAAACACAAACTGATTTTCATCAGAATCGAGCTCCTTGACATCCCCATCCAGTGACTTCACAAAACTCTCCATTGTTTGACCAGTGATGTTGAAAAACTTCAAAGCTTTATCCTGAAAGTTTGGAAAGGAAAGTATCACACCCCTGCACAAATACTGGTACAAAACGTTACAAGAGTACAAGGGCACAAAAGGAAGACTCCACGTTAATGACAGAAGCAGTATTTAAGAGTCTGCTCCTTCATTACAAGTTCCCATATGGAAAAGAATAGGAAAAGGAAGTTTTTGTTTTCTGTAGAAAAATCACCCTGCAGACTGATGGAAAGAGCAAAATAAAATTTATCTGAGGGAACAACAAAAATTTACACAGTGGTGGAAGTATCAGGATGGGTTCACCCAAAATCCACTAGGAATATGCTAGAAAAATATGTTCTCTGTTGGTTCCAGGCAAGAAACCAGGTTTCAACTATCAGAGAACAGATTTTCAAACAAAATCTTAACAGAAACCTCAACAAGTCAAGAGACGAAGGCAGTGAGTGAGCAGACTCGTCCGGCACTTTAAATCTTTGTTACTTGGCCAAAGTCCCTCCAAGCACACGGAAGTTTGAAGCACTTCCTGGGGGTGTGAGGGTTCTAAGGGAGAGCTTCAAAGCTGACACATTTACGAATGGCACAAGGCAACTTCATGGGCTGATATAAATGTTCTGAGACTGGGTTGTGGGGATGATTACGCAACTCTGGAAATGAGCTAAAACCACTAAATCATACACTCACAAATGGGTGAATTTTATGACATGTAAATTACACCTTAATAAAGCTCAATAAAAGTTAAAATACAATTAATCTCCAGCTAAAGTCACACACAATTTTCATTTCTCCAAGTCATAAGTAACGTATTGCCGGCCTCCTGTCGAACAGCCCCCCGTATCTGTATTCCCGTTCACAAGCACACCCACCTCCTAGCACGCAGCCACAACCCCCTGGCCCGTCTCACTCTCTGGCACCACGCCTGCCTTCCGTGCTCCTCACAGCACGGCGCTGCTGGGCCTCCTGGAGGGCCTTCTGTTAGTCTTCCCGTCTCATTCCCACGCCCACCCCGCTCCAATCTGTCCTCACTCACGGTCAGGACAATCTTCCCGAAGTCTGTCGCCCCACAACTCTATTACTCAAAACTCTCAGGAATCCAGTCTTAACTACTGGATAGAATCAGCAACCTGGCATCTGAGGTCTTCCAAAATCACATTCCATCCTACTTCTGCAGTGTTATCTCCCAATGACTTTACCGCACTAACCCTCTACTCTATGTCAACTGACCCATGCACCGTCCCTAAAACTAACTTCAGGCTTCTCAGCCCGTGCCTCTGACGATGTTACCCCTCTCCCCTCCCCATTGTCTGCCCTTGTCACCTATTCGAGTTCATCAAAGCCCATGTCAAATCTCTCTTCCTCTGGGAAGTTTCTGGAGTGTGTGTGTGTGTGTGACAGTGTGTGTGTACTATTAACACACATACATAAGTTAAATAACATGTAACTTTCAACAAATCAAATACTATGTTACCCACGGGACAACCTGCACAGAAGCACTATACAGAAGTGTTACTACCGCCACAAACACCACACAGATTCTGGGAGAGAAAGGGTCTTATTTCATTCATTTTACATACCCCCTAAAGCACCAGCTTATACTGGACGCTACACATTGCTATGCCAACACTCTTTGAGGACTGAACCTAGGACGTGGACTTCATCTGTAAGTGCCTTAGCAGGCACACTGCACCCTCCATCAACACCGATCGACAATAGCCAGGGAGCCCAGTGGTCATGCTTACTCCTCCCAGAATGGCTTTGACGACGTCCTCGCTGCTGGAGACGCCCCACAGGAGGGTACAGGCCGCCGCCCCCATCTCCGTGCAGTATTCTGCCTGCTGTAGCAGTTGCTGCTTTGCTTCATTCAGCTGCTGTCGAAGAGCGAGTTTCTCCTAAAATCAAAACAGAATAAAAATCAGCAAAATGAATAGCATTCAACCTTGAAATACCTCTATTGTGTTTCTCATTCAAAGATTTTTTTTAAAAATGCACACAGAATTACAGAAAACAGTTGGCAAATGAAAACTCGTCCTTAGACAGCCATAATCTATATTTTTTAAAACTTCAGAGGAAAAATAACACCTCAAAAAAGAACATACTCTTGTATTAGAGTGAATAAGTATCGCCAAAGACTTGAATTCATCTTTAACTAAAATGAAACGTAAGGCACCTCAGGTCCCAAGTGGCTATACCTAGAACACTGCCTGGGACCCCTGAACAAAGTAATAACTGAACACAGCAGTCCACACAGCACCATTTCTAGTAGAAGAGCCTGCCCCCTCCAAATGGCTCACTGCACTGGAAGGACACCAGCTGACACAGCTAAGCCCGGCTAGGACAGATGGGGCAGAGACACAGAGAGCTGGGAAGGAGGGTCTTCCAGGCATGCCGTGCACAGCAAGCTGAGGGCTGGTGTGACAGAAAGACGGAGGCCAGCGGGGCTTCTGAAAAACAGAGCTGGCAAATATCAGACAGGGCTCTTAGCAGTGAACCGTCCTCCTGAAGCTCCCTTAGACCATACAAACAATCCTAAAGGCTCATTTCAGGTGGCTCCTGGGTAGTATGGGGCTTCCTGACCTCCCCAACCTTCACTGGTTGCACTATTGTTGTTACCTGAAGTTCCCTCCAAAGGTGAGAGCATTTCCTTACTTAACGAGAAATAAACTTAAGAAATATAGAAACCTGGTGGCTCAGTCGGTTGAGCATCCGACTCTTGATGTCAGCTCAGTTCATGATCTCACAGTGGTGGGATCAAGCCCCGCATCAGGCTCTGTGGTCAGCTGGGGGTCTGCTTCCCTCTCCCTTTGCCCCTCCCCCCATCTGCATGCACACGTGCTCTCTCTCTCAAATAAATACATCTTTTTTAAAAAGTTAAAGTATTTTAGATGTTTTAGGTTTTATTTTACAGAGGTGAGTGCAGGAAGCAACAGACCACAAATCAAACTTTGCTGACTTCATTACTTGATCCAGGGTGGCCCATTCATATCTACCTGGGGATGATGTATTTGGTATGCAGAGTTTCATACACATTCAGACATATAGTCACACTCGTTTAAGGAGAAAGGATGGTCACTGAACCTATGACACATGCTAACACTGCCTCAGGTGATTACAAACTCTGGTTTCATCCTAATCATCATCTGGATTCCTAGATCTGTTCTTCAGGGTGTGGAGCTGAACCCACTCAAGTCAGGGGGACATGTGCGAACCTACATCAAGCACGTCCTTTCTGAACTCTAGCCTTTCTCATACTTGAAGCAATCTTATTCCAATTAGTCAGGTTATGATGACTCTTTGACAAGATCACACAGTAACTGCTAAGAACGACCAGAGAGGACGGTCTTCACTACAGTCACATTTTGTGGCTGCAGGCAGATACGTCCTGACACAGGGCTGCACATTAAATACAATAATATCAACAAAAACTCAACGAGAGTAATTCCATTCACAATAACACCAAAAATAAAAAAGGGGGGGGCGCCTGAGTGGCTCAGTCTGTTACCCAGCTGCCTTCAGCTCAGGCCATGATCCCGGGGTCCTGGATCAAGCTCCACATCAGGCTCCCTGCTCAGCGAGGAGCCTGCTTTTCCCTCTCCCTCTCCCTCTGTCTCCCGGCTTGTGCTCTCACTCTCTCTGTCAAATAAATAAGTAAAATCTTTTTTAAAAAATAAGAAAAAGGAATAAACTTAAGAAAAGCAATTCAAGACCTGGATAGTAAAAACTACAAAGCATCACAGAAAAAGTACAGAAGATGTCAATCAATGGAAAAACATACCATGTTCATGGACTGGAAGACTCAATATTGGTAAGACGGTAACCTCCCCAAACTGACTTACAGATTCAGTGTCTATCAAATCCCTGTCAAAATTTCAGCAGGCTTGTTTGTGCAAAGTGATAATCTGATTCTAAAATGCATATGGAAATGAAAAAAGTTTGAAAAAGAAAAACAATGTTAGAGGACTAACACTGCCTGATTTCAAAAACAAAAAACAAAAACTTATTATAAAGCTACAGAAATCAAACCAATGTGGTATTAGCCTAAGGAGGGACATACAGATCAACGAAACATTAACATTTACAGCAACTGATTTTAACACGCGTGCCAAGGCAATTCGATGGAAAAAGTACAGTCTCTTCAACAAATCGACGCTACAACAAGTAGATACATATTCATATGCAAAATAATAACGACTATAATAACTCAGACTGAGTCACGGACCTAAATGTAAACTCTCTAGAAAAAATCTCTGTAGCCTTCCTTGGGTTAGGCAAATATTTCTTAGATACCATAACAAAATCATAATCCATTAAAAAATAATAAATTGTGGGGCGCCTGGGTAGCGCAGTCGTTAGGCGTCTGTCTTCGGCTCAGGGCATTCTGGGATCGAGTCCCACATCGGGCTCATCCGCTGGAAGCCTGCTTCTTCCTCTCCCACTCCCCCTGCTGTGTTCCCTCTCTCGCTGGCTGTCTCTCTCTGTCAAATAAATAAATAAAATCTTAAAAAAAAAAAATAATAATAATAATAATAATAATAAATTGAACTTCATCAAAATGTAAAACTTTTACTCTTCAAAAGACACCATCAAGAAAGTAAAAAGACAAGCCATAGACTAAAAGAAATTATTTCTTTTTTTTCAAGATTTTATTTATTTATTATGAGAGAGAGAGAGCGTGTGAGAGAGAGAGAAAGTGAGCATGAACCGGGGGGAGAGGCCGAGGGAGAAGCAGGCTCCCTGCTGAGCAGGGAGCCCAATGCTGGGCTCCATCCCAGGACCCTGGGATCATGACCTGAGCCAAAGGCAGATGCTTAACCGACTGAACCACCCAGGCACCCCAAGAAATTATTTCTAAATCATATAGGAAAAAAAGAAGTTGTGTGCAGAATATATAAGAACTCTTGCAACACGAAAATAAGCAATCCAATTAAAAACAGACAAAAGTTCATGGGTTGGAGGAAGAAATTTTGTTAAAATGTCTATGCTTCCCAAAGTAATCTATATATTTAAGCAATCCCTATCAAAATACCATCAACATTATTCGCAGAAGTGGAACAAATAATCCTAAAATTTGTATGAAACCAGAAAAGACCCTGAATAGCCAAAGGAAAGTTGAAAAAGGAAACCAAACCTGGGGGCATCACAATGCCTTACTTCAAGTTCTATTACAAAGCTGCAATCATCAAGACAGGATGGTACTGGCACAAAAACAGACACATAGATCAATGGAACAGAATAGAGAACCCAGAGATGGACCCTCAACCCTATGGTCAACCAACCCTTGACAAAGCAGGAAAGAACAGCTAATGGAAAAAAAGATGGTCTCTTAAATAAATAGTGTTGGGGAAAATTGGACAGTCACATGCAGAAGAATGAAACTGGACCACTTCCTTATACCATACACAAAAATAGGCTCAAAATGGATGAAAGACCTAAATGTGAGACAGGAGCCCATCAAAATCCTAAAGGAGAACACAGGCAGCAACCTCTATGACTTCAGCCACAGCAACTTCTTGCTAGACACATCTCCAAAGGCAAGGGAAACAAAGGTAAAAATGAACTACTGGGACTTTATCAAGATAAAAAGCTTTTGTACAGCAAGGGGAACAGTCGACAAAGCCAAAAGCCAACCTACAGAATGGGAGGAGATATTTGCAAATGACATATCAAGATAAAGGGCTAGTATTCAAAATCTATAAAGAACTTACCAAACTCAACACCCAATGAAGAAATGGGCAGAAGACATGAACAGACATTTCTCCAACAACATACAAATGGCCAACAGACATATAAAAAAACGCTTAACATCACTCAGCATCAGGGAAATACAAATCAAAACCACAATGACATACCACCTCACACCAGTCAGAATAATTAAAATTAACAAGTCAGGAAATGACAGATGGAGGGGAGGATGCGAAGAAAGGAAAACCCTCTTACACTGTTGGTGGGAATGTAAGCTGGTGCAGCTACTCTGGAAAACAGTATGGAAGTTCCTTCAAAAGTTAAAAATAGAGCTACCCTACAATCCAGCAATTGTACTACTAGGGATTTACACCAAAGACACAAATGTAGTAATCCAAAGGGGCACGTGCACCCCAATGTTTATAGGAGCAATGTCCACGATAGCCAAACTATGGAAAGAGCCCAGATGTCCATCTACAGATGAATGGATAAAGAAGATGTGGTATATATATATATACACACAATGGAATATGACCCAGACATCAAAAAAAAGTGAAATCTTGCCATTTGCAATGCCGTGGATGGAGCTAGAGAGTATTATGCTAAGCGAAATAAGTCAATCAGAGAAAGACAAATACCATATGATCTCACTCATATACGGAATTTAAGAAACAAAACAAAGGGGAGAAAAAGGAGAGAGGGGCAAATCAAGAAACAGACTCTTAACTACAGAGAACACACTGATGGTGAGTCACCGGAGGGGAAGCGGGTGAGGATCTTGGGGACCTAGGGCTACAAGGAAAGTTCTTACACACAGTGCTAAACGCAGGATCCTGGAAGGAAAAATCAACACACTGGACCTCAACAGACTGAATACATATGCTCTGTGAAAGACCCCATGAAGAAGATGAAGCACCACACTCCACCCTGGCAGAAACTATCTGCAAACCACATGTCCCGTAAAGGGCTTCTATCTAGCGTACATCAAGAACGCTCTAAATTCAACAGGAAAAAAAAGTAGGTAAAAGACATGAGCAGATCTTTCAGAGAGAGGATACACAGACAACAAATGAGCATGTTAACAGATCTCAGCATGACTTGCCAGGAGAGAAATGCAAAGTCAGGCCACCACACACCTGCCAGAACGGCTGAAATAAAACCAGTGATAACACCAGATGCCAGGTAGGATGTGGAAGAAATGAATCACTCATAGATGGCTGCAGGGAATGTAAAATGGGGCAGCTACTCCACAAAACAACTTGGCAATTTCTTACAAAACCAAACATGCAGGGGCTTCTGGGTAGCTCGGCTGGTTGCACCGCTCTTACTTTTGACTCAGTTCGTGATCTCAGGGTTGTGGGATCGAGCATCCTTTGGGATCCTCACTCAGGAGGGAGTCTGCTGGAGATTCTTTCCCTCTGCCCCTCCCCCCACTCATGCCCCTTCTCTCTTTCTAAAATAAATCAATCTTAAAAAAAACAAACAAACAATTAAACATGCATTAGCATACAACCAGTCTTGGGCATTTATCCCAAAAAAATGAAAACATACAATCACACAGAAACCTACACACAGATGTTCGTTGTACCTCTATTCATAATAGTGGAAAATTGGAAACAACCCAAATGTCCTTCGAAGGGAGAATAAAGAATTGTGATATTTCCATACTGTGGAATACTATACAGCAATAAAAGGAACACACTACTGATTCAAGCAAGAATTTGGATGAATTTGAGTGAAAAAAGTCATTTTCATGACATTCCATTTTCATGACATTCTTGAAATAAAATTACAGAGATTAACGTGTTAGAGGTTGCCAGGAGGTAAGCGTAGGGAACAGGGTGGGTGTGGCTGTAGCAGGGGAGCATGAAGGGATCTCTGTGCTGATGGAAGAGCTCAGTATCTTGAATTTGGTGGTGGTCACATGAATCTATACATGCGATAAAATTGCACAGAACTGGGGCACCCGGGGGGGGGGGGGGGATCAGTCGGTTCAGTGTCCAACTCTTGGTTTCAGCTCAGGTCCTGATCTCAGGGTCCTGGGACTGGCCCTCTGTCGGGCTCCGTGCTCAGCAGGGAGTCTGCTTGTCCCCCTCCCTCTGCTTCTCCCCCTGCACACTCTCTCTCTCTCTCAAATAAAATCTTTGTTAAAAAACTGCACAGAACCAGTCACACACTCACACACACACACACACACACAAGTGCACGTGACACCGGGGACATAGAAACACGCCCTGTGGGTCATCCGGGTGCTGGTCTCTTGGCTCTCGTCACGCACTGTGGTGAGGCCAGACACTACCACGGGGTAAACTGGGTAGAGGGCACAGGGGACTTCCCTGGATTTTTCTGTACCTTCCTATGCATTCATAATTCTTTCTAAAAACTTTTAACCAAAACCAAAATGGACTGTGGTGAAAGCTGCACAACTGCATACAGTCTCCAAAAATGATCACACTTCACTTCTATGACAGATTACTGTTATGCAAACTATATCTCAATAAAACTGCTTTTAAAATAGAAACAATAATTTGATAATTTGAGTCCTGACATGTTTACGTATTTAAAGTGAATACTCATACCTGACACAGTATCAAGCAGGAGACTTTCAGGATTCCTTCAAAACCCTCTATAGTTCATCTCTAATTTTAACTAAAATATACTATCAGTTCATTTTTCTTTAAAAAGTTTCCTGAAATAATATACAATGTTTGCAACAACTTCCCTTTTATTATCACAAAAGTAGGAACTCTTTCCTAACAAATCAAACACACAGATAACCAAACACGGACAGTCCCCTGCAAGTGAGTTAGCTAACCATGAAAGGTGCAGAGGTAACTATGAAAACATGCAGAGAAGACGACGGCTGAGGTCAGCAGGTGAAGCGCCTCTCGGACGGCACAGCTGAGCTCACGCATCATCTAGGACAGGTTCACACACGTGGGAAAGCCAGGTCAGACACGAAAACAGCTCTGCTGGCAGACCCTCTGTGGAGAGCCTCACCTAACCTCACAGTGACAGCATGGTCCTCCAACAGCGTCACCCACACCAGGGAGCTGGGCCCTTTCTCCTCCGGAGTTCAAAGGTCTCCTCTACCAGGACTACAGGAGGACTCTCCGGCCAGTCCCCAAGTCCACGGCAAGGACCAGCTGGCCTCCCACTGATCTGATTCAACCACCACTGAGGAAACTCCTCAACTGATCCAAGAAGCAAGCTCTCCTTGTCTGGTGGCCATTTTCCAGGGGTCAGGGGCTGCGGCTCAGCCAGCACACGTCTTTATGAGTTTGAGTCCACACTTTGTTTTCGCATCTTGTCATACATACTGGATCCTGTAACTTCTGTCTGTTCCTCATGACTTCTGCTCATACCATAGTACTTGCTAGCAGCGTTCTCATTTGGGATCTAATCCCTGCATTCCTTCCTGGTTCCTCAAGTCTAAAATAAGCTTCCAGAGTCCAGCCTCATGATCTATAGAGACCTGGACACAGACACAGAAAAGGCTACAGAAGAGGCAGCTCTCCGTTCTCTACAACAAGAAGAGACGTGGCCTTGCCACGGCAAACTTGAAAGGGCTCCCCTCTGTATTAAATTGGCAGGACAATTAAATAGGAAACTTCACTGGAAATAGGAAATAGTTTAATCTAAAATATTCCCACATTGGGGCACCTGGGTGGCACAGCGGTTAAGCGTCTGCCTTCGGCTCAGGGCGTGATCCCGGCGTTCTGGGATCGAGCCCCACATCAGGCTCTTCGGCTATGAGCCTGCTTCTTCCTCTCCCACTCCCCCTGCTTGTGTTCCCTCTCTCGCTGGCTGTCTCTATCTCTGTCGAATGAAAAAATAAAATCTTTAAAAATAAATAAATAAATAAATAAATAAATAAAATATTCCCACATTTTAACTAAGGTCAAATCGTCAGGGCACTAACACGCTACTGATCTGACACTACTTTACCAGGGTCATTTCATCTTCTATACTCGCACTTTACCAGAATGGCTTATTTCTTTTCTTTTAGAGTTGACTGATTGATTACTTATTTATTTATGAGAGACAGAGAATGAATGCGCACGCGAGCACAGGAAGGGGCAGAGAGAGAAAGAATCTCAAGTAGGCTCCATACCTAGCAGGGATCTCAGCGTAGGCACGACCTTGAGATCATGACCTAAGCCAAAATCAAGAGTCGAACACTTAACCGACTGAGCCACCCATGTGCCCCATGAATGGCTTGTTTTTAAGCGCTGCATCTAAAATGCTCACGAAACATGCATTTTTCCTATACTTATCTATTAAAAAAAAAAAAAAAGGAAAGCTAAGATTCTGCCCAGTTAAGTTTCAACCTTAACAAGGATATCTCAGCAATTTAAGGAAGTACTAAACCAACAGGTACATCGATAACTTTTACCAAGTTCCTTCCTGTCTGCTGGTCAACTTCTTTCAGACCATGAAACTTTCAGGCCTAGACAAATGAGCCTTAGTTTATCATGATCTAAACCTAGGACAAAGCTAAAATTTCAACTTTTATTATGTGACACTCATCAGTTTTGAGACTAAAACTCTTTCCCTGACCTTTTCTTCTTGCTCAATATTAAAGTCTATACAAAACCCACCAGCTTTGGAAAAACTCCATAGCAGCCACAAACATTCAGGATTCCCTCCCAGGAGGAGGCTCAGCATGAGGCAGCGGGCCTGTGACCAGCTACCAAACAGCCTCTGGGCTGACAGCACCTGCTGACCCCACTGTGCTAGAAGCACGGGAGAGGCGTGGACAGCAACTGGCCACCTGCCAGCACACAGGAAACAACACACACTAGCTGCTGTTACTAGTACTGTTTTTGTTTTACTATTTAAAAATAAAAACACACACACGCTCCGAATTTTTTCGGAAGTGGCAGGATAGTTCTAGTTTTATATAAGAGAAGGAAAATAATTCCATACAAAAAGCAAGAATATGTAATTTTGAAGAAATGCTATTAGTCTCAGCAAATAATAAAACTTACTGGTTATTTCTAAAATATCAATAAATGGTCCCCTAGGTTAATTACAAATATTTCTAGTTAATACATCACTGATGATAAATTATTATGTGCACTTTTTTTCAAGATTCTTACCATACTGTGACTTTTAATGTTCTGAAGTGGTGGGGGTTTTTTTAAAGATTTTATTTATTTATTTATTTATTTGAGAGAGAGAGAAAGAGAGAGAGAGCACAAGCAGTGTGAGGGGCAGAGAGAGAAGCAGGCTCTCCACCAAACAGGGAGTCCATGCGGGGCTTGATCCCAGGACTCGGGGATCATGACATGAGCCAAAGGCAGATGCTTAACCAACTGAGCCACCCGGGCGCCCCTGAAGTGGTCTTTTAAACATAAAAACTAGGGGCACCTGGGTGGTTCAGTTGGTTGAGCGTCTGACTCTTGAATTCAGCTCAGGTCATGATCTTGGGGGGCCTTGAGATAGAGCCCTGCATCTGGCTCCATGCTCAAGGGGGAGTCTGCTTCTCTCTTTCTCTCTCTCCCTCTGTTCCCCCCCGACTCAAGCACCCACACACGTGCTTTCTCTCTCCCAAATAAATAAATCTTTAAAAAAAATAAAAAGTAAAAAAAGTCAAATTAACAGGAAGTGACAATCACAAGGCACCCAGTAAACATTCTCCACATTAAAGGGTCATAAAATCCATGTTTAACTATTTTCCAACCCATTCAGAATTACGTACATTTTATTATTTTTTAAGATTTACTTATTTATTTTAGAGAGTGCATGCACGTGTGCAAGAGCACCGGGGGGGGGCACAGAAGGCGAGGGGGAGAGAGAGAATCTCGAGCAGACTCTCCACTGAGGTCTGAGCCCAACGCAGGGCTTGATCCCACGACTGCAAGATCATGACCTGAGCCAAAACCAAGAGTCTGACACTTAACCGACTGGGCCACCCAGGTGCCCCCAGAATTACATACATTTTAAAATACAATCTCTTGAGGTTTAAGGGCTAGAACGGCCCCCCGCCACACCACTCTGTGGGTGCAGCCATTACACTGGTGTGTGAGGCAGTGGCGGTCTGTGAGCATCGTACCTTCTTCTCTCTCATGCTGTCAGCCTGCACGGTCTCTAGGCGGGCTTTGAAGTGCTCACGATCCATTCTTAGTTGCTCTAATTCTTGCTCTTTCCTTTCCAGGTCTAGAAGAAGAGAGACATAATAACACTCAGTATTTCAAGTCATGAATCTCCTCTAACAACCCAATGTGCCTAACCTCTTAGAAAAATGGAACACTGGCTACTCAGGTGGAATTATTCACAGAACCAGCCCTTCAATGACCAACATTCTAAATGTTCTGTCTTTGGGTTTCTATCAGTTTTTAGCCCAAACTGGAAAGTACTTTTGTTGTTGTTGTTTTCAGTCTTAGTTTTTAAGACCTCATTTTACTGCCAGACTTGTACTCAAGGCTTTAAGGAAGTGGGTTATGTAAGAGACCGAAGGCAGGGCTGAGAAGCCCGACTGTCTCGTGGCACAGACTTGTATCTGCTCCATAAAAAGCAGAAGGCAGCTCAGTGAGGAGACGGTGCCAGCCGGGGCTGATTCACAGCACTCGTCTCACCAACTGGCAGACTGACTCAGGAGGAAGAGCCGCAGTGGCAGTCAATGGAGGGGTGGCAGCAACAGTGATCAGACAGGAAAAGGCCACAGTGAAAGCAGGGAACTATGGCTTTCTTCCTCTCCACCACATTCATTTAGACGGTGATTCAAACAGCAGCAAAAATCCCCAAGACATCCACGTTAATAAGTCTGAAACCAAAGTTGGATCAATTTTAAATAAAAGATAGTATGATGCAGAAATACTGACATTTAAGGAGCAAAGAAATGTAGAACTTAAAACTTTAAATGCCTTGACTTCAGGCACAGAGAAATCATCAATTTTTATGCTAGCGTACACTGAGATTTGAGGTAGGACACCGCACTCAGAATTAATGGGGCACCTTCTCTGATGAGTAGCAATGCTTGCGGACAGTGACTCCCAAATGTTAGTGTCCACCAGAATCCACTAAAGGGATTGTTCCTAAACCGCTGCTGGGCCTCCCCCATCATTAGAGTTTCCGATCCAGCAGGCCTGAGGTGGCCCTAAGAACCTGCACTTCTAGCAAGTTCCCAGGTGAGGCAGATACCGCCGGTCTAGGAACAGACTTTGAGAAAGACAGCTTCAGGACAACAGCCTGGTCTCTGGTCATTAACAAAATGAAATCAACACACAACCAGCGAGAGCCAGTGAGGGAGTCCAGCCGCAGGAACATGGGGGCGGAAAAACCAGAAGGTAGTGGGAGGCAGCAGCCTGAAAACTGGCACCTCCCTCCACCTGAGAGAGGAGATGGCTGACAGCATGCCCTCCAGTGAGGTGCAGACAAGAGGAGGGGTGCAGCTTCATGGCCCAGGGCTCTGCCAAGAGCAGCAGGGGCAACCCCAAAGCTCTGGAGAAGTGAAGGGAGTCTGCATTTTCCAGGGAACCTTTGCCCTAGAAGGAAGATTAGCACCTAAAGCTAAATACTCAGTTTCAGGTTACAAAACCAGTGGGCAGAACTTCTCGTAAACTGTGTTTCTCAGAAACCGCGTGAAGTGGGACTATCTCTTCTGCCTCAAATCTTTCCTTCTACAATGTATCACACCACAACGGGGACTCTCCCCGGAATTCTACTCTGCCCTCCAAATCCTGGCCACCCAAGAAATCAACTATCAGTCAAGGGCTATGCTTTAAAAGCTACACAGATGCCCTGTGTAACAATGTTAAATGATAACTTATGTTACTTCTAATTATGAATGAACTATGAAGTGCATATGGTCACAAAAAAACAAAATGTAAAAAGGAACTAAAATAAAATAACTAGTGGTGCAAACTTTTCCTTTGTAGTTCACTTTCAAATTTTCTTGTATCATTAAGCTGTATCTCACTCAAATGTGCCAAACAAGATACAAAATTACATCTCTACAAGCCTTGCTATGTATAAAAATATGTAGAAATTAATTCTGACCACCCAAAAGATTTTCATTAGGGTACCTTCATAATCTTATAGACCTTACCATAGGCTACCATAACAAGGGCACATGGTCAGATGTCCCACTCTCCCCCAGGTACCCCACAGAATTCAAAGTCATCATCTGGGATGCCACACCCACCCATCCCAGGCACCTGGAAGCAGCAGGTGCCTTTCCGCTGTACAAGGCCGCCGCCTTGTGGCCGGAGAGGAGCACTGCCGCCGCCTTCCCACAAAACCCGTTAGTACTTTGCTTTTTCAGCTCGGCCCCCCGCAGTGCCTGCCTCCCTGAACAAACCCCGCAAGGCAGACATTTTCAGTGTTCGTTTTCTGATACACCCCAAATCCCTACAATGGTACATGGAATTTTATAAATATTTGTCACACAAGTGAATTTCACTTCTCTACCCGTTCCTTCTGCTAATCCTTTAATGGAGAAAAATACACTGCCACTTTGATTATAGTCTCATCCTTATAATGAGAATATGCCACTTCTGTGATTTTTTTTAAAAGATCAGGGACAGAAAGAATATGGACAGTGAATGATACAGTATATACAGCCTCGATATCAGGATAGGAAAGAAGCTGCCACGCAGCCCACACGGTCTTCTAACTGCTCTTTAGTGCTCACAGTGAAGGAGAATCTCCACTGAACTGACTGAATGAAAGGGCGGCCACGACAGACTCCCAATATGTAGAAACAATCTGTGGCACAGGCCACGTCCACATCGATATGGCTTCTGAAATTCAGTCCCTTTTGGAAAGTTTTAAGAACACAAGAATGGCTCTATCCCTTCATGCTTAACTTATTCATGGGAAGGGTACAGAGAACTATTACCGACAGGAAACAGAGCCACAAATGAGCAGCAGCATTTCTAAAACACTGGGCAAAGAAATGTAAACCATATGAAAGGGGTCAATTTCTCTTACCCTTTCTTTACCCCCCGCATGCTTACAACAAGCATAATAAACTATCAGTTATTTCACGTTAATATGAAAGTACTGTTTTTAACCAAAACAGCTAAAAGTCTCAAATCCAAAATAAAGGGTTTTTAACAGCTCTTAACTTCTCCCTTCATATCACTTTCTAACAGGTTTAGAAACGAATTTACAACTAGCTGCTAATGGACCCCCATCTTCGCTGTGAACTGAGATTTGGAGGGTAGGTAACAAAGCATCACGGGGCGCACAGCTTACGACAGGAACGTCTTCTCCCTACTTCTGGAGGCCACAGGCCTGAGACCAAAGTGTCAGCAGGCCCGGGCTCCCTCTGAAACTTGTGGACAAGGATCCTTCCCTGCTTCCTCCACCTTTCAGTAGCCTCAATCTTCCAAAATTCCCACCTGCCTCCACTGTCACTGGGCCTTCTCCCAGTCTCTTCACATCAGCTTCCCTGTGCACATCTGTCTCTGTGTCCAAATTACTCTTTTATAAGGATACCAGTCAGACTGGATCAGGGCCCACCCTACAGACAGCATTTTCACTTAATCAGCCTGTCAACAATGTAAGTTCAAAAAGTGAAAAAATGAAAAAAAAAGTGAAAAAATGAGAATATTTCAGGATTCATTAAAAGGGGGGGAGCTTCAGTTAAAGAACTTAAGTCCATTTCAAATCCTTCTACACACTATAAGGCAGCCAAACAACACTTTAATTAACTGTCAATTTTTTTAAACAAATCAAAGGGGGTGGGGGTTAAGAGTTGGAACCAGAACATGGAAATAGCATTTTTTTTTCCTGTACTGCCAAAAATCTGCTCCCCAAACCACTCTTCTTCTTCTAACTTAAAGGCCATTGGAGTTCTCTTTCATAAGATGAAGAAAATGTGTGACTAACAGTAATTTGCTCTATACTGGCATTGCCAATGAACTTGGCAGCACCTTGTATCACTAATTTCAACATCTGAGGGTTGGAGCTCCTTAGTCTACCTGTAAATTAACAAGGAAAAGGGTCAGATTTTGTCCTTTGCATATCCCTACATTACCTAGCAGTGCTTGACAGATGCCAGGCAGACAGTGAACACCTCCCTGATGGACTTATCAACTACATTCACTGAACACTTGAAAATAAATACCATCACAAAAAAACTAAGATCAATTTTGCTGAAGTCAAATGAGTTCTGTTAACCTATTTCTCAAACCAGAGAGTCAGGAAATGTTTTCATTTATTGGCATACAAATGCAAAGGTAACGACTGGGTGTCAGGAGTGATATATTCAAATAATGTATGTCTCTACTTTCTCCATCTTGGCTACCTTCCCACCTCCTCTGTCCATAAGCCCCTTTAAGTCTCTCTTCTCTCCCAGTCCCCTAGATCCACTCTCCACCATGCTCTGTGTTCCCAAGAGGCTAAAGTCATCATCCACAGCACCCCGCCTCCCTGGCTTTTGGCTTCCTGTTAGATTCGGACAGTGACAGGCTCCACAGGGACCAGGGATGAGAAGAGTCCTGATGGGACATTTCCTTCTCCACTGTGTCATTCCTGCCAATCTTCCAACACCAGTAACTTCACCTTCTGGGTGAGGCCCCCGCCCTCCTCCACATCTGGCAGCTCTCGGGGAGGCCCTGGCAACCCACTCCTCTAGTTCCCAGGCCTTTGTGACCCTCGTGTGAGTTCCCCAAACCCTGCCCACACCTGCCTGTCCTCATTACATTATACTTTATGTTGCTCCTTTTGTTCCTGCCAAAATATGGATGTGAGACACTCTGACATTATCTCACTTGGGTCACAATAAACTTTTAGTCATTATTTGATTTTTAAAAATCTTTTTTTAACGACTTTATTTTTAAGTCATCTCTACACCCAACGTGGGGCTCAAACTTACAACCCCAATATCGAGAGTTGCACACTCCACTGACTGAGCCAGCCAGGCAACCCAATAATCCCTTCTTGGCATTCACTCTTTCATCCTACTTTCATGATTCTCTCTCTTGGTCCATGGACCAGAAATAATCATTCTTCTCTGAGCTGCAATAGAGGTCTCCCTCTTCTCATTAACACCAAACTCTTGGGAAATTAATCTCAAAACACCCACCAACACTTTAAGAGACCATGTAGTATAGTGGTTTTCAAACCCCACTGCTAACAACCCAAGAGGGCCTAAAGGATACATATGTTTCCATTTTACAATGTTTTTCAAGCTTTTTATTTGGGAATACTTTCAAACTTACAAAATATTGCATCAGTAAAAATAATACAAACGATGCCCATATTCCCCTTACCCAGACTTTTGTACTGGCAAGATTTCGCATTTGCTCATCATTGGTACCACATACACACACACACACACACACACACACACACACACACACAATACACGTTCTGAGCCAGGTGAGGGTAAGTTACATATACTATAAGTACTGCAGTGAGTATTTCCCAAGAATAGGGATAATGTCCTAGATATTATCTCTGTCCGGTTGTCAACTTCAGAAAAATTAGTATTAATATTTTATCTAATCTGCCACTGACATTCAAATTCTGTCAAATGAACCAAAATTGCCCTTTACGGCAATTTTTCATTCCCGGTACAACAACCCGTCCAGGGTCAGGTATGGCCTTTAGTTGTATCTTTAGCCTCCTTTAATTTGGACCACCTCCATAGCCTGTCTTTACTGTATGACATTACAATGTGTTTTTAACAATTTAGAAATCACAACCACCTCTTTGGAAGGACTTCCATTCCCAGGCATGATGGTGAGATAGCAGATCAATCTTCCCACGAGAATAATTTAAAAAGTGGAATTTAAACAAACTAACTCCTCTGAAGGTAGCTGAAGGTTACTGAGTCACAGGGGCCCTCAGGCCAGGACCTAGAGAGGGGAAACGTGCAGCGAGGCGCGGGAGCCCAGCCTCCCACCCCACTCCTCCCAGGGACCTTGGCATACTCCACAGCAGCACAGGCAAAGAGGCACAAAGCTGGGCAGAGGGGTCAGTGGCCAGCACGGAGCTGGGAAATGAAAATGAACTACAGAGCTGTGGGACAGCCAAGACTTGCGGTGAGCTATGATCCCAGAGGAGACGGAAGCACAGAAAAATGAGCTGACGTCAGAACCATCTCCTTCTTCCAGGTGCTCAGCAACGCATAAGCAGCACAGAGGCTGGAGAGGTGGGCAGACAGTGGGGGGGGGGGGGGGCAGGACTTGCTAGAGAAAAACACTATCATCCAAAGTCTCTACAAGTTTTCACTTTAAAAAAATCTATCAATCAACAAAAATTACCAAGATTACCAAGAGGGAAAATAGACACTACAAGCAGACCAATAGGTGATCCAGCTAATGGATTTACCAGATTCAGACTTTAAAATAATTATGATTAATGTTCCAGCAAAAAGGCAAAAAGAGAATTCCATCCAGGAACTGGAACAAAACACAACCAAGTAAAACTCAATATAAAAACTAATAATACGAATATGAACAGTATAAAAATAAATAATAAAACTAATGAAGGTTTCAGAATCAAATCCACACATATACAGCCATTTAGAACAAAACCAACCCTGTACTACAGGAAGGGAAGACTGTCTTTTCAATAAATGGTGCTGGGCCAGTTGGCCACATGTGGCTAACATGAATCACATAATACCTTCATCATCGCAGAAAGTTCTACTGGACCGTGCTGACACACACACATTTTAAATTACACAAAATAACTTTTTTCTGTTGCTAAAGAAAATCAGTCAAACCTCTCCCCACTGTACCATGGCTGCACCAGTTTATATTCATCACTGACGATCATGGAACAAAACAAGGCTGGTTCACATTAGTAACACCTAAACATGTATTTAAATAAATAAATTCTAAAAGGCTAAAACTAATGTTGCAGATTTTAAAGTGTCAGAAATGAGACTGCAATTTATGTTTGGCGTCGACAGGAAGTGTCTGGTTGAGTATCCGACATCTGCCACTAAGATGTAGAGTTGTTTCTGAACTGTATCATCTAACAGAGCAAAGGCAGCAGATGCATTTGGAAAGTGTTCTGTAGGACGGGCCGAACGGCTTTTCCACCCTCTCTCCAGATGAACCCGTGCCAGTAAGACAGGCAAGGAATTATTAGACCTGTGACTTCACTGTGAAACAAAAACGCCCAGCCCCACTGGCCTCAAGCTTCCAGATCAGTTTCATTGAAAAGCATCCTGATGCTGCAAAGTGAAATGTTTAAAAACTTCACCATATGCAATTCCTCATCTCTGTGATTTATGTCTTTTCCTTGCTACTTAACAACTAAAACTAAAAACAGAAATTGGACCCCTAAGACGGTACTGCATCTGTTTTCCAAAATTTTTAATATTACATTTTGTTTTCATCCAAACAATGTCATTGTACCGATTTTATAAGTAATGTTCTAAACAGAGTTTTCTAAATATGCAGAAAAATATAACTTTCATTTATTTTACATATTAAGTCACATATTAAATAGGATTTTACTTTTTAAAAAATAGGATTCTAGGGGCGGCTGGGTGGCTCAGTCGGTTAGCGTCCCACTCTTGATTTCAGCTCAGGTCATGACCTCAGGGTTGTGAGATCAAGCCCCATGCTGGGCTCCACACTCAGCAGGAGGTCTGCTTGAAGTTCTCTCCCTCTGCCCCTCCCCCACTCATACACGCACATGCATGCTCCCTAAAATAAATAAGTCTTTACGAAATAGAGGACTCTAGTTTAAAACAAATATTTTTGACACACATTGACACAGTGCCAACTCCGTCATTGTTAGACGAACAGATGCAAAAGGGTGAGAGACAAGGGGTGAGCTACCTTTTACCAAGTACTTCCAAGTCTCTGCTTTGCCAAGGTCATCTTACGGAAGCTTGAGGACACCATGAGTACCCCTATTTTACCAAGATAAGAAAGAATAAGAATTCAAACGAGGTCAGTCATACTCCAAATCTCCCTACACCTTTCCCAAATTCACAGAGTAACGCTGTTCAAGCCAGAATGGAAACTGCTGCATCAAGAACAGAACACTTTCTTCACTCCACCACGTATTCAGGGGCCCCTCCACCTGAAGAGGTCCTCTTCCCTGAGCCACATGCTACGCCATGCACTTCCCAAAGAGACTCCTGAGGTAAGCGTCACTGTCGCCATTTTACAGACAGGGGACATCTGAGAGTTCGTCCGAAGTGTACAGACCACTCCGTATTTCCACTGCCAAGCTCTGCACTCACTTCTTCACCAAGACTAGTCATTTCTTTGAGTGTCCCTTCCATGCCATCCACACAGCCATAATCCCACAGTCGAGTGAGTGCAAGACCTTCCTTGGTGAGCACTCTATCACTAATTCTCCTTCATCTGCCACCCAATTCTTCAAACTTATCCTCCACTCGGATACAAAAATCATTCCCCTGAAAATGTAATCTTAGTCGCTATTTTGATATCATTTCCATGGGGTAACTTCCACCTGCCTCTCATCTCAAATTAAAAACAACAAGCTACAATTATTTTGTCTTCTATAAACTACTGACATTTACTGACCTTGACTCTGCTATACCCCAATTCTTGCTCATGTATCAAGGAGAAAAACTAGCTTATTAGCCAGCAATCAACTCCGTCTCTCTCGTCTGTGACTTTCACACACGCCATCACCCCAGCTGAAAACACCTTCCTCTTATCCTTCTAACAAAGCATGCCTTGCTCCTCAATGCTCATCTATTCCCAGAAGATTTCAGGCAACAGCCTTGCCAGTATGATTCCAGATTCCACCATTTACCTGCCCGGATTCCTAAAGGGAGTTACTATGCTAGAGTCAGAATTAAGTACCATTCACTACTTGACACTCGTTTTATCAACATGCGTCCTTTAGGGCCTGAGCCCATCCAAGCCAACCATACCTACACTCCAAAAGAAGCTTCCCCTTGAACCAGTACAGTTGCCCTCTACTCTCTCCCTGCATTCATTCCTCCCTTTGTCACTTTCTAAGCTGAGAAGCATACACAAACCGTAGAAGCAAAAGGAGCTCTGATACTGGTCAAAGCCAAGAGACCTCCTGGACCATGGGGCCAGGAGGGCAGATGGATCGACGTGTCCAGCAGCTTTGCTGCCACCTTATGATCCTTGGATTGTCTCTGGGGGAGACATTCTCAAGGCCAGGGCTCACGTGATTTGTCTCAGAGGGCCCAAGGAAGAGTCACCAGACCTAGTCCTTACCAAAAAAAAAAAAAAAAAAAAAAGGAGGGAATCTTTGTTTTCCTTCATGTCACCCAAGTAGCAAAAATTCAACAGCCAAAACTGAGCAAAAGATGCCCTAGGAGGACATATTCTAGGCTAAGCCTCAGGCCAGAGAAGCAGAAGCCTTCAAGAGCCAGCTGAAGTTCCAAGTTCACAGTAAAGCCTCCAGCACGAGCATGCACCAAGTCCACTTTGTCCACTTTGATCCTCCCTTTCTCTTCACACCCAGGTGCCTATACCACACTAGTTTCATGAGCTAACAAGCAATTTAGAAAGAAGAACATGCAGAGACGGGGTGGGAAGTCCCTCAGGACCAAATAGTGGGGCACAGAGAATACAATGGGAGGCAAAAACAGGGGCCCTGCCCTCCCACCGACTTACACAGTGGGATGACAATGAAACGACTTTATGTGAAGGAACAGTATGGTGTGAGTCAGAGGTAGGAAAGTAGAACTCTGTCCTGCAGTTTGTTAGGCCGGGCCAACAGAGGTATAAAGCCAGCTGCCACGTTAACAGGAAACAATCTTTCTCCCAAGAACACGCTGCGACAGTAAAGTGTCCCAACGACCCCTTCCAGTGACTACTGATTTCTTATTCACAAAAAGCTTACTTTGTAAAATCCCAGACTGTCAGAAATTTTGCTGTTTGGAATTAGACCAGTAAAAGGAAACATCCTAGTGTCCCCGGCAGGATCAAAGTCACCGGGACAAAGGAGGCAGCCTTGATTTCTAGCTAGCTGCAGAGCTTCAAATAAGGGATTTCCAGCACAATGTTCTACACCGATCTCAACTTCGTAGTTTTCAAAGAAACAAGGCCTGGGTCCACTGCAGTGGGACATGGTGATGGCCCACACACAGACCTACCTTGCTTGGATTCCATCAAAATGTAGTTTAGTGCACTTCACCTGAATTCCACCCTTTCCCAAAATGCACAACAACTCTAGCTCTTTTGTTGACAAGTTGCCCACAGTTCCTCTGGGGTGTGGTCCCCCTCATGGCAACAAGCCAATAAACCTGACCTTGTCAGACTACGGGTGTTCCTGATGGCTGCAGGCTGATTAGGCTAGGACAAACATTGAGAATTTGAAACAATGGTGAAACAAGCAAGAAGAAATGCCAAGAAAGAGTTGGATACAGGACCCTAAATAAGCCTGGGGGTCTGGGCCAAACCTAGGGCCAGAGATAAACCTAGGAGCCCCTGGCATCAAGATGGGAACTAAAGCTGTATACGCGTGAGCTCGCCCACGGAAAAGCCGTGGAGCGAGGAGACAGGGCCCCAGGCCTGAACCTCAGGCAGCTCCACTAGCGGAAAGGCTGCTGCAGAGGACGCATCAGCAATGCAAACCAAGATGAAGCGGCCAGAGAGCAAGGTCCCACAGGGCCTGAGGACCGTGAGGCAAAAGCTCCTAAAGTCTAAGTCACCACAGATGCGTTTGTGGCCCTCACTCTCATATGTACCACAGTTTTGGTTTTGTGATCTCTAAGATTGACTCGTGCTAACCAATTCATGAGACCCTGATGTAATCTGCAGAATGCCAGCTTATTAATTTGCAGAGAAATATAACCACTCAGCACCGCTGACATACTCTGCTACAGGTCAGCACCTTCCTTCCCTGAAGATAAGTGCATGTGGGTGACTAGCTGCTCTCAGAAGGTCACTGGTTGAGCATGGGATCAGAGCCAGGGACTAAGAAGAAATGACCTGGAGCCACGGTATAACCAGTAACCTAGAGCACATCCTGCAGGGTCTCCATGGGAGACAAAATCCCAGATGTTGAGATTTGTGGAAAGGACTGCTTACAAAGAGGAGAGCAAGGGCTGGTGAAGCACCAAGACTAGCAACAGCCCTCCAAATGGAGGAATTGGAGAAAAACTGTTACCAGAGCCCAGCGAGAGCTGAGACTGTCAAGGAGGTCCTAGGGTGGGAGTTACAGCTGTGGAAGAAGCAGGAGGAAACACCCCAACCTCTCTCTCTGCCCATCATGCCTTCCACTGGTGAACCCTGCTGGCAGTCAGCAAGGAAATCAGAGGCAGGCAGTGTGCAGAAGTCCCTGTCCAGAGCACGCCACAGGGCAGCAGGGGGCGGATCTGAGCATTCCAAAGAGAAACTAAGCAGGACAGGGGACTGTGGTGACCCTGAGCATTTTCCCTTCTAATTGTGCATGGCTGCCCTCTTGACCACGTACATCTACACAAACCAGAAACATATACTATTGAATCCAGATACCTTCTTGTCTGCACCAGTGCTGGACACACACCCTGGGCCCCTCAGAAACACTTCTCCTAGAGACCGTGCAGGGATGGTGAAGGCCAATGGAGGGTGCTGGACCGGCCATAAGCACCAAAGGCTGATTTAACGGTAATTCAGCCTCAATTAGGCAAGCACAGAATCAATCCCAGACTCTAAGAACTTCAATAGGCTCCCAGACTGATACCTGACGTAATGGCTCAGGTCAAACCTCAAACTCTGAATGGACAAATCCTGGCAAATCTGGACTTAAATCAGTGCTAGAAACTGACGTGTCGGGGCTGGTGGGGCACCTGGGTGGCTCAGTCACCACCTCTGACTCCTGTTTTCGGCTCAGGTCAGGACCTCAGGATTGTGGGATCAAGTCCCCATCAGGCTTCGAGCTCAGCAGAGAGTCTGCCTGGAATTCTCTCTCTCCCTCTGCCCCTCCCACCCTCTAAAATAAATAAATAAATCTTAAAAAAAAGAACCTGACCTGTCCATTCACCTAGAAACAAGTAAATACACACCTATCTCTACAAACACATTTAACTCCATCAAGGTTTCCACATGGCAAGATCTTTAATTTACACAAGCACTTGAGTTTTAGAGTAGAGCTTTTCAATTAGAAGAATATCAAATTTTTATGTCAAGGATGAGAGGTGGAAAGAGAAGAGAAACTCCAGAAAACCGGCCACCCTTCCTCCACCGCCAACTTACACATGTCTGAGCAAGCCAATCCAGGGCGCCTCTCTTCCTTACCTCCCATCCGACTCTCCCAAATGTAATCATAAGGACTGTAACAGCGTTTAAGGTCTATGTACCACTGCTCTACAGTTGTTCCCGTAAGATCAACCTGCTGGTGCAGACTGCTGTCACCGTCGATGACTGCTAAATGTAAGTAAGACTCACTTTTTTCTACAATCTTTAATTTCTGGAAGCTTTCCAGCACTTCCCCGTTTAGTATTCGGGGTAAGAAGTCCCGGATCTGCATTACTTCAGTTGTCAGCCGTTCCAGGTCCTTCTTTCTGACTTTAACGAATTCCTCTTTAGTCCCCACGTGCTAAAAGAACAAGCAGATTTTAACACTGTTACATCTCTCTCCGGATGACTGCGGCCCGAGTCGGCTGGCTTCCTTCCTTTGACGCCTCCTGTTCATAAAGGCTTCAGAAGCACGTCTTTACCCACCATGCCCTCTGCTCTGCAGACTTCAAAGTGGGAGCCAGTTTTTGTTTTTATCTGCACACGAGGCCCTCCCCTGGAAAGCCAAAGTTGCCGGCGCTGTTTCTGTCCGCGCTGGCGCCCAGCTCCCGGGGAGGAAGCGGAAGTTCACGGGCTCGCACGGGTGCGCCGGGCCCAGCGGCTCGCAGGTTAGCCGTCTCCACCCTTCATGGGTGTCAGGCCACAAACAGAGGCCGGGCAGGCTGGGTGACCTTCTCCGGCGAACCCCGTGCACCGGACAGAAGCAGGCTCCAAGTCCGGGTCTCTCCCACCCCCGGTGCAGCGGAGGCCACAGCGCGGGGACCTGGGGCCCACGCTGTCGTGCACCCGGCGCTGAGGGCCGGGCTCGGGACACACCTCCCACCGTCGCGCCCCCTGCCCCAGCGCGCAGACCCCCGCGGCTGGCGGCAGGGGTCCCCGCCAGGCCCCAACCCCATCCCAGGGTCACCACAAAGCGCGGGAAAGCCAACGGTGGCATCCCAGGCCTCCTCACTGACCCGGCAGGCCTCCTCAACGCCGCCTGCCTCTCCCATGGCCGCCGCCGCAGCCTTGGCTCCGTGCGCCTGCGCAGCGGCGCGCCCTCTGACACCTCACGCCCGAAAGCGCGGGAACGCGTCCACGCCGGGGTCGGAAGACGGAGAGCAGCGAGGCTCAAACCTCTAAGAGTCTGAGCCGCATTCTAGGCCCCGCAGACGAGGGCTGGGGTCGTCGAGATCCCGCGTCGGCTCTCCTGGCTTAACCGGGTTTTTAAACTGGTTAACTGCAGAGTAGAAGGACAGTGAGACCCAAGTGCAAATGTCAAGTTAAATAAGTCGAACTGGACCTTTCCTGTTTGGCAAGGGACGCTACTCTAAGGGGCGATACTTTGAAGGGAACCGCCAGCACGAGGCCGGCAGCTACGCTCCATCGCTGGGCTCTAAGCTCCATCAGCAAGGCTCGAAGCTTTCTGACAGCAGGTTCCTCGTCTGCCCTGGACAGAGAGAGTCAGTCCAGCCAGCTGGCTAAGCAACTGAGACGACCACCATAAATTGGAAGATGTCACCTCCTCCATTCACTTGTCCCCACATGCCCACCAAGTTTGCAAAATAGGGTGCAGCCTGTGGTTTCAAATGTACTGGGTTACTACACAACTAAGACTTCGTCTGTTTCTGAAACTGGCGGGGAGCCAACAGCGCACGAGTCCCCTGAATGTATCCGAGGCCTGGGAACAGGCTCACAAACACCTGCTGTAAATCCCTGCCCCCACGCTGGGACCTGTACCAGCCCATCATCCCCTGCATCTGTCCTTGTACCTGACCCTGTCCCTGCCATCCCCTGCAGAGACCTGACTCTGACGCTGTCCCTGCCATTCCCGGCACTGGGACCTGACCCTGACCCTGTCCCTGCCATCCCCTGCACTGGGACCTGATCCTGTCCCTGCCATCCGCTGCACAGAGACCTGACCCTGACCCTGCCATCCCCTACACAGAGACCTGACCCTGACCCTGTCCCTGCCATCCCCTGCATTGGGACCTGATCCTGTCCCTGCCATCCCCTGCACAGAGACCTGACCCTGACATCCCCTGCACTGAGACCGGATCCTGTCCCTGCCATCCCCTGCACAGACCTGACCCTGACCCTGTCCCTGCCATCCCCTGCACGGAGACCTGCCCCTGCCCCTGCCATCTCCTGCACAGAGACCTGACCCTGACCCTGTCCCTGCCATCCCCTGCACTGGGACCTGATCCTGTCCCTGCCATCCCCTGCACAGAGACCTGACCCTGACCCTGACCCTGACCCTGTCCCTGCCATCCCCTGCAGAGACCTGACCCTGACCCCGCCATCCCCTGCACTGCGAACTGATCCTGCCATCCCCTGCTCCAAGACCTGACCCTGACCCTACCATCCTCTGCACCGGGACCTGCCCTGTCCCTACCCCTGCCCCGCCCTTGCCCCAGGACTTGTCCCTGCCCCGGGACCCGGACACTGGGGACGCTGGAAGGCGCTGCCTCTGAGAGCAGCAGAGGCTCAGACCTGGCCCCCATCAGGGCAGCCCCTCAATGGGGCTGTCCCCAACATCCCGCGAAAAATCCCAAGGACTGCCGTCCTTCTCAGTCCCCATCCCGCAGAGGCGGCTCGAGGAGTCCAGTACAATTAAAAACTCGGTGCCGTCTATCTCGTAGGTGAGCAGTCGATCGGATGGAGTTTTCGTAGAGTGGGCTTAAAGATTCTGGACCGCTGAAATTGGCCATCCGTCTCTTCCTGGAGAGGACCCAACGCTAGCTAACCTCGCCGCCGAACGCCGGGAGCTGTGGCGACCAACAGACAGCCGAGGCGCGAAGGCGCGACAGAAGCCCAACCGGGCGGCTCCGCCCGCAGCCAGGGTCTGCCGCGCTCGCCCCCTGAACGCGCTGCCAGCGGCGGCTGCCGGCGCCTTTGTGACGCCATCAGCCCGCGCGCCGCCCCCGCCGCCGCCGCCGCGAGCCGCCCTGTGCGCAGTCGCGGCCCCGGGCTGCTCGGCGGCGGCGGGAGGCTGCGGGCGGAGGGCTGCGGCCGGGGATGGTCCAGCGGGCGCGATGGCCCCCGCCATGCAGCCGGCCGAACTCCAGTTCGCCCAGCGGCTGGCGTCCCACGAGAAGGGCATCCGGGACCGGGCGGTGAAGAAGCTGCGCCAGTACATCAGCGTGAAGACGCAGAGGGAGACAGGTGGGCGCCCGGCGGTCAGCCGCGCCACATGGCGGCCGGGCCGGGGGCCGGGGGAGCCGGGGGGAGCGGCGGGCGCTGCTGCCTGGCGCTCCCGCCGCGCGCCTGTGTGCGTCCGCGCCGCGGGAACCGCTTCCCGCCGGGTGCAGCCCGCCGTGATGGTTGAGGAGCTGCCTAGTGTGCCCAAAGTCGCAGGGAGTGGGGACGCTGAGAGTGGGCCAGGCTGCCGGACCCTGAGCCCGGCCCTCGAATCACTACGCCAAGCCGAGTGTTTCTACTGTGCTCCGCACGGATTCACGTGTTGTCTGGTCTGACACCTTAGGTACAGGAGTTTAGAGCAGAGAAGACAGAATCCCTACTTTGAAAGTTGCACTAGTAAGCCGGGGCAGGAGGTGGATAACTAAAATAGAGTTTTGTAAGTGTAGGAAGGGAAAGGAAAATCACGGGAAGAGGGAGCTCCTCTATATAGGCTGTTCCAGGAAGGCCTCTGGGGTGATGAACGGGCGCGAACAGAGGCGGGAGAGAAGAGCAGAGCGTGCCCTAGAAATGGCTGGAAGACCAGTTAAGGGAGAGAGGGTGAGGGTGTTAGGACTTAAAGCTGGAAGAGTGGGCAGTGGCCTTGTCACGTTGGGCTTTGTAGTTTGTTTCCTGACTGCAGTGGGGTGCCAATGAAGGATTTCGTGTACCTGATGCAAAACATGTTGTGAGCTCTTGGTGTGAGTTACAGTATGCCGTGGGGGTTTTGTGCTGTGCTTGGATAAGTGTTGATTTGTTTACTGCTAATACTAATAACTTTAGAGTCTACTTGAAAGAACAGATGTGATCTACCCCTGTACTGGCTTTCTGAGTTTGATTTATTTTGAGGCGAAATCATAAAGGACTACCCAGGATAAAGAAAATACAGTTTTATGGGACGTCTGCTAGAAAGGAATGAAGAACAAATTCCTAACTTCAATTCTGCTAGGGATCTCCCTGAGAGATTTCACTTACTGTCATGGTTTCAGGGATCCCAAGTCCACGGAAGGTTCCTAACCTGAAGTCGCCGGAGCAGACCTGGCTACTTTGAGCTCAGAGAGGCCTTATGGACGGGGCACTTCCACCTTGGTGTCCCGTGGGCACCTCAGACTCAGATGCCCAAAAGTGATTCATTTTCCTGCCCCTAAAACCTTTTCTGCTTCACCTCTGTCACCATTCACTCAGAGTCTGCTGGACACATGGTAACGTCCTGGACTCCTCTTCCTGATCCTCTCCCCCACCCCTCATCCGTTGACTCTGGCCTCTACCCGTGTCATCTTCTGAGTTATTCTGCCCTCCCTGAGCCCCCTTTATCTTATCTAGACTCTGACCTTGCTCACTTCCTAACCAGTCCCTTAACTCCATTTGCCTCTCTTTTGAATCTGTCCTCCGCAGACCAGCCTAGGGCATCTTCTAAAACTGTTCTGATCACATCACTGCCTTCCTGGATTTCCAGGTCTGCAGGCAACGGTCTGTCCTCCCTTTCCCTTCCCACCTCAGCACCTACATGACTTCTTCGTTTTGGTTCCTAGGGTACAATTTCTCTCGTCTCTGCCTTTGCCTCTCTCTTTCACTCCCAGCATTCAGTCCAACATCACTTCCTCCAAAGTGCCTTCCCTACTATCTTACACCACCCCTCCAGGATTCCAAAATAGCCAGTGTGTCTCTATCGTGGCACTTAGCTGCTTCTTCGTTGTCTGTTAGTGTATCATTCTTCCCCAAACAGTGTAAGCTTCCGTCTGTCTGCTTAGCTAGAAGTGGGAGCCCATCCAGGCGTATGCCGGCCTGCCTGTACACAAGAACAGAAGAAAGGCCAGATGCATTACATATGGGCTGAGATGGCCAGTCAGAGCTTGTTGCTCAAACCCCTTTGATGAACAGGCCCAGGATCTAAGGGGACACAGGGGCATGAGGCCAGTGGGTGTACACCAGTGCTTCCAGGGTCCTGTCTGGTCAGCACCCATCACGCTGAGAGAGACTTATTTCGTATCTCTTGTTCACCACCACGTCCACCTTGCCTGGAGTACGCTGGGCCTCCGGAAAAGGAACCGTATGGTGAATGTGGTGGACAGTGACCATGGGGCGGAATAATCAAGGCCGCCGCCGCCCCTGAGCCCCATCAACATGAAATGCCAGTTGGGGAGTAACTCAGCCTGACGTGCGTCTCATGGACAGGCTCACAGTTTGTTGTGTTTTGTCATGTGCATAGTAAAGGAAATATGAAATCTTAGTCTTACTGACACAAAGAACTGCCCATCAGCAACATAAATAGCTGTGTGACTTTTTTTTTAGAGTGATCTTGGAGCACCTGGGTGGCTCAGTTAAGTGTCTGACTCTCGAGCTCAGCTCAGGTCTTGATCTTGGGGTCATGAGATCAAGCCTCGCGTTGGGCTCCATGCCTCGCATTTAATAAAAAATAAAAAAATAATCTCTACACCCAAAGTGGGGCTCAAACTCACAACCCTGAGATCAAGAGTCAGATGCTCCACCAGCTGAGCCAGCCGGGCGCCCTGATAGCCCTGTGATTTTAAAAACAAATTGGAAATCTTTGTAGTGTTTAAAGCAACTAAATGTTGCTTTGGTGTTTTAACTGTTGGTGCAGAGCACTCACAGACTGATCGCTGTCCATGGTTTTAGTCACGAGAGCTCATTTGTACTGTTCATTCATTCATTCGTGTCTTCAGCAGACACAGAGCACCTGCTGTGTGCTGTTATTATTCTTGGCACTGGGACTAGAGCAGTGAACAAAAGACAGAATTCCCTCCCCCCAGTTTTATTGATTCTGCAACTTTAAACATTTAACATCTGCAGAAATTGGGATGTATCTTAAAATCAATCTTGTGAGCATTTTATTTGCCCTTTGCTTTCATTTGGTGGCACATAAAAGAACCGTGCATCTTAGGGCTGATGGGGTCTCAGATTCAGTAATGAGGGAAGTGTTTCTTCATGCTGTTATGTTTAGGGGTCTCTGGACCCCATAGGTAGAATAAATGAGAGCTGTGGATGCTTTAACTGACCAGGTGTGGACTCACCCAGACCTAAAATGATTCCTGAGTCATTTCGTGCTAAGAGTAGCAGTCGGGTTTTCTCATTTCGCAACTTGTTGGAATTTACTCTGCCCACATCTCACTTCGTGTTCGCCTCATTTGCTGTGAAATAACTAAACCTATATTGTCAGAAACAGTGGCTTTGGTTTAAGAAAGTCAACCCCAAGAAGACAGGTCTGGGCTGAAACTCTTTAGATGAGTGCTTTACCCTCAGAGTGAAGAGAAATTAAATGATGAGCATTTCTCTGTTTTGCTTTAAATGCTTCAAAAACGGGTACTTTAGGCCTCCGGTTATGGAATGAATAAGTCATGGGATGAAAGGTACAGTGGGGAATATAGGCAGTGATAATGTAACAGTGTCGTGTGGGCGACACATGGTAGCTGCGCTTGTGGTGAGCACCTGAAGCTGATGTGACACTGTGTGTCAACTCTAAGTCCATTTTTTTAAAAAAATGAGAGGCTCAGTCAGTGGAGCATGGGACTTGATCTCGGGGTCAAGAGTTTGAGGCCCACATTGGGGGTAGAGATTACTTAATAGATAAAAGTTTTTTTAAATGGTACCTTGTTTTGACCAGCTAAATTCCTGGGTGAAAACAAATGATTTTTATACATATATTGAAAGTACATGTATTAAAAGGAGCTTCAGTAGCCTGCCGATGAAGAACATGAGACAATCATAATACCTACCAATAGTGCTGAACAGTGCTTTACTCTTACAAGGTGCTTCTAGTGCATGCTTTTAACTGTGATCCTAACCGTAAACTGTGTATATATCGCAGGTGAGGGAACAGGCCCAAGGGCTAGCTGATGGTTTTCTAATATAGCACAGCCAACAGTTAGTGAGCTGGGACCAAGCCACGGGTTTGTGACACTTTGCTGCCTCACATAGGAAGAAACAATATGTTTTAATGCCCGGCCCCCTTTCCAGCCCACTGTCTAGGGTCTACTGTCACCCTGTGACTTTGTGGAAATCCACAGTGATGGAAGAGTATCACATAACCCTCTCTAGCATATCCTTCGCATCTTCGCCTACTACAGGGATGGGTTAGCCACCGATACTTGGAGTTGGTGTGACACGCTGGTGTACTTAGAAGAACCATCTGGAGATAAATACACACTGTGCTATTTTTAAGTGAAAAAGGCCAGAGTATGGAATGCATAGCACGTGTGACGCTATCTAGGTTCCACACACACAGCTGTGCGTCTGTGTGTTTCTGTACCATGTGTAAGTACTATGTCAGTGCACAGGAGCACCTAGAAAGATGCACAGCAGGCAGATGGCAGTGGTCGCTCTGGGGTACAGGAGGTAGTAAACAAGGTACTTTTGGTTGTGTCATTTTGTTGTCATATATGAATCTTTGCAATAAAACCGTTTTTATTGGTTAAGACTGTTCTTCAGTTACAACCTGACTGAACATCCATGCCACATTAGTTTTATTTACTTACTTATTTATCTATTTGAGAGCGAGAGAGCGTGTGTGCACACAAGCAGGCAAGCAGGGGGAGGAAAAGAGAGGGAGGCAGAAGGGATCTCAAGCAGATCCCACGACCCTGAGATCATGACCTGAGCCAAAACCGAGAGTCAGACACTTAACCGACGGAGCCTCCAGGTGCCCCCAAGCCAAACTAGTTTGAAAGGGAAAACCAAAGCACAGCGTCATGGCAGAGCTCAACTGATGGCAGCAGGACTGTTTTTCTCCGTTGCAAACTCTGCTCCCCTGGATTGCTTCCCTTCTCACACAGGCTCCCCAGCATGTGGCGAGGGGCCTGAGTGCAGGTGTAGACCATGTCCTCTTCATATCTGCTGTGAGAGAGCAGGAGCCCGAGATGGGCTCATCTGTTCAGCCCTGAACCAGCCCTGTGGCCAAGGGAATTCACGCGTTTTTGGCAGCAGCCCAGCTTGCTGGCTCCCCTTTCTGTGGGGTGAGCCCCACCCAGACCCCTGCCTCCCTCCCCAAGCCCTGCCTGGAGGGGATAACGGTCCAGCTGCTTGGCAGAGGCAGGGGCTGCCCAGCACCAGGCCTCACACAGGCACCACTGTCATTCAGTCCCGTGCGCGCTCAAGTTTGCCAGGGTTCACGGTTTTCTAGTTTCGTTATGAAGAGTTTTCTACACAGAAAGAAGAACGAAAACAGCCCATGGTAACACTTCAGTGACCTCATGCACTCCTTTTTTCCTTCTTTTTCTTTTTTTTTTTTTTAAGATTTTATTTATTTATTTGACAGAGAGAGACAGCCAGCGAGAGAGGGAACACAAGCAGGGGGAGTGGGAGAGGAAGAAGCAGGCTCACAGCAGAGGAGCCTGACGTGGGGCTCGATCCCATAACGCCGGGATCACGCCCTGAGCTGAAGGCAGACGCTTAACCGCTGTGCCACCCAGGCGCCCCTTTTCCTTCTTTTTCTTAAGAAGGGGACTCACTTCTCCACTTCAGCCGCTGTTACTTCCTGCCTGGTTTGTCCCGTGCGTCAACTTCTCCTCCCACTAACATGTTGTGGAGCAAATCGCAGACATCTCCTCTCCACGCACCTCGCTGTGGGTCTCCAGACGATGAGGACTCTTTGTACACAACCACAGTACCGTTACCACACCTGTTTAAAAGTCCTTCGTATGAAATAACTAATCTGAGTTTTCCTGTCACCTTGTGAATTTTTCTGTGACACAGAATCCAAGCAGGAGCCAGCCACTGCACTCTGCAGCTCCTGTCCGTCTTTCCCTTGCAGTTTACTTGTTGCCGGAACTGGGTCACTTGCCCCGGGGAGTTGCCTGCATTCGGTGTTTTGCTGACTGTACCCCATGGTCTCATTTGACATATTCCTCTGCCCCCGTGCTTCCCCACGAACTGGCACTAACGGTTAGACTCTACATGATGTCGGTTAGTTTTCATCTTTGTAAGAATACTTAGCAGGTGCTGCTGTGCTCTTCCTGTTGATGACAGCTGCCTCTGCAAGCTAAGATGTGACAGTGGAGGTCCGACTTATCCATCCTAAGTTCCTTGCCCTACCCACTAAATCACGATTGAATGTAACTACAAGTCACTTTGACAAACTTCCTGTGATCCTGATTGCCGTTGTCTCAGCTCTGGGGTAATCTGTCACTCACGCCATAGCTGTGCTAGCAATCAGCAACACCACCGCCCCCCCTCCGTGTGGCTTATTCATAACAAGGTGGGAGGGGTGGAGAAGCCAGTTGCCACGTTGTTGGCCCAACCCCTAAAGGAAATATATTTTAATAAACTTTACTCTAGTTCCTGGTATAGTGGTTTTAAGTGAGAAACTATCACAAAGAATCCAAATGCACCGTGACAAAAGTGTTGATATTAGAAAGGTCTTCAGTAACTGGGGAGTCAGCATCTACGCACCTCCAAAGGTGCGCTCTCAGCTCTCAGTGTGCTGAACTTCAGTGCGTCAAAGGGACCTGTGCAGCACTTTTTAATTATCTTTTGGTGTATTGAAATCACATGGATTCCCAATATATATGTACTTGTTTGCATTCACCTAGTTTGTCCTTTGATACTCCAAGAGATTTTTCCTAGTATCTCCTAGTGAAGTACTAGTACAGACCACTGGTAACATGCACCAAGACATGAGGATTCTGTTTGTTCTCCGTAGGTTTGGAAACTCCAAGAACGTACCTTGCCTGATTTTTGAGATCCCTTATGTCCCTCAGCAATCATTTCATGACACCGGGGATCTAGCCGGGAACTAGAAGGCTGTGTGTGACTTGTGTCTTGGTCAGAGGTGGTATAGGGCTTAAAAACGAGTCCAAACAAGGCTAACCAAGGTGACGTCACTTAAAACAAGGCAAACATTGCCCAGTTCATGAAAACTGTAACCAGGAGGGAAAGAGATAGGGGTATAGCCAAGTTTGACCTCTTGGCAGGATCCTTAAAAGGGTGTCTTTGCAAAAATATCCCAGACCTCTCCCATTTTCCCAGGGCCAGTTGTATGAGACTTAAGCAAATCCTCCGTTTTGTTTCATGAGAGCAATGCACATGTTGGTGGGCGTGGTGAGGTGCTGGTGTTAGGCGGAGAGGAGCACACAGAGGGAGCTCATTTCATAAACGACCACCTCACTAGTTAGCTTCTGTTGTGATGACATGCGCTTCCTCACGCTACTCAGAGAATGAGGGCGCGCCACTACGACCTGCCCCATAAACAGTAACACCACGGAATCTGTACATGTTTATTTTGTACCACAAGGAAGCGTATGCTTCAGAATAAAAAAGACATTCTCAGGGGCACCTGGGTCGCTCAATCTGTGAGGCGTCTGCCTTCGGCTCAGGTCATGATCTCGGGGTCCTGAGTTCGAGCTCCTCCTCAGGATCCCTGCTCAGCAGGGAGTCTGCTTCTCCCTCCCCTTCTCCCCCTCCCTGCTTGTGCTCTTTCTCGCTCAAATAAATAAATAAAATCTTAAGAAAAAAAAAAAGACATTTGTGGGTAAGAGAATGAAAACATTTGTGGTATTATTGTCGCTGCTTGCGTGGTGGTTCTAGACACTGAGACAGGAAATGCAAGGACTCTAAGATGTTTGTGCTGTTTTGTCCCCTAGGAGGTTTCAGTCAAGAAGAACTTCTAAAAATATGGAAAGGGCTCTTCTATTGCATGTGGGTGCAGGATGAACCCCTCCTACAGGTAACATACAGTTCCTTTTGTCATATGACTGGGGTTTTTGGCCCAATGGATAAAAAGGGCTTGTTTTCTGCTGGGTCAGTCTCCCGTGCACGTGAACAAATTATGAAGCCACGGCTCAGGGTTCAGTTGCTCACCTCTTGTCCATCTAGAGAGGGACACAGTGGCCAAGCAGTGAGGTTATCTCTTCAAATAATGAAGAATACACATAAAACAGAGATTTCTTATGTGTCTGTCATAGTCTCATAGGTTGGTTCCATGGAAGGCTTTACATATTTTAAAGTTTCTGTTTTATCTGTTATTATTGGTGATCAGTTGTGGCATGGCACTGGTCTAAGAGCCTGTGAGCACTGGGCTCCGAGCCCACCTCTGCCATGAGTTGAGTGGGTGCCAGGACTGGGCAGCCGCCTTGCTGGGGGTCAGGCTCTTTGTAGAGAAAGCAGTGGACCGGTCTCTGACACCCCAGCCTTAAAGTCCAGCAGAGACTTGGCACAGATGAGTATGTGCTTCTGGACCCATCTGCCAAGCATGCTGAGCCCCACCACCAAAACCGTTTCTGAAAGTGATGCTCACTGTTGACGGAGCTTTGCTGTGTGCATGAGAGCAGACCGGCCTTTGTAGAGTGGAGGGCGAGCCTTGAGGAACGCTCCTTGGAAGCCTGCGCTACGTAAGCGTCGTAGACTTGTCTGCATTTTAGCGTGCGACTTCACCACTTTCCCCAAGCCCTGTAATAGCAGGCTTTGATTTATTGCTGTCACCCCACTGAACATATTTTGAGTAGGACAGCAGGGCAAAATATTTTTAAGTTACATTCAGAAGTAACAACCGACAGCTTTAGTGGAGGAAGACAACAGATGAACGGGAGCATCATTTCCAGTCTGGGGGCTCATTTAAAATGGGCGAGGAAGACGTGAGCCCAGATGACGTGCAGGTCACACCGAGGAGGGCTGTTCTCATGTCACTCGTGAACAGGATTCTTGTATGGACTCTCCCCAGGGCGGGTCTCTTCCTAGACCCAGACCCCCAAATTCTCCCCGCCAGCAGGCTTGCTGCGTTGTAGCAGGACTTGATTTCCTGTGGCCCTTTTGCACTGGACAGAGTCTGGATGGGTGCCGTTCACCTTCGCTCCCTACCCCCACCCCCCACCCCCCATGGCAGCCTGGCTGCGAGCGAGCCGAGGCCAGGACTGTGTTCCACACGTATCCCTGAGGAGAGACAGTCCCCGTGTCTAATTTGGGGGCTTAGGATAGAATCTTCATTCAGTGATATACTTTTAAAGCCAAGAATGGACAGCTAGTTTACCTCTGTGGGTCATTTGAACTGAAACTAGGGATACTTCTCTAAACGTGCGGCGTGATGCTCAGAGGCATACCACGTTGGCACAACAGCCCACTGAGACGGGGGTGTCCCACTTGGTAAAACTGAAGTAGTGACGTAACAGGAGGTGCAGACGCCAGCAGATGCTGTCCCGGCCAGTGCTGCCGCGTAATAACCCCGCTGTCTCTCCCCGACCCCGCCTTTGCAGGAGGAGCTAGCGAACACTATTTCCCAGCTCGTCCACGTTGTTAACAACTCAGAGGCCCGTAAGTCCTGATCATTTCATGACTTTCAAAACTTCCTCGTTCATCAGCTTGCGTAACTTGCCTAGGAAACTAGGCACTATTGTTTCTCCTTCCTTGAGGGTTTCCATTTTCCGGGGGCTTGTTGAACCAGCACATGGGGCTACCAGTGTGTGCATGGCAGGCGACAGACCTTCCCCGTGAGAAGGCCGTAACCCCAAAAGAGGGCCAATAAAAGAGGCATCTCGTGCAGTATCGTGTGACCCGTCAAAGATTTAAAAAAAAAAAAATTTTAAAGTCTCCAGAGTCGGCACATTCTGAGTTGCTGAAGCGCTCTCAGAGGCTGTGCGTGCTTGTGCCAGGGCTCGCTGGAGTCTCTGGCTGCCAGGCTGTCCTCCTGAAGACTGGAGCCATGTAAGGTCATCACTGGTGATAAACCGTAAAGTAAGCCCTCTTTACCAAAAAGAACAAATGCAGGGAGAAAATGAACTATTTCCAAGACGTTCAGGCTTTGATTCCTGACAAAGGAAGAGACAGACTGCAGACCTGGTTGTTGGTTCTGCTTAGCACACCTCAGAGCGGACCCTTCCCACTGGCTTAGTAACCCCAGCGGCCCTGTGTTTCAGCCGGGCCCCAGCCCACTAGTAATGAGTAGAATTCTACACGTGAAATATCATCTAGGTTTTCACATATCAAGGAGGAATTATGCAAAAAGAAGTAAAAACAAACAGAAAAAATTGACAGTTATTTTTGGATGGAAAAGTGGTAGATTCATGGCTCAGAAGAGAAAAATAGAACATTTTGTTAGAGCTCAACCAGCTGACACAGAACATGAACCAAAAGGCTGAGTTTCTATGCGGATCGTCCAAGTGTTGATCAGAACGAATGCTTCGGAGTGATTGTTAGGTGTAGGTGGGCAGACAGGGCCTGTAGACATGGCTCAGAGAATTTCTGATTTTAATAGAAACAAAGCTTTGAGGCAGGTAAAGAAAAACGCTCCGTGGAGCGTTGTAGTTGGACATCAGGGTATTATCAGCCTTCCTGTGATAACAGGCTTTTGCGGAAATGGAAAATAAGTTACTGAGCAAGTTTAATTATTGACCGAATTTTCTAGCTACTGAAAAAATTCTTGGAAAAAGTAAATCATAAATAATCCTAGTTTGTTTCCCTTTGTTACTTTCTTGCTGTATGGTAGTATGTGAACCTGACAACCAAGTATTCAAAGCCTTTCGTTCACTGCAGAACACCTGTTCATTCAAACCTTTTGGCAAACCATGAATCGAGAGTGGAAGGGGATAGACCGGCTGCGCCTGGGCAAATACTATATGGTAAGACCTGAGCGCCTTTCCCGCGTCTGCTTCAGAAGCCGGTGAAGGGCACGGTGTTGAGCTGCTTCAGAGCAGTGGAAAGGTGTGTCTGTGAAGCAGAGCGAGCTCCAGGCTCAGTGTGGCGACGGGTAATGTGATCGTGGGACATCATTTGCATATGTGCTCGAAGGTGGCTCTGTTCTCTCGCAGCTGTTGTGAGTTTGGGGATCCTTAGTGAGCACTTTCTGATGGAAAGTTCACTGTGATGACGGTGACTGCACTGTACGAATGCAGGCTGTACCAATTCCACTGGCCTCTTCATTCTGCTAACTGATGGACATTTCTTACTTTCCCTTTTGTAACAAAAGTTGTCTCTCTCTAGCTGATCCGTTTGGTCCTGAGGCAGTCCTTTGAAGTTCTGAAGCGACATGGCTGGGAAGAAAGGTCGGTAAAGTATTGGGGCAAGCATTTGGTGGTTTTAAAACTTTTAAAGTGGGGCATCTGGGGGGCTCAGTCGGTTAAGCATCTGCCTTCAGCTTAGGTCATGATCCCAGAGTCCTGGGGTTGAGACCTGCATTGGGCTTTCCGCTCAGTGGGGAGCCTGCTTCTCCCTCCCTCTGCTTTCTCCCTCTGCTATCTCCCTCTGCTCTCTCCCTCTGCTGTCTCCCTCTGCTCTCTCAAATTAATTAATTAATTAATTAATTAATCTTTTAAAGTGATAGTGTGTTTCTCAAGCGTTTCAAGTAGCGAGCTGAGCTTAGTTGCCTGATCTCTGCCTTTCTGTCTGCTGACTCCTGTGGGAAGCAGAACCTCCTTACTCGTGAAGAACCAGGAGCCCAGTAGAGACTCCTGAAGGAGTTGAGCCCGCGTGCAGCATTTTATACCCATTCCAGGGATTGCTCTTCTCCTCGGAGACTGCGCTCAGCCTTGCACTGTTGCGCAGTGTAGCAAGAGAACAAACGTGACTGTTTTCTTTCAGGGAAGAGCAAAGCGTTGGTATGCTGTAGTTTACAGAACCGTGTGTGTTGTTTTCTTCAGCCGAATCAAGCTCTTCCTCGATGTCTTGATGAAAGAAATCCTGCATCCTGAGAGCCAGTCTCCAAATGGAGTGAAATTCCACTTCATTGATATTTACCTGGATGAACTGTCCAAGGTGGGAGGGAAAGAGGTAAGAAACAGTGGGACAGCGGGCCGGCAGTGTCATGAGACCACAGCTGACCTGACCAGGACTCTGGCTCTCCATGCAGTCCCAGAGCTATGAGCGGCATAAATGGGCTCAACTTGTCTTTTGACAGATTCTTCCCCATCTGGGAATGTGTCCTAAGCAGCTACTGGGACACATGAACAAAGATTGTGCGCTAAGGATGTTCCTGGATGTCTTACAATTGAAAGCAACTTATGTACTCCAGTAATAACATAAGAACATGGTCACGGTATTGATTTTTTTAAAAGCTGTAGGGGAAAAAAGCAGCAGACAGAGCTGTGCTCATGGACGCCTTTTTCGAGTGTATATTTATCCATGAGGAGACAGTGCGGGAAAGGAGACATGTTAGCTTGCACGTGATTATCTGAATTTGGGAATATCAGCAATTTTTACTTTTTTATTTTTACACTTTTTTTTAACAGGTGTTCTGCAGTGAACACTTTTTTTTTAATTAAAAGGAAGTAGAAATACTACATTTTTACCCACTGGTTTGTCTTATAGTTCCCGACAACATCTGTATAGAACTGTCTGTAGAGCAGGGGACGCAGAGCAGCACGGATCGGTGGGCTGGTTTTCTCTGGCCATTGCACAGCGATGCTCAGGCGGCTGGAGGGCGGCCGGGACCGTTAGCCTGGCTCTGAGCATCTGGGGAGTTCATGCGGAGTGCATTTTGGGTGTCGACAGAAGTGTTTTCCTGATCCAACCTGTGTGAAAAATGCAAATGGCTCCTTTTTCTAGGACAAATCAAAAAAATTGTTTCTATTCTGTTTCTAAATTTCAGCTTTTGGCAGATCAGAATCTCAAGTTTATTGATCCATTCTGCAAAATTGCTGCCAAGACTAAGGAGTAAGTGAGTCCTGTGTTTGTTTTTGCCGCTTCATTTGGTACTTAATTGTGGGTAATGGTGTTAAAATTGTTGGGAGGCTCGAGGCAAGATGCCTGTGATGGTTTATACAAAGCCCAGAACAGCTGAACTCTGAATTTCCATTAGCAAGACGTATGACCCTTAGAGTCATACCTGGGCTCTGCTGGCTTGACCCCAGACATTCCAGGAGTCACGCCCTCCCACAGCCACAGTTCCGTCTGCCTTTACCACGCGCTGCCCGCTGGTTCCGCACCGCTGCGGCTGGCTGGCGTGGGAGCGCTGCAGGCCAGGGGATGGGTCATGGCAGGCACTCGGGAGGCTGCAGTGGGCCGAGCGCGAAGCACCCCGCCACAGCCACTAAATGACCAGGCCATCTGTTGTGCTTCCACTCTCAGCCAGACGTTGGTGCAGACGATAGCGAGGGGTGTTCTTGAAGTCATCGTAGACCAGTCTCCTTTCGGACCCGAAGAGACCCTCGAGGAACAGAAAACTCAAGTGGGTGAGAGCGAGTTCTCCGAAGAAGAGATGCCTGAAAACGAGGCGGCATGGAGAAGGCCAGCCAGTAAAAAGAAGCCGGGTGAGACGATTCCCTTGAAGTCTGTCTGTTTACATAAAGTTCTCCTCAGCTGAACACTTTTTAATGCATTTGTTGGAGTCTCACTGATACAACCTAAGAGTTTGTCGAAGGGGGCCCTGCTGTGGGCCCCCCCCCCACCGGGAAGGGAGGCCCGGGTGCACTGACACACACGGCTGTGCACCTGGGAGCCCCCCACGCCCACGCCTCCTCCCAGCGTCACATGAGCGCCCCCAGGGTTTCACGTTGTCATTGCTTTTGCTTTGGCTTTTGTTTGTTTCTGTTGTTTCGGGTTTTTTGCCGTTTAAACATGCTAACGTGGACTTGCTTCTGCAAGACGGTCGTGGGCGCTCACGCTGCGAACGTTCCATAGTTCTGCCTCCTCGCTTCCAGGGTGCGTAACAGCTGTTGGGGGCTGCTGCCGCTGGGGCCAGTCCTAGTCTTCAGGGGCTGCCTGTGGAGCCTGCATGTCAAGGTGCCGGTGTTTCCGACTCTGGCAGTGCTTGATGGCATCTCAGGGCGCAGCATTAGGTAAACGGTCCGATCAGGATATGCCTGTGCTTTTGAAATGCTGTATGACATTAAAAAGCCGAGATTTCAAAAACCAACGGCCAGAGGCAATTTAAACATTTTTTTAATAATGGGACACAAAACTATGTATAAGGAGCCCAGTTTGGTATGTGTCCTTAAAAATCTGGAAAGATACCAAAATGTCAGTCGTTGGCCACGTGTGGCAGAGTTATGGGTGTCTTCTGCTTTCTTTGTACTTTTGTCTGTTCTAAACTTTCTACAGCAATCATGTATTTTAATCAGAAAAACAATTATTAAAAAAAAGAAAGAAAAATTTTAATCTTAAATTCAGCATAGGTGACAGGATTAACCAGCTGACCTTGAGCAGGTGTCCTGCGGTCTCGGGAGTTGTCCCCTGCTCCTCCTGCGCGCCAGGTCTCTGTCTGAACTAGACACCTCTCCCGGCTTCGGGTGTCCTGCTTGTTGCCTGGGACCTGAGCACGCAGGGCCCTGCTCGTCTTCTCCAGGCTGTGCCCGGAGACGCCGCCACTAACGAGCTGCTAGGATTTGACAAGTTGTGAGTTTTCCTTAGTGGATATTATCTGCTTCTTCATGGGCGCTGGTTTGTTAAACGTTAGGAGTTGCATTGGTGTTAATCCACATCTGTGAGAAGTTAGTGTATTGTATAGATTTTTACCACAGCCTCAAATTTACCTGAAGCTGGGGACAGACTCCTGGGTGCGCTCTGCTCCCGCGTGCGGGGCCTCCCGCCCAGGGGCTCCTGCCCCCGCCGCCAGGGTTCACAGGAAGACAGAGCGCGCCAGAGGGCACTGAGGGCTGCAGAGGGTTTGTCTGTGACGTCATCAAAAGGCAAAATGTGTCATTTCTCCAGGACTTCCTTTAACAAGCCTTCTTTGGGAGATGACAGATGTGTTTGCGGGGTATCTGTGAAGAGACCGACAGTGGCTGCTCTGCACGTAGTTGTTGCCATGTGTTTGAAGAGCTCTGTCTCTGGGTGTGTTTTGATAGCGCTGGGCAAGCAGCACTCCAGAAAGGACGGGGTCCACGACGACGGGGAGAGAGGCGGTGGGCGCCTGGAGGACGCTGGGCCCCTGCTCCAGGTTGGTAGAACGTAGGTTTGCTGTGCAGTGGCCTGGCTGAGTGGGAATTAGGGTCAGAGCTCATTATCCCCAGGTCCCGAGCATGCAGTCGTCCTTAATCCCTTCGCTCCCTGACGTCACCTTCCTTACAATGAGCTTACTGGGGGCAAATTTAAATGGGACAGAATTTTGAAAGATGTTGGTATTCGCTCTGGCTTGAACTGTTATGATCGTTCCCTTCCCTGCAACAAAGGCAGCTCGGTGCTTTCCCAGTGAAGGTTACTGTGTTACCAAGAGCAAGTTGGACGTCTAGATTCAGTTTACAAAGCAGCACACCAGGCAAATTTTATGTGGTGTGTTTTACCACAATTTTTTTTTTTTAAAGAAAGAATAAATAGAACAGAGGAAGATTGGCATTCCCCAAAAATAAGTAGAACAGATTTTTCAAAGATGGCATTTAACCTTTTGGTCACTGAGTCTTAGCACTCACCTGTTAAGACCATCCTGCTGCTGAAGGTGCCCGGAATCCCCCACTGCTGGCTTCTGTCACCAGTGGAAGTGACTTTCTAAGGGTGTGGTTTGCCTGCGGGTTTATGTTTTGTTGCTCTTCTCGCACAGTTCGACTACAAGGCTGTTGCTGACCGACTCCTGGAAATCACCAACAAGAAGAACATCCCTCCCTTCAACAGGAAGCGTCTCTCCAAACTCATCAAAAAGTAAGTGACCAGTGGGCAGGGTCTGCTGACTGTCATCCGTGTTTGCGCAGCTCGCGGTGGACGGTGCGTCCCCTCCACCCTCACCTCTGCCGGCCTTCATCACGTCTAGCCCTAGCATGCAGCGTGCCCATGTCAGCTGAAAGGTTTTGGGGAATAGCCACTCCCCTGCCGGCTCGTCGACGCCTCACGTGCCCCTGCACTCAGCTCCTATAGCCGCCTCCTAGTGGTGCAAAGAGAAGTCGATCGGTGATGGCTGCATTTGTAGAGCCAGAGATGGCGGTGTAAGGGTGCCGCTTAGGTGTGGCCGAGGTCGCTCAGCTCCCATCGCAGTGATGCCAGAGTGTGGCCGTACCAGGAATTCAGCACGGAGCAGCACCGTGGCTTCTCGTGGTTGGCGACAAGGAACAGCCGAGGTGGACTGCCCGCTGTATGAGCAGGCGCTGCTCTGAGCACTGGACATAAATTAGCTCATGCTAAGAAAAGCCCTGCAGGACGGCTTGTCGTTTCCCCGCCTCACAAACAGCTCGGCCGGGGCACGGGGCTTGCCCGACGTCCCAGCTGGCGGGTGGCGGGGCTGGACTCACACACGCTGTCCGCTCCCCCAGAGCTCTGCCCCCCACCCAGCACACGGCCCCCTCACTTCCTTTTTGTTCTAACCCCGGCACTGCATGGAACATCTTCTCGACGAGGTGAACAGAGAGGACAGTGGGACATAAACAGAGATAGAAGCTGCTTCAGCCTTGAGACAGAAGTTTGAATTTCTTCTGTGTGAATGAACCAAGATGGAATCTCTAGATCGCCACGTCCTTGAGGGCGCTGGCCTTAACTGAGGGCAATTTGTCCTTCAGGCCTTTGCATCCCCACCACCTTTAGCCTCCCCTTCTAGAAGGAAAAAAGTGAACTAACACACCCAGGGAGCACAGCTTAAAAGTTGTGTGCATGTGTTTTCAGAAGACAGAAAGAAGGACTTTCTTCAGGGGCTTTTGTTCTCTGTTTCAGATTCCAGGATCTCTCCGAAGGTGAGGAAGTCCGAGGATTACAGCGGGTGATGTTACATGACCCCGGGCCCCACTGAGGCACTTACAGCAAATATTGCAAAAGAGGATTCAGAGACGTTGGGAACATGAATAGCGGCCTTTACCTGTGAAGGCCGTCCGCTGGGCAGAGCTCGGGGGGCCAGCATGCAGCGCCTCCCATCCCAGGGACCCGAGCCGGGGTGGCATGGGCGGTCATCGTCCTTTTGACAGGAAGGATTTCTGTTGGTCTAGGAAGCTTCTGGTTTGATTCTTTAGGAAAAAGAGTTGACCTCTTAGACTCCCTTTCCTTTGCTGCCATGGTCGGTTGTGCCCCTGGGGGAGCTGTTGTCTGTAGCCGGTGACACGTGAGCGAGCGTGCCTGGGGAGTGGCTGAGCCCCAGGGGCCGCGCTGTCAGGGTGTCCCCACAGTGCGGTTCCTGCATCCGCAGCAGGTGTGGGTTGGGGAGGTCGTGAGAAGCGGGAGTGAGGACGCAGGGTCAGGGTGGAGGATCTTCCCGTGTGAGGTGGGGCCAGTCTCAGGAAGCCGACACATGCCGCTCGTGTCCAGCAGGCAGTCTGTCTCAGCTCGGTTTTGCGGAGGAGGCTTCTGCTGACCAGGACGAGCAAGCCCTCAGCCGAGGGAAGCATAAGAAGAAAGGGAATAAACTCCTAGAGAAGACGGAGCTGGAGAAAGAGACAGGTGAGCCGAGAAGCTCGGCCGACGAGGGAGGGGGAGGCCAGGTGCAGGGCTGCCTGGGTCAGGGTGGAGCCGCAGCGCCCGCTCCTGTGGCTCAAGAGGAAAGACGCTGAGTGTGTGATTTTCTGCGGCACCGACGGGCTCCCTGAACGAAAAGCCCGTGTTACTCTTGCGGGGGGCAGCGGGTGCGGAGACCACGGGACACACGGCGCTTTGGGGCCCCGAGGTCTGGGCCAGCTGGGCCCCGGGGAGCCCGGCGCCCCGCCCCGTGCCCGGCCCTTGTTCACGGGCTGGGGCGTCTTTCTAGGAAACAGGTTCGCTCTTGAGGAAGAGGAGAGCGACGCCAGCGTTCAGAAGAGGAAACGGAAGAAGAAGAAGAAGAACCACCTGCAGCCTGAACGTGTGCGGTCGGGGGCTGAAGCCGGGCCCCCACCGCAGAACGGGGCTGCCGAGCCCGGAGCGGGCAGGGCCCCCGCGCCGGAGCCCGGCCCCGCGCACGGCCGGAGGAAACGGCCCCGCAGGAGGAGCCCCAGGGTGCAGGACGGGAGCGCAGCGGCCGCGCCACCACCGCCTCTGAAGGACGCGCCGCCCGGGGACCCCCGCCCTGCGCGCGCTCCCGCAGCCAGCGGCGCCCCCGTCCCGAAGCGGAAGCGGAAGCTCGGGGCCCTTCCGGTCAACGGCAGTGGCCCGCCCGCCCTGGCCTGGCCCCTGCCCCTGGGCCCGGGCGGGAGGCTGAAGAGAAGGAAGGGGGAGCCCGGCAGCCCCAGCGCGTCCGGCCAGAAAGCCGCCATCTTGAAGAGGAGGAAGAGGACGAAGGAGGCGCCGCTGGTCCGGGCTCTGGTGAGGCAGCTGGCCCCAGTCCGCGGGGGGACAGGCCTGCGGGGAACGGCCGAGACCCGCGCCCCGGACCCCGCCCCACCAGGCTGCGCCCTCGGAGGCCGCAGAGGGTCAGCACCGAGCTAGGAGCAGTGTCCCCTGGCGGAGGACGCTGCTGCCCGGCGGTTGACACGGGGGCGCGGGCGTCTCCGGCACACCCTGTTCTCAGGCTCCATCAACTCCCAGCCAACCTTTGGCCCTTTTGGGGCTGATTCTCCTTTTTCCTTTTTTTTTTTTTATTTATTTAACGGAAAGCCTACCTGGGCTTACCCGTGTAGAGCCTGTGTAAATGAGGAGCCAGGCTCTGGATCTGCTTTCCACGTCCCTCGTGGGGCCCTGCAGCGCGTCCCTACCAGTAACGGCAAACCGTTCCACCTTGACGCCAGGCCGGGATCGTTAACAAGCCTTGTGACCGCAGGGCTGCCGGTATTTCTTCCCCGGCCCTTCCCGCACGGGCTTGCTGACAGCATCCAGCTCGCGCAGGGCAGGCACTGTGCTGCGGCGCTCGGTGTGCGTAACAGGCACCCGAGTGCGCTTGGCTCAGTGCTGATCCCGGGCTAACGGTGTCTCTGATGAGTTAGCTGAACCAGTTTGTGGTCAGAAGTCCCAGCTGGAAGAAAGGGATAAAGAAAGGGGGGGGTAATCAGAAGGGGGAATGAAACATGAGAGACTATGGACTATGAGAAACAAACTGAGGGCTACAGAGGGGAGGGGGGTGGGGGAATGGGATAGACCGGTGATGGGTAGTAAGGAGGGCACGTATTGCATGGTGCACTGGGTGTTATACACAACTAATGAATCATCGAGCCTTACATCGAAAACCGGGGATGTACTGTATGGTGACTAACATAATATAATAAAAAATCGTTATTAATAAAAAAAAAAAAAAAAAAAAAAAAAGAAGTCCCAGCTGGGGGAGCACACGGAAGTCTCCCCTGGGCTCCCGGAAGTCTGTTCTCACCTTAGATCTTCCCTGAGCATCTCTGTCGCGGGTACCACTGTCCCTCAGCCCTCTAGACACCATTCATTGGTGCTCTTTCTTCGCTGAGAATATCAGGGAAGTCTCCGAGTCTCAATTCTCGGGCCCTAGCAGTCTTCCTTGGCACTGGAACTATTGCTAAAGAAGCCACAGGGTCAAGGAAGGTTTTCCTCTCAGAAGGGGTCCTTCCTGTGTCTCTGCTGTGGGCGAAGGTGCAGGGACAGAGGGCCCCCGGGTCTCCCCTCGTTTGTGGCATCATGGGGTCTGCTGAGGGAAGGCAGCAGTTTCCAAGCTAGGAGCGCCAAGACCTTGCAGAAGCTAGCAGTGTGATGTCCGCTCCATTGGGCCTCCAGACCCCCCAGGGACCCCAGACTCAAGCAGGGGCCTCACTGGGGATGGCAGTAGGTTGTAAAATTGTAAAACACCCAGCAAGGGTTCTTTATCTGCCAGTAACTGATCTGCAGGTCCTAACTAGGACCTCGTGCTTGCTCTTTCATATCAGACTTCTCAGTGGAAGGTGAGGTCTCTGATCGGAAATGAGAAAATGAGTTACTATGTAACAGATGCTCTTTGAAAGGCAGAAATCTTCAGAGGAGCTAAGTTGGAAGATAGATAAAGATGGGTTCTTGTGGCTGAACAGCTAGGAAACCTTTGGCCATGCGGGCCCGGGGCTGGGTAGAAAAAGACCCGTGTGTGCCTGGAGTTTGCACCTGCCAATTCGAGAGCTGTGTGTGATACGATGCAGGAAGCACTGGGTGTGGGGTGTCCAAGCTGGAGACGCTGCGTCTCTCTCCCACGCATGACCTCTCCTCTCGTCCCCTCCCTCACGCAGGAAGGCCGGGACGCTTTCAGCCCTTCGAAGAAGCAGCAGCTGAGGCCAGAGAATGACTTTGTGAAGTTTGACACCCCCTTCTTACCAAAGCCACTGTTCTTCAGAAGAGCCAAGAGCAGTGCCCCTGCCGCCTCCTCACCCCGTGCGGTGCAGGTACGTGAGCTCAGCCCCACGGGCTGCCCCCCACCCCCCTGCAACCGCACAGCCCGTTCCTGCCTGAGAGCCACGCACCCGGGCACATGCGCTGGGCCTCGGGCCCCGTTGCTGCCCTCCTGAACCCGGGTGTGCTGTGCTGGGGGTCCCCAGGGCCGCAGTGGCTCTGGGGCTCTGGTCTCCACCTGGTGGCACGGGCTCATCTCTCAGCGATCTGGGACGGCCTGAGAAATCAGTCCAGGGGGGTTGCAGGTGTGTTGGGTGATGCCTCGTATTAGAATTTCTGGGAACAGGGAAGACCTGGAGGAGGAAGGACATCAGGGGTCCCTGCTCAGGATATTGGGGGGGGGGAGCAGCACAGTCGCCATCACGGTGGCAGGACAGGGTGGCGGCTGCTCCCAGAAGGATGTGTCAGGGCCACGGTGAAGCACATAGCCAGCTCCGCTAGGTGCCTTTGGGTGGTGTGGAGCGAGGTGCAGACCGAAGCCGCGTGGTCCGGGTGCTCCTGGGCTGGCCCTGCCAGGAGGCCCACAGAGCAGTGACTGTTTCGGGGAAGGAGGAGGTGCTGTTTCAGTACCTGCTTGAACTAGCAGAGGGGCAACTGCCTGTGTTAACTATACACACGTATGATGTTTGCGGAACACCTGCCAGTGACTCCACAGATAGAAGACAAATTCCTCTTCTAAACCGTTTATGGTCTTAAAGCACAAATGGTGTGGGTAGAATTATAAGGTTCATCAGAAATGGGGGTGCTTCATCATGCAAAGTGGGCCCACGGGCAGGAATCTTTCAAATAGAAAACAGCTTAGATAATTCTCATGAATTGTTAGAACATCCAGATCTGTTATGCATGAAGCACTGGGAAGCATGTGCGCTGCCCGTCGAAGCCAGAGTCCATCCCTGGTGTGTGTGAAACTGTAAAACTCAAAGTGAATGGCGGTCCTTGCAGCTCTGAAATGCCGAGCTTTTTCTTGTCAGCTGGGAGGTTCCGACACCACTCTGTGCCCTGCTTTCCTCCCCTGGATGCAACACGTGGCTGCCACATGGCCAGAGACACTAGGCCCAGGGCCGGCACGTCCTGATGGAGGGTTTCCCGGGGACAGCGTGGTCGCCTGGCCAAGCGTCTCCACCACCGCTGTCTCACTCCCTTTGTTGTTCTACCTTTACAGCGAGACAAGACGCCATCCAGCTCCAAAAAAGTCACCTTCGGGCTGAACAGAAACATGACTGCGGGTGAGTGTGGGGGATGGAGCCCCTGATCTGTTCCCAAGTCAGAATTCCAGCCACCAAGCTGTTGGTGGGGTGGCCAGGGTCTGGTGCTTCTGGAAGGAGCCTGTCTGGTAGAAGACATGGGGGAAAGCCATCTCCTCGAGCCTACCCACGCAGAACGCTTGAGGCTCTCCTGCCTGGGGGTGACTGATGGTCCCCAGTCATGGCTGCCTCTGCTGACATTTGGAGCCGTGTGTCCAGGAGGAGACGGGAGAAGAGAGATATTCTCATCTCGTCTGGTTGCGTTTATGTTGGTGCCGTTCGCTTGTTTTGTTTTGTTAACGGAAACCAAACTCTTTAAAGAACGTAATGCGTTTAAGACCTGACTTTTCATAGGGCCCACGAGTAAATGTGTGTGTGTGTGTGCACGCACGTGTGTTGGGGAGGGACCATCTGAGGGGCCCCTGGGCTTGCGAGGCCTTGTTTCGGGAGCTGGAGACAGTGGGAGGAGTAGATCAGCTGGAAAGAAAGGCTCTTCCCACAGCCACTCGAGCCTTAGGTTCATCCGTGTTCCCTGAGCACCCCTGACCCCGAGTCCCTCCTGTCAGAACCTGACCCACCCGGCACCCCCTCCCATGCCATCTGTGGACGTTGGTTCATTCATTCCTGTGAAACAGGATGCTGACTCCATTTCCTCCAAAAGCTCTGGGCCTGCTCTCCACAGGGCCTCGTGACAGGGCTGCCCTGCTGGGGCGCGCGGCCCAGCTCCCATGGGGGACAGTGCTTGGCTGGGTGGGCGGGTCGGAAGTGCTCCACCGTTAACATGTGGCCTTGCTTTCATCTGGGGCAGAATTCAAGAAGACGGACAAGAGTATCCTGGTCAGTCCCACGGGCCCCTCCCGAGTGGCCTTCAACCCCGAGCAGAGGCCCCTCCATGGAGTGCTGAAGACGCCCACGAGCTCGCCTACCAGCAACCCCCTGGGGACCAAGAAGCTGCTGACTGCCACGCCAAAGAGAAGGCCGACAGCTATGGACTTCTTCTAGAGTAGCGGCAGGGTCCTTTTAAAGACTGTGTTTGTACAGATAGTCTATAAATTATAACTTTAAGAAGGTGGGGCCTTTTTTATTGTTTTATAAATCCCCGTAAATTGTATAAACAAGGTCTGAGCGGGAGCTGCTGCTTCTCCATCCCTTCTGTGGGGGCTGTGGGCGTCTTGCTGAAGGTTTTGCTACAAACGCCGTTGGTGCATGAGCTGTCCGGGGCCTCGTGTTTGCGGGTGAATTTCGTGACCCCCACCAAGGTGGGAGCTGAGCTCAGTGACCATCCGTCACGTGGCACTGACGCTGTCGGCGCCGTGGGAGCGGGAGGCGGTGGCCTCGCCCACGGACGGCAGAGCTCGGGCGCTCAGCACTGCACTGGCCGTGCCGAACTGGCTTCCGGTGGCTTTTGGTCTTCGCCAAGCACGCGGGGCCTTCCTCCCCTGTTCCCCAGGTGTCTGGCAGTTTGTGCCAGGGAGACGTGTGTAACCAGATCAGCAATATGGTGGTAGCTTCTTTCCCCTGGGCCTGCAGGAGGGGTGGGGAGAGAAGAGCCTCCACCCTTAGGACGCCTCTTTCCTCCCCTGGGCCTTGTTCCCTTCCCTGTGTTCCTACCTCTCAGGCCAGCCCAAAGTGTCTTGACCGGTGAGCGCCGCTCGGCTCTCACCCGAGACTGTGAGCACGCTCCTTCCTCCGGGTCCTGTGCTCCGGTTGCTCTTCTTACCTGCATGTAAGCCTTTGAGCCAGCCGAAGTGACTGGCGTTCCCAGAAGCAGCTTTCCTGGCTCGGACGGAAATTCCTGTCCTCAGGCGCGGCGGCAGCATCGGAAAGGCTGAGCCCTACTGGAAGGCGGAGCTCGGCAGCCTTCAGGAATCGTTCGCGCGTACGTATTTGTCCGTAGCTACCTTTATCTGAAGTACTGGCGCTTGCACTCGAGATTTTTATAGACTTCCGACCTCAGTTCATTACAGATGTGTGTGGCAGGCGCTCAGACTTCCGCTGGGGGAGCAGGGACGGACTGTGGGGAAGCCGCATCCGCCCCTCGAGCCCAAGTGACGGACACGAGGCAGATTCAGAAATCAGGTGGTCACCTAAGGAGAGCCACTGGCCCCCAGCTCCTGTTTGAGTTTACGAAGTAACAATCACAAACCTCAAGAAGAGGTACGAAACTCGGGGGTCTGTTGTTTGGGCATAGGGGTGCTCAGTGCTGCCCCTGGTCCGCTCTCCGCTCAGGGGACTTCGGGCCTCCTGGGAGTGAAAGCTGCCTCCCCCGTCCTGCCTCTGCCCCACGCAGGCCCCCAGCGTTGCCTCTGGGACCGACCATTGCTTCGTGTGACAAAGGAGGCCCACTGGGATGGCAGGGCTGTGTTGATGTGACTTCGGTTTCTTAATCACGTCATCAGGGTGGGGCTCTGCAAATACGTCGCCATGAGGTCAGGCAGGCCCGGCCGGCGCGTGGTAGAGGCCCGCTGAGAAGGAAGTAGGAACCTTGTCCTTTGCCTGCTCTGTAATAAAGTTTTGTCCAAATTAGTCCATGAGATAAGACAATTCACATTGAGCTGTCAGATAGACCCTGTAACGAGAAGTCTTACGTCCGAGATGCCGTGGTGGTGTTTGCATGGGGCTTTTGTGCCGCATTCGGTAAAATGCTTAAAACCACATTCAAAACCAAATCTGATCATGGGAGAAGATTAGATTGGAATATTCAAGTATTTTTAACTTTTTGTTTAAAAAAAAAGTGTTTCATTATCCTTGGCCAGATTATTTTTCTAACAGTTTTTATTTTAGCTTTAAAGATGGGCCATGCAGTCCAGCGGGCTTGAGATATTTTAGCAAAAGACATCCGAGGGCACGGGCGGGTGGATGCAGGGACCTCCCTTCACACACACACGGCGTCCAGCCGAGCGTCCAGGAGATGCACCTGCTGGCAATGCCGCACCTCCGGACTCGGGTCCAAAAGTGACCACAGTTCCATCCCTCCTCCTCTAAATCTGTCCTAACGTACTCCATTCTGTGGGTAAGTTCAGTGGGTTTACTGTGGCTTATTTTTAATGCCTAAATTTTGGCAAAAAAGGAAGGCAGAAAACTTTTTTTTAATTCTCATTACACACACACCAAGAATGTGTTGCACAAAGAAAATGTATTCAGAATACCGGTTTTCTATTCGATGCATGTTATTTTCCTAGGCAGAGTTGCTGAGGGGACTTGGAAGTGCAGAACTGGAAATCCTTTACATTAATGCTGGTGATCTTACAGTATTTTGTACAATGGTCCTCTTCCCCCCGACCCCGTATGTCTGGTTGGTTTTGTACAATTTGGTACTACGCTTTATAAATGCATAAACCTTTCTAACTCCCTGTTTACGTGAAAGCACAAAGGAGGGTCAGGGAAATCGGGAAGTGCTTGTTAGTGTTGGAAAGGACATGAAAAGGAACCTGTCTTTTGATCTGTGTGTTTTCTCTGCATTTCCCTGACTCTGCTGGCAAGAACCGTGTGTTTACGATCAGTCTGTACTCCCGTCTACAGAGTGTGTCCATCGCATCAAAGCCAAGTCCAATAAACAAAACCTGTCTTTGCACTCACATTTGTACTTGATGTTGGCTGTCCGTGTGCATGGAAGTAGGCCTCTGGGGAACGATGGGAAGGCAGGGAGTCGGCGGATGCTGACATCAGCCCTGCGTGCCTGACAACAAGGCTCTTCAGGGCCCTGTCCCTCTGCACGCCCCCTACCCAGAGCCAGCAAGGGGCTGCTGCGCACGGCTCCTGGAGAGGTTCCCGCAGAAACACCACTACCGGGCCTGACGCCTCTGCTCCACGGGCCTTGCCTCTGAGCGTGAGCAGAGAGGTGCCCGTGTCCCAGGGGGAGACGCCCAGCTCCCTCCCAGAGACATGGCTGCCACTTGGGTGGTGAGGCCACATCCTCCCGGCGACCACCTGCTCTCCTCCTGGGGACCAGCGACGCACTCCACAGCGGGCGGGTAGGCAGGAGACAGGTGCTGTGCCCTTTACCTTTATCCGCATGTGTTCCCGAACAAACTTACTCAGCTGTGGTCTAGATCCCAGACCAGTTCCGCAGAGGGTGACTTAAGCCCTAACATAACAATCCAAATACCAGTACAGCCTGTCCCCGCCATCTGTCGTCCCGACCTGACCCCAAGTCTCCACAGCACATCCTCGTGCCTTCGTCCGCTCCTTCAACAGTGGCCAGTTGAGTTTCGGTCTCTTGCTGTTCGAAAACGTAGCTCAAGTGTCAGCTGGGGCTTGCACCCTACACCTCGGTGGGAGCGCAGACACCCAGGAGGATCTCCAAGGCCCCTGGGCCCAATAGCCTCTGCCTGGTTCTTGTTCTCGCTTCGCGCCAAATGGAGGCACGGGGCCTTCTGCCCACAGCCGCCCTGTCCTAAGATGCTGCAGGCATCAGGGAGCAAACCTGCTCCCTGGGGCTTGGGGTCAGGAGTCCCATCCCTCGTCCACCGCAGACCTAGAACTGTGCACTTCAGTTTAAAGACTGGTCCGTCACGGGCTTTGTCCCCATTTCCATGCCCGGACTCAGCTCCCGGTGGGTACCTGCTGTCCCGCACTCCATGACAGGCTCAGCTCTGTCCCCGCGTTCCCATTCGAGCTCAGTGTGTGCGGCAGAAAACCGTCGCCCTGGCAGGAGCCACGCCCGTTAGCAAGCAAGTTGCTCAGCAGCAGTTTCCCCTCCACATCCTGACAGAATACTCCACTGGTTCCACGCCAGCCCTCCGTCCAGCTGCGCTTGCTGAGCCCCTGCCGTGGTCAGGCACTGTCTGCGCTCTGCTGCGGGATCCGGGCCCTGCCGGAGGGGACTGGACGGAAAGACAGGTGAAGTCAGAGCTCCGGGGAGGAGAGCAGGGAGCACGCGTGGGGCTGGTGCTGTCTCATGAGGAATAAGCCCCCCCGCCCCGCTACATCTGGCCAATCTTGTAGATTGGTACCAGACTTTACACTTTACACTCCTAAGTTTCTACTGAATTTAATAAAAAGTACAATCTGGAAGCAGTGCTGCTTGTACTAAGTGTTGGAAAGACCATTAAATGGAATCCATGGTTTCATTTGTGTATGTTTCTTCCTTAATTTACCTAACTCTGCTGGCAAGGACTGTTTACGAGAAGGTAGCATTTGAACAGAGGCCCAAAGAAATTAAAAAGTGAGCCATATGGGTGTCTGGAGAATATATTGCAGGAGGAGCAGCACGTACAAAGGCCCTGTGGCAGGTACCTGTTCAGTGAATTCCAAGACCCGTGAGGAGGCGGGACTTCCGGAAAGGTAGTGTGACGTGCTGAGGGACACACTCCCAGGTGGGACCTCTGATAACGCTGGTTAGAATCAGCAACAACAACCATGCCGAGTCTCTGGAGATTGATCAAAGGGCTTACAACAAATTGAGAGGCGTTTATTCAATAGAATTACCACAGCGGCTGGGTGAGGACGGTGGGAGAGAGGCTGTGACAGCTGGGGGCTGTGGCCACGGGGAAACCCTTCGTGGGTGGGCAGCCATCTCCCGGGGGAGGGAGCCCACAGGGGTCCAGAGGCTGGAGAAGGGCTGTGTGGGTGCTGGGGGACGCTCGTAGAGCTCGCACAGAGCAGGACCCTGTGACTTGAAGCACACGCCTGTCTCCGTCCCAGGGGGTGTGGGAGTCCCCCCCACGCCCTCTCTCCTGCCGGGCCCTGCGCTCACCTGCCCCCGTGTCTAGCCCCCATGGCTTCCAGAAGGGAAATCCTCCCAGGAGTCCCTGTCCCCGGCGAGGAGGTCGGACTTCAGAAGGCAGCGAGGCATGAGGGAGCCGCAGGGGCCGTGGTTTGCCCCTGGCAGCGCGGACCCCGGCCAGCCCCACGGAAGCAGCCCCACGGCTCCCCAGGGCGGCGGGATTCGCGCACGCGGGAGGCAGAAACCTGCAGCCTTGGGCCGGGCCTTGACCCCGAGCGGGGCTCAGCAGACAGCCGCTAACGGAACCGAGTCCAGGCACAAACCCCCAACGCGGAGGGCTCGTGCTCGGCTCTGCCTCCACGCGCTCGGGCTGGAGGAGCTCCCGGCAGACGCTCGGCCCGGGCTCTTTCAGGAGCCGCCGACTGACGGGACGGATGGGGACAGGGGCCGTGTTTGAGTCACGCTTTCTGCCTGAAGCCTCTCCAAGTGCATCAAGAACAACACGCCACTGTAGCCCCAAACGCTCCGGCCCCCCCTTGCCGAAGAATGACAGTCTTCCGTGTAACCGCGGCCACGCCACACCTAAGGAGGTCTCACACGAGGTCACGCTCAGCCGCCCCCCAGGTGCTCCCCGCACACTTCCGACCGGGAGCTAGCCCGCCACACGCCGCGTTTGCCTGCTGCGGCTTCAAGCTTCTCTTTCTAGAACATCTCGGGACACTGCGTCTTTGAGGAGTGTGCCTGACCTTGACCCCTGACCGCATGCGTGCCCTGTGAGTGCGGGGGATGGCCCGGCACGGGTGGAGCGCTCTCCCCGGAGCGGAGCGCGGGAAGCTCCTCCGGCTCCAGCCTTCTCAGGAAGCCGGTGCAGAGAGGGCTTCTTTTCAGCTCCGGGAGGGGACGACTGCTGCCCGGCCCGGCGTCAGGACTGAGGGCGGCTGGTTTTCTGCAGCCTGTCCCGTGCCTCTGGGGAAATGTCCTGGGGAGGCCGGTTCTCACCTGGCCAGATGCTGAGCCTGGCACCGCGGGCACATGGCCAGCCCCGACAGACATCGTCTCCGGGGTTCTGCCTCAGGCACAGGTCACCCCCTAACCTTGGTCTCTAGGCCGTGGACCGGTCAGTCAGTCCTGGGTTAGCACGTCAGGCACAGACGCGGGGCTGGAGTGTGCAGCCCGTGGACAGAACCTGGAATACACGTGATTTCACCAACGCCCCCACTAAGTATCACTTGTCCATGAATGAGACATAAGCCCAAAGTTTTATTTAAAAACAACAGGAGTGCAGAAAGGTGACCGGCTTCTACCAGCTTTCGGAGCCCACAAAGCCTGCGGGAGCCACGTCTGAACACGGGGTCTGAAGGCTCCATAGTGACCCTACTGGGGGACTGGCAAAGGCAGGAGGAGGCACAGCTCCCGCCCTGAGCCACCCGCCGCAGAGCGCGCACCCACTCCCGGCTCCCCACGCTCGCTCCCCGGAGGGGCCCCGGGTCTCTCTCCGCAGTGATCTCCGGGGAAGTGCCTGGCACCGCGAGGCAGGTGGCAACAGTGGCTGCTCGGGGACCAGGACCAGGGACACCTTGACATGCAAGGGAAGTGCCAGCACCGTCCAGTGGAAATGGGGGACAGCTGCCACTAACAATTTCCTAGTAGCCATGTTAAAAAAATAAACAGGTGAAATCAATTTTAGTAATGCGTTGTATTTACCCCAAATACCCAAAATACTATCATTCCAACACAGCAGCAATCTGAGACGTGACCAGGCCCATGTCACTGCAGACCAGCCCCGCGTGCAGTCTCGGCCACGGCGGCTCCCGGCCAAAGGCACAGAGATGGGACCAGGGCACAGAGGGTTCAGACTCCGTGCCTGGGGGCGGGGTGGGGGGTGCCACGGCTCGGACCAGGGTAGAGCTGGAGGCAGGCCGGGCTGAGACCAGTGGTGCCAGCCGCAGCCAGGGCGGGCGGGAGGAGGCGGAGAGGCTGGAGGCCGGGCCAGACCCAAGGGAGAGGCTGTGTGGGCTCCGCCAGCCGGAGGCGGTGGGCACAGGTTTTTGGCTGACCAGGCAGGGAGAACGGCGACTTCTGGGAGGGACTGCCTCTCTCGCTCTGGCCTGCGCCATCCCTGGGCCACTTTTTCCTGCCTTGGGAGAAGAGCGGGGAACCGGCCTGGCTGGTGGGTGCAGGACAGCCCTGCCCCCTCCCAACGGAGTCACAGTCTGACGGGAACGTGGGCATATTCTGCCCGCTCCACATGTATCCCACGTGTGACTGCCACCAGAGCCACGCACGAGCCCCTGTGACCGTTTTCCAGATGAGGGGCCAGTGAGCTGAGGGGCCCCCGGGGAGTGGCCCTCCCCAGTGAGGACCCCAGGAGGTGCCGAGGGCGTGTGAGCCCGTGGCTCTCGTGGCCTGGGATGTGGCACCGCCCGGTCCAGCTCAGCCCTGCTCCGTGTGGTTTCTGAAGCAAACAGAAGAGCCTCTGCCCCCAAAATCCAGCTTCCTCAAGTCAAGTCTTCCCCTTTATTCGCACTTTGACTTCCATAAAACTCTAGGGAGAAACCATACAGATTCATGCCTAAAAGTGTCTCCCGTGTTTTATATTTGCCAATTTGCAAGGATTCTTTGAAAAGACAGGCGCCCCGTCCTGATGACGCTGAGCTACGGTGACGGTGAGGTGCTGGCGGGAGTGCGCACCGGACCCCTTCCTGCAGCGTGACCTGACAACACACATTAACAACGTGAAGGTGCAGACTCCCTGCCTGCCTGTCCCGCCACGTCAACGAATTTGCACTAAGAAAGTAATCAGACACGCACACGAAGATTGACTCACAAGTAAGCCCAGTGAAATATTTTTAACAGTGCAGTGCTGGACACGACCTGACTATTTGATAAGAGGATTCGTCAAATTCTTGTAATTTCATGGAAGGGAGGTGACATAGCCATGAAAGATCACTAAGAATATTGCAGGACACGTGGAAGGTATAAAGATATAACGTTATGAGGGGCGCCTGGGTGGCGCAGTCGTTGGGCGTCTGCCTTCGGCTCAGGGCGTGATCCCGGCATTCCGGGTTCGAGCCCCACGTCAGGCTCCTCCGCTGTGAGCCTGCTTCTTCCTCTCCCACTCCCCCTGCTTGTGTTCCCTCTCTCACTGACTGTCTCTATCTCTGTCAGATAAATAATAGATGAAATCTAAATATATATATCATTATGAATGTACACAATCCATTACAAATCCCAATCTTTAAAAACAAAAAAAGTCTCAAGGGGGCCTAGATGGCGCGGGCAGTTAAGGGTCCGACTCTTGGTTTCGGTTCAGGTCATGATCTCAGGGTCGTGAGATCGAGCCCCGAGTCAGGCTCTGTGGACAGCACAGAGTCTACTTGAGATTCTCTCTCTCTCCCTCTCCCTCTGCCCCTGCCCCCTGCCCTCGCTCTCTCTACCTCACTCTCTCTCCCAATTAAATAAATCTCCTTAAAAAAAGAAGAAGAAGAAGAAAGTCTCCCGTCAGTCTGCGTCTTGGGCACCTGCCACATTCCCGTAAATGCACACAGACGTGCCTAGAAAGAGGACCCGAGTGCCGTCTACCCTCGAGACGTGGGGCTGCGACGGGTTTCCGTTTTCTTCCCTGCGATGTTTGTCATTTCCCCAAGGCGTCCAGGACGTGAGTTTCTCTTGCAACTAGAGAACCATGAGCAATCTGCCCGCGTCTCTGTGGGGCACAGTAAGAACCAGCAGCTGCCGGGAAGGCAACAGCAAGCGTCTGGGTCAGCGCACGCAGCTGGTCAGACCGCCCTGAAATCCAGCCACTCCCGTGCGGGGAACGCCTACTACCGGAGCGAATTCCCCGCTTTCCCTCTGTTCTTTCCCTGTGAATCATCTGCCCCAACAGGCCCCTTGCGGGGCTAAAATTCCTGGCTGTTGGCCCAGATTGATTGTTTTCTGAGCTGAAGTATCACTGAAGAGAAAGAAGAAACATTTCCAGTAAACCCTGGTCAGAAAGAGCGGGGGAGGCTCCAGCTGATTTCTTTGGGTCAGGAACCAGGAGCAGACGGCCCCTCATGGGCTGAAGACGGCTCTTAACTACACATTTTCTGAACTCTTGGGAGAAAACTCTCCAGATGGCCTGGAGCTGTTCCAAGGAGCGCCCAGGGGTTGCCACGGTGACCAGCGCATTGACCCAAGGCTGCATGGTGAGTCTCAAACCAGACCAGCCTGTTTGAGGATTAAAAAGTAGAACCACACCCGCCTGGGTCAGGAAAGAATGTAGGGGATTCTCTAGAGTTCCTGAAGACGCTGACCCCAAGTGCTCTCAGGGTTCCAAAAATCTTGCCTCTTCCCAAGAGGAAAGTGAAAAACATAATCCATCCGAATAAGGAACACCCTGGAACCCAGGCCTGAGGTTCAGTCTTTGCCTCTTTTTTTAAGCTTTTTTTTTTTTAAGTCATCTCTACACCCAATGTGGGGCTCGAACTGATGACCCCAAGATCAAGAGTTGCTTGTTCTTCCAACGGAGCCAGCCAGGCGCCCCCAGTTGTTGCTTCTTAAGAAAGATATTCTGGGGGCACCTGGTGGCTTAGTTACTTGAGCGTCAGACTCTTTTCTTCTCTTTTCTTTTCTTTTCTTTTTAAGATTTTACTTATTTATTTGAGAGAGAGAGAGCAGCAGAGGGAGAAGGAGAGAGAAAATCCCAAGTAGACTCCCCGCTCAGCACAGAGCCTGACGTGTGGCTGGATACCAGGGGCCCTAAGTGTCTGTCTCTTGATTTCAGCTCAGGTCTTTATCTCAGGGGCATGAGTTCAAGCTCCACGTTGGGCTCCAAGCTGGGCATGGAACTTACTTAAAAAATAAAAATAAAAGAAAGAAAGAATATTCTGGAACTGAGAAATGTCCAAAAGCCTGTTCTCAGAAGGATGGAAGCCACTTGTACATATGTGATTTTTCATCCCATAAAAATGGCGGCTTGGAGTCCAGCAGTCATGAGAGAGTAAAATTTTCCACCAGCTCTGTTCCGGCAGGCCAGGGTATCCTGATAAACAGTGATGAGTAGACTTTCTGGAACCCTCATTCACGCCCCACCCGGGGCAATCTGCTGGATCCCTTCAACACCACTTTGATACACTCTTCTTACTTCATACCCGAAGAGAGGAGGACGCTGAGTCTAAGAGCTGACCTAACTTGTCACTCCAAGGTGTCCAAGGCCATCGGAGGAGCGGGAATCCGCCCGGGCAGCATGGCTCCAGACTCCAGAGCGCGCCCTGGTGTATACGACCTGCATGTTCCTATTTCTGTGTTCTCGATGAGAATACAGGACATCTGGAGCCTGGCTGAGTGGGGAGAAACGACCCCTCCCGGGGCTGGCCAACCCTCAGAGACAGCAAATGTGCCTTTCACATGCCAAGTAACGAGCCCAGAGCCCACATTCCACGTCGCTCCTCCATCTTTTACAGTCCAAGAGCCGTATCCCTCTGGCCAGGGCCAGAGGCCAGACAAGCAGAGACAGCCCATACCCCAGAGCCTGCCAAAGGTGCTCAAACTCATCAGTGTCCACCCTGCTTGCCCGCCTTGCCTTTCTCCTTAAAACCCCAATAAAGTCTCCTTCCCCTGCCCCCCATTCCCAGCCCACCTGGCGCTTCCCCACGTGGCCCTGTGTGGTGTGGGTGCTCCCACCTCTTGGAAACCTCAAGTGGCAAACTATCTTTTCAATGGCAGTGTCTCCCAATCTGCTGACCTCACGGTCCGTGAATAGTAACACAACCGTACTTCACAGCACTTGGCTACCGCCTCTCAGGCAAAAACAAAACGCAGCCAGCGGGGCAGAGAGCGGCCCGGTGGAATGCTATTGTAGAGAGCGCCATGGAGTCTCTCCCGTCAAGCAGGGGCCTGCGTCAAGCAATGAGGGGAGCAGTTCGGGGTCCTGCAGTCGGACCAGCACCGGCCGACGACACCCCAGCACCGACAAACTAGCGGAAGCAGAGGAGGTCTGCAGGGGCCCAAGACTGACCACATCCCTCTAGAAAGGGAGGATTTGGGCAGCAAACCGTCAGGCCCCCCAGACACTGACCTGCATGTCTGACCCCTTCAAACAGGCAGCAGCCGCCAGAGGCTCTGCCCGACTGATCTCCAAGAGGACCCGAGATCCCTCCCCCTGGAACATAAGGGCGGTGAGTGCCGAGGGCTGAGCGGGACGGGACTGACCCCATATCTCAACCGCGCCCACAGGCTGATGGGGACCCAGCTCGCTGCTGCTGCTGCTGCTGCTTCTAAGGACCCAAATCTACTAAGTCAGGCGCCGCCCCTTACGGCCCCATTTAACCTTCATTACCCCACAAAGGCCCATCTCCAAAAACCATCACTTTGAGGGGTAGGGCTTCGACATAGGAATTCTGGGGGATACAAGTGTGTCATAATGGTAGTTGAGTCTCTGGAGACCCCCATCCCTTGTAGCCGACATCAGAGATAGCACTCTGGCCCGGAGGAACCTGGGGACAGTGATGACTTTTTCTGGGACTGAAATCAGTATTCATGGTCTGCTGGTGGGACACCACATTCGACACTGGGAGGGCCTCAGAAGATCTGGGACCCACGACGTGAGCTGAGCCCAGCCAGCTTGTCTCTTCATGCCTATCTGCTTCTTCGGGACCCTTGCCAGCGCCTGGGACCTTCAGGGGGCAAGCTTGACGGCCAGCAGGCAGTGCACCGGGGTGAAGCCTGAACTCTGACACAGGTTCCCCAGGTGGCTTCAATGGCAGAAACGGATTCTTTCCCAGCTCTGGAGTCCAGAGGCCCAAGATCAGAGTGTGAACGGGGCTGGTTCCTTCCGAGGGCTCTGGAGGAGAGTGTGTTCCCCTCTTCATAAGGACACCAGCCATGCTGGAGTTACGGCCCACCTGAACGACTTCACTTTCACTTGATTACATCTGCAGAAGGCCCTATTTCTAAGTAAGGTCACACCCCCAGGTACCGGGGGTTGGGGCTATGACATGTGAGTTGGGGGAATGCAGTCAACCCATAACGGGCAGCGTGTATGTGAAGTTCACCTCCAGTGGAAGAAGACACCGTTCTGGGGTTGGGATCAGCCAGACTTTTCCCAGGTCACAGCACCCCTGTGGCGGGGGCGGGGGGCAACACAGGCCCAAGTGGGGTTCCAGCCCCAAGGTGCTGCTCTGACGGTATAATAACCAGGGCACAGAGGTGCACAGGCACCTGGCTCTGGGGGTCCCAAACAGACCAGGGTCAGCCACAAATTCTCTCGGTTCCCTCAGTTCTTGTTGAACCACCTTCTGGGAACCTCCTGGACCCCACCCACTTGCTTCTCCAGCCACCCTCCCCCCAAGAGACCTGGCAGTCAGCGGCCTCTTCCTAATCAGCTAAGAATCACCCTGCAGGGCATTCACTCCACACTGGGGACTGTGCCCTCTCCCAGGAAGGGCGGGTCTGCCTTGGAAGGACAGGGTGGGGGACGGGGTCCTGAGGGGCTCTGCATCCCTCCCCCACCCCGACACAGTGGTGAGGAGGCCCACCCATCACCTGGCTGGCGGGGACCGCGAGTATCTTTTCAATGGACTGGTGGTTTCTGAAGGTCTTCACTGTCTGAGTCCTCGGGAAAGAGGTTTGTTTGTGGACCGCTAATTAGCAGCAAAAGTGCTCATAAAATACCACAGTCACGTGTCTGCCCAACCTGAGTGGCCCCAGGAGCACCTGCAGAGTTGGAAGAGTACGCTGGGGGCCAGGCTCAGCAAAGTGGGACGGGGCTGGGCCCTGGCGGGTCTACCAGCTGGCTTCTCCAGGTGAGCCTCCCGTGGCTAGTCTGGGACCCAAGGGCACTGGGAGTGAGGAACCTCGATCTTCCCAAAGCCCGATGAAAAGTGAACTCACCAAAATGTGCTGCCCAGGATTTTGACCTCTACCCGGGCCCTCTGTCAAGGAAGAGAGGACCAGAGCCTGGGGTCCCGGAGGCTTGTCTGCCTCCTCCCCCCTTAGTGCTCCGCATTTACCTGGGCAGAAGGTGAGTGGGGGTGGGGATGAAGAAGGGGGAGGGCACTTATGAGGTTGGCCCAGAAAAGCAGAGGAACAGTAGGTGAGAGATCAAGGTGGGGAGGGGTGAGATCAGCTGCAGAGAGATTCATCAGGCCCTCCTAAGAGCCAAGGACAGCTGACCTCACAGAGTAGGACAGAGAAAAGGCAGTAAGGACAGTGTCTAGTGTGCTGGCCCCTGCCGTCTGCAGGGATCTCACCCAGCACCACCCGTCCCTGATTCTGTAACCTCTGGTTTCTCTTCCTGTTTCCTCGCTGTAAAAGGAGACGAGCCTCTACCATATTAGGTGTTGGGGATTTCAAATGTGTTAATGCAGGAAATGGCTTAACACATAGTAAGCGCTCAATAAATGTTAGCTGCTATTATTATTGTTATTATTAACAACTAGGATGTTCTTCCTCTTGAAAAGCTGGACAGCTAAAGCAGTGCCCTCCTTCCTCTCTAGCCAGCACTTGCCGGGACGCATCAGCCTTCCCCCCAGGATGGAGAGGTTGAAACACAAGCAGCCAAGGGACCCACATCACCCAGTCCTGAAGTTTGAAGACCCCGCAGCAGCGCTGGACCCTCGCGGGGGAACCCAGGGAATGCCTCCGGCCCGCGGAGGTGGGAGTGGGAGGTGAAGGGCCGGGTAGTGACTGCGGGGAGTGGGGGAACCGGACTCGTGCTTAATGGCGGGCTCTGAAGGTGGACATGGGGCGGGCGGTGGTGCATGGACACGGGCCACGTGGCGGGCCCAAGATACCCTGCGGCAGGAGGGTCGGGCCACGTGTCCGGGGCTGGGGGGGACCGGGCGTCTCGGGGTCCCCAAGGGTGTCATGGCACCGCAGAGATGTCCGCCCCCCAGGCCTCTGCGGGGGTGGGGGGTGGGGGCATCACGACTGGCCGCTCCGCGTCCCCTAGACGGGCGCCCCCGGACCGCAGGGCGCGCGCCGGCCCGGTGCTTCCTGGCGCCGGTCCGCTTGGTGGCCGGAGGGGCGGCCCCAGGCCCTGCGGGAGGGTTCGGCGGCCCTGACGCCCCTGGGCTGGGGAGCGGGCACTGCGGGGCCGTGGGGCGGGCGACTCTCGCGGCGCCGGCGGTCCTCGTCGCACGTGCTCCGGGTCAGAGGTCCGCCGACCTCGGGCAGTGAACGAGAGACGCGACGGTGCCCTCGCCTGGTGGACCGAAAAACGCGCCCCAGCGTCCGGCACGGCGGCTGCCCCGCCCACGCTCCGGGAGCGCTAGTGACGCCGCCGCCGCCGCCGCCGCCGGGGCCCAGCGGGGCGCGGCTCCGGCTTCCCGGGTCCCGGGGCGGGCGGGCTGGGGGCGGGGCTGCGCAGAAGCCCCGCCCCCGCCGCCCCGCCCGCCCCCGCGCCGGGCGGGACCCGCGGTTCCCGGCCGCGCTGAGGTCACAAGGAGGCGGCCTAGCGCCCGAGCCGAGCGCCTACGCCGAGCGGAGCCGAGCGGAACCCAGCGAGCGGCGGACACGCGGACGCCCGCCCGGCCCCGCGCCGCCGCGGCAAGCCCGGCATGGAGGAGGAGTGCCGGGTGCTCTCCATCCAGAGCCACGTCGTCCGCGGCTACGTGGGCAACCGGGCGGCCACGTTCCCGCTGCAGGTATGCGCCGCCAGCCGGCCTGGCTTACGTAACCGGCCGGGGGTCCCCGTGTGCGGGCCTGCGGCGGGGCGGCCGCAGCCGAGCCCCGTGACCTTGGCGCGGCCGCAGCACCGGGGGCCCCTGCGCGGGCGGGCGCCCGCCGAGCGTGAGGCCCCCGCGCGTGAGCTGTGGTGCACTCGCCACCCGCGCCCCTACCAGCTGCGGGCGGCCGGGGGCTCCCTGGAGACGTGAGAATGCGGCGGGTGCCTCCTGCCCCTGTCCTGGGGGCGCAGGGGCAGAGAGGGAAGCAGGTGTTTGCAGTGCTCACCTGCCGGCAGCAGGAGCAGCAAGCTCAGGGACCCTGGCTCCCGCCGGCCAGGGTGAGTCCCGCCTTGCGAAGGACTCTTCTGGGAGGTGGTCGCCAGAGAGGCGGGTGGAGCGGAGAAGGCCTCCCTGCAGGTGTTGGCTCTGAAGAAGAAAAGCCCAGAGACCGAGTCAGGCCCGTACCCTTTTGGCTTTAGAAGCTGCTTTTCAAATGTTTTATAGCTTTTCCTTAATGACGGGCTTCCCTCCCGCCTCTCCCGCCTGTCCTTGATGGGTCTCCCAGGCCAGGCACCCACTGCTTCCTGCTACAGCCCCAAGGTTATGGCTGGGTGATCCTCGGCGGGGCAGAAGGAGGCCTGGATGCGGTGGGGTTTCATGCCAGGCCAGAGGCAACACCAGGGTGATGGGCACTCCCTTGCCTTTTCTGCCCAGCAGGAGTGCTGGGTGGTCATGACAAGGTCATGGCTCTCCTGGACTGCCCACCTTTGTCCTGTTGTCCCTGGCATGCCCCCCCCCCCAACGGGGGGCAAGAAGCAGGTATGGCTGGGTGACTGCATGCACCTAGGTCTTTGGGGTAGGGGGAACTCTGCTTGTGGGTGGATTGTGTGGGCAGGGTCATTGGGGTAGTTCTGTGCTTGGGGACAAAGGTGCAGGGTCTCTAAGGCAGGGGTGCACCTGGAAGGCAGGACCAGGCAGGGCCCTTGAGAACAGCTTCACCCTGCTGTCCCAGTGGGAGGAGCAGCTCTCGCCCTTCTTGGCCAGGGAGCCACGGGAGCTGCCCTTGGCAGAGCTGTGCGGGGCCCCTGCTGGCTTCCCTGTGTCCTGTGCCCGGTCCCTCCTCCCTGTCTATCCACACGCGCTCCCTTCTTTCTCCCTGCACCCCTGCACTGGGCACACTGTTCCCTCCTCGGCTCACCTGGGTCCTCCGGTGAGGCCCCTTGTTCCTTCCAGGCGTGTGCTCTGAACTTCCACACCAAAGTGCCTCTTAACGTCAGAGAGGCGGTTCTCACCTGGGGTTTCTTTAGTGCCCTTACCTGTGTTCTGGGGCTGTGGGACATAACCTGGGGGCCAGGGTGGTGATCCTGTCATCTCCTGCCACCTGTTGGGGGGCGTGGAGGGGCTCTGCCTCTGATTCAACCCATCCCGGCACTTCCTTCTAGAGTTGTGAGGCCCAGGAGGAGTATGGCAGGGGGCCATCTTCCACGCCGAGCTCAGTTGCTTCCTCTGTAGAATGGGCATGATGCCTGCTCCTAGGTTGTTATTTAGGGCTGGGGGCGACGGGGTGTGTGAACGTCCCTTGGAGGTGCTGGCTGCTGAATGAGGTGGGTCAGCATGCCCGGGATGCTGCGCTCACCCACCACTGTGCCGGAGGACCAGACGGGGTGGTAGGGCTGGGTGGCACCTAAGCGTGGCTGGGGCATCTCCTGGAGGCTGGGACCTCTGCCGGGAGGGTCTTCACTTATTTACCTGGGTGTGTTTTTTGCCCTAATTACCTCCTCTTCCTCCTAATTACCGAAGTAAGATATAGTGTCGGGGGATGGCGAGGGCTGAAGGGGGGGAAAGCCAGGGGTGGTCGTCCTGCAAACATGCTCCCCCCAAGCTGGACCCCAGACAGGGCAATATCAGTGTGTTTGGGTGGCTGTCCCGAAGTATGGCAGGCGGGGCAGCTCAAACGGTAGGCGTGTGTGGTCTTTCAGCCCTGGAGGCTGGCGGTCCGAGATCAAGGTGGCAGCACGCTGCCTGCTCCGGAGAGGTCTGTCCGTGGCACGTGGGTGCTGTCCTCGCTTGGCTCCTCTGTGCGTGTCTGTATCCTGATCTCTTCTCATAGCGACACCGGTCACATTGCATTGGGGCCACCCTATGACCTCGCTGTACCTTAATTACCTCTTTAAAGATTCTGTCTCCAAACACAGTCACAGTCTGAGGTGCTGGAGGCCAGGGTTTCAACATAGGAATTTGGGGAACAGCCCATAACAATAACAGTTTCCAGAAATGTCTTAGTTCACTGGACACACTTCGTGCTTCCTTGAGCAGAGTCTAGATTTCTTATCAGCCTGCAAATGCTTGTTTTGGCCCGGGTTGCTTAGCTCCAGGAGGATCAAACAGTTAATACTGCAGGGCGCTCCACGGCGTCCCATGCGGGCATTTTGCTCCTATCCCCCCACCTGTGCCCCGCCGGAGCAGAGCCAAGCAGAGAGAGGGTTGGGGGTGGCCGCCGACTGCCCTGGGACCAGCCTCAGCACAGGACGGGCTGGGCTGGACAGAGCCTGCAATAGGCTTGGAGCCCCGCACTTGCACATTCCAGCAGGGGTTCTGAGGGGAAGCATCCCGGAACTCCCAGACTTGTGCCTAGCGGGGGGTATGTTCTCCATTTGGTCAGCCCCGTAGAGCTAGACTAAGGCACACTTGTGCACGCAGCTGAGTGTGGGAAGAGAGCTTAGGAAGGGCAGCAGAAGGTGGGCCCGGCCTGGGCCCCACAGATTCGGAGACTGGAGAAGCCCCTGTGGGGACTGGCCGCTGTCCCTTTGTCTTGGAGTTCCGGCTCAGGGACGGGGCACTGCCACCTGAGCCTTTGCAGGCCTCGTGTGCACAGTGAGAACAGTGCTCTTGGCTGTCAGGTGGGGCCAGGCTCCGGGGCACTGCCCGGACGGGGCTCTGCCAGTGGTGCTGGCACAGCGAGGGCCCGTTCATGGGGCGCTCAGCCCGAGCGTGGCACAGACGCATGCTGGCTGGAGGCCTGCGAGGCTGGGCTTCAGGGCCCTGGTTCCCGAACTGCTTCTTGTCAGGTCCCCCAAGCACACCCCCTGCCGTCTCAGGCAGGCCGCCCATGAGCAGCCACCCTCCCTGGGCAGAGAAAAATGTCATACGAAAGAGAGGAGCAGAACCTTGACCCTGTTTTTGAATTTTGTTTTCAGGCCGAGTCCAAAGTATGTTCTAGGGACTAGCAACAGAGCAGGCAGAGCGTCGGGCGGGGTGATTCCATGTTCGCAGAGCGAGGAGAGTAAGGGCTGGCTCGTGGCCTTCGTGGCCCTGTCTGTGGAGAGAGGGCTGCCCAGTCGAGGCCAGACCGCCAGTGATGCATTGGGGCTCCTCCCTGTGCACGGTGGGACTTCCTGCTGCTCTGGCCTTCGATTCTGGGGGAGGGAAAGAGCAGGGAAGGATGAGGTGGGGTGAGACGAAGTGTGCCCTGGGGCCTGCTGCCTCCTACACCAGACGCTGGTGGGACTGCCTCCTCTCAGAAATCGGAAACCCACACTTCTCGGGGCCGGGAGGTACAGTCCGTGCGAGCCTGCAGTGTATCTGCACGTTGGATCCGCAGTGCTTCCTGTGGGGAGGGGAGGTCCCAGAATCCCCCAGGCGGCTGCAGCACCTACTTCTGTGCTATCAAAGTGACGGGAGGCAGGTACGCGAGGCTTGGGGTGGTGTGAGCGTCCTGGGGCCCTCTCCCAAGTGTTGCAGACGGTAGCATTAAAGCCACAGAGATTCTCTTGCCGTGCTGGGGGCCAGAAGCTGAAGTCAGGGTGTTGGTGGGGCCACACGCCCTCTGAAGGCTCCAGGGGAGGAGCCTTCCTTACCTTGGACAGGTGTGACCTCTGTGCTGGGGTGGGGGTGTCACTGGAGGGTCACAGTGGAGAGGTGCAGCTTTGAAAGGTCACCTCTGGTAGCCTTGAGAATCTGATTTGGGCTTTTGCTTAAAACCATTTAAATCCCACGTCGCCACCAAGACGGGAAGATAAGGCCCTGGGGGACACTGGGGGGACGGCTCTTCATGGGTCCTGCTGCAGAAACCAGCCTCGTTCTTTATCTCTGCGAGCCCATCGGTGCAGAAGCAGCCCTAAGACCTTAGCCCTGTCTGGTGGCCGGGCGGAGATGCTGTTTTCCATACAGGGACCTCTTTGCCAGGGGAGCGCGGCTCAGACAGACAACCCTCAGGAAGAGGCTGGCGGGCAGCAGGGCGTGTCGAGAGTCCCCTGGCTTGGAATTGTGGATGGAGACCCCTGCCTGGCGAGCAGTGTGGGCTATGGTAGCTGGGGCAGAGGGATGCCAGGGCCCGCCGCTGCGGTGGACCAGAGCGAAGCTGCAGAGCTGCGGGGACGCAGGCACGGCGGGGTCCCCATGACAGTGGGGGGGGGGGTTATTTCCAGCTTTTCACCTTCAAGAACCCCTGGAGCCTCAGGTGGCTTCTTCAGAGGAAGATCTTTACGTTTTTTTCCCCTTAGCACTCCTAGGATGGAAGGGCCTTCTGTGGCAGAACTGCGTTTGGAAGATACCAGAAGAGTGTCACCCTGCCCCCTTCGAAAGACATGGTTTTTGCTTTAATGTTTTTCCTGGTGATGCCCGTGTTGGCAAATAGTACAAGACAGCTGACATGAAAGAGGGCACCACCCTCCTGCCCGATGTGGACATTCACATCCTTGGAGGTGGCGTGTTGTGTTTGGGAACACGTCCAAGTGTGTTCTGCAATGTTCCCTCGTGCTCCAGGACACGTAGCTCTGCTTGCTTCACTCCCTGCCACTTGTGATGATTCCCGTTTCCCTGGCCTCTGGAAGTCCCGGGCTGATCCAGAATATGTGCCAACCCTGCAGCCTAGGTGATGCTTTTGCTGTTTCTGTAAGAAGATCCAGCATTGCTTAATTTCTTGATTTCCTAACTCTCTTTCTTGGTTTGGGACTAAGATTTCTGTCGTTCCTCTTTGCCTGTCATGGAGAAAGCAAGAACTAATTGGTCCCACTTTCTGATCTTTCTCTCACTGTGTCTGCATGTGTATGTGTAATGAGTGCACGTGTGTGCGTGTGCACACGCTGTGCTCCGAGGGGGGCCCTGGCTCCTGTTTAAGAGACTGCTCCTCGCAGGGGTCAAGGGTAGCACTGTGCTCTCTGGAAGGGAGGTGCGTCTGTGCGCAGGGGTTTTACGTGACACAGGGGCCGCTGGCTCTGTGGCTCATGGGCCTGGTCATCACTGGGGCATGCCCACATGGAGCTTTTGAAATAGAACTAGCGTGTTCTGCTCAGACAGCAATGTGGAAGAGTGACATCGAGGAACAGAAGAAATGATGGAGTTTCTCAAGAAGAAAGGAACAGGCGTGGGGCCCCGGGCCGTGTGATAACATCATGTGGTTGGCCGAAGGGGCAATGCCTAGCCTCCCTGCCCACCCAGAGCAGACATTCCCCGTCCATACCTGGGTGCTGCTGGGAGCTTGGGGTGAGGCCCCTTCTCTTAGGGCTTTGCAGCGCAGCCCAGCCCCCGCAGCAGAACCTGACCGCTAGCGCACGGCCCCTGTGCAGGGCCTGGCAGGGAGCCGTGGGCCTGGCATTGAGCACTGTGAGCCTGGCAGTCAGGGCGTGGGGTGTGCCGTAAGCAGGGCGGGGGTCTCGGGGGTCCAGGGCTGTGCCAGCTGATGCAGGGTCACACACATGGGCAAAGATGGCTGTGGGACTGAAGGCGAGCTGCCGGCTGCTTCAGGGATGGAGGGCTGTTTCCAGTGGGAGTCCCCGCTGCAGGTCAGAGGACAGTGGACGTGGGTAGAGCTGAACTGTGGGGCTGAGTGGTCCCAGGGGGTGGGCAGGACACCGGGCACTCAGCCCCGAGGCTGATCAGGATGCCAGCAGTCACATGACACTGTGGTGTCCCCTCTTTCCTCATTCTCATTTCCTGTGGAAGCAGCTGGAGGTCTTACAAAAGAAGCCGTAGTGAGGATTCTTGAAGACAGTGAGCCCCCTCCCCCGGAGGAGCCGGGGTGGTCTGGGCAGGATGGGGGAGCGGTGCTGGAATATTCCAGAGCTTCCCCACTCCTGCTGTTCTGAGTGCCCTGCGTCCCCGCGAGGGCGGATTGCCCGCCAAGCTGCAGAGTTAATGACCGTGTCTTGCGTGGCTGTCAGCAGAGTGGGTTGATGATGTGGCAGTGAGGGGGATCTGCCGCGAGAACATGCGTCACCTGCCCAGGCCGCCCTCAGGAAGGGCCCCGGGTCTAGAAGATGGCAGCTATGGGGGTCAGGCCACAGAGCTTGACTGCATGCCGGCATCCTGGCTGTCCTCGCTCGCTTCTGGTGGCTGGACGGCTACAACGGAGCCTTTGAAACCCCCCTCCCCCGATGAGTCGCTGCAGATGTCCCCCCCACACACTGAGAGGCATGGGAGGTGGGACCCCTCCGGCCTTCTCTTTGCAGGACATGGGGGTACTCTCTGTATGCCGTGCGCGCGTCTGCACCCCCAGCCTCTGGCAGGGGGAGGAGCCACTTCCACGGGCAGTGTGCCCAGCCTGGGACTGTGCCAGAAATGCCTCCGGTTTGGACTGGCTGTGACCTTCAGGGGTTCTGTCGAGCCTGAGACCCTTGCCGCCTCGGCGTGGCTGTGCTTCCGTGGTCACTGAGCCGGCAGCTGTGTGGAGGCCCAGGGGCTGGCTTGGGGGAGGGAGCGTGCTTTGTTGCGGGGGCTTCCTGGCCAAGGCTCTGCGCTTTTTCTGAAACAGGAGTGGGTTTGCTAGTGGAGCCCGAGGTTGGGGTTTTGGCCACGCCAGCCTTCGTCCAGAGGCGCATAGGATGGTGGGCTCACAGTCACAGGGGCGCCCCAGAACCCTAAAACGCCACCGAGTCCGGGTGCTAGAGCAGAGGCTGAGAAGGCAAGGTTCTGCACAAAGTCTTGGGGGCTGAGAGAAAGGTGGTCGACCTTCAGGAGATTGCTCACAGTGGCACAGGGGTTTCAGAGCTTTGAGGGGTCAGAAAGCGCACAGCAGCTCTGCAACCACAACGTGGAATTCATGGAGTGCGGGACACGCAGCGGGGGGGGGGGGCTGGGGGGGTGAGGACCAGCACGCAGGCCTGCAGGAGGCTGCTCGAATAGAGAGGGAGGGCCGCAGGAGGGCCAGGGCCCCTGCGTGGCCGCCAGCCCGGTAGGGCTGGGAGGAGGGGACTCTGCCTGGGGAGATGGGGGGGCCCTCCTGTGGCAAGGCTATCCTTCCTGGGCTGAACTGCGTTTCTTCTTTTTCTTTCTTGAAGTATCTCTTGCATCTTTTCACTGTGTGCTGCTGTGCTGTAGATGTTAAAAAAGTGGGGGGTGGGGAGGCCGATTCCTGTGTGTGCGCCCGTTTCCGTGGTGACCGCACGCTGCCAGCGTGGGTGGCGGAGAGCTGGGTGGCGGTGGCCTCCGTTACACGGGCCCCGCCACAGGCCTGTCGCTCAGGAGCCGAGCTCAGGGTAAAGGTAGTACAGTCACTAGGGCGGCGGAGGCTCGGCCAGTTGTCACATTTGTTTTCATCTCATTGAGTACGTTTCGTGGCTCGGTTCTGGTAACAGTTCTCCGTGCCCCGGGCTTGCACAACCGCTCTGCTCGCACGCGCCCTGAGGCGGCCCAGCGCTCGGACTCCCTCCGCATCCAGCGGCTGGTGCCCCTCCGCGGCTGCACCCAGACACCTGCCCTGCCGCGCGCCCGTGGCGAGCGTGGACTCACCTGCGTCATCTCCCCGGGGCCACGGGCGGGATCGTGGGACAGCGAGGCCCCTCCGCGGTGCCTCCACCCTCAGACCCGGTTGTGCGCGGTGAGCGTGGCTGCTGGGGCCGTGGGCTCCTTGCTTCACCATGGCGCCCTGCGAGCCTCCCCCACGGGAAGACCCGGGCGATGCTGTCCCGGCAGTCGGCGCGGTGCAGCTCCCCCGGGGGTCGGGGAGGACGGGGCGCTGCGGCAGGGGCCAGTCCAGGAGGGGGACCAGGGCAGTCATGCCCCCGGGGCGGGGCGGGTGTTTCCCCAGGCACCGCCGTGCCCGCTTTCCGGAACCTCACAGCAGCCACGTCGCACTCACGAACAGCTAGTCCCTGTTCACGCCAAGGGCGGGGGGGCACAGAGGTTTTCGCTTTCATGGAGAAACCGCGCCTGTCCCAGTGCGGGTCCTTCGTAAAAGGAAGCGGAGCACGGGGCGCCCATCGCCTCGGCCGGTTTGGCTTCCCCAGGTTGCCGACGGCCGCCTGCTTTTAGAGCGCGGTTCTCGCCGAGGCCCCTGTGCGCCCCCGGCCCCTGCACCTTCCCGAAGCAGCTGTGAGGCCAGCGCGAAGCCGGGAGGGGCGCAGGGCCCGCAGGGGCGTGTGGGGAGGGGCTCGGCGCGGGCTGCCAGCCCACATGGGGCGCTGCCGCCCGGGGTCCGGCGCCCGGGGTCGGGGGCATGCCGGCTGGACCGGGCAGGGCCCAGCCACCGTGGCGCCTGCTTGCCGGGTAGTCGGCCCGCGCCTGCGCAGTGGCGTGCCCGCGGTGGTGCGTGCCCTGCTCGCAGCACGTGCACTGAGTAATAAGCCCGGCCGCTGCTGCTGTTGAAGTGGAGAAGCTGGCCTGGGGCTCGGCTCACTACCGTTCCGAAGCATGAAATAAGGACTTCATTCCCCGATCAGTTTGCCAGCTTCAAAGGATTAATTATCTACACATCCGGAAGCATTGGAGCAGGATATCTTGGCAGGGTTTTCAGAATTTGTGTCATGGTCGCTTCAAAGCTGTTTCTTTAGACTTGATTAGGATGCCAGGGGATTTGAAGCAGCGCTGGCTGAAGCTGGGAACAGGAAGCGGTGCGTCAGGCAGGCAAATTTGCAAAGGGCCGGTTTTAACTGTGTAACGAGACTGGTGATTTGTGTTTTATTTCGCTAAGGTCTGATAATAGCCACTTAAATATTTTAGAGACACTTGTTAGATACCTGTCACAAGTGTGTGGCTCAGTGAACAATCACAGAGGGAGCTCACCTGTGGAACCCCTCCCCCGTGGGCAGCGGGGAGTGTGAGCAGCTCTCAGATGTCCACTCCCCACACCCAGCTGCCCCAAGGCAGCCTCTCAGACCACCAGAGTAGGGGGGCCTATCTCTGAAGGTTCAGGGGAGACTTGGAGAGTGGTGAGTGGTGTTGGGGTGAGTAGGGCAAGAGGCTGGGAAGTCATCGGTGTGCAGGAGAGGGAGGGGACTACCAGGGACTGGCCACCCACGGCCCTTGGTTCCTGCTCTCCCTGTCTCTCCCACACACCCTCCAGTGTTTCTCCTTATATCGCTCCACCTCTTCCACTGTCTCCTTCTCTGGCATATTCCACGGGACACTGTTCCCACCCCGTCTGTGGGAACTGAGGTTTCAGTGTCCTTGTGCCCTGTGGAGTATGTGTGTGTCTCCAAAGTTTGTCGAAATCTCTCACCCACTGGGTGTCCTGTCCTGTCCTTGTGGACCAGCATCATAAAAGGCTCCTTTGTTCTTTCTCATTTTCCTGGGGTTGGGGAGGGAGAGAGTCCAAAGGTCAGTGGGCCACATGAACGCAATGGCACTTGGTTTATGGGGGTGTTAACACTCTGAGGCCTCCTTCCCTTCCTTCCCCTGGGGTTCCATCCACTCTTCCATCAGCCGCTGGGCTCATGGGGCTCTGACGTCACACACCCCCTCAGGGCAGCTGTTCTGGCCCTTCTGTCGGTGCCTGCTGGTGTCCCACTGCTTATGTGTGGCTTGTGTGGTTGGGGTCTCCCAGCAGCCCGTGGGCGGCCTCAGCCCTAGATGTGAACTGAGACTCGGCCGGGGTGGGAGGGATAGAGGGGAGACGCACACCCATGGGTGTTTGGAGCAGGGCGCCAGTGAGACAGAGTCCAGAGAGGTGTGGTGGCCGCGTCAGCAGCCATGCTCTGTCCCTGACGTGTCCTGAAGAACAGGCCCATGCCCTCCTGGAGCCCTTGACCGTCCCAGAGGGCAGCTGTGCGGGCACGGTGGGGCTGGGGGTCAGCGTGGCGGGGGAGCCCTGGGGGCCACAGAGGGGGTGGGTGTGATGTAGCTGGGAGCGCTGAGGAGAGGGGAGGAGACAGGGTCCTTCCAGGCTGACAGGCTGGCCCCTCGGTGGCCTCCTGCCGGCAGGTGCTGGCTGCTCGTGTGGGCCCAGTGCCAACCCAGAGGGAGCTGTGTGCAGGGACGGAGCGGGTCAACGAGGGCTGTGCTTCCCTAGGAAAGGGTGACGCAGAGACTCCGAGAAGTCGTGTGGTGACCTGGGCAGGACCCAGCCAGGGTGGCATGACCAGGCAGAGACGGGGAGACAGCTGCCAGTGCTGGGTGAGCACGTGCCTCTGGGTTTCCAGGCAAGGCTGGTTGTGCCACACTCGTCCCAGCGGGTGGCATGGTTTTCCTGGTCCGGCCTGGCGAGTTCAATCCCATGTCCAGCTGTGGGCCCCTCGCAGTGCCAGGCGCCAGGGGGACAGCCCAGCTCTCAACAGGAGCAGAATCCAGATTAAACACTTGGCTGTCGTGATGTGGTTTCACCTGGCTCCAAAGTCAGGGCTGGCCACGAGCCCGTTTGGACTCGAGTATCCCACAGACAGGTTGTGGTTGGAGCCCATGTGTGAGCCCCGACCTCCCCAGGCTGCCTCTTTCGCACAGGGCTGGGGGACACAGAAGGAAGGCCTAAGTGAGGGCCCCCTGGGCTGATGGACCCAGGGACTCACCCCTTGCTCTTGTTGGGGGCCTGCCTGGTTCCCCCAGGTCCGGAGGACTTGGCCAGGCCCTGGTCTGCTGCCCACACTGATGCGGCTTTGGTTTGCTCCTGGGTGTTTGGGCTTCACCTTGTGGTGGCTGGCAGCTCATGGCTTTACCCTCACCCCGAGCCCCAGAGGCCTTTGTGCAGCACGGGGCAGACTTCCTCAGGGAGCTGGCTCTGCGGGACGAGGAGGGACGCAGTGGATGCTCCGTGTAGCAGGGCCCTGGTCCTGGGTCTGTCTGCAATGATGCCAGCCAGGGCCAGCTGGGCAGGTCAGATGGTGGAGGCCAGTGGGGCCTGGCAGGGACCCAGGGCCAGTGTAGGACACGAAGGCCGAGGGATGGGTTGGGCGGTATTCCGATGCCTATCACCTCTGACGGCCTGGGGTCATGGGAAGGGCCCCGCGGAGAATGTGGCTCATCCCCCACGGGGCTCTGCAGCGATCCATACATCTTGCTGCCTGATTTAATCCACACCTGCCTGTTAAATGTGGAGAAACGGGAAGGTGAACAAAAAGAAAGATCGCCATGGGATTTGCCACTTCACCGGCAGACAACTGTCCACGTTGGCTTGGGGAGGCATCTGGGCCGTTTTGGACATAACCTTTCTTCCCCTTCATTGAGGAAGGAGCTCTTACTCTTTATAAGCTTCATTTGTAACCCTGTGGCACCTGGAACCTGTGCGCGGTCACCTGCTCCATGTGCCGGGAGGCGCGTGCCCAGCTGTGGGGCAGCCGCGGGGTGGCCGTCCCACCCCAGGCCAGGCCAGCGTGGCTCCACACTGAGGTCCCCCCAGCCTCGAGCGGGCCGGGGCTGGCACTGCAGCGGAAGCATGAGAGCCAGGCTCCTGGGGACGGAGTGGCCAGCTGTGCTGTCCCGTGGGGAGCCCTTGGCCTTGCCCCCCCACCGAGGGTGGCGGCCTCACACCCACATTCTCGAAGCAAAGGGCCTCACAGCCGTCTGTCCGCGTCCAAGCAGATGGGCGCCTCGCGTCGTGCACCTGCAGGCATCGTCGCTTGGCAGATTTCCAGGGGCTCGGCCCTCCGGGCTGGCGGCTCCCGACACGCTTCCGGACGCGGCCCCTCACCAGACAGCACGGCACCAAAGCGCGCACTTTGAGCCCAACTCGGGGGAGCCTCCTGCCTGCCGCCGGGGCCCTGGCTCTCTCCCACCCGTTCCTTCTCTGTCTTGCAGGTGTTGGGATTTGAGGTTGACGCGCTGAACTCTGTCCAGTTTTCCAACCACACAGGTAAGCCCTTGTTGGCCTGAGCAGCCACTGAAAAGCAGGGTCTTTAGAAATGTGGAGCCCCCACCCCTCCTCTGACGGTCAGGAGATGGCACCACAGGGGCCACCCAGCTCGTGAGGGTCAGCCTGGCCTCGGGTGTGGACGCTGCATTTGAACCTCGGCTTGGCTGCTTGAAGCTGAGTGACCCGGGGGCAGGTTGGGGGGCCTGCTGGCACCTCAGTCTCCTCCGTGAAACGGGGACCTGCTCCTAGCCCCTGCCACGGGGCTGAGCCCGCTGCCGGGTGACGGGCCACCACGGGCCACGAGCAGGGCCACATGTGTGCACGTGCCACTGGTGGACGCGGGAGCGGAGCCTAATTTTCTCTGTTAAAAACCAGCGCCTCGGGAACTCACGTGGAGTCGTCTGTCTCAGCGCAGGGGACACAAGGACTCCCGTGCACAGAGGCCTTGAAACAGAATTGCCAGCTCAAGGGCACGTGAGGGACACTGCCCTCGGGAAGGCCCCGAGTTGTCAGGACAAGCTTCCGGAGCCCGCTCCTCACACCCCCGGGCCCCATGGCCTCGGGAGCCACCTGCCCTGTGACCCCACAGTCCCGTAGAGGCAGGGGCATGAGGCCACTCCCTTCCTGGACACATCCCAACATCACCTCTCCTGAAGTTACTCTGAACCCAGACAGAGCCCCAGGGGCACAGAATGTCCTAGAACCAGGCTGGCCGAGTGCCAGCAGGGTGTGCGGGTGGGTATCTGGGCCTCCGCCCACAGGCTTAGGAAAGAGCCTGTAACCCTCCTGCTGTGGCTTTTCTTGGAAGGGACGGGATATCGTGAGTCATAAATTGAGGTGAGGAATGACGTTTGGGATTCAGAAGAAAACAGTTCTCACCGAAAGCCCTTCCCTGCTTTTGCTTTGCCGAGTGTTCTGGGTGCTGTGAAATTTGGAGAAGCCCCAAGATGTTTACGTTGATTCAGCGAACTTCCCTGAATCCCACAGGTTCTCCTGGCTGTTTTAACCACCACCTTCCTTTTTAAGTAAATGAGCCAAACTGGCTTGCCCGCTGAACTCACTGCTGGCTGTCACAGGGCGCCACGGTCAGCTGTCCGTTCTGGGGAAGCCAAGGCCTGGCTCCGAGGCCGCTGCTGCCCTTGCACAGATCCCAGGCTGAGGGGAGGGGGCTTCTGGGGTCTTCAGTGGCACGTGGCTGCCCCCTGGGCTCCCACAGAACCGCCTCCGTTGGCGGCGGGCTAGCATCCCGAGGGGTCTTCTGGCCTGCCCCAGCAGGGGTGTATGAAGACCAGACCCCCGCGTGCTGGGAGCCCACGCAGGTGCAGGGGTGCTGAGGGCCAGAAGGGGAGGGGGACTTCACGTCCGCTGTGGCCTACTCCTGTGGTTCCTGGCAGGGCCCCTGGATGCCGTGCAGTGCCTGCCTGGTGAGGGGACCTCTCAGGCGGCTCCCACCCAGCAGTGGCCCCAAGCACCCCACGCTTGGACTCAGCACGGCTGTCTGTGCAGCTTGACCGCAAATCTCGGGGTTCAGTCCTGAGCTTTGGACCTGGAAGTACTTAGGGACTTTTTGGTTTTAGTTATTTTTGTTGTTGTTGTTGTTTTTAAGATAGATGAAGAGTGTGAGTGTGAAGTCGGGGCGGGGCAGAGGAGAGCAGAGAGAATTCTTTTTTTTCCCCCTGATTTTAAGATTTTACGTATTTATTTGAGAGAGTACACAAGCAGGGGGAGGGGCAGAGGGAGAGAGACAAGCAGACTCCCCACTGAGCACGGAGCCCGACACAGGCCTCAATCTCATGACCCTGACACCATGACCTGAGCTGAAGTCAAGAGTCAGAGAGTAAGCAGAGGCAGAGGGAGGGAGACTCTCCAGCAGACTCCTTGCTGAGCATAGAGCCCCACGCAGAGCTCGATCCCACGACCCTGAGACCATGACCTGAGCTGAAACCACGCGTCAGACACTTAGCTGACTGCGCCACCCGGGAGCCCCGGTACCTCTCTAAAAAGAACCGGAAGCACTTACTGCAAGCAAGTGCCCGTCGAGGCCTGTGTGTGCGGGGAGAGTCACTGCACCCCTGTCCCGGCCGTGAGCCTCGCCCAGCACCGCGCTGCTCCGGCTGTCCAGCCAAGGCCCCGCGGCTGTGCGGTCTCCACCGTGTGGCGTACTCAGTGCCCGGCTCGTACCGCGTGTGACCGGCCAGAACACTTCAACTACATGCCATCTGTACCCTGCTCAACCAGCGGCCCTGTGGATCGCACGCGGGGACCCCTGAGCAATGCCTGGTCCCTGCAGAGGCTTCTGAGCACGGCCGCCCACACCGCTTGCCTCCTGGGGTGGGGCTGGCGTCGGGGCACTTCCAGCAGCTCTGTTCCCGAGGACGCAGTCCCGCGAGCCGTGACCCACCCACTCTTCCAGGTCAGAAAGCGCTGCTTTTTGACACCTTTCTCAGGATATTTATGTGCCGCAGAGTTAATTCACCTGGTGGAGCGTGTAATTCGGCGCTTGCTAGTACACTCACAGAGGAAACATTTTCACTGCTCCAGTGGGACCCATACCGGGCTAACGGCCTGACCCTCACCACTGCCCCCCCTCCGGGCCGCTGGACCCCTCACCTGTCTCAGCGATTTGCCTTCTGGAGATTGCATAGAAACAGAATCATAGGACAGGTGACCTTTAGCGGCTGAACCCCATGTTCTCCAGGCTCGTCCCCGTGCTCGCGTGTGCCCGTGCCTCACTCCTGTTCGTGGCTGAGTCACAGTCCGTCCAGTGTGGACAGACCACACTTGGCTTCTGTGTCCATTTGTTGATGGACACGGGTTGATGAATGCTGCTGCTGGGGGGCGCGTGGCTGGCTCAGTTGGCGAAGCGTCCGACTCTTGATTTCAGCTCAGGCCATGGTCTCAGGATCGTGAGATCGAGCCCCCGCATCGGGCTCTGCACTCAGGGCAGAGTCTGCTTGGGATTCTCTCCGTCTGCCCCTCCCCCCTCACGTAAATAAATAAATCTTTAAAAAAATGAACGCTGCTGTTGTGAACATCTTTCCGCACACGTTTCTGGGAGCAAATTAGTTTTCTCCCAGCGGGTAGACCCAGGGACACACTTGCTGGATCAGATAGTGACTCTGTGTTTGATCGTGGGAACAGCGGCCGACCGTCCTCCGCGCTGGCTGCGCCACTTTTCGGCCCTCCCGAGAAGTCTGAGGGCGCGTCCTTATCAGGCCTTACTGTTTGACTTGCCTTCGTCTTTTGCATTCAGCCAGCTTAGTGGTGTGAATGGGATCTGTTAAAAAACAAAATTCAACCAAGTCAATGGGCAGATCTAATTGGTTTTGTTAAATGTTTCACGAGTCGGGCAGCATCCTGTCTGGCGAGTAGAGGGGATCTCCACTGAGCCGAACCAAAGAGAGGTTTTTAAAGATTTATGTATTGATTTTAGAGAAAGAGCAAGAGAGACTGAGTGCAGGGGGGCGGGCAGAGGGAGAGAGGATCCCAAGCACACTCCTCGCTGAGTGTGGAGCCCCACGTGGGGCTCGATCTCATGACCCTGACATCATGACGTGAGCCGACAGCAGCTGAACCTCCCAGGCGCCCCTGAAAGAAAGATTTTTAAAGGCAGAGAGAGAGCATTAAAAAAACAAAAGAATAAAAGAATACTAGCAAGGAATGTCTTGGGCAAGGCCGCCCCTCTAAGGGGAGCAGGGGGGTCTATCAGCCAGTTTCCCAGGATTGACCAGGAAGGGCCATGTTGACTGGTGGAGGGCTCTGCTCTAGGGTCGAAAGTGCAGTTAGCTTCGGTGTTAACTCTCGGTTTACCGAGTTGGGGCCTTCACGTAAGTGACACCGCTTGGGGCCTGATCCTTTTTAACAGAGCTCGTGGTTTTGGCTGTAGACCGGGGCGCCTGGGTGGCTCGGTTGGTTAAGCGTCTGCCTTCGGCTGAGGCCATGATCTCGGGGTCCTGGGATCGAGCCCCGCATTGGGCTCCCTGCTCAGCGGGGAGTCTGCTTCTCCCCCTCCCTCTCCCCTTCCCCTGCTTGTGTGCTTGCTTGCTTTCTGTCAAATAAATAAATAAAATCTTAAAAGAAAAGAAATGGCCATAGATTGAGGCCGGAGAGTCTCCATCCTGGGGAAGCAGGTTTTCCGGAGAAGGGCTGGCACACTCTCCCAATTCAGGGCTGGAAAATAAATAACTGGGGCCTGGCGCCTTCTGTGCCCTTGGCGTGAAAGCAGCCGGAGACTACTTGTAAAGGATGGAGTGCGGCTACGGTCCAGTAAAACTGGAGCTTTGTTAATGGACACTGAAAATGGAATTTCATATAATTCTCACAAGTCATAAAGTATTACTCTTTTTTTTTCCCCAACCATGTAAAAATGTGAAAACTTGGTCTCAGCTTGAAGGCCATGCAAAAGCCTGCCACAGGCCAGATTGGGCTCACGGGGCCTGGTTTGTTGACCCCTCCTCTGGGTCCGCATTTCTCGGATTTGCTGTGGATAAGAACCAGCTGGGGCCTGCTAAACCTCGGTGCAGGGGCCCACCCCCAAAGACGGACTCAACTGGTGGGCCCAGGCCTGAGAATCTGCATTTCAGATGAGCCCCCGAGGGTGCCGCTGCTGCCAGTCTCAGAGACCCCCGGGGGAGAGGAAGGGTGATGTGCTTTGGAGGAGGGAGGCTTTGGGAGCTCAAGGGTCAGAGGAACATTCCTAGACGTTAAGGATAACCACAGTGTGCCGGGGTCCCCAGAACCACCCGCAGACGGGACAGTTTGCTAGGGGACCTCCCAGGACTCAGCACAAAGAGCTAAATAAGCCCAGGGCAAAAGCCCATGGGGAGGAGTCAGCGCCAGGCCCACACTCCAGAGACACCAGGACCACGTTTTCACGGGTGAGCTGCAGGGTGTCTGTGCTGTGGCCCCAGCCCTCAGCCTACGTGGGCAGGGGTCCTCCTGCGTGGCAGGGTGGTCCCCTAGAATTCCTGTTGGAGGCATGCTCTCTGCCTGTGTGCTTGGAGTGAGCACGTCACCCCGGCTGCCTGTCACCCTTGGGGACCTGGTAGGGCTGAGAACCCAGGTCACATCTGGCTCTTGGTCAGATCTCGACCAGATCTCGACCAGAGACCGGCTCTGCTTGTGGCTCAGTCTCCCGGGGCTGGGGTGGCAGGATGTGATGGGCCCCGCCTACCAGTGTGCCTGGGTCACAGTCACTGAGCCGTTGGGCCTGGATGGGGAAACGTGCACAGCAGAGGCTGGCAGAGCGAGCCCCCCCATGCACCCCCCCACGCCCCATGCACTCAGGGAGAAGGCACACAGCTGTGTCTTGTGCGTCAGCACGGCACCTTGGAGAGCTGACTGTCCTCGTGGCCCTGGATTGATTCCAGAGGGTGCGGGCAGTGGGAGGGGGACCCCTGGTGTCAGTAGGAACAACTCTAGGTGGCATACAAGCCAGGGGTGTGTGCGGGGGGCTCTGAGGCTGATGGTGTCGGGGACCCACCGAAGCACGGCCTCTGGGCGGTCTCCGGCCTTGCATCGGCCCCCGGGGAAAGCACCGTCCCCTGGCGTCATCCAGGGCGAGTGAGCAGTCGTCTGGGCCACAGTGGGCCATCGGGTAAGGCTGTGTCTCCACACATGTCTCGGTGTCAAGGCCCTGAATGTTGCGTTCTCCCCACAGGCTATGCACACTGGAAGGGTCAAGTGCTGAACTCAGGTGAGCTCCACGAGCTCTACGAAGGCCTGAAGCTGAACAACGTGAATAAATATGACTACGTGCTCACAGGTGAGTCCACGCGAGCTGGGAGCTGGTCCCCGTGCGCCTCGCTCTGGCACAGCCAGGCTCGGCCTCCAGGGACGTAGTGGGACCTCGGGGGTCCTGGCCACATGTGCTCACTCAGACGGGCCTGCTGTGTCACCACACGCTGTGGGCCCGTGTGGAGGACATGCACGGGGTGAAAATACCTAGGTCGGCCACATGCGGCCACCTGGTCCAGTGGCTCGTTAGCCAAGGTTACGGTAAAAATATCTATTTGTATTTACGTAGTTAGAAGCGAGTATGCTTATTATCGAAAATGGAAAAGACAAAAGAAGGAAAGTGTTCCTGCACACTTCTCACTCACGGCTTCTTCCTTCACCTCACACTTGGCATCTCTTTTGGGAAATGCCCAGTGTCCTCTCAGTGACTAGAGATGTTGGGGACACTTTGAGCCCCGCCTGCCGTTCTCTGGAGCAGAACGGTTTGCATGGCGCTCTTTCTCCTTGGTCAGTTGATGTGAGCCTTCTGTTTCATGAGGGTGGCCCGGATTTCCCTCCCAAAGGTTACACGAGGGACAAGTCCTTCCTGGCTTCGGTGGTGGACATCGTGCGGGAGCTGAAGAAACAGAACCCCAAGCTGGTGTACGGTAGGTGCTAGGCCGTCACCTCCTCAGGCAGGGTGGACCTGGGGGCCCTAAATGGGTGGCTCGGCCTCCTTCCTTCTGATGCCCCTCCTTCCCATTCCACCTCTCCCGGCCCGTAAGCTTTGAATGCTGGGCGTTCAGGGGCGTGTGCCTTCAGGGCTCTGGAAAAGGTTCAGAACGTCTTCACAGTGACCCTGGCATCTGTGTGGGGACAGTTATGAGAAGTGGGTTACGTACGTGTGGTAATCCGTGTCCGTGTACGAAGGCTGGAGCCGCCAGGCCCTGTGGCCAGTGTGCGTGGCGGGAGGTGGCCCCAGAAAGGACAGTAGAGGGTGTGTATGTCCTGGGTGTGGCCCAGCTGTCAGGCCGAGGCTGAGGCCCCTGCCCGGCCTGTCTGTCCCTAGCCCCAGGCCTCCACACCTGGGACTGGGGACTGGTGTCTGCCACCCAAAGGCCTCTCCAGCTAAGAGAAACGAAGGTTCAGGTTACTCTTGTCCCTCTCGGGCTCAGACACGGACATTCAGGGCTCTGCAGGGTCCTACCACGTGTGTGACACTTCCACATCCAGGACAGAACTGTAGCGGCCTGTCGTGGGGACCCCGCCATTGGGAGCAGGAACTAGGTTTGGGGGCCCACGTTGAGCAGCCCCTTCCATCAGAGGCCCCCACGGCCCCTGTGTGTTCTTGTCACTTCATCCATGCAGACTGGGCCTTCCCTGGGGTGCAGGTGTCCCATGTGTAGAGGCCGGTCCTTACCCTCAGCTGGCCCGATGGCAGGTCCTACACTGTGGCCCGCTGCCCGAAGGGAACGAGCTTGTATGTGGGCAGGTGACACCGTGGCTTCAGCCAGGAGGGGAGAATGGGGCTGCTGTTCTGCGTCCCTCTTTCCATAAAGGTGCAAATGATGTCAGATAAAAGTCAGAGCACTCAGTTGTCTGTGATGACAGGACGCAGAACGCCAGGTCACAAGGCGAGTGAAAGTAGGAGGCCATGCTTTTCCCAAGCTGTTAGCTGCATGTGTGAAATTTAACAAGGAAAAAAAACGTTAAGGGCTCTCATCCTGTCGGGTGCAGCGTTTGCTAATAGATGCTCTTTGTGTCTCCACAGTTTGCGACCCGGTGATGGGTGATGAATGGAATGGCCAAGGCTCCATGGTTAGTGATTTCATGCATATGATTCCACACACAGGACACAGCACACGTCCTGTGTTATCCTTGCCTGGAAGCAAGGGGTGGCAGACAGGGTTTATCGTCAAGGACCAGAGAGTAGATATTTGGGGCCCTATGTCCTGCTCTATCAAAACGCAGCCCCGGGCATCCGGCTGGCTCAGCTGGTGGAGCAGCGTGTGGGTCTTGATCTCGGGGTCCTGAGTTTGAGCCCCATGTTGGGTATAAAGATGACTTAAAATCTTTAAGGAAAAAAAAAAGCCACAGTTCGCAAAGGAACAGACATGGCTGTTTCCTAATAAAAGTTCACGTATGGACACTGAAATTTGAATTTCCTATAACTTCTGTGTGTCGAAAATGTCATTTTATTTGTTCTACTTTTTCTCCCAACTACATGAGAGCAGCCTGGCTGTAGGTTCCTGGCCCTGACGTCATGTAGAGCTGGGGTGCCACCCAGTGAGGAAGCCAGAAATCTGCTGGCAAGAATCACCGTGGCCCCCAGAGAGACCTGGGCCGGGAGGGATGGCAGGGGGTCAGCCCGTGCTGGCCATGCAGCGCCCTGTCTCAGGCCCCCACCTGGACCATGGGGCTCCTTGGCAAATATGCTCTGGTTCCATCTCCTCCTCTGTGTGCGTCAGCCTGTGTTCCTTGGTGCCCTTTCCTTTCAGTACGTGCCAGAGGATCTCCTTCCGGTTTATAAAGAGAAGGTTGTGCCGGTTGCAGACATTATAACCCCCAACCAGTTTGAGGCCGAGTAAGTAATCTGAAACCACTAAACTTTCAGACCTTCTCACAGGGTTGCCTCAAAGTGGAGCAGGGACCTGGCAGCAGGGTGGGGGGCAGGCCATTCTGCCTGGGGCGCCCTGGCCCAACAACAGCAGTGGGTGGTCATTTCACTCCGGGTCCTGTGATCGCGCTGACCCCCAGCCGTTTTCCTGAACAGCAAGAGCTTTTGGGGACAAAAAGGGGAGGAGCTGAGGGCACATGTGGGCGACCAGGCCACGGGATGGAGAGCCCATCCCAGCTGATGCAGGGGACCCCCCCTGGCGCTCCGAAACCCACGTCCCAAATCTCTACATGGGATTAAAAGGAGCCAGCTGGGCCCTCGCAGTAGCGAGCTTCAGAGGGCCCTTCTCAGACTGCAGGGCCACCTGATGAAGAACCAGTGTGGCGGGGGCGGGGGGGGGGGGTAGCGAGCAGTGCCGGCTGCCGTGGAGTGTGCAACTGAGTGTCCATGTGGGTTTGTCTCTGCCATGGTGTGGTTTGTTGGACCATCAGTGGGGTCCCCCTGTCTCTGAGGCTGCCTTTTGAAGGAGGGGTGGGGGGTGCCTGGACTCCTGGGGCCCCCGACCTGGCCGGTCCATCCTGGGCTCCCAGAAGACCCTGAACCCTTGGTAGACCTGTGTGAGAGTGGTATGTTAACCATTTACAGTTTGCATTTCACATTTTGACTTTCGTGGACATTGGTCACTCTCATGGTCCACTAAGGGGCCATGTGCTGCTGTCCCTTGCTGTGTTTAAATTTTATTCTCAACTGGTCCTTAGCCATGTCGCAGTCGCCACCAGGTTTATGGTGGCCAGCAGACACTGAGCTCTTGCGGGGATGGGAGGGGTTTACCAGTGCCACCACAGCTCTGGGGATGTTTCTAGTAGGACCCGGAGAAGCAAGGTCTCACCTGTGCTCACCTGTCTTGCAGGTTACTGAGTGGCAGAAAGATCCACAGTCAAGAAGAAGCGTTAGCGGTAAGACCTTCTGAAGCCTGGCATGGAACAAGTGGCACCGTGCGTGGTGGGGAGGGGACAGCCGTACACCCTTGGGGGTGGGGGATGGGCACCCAGGTGGCGGGCATCCTGGTTCCCGCCAGCCGGCAGGGGCTGAGGGACGTGTTGTAAATTCCCTGTTGGCCCCTGCCTTGGGCACCTGCAGCTCTAGCGAGCGTCTGGGTCTGGGCTAACCCGCTGCCTGCTCTGCTCATAGCAGTGGTGCCTGGGTGGGCTTCCTGGGGCGGCTGTAACGCAGTGCCCCAGACCAGGTGCCTGAGAACAGAAATGTCTTCTCTGTGGCCCCAGGAGCCAGGAGTCTGAGTTCAGGGCGTTGGTGGGACCCTTCTTGGTCTAAATCTGTGGGGAGGAACCTGTTCCTTGCTTGTCTCCCAGCTTTCGGTATCCCTGGGTTTGTAGACCCATTGCCAGTCTCTGCCTGTGTCTTCAAGTGGCCTCCTCTCTTTCTGAGGACGCCAGGCAGGTTGGATCCAGGCCCATGCTGGTGACCTCATCTTAACCGGCTTGCATCCGCACAGACCCTGTTTCCAAGGGAGGAAACAGGAGACACTCCGAGGTTCTGGGCCAAGGGTTCCCACATCTCTCTTTGGGAGACACAGCTCGGCGCACGACAGTCACAGCATTTCCTGAGCGCTTGCTGTGTACCTGGTACCGTGAGTCCCATGCACCTGTGACCCGTGTGTGTGCACGGGAGGCAGCCCTCCGGACAAGCGTGCCACCGCCCCAGCCAGTGTAGTCAGAGAGGGGCCCAGAAACCACCTGTGCCAGCTGGGGTCCAGCAGAGACCCGCGGGACGGCATGCGCGTGGCCGGGCACGCAGGGGTGCCGGTGTGTGCGTGTGCACATATGTGGGGTGGGGTGCGTGTCTGCACACACGTGTGCAGCTGTCTGCTTGTGCACCAGGAGACTTACTATGAGCTGTTGGCTTCTACTTTTGGGGGCTGGCCAGGCACATCCGGGGCCCGCCGAGTGGAGAAGGGCCAGCCAGGCGCATCCGGGGCCTGCCGCAGGGCCGGCTGGAAACGAGGCAGGGGAGGTTTCTTTGAAGTTCTTTTCAACTGTCCCCGTGGAACTCGGTGCCGGTGAGTCATGTAGCCTTAGATGGAGCGGCCCCGGTCCGGCACAGCAGGGCCCTCCAGCGTCCAGGGCTGGGCGCCGTCGGAGCTGTGCCGTGTCTTCGCAGGAGACAGGTCCGAGTGCAGGCCCTGCTCTGCCGCGGCAGGCCCGAGGGGCTGTGGAGCCTGTCTGGCCAGGGCTCAGGGTGCCAGGGGATAGCGGTGCCCCTTCTCCGCACCCTGGGGCCTCGGCGTCCCAGGAGCCAATGCGGCCACATGCTGCGAGAGTTCTAGGCAGTTCCCGTGGCGTGCCCGGCGCAGGGTGGGGGTGGGGGGCGGGGTACACACACCGGGCAGAGGATGGGCTCCGGAGCAGAGGGGCCACCAGCGTGGTCCTGAGCCTTGGTCTGAGCCCGTGGCTCCGGGACGACAGGCCCTCCTCCCACCGCGACGGAGAGAGGGTGCCGCCACGTGACCCCGGCCGGTTTTGTCCCGGCTCCCAAGCCCTGGGCGGAGGAGGCTCGCGGCACAGACACAGGGGTGACTCAGGGCGCCTTCTCCTGGGCTGGGGGAACCTGACGGGGACCCACACGGGCTCCAGGAGCAGAAAAGCCAAACGCATCGCCCCCTTCAGGGCCGCAGGAGAGACTTTCGGGTCGCAGAGTGACCCTTAGCCGTCCGGTCCTAGAGGCTGAGCCAGCGGCCTCCTCCTGGAGTCCAGCCCCCTTCCCTGACATGAGCGCGCCCCTCTCACGTAGCTGGCACTCTCCTGAACCCCCAGTTTACCCAGTGGGTGTTGCGTCCCAAGACGTGTGTTCCAGGAGGGCAGGGAGCCTCTGGCGTGTCACTGGGCACCCCCACCAGAGCTGTGTCCGTGACTACATGAGCGAGTGGTGGAAGGGGGCGCCCTTCCTGGTGGGCTGTGTGGGGCCAGACGAGAAAGGGCAGCCCATCCGGAGCAGGTGGGCACCTTCCTCTGCAGTGAGAGTACGGTTGGGCGTCGGGTCCGGCAGGGGTGCGGCTCCAGGCTTCAGGCAGAGGGCATTGGGCTGGCGGCTCCAACATGACAAGCTGCCACCTGGCACGCCCGCGCTGGCTCCCCGCGTTCACAGGCTCTGGTCTCCGCCCCGTCAAGCCAAGCCCTGTTCAAGTGCATTCTTGGCACAAGGGCTGATGGTGCCCAGCTTCCCGGGCAGCTGGGAGCCCTGGCACGGGTGGCCACGGTGTGGCTGATGCACCCCTGTGCCCCAGCAGGTCATGGACGAGTTGCACGCGATGGGCCCTGACACGGTGGTCATCACCAGCTCCAACTTGCCGTCCCTGAGGGGCAGTGACTACCTGATCGCCCTGGGGAGCCAGAGGATTCGTAAGTTCTGGGAGGGCCTGTGGGGCCTCATGTGTTGATCTTAATCGTGCAACTGCCACCCGGGTTGGTGTTTTCTGCACAGTGCCAAAACGACACAAGAGGCCGGGGTCACACTGCTGCCCCAGAGATCACGTGGCCTTCTCACCGCTCCCTCTGTGTCTGTGGGAGAGTATACCCCACACCCCCATGCACCCCCGCCCATACTCCCCCATTTCAGTTAGTTCACAGTCCCCAAGGCTCTAGGAGCACTCATTACTCCCCTGGCCGTGGGCTCCCTCTGCGTCCCGTCACGGGCGCTGGTCCCTCATGTGCCGCTGTGCCGTGCCCCCCCCCCCAGGCCACCCTGCTAGGGGTTCCAGTATCCACATTCTTCCTCGGGACAGGGTGTCTGTCCCAGTGAAACCCTGAGAGGCGACACTGGCCCTCCTTGCCGCCATGCAGGGAAGGAGTGGGGGAGGGGGGCACGCCAGTTCCCAGGCCGAGGGGCTGGTCCTCTGCTGGCCCAGGGTCTTAGGGCTCATTGGCCGTGCTCTTCTCCTCCAGGGAACCCCGATGGCTCTGTGGTGACAGAACGCATCCGCATGGAGATGCACAAGGTCGATGCTGTCTTCGTGGGCACCGGGGACCTCTTCGCCGCCATGCTCCTGGCATGGACGCACAAACACCCCAACAACCTCAAGGTCAGCAGGACGAGCCCCTTCCCTGCCCCCAGCGGGGACGATCTGGGTGCCGCAGGGGCGTAAACAGGACGGCATACACCATGCTGGAGTCGTCCAGGTCCAGCTACGGGGCAGTGCCGAGCCAGACGAGGTCCGGGGCTGTGAGCTGAGGCCTGGGAGGGTCACTGTGGCCTGAGCGAGTCTGTCAGTAGGGGCATCTCCCAGGAGAGCAGCCCAGTCAGCGTTGGCCCTGAAATGTCATCACCAAGTGACTCGATAGACCCAGAGGCTGGGATGAGGGATGAGGGTCAGGGCTCCGAAATCAGTCTTGCAAAAGGTTCATCCTTTGCTAGGAGTTGTCTGTGTGTCCGTCTCTCCTCCCGCTTCCTGCATGGTGTGTAAATGTCCGCAAATGCGGGTGTGTAGAGAGAAAGCCATTTTGCACAGGCATTGCTGGGCGAGGGGAGCAGTTGGTCCTGATGTGGTAAACTGGGGTGTGGGGTGTTGCGGGTCTTTCCCGTGTGCCCTGTGGCGAAGCTCAGGAATGACAGCCGCGCTCTCCGACTTTCCTTTGCGCCCCGTGCAGTGTAGTTGCGTCGTGACGTCCGTCATGCTGTGTCCTCCTTCAGCATGTTGGAAGCATGGGACTGGAGACCCGCTGTGCACAAGGCTGCCCTGGCCACCGGGCCCCTCTCTGCATACTGCGGTGGCAGAGGAGGAGGCCCCCATGTCTGGAACGTGCACAGGAGGGGCAGCTGTGAGGGGTGGTTAAGAGAGAGGAAGCATGCCTCATCTGTGCTGGGCCCACTGGCGGAAGGAGGAGCTTCGAGTCAGGATCTGAAAGTGGATTCTCCTAAAACTGTCTTTACTGGGCACCAGGAGGGGCCCCGTCTGCCCTGGGGGCAGGCACACAGCGTCCCTATCACATCAGTCCCACTTGTGAAACGCAGGGCTTGGGCAGAGCCCAGCCCCTGTTACCTACAGGGCTCAGGGACAGGTGCTGTGATGTGAAACCCTAATATGCTGTGTCTTGGCCGGTGCCCGCCCCCAACAGCCAGGGACGAGGGTGAGCACAGACCTGCTGTTTTAGTTGGCAGCCATGGGCGTTTCATCTAGTACAGGGCACCTTGGCCAGCTGGTGCCCAGTGGAGGCCTTGCTGCTGGGCCGCCTGAGGCCAACTCCAGGTTCAGCACGGCCCTGGGTCCCGGAGTTGGGCGGGAGGGAGTTCCACTCACTTCCCCAGCTCCTACTAAGCCCCGAGTCTTCGACTTTAAGATGCAAGCAATGATCTTGGCTGACTTTGGGGTAGGAGCTCTTTTCCGTAGATTCTTTACAACTACTTCATTCCAGAAACACTTGTATTAAGCTTCTGCTGCATGCCAGACAATACTGACAGGTCCTAAGGCTCAGCCCTTCCCCAGGGTACACGGGCCAGAGGGAGGCGGTTAAATTTCATACGCGGGCATTTGCCCAGCCCTCCTGGGGTCTTTGTGGCGACCCGTCCCCGGGTGGGGAGTGAGTGATGGTAAAGCCAGTGCCCTGGTGACTCGAGGCAGGGACAGTGCTTGTTGGCACGGAAGACCCCATTCGGACTTGGGGCATCATGGGAATGGGGGAACCACAAGGTGTGTGTCTCTCCCACACCCCTGTCCCCACAGGTGGCCTGTGAGAAGACCGTGTCTGCCATGCACCACGTTCTGCAGCGGACCATCAGATGTGCAAAAGGTACCTCCTGGCTGGGCCCGTAGGCGCGTGGAGCGGCTGCCACCGAGTGGAGTGGGGGGGCGGGGGAGACGGCACCTGCCCTCCACTGGCCTTGGCGCAGGGGCGGAGGCCAGCGTGCGGAGCGCTGTGCCCGGAATGGGAACTGCAGACGTGACGTGGGCTCTTGGCTCGGGCAAGGGAAAGGGGGCGGGAACGTCAGGGCAGCTTCTGCTGTGTCCCTGCCATTGACGCTGTGTCCCGTAGGCCAGGCAGCGGGAGGGCAGAAGCCCACCCCGGCGCAGCTGGAGCTGAAGATGGTCCAGAGCAAAAAGGACATCGAGGACCCAGACATCGTGGTCCGGGCCGCAGTGCTGTGAGGCCCGTGTGCTGCCCCCTAACGCACGGCGCGTGGTGTCTCCCTTGTTGTCCCGTGAGAATGTAGCGTCTGCCTTAGAGCTGTGACTGAAACTTGGTCTTTTTTCTTTCGTGAGTGTACGGCATCAACTGGTCTTAATTGTGAAAATGTGCTGGTCGTGCTTTTCAGAAGTAACAAAGCAATCACAGAAATCTGTTATTTGGGGAACGCAGCTCCCCGGCGGCTCTCCTGGCTCGGGGCGCCGTGTGTCCCGTCCCGAGTGGGCTGGGGCTGGGGCAGCCCGGGCTCTGTGCGTCCCCGAGGATGACTTGGGTTTAACCATCTGTGTCTGGAAGAATTATGCCAAATCTCTGTTGTCTTTCTGACCTGACCCTCTGTGCTCCTGCTTCAGACGTCTCGTTTGTCCCCTAGGTATCGGGCAGGTCGCCGGGGAAGGTTTCCCCCCGGGGATGGGTTGACAGCAGCTGGCCCAGCACACGCAGGCCCTGTGCAGTCATGCTGGGGGGCCCCTCTCCAGGCCCCGAGCATTCAGGCTGGTCTGCATGTGTCACACCCATCCGTGGGACCAGGGACCTGCTGGGTGACATGATGGAGACAAGGAAAGGTCCTGCGGGGCGAGGACAGCTTGTGGGAGAACAGCACATCGCGTTCCCTTTGGAAGACTCCCCTAGTCTGTGGCGCGGCAGGTCGAGTAGGCCTGTGGTTGCCCCTGATGCCACGGTGCTGGTGCGGAGACGGGTACAGTAGGGCAGCGGGGACGCCTGCCCTCCCTGCTCGGTTCCACCTTCTGTGCCAGCCGGAAGCCGGGGAGCAAGAGCGCCTCGAAAAGCCAGCTGCAGCTGCACCCGCGCCTTCCAGGAGAGGGACGGGGCAGAGGGCCGGGGGCAGCTCCCAGATGCCGCAGGCGGAGGCCACCCCCGGGCCTTGACACCAGGCTTGTTGTCCACTTTGCCCAGAATTGTGAGGACCCCTAGGTGTGGCTGCCAGCACCCTGAAGACTCGGCCTGCCTCAATCCAGTGTCTGGCCCCCGAACCCCCATCCCCACTCTGGGGGTGCAGGGGTCCGCCTCTCCCGGGAGCCCACAGCCTGCGGGGGGGGGCAGCAGATGGCGGCCCCTGGGAAAGCAGGCCCTCCCCGGGGACCCCCCCTTGCCCATGTCCCACAGTCAGGTCCTGTCTTGTAGCCCGCACCCACCCCTGCGGCCGTTCCCCACAGCCTCCGGAACCACTGCCACCTCCTTAGTGGGGCGTTCTTCACTCTGGTGAAGACTCCCCGAAACAGAAACGCTGGCCTCCGTGTTGTTGCACCACTTTTCTTTCCTCCCAGTCTGCCCACGTCCTGAGTGTCTTAACTCATGTGTTAATGCCAGGCAGCCTGTGCACCGGCTCGGTGGCTCGCAGCTCCCACAATGGGCACAGGTCAGGGCTCTGTGTCCCTGTCGTGTGTCCTGATTCCGAGGACCGGGCTCCACTTAGCCCTGGGGCAGAGCCAGGCCGCCTGTCACTGCCAAGCAGAGCTGAGGAGATGGCCACGCCGCCGGGAGCAAAGAAAGCTTTTTCTCCCTCTTCTTTTTTAATATCGAGAGCAAGGGTAAGACAGGAAGGAACCTGATGTGTCTCTCCGCAGTGAGATGGTAGAAAAGGCTCCCCGAAGCTATGGTACAGGGCGGAGGGGCTTGCTGTGTACATACGGTGGCCTTGGGGAACACCCTGCAAACACTGTTTGACTCCCTGTTCTGTACCTTTTATTTCAGAGGCTTAGCCTTTGTGTTCCACTCAAATCCCTTCCTTCCTGTACTCTGTGTAGAATGATCATTATGCCACCGTAAAGCTTCCTGTCACATCGTGAACTTTCTGGCGGGATCAGGACGTTTTCCTCTGTCTCCTGTGGCTGTGAAGCCCCAAGCACTGGGAGAGGAGGTGTCTTGAGCCCTCTGTACCCGGCAGCGGGAACCGGGCGTCCTGAGAGCCTCTGCAGAGTGCGGGGCTCCCCTAGAAAGTGTCAGCTTCCACGGGAGACCATCCAGCCCTCTAGCTCCCAGCAAGGTGTGTGTGTCCGTGCTGCTGCTGAGTCCCTGCCATCCCGGCCTCGGCCCTCCGTGCACATCGAGGCCTGGCTTGTCTGTGCTTAGAATTTCCCATCCAGAAGTCCGCCGTGGTCATTAGCAGTGGTTTTTTTATACAGGTCGGGTCCAAATTAGAATTAATCTTTGTTTCTACTTTCCATAGTTTGGTAACATGCAAAGTAATAATTATATATTTTAAGATGAGAGATGTATTGGTCCTAAATTGCCTGCTTATGACCAGAGTACAGATTTCAATAGTTTTTCAAAGCTGCTGTAGACCTTAAAGATGAAATACAGAATATCCTTTTTTTAAAACCATTTTCAAATCATTGCCAAGTCCTGCTAAGGTAATCGTGTCAATCTGCATTATTTTTGTAATATATGTCCGCGATGGAAAAATGGTGCTTTGTCGTCCTGTTCTTAAACTTGCTGCAACCGGTTTTTAAACGTCTGACTTTACGACGGACTGAGCGTGGTCTGGTGAGCAAGCGGAGGGTGACCGTCCCGTCCGCCTGGAAGCCAGAGCACGCTGCCTGCACCGTGGTGCCCGAGTCCCGGTGCAGACGCACGATTCCCTCCCACCTCCATCATCCGGGAAGAGTACTGCTGTGCGCTGGAGGGGAGGGCAGGTGAATCCTGGCCTCTGCAGGGGAGGCTGGGGGGAGTGGGACCAGGTAGGCGGGCCCTGGCAGCACTGGGTGTCCTGAGGCCTCTCCCGACTCTCCATTGCCTCCTTGCTTGACTTCATGCTCACTCCCAGGTGAGAAGTACGGTAAAGGGAGTGACAGCGTTCTGAATGCTGGCCCGGCACCGTGAGCACGCCCTCTTCTTATCCCCCCCGACCCTTTGATGGGACCACCTGCCTGGGGCTTCGGGTCCATATCTGCCTGAATCGGAGGCCCCCCGTGAGCACTCTGTATTCCCGCACCAGAGGAGCTGGGATCCCTGTCTCCTTCTCGGCCCCCTACCCGGTCACTCGGGCATCCCTCAAGCAGTCTCCCTGTGGGATGCGGTGTCAACAGGAGTCCCCCATCCCAGCACCTGCCTGGGCCAGAAATCACGGAAGGAAGTTTGAGTGGCCAGAGGGGATCATGCAGATCAGGGTGCTGCGAGTGTGGTCCTCACCGTCTGAGTCTGCGTGGGAGCCATGTGGCCCCAGACTGCTCTGCCCAAGAGGGGCACGGCTGCTGAGCCCACCTGTGTTCACTGCACGCCACCTCCCGCTGCCAGGCTGCAGGGCCCTCCCTTCTCCTGTCACTCGTGCAGCTCTTTGCACTAAACTTCCCTATGAGCCGGGTCGCGTTCACAGCAGGAGCACAGTAGCTGGAGGTGCTGGGTGGGCACTCGGAAGGACCCTGTCCCTGAGCGTGCAGCTCCGGGAGGCCAGGTCTACTGCCCCAAGCCAGGAAGCCTCGTGCTGGGGCCTGGTTAGTCTGGAGGGCGGCACTCCCCCAGGAGACCTCCCACTTCATTTCCGCCGAGGGGGCTGGTCCGGCTGGACCCCTGAAGCACAGTAGCAGTGGTCAAGTACCCACACACATGTGGCCACGGAGCTGGTGTGCGCATGTGTGTGTCTGTGCTGTGGTCGCTTTGCGGGGGGGCAGCGGGGCAGTCGGAGGGTCTGTGCGGGTGAGAAGCGTCCTGTACCCCTGCGTGTTTTTATAGAGAGCCCGCTCTGGTTGCAGAATCCAGCCCTGCACTTGCAGCCTCTGCCGGCAGGGGGCGGGTGGGCGGGTCCGGGCCCCACCTCGGAGCTTGCACACCTCACCACGCCCTCTAGGGGGCGCTTCAGTAGCGCACGAGTCTCCAGGGACTGCAGCCCGGTCTTGGGGTCTGCGACCTGGGGCCGTGCTGACCTCAGTGCTGCCCCGGGCTGGCCGGGTTCCTAACATGCCAGGCTGCTGGTGCGCGTGTCGCCCTGTGGACTCCGCGGGTTCTCTGCAAAACCGTTTGTTTCCCTGCGTGATGATGCGGGTTGATGACATCAGCATCTCCTGAGCTGCGTGCCCCCCTGTCCTAAGAGGCTGTACTCACAGACGGCACAATGGGTTCCTTTGCTTAAGGCAGAATCTGATGAGTGATTTTAGTTCTGACTTAGAGGATATTTTCACACTTTGTAGTAACGGAAGGTTCTTCCCAGAATTTTTTTTGTAAATTCTGGCAGGGTAAAGAGGCGTTGTAAAAGCCCTCCCACTGTTGGAGCCCAGCAGAGCCCTGCATTCCGGGCAGGAGACGTTGTGTCCACCCCCGAGCCCCGGCTGCCAGGGAGCTTTGGGTGGGATGAACAAGGTCAGCTGCAGCCTGCCCTCCGCCCCGCCCCACACTAGTCTGGGGCAGGTCCCCACCTGCGTCCGGAAGCCCATTCTGTTGGGAAAGGCCTTCCTGAGGCTGTGGGCCACTCAGCTGGCCCGGGTGTCACTCACTGTGGCCAAAGGTGGCCTATGAAGCCGGAGAGCAAGGGTCCTCGTCTCCGCCTGGCAGAATTGAGCTGAGGAACGGAGAGGGGAGCCTGTCACCCGAAACCTCTAGGCCACCTGCCCTGCAGAGCCGGGCAGTCTGGGGAGGGAGCTGGGGCACCCCCCATGCTGTTCTGAGCTGCAGAACAAGGTCCCTGGCTTCAAAGCCATCATATTTACTTTCTCACGCGGGACCCAGCTCCTGGCACGAGGAGGGGCAGTGCCGGGGGACAGAGAAGGAGAGTGATGGGCCTGGCCGCAGCCTTCAGCATATCCCAGACAACAGAGGGGAAGCAAAACGCGCAGCAAGAATGTATAGCCTTAGTGCACCCCACAAAATATTGGGGACCGTTGTCCTGACGGGCAGCGTACATGTTACGCTCTTGGGAACGGGAGGGGAGTTGTGCAGGCACAGCATCGAGACCCCAGGACGAGGAGTGTGTGGACGGTGTTGTGAATGCCTTGGACCGTGCAGCCGCGTGCTCTCTGATGTAGGATTCTAGTTGGGACTGTGGCCAACGATTGCAAAACTGGACGGACAGGAGGACCGAGGCGCTGACTCAGCCTGACCGGGGCTGGCCTGTGCCTTCCTGGAAATTAACTCAGATGGTGGCGGCTGCTGCGTGGGAGAGGGGGGAGGGTCTCTGAGGTCCGGGGCGTGGTTTGGGCAGCCCCGGGGTCTCCAGCCCCACCTTCCGAGCACGTGTGGATGTCTACGCAGTCCGTGTCTGTGTGCTACTGACTCGCGATTATCCACAAATAAATCTCTTTCTGGTGAATGTGTTGCAGTGCGGTGATTTCCTGTCCTGTCGGGAACTCCCCGTGTATTATCCCCTGGCACCCGAAGCCCCCCGGCCCACCGGACGCCCAGCAGTGTTCATTGCTGAGAGCCATGGGAGTGAGGCCCTGAACGTGCCCCCCCCTTAAAGGAATGAGCCTGCCCGGCCCGACCCTACCCAACCCACCAGCCGAGGCCCAGGTCCTCTCTCTCTCATCCGCTCTGTCCCCAGGAGGGTGGGGCTCCCTTTCCCCAGCCCCTCCAGGCCAGAGTCTGAGAACTGGCTTCAGCCACTGATCCGTGTCACTGCTCCTTCCGGGCTCCAGTGCCTGGGTTTCGGTTCCCGCACCCCTAGGTGGTGACAGCGCTGGTCGTACTGGCCGGGCAGGTACCGCGCTCCCGCTGTGATTCACCCACACTTGTGAATTGGGGGGGCAGGCAGACTCCAGGAGCACCAGGCTCCTCACCCGCCGGAACGGCACGGGGAGGGTGGGAGAGAGCGTGGGAATTGCTTTGTGTGAAATGCCTCACACTCCACCTCTCAGACCTGCTGCGGGCTCCGCCATGCCCCTGCGTGGGCCCTCGAGGCCCTCCTGGAGGACGGCTGCGGGTGGCTCCCGTAGCGCACTTCCACAGGTGCGGTGGCTTAAAGCAATGCAGATGTGCACGCCGGGTGGAGGGCAGACGGGTCGAGAGGTGCGCAGGGCTGCTTCCTCCCGGAGGCTTTGGGGAGAATGTACTCTCTGCCTTTTCCGGCTTCTGGAGGGGCCTGTACTCCTGGCTAATGGCCCCTACATCACAGCTGGCAGTCCAGCCTCTCTAGTCTGACTCTGACCCCTGCCTCCTCTTCTAGGGACCCTAGGGGGACAGTGGCCCCCAGAGAGTCCAGGATCACTGCTCGAACTCAAGACCCTTAGTTCAATCACGTCTGAAACGTCCCCTTGCCAAGTAAGTCAACATCCAGGTTCAGGGCCGTCCTTGGGGGGACCTCGTTCAGCCCTGTGTGTCCCATAAAAGAGACGGAGGTGAGGTACCCGGGTCCTCACACAGTCACCTGTCTCCCTGAGGCTCTGCATGGAAGATGCAGCAGAAGACCATGCGGGGCTGTCGAACCTCAACGGTGGAGGGGAGGGGGGAGACCAGGCTCCAGTCCAGGCCCCGCCCTGGAGACCACACCCCCTAGGGCTTTCCCGGACTGGTTCCTGGAAAAGAGCCTAGGCCCCGCCCCTGAGCTACCGCAGCATGGAGGGGCTGCCATCCCAGGCTGGCCGGTGAGGACGGAAAAAGGGACGAGGCAAGGAGAGGGAAGAAGATGCATGGCGGGGTGTGACCTAGCTGGCCAGGCGGCCTGCTGGGCTTCCAGGGCTCCCATCTCTCCCATCTTCTCCCGTGGGTCAAAGTCCACCCCGCAGGGGGACGCACCCCTGGGCTTTGGAGGCGTGCTGCCTAGCCTCGTGGCAGGTGTGGGTCCCACTGGATCGGCCATTGGTGCCAGAGCTGCCACAGCGGAGGCCAGGGCAGGTTGGGATGGACAGGCTGGGGAGGCCCGGGGCCTGCAGAGGTGCGCTGGGTGCCGCGCAGTGACAGGAAGCCTGAATCAGAGGAGGGTTACCCCTCCTCCATCGTCTGGTCACTTGCCAATCGCCGGCCTGCCAGTCACTGCCAGCTCTGTGCTCGTGGGTGCGTGCAGTGGGAGCGCCGGCTGGAAGGGCGTGTGCCTGTGTAGTCCCAAGAGGTCAGCAGTCCCCGCGCAGGGCCTACACCTGTTTGTAGTCCCAGCCTGCTGGGGGTTCCGGGCCTCCGGACGTTTGCCAGTGGAGCAGGACAGAGACGGCCTCAGCACGGTTTCACTCTGCTCTTCTCTCATGAAGACTGTTACGTGGAGAGCGCCTGGGTGGCTCCGTCAGTGAGCAACTGCCTGCGGCAGGCCGTGATCCCCGGGGTCCTGGGCTCCAGCCCTGCACGGGGTCCCCTCAGCGGAGAGTCTGCTTCTCCTCCTTCTGTGGGCTCTCTCTCAAATAAATAAATCTTTTCTAAAAAGTGTTACATGGACATTTTAATAACTGTGATTGTGTTCAGGTCTTTAATTATTTTACAACAGGATTTTTCATCCTTTTCTCCCCACTGTCAAGAGTTCTTTATACATTAGCAGTATTAATCCTTAATAAGTTACAGATATGTTCTCCAAGTTTGTAATTTGACTTGTAGATTAAAAGCCTGTGTCCAGATCTGGACTAGAGAGGAATTCACACATTCCTCTAGAATTCTCATTTTTTTCTAGCCTTGTCTGCTGGAGCCATGTGCCTGCCTTTGCAAGGACAGAAAATGCATTAATGCCGTTTCCAAGCAGCTCCGTGAGTCTCCCAAGCACCCCACCTGGTGGTGACAGATTACCCACGCCAACGACTGTGTCCAGGGCACGAGTGACATCAGTCCCTTGCTCCTCTCTCGGACGACGTGCATCTGATCTCATCTGAGTCAGCCGACCGTGCCTTCCACAGGGACTGTGTTCCGGGAGCAGTTAGAGCTGGGGTGAGGGGGTGTGCTCCTCTGAGCTGGTGAGGAATCCAGGGGCCCCCTGGAAGGGCAGAACCAGGGCACGGCACAGTGAGCTGACTCGTCTGGCCTGGAGGGATGCAGGGTCAGGCTTTGGGAAAAGTGACAGTCCCCAGGCAGCCAGGAAAGGTGCCCACCTGCTGGCCCAGGGGAGCTCTTTCCCGCCGGGGGAGCTTGAGCACTGGGGTGATGCTCGGTGGTGGGCCAGGTCCCTTTCCCAGTCTTCTCAGTCCTGGAGAAGCAGATGGCACTCCCCGGGTGAATGGAGCAGGGCTTAGTAAGGGGCCGTTCCAGGCATATGAGGGATCACGGCGGGGCGGACGTCACCGCCTGGCACGAAGGCCTACCTGGTGGATGAGTTGCAGAACTGGGGAAGAGTCCTGTTGTAGGGATACACGGACAGGAGCCCCACGGTGGTCCCTGCACTGAGGGGCCGGGGTGGGGGGAGGTGTGCAAATGGAAGAGTTCCAGCCCAGCATGTCCCCCAAAGCAGCCCTGGATTACTGTCCCCGTGCTGAGCTGCAAAACATGCTAAATCTTCATTTCAGGGCAAAACTGCTTGACTGCCAAGACTAAGAGCCTGTTAGGAAAGCTTCTTATTCTTCTAGTTCGAGGACAGAGACTAGGTCACCTAGGTCACACATGGCTCGTATTGGGGTGTCCCTCAAAGCTTCAAAGCTGTTTGCTCACCATGCAACCCTAGCGTGCTCACGCCTCCCTGGAGATCCCACAGCCCTATCCTTCAGCCGCAGACCCGGCACAAGGGGCCACATGCCACAGACACAAAGAGGTTTGGGAACCCGAGACCAACTTGACCCACGGACACCTCACCAGTCCGCCCTCTCCCGAGAACGGTAACGTTGTGCCCTTTATTTACAAAACGCAGACACAGGGCCAACCAAGCACAGGACTGACGGCTCCGATGGCGGGGACCCTCTGTTGAGAAGCAGAGATGCTGTTGCCCATCGTCACGAGCACACGCAGCTCAGAGCAAGAGCTCCAGACACCCTCCTGGTGGCCGGTGCTCGGCGAGGCCAACCCACTCTGGTGCGCGCCCACCTGTTACCGGAAATGTTACGGCCTCTGGCGCACGTATCTGTGTTTCCACCAGAGTGTAAGGCGGTGTGTGAATGCGTCCAAGTACTCTAGAATAAGATTTACCCAAATCCTTTCATTTTATGGAGGAAACTAAGGCCTGGAGACAGGATGGAGTCCAGGCCTGAGTCTGGGGAGCCGTGGTTTGAACACAGGCTCCTGGAATCCTGGGTCCTCCACCCACTCGCTGTGACCTTGGGCAAATCCCGCAGGGCTCAGCTCCGCAGGGGGCAGGGGTGTCCGGCCAGTTCCAGCCGGCATGTGACCCAGGAGGGGCTCCCCTGGCACAGCGGTCGTGCGGCTGTAAAACGACCACATAAACGCGTCCCTCTCACCTCTAGACGCTCCTGTGTGTGATTATGGTTTCAGATCAAAGAAAACACCCAAAGGAGTGAGTTCGTAAAGATTTAAAAATATGTATTTAAAGAGACTATAAGCCCTCTTTGAAAGTAATTAAGATCAGTGACTGTGCTGACTTTGTCTCTCCCGCCGGAAGTCAGGAACAGAGACACAAGACAGGTGTATGACATCCCCCCCAAAGTGGCCCCATGTAGAAACGACATTTGCTCTTGATCCCAGATGCGTTCACGGGGAACAGAACCACATGAACGGGCCCTCATCAGAGTGGAAACTAGAAATATGCCAGTTCGTCGTGCCTGGCTTTGTTGGTCTGATAGCTGGACAAGGCCAAGGGCTTGTTTTCGTGCGGGAGACTTTGGAAAACTCGAAGGTGCACAAACTCATCGTCGTCAACTTGAACCTGGAGAGACGGGGGGTGGGGAGGTGGGGGGTGGAAGGCAGGTGAGGGGCAGGCAGGACCTGTGACCACCCCCCCCCGCCCCTGCTGGGCCAGCCTGCATGACAAGAGGCCCTGGGTAAGGGTAGAGGATCCCTCCTGGTCATCAGCCTCCTGCTTCCCACCAGAGCCCAGGCCACTCTCCCGGCCCTGCCCCGCATGGCTGACACTCACCTTGATGAAATAGTTCCTCCCTGCCACCACCTGGCTCCTGAACTCCACAGCCTTAAAGGTGGCGTACTTCTTATTTTCCCGCTCTTCCAGCTGGGGCTTCACCTTGGGGACGGAACAGAACAGAGAACCTTAGTGGCTTTTCCTTCCCGCAAGAGGAGCTCACACAGCTTATTTCCCACATGAAACACTGAATTCCTGCGCCACGCTTCGCAGACTTCCTGTAACCCGACTGTTCTCTACAGCAGGGGGGGGGGGCCGTAGGCTCCCAGCTCTCCCCATAGAGCGCAGAAACAGTTCGTTCAGTCCACCGGTTTCATTGGTCATACTTCAGTAGATCACTGGCCCTTCCTGCTCTAGGACTATCATGGGATATTTTAATATCGACACCATTACAGGGCACCTGCGCGGCTCCGGCGGTGAAGCCCCTGCCTTCGCCTCGGGTCATGATCCCGGGGTCCTGGGATCGAGCCCTGTGTCGGGCTCCCTGCTCAGCGGGTAGTCTGCTTCTCCCTCTGCGGCTCCATCTGCTTGTGTGCGCGCGTGCTCTCTCTCAAATAAATAAAATCTTTAAAATATATATATTTTCACCATTACAACACTGTATGCAAGTTTACAACTGTTTTTAGTCTTCACACTTGAATGGTTTGTTTGAAAGGCTGTATGTAATTTTTTTTTTTAAAGATTTTATTTATTTATTTGACAGAGAGAGACAGCCAGTGAGAGAGGGAACACAAGCAGGGGGAGTGGGAGAGGAAGAAGCAGGCTCCCAGCAGGGCAGGGAGCGCAACTCGGGGTTCAATCCCGGGACTCTGGGATCACGCCCTGAGCCGAAGGCAGACGCTTAACGACTGAGCCACCCAGGCGCCCTGTAAGGCTGTACATAATTCTTTACTCTTAAAGCTGAGAAGTAAAACGTTTTCAAAATTTTAAACTGGATTTTATAATACACGTAAATGCTCTTCCATCTTACAGATGCACCCCGATTCCCTCACTGTTCCCTGTCTGCGGGCTTCGGCTGTTCCCGCGTGTCTCCTGTAACACAGGGTGCGGCACACGCCGGGCTGTGCAGTGAGAAACAGGTCAGTGCATTTTTAGAGGATTTCTTTAAGATGCGGAGCCTTTGGGCAGAAGCTGATCCTTGTCTTAAGTGTCAAAGAGTCATCATACTTCCAGCTTAATCCCGTTTTCCAAGGTCTTGGCCTTTTAGGAACTGAGCAGCTTTACAGGATACAAATACAGCTTTGTCTTCTTCTTTTCTTCTTCTTCTTCTTCTTCCTTCTTCCTTCTTCTTCTCCTCCTTCTCCTCCTTCTCCTTCTTCTTCATTTAAAATCTCATCTAGTTTAAATGTGCTCTAGCTGCCTCCTGGGCTGACAGCAGGCACTGCAGTGCGCGGACTTCGTGCTGGAGGGACTGACTCGTCCTGGAGGCTTGGAGGCTTAGACATTTCCACTCCACTGGCTGCAGGAGGCAGGCCCGTTCCTGGGAGGCCAGGGGCCCACCGTCAGTACACACAGGTGTCACCATGCCAGGCCAAACACATGCTGCTTCTGGGGCCTTCAGGGAGGTGCCCTTGCTGGGGACAACGGACAGAAGGCTGACTCCGGGCAGCACAGGACTGGTCAGCCAGCAGGGAGAAGGCCGGCCACCGTCCTGCGGCTCCTCTGGTCTCTCCGTGTCCCTGCCGGTTCTCAGGGCAGCGCCTGCCTGTCTCCCTGGCGCCAGTGCCTCCCTGCGTCTGAACACTCACCTGGAGCGCCCTTCTTCATGCTAGCCATGCTAGGTCTGCAGGCAACAGACTCTGCAGTTTACAAAACTGGGGGGGGGGGCGGGCGGGGAGGGGAAACAAGACCCACACAACAGCCCAGGGGTTCGGGAAGCAATCACCACTCCCTTCGCCTGCTTTGGGACTGGAGGCAGGAAAGCCCTGGGCTGCTGGTAAGAACACCGGAGGCGGGTGGGACAACAGGTGCTGTGCAGTCTTGATGGTCAGGCCCGGCCTCTGCCTGCACAAGGGCAGCTCACGACACCAGTGCCCACCGGGACAAAGATGGAGACCCCAGGTCAAGGAGAAGCCTTCAGGGGATCGGGCGGGGGCAGGGGGCCAGGGAAGGCCCCAGGACAGGACTGGGGGGCGCTCCTCGGGCGCTACAGAAGGTCTTCGAAGCAGGTCAGTCCCCGAGGGCTGTTCTTGCGTGCAGCCCAGAGAGCTCCCCTAAGGAGTCAGTACAGACGTGCAGGAGGTGGCGTCCCGCCTCTCTCCTCGTCAGCAGGTGGGCTGGCCGCCTCCGTGTCCCCCAGCAGCAACACGCTGCTCCAGCTCACTTTCCAACGCTCAACACCAAAGGAAGGAGCAAATGACCTTTTACACGTTCGGACTGCGCGGACGGGAGGGATCTCTCAGTCCCGGCAAAGCAGGAACCGCGAGGAAGGGCTGCGCCCTAGAGCGCGCGCCTGCGGGGAGAGCCCAGAGCCGCCCAGGCGGGGCTCGCACAGGGTCTCTGCGAATTCCTCATTTTCACAGGTCTCGTGGGGCTGAGTCACCGCCCTTCACCGCGGTCGGGTGGCGCGGTCCCCCGGGGCAGGCCGGGGCTGGCCGGGCGTCGCAGCAGGAGTCCCGGGCCTGCGCCCCGCTCTGGCCCCGAGCCTTCGAGGCCCCGACCCGCAGCCCGCCTGTCCCCGCGCGCCGCCGCCTGCTGCGGTCGCCGAGGGGGAAACGAGGCGGGCCGGCCCGGCCTCCGGCGGCTGGAAGGCGCTCTCGGGGCGACCCCAGGCTGGCACCTGCGGGCCCCGCAGCGGGAAGCCGGGTCCGGAGCCCCGCCCGCTCCCGCCTACCTGGTCGGCGATGGACTGGGTCTCGGCCGTGGCGGGCTGCGAGGCGGTGGGCGCCCCGCACATCATGTTGGCGGCGGGCGGAAGAGGAGCGGCGGGCGGAGCTGCAGCTGCGAGCAGAGGAGCGGCGGGCAGAGCAGCACCCAGCGGCCTGCTGTCCGCTCCGCTTAAAGCAGCCGGCGGTCACGTGGCTCGGGGGCGGGGCCGGAGCGGGGCCAGGTTCGGAGCGAGGGCGGAGGGCGGGGCGAGGGCCGGCGCGGGGCGGGGCCGGGGGCGGGGCGGCCGGCGGCGCTGGGCGGGGAAGGAGGACCGTCGCAGTCCTTTCCCCTGGGCGCGCAGCGGGCGGGCGACCACCTGGGGCCCCCAGCTGCCCGCACCCTGTGGGGGCCAGTGGTCGCGTGCTGTAGGGGCATCCCCGCACTGCGGTTTTGGTGTCGTCCTTCTCTGGCCGGTCGGGGCGGAGTGTCCCCACTGCAGGGGACCGTTGGGGTCAGGCCCCACATGGGGGTGGGGGTGGGTTTTGCAGGGGACCGTCTGGAGTCTCACCCTGTGCAGGGCTGGACGCAGCGTTTGGTGGGGTGAGGGGCGGGCCACAGGCAGGTGGTGAGCTGGACCTGAGGTGAGAGCTGCCAGGGGCACAGGGGAGAGGAGCCTGTGCACGGTCAGGACCTGCAGGAGCTGGGGACCAGGGCAGGAGGCTGTCGGGGCATCCCGGAGTCCAGGATCAGGCCCTGCCCGGCCTCACTCCCCTACGCATTCAACCACCCTGCATCCCTCATCAAGCCTGGCCCAGCACCCCACTTGTGCCAGCCCCTCTGGAGGTCAGTGTCCAGCAGGTGACCCAGAGGCACAGAGGAGACAGGAGATTGTCCGGGGGTGGGGAGGAGACCGCTCCCAGGGCTTCAGGCTGGGCTGGGGGGGTGTGGTCAGAGCGAGGGCTTTTGGAAAGGACTGGGTTAGGGCAGGATTTGGGTTAGGATTAGACAGATTCCACCACCCAGGGAAGGGGAAGAAGGGTCCCGCCCTTTATTCAGGGCAGGGGTAGGGCCCATGCTGGGAGCTGTCTGGACAGGACTGGTCTTTAGAAAGGCCCGGGCCTCTGCCACCCGTGGGCCACCCCTCAGTGGACACTGGTCCACCCCTCACTGGGTGCTGACTCTGAGGGAGCAGGCCCACCCTTATCTGTTGGTGGGCCCAACACGGAGCCCCAGCGAGCAGGTGCGTGAGGAGACAAGCCTTTGTTACCCGCCAGGGGCAAAGCCTGGTTTGTGTGTTCAGGAAGGGTGGGAGGTCAGGTGTGGTTGAGCCCTGGGGGGAGGGGAAGAGCAGATCGCACGACCCATTCACGACTGCATGAATGTGTGAGCCAGATTTGACTCCATAAAAAAATGGAAAACTCTACATAGAAAACAAAGCATCAGAAAATAATTGTCAAGATGGGGAAAAGAAGGAGATTCTCTAGTCTTTTCATGTCTTGACGCTCAGTGGGCTTTGCCCTCCTCTCCTTCCCCTCCTCCCTCTGTCCTGCTGTCCTGCCCAGAGGGTTTTGCTCTGTCTTGGAATGTGTTAAAAAGAAAACCAACAGGCCCCAAATGGAGCCACTTAGGCCAAGTCACCAAGCCAGGACTTCATCCCTGACCTAACTACACCCTCCCCCAGTTCCAATCTCCCCCAGAAATGTAGTCTTAACTGGCCAGTGAGGAATGCTCTGGAGGCCACCAAGGAGGTACCCTGTCCCTTGGGCCCTCTCCCTCCCCCAAAGGAAGAGGAGGGAAGCTGCAGGATCAGACCCCTGCTCTTCTCCCTCAGGGAAGGTGACCTTGCCTGAAACAGTCCTTTCTTCTGCTGAGTGTCCTGCCCCGTTTCTGCCTATACTATCCGTACGTTTTGCGCAGCTCCCCCAGCGCCTGTCCTGGATGGGTTGCTGCCCCATCAGTGGATCGTTTCATAAAGCCACTTAGATCTTCGAACTCACGCAGTTGGATTTTATTTTGTAACAGATGCCTCCGCGGGTCTGACGTGCGCTCTCCCTGCTGGCCCCGGCTCCTCGTGCGCTCACATTTTACAAATAGGAGGCTACACCCGGGCGGATAAGCAAAGCCCACCCAAAGGAGAGCCAGCAAACCCGGTTATTCCGAGCTGGCTGCAGCAACGCGGCCCCACCAGCACTGGGGGTTGGCAGAGACTCGCAGCAGGTGGGGTGGGGGTAAGCTTTGTCACGGAATAAAAGGAAGACTCCGGTGTGTTCCGTGGAGCCTGTGGGTGGGCTCACTACAGCTGGGCATCCTGCCTGATTGACCTCAGGGGCGCGTTTGGTTTTCTCCTGCTGACCTGAGTTAGAAGGGGAGGGAAGCTGGCAGTCACGGCCGCCTCCTGACTGGTCCAGGCCTGGGGCCGTGGAGGCCTGGGGACAACAGAGTTCTCTGGTCCCATGTCCATGGTCTGGCCGTTGACCCTGTGTGTAGACGGTCTCTCATGCTGTTCCTGAAGCTAGTGTTTCCTCCCGCCGCGGGTCCGGTCCGCACGGATGTTTGCCGGCAGCCTCAGAGAGCAGGCTCCGAGGCCAAATGCACGAATACAGATGCAGGCCCCCCTTCCACCGGCTGTGTGGCCTAGGACTAGCGGCCCAACACCTCTGGCCCTCTTTGTGGGGTAATTCATAAGCAATCTCAAAGGGTTTTGAGTTCCTTTAAGTACTAAGTGAGTTAATCAGTGTGAAATGTTTGGGACAGCATCTGAGCCCCAGGGCGAGCTGATAGTGTTATTGCTATGACTGTCTCTAATTAGCACACTAACTTAAATCTCTCCCATAATTAGCATTACGTTTTCCATCCAGAGGCCCCGGAAAAGGCTGACACTTATCTCATTCCTTGATACTCTGGGTTCTCATCTTGCTAGAGCCGGAGAACAAGACCAAATATCATGTCTCCCCACCGAGAGTCCTGGAGCCACTGTGGGGCCCCGGACGTCACTAAGGCCCGAGCTCCGTGAAGCCCCGCCCGTGAAGTCTCCGACTTTCCCGGCACGCGGAAGACGAGGGGCTTTTGTTTGAGTGTCTCAGGGTTCCTTCCTCCTCAGCAAGATGCTCAGCGACTTTGCTCCCCCTTCGTGCTCTTGGGCCGGTGTGCCCGCGTGCGACACCTGGTGTTAGGGTCACCTTCACTGTTACTTCCCTTCCTAGTGAAGATGAGCTGGTAACCGGTACGTGCTTAGTTGTGTAAATGTTCCATCTTTCCTTTTCTTTTTGATTTTCCTTTCTTTTTTTTAAGCGTTTCTTGAGTTTTCCTTTAATTAGCAGCAAATTCTGAAGACAATTTTTTGCCTGAGGGAACACAAGCACCGACTGATTAGCTCCAGGCCAGGCCACCTGCAGGCGCGACACACCAAGTGGACCATGGCTTTACATCTGATCCAGGGCCCTTGAAGCGAGCCAGCACCGGCCCAGGCAGCCCTGCACCCCTCTGGAAGGGCGGGGGAGCTGCAGAAATTGGGACGAGTCAAAGGCGGGGACGGATGTAGAATCTTAAGAGGCCCTTGTTGTAAACTAACTCAGGCAAAGGGCTTCCTAAGTGCAGAAGCCTCAACAGAATCAAGGGGACACCCTGGACCGGGCGGGGGGCAGTGGGCTCTCTGGGTACGCCCGGTGCACGTGCCCTGGGCGCGCCAGTGGTTCTCCCCGTGTCTCCTACTGGCCTGTGTCCTTGCCGGGCTCCCCTGCAGGCAGACGGGCGGCGTTGGGTCCGTTCCTCACCGTTGTTCCTGTCGCACACGAGGCCCTAAGTAAGTATTTGATTCTCATGCACTTCTGTAAATCCAAACAAAACCACAGTTGGAGCAATCGGTACCAGAAATTAAGGAAAATTCTTGGATGGAGAGAAAATTTATAAAAAGTTCTGTCCGGGAATTTAGAAGCACCTCAATGCCCAGCCCCTGTCCATAACAAGGGGCTGTGCCCTTGGGAGGAAGGGCTTCTCGAAGGGCATTTCCCCATTTCCCTGCTGTCTGCTCCCCCAGCTGCTTGTTGAAATGCCGGTTTGCAGCCTCCCCCTGGAGACCCCGGTTCACGGGGCCTCGGTGGGGCCCGGGCACCATGGGAGCTCTTGGCAGTAGCCATCCTGAGGGTGGGATGTAGGCATTTAATAACTTTGTTCCCTGTGATCCTCTGCATTTTTCTACAGTTTTATTTAAACAACTCTTTGTTTTTAGAAAAAATAATTATTTTATTTTGGAATGCTGCGTATTCTTGAGAAGTTAATAATGTCACGGGAAAATGCTAGGTATGTTATTGAAAAGCAGTTTCAAAACTGTCAATATAATGTGATTAAAATAGTTAATATATTAATAAATTAATGTGTAAACAATAAAAAAACCTTATACACAGAAGAAAACGAGCAGATATGTGCCAACTTTTTCCTTCAGACCATGAGGCTATGTCTGGCTCCTTCCTCTAACTTTTCTTACTTCCCTAATTTTCCTATTTCCCTAATTTTCTATAATAAAAAATTGAGAGCTTGAACACAAGGAAGAAGCCTATGTGTGCTCCGTGAGTGAATGAGTTTGAATCTGGAGAGAAGGTCTGCAGGCAGCAGCCCGGGGCTCGGGTGAGGAGGGTGGGGCCCCCTGGGCGGCACCTGGGACGCGGTCCTGGCGAGGAACAAGGGCTCTCACAGCCTCCCGGGCACCGTGGCTCAGCCTGCGTGTACCCTTGGCCTTGTCTCTTACGGGCTCTGGGCTGAAGCGTAACCTGTGAGCCCCTTTGCTCACCTACAAATGGCAAAAATCATACCTCCCTTGCAGCACTGTTTTAGGGTTTACTAAAGGTGGGTGTAAAGTCTTAGGGGCAAGTAGCCGTTCATGAGATGGCGGTGCTATTGCTGATTTTATCTTCCTTACCCTTTCTGCAGTGGGATCCATAGTGTCTCCCTGGAAGTCACGTGCACCCAGAACCTGGGAAGGGGATGTTAATTTGGAAATAGGGTCTTGGCAGCTGTCATGAGTTAAGAAAGGTCACTAGTGGATCAGGGTGGGCCCTAAATCCAATGACTGGTATCCTTATAAGAAAAGCAGAAGACACAGAGAGTGGGACAGGAAGGACAGCATGTGAAGACACAGTGACATGGGGGAGGAGGCCACATGATGAGGGGGCAGAGATTGCCTCAATGCAGCCCCGAGCCAAGGCCCGCCAGGAGCCTGGGAGAGGCAGGAAGGGGCCTCCCCTAGAGCCTGCGGACACAGGATCCAGAAACAGAGATTTTTCTACCAGGACAAAGATAAGTGGGTCTACATGACAGTGTATGGAAATCCGATGGTCCTAATTATTTGTGGAATAAATAAGCGTACTTCTGTTGCTACTCTGTAGCTAGTGAGTTGTCCACAGCTGTCCTTCACACTGTCACCACCTGACGCCGTCCTGGGCGCGGGCGGATACACACACACGGCTCTGCCTTCGTGGGGCAGACACGATAGGGTGATGTGTGTGCAAGGTGAAAAAGACACCCATTCCCCAAATTCCTGCCAGACTTTTTTTTTTCGTAATATTTAAAACTTTATACTGAAGTAATTTTAGTTTCCGAAGATAGTATCGTTTCTGTAAGCTAAATGTGAGCATGGTACATGAGCAGAAACAGCAGCTTTCAGAAGCAGGACAGAGTCTTGGTTTACAACAGATGAGCTGGCCCACACAACTGACTCACTTACCAGTGTCCCGGGAAAGTCATCTTTCTGGTCCGGGCTCCTCCCACACTGCTGAGCAGTCAGCTTCTCACTCTTTGTCTTTCAGGACCTTGATCCTTTTAAAGAGTACAGATCATCTTTTTTGAGGACTGATTCTCTTCGGGGCTTGGGCGATATTTCCTCATGATCAGGTTGAGTTTTATCATAAAGGAACGTGGGGAGCAGGGGCATTGATGGGAATCTCAAGGACAAGGCGGTCGTCCTTCAGCTGACTCATTCACGAAGCAGGTGCATGATGCGTGAGTAGCGGGGCCAGAAGTCAGGCTTTCGGTTGAAACAAAGTCTATGTGCAGTCATGCTGACTTAGACAGAAATCTTAACTGGCTCCCCTTGTCTATCAGGCCTTTAGAGAGGTTGGTTTTTTTCTTCTCACCGCAGTGATGCTGTGTCCTTTACGTGCATCTTACTGAGGGTACCTGGTACCCGTGTGTCTTCCCACTGGTGAGGTTGACTTCCCCTTTGAATAGAGTGCTGTCTGCCAGGGTTCTCCACCGCAGAGTTACTACTTTCCTACCGTAACCAGAAAGTACCTTCGAGGCTCTCTACATATCATATTTCCTATCATACTTTTGCCACTAATTTTAGTATCCATTGCTGGTTCTTGCCTGCAATGCGCACCAGACTTTGAAAAGTTTCCTAAAGAGGGGTAATTTTGCGTTCATAATAGAGCATATTTTGCATTCATAATTTATTCATTTATTTATTTGTTTAAAGATTTTATTTATTTGAAAGAGAGACAGCCAGCGAGAGAGGGAACACAAGCAGGGGGAGTGGGAGAGGAAGAAGCAGGCTCCCAGCGGAGGAGCCCGATGTGGGGCTCAATCCCAGGACTCTGGGATCATGCCCTGAGCTGAAGGCAGATGCTTAATGACTGAGCCACCCAGGCGCCCCTATTCATTTATTTTTAAAAAGATTTATTTATTTGAGAGAGAGAAGAGAGAGAGAGAGAGCAAGTGCAAGCAAGCATGGGGGTAAGGGGAAGAGGGAGAGGGAGAATCTCAAGCAGAGTCCCCACTGAGAGTGGAGCCCAACACCGGGCTTGATCCCAGGACCCCGAGATCATGACCCGAGCTGAAATCAAGAGTCAGATGCCCGACTGAGCCACCCAGGTGCCCTGCACATTTTCTTAAATTAGTTGATTTATTTATTGGTGGGCAGCAAAGCAGTGTTTATTGATTGATAGCAAAGTGATGGTACAAAGCTCCCGAAGAAGGAGGGGGCCCGAGGGCATCGCTCTGCACGTTTATTTTAGGTACACTGGATATGATGCAACTCTTTCATTAGCTGCTAGCATCCAATATGTGTTGTACTGTAAAGCATATTTTTAAAGTATATGTTGGTGCATTTCATTGAGTTATTTTGATGAAATTTCAGGTCACAAATCCATTATGTGTTTATTAAAATTGCTATTTTTTAGAATTTTATTTATGTATTTGACAGAGAGAGAGAACACAAGCAGGGGGAGAGGCAGAGGGAGAAGCAGGCTCCCCACCGAGCAAGGAGCCCGATGTGGGGCTCGATCTCAGGACCCTGGGATCATGACCTGCAGCAGCCCCTGGCCGAGAGCTTATGCTAAGGATATAACAGGAAAACACGTTTGTGACCTTGCGGGCTTTCGCGTAAAGGTCATAGCACAGCAGTGAGGAACGCCCAGCTCGCTCAGGGCAGAATGCTGCCCCAACCGAAACTTGATTGCTCTTGACAATAGCCCACGGGGTCCATAGAAACATGTTTAAGCACGGGCCTCACTTGCTGAACGTTAGCTCATCTAATCCCGTGACCTTCCCCGTGACGTACTACTATTCACTAGGACGTACTACAGATTCTTCCCTTGATTGTCTTTGATTGTTTATTGCCAATAAATTTGCAAGGTTGCAGCTGGTCCGGGCGATCGCACTCTTGGCGGTGGCTCACCTGGCGGTCGTCCCCTGCACCCACACTCTCTTTCGCAAGCTAACCTGTCTGCGCCTCGTCCTTCTCCTGAATCAGCGCTGTGATGCTGCGGGCGGTGTTGCAGCAATGACCTGAGCCTTAGGCGGGCGCTTCACCGATTGAGCCACCCAGGCGACCCAAACTGCTCTTTTCTTAGGCTTGGTTGTCTTCTGTCTTCTTTTTCCTGCTTTAGGACTGTTCCCAGCTCATCACGCTGCCCTTTGTATAGTGCACAAGTGTGTCTCTTCATTGCCGGACCTGGCCTTGTTCACAGGGTCACTATTTATAGATGGCACCTAAACAGTCGGTGAGAGCTCATTCTAAGACCAGTTTCTAGGGGCACCTGGGTGGCTCAGTTGGTGAAGCGTCTGCCTTCAGCTCAGGTCATGATCTCGGGGTCCTGGGATGGAGCTCCACATCAGGCTCCTCTGCTGGGAGCCTGCTTCTTCCTCTCCCACTCCCCCTGCCTGTGTTCCCTCTCTCACTGTCGAATAAATAAATAAAATCTTAAAAAAAAAATAAAACCAGTTTCTAAATTGTTTCTCAACTTTTTGTCATGAAAATCTCCAAAAACAGGAAGTTGGAAAAACAGGGCAACACCTGTGCTCCTGCCCCTAGGTCAGCCTTTGCTAACATTTTGCCATATTTGCTTATTTACTATGTGTGATTATTTAACTTCCAGACATCGGGACACTTCACTATTAACACTCTGCAGTTATTTCCTAAAAGTAAGGAAATTCTTCCACATCCGGTATTGGCAAACTACTGTCTGTGGGCCAGATCCATAACGCCACCTGTTCTGTTCTGTTGTTGTTGTTGTTTTGTTTTTGAGTAAGCTCTATGCCCAACATGGGGCTTGAACTCATGACCCCAAGATCAAGAGTTGAGAGCTCCACCGACTGAGCCAGCTGGGTGCCCCACATACCACCTGATTTTGAAAACAAAGTTTTACTGGCACACAGCTACGCTCCTCATTTATTGTCTATGGCTGCTCTTGCCCACAGTAGCAGCTGTTTGGCCCATAACTCTGAAAATATTCACCGTCTTACCTGTGTAGAAAAGAGTTGACTTAGTCCTGACTGCTCTCCTTAGAATCTCATTCTACAAAAACCCACTGTCACACCCTAGAAAAGAAACAATTATCCTGGACTATAATCTACACATAGTCTGTATGAAAGCTTTCTCAATTATTTCCAGAATGACTTTTTAGCTTTTTCTTTGAACCAGGGTTCAATCAAGATTTGTATGTTGCATTCCCTCCTCCTTTATACATTCATTCATTCAGTCCTCGTTTATGACATGAACTTTGTGAAGACATCAGGACAGCTGTCCGCAAACTGTCCCAGACCTGGGTTAATGGTTTTCTCATGCACTGTGGGTAGCCTTCCCCTACATCCTGAGAGCAGGGGTGCAGACCTAGAGGCTGGGAGAGGTTCGGACGGGACTGCCCCACAAGGGATGCTGGTGTGAGCCAGCGCTCTTGCTCCACTATAGATGCCAACGGTCACTTCTTATCGCACTTTCTTGAGACACCGACAATGGCCAGACCGTTGTAATCACCGGACCGGAAAAGCCCGGATAGCAACGGAACACCTGGAAGGCCACATGCCACATGTCCCTTCCCCGCCCACGATCGTGGGCTGAGCGCATACAGAACCCACCCGTGATCACGCACTCTCTGCCCGCTCTCTCGCACGTACCCCTGACCCTCTCTCTAGAAAACTCTCCGCGTCCATCTTGCGGGGGGCGGAGAGGTCGGCCACCTCCGCCGGCTGCCGGCACCCAAACTAAATCCCTCCCTTTCCGTTTCCCAGACCCGCCTCTCTTGCGTTATCTGCTTCTCCTGGGAGGAGTTCATCCGAGTTTGTCCGGCTTCTCCTGGTCCAGGCCCCTCAAGTCCCGGGAGGCAGCGGTCGGCCGGCCGGCGCCAGGGCTTCCGTTCCTAACCCGTGAAGTCAGCGGCTGTGACAGACCCTTCAGTAGCACCGGGGCACGGGTGAGGGCGCCCCGGCCACGGCGGGCCGGCTGGGGCGCAGCTGAAACCCGCCCGCGCCACCCTGTCCCTCTGTCGTGGCGTCTTCGGATGACTTTCGCAGAATGAACGGCTCATGGGGGGCCGCACAGGGTCTTTCTCCGCTGCTAGCACTCCTGCCCTGCTGGCGTCCTGTGCTGAGAGCCATCCCTCACCGGCCGGGGTGAACTACAGTCCCCGAACAGTCAGGCGCACGCTTAATGACCGCTCTTAATCACGAGTGTTCAGAGAGAATACACACGGGCACAACCAGCCGACGCGGCCATTACCGGGCCCGGCCGCTAGGCGGCGCTGCCCGAGGACCGGGAGAGGCCGTCGCGCACGCGTGACGTCACGCGCACGCCCAACCGAGACCGGCGCAGTCTTGTGACGTCGCATGCGCGCTCCGGTGGAAAGACGTGGTCGTGGAAGCCCAGGGGTCCGCGGCGTTCGCCATGGTTCCGCGCGCGCAGCTCCCACCAGAGATCCAGCTGGCCCAGCGCCTGGCCGGAAACGAGCAGGTGACCCGGGACCGGGCGGTGAAGAGACTCCGGAAATATATCGTTGCCAGGACTCAGCTGGCCGCAGGTTGGCGCGGGGTTGGCGGGGCCGGGGCGCCTTGTGGGGCCGGGACACTTTGCGGGGCCGGGCCGGGCGGGGGGCGCAGGGCGGCCAGAGGGCGGCGGAGGCGCTGGTTGTCGGGGGTGGTGGTGGGGCCTCCGAACCACGTGGGTCCTCCACGTGGTCAGGCCCGTGCGCGTGGGTCCTACGAGGGTGCCTCCCACAGCCCCATCCCCTGCCCCAGGAGCCCTTGGCGCTGCCTCCCTTCCCCCCCACAATCCCCCGGGGGCCGGCATCCTCTTCTGATCGTATACCCTGCTTTCCCTGCTACCCGCTGTTTGGGCGCTCGGAGCGGCATTTGTTGCTGTTGGCAGTTTTCTCTTCGTATAATTAGTGGGTTGTGGTCTGAGTTATACGGCAGCGGAGGCTCCGCCGGGACAGAGGACGTGCTTCTAGTGAACTGGTCACTCTGACGCTGGTTCTGAAAGTGTGGCCCCCATGAGCTGCGTCAGCATCACCCGGACATCTGTTAGAAATACAAGTTATGAGTCCCATTCCAGCCATAATGAGTCAGAAACTCTGGCGGTTGGGCCAGCAGCCTGTTTTAAGAAACCATCCAGGTGATTCCCATCCTGGTGCTAAAGTCTGAGAACCATTGCTTCAGGAACAGCGTGCCAGACACATAGTTAGGACCTCCGTAAATATTTCAAGTGATTTTATATGCCTGTGTGTCTTACTAGTTTGAATGAGTTAATCTTTCCTTTTAAAATGTGAAGCATAACATAGAAAAGTGCACAAACCCCAGAGTGTAGAGCTGAATGAGTTATCACCAGCAAATCCGTGCAATGTTCAGTGTCCAAAAGTGGAATATGGTGACTTGGATATGGACACTTGCAGATTCTTCGTGTTGATTGAGTAACGCAATGGCCCTTACCTGGGGGAATACTTACAGCCACAGGCCCAGCAGGTTCTGAGTTGAGAGGGTAGAGGAGAGGGAGGGGAGGGCCTCCAGGAGAGGGGAGGGCCAGGTATGTTTCCAGTGAGAGCACTTTGATCTAATTCAGGCACTCACGTTTCTGTAGCTTTGCTCCTGGCACTCAACAGTTGGGTTTTGCTTTGTCTGAGTGGTGCTGTTTTTGGCGCAGGTGGTTTCACCCATGATGAGCTGCTGAAGGTCTGGAAAGGACTGTTTTATTGCATGTGGATGCAGGACAAGCCGCTTCTCCAGGTAAGTGTATGAGGAGGTAGCAGAAGCAGCGGGAGCAGGAGCATCCATGGGGGACAGATGGGCACGTGGTTGACCCTCATTTTAACGTAGCCAAAGACGCTGAGTGGAGTTTTATAGGTTTGACACTTGACCTGTTTGTGGTCAGAGGGCCGAGGCCTTTGGGGAGACTGTGTGTTTTGCTGCTGAGGTGAGCACCGTCATGAAGGGTGATTGCTGGCATGAGTGTGCTTCCGAGGTGGCAGACAGCGCTGACACGGGGGAAACTGAGGCACAGAGCCCAGGTCTGCTGAGAAAAGGGTTTTTCCTGCTAGCTTTTTTTAAAAACTATTTTTCTAAAAACCAGACTATTTTTTAGAGCAGTTTTAGGTTCAAGAGCTCTCGTGCATCCCCTTCCCCCCATGTGCACAGCTCCCCCGACCAGAGCCATATGTCCCTTACAGGCGATGAACCTGCCTGACACAGACTGTCCCCCAGAGTCCATAGTGGATGTGAGGGTTCACCCTTAGTGTGTGTGCTCTTTGGGTTTGGACAAGTGTGCGGTGACACACATCTGCTAGGACAGGGTCTTACGGTGCAGTTTCACTGCCCTAAGAGGCTCGCTTTTCTTTTTTTTTAAGATTTAATTAATTTATTTAGAAAGCGTGCATGGGGCGGAGCAGAGGGAGAGGGAGAGAGAATCCCAAGCAGACTCCACACACTGTGGAGCCCTATGCAGGGCTTGCTCTCATGACCTGAGATCATGACCTGAGCCGAAACCAAGAGTTAGACTCCCAGCTGCCTGAGCCACCCAGGTGTCCTGATTGCTGGCCTTTTAAAAACAGTGTTGTCAGAGTGAATTGTTTACCTTTCTTCAGGATCATCTGGGTGCTGAGGGTCCTTATGTAAAATGCAGACTCGCGTGCTCTATAGGGTGCCTACGAAGGGGAGGCTCTGGGATTGTCTGTTCAGCAAGTGCCCTAGGGGGTGCTCGGCACAATGAAACAGGCAGGCGGCGAGTACTTTCTGGGGGTCCACTAGGTCTCTTCCGGCTGGTCAGGTGGCCCCATCTCTCCTGCTGTCCACTGACTGAGCCTCCGGTGCTCGAGGCTCAGCCTGGTCGTGGGGGCAGTGGCTGCCCTTGCTTGTGGTGCGCTTCTGTTGGTTCTGGCTGCGGGGAGGCCTTTCGCAACAGTGCAGCTTGCAGACCTGAAGCACGCTGGGTAGAAAGGCCTGTGGGAGCTGGTTCTCGTGATCGAGTGGAGATTTAGTGTGGTTGTCTTTCTGCTGTTGCTTCTTGTTGTAAGACCATGTTTCTTCGGGGTCTGAGAGAGGATTTTTTTTTTTTTTTTTTTTCTTTACCGTTTCTTACCCAGGAGGAACTAGGGAGGACCATTTCCCAGCTCATCCATGCTTTTCAGACCACAGAGGCACGTGAGTACCTGCGCCCAGGGAAGCCCTTTGGGAAGGGCAAAACTGCCGGGAGTTGGCTACCGGACGGGGAAGGCTTGCCTTCCAAGACCTAGAGCAAGAGGGAAGTCCCTGTCCTGGCTGGCATCTGCTGGCGCTGATGGGTGAAACGCTGTACTAAGTGTCCAGCGGTATTAACTTGTTTATCCATTCTGGACCCAGCTCGAGGCTGAAGGACCAGTATCTTACGTTTTAAAATGAAAATGGAAATCTAGTGCGGTTTTGCCAAGTTGCTGGACCGAGTCACCTGATGTCAGCGTTCCCTCAGTGTGCTTCCCCGACCCATTCGTTTTCGTCCTGCTCAAGATCCGTAGTTCTCAACCCTTCTGCCTGTGATCACTTGGGCATCTTTAGACACCTTTATATTTAGTTGAATCAAGCTCTGGGGGTAGAGCCCGGGCATCTCCCTCCGACGTTCAGGGTGGGGGGCAGCCACGGTGGGCCAATGCCCCTGGCATACATGGCTGTGGCTGTTGCTGGTGAGGCCCCGGTTGTCCCCGGTGGTCGGGTTTAGTTCAGTTACGGTTAAGTAGGTGATCGGGGATAGTAACCACTGTCTCAATTTGGGAGTATGTCGTTAGCATCTGAGTTGTTAGTGGAGGTCCGTCTGCCGTAATTTTTACCTTCTGAGAACCTGCAGAAGAGTTCTGTGCTCCGCAGGCGGCCAGGTGTAAAGCAGTCACCAGTGACAGTTGAATAGGTCAGTGAACTCGGGCTTGCCCGTTATTGAACCGTCTGACCAGCCCTTTGCTGTTGGAGAAGTTTGTAACAGGAGATCAGAGAGGCCCTGTTTGTTTCCCAGGGTCCAGGCGTGGGCAGGGCTGGATCCCCAAGGCCTCTCTCTGGGGCATGCAGACGCCATCTTCTCCCGTGTCCTCACAGGCTCATCTCTCTGTGCGGGTCTGTGTCCTCATCTCTTTTTTTTTTTTTTTTTTTTTAAAGATTTTATTTATTCATAGACAGCCAGCGAGAGAGGAACACAAGCAGGGGGAATGGGAGAGGAAGAAGCAGGCTCCCAGTGGAGGAGCCTGATGTGGGGCTCGATCCCAGAACGCCGGGATCACGCTCTGAGCCGAAGGCAGATGCTTAACAACTGAGCCACCCAGGCGCCCCTGTGTCCTCATCTCTTATAAGGATACCGGTCACACTGGTGGAGGGCCCGCACCAGTGTCCTTGTTTTACCTAATTACCTCTTTAAAGACCTCATCTTCAAATGTAGTCTTATTCGAAGTCCTAGGTTTAGGGCTTTGACATGAGTTTGGGGACACAGGTTAGCCTGTAGCACTGTGTGTCTGACCTAGCGTTATCGGATCCGGTTGTGGATGTAGTGGGGCCAGGCGTGGGGTCAGGCAGGGTCCCCAGCCCGAGCCAGGAGGGGAGAGGTGCCCTGGGCAGCTGCTTCTCTCGCTGGTGGCTTTGCCGGCTCTTTGTGTCTGTTCTTCAGAGAACCTGGCCGCACATTAAGGTTGCTTTGTTTTTCTTTCTGAGGTTTGTCCCAGCCCCATTTCTAAGCCCAGTTTATAACACCCCCCTTTTTTTAAGATTATTTATTTATTTGACAGAGAGAGAGACAGCCAGCGAGAGAGGGAACACAAGCAGGGGGAGTGGGAGAGGGAGAAGCAGGCTCCCCGCTGAGCAGGGAGCCCGATGCGGGGCTCGATCCCAGGACCCTGGGATCAGGGCCGAAGGCAGATGCTTAACAACTGAGCCACCCAGGCGCCCCTATGACACCCCTTCTGAGTTCAGCAGACTGGGCTGAGGACCCCAGAGGTTGGCCGCATGTGATGTCCTGAGCAAGTTTCTCCATTTTCTCTCATCTCACTTCCCAGAGCAGCTTCCCTGTTCCCCTATGATTCTCTTCTGGCCTTTTTTCCTCCTTCAGAGCACCTGTTCCTTCAGACATTCTGGCAAACCATGAACCGCGAGTGGACGGGCATCGACAGACTGCGCCTGGATAAGTTCTACATGGTGAGGGGCCGCGCGTCCGGTGCTGGGCTCTGGCGTGCTGGTGGTGGCGGGCACGGGGCAGGACTGGGGGAGCTGGGGGCACGGCCCGAGCGATGTGGCCTCTGAGCCTCTCCTGCCGTGGCGGGGCCGCGCCCCTGAGGACTGTGACCCGTAAGTCTCGAGGGCTGTGAGGGGAGCCGGGCGTTGCCTGGGGCGCACGGGCCGAGCATCGCCCGGCATTTGCCCCATCTCTGAGGGCTGGCGAGTGTGCAGAGAGCTGAGCGTTGAGACAGCGCACAGGTTTCGGTGCAAAGGAGGAGGATTAAAATGTCCCATCTGGGGGGAGCGGGGCTGCAGCCTTGCACCCCTGCTGGAGAAGGCACGAGCCCATGAGTGCCGGCAAACCTGCATGGAGTTCATGCCCTAGTCATAGACCCTCGGGTCCACCTGTGGGGTGCCCAGCCTGGGAAGGTGCTTTCTTCTGGGTGAGGATGGCTCATGGAGTTGTTGTATGCAGAATCCCCTTTTTCTTTCTGATGCTGCGTTCCTGAGAATTCAGGTTACCGATTTGCCCTCAGAAACGCAGGAAAACTGGAGATTACAGACTCCGTAGCCCCACCCCACATTTGAACTGCACTCCTGTTCCTGCATCGGTATTCACTGGGGCTTAGGATAGTATTGCTGTCTGAAAGCAGGTGACCCAACGGGGCATTGGCTGGGTCTCATTGAGGACAGCTGCCTTTGGGGCTGCAGTTACTCGTGATATGCCGCTGGGGTCAGCTCCCAGCTCAGACTTGGTCCAGGATTAGGTGGGCACTGTGTGTCTCGGAAGTCAAGGTGAGGACCAGCTAGTGGGTGCGGCATGGAGCTCAGGAAGGGAGGAGGATGGACACTAAAGCATTTGGGGCTGGGAGCAGGGGCCAGGCTGTGCACTTTCACAAAGTATGGGTTTACCAGACAGGAGTTCCCCTGAGGTGTAGTTGCTGTGTGCTTGATAAGATGGCCTCCGTTGCTTTGTGCGGCCCGTGTGACCGCACCCAGCAGCACAGCCCCCTGGAGAGGCCAAGCCTCTGGCGGCTGCAGGCACTGGGAGTGGTGTCAGCTGGGCCCACGTGTCCTGTGCACACTGGACGGCCAGGAAACGCATCCCCGTGTGCATCCTCTGTCACTTTACACTCCTGGGCCCCTCTGGGGGGGTGCTGCTTCACATCTGGACGGTAGGAAAACCGGCTGGAGAAGCCGTGAGCTGTTGTCGAGGGGAAGCAGGCAGTCGGGGCAGGAGGGGGGATTTCTCGTAAAGGACGAGTGTTGAAGGGGGGAGTTTGCCCTCCTGGGGATGAGAGAGAAAGCAAACACTTTTGCTCTCTATTGAGGAGAGAAGTCCTTCCGAGCACTCAGAGGAGCCTCCCCCGAGGGGCTCGGCCTCCCCCAGGGGACAGGCACTTTGGTCCCTGTTCCTGCTCCTGCAGTGAGGACCAGTGCGTTTGGCTTTCGTTCACGGCACAGCAGCTGCTCCCCGATGTGTCTGCTGTGAGCCAGAATTCCTGGTGCCCTTGGAAGGGGGAGTATCCCAGCCTGGGGGCAGCGACACGTTTGCGGGTGTCCTGGCCGCCAGCAGCTCTGGAGGGCCGGCTCTGTGCTCTAGTCTGCAGAGATGACTGGGGGCAGAGGGGGTTCTGGGGAGGTCGGGGCTGTGCCCCACTAACGAGGGTCTCCGTTCATGCCACAGCTCATGCGGATGGTCCTGAATGAGTCCTTGAAGGCCCTGAAGACGCAGGGGTGGGAAGAAAGGTTGGTACTCGTGGCGCGTCCCGAGAGCAGCTGCTTGGCGTGGGCAAGCCCATCATCTTGTCACTGGAGGGTTGGGGTCACATGTTTCTCTTAGTTGTCATAAAGACATGTCAGTCTTTCCGTTAAAGGGTGACCCGATGGTGCTTAAAATGAAGGCGTTTTTAGAATTGTAGTTTGCGCGCGTGTTCCCAGAATGAGTGTTTTCGACCTTGATGGTGAGTCCTTGCTGGTGACTGTGAGTCCTAATTGAGTTCTCTTGTTATCGTAATACTGTTTTTCAGTGTAATTGACGCACAGCAAAGGTGCTTGCCTTTTTTTGTTTTGTTTTGTTTTTTGTATAACATGGCGTACTCAGCTCTCTTATCAGTGGCATTTGCTTTGGTTCTAGAAATAGTTAATTCATCCAGACTTGTTACTTTTGACAGAGGTACTTGTGACGGGGGTAGTCCATGTCCCCCAAATTAAGAGGCCTGCGTTTTGTGGCCAGCCTTGGGCTTCCCCTCGCCCTAGGCCGGTGGGGCTCTGCCGAGCCCGAGCTCCTCCTCCAGCCTTGGGGGACCCCGGGAGCCCGCTGGGGCGAGGCCGGCTGAGCTGTGGCTGGTGGAGGTGGCAGCCAGCTTCTGTACGTCTGGGAGGCAGGCCGAGATCACGGCTCCAAATGGGTTTCTGAGTTCACCTTTTAAAGTTTTTAAAATGAAAGTTTCATTTCTTTACAGTTTTTTTCTAATTATGCGAGTTACACATTCCCAGTGTAAGGAATTCAGGAAGCTTTTATGAAACCTTGAAAGAAAAGCAGCGCGAGCCCCCAGCGGATGGCAATGTCTCAAATGTGGCCGCATTCTGCGTGCGGCGGCGGCGGCAACACGCTATCCGCAGGCTGCTTTTTTATTTTACTGACGACACGTCCGAGGTGCCCGGCGTGTCTGCGCCTCACCGCGTGGTTTTGGAGGTGGCGGGGGAGAGGCTTGGAAACGGTATGTTTTGCATGGCTTTGTAATGAAACGTACGCTAGACCGGCTTCTCTCCAGTCCGTGGGCGCGGCTGCCTGAGCCGCCACCGACCTAGCTGCTGCGGCAGAGCACGATCCAGCCGGGGGCGGTGGGCGGTCTTGGGGGGAGGGGGCAAGCTTACGTCCTTGCCCTTGACCTGCTTTCATCCCCACATCACACAGGTCAGCAGGAGTGGCCTGTAGTTCCCTGGGTTCTTCTGAGTTTGGAATTAGCAGAAGTGACTTCACGTTTAGGGCAAGGTGCACCAGCACCTGATTTTCACCCTTTATTTCCCGTGATGCGCCGAGGCCACGGGTCTCACTGTATCAGGACGTAGGATTTGGGTCCCTTTAGGTGGCTAGTGCATGAGCAGAACCGAAGGCTGAAGTGGTGTTTTATTTCTGTTAACTCTTTTGGTTTGTTATTACGAGAGTAGTTCCATCCTCGCTGCCGGTAAGAGACGCAGGGAGATCCTTTTGAAGAAGCTGGTGGCCTCTGATTGGCCCGCGCCCTCTGTTCCTGTAGCCTGTCCCCATTCCCGCCCAGCAGCCCAGCCCTGCTTGGTTGGTAGATGTTTGTTACTGTCACTGGCCTGGGAGGAGGGCTCCCTTTTCCTGAGCGGCACACAGCATCCCTTCCCTTCCGTGGCCTGTGAATCCCCAGTGCTGCCGCGCAGCCACCTCCCCCCACCCCGGGGCTCGTTGCGGAAGGCATGTTCTAGAGTTCAGGTGTGTTAATCAGCACCCGGTGCACGTAGACCAGCAAAGACTGGTCGCCAGAGCTCTCTGATCTCTGAGCCCCAGGCCTCTGAGACCACTGAAACCAGCACGCTCGGGGGAGGGCAGACGTGGCCGGCCCGGGGCCACGCGCTCCATGCAGTGGGACCGGGGAAGCAGCTCTTCCCCGTCTCCTTTCTTTGCCTTTGCTCTGCCCTGGTGTGCCCTCCTGGGCCGTTCCCCGCGAGGACAGGGAGACGCAAGACGCGGTAGTGCAGCCTCTTGTCACACAGGCCTTTCTCCTTCCACTTGTGGACCAAGCCACAGAAGGGAAGGTCTGTGCGACTGTGTATACACCCGGCCCTTTGTAGCCGAGATGCGGTCTTCCCACGTGTGCTGGTGCCGACAGTGCTCACGGAGCTGGCATCATGCGTCCTTTGTGCTGGAACACACCCTGATGACCAGGTCGCCTCCCGGGCGGGTGGGGCGCTGGCCTGTGATGGTGTTCCCGTCAGAGCTTCCAGTAGGAGAGGACGTACTGTGGCTGCCTGCCGTACCGGCCTCTTGCCTTCCCCAGGCAGATCGAGCAGCTGCTGGAGCTGCTGATGACGGAGATCCTGCACCCCGACAGCCAGGCCCCCAGCGGGGTGAAGAGCCACTTCCTTGAGATCTTCTTGGAGGAGCTGAGCAAAGTGGGCGCTGCCGAGGTGAGGGCAGTGGGCTGCGGGCGGCGGCTGAGGCCCCCCCCGCTGCGCTCACGTACAAGGGACTGAGGCAGCTCCCCCTTCTTTCTCCGTAGCTGACGGCAGAGCAGAACCTCAAGTTCATCGAGCCCTTCTGCACAATCGCTGCTCGGACTCCGGAGTAAGTGGCAGGCGGCTTCCTCCGGCCTGCTGCTGCTTTCTCACTGGGTTCTCGGGATGACTGTCTGTGGGAAATCGCTGTTCCCTCTCGGTTAGAGAGGAGGATTTGCGTGTGTGTGACAGGGTCACTGGAGGGGTTGCTGCCATGGCAGGGGGTGATGGGCGCCCCCAGCCTGACGGGCCGGCTTCGGCGCCTGCTGCCCCGCAGCTCCCTGGTTTTACATAACATCACTCGGGGCATCTTTGAAGCGATCGTGGAACAGGCCCCGTTTGCCATCGAAGACCTCATGAATGAATTGGACGCGCAGGAGGAGGACGAGGATGGCAAGTCGGAGGATGGTGATCTTGAGTGGGACGTGCCGTCCAAGGAGTCAGGTGAAGGGGAGGGTCAGCGCAGCTGTGGGAGGGCGCCCATCTGGCCCAGCAAGCTGCTGTGCTTGCGGGGGTCCCTGCATTTGCCTCTCGTCTGTTCCCCTTGTTTTCGGCCTGCCCCCAGCATCTGTCCTTGGCCTGGCAGCCAGGGTATGGCCTCCCTCTCCTGGTCCTCGCCCCCCGGCCTCCAGTTCTCAGGATGCTGTCCTGATTCCCTGGCTCTTTTGTGACCTACCGTTCCTCCCCAGTGCCTCCGCCCAGCTCACCCCTCTTCTCTGGTCCCCACCCTCCGTCATTGGGCCCATCTGGACCTTCCGGCTCCTACCCTGTCTCCCTCACTGGGAGCAACGCTGGCACAGGAGGTGCCCGCTGGGCAGGGGCAGTGAGTGAGCTGACGGACGGAGCCTGCCACGGGAAACATGCCACGGGTGGTGTCCCCACTGAAGGCCTTCGGGGTCAGGGCCTGGGCTCCGGTCTGGTCTGTTGACAGTCTTGATGCTAATGTGGTCCTTGTGGGATATGGGTTGATCTCACGTGGCCCGTGGTCTGGGTTGTGTCCTGTGGCTGCAGGGGTGTGTCTTCCACTGGTTTCAGGACTCTTCCCTGCCTCCCACTCTTCTTTTTTTTTTTTTTTTGTTGGTAAAATGCGTATTATGTACAGTTTACTACGTTAACCTTTTTTTCTTTTTTAAGACACATTCGTTCAGTGTCGTGATCAGACTATTGCATTTAGCAAAACAGCATGGGTGGGAAAAAAAATCTACATTAAAACCTCTTGTTGGAATGTTTTATGCTTTCTACAGAACAGAAACTAAAATATTCTGTTGTACCGTTCGTCACAAATCCAGGCCTCGAGTTCTTTGCCCACACATACAAGTGCTGTCTAGAATGTGTTCTTTTTGCAGCCACTCGGCCCTGCCACCATGGTGCGTGGCTGAGGTCCCAGGTCTCTTGTAAGCCGTAGCTTCCCTGGCTCCCCCCTGTGGCTCCCCCTGCGCTCCTCCCCGTGCCTCCCCCCCTGTGGCTCCCCCCACCCCGTGGCTCCCCCCGGCCCTCCTCCTGCTCAGCTCCGCGTCCTGGCAGTGATGAGACGCTCCTGCCGCTGCCATAGCTCCGCTGCCACCTTGGTTTCATGGTGGCAAAGTAATTGGCCTCCACCACCACAGGGGCCCGAGCTCCTGCCTCCAAACTTCCCTCCTTTCATGGGTCCAGAATTGAAGATGGCTGGAACTGCCAAAGTCCTTACAGCTTTCGCCAGCTGCAGCGTTCCTCCTGTTGTTACCACATCTGTTAGAGCCAGCCCCACAGCCACCACGTCCACCTCGACTGCTACCAGAGCCACCTCACCCACGGCAGTGCCCTCCACGACCAAAGTTGTCATTCCTACCAAACTGCCTCCACGGCCACCACCGAAGTTTCCAGAATCACTTTGACCTCTGTGGCTGGAGGAGGCACTCTCCATGTCTTGCTAAGATAGGACTTTCCTTACATCACAGCTGTGGCTATTCACAGTCTGGTATTTCTTCTTTTTCTTCTTTTTTTTTTTTTTTTTTAAAGATTTTATTTGTTTATTTGACAGAGAGAGACAGCCAGCGAGAGAGGGAACACAGGCAGGGGGAGTGGGAGAGGAAGAAGCAGGCTCATAACGGAAGAACCCGATGCGGGGCTTGATCCCAGGGATCGCGCCCTGAGCCGAAGGCAGACGTTTAACGACTGAACCTCCCAGGCGCCCCCACAGTCTGGTATTTCTGAGTGACAGTCTTGTCTATGTAGACACGGTCATCAGGTGTTCAAGAGCTGAGCCTCTCTTCCTGCCATTGCCTCACTCAGTCGTGTCATTGGTCGGTCTTCCCATAGTGTTCGAGATCGTCCTTGAGGGTGTTCTTCCGTGTTGTCTGTAATGCCACCAGCGGAAGTCTGTTTCACAGTTGAACGGGCACCAGGCCTAAGAATCTTCTCTTGAGACAGCCGCTGGTTCCATGACTCTTCGTCCCCATTTGTGGCCTCGTGTTTGTGGCTGCATCTGCCGCCGCCTCAGGGCATAGGTGACAAAACCCAAAGCCTCTGGGCCGCTTGGTGCTTGGATCGCTCGTGACCTCAGCGTCCAACAGCGCTCCCCGTGGCTCAGAATGGCTCCTCAGACTCTCGGGGCTTGTTTGAAAGCTCAGATGTCCGATGAAGAGCTTGCGCGGCGGTCCAGGCTCTGGGAGACTCTGACTTAGGACGGCGGTGGGCCGGGGGACTTGAACGATGCTTCCTTGGTGGCCTTCACGGGCAGGAGAGACGGGGACCATGTTGAAGCGTTAAGTGCATTCACGAGCTTGTGTAGCCGCCACCACCATTCATCTCCAGAACTTTCCATCTTTCCATACTGAAACTCTGTCCCTGTTAAACCCTGTCGTCCTTCCCCCCAACCCCCTGGCACCCCACCTTCTGCTCTCTGTCCCTGTGGATCTGACTGCTCTGGGTCCCTCCTGGGAGCGGGTCACACAGTGCTTGTCCTTCTGTGACTGGCTTATTCCACTGAGCATGATGTCCTCAAGGGTCATCCCTGTCTTAGCACGTGTCCCTTTCTTCCCTCGTTTTAAGGTTAAGTAACATTGCACCATATGTAAGGACGGGTTATGCTTTATCCGCTCACCCACCCAGGGACCCTTGGGTGCTTCCGTGGTTTGGCTCTAGTGAGTAATGCTGCAGTGAGCTTGAGTGACAGTATCTCTTGGAGACCCTGCTTCAGTTCTCTGGGGCAAACACCCAGAAGTAGGATTGCGGGGTCACACATAATTCTTTTTTTAATTTTTGAGCCCTCCCTATGCAGTTTTGCAGCAGCCGCATCAGTTTGCGTACCCACCAGCAGTGCGCAGGGTTCCAGCGTCCTGTTCCATTGTCAGGAGCCACCCCCATGGGTATGGGGGGGTGTCACTGTGGTTGGGTCTGTACGACCCGATGGCCAGGGACACGGAGCGTCTTCACGCACTCGTGGGCTCCGTGCCTCTTTCTGGAGACACGTCCGTTCAGGTCAGGCGAGTCGTGTGCTACTGAGGGCTAGGCGCGCTCTCTGCGTTCTGGGCTCGTGCCCTGTCACGTCTGTGGTTTGCAAGTATCTCCCCCCGTTATGTGGGCTGCCGTTTGGATAGTGGCTTTTGATGCACCGAAGTTTGAATTTTCTTAAAGTTCCGTTGGTTTGTTCTCCTGTCATGTGTATCTTCAGTGTCCCATCTGAGAAGTCATTGGTGCGACCAGTCTCGTGAAGGTCTTGCTGTTTTTTCTTTTCTTTTTTTAAAGATTTTATTTATTTGAGAGAGAATAGGTGAGGGAAGGGACAGAGGGAGAGGGAGAAGCAGGATTCCCACTGAGCAGGGAGCCCAACATGGGGCTCGATCCCAGGACCCTGGGACCATGACCTGAGCCGAAGGCAGATGCTTTACCGACTGAGCCATCCAGGCGCTCCTGCTCTCTTTCTCTTTTTTTTTTCTTTTTTTAAAGAGTTTTATTATTTCAGTTCTTACACATAGGTCTTTTGGCTCCTTCACGTTAAATTTGTGTGTGGGTGAAGGGCCCAGTTTCATTCTCTTGCCTGTGGATGTCCAGTCTTCCCGGCACCATTTGTTGAAGAAACTGTCCGTCCCCCAGTGAATGGTCCTAGAGCCCTTATTGAAAGGTTATATGACCCTATAGATTCAGGGGTTCATTTTTCCTGCTGCCAACTCTGACACCCCTGCTGAAGGGTGCTCCTAGGTGGTAATGTTCACACACACACACCCCCGCCCCCCATGCCCCTAGTATTCCATCCGGCCGTCCTGCTCCCCTTGCCCGTCCTGTCCCTCAGCCCGAGTCACCCCGACACAGGCAGATCGAGGAGTCTGGTGGTGGCCCCACTGTGCCTGCCTGTGGCCCTGCCGTCCTCATTGTCTGTGGCACTCGCCTGCCTGTTGGCCAGAACCGTTCTGTAGGCAGTGACATCAAACCCCAAATGATTGGAAACACTGTGTCTGCGGTCCCTTGATCCAGGCCTGCCCTGTGGCTGGACCTAGCTCCCCTTCCTTGATTATGGAATTTCTGACACTATATTGGCTTCGTAAGACATCCACTCATAATTCCACTGTAAAGACGATTGCTCAGGCCCACCTCCTCTGAGATGTCTCTTTCAGTGGCACCTCGCCCCTCCGTGTGAGGCTGCCCATACCCTGCCCCAGCCTGCACCTGTTCCTGTGCCCAGGTCATGGGCCCTGGCACACATGATTCTTGGTTCCCAGGTGTTTGTGTTGGGGTCCTCTGCACACTGGGCGTGCATCTTTGAGTTCACGGGGATCCTTCTGTTCCAGGCTCCCTCCGTGGGGCTGCACCCAACAGGCATGAGGAGCCTCCAGGAGATGGTGAGGACAGCGTGGGCCCCGTCCTCCAGGTGGGTGGCCTGGGCTCGTGGGCCTGGCTTTGCCTCTGAAGTCCGGGAGAGCAGGCTCTCCGGCCCCCTCACGTACAGGGGCCGGGAGTCCTTGAAACCAGGACTGGGAGCTGGCTGATGGGGCTTGGGCTTCGCTGCCGGTCAGCCGCCTTTCATGTGCTCCCTGCTCGCCTCGTGAAGCAGGGGTCAGGTGAGACGGCGCCGCAGAGAGATCGCCTCGGGTCCCGCTTGGGGTCAGAGCCCAGCAGAAACAGAATACTTAACTAATAAGTTGTGAATGTTGATTACTTGTTAAAGTAGTAGAATTAGGTGTATTGGCTTAAACAGTATCTGTCGAAATTAATGTGATTTGTGTTCTTTTTCCCGTCTTTTGACGTGGCTGCTGGGGGTGTAGTTGCAGAGGCCGGCCTGGGTGGTCCCCTCACATGGTGGTGGCAGCCCCGGGGAGCGTGTTCTCTGTCTCACGTGTTGTACACAGTGTTTGCAGAGGGGACTCGGGAGGACATCCAGGTGTGTCCTTGTGACCTGACCAGAGGATCTGCGCCCGGTCCACGTGCTGTCTTTGCTTGCTGCACGTTCCCGGAGCACCAGGGAGGTGACTGCCGTCTCTCTTTGTGGCAGTTTGACTACGAGGCCGTGGCCAGCAGACTGTTCGCGGTGGCCAGTCAGCAGGGCACCCCTTCCCAGAACCGGAAGCGCCTCTACAAAGTGATCCGGAAGTAAGTTGCCCTGAAGGTGGCTGGCGCCGCCCTGCCCCTCCCCTTGGAGCTGCCCTTGCTCTGTCCCAGCCGTCTCGGGGGGCCTCTGTCCCGCCCTCAGAGCGCAGGTGGAGGGGCGTCATCAAGGGTGGCCCGCGGGCAGCCGACGGGAGGGCCGCATCCCCTTCGAGCGGAAGCTACGGCCGTGGTGAGCGCCTGTCTCTCCTTTCAGGTTGCAGGACCTTGCAGAAGGTGAGCGTCTCCTGCTGAGACCCTGGCCCGGGATGCCGTCCTCCTGGGCGCACTGCGCCCGCGGTCGCCCTCCCAGCAGGACTAGTCGCGGCAGAGGCGGGGCTTTGTCTCTGGGAGAGGGGGCCTGAGGGGTTCTGCAGCTCGTCTTCGCCCCGCTCAGTGGCTCTCGGATCCCGGTGTGTGCCGGAAGCCCTGGGAGGCCAGGGCGGCCCGAGAACCTGCATGTCTCGTGAGTTCCCTGGCCTGCCCCGTAGCTGGTCTGCGGTGCAGCGGACCTGGGCGCTTCCCCGTGCGCCTGGTGCAGCCGTTAATAAGGCGTAAGAGCGAGTACAGGCCTCTCCCCCGTTCACTCTGAGAGGTTTTAGATGTAGAGCAGCGTCGGGGGTCTACGGTGAATGCGCGCACGGCCGCCACCTTGGCTCTGCCATCGGCGTTTTACTGTCCTCGTGTTGTCGTGTGTCCTCCCTCCCTCCGTACTGCTGAGTACGTCGTGCTCCTCGTGAGCTCAAGCTTGGCGTTTGTGGGTAACGTTTTCATGCGGTGACGTGCATGAATACCGTGCTCGTGCGGTAGGGTTTCCACACGCAGACCCCCATTGACGCGGAGCGCGCCACCGTTGGTCCCCTCTCAGCCTAAGCTTTTTAGGGAATCGACGCTGTAGTGTGACCGCTCCGGGGCCTGGCTCTGGCTGGCGCCTCACCTCCCGCATGGTCTGGAGCCGGTGGCAGCTGTGCGGGCCTGAGCACGGGGCTTTCTGGCACGCAGTGCGTGGAGATGGTGCCTGCGTGGTCTGCGCGGCCCTGGACGTGCACCCTGAAAACACCCCAGCCTGCCCTCAGCCTCCTGATGGCCTGCCTTGGTCCCTAGGCCTCTTTCCAGAGGATGACGTGCCGGAAAAAGCCTACAGGAAGCTGCAGGAAGATGGGCAGGAGAGGAGGACAAAGAAGCGTTTGCTCAAATCCAGGTCACAAAACCAGCCAGGTAGGATTGGCAGTGTCTGCCGGTGATGGGGCTTTGGATCTGCTGTCTGTGTCCCTTGCATGGACTATGGTTAGGCCCCTGCTGGGGGCTGCTCTGTGCTCCTCTTGCGCCCCATGTCCTGCAGCCACTGCCCCAGTGGGGCCTGGAGCTGCCCGTTGCTGTGGAGATGGGCTCTGTGCCCAGGATGGGCCAGACACAGGCGGCTGGGAAGGGCTCCAGAAGAGGGCCAGCTGGTGGCCCCACCCCGGGCTGAGAGCCCTCCTGTGTTCACCCACGTGTGCTAAATTGTCTCGGGTGCTAGGCTCTGCTCTTTGAAGGGTCTCCTGATTCGCCCCAGTTCTCCTGCACGGGCTGCCTCTGGCCATGTTGGCTTCCGCCTGGGCCCCCGCTGCAGTCACTGGCCTGTCTCGTGGCTCTGTCGTGCACCAGGTTGGGTCCGCCCACCCCCGAGTCACATCTTTGCAGCCTTCTTTCTCCTGAGTCTGCCTGCCTGCTGGTTTTCCTGCAGGCCTGCCTCTGGTCATCCTGCCCGGCCAGGAGCCAGCATTGTCTCACATTATTATAATGTGGATGGCCGTGGAACGTGACTCCACACTGGCAGGACCCTCTGGTTGGCTGTGGCGGGTCTGCTCCTGAGGCTGTCGGGTTCTCTTGTGTGCCCTTTGTGCGGCCCTGGAGCCAGCATCTTCAGTCAGAATGGAAGTGGGGTAACCAGGCCCTCACGGTGCCTCGGTCACGTGGCCTTGCTGTTTTAGGGAAAGGCGGGAAGGAGGACTCACGTCCAGACCCGAGCTCCGGATCTGAGAGGAGGATAAGGAGGCGGCAGCGGCGGCGGCGGGGCCCTGGGCCTGAGCCCACTGGGCCCCAGGAGCAGCCCAGGGGCCCAGGTGGGAAAGGGGCTCGAAAGAAGAGGCGGCAGCTTCGGGCGGGGGCCAGAGTGAAGGTGGCCGGTTGCCAGGAGCCTCAGAGCAAGCAGCGGCCGCCACAGCGCCGGAAGTGACCCCACAGGCCCAGCACATGCAGGGAGGCGCCTTCCCCGTGGCTCCTCCGTTTTGTGCCGAGTTGAACTGGGGAACAGGACCCTAGGGCCCTGCTCTCAAGACTGTGGACACGGACACCCTGGCTCCCTGATGTACCGTGTTGACAGAGGGTCAGGCCCCTTGCTCAGTGCCTGTGCCCCAGAGAGCGTGGATGCCATGCTGACCTTGGTCGGGCCAGGAAGCCCCCTGAGAACCTGCACTGCCTGGCAGACAGCCCTCCCTGGGCCGGGGACTGGCCACACACGGGGGATGTCTGTGAATAAAACGCTGTGTAGTTCTTAAGAACGAGGTCCTGCTTCTGGTGCGTCGATGCTGGAGGATTTCCAGCGGTGTGAATTGACAGGTGCTGGTTCCTGAGTAGTGTCTATATCTTACAGCCACTGTGTAGGAAAAAGTGTTTATTCACATCTCAAAATTCGGGAGAGGGTGACAGGAGTTAGCTGTGGTCGTCTGGGTGTGCTCTTCATAAACTGCTTTTGGAGCTGACTGTGAACCTGTTCGTTGTGTCTACCGCATGGTTCCTGGTTGACGTGCACGAGGCAGGGAGGTCGGCTTGTGTGACTTAGAGCAGAGACCCCAGTGGGCAGCCCCACTGTGCCCCTCACGTCTCCCCTCAGTGCCTCTAACTCCGTCAGCCCTGCTGCTCGTCCGGGATGGCCCGAGGCAGCTGCACGTTTGCTGGACCCTGAGCAGAGCGCTGGCCCGAGAGTGCAGGTTAGAAGAACAGTAGGTGTGGGTTCCTGGTGCCTTCCGGGTGGGTGGTCAGGGCTGCACAGGTGGCAGGTGGGTGCCGTCTGGGTCAGCCAGCCCGGTCACTGCTGGGCCAAGGTGTGTGGGTGAGCCCATCCAGGCTTCAGCTGAACCCTGGTTCCTGATGCCTTGTGGCACGCTGGGGCAGGTGGCACTCGGTGACCTCCTTTCCGTCAGTTCAGCTGGGTGGACAGAGGCGGGGGCTGCTGGGGCTGGCTAGGGCTTGGGGGTGGAGGTACTCCTCTCCTGGAGGTCACAGTTCCCGTTCTCCAAAGTGGCTTGGCAGGACTGGCAGGCCCAGCACAGCTGGTGGGCCGAGCTTGGTAAGGCTCCCAGGCAGGCGGCCTGGCGGACACTCCTGAGCCCCCCTGTCTTTGCCACTGGTGCCCCAGGCCCGGGGTCCCACTGCTGTTCCTGCCGTTTTGTGTGTGGCGGGGACAGGGGATGCTTTATTGTCTTGGTTGAAATTTTTTTGGTCAAAAATTAAAGAAACAAGCACACTGTAGAAGTTTCTGAAAAAACAGAAGTCCTACCTGATTGCCGTCCTCAAACCAGAGTGTGGCTTCCCCAGCACTGGTTTCTAGGCCATTCTCAGGCCACGCTGTGGTCCTTCCCTCATCTAGCGTGCTGTGTGGACACCGTGACTTGGCACGCTGGCAGGCTGGGACGGCTTGTGGCCGCCCCTGTGTCTGCTGGCAGTGTCCCCCCGTCAGCAAGCGCTCTCCTTGGGCGGAGCAGAGAAACCTCAAGAGGCAATGGAGGGTGACCGCCAGCCCTTGCGCCCAGGAGAGCCTGTGTCCAGGAGTGGATGTTGTGTTTATTTCCCCGTGTGTTCTTTTTCTAAAGCCATTTTACTGAGCTGTTGTTCATGCACCTCACAAGTCCTCTGTGTCACGCGAAACAGGTCCATGGTTCTCAGTACATCAGAGCTGTGTAGCCGTCGCCAGAGTCCGCGTTCTAGCATTGCATCCTGAAGGAGACTGCCGTCCTGGAGCTGTTCCCTCCTGGCCCCTGACCCTGCCCGACACTAACCCACTTTGCGTCTGTGCAGACGGCCCAGTTCTGGGCGCTCATGTAGGTGGAATCCCACCACGTGGGTCTTCCTAGGGCAGCTTCCCTCACGTAGCGCGTTTCCAGTGTTCATCCGTGTTCGTCGTGCACATCAGGATTTCATTCCCCGTGTGGCTGAGTGGTACTCTTGTGTGGATACTCAGGCCCCCCTACCCCCCCATCCGAAGGCACCGCGCTCCTGTGAAACCCTCCGTAAGCCAAGATGACCTGCAGTGAAGGAACTGATACCGTTAGTTGACAGGGAAAACTTGAGCGTTCCCAGATCCCGAAAATCATCTATTTTAGCTTTTTGATCCCCAGGACATGTTCAGTTAACGGGTGCACAGAATTGGTTGAGATCAAGCTCAGATGCTCAGGGACGCAGTTCCGAGCCCTGGAGGCTGGAGCCTGAGATGTGCGGGTGGTTCATGGGGCAGGAGGTGGGGGGCCGGGCTCGCGGCTCGGGTGCAAGCCGCCGCCTCCACGGCAGCTCAGTGCAAACTCACCGCTGGATGCTGTTGTTGCTTTTCTCCTTTTTCCCCCTAAAATTGGAAATATTCAGATCAGCAAAAACAGGTAGTGACGTAGGTGATTCCCAAGAGTGAAGTGGCGTAACGCGAACTTTGACAAAGCAGGGGTGCCTGTACCACCGGTTTATCTGCCTGTCCGGGGGCGCTTCCCCACGTTTGGGCTCCTGGGAGTGGTGCCGCTGCAGACCCCCGCGTGCAGGCTCGTGTGCAGACGCGCCCTCCCTCCCCAGGTATGGACCAGGCACAGAATGCGGGGTCGGACGGTGGGTGACTGCGGTAGCAGACAGTTCCCACCTTGGGGTGGGGGTGTGGCTTCAGGCGAGGGCTCCCTGTGCCACTTAACCCGTGAGCCTGTAGCATGCCTTTGTCGCCATAGCGGTGCAGCTGGTCCAAGCAGACTGATGGACCGAGAGTGCTGTCTGCTCGTGGCCGTGGAGAGCTCGTCCGGCCTCTGCGCAGGGGTGCACAACGCTGGGCCGGGCCCCCCGCCCCTGACTGGTCCCTCGTGGACCTGGCTGACAGGCCCCAGGAGGTGACTTCCAGGAGACTGGCTCAGCCATTCTACCTGTGTGATGCTGGGCAGGTGACAACCACTCTGAGCCTTCACTTAACTACCTGTAGAATGGGAATAACATGGCTGCACTGAGGATTATGTGGCTTTTTCCCCCCAAACAACCAAAAACTTAGAGGAGTTATAAATACGGTGTATTTTTTGACCCGAACCATTTGGGAGTTATGTGCTAATCTGATGCCCATCGCTGGGAATAACGTAGGGTACATTTTCTACAACAAGCAGTCTCTCCACCACGGCACAGCCATCGAGTCAGAATTAGCATGGGCAGCTCAGTGCCACCCAGCCCTCTGGTCTGTGCAGTGACGCTCTGCGGCCCCGGGACCCCAACCCGGAGTCGCCTGCATCGGACTCTCCTGGCTCTTCAGCCCCTGGAACTGGATCCTCCCTCTTTGCCTCACATCCAGGACCCGGATGCCAGGTGGGTCTTGGGCTGGCCATCTTGGATGTCGTCCCCACCGTGGGCGTTATGGCTCCTCTCGTCTAGACTCAGGTGATGGCTCTCAGCAGGAGTCAGAAGCAGTGTTCTGTGTTCTGCCTGAGCCTCGGCGTCCCACTGGCCCTGGGACGGAGGGCGGTTGTGACTGTGGCCCCTTCCCTTGGTGGTTGACGGCGTATGTGGTGAGGGGCTCTGGAGCCCCAGTACCTGGTTTCTCCTCAAACTCTCCATTTACTCCTGGAGTGACTTGCGTTGGTGACTTGTGGTTTCTGGTTTTATCCAGTGGGTTATAATCCGTTACTGTCACTTGTGTTAATCGCCACGTTTTAATGGGCCAGTGGGAGACGCCAGGCTGGCTTCTTGGTGGGGAGCGCCCGCCGTCTGCCACCTTCGTTATGGTAAGAGTCCTCAGCCCTGGGACCAGCTGCTTCCCCATGGGGCGCTGATGTGGTGGAGGGCACAGCCCTGCCCGGCTCAGGAGGGGCTGGCTTGGGTGAGGGTCTTCTGGGGTCCTTTTGTCTTGTGCTGAAACAGCTTTAGCGACACGTGCTTTATAGGCTGTTCGGTTCACCCATTTAAAGCACGTGGTTCAGGGGTCCTCTGTGGGCCTGTTGCCACAGCCCAGTTAGGACATTTTCACTCATCCCCAAAAGAAGCTGAATCCCGGGGGCCTCCTTTAGCTTGGGGAGAAAGCCTGTGTGAAGCCTTTGGACCAGCAGGAGCCCCCACTGTGGGGTGGTGGTGGGTTACTGATCACAAGACTAATGGGTTAATTGATCGTTTTCTTGAACAACTAAAAGGTCTAGAACAAATAAGGCTTGTGTCTGAAGTGACTTGAGAAATCCCAGTAGTAAACGTGATGCACAGCTCTGTGGTTATTACTAGCTCTGTTTCAGGGCTTCTCCTGGACACATGAGCTCTGGAGTTCAGCGGTTATGTAGGGGGCATCTGGGGACCCCAGTGCCACCTCTGTGTTAGCACACAGAGGCGGGACTGGAGCCTGCGTCCTGGTGCCCAGAGACTGCCCCTGTGCCGTGGGCTCTCGGCCACCAACCCTGGGTCACCCGAGTTCAAGCCTTGACCTTGGCTTGCTGAGAGGGGACAAGGACAATGCAGCCTTGAATCACCAGAGGGCTCGTGTCAGCCCGGGGATCCTCTGAGTTGGCTTCTCATCAAGCACTACTGTGACCTGGAACTCCCTTCCATTTTAGCCATGACCAGGAGGGAGTCAGGCCCGGGGGCAAGGCAGGGGGCAGCTTTTGCCCAGGCCAAAGAGACATCAGGGAGACAAGGGAGGGGGTCTTGTTGGGGGTGAGGGCCAGCAGGTGAGGCGGGGCCGGTGTGCTGAAGGTTCACGCAGGGGAGTGACCGGCCAGGGCGGTTTTGCACCTGTCCGTTTGGTAGTAGGATAGAGGGTGGACTTGGGGACAGTCCTGCCAGGAGCCCCAGGTTGGGACACTCTCTGACTGATGGCTTGGGTAGTTCCAGCCTTTTCACACTCAGCCTTATAAAAATAGCCTCTTAATCACTGGGGGACCTGGCAGCAAAGGACTGTCCTCATCCTCAGCCCAGAAGTTCCCCAAATGGGTGGCAGGATGCAGAGAGAGGACCCGACTGTGGTGGTTGATGGACAGCTGGGTGGGCTGAGGGGCGGATACAGGGGAGGCCCCATCCTGTGGCACGTACCCCGCAGAAGAAAGAGGAGGGCCTCAGGGCATCCACGTGCTGCCCGCCCCCCTCCCCCATCAGTGTGGGAAGGACTGAGGTTCCAGGTCCCAGCCTGCAGCCTGTAAGAGCCAGTTAAATCCCAGGTGGGAATGTTTCCTCAAATGACCTTTCTACTGTGAAGAGAACGCGCCAGCCACCTGACCCCAGCAGTGGGCAGGCTTGGAAACTCTACTGAAAGGGGCCACTTAGCTTGTAAGCTGGGCTTTTATTTCCCAGACCGGATTTGGCTGGAGGGAGCTGTGTCAGGCGGTGCCTTGTCTCCCCACAGCAGCCGTTCCCGGGCGTCCCGAGACTCCCCCCGAAGCCCAGGCTCACGGCGCGCTGGCGGCTGCCATGGCACGTCCCTCTCCGAGTGGAGTTTTCTTTGCTCTGAGTTGCCGATCAGCCGGACGTGTCCACTCTGAGGTTGCACCACAGATGGCTCTGTTCCTGCGGTGTTGCACATGGACACGTGTGCAAAGGCACACTCACGTCTCCGTCTGTCCGCCTCTTGAGCTTCCTACTTACCTACGTACGTCTAACTACCTGTCGTCCCCACTTACCTACCTACCAGTCCTGTCGTCTCCTTTCTGTCCACCCATGTACTTGTTTTCATCCTGTCCGTCGCCCTCCCTTTGCGGAAGAGACGGTGAAGAACCGTGGCAATTCTATCTGTAAAGTAACCTGTCCCCTCATGTGTTATCGCCCCATGGTGTCCTCTCTCCACGGCATCCTCCCCCATGGCAGCATCCTCCGTGGAATGGCCTTGTTTGCATGGAGCCCTCCATCCTTGTGTGGGTGAAGAGCAGGGTGGAGGTCCAGGGAGGGCAGCCCAGCCCCCTTGGGTGGCCCCTGGGGATGTCACCTTCCCCCGCTTCTCCCCACGTCCTCTCCCTCATCCCCTCCAGTCCCTCCGGGACCTGCCATGGGGACCGGATGTAGTCTCATCAGCTGCCTCTGGGGGCGCCCTTGGTCCTTGGATGGGTAGCTCTAGTCCCTTGTGGCCAGGTCATCAGGAGTGCTGTCCCACCTCTCCCTTTGGCCAGTGGCTAAAGCCCCATCTTGTTCTTTTCCTTGAGTGCAGCCCCAAAGATGCCTCTCAGGGATAGACCCAGCAGCTGTGGCCTTGGCGCTGTCCCCTGTGCCCCGGGTGGGTGAGCAGGGCTCTGGGTCTGTCCGATGGGGATGGTGGCATGGATCCTCATCCAGCCGGGTCGGCCCAATAGCCTATCTTGTCCTCCAGGCCCCAGGCTGCACACGGGTCGGGGTCCTTCGAGCCTGGCTTCTCACCTCCGGCCTGGCTGGCCCCACAGGTGACGCCAACGTGGGGGCTTCCTTTCTGAGGGGCCTCAGGGCCCCGGGGCCGCCGCCTCAGCTGCGTGGGCCCCTCCCTCCAGGGGTGGCTGGCAGAGCTCCAGGCACTGTAGTCCACGCTTTTCCCTCTCCTGGAGCCTGCGGACTTCTTAGTGCCGATGGCTGGGAAACAGGCCCCAGGAGGAAGCTGTGTCCCTGCCCTGGGACCCCCTTGGCTGGCACTGCAGACCTCAAAGGTGGGGCGTGAGGGCGGGCGGCCCTACACACTTGGCGGGGGGCCTGGACAGATCTGTGGGGCTGCTGTCCCAAGGCTTGTAGCCCTGCCTACCCCTCGGAAGTCTCTGGATTCGTAGGGCCAGAGGCTGGCAGTGCAGGCAAAGGAGAAGTGTGGCCCCCAGGACCTGTGGGAAGGCAGGTTTGGGGGTGGTGGGTGTGGGTGCTCACGTAGCCAGTGCCCTCCTGTCTGAGGCGGGCAGCGGGAAAGGTGCCCTGGTCCCTCCTCGGGTGCGTCCCTGACCGCCTTGTCTGCATTTGGGTGGGATCTCTGATGGCTCCATGGGGGTGACCCTACTGCTGCCAGCACCCCATTTCTGGAAACGCAGGACTGTGGGTAGAGCCCCAGGCAGAAAGCTGTGGGGGACAAGCCTTACCCCTGCCCTCCTTTCCCAGGGTGGGGTGGTGGAGCACCTGAACTGTAGGGTTTGCCAGTGTGTCACAACTCCTGCCCCCGCTGCTCCTTTGCACAACTGGGGATGCCTGATGTGTTTGTCAAGCCATGCACAGGACGGGAAGAAAGGCGAGTCAGCCTGAGGGGCATGTCAGCGGCCAGCAGATGGTGCACCCAGCCTGCCTGCGTGCCTCGGCTCCTTTGCATAGTTTGAGGGGGGCCCTGGGGGGCCGTGCTGCGTTCCCGCCCACTGGGAGGGCACTGTGGACACCTCCTCTCTTCCGCACGTGTCTTCGCCTCACTTAGGAACCTGTGCCGTGGCATTTGGTTCTTTGCAGTGGCCCATGCTCCCTGGTGGTGCCCTGGATCTTGGGGTGTCCTGAGCCCCCAGCAGCCTGGCTCACTGCCCCTCCCTGTGGTCTCTCTGCTTTTCTCCGTAAACGCTCATTCAGTCCTGCACACGCGGGATCGGGACCAGCACTGCTGAGGTTGGGCTCCAGGGCGCGGCCCCCCGGTTTCCTGCTCAGGGTCTCACGGGCTGACTTTGAGGTGAGGCGCGGGGTCCCCGTCCCAGCTCACTGGCTGCCGGCAGAATTCGGTTCTTGGCAGCTGGGGGCCTGAGGCCTCTGTTCTTGCTGGCTGTCTACAGCTCCCAGCTGGGTGCCCAAAGCCACTGTGGTCCCATCCACCCCTGCGTCCTCTTCTCTGCACGCCAGCCTGCCTGATTAGGACAGGCCCACCCACTGGGGCTGACTGAGCACCCTGCCCCCCATGATCCCCCATGTCCTGGCCTTCTCTCTCCCGAGTCTTACACTTTGGAGCTTGGCCCCGTTCCTTTCCTGCTCCTGGAAAATGCCCTGCTCTGGGAGGTTTGCCAGAGTGAAAGGGAACAAAAACACTGGAATGTTGCGGGGGGGTCAGTTAGGACTGACTAAGCCAGAAAGTGGCCCCAAAGTCCCTGGACATCCCAGCTGCTCCGCCTTGCCTGGCAGAGCTGCGGATTTCCCTGGCCAGGGTCCAGGGGTTGTGGCTCTGGGCAACAGGGCAGGGGGCGGGGAGGGGGCATTCTTGGTCACCTTATCACCCCACCTTGTCCACAGCCCAGTCGCCCCGCCCCACCATCTGTGTTTCTCTGTGTGTCCTCACCCTGCAACGCAGAGCTCCCTGTGTCCGGGGACAGGGTTGACTGAGCTCGGGGTCACCAGCCCTCAGTGTGTCAGGGAGCCCTAGGAGCTCCTGACACATGGTGCCTGGGCCACCTGGGGGACGGGAGACGAGCGTGTAACTGAGTGCCTATGGCTGGCCCTGTCTGTTCCTGTGGTGAGTTAGTTTCTGGGTGGGCTCCTTTCCCACCACGGACTTTGAGCTTAGCTTTCTGGGGAGTGGAACCTGCCTTCCATGCTGGGGGGCCGGACCACTCCCAGGGGCTGAGCCAGCAGTCCTCAGGTTGGCTCATCCCTCAGGCACACCACAGAACCCCATTTTCTTCATGGCACTTGAGAGGCATGGGCCTTGCCCTGGGGTGTGTCTGCCCTTACACCCTGGGAGGGAGGGTGGGGGAGGACTGTCTAGTCATGTCGCTCTTGGCGGCCCTCCTGCTGAGGAACAGAAGGCCCTGTCCTGCCTGAAGGCTCCGGGTCACCGAGACACGGAGGAGCCACCCCCGCCCATTCTCCCTGCTGAGGCCTGAGCCCTGCACACCCACAGCTCTGCTCCCGAGGGCCCCCTGCGCCCCAGGGCAGGCCTTTGCCTCTCTCAGCCCTGTGTTCCCAAGGAAACGGGGCTTCCAGATCAGCCCTGACTTGATGCCTTTTCTCAGAGCCCCTTTGCTCTGCACCAGTCTGAATGGTGCCTCATTCAGACTGTCCCTGAACCCTGTCTTCCAGATCCTTCCTGGGCAGGAAGCAGACTCGGCTGTTTCAGTGTTGGGTGGATTGGGCCTTGGGGGTCCCTGAATTTGTGTCATGTGGGGGCTTCTGGGGGGTGCGACAGCCCTACCCTCTGCTTCCCAGCCCCGTGTCTGTGGCAGCTTGCTGGATGTCATTGCGCTCTTTTCATTTCATAATTATTTATGTAATATGTTCTGCCTTGACGTGAATTGGTGATGTGCTTGGGTTTCAGAAGGGACATGTTGATTCGGAATGTGTCTACTGAAGCCAGACTCATGCTGGCTGAAACAGGAGAGGGGATTCACTGGCCCTCACCTGGGGGAATTCTGGAAGTGGTGAAGGCCTCAGCTGAGGTCACTGCTGGTCAGGTCCCTTTCCCTGCTCAGCCCCGTGTGGCTGCTGTCCCTTCACCAAGTGGCAGTGCTGGGGCTCTGCTGGCTCTCGCTTGCTGGCTTGGAGACACTGTCTCTGGACTATCTGGCCCACCCAGGCCCTCTTACGAAACTTCCTGGCCCTCGACATGTGAACAGGAGGTACCGGATGGGGCGGCTCGTCCAGTCCAGTCTCCCCGACATGAGGTTTCAAAGCAGGAAGCAAAGTCTTTCCCTTTACTTAGGGTGAACGCCTGACAAAGTTGAGGAGTCGTAAGCAGGGCGGCTGACGAGCGGAAGCGTGCCTGATGCCTGGCTGCACGGTGCTGACAGGCTCCCAGCCCCAGGACTCCCGCCGGTTCTCTGGTCTGCTCGAGGCACCTGCGTGTGTCTCTAAAGGAGCTGGAGGCTGGCGTTCTCTGGGGCTTCTGAGGAGTCCTGGGAGGGGAGGAACCGGGAGCTGCTCTCAGCTGGAGGCCAGCTTCCGGTCAGGACTGGGACCTGTGACGAGTGGCGAGGCGTCCAGCGGCCCTGCCCAAGTTTCTGGTTTCTGTGGGAGGGTCCCGCTGTCTTTATGAACTGGGGCCGAAGCCTGCAGCCCAGGGTGGACGTGGCCCCGGCATTGGCCTGCAGCGGGTTGGGGCAATCATCAGTGAGGTCGCTCTTGGAAGCAGAGCCTGAGTTGGGGATTCTCATCCCGCTGCCCCCAGAAGGTGGGAGGGCAGTGAGGAGGGCAGTGAGGAGTAGCCGGGACATGGGCTTGGCTGGCACAGCTTCTGCCTGGCACCCCAGAGCACCGGAGCACCAGTGAGCCACAGAGCCGGGCCCATCCCAAGGCTGGGTCCCCTCACCCCTCTCTGGAATCAGTTGCTGGCCGTGAAGTGGGGTAAGACCTTGGTGAGAATGTTCATAGTGTGGGGCCCGTATCTGGAACGGGGTGGGGATCCCAGAGGCAGTACCGCCTGCAGGATTTGTGGGGCCCTGTGCAAAAGTAACTTACGGGGTCTCTCTTTAAAATCACGAAGGATCTTGGGCCGGCGATAGCCGAGTGTTAGCCCAGGCGGAGGTCCTCTGTGCCCTGGGACGGGAGCTCCACGCGGGCTGTGCTGTGGGCCCTCCCGGGGGGTGGAGTCCCCGTCCGTGCTTCCACGGAGGGCCTGCCATGCGCTGGGCTCCACTGTCTGGGGACTCCCGTTCCAGTGCAGGAAGAGCTGGGGTTTGGGGAACATAGAGCGGGCGAGGGGTCGGGTGTGGCCGGCGAGGGGTGGTCCGGGGAGGTCACCTTTGCACAAGGACTGGAGGGGGCGGAACCGGGAGCCAAGCAGATGTTTGGGGCAGCTGGCAGGGAGGAACATGTCCGTCTGCTTGGGCTGTCGTAAGCAACGCACAGACCCAGGCTCCAACAGCAGCAGTGTGCTTTCCCCCAGGGCTGCGGGCTGCGGGCTGGAGGCCGGAGGTCCGCCGTGGGTGGGGCCGGCTCCTCCTGAGACCTCGCCTGGGCGCGTGGACACCGTCTTCTGCGTCCTCATGTGTCCGTCCCTCTGTGTGTCTGTGTTCCCATCCCTTCTTCTCATGGGGACGCCGGTCAGATCGGGGCGAAACCCACCCTATGACCTTGTTGTAACTGAATCACCCCTACCTCCAAGTGCAGTCGCATTCTGAAGTGCTGGGGGTCAGGACTCGGGCCTGTGGATTCAGGGGGCACACAGTTCAGTCCCCAGCAGGCACTGAGGTCTGAGGAGCGTGCCCAGAGGTCTGCAGACCGAGAGTTATTTCATGAGCCCTAAAGTGCCTTCTGCCATGGCAGTGACCGTGAAAATAATAATGTATTTCTCAGCGTCCTTCTGGGGTTGTTTTCCTCTAACAGTGACCAGATGGACACTTGCAGATTCTAACATAGAATGGAAGGCAGTTTATTTTGTGAAACTCTGTGTCCCCAAACCACAACACAGCTTACATAACTCGCGCCATGGTTTGCTCTCTGCAAAGCTCAACAATTCTTTTTCCTTTTTAGAGTGAGAGCATGTGTGCCTGAAGCGGGGGAGGGCAAGAGGGAGAGAGAGAATCCCAAGCAGACTCCCCGCTGAGCACAGAGCCTGACCCGGGGCTCGATCCCACAACCCTGAGATCATGCCTTGAGCTGAAAGCAAGCGTCAGACGCTTAGCCCACTGAGCCACCCAGGTGCCCCTCAACCTTTTATTGGAAAACACCGGGCAGTGTCTGTGTGCATGGGGCAGATGGAGGGGGGTGGGTCTCCCCGCATTCGAACCCCCCGAACAGCCCTGTGTCCCAGAGCAAAGACAGCAGGAGACGAAATGTCACCAGGAATTAGCTTCATCTCAGGGTCAGGATAGAAAGGAAGAGGTGGGGCAAGCCAAATGCTCCCCTCTCGGACAGGATGGTCCCCACCCCTCCCCTGTGCAGCCCCCGCCCACCCCACGCTCTCTCCCGCCATTTGTGTCCCGCCACGCCCGTGGGCAGGTGCGCATGGGAGCTTTGGCGCCGAGGGTGGCGGTGGCGTCCTTCCAGTCACGGCGGCCATGTTGGTAGTGTGGCACCGGGCTCTGGCCACCACTCGGACCATCAGTGAGGGGGCGTCATGAGGGCACGAGCTGCTGTCAGATGCGCGTCTTGCCATGATGTGGGAGGAAGCACGTCACTGAGGACTTTTGGAGGGTGCTGGGGACCCCGTTTGTCCTTTGGAAAATGATTAAGAAGGGCAGGAGCCACACCCCGACCCTGCCTTTCCCATCCAGATGCTCCCGGATGCACTCCTGCAGGAGGATGGTCCAGAGGCGATGAGGGTGACTCTTCAGAGAAAGAGTAAATGAGGAAGGAAGGCTGGGCTCCATCGTGCAGCTCCGACTGAGGGAAGGGAGCCAGGTGATGAAAGCAGGGGTGCTGCCCCCACAGAACAGAAACAAGCAGGCATGTGGCTCCTGCTGGAGGAACGCACCACTGCGTGTGAGGGCACCTTGCCAAGAGGGAGAGGGAAGGACCCGAATCAGGTTAAGCCTGCAGAGCTAGGACCAGTTCACAGACGCTGGGGACAGAAGGACGTGTTCCATGACACGAGGCGGGAAACGCCACGGAGCGGGCAACCTGGTTCTTCAGAGAACCTCTGTGAAAAGGGGGAAGGTGAAAATCCTATTTTCATGATTTTCACCTTATAGGGATTTAGATCACCTTGTAGGGATTTAGAAATGAGTTGTTTAAAAAGCCAAGCATTTACGTGAGACCAAAGTAGATTGTTAGGTTATTTTGTGAAGTTGAAATCATTTCAACTGTACGTCATCCTGTTCTAGTTTATGCAAACAGAGAGTCCAGATCTACATGCAATGTAGTCTTGCACTGGGGCCGGGCCCTAGTTAACTTACCCGTGCTCCTTGCACGCTCCTGGTGCTCTCCTGGGGATGCAGGCTGAGGGGGCCCCCCGGGACAGAGTCCGGAAGGAGGGTTGGAGCCTGCCTGGCAGCCCGCTTCTTCCAGAGCTGACCTGGAGAGGACTTTCACCCCCTCTTCCCCCACGGTCAGCATCAGCACCAGCACCCTGGTCGTGGCCGAGATGGTAGCTGTGCACCTGACTCTTTGGGATGTCACATGGGGTGTGTGTTCGAGTCTGTCCGCCCCAGAAGCCAGGTAGAGAAAACTACTCAAAGGCAGCATGTGGCTTCCTGCCTGGTCACGAGGGGACCCCAGCCCAGTCCGTAGCACCCTGCAGCCCCCAGAAGTGCCCCCCGTGTGCCCCCCACCAAGTAATGACCATCCTGACCTGTACAGTTATCACCGCCTGTGTGTTTGAATAGGGTCACCGCCCAAGCACGCCTCCTAGAGCCTGCGGTGTAGTCACCCCGTAGTAGTTCAAACCATCTTGCGCTGGGAAAACCACCCGCGAGTCACCATTAGTGGCCCCGAGGGCACTCGCCTGCATGGTCATCGCGTCTGGTTCGAGTGTGTCCATCATCCCAGAGGAACCCGCAGCCTTCAGCGCTCGCCCCTCACCCCCACCCCAGCCCCTGGCATCCCCGATCCTCTCTCTGTCTCCACGGCCTTGTCTCTGTTGCACATGCTTGTAAATGGAAGCGCACGCTCCGTGGCCTTTTGTGCCTGGCTTCTCTCACGCAGTGTCGTGTCCTCGAAGCCCACGCACGTCGTGGCGGGGTTAGTGCTTCCCCCCTGCTCGTGGTCTAGTGACACAACACCGTGCGGCTGGACCGAGCTGTGTTTGTCCTTTTGTCTGTTGGTGACACTCGCTGCTGTGAATGTGGAAAGCTCTCACTTCATCTGGTGTTCACCAAGTGGGTTCCTGTGCTCCGTGGTGACTCCGCGGAACTTACCGGGAACCACCAAACTGGCTCCGTGACTGTTAGCTTCAAAGTGCGTAGCTTCTCTTCGGGCGGTAGCTCCATCCTGCTCTTCTTACCGTTTATCTCGTGAAGCCCGGGCCCTTGGCCTCAGGGTGTCCCACAGCCGGGCCTGGCTGGCTGTGTCCTTGGGGTGCAGAGGCATCTGTCGAGTCCCATTGCCTGTGTGCCATAGGTATGTCTGGTCCGTGGCTTATAGCCACGCGGAACCCCCATGGGTTCACACACTCCTCCCCTCGCTGGAGAGCCGCCTGGACGGCCCAGATTGCCCATACCCCATCCGTGCTGCCACAAACATCCTGGGACACATCCTCCTTGGGACCAGCAAGGGTGTGGGCGGCATCAGGGCCACTACCTGGGGGATCCTGGGGCCTGGCAGACACAGGGCTGTGGTCCCAGGGTCCTCACAGGGTGACCATGGTTTGGAGGGCACCGTGACTCTTGTACAAATGCATGTACGTACTCTGCTTGGGTCCGTGGGTCTGTGGGAACACGTACACGGTTGAAGCGCAGAAGGAATGTGCTGTGTGTACGCGAGTGCACGTGTGTGCAGGACAGCTGGCCTCCCTGTACCGGGCCTGCCCGCCTGTCATGGCGGCAGGTGGCAGCCGGACGGCCCTGTCTCCTGGCAGCATGCTGAGGCTCCGCCGTGTGAATGTGGCTTGCCCTCTCCCCCGACTCCGACACTTGCTGTCCCTGTGCCTGGCGTCTGCCAGTCCCTTCCTGCAGTGAGGTTCCGTCAGAGATTCCAGGACGGCAGACCTGGCCGGTGCCCTGCAGGGAAGCCATCCTGCTGACGCCCAGCACAGGCGAGGGCCCCGTCAGCCTGGTGGTCAGCGGGTGCTGGCCCCTGGCCGGCCAGGGACGCGTGGGTGGGCCTCCGGGAGGTCCTACGTTGCGAGGGAAGCGGAGCCTTCGTCACGTGCACGGGAGCCCCTCCCTCCTCCTCACATTGTGCAGGAGCCTGAAGCGGCTGCACCTGCCCGAGGGCACACGTTAGAGGCAGTATCCTGCAGCCCCCGTGACCCAGAGATGTGTGGCCCGGGCTGAGGGGCAGCCACCAGCTCTGCCTTGGGTTTCCCCGGGGGTGGCCCGAAAAGTCACCCAAGTTGGGGTCGATGTGGTGGGGGGCCACAGAGCTGCCACCTGCTGGTTCCCTGGGGCCTGCAGTTCTCAGGGCTGTCCCAGCACCCAGGACAGAACCCCCAAGAAAGGAGGTTTTGCTGGAGACACGTCAGCGGGAGTGGGCGTGTGTGCAGTCACAGTGACGTTCAGGTGGAGTCAGAACAGACTGCTGAGACATCTAGCGGAGTTCCGGAAAGGGGCTCCACGTACAGGAGTGCTCCCGCTCACGCGTGGCCACTGCGGAAGGGCCTGGAAGCCCCGGGTGGGGGTGGGCTAGAAAGGAGCCGCAACCCAGCATTGGGGTGCGGAGCGCGTCCGGGTGAAGTGATGCGGCCCCTCGGGTGGCTCCTTGAGAACCTAGGAAGGCTGATGAAAGGCTCCGGCCTGGGACCGGAGGTGCAGGGTCTCGGGCTTGACCTTCAGGACTGCACACCCCCGGGGCCAGCTCAGGGTGTCCCTCAGGGCTCACCCGAGACAGCCGGAGCCTGGGCGCTTGGGGGTGTTGATGAAAACTTGTACCGTGTCCTCAGCTGCTGGCTGGCCTGGACTCTCCTCCCACCCACAGACGGGAGACGTCTCGAGGTTCCGGCGGAAGCGCTGTCTGGGACCAGCCTCACGGGGCCCAGCGTGGCAGCAAGGTGGCAGTGCAGCTGTGGCCTGTGTCAGCTCGTGCTCCGTCCATGTCACCTGGCACACCGCCCCCCTTCCCACAGCAGCCTCTGTCCCAGGTCTGGACCCACGCAAGGTGGTGTCCCCGAGGGCTGGCCTGTGTACTCTCCAAAGGCCCCTCCAGGGGCTCAGGACCCCCACAGCCCCCTCCGACTCAAGCTTCCTCCCCTCAGGCTGCCTCCTGGTGGTCCCCTGTCTGGAGGGCCCCCTCACCCCTGGGAGGACGAGGCATGCCCACGCAGGCTTCATGGCCTTCTCTCTGTGGTGACTCCACTGACCCTGGCCCTTCCTGGCAAGTGACTTAAGGGTAAAACAGCACTCAGGCCCAAGCAGGGTGGCTGCCCTGCTGGTGGGGTGCCGGCCCTATGGGGCGCCAGGCAGTCGGAGGGAGCCGGAGAGCCAGCCCCCCCCCCCCCCGCCGGGTCTGCCGCGTGGGGATTGACAGTAGCATCTGCCTCAGGTTGTTTGAGGACTAAGTTAATGCGTGTAAAGTATTGACAAGTGTGTGGCACAGAGCAACTGTGGGCATGTGTCAGCGACTGGACATTTTGTCTTTTTTTCCAGCCTGCTGTGCAGACCGGAGGCCGACCTCCAAGCTTTGGGAGGAAGTCAGCAGGTGGCTGTGGAGTCAGAGATTGGAGCCAAGTGGGGAGGTCCGGAAGCTTTCTGAGCCTGTGTGTGAGAGCCGCCCTCCTTCCCTGGCGACAACGCTTAACAGAGAGGAGAGTTGTGCCCGCCCTTAGGGAAATGCGATGGAGCAGTTTATTGAAAGGAAGTTGTATTTTTGGAGAGGCCTTGAAAGTACACTCATCGCTTAAGAGAAAAGAGGCAGTTTTATTGCAAACCCGCCAGAGACTTGAAGTCCATTAGCAAACGTTTCAGCCCATTGTGTTCTTCAGGCTCTGAGATGTAAAGGCAGCATTACAATAGTAATTTGTGTCTCTTAAGTAGTCAACTATAAATAGTGGGACAGACTGAGCTGGGAGCATCGAGGAGCGATGAAGGTGCTTGGAATAGCAATTAACTCGCCTAGGAGAGTGCAGTGATTGCGGGAAGGGACAGGCAAGGGCCAGACGCTGTGTCCTCCGGTCCTCTGGATGCCCCCATGGAGCCCCCTCTGCTCTCTAAACCGTCCTGGGCCTTGGGCCATTTCTGGGTAGGGGGCAGTCCTGGCCCCAGACCAGAGAGCCCCGGGTGCTCGCTCTCGCTCTCTCTCTTTCACACACGCCACACACACACACACACACACACACACACACACACACACACGGAGGGGAAGCTGCCCCGGGGCATCAGTGCTGCCCACAGCAGATGCCTGGTGTCGGGGGAGTGCCATCCCGCCCAGGCCCAGAGGGGGCTTTGGCTTCTGCCTGTTCTTGCCCATGTGAGGACCTCTTCCTGTGCTGCTCTGCACTGCGGGCAGCCTGCAGGGAGCTCCCTTGCAGCGGCTGCATGTGTGTGTGTGCTGGGGGTGCTCACAGCGAAAGGGCTGCAGGGATCCGGGGGACGCTCCGACTCATACTTTCCAAAGACCCTGCCGCGCAGCACCGGAGGATTTCACTGGCTGCAGGCATTGGGAGCCACGACCCGTCCTTCCACCCTTGCTTTGGGGGTCAAGCTGCTGATGACCTTGAGATACAACTACCAGTTAACTTACCAGCAAAAATGGGTTTATTTGGGAATAACAGAATTGCAGCCCAGAAGCAGCTAGGCAAGGCAACACTATAGACAAATCAGGAGAAGAGCACAGAGGAGGCTCTTTTATAGAGGACCGGAGGGGGTGGGGCTCGGGCTGTTGTAAACAAAAAGTCCATTGGGGTAAACTGGGAGCTGGAAGTGTAGTGGCCTCTCATTGGCTGGGTCTGGACTGTCTCTCATTGGCTGGGTGAGCCATGACACAACTCTTTGGCTGGGCTGTGACTGTCTCTCATTGGCTGGGCTGTTGCCAGGGCAAGAGGAAACTTCCTTTCTGCGGGGATAGTGAAGTACTAGCTGAATTGGTAGCCGCCTGCAAGGTGTGTCTTTTGTTGTCAGGTCTGCAGGTGAAGACAGTGGTAGGAGGTGAGCCGGCCTCCAGACTTCATTCTAAATGGGTTTCCCCCTTATTAATGGTAGCCGTGCCCATGGGCAGGACTGGGGTCAGGGGGAGGTGAGTGAGAAGAAACAGCTAGGCCAGGGCCAGATCCTGCCTTTAAAATTTTAATATTTTGTTCATTAGTTTTTTTGGCATCTATTTGACTTATTAAATTATTGAAATAAAGTATTACTCATCTCAACGTCTGAGTTTTTGGCACCACCTTAAACTTCTTGTTCCAATGAGCAAGGCTCTCCTGCCCTGCCCTACCCTGTCTGCAGGATCCCCAGGGCCTCACTGGACCCTAGAGGACCCCGGGGCCAGCCTGCCCTGGACGTGGCCGTGCCCTTGGGCTTAGTGGAGCAGGAGGGACAGGAAGAGAGGACCCTCCAGTGGGGCCTCAACCCTGCCGGCATGAGGAGCACCTGGACAGGCAGGAGGGGAGGCCTGCAGTCACCCGATCCCCCTGGGGAGCGGCCAAGATCCCTGTCCTCAGATGCCTGTCCCCGCTTCAGAGCTGAGCTAATGAGTTGGATTGCCTAAGAAGTACAAATAAAGCAAAACAAAAACCAGAGGGATGCCTGACTGAGGCGGCAAGCAGAAGCAGAGACTAAGCAGGGAAACAGCAGGCGGACAACAGATTTTGTTTTTGTTTTTTCCTGCCTCAGGCTCATCTTTGAGTGTCAAAAGCCAAGGAGAATTAAAGGGCCCAAGGTGTGAGCTCAGACCCTAATGTGAGTGTGTGAGTGTGAGTATGTGAGCACGTGCAGGTGTGTATGTGTGGAAGTGTGAGCCTGAGCATGTGGCCTTGGGGGTGTGTGTACACATGTGAGTGTGAGCAAGTGTGCAAGCAAGTGTGAGCACGAATGTGTAAATGTGTGTGTGTGACACACACAGCCAGCTGGACAAGTCTCCAGAGAATTAAGTTAAAAAAAAAAATAGTCAACCTCCCAAAATTGCATACGTATGATTCCTTCGAGAAAACATCCTTAAAATGAGAAATTATGCAGCCAGGAAGGATGGGTGGCTGGTGGTTGGGGAGCAAAGTGGGTGTGGCTGTGGGAGGACGGCCGCACCGAGGTCGGCATCCTGAGTGTGATCCTGTACGATGGTTCTGCAGGTGTTACCACTGGGGGGCCCAGGATTATGACATGTGAATCTTCCACTCTTTCAAAATGAAAAGTTTGTTTTTATTTATTTTTAGGGGGCGGGGAGAGGCCGAGGGAGAATCTTAAGTAGGCTGCAAGGCCAGCGTGGAGACCAGCATGGGGCTCGATCCCACAACCCTGAGATCGTAACCTGAGCCTAAATCAAGAGTCAGATGCTCAACCGACTGAGCCACCCAGGTACCCCTCAGAATGAGAAGTTTAACACTAAAGAACGCAGGGAGGACCAGGGCAGATGCGACTGTGTGCTAGGTGCTCTAGACCCTTCCTTGCACCAGGGCCCAGCGGCTTCCCTGGGGCAGGCTCTTTGTTCTGCTCCAAAACTTGCCGGCTGGAGACATGGGCTTGCTTATTTGCTGAGATGTGCCCCCCCCCCCATAACAGATGTCTTCTGGCCAGAGATTGGGAAGGTGAGCCCAGGTGTTTGACACCACCTCCCTCTCCCTGGCTTTCCCTGTGACACCGGCCACCCCTCTGGTGTATTTCAACATTGCTGTCTTCTCTGTGGCAGAACACAGCAATCAGAAGAAATCATAGCCATGCCTCCTTTTACACCCCAGAAGTCTGGCGGCTCCAGAGACAATACACCGAATCTTTTATGTTTGACCTTTTCTTTCCTTCGGTTTGCCAGTGTTTCGTGTCAACTTCAATTGGACTTTGAGCAAGTTTCCAAAGAGGAGTGAGCACGTGACTGGGCCAGCAGCAAGATGGGGGAGCAGCGCTGGCAGAGAGAGTGCATCCCCTTGCCGACTTTGGCCGTGGACCTGGTGTCCTGCTCCGCGGCTTGGCTGGGGGGCTGCTCTCTGTGGGATCTCACCTGTGTCCTCACTGGCAGGCATGTGGTGCCCACCACATACAGACCAGCAAGGGGACCACGTGTCTCCCGATTTGTGCCTTGCTCCATGGACCCAGCATCCCAGGCAGACCGTCCCAAGTGCAGAGGCTCCACCGTGAGATGCTCTGCATTTTCACTTCAGATTTAGCTGATGTGAGAGAGGGTCGGAGCCAGAGACTCACTAGGGACCCCGCACAGCAGACACAGAGCACAGAGAGTTTTAGCCACGGCGCTGACAGAATGAAATACCAGCAAAGCGAACTCCCTCCTCTGATCTGTCCTGGTGGCTCATGGCTTAATCTGCACATTTCTCCCCCTAAATTGTCTTCTATTTATAAGTCGCTGGCACTGTGTAATTTTATCTGGTTGCAGTCACAGAGAGGAATTGAGAATTTGATTTTAGAACCATCAGTAGAACAAGTATTGCTGCCCTCTGGTCTGTCTGCTCCCTGTGCTTGGGGCCGAGCCTACATGGCAAGAGGTTTCCCTGCACTCACTGGGGCCTTGCGTCTCACGAGAAGCTCTACTCGACACCAAAACACTGCCTGGTTTTCCATCTCAGCTTTGTGTGCCTGTGCGTGTGTATATGTGTGTATTGAGAAGGAAGGGGTTGTAAAGGGTGAGGAATATAGGTTTTAGAATGAGAAGTCCAACACTTGTCTCTAGGACTTACCTACTGTTTAAACTTGGGCTTCCCAAACTTAACATCACTTCATGTCACAAAATAGCTACCGAGGTCCAACAATCACAACCATATTCTGGGCAGGAACAAGGAGGATGAAGTAGGGACGAGAGAGAACGGACTCCTCTCTCAGTAGAGGCAGCTCTCTTTAAGGAACTCTTCTAGAAGTCCCAGCCCATCACTTATAATTTGTTCACCAGTCCCTCTGAGCCAGGGGAGCTGAGAAACTTTTCTAGAGCTGCACGGCCAATACGGGGGTTGTGTTAGGAGGGAGGAGGGGAGAGTGGATGTGGGGCATGTGGTCAGCAGTCTCTTGCTGAAGGAGGCTCCCCTGCTCAGCCCGCTTACCTTAGCCCCTGTTGATTTTGTTCGTGGCACTCAGCACAGTTTGTAACTATGGGTTGTCTGTGTCCCCATAAGGATGCAAGCTGCATGAGTGTGGGGTCCCAGCTGATTGATCCCCCCTACCCTGGCCGGGCGTTGGTCCACAGAAGAGTGCAGTGTGGGTGTTTGCTGAGAGGGGTGGTCTAAGCCCTGTCTCCCTGAGCCTGTGAAGTGACCCCCCCTGCCCCACCGAATCAAGCCCCCCATGTGGAGGAGTACAGGACTCACCGAAACCCATCGACCACCCCAAACTCACACCTGTGCAAAAACGTGTATCTGGTCCGTTATCACAGCTGATAAGGAGGAAGGGGCTGGAGTGAAGTGGGGACCCATCACCGCTGACCAGGCTGTGGCCCTGGGGGGGGGGTGACCCCCAGCACACATGGTCTGGAAATAAGCAGCCTGTGTTTACAGCTTTAGTTTGTCTTTAGTTGTGAAATTGAACTTTGTGTTTCAAATAATGTCAGTGGAAGGCATGGGGGGTTTTTTAATTACCGAATTGTGTTTGTTGGGGAAAGAACTCCTCCCCATCCCTCTTTTCATTTTCTAAAAGTAACCATTTTTTTTAATAGACTAAAATTTTTGCCTTAATCATCCGTTTGCTCCTGTCCAAGCCTTGACCTGGCTCAGATTGGGTGCTAGGGATGCTGGAATGGGATGGAGCTCCATCTTCAGGGCACAGAAGGGCCCTCGGGACCGCCCAGTGGCACCAGCAAGCTGCTGCATCTGGGAAGGGTGGGGGCCGGGAAAGCTGAGGTGTGGGCTGAAACCTGGCAGATCTCTGTGAACGGAGCAGGTGAACCACAGCATTTTCCTAATGGGTCAGAGTCCCGGAGGCAGAGGGACCTGGCACTCCAGCAGGCAACAAGGGAGTGGCCCAGCTCTCCCAGCATAGGCCCCGGTGGGGGGGGGGTTGCTGTTCCCACCTGCTGCAAAGTGTCCCCCAGGCTTCTGGTGTCGGATAGCCCCGAATCCCCGCGGGCCGGGCATCCTCTGCAGTGAGCTCCGGGGTGATCATGCTGTAGTCAAAAACACAGAAAACGGCACGGCCCAGCAGCAGTTTCTGCTAGGAGAAGGCTTCTAGAACCTTACCTTGCCGTGGCCCCGACAGGAGCTAGGATGGATCTGATGGCTGTGGGAGTCCGTGCCTCCCTCAAGGCCCCAGGCTTGTCCTCAGAGGCTCATGGGCCTGCTGCCTTCTGCCCTGGCTGTGCCCACGTTCCCACACGCGGTGACACCGTCTACCGACTGCTGGAAGTAGTTTTCTCCCCGCTTTCAGACCCTGGGAGGAGTGCCTGTCCAGAACCCCCTGTCCCTGGCTGCTCTGTTCTTAGCTGGTTTTGGGTGGAATGAACTCTCTCGCTATCGGGAAGGCAGGCACCGGGAAATGGCTTGCTCTCCTAACTGAGGAGTCTAAGCACGTAGGACCCACAAGGGGTGCATGCTCCAGCCTGGAGCATCAGGTCTGCTGCCCCCCGCCCCAAGACCTTGATCTCAGACGGGGTCTTGTTGTTGGGCTTCCGGAATTCTCTCAAGGTCCTGTTTCTGCTCTCCTGTGCAAATGACGAAGCAGCTCAGAGAGAGGGGCTGAGCTGTCCAAGGTCTCTCAGGCCGTCGGGCGCATGAGCTGCCCCCCCCCCCACAGCGGAGGGGCAGGTGCTCCCCGTTGACTCCGGCCTGGGTCTGCCACCCACAGGGGCCAGAGTGGATCCACTGCCCCCCGAGGCTTCCTGACTGTGTGTGTCTGTCCCCAGGTGACCTTGGCCTCTGCCTCATCTGGGGCGACGTGCTGGGATGGGTTGGGAGGCTTGTGGAGACTCCCGCTGGGGGTGCATCCACGTCAGCCCCTCAGAGCCCTTAGGCCTTCCTTGCCCACGAGGGTCTGCTCTCTCCTGGGACTCTTGGCCAATCCTGTCGTGAGACTCAAGACGAAACTGGCCCAAAGTGGTTGAGTGGGGAGCAGCGTCTCAGGGCTGCACCCTTTCCCCTTCCAGCAGCCTGTGCTCCTGGGACCCCTCGCCCACTGCCCTCTGTCCTCTCCTGTGAGCATGTCCCCAGCCCTGCCGGAGCCTCAGGCCCAGAGGGTTTTTCCTCTCCATCCATGGTGCACTTTCCAAAGGAACCCAAAATATCTGTTTCTAGAAGTTGGCATTCAAGAGCTATAGATGACTCACGTCTCAGCCAATGTCTCCCTCCTTGGCGCCCACGCCACTGGGCCTATTTCTAGCTGCTGGGTTGCATGCGGTGTTCAGAAAACCCGTTAGCCAGCGTCACCTTCGTAACCAGAGGGTCCATCTGCTGGTTCGTCCTGAGTTCGAGGTGGGCTGTTTGTGGCCCGGTCCCGGAAGGCCGATGTGCCTGCCGACCAAGGCGTGTTCATGTCCGGCGTAGTTCGCTGTCACATTTATGTGTGTGCATCTGTGGCCTGAGTTTGAGACGGGCGTTTGGAGTCTGAAGCAGGAGTACCAGCAGCATGTTACGTCGGTGCCCTGCTTTCGGAGGTACGCGCATGTGAGCCCTCACGCCTTCAGAAGGGCCGCAGTGGCTGTCGTCATTCCTGTCCTAAAGGCGAGGACACTGAGGGTCAGAGTGGTCATCTGGGTTAGAGAGCAGGGTGTCTTCCAGTTCTTTTATTCAGGCGACTCCGATTTTGTTGCCCGTCAGGCGAAGAGGATGACCCCTTGAGGTGATGTCGCTTATCTTCAGGGGTTGCTTTGGAGAGATTATTCTGGAGGTGACTCCGTAGGCACAGCAGGCGCTCACCGTGTGTGGCCCTCCTTGCATCTGTGGATGTCTCCCAGGTACCTGCGCCGGGGTGCGCACTGCTGGGACTGCGGCCCTGGGACCGCCCCTCAGAGCCCAGCTCTTTGCGGGGGGTGACTCTGAGCCTCCGCCCACCCCGACAGTCCATTCTGCAGCTCGCAGGACAAGCGAGGCCACGTGGCTGTGCCTCGGTATTTGAAAGCCATAAACAGGCTACCAGTCCGTCTGTTGACGGATGATGGGTCTGCTCCATCCTCCCACCTGACACATTTCCACCGAGACCCAGAGCGGCTCAGGCCTTGGACACTGGCTGCTCTAAGGTGGGTTCTGGAAGGCGATGATGTGGGGAGCACTGACCCTGTTCCCTGCTGCCCCTCCTCTTCCTAGCCCTGGTCCTCCGTCCTCTCCCCACTGCCCAGGCAGCCCCTCGGGCCCTCAAAGGGTGCAGACGCTGGGGGCGGGGGGGGTCACTGGGCAAGAAGTCCAGGTCCTGGTCCTAGAATGGGGTCTAGAAGGCCAGGGTGGGGTCAGGTCCTCCCCTTGGCCCTGCAAGCATCTTGTCCTCTGGGGTGGGTCTCAGCCTCTTGACAGGGGGCCTCCTTGCCCAGTCTGGGGAGTCATGACATCTCGTGCCCTCTCGGAGCTTCTTGGCTTCACTGTCTCTGGACCTTTGGCCACTTGCTCTCCACCTCCCAGTGGCCACACAGAGACCAGCTCTGCAAAAGCAGCCCTGCCCCATGCCTGCCCCTCTGCTCTGGAGGCCAGGAGACCCTCTGGGAGGCCCCCAGAGTACATGGTCCAGCGGGTCAGGGCAGAACTTTGTCATTCGGGAACTGGGAGTTGGAGGTTACAGCCCCCACATGGGGGCTGCTTCCAGGCCTGGCCCCGGTCAGCCTCCTCCTTCCCCGGCCAGCCTGCTCCACTGGGGCTCACACCCGCTCTGATCACTAAGAACCCTCTGTGGCGGGTGGTAAAGACACTAAATTCTATCGTGTCCCCATACGTGGTACGTGCTCGATCATACTTACCTTCTACGGCTGCTTCGATTCAAGACCCCGTATTCTGGGCGTTGGTGCTGTGTGTCCCTCACAGTGGAGGAAACGCTAAGGAAATTGAAGACTTCCCAGATAGGTGACTTCGTTTCTCCACTGCCCATGTGTGAAGGTCCGAGCCCAGGGAGACCCAGGGTGGCGGTGGAGGTGCCGAGGTCCTGGACGATTGGAGGTGCCTGAGGGCCCAGAGAGAAGGAAAGGCGGTGCGTCAGTGTACAGTGGCTCAGGATGGTCACTGAGCAATGCCGGAGTGGTCCAGTGGTGCCCCCACAGGGCACAGACCTGCGGGGCCCGGCTAACCTTCTCCAGAGGACAGGGAGGACAGGGCTGAGGGGGAGGACACTGGGCCCGAGTGGGGAGTCTTCTGCGCCCGGCGGTTCCTCTAGGGCTGGCCTGGGTTCCATGACAGCGGACTGCAGGGACAAGACCTGACCCGTCCTTTACCAGGTGTAGTCGGGGCACATGCGCCGTCTGCAGGGCCCTTATTCAAAACACATAAAGGAGGGGCGCCTGGGTGGCTCAGTTGGTTGAGCAACTGCGTGCGGCTCAGGTCATGATCCTGGAGTCCCAGGATCAAATCCCGCATCCTTGGGATCCCTGCTTTGCAGGGAGTCTGCTTCTCCCTCTGACCCTCCCCCCTCATGCTCTCTCTGTCTCTCTCTCATTCTCTTTCTCAAATAAATAAAATCTTAAGAAAAAAAAAAACATAAAGGAGTTGAGGCCTGGACAGAGGCCTGGGGTGCCAGTGGCCCCTGCCGCAGGGGGCTCTCAGGGCTGGGGGGCACCCCTGGCAGTCTGGGATGTGCTGGGGCTGCCAGGACTCCAGAGGAGTTCAAGGTGCCAGCGCTGGGGCAGTGCAGGGAGGAGTGAGTGAGATTAGGGAGGAGGGAGCTGGTCCAGGCAAGGAAGGGCAGCAGCAGCCACCTCCTCCAGGATGCGCTGCATGGGGCCGTCCTCACTGGGCTACTGTGCGTTTCACAGGCCAGCCCCAAGGCCCAGGCTTCCTGGACTCTGGAGGAAGCAGAAGGCCATTGCCTCTATGGAATGCTGTGACCCACGTTCAGAAACGCACGCCCTTGACTGCTGTCTGGGATGTGTGGCTTGTGTCTGGACTGGCCTCTCTCCCTCTCTGGGTGTTTTTGCTACGGAACAGGGACTCCCCTGTCCTCTGGGTCTGAGCTCATCCCCTCCCTGCACTGGAAACACGCACTTTGCCCTGCCCTTTGGGGCTCTGAAGACTTCTGAGCCTGCTGGACGCTGGCTGAGGGGCTCCCAGATGTCCCCTATGGATGCACTAACTTGGAAGGTGCTCTGTCCCGGGCCGGACGGTCCCTCCTAGCACATTCTGTCACTTGGGCAAAGTGCCGTCCTGGGGCCTTGGCTTGAAGGGTAGCCGGCTCTTCCAGGCAGCACGGCCCCTTCATTTCTATAGATAGAGACACCAGCCTTTGTCCTGGTCACAGCACAGTGTCCCCACCTGTCATGTGAGAGTGAGGAGACTTCCAGCAACTAGATGGTGAAATGTGTGAGCCCCCAGCTCAGGGCCTCCTGAGTGCTCAGTGAAGGCGATCCCAACAGCGGTGGGCTCTTGTGGAACGTGATGGCTCAAGGGTTAACAGCCTGCCACCCAAGGACCAGCAACATCGGGGGCGCCAGGACCCTCCCCTCTCGGGATGCTGTGGCTGAGCAGTCCTGCCCACAGGACCTGAGCCCCTGCCTCTGGACCTCAAGCAGAAGCTTTGTCCAGTGGCTCCCGGGTCGTTCCTCTGTCACACGGGGCAGGGGGAAAGGCAGTGGGGCAGTGAGGCAGTCCCCTCTGTCTCTCTCCTCCCTGGCTCCGCTCTGGCACCACGACAGCTCTAACCCACAGGAAATGCTCCGGTTGGAGAGCGGACGGGTGTTTAAGAACATTCCTCTATTTCAGCGTAAGAATAACCACCCTGTTCCTTAATGGGATTTGCTCTGTCTGCGTCTGTCGAGTCTACTTTGGACTTGCCCGGGGGGTGAGAGTGAATTGAGGGTTTGGCAGGGGCCTGCACTGCGGCCCCATTCACAGTCCCCATTGCAGATGCAAAGGTAGACACATCGCCAGGCCCGGGATCCCACAGAGGCCCGAGGATCCTCTGGAACATTCTGCTTGCGAGTACACACGAGAGCCTGAGAGGCCCAGGAGAGGCGGCCGGGTCAGCCCTTCCCACGGCCGGCCGGTCTGTGCCTGTGCCCGACCGAGTCGATCCGGCACCTGGAGACACCGCCAAAGCCGCCACCCAGAAGCAGGAGGACCCCGGGAACGCGCCCTGCTCAGTCTGGCATGGCAGCCGGCGCTGGAGATGTGGCAGGGTCGTGCTGCGTGGCTGGGCCCTTGGGGAGCTTTCCCCGTTCATCTGTTTTTGAGTGATACAGAGACCCTTTGAATGGGAAAGTGGATTTCCCACCTCTGTGGTGTGGTGGGGGCAGGAGAGAGGGGCCCCCCAGTCCCGCACCCTTCCGTGCGTGGCTCCCTCCCCGGACCTGCCCCCAGGCCCCAGGCTCAAGCAGCCTAAGGCTTCCAGGCCCCATGCGTGAGAGATGGACAGTGTGCACAGGCCCCGCTGTGATCCGCGGCTGAGCCCGCTGTGGGCCTTAGTGGGGCTGCCCCTGTGGGGAGGGTCGCCGGGGAACATGCAGGGCACTCAGTGCATGCGGAACTTCAGACAAACACGGGTAACTTCTTCTTTTTAAAAAGATTTTATTTACTTGAGAGAGAGAGTGAGAGAGTGCGAGAGAGTGAGCGGGCATGAGTTAGGGGGAGGGGCAGAGGGAGAGGGAGGAGCAGACTCTCTGCTGAGCAGGAGCTCTGAGCCTCCCAGGATCATGGCCTGAGCTGAAGGCTGATGCACCGGACTGAGCCACCCAGGCGCCCCGCCCCCCCACAAGTGACTTTTTAGTGTAAGTTTATCCCATGCAATATTTGGGACATACTCGTACGGAAAACTTATTCGTAGTTAATCTGAGATTCCAGGTGCACCGGGCGTCCCTGCCCGACGAACTCCCACGAAGGTGGTGTCCAGGCTCCAAATGGGAACCTGCGGTGGGTCAGGGCCTCGGTGTGTGTGTGTGTGTGTGCGCACGCATGTGTGTGCGTGCACGTGTGTGTGTGTGTACGCGGGTGTGTGTGTGCACCGGCTGCTGCAGGCACAGCCCAGCTGCAAGCCACGCACTCCCCGACTCCAAGTCCAACCCCTGACCCCACGAGCAAAAGGCACATGAGCCTGGAGGAGCGGGGTCTGCAGGGGCGCCCCGGGGCGGGCACTCTGTGGGGACTGGGGAAGGCACCCAGGCCATGCCCACCGCAGCCCGTGCTCCCACCACCGCCCCTCAGTTTGCACGCTTTGTTCGGCGTCACCATGGCCCCGTCCGCGTTGTTGCAGGCGCTTTGTGAGTGTTCTCCAAGGTTTCCTCAAAAAGGCAATAGCTGGGCCACCCGTGTAAGAGATCTGAAAGTGCGGGGGGGGGGGTCTCCTTGCACAGACTGTCCGTCGGAGTACTAGCAGGTACCATCTTGTGTTTCACTCTCTCGTCAGTCATTCCAGCTTCTGCTGGCAGAAGCCCTACCACGGACACTGTCCACACTGATGGAACATTAAAAAAGTTAAGATACAGGGGTGCCTGGGGGGCTCCGTCGGTTAGGGGTCCGACGCTTGGTTTCGGCTCAGGTCGTGATCTCAGGGTCATGGGATGGAGCCCCTGCGTCAGGCTCCTCGCTCAGCCGGGAGTCTACTTGAGATTCTCTCTCCCTCCGCCCCTCCCCTGCTCGTGCTCTCTCTCTCAAATAAATAAATCTTTAAAAAAAAGTTAAAACACAAAAGGCCATGTTCACCTTACAATTTAAACCAGTGAGTCAATTTGCATCAATTAAAATCATTTTCTGACTGTTCATCTTCTGATTGGTGAGGGACGGCCCTGAGGCTGGCTGGGCCCACCGGGCACCAGAAAGTCAGAAAACTTAGCGAGACCGATCAGTGCCACCAATACCTGGCTCTCAGGAAACCATTCAAGAAAAAATGGTAATCCTTTGGCAAGAATGACCAAGAAACCCCCCCCCCGAAGTTTTGAATAAATGATATGAACCAAAAAAGAGACCTACTTAGCAGACAGACATCACAAGAGAACTTTATGAACAACTTCATACCAATATATTAAAAATTTTGGACAAAAGACCGGTTCCTAAAAATCTAAAACCAAGATTTGCCAGAATTGGTACAAAAGGAAGAAAAGCTCTGGAAACACCGAGAACCGTCAAAGAGATGGGCTCCGTAGTTCACAAGCGGACGGCAAAGTCGGAACGTGAAAGCAGACCGAGCGACGAGACTTGACTCAGCTGGCTTGGCAGGCAGCGCCGACTGACATCAGGAGTGGGGACACGCTCAGAGACACCTGGGGCAGCCCGAGCATAACGGGGCGCCCGGAGTCAGGAGCCGTGACACTAACGGCAGCTTACTCTGACACGGCAGTTAAAAGACATGAAACATTTGCCTGTGTTAGCGTGGGTACAGGTGCGGGGCGCAAGGGATGGGACTGCGTGGCAATTTAGAGCATATTTTTTAAAGAAAAGAACAAATGAAGTCACAGGATTGGCCGTGTGACCCACATTCCAGTCTCCCCTGAATGCCCCTGAGCCAGAAGGAATAGGGAGGGATCTATGTGTACACAGTAGGCACTTAATGTCAGTTTATTGGATGTTTAAAGGCATTAAACTTGGAACTGAGAGTGGAAGTTTCTGGCAAACGCGACCTCATGGGCATGAGATGGCGTTGAGATCCATCGAAGGACCTTTCTCCTCCTCCCGAGGGGAGCGGGCAGGTGGTGCCTCTGTGGATGGCCGTCTGGGAGGGGGTGTCGTCTGCGCCGCTCCCGCCGACATGTGGTGCAGGCCTGTTGCACAAGTAAAGCCCAGTAAGGGAACCAGGGGGCAATTCTGTAAAGATGTCCATTTTATATAAGTCTAATATGTAATAGAATCAACTCTTCTTTTAAGTTTTTGGCTAGGTGTCACTACCTGGCACCATCTCCCCCTCCCTGGCTTTGTCTCCAGGCTTACAGCTGCTGCCTCGCGTCCCCACGGACAGCACGGACTGTCCAGGGTCAGCTGTCTCTGGACACGTTCTGCGGGGTTGCAGCCTTCGGGAAGCTGGCGGATTTATTTAAAAATTAATTATAAATAGGTGGACACTTTAAGAAAGTGGTGTTTGTCCAAGAGATTTTCCCATTGAGAAATATTTGTGAGAGTCTGATAAGCAGATGCGAGCAGAAAGTAACTCTTGGTTTCCCGCAGCTCCCATAACAGCTGACCACACATTTATCCTTACTCACATGGGGGCTTTGACAAGGCTGTTCTCCTGGCGGCTCCTCCAGGAAAATCCCTCCTCGCCTTTTCCAGACCAGCCGCCTTGACTCCTTGGCTCACCGCCCTCCTCCAGCCTCACCGCCGGCAGCACGGACGGCAACCCCCTGCCCTCAGCTTCTGAGCCACACCTCCTCTGACTGCACCCTCAGCCTCCCCCCCGCAAGGACCCTGTGATTACACTGAGTCCACACGGCCTGTCCAGGACCTCTCCCCTCCTTTAACCTCATCCCGTTGCCAAAGCGCCCTTTGCCCTGGAGAGTGACAGATTCACAGGTTCCGGGGACTGGCAGGTGGACCTCTCTGGGTGGTCCTTACTCTCCTCACCACGGGAACCAACGAGAGACAAATGACGCCCTCGGGTCTTGCTCTTCCAGGGGGAGGTAGATGCCGGGAGACTGTCGCTGGTGGAACTATTTGGATACCAAGATAAAAAGCTAGTTTTTGATAACCTAGTTTTCGTTAACCGCATTTCTGACCTACACGCACCTGCTCACCTTACTACATTTCTTCAGCCAAATGAAAAAACACTTGCAAACGAAAAAGCAATTTGTTCCCCAATCCCGGCCCTCGGTGACGTGTTCTTGAGCGGCTCCGCATATAGGACAGACCCAGCTCACGGCCCAGAAAGTCATCTTTGCGGGCAGTGCTGCTTCCCCTTCAGTGCGCGTTCTGATCAGCCTTTTTGATAGAAATTACAGCTAGTCGCCACACAGGAGAAACATGGAAGGACCCCATGAAAATCAGTGGCGTGCCTGTTTTCTTCCCAAAGGGGAAGATTTCTTTTCCTGAAATGGAAAAAAAAATCACTCAGGAAAAAAAATCTCTCAGGAAAAAAAATCTCTCAGACTTTATTTTCCCACTACAGAGCACATGCTTAATTCCTCTTAGGAAATATGGGCCACCTGGCATGTGATAAATATCTCCTGCTGGGGGGGCTCTAAGTTGGTTTAATTCTTTCAGAAGAGCATGTTGGCGGCACAGATTCAGAGCCTTAAAAACATTCCTGTTCTGGGAAACGAGCCTGCGGAAATTTACTCCAGACACCAAAAACGCATCATGCGTGACTCTGGGTCTTCATGGCACTTCTCTGAGAGTAGAAAGCTCACCAGAAAGAGGGAAGGCTTGGGAAAGCAATCGTAAATATATTGGATGGGATATTATGCCATGAATCATGATTTTCCAAGGAATTACGGTAACCGCGGGGAGGGGATGTGTCTTCGTGTGGGTTCCCGCCAAATCCACCTCAGGGCGTAGAGGTGTTGGACCCCTTCGAGGTGTGAGATGGGAAGGGAGAAAGGGAGGGGAACAGAGTGCTTTCTCTTGTGAGCAGGGGGCCAAGTGGGAACCCGGAGAGGCCGTCAGGAGCTTCAAGAACACCCTCAAAATGCTCCCACAGAGGAGCCGGGCAGCAGAGCTCTGTGGTTGACGGTTGCTGCTGTGACAGCAACTCCCCAGCGTTTCCAGCAGCTCCGTGCGCCACCCCACACAGGCCCCGTGGCCTGAGCCACCCATGGGCAGAGATGCAAGAAACAGGTGTTGGAACTGCCTTTGGAGAAGCCTGAGGACACGTGGGCCAGGCACCAACAGGGTTTGCCACAGCATACTTAGGTCGTAAATGCAAGGTGCACGATTTCATACACACCATCAGCATGGCTACGCAAAACACACCAACTGTGCATGGCAAAGGGACTGGAAGAAAGTACGCTGAGATGTTAGCAGGGACGCTGTCCCGTGGGTGGGGAAGACTGTGGAGTTCTTCCTTTTCGGTTTATTATATCTACCTTGCTGCATTGCCCAGCTTTTTGGAATAAAAGTTTATGATTTTAGTAATGAATAAACCACACACTTGTAAAAAAATGATGTGGTGAGAGAAATTAAAGAAGACACAAATAATCAGAGTGATAGACCCTATTTGGTGTTTTGGAAGACTTAATATTGTCAAAAAATCAATTCTTCCCAAATCAATCCAGTGATTTAATGAAAAATCGCAACACTAGTCCCAGCAGACTTTTGTTGGAGACATTGACAAACTGGCTCTAATATTTGTATAGGATTGCAAAGGACCTAGAATACCTAAAGCTATCTTGACAAAGAACGATTGGAGGACACGTTACCAGATTTCAGGTTAGCACTATAAAACCACAGTAATCGAGACAGTGTAGTATTGGCAAAGAAAGTCAAGTACATCAATGGATGGGCAGCATAGACAGCCCAGAAATAGACCTCCACTCGTGCTATCATTTGATTTTCAGTAAAGCCACTAAAGCAATCTAATGGGGGTAAGAAGTTCTTCTCAGTAAGTATTTCTGAAACTAGAGACCCACGTGGAAAATAATGCACCTTCATCCCTACCTCACACCCTACTCAGAAATTAAATGGAGATGGATCCCAGACCTGAATGTAAAAGCTACAACTAAAAACCTGGAAGCAAGCATAGGGGAATGTCTTTTTGACTTGAGGGTAGATGAAGACTACTTAGAAAGCACACAGCCATAACTGTAAGAGAAAATCTGATGTATTGGGTTTCATCAAAATCAGGAACTTCCGCTCATCAAAAGACATCATGAAGAAATAAACAGGCAAGCAACGGATTGGGAGGAAATATTTTCAAAAGACGTATCTGTCAAAGGACTGAAGTCCAGTATATGTAAGAACTGCCCGGGCTCAACATAGGAAGACAACTCAGTTAAGAAACAGGCCAGTGATTTGGACAGACACCTCACCAGAGAAGACCCACCAGTGGCCGACGGGCACACGACATGCTCCCCTTCAGTAGAGATCACCCGCAGGGAGCTCCCAGCACGGCACTCGTCAGAATGGCTAAGATTACAAGGATGGTGTGGTTAGCCCCGGCATGGAGCGACGGGAGCTCCTAGCACTGTTGAGGGGCGTGCAAAACGTCAGAACACTTTGGTGAATGAAAGTACACGCACAAGGCCCTGTAACCCAGCAACGCGCCCTTCAGTCTTTACAGAGGAATGAGAAGATGTGTTCACAAAAAGACTTTGACAAGCAACCCTGCTTGTCCTGGCTTGGTATCAGAGCGCCGTTCATTCCTCCCTGTTCTGGAGGCTGGGAGGCTGAGCCTCGGCCGGGGTCTGTGAGGGCCTCTTCCTGGTTGCCGACTGCTGGCTTCTCCTCGTGCCCTCACGTGGGGCCGGACATATGATGGCACAGCCCTTCCTGCTGGTGTCCCACGCCGTACTATGTGCTGCCACTCTGCTTCCCTCTTGCCAGGCCTCCCAGGCATGGAAACTTCTGGGCTATCCGGGGTCATGTGCTTTTGTTTTTAAGGCTTTTTTCTAACTGTGCCATATGACGGCTTCTGGGGCACTTGAAACGAAGCCACAGGTTTCCAATGTGGTGTGATCCTTTGGACTTTTGGAACTGCTCTAGATTTTGCTTTTGGTATCTGTGATAAAACACCAGATTCTTCTCTTTCCCTTGCCCTCTGCCCCCACACTTCATCCGTCAGCAGGCTGTACCAGCCCCAGCTGGGAGGAAGACATTTCCACACATGACGGTGCCCTCCCTTTCCCAGGCCTGCACGGACCCCTGTCCCTCCCTTGTTCTTTGTGTAGATGGCTCCTGAACAGTTCCGTGACTTTGCAAAGGAGGAGCTCGGGCCACGTTTCCCTGGGTCTGGGTCCGATCCACCGGCAAGGCAGCCACTGGTGCCGTGGGAGACAGGCGGCCTGGCTTCCGGCGGCTGTGCAGGCAGGGGATGGCACACGGTGCGAGTCGGCAGTAGTTTCCAGGGAGTCCCCGTGGCAGGGACGTCCCGAGGTTGCAGAGTGGGTGCCCAATAGCCACCCCTGCTCCCTGGCTTCCCCTTGACCCTGAGACACACGAGTGGCTTCCCTTCCTTTGACCAGGTCTGACCCATGCAACCTGACGCCCCCCACCCCCCCAAGGTCAGAGGGATCCTGGAAAACACAGCTCAGAGGTCACTCCCTCTGCAACCTCCAGTGGCTTCCCAGCGACTCGGGAGGGAGCTCACTTCCTGCAAAGAGTGGGTATGTGCCCAAAGAACCAAAAGCAGGGACTCCAATGAATGCCTGTTCACGGGTGTTCCCAGCAGCCCTGTTCACCGTGGCCAGAGGAGGAAACAACCCAAGCGCTCACTGCTGGGTGGAGGGATAAACACGATGTGGACATGCATTCAATGAATGGAATCTCACTCCGCCATGGAAAGGACTGAATACGGACACATGCCGTATAACACGCCACACCCAGCGAAAGGAGCCAGACACGGAAAGACACGTGTAGTACGATTCCATTTATGGGAGCCATCGGAACGGGGAAATCCACAGAAACAACAGGCAGGTTGGTGATCATCAGGGGCCAGGGAGGGGCGGGGAGAAACTGCTACTGGGTCGGGGTGCAAGCTGCAGGGACGGAGATGTGAAGCTCAGCCGTGCTGGTGGTTGTACAACGTGGCACAGGTGCGGCGTGCAACTGATCATTCACTTAAGATGGGTAGTTTTGTGTCCTGTGAATTGCATGCCAGTAAATTATTTTTTAAGTGCGTCTTTGTGTATGTGTGCACGCATGTGTGTGCAAGTGTGTGTGTCCTTCCTTTCGAGATGTGGATAAGTGGCCAGCCCTGTGATGTTGGACAGTCTCTCGAAGTGCTGGGCCGGCCTTCCCTGTCGCTCAGCCAGTAGTCCCGTGGGCCTTCACGGGTGGGCCACAGTGTGTGCCCCTGGGGCAGAGCAGGGCTGCAGACAGTCCCTGGGGTAGCCAGGCCCCTGGAGGCTGCTCCAGGCCATGCTGCCACTCTGGAAGAGCAGGCCTGGAGGGCACCTTCTTCAAGCCAAGCTGGCCCACACGTCTCCTTTAGTGTCTCCGTGGGCACGCACGGCCCCCACCCCCCAACACTGGCCTCACTGAGTGTCTCCCCTGCTCCAGAACACTGGGTGAATGCCTCCTCCACACAGGCCTTCTGCCTCCATGCTGCAGACAAACAGCACTAACCCCAAAAGCAGCCACCAAGAGGTCCAGGGACCAATCTGCACGCAGGAGGCTCCTTGCTTGGGAACGACTCTCCTGAGTCTCTGCCCGTGGAGTGCAGTGACGAGGTGCCCTCACACAGCCCACCGTGCTCTGGCTGAGACCTGGGGACCATGCCTGCCTCTCTAGTGGGAATGTGATGCAGGTAACCTCACCTCCTATCAATTCTCAGGAAAGTAGGTTGTGTTCTGTAGAAAGACCTTTCCCCATACATGGCCTGTTCACAGATCCAGCTGGCCTTGTCCAGCAACATGGCATGTCCATGCTGGGCTCCCCCTTCCATCACTTTTCTACATGTGGTGGCATGCGTCAGGACTCTGTTCCTTTCATGGTGGAGTCATGGCCCATTGCACGTATTCCAGATTTTGTTATCTGTTCATCAGATGGTAGGCACTTGACTACTTTTTGGCTATTACGAATAATGCTGCTAAGAACATTCATGCACAAGTATTTTGTGAACGTGTGTTCATTTCCTTTGGGTATATACCCAGGAGTGAAATTGGGTCATATAGTAACTGTGCACTTAATCTTTTGAGAAATTGCCTATCTCTACCATTTTACAGTCCAAGCAGCAATGAATGAGAGTTCCGATTTTTCTCCAGCCTTACCAACATTTGTATCTGCATTGGTAGATGTCTGTCTTTTTCATTATAACCATCCTAGTGGGTGTGAAATTATATCTCATCATGGTTTTGATTTGCATTTCTCTTCTGACTAATGATGTTGAACATATTTTCATGTGATTCTTGGACATTTGTATGTCTTCTTTGGAGAAATGTGTATTTCTATCCTTAGCTCATTTTTTATGGGGTTGTTTGTCATTTTATTGTTGACTTGTGTCTTCTGGATACAAGTCCCTTAGAAGATACAAGTCCCTTATCAGATGTATGACTTGAAAATATTTTCTCTCATTCTGTGGGTTGTTTTTTGACTTTTTTGGTGGTGCCCTTTAAAGGACAAAAGTTTTTTAATAAAGTCTAATTTTTTTCTTCGATTGCTTGTGCTATTGGTGTCATATCTAAAAAAGCCATTATATAATCCAAAGTTATGAAGGTGTGCACTTATGTTTCCTTCTTAAGTTTTTATAGTTTTAGCTCTTCTAGTTAGGTGTTTGGTCCCTATTGAGTAAAGTTTTGTATATGGTGTGAGGTAGGGATCTAACTTTATCCTTTATCCTTTGCTTAAGTTGTCTCAGCACCATTTGTTGAAAAGACTATTCTAATTTAATGGACTCAGAATGCTTTTTGAAAATCAGTTGACCATAAATGTAAGAGTTTTATTCTGGACTTTCAAATCTATTCTGTTGATAAATCTGTCTATCCTTATGCCCAAATATACCATTTTGTTTATTGTAGCTTGGAGTAAGTTTTGAAATCAAGAGGTATGGGTCCCCCAACTTTGTTTTTCTTTTTCAAGATGGTTTGGCTATTCTGAGTCCTTTGTATTTCCATATAATTTTAGGATCAGCATGTTGATTTATGCAAAAAAAGACAACTGGGATTTTGATAGGGATTGAATTGAATCTGTGGATCAATTGGGGAGTATTGTCATCTTGATATTAAGTGTTTTGATCCATGAACATGGATATCTTTCCACTTATTTAATTTCTTTCACTAATATTTTGTAGTTTTCAGTGTATAGGTCTTACATGTCTTTTGTTAAATTTATTCCTATTTTATTCTTTGTGATCCTATTATAAATGGAATTGTACCCTTAATCTTGTTTTCTGATTGTTCATTGCTAGTGCATACACATACAATTGATTTTTGTGTATTGACCTTGTATCTTGCAACTCTGCTGAACTTGTTTATTAGTTTTAATAGTTTTTGTGGATTTCTTAGGATTTTCAATATACAAGATCATATCATCTGCAAATAAGTGCTTTTTTTTTTTTTTTTAGAGGGGGTGGTGGAGGGGCAGAGGGAGAGGGAGGAAGAGAATCTTAAGCAAGCTCCACACCTAGCATAGAGTACAAGGCAGGGCTCCATCTCATAACCCTGAGATCATGACCTGAGCTGAAATCAAGAGTCGGATGCTTAACTGACTGTGAACCACCCAGGTGCCTCCAAATTAGTACTTTTTATTTTTTTTTTCTTACCTAATTGCCCTGGCTAGAATCTCTAGTATAGTGCTGAATAGAATTGGCAAGCATGGACATCCTTGTCTTATTCCTGATCTTAGGGAGAAAGCAGTCAGTCTTTCATCATTAAATATGATTTTAGTTGTGAGTTTTCACATATGTCCATTGTCATATTGAGGAAGTTCTATTCCTGGTTCCTTAGAGGTTTTTGTTTTGTTTTGTTTGTTTGTTTTTTTTATCATGGGAGAGTGTTAAATTTAGCCAAATACTTTTCCTTCATCTACTGAGAAGATCACATTTTTTCTTAATATGGCATCTTACACTGATAGATTTCCATAGTTTGAACTGAACATGCATTCCTGGAATGAACCCCACTTGGTCATGGTATATAATTATTTTTATATGTTGCTGGACTTGGTGCATTAGTATTTTGTTGAGGATTTTTGTGTGTATATTCATAAGGGATGTTCGTCTGTAGTTTTCTTTGATTATGATGTCTTTGGCTGGTTTGACATCTGGGTACAACTGGCTTCATAGAATGATCTGCGAAGTGTTTACTTCTCCTCTATTTTTTGGAAGAGTTTGTAAAAGATTGGTGTTTTTTTTTACTTAAGTGTTTGATAGAATTTACCAGTGTAGTTATCTTGGCCTGGATTTTTTTTTTTTTGTGTGGGTAGTTTTTTTAAAAAGTTACCAGTTCAATATCTTTACTTGTTATAAGTCTATTGAAATTTTCTTTCTTCTTGAGTCAGTTTTGGTAGTTTTGTCTTTTTTAAGAATTTGTTCATTTCATCTAGGTTATTTAACTTTTTGGTATATGATTGTTCATAGTTTCCTTATAATCCTTTTTATTTCTATAAGGTCAGTAGGAATGTCTCCTCTTTCTTATTCTAGTAGTTTGAGTCTTCTGGATTTTTTAAAATTTTTTGTCTTAGTCAGTCTAACTAAAAGTTTATCTATTTTGTTGATCTTTTTAAGGGACTAACTTTTGTTTCACTGATTTTCTGTATTACGGTACTATTCTCTATTTCATTTATTTCTGCTCTAATATTTATTATTTCCTCTTTTTGCTTGCTTTGGGTTTAGTTTGCTTTTCTATTTCTTGTTTCTTAAGGTGGAAGTTTAGGTTACTGATTTGAGATCTCTCTTGTAGGTATTTACAGTCATAAATTCCCCTCCAAGCACTACTTCACTGCATCTCCTACATTTTGGTATGTTGTATTTTCATTTTCATTGATCATAAAGTATCTTCTAATTTATCTTGTGATTTCTTCTTTGACCCATTGGTGATTTAGGAATTGGTTATTTAATTATCACGTATCTGTGAGTTTCCCACATTTCTTTCTAGTAATGATTTCTAATTTTTAGATACCCAGGAGAAGATGAGGGTGTTTCAAGGCCCCCTGTGGATATCTCATTCCTCAGCTTTCCTTTTAAGTTTTTGGTCAACTTGTTCACCTCAATTGAGGTAATGCTGCTTCAGACAGCTGTGATGTTAAACAGTGGCCACGGATTGTTTTCAACAATCATCCTAGGGAAAAAGCTGTTCACAAGAAGTAAGGTTTGAGTCAGGTCAAATAAAGATAATCCCTGCTTGTCTTTATCTCTGGGTTTCCAGGGAGCTACCAAATAGGCAAAATAATGACAATTATCAGGAGCTGGGGCTTTTGGCAAGCCCCCAAAACATTCTGACCTCTCCAGTGGGTGCTAGGCTGCTGGTTTTTATGGTTCTTGGGATTGGGAAGTTGTTGGTTTTCAAGACCACTGCAGAGATGAAGAGGTGGATGGGAATGGAGCAAGCTAAAATGCCCTCAAAGCTCATTCTTCTCTCTGAGATTTAGCTGTTTTTCTTGAATTTCTTGAGTTTCTTATTGCAAGCCTTTGGTTAAATTCCAGAGTTTTGAAAATTAATTTAAATAAATTTTGCCAATGTTCTCATTGCTTTTGTGGAGAAACAGATTTTCAGAGGTCCTTATCCTGCATTCCGAAAGTGGCTATCCCCGAAGCTAGCTTTTTATGTTTATTTTTTTATTTTTTTAAATATTTTTTTATTATATTATGTTAGTCACCATACAGTGCATCCCTGGTTTTTTATGTAAAGTTCGATGATTCATTAGTTGTGTATAATACCCAGTGCACCATGCAATACATGCCCTCCTTACTACCCACCACCAGCCTATCCCATTCCCCCACCCCCCTCCCCTCTGAAGCCTGCAGTTTGTTTCTCAGAGTCCATAGTCTCTCATGCTTCATTCCCCCTTCTGATTACCCCCCTTTCTTTACCCCTTTCTTCTCCTACCGATCATCCTAGTTCTTATGTTCCATAGATGAGAGAAACCATATGATAATTGTCTTTCTCTGCTTGACTTATTTCACTTAGCATTATCTCCTCCAGTGCCGTCCATGTTGCAGCAAATGTTGAGAACTCGTTCTTTTTGATAGCTGAATAATATTCCATTGTATATATGGACCACAACTTCTTAATCCAGTCATCTGTTGAAGGGCATCTCAGCTCCTTCCACGATTTAGCTATTGTGGACAGAGCTGCTATGAACATTGGGGTGCATATGGCCCTTCTCTTCACTACGTCTGTATCTTTGGGGTAAATACCCAGTAGTGTAATGGCTGGGTCATAGGGTAGCTCAATTTTTAACTTTTTAAGGGACCTCCACACTGTTTTCCAGAGTGGCTGTACCAACTTGCATTCCCACCAACAATGTAGGAGGGATCCCCTTTCTCCACATCCTCTCCAACAATTGTTGTTTCTTGCTTTGTCAATTTTTGCCATTCTAACTGGAGTAAGGTGGTATATTAGTGTGGTTTTGATTTGAATTTCCCTGATGGATAATGATTTTGAACATTTTTTCATGTGTCTGTTAGCCATTTGTATGTCTTCATTGGAAAAGCGTCTGTTCATATCTTCTGCCCATTTTATGGTTTGTTTATTTGTTTCTCGTGTATTGAGTTTGAGAAGTTCTTTGTAGATCTTGGATACCAGTCTTTTATCTGTAGTATCATTTGCAAATATATTCTCCCATTCCGTGGGCTGCCTCTTAGTTTTTTTGACTATTTCCTTGGCTGTGCAGAAGAAGCTTTTTATCTTGGGCACCTGGGTAGCGCAGTCGTTAAAGCGTCTGCCTTCGGCTCAGGGCGTGATCCCAGCGTTCCGGGATCGAGTCCCACATCGGGCTCCTCCGCTGGGAGCCTGTTTCTTCCTCTCCCACTCCCCCTGCTGTGTTCCCTCTCTCGCTGGCTGTCTCTGTCAAATAAATAAAATCTTTAAAAAAAAAAAAAAGAAGCTTTTTATCTTGATGAAGTCCCACAAGTTCATTTTATCTTTTGTTTCTCTTGCCTTTGGAGACGTGTCATGAAAAAGGTTGCTGTGGCCGATGTCGTAGAGGTTGCTGCCTATGTTCTCCTCTAGGATTTTGATGGATTCCTGTCTCACATCGAGGTCTTTAAACATCAAATGCAGTATTAAATTCTGTCTAAAATATTCTCTCTCTATATCTATGTATCTATCTATCTATCTATCTATATCTATATCTCTATATATCTCTATATATTTCTTTCTATATATATATCTATATCTCTCTCTATATATAATTTTGATGTGTGGCTGGCTCTCCCTGTCCCTAGTCCAGCTCTGGTGGGGTGCTAAACCCTCAGATCTGTGTGATTATTTATGGTCATTCTGGTGGATTTGGGGTTTAGGGGCCCAGGAAAGAAAATGATCCATGGACACACTGTGTGTCTAGAGGCCATAGGTTCTTCTGGCACCTCCTGGCCATGTCATCTCAGCCGGTGGACGGTGGTCATTGGGAGCCCATAAAAATGTGGTTGGGCCAGGATCTAAGAGTGTGAGTTAGAAAAAAACATGGGAATGGAACAAAAAAATCTGGGCTGAGCTGGGCAGGAAGCTCCGTTTTCAGATGTGAATATCCAGAGCTGGCCGTGGTGCTGAAGATCAGGGCTTGGGTGGGAAGGCCACTGGGAGCAGCAGAGTGTAGTAGTGTGTGCAGCAGGACTGGCCAGGGGAACGAGAAGCATCTCGAATGTTTTCAGCCCCGAGGAAGCAGTCAATAGATGGGAGCCATGTCTTCTTCCCTCCTGCTGACATCCTGGTAGGTTTTTACATATTTACTTCTATCACAAGTGCTGGCAGCAAATCTCACTACAGGAAAACTCACAAGCTAGGTAGGAAACAATTAAATTTAATAGCAGCTGTCTGAAGCAGGTACTGTTCACAGCTGCTTCTTTCAGATAAGGACAGAAATTAGACCTCAGATTTAAATAGCACCTTCCCAGCTTCCCTTCAAGGAGCGCAGAGCATCACATGAAATTAACCAAACTAGTTAAACTTTCCTGAGTTACACAGCAATTTGGGGAACAGCTCAGAAGCACCCCCGTGTTCTTGACACCTGATTTTCCAAGCCTGCCAAATTATAAAGGATTGAATAAAAGGGAAGGTAAAGCTTAAAGCAGCCATAAAATCTGTTTTGTCGTACAGAATCATTTCTGCTGTGCCTTGAGCCTCAGGGGGTGGTCTGCAGACCCCTTGGCACCCCCCCCCGGAGTTAACCTCTCTTGTGGGGTTCTCCCAGGACTGAGAGCAACGCCTTTTGGTTAGTCCCATCCTATGCCCACTGGGAGGGGGCCAGGAGGGTACTTGGACCCAGGGCCAGGACCACAGTCGCGGGAGAGACAGAATGTCACAGTGTGTCTGAGGAGCATGGATTTTAACTCTGCAGCTTTGATCATTAAATTATGCCCCAACTTTTTAATGCCTTTATTGGAAGCCTGGCTAGCTCAGCTGGTGAAGCATCTGCCTTCAGCTCAGGTCATGATCTTGGGGTCCTGGGATGGAGCCCTGCATTGGGCTCCCTGCTGAGCGGGGAGTCTGCTTCTCCCTCTCCCTCTGCCCCTCCCCCCGATCATGTGCTCTCTCTTTCTCAAATAAATAAGTAAATTTTTTTCTTTAGATTTTATTTATTTGACACACACACACACACACACACACACACACAGAGCCAAGCAGAGGGAACGGGAGAGGGAGAAGAAGATTCCCCACTGAGCAGGGAACCCGACAACCTGGGGCTCAATCCCAGGACCGCAAGATCATGACCTGAGCTGAAGGCAGAGATTTCACCAACTAAGCCACCCAGGTGCCCCAAATCTTTCAAAAATAACAAAAAAATAAAGAGCTGTCTTGGCTTACAACTCTCGTGCCATTTGGTCATCAGCTTACTGTGTACAATTCAGGGGGTTTTCATGTATTCACAGATACATCTAAACATCCCCACTCTCAATTTTAGAACATTTTCATCACCCGCAAACAAACCCCTTCCGTGGACAACTAGGAGTCATTTTCAACATCAGACTAATGTTTGAAAAGGTTTAACTGTGGGAAGATCCTGTATTTTTTCATTATACTAAAAAACACTGTCATATTTGGAGGTAATAAAGGACCAAATTAACACAGCGAACAAGGGGAAATAAAGGGGGAAATTTTTCAAGGAATAAAAAAAGAAACCTCATACCTTTCAGCTCTTGACCGTCTTGTCCTTCCACCCCACCCCAGCGCCACCCCAGGAAACCCCGATCCTCTCTCTGCTTCTATGGGTGGGCCTGTTCTGCACTTTTGATTTAAGTGGAGAGGCGCAGTGTGTGGCCTCCTGCACTCAGCTGGCCTACAATCTTTCACGTGGGGAGGGAATGACGAATGACAGGGACTGACTTAGGGAGGCCTCATCCTGGGGTGTGCGTCTTCAGAGATCCAACCCAGACCACTCTGCTGCTCAGAACCTTCCGGCAGCTCCTGGCTCACGCAGTGTAAAGGTCAGAGGCTCTTCCTGACCCACGAGGCCCTGCACCCATGTGACCTTGCCTGGACCAGCCACGCTAGCCTCCTTGCTGCGCCCCGAACTCACCAGGGGCGCACCCACCTCCCCAGTGCACAGTCCTCCCTGGAAAGATAATCACTGCCTGATGTTCTATGTATTTCACTGGTGTACATATTTGTCAGCTGACTCTCCCCCGGGAGAGGCTGGCTCCGCTGGTGTGGGCTCGGGTTCCGTGCTCTTTGCTCCCTGCCGTAGCCCCGGGGCTGGGTGCTGCTTGAGTGATCAGTTGTCCAAAGTCCTTAGACAGCCACGTTTGGCCCTGGGAAAGTTAGTCCTGACCATGAACGACACCTTCTCCTGCCCACATCCCTACCACTTACCCGCATCCTTCTCAGTCCTGTGGCCTATAGGTGGTGTAGGAAGAGCAGGCGTGAGGGTTCTTGTGACCATCTGGTCTGGGAGTGCTGCCTCCCCCACGTGGAGCCTATCTCGAGTAGAGAGGCTGCCCTACCATCCCCCTGTGTGCTACTCCCCGGTGGGTAAAGCGGATACAGTCTTGTACTGACTAGTCAGTCTTTGCTGCATACATCTGCAAAAAAAAACGTTTTGCAGAAACGTTTCGCAGGAGTGGCTGATATTGGCCTGGCTCTGTGGGCTTGGGATTCGGCTCTGTTCACTTGCGTTCGTTCCTGACCCAGGCAGAGGAGCAGTGGCCCCCAGGGCACCTCCTCACCATCAGGGGTGCAGACTTGGCTGCCTCAGCTCAGAACTGGTTCGCTGGCACTTCTCCCCACGTTCCATCGGCAGGTCTCACGGCCAAGCCCGGGCCCACAAGGTAGGGGTGTTCATTCTGTCCACAGGGAGGCCCTGGAAAGGCCAGGTGGGGAGGGTCTACGGACAGATGGTACAGCCCGCCAGCACAGGCCCCCAGGATGGGAAGGGAGAGACTCCCCTGAAGAGGAGTGTGTGGAAGGCCAGAGGAGCCGCCAGTGCTCCAGGCATCTGGAGAGGATGGGGAGGCCGACCGAGGGTGTATCTCAGTGTCTCATTCCCTCTTTCCAACTGACACCTGGACCCCAGACCCCGAGCTCATTGGAGTTGGACTGGACCTCGGCACCCCCGGGTCCACACCCCTCGCAACCTTGGAGAAGTGAGATGACAATGACAAGCCCGGGGCCCTGTGGGTCAGTAGGAGCAATTGGGACGTGACCAGGCTCCAGGGCCTGGCAGTGCTGGAGGGTTTTGTCTGGGTCTTGAACCAAGTGCCAGTCTGAGAAAGCCCTATGGGGCCGGAGTGACGGAGTGACGGTGCCAAGCGTGTGCGCGAGCCCCTTGCTGAGCCTTTATTTGAGTCAACTTGTTTCCTCCTAACAACAACCCATGGAGGCAGTGCTGTTTCATCCCATTCTACAGACGAGGGGACTGAGGCCTAGAGCGGGCCGGCCCACCTGCCCCTGGAGCATGAGTCTCTAACCTCTTGGTGGTCCCTGCGGCATGCACAGCTGGTGTCCTGCAGGGGCAGCTCCCACGGCCTCGCGGAGCCGCTTCCTGCTTCAGGGCAGTGACTCTTGCCTCAGGCTAGACCCGCTCCTCTCCTGCTCCGCAGAGGGACAGGAGAGCTGTTGCTGATCGGCCTCTGGGCAGGGGTCACGCAGACGGCCAAGCCGGCCTGCTGCCCATCTGCTGTGGCTGAGGACTGGCCGGGGCCATGGGCTCCGGGCTGGGATGGGGGCCTCAGTGGCAGCTCTGACCTCTCCTCCTTATTGTCTCTGACTGACGGACTAGACTTAGGGCCTACAGTGGCCCAAAGCCACCCCAGGCGAAAAGGAAGCGGATAGAGGTTTTGAGCCCAAAGCCCTGTGGTTTAGACCACTCCTCACAGCCCCGCATGGCTGGAGCTCTCCGCGCCCGGGACCTGGGAGGCGGGCAGCGCCAGGGCCCATGGGGCTTCTCCCACCTGCCCTGGGACAGTAGCTTGAAGGTGTTCCAACGCCAAGGCCTGCTGCCTGGCGGGGCCTGCCTCCTGGTGCCATCCCAGGTGGAGAATCTTCCAGATGGTGCAGCTCAGCATGCCTGCTGGGAATGCTGGTGTTGCAGTCACTCCCCAGAGGCCAGTTGGACCCCCACCCAAATTCAGTTCTGAGGTGGGGACTAATGGCGTCCCACGTGCACCAAGAAGGAACGGGAAGGTTGTTTCTTACACAGCGGGGCTTCTGGAGGTGGGCAGAGGGCTCCTCGGCAGGTCTGTGCAAGGCTGGAGAGTGGGAAGGGGCTGGCTTCGTCCTCCCTGAGGGGCTGGGGGGAGGGCGCCCACACGGGGCCAGGGGCTTGCATTGTTCGAAGCTCTGCACGGAAGCCGGCAGCGGACACCACACACGACTCCCCATTGCAGGCAGAAGCACAGTGACATCAGGCCTCGGGGCCCCCACCGGGCCCCTGCCCAGGGTCTGTCTCCCCGAGCTGACATTGAGGTGTCGCTGGTGGTGTGCTCGTCTGCGGGTAGGGTCTCCCTCCAGCTGTCCTGTGGGATATTCATGCACGGGAATATCTCACCAGTGAGAGACATTGCCTTGAAATAGGTCTACAATGTGTTGTCAGACCAATAAAGGGACATGTACAGTGTAATCCTATTGTATCGACGTTAAAGACAAAAGTACATATAAAATAGTACCTAAAAGGTCTGAAGACTCAATATCAACGTATTACAGGGGTTATATTTTCGGGTTGATTATGGGGAGACGTGTTATTTCATGCACGCCTGAATTCCTGGGATTGGAATTGAGAGCAGCGGGGGCTCTGGGCAGGCTCCGCTCAGTCCCCCGCACCGAGGGACGTGGCCAGCTCCCGCTCAGCCCCCAGCAGCCCCGGGCCATGTCCCAGGACCACCCGGCCCTCTGTGGGTTCCTGCCTGGAAAAGCCCCTGCCCTCCCTCCTTGGAGCATTACTGAGGGGCTCACATTTGTGAATGCTTGCCCTGCCGCACGAGGCGTCCGTGCATGCGTGCCCTACAAGCCAGGCTCCTCTTTCTCGAGGACCTGCAGGCCGTTCCTTGCATGGAGCCCTGCAGAAGGAGTGGAGTCCCAGCCTGACAATCCCCTCCTCCCTCCTCCCTCCTCCCTTATTCTCCGTTGGGAATGTCGCTGCTGTGCCCTGTGGGCATAGCCAATGGGCTCAGCTCTTCTGAAATTGCATCATTACTGGGGATTACAAATGAAATCCGTCTCTGTAATAGTCACTAGTGTCAGACTTCGTGTATCTTTGGCAGGATTTTAAAAAATAATCTAGTATTGCTCTCATTAATAACAAAATATTTCCATTATGAAAATTATTGCTTTACTCGCTTTGGGTTAAAAAATCAAGCCTTGTGTGGAGTCCAGTGGGAAAATGTGCATACTGCTGTAGGAATAGCAGGGAGCTCCTGTCCCTGGGAAAACAGGTGAATGCTTCCAAATGGCTGGAACCGTTAGGGGATCCTGTCTTGGACCTCCAGCCACACAGTGCAGCTGGAAGAGAGGTGAGCACAGCCCCCGCAGCCCCCAGGCAGCAGAGTAAGGTCCCAAAGACCCTGTCTGCAGACACCGTCTTGGGGGGGCAGGCTTTACCTGGCTGCTACCCCAGGGACGGAGCTGGCCCCAGGGATGGAGCCCCGTGTGCCAGGATCCAAACACAGGCACCAGCAGGGGTGGGGGCAGGCTGGCCCGAGGGAGAACATCCCCAGGATGAGACCCAACACCCCAGAGGGAGTTACAGAGAATGCTCCTGGGTGGTTCCTCACTTGGGTTCCTAAGGCCAGCGATTTGTATGCTTTCCACATGGGGTCCTGATTCCAGTCATTCTGGATATACGTCTACCATTGTTGGATTAATTTTACTTGCCTTTCCATCAAGGGCGCTGGGATTCACATGCGTATGTATGGACATGAATGCACACATCTGTGTGCACACGGACATACGCGTGCACACATGGAAACAGGCATGCACACACAGGAACACATAGAAACATACACACAGGAACACACACACACATGGAAATGCATGCACACATGGGAACGTGCATAGAAACACATGCACGCTCAGGAACACACACAGAAACATGCATGCATACATGGAAACACACGTGCAAACAAACACACATGCACACACAGGAACACACAGACAGGAACATACACATATGCACACACAGGAACACACGCACACACAGAAACACGCATGCACACACATAAGCAAGAGCACGTGGGTGGATTTTATTTTGTGAACTCCACTATACTTCTAGCTGGGTGGAGATGGCTCCCGGCGACAACGTGACCCCAGGGATAGCGGTCTGTAGCGCTGAGGGAGAACCACCTCCTGGCCCATGGAGTCTGCAGAGGTTTTCTTTCTAGAACAGTCTATCACACACTGGCACCCGTAGCCTGACTCATGTCAAAGGATCAGCAGGCCGGCTTGGGGCGTGGGGAGACGTTGGGTTATGTCAACCCCGAGCAAACCTGAAAGCAGATTTGGTTGGAAGCATGGTTGTCCTCAGGACACACAGGCACACACGTGGGGAATCAGGAGACGCCAGCTGGCTTGAGGTCAGGGCCTGGGGGTCAGAGGCAAGGTGACCTTATAGTTACGGTCCCGGTTGGGACAGCTCTGAGAAGGGAAGGGGGCACTGTGATCAATGACGTGGGGACAGGAGCCTAATGTGGGCAGTCCTTGGGCAACCCTGGGCATTGGTCACCCCCTAGCATAGTGTCCCTGAGATCCTGTTCCATGTCTGTGGACGTGTGGCCTTGACCCACTACAACCACTGAACCCAACTCTGAGAGGACCTGCTTTGGGTCATCAGGACCTGGGGCTGGGCTGGAAAGCCCGCTTCAAAGTCTGTCCTCAATTCCTCCCCAGGGTCCACCCTGTCCACCCCAGGGCGCAGGGTGGGCCCGGTGGCCTGGCTGGAGTGTGGCAGCGAGCCGGCATCCTGAGTGGGGGGTGCTGGCCACGTGAGAGGGTGAGGCATGTGTTTCTATCTGAGCAAGGAAGCGCAGTTCCTGTGGGGCTGGGAGCTGGTACGGTGCAGCTGCTGTGGGGAGGGGGGAAGGGGGCGGGGGTGGCAGACACAGAGCTACCAGATGACCCAGCCACTCCACCCCTGCACGTGCCCCAGGGAACCGAACACAGGTGTCCAGACAGAAGCTGCATGAGCCCGGGGAACAGCAGCACCGTTCTCGGCGCCCAGAAGGTGGAAATGACCCACATGTCCGCGGGCGGACAGGTGGAACAACCCACTGGGGTCCGTCCACACAGGGGAAGAGCTCTTGGCCCTGAAAAGGACTCGCATGGGCCTCTGGGACGTTATGCTCCGTGTGGTTTCGCTCACGTGAATTGTGTGGGACAGGCAGGCGCACAGACGCGGGGAGCACAGGGGCGGCTGCCGAGGACTGAGGGCAGGAGGGAGTGGGGCGTGACAGCTTAAGGAGAGAATTCTGGAGCTGGGCGGTGGGGACGTTTGCACGGCCCTGTGAGCGCTCGTGCGTCACTGACCTGCACACCTTGAAATGATTCAAATGGCAAATGTTACCCGTATTTCACACCATGAGCACCGTCCCTGGGGTGGAGGCTCTGCTGGCACCGGGCTCAGAGTAGCCCGCGCCCCTCACGCCCCCGCGGAGCACAGCATTTATTTGCTGCATCCCTCGCTCCTGGCGGTGAGGCCGGCGGCGGGGGGGGGGCAGGCCATGGCGGTGCCTCCCCGTGGGGAAGAGCCCCCTCTCCGGGACCCTCTCACTGGGACGTGAGCAGCTGCCCCAGCGGCCGCACACCGTGTTTGCTCGTGAGACCCTCCTCCTGTTGGCGTGGGTTTGCTCCTCCCGGATTCCTCCCGTAGCTGTCGTTGGGGCATCGTGGGCAAGCCTCCGGTCTTTGTCTTCCATCGGGGGTGTGAGAGACTTCCTTTACCTGCAGGATGCCGGTGGCTGAACAGTGCTTGACAATCACCAGGTCGCCCTGGTGTAGACATGGCGGTGAGGATCAGGACAGGCACCGCCCGTCCGGATCTGCGGTGTGACAGGGTGAGCGTACGCAGCCACCACGTGCCCTGCGGTGGGTCCCCCACAGGACTTGTGCCCCGCAGACACAAGGTCCCGAGTGCCCAGGGTGGGGAGGAGAGACACGGGGTGTGCAGGTGCATTCGTGGGAAAACCTCCTGAGTCGTGGGTTCAAGTGATCCTGGTTTCACCACTCACGCGCCTGAGATTGTAGGCAAGTTATGTGAACTTTTTGAGCCTTGGTTTCCTCAAATGTAAAACGGGAATAGGATAGTAATAATCTGAGAACGTCCACTCCCAGAGCTCCTGCGACAGGTGCCTGTTCCTGCTGGGCATGGGGAGACGTGGTGCTGTCCTCGCGGGGCCTCAGCCGCCCCACTCCTGCGGCCACGTTCTGAGCCTCCTGCTGTCACAGCATGCCCGGGGCCCGAGGGAGAAGCGGCCACGGTCACTGTTACCGTGGCGGGGGCGGTCCTCAGCGTCCGGAGCAGCCCCTCCTGCATCCAGGACCCCCGTGATGAGTACTTGCCGGTTCAACCCAGAAGAAGAGCGTTGTTTTCCTCTTTAGGTAAATGTATTTCCCTTATGTTCCTAGAATCCAGACTCATCCAGCCATTCTACCGCAGCCTCCAGAAAACAGCCAAATTCATGCCTGACCTTTCAGCTCCGATGGCTTATGCTTTCTTTAACAGAAACCCTTCGTACGCTTATCTTGCGCCTTTCCTTTTTGGCTGTGTGGTTGTTGGTTTATTGTGCTTTTGAACATGCTGCGGCTTTGAGAACAAAACCGATTTTTTAATTACCCAAGTGATACAGAAATGTATTCTTCTTGTGAAAAGTTAAAAACGAAAAATCAGAGGGGCGTCTGGGTGGCTCAGTCGGTGAAGCGTCTGCCTTCGGCTCAGGTCATGATCCCGGGGTCTTGGGATCGAGTCCCGCTTCGGGCTCCCTGCTCAGCAGGGAGTCTGCTTCTCCCTCTGCCTCTGCCCCTGCTTGTGTGTGCGCGTGCGCTCTCTCCCTCAAATAAGTAAATAAAATCTTAAAAAAAAAAGAGAGAAATCACAGACCAGGGAGCTTCTGGTTGGTGACTGCGTCCACGTGCACCCAGCTCCACACTCAGGTCCCTTCAGGCCTCGCCTGAGCGCTGCTCCTTTGGCTGCTCGTCTGCAGCCTTTGTAAGAGTGTGGTCGACGTGAAGGAGCCCCCACCGTGGCCCACAGTCCCAGGGCCACCTCAGGTCCCTTCACTGCCCCACTCCGGGCTCTACTCCCTCCGGCACTTGGGAGCGTGGGCGTGCCTCTCCGGGTCCCCAGGATGTGTGTACACAGTGCGTGGCCTGCTCTGCGGCTTGCGTTCTTCCCGTACGTGGCATCATATGACACGCTCCATGTACTGTCTCTGTGTTCAACTCCATGCCTTGGAGAGCTTTCGAAACGTCAACTATCGTATATGATGGTGTTCGAAGTGATACCAGCAGATTTAATGCAGAGTCACCGGCCCCTCCTGCTGCCCTGCTTCTGTTACATGGGTGGGGTAGCTTGGGGGGGCTGTAGCCCAGCCAGTGTTGCTATTCTGCTTGTCGCCCTGTGTGCCTTCTCACGGGATCATGCTGTCTGGAGACCCGGGATTCCCGCTACATCCAGGAGCTCTGCTTGGATCCGGAAGGAGTGTTGGGTCACAGCAAGCCGGCACTTACTACGAAATTCAGGGTTGAAGTCGAAGGGCTTCACGGAAGGCCCGTCCCCGTCCTGCCGCTGCTGTGTCCCTCTGGGCCCCGAGGTGCGCACCATTGGGCTGGCGCTCGCTGGCCATCTCTGTTCACGGAGCCTGCGTCTGATGGTGACTCAGGATGTCCACACTTGGGCGCCGCGAGCGGACTGTGGGGCCCAGACGGTTGACACTCGGCAAGCCAGAGGCCTCGGGGTGACGAGAGCCTCAAGGGAGGCACGTGCAGGCCAGGGGGCCAGACGAGGAGGGGCGGGGGACCGCCTGGCCCCGTGGCATGCTGCCAGGCCCCGGCCCTGAGCAGGAGGGTGGAGCCAGATGTGGAACCCCCCTTTTCAGGGAGGCACAGTGAGACGGGGTGTCCTGAGCACCCCGGCCTGTGCAGGCTGTCGCCGGGCGGTTCAGGGGTGACATGCGGGGCCTCTGATGGGCTGTCTCCCATCCAGCCCCTCCCCCGGTTGAGAATTGTTCCAGCTGCTTGGCCCCCAGACCTAGAACAGGCCCCAAAGCCTGGGATTTCCTGACCCTCGTGCTTGTCATCACCCCCGAGCAGAGACTGCACCCCGATTACGAAGCCCAGGCCTGGGCTGAGTCTGCGATTTGCCGGGTGTTATGTGTTGAATGGTGTCCCCCAAAAAGATATGTTGGAGTCCTAACCCCCAGTTCCTGCACATGTGACCTTCTTTGGAGACTGGGTCATCGCAGACGTAATTAGTTCAGATGATTTCAGACTGGAGCGGGGTGAACCCTCATCCAAAGGCTGCATCCGTACGTGGAGGCCGAGCGGAGACGCCGACAGGGAGAAGCCACGTGACGATGGAGACACAGCGTGGGCTGATGGGGCACAAGCCAGGGGACCCTGGAGCGCCCGGCGTTGGACGAGGCAGGACAGATCCTCCCCCCAGGGCCTTCAGAACGGGCAGGGCCCATCGAGGCCGTGATCTGGGACTTCCGGCCTCCACAATGTGGGAGGACAGATGTCCATTGTTCTAAGCTGCCCCGCGTGCGTTCCTTTGTCCAGCGGCCCCAGGAAGCCCGTGCCTCAGGTAATTTGTCTCATGGAATGGCTCTTCTGGCTACATCCTGATCCCGTGCCCATCCCCCAAACATTCCCGGGAACGGAGAGCACCGGATGAGCATATCCCATAAACCTGTCCTTACCCCAAGGCCACCCGGATCTACAGAGGGCACTGGAAGCAGCTAAGGAAGTATGGACCCAGCAGTGTAGACATAAACACATTTCCGGCAGAACGGGCCCCCTGGAGGCCTTCCTCCTGGCTTGGGCTACAGGGCTCCTGAGGGCCCTCCTGCTTGGTGACCTTGAGCCTCAGGTGGGCCTGGACTCCATGGATGCCACTCTGCTCTGCACGTCTCCTCGAAGCTCCTGGAAGCCTGGCGCACACACCTCCCAGCTCGGGGGAAGGGGCACATTGATGTTCTCTCCCTGTCTGAGGCTTCCCCTTCGTCTACCCCAGGGGCTGCCTGCCATCTTTCCCCGTGGTGCCCCCGGGGGCCCTATTAAAGCCAAACCTCGGACCCTGCCCTGGGTCGTCTCGGGCCGGGTCTTGGCCCCACTGGCACAAAGCTGAGGCCTAGCTGGTTCATGTTTGCCTTGGCCTCGAGGTGAGCGTGCCACGTGCCCGCAGGTGGACCGGGCCCCTGGAGGCCTCCCACGGTGGGGCCAAGGCTCCAGTCCCCCGGGGGGGCTCTGGGAGGGAGACCGGGGTCACGTGGCCTGAGGGTGTGAGGGAGGGGATGCAGAGTCAACCCGAAGCAGAGATGGGGTGCCTTTGCCCTGGCTCAGGGAGCACCCCCTCCCTGTGAGCCTACGAACCAGGGCCTCTTGCCTCCTGGAACAGACCCTCAGGTGGAACATGCAACTCAGCCCCCTCCCCTCCTCCACAGGCCATGACCCTGACATGGTCCCAGGGCAGCCCCGCAGAGCTCACGTCCAGAGATTCAGGTGCCGGCCCTCTCCGCTGCTCACACCCACAGGTGCCAGGAACGCACACTCCGGTGAGAGCAGAGCCCACTTCACTTTCTTTATCCAAACATTTTATCGTGGAGCCTGCATGGAGCACAACCGTAGGGAGACGCGTGCTAGTTTCTTCTGTACCAGGTTCCTTCTCTGATTTGACAAGCGGCATTCATCACTTTAAAGATAATGATGTTTGCGAGAGCAAATATTATTTTGCTGTAATTTTATTTTGCTAAAGGCAGTTTGTAAATTGTTTGGATTCAAAGTTCTGGAAAACAAACCCCATTTTCATATCAGATTCCATAATGAAATGAGACGCGCACTCCCACGGGGATGACACACTCGCTGTGGGCTGCGTGAGGCGTGGCGCAAGAGCTGGTGGCAGGCGAGTCCTGGGTCAGGGACGGCCCCACAAGGCAGAGGCGTGTGCTGTGACCTGCTCCCAGGACAGCCGAGTGGGGATGGAGGTCAGCTTGCTCCAGGCCCTGTGCCTGGGCAGGGCCGTAGGGGCGGCATGTGGGGCTCGAACCCGGGCCGAGGGGCTGGACCCCTTCCCTGTGGGGCAGTGTGAGCCTCGTGCTCAGCAACGGGGTCAGAGAGTCTGAACAACCAGCCAAAGGACCCCAAGAATTGCCAGGACCCCCAGGAGCTGTGGGAGGGGCTGGGGCCAAATCATCTCCAGGCATCTCCAGAGGAAACCACGGCTGCCCACACCTCGACCTTGGACTCCTGGCCTCCAGGCCTGTGGGAGAATCTCATTTGCTGTCTCTGCCCCGGTCTGTACTTGGTAGTGGCAGCCCCAGGGCACGTGCCCCAGGGCACGCACCCCGGGCTGGACTGGGGCTCCGCGTCAGGGCAGGGCTGAGTGCGCCGGTGGGGAGAAGTACGGACCGTGTTCTGTGCAGGAGGAGATGCAGGGACGTTTCTGTTTCCTTTCCTTGGGCACCCTGCAGCCTGGGTTGCTGGATTTATTTTGACTGATTTTTAAAGATAAAGCCTTTGTAGCAGTGGTTCTCAGACTCAGCGTGTGTCGGAGCCCCAGGAGGGCATCTTAGAACACAGATGGAGGGGCCCCGACCCTGAGTTGTTGAGTTGGCAGGTCTGGGGTGAGCTCGGAAAACCTGCTTCCTGACGCTCACATCTTGCCCGGGGCAGGTCCGGGGTCACCTTCTTAGAACGACTGCTTTATGGAGTTGAGCAGATAAATGCATAAATAACTTAAATCTTAAAGTATAATCCCCGGCCTGCCCTTGTGGGGAGGGAGGAAGAGCTGATCGCGGTGTCATCGAGCCCACCTGAGCCCTGCCACGCAGCTGATTTCATGCAGCGCCCGCGGCAGGCTTCCCGTAAGGCCTTGTTGACTGATGCCTTCCCATCCTCACAGCACTCCCGAGAGGTAGGCCCTTTCACTACCCCATTTGAAATGGGGAAACGGAGGCACAGCAAGGTTAAGAAACTTGCCTCAGGTCACACAGCTGTAAGCGGCAGAGCCAGGATCGAAGCCAGGAGATGGGCCCAGCGAGGATGGGGGCGGGTTGCTGGATGTGTCTGGAGCCCAATGCAGGGGGGGCCACGTTTGTTCTGGTCGAAGCCGGGAGGCGGAGGAGACAGGGCTGAGGTGTGGGAAGAGCAGTGAGATGGGCGGGTCGGCTGGAGACGGGCCAGCTGGGTGTGCTGCTGGCGTCTGGAGAGTGCAGATTTCTTACTCAGACACCAGCGGAAGCTCCACCAGTATAATGGTGTTGATTGTCTTAGTAAATAGATCGTAATTATTTATAATTAGCAATTCAGTTTCTGCGAGAAGATTGCTTCTACGTTGCTTGAAAACAGTCCTGCGTATCTCCGCGATCCCCTCCGCAGGTGCACTGCATTCACGCGCAGTAAGCCGTGCCACTGCACGGATGGGGCCAGAGTGCCGGCCGCTGGCCGGGACCTGCCTGTGCAGCCGCGAAGCCCGAGTCCTCCAGCGCCAGCTCTTGGTGTCAGGCTGCAGGGCTGAGCCGTGAAGGGGGGGCTCTAGGTGGGGAGCGCGTTTGGGGGCCTCCCTGTAATCTTTAGGTCAGACGGAGGGGCCCGAGGGGCTGCTGGCCACGGCCTTGCCTGTGAGGGTCCCGCCCCCAGGAGAGGCTCAGCAAGCAGGCGCTCAGAGGACACATGAGGGACAGTGGGGGCCGTCGCCCTGGACCACTGCGGAGGGAAGGTGGGCTGGCTGCGCGTCTGGGGGGCAGAGCCGGGGTGCAGGACAGGCGGGGCTGTGGGGGCGGGAGGACAGACCTCGGACGTCTGCCTGGGCTGCCTACCAAGATCCTGCCAATGGGGCTTCAGCAACAGACCTTCCTCCCCTCCTGCTCTGGGGGCCAGGTCTGAGACCCAGGCGTGGCCAGGACGTGTGGACGCCACCCCCTCCGCCCCGTGTCCTCAGGATGGCTGACTCATGCACTCGCCCACCCTCAGGAGCCAAGGGACGCTGTCTGCGGCTGCGGTGGCCCCGAGGAGCTGGCAGCACAACGGCGGCTTTGGGGGACACGGAGGAATCCAGGGGGCAAATTCCTCTCCTCCCCGCCTCACAGATGGCCTCTGAGGCCACCTAACCCAGGAGTTGGGACAGAGAGGCCAGTGTGGGCTGCACCCCACATTCTTCCTGCCCTCCTGTCCCCTTGTCCCCCACCCCCTGCCCCCCTGCCCCTCCTGTCCTCCTGTCTCCCCGACCCATCGTCTTGTCCCCCTGTCCCCCATCCCTCTGTCCCCCCGTCCCTCCTGTCCCCTTGCCCCTTCCTGTTTTCCTTGTCCGCTCATCCCCACTCCCCCACCACCCCCCACCCCTCCTGGCCTGTCTCTTCCCTCCGTCCAGCTGTCCTGGGATGGAAATTGCCGAATAAAGCGTGGGGTTTGAGCCTCCGTCAGCTTCCATGTTCTGGGACCTCCAGCAAGACCAGCTCTGGTCACCGGGCTGGGGGTTCCGAACCTCTGGCAGCAGTGGGGTCATGGCTTTGGGCGTGGAGACATAGCCAACCCTCGCCTTCGCTGGCTCAGCGCACGGAGTGGACGCTGCCCGTCGGAGTGCACGGCGCAGGGAGGCCCAGATGGCCATTACAGAAACCAGGTTGGAGTGATGGCTGCCGGGAGGGGACAGAGGGGCGGGTGGAGATGCAGTGCAGGGAAGTAGCCTGTGATTTATCATCTGAAACAGAAGAAGGGCCTGCGCTGACCTCAGATGGATTTTGAGTGGGCTGCCTGGGCCATTCCGGTGTCCTGGACGCTCTCTGTCCACTCCTCTGTGGCAGTCACAGACCGGATGACACCCATGGTGCATCTCGAGGGGCATTATCAGCCAGGGGGAGCTTATCTTTAGATAAAGTCCAAGCAGATCACACTGCTCCAAATGCCTCCTTCTCGGTGGTAGGGTAGGTTCACAGCTGAGGTCTGATTGCGTGCAGGGTACAGGGCTCCAGGCTGTTGTCCTGTTGCCCAAAAAGGCGGGGGGGGGGGGGGAGGGGACCTGCAGTCATTGGGCGTCCCTTGGAGCCATGTCAGCCACGGGGAGGTGCTCAGGAGGGACAGCTGGCCTCCTCCATCATGTGCTCCTGAAGTGCTCCCCGTGCTCTGGACACAGATACCAGGAGTCCCCAGACCACTGCCTCCCAGAGAACATGGCTCGACCAGAGGGGCCGCGGAGCTCAACGCACACTCACGAAGCCCGAGCAGCTTGGGAGGTGGCGGGGGCACAGAGGACTGGTTCCCTTCCTTCCCATGGTCACTGCCCGGCCAGGGCTTCCCCGGCGGCCGGTGAACGAGGCCCCACAAGGACAAGAGAGGGAGGGAAGGGAGGTGGCTTCTCCACGCAGCGGGTCGCGGGCTGTTCCGAGAGCCCGTGTGCAGAGACAGGAGGTGGATTCGAAGTTGCCTGGGGGTGGTGCTGGGGGCCAGCAGGGTGGCTGGTGAACACGTGGGAAGGATCCGGTGGGGGCGGCAGAGACGTCCTGCGTTGTGCTGGCTGCGCGCCCCGGGGATCTGTTACCAACCGTGGAGCCGGGGCAGTGGGGGCCTCGTGCGCCGACTGTGTGCTCTGGGACGTCTCCACAACGACGGCGGCCCGTGTCCATCCCAGACTCTAAGCTCAGACGGTGTGACTCGCAGGGAAAGCACTTGGTCCAATTTCCCACCCGCCAAGGCAGTTAGCGCTCATCTCCCATGAGGCTTCCAACCTCGTTCTTGGCTGTGAGGACGGGAATGCGCTTGTCAGTCTCCGCCGGTCTGGTTTTTCCCACCTGTGAGATGGGCACGGCATCACCACCTCACAGGCCTGCGGGCACGAGGGAGGTGCGGGCAGGGCTGGGGCCTGGCAGGGGACCCGGGGTGTCACCCACGCCCAGTGCGCGGCAGCCACCGCTAGAGCTGTGAGTGTCCGTGAGGGCCTAGGACCCACCTCGGTCGGGACCAGACGGTGCCTGCGGCTTTGGCTCCAGGCATGTTTCTTGCACCTTCTGTGAGAGCAATTTGTGTGTGTGTGTGATGCATGTGTATGTGTGTGTCCGTGTGTGTCTGTGTTGTGTGGGTGATGTGATGTATGTCCGTGTGTGTTTGTGTGTGTGTGTGCGTGCATGTGTGCGTGTGTAGGGCCCGGGTGGCAGGTGCGGGGTGGCGCGGGCAGTGGCCCTGCACCCGCCGTCCTCTGTGGATGCTCTGCGTCCTGGTGCGTCTCAGCCGCCCTTTACAAGAGGGTCTGACCTGCGCAGGGCGCTGGTTTTCCTCTTCCCCGCGTGTTTCCGTCGTGGCTCTCTGTGCTCCTCTGTGCCCCGTGCACGTTGACCAATGGAGCAGTGCCCTGGGGATGGGACTGGGCCTCCGTGGGGGCAGATGCCACATTGAGGTGATGTCCTGTCCCCGCCCCTGGTTGCTGCCGGGCAGACGCACATGACCGGCTAGCGTGTACTCTGTTCTTCCCGGCGCACGTCGTCCGGGCGGCAGCCTAACAAGGAGTGCTTCTTTATTCACGGAAACACAGTGTTTCGTCTCCCTCGAGGATTTTGGAAGGGGAGTGTGTGGTGACCTCGCCCAGGGTGAGCTGGTGGAGAGCGGGGAATTGGCTGGTGTGCCAGGGACCTATGGCCGTGACACAAAACCTCATGGCTGAGGATAACCACGCATGTTGCCCGTGATTCTGTGTGTTGGCAATGTGGCTGGGTTGGCTGAGCAGTTCTTCTGCTGGTTTTGGCTGGGTGGCCAACATCTGAACCCCAATGGTGGTCAGTGGCCTCGCTCTCCTGATGTGGCTGGCTGGCAGTCACTGGGGGGCTGGGGGACTGGGCTGGGCTGTATGCCTCTCGGCATCCATGGGCTAGCCGTTCATACGGTGGGACCACAGGGTCTCCAAGAACAGCAGGACAACACACGGGCAAGTCCTTTTAAAGCAACTTCTTCTCATAGACAGTGGATTCATTTGTTTTTGTGGTCAAATATACATGACATAAAATGGATCATTCTAGCCACATTTAAGGGGGCACCCAGTGGCAGCATTCAGTGCCACATCTTGTACGACCTTTGGTATAGTCCCGTTGGCCAGCGCGAACTGTGAGAGCAGCCCAGGTTCGAGGAGGTAAAGGAGAAGCCCACCTCTTGGCGGGAGGAGCTGAGCATTATTGGGGCTATTTGTGCCATTGGCCAGGGGGGGCTAGGGGGGGCCAGGTGCCTGAAGGACACCATTGAGGAAACGTGGCACAGGTGGTGGCCTTCACTGTATTATTTTGCACAGAAAGATGTCTGATGACACATGGCAGCAGGGGCCCTGGTGAGTGGCAGGCGGGTGGCAGGTGGATGGCAGGTGGATGGCAGGTGAGTGGCAGGTGAGTGGTAGGCACTTGGCTACAGGTGCTTCAACCAGCGGCTGGAGGCACAGACCCTGCGCCCGTGTCCTGGTGAATAGGCCCAGCCAGGCGAGGGTCCTGGTGCCACCGACTGGCCTGGAGCTCAGAAGGGTGCCCCAGCCCGTCTGGGAGCAGACACTCATTCGCACTGCATAGACGCTGGTCCTCGCTGTCATTGTGAAATTATCCACGTGTGGCTGGGAAACAATGTGGTGTTAGGACAGGTGCACAGCACAGTGAGGTGACAATGCTGTACATGGATCGTCGCTCACCCTGAGACACAACGTTGGTGCGGTATTGTTGACTGTGTCCCCACGCTGGGCTTCTCATCCCCGTGACTCCTTCACTTTATCCCTGGAAGTTTGGGCCTCTTCACCCCCTTCCCCTATTCTCCATCCCCTCTGGAAGCCACCAGTTTGCTCTCTGTACTTATGAGTCTGCTTCTGGTTCCTTTTGGTTTTTTACATTCTACATGTGAGCGAAATCATATGACTGTCGTCTTTCTCTGACTGACTTATTTCACTCAGCATAATACCCTCTAGTTCCATCCATGTTGATGCAAATGGCAAGATTTTCTACTGTTTCATGACTGAGTGATAGTCCATTGTGTATATATGACGTCTCCCTTCTCCATTCATCACTCGGTGGACATCGGGCTGCTTCCGTATCCTGGCTGTTGCAGATAATGCCACTATAAACACAGGGGTTCTTTTCAAATCAGCGTTTTCATTTTCTTTGGGTAAATACCCAGTAGTGAAATTACCGGGTCACAGGGTAGCTCTATTTTCAACTTCCTGAGGACCCTCCACACTGTTTTCCACAGTGGCTGCACCAGCTTGCATTCCCACCAACAGTGCACGAGGCTTCCTTTTTTCTCCACATCCTCGCCAACACTTGTTGTTTCATGTGTGTGTTTAATTTCAGCCATGCTGCCAGGTGTGAGGTGGTATCTCATCGTGGTTCTGATCTGCATTTCCCTGATGCCCAGTGATGTGGAGCATGTTTTCGTGTGTCTGTGGGCCAGCTGGATGTCTGCTTTGGAGAAATGTCTGTTCGGCCCATGTTTTCTTGAGTAATGAGAGTCAAAGCTGACCGCAAAAGCCCAGGCATGTGCTGGGTGAGTGGAAGGAGGTGGGCAGAAGGCAGCCGCTGAGCAGATCCCCCTGGGGGTCCAGGCAGGGGTCAGAGTGGGGGTGGAGGGTGCACCGCCCCTCCCCCCATGGAGGTAAGAGTCCTGCCTCGTGGGCAGAGTCTGCATTCCCTGTTCACAGGGAGATCTTACAAATTCAAACTGAGTCTTCATCAGGGAAAAAACGTCCTTGAGACCACAACGCTAGCATGACCCAGGCTATAAAATCAACGACTGTAGGTTTGCCATGAGAAGGCTCGACTCTCAGCAGTCCACCTGCTCTTCAGTTAGCGGGAGTTCGAGTCTAGATTGTGTGGTGTTGGAGCGGTGCTTGCGTGGGGTACACGCCTGGGGCTGGTGGGCCCCCAGGAGGGAGCTTCCTTTGCAGACAGACAGCCCACTTCCATTTGAGGGGGTATGGGGGGGCTCGAGGGCGGAGAAGCTGGGGGGGAGCTCTGTGTGGTCAGGTCTCTTGGTAGCGACAGTGGCAGATGTGTCACATCTAGCCTCTCATTTCACCTGTAAGATAGTTTTGCACCAGGAATTCTGATTCCTGTGTTGCTCCAGAGGTCACATGTGCCAAGGTCACAAGCTGTGAAGTTGGGAGTTGCAGGGATCTGGCCATGGTGGGAGGGGCTGCAGAAGGAGCCAGAAGCCTGTGTGTCCCCAGGAGAGGTCAGAGATGGGTCAGCACCACATCCCAAGTAGGCATCCTCCTGATGCCCTAGGAATGAGTTTGAGCTGCAGCCGCTAGGCCCAGAGGGGTGTGCAGACCATCCAGGCCACCCTCCCACCTGCTGGGAGCGTCCGCTCCTGTCCCCAACTCGGCAGCGGCTCTCTGCCCAAATTCTCCATGAATGACAAGTGCTTGGCCAGCTTCCAGGGGGGACATTTTTTCTGCCAAGGGATGGAGGTTCTGCCCCTCCTACTTTTATTCAAGTTCTTCCCAAGGAGTTGGGCAAAGAAGCTCTCCAGCCAAAGGGACCCAGGCTGTGTGGCCTCAGGCAAGTTACTTAGCCTCTCCGTGCTTCAGTTTCCTCCCTTGAAAGCGGGTCAACGGTCCCTACGTCTTGGAGTTGTTAGAATGGCGTTGCCTGTGGAGGGCCAGCAGCAGGTGCTGCCTCCTGTTACCTCCGTCGTTGTCCCTGTCGTTACCATCTCTCTACTCCCGGCCCCAGTTCTGATGCTCTGGGTCGGCAGGTCTGACACTCTCGCTGTTGAGGACGATCCCTGGACAGTTGTTCCTTTTGCTGTTGTTTCTCTTTCCTGCCAGATCCCAGGTTCCCTTTAGATCTTGTTCCCCAAAGGGGGAAGTCCCCGCTGAGCCCTGGCTGAGGTGGGTGGCAGGGACAGAGGGAACAGAGCAGAGCCGCTCACTGACCCAGCCGACTGGCATCTCTGTTCCCCACGTGAGCCCGCTCCCCCTTCTCCGACAGCGTGCCGTTGCAGCCCCCCTGCCCACACCCTTGACCCAATAAGACTTATAGGACTTTGAAATGCTTTTCAGCGTTACATAAGTAATACATGTTGATTGCAAAAAATAAACATAATGAGAGAGACAGAATATGTATGTATGGGCCAAGTGTTTAGGGGCTGTCACCCCCAAATTCTTGTTAAGTCTAGCATTCAACCTGTGTTAAGTGTACTGTATTTGGAGAGGGGGTCTTTAAGGAGGTCACAGTAGGTGGCCCTACTGTAGCAGGACTGGTGTCCTTACAAGAAGAGGAGATGAGGACAGACATGCTCAGGGGATGACCACGTGAGGACACGGGAGGACACGGGAGAAAGTGGCATCCACACGTCCAGGGAAGAGGCGTCAGCAGGAGCCAACGCTGCCCACACCGTGAGCTTGGGCTTCGAGCCTCCAGATGAGAGGGGAACTGCAGTTTGAGCCGTGCACGCTGTGGGGTTTTGTTACTGTGGCTCGCAGACCAACACACCGCGTACGGTGAAGAGACCGCTTGTCCCTGGGGCCCTCCAGCGTTTCCAGGTTGCCCTCGGTGGCAGAGCCTCGGACAGTGCCCAGGGGCTGGGGGGCAGCGGGGCCGGGTGGGGCGCTGTTCTCACGAAGCGCCCGGGCCCGGGCCCTGTTAGGGTCCCAGGGTGGAAACAAGCAGCCGAGGTCAGACAGCGACAAGAGCCATGAGGACACTGAGGGTGCTGCTGGGGAGACTGGGAGTTGGCAGGGCGGTGGGGCGGGGAAGGGCCCCTGGGAGCCCACCTGGCTGCTGAGGCACCAGGACAGGGATGTCAGAAACCTCTAGCACGGCTTCTCCACCTGCCTTCACCTGGTCCTCCCAGAAACCTCGTGGGGCAGGTGGGGCGGCGCCATTACGCCCCTTGGACCATACGGGGAACTGAGGCACAGAACAGCAAGATGATCAGCTCAGCCAGGCGAGAACCCCGTCCCCCCACCAAACCAGCCCTGCAACAGCAAGTCCAGGGGTCCTTCCTTCCGGGATGACCACTCCCACCAGTTCCGGGTCCACACAATAGAAGTCATTCTATCTCACAGGGCGGAGGGCACCCGCCAGCCTGGCCTCCACCCCCAAGCCCTGCCCAGCCCTGAGGAAAGGGAGCGTGCACACTCACTTCGTATGGACACCATTCCCATCCATAGCCCGTCCTGGCAAAAGAATGCACTTCTTTTGTGGGTCATGACGTGACCCTCACGTCCCTCCTCCTCTACATGTCCCCAGGAAGTGACAGTGAGCTTGCTCTTAATGCCCCGCTGGTGTGCAGGCTGGGTCCTTCCGGCGGCCAGCAAAGCGCGGTCCAAGGGCACGTCTCCATGCCTCTTTTTCCAGAAACAACTCTTATTCTGTTATTCCGAGTATTTGGGTTTTAGAGTATTTTATTCCCCATCACATCGTGTCACCATCTGTGTCAGTGCCTAAGGCAGGTAATAACCTCCCCCCAAAACTCTGGGGGTTCTCCTCCCCTTCATGCTAAGACACTGGGTTGTTTCTTCTGGGAGGATTTCCTGGAGCCCACCGACAACAGTACTGATGAGTCCCTTTCCTACTTCTCAGGAGTGGGACGGCACGGTAGGTCTGTGAGCTGGGCTCGGGCTCTCCCGCATGCAGCAGAAATGCCGAATTTGAACAGGTGAACTTGTAGAAATAGCATGTGTTTTTTTTTTTGAATGCCAGAGAACAATCTGAAAGCTGATTTGGTGCAAAGAAAAAAATTGCAGTTTTTGTGAGTCTGGGTGGGGTGTGGGAGGGAGGGAGAGCTTCCTCTGAGCGATCACACTTACGGTGTGTTTCCTGCCCACCCACCCTGTGGACAGCCAGCCCAGGGCAGAGGCTCCTGCCTTTATGAGGAGCCTGGAGCACGTGACTGATTTAGGGACCTGGGGGCCTTCAGGTCAGGACCCGCACGTGCACAGAATGCCCACCCGTGCCTGCAGGGCTGGCCACAGCCCCAGGAAGTGCCCTGGTCAGGCAGCATTTCTAATGGGGGGGGGGGCGAGGCCTCTTTGGCAGCGTCTGTGTCACGTGGGGCCTCAAGGCAGAACACAAGCAGTGGGGTTTAGGGCATAAGGGGCTTGAGGGAGTGAGGATGCCTGCAAAACATAAAGGGGGGCAGGACTGGGCAGGCAGAGTCTCAGACCTTGAGGCAGCTGCCCAAGGCTTGGAGCTCAGATTGCCTGTTGGAGGCGCCAGGCCCTGAGCAGACGCGGTTCCCCACCCGCTCCGATGTGCTGGGCTGTGCAGGGAGGGGCCTCACAGCCTGGTTCTGCTCCCCTGTCTTTGCTCCCTGCCCTCCCTCTGGCTCAGCTGCCGTCCTCCTCTACCCCTGACTCTACCCAGGGACTCACTAAGGGATGCTGAGGACAGTCCACCACTATCAGCTGGGTGGCTCTCGTCAAAACAGGTCCCGCGCTCAGGTCACAGGCCCTCGATCCCCACAGTTCGGCCGCTGCATCCAGAAGTTACTTTTATCCTCACGTGGCGGGGTGGGGCACCCACCTGCATAGCTAGTATGAGTCCGGATGCAAACCCAGTGCTTTATCCCTGCACAGGGGACTCCCCACGTGTGGACGTTTGCCCGAGGTCTGTCCTCAGCAGGGCGCTGGCTTCACCCACTCCCGTGACCTTGACTTTGACCTCCAGGTGGCTTAGGTCTTGTGTTCTCCACCAGCATGTGCCCTTACCGTCTTATGTGACTCAGGACCTGCTGGCTGAACACGTCTCTCAATACCACCTCGGGACAGGGTGCTAGTGTGTCCTGAGCCGTGAAAAATCCCTTTTAGAGTTTTTACCCCTAGAGAGCCCATTTCTAAAATAATTTGTCTCCTGTGGGGCTCCGTTGGTTAAGCGTCTGACTCCAGATCCCAGCTCAGGTCTTGATCTTGAGGTCGTGAGTTCAAGCCCCGTGTTGGGCTCCAAGCTCAGCATGGAGCCCACTTAGAATACTAATAATAGTGCTACTACTACTACTACCAGTCATTTGTCTCCTGAAAACCTTGCACCTGTAACCATTGTTTTCCTGCTATGTATTAATTAAAAACATGTAACATCTGTCCATTTGAGGCCAGGGCTAACCTGCTGGAGTTAATTTCTAGGAAAGTTATTATCTTCAGTTTTGGTAAATTTCTACATCTTGGGTAAATATAAACTTTAGACTTCTTTTTCTTTCTTTATTTTTTTTATTTTTTATTTTTTTTTAAAGATTTTATTTTTTATTTATGTGACAGAGAGACAGCCAGCGAGAGAGGGAACACAGCAGGGGAGTGGGAGAGGAAGAAGCAGGCTCCCAGCCGAGGAGCCCGATGTGGGACTCGATCTCAGGACCCTGGGGTCATGACCTGAGCCGAAGGCAGACACTTAACGACTGAGCCACCCAGGCACCCCTAAACTTTAGACTTTTAGAAAGGCCTGAGTTAGCCCTACGGCCATGGCTCTCTTGGCACACTCCTGGGAATCAGGGAAGTCTGGGGGTGGGAACCTTGTTTTATAGGAAAGGGAACGAAGACCCAAATGGGTCATGTCCCTGACCAAGATCACAGGCTAAGCTCCGAGCCTTGGGTCTCAGTTCCCCAGGAGGGACTACAACCTGACGTCCGTGTCCAGCTGCTCCGGGAAGCCTTCCTCAGTCCAGACCCACCTGGCGCCCACCCATACTGGCATCCGTGCCCTCGAGCAGGCCTTGGGTAGGGCTTGACCGGGGAAGTTCTCCAATGAGACAGAATCTCCAAACTGGAAAGACTGCTTCTAGGTTTGGAGGTAGGTAGCTGTCTGCCCTTTGATCTTAGGACCACCTCCAGGCTCTGGTTTACTTACCTGTGAAATGGGATCAAGCAAGTTGGTTTGAGATTTAGAGCAAATAATGAATGGGGAGTCCTGTCTCAGGACCTACCTCACACTCGTGGAGGGCACTCAGATACCCTTCCCTTCTCAGTCATGCAGAAAGCCCTTCTCTGCCAATGTGCGCCAACTAACACTCCGGGTAGGGCTTGTCCTTGCCTCATTTTCCTGTAGGCGGCTGGGGACCCAAGTGTCTCTCCCAGCCCAGAAACCGTCGTGTCCAGGGCCCTGTGGAGTCTCGCACTGCGGCTGAGTCAGGGTCTCAGCCAGGCTCTGCCGCTCCGTGGCCTGCTGCATACGCGTGGCTGAGACGCGGAGCTTCGCCGGGCCTCCGTCTCTCCAAATGTGCTGTGGTGCCCACCTCGGGGCTGTGTTTTGATAAGTAGGTGAAATCATGCACGCATATAATAAACTCAGTAATCTGAGTGAGAACCCTGTTTCCCATCCGTCTGAGTGCGTGCTCTGCACAGGGCCCAGTAAGTAGTTAAGGGCTGGTTGGTTGACTTCCAAGTTCTGTTTAAATGTTTACTCTGCTTTTCCAGATGCAAATTCCTGCTAGCTTAGGTCTGAATGATCATAGATTCTATCCGAATATAGATTAGATTACAATGGTGATGCTTTACTCTTTTGAGACAGATACAGTATTTTGAGCTGATCTAAAAGTTCAAAGTAACTATTAAGTGGCCATCAAGTGTCTAAACGGTGAGGTACATTTAGTTTTTTTAAAAGTATTTATAAAACGTGTGCACACGATAAATTTAAACATTACTACCTAGTAACAATAAAGTTGTCTTACTTCTGTCCAGCTGATAAGTCTCAGATAACAGTCTCACATTTATCCTTCCAGAAGTTTTCTGGATGTATAGATGCATATACTGCTTTCCAATACAGGAAAGGGATCCTTGTATACACATTGCCCTGCATCTTCACTCTCTCTCTTTTTTAATTTAACAAATGTTGGAGATTATGTAATATCAGCATATGTAGAATTACCACATTAACTTTTTAGTGTTCTAAATTAAAAATATTACTAAATGAATATGCTGGTGTTTATTGAACCAGGTGTCTATGGGTCGTTTTCAGATTTTTGTTAATTATATGCTGTAAGTCAGAACATCCTTCCATGCACATCTGCAGGTGCCTGTGGGAATTTACCTGTAGGACAAGACAACTAGAAGACGCAGTGTGGGCTCCAAGGTTTTACGAGTAATACATTTCCACCAACACTGCAAACCATAACTTCTTTTTCAAGAATAAGGGAGTTGTGAGTAGAACAGGTGCATGTATGTGTATTTTATTTTATTTTAGTCCAAGTGTTTTCTGAAATAATGGGAGGAGGTTTAAAATAAGACACAGCTGACTGTAACAGCGCCTGGTATTTTAAATAGTTTTCCAGTGAAACCAGTCCAAGTTCAGGAGTCCAGCTTCATCTGAGGACCTGAACAGGCGGCGGGTCAGGCGAAGTACCGACTGGAGAAAACGGAGTGGAGATGACCCTCCGCCTGGCTGCCCTCCCTGGGGCGGTTTCCAGGCTCGGCCACCAGCAGGTGCTCCGTGGGGGAACTCAGGCAACCCTGTCCAGCTCGGACGCTCTTCAGGCAAGAGGGGACAGTGGTCAGTGACCCGGGAGCCGGGGTACACTAGCGAGGCCGGGTCGAGGCTACCCCCCCCCCCCAGTTCCGGGGGGTCCTTCCTCCAGGGTCAAATCGATACAATGTTGCCAGCCTGGTGCCAACTATAAATAAGTCAAAGGGCGCTGCACGTGGTTCCGAAATCTGTCCTCCCGCAGAACCACGGCTCCCAGGACTGTCCCCACTGTGACGCGCGCGCCGATCCACCCTCCCCCCCCCCCCCCGCGGCGGCCGTACCCCCCCCCCCCCCCCCCCCGCCTGTAGGCCTGTAGTGACCCAGGCTAGGGGAGGAGCTCACGCCCGGAAACAAGCGGGGGTGGGGGGACCCCAGGGAGATGGGGGGCTCGCGGGGTCGCCTGACCCGCGGTGCTGTCTCCCCGCCCCCCACATACTGTGCCCCCCGCCTGGTCCCCTCCCTGCGTCAGTCCCGCCCCTTGATCGGCCTGGCTGGTCCCGCAACCCACGTGCCCAGCCGGCTCCGGTCCCCGCCCCGGATTCACACGCGTCCGTTCCCCGACCTCTGCCAGGGCCCCTTCCCCGCCGGCGCCCCCCCTTGTACCCCCACCCTCCCCCGGCCAGGACCTCCCCACTGTCCCGCGTCCCCCCCACGTGTCCCCCGTCCCTCACGTGTCCATCTGAGCCCTCCCCGTGTGTCCCCCCGGCCCCCCCCCCCCCCCGCGTACCCCCCCCCCGCGTGTCCCCGCGTGTCCCCCCCGCGTGTCCCACCCCCTCCCCGCGCGCCGGCGGAACTGTGGGATCGCCGCGCACAGGAAGTGGCGGGGCGGCGCGGCCTAGGGCGGAGGGCGGCGGGCCGGGCGGGGCGGGATGGGGGCCGGGGGCGGCGGGCGCCGCACTCGCTGAGGCCCGACGTAGGGCCGGGCGCGCCCAGGGCCGGAGCGCAGCGGCCGGAGTGGCCGCGGAAGCGACGCCGAGGCCGCGCGCGCGCGCGACGAGCAGGTGGCGGCGGCTGCAGGTGAGCGGCGCGGCCCCCGCCGAGGTCGGACCCCCCTCCCGCCGCCCGAGGTCGTTCCCCCCCCCCGCCCCCCCGGCCCCCGCCGCCTGAGGTCTCTCCTCTGCCCGAGGTTGGCCCACGCCCGAGGTCGGCCTCGGGCCCGCTGGCCCCGCGCCGCAGTGGGCCGGCTGCGCTCTGCCCGGCGCGGGGCCTGCGGGAGGACCGGGCGGGGGTACCGGGCGGGATGGGGGGGCTCGGGGTGATCCGTGGGCCCGGGTCCTCCCCGCACCCCTGGCCTCCCCGGTGCCTTGTCCGGCCGAGGCCCAGGACACCTCCCCGTCCGCCCCCCTCAGGCCGCTGCAGCCTCCAGGGGTGGGGGCCGAGGGGTGGTGGAGAGGAGCGGGGAGCCACCGGGGGAGGGGGCGCCCCGGGAGGGGCTGGGCGGACCGAGATGAGCGAGAGCGCAACCCCCACCTCCCCGCGGACTTTGCTGGGGCACCTCTGCTCCCTCCGCGGACGCGACAAGGCCCCCTGCCTAGCTCTGGGGCGCTGAGGACCCGGGATCCGCACGGCGCCCCTGACCCCGCAGGCCGTGGCCCAGGCTTAGTTTCACTTTTTGCTCAATTGGAGGGGAGGGCTGCAGGTGGGGCTGCAAAGAGGGTGGCGTGTGCTGAGTTTTCAGATTTGACTTTGGCGTTTGGACCAAGGCCGACTGTGAATTTCCACCGTTCCAGTCAAGTGATGGGGTCAGTCAGTGATCCAAGAGCTATTTGGGGCCAGAGCCACCTTCACCCCCAGGGCCACCCCCAGGACCCTGGAAAGGAGGATTATTAGCAGTTAAAGCTACCTTGAAAAATTGTGCAGGCTTTTTTTTTTTTTTTTTTTTTTTAACTTTGAGAGAAGTTCAGTGCAGTAGGGAAAATGCTTTTATACATGGCTTCCTGGGCCTTTTTTTTTTTTTTTTTTTAAGCACAATATGAACAGTCTTGTGGAAGGGAATTCTTAAGCAGGTAGGTTCCTTTTTGTAGGAAATATGATCTTAACAGAAGGAAAAATGAGGACCGCTGGCCTTCAGAGTCTGGGATGGGAAGCAGCCGCCTATCCGAGAAGTGACAGTCATCCCGGGGAGCCCAAGTCCACCACTGGTGTGCTGATGCTGGTCGGGCCGGGTGTGGGGGCTACACCCGGAACCCCCCTGCCCCCCATGCTCCAGGTTACAGCTCTGCAGGCTGGTGACAGTCACTTAGGGGTTACTAGTCCACGCTTCTCTGCTAAAACGGTTCGTAAGGGGTCTCAGTCAGATTCTGAACATTCTCTAATTTGATCACTTCCTTGCTGCCCCCTCCCCCTTTTCTAGACTACCCCCCCATCCCCTTCAAAGTTTTAGAATTAGCCTGTTACGGCTCACTTCTGTATCCATTATTCAGTCACCCTTAGGGATCTCCATGATTACATTGTTTAAAAGAGAGGCTACATAGGATTGATGGTCAGGATGGGAAGGGCCTCTTCTTGGCCCTGGAAGGTATAGTCGCCTTACTGTGTCAAACCAAATGTCATGTGTATGCATAGTAGCCGTGCTCAGCTGGAGCTCGCTGTTCACGTGCCTGGGTGGCCCCACCTGGGGAATCTCTACCAAGAGGTCTGGGTCTTTGCAGTAAGCTGAGGCGTGTGTGGGAGCAGGGGGGGAGGCAAGCTTGTGAGACGGTCAGGGAAGGTGCATGAGGGATGCTTCAGCCGCCTCCAGGGAGGGTGCCCTCGGCCCTGGGCTGGCCCACGTGGCAGGCTCAGCGCCGGCCTGAGTGCTCCCTGGCCCAAACGCAAGTCTGTGGGCCAGCGCCGGGAGCAAACAAAGCAGTTGTTTTATTTAGAAAGGTAGAAAGAGTGTACCCACCAAGGTGATCTGGGCTGTCCATTTTTACTCCTGCTTCCCACGTTAACTGAGATCACCCTGATATGTAGCCTGTGGCCTGTGTGCTCCCTCCAGCCTTGGAAAAGAGCGGTCTGCAAGAACAGAGGTCTCGTTACCTGCTGAAGGCTAGGTCACAGATCAGCATGGTCAGATTTAAACTAAGATCCATGGGCCCCCATCTTCTGAGACCCCACCATCTGCTGAAAGTCCATGCATTTTCATCTGGGGTCAAATCAGAGGTAGGAGGGAAATATTGAAATCCTTGTAAACAGGGAAAATGAAAAACAGAAGTTGTGTTGACAAGAGCCAAATTTACTGGGTTTTTTGAAGGGGGAGAGTCTGGTTAACTTGTCCAATCACATTTTATCCCTGAAGTGCACACCTTCTGTTGACTTTCAGCCTGACTTAACATGGGAGACAGGAGAGGGCACACTTGCGGTGTAGACCAGGTGCCCTCACTGCCAGCAGCAGCCCCCCATCACCGTCAAAATCTGGCAAAAGCAGTAGCTTCCGCCTCCAGCCCTTTCTTTCATCCCTGGCCTTGTCAGAACTCAAACAGTTTACTGGTAGAAGTTGTGGCTGATTGATATTTACAGAGCAAAGGACATGAGTGGCTACATTTGTCCGTTTCCTTTTAAATGATTTGTATAAGGTAAGATCTTTAGTTACTCAGTCTTACTGAGAAATTGAGGTTACAGTAAGGTTGGACTGAATTTTGTAAAGCAATTGCTCAGAAATTTCACGGATTTTACTTTTGGTTAACCAAAGAATGTTTGAGGCTTTAAATGAGTTGTTTCAAGTTGTAAAGCAAAATGTCTGTGACTTACTCTGTCCTTCCTAAAACTACCTTGTAATGACCTTAACATTAATCGCAAATTACTAATTTCAGAATCCTGCATTTTAGGCAAACGCATTAGTGCTTCGTGCTTGGACAGCCTTCCTTTCGGTTATTAGAAGAATTTGCCACGTTTGGATTATCTTTGTGGACTGCAGTGTGAGAGCGTGTAATCTTGGGAGGGCATCTGTGCGATCATTAGGGAGGTGGCGGGTGGGGTGGGGGGAGGCCGGCCTCCGCTCTCACTGCAGGCTGGAGTCTCACTGGCCATGGACGCTGTGGTCTGACCGCTGTCCCTTCCCGAGTGTAGCTGGGAAAGGGTCGCAGGTAAGGTACATCTTTGATGCTGGTGCTGGCAGATCGAGACGTGACAGGCGGCCTTCTTCCACAGGGCTCAGAACCGAGGCTGGGCGCGTGGTGGGAGCAGTGTGCCAGCAGCCGAGAGGCCTGTCCCCAGGCGACTCGGGGAGGCCGTGCATTATTTATTTATTTTTTTTTTAAAGATTTTATTTATTTATGTGACAGAGAGACAGCCAGTGAGAGAGGGAACACAGCAGGGGAGTGAGAGAGGAAGAAGCAGGCTCCCAGCGGAGGAGCCCGATGTGGGACTCGATCCCGGAATGCCGGGATCACGCCCTGAGCCGAAGGCAGACGCTTTAACGACTGCGCTACCCAGGCGCCCAGGCCGTGCATTATTAATGTGGATCTTCTGGATACCTTTCTGAAAGTGGGTGGGGAGTGAAATTGGTACGTGATGAATTCTACCGCGAGCAGTAGTAAAAAGCTGTATGCTGCTAGGAAGTACCTTCAGCTGGGTGTCTTTCCCCGATGGTGGGAAACTAGTGGGGGAGCTCAGCTCTGGAGCCCTTTTCCTCTTCACGTTGTTGGCTGACCTGAAGACTTTATGAGCATATGCCGACACTAAAAGTGTCCCCTGCCTGGTCACCGAGGCTTTGCATATTGTCCCGTGACAGCAGCTACGACAACGACCTCTGTGAGGTGTCTCACGTGCACATTATGTTGTTTGATTCTTGGAAAAGCCCTGTGAGCACAGTGGCCTCGCCCCATTACACGAATGGAGAAACTGAGCGGGGAGGGCCTGGTGGGATTGCTCAGCTAGCAGATGGTGACTCTTGACATGAAAGGTTTTCTTGAATCCAAAGCACTTTGATGTTCAGAAAACTCAATGTATGAAAAATCTTCATTTTTGAAACTAAGTGGTTGGCTTCATGTAAGTAGTCATTTAAAAACTTTTTACTTCTAGAAGGCTATACTCGGTGAACTGGGGATCAGAAGTCCCCATCTGAGATGGTGGAAACAGATACATGCTAGATATGATGTTGCACTGAGGAAAGTCAGGTTATGCAAACTCACGTGTGCGTGTGCTTGGCTGCCTTGTGCGCCTGGTGGGAGTGAGATGCAGGGCTGTCCTGGGGACGAGCGTAAGGGGTGCGCCAGTGGTTGGTCCGGCGCTCCACGGACTGGTTTCTACTGGAGACCACTGTCCAAGTCTAACTGGAGCCATTGAATGAATGTGCTTTTCATTAGGAGTCTGTCGACTGGTGTACCTTGCAAAATAAGGCCTAATAGCATTTTTGCCAAAACGAGCCAGAAGTCAGTTCTTAAATGGAGAGTGTGTAGGTCTGGGTGATGAAGGAAGTAGGTGCCAAAAAGAGAGGTACAGGAGGTTTTCTGGGAGAGGCTATGGAGGCTGAGGGGCACTGGGGCTCTGGGGGACCCTGGGGCCACCATGCTGGCCTGACACTGTGAGAGGAGACGGGGATGCTGGAGGGCTGGGGAGGGAGAACCTCTCATGCAGCCCTGAGAAAGTCTCAGCTGGGGGGGGGGTCCGGCTGGGACTGCCCCCACCCTGGGAGCCCGGCGCCCCTCAGACCCAGCTGTGTGTGGAGGGCACATTGCCACTGCGCGGCCGGTTCTCTCTCCCTCTAGGGCTGTCTGAGTGTCCAAGCCCCGTGACCGCCTCACAGACAGCGTTTAGTGACTTCCACAAAAGTGGAAGGACGTGGCAAAAATAATCTTCCAGTGTTAATAATTGCGTGGCATGAGTAGTGTTTTGGTTTTGTTTTAGAAAAAGCCCTGAGGTCATGGCAGGTCTTTGCCGGACCCGGTGGTGAGCTGGTAGCGGACAGCAAAGTGGCTGGTGCTAGGAAGGAACCAGGGACTTCCAGGGTCATGGAGTTCAGAGCGCACACGTTAGCACACGTTAGCGGTTGTTTTCAGTTGTGTGAGTCAAGGTGTGTGTCGCTATAACCTGGGTTCTGGATGTGTTAGAAAACGCAGTGGCGGCCCGCAGGTCACCCCTGGCTCCGGGCTTGTGCGCTGCTTTCCCGGAGCTCCAGCTGCTTTGTGCTCTTCGCTTCCTTTCTTTCCAGTGTAGGGAGTTATTGGGTACGCGCGTTTCTTTTTTGGTAAATAAAACTACATAAAAGTTGTGAACACAAATTCTAACAGAGACCAGGCAGGAAGGGGAGCCTGGGGAAATGTAGGTGTGAGACAGGCGGACGGCTACGTGGACAGAAGTGATGGCCAAGGCCTCTTCTCTCATGTGTGCTCGCAGGACCCCCAGCACCGATCCCCAGCCAGTATGACCCCAACACGGACCCCCAGACACTCACCCCCAGCACTGACCTCCAGCACTGAGCATTGACCCCCAGCACTGACTTCCAGCACTGAGCCCTCACCCCTAACACTGACCCCCAGCACTGAGCATTGACCCCCAGCACTGACCTCCAGCACTGAGCATTGACCCCCAGCACTGACCTCCAGCACTGAGCCCTCACCCCTAACACTGACCCCCAGCACTGAGCATTGACCCCCAGCACTGACCTCCAGCACTGAGCATTGACCCCCAGCACTGACCTCCAGCACTAAGCCCTCACCCCTAACACTGACCCCCAGCACTGAGCATTGACCCCCAGCACTGACCCCCAGCACTGAGCCCTCACCCCTAACACTGACCCACAGCACTGAGCCCTCACCCCCTGCGCTGACCCCCAGCACTGAGCACTGACCCTTGGCCACTGAACCCCAGCCCGCGTGACCCCCAGCCGACATGGCCAGGTCGATGCATGACTAGAGGAAGTAGATCTTTGGTCCCTGAGGACAAGGCAGAAATCTGGGTTTTTGTATGCAGTTATTTATTTGCAACAAACTGTAGACCAAATAAAAAATGTTGCTGCCCGAATTCAGCCTATAGGTTACAATTTTTACAACATCTAGTCTACAACATTTGTTTAATTTTTGAAATAAAGTAACTGAGCTAACGAGGACAAAATCCACGAGAAGCAAAAACGCGGATGACAGAAATCTAAGGTCTCGCGTGCGGATGAAAACCGAAAATGTCCGTCCGTCTCAAGCACGGCTGCTGGGAGCAGGGTGGGGGTTCTCTGACGGCGCGTGGAGGGGAAGAGAAGGTGGCACCAAGAGTCCGTGTCCGGCAGGGAATGGGAGCCCCACGTGTCTCCATGTGCTTGCAGGAGGCCCTCCTCAAGTCTGCGAAAAATGTTTACAAACTGTGCCTGAATGCTCACGGGACAGCACCCCTAATTCCGACCCGTGTCCTTGGACCCCCCTCGGGCGCTGGCGTGCTGCAGGTGCAGCCACGGGGGGCGGGAGGGGGCGAGGCTCGGGCACGGGAGTGCGCCTGGCAGCCCCGCCGGTCCTCAGACGCGGGTCCCACGCTGCACAACCACCAGCCGCCGGATGGGGGGTCCACGTGCTGGCGAGCACTTGACACTGCCATCAGTTCTCACAAGTGGAATGGACGCGACACGCGCTGTCTAGCTGTGGCCTTGGTTTGCACTGCCCGCCTGACGCTGCTGAGCACCTCCCTGCATGGCCGGGCCACGCGTGTTCCCGCGCTGAATGCCTTCACGGGCTGTCCTTCCCTGCGGTTCTGTGCCACCGTTTCCTGTGTGCCATCACGTGTGTGCCTCGGGCCTCCTCCCAGCTGTGGCCTGTCTTCTTTATTCTGATGAATCAAAAGGCCTGATTTCCTGTGGATTCATCCATCTTCCCTTTTCTGGGTGATGCCTTTTGCACGTGGCGAGGAGCCCTTCCCCGCCCTGGGGGGACTCCTGTGCGCTCCGCATTCTCTTGTGGGGGTTCTGAGGTTTGCCTCCCACCCGGAGGCCCCTCATCCCTCTGGAGCCGACTCCGTGCGTGGCAAGAAGTGGGGGGCCCCGTGCTCTCCTGTCCCCATGGGAGCGCCCCTCGTCCACAGCAGTCCTCAGCACGGCCCTCTCCCCCGGCCCAGCTGGTGGCACTGCGGCCACGTGTCCGGGCGCCCTCTGTGTAGTTCTCTGTCCGTCTGGTCCGTGTGTCCGTGTTCATCCTTCCTGCGGGGTCTCAGGAGCCCCCGGCCATTCCTGCTCTTGGCTTCTCTCTGTTAGGAGTTAAAGTCGGCTTCTGAAGTCTCACGAAAAACTGTCAGCACTTTGACTGAAAGGGCACGGACTGTGTAGATCGACTGGGGGACGTTTTCGCCGTCATGGGCCGGTCCTCCCGCGTGAACACGGCCTGTGTGTCGTTAATGTGGACCGTCCGTGGCTCCCCGTGCGGCCCCTCGTTCCTCAGCCTGCCTCGCAGTCTGCACTTAGTTTACTCCCAGGGGCCCTGATGACTTCTCTTGCTTTTCTAAGCAGCATTTCTAAATTTTGTTTTTTATTAACATTTTTTTCTAAGTCCTTTTTGGTGTTGAGCAGAAGTGCGTTTGATTTTGGGTATTGTCTTGATAGTCCGTCACCTTGCCAGTCTCCAGTTCCCGCCATTTATTTGTGGGTGTTTAGGGCCTGCTTGCTTTCTTTCTTTCCTTCTTTCTTTCTTAAAGATTTATTCATTTGAGAGAGGGAGAGAGATTGTGAGTGGGGGGAGGGGCCAAGAGAGGGAGAGAGAGAATCTCCAGCAGACGCCCCACTGAGCACGGAGCCTGACACAGGGCTCGATCTCACGACCCCGAGATCATGACCTGAGCAGAAACTGAGAGTCGGGTGCTTAAACGACTGAGCCAGCCAGGTGCGCCCCTCCCTGTTTTAGGATTTTCTGTGTGGACATCCTGTCATCCGGGAATGGGGATGGCTTTGTCTCTTGCTTGTGCCTTCTTGTTTCATGGCCAGGCCGGGGCCTTCAGGACGATGTTGCGTGGAAATGTGACAGGGCGTCCTGGTTTTGTTCTGATTTTAGGGAAATACTGCTGTTTCCCCTTCCGCTGTTGGCACAACAGCTAAGCAGTCCCAAATCTTAGTTCTTCTTTTTATTTTTTAGCGGGGGGGCCAGAGGGAGGGAGAATCCCAAGCAGACTCACCGCTGAGCCAGGAGCCCGTTGCGGGGCTTGATCCCACGACCCTGAGATCATGACCTGAGCCTACCCCAAGAGTTGGACGCTCACCCGACAGTGCCCCCCCGCCCCCCCATCTTAGCTCTGAGTCCTCCGTAGCTCTCCCTGGGATCAGAGGTGGGAAGACTACGAAAAATAAAGAGAGAGCGTAAAGACTCATCTGCACATCAGGGAGACATGGAAATGAAGCCCCAGTGAGGTGCTGGCCCCCCTACCAGGGGCTGTGACATGGAAAGGCTGCAGAGAGACCCAGTGTTGGGGAAGGTGTGGAGCAAATGGGGGGCCTCGCGGAGGAGTCCCTCGTGGTGGGGCCTGCCCAGGAGGGGGTTCACTCCTGTGTGCGCACCAGTACGTGACCATCAGGACCCCCGTGCGGGATGTCCCGGCAGCCGTGGAAATGCTCTGAATGCCCATGTGCAAAGAACATGAAGAGGGAACTTCTGGAATAGTCACACGGTGGGGAGAGAACGAAGCTGTTCCACATGCAAGCACATGTGTGGACCTCACAGGCGTGCCAGGCAGAGGTGTACACGCCTGGTTCTGTTCACACGAAGCACAGCGTTGCCGGAGGCTGTCCGGCAGGGCGGGGACGTGCACGGGCTCCTCGGAGCGCTGCAGCATTTCTTCCTCGAGCCACGTGTTGCACGGATGTGTGTGGTGCGTGTAAGTGTGAGCAGCACTCTTGTAATGTGTGCACTTTCCTGTGTGTATATTATACTGAAATCAAAAGTTTTGAAAAAGAGTCAGTGAGAAAATTATAGAGACAGAAGGCAGGCAAAGGAATCCAACAGATGTATCATCAGTGAACCGAAGAGTCTGACCAGGAAACCCACACGGTGCGGCCTCCAGCGACGCTTCGAAAGCTTCCGTGGTTGGAGAGGCCGGCGGGGTGCTGAGCGCCTGCACCGCCTGGAGCCTGACCCAGGAGGGGCGACAGAGACCCGGCTCACTGACCTTCCCGGGGCACCTGCTGTGCATGGTCCAGAGACCGTGCATGTCAGGGAGAAAAGAGCAGGCAGCTCACTGTAGGCCGGGGGTGGGCGTGGGGGTCTCAGGAGAGAACATGGGGACCGCGGACTTGTCTGGACACACGGTGCTTCCAGGGCTGACCAGGAAAACGCCAGCCAACCATGAGGGGATGGTCAGCTTGTGCATGTGCCCGCGGTGGTGGCAGGAGGGTGGCACACAGCTGTGATGGTGACGAGGGCCGTCCAGCCGGTGCGGGTGAACTAAGGGTGAGCGGTCCCGCCTAGCGGACAGTGCCCAGTGGCAGGCAGCGTGCTTTGGGTGCCCAGGGACTCCGAGGTGCCATTGGCCCCAGCCAGGAGTGACACGGGCCGCAGGTCCCACATCCCGGAGTGGGATGCACCCCACCCCGGAGGCTCCTCACAGTCACATGTGACCAGGGCGTCAGCCACGCTCCTGGGACACACACTCCAGGTACTCCAGGTACCCTTTGCCGGCGTGAAGTGACCTGGCCAGGGTTAGGCATGGGCATAGCCCAGGGGCCCGTCTCTGGGGGCTGGCTGGCTTCCTGTCCCCCAGGGGAAGCTCCGAACCATGAACATGGGGTGGGGGAGAGAGGTGAGAGCACCTTTTCAAGCTGTCCTATTGGATGATGACGTACCGGGAGGGGAGTCAAGAGGTCAGCTGTTCCTTTGCATGGGGGGGCCGGGGGACAGCGTGGCAGGGGCACCGACATCAATATACCTCCTTGGGCAATGTCACCTGTCCCAAACAGTGAAGTTACAGACAGAGATTGCTTATTTTTCTATAGATGCCCTCTTTCAGTTTAAGAAAGTTGTCTTGTTTCTAAGAATATTTTGCTGAAAATGTTTTACAAAGACTTCTGCATGTATTAGGCAGATCACATATGATTTTTCCATTTATCTGTTAATTTGGTGAAGTACATGAGTCCTTCTTTGCCTTCCTGGAAATGTCCCAGCTTGGCCGTGGTGTATTATTTTTGCTACGTTACTGTGTTTGGTTGGTGGGTAATATTTTGTATGGGATTGTCTACACCTGTGTTCAAAGTGAGTTTGGCTTATAATTGTCCTTTATCACATCCTGTCCTCATGTGGTCTGGTGTGTGGATGAAGCCAGTGTCCTGACTTGAGTTGGCCGGCGTTGCCCCTCCCTGTGCTGTGTGGTAGGGCTTCTATAAGACCAGGGTCGTGTGTTTCATGTGGCTTCTTGGTCCCGGCCTGGCCTCTGTGTGGCTCCGTGATGGCGTCCTGGTTCTTCTCGTTAAGAGCTGCAGATCTGTCAGGGTTTCCAGTCCTGTCTGAATACAGTTTGGTAGCTTCTTTTTCCAGGGCCTAACCTGCATGTGCTCGCTGTCACCATGTCACAAGTGACACCAGCCCGCATCGTCCCCCCGCTTCCGTGGTCTGGGGGTCTGGGCTCTCACAGGCTGCGAACAAGGTCTTACCCGAGGGCCCGACGGAAGGCCCCCTTCCAAGCTCACTCCCGTGTTATTGTCGGACGCAGCTCGTTGCCGGTGGTGGTTCTGAGCGTGTTTGTCGCTAAGAGCCGCCATCTACACGAGGTGCGTGGTACACGCAGGGACGGCAGGAAGGAAGTCCCGGTGTTGGGAAGCCTCATCCCAGACGTGGTCCGCCAGGACTCGCCTTGAGCCCCTTCCGTGAGAAGCTGTGGCGAGGGGGTTGCGCACGGCTGTTACCCACGGGGGTCATCTCGGGGCTCTCCGCCACGTTACCCGTTTCATTCACATTTTCCATTTCTTGGTGCAAAGGTCATAGTATTTTCTTGGTTTTCAAATCTCTGACATTAAGTTTCCTTTCATTTCTAAAATTGTTTCTGCTTTTCTGTTTTCTTGACTCATCTTAGCGCAGGTTTCTCTCCATTACTTTATTCCCGTGGACGAAGAGGCCACGGTTGGTTGGGCTCAGCCCTGCGGCTCCTCTGTCTTCCCCGACGTCACTTCTCGCTGTGCTCCATGGGTTTATTCCCGTGTCTCTTTCTAGGTTACTGAGTTGACTCATTATTATTTTTTTATTTTCGTGACTTTTTCTAAGCACAGCTTCATAATTTTCAGACTTGATTTCTGTCGTCAGCCTTTCGGGCTCCCCCCGTCTCCGCCCTGCTCTGCTGCGTGCCATGTGTTTGGGCTGCAGTACGCTCACTGCTCGGTCTAAGCACTTTCAGATGTCCTTGTTCTCCCGTGACCTGCGAGTGAAATCCGTGAGTGAAACAGAAGGAGCTTTTACTTCCTAAATGCTCGGCGATTTTAGGTCACATTTTTATTACTGGCTTCAGCTCCAGTGCCTTCTGGGCAGAGACCCACGGTGTCTGTGGCACTGAGTGTACGGCCGTTTTGGAGACTTGGATGGTGTCACGTCACCGTGCTCTGGCCGACGCGGTGGCTGCCCCGGGACTCGGTCGTCCCGCCAGCTGGCCTCCTGTGCCAGTCTCTGGTTCTCTCAGGCCACTCTGTGCTCCCTCCCTCTGGCGGTCTTCCGTCTCACTACGGGGGGGCTTTCTTCCAACTCATCCTGCTTTGGATTCCATGTGCTTCCTGGAGATAAAAGTGTTGTCTGTTTTCATAATTCTGGAGAAATTCTGGCCGTTAGTTTGTTGAGTGCTGCTTGACTTTACCGCACCGTCCTCCAGCATCTTCTCCCTTGTTTGTGCTTTTTCTCTCTCTCTTTTTTTTTAAAGATTTTATTTATTTGTCAGAGAGCGAGCTCACACAAGCAGGGGGAGCAGCAGAGGAAGAAGCAGGCTCCCCGCGGAGCTGGGAGCCGAATGCAGGGACTCGATCCCGGGACCCTGGGGTCATGACCTGAGCCAGAGTCAGACGCTCAACCGAGCCCCCCAGGCGCCCCTGTGCTGCTGCTCTTTCTGTCATTTTGTGCTGTGTCCTGGGCGGTTTCTTCAGGCCCCCAGCTCTGCTGTGTCCTGGGCGGTTTCTTCAGGCCCCCAGCTCTACCTTCTCCCTGGCCTTGTCTGCTGTGGAACCAGCTCGTGAAACCTTCCGTTCTCTTTGGGGCGCCCGGGGGACTGTCAGTTAGGCATCCAACTCTTGATTTCGGCTCAGGTCATGACCTCAGGGTCGTGAGATTGAGCCCCGCGTTGGGCTCTGCCCTTGGTGGGGAGTCTGCTTGAGATTCTCTCTCTCCCTGTCCCTCCCTGCCTCCCCCCCACCCGTGTGCACATGCACGCACGCGCCCTCTCTCGCTCTCAAATACGTAAATCTTTAAAAAACAAACTTCTCTTCGGTTCCTTCCAAATCTACTGCTCTTCATGCTGGTGTTCTGTTCCTTGCATGGATTTTGATTTCCCGTTATCTCGAACGCTGGCTATACAGCCAGTACTACTATCAAACTACTAGTGACGGTGACGGTAATCACAGTGGCGCCAGGTGTGTGCTCCTGAGGCTTGAATCCCACCACTCATTGGGCTGCCTCTCACTCCCAGAAGCCAGTCTCTCGTGTAAATTTGCACTGTGGGCTGACGTCCAGGTGAGCCTGTCCGTAGGTTCCCGCAAGTCTCCCCGGAGAGGCTCTGCTGCCGCCAGAAGCCCCGGAGTGGGACTGATCTGGGACTGTGTTAGGTTAATTTTTCTTTCTTTTTTTAAAGATTTATTTATTTGAGAGAGAGAAAGAGAGAGACAGAGAGAGGGAGGGAGTGCACCAGTGTGGGAGGGGCAGAGGGAGAGAATCCCAAGCAGACTCCCGGCTGAGCTCAGAGCCTGACGTGGGGCTCGATCTCACGACCCTGAGATCACGACCTGAGCCGAAACCAAGAGTCAGACCTTAACCACCCAGGCGCCCCAGGTCAGTTTTCTGGACTCAAGCGGACTTCTAAAGACATCACTGTGACTCATAAGGTCTGCCGATGGTGGAGGGGAGAGAACGTCCAGACTTGGGTGTATGCAGTGACGGAGGTCACCTGGGAAGACTAATGTGCTCTCGGGGAGTCGAGCCAAGAAGACCCTCCCTCCCCAGCTCGTCCTTGTCAAGCGCTGTAACGAGTTTCAGACGCAGTTGCAAATGTGGCTCGGAATTTGTCCTCAGTGACCTCGGCCTTCTGCTGACCTCCTGCCATCCGTCCACCTGAGCTGATCCCTGCTGTTTTAGAACCAGCGAAGTCACCATGCGCGCAGCTTCGTTCAGGTGGGGCGTGTTTGTCGCTAAGAGCCGCCATCTACACGCGGTGCGTGGTACACGCAGGGACTGCAGGTGTTTGAGAAAAGACGACGCTGACATCAGTGTGGGGAAGTCGCACGTGTAGATTTCGGAACCAGAATCTAAATGGGAAGGAAAGCCTGTTCAGTGTCTAGACCGGAGTTATTCTCAGGGCTCGTCTGGGCCTCTCTTCGCGCTCTGTGGTGACCCCCCCCCCCAACTCTGGTTCCCAGGCCTGCACATTCCGCCGCACACCGCGCATTGCCTCTCACGTGGGCACTGGGAGCTCAGCGGGTCCTTCCTGTCTGTCCATTGTGCCGGCACCCACAACCCTTCCTCCGTCTCCCCAGGCCCTGCCTGGGACTCCCTTTCCTCCGTGTCCCTCACCCTCCCCCAGCCACTCACTGGTGGAACCCCCTGCTTCCAGCCCCGGGCGGGCCACTCTGGGTTACTCCAGTGAATTCACTGCCGTGCTCCCTCTGCTCTAATCCCCTGCGGTGACGCCCCACTGACGCCCTGCTCCCGCTACACCTGACCCAGGCCTTCACGCACCTTCGTGGAGACCACTCTCCCCGTCTTTGCCCGTGAGTTCTTCGGCATCCTCTACCCTGGCCGTCACTTTGCTAGGGAGCCTCCCCCACCCCGAGTCTGAGCTAAGACGCACACGCACTTGCTTCTAACACAGTCACGCCTGGCACGCTGTCCTTGTGGCCCACGACCTTTAGCCCACGTCGTATTGCTGACCTTTGCCGTTTGCCTTGTCACTGGGGAAAGACCATGGAGGTTGGTCTTGACTCCACTGGGTATGCAGCCAGCGCATACTGTGGAGGCACTTCGGAAAGGGGTGCATACATCATGTGCCACTTGCGTGCGGGGAAGCGCTGTCCATGGGGCAGCGTCCACGGGTCTTGGCCGGGCTGCCCCCGGGACCAGAGCACGTAGAAGGTGACTCAGGCTGGTGGGCGCCTCCTGGAGACAGGGGAGCGAGAGTAGAAAGCAGGGTCAAGCTCTGCACGGCTTGTCCCGAGCGGCTGCGGGACCAGCATCCGGCGTGTCTGTCCGCAGACTCGGCTCCTCCCCGCTCTCCCCCGTGCTCCGGAGCTGGGGCAGCGGGTGGTTTTTGTCCGAGGTTGCAGAAGTGTGGGGCATTACAGCGGAGTGGCTCGCGGGGTCCCAGCGTGTCTGTGGAGCCCAGCGGAGGCTGTTCCGCCAGCCCACACCAGAATGGGGTGTCTGTGTGTCGTCCCAGAGCAGGGTGACATGTCGGTGCCAGCTTCTGATTTTCTTTGCCGCTGAGTCATTTCATGGCTCAGCAAATCCCAGAGTAGCGTCTTTTCTTCCTGAAAGCCACCAGTGTGACAGGAGCAGGGCCCGCTCGCTGACGAGGTCCCTGGGTGGCAGGTGCGTGGCTGCTTGGAGGGGACAGGAAGGGCACCTGTCCCTCTGCTCGCGGGGTTCTGACGCTGCCTGTCTGGTGCTGCGGGAGCCGCTGGACGCAGCGGGCCGTGGGGCCACGTGGGCCCTGAGCGTCTGGTGCTGTGCGCACGGCTCCCAGGGCCGCGGCCTGTTTGCTGTGGGCATGGTTCCCTTTTGTCACAATTTTGCTTATTGCTGTTTGTGGGTGTGTAGGTCACATCTACACCTGTGGTTTTTTGCAGATGAACCTGGAAATGTGCAGTCACACAGCTGGAAGGACAGGTTTAGTTAACAATAGTGACCTTATGTCTGCTCATACCTCCACCAGGGAAGGGAGGCCACAGGCCCGTGGTAGAGAGGTGCCAGGCCTCCCCCGTGCGCGGACACGAGGGGAGCAGGCAGCGGTCACCCACACGTTTCGGGTTTGACACGCGTGACACTTAGCAGTGTGTTGTCCGTGCACAGCTGGAAAGATTGTTTCCAGGGCTGGTGGTCTGACGGCAGAGTTCCCCTCCTGAGACGGTGGGTGGTGGGGGGAGGGCAGGGAGAGAGAGAATGGAAACGAGTGAGAAACGTCTTACGATGAGACTGTAATGGTGAGTTTGTTAGTTCGTTAAGCGCTACTGTAACCAAGTAGCTTACGTAGCAGGAGTGTTGGGTCGCAGCTCCGGAGGCTAGAAGTCTAAACCCAGGTGTCTGTGGGGTTGGTTTCCTCTGGGGGCCGGGAGGGAGGTTGTGTCCAGGCCTCGGTCCTTTCTTTGCAGACGACGGTCTTCCCCACCCCTCCACGTGGTGCCCTTCCTACATGCATGTCTGTGTGTCCTTAGATTAGGGCCCACCGTGGGGACCTTGTCTTCACAAGCTATGTCTGCTATGACCCTGTTTCCAGATGTGGCCTCTTTCTGAGGCCCTGGGGGCAGGCCCTCAGTGTGGGAATCCGGGGAGGACATCATCCACCCAGAACAGTAAGCTATCTTTATTTGCCAGGAGCTCTTGTAAAGCCCCGATTACTCACGGGATTTCAGGGGATTAGAAGGGAACTGTTCGGCCGTGTTTTGTGACGTGCATTCTAGTCGAGACCTGTTGTGCCAGGCACACGCTGGTGGCGGCGGTCTGTGCGTGGCCCCCAGCCTCCGAGCTCGTGCGGGAGCGTCATCCCGAAGTGCGTTTCCTTTTCCCTGAGCGGCGGCGTCCTTGCTGGTGGGTGGTGCTGGCAGTGGTCGTGGACCCTCTGGGGTCCGACGGGCTGCACCGAGCTTGGTGTCCACATGGGACCCTGCCTTGCTTCACCTCCTCTCATCCCACCTCCCACCGAGGTCACCATGAAGAAGCTTCGTGCCTGACGGCGAATGCCGGCGTCACTGGGGACGCGGTCCCTGGGAAGTGACGGCTCGCAAGGTCCAGGCCGTGGCTGGCAGCTGCCTGCCTGGGCTTAACAAGAACATTTTGAGGAAAAGAAGAAACTTGAAAAGGGAACGATGATAATTACTCATCATTTATTCTTTGTCATTTATGATGCACTTATTTCCAGAAGGTGATTGGTTTCTTCTTCTCCTTCCAAATTTTGTAGAAGAAAAAGAAAATTGGAAGTATTTAATAATTTTATCTAATTTCTATTCTGTATCTTGTGATTATATTGTATTTCCTAGAACGAGTTGGCTTTTTTTTTAAATCAGGAAGTACTTTAGGAAAAACAACACATAAAATATTGAACCCCCTGTACCTACTCACCAGTGGAGGAATTAATTCATCCTTATAGAGACGTTTGAAGCAGAAGAACTAGTGAAACTTAAGGCTCTGAAAACCGTGGGAATGGAAACGGGAAGTGGGAGCAAGACAATCCTGAGAGTGTCCTATCAAAAAAGCTTGTGCTGCCTGAGACAGCGCCTGGGGCCACACCTCATGGGTCCACGTCCCCCGGGGGCCACGCTTGGGGTGTGCCCACTCTGAATTCAGACGTGCTCTCACTGTGAAAGGCGCATCCAAAGATTTAGTATAAAAAAAGAAAATGTAAGATATTTCATGAATGTTCTTTCGTATTGATTAGAAGTTGAAATAATATTTTGGATTAATTGGGTTAAATAAAATATGACTACATGATTTTTGTCTGTTTCTTGTGGCTTTTTTAATGTGGCTGCTAGAGAATATAAAATTGAGAGTGTGGCTTGCATCCGTGGGCCATGTCATGTTCCCACTAGATGGTGCTGGTCACGATTCTCGGGAGCTTCGTAGGGCGGGGGGAGGCTGCGTGGGACCCTGGGCAGCCCCTCATCTCCGGAACGTGCAGCCCCAGACAAGTGAGTCGGGGCTAATGTGTAAGAGTCTACCCGCCGGACCCCATGCCTCCTTTGTGCAAGTGTGCTTGGTCCATGGAAAATGCTCACAACAGGGTCTGCAAATACCAAGCACCCAGTGAGTTTGCTGTTATCGTTACTAGAATATCCTGTCATGGCTCCTTTACAGTGTAGACATGGATTGTGTAGATGGTCCACACCCAGAATTTTAAAAGGCTGTGTGTTCCACTGTGGAAATGCTTGGGCCCGTCTATACTAGAAGACAGAGTGGCCCGCCCTTGCCTGTGGCAGGTGTGGCTGAGAGAGGCAGGGGGGTGGGAGCCCCACGCCTCCCCAGGGTTGTGTTGGGTTAACAAGGCAGAGCGGGTCTTTCTGGGTGTACCTCGTAGGTGGCTGCATTCCTGGAACGTTCTGTGTGGAGACCTCCATCCCGGAGGGCCACTGGGCCAGAGGGCCAGCCGGTGGTCCAGGCCGCCTCTGTGCTGTGTCCTGGCTGGGCTATGGGAAGCTACCATCCAGCTCCTCCGGTCACCTCTGGCCTTGGGGCCTTAGAGACAGCAGGCCAGCCGCCAAGCTGCATCCCATGCCCAGGCCCCGGACGTAGGCTCTCCCTTGTCGTGTGGACCTTGCGTGCCTGTGCCACGGGAGCAAACACCAAGTGGCTGTGCGGCCAGCCAGGGCTGACACTGGCCTGAGGGCCACACCCCACGAAGGCCCTGAAGGCACAAAGACATATACTGGCCCTCGTCTGTGGTGAAGTCTCTCACGTAGATATTTTAGGGGAGAAGCATCGAGTCGCTCTGGATTGGGAAACTGTGACACAGAGAAGGTTGTATCTTATTCCCTCCAGGCTGGTGACTCTGGAGGATGAGGCCCAGAGCCTCCTGCAGGTTCTGGGACCCTGGAGTCCTGGGCATCCCCAGGCGGACACCCCCAGGACAGTGAGGCCAGCAGACCACAAGCTTGCGGCCTGAGGTCCCTGGACTCCACCGGCCTGGTTTTGGAGTCTGCGTGCTGTGTCCTCTGCTAAGCGCTTCCAGGAGGGACAGCTGGGTCCTGGGGACTTTCTTCCCATCAGCCTTTGGCTCTGTCCCCTGAAAGAGGCGCCCCTGACCAGTTGGTCACCACTGTCCCCAGCATGCGTAACCCTGTTTCAGAGCCTTCATGAACATCCCAGAATAGTCCCCAGGGCTGGGGGCCAGGTCCCAAGTGCAGCTGGTGCTCCCTCCCACCCTCCCCCTCCTCCTCCCCCCACTCCGTCCTTCTCCCTCTTTCTCTGTCCTGGGAACATTGGAGTGCGGGTGACCTGGGTAGTGCCTTTCTGAGTCAGTGCGCCTGCAGCAAGCCCCTCCCTGGTCTCAGCTGGAGATCACACTGTGGTGAGTGCCCCCAGCCCCTCCGGACTCCTCTTCATTCACGCTGCTCCTTCGGCACCTTCTGGAAGGAGCACCCGTGTGGCCGTGTGGCCCATGCGGTCATCGCCCCCAGCTGAGGGTCCGACCTTGAGTGTGGGCACCCTGCAGCACTGACCGTGCCCGCCGTCTGTCTCGTTCCCGTGTCGGCCACCCCTCTCCGCGGCCACCTTCAGAGTCCCGTTCACCATCCGGCTGGATTTGCTCTTCCAAAGCGTGGCAGTCGCCGCACAGCAGCTTTTGTCTGATGGAACCGCGGGCTCGCGGCAGAGCTGGGGTTCGCCTCAGCCCGGTGCCCAAGCCTGGCACCAGCACTTCAGCGTCCCCGCCAGGTGGCCTCCGGGCACCTGCGGAATCACTCGCATCCCGCCCCGTGTCTCTCTCCACTCTCACGGGCCGGTCTGATGTCGCTGATTTGGGGGGAGACTGTGGTCCTGTTGGCAGCCACGCCGCCTGGGGCGCCCGCCGCTTGCAGAGGAGGCGGTCCCCGGGTGCACAGGCTCGCGGTGCCGGGACCCCTGCTGCGGTTGTCGGGAGGGGGGGTTTCTGTGTCTTCTTAAGCATTTTGCTGATTTTTCTTCCCAGAACTTGGTCCTTTCAGCTCTATTCGGAGTGACCTGCCGTAAAGCTGTCCACGAACCCCGCTTGGTCTTAAAAACCTGCAGCGTTTGGTGGTTTTTCCCGATGTTATTCACGCGTCTCTCTCTCTCTCTCAAAACTCTGTCAATTTTATCGATCGTTTCAAAGAGCCAACTTTCTGGCTTTCGGTACAGTTTTTATTTCATTAATTTCTGTTTTTTCAGTTGTTTCCTTCCTTCTTCATTTACGTTTTCTCTCATTTCTTGAGTCATGTTTTGTATCGTTTGTTTTCAGTCTCTTAAAATTGTCTGCCCTGCACTTAGGTGTCTCCCCTTGCCCGCTGAGCTGTCTTAGCATTTATGAGTTGTGGTAGGAAATCCTTTTGTTACTATTCTGTTCAGTGGATTTTTTAATATGTAAATTTTTCACCATTGGTAACTATTTCGGATTTCTAAACATATGGCGATTTTACCAAATAACTTTTTGTTGTGTTTTTAAATTATTATAATTTTTTTAGCTTCAGTGAATTGTGGTCAAAGAATATGCTCTGACTGATGCTTGTCTTTGGAAATTTGGCGCGACTTGCTTTATGGCCCAGCATCTGGTTGAATTTTGGAAACGTTCTACGTGTCCTTGAAACAACTATATTCTGCAGTTGGTGGGGACGGTGTTTTGTGGAGGGAGGTTCGTGAAGTTTATGAATCATGGTATTCAGACCTTCTGTATCAGGTTGGCAAACCACAGCTCATAGGCCAAATCTGGCTTGCCAACTGTTTCATTTTTTTTTTTTTAAGGATTTTATTTATTTGAGAGAGAGAGAGAGAACACAAGCAGGGGAGAGGCAGACTGAACAGGGAGCCCGATGCGGGGCTCGATCCCAGGGCCCTGAGGTCATGACCTGAGCCGAAGCAGACGCTTAACCAACTGAGCCCCCCAGGCGCCAGCCACTTGTTTCTATAAATAAAATTTTATGGGATCCCAGAGACACTCATTGGTTTCTGTGTCGTTCAAGGCTGTTTTGCACGAGGACAGAGTTGAGTCGTTGTGGTAGAGACCACTTGGCCTAAAAAAAACTACAGTATTTCCTGTCTGGCCTTTCCCAGAACCTGTGTCCGACCTTCTGGTCCTTAGTGGTTTTTTCGTAGATGTCCCTGCTCTGTCACTTAGGAAAGAGGTCCACTTATCACCCCAGATCTGTCTCATCCTTGCCCTGCCATCCACTCGCTTTATGTAGTTGGGGGCCATGTTATTAGTGATACAGTTTTACGTTGTTGTACCCTCCTTGTGGCTGGGGTGTCTGCCACGATGATGTGCTCTTCCCCCCAGTGATGCTCTGGGCTTTACCTCTGCTTGGAAATTCACACGCGGAGCCGGCGACTGTGGGTTCGCACGTGCCTGCAGATCTCCTTCTCTGCTTCTAACCTTCCTGCCTCTTTATATCGTAGATGTGCCGCAGAAGTAGCGTATGATTAAAGTTTTTTTAAATTGAAATTTGACAATCGTTTTTTAAAGTCTGACAATCAATTAAAAACTTTAACTGGAGTCTTTATCCGGTTTCCTTTAACTGTAATTACTGACGAATTGAGTTTCGGTCTGTCACCTTGTATTTTGCTGATGGCTCTATCTGTGCCGTGTCTCCCCCTTCCTTGCCTTTTTTTTTTTTTTTTGAGGTAATTACTGATCCTTTCATTTTTATGCCCTCTAGCAGTTTGGAAGTTACAGACTCTTCTTTTGATGGTTTTCCCAGAAATTACAGCATTCATAATTGTCAGTTATCTGACATTAACCCGTTCTTTACTCTTGGGGATGGCCCAGGGACTCGCACACGCCGAAGGTCCCTTCCCAACACGTGCGTTGTGTTTAATTTTTTTTAACCTCACCAGACATTCTTCTGTATTACTTCCTGTTTCAGATTTGTACATGTATTTGCCACTTTCTTAGCTTTTTCTTATGTTTTGCGGCTCCGATCTTCCCTGTGAGAGCACTTTTCCTGCCTGAAGCATGTGTGTGTTAGAGACCCCTTCAGTTGGACTCTGCTGCTTGCAAACCCTTCCCATTTCTGTTTGTCTGAAAGGCTTTCCCTGCTCCTTCAGGGGCTTCTCGGGGGCAGGGGGCCCTTCTAGCACGTTCAGGGTCTATGTGCCATCCTTTGTGCGGTAAGAAACCATCGCCAGGCTCTCTCTTCCGTGAAGGGGGTCTGTTTTTTCTGTGGCTGCTTTTAAGATCAAAATTAAAAAACCTTTGTGCTTCCAAGGATGCCATCAAGAAAGTAGAAAAGACAACCCATGGAATAGGAGAAAATATTTTCAAATCACATGCCTGAGAAGGGACCTGCATCCGTCTCACGAGTCCGGGACCGGGCTCTTGGCTTTGTTGAACGCCGGGAAGGGGTGAGGAGGGGAGGGGCCCTGCTGCCCCTGCAACATGGGCTCTGGCAGCACCCCGAGACGTGCCCTCCCCTGCGCTGTGGCCCCCGCACCCCCGCCTCCCCCCGTGTGGAGCAGCACCCCATCTGCCCCCCGTGCTGGCGCATCAGCCGCTGGTCTGGAGACTTCTCAGACACCTCCTGGCCTCTGCAGGGGCTCCTGCCTCAGCCCCAGCTCTGCATCAGGAGGAGGTGACATCGGGGGCTGAGCTACTCAGGACAGGACATCAGCGATGTTCCTGACCTCGCCGAATACATCAGGAGGAGCGCTGAATCGAGGAGAAGAAGGGCCGTGAGCGCTTCACGGTGGTGTGTTTCCGGCACGTGGCCTAGCTCGCGCACGGCTTGTCTGTTTGCTAATTAGCGGCAGGCTCGCTGCTCGCGGATCACGTGGGCAGCGCACGATCCCAGCGTTCCTTCTAAAATAGCAAACAGGCTTCTAGTGAGATGCTTCCATTGAGAGTGAGTGATCTGAGACTGGAAAGAGAAAGGTAACTGCTTTTTTTCTTTTCAAGAGCTGGCTGTAAGTTAGCTGCGTGGTAGGCAGGCCCACTCTGGTGATGGAGGTCCTGCTTGAGATGTATTTACAGCTCGGTGCTTCTCAGGTGAGGACCGTTGAAGTCCATTGGAGATGTGCACTTGGGATTAGTGGAAAATTGAATTAAAATACAAGGTTTCAGAAAAAAAAAGTGAGGTGTCAGCCCCAACTTGTAGCCATAATGGGGAGACACGGACTGGATTTCACATCCTGAAACAAACAGCAGGAAAGCAAACAGGTGTGCAAGGCTGTAGGTCTCAGCGGCTGCACAGCAGGGCACGGGACAGTCGTCCCTGTGAGGGGAGCCCCTGGCATCTATTGCCCACAGTCTCCAGCTGAGCACAGGGAGAGGGAGCCCAGGACCAGCTGGAGACAATTTGGCATCAAGGGGTTCTACCAAGGCTAGAATTATGGGGGAAACAGTGGAGATGCGGAGATTGTGTAGAGAAGGGGCTCTAGAGAGCTCAGGAGGGAGTCCTCCTGGTCGTTGGGTGAGCGCTGATCTGTGCACATGTGTGCAAATACCACCAAGCTGAGGGGAGAAAGCGGCGGAGAGGAGTAAGTTCTTGTGGTTCACCCAGGCCTGGGAATGAAGTTGGTGTTCTCACCAGACACACAGAAAGACCTCACAGTTCAAAGGCCGTGGGGTAGAGTCCTCAGAAGGTCATTGCCTTAGCCCTGGGTGCAGCAGGCCCAGGACTCAGCTGACAAAGCTTACGGCAAGCCTCGAGGCACCAAACTGACTCTAAGGAATTCAACTACACCCCCAAGTAAAGCCCCCCAGAAGGACTGCAGCAAAACAGCCTCCAACAACATCAGGTTCACAATGTGTGGAGCCAACGATTGGCCCTACAAATAAGTGGGACGGTATAACCCAGAAGAGGAGAGAAATCAACAATGAGAAACAGATCTGGCTGGAACCACATCTGTCCAGACAGTAGAATTAACAGGTGAGGATGTTAACATGTCAATTATAAACGCACTCCATATGTTCAGTGACACAGAGCAAACGTGAACAAGGAGAGGTGCCGGGTGGCTCAGTCGCTGAGCATCTGCCTTCAGCTCAGGTCGTGATCCCTGGGTCCTGGGATCGAGCCCCACATCGGGCTCCCTGCCCAGCGAGGAGCTTGCTTCTCCCTCTCCCACTTTCCCTGCTGGTGTTCCCTCTCTCGCTGTGTCTCTCTCTGTCCAATAAATAAATAAAATCTTCAAAAATGTGTTAAAAGGGAGAAAGCAGAAGGTATGGAAAAGACCCAGTGAGTCTTCTAGAAAATGCATTGGGTGGGGCTCAGACTAGGTCAGACCAGTAGAGACAAGATCAGTATTCGTGAAGAGATTGCCCTAGAAGCCTTCTCCAGTGAAACCCGGAAAACAGCAGGAAAAAAGGGAACAGGGTGTGGGTGGGACCATACCAGGTGGAATAGCATATGAAATTGAATTCAAAGAAGAGGTGTGTGTGGTGGGAAATATTTGAAGAAAATAGTAGTTAGAATTTTCCCAAATCTGATGAAAGCTCATTTCTAAGACACTCAACAAACCCCAAGCAGAAGAAACGGGAAGAAAACCACCCCAATGCACACATCGTAATCAACTTTCTGGAAATTTTAAAAGTAGAAAAATCTTAGAAGCAGTCAGAGGCAAAACCCTACTATGAACGGAGGAACAAAGATGGAATGAGGGCGCGCTTCCCATCAGAAGGTACGCGATGAGAAGACAGAGGAGCATCTTCCAGATACTGAGAGGAGGAAATCTTCAAGCTACACCTCTAAAGACAACAGAGTATCTATCCAAAGTAGAGTCAAAATAAAGACTTTTGGGAGTTCAAAAGCTGAAAGAATGTATCTCCAGCAGACTCTCTCTAGAACTGTGAAGGAGCTCCTTCAGGGAGGAGTCAGAAATTCGGATCTGAAGGAATGGAGGGCAGCAAAAGTGCAGGGAAGTAGAAAAGGTGTTTGTCCCCTTGTGTTAAGAAAACAAAACAAAACAAAACAAAACAGATGATTAACTGTTCAAAGATAATGATGTCTCGTAGAGTTTGCAATGTAAGTGGAAGTACGTGGTCTGCAACAATGTAGCACAAGGTCCAGGAGGAACAAGATAGAAACTGTTGTAAAGTTCTTCAAATGAACACGAACTATTAAAATATTACCGGAAGTGAGATGGTGATGTAGTGAACGTGTGTTGTAAACCCTGAAAAACCCATTTCACTAAAAAGCAGTAGGGGGTCTGGCTAACAAGCTGTAGTAAAAGTAAAATCAAATCATTTAAAAAATGACGAGTCCAGAGGAAGACAGAAAAAAGAAAAAATGAAGCAAAGAAATTCAGATAGGACACATAGAAAGATGATGGATTTAAACCCAACCACATTGACAATCCCGTCAAATGTGGTTGGCCTGAAAACTCCAAATAAGAGACATTTTGTCAGAGATTGTCAGATCAAAAAGATTAAAGTGCTATCTGCATTAAGTGTAAAGACACAATTTATATTTTTATATTTTAACAGATTTTATTTATTTGAGAGAGAGAGAGAGAGCGCGCATGAGGACAAGTGAGGGGGGAGGGGCAGAGGGAGAGAGAGAAGCTCCCTGCTGAGCAGGGAGCTGGATGCAGGACTTGATCGCACAACCCTGAGATCACGACCT